>NC_140088.1:66239126-69184670 GCF_964237585.1 Gallinula chloropus | reverse complement strand
AGTAACCCATGTGCTGTAATGTTCAGCAGGCAATGGAGGGTGGGGGAACAGAGCAAACAGATGAACTGGAGACCAGCCAAAGAACATGTCCTACTGGCTCTCCTTGTGGGACTACAGCCCTGGACTGACGCCATCATGAGAAGAAAAGTATTAGAGCATGTACTTTGCACAAACAAAGTGTTTACTGCCAAATAAAGATTATGCACATGTGTCCACTAAGAAAGTAGCGTACGTGTACTCCAGAAAAACAACCATACTTCCAAAAAGAGAATGTGGGTTTAGGAAGAAAAAGTATTTTCTCCTTTTGGATGCTAAAGCATCAGTAGTACTTGCAGCTGTCTAACAGTAAAGGTTGGACTGGGCTACTGCAAGGGTGTTGCTGGGAAGTAAGTTTGTAGAAAGCTTGACTTAAAGCATTTACAGGTGCTTTGTTTAAAGTCCTACATTGATCAGTTTATAGTCACTGTATATTCTGTGACAGGACTGGTGAACTTTTGGATTCAGGATGTGTTACTGTGAGGCACAATGTCAGGACGCAGGATCCCTCATCCTCTGCTCAAGCACCTCTGAAAACATTCCCTTCTGCTTTTGGCTAAAGATGGCATGAAAACAGAATTGGTCAGTACCAGGCGTTTGTACGTCTCTGCCAAATTTTCCCTAGAAGTAGGGAAGCCAAAAAATACTGAGAGCTGTGGTAACAGAAACCTGTGGTGGGTAGGAAAAGTATGTGCCACCTTCTCAGCAGTGTGAAGTGAGATAATATTACTCAGTCATTGCCTTGTTGCTTGTAGCGAAATACGCTTTTCTTTGAAGCGTTGCACTGCTGCCTCTTCAGAGGGCTGATTTATAAGTGTCCAGAAAAAAACCCAAACGGGAAAACCGTATTTCAGCAGTAAGCAGCAATCTTCTATCAGACTACCTCTGTGCATCTCTAGCTGTAACCACAGAGCACTGTCTGTGTTTGGCATTCCCGCTGCTAGCTATTGTTTTATTGCCAAAGCCTCTCTAAAGATTGTATATCCCGCGATGTCTCTCCAGAATACTGATAACTTGGGATGCACGTGCAGGGAGCACACAGAGTACAAATGAGAGTTAGGCAGTATGTGCTTTGCACTGTCAGAATATATTATTTTGGGCTTATCCAGGCCAGGTTTATGACTGCTGTATGTGGACTAGCAGAAGATGCACATAAAGATGATTTCCAAGGACAGCAAAAAATAAAGCTTGTGTTGTTTTATTCCAGTACATGTCAGATCGTAGCTACCCTGAGGATTTGGAGCCTGGAGGAGACCAGAATGAGATGAGTGGCTCTTGCCAGGTGACCAGCCAACATGTGATGTGGCAGGGTAGTGCTAGAAAATCAAGTAAGGTGGGGAAAGGAACTGATCAGAAAGGCAATATATACAGCTGATTCACTCACTTCTAGTGTCATCAGCTTTAATGGCAGTGTGACAAAAGGAAAAGCGCTACCTTTCTTCTTGTGAATTCTTTGTATCATGACTAGCTTCTCTTAGAGCACTGCCCATAAATGTGAGCTGATTTTCACTTGGATTTCTTCTTTCATTTGGATTTTGCTACTTTCACAAGGAAACAACTTGATTAAACATGATTTGCTGTGGGTTTTTTGTTTTGGTGTGGTTTTTGTTTGTTGCTTTTAAGAAAGACTTGGTATCTTATGAAGAGAGATTTAAATGTCTGCTCATCCCTTTTGGATTTTTTTTAAACTGAAATTATTGTAATACAAAGGCAACATCCTTTATCCAGTTACTGTTTTCTCACTCCACTACAGTACACTAATGCCAAAATCAGCGAATGTTAAAAGAAATGAGTAGTAGTGTTTGCTTTGAGGCAGAATTTTTTTCTCATCTTATGGTAACTATATAGTCACAGAGGGGAAACATAGAAAGGACTTAACAACTTTGTGAAGAAATCATTTTAGCAGTCTTTTTCCCTTGGGGCAGAGTTCACGTTTCCTGCCTTGTGCAGGGCCATGACTTTTGAAAAAGTTTATGTTACCAGATTGTACTGTTTCTTGCTTGAGAAAGTTATGTCTTTGATTTCTTTTCTGTGACATATGTAGTGAAGCAAAAGTAGTGGAAAACTTTGCACAAATTGATTTAAGGGCTAGTAATGGATAGGTGTTCATTTCAGACTGACTTGTACCATCTCAGTCCTAGTTGGACATGCCAACTGGTCTGCTTTGGCAATACTGGCTCAGAGCAGTATTGTCTTATATCTTGCCTTATGCCTAATTTTGTCTTTCTAATGAATGACAGTAAGACTAGTACTATATATAAAGTAGGAGGAAAGTGATGATTGTGACTTTAAAAAAATTTTTTTTCATCCTTCTCTGTCAGGGAATAACCTCCTGTAGTAGGAGGGAGAGGAATCCAGTTTGAAAAAGCCATTCATGCTGTTGGTTTATTGTTCATATTTATGGATTCAGTTGTTGTCAGGTTTTCTCTTTGCTTACAGCATGCTGGTATTTTCTGAGGCTCCTTGCTGCGTGCATTGGAGAAATTCAAGTGTATATTTTATTCAGTCTGTCACTGTCAGCAGAATTAAAAAGCTTTGAATACTGTCTTTGTTTACTACCTGCTCAGTTTTGTATGGAAAACTATGGAAGTGGTTGCAGACTGTGGAGTACTGTATTAGAGTTACTGGTTATGTGGCTATTTTTTTCTGTGTGGTCCAAACTGAGTATCTGGGGGAAGAAAAATAAAAATCACAGGTCTAAAGTCACAGTTGTGAGCAGTTATCAGTTAATGATATTACTAATGAAGATGAGATTATGATAACTTCCTTCAAAATGATTGCTGGTTTGGGACTATTTAAAAGAAGCAAAGGGGATATGAGCAGAGAAAAGGATGAACTTAATTCTGCAAACAAGGAGCTGTAGAGGTAAAAGTCTGTTGTTGCTTTTCAAGCTACAGCTTCATTCAGGCATTAGGAGGGAAAGCAGTAGTCTGAAGTGCTGGACCCGGGTTCAGGCTTCTTCAAGGAAACACATGGAGAAATGTCTGCTACAGCAGCGTGCTCTGTATTGACCTACAGCACTGGGGAGGTGAATGACGAAACAGTGATACTCAGCTTTCTGGCTGCCAAAAGGTTTAGGAAACTGTAACTGTTCCTGTGCAAACTCACTGGAATAAGGAAGACTTTGTACTTGCTTCTTGATACAACCCATCTGTTCATCAGACAAACTTCGGTTAAAATGTAATTAAAAAATAATAGTTCCTCAGGATTACTGGTGTCATAAGCCAAGCTCTGCTGCTAAGGGGACAATGGTATTACAAGCAGACTGTGCTGACTGTCATAGCTAAAAGATAGCATATGTGGTTTACCATATGATAGATGTAGCCTAAGGTAGTGCAAACCATCTATCAAGACAAGTCCTTAAATAAATGGTGCCTTATGTCCTAAAAGACTTAACCTTGTTTTCAATTTTTTCCTGCTAACTGATGAGACAGTAGCTGTACTTTATTGAGATAGTGAATTTTTGGCACTCTACGTGCCTGAAGTGGAATTGTCCAGGTATCTCGTTTGTCAGAAGTTGGAGTAAAATTAATTGTTGCAAGATGCTGCAACGTAGGAAGTCACTTCTGTCAGTTGTAATTACTGAGCATAAATGCAAAAATCAAGGTGGTGGTCTTGCTATTGACTGCTTTTTCTATCATAACATGTGTAACTGCGTACATAAACAACGCATGTGATACCCATGCTGAGATGCATTTTAGGTAAGATGAAGTTTTGTTCAAGTATCCATTCTGATTTTCTGGCAGACTAATTCTCACAGCGACGGAAACAGCAAAATGCCCTGTGGGTTTCTTGAAGAGGGCTCTAGAAGCAACATTTTGTTGTTCATTTCCCATGTTCATTCAGAAATATTGTACGTAATTGCCCTTTTAATATCTTTCTGAATGCAAGTATTTTCTTAAATTATGCTTTCTTGCTGTATTGCAGAACGTTTGCTGTAGTCCTCTTCCTTTTTAGAAAGAAAAATGCAACCAGAATTTGTACAACTGAAAGCTGAATACACTTGTTATCCTTTGGTATTGTTTCTTTCCAGGGAGTGCTGTCCAATATCTCCTCCATCACTGACCTGGGAGGCTTTGATCCAGTTTGGCTCTTCCTAGTGGTAGGAGGAGTTATGTTCATTTTGGGATTTGCAGGATGCATTGGAGCTTTGCGAGAGAATACCTTTCTTCTCAAATTTGTAAGTAGCCTTTGCAACTGTGGCATTCACTACTTACATAGAGTAAGTTATGTCTGTTCATACTTAAGTGTGTACAGGTAATTTTAAAATGTCTTTTGGGGAGGAAGGTGTTAATCTGATTGTGAGAGTACTGTTCTGTGCATTGCTTTTGCTTAACTATTAACACTTCACAGCTCTTCAGTCTCTGGTACTTGCTGTTTGGGTGTTTTTTTTAAGATTCAAAGCTATTGCCAGTGAGATCCTAATATGGAACCACAGCTTTTCATATGGATGTATCCTACCATTTTGCTGTCCTGTCCTGAAAAAAGAAATTTCTGCTAAGAATCTGCATGTTGAGCTTTGAGTCCGTAACAAGCTGGCTATGAGGAATGTAGGTAGGCCACCGGATGTGACCTGTGTTATTTCTGCTGTGCAGGTGCCCCTCATGGTACAGAAGAGAGGACAGTTGCTTGCTGATTTCCTCAGTTCTGTACTGTTTAACAATGCAGCTTTTTCAGATTATTTTATTGTCAGTACTGGGGCCTGAGAGAGAGAAAGGAAGGAGACTGTGCCCAGGATAGGTAAACAAAATGGAAGTTGTCATCTTGAACTCTGGTTGCAGGAGGAGTTGCTGGTACACAAGCATACCTCTATATTAAAACTCCTTTCTCTAAGCAGCCTGGTTCTGCATTTTGAAAGCTTTCCTCCTGTGAGCTTTGAAGAGGAAGATAGTGGTGTCGTGTTCCATTTTAGATAAATTTAAGATTTAAAAAAAAAAAAAAAAATCAAGATTATTTCTTCCACCACCCCAGCTTCCAGAGGTGGCCACAGCCTGGGTAGTTGCTTCACAACCATTAATTGTTAATGTATACATGAAAAGGCTTCCAGTGCAACAACTGTCTTGAAGTGACATATATAGGTCCCGCAGGCATGTTGTATGCGGGGAGGATGCAGTTGAGAGTTCAGGTTCTTGAAGCATTTATAAGGCAGCTTGGGATAGTTCTAGCTTAAAGAAAAGGGGGTGGAGCTATTGTAACACTCTTTCTCCTCTTCCTTGCTTCTCTTAGCTTGTCTAAAATGAACCCATCTGCTGTACCAGAAATAACTTCCTATACAGCAGCTGCAGGAGAAATTAAAAATGCATCGAACAAACACAGAGAGCATATTAAAGTGAAACTCAAAGGCGCAGTTGCAAAAGGGATGGACTTCAGTGTGCCAGGACCCCTGTGTGTTTTAAAGCAGCATACACTCAGTGGAGATGCTTAGAGAAAGCAGCAGTTCATTAGTAATGCCTCTGGCATCCATTGCATTTGCATTAATCATAGCAGCCTCATTTGGTTTTAATGTGGATGTGAATCATTCCACAGACATTCTGCTCCGACTTACTCATTAATTAATTTCTGCTGTTACTAACTTTTGCTTTGTCCACTTAGGCAAAGCTTTCCCAAATGACAGTGTCTAAAGAAAAAGTCACTTACAAAGCATTTTCACTGGCACTGTTAGCTGTTTATGCCTCTGAAAATGTAAATGCCCACATAGAAATAAGATGAGTTTTCAGAGGGCCCTAGAGGTGGCGAGTGGACATGTATCTTGAAATTTACTGTGAATTCTCTTGGACCTCTTTGATAATCCCAGTGAAATGTCCAAAGTTTGAATTCATCATCCATAGTTAAAAATGGTGTATTTTTCTTTTAAAATGTCCTCTGTGCTGGAGTAGCTTGAACCTGCACTGAAACAGGTAAAGCCCTAACACTGTGAGCCTTGAAAAATAAGGTTTTGGTCTCAAAGTGAAATAATTTTAACCTTTTTATTTTTCTTAATAGTTTTCTGTGTTTCTTGGAATTATTTTCTTCTTGGAGCTCACTGCTGGTGTTCTAGCATTTGTTTTCAAAGACTGGATAAAGGACCAGCTGTATTTCTTTATAAACAACAACATCAGAGCATACCGAGATGATATTGATTTGCAAAACCTCATAGACTTCACGCAGGAATATGTAAGTTGGACTATGTTTGTTATTTTTCTAAAGCTTACTTTAAAGATATACCTACTCTGTTTTTCACTTCCCATCTGTTTGGTTTCTTCAAGGAACAACAGAAATATTCTAGCATATAATTTTGAAAACACATATATGTATATTTCTCTTTACAGAACTTCTGCAAGCACCAGGACCTGTGAAAGGGGCTTGTTTTTTGATGTATGACTGAGCAAAACAAGGTGGAAGGTTGGGGTGACTTATTCTTGAAGACTTAGGGATCAAATCTAGAAGTGTATAAAATCTACAAGCTAACTATCAGTGACTTGTGTTCAGTTTCTTAAGCATATTCCATACACATCTAAGATATGTTAGGGTTCTTTGGGGCAAGGTATTTTACTGTAGAAGCTGTCACATCTGCAGGGTTTGTTTGGGGTTTTGTGTTTTTTTTGTTTGAGGTTTGGGGTTTTTTAAGTTTTTTTTAAGCTTAATTTTGTTCTGGTATAGTTTTAGCAACGTTGGAGCTACCACAACATGTTGCAGAGTGGCAGAGATCTTTAGTTGGTCTGCATGGAACTACAACATGATATATTTTTAAATAAACTTAATGCCATTAACCTAAAAAAGTGGGCAACTCATAAGTTTCTCATGGGAAATATCTAAATGATGCTGTATCTGCACTTTTTAGAGGGAAGGGTGAAGGCAGAGATGCCTGTGGGGGCTAAGCTCCATAAATTGCCGCTGTGTGTAAAGGAGTCATGCTCTGACTTCTGCACAGAAGTTATTTTGCCAACACCACCTTAGAGCTCCTGTGCTCAATTCTGGCTTGTGTGATGAACTCTTTGAATTTGGCCATGTGTAGCTAATGTGGTTAGATGTTGGTTTAAATCATGTTTACAAACTTTGGTACATTCTGCAATTAAAATAATTTCATTCAGTATTGGATTTGTTTCTATATGACTTGTGGAGGGGATGGGGGGAAGGGAATGGGCAAGTAAGTGACAGGATGTGGATCCTTGCACTGGTTTGAATCATCTTCAGTTAGAAGATGATTCAGTCAGAGGTCACCACAGTCTAAAAGCGGTGATCCACTTGTATGCAACCAAAAGGCTACAGTTCAGTTTTGCATACACTGCATAAAACATGCTCTCATAACTGGATTAGCAGTCCTGGCAGATAACTTGGGGACCGCATGAGTCTGGAGACCATGGTACTTTTTCAGCTAATAAAGGTAATGCTTGAAGGCAGCACGTCCAGATGTTGCAGAGGGACCTGTACTACATCTAGAAAGAGCATTGTCATTCCAACACTTTTTAAAATGTTTTGGTTTTTTGAAAATATTTTAAAGTTGATATAGATGAGTTTACTGCACTAGCTCCTCAAATGCTGTAAACAATCAGTGATCTTCCCATCTTCTGTCCATTCTTTGTATGTTCAGCAAATGCTACCAATTCTTTGTGTTGTTCAGCATGTTTTGCCAGGGACTAAGCCTGCCATTTGGCATATTTACTTTTTGAAGGATTCTGCCTGTCTTCGGTCAAGACATTATTTGCACAATGCTCAGGAAAAAACGGATCATGTACAGTCAGGTAAAGATTTACCCCAAACTGGCAAAAAGTGGCTCTACCCGAGATGATTGGTTTCACTGAGAACCCAGAGCACATTAGACTGGACAGAGCATCATACTATTGGCTCTACTGCCCCTGGAGCTTGAGCTTGTAAGGCCTGTGTAACTCTGTGTTGTTGTGTAGGTTTATCAGCTCACTTGGTGGATTTCTCTCCAGAGAGCAGCATTGGAGAATGTGAATATAACTTCAATCATGTGTTTTAGAGCAACTTACAGGTTGGAATGGTCTTTTTTTTTTTTTTTTTACTAAAAAACCCAAACAAATCCAAAAATAATATCAAGCCTTCTTCAATGAAAACGTAGGGAATGTTGAAATCTATAGGAAAACTGGCAGCAGTGATGTATGTTACAAGTGCTGAGATTTCTGTGTTCTGCAAGTCATGAAGCTCTCCTTTTTTTTTTCTTTTTTTTTTTTCCAGTGGCAATGCTGTGGGGCTTTTGGAGCTGATGACTGGAACCTCAATATTTACTTCAATTGCACAGATTCCAATGCAAGTCGAGAGCGCTGTGGTGTGCCATTCTCTTGCTGCACTAAAGACCCTGCCGTAAGTAACAGTCAAGAGGGTAGGATGGGTCTGCTCTTCCAATTTTAAATCGCTCTTAAGATATTTTTTGGGGTGCTTTTTGGTGGGGTTTGTTTGGGTTTGGGGTTTTTTTTTGCAAGTTGTGCATGATCATTACCTTCTCACCAACCTTTTTGTACTTGCAACTCAACCACTAAGTTTTAGGCAGTGAACAAAAATCCTGAGCTAATTTAAGTCTTCATTGTATGATGTTTGCTGCTTTTCATTAGAATGAGAGAACCATGGGCTTGGCTGAACATACATATTAATTTCAGCAAATATAAAAACCAGAAGCCCTTAATGATTTGAAGGATATAAGCTTTCATTTGGGTGTCATCAGTATGCTTATTTCACTGCCTTAAAGAACAGCAGCTCTGAGATCAGACACTCTAAAGCAGGTATCGCTCGTTATTTAATGCAGTGTCCAGAGGTTGCAGCCAGTTTGACCTAGTTTGTGCTAGGTCTGCTAATGAATGAGAGCCTGTGCCCTGAAGAACTGACATAAGTTTGCATTAGAATTGTGAGATACGGACATCTTTATCTGCTCTTACCCCCTCTGCCCATCCCCCCTTTAAAATTACTGCTTGTCCTACAGTCACCTGAGATCAGACTTGAAAGGACAGAAATTACTGGAGGGAACAGCTTTTGGGAAAATTTTCATGTCTTTTGAAATAGTTTATTGTTCTGGATCATCAAGCAGAAAATGTTGGAGCCATGCATTACGTGTATGGGTGTGATCAAGAATGAAGGGTAAAGTGTATGGAAGCACTTGACTGGCAGTGAAAGGCTTGAAACAGGGATGGGTGTGTGCATGGAAATGGTTATGTATCTAACATTGCATACCTCTCACTTTGATTTAGCCTGAAAGCAGCTGCCTGCGAGTGCTTGTATTATCTGGTAGGTCAGCTGTGGGTTTCTCTCCACCTGGAGTGACTTCCAATTCCTTTAGTGTATGAGTCTGAGCACTGACTAAAGTGAGGTGAGATGCCAACAGGCACCTCAGGTGCTTCTTGCTTGGCGAATGCGACACAGTCACTGCTCCAGCACCCAGTCACTACCCCTACTGCCCCCTCCCCTGATAAGGTGCTGCCATTTGCACAAGCTGCAGTCTGGTTCCTCTCCAGTGAAACGTGTCTTTGCAGTGATTTGAATCTTTCTCACAAACATGGCTGAAAAGGTTTTAATGAAATATTTAACCAAAGTAGTAAGTAGGTTAGGCTCAAGCATTACATTATGCATAGGATTCCCCCTGCTGTTTGCCTGTCTGCCTACCCACCCATGCAGAGAGGTACCCACCCATGCAGAGAGGTCATTATAACCCAGTTTTGAAAATGTAGCTGTTATAAAACCAAACCAGTGACAGCAGCACAAGGTAATCCTATAACTACATAATCCATGCTGAAGTTATTTCTGTGTGTGCATATGGTTATGCAGTTTTGTAGGGCTAGATGCTCCTAAGTCTCATTCACTGTAGGGAAGTAACATGCTTAATTGTCTGTAAACTAAAGACTAAAAATAGTATTTCTAAAAATACCAGAAGCCATGCATGTAATGGATATAACTGTAAGCAAGCTGTGATTGCTTCAGTAGCAGTGATAAACACAGGTTTATTCTGTGGCAAAGCAAGTTTTCTGGTTTGGAATTAGGATGTGGTCTTGGACTGATAGAAAAAGTTATGTGGATGCTTTATTGAACAGGGCGGACTTTTAGTTCAGATTTTAGTTCAGCTTGAATCAGAAAGTGGTTAAGTTTAAGGCAGGACAAAATAGGTGTCCTTTAAAGCAAATTTGGACTCCTGTGCTTCACTTTGCTGTAGTTTAAAAGGTTGAAATGTTCCAAATTACTGTACAGGCAAGGCCTAAAAAAGTTGTTTTTTATTACATACTTAACTCTTGGTTAATGGATTCCAGGGCTGAAGGCAGAAGACCCTGATGAGAAAGCAACTAGGTATTCAGTACAAAGAAGAAAGCTTAAAAGCTCTTTTGGAATCTTGCTTCCTTTTACAGCCTTACAGTGTGTGGCACTGTTGTATTTTAGGGCCTGGAACAGAAGTATTCATATCATTAAAAGATATAAATGCTTCAAACCTTAAAAGTCCATTGAGAGAATCTGAATTGGGCAACTGACAGGGTGTGACCTTCTGATGTATTTCCTGGGAAGTGAGGAAACGCTTAGAGGAGCTTTAACTGCTGATAAGAGGAGAGATCCTTTTCCGTATTGCTGCTATAAAATCTATTTCTCTGCTGGCTGCCTTTCTCACTTCCCACAATTGGATTAAATTGTGGTGTTCAGTACACCCAGACAAGATTGGCTGATCTCTCTCACTTCCTTGAGTATTTCCTCCTTGTGCTCTGTGTTGATATATGAGCTGGTAACTTCGTATTTTGCTGCCATTGTGGCTGACACCAAAAGCAGTTGCTTCATTTTGTTGCCCTGAAATAACTGCATACAGAATAAATGCAGCTTCAGCTTCCAGTGGGCAGCTCTTCTTCACTAGGAAGAGTCTGCCATTGCCTATTTAATTACCTGTGCCATGGGGGTACTAAAGCAGAAGCTGTAGGAACCCCTTTGTCTTTGCCATCGGTATCAGGTTCCCCTAAGAAAGAACAGACAGTAAGAACATGATTACCCAATCTCTTATCTTTTCTCCCTAGTTTCTGGAAAGGAATTAGGTACTAGATGTATTTCTATCAATACCCTTGGTAAGAACTTGCAGCTTCTGCTGTAGAACTGCCCCTTCTCACCTCTTCACGCTGCGCAGACTGAACCTTGAAAACGTTGACAGTAGTCTTGGCATATTTTTCAGTATAGAGAAAACCTGTTCAGCAGAAGGTTGTTTCACTTAAAATAGACTTTCCCTAATTCCTTTACTTTGACTTGTGCATGCTTGGATCTGGAACATGGAGCTCACCCAGGTGGAGGGCCGGGTTGCTGCCCTGAAAGCTGGCAGACCATGTGCTTCTGTTTGCAGATAATTAACAGTGCTGAAAGGAAAAGGAAGGGGGTTTAAAAACATAATATGGTAACCAGTGTTAGGGTTTTTGTCTGATTACATACAGTACCAACTTGGGGAGCTGGGAGAAAGTGTTTGGGGGAGACTTCACTGACGACTACTCTTCTGTGTATCTCTCTTAGGAAGATGTTATCAATACTCAGTGTGGCTACGATGCAAGGCAAAAACCAGTAAGCTGCTTTTTTGATGTGGTATCTTAAGGGCCTGAAAACCTTTTGCAAGAGCAGGTTATTCTACTGATGGGCTAGTTGAATATAATTATACCTGTCTTCTTCCCTCTTCTCCTTGGCAGGAAGTTGATCAGCAGATTGTTATCTACACTAAAGGCTGTGTCCCTCAGTTTGAGAAATGGTTGCAGGACAATCTTACCATAGTTGCTGGTATATTCATCGGGATAGCATTACTGCAGGTAAACGTCACACTCCCTGTAATTAGCTGAAGAAGGAACAACAGATAATTAGAACGTACGAGGGGGGATCTGTATATATGAACTGGAAGTACAGTGTCAGTTGCACTTGGAAATATAATGTCTGTAGGTTTTAGTGAGGGGAGCTAAATTCATGGGGCTTTCTTTGTGCTAAGGAGTATTTAACTCTTACCTATAGGGATGTGCTTTCTTTTCAGCTGTCGGCAGGTCAAAACTAGCACTGTGTGTTGGGTAATGATTAGGTAGAGATTTTCAGCCTGTACAGACCCACTGTTCCTGATGGTGCTTCAATGAGCCTTTACAGTTTTTGTGAAGCATGTTAAGAACTGTTCAATTTCCCAGAACCTAGCGGCACTACAGAAATACTGGGGTTACACTACAGAAATACTGGGGTTACAGGAGGCTTTGAGGTCTTCTTCCAGCACTTACTGTTAATTTGATCTCTTGTTGCTTGTTTTCATATCGAAGTTCTGTATAACCTAAGCAGTTTGCCTGTGTGAAAAGTTTCTGCTGCTCCAAATGAATAAACTGTTGTCTCTTCCAGATATTTGGGATATGTTTAGCCCAGAATTTGGTTAGTGACATTGAGGCTGTCAGAGCCAGCTGGTAAAACTGCTGAAGTAACCACAACAAGACACTGGACAACCGAAACCCTCTGAAACCTCCAGTGTGTCACTCCGACACCAAGCTCTATGGACATGGGTGACAGGGAAGCCTTCTCTCCCAAGTAGTTTCAAGTCTAAGTTCCTGACATTGCAGTGAACTCGTGTTTCTTTGGGGTGGGGGAGAGAAGAGTGGGCTCTTTAAAATCTGCTGCTCACTGACAATTTTTTGTTGTTGTTTTAAACCACCAGTTTGAAAGCTGTTGAGCCGTGAATCTCTACTGTATTCTTGATCCTGAGTAACAAGTGGACACTTTTTTAAAAGTTGGTGTATTCAGTGGGACAGAGTTGCATCGTTGTAGTCTGTGGATATGCTGTTTATTCTTCGTGTCATGAGCTCTTCGATAGCTGCCAAATACTCCTGAGATGATCTTTCTCCTCACCACTCTGTCAAAGAACAATCTTGTTTTCACAGCTGAACATAGCTACAGGCCTAAACCCATCAAGCAGGAAGCAACTTTCTATGCATCTATTGTACAGTAAAAGAAATTGTTTTTAAAACAAGGGAATTTTTTTTACGCAAGCTTCCAGCCATCTCCCTCTAGGACTTCGAGGTTGGGAATCGGCAAGCTCAAAGGGAGAGTTGCCTAATTTTATCAACATGTTTCTTCCTTTCTCCACCCTTGTATGAAGGGAAAGGAGTTTTGTATTTGACAAGCAAGGGTTGTAGAGCCTTTGGTTGCTGCCATACCTTAGGGCATCAGTCTCTTAAGGCGAGGATGGGATATAACTGTATAAATGTATGAAAGCAGTGTGGATGTTGGGTCCAAGTGAATAATATTATTCAAAGAATGAATTATATATTAACTTAAAAAAATCAAAACATATGTATCTGATATGGCTAAACCTTTAGTTTCTCTGGAATTTAGTGTAATCATTTAGGGATCTCACTAATGTTAGTGCTTGGATATACTTGTGCAAGACTTCTTTTACGATAATTCCTTGGTCTGTTCCTAGCTGAGGCTTTGGTCTTTTTTTTTTTCCCTTTTTTTTATTCAATTCTTTTTACTTGCATGAGCTGTGGAGTAAGGATCTGTGACGCTCCAGTGCTTTAAATCTGTGCATATGTTTTAATACCGTCTAATCCAAACTTATTTATTGATAAATGCATGTGCTTATGGAAAGATCATATCCCGTTCCCTTGGAAATTGGAAAGAACAGCTTTTGCCAGTGTAAATGCTGACCTCCAGTGAACAGATCCTTGCTCTGGAGATGTGTCTCCCTCCCTTTGTTACTCAAATGCAACAAAAAGCTTTCCTGAAGCAGCAGAATAAAAGTTTTAAAATCGCAGCGCACATGAGCCAAGGCAGACTCTGTTGAATCGGACAGAAGAGAGTAGAATTTGGAATGAAGCACAAATAGAGGAAGAAGGATTAGATCAGCCTCCATCCAGCTTAGAGCTTTTGATTCATTCTTCTTCACTAATAAGAGTGAACTTACAAACCTGACCATGGCTTGAGTAGTTTTATTGCACTTTGTATAAATTTAGCTTGTTGTATGACCCGTCTCAGTATCTGCAGAACCTGAAAGCCGTGAGCTTTGGTCAGACAGTGGCAAAGGGTGTGTAGCACTTCTTTGTAAGAGCTTAGCATCTTTGAGATGAGTTTCCTAAAATGAAGTATGTGGAGTAGAAGAGATGAATGCATTGCTTTCAAAGCCTCCCTGTTCTGGGGGATGGATAGAAGGCTGGTCTATTGACCTATTAAGGTCTTCTCTGGTCCTATGACTCTTAAACACATGAACATTTTAAATTTCAAAGTATACATACCCTTGCACACTTTGCCTTTCTGTGCTGTAGTCAGCCATCTTGTCTTTTTTCCCCCTCTGAAGGCTGGTGTTATGCACACCGGTGCTCCACAGATGCCACAGACAGTCCTGTTGTCCTCCTGTCTTTGAGCATTACCTCATCCTCTTCTGGTTAACTCCCACTGACTGGCTCTGAATCAGGCAGCCTCCATATCCTTTGGTATCTGCTGTTAAAGGCCAGCCATGACTCAGACTATATTTTTTTTAAAGCCTTTGAAAGGAATTATGATTCACTGTCCTTAATAAAGTTGGTTCCACCTCACCACAGTGTTATGTTTTTCTTAGCCACTCCTCAACTTGAGGAGTTACTGATACTTGTGCTCCCTGCTCCCCCCGCCCCCAGAGGGACACACCAGTTTACCTGATAGCAGCAGGACAGACAGATCATCAGCACCAGTGTTAATGCACTGAGACAGAATGGTGCCAGGAGAAACCAGGGAAATGGGGCTCAGGAAGGAACCCCTCCACCCAACAGCCTTGACTGTGACCCACCGCGTCGGTCTGGAGAAATATAATAAAAAAAAGCCTGTGTTCCAGGAACACTCGTTGCCACTGATCTTGAATACTGCTGTTGTTGCTGTGGGCTTCTGAAGACACCTTCAGTCTTCTACTTGAATTTCTGCAGTTGTACTGTACTGGCCTTCTGTCTGGTGGCACTGTCCTCTGCGTTCCAGTGCAGTGTCAGACTGATAGGAAGGTAAACGCTCTGAGGTGAGCAAATCCTGTTCCTGGTACTTGCACATGTGCACCCAAACGCGCAACACTTCTGCTGAGTCCCAGAATGACTGACTGTTCTTATAACAACCACTAAACTTATTTTTCTAGAGCTTGTCATTATTGCTGCAGATGCTCATCCCCTCCCCCTTCCCTGCTCCCAAGATATTTTCCTCATTTTTGCAGTTGTTTGATGGGTGCATACTGAATGTTCAGGATTAGCTGTCTATATTGCACATTTAAATCCCACATTTTTTTGTCTACAGATCGGGTTAGATCTCCTAGAAAGGCCCCATCAGCAGCTATTCAGCAGCTTAGATGTCTGGTGTGGAAGGCCTGGGGGGAGGCATTGGAAATCAATCTTATTGTCAGAGCCTGCTAAATGCAAGCAAGCTTTCCTCCAGAAAACTCTGTGAAAACTTCAGTTGAGCTGCAACTAGAGCACAATTGCTGGCTACGTGGGCTCATTTTCTAAAGCAATAAGATACGGTAGGCGGTATGGCTGTGTGGCTATTTCTACCCTGCCTGGTATGGTGGTGGTGTAGATGTGAGTTCAGAGGTCAGTCTGTCCATCTTTTGTGTGCAGTAGTTGTGCAGAATTTTGTTGAAGTGTGTAACAGCTCTGTGTGAGCAATTCAGACGGGATGGTGGTTTTGCCAGCGAGAGGTTTGGTAGCTTCAGCAGCAGCCCCGGCTTTAAAGCCGTTTCCCAATCCTGCACTCAGCCCTGCCAAAGGGCATCACAGTCCTTGCTCCTCTGCTTTCTAAATGCTTTCCATAGTCACAGGCCTTTTTGTTGTTCGATCTCTCTCCTCATTTTATTTTAATAGGCTAATGTACAATGTTTGGTTTGTCTCTGTGTCTGTTTCGGTAGCAGTAGGATCTCTTTGCTTCAAAGTTTGTAATTTTGATTGTGCCCCTTAGAATTTGGAGCTGTGGAGATATTTGTGGAGATGCTTGCTTGAGTGTACTCTGCCCTGAAAGCTGCCTTCTCTCCCCTTTGAGACAGATGCTAATTGTAGTTCTGGTGTGTACATAGCATTTGAAATGTAAATAGTAGCATGTGGACTGAATGACTCTTGCACATGACTGCTTTTCACCCTGCAAGTGTTTATTAGAGACCTGCAAGGTGTCTGTGGGGAGCTGGCTGAGGGGAGGTGGGAGTGCTTTAATCACCACCCCCTAGTGCCTACCTCCCCGGCCTGCCATGTAGCCTCGGGGGGGAGGGGTCAGACCCTGGCCCAAGGCGGCTCTGGGCGGTAGCAGGAGCCCCCTTGCCTTTTGCCTTTCCTCCTTGATGCTGGACTGTGAAGCGGAGGGTGGGAGAAAGCACCCCTGCCAGTCACTGGAGGCTGCCATCACCTGCTGCAGGACTAAACATGGTGCTATAAGATCTGTCCTGGGTGTTGATCTGGGGTTTTACTACTTTAGAGATGTCCTTGGTAAAAATTATTCTGATTAACAGTGTTGGTGGTAAGAGAAACTCTGGTGAAGTTTTGGTTCGGTTTCCCCTCTTGCTGTGCGTGCCTTTGGGATGCGTTGAATGGGAGTTCTGCAAATGCCTAGGAAGGGGATCTGATCTCAGCAGGTGTGGAAAGGTTCACATCCCTCTCCCCATTTTTGTTTTCTCCCTGAAGCTTTTTCAGCTATCTGTAACTAGTCATGGAACTGTCCAAGGCAAACAAAGTAAAACTACCCTTTTGGATCCATTAGCTACCACTGGAAGAAAAGAAAAAGTAAATCTGTCTCCCTTAACATGCAGTATAAAGATAAGTGTTGCAGCTACTAGCGTGCACCAGGCAGCACCGCTAGCTGTCTCTTGTGTTTCAGCAATATAAATGTGTTAATAAAAAGCTCCATCTGTACGTGTGTTCATGTTCATGCTGTGTACATAGTAGAGATGGACCTTGAGCTCTGGGGAGTTTGGGATTTGGGTTTTGTGACTCAGACCCGTCTGAGATGTGTATTCCTGATTTGTTCCAACTGACTCTTTGGTTCATCCTGGGGCGTGTGGCAAGGTGTCGACACTTTCCCTTTGTGTATCATTCCTTTTTATACGAATGTATTCTCTTGTGTTCCTTTTCTATCGGTTGTAAAATTGATTGTAAAAGCCAACTACGCTTACCGATTGAAAGTATTGCTGTAACAGAACTGCATGCCCAGTAGAGTTTGACTTGAGCTTTAGTTGTCTGATTTTGGACTGATTACCTTCAGTCTAGGAGAAGATCATAGATCAGGTGCATAATGTGTTACTTGTCATCTTTAGCATTAGACTGTGGTATTGTATCACATGCTGATCTCAATGGATGTAACTGGAGTCTACTTAGGAAGTTAATGCAACTTCCTGGTAATTCATTTTAAGCTATTGAAAGTGGTCTTGATCCATGCTACTTGTGTTCTTGGGTTTTTGTTTTTTAATAGAGGCATTTTTTAGGAATGTTTTAATACACTTATGATGGACAATACAATAGTTTTAATAGTTGTGCAGTATTCTGTATTTACTTGAAGTAAATCATTTTATATGCAATTTGTTAGATAATTACAATTTTATAAATAAAATTGGGTGAAATACGATGTTGTGAATGTGTACTCTTGATGTAGCACTTAATGTTAATGGTACAAAGATACATTTGCACAAAACTTCTCCAGGGGAAGACCCTTCTGTCTGCCCTCCCCCCAACTAACAGGGAAAAAAGATTCCTGACTCTCTCATATATAGACTATTATGTTCTAATTAAGTCACAAAACACATTATCGCGCCGCCAGTGGCTGCCGTTAAATGAATAATAAGCTAATACATGAAGTGCACGTCCCCACATGAGGAGATCCCGTATGTGCTGTCAACTGTTGTTGAAGTCTCTGGCTAATTAACGTACTCTGCTTCTTTCTGACAGGTCATCGGTGTTCCTCAGTGCTGTGGCTGCTGGTCAGTACAACTGTTGGAGCTTTCCCTGTTGTCACTTTAGTGACCATGAAGTGTTCAGAAGAGCAGCACAACGGGGATTGGTCGTGACTGACTTAAGCATTTGAAAGGGAGGTGGGATTTTCACTTTGCCAAGTGCAACATGCACTTAAACAGAGTTAGTGAGGGCTGGCTTGTTTTATTGCGCAGGTATGAGTGGGTAATGAGGCCATGTGCTTGCTTAGGCAGAGGAGGAAGCAGCCTGCTTTTTTACTATTTCAAGAACTGTAGAGCAAGCTAACCAGGTATCTCAAACCTATGGTTTTGTCCACAAAACACCCCCGTGACTGAGTTAAAAGTCTGTCTCTGTATCCATATTGAAGTCCAATGTCTCTTGCATGTTTCAGGCATTTGCGTTTGTCTGCACCTATGGAAATGACTTGGCAAAATAAGAATGCAGATGTGGAGGCCATGGGTGGGGAGGGAAGAACAAAAGTGAACCAAAAAGAAGTCAAGGGCATTGCCTAGATCTTCAGTGTGTAATAGATGTGACACACCTGAATAAACCATTTTTGCTATGGAGGGGGAGACTGGGAGTGGCCAGCTGCATTCTGTCTAGCTCTGACGATCTATGTATTGTTTTGTGAAGCTGTGGCCAGTTACCATTCCTGGGTGTTCGGAAACAAATTACCTCTTCTGGGTCTAGTGGTCTGATTTGTCCTCTGGATCCTAGGCCCGTATTGTTGGAGCTTGTGCCTTACCCAAAGTGAAACTCTTACATTTCCATGCCCTGAAATGTGAAAACGTGTGTGTGGATTTGTCTTCCTGCCTGGTGTGATGCCAGGTCTTGCAGGAGTCAGAGATGTGGGTAAATGCAGGCAGCAGTGATGGTTTTGGCTTTGATTTGCTGTGGCAGTTGACAAATGCAAAGGCCTGGTGTCTGGCATTGCCCTCAGAATAAGTCTGAGCAGCAAACTGCAAGCTTTGCTTTAACATAATCTCTCTACTAAACATCTAGTTCGAAATTGCAGACAATAGTTCAATTCAGTTGACTCCAGTCAAGTGAGTGTGATATATTGTCCTTAGATCCCCGTTCTTTTAGTGAAAGAAGTTCTGAGGATAAATGATTTACCTGCAGGCTGCAGCATGCCTCAGCGTGGCACAGCAATGTTGTGGATAGAGAGTCTCTTCCCATCTTTTGTTCTGGGTATTGCCTTAGTGCAGACATGGAAACGTGCCACTTAGTGTTCCGTCCAGGGGAACCACCTGAAAGTAGGAGGGTATCTGCAAGGCCTTTCTCTGTGCTTGCTGTGACAGTGGCATCCCTAATTAAAATTTAGTGATAACGGAATGGCTTATGCTTAACCCAGTTAGTCAACCAGGTGAGTGGGAATGCTGTCAGCATCACAACTGGGTTGGCTGTTGCCAGCTTGTGTGAGCATTTTCAGTTTTATACCGATGTCAGAAAGAAAAGTCTCTTGAGAACCAGGTAAGTTGTTGATAACCAGCCTTCCGAATGTATTTTGGGATCTTTTTAAATCAATGACAACTATTTCTATGCCTGAGAATGTGGGCTGACGTGGGTGCACTATGAACAGTGATTGTAAATGTGCTGGTTGCATTCAGCAGTGCATAGGTTCTGTGTTACTGGGAGCCGGATGGGTCCTGCACTGTGTCACAGTTCTACACTCCTGTCAGTGTCTTTATTGCACTGTTACTAGCAAACGTCTTTTGAATGGTTGGTTGCTCTTTAAATAATAAGAGGCTGATGTATGTTTTAGTACGAGAGGCTTTTTCTTTGTGTTTCTGGCACTGAGTTAAATGGACAGAGTCTCTGCTGTGTGAACACTCCTGTAGGTTTTGGTACATTCTCAGAGCTTAATCTATCTGTGACAAGTTTCTTTCCATACCAAGCTTGTGTACATCATCCTTTTCCCATCATGACTGGCATCTTCCCACCCCAGTGTCTGTGGGATAGCCAGTGCTTTTATGGAGCTGGGAGGTGGATTTGGGAAGCTCTTTGCTTGGCCTCTGGGATTGCCTTTTCTGCTGATAAACAAGGAGCCTGAAACTTCTGAGGCTGGCACTGGTAGTGCTGAAGTCACTGCAGAATGTAACAGATCTTATGATCTTTGTGCATTGTGGGCATGATCAAGCTAGACAATGGGTATTGCACAGTCAAAAGGAACATGCTGGCTTTCTGGAAATTGCTATCCCAACAGCTCCCTCTTTTGCCATGGAGTCATCTGCTGGTTTGCTTGCTGACCTGTTACAAACCCACAAAAGAGCAGCTGCGAGATCAGATGCTTCAAACTGGCAGTTCCCCCATCTCCTTTACCTGGGAAAGGAGAAAAAGGATGGCTCTTGCCTGCTGTGTTTCTCAATTGAGGAGGCTCTGTTGAAAAGCTGCTGCGAGACACGCCTTTAAAAATCCATCTAGAAACAAAAACCCAAGCAAGCCTGACAGCACTCCCAGTGTATTCCTGTTAAACCACACAGCGCCTCTGTGTGAGCGCTCAGAAAAAGTGGCTGGAATTGTTCCCTTTGTGTTCACTCAACTGAAAGGCAGCGATTGCGCCGGGCGGGAGCCGGAGCGAGAGAGGCTCCTCACCAGTGCGTGGTGGTGCAGCCGCGGCTTCTGCGTGTCAATACAAGAAAGGACAAACCACAGGGTAAAATGAGAGCACTGAAATTTTTATTTGTTACCTCTAGGTACCACGAGTTTGACATTAATAGGCAAGACCAGTGAATGAGCAGCAGCACATCGCGTTCAAACCTGAATCTCCAAAGCACCAAAAATGGAGCTAAATTTACTTCGTAATCCTATAGTCAGCACGCTAGCCTGGACTTGCTGCGCCTTGTATTGTCCCTAATTTAGTAGTACATTGTTATGCAGTTTGGGGGCGTGAGGAAAGAGTCGTGTAGTACCACTTCTACATCATCATAGGACTACAACATGCACATTCTACTATGTGGCCCAAGCAACAAGAATACAAGTAGAACAGTTACAGGTGGAGACGGGTTCATGTTAACACCACCTATGAATTTGTAGAAACCTTTTTGGACGGGTACCTACAGCAGTTCATCAGTTTGTGTGGGAACATTACACGCATGCACGAGTGATACAGTGGAAAACATAGCAGGAGCGGCAGCAGGACGCAGGACAAAAGTGAAATCTGTGATGGGATGCATCAGAAACAAGACCTTCCTCAGCTTTCTACGGCAAGTCTCTGCTCTGTTAGCGAGGCCTGTTGAGCAACAGTTTTGTTCTCATGGCTGCGCAGTTTTGAGACAACTTCTAGAAAGGCCATGCTCTGCACTTCCTTCTGAAGAGGTTCTGCAAAAAGAAGTGGTGTAAGAAATGGTGCTTTGTCTGAGACAGGCAAAAGAACAGAAAGGGCTGGCAAGTCTGAGAAACTCTTCTGCTGACCAGTACCCCATACACACACAAGCACACAAATGTGCCTGTACGCATCACCTCTATTTACTACTTCGAGTTGCTTTTGAGGATGGAGAGAAAACTCTGCAGGGCCTGGGGCATACACACACACTCCACGGATTTCAACAGAGATGAATGACAAGCTGCTACAGAGCAGTTACAGAAATCCACCTGGATTGCCTTCCAAACCACAGGTGCTTTTAGGAAGTCATTTTAGAGAAAATATTTTCCTGCCTTATCCCTTCACCTAGCCCGACGCCGTGAACTTGCCTGGGAAGGGTCAGGGCGTCCCTTGTGTTGAATGAGCTCTGGCTGGGTGTGTGGGGTGTGAGGTGGTTCTTTAAGGGATGTGTCCCGCTCAGTGAGCTGTCGGGTCACAGTTCCGCTCTGATGTCAGTACAATGTGTGGTGCACTGCCCAGTCCTGTGCATGTACAGACCTTATGTTTTACTCAGAACTATGAGGCACTGTTTTGCGGTTCTGGTCCTGGATTGCACTGTCCTTTTATTAATAAGGAAAGGTTGGAAGCAATGCATAAAATTGAGCAATTTTTTAAAAACCTTCATGAGTTTCAATAAAGCCCTATACTCCACAGGCATCTCACAGCTGAGATGCAGAGCACTTGGTTTTGTTTCATGTCCTGTTCAGGCCACTCTAGTGAGCTCCTACTCAGCAACAATCACCTACCTAGATTTGTTTACTTCCCAGGTGCTGCTGCTGAAGGTCTCATCCCTATGCTTCCCAGGAGAAATCCCAACCATCTGTTGCAGACAGTTATGCTGTATGATATGCACAGTTGGTTTTTTTAAATGACCAAGTTTGATACTTGTTTCCCTTCCCTACCTTCTTTCTTGTTCACGTGCCTTCAGTTTTCGTGCAGTTTAACCTCTACCATGTAGGAGCTGGGAACTCACACTGCTGTGCACCCAGGAACCTGTATTTACAGAACAGTGCCCGTGAAGCTGTTGGAGTGGTTTCGCTGTGTAAGCGCTTCCGGCTCGCTCTCTGCTTCTGAGATTCCATGGTGTTTAAGCAGGTGTTACCAAACTGAATTTTGGGAATTTGCTGTGCTTTACAGTGGTTGAATAGTTCTGCTTAACATCCAGATTCCTGTGAGCCTGGAGAGCCTCACACAGAGAAGTGCCTGCCCTAGCTATGAATTCTCTGCTTTCACCGGTTCTTTATGTTACGAGCTTCCATTTTCCACTGTCTTAATTCTTTTCCTCTTTCTGTCCAGTCACTCAGTTGCAAGAGCAACTTCCAGATGGCAAAACAACATGTAAATGTATATCTATTTACTGCCTAAC
Organism: Gallinula chloropus; assembly: GCF_964237585.1. Lineage (NCBI taxonomy): Eukaryota > Metazoa > Chordata > Aves > Gruiformes > Rallidae > Gallinula > Gallinula chloropus. The sequence continues at coordinate 69,162,043 of NC_140088.1, read as the reverse complement.
ACACAGCTGTTGGAAATACCAAGTTAAAAGTGATGCCAGATGCCCTGTAACAAAGGCTAGGAAGAACAGCCGTCACTGGGGGAATTAAATGTACCAATAATTACATTGGTGTAACCATTTCTAGCCTATACAGGGAGCAAGCAATTACTTTAAGATGGCTACACAGGTCTGATTGCAGTAGAATATGCAAATGTGTAAATAGAAACGCTTGGTGTGCGGAGACAGTGGTGAAAGTAACTTGGAGGCAGCAGAGCTGGGAGGGAGAAGTATTTCAGTATTTTCAAGCATGCAAAGAGCAAACTTGGCTCTTTGATTTCCCCCAAAGTTTTGTTCAGGGTTTTTTGGGGGTTTTTTTGAAAAAAAAAAAAAAAATAGTTAACAGTTAATACCAGGGTTGCTCAGTCGTTACTCTCATGTACTCACTGGTTTTACACAGGTCTGTCCATCAGGAAGCAGCGCTGAACACTGGGGCAGCCAAGTACCTTTACAGCTGTGTACTGATTGCAAGTACACGCTGTCTGTTCCCTGGGAGCAGGCCAAGGCGCCTCATGTTTGGGCAAAGCTTATGTAGCGTTGTGGCAGAATGACCTCTGCCAGCTAGACACCCCTAAAAAAACCCCTTAAGACAAGACTGCTCTTAACTCTGGTGGAAGAGACACAGGTATTTGACTTTCCAGTAACTGTCAGTCCTGCAGGTGACAAGACTTGGGTCAGGGAAACTCTGTCAGAACTCCTGAGGATGATTATTTTAGCATTGGGAACACACACAAGAACATCACGGTGAGGCTGAGGGAATCTCTGCAGAAAAGTGTCTGTTCTAACAATGGATAATCCCATTCAGTTCAATTGCTGTAAATTCATCTCTGGAGACACTTCAAATGTTTCACACTTGGCAAGTCCTCCACAGACAGGCTCTGAAATTCCACCTTTCTGCACTTAATCCACTTCTTTGTCATTGTATTTGTAAATTTTGGAAACATTTCTGGAACAAAGCTTGCTTTCCTTCCATGCAGTAAATACGTCTTGAAGAATGGGATGAAAGAAATGTGGCCACTTGAAAACTCAACTGGAAATCAAATTTCTCAATGATACCGTGCTCTCTTTTGGTTTTGGTTTTTGTTTGCCCACACCTTGGTGGGACGTTGCAACATCAAACCACAGCCTGCTACGCCATCCTCAGAATAGTCTGGCCTCTAGCAGAGGGGGAGCTCAGAAAGATTAGGCTTTTTCCAGTGTCCAGCACTGATGTGTTAGAACATGTCCTGCTCATCTTTCAAAGCAACCATGAACAGTTGTGCCTGATGGGGCAGACACGTGAGGACTGCTGAGGGAAGGGCTCTTCCTACTGAGGTAAGCATGAGGATCTCTCCTGAAGCAGGATTATAGCCTACATACTGTACTAAGTACTTGTGTGGAGATGTGTCCTTGCAAATATTACCTGTACCTTTGTTTCCTGCCATTCTTGTAGGAATTTAAAGCTGCAAGTGAGGCAGCTCCTTGCTAATGTCTCTTCCATCAAATTTTACTGGACTCAGTTGACCAATAAAAAAGAGCCATCACACAGCAATTACAGGGAGCTTGCAGCTAAGGGAGAAAGAGCTCGTTATCTGTGGATTTGCAAAGACAGCAGGACACCACAGAGTTTGAAATACCCTTCGCTCCTCTCCTGTCAGCTGAAGCTTGCCCTAGCTGCACCCTACAGAAGCCAGAGTCAATTTTCTGCGGTTAATACCCAAAACTCAGGGAACAGTCTCTTTCATGACACTACAAATGCTACAGAGTGCCATAGAAAATGCAATCCTTCTGTGTATGTTCTTTGTGAGCAGAGACCCAGTCTCAGGGTGCTCTGTACACATTCTATGCTCTGGCTAAAACACCAAGCTAAGTTTAAACACATAAACGTGTCTCCTGAATACTCACCGGATCCTATAAGGGCACAGATCAGTACCATGGAGTTGTATTTTATTTCTGGAGCGCTCCTGTCATCTGAGAGCAGTCTGTGTAGAATCTGGACAAGCTGAGCATTTTCAAGATCCTTTTCAGCAGTGACTGAAATACAAGTGAAAATGTGTAAATCTGGAAGCGCTGCTTTGATGCTTCTGTGTGCTAGCCACCCACTGAAACACACATCCCTCACTGTAGCCACAGTGGTGCTACTGGCATAAAACTGCAGCGTGTATTAGCTGGGATGATGATATATGAACCACAGGTCTTGCTCTAACAATGTAAACCAGCCTGCTTGAAAGGACAATCAGAATTTAATGATAGAATCCAATCACAAATCTGCAATGAGCTGATGGAAAAGTCCCCAGTCTTTTCTAGCTGTTTAGGCCAACACTGGCAGTATTTCAGCTTTCAACATTTCCACTGCCTGAATTTGCTTTTGGAAATGTTGTCTGAGTAAATGCAGATGGTGTAATTCTTGATTCTGTGGTAGAGGGAGCTCAGGGTCCATTATAAAGGCTGTGAGAAACTTCAAGATCAGAGTGCGAGTTATTTCCTCTGTAGTTTTCTAAGGGATATTATATGCTAAACTCAGGCTTGAAACCTTTAAATGTCTGAAGACAAGATAAAGAAGGGTTAGACAGTTCATGTGAATAGAAACACTTTTTCCTTTTAATTAAAACAATTCCCTGATGGATTAGCAGTGATTTGGAAGTTGAACATAATATTCCTGTAGTAGAACGATAGCAAGAGATGAAAGCAGGAGCAAAAATATGTAATGCTGTTTTAGTTCATCATCGTCATTAATGAGCAAAGCAAATAGGAGAAACAAAACCTCTGTTGGGCATTTAACTTCTTGTCTGGTGAGGTGGCACAAAGGGAGGTCAAGATGTATAGTCATCTCTGCCTTCATATGGCAACTCCTGCATCGATTTCTGTGGAACTTAGTGACAGTATTTTGGGGGCATCACCCACTGCTGTATGTGTTCTGCAGCTCTCACTAATTAGGTAAGCAAGAGCTTTACTTTGATAAGCACTCTCATAAAGGGCTTAACCATTTCTGTGGAGGAATTTGGTCTCCACTCCAAAGTACTATTTTCTTATTATTTTGGGTGTTTATCTAAAGTCTGAAAGTTATGTTTGAGGGCCTTTCTAGATCATGTGCTCACCTACCAGAATCATGAGTGACAGGGATGGGAAGGGACCTCTGGAGATCCTCCGATCCAACCCCCTTGCCAGAGCAGGATGACCTAGAGCAGGCTGCACAGGACAGCATCCAGACAGGTTTTGAGTATCTCCAGCGAGGGAGACTCCACAGCCTCTCTGGGCAGCCTGTTCCAGAGCTCTGCCACCCTCATAGTAAAGAAGTTCCTCCTCCTGTTTAGGTGGAACTTCCTGTATTCAAGTTTATGCCCATTGCCTCTTGTCCTGGCACAGGGCACCATTGAAAAAAGACTGACCCCATCCTCCTGACATCCACCCCTCAAGTTTTGCAAGTCTTCTCTAGGCTAAAACATCCCAGTGATGGAGCAGAAACTGTATTACCAGCAAAGTGCAGTTTTCTGCATAACCACCTTGCCTACATCTGTCTGAACTGCTGTGTGTCCCCGTGCTACTGAAGGGCAGGTGGAAGGAGAAGGCTTTGCTACACTGCAACAACTGGCACAGCTCGCTCTCTGCAGCTTCTCTTGGGCACAGACTGGAAAGCAAACAGGTAAACAGCTGGGATACTCACCTAACTCTAAAGCTGCTATTAGTGCCAGCGCAACAAGAGCTTCGTTTTGCATTATTACGTGTTCACTGGTTGCCATGGTTACTAAATGCTTGATGCCACCACTCTGTACAATGGTCCTAATTACCTCCTAAAATAAATAACATAGAAATAAAAAAATGTACACAGACTGTATTAAACAACAAAATTGTCACGGATGCAATGTTATCTCTGACACTTGTTGGCTTTCTGCACATATCTCTTTATACATAAATGTACATGCATGTGGGCCTATAAATTATTACTCTCTAGTTGTAAGATATAACCTGTTAAGCCAAGCCAGTTAACCACATGATGAAGGCACAGGCAGCTAACTCCTTCCCAGGTGATGCTGTGTGACTCAGGTTCTCAGGGCATGCTGTCAAGCACCTCACAGTGAGCCCGCGCTCATCTTGGAACTCAGCTGCTGTTCAGTGTTGATTAGTTTTCCCTCCTTTATGTTGTGATGTTAGAGAGCAGCTTATCAAAAGCACCTGTTAAATCACATCTTTGGGATAAGGTGACACATGGATATAGTTTTAATAATAAAGCTATCCTTTATCCCTCTCCCTGAGTTCTCTGTGTTTCTTCAAAATGTTCCGAGAGGTGAGATGGCAGATACTGCACCTTCCTGTGTAACAGCATGTGCTGGACTCGAATAATGGGCTGGAAAATGAGCAGCATTCTCTTGAAGTATTGTGGAAAGCAGGTTAGGAAAGGATCGTTATGGGTGGGTTTCTGTTTTAAAGCCAGCAATTAAAATGAGCTGTCCCCCAGTATCTATGAAATGAAAATGCTAACTGGATCAAATGGCTTTAAAGCAGTTTAAGAACATGCAGCTGGGATCCTGTTTTCAAGTCCAAAATTTGATCCAAGTTACGTAGGATCAATAAACGTTTCTGGTGTCTGCAGGTCTTGGACTTGTTAATTATCATGAAAAAAGTGAGTTTTCGCCTTATGTTTTCATCATTATATGTCACAAAAGTACTTGGAAAATGTCTGGAAATGGGGTGACTTGGCATGCCACAGGGAAATTGTTCCAGGAGATGTGGTTGGCTTTTATTTTTTCATTTGCTCTGTGGGGACACAATGTCTTGAAATAGTAGTTATTTCTTGAAATAAGAATCTGATTGAAATTTTTAATCTGTGTTGAATTTCCATTTACGGCACATGCCCCTTTCTAGCTCCAGCAACAAGTCAAAACTCATTAACTGATACAGGTACGTAGAATGGTTTTTATTCTGCCACTGCACAGGCTGTGCAGTGACACTCCTGATGCAAGGAAACAAGAACAATATGATCATAATCCTTGGGAACCGAAATATTTTTAGATAATCATTTTGAAGCTAAATACAATTGGCATAAATTGCAGCCTAGTGATTTAAGAGCTTAAAATTTAAAGTCTGTTTTTTCTGAATGACATAATGTATGCAAGCACCTAAGTATTTTTCTTCCTTGCAGTTACTGTGATTGTTAGTTGTCATTTTTCTCTTCCCCAGTGGAACTCCAAAGTAGTTTTGAGCCTTCACAGAATAATCTGGGAACTGCTAGTTGCTGTTTGAATTGGTGTGGAGTTTTGGCTATATAAGTTTTGGGAATCAATCAGCACCTTTGGCATATTTTTTGGGGGGAGGGGGAAAGGTTAATGTGCCCCTCTAAAAGGCAGTCCCAAATAGAAGGGATGACAGCAGTAAGGTTGGTGCTAGTGTGGCTTAGCTCACAAGAACTGACTCCATTTTTCAGAATGAAACCACTGTCACCTCTTTACCTATTGCCCCAAATTCTTTAAAATGAAAAACAATTAAAATATGATGTGCTGTAAACAACCATCCAGTTGTACCCACATTCAAACCTAGAGGGCAGTAAAAGCATTAAAAACACCACGTGTTCAGCTGTTTTCCCAGTCAGGTGTCCTCTGTGAGTCCATAAACCACACAAAAGTTCATCGGTGATAAATCTGTTAACTTCTGTAGTATCTACTTGATGCCATCAATAGTGTCTCTACATTTAGAATTGAGTTCTCTTTTCCTGTAGAACCCCTGAATCAGTGGTGGCAGATGCCATCTATGTATATGCATCTTGTGGACTGTGTGCAGGAAAAAAGAGCTCGAAATGAAATTTGATTGGTTCCAGAGGCTGAACATAACATGGAAAAGGGGCATTAGAAAAAGACAATAATACCAGAGATCAGCAAATATTTAAATCCCTGCAAGTCCTGTTGATTTGCTTTTGGAGAGGCTCACTATAGATGAGGTCCATGCTACATGTTTCACTCTGCAAATGCCATGCAGGAATGAAGAGGTCACTGTTAACCTCTGAGTTGTTCAGGTCATGGTTGTTATTTAAGCTCAGTCATGGAGCCTGTGTTCTTATCTGTGAACACGCTATATGCAGCCTCAGCCTTGTTTCCAGAGGAGATGTTTTGTCACCTCTAAGGCTGTTTTGCTTAATACTCTGCTGAGCAAGGACTCTGGATTTGGACTGCTTATGCAAAGGTATCTGGTTCATGTGAAGGTGATGAGAGGGACAGAACTCACCTGTCCCACAGTGTCTCTTCATGTTGTACCCTTTGCCATGTACTTGTGTTAGAATTTAGAATAGAGGATGGTTTCTAGTGACCCCTTAGAATGTTAAAACTCTGAAAAATGCTCTATGAAGAGAAGGGCGACAGACTTTCTGGGTCTCAGTTTTATGTAAATGCAACAATTGAGCACAAAGACTCTTTGTATACAGCAGCATTACAAGTGAGAAGAGGGGGCGTGCGGAACAGGATGCAATAGAGACACGTCAGGCTGTGGCCGTGTGAATCCCCACCGCGCTCCAGCAGCTGGCCTGCCACTCTGGAATGGGGTTACATGGTTTCAATTCCTTTTCTTCTTTTTTAAAAAACTACACAGTCCCAGTGAGTGTTTAAACCTGTCGCTTGTGTCTGACTGGCAGGTCCCAGAGGCGGAGGGGTTGTGTGACACGTGAGCTGACTGACCTGGCTCTCCCGGAGGACTGCGGACTGGAGGCCGCGCTGCCAGCACCGAGTGCAGAGGTAATTCCTAGTTCTTACGAGCTGCCCTTTTTCACCACCAACTTACTTTTGATTTGCTGTGTCGTATAAGTGCAGACAGTAGTCTGTTGGACTCTCCCATCACACCTGCGTGATCCTTGGCTTCACACCACTCCACCAATCGTTCCACCAGCTTTACATTTTTGCCCAGCTGTTCAGCTGCTTCTGCTATGTGATGCCAGAACCAACAACACAACAAAAAAAGTTGGAGCTTTTTTTTTAAAAGCAAGTGTTAGAATAATAAGCTGAAAGTTATTAACTAGGAGGAGATTAAGTAGAACTTTACTAGCTTGTTGCTAAGAGTGGGGAAACGTCTAGGCTTCACGGAATTAAAGCCAATCAAAATGGAAAGGAAATACAGAAAAACACTGATAATCCAGATTTTGAAAACAACTTAACAGCTCTGTTCATGAGGTTTGTGCACTAACAGTAGGGAAAACACAGGTGATGTCACATTCCCAGGTGAGCTAGCTCAAGAATTTAAAATTGGAGGAGACTGCTGCCAGAAGGGGAGCACTGTGGTCACTTAGATTAGGTTTTGTAGGCTGTATGTCACATAAGCTTTGTCAGTGAATTTATATTTCATATCTAATAGCTTTGCTAGAACTAAAATGGAACTGGGTCAAAAATAAACACTTGCCTAATTTATCTCATTAACTACTTTTGGTTTTTAGCAGACTTTACAATCCTTCTCCTGGAACAAGCTGTTAAACTGGATGTTGTTCATTTTGAATCACAGTTTATCAATTAACAAGTGCCTTAGTCTGTTCCAAGGAGCTAGGTACAGCCAGGAAATGTAGTAAGTGAACAGCAAAACAAGAGTGGTAGCTTAAAACACTCACGCCTCAATACATATTTGTAATGTGACAGTGTAGGAGAGTTCTGAAGTACAAAAGTAAATAAGCATTTGACACCTATTCTGAGGGTCCCTGGTAGGCAATTTAGGAATTCTGAAAAAAAATCAACCCACATTCCTCTCCCTTTGCATATGTATTACATTTATTCCAAGACTTCAGGAATAAAATAAAAAAAACCCAACCCCACCAACCAACCTCTGCTTCCCTCTTGTAAGAATCTTGGCAGCATATCACAGACTGAACCAAAGAGAATGACTTAACATAGAGAACAGTTTATTTTTACCTTGTGCATCTATTAACATTCTTAACGTTCCCAGCAGCTTGAACTGAACAGGGGGCATCTCCGATCTGAGAAATTTCAATACAGCTTCTGCAACACCAGCTGATAGCATCTTAGCCTTATTTACAACTGCATGAATAAAGAACAGGAATGATCTCAAGAACACTTCTGGAAGGTGCAGTTTATTTCTGAGACAGTCCTGAAGCAAATTTTCAGATAAGGTTTGGAAAACAGCTTGTGAACAGAGAGTTCAGGAACAGGAGTGTGCACTGACGATACTGCACGGTGGGGAAATGTCATGGTTGCTAAGACACAGGTGTGAAGTTAAGTGCTTTTTCCCAGTGTGCACATCTAATTGCTGGTGTTCAGCCCGAACATAAACAAAAGGCATCTGCCACAAAATGCATGAAGCAGAAGCTCAGGCTAGTGCTTGCTCCCCAAAATATGTGGAAACGTCTCTGATTCTCAACAGCACTCTATTTCACAGAAGCAAATGAACTAAAGCATCTAATTAGCAGAATTACCTGCTCTTACCTGGCTCTAATGTAGTAAACAAACAGCACTGGGGCCTGACATGTCTGGAGGGCCCTAGTGGGGCCTCTCAGCTGTCAGAAATCCCACATGAAATGAAAAATAAAAATGCAGCCCTCTGGACAGAAAGGATTGGGGAATCATGTCTGAGGTCACCTCAGCTCCCTGCCTATGACAAAGCTGCCCTGTCCTTGGTGGGATCAAAGTGGCAAAGGATGGTCAGGAGGCCTGTGATGTGCTTGAAACTGCTGGTCACAGCTGCCGTGCAAAAGACATAAAAGCGATGATGAGCCCGAATGAGAAGCATCAGTCTGATCTGCCTCTGGGACTCTGGATTCTCCCACCCTCATCCCCTGGAAGGGTGCAGTGGGAGAACAGAATTTCACCTTGGGGGGTAATTAGCAATGCAAAGTGAGGCTTACCGGGAATAGCCAGGTTTCTGAGCGCGCTCAGTGCCGCGTGCTGCACAGTTACATTGCCGTCCTCCACATGTCTGTTTAGCAGATCCATCAGCTTCTGAACGATGCCGTTATCCACCATATGGATGCAGTTTCCATCTGGGATGAGACAAGTCACTTGTGAATGGAAGATTATTATTCAGACTTTTACAATAGCTTTTTAAAAACATAGGAGTTATTTCCTTGCTCCTTTCTAGACTTTATTGTTGAGAATTTGACCGCCATCGTCAACAGGAGTTGTGCTTATGACAAATGTAGAAGAGCGAAGAATGAAGGAATCGAGCAAGGCAGAAATCTTCTATACCTCTCTGCAAGTGTGGAACAGGATTTTTAAAGTAGTAATGCTTTTTAGGATTGTGAAGTATAAAATTACTGTTGTTGCTGTATAGCTCAACACTGGCTTTACTGTGATCTGCAGTTTTACTTGTAGCTGTACAGACAGAACATGATAGAAGGGCTCAGATAAATTAACATAAGCTATTATGGCATGTTCTCACCATTTCTGGCAAAATTTGCAATAGCCAGTGCCCCTGCAAGCTGTAGCTGATGGCTATTGGAAGGAATCCACGAAAGTACTCTTTGGAACACGCTGCCTCTTCCTCCTTCAAATAACTTTTGCATGGATTCATCTGGGGTAGAAAGCACAGACAGTCAGCAAGCAAAAGAAGTGTTTGTTAGGGAAAACTCTGCTCCGTTTTGAGCTTCGCTACTATTAATCCAGTCCTGCAATGGGATGACAGAGAAAATCTGACCTATAGAACATTAAGTGGCAGGTAGCAAGTCCTCTACATTATTTGAAAAAGTAGTAAAGAGTAAAATTCATCAGCCAAGTGGCATTACAGGTTATCAGCTGTTGCTTTGCAGAAGGTGATGACACACTGTACTTACCTCCAAGCAATAATAAAACCATAAGATCAGAAGCTGTTTTAAGCTCTGCAACATCATCCTCTTTGTCACTGTCCACAGTCTTCTGGACGATCTCAAGTAAGCACTCCACCAAGCCTGCTTCAACCAGCTGCAGTTTAATGACATCTGAAGAATAGCATGGGTAATAGGAGTTGGCATCATGATTTTAAACACATCTATTGTACATACACACAGGACAAACTTTGAAATGAAATAGTGATGTTAATAGTTTCACTGACAGCTTGGGTATATAAAATGGTAAATTTTAAAATCTTTATTTTTTGTTTTTTAAATTCTCAGGGCCAACTTCTGGTATTTTTAATCTACCAGACGCTCCCCCGGATCCTGACTGCATTTAGAGCACAGATATCGCTGAAGCTGTATGGAGCTGCTCTTCACTTCTCAAAAATGAGGATATTTCTCTACAGCAAATGTCTGGCATCTCAGTCATCACACAGCAGACTCGTAAGGACTGTGCTGTGCTTGGGCTTTCCAAAGACTTTCCACTGCATAGCAGAAAAAACTTTGTGTTTCTTCTTCTAGTTCATGTACAGAAGAGTTACTGACTTCACTGAGGCAAGCAAGTATAAAATACAGAACTTGTTAATGAAGTCTCAGAGCAAGAAATCACCTGTTTTTTAGCTGAGCCAAGATTTCTGCCATTCCCTTAAATGGCTGCAGGAGGAATACAGTAAGGCCGAATCCAAAAGGCTGGGTAGGGAAAGGAATTTGTTGCGATTGAAGAAAAACTGGAAATTGATGAGGCAAACTAATTTCTTAGTTGCTACTGGCAACAAGGCTCAATAGAGAAGGTGATAAACATGTTTTTCAGTTGGTGAAATAGGACTTGGGAGCAATAACTTTTTTCTGTTGCTTCTACAACAGAATCTTTAACAGGTTTTTATCCCTGTGAACTTGGAGCTGGGAATCTCTGTTACATACTGAACCTCCCTTACTGTTAAACCAGGAATGGCAGGTTGTCTGATGCTGTGTTATGTCTTTTTGGCATGTGAATGTGATTCTGGTAGGTTCTGAATGCTGATTTTAGAAAGCACAGCCAGAAACCTCTGCAGAAATGTGCAAAAAAATGTATCTCTTTTAGCTTTCTGCACGAAATGGCATTTTAACAATAAGGAGTTTAATGCAAGTTAAAGTACTTTTGAAGGCCAAAACTTTGGAAATATTTTTTCACACAGTTTACAAGTGACAGCTGGGTGTGGAGAAGTGTTCTACCTCTGGGAAGGATGTGACTGACTCTGCTTCCTGGTGTCACTAGGCTTTTTGAATGAGTGAAATTCATTGTTCTTCTAAGAGCATCTGACCTCATGAACTTTGTTAGGAATGCAAAATATTCAGTTGGGATTTTTTAAAGAGGAATTTTTGCACTGAGATACTTCAAAAACCAGAGAGTTCCCTTAGTTACAGAATACCCTGTTGCAGGTGTGCTGTGATTTGAACTATAAATTGCTACACCAGGGTCCTTAACAACAAAACAAAACTTCTAAACACCCAAACCACCAAAATCCAGGCTCTGCAGATACTCCATTAAGATGGTTTTGCGTGCTGACCTATTGCTAATTGTTTACAGCCAAAAGCATCTCATCAGTACCAGCACAGTGAACTAATTTAAGTACCCCTTGAATCCACAGTGGAGGAGGAATTCAGCTGACTGCCCAAGAACATGCAAGCACCTGAGTTATGGTCAGCAGCAGTAAAAGCACCAAATTTTATTGCGACTATAAAACATACTCTAAGAAAAATAAGGCATTTGAACTGAAGTATTTGCAGATGCAAAAAAGGTTGGACCCAATTCTGTGTCAGTCTGTGGATGGAACCATCTTAGAGCAACTTGTTAGTTATTATGTGATGAACAAATGCATTTTGGCAACATGTGCATTTTTAGAACTGAAAAGAATCCTGGTTTTACATGCCAATTAAAATAAATGAGAGAAGTTTTTAAAATTAAGTAAAAAACTAGCTTGATTTATACTACATAAACCAGACCCAGACAGAGCGTGTGTGTGTGTGTGTGTGCATATACAGCCCTTAGATCTGTAATTAATGTGCCCCTTGCAAAAAGTGCATCCATAGGAAATGGAATGGCCAGTAGTTCTGCCATCCCAGGAGGTGACAGTGACTGATGTCCTGGTGCTGTAACCGACTATGAATGCTCGGGCCAGCGCTTTGCAGACACGTGTTGTAAAGCCCTGTGAAAAGCAGCTTTTGATATTCCTGCTGCAGGTACAGGGAAATTAAGCACCACGTAATCATGTACAGAGTGAATCAGAGGTGAAATTAGCAACAACAATTTGTTGGCTTCTGGCCTATGCTCAGACAATTAAGACCTGTTCACTTCATATGAAACTGTCATCACATGGATCAACCATGGCGGCTTCTGAACGAGGCAGACAGTTACTCCGCATTTAGTCCTCAAAAAGGACACTGATATACCAAAATACATATAAGGGAATGAATAAAAAACAGTGTAAGAAAGAACAAATCAAATTCTCACCATTTTCTGCCAGGGGAGCCAAAACTTCAAAAATCATCTCTTTTTTATCATGCTCTATTTGCTTCTTGAACAGTTTCACAAGCTCTTCAGCAATGTTTGTGTAGGCAAACTGCTCTTTACTTGACTCTGTGAAGCAAAAGGAAAAATTCAGTATCAAGTAAACAAACCACATCAAAAGGTAGGACTGGGTTTTTTTTCCCTTTTTATTACCAGGTTTATTCAGTAAGATGACTAATAGTGCTCTTCACAGACAAGAACAATAGACTTGTGCTTGTCACTAAATGAAAAGAAAAATACCCAATGCTGTAAGATAAATGCGCTGACCTGAATTAATGATTATGGCTGTTAAAATCTATAAATACATGACCAAGGCTGTTGGGACTGTTTCTGCCCAACAGAATGTAAAGGTAGCCACTGAAACAGTCACATTGCAAAGATACACATTGCCTGATTCTTCTCTGCTTAACAGGAAGACTAACAGATTGGATACTGCATTTTTGTGGGGGAGAGATGAAGAGTCATACTGAATGCTTTAGTATTTACATGGTTTCATGATGGTGATGCTTCCTTTGACTATTGTGTGCGTGGCTGGTGCAGGGCAAGTTCATACTGCACAGATAATGTAAACTGGCTTACAGATGGGCTAGCTTGCTAGCAGGAGGTTCGCCAGCACATAACGGTTCTTCAAGTATAGGTTCAACAAAAGCATTTCTTCCTCTGCTGCCTGTCTCTTACTCTTCTTCACTGGCAGTATTGCAGGGGATGCAGGTGGTAGGGCTGGTGTTCTGCATTCTCTAGTTGCCACCTCCTGAGGGCCATCTGTGCTTAGAAAACCTTCCAGCACCTTTGCTACTGCTCTAACGGATGGTTAGGGATTATTTTAATGTAGAATTAAGCCCGAGGACAGGGGAAAAGCCTGAACTGCAGACCTAGACCCTTTTGTGCACGTCCCATTATTGTTTTCTCTCAATATGTGTGATTGCATAGTGTATTCTAAGTGGGTTTTTGACCTCTTTGGTATTTTTTAAAGTAGAACCATCACTTTCTTTATTGGGATATAGCTCTGCTTCACAACAAAATAAGGGTTTCATATGAATGCTTCTCAAGGGATCTGTGGAATGCAGTTGCCTCTTAAGTAATGAAAAATGACAACCTGACAATAAAATTCCCTGAAGTTACAAGGAAAAAAGAAATTACAGTTACAATGTGATTGACTAAGCTATTGCTTAAGGGAGATTAAAGTATTACTAAAGCTAAATTAATTTTGTGCCCATCCTAAAGAATGAGCATCTTTTCAGCGTATGAGAACAGGAAGGGAAGCAGCTGCTCTGAAGCTTCCTTCCCATGGTTCTTATTACCCAGCTGCACAAAGCTGGATCCTTCCAAAGAGGGAAAGGAAATGTAGATCTTGGTGAGGATACCATTTACTACATTTAATAGCCTTACGGTTTGAGTTGCGTTTTAGCACTAGCACTTTCAGTCTACTAACCCGTATTGTTATACTTTGCTGTGCAGACACACATCTTATAGAGCTCTGATCTATTAATTTCTTTAGTGCTGTTCTGACAGTTCTTCCTGTTGTTGTTTTGTTAAGTAGACTTGTCTGCTATAAGCAAAGGTATTATGTGTGCAATCGCTACATAACACGGTATTCTCCCGGGCCTTGAAATCTGTGAACGTAGGACAGCTGTGAATAACTTCAGGCTACGAAATAGTACCAACTCATAGATGTATTTCTCATGCTTTTGAACTGCTTAATCTTACCAGAAATAAAGGGTGATATCTTAACTGCTACGTTATTGTATTCCAATGGAAAAAACCTTTAGGATTAAAAATTGGCTGCACATGTTAGCAAGGGCAGAACAGCAATGCAAACCACAAGTGATAACAAAACACGGGCCCTAACAACCTGTTGGTTTACACATTGTGGAATTCCAGTGAAAACTATTCCACTTGCAAAGATATTGGCTCAAAGCAGGACCACAAACTTCAATAAAGTTGTAACTAAACTTGATAAAAGTAACACCTACAGCTTAGCTGTATTTATGATTTATACAGGCAAGTATTTAGTCTAGAACATGTTAAAACTCTACACCTAAAACAATCTTGTATAGGTAGATTTATGAACTGTGCCTGTCCTTGTTTCATTCAGTAATTTCCATGAGCCAAATTTAATCCTGATGTAAATTTGTGGAGCTACACCAGGATACATTATTTATATTATTAATAAATAATTCACAGTAAGTAGCAGGGCTCAGGAAAGACTGTTTAGATTATTTAAAATGTCCTTAGTTGCATTGAAGAACGTTATCATAAAACACAAGGTTATACTAAGTAACCACATAAATTCCAGTTACTGAAGGGGGGGAAAATAAGAGACAACTATAGATTTTAGAGACAAGAAGCACAAATTGCTTGCTTTAAATTTTGAATGTACCAAAAGGAATTGAATAGGCATCAGTGCAAGGCTTTTGTTAGTTTTAACTTTAAGAAAACTGGATATAAACTTGAGATTAATATTGTGGACTTACCAAGTTCTGCTAAATTGCCAAATGCAACAAGGCACATCTCTGTCAGAGCTGCATTTTGGCAGTGAATGCCCAACAATTTCACTAACGTAGGAATAACACCCATATTGATAAGCTGTGACTGCAGGGTATCTACATGAAAAGAAAGTGCAACAGGACGTTAGCATTTCTGTTCTTTAAACCAAAAAAGCATTTTTCACACATAGCAACTTCTAGGCTAAGCAGCATTAAAATGTCTGTCTCCCCTACTCTTCTACACTAGGATCTGGTCCAGGCTTGACATAGGGACTCGTAATTCCCCCCTGGAAATGGGATGTATTCTCAGAAACATTCCCTCCCGCTCTGGTCATAGGGTACTGATAATTGTGTGGTTAGCGGGTTCCTAAATACACGTTGGGTTTGAGTCTGAGCTCACAGAGACTGGCTGACTGAAATCAAACAAAACTATGTTGGTCAGTGAAATATTTATCTAAGAGCATGTTCCTATATAGTTTTCTCTTAAAGATAAAAACTGGAAAATTAAAATTAGAATGAATATAAACTCGTACTGAAATAAACATGAAAATTTTTATAAACACAGAAAGTCACAATGTAGGTTATGAGGAGCTTGAGAAAAAGAAAGTTTAATAAAGACAAAAAAAATGGAAGTTTTAAGAAAAGTCCTTAGAAGCCATTCTGATAATTTCTTGCATAGGATGAAAGTTAATAGTATTTACAAGTAAGAAAGTTATTGCTTCTAGATGTCTGCAAATAGAAAGATGCTTTGGTGGTTAGGCAGAAACATGATTGTTTTAAAGGATTATTTATAACCATATTTTCTCTTACACATTTTATCTATTACATAGCAAAGAAGAAAAACATTGTTTCACAGTTGAATAGAATGAAGCAGACATGAACACACCAGATGTTTAGTAATTTTCCTAAGCATTTCTCTTCCTTTGTTTCTAAGCATTTTAACTACCTGTAAATGTTACACATTCTAAAGACAAGAATCCAAAGCCCAGTGAATTCAAGAGAGCTGTTATCATTTTCATTTAGCTTTGGGTCAAGACCTACAGGGGAATTAAGTTTTTTTTTAAATTATTTTTTAAGGAATACATTCTGAGCAACTGAAATCAAAGTTTTTATGTTTGTGGAATGAGAGCTGTAACAATTGCAGATTGTTTACTGGGAGATAAAAACATATTATGTCTTAAGTCTAGCAAATTTCAGTATCCTCTCATGCTCTCAGAAAACTCTTTGCCTTCAAGATTCTCCCAAGTGTGGGAAATTTTCATATAAAAATTACAAAAGGAATTTGTAATGTTTATTTATATTCAAAGTAAAATACTTTTGTAATAATTACCAATTTGGTACACTAAGTAAGTAAATGACATGGTTATTACAGGTTAATGGGGATGAGCAGGAATCATTATTATGGCTTGACATCTTTAATAAAACTGTATTACTTACCAGTAACTGAATTTCTTTTTTTTGGGGGGGGAGGGGAGGAGTAGAGGGGAGGTTTTTACCTCTTCCACAGATTCGTGGTCTTTAGAGAAATTTGAGAACACCATGTCAGACATCAAAGAGCTGTTGAAGTTGTCAAATTTCAGGTAAGTACAAATTGCACTAGCGCATGCATTGAATGCCATTTTACCTCCGGCAGATGTGTGAGTCACTGCGATACCCTCCCACTTTGTTCCAAACTGACTGTAAAAATCTATCTCTGAATAGGAAAATTGCGGAGGGGGAGCTGGAATGGCTCTGTGGAGAAAATGAGTATGTAGGAGAAGTCAAGTTACTGGTAAATAATCCAGTTTTGTCCTCGGTTTGTGATTGTCCCCTGCAGACATTTAAAAATTCGGAAGGAAAAATGGTAGTCATGGAGGGTAGGAGAACAAAGACACAATCCACAAATGCCATAGAAAATTATGTGGAAAGAAATTGCTTTGTTACAGGACTATGCTTTTAGTCTCTCTAAAGTCACTGTTTCCAATCGTAATGGGCAAAGAGACAATTAATCTCTATGGGCTTCATCTGGCAAAGTGTTCTGACAATGGAAAGATAAGCTCCATTTTGAGCAGTTTGAGTTCTTTCTGCTGCATCTTTCTTAATACAAAATATGTAAAAAGGATAAAAAAGGATAAGACAAGTGGAAAAAAAGGAAAATTTATCCATCTTTGAAAGGAAATGGGAACTTTGAGAACCAAATATGTTGTTCCAGGGAGCATGGTGTGCGCTTGTTAAAGGGCTTCTGAAATTCCCAAGTAGGAAAAAAAGAAAAAGAAAATATACCAAGGAAGAACAATTGTACTGGATCAAAAGTCAAGTATTATACCTGACTCCATACCAGTCTCATTTCCCTGGAGTAGATGGATGGCACCTGAGCACAGGAATGGTCTATAGTGTTAAGAATGGGATTTACAGGTATTGCCAGTAAGGTAATCATTGATGTCTTCACTGCAGGAAGTGGAAGGATAAATTTTCTCCTCTGCCAAAGACAGGACAACCCTGTCACAAAGCTGCACTGGAGGCAAAGACTTTGAAAATAAAAGGCTGCCAGAGGCTATTTGCTATGTTTATACTGAAGCCTGGCCTTGCCATAAAAATTCTGAACTTGTCATTTATGTCAGTTGTTACCACCAGTAAGAGGCTCTTTGTCCAGCAAGTACAAGAGCAAGGCCTTTTAAGAGGAACTTCAAAAGAAAATTATTAAGCTTGGCACTGTTATGGAGACCTACAGCAGTTTTTAGAAATTAAAAACATCAAAGTGGTTCGGTCTTAGCTGGAGGGACTGACAGCACAGGCTCTCCTATGAAAAACCACAGGCCGGGTAATATGGAATAACTGCATATGTCGGCCTTTCGCTGCTGGAAGTGCTAAAGCCCTATTACAGCAGGAGACGGATTCAGGGGACGCTTGGAGCCATCCCACAAGCTGTTGCCTGACACAGGGCTCAAGTGAGCCATAAAGCCAGGCAACATCATGTCTCAGGATGAAACAGCACTTCTATCAGCTTCCTAAACTGAACTTTACACATAGGGAACAGGAAGCATGAAAAACTGAATTCCTGAATTTATGACTTAGAGCCACAAAAGTAATTTTCTCAAATTTTACACTAGTAAGATGCTTCTGTGTTCTCTTGGGGTGAAAAGCACTGACAGTGATGCTGTACAGATGCATATACAGGTTGATAAAAGGCAATCAATACATGCGCCAGCACAAAGAATTACCTACCTAAAACTGGAGTTTCAATGGCTCCATGTCCTTCGGTGACACACATGGAAACTCCAAAGAGTAAGATCTGGGGAGAATATCCCAAATTGAAAACTTTATTGGGGGCATTTATGTTTAAAATGCTGATTTAGGCTAGTTCATTATTTTGGACAGGATTTCAGAAAACAACTAGTCATTTTGTGTTTCATAGTAACTGTGGCTATAATGATGAAGGAAAATTTGTTTTGTACAAATTGGTGGCGTAATTTGTACCCTAGAGAAACCTGCCTGCGATCCCCATGTCTGTGTTAAACCATTATATAACACATATGTGTTTGTACTGATTATCTTACTGTCATAAGAAACATATTTTTGTCTGCTTTTACATGTTTTAGGTTACATTGCATTTGTATATTTAGGTCTGAAAAGCATGAAACCATGCTAGACATCTTTAGCTGTGATGTAAATGAAACAAAAAACACGGCAAGCATGAAAATTAACAAAGGTAAGCCTTAAAAGGAAGCATTACTGAAATATTGCTGTTAGACCATAAGAATGGTGCCATAAATCTCCCTTTCATTTCTTGTGTATTTACTTGGGTTCTGCGGATGGTGAATAGTGCACATCGGTCCCTGACCGTTCCAGTCACTAAGAGTTTAGTGAGAATAAGAAAGGCTTGGCAGTTGTACGATTTAACATCAGAATGCTGCATTTTACAAAGGCACTGAAGGAAAGACAACCTAAACGGACTCTTCCACAGATATGAAATGAGATGAGGAAGCAATCTATAACCAGAATTATTTTTATCTACATATATACTCCCATATAGAAATATATGTATGCTTTTGCACATGCATACTGGATCCAGTTAACTTCTGATCTCCAATCTGACTACCTAGTAAGCCAATTGGCCTACTTCTTCCATTGTTTCTGCATTTCTTTAAAAATGCTTTCATGGTTTGTTTTATAAATTTGAAGAGACAATTAGCTACTTTATAGACTGAGCCCATTAACTTGTAAATAGTTTTGGTTTACAGGATTATGAGATCTGCAGAATAACTACTCTTTTACATGAGTGTTTGCATGTGATTAATAATTTTGTTAATTAATTATTAGTTTTCCACTCTTTATGCAAGCCTGCTTTGCCTCTTGCTCTAAAGCTAGCAGATTCATAGCTACACGGAGACTATGTGGAATGAGAACAGTCTTCCTAATGAGAGAAGCACATACTGAACTCACTCAAAGGTGCCAGAACAGCAGCTTTAAGCATGGGTGCTCTGTACCCCAAATAAAGTTTGCATAGCTTGGCAGGGAAAGAATTACGATAAGTTTTTTGTCAAGACTTCTTCTGGGATTAAGTTATGAGCTAAAATATCCCCATGTTTATGTGTGACATGTTTGCTTAATTTTTAAACATACCTGCAAATTTGCATTTTAACAACTAATAATGGAAAGCAGTGATAAGCTGTCTGTGTCTGATTGAATTGGGGTAGTAAAATATGATTACGACAGAGAGGGTCAAGATAATCTGGTCTGAAGTCAAAGGGATGTATCCCATTGGAAAAACACTCTGATTTATACCAATGCAATTAAAAATTTAGATTGTTTTGGGTTTTTTTAACATAAGCTGAAAAGAACTGCAAGAGATGCCAAAGCTGAGTTTGTTCTGTTAACATTATAGCAACTAATGAAATGGTAAGATACCAAGGAGGCAAAGGAAGAATTGATTCAGCAAGCAAAAATAATTTCTGAACACAAGCAGATGGCACAAGAACCTTGTAAAGAAGAGTCTTAGTTGTAAAGCTTAGACAACAGTGTTATGAATGGAGTTACAATTGCAAGCTGAGTGTCCAGAACTGGGACGAGATACAAGAATGCTCTACTAATTTGCTCTGTTTAGGAAACGAAAATATTACTAGTAGCTGCTCTTTAGCTGCCATTTTTTAAAAATTTGTGTGAAAAATCCCTATGCTAATTTAAAAGCTTGAAGTACTCGAATGAGTCTCTCATTAAAAAAACCCAAGGTACTTGATCGCTATTAAAAATAAAGCAGTAGCTATGGGAAAAAGAGGGCAATTAGTTGACTGGGAATGACAAACTGTTTAAAATGAAATAAAATGATCATAAAATGCTAAGGATTAGAAAATATTAGGGTGTTCATAGATAATTAGATGCAACTAAGAACCAAATGTGCTGTAACCGTCCTTATCTGGATAGCTAGCACGAGCCATTAAGAGCAGAACAGAAAATCCTCAAAGTCTGTACCTGTAATTTTGTCACAGAGCATGCTCAGCAGGAAATGTTACAGAAAACAGAAAAGACAAGGTGAGACTGATATTTCGAACACTGAAACACTTCCTTCTTATGTTTAAATTAAAAAAAAAAGAAAAAAAAAAGTGTTCAATTTGTTTCATAACTACTGACAATGTGATCCATGCTCTAGGCTGCAATCCCATACGCCTCATCCTTCAGGGAAACCAGCGCAGCGTTTATCTTCCTAAGTAACATGGGATCAAGCCTTTGCAAGTAAATCCTGAAAATACCTGCTTATCTGTGAGCACAATTAATTGTCAGGCCAATCCAAGCTTTCATGTTTAACAGGTCAGCAAAGAACTGCCTTTACTCAGACTGTGACCCGCTGGATGCTGCCATGTGTGGAAGTTAAGTGTTTGTCTTGGGCTTGTATCTGACACTTAGCTGTTGTCCTGAATGTTTATGATGTTTTTTCAAGCAGTTCAAAACTATGGTTCAGTTGCACCTGTGGCTCTTAAATCTGTCAGGACCAACCAACGACTTGTCTCTCCACGCACATGCTGCAGGTACGCTTACTGAGTTTTCTTCTAGAAGTGTAATCCTCTCTTTTTAAAGCATTTGGCAGATTATTGGGGATTTAACCCAGGCAGCGGTCAGGTTCACAGTGGAACTAACAAGACTCGAGTCTTACACAGCATGCCCATGGGTGCTGGGCCAAACAGGAGCTGGGTGCCAACCGAAAGGCCCTTTCTCATGAGGACCAGCAAGTGTGTAGGGGTAAGGTGAGGGTTTGGTCAAGCCCCCAGTGTTCCTCCATGATGCGGTGTTAGAGAGGGTGGTGGTGTAGCACCCAGCTACAGGAGCAGGGAATACTACATTTCTCACTTCAGTGGTTCCTATGAATATTGCGTCAGTTTGTTAGTTTGTGTGAAAGTGAGAGCTGAAAGATGCCATTTAAGCAGCACAGAGAGCAGCTAGTGAATCCTCCTAGCTGTCAATGAGCTACACAACTGCTTTATTGATTGCATCAGCATAAGCTATCTTACTGGATGGAATGAGTCATTTATTCAACATTCATAACAGTTAAACTGTTCAGAAGGTGCTTGTTTGGGAGATTTATCTCATAATTAGTTTTCCTAGGGAAGATCTGCTGGGAGCTTGGTCACTGAAGCAAAACTGGTAAGAGTATCTCTACGCAGCGCTTTTGGGCTGGTCTGTCTTGAGCTACCAAATATACTGGATGCTCATTAGTCTTAATTAATCCAGAGGATTCGGGTAGCTTACAGGTGAAAAAATCTATTTCTCTAAATATTTTAACCAATAAAGAAAATAAGGAGAAATGTAATAAAATGTGGCACTCAGACATCACGCAAAACAATTCCTGAAAAATATATGAAATAAAGGAACTAGAAAATTGCTATTTGGAGAAGGAAATAGTACTATAAACACGTGTTCTTAGTTAATACTAGGAAAAGGAGAGATAAAAAGGATACAAGAACAAAAGAAAGATATGACACATAAACCAGAGATATTTGGAGGTGGATAAGCAACACCAAGAGTGAGAGTTCCAGAGAGAAGACACAGAAAAAAAAACCAAGGAAACTATGCTAGAACATATGATGAAGCAGATTCAAAAATGATATAGTAAAGGTTAAAATAAAATAAAATAAAGCTTATGGACCATTCTGAAAAGCAGAAGAGTTTCAGGGACATAGGTTTAGAAAGCGAGTTACAGCAAGTGATAACTTTAAGGAAATGGTGAACAGTTAATAAAGAAGCTATTTCTTCCTAAGATAAAACACTACAATTCAGGAAATGGGCATGATCAAAGAAACAATGTGATTAGCTAACTATGTTTGCAATCTGTGCCACTACAGGTCAGAAGAGCCTCCATTTAGCTTTCCTCATTTATCCCAATTTTCCTAGAGATTCAAACTTTGAAAAACTTGAAAATGTGTGAAGGCTGTAAAATATGCGTTGGCATATTACTATGCTTGTGTGCAGAAGACAACTAGGTATTAAAATATCAGTGTGTACAACTAGCATAGAACATTATTTTCTTATCCTCAGTGGTCAAGGATTTCTCAGTTAAGAACTACCTTGAGTTTTTGTCCCAGACCCTAAATGTCTACACTTAGTGGCATAAAGGGCATAATCTTCTTATTTGTAGACATAGAATAGTGTTGAACATACGTATAAATTATTCCCCATTTATCTTAGAAGAAAGTACATATGGTTTTATATACATTTCACAAGGAGAAAAATGATTAAGGAAAACCATTAGGCATATATACCCCCAAATCATTAACAAGACAAGGCTGCATGCCTGTGACAAATTAGTCTTACAGAGTTGTTTGATGCTAAATGAAAAAGAGAGGACTTCAATGTAGCCTTCTAGTTTACTTTTGTAAATCTGATTTTTTTTCCAAGGTGTACTCTGTGTATTGCTTTTAGACAAAGAAGTAAATTGCAGATGTTGATTTAAAAACTTTACACAATGGAATCACATCATATATGTACTATTTATATATGGAATTGCATCAGGACGTTATCTAGTATTTTTTGGAACATAATTTTACTGAAAGAGAAAATGGTATATTTGAATTGAGGTACTTGATCTTTTCAGAGTAACTTAGTGTTAGTATCCAAAATTAAACCTGCAGTTGAGTTTAACTTTTATCATTTTCTTTTTTTTTTTCAGATGGGGTTGTTCTCCTGGTAGACATAAAGCAAATTTTTCAGTGTTGTTTACCATTCTCATTGCTATAGTTCATCAGCATGCCACAAAAGACAGTCAAGAGCTTCTCACTGGCTGGATCTGTTTTACTGCACAGTGACCTTATATGGTCTACTACAATATGTGCACCACCTGCATGGTCAACTGCATTCCTGCCCTCATCTGTAAAACAAAGAGTTACATTAAAAAAAACCGAAACCAAAACCCACCGTAGAGTCCCGAACAGAACAAGTAATGACACAAAACAAAGTTTTTAAACAGAATGAAGTCGTTCCTCCAGTGTTGTCAAATTCAGTTAGACAGATGCTTGAGGGCCAGCTTTTAGTGCGCCAGAGCTAGGAAAGTGAAAACACCTACAACAAAAGGGATTAACCGCCTGGCACTAATACCTTTGTGAAGAAGTTCAGTACTTGAGGCAGAGCCGCTGGAAGCAATATATTACATTCTGAAGATAGGCCAGGTTTTGCCAGAGGAAGGTTCTGGGCCCTTTAGAAAGCCTAGGCCATACATCCTTGAGGACCAAGGAAATTACTCCTGCTGTTACACATATTGAGAAATTGCAATACAGAAAATAAAATGCTTAGTTTACTTAAAAACGAAATGGGGGAATAAATGGGCAAAGCAGACATAGGTACTCATTCCCAGCCACAAGCTCTGTTCATGCACTCACTCTGCCACACAGTATGTTCTCTGTACTTCTATACCTGAAATTTAATACCACTATCAGATTCTTTTTGTATGGCTAAAAGAAAAATTTGCTCTGCATCTATAATAGACTACAATGTTTTGTAGTTTTGTAAATAATACACCATAATCTTTGTATGGAACTCTTTCTGTATAACAAATCAGATTTCATGTGTCAGTGTAAGAATAAAGGAAAAATTGGCTTTCTATTACAGTAATTGACAATACCACTTCCTTTCCCAGCAGGCAATCAGCAACAGACAGCCATCAATATCCTAACTACCAAGGCTTCCAAAAGGAGATGTTCCAAGGTTTCCAAAAGGAGAGATTTCCCAATGAGGTACAGTTGGAATCAACTAGAAAAGAAAACCTTGGGGGGGAAAATCACTAAAGCAAAATTTTGCAAAATAAGAAAAAAACCCAAACCTCTCCTCAATTTCTTAATGACCCCAAAGCAAATCTCCTCTATCCCTTATTATTTACCACTCTATCATCACTTCTCTCTTTCCCCAAGATACATGGTCAAGCTACCAGGTTTTCCTCATTCTGCAGTGTATTCAGTATGCAAACACAGGCTGTCCACATTTATAATAGGATCTTCTTCTATAAAGTCTTCAGAGCTCTGCCAAAAGAAGTCTCCAATCTTCAAATTCTTATTAATACTATTTATGATGCATATACACCCCTTGTATGCTCTCTCTACATCTATAAAAGGATTGTAAGTATGGTGTATGCACCATACTTACATTTATATATTTATAAATAAAAATCTTTATATACGAGGGGTATATATGGGAACTTCTGATAATCTGCTGACTTGTGCTGAAGAAGGAAGGGTATTTCAGGATGGATCTTTAATATTAAATGTAATACCAAATTAATAAGTGTTTTCCAGAATAATTGAGATACAAGCCACAGAGAAAAATCGTCACTGCCGACTGTCTCCAGCTTGGACGTGATAGGACATCAGGGGACTGTGTTTCATGGCAGGTATGTGTATTCTGTTTTGAAAAAGGAGAAGTTGGAATCTGTTTACAGTCAAAAGAATTCAAGAGAAGATTCTGTGTCTATTAAAAGTAACATTAAAAAAAGAGAAATATAAAAGAAATAAAACTCTCACATCCATTACACTGTGACAAAATAGACATACTGCTACACTGAAAGGAAGTCCTACACCAAAATACAGTGAGACAGAATAGTCAGGTGTTCAGATCCAGTGCTTACACGTACCAAACTGGCAGAGGGAAAAAACCCAAACTCAGCTGCAATACTCTACCATCCTGCTTTCTGTACCTCTGCTCATAGTTTTTTTACTACAAAAGTTATGCAAATACAGGATTTTGTATTTGACTTTCCTGTTTTGAGAGTCAAAACAGGTGCGCAAAGCGAAACTGAATCACTGATTTTGTGGTCCTTGTATTACTATAATGTAACTGAAGTCAACACACTGAAATAAATGATAAAATTAAGCTTGAGATAAGAATCAGGTGTCAAGCTTGTTCCTGTGTCATGATAATGGGACTGCACATAAAATGTGTAAACAAGGAATAACATACAGTTGTGTGAGGGTTTGGAAGCCAGAGTTAAAAAAACAGAAACCATTTACAAGCCAAGTTCCTTACCTGGATGGAATTTGGCAAAGCTTCACTTGAAAATAACTGTGTGATAGTATCTTACAGGAAACAAAAAACTAACTCGTATCCTTCTACATTAATTCTCCCTGGTTTGTCAGTTATAGATTAAAAACTGCTGTATCTTTAAGCTCAAAATACTCAATACAAATACAAGACAAAATTCTTATCCATAGAATATTTTTGTTAAGTAGATAGATAATGAGGTTCAACCACACAGACAGCAAAAGGCAGAAAGATTCAGAAAAAAAAAAAATCTCACTCCAAGAAATGTCCCTCTATCTCTACGATACACTCAAAAAGTTAGGGTAAAATGAACTTCAGGATCCTTCCCAAGTAGGTAGCAGGCTATAAGTGCCAAACTTTGATGTGACTCCATAGGCTGATAGATTGATAGAAGAGGTGCCTTAACTGAGTTGGCTGCTCCCACCTCTTTCCACCCAGCTTCTCTGCCGTAGGCAGCGTGGTGAAGAACAGACCTGGGCTAGTGCTCTAATTAGAATCTCCTGGTGCTGCTGCTTTATGCTCAAGGGGATTAACTCAGCTCATTAGTGCAGGGCCACAAAGACTTCCCCATGCAGTGGAAAAATCTGAAGGTCTTGACTCCCCACTCCAAGCTCAGGCCACGACACCCTGTTGGATGCCCAAGCAAAGAGTACTTCTGACTCAGAATGCTCTGTGTGCTTATTACTGACTCGCTTCTCCCTGCTTCGTCGCTAAGAAACAGATTTTGCACACGATTACTCACTCACCAAACTCCCAAATCATTTACAGTCAAAACAAGACCACAGCATGTTGCTGTGTCTTGTTCTTAATCCAACTATTACTTTGCAGTTCAGCAGCAATATGAACTCCCACACTTAACGTGCTTCCAGCCTCCCAGAAGCTGTGTTGAAATTTTTTCCTGTGACCTTTTAAAATAAACATTTGCTATTCCTTAAGAGATCAGTGATTGAACAGTTTAATGAGAGCATTCACATTTCTACTTAAAAATGCTTCACTGCAGCTCACAAAGGGCAATGCTTGTACAGCTTTTTTTTTTCTAAATACACGTAATGCTGTTTAAAGATGACAATGACCATAGAGACCATAGGAATTTTTTACCCCTACAAATTATACAGTAAGATTTATTACAGAATGACTTGTTATTTCCAGTGTGTTCTTTAGCCCAAAGCAACACAGCCATCTCTAGGAATGTGCACAGTCTCTTTCTGTCCTGAGGTGCTCACAGGCATTTTAGGAAAAAAATGGAGTTTAATGTGGATTATCAAATTACTGTGCCTGCTCACATCCACCCAATGAACAGAGTCTTGTCAAATTTCCCTAGGGCTCAGCCATACATGCTCCAGTGGATGCCCAAGTCCAAGACCAACATTTTTTTAGTGCCTATGATTGTTAGATCTTTAAAATGCAGCACCTGGAGTAGCTTCAATTTGCTTTTCCCAAAATGTGTACAGATAATTTTCCCTTGAGTTTTCTTCCCCAGTTTACTAAACCCCAAAACAAATGACTAAGTCATAAAAGGTTAACAGAAAAAGAGAATTAAAATGACACCTTAAAATACATAAACGTAAAGCAAAAGTTATATAGAGCCAGTGAGTTATTTCTCAAACACATGCACCAATATTTTGGTATTTGCCACCACTGCAAGGTGGTTACTTCTGGAAACAGAGTTACACCAGGCAACGGGCTGTGACCTCATATAGGCAGATACCAGAAAATATTTTTGCAAAAAGCTCACCTAGTACTTTTTAATCCAAACCTTAAGTTAGCTTTGCTGCTTTCATACTGGGCCCTTTTTTAATATAAAGTCTAAGCTCTGCTGATCCAAGTGACATTAAAGAAGCATATGAATTTCATACAGATTTGGACAAAACCATTTCTTATTAATGTCCTATTAGGATACAGAGTTTCTTCACTAGAAAAAATAACCAGTACATTTTCAGACAGTTCTAAAACATCATGTTTTACACAATTTTTAATTAAGTTTCAAAATATATTCATCTGGTTCCTCTCTTGTTCCAAACTTTTCTCTTCTTCATCTCTAATATTTAAAGAACAGTTTAGAAATCATTTGCACTTCAGAAAAGAACCTGATCCTGAAAAGATGCACATTGTTACTTCAGTGTGCATATGGTGAATAAACCCACAGGCCAGTAAAAATTAGGTAGGTGTGTCTGATTCTGATGATGATGACGGCATCACAATGAGTTAAGTAACGACTACATAAAAGCACAGAAAATAGTGATGTAGTGAGTGGCTGTTGGAAAGATTGTCCAATTTATTTCCTCACAAAAAGGTAAGGTATGAACACTGTATTACCTTTGTGTATTGTATCTTTACATCGCGATGGCCACAGCGCCACTGCTTTCCAAACAGTTCTTTGCTAAGTCTTTGTTACTGTATCTTTGTTCTGAAATGTGAATTTTGTGTTTCACAATACAATTTTGTATCTAATGGCATTTCCCAGTAGGGGCCCTATATTGGTTTGCAGACTTAAAATGCTTTAATTAGATTTAATCTTTAAGAAGCACCAGAAATCACAAGTCACCACGCTGTTATAATGTTTACCATATATGAAAGCTTCAAAAACATACCTGTTTCTCAGATAATCCACTAGAAACTATTTCACAGCATTTCTTAAAAATTATCTCTTGGGCTTCAAATTTAAAATTTGTGCTTTGACATGTTCTGGTTTTGTCTTACAACTGGAAACCATAATTCTTTCTCCAACTGATGTTTACTGCTGTAATTAGTTGCACTGATATAAATGATGCAAGTCCAGAAGGGGAAGGTTGATTTGTATGATCAGTGTCCCTGATCTGCAAAAACCAAGCTGCCAAGAAAGCAGCTTCTGATGACATGAGAAAAATACAGTATTTCTTTGTAAATTCTTTTACTCTGCAGTTGGGTACAATGATAAAATCATTCAAATGACATACTGCTGTTTTACTTTAAGTGCTTCATCTTTATTGCATTTGGCTCCAATCCTGCATTCTTTTTGACCAAAATTTCACTTTAAGTTGGACCAGTGCTGTATGGATAACAATTTTTTATTCTTATTTGTTTTAAGATGAACTGAATTACAGTAGCCCAAGATGTGTGTGGGAAGAGTTCTTGCTACATGTTCTGTTCTCATTATCCTCTACTTTTTAATTGGGTCCTTTTTGCATGGCTTTTATACAGAGGCATTCATCTGCTCCTGCCGCTTGTTCTTTCACCTGAAGTCATAATCTTCTGGCTGCTGCAGAATAAATGATGATGTGACATTTAGACAATTATGACCACACATGGCTAAAAACAGGCAGGAGTAAAGCTCAAAAGGAAGAAAGGTCCTGCTTATATGTTTTCTCTTCTTATTAAGGAAATAGAGAAAATATTCAAATAACACTGTTAGGGGCAAACTCTTAGCTAATGTAAACCATGTTATCTATGTAGACTTCAGTAAAACTTTGCCTGGGAGTTTATAACTTTTTAACTCATAAACCTGGAGTTTATAATTGGGGTTTTTCCCCCTATTTGAAGATTGTAAAAATGCTGTCATTCAGTTTTAATACTTGACCCTTCTTTTTATCTTTATGTTTTAAATCACTGGATTCTAGATCCTGTAAAGTTTTTGGCTGCAAGATTGAATACTACAACCTTGTTACAGAACACAGGGCAGCATTCCATTAATTTTAATTTTTCAAGGAAAGTAAGCTTCGTGTACTCATGTTGCTGTTTCTTTTGTGTCTTCTGTATATTTTTCTACAAAGGACAGGACACAGCAATGCTGTATTTTGAGATTCATGTTTTAATAATTTGGAAGATATTTTTTGGGATTGCTCTGTCTATCCTGTACTGAAATTTCCTTTCCCTGAAGGAATTATAAGACTGATTACCAGAAGCACAGTTTCTTTTTATTTGCTTATTGATTATAATCAATCATCAGAGATTCAAAATTCTTCTTCATGAAGTAAAAATAATCTCGAATCAGTCATGCTTGTTTCAGAGATAAACAGATCGGTCTTGTGATCAGTCCATCTTAAATTGCTGGCAACTATCCTTAGCCCTAACTCCAGCTGCATTGAGGGTATTGTCTCCTAAGTTGGTTTTTGTTTTCGTTTTTTTTTAAATTATTGCTAAAATTGTAAGTATGCAAACAGTAAACTAGAAATTCTATCAGAATACTACCTTTTAATATCATGCCTTCAAGGTCTGAAAAATATGTAGCATCGTTCCTTTTGGTTACACCTGTTGCCAGTGTGTTTGGTGGCTAATGAGGACGGATGCCGCAGAGCGCTGGTGCTCTCCTGCAACTCGTTTATTCTAACAAATAAAATTTTAAAATGTTGCATTCAAACAGAGCTCTTGGGTTGTTTTCAACAGACTCCTCACAATGTGTTCAATGTGTGGACATCAATACCAACGAGCTCTCATCTCTCTCGTGAGTATCATGGGATTTCTTCTGCTTACAGAGACCGGAGTTTGGCAGAACATTTGATGGGACACGTAAATGTGACAGTACTGCAGTCTCCCCAGTGGCATGCTGAGGCAGCAGTCAGATACAAGCCAGATTCAACTCCACAATTTAATTGCAATGAAATTAGCTTATTTTTCATATTCCTTGTGTCAGATAAATACGAGAAAAATCATGTGCTTCTGACTTCAGACAAAAGAACAGTGATGAATTTACTGTTCAAGACTCTTCATATCTGCACTTCCAGTCAAGTTCTAGTAGTGGACCTAAGGGTTCAATATAACAGTAGAAATGCTTTTATCAGCAACAAGACATAAAATAGTCTCAGTACTGGCAGGTGATTTGTTCTGGATTACAAGATTTTAGTTTTAAAATGTAGCAATTGCAACTACGAGATTCTACTTGAAAATAAAGAAGCTGAACTTCTAAATACATAAAAGTCAAGTAAAGGCCCTCAAAGTTGAATGTAATGCTTCCCTCCACCTTCCTCTCCATGTGCAATATGCTTACAGCAGATTTGTCAGTTGATTTTACAACTCTATGAAACTCCTCAGTAATTCCATTGCAGTCAAACAAATTACTTGAGGTTTATGAGAACATAAGCCAGAGCTGAAGCCAGCCTATGCTTATTATTTCATAGAGCATGACATAAATCATGGAATGCAATTTAAAGTAAAACATCAAGCAGTTTTTCTACATGGGTAAGTAGGTATTTATAGCATCTCATGCTATTAACAGAATAAACCTGCACACAGCAATTAATTTAGAATTTTCACTCCCAGGCCTTGAGTGCAGTGTAGTTTCTTGGCTTCAAACTCTTAAAGAACAAGGGTATAAACTGAGCATAGCATGGTCACAGTCTAGTGCAGAACAAGGGTGTTCTACTGGATGCTCCTGAAAAAGACAAAGAGGCTAAGCATGGTACTGGGTGAGAGCTGTACTGCTAGCTGAAGGAGCTCGAAGATGTGGGTCTTCACCAAAACAGTCAGAGGAGCAGCCTCAGAAAGTGTGTGTCCCGTGGGGATTTGGAGTAGGTTGGGGCAAGCCCAAAAGCAAAAAATGAAAGCAAGCAAACAACAAAACCCCCCAAAGCCCACAAAAGCATGGAGAGAAAAAAAAACGTAGTCAGAGAAGTGAGACTATAGCAAGTGGCCCTGGGATTTTAGGAAAAGCTGGGGTGAGTCTTGGCCTTGGTGTCAGTGCTATCCTTGCCCCAACTCATGAGGCCTTGGGGGAGTGAGAAGACCTGTCCTTGTAAAGCAAGTGCAAGCAGCAGCTTGTGAGCTTTTCGTCGTCAGTGTGCAGCCTGCACAGAGGAACTGGCCTGTAGATGATCCTTGTATCTGAAAGGATGCAGCATACAGCTTGAGAAAGATCAGCAAAATCTTCTCTTTTAGGAAATATTTTACCTTCTTATCAGAAGAAAATCCACCAGTTTGACCTAAGGGCAATTAACAATGCACTAGACTGCAGGACAGCCGTCACTTGAGAGGCCAGGTGGTACCAAGGCATGTGTGAGAAAATGGACATTGTCTCAGGTAAGTGACTATTTTTTTAAGGGCAATGCAAATGCTGTTATAGATTTATGGGGGGGTTTTATATTAAAAGCATCCACCCTGACTCCTCAGGTCATTCTGCTGGCTGGACAGCTAACCAGACAAAAGGTAGTGTCAGGATCATGGAGGGTCACTGCATTAAGGGATAGATTCTACTAATAGTTCTTTGCCAATAATGTCCAATTTCTGCTTCTGAGAGTTGCATAGTATTCCTTAGATATGAACTCAACAATTGTAACTGAATTTAGGTGGTTTGACTTTTTGTATGTCATCTCTGTGCTGTTACTGCAGAGTATGAGATGCTGCATAAAAACAGATGTCGGTGTGGCCATCATGAAAACAACTAAAAGGGTCTGGCCCTGCAATATATGCATGGTGTTCACCGTGCTGCACACATCTACAGAAGTGGATCTGCGAGTACAACAAAATTATATCTTATATTGTTACTTAAGAAGCTATGATTAGATAATCAGACTATATTAAAACACAAAAGGAGAAGAACGATGGTGGCAAGCTTAACAAAAACCCCAAATTAATAAACACTTCCCAATTACACCTAAGCAATGCTTAACGAGATGCTAACAGATTCTTTCTTCTGTTTTCCAGAAAACAGTTGATGTATTCTACCATTGCTGATGTAGTGGCAGTTGATATTTCTAATCACATAATGCCTACTTTTCTAACTAAAGTAGAATAAGCTAGAGACTTGGGCCATGTCTAGACACTCAACTATGAAGCTTTGTTTTCTGAAGGGCTTGAAAACAACATATGACTGTGAAGTTATCTATAAACATCAAGAATCTCAACTATCTTAAAAGGCAAAGTGAAAAAAGTCTTGAAAAGGCAGGTTGAATTGACAGAAGAGTTACGTATCTCGCGTGATTCCCTCGTTACTGAAATTCTACAAGCTTTTTTCTCCTAATAGGTAATTTTTTTTAGTCTTCATAAAACATGAGAGAATTCCAAGTTTTTGCCTTTCCTACTCTGTTTAGGTTTGAAGCATGAAGAAATAGCTTGGTTCTTAATCAAAGTTTGAATCCTTAGCTTGCTTTTAGCAAGATATAGTGAATAAAGCAGGGTTTCTTTCCAAGTCTGTTCATGACCTCCTTTAAGACTGTGAATTAAGCAGGTGTCTCTGAGCCTGTTGGAATATGAGCAATACACAACCTTTAAAAACTGTGAATGAAATGCTGGAGGGGGAGAAAGTAAGGGGTTGGGAAGAATCTGCTTTGTTTTTTAGATTTTTCATTCTTTTTTCTACCAGTACCGACAGAATTCTGATCTATTTATTCTGCTTATTTAAATAACCTTCCTGGAAAAAAACAGGAAGAGGAAAAATATTTCAACTGCAGAAAATAATCAGGATCTATCACACCTATACTCTTTGCCACTTGTTTCAGCAGAATTAACATTTAGAATGTAAATTTTAGATAGGAGAATAGCCTGGGAATTCAAGTTTTTATATCACCTCTCAAATGGCTCTTTTTGATGCTCTAGAAAGGTTTCCTCGTCATTCAGATTCCATTTAGGCCAGCTATAAAATAAGTAAATGAGAATAATATTGTGTAACAGCTCCTTAAGAACATTCATGATTAATTGCTGATAAGTACTAAATATTACTGTGAAAAGTATGTGTTGGCACGCATACGGTGTGCTTAGTTTCTAGCTGATGTAATACTTGTGCTAGAGAGGCTTGGAAAAAATACTGCATTATCAAGGACTTCTAACTTTAAAATGCTGTAGTATTCTATGACTCTGACATGCCTTAGAGAGGACAGATCTAAAGGTAAAACACTGCTACTGTACAATTAAAACCTAGAATTATATTTCTCTGTAAGCTGTTTTAAACAATCAGTTGTCAAGCAACAAGCCTCTGGTCTCGATTTCATGATACTGCTTGGGAAACAGCTTAGTAGGTGACATTTGCATTTGGTAGGATCCTAATACAACAAAAGCTGAAAGATTGGGGTTAAGATGCTGCCTGGCTGTATGAATTAGTGTGACCTTCATAAAAATGTTTAGCCAGTAGTGTGCCATCATTGACACCAGTTGTGTTCTAGGACTCTGCTGTTTTCCCATATGGTACTGAAAAAGGTTATGCCATTTTTTGGAAGAAAAAGGAATGTGACTTCTTTCCAGTATGTTAAATATTCAAATTGTTGTTTTTTCTGCTTTAGACCCTGAAATTAACCTCTTCTGAGAGGAGATGTATGTAACTGTACAACTGAGTAGTTTCTTGGTTTTGTACTTGGATCTTTCTTAGCAGATCTCTGCAAAAGGTCTGTGTACCTTTACGGGATGGTCAGCTGTGTATACAGAATTTATAGCATGTATAAGATCTTTTTAAATAAGAGTTGGTATAATGTTCATGGTCTGGTGTTAAAGCTGAGATCAAGAGAGATGTGAAAGGCTGCATCTCTGGAATTCACCAAGGAGTCTCGCCATTCATATAAGTAAGACTGGGTAGATAACAAAGAAATGTACAGCTTGGGAAATGAGAAAAGGACTGAGTAAATTTCCTGCAGAAAAAGGTAGATAAGCAGCTGTCAGAGGAGAGCCTTCAAAGAATGAGTTGGCGTTTTTAGTTTCTTTCCAATCCTATAGCTGTTTATATCATGAAGTGTGGTTGGTGAGAATATGTACCCAGGCTCGTGGTTTCTTGAAGAAACAAGGTTATGGATGGGTGCAAAAAGAAATAGATTTGAGATTCTCCAAGGTAGATCTCTAAGCACTACCATTAATATGAATATGATGGAAGGGCAGAATGTGATTTTTTTTTGTTTCCCTTTCAGAATATGTGGATTCTCTAAACTGTACAGCTACAGAAACGGGCCCTAAATATTCTAGCCTTTCACTTTCTCTTATAGTGATCACTTTTGTCATATAATTTTGGTAGCTTCTATGGTGTGCTCAAAGCTCTATAAAAACAAAGGAAAATAGTATGTTGATCAGTTCAACACTGAAGTGTGTAACAAACTACCTGTGGAAAGATGACTGAGATTCAGATAGCATATGCATCACAAACTTCATGATAAAAAATATTATCAGACTATTATCTGCTAATAAAATACTATTATTTTAATTTAGTATCATCTTCCATTAAAATTAATGACTAAAATTTATCTGGTTGGCCTGATATTTCACCTATGCCAACAGCATTAGTGTCTGGGGTTCAAAGCCATACAAAGACAGGTATTGTCTTTCTCTCGCTTTCTCATGTGGGTCTTGCAAGCAGGCAGTCCTAGTTTGAAAACTGGTCTCAGCTGCCCTGTCCCACAAGCACTCAATCTACCATGATTTGATTTTCCCAGTCTGGTGGGAAAGAAGCCAGCAGAGAGAGCTGAGGCCTGTACTACCCAACAGGTTGTTCATGAAGTGATCACAATCTGCAAGTTGGATGGTGGTGTTCTGTAACTTAATAAACTTAAGATCCCAACTGCCAGAGCTGATTGTAGAAAGTCATTTTTATGCTTTATGTACAGCAGAATTAACCATTCTGCTCTGATTTATGGCACTGCTTTTTATAGCAAAAGACATGTTATGTTAAACATAACCTTTCCCAACCAAAGGACATCTTCATGTTGCACATGGAACCAAGTTGCAGCGGTAACGTAGAAGAGTTTTGGAGGTATCCTTTATTAGTCTGTATGTCTGTACCAGCCTTTAAACAACAAACTTACTAAAGAAATAGTACTGGGGAGAATGGCAGGGAGACTGGAAAGAAAGAGAGTAGACAAGCAGCTATAGTTTGATTCATGGATGAAGAGAGGTCAAGCAGCTAGAAGGACATGTCTTATGCTCAGACTGGACAATGCCTAAGAATTTAACTTTGATTATAAATGAAAAAAATGTTAACTGGTGGTTAAAAGGAGCAGGTGGGCTAGGAGCTTTGCATTTAGTAATATAATGCAGATGAAAATAATTCTGCTCCCGAGTGAGACTGAGGAATCTGTTGTCTGGGGATACGGAAGTACAAGCAGCTGTACTTGGTACAGGCTTCAGATATAGTGGGGGAGAAAGCAGGAGGGAAAGGAGGAGAGATCACATCTCCATTTCTTTGCTTTGCACTTTCTGCTTTGATGAAGACTTGGGGGCTGAGGTGTATGTGATGTTTACTAGATAAAGCATGTAGAACAACTGCAGGCTGTACAGGAACAGTGGTAATGTATCTGTTCTTAAATTGTAGGACAGTACTGAACAGTCTGCATGCTGTGATTAGTTAAATGCATTCTTTCTGACTTAAAATCTTTTTGGCTGCCTCAGTTGTTTCTTTCATCTCTATATACAAGAGGAAAGCTGGGAGACCAGAAACCGTATTGGTACCAACAAAGCTTCCTTCTACTCTGCTTTGCAATTACACTTGCCTGTATTCTTGATGTTCAGAGATTCACATAAAGCAGATCTCTTCACAATATAAATATTTCTAAAAGGATGCTCTCAAGGCTACTTACGATAAATTTGATCTATTTTTTTCCTCATTAACTGTTTACAAAATGCATTTAATCTCTTTTCTTCCATGCTCAAACAGATGAGTCAGTCTTATTTTAGGGGGTTAACCGACAAGCACACAGGCAGTAACACTGTGGATGTGTACCTCAAACGTAATAGAGAAGAAACTCTGTCAGTAAGTCACCAGGTTTTCATTTAAGGTTTTCTGTGAGGAGATTAAGCTGTTCAGTAAGGTCACTGGCCAACAAGGGTGTAATTCCATGATTTAGCCATAAATTACCTTTTTACAGTAGTCATGTTCCAGGAGTAGCCCTTCCGGAACTTACTTGGAAATGGTCTTGCCTTCATGCAGCACCTCTGGGATCTGTGAACTCTGAGAAACCCCTGCCATTTTTATTTAATCAATAAAAATATTCAAGCAGTGCTTCTCCTCTGCAAGGCCACTTTTAAGGGCCCTTCCCTGTAGGTTAAGCCATTTGTCCCACAGCTTTCATCCTGTGCCATGCAAACTTGTCTGAAGCATAGAGACCTGATTAACAGGATGTTATCTACCTGGACTTTAGTGGAGCCTTTGACCCTGTCTCCCACAGCATTCTCCTAGAGAAACTGGCAACTTATGGCTTAGACAGGTGCTTTCTTCTCTGGATAAAAAAACAGTTGGAAGGCAGAGCCCAGAGATTTGTGATGAACAGAGTTAAATCCAGCTGGTGGCCAGTCACAAGCAATGTTCCCCAGGGCTCAGGAAACGTTGTAGCAAGGGGGGGGGCAGGTGTCTCCTCCCAAGTAACTAGCAATAGTATGGGAGGAAATGGCCTCAGGTTGGGTCTGGGGCTGTTTATACTGGGTATTAGGGAAAATTTCTTCACTGAAAGGGTTTTCAGGCACTGGAACAGGCTGTCCAGGGAAGTGGTGGAGTCACCATGCCTGAAGGTGTTCAAAAAATGTGTAGACATGGCACTTCGGGACATGTTTTTGTAGACATGGTGGTGTTGGGTTGACAGCTGGAATTGATGATCTTAGAGGTCTTCTCCAACTTTAAATATTCTATGATTCTATGAATTCCTTTTGCATAAACTGTCACTAAACAAAGTGATGTGTGCTTGCTGGCATGAAATACAGGAGGATAATTGGGATTTTCAATAAATAGAAATGTTGCTATGAGTCATTCAGTACAGATTTGATTTCATAATTTCAGCCTAACATTGATTTTAGGACTTAAAGACCTCCCTCATTACTGCATGTTATAGTTACATGAGCAGAAGTGAAAAAATGTATATGGTAAAATACAGTTACTGCTGTATTTCAGGTTCTTATGTGAGTCTCAATTATGAGATGGGTAACAGCTGCTTTTGTCTCACCTGAAAAGGATTATCAATACATAAGATTTTTTAATGAGAACTATTGGCCTCCACACCTTGTCTTTCCTAGGGGAAAATAATAGTAATAAATGAATTACTATAAATTTTATAGTAATAAGCATATTGAAAGTATTTGTCTTAAATAAGAGTTTAGGAATTGGTACATAACTACATAATGATTACACATTAAGATAACCTTCAAAATCAAGTCAGATAGGGTGAATGTGATAAATAAGCACTGTAAATAGCATCTTCCACTCAAATCCAAGATGCTAATCTTGATTCTGTGACATTTTATTATACTTTATTCATTAATCTTATTCAGATACTCAGGGAAGGCAGTGACTGTTCTCCCACAAGAGGGACAGCAACACATGGCATACAGAAAACATCACTGCCTACTGTAGATTTTATCAGTGCCAGCTTTGCTCCACAGAAAGGCAAAACAGCTTTTCTGTACTGGATGAAACCAGCACTGTAAAAACTAGCAGTAGTCCAGAATACCTGATAGTAAAAAAACACTTTGTCTGTTCTTATTATATCTCATGAAGAATGTGCATTGAACAAGATGAATATTTATGTAGATTTTGCTTATATGCAATAAACTAGTGCCACCTGGGAGTGAGATTTATATCACATGTGACCCTGAAATAAAATACGGTAAATATGTTATAAAAAGCTCAACAGCTTCTCCTTGAAGTTTCCATGGGGAAGCAGCTGTTCAGTTGATTGGTCACCTTGAAGAAAATCCTAAATGAAAGAATTATACATTAACATCCTCAAGCAGTAGTTGTCTGTAAGTGGAAATGCCAACATGGAAATCTGATTAACCTCCCTGAGGTCAAAGGCAAGGTAATTTAAAATAATATATAAATTTCCAAACCAGGATTAAAAACGTAGCAAAGATAAAAGCTGCTAATTATTAATTTCTTTTTTCAACAGGCAGCATTGAGAACAGCAAAATCTTTAGTAAATGCAGCATATAGTAGAAAGAAAATTTATTGCCATATGAAATAAGGCAGTAAATCTCAAGATAACAAAATGCTTTTACAATTTCATCTCACTTCCCATCTGCAGACATCCATAGGCTTCTAACTCCTTCATGTGCATAGAAAGATGTTCCTGGTGTCTCTGCTTCTGTAGCATATTTATCATACGCTGGCTTTTATAAAAATATTTAAAGTATGGGATAATAAGGCTGCATTATCAAAACACTGCAACCACTGGTTTGGTTTTGCAAATGACATGCCCACACATATAATTAGCACACAGAGTCACAATTGCATTTCAAAACTCAATTGCTTGGCAGTGCAAAATTTATTGTGTCCACAAAAAGCTAAAAATCTCCCCAAACTCCCCCCTCCATAACCCCTGACTACCAAAAATAGTGATATGTAATCTTGGAGCAATTAGCCACATAAGGATTCTGTGAACCAGCACCATAGCTTGGGCATGATTTCAGCAGCGTATATAGGTAGCTCTGGACAGCTTTGAGACTAGTAGAATAAGAATATTCCCTTCTGACTTTGTCTATTCCCTTCTGGTACGTTCTGTTTGAGCAAAAATTAACTATTTGGGCCTCGTAGCACCTGTTCTTTGAAAACCCAGCTCATTATGATTTAAATAAAACAAACCCAGGATCATAAATATTTTCTATTCTTACACGCAGTCGCATCACAATATTGAAACAGGTTTTTTAAGAGTTTGTCACAAAAGCATAAAGCAAGCGTGACGTTCAATTGTCCCGCAGAGTTGTGTTGTGCTCAAAACATAAATCAAGGAAAGGGGGAAATGACCCCCTCAGTACACAATGTATAAAACACTGAAACATTCTGCTCCGTTCTATAAAATATGGCATATTTCAACACTCACGGCTATCGTAGCATATATTGCCCAGGGCACGTCCTGTTTGAAGCAATACTTCCTGGTCTTTGCAGTTCAACAGCTGCACCAAAGGAGGGATCAACCCAGCATCCACACACGGGTTCCGCATGAATTCTGCAAACAATGCAAAGCCTGTTAGAGCACGCCGGCTGTTTTCAGTTTCATCTCTTCTGGTTACGCTGGCATTGCAACTGGGCCTTTTGTGAGAATAAACACATGCATAGGCAAACAATGTAAATTCTCGTGCCAGTTATTCTAGAGAACAAGCCCAAATCAGGATTAGGTCTTACCTTCTTTCTATTCTTTGTAATTTAGAAGGAATTAAGAGTATTTAATTGACCTTCATGGAAACTAATTTAACGGAGCTCAGACTGAGCATGTTTCTATCAACACAAAGTGTTGAAAACAACAGTGTCCTTTTTCTCCACCCCAACAAATTAAAATTACTAAGTAATAGAAAAAGATTACTTAAAACTAATATTCATACTCCAAAATGAGCAACACTTTTTACTATTCCATTAATTAGGCCTCCCAAAAAGCTTTTGCTTTAAAAAAGAAAATAAAAAAGGAATTAAACCTAAGAAACTAAGTAAAACATTTTTTATTTGGAAGGTAAGGAAAGGAAAATAAAAGGAAGGAATGAGAAATACAAGGGAGATCATGTGTGCCCAAAGGCCTTGCCACAGTCTAACTGATGTCCACTGTGGGAGGAAAGTTAAAGGACCCAGCCTCTGGGAAGTTCTATGCCTTTCTGTCCTTCCCATTATGTCCTCCTGTCACACAGAACGAGTTTTACTTCACATTCACCCAAGTCACAGATAGAGAATTATCTTGGTGTCAGAAAGATAAAAGACTGGTCTCCAGAAGGACCTACAGTTAGGTGGGCACTGTGCTGCACATTTTACAAGGTGGGTTTACAGAAACAACCACCAGATACACCGATAGTTTTAATTAATCATCACTACAGAGTACCCTTCAGGGACGTAGCATTGGAACAGACAAAAGGTCAATATGTTTTTGATTTGTTGTGAATTGCAATTTGTGTTTCTTCTTTATCCTAGCCTATGTTGGATCTTCCAAAATCAGTTTACCTTTGGGTTACTTAGTCATTTGTGAAACAGAATGAGGCAGGGTGTACAAAGTTTTTTTGATTCTGGACAAACAGTACCCATCACACCAATAGTTTAAAAGATTTCATGCAATGCTTGAAGTACAATTGCATGTTAAATATTCCCTTTGTTGCACCTATTACAGTGTTCTTCGATGCTTCTCTAGCTACAAAATCTTGTGTCTTTTGTATTGTTATTTTAGATAAAGAAATAATTGTCAGAAGTAAGAAATCCCGATGCGATGATAAATTCTGAAATATTAGCAAGTAGAGGAAGTAGAATCAGCAATATCTGTACACTTGCACAGGGCCAACAGAAAACAGTAGTCCACACAATTGACCCACCTTCTTTAAGATACTGTAACATTTGAAAACTGGAATAGATAGTGATAGTATCCATCATAATGAACAGAACCAGTATCAGATACATGTTATTTAAAACTGGTCTTACCATGTCCTTGCAACTTTTAATCTAATTCTTTATCACTCACCTTCATCTCGATGTTTATTTACTAAATATATTATATTCCTCTTTCTGTCTTCTCTGTCCCCTCAGCCTTTTCCTCTCTTAATTGCCTAAAAAAACTCTTATCTGTTCCTCAGCTTCTCCTTGCATCAATTTCTTGCACTAATTTACCAGTCTCCACATCATCAGTCAGATTTTTTTTTTTTCTCTTAATCTGTGACAGGAAATGGAACTTGTTCTCTCCTAAAAGAGGTTTTGGTCTGTTCTGTTGTACGCTTAGGTTATTGCTTATGTAGTGAAAAGGAGTAAGAAACCCTTCCTCCACCCCTCCCTCCATTTGGAGTGAGCAGAAGCTTTCAGTCTCCATTCGGCAACAAAACAATAAGACAATATGCTGAGCAAACTTGTATTTGTCAAGGTCATCTAAGGGCAAGAAGTAAAAGAAATGGTGCTATATATAGCAAAATAGATCTGTGAGACAGCAACAAAAACCTGGTAACAGCAACTGTATTTGCAAGTGATACTACACAGAAATATTAGAAGAAAGAGAAGGTAATCAAGAACAGTCATCTAGAAGGTTTCCACTAACCTGGTGGAGAAATGAAGCAGATCCTTTGAAGAAAACAGTGAAGAATCACTTAAGATATTAGTAACAGAGTAGACAGAGTAACAGAAACCAAAGGAGGACAAGATTTTGAAAGAGAAATGTAACTGTGTTGTAGTATTAGAGAGAGCTTAAAAGGTCTGCAGTGGGGAGAGAAATTCCACACAGTTAAGTGCATCTGAGCTCAGAGCTGAAAGGTGAATGGCTGTAGCTGGAGAGGCAAGAGTGACTAAAGGAGTTTTGCGTGTTTCAATATTTTAAAGGGGAGAGACTAACATGAGCTTATGTTGGGAGGAGGAAGAGTCACTTGAGCTGGAGAGGTGAAACAAGAGCAAGAGCAGAAAGAGGTATAAAGGAGATAAAAACATGACAAAACCACTGAGGCGAGTGGACAGATTTGATGTGACCAGATGAGGGGAATAGAAAAGAAAAACAAGAAGCGGGGGAAGGAAAAGATGGTCTTTTGTTGCTAAAGCTCTGCCAGTGCTGCATGGCATGACCATAGGGAAAACACTTCAATCATCTGGGTCTAATGCCTATTGTTTGTAGTTGACAATACACGTTTCTTGAAGTACCCTGAAAGTTGTTGAAAAAAGGTGCAACACAAGCAGGAAACACTGGTATTTTTTTTTGTAAGAGGACAAACACCAAAATTCAAATGAGGTGTTTCCTGCTATCCTGCTCAAGCAACTATTTCAAAAGCAGTGGACTCCAAAGAGAAACACCCAGCACATCTCAGTCTTGCAAGCACTGTCCACCCTAAATAATTCCTGAATACTTTCCCTTTAACCTTGGCTGCTAGAGGTCCCAGTTACATCTGCTAATAACTCTAAGAAAAAGACCAGGTAAATGCCAGCTCTTTGGAAGAGTGTGCTCATAACAGCAATTTAAAACGATAAATTAGAAACTATTCAGAGATTTTATGTATTCATTTGAATTTGAAAGATATTGGCTAAAATGTTCTGTAAGAAAATCTTCAGGAAACTTATAGTAATCAGTTCAGCTACTGTGAATACTGTGAACATTGTTTTTATTCTTTACTTTTCCTTTTCTGAGGTAGGAGCTACAAGGGCTAACTGTGAGGATACACAGTTGACAGCAATATTCTAAATATACTCACTATGAATGTATTAAGTAAAGAAAAAGTATTTTATATGGTTGCATGAATATCACTGAAACATTTCTAAGTTTAGATTTCTATGTTTTAATCTTTTACTGGCTATTTATCTAAATAATTTTAAAATTTAAAAAGGACAAAAAATATCTGCTTGTTAATGTTATCTCTGAATATCCATAGATAGCATTGTCTCAAAATCAGTGAGTTGGGTGGAGGAGATCACACTGGGACTATCAGTAAGAAGCTCTAGTATTGTGATTACAAAGAAAATGTGGAAAAATGAGTGTGGGAATAGTCATCAATAAGGTAACCCCTCTTCTGAAGAGGCATCATGAGAGTTTACACAGGGGGAGTGACAGCCGCCAGTTCTGCATGAGAACAGACACCCTATTTTTCTCTGCCTGGCCTCGGGGAAAGGCAAGCAGAAAATGCAATCTGTGTCTCTGGCTGGAACAGCAACGAGTCAAGGAGTGAGAAAACTCAGCCACAAACCTTTACTCTCATCACAGGGTTTGCTACTAGCAGTTGCCTGCAGATATGAGGCCCTTTTTTTGAGTATGCAGGGTATTGGGTGAGTTTTAAGATAATTGTTTCTAAAGAAAAAAATAATTAAATAGTTTTAGATTATCTCCTACATTATATAACTGTATGTGTATAATATATATTAAAATAGACCTGATTCTTATTTGGGATCTTTGGCTCTTACTTTAACACATATAATGCTCTTTAGGGTGGAGTAACTGGTTTTAGTGTGGTATCAAAGGCCTCAGAATAGTACTAATGTTATCACAAACCTCAGACCAAAGAAACAGTCTACTACCACTTAACTACCTGTATGCATACCACTGTTGTAACTACC
The DNA here is from genome assembly GCF_964237585.1 of Gallinula chloropus. Taxonomy (NCBI): domain Eukaryota; kingdom Metazoa; phylum Chordata; class Aves; order Gruiformes; family Rallidae; genus Gallinula; species Gallinula chloropus. The sequence goes on along the minus strand of NC_140088.1, from coordinate 69,118,856 downwards.
TGCACCATGTGTAACTGGAGGTACAAATGATGCACATCTTTTTTTCTTTATGCGTTTCATACAGTCAGTGACATGTTACTTCTGCCCAAGAAATTATACTACTGATCGTCTTAAAAAGTAAATAGCATGAAAAGAAGGACTAAAAAAAGTTCCAGCAGCCAAATACTGTTTTGATTGCATTAAAAGGAAGAGAAATAAAATTTGACAAAACAAAACCAAAAAGAGTGAAAGGGAGGGATATGAGAGGTATCTAATCTACAAAATGAAAACATAAATGAAGTAAAACATACTGACAAGTGAGGTGAAAAACTGAAGATGTTCCAGCAGAAAAGTTCTTGTAGAAAACCTCACCATTTCTGGCTACTTCTGCTATGATGTTAGCTACTTTTGCTGTGCAGGAAGACTGTGGCGTCAACAGACTTGCAAACACCTGAAGAACTCCACTTTTCTGGATTTTTTCACTTGTCTCCATATCTGAAAAACACATCACACAAAAATTACTTGTGCATCAGCTTGCTTTGGGGAAGAAAAGAAAGAAAAGCAGAGTGGAAGTTAAGTCTTCTCAAAGGTAATTCTTAAAGTACTTATTTTCCCGAATAAGAAGCCAACTGCTGTTTCACTGATCATATTTATTTTACATGATGTGCTTATAAAACTTAATACTTTGCCATTCCTAAATTGATCTTTATAAGGTAACTCTGTGTTATATACATAAATACAGGCAATACAGGGTTTAACAGGCAAATGACGCACAGGGCTGCCCTCTAGAAATTTGAAGCCTGGATGAAGATCTTCAGCCAGATCTGGATGAAGACCTTTCAATTGTCTGAAGAGTCAACTGTACACTCAGTTCAGGTAATACATGTTGAAACACATGGCTGTAGAAAAAAATACCAAGTTGGAGGTTTTGAAGATGACTTCAGCACAGCTAGAGGTATATAAGCAGCTTGTTGGTTTCTTAGAAATGCCCAAAAAGGACAATTACTTCATGGCTACTTGTAAAACATGAGCTAAGAGTCTTGTGCATGACATGGTATGAATGTATGTGTGTGGTTCTAGACTGTTCTGCAGGATGCACTGAAGGTGTAACTGCGGTGGTAAAGGTCTACTGCTGCAGAAAGCATTGAAAAGCAAACAGCTGCCCTAAATCAAGCCAAGCTTTTATTGTCCCTTGTTTTTTTTTCACTTGCAACTAGTGGCATGGATGTTAAGACAGGGGCTTGAGGAAGAGTGGATTTAGACTTCCTGCCCATTAAGGCCCATACACCTCTGTGTCTTTTTTACTCAGCTTCACAAAACACAAGTCCTGTATAAAAGCATAAAAGGCAAAGGGATGAAAATTAAGGAAAAAGCCTGTGTGGCATTATTATTTTTGAGAGGGCAATGAAGGGTCATGTGTACATAGCACTATTTTCACTGTGATTATAAAAACCGTGATTTGCTTTTCTTTCTGCAGAATCTAATATTGGAAGATCCCACACAGATGTTTCCAAAGGGCTGGTACCCATACCACTGCCTCGTCCTAGCAGAAATAGTTTGGGGCTTGCTGAGAATTAGAACTCGCTATTGGCTTTACCACAGGTAACGCTCGAATCTTGGCTCTCTTCAGAGGCTGGAGAAGGCCTACCTGCCTTCCTGTCTCTGTGTGTATGCACAAAAGAGGTACTATTTGTTAAGGAGATGAATCTGCTGTTTGCTTGCTTTCCATTCTGGGCTTCTTAGTATACTGTCAAAGGCTAAATTATTTTGAAAATGTAGTTGTTGTCTCTTGAATTGCTATATCGATACAATGTCAGTTGTAGTTGGAGCAAGTAAGGCTGACTGTTTCTCTAGGAGCAACAAAGATCTAGGCAAAACCTCCACCGCCTCACCTACCCCCGTGCTTTCTATACTGGAGAAAAAAATTGTAGCCAATGTTAATCATAGGCTAAAACACTGGCTTACATTTCCCATTTTAACTCCTTTAGCAGAACTGCATCTCCTTTCAAATCTGCTCAATTTGTCTCTTAAGGAAGCCTACCAATCTAGGTAGCCTGACATTAGCGTGCCACACCTCAAAATCTTTTGCTGTATGCAGTGTGCAGATTTGTAATACTTCCTTTTAAAGCCTGATTTTCAGTCTGCATGCACCATCCCACCCGTAGAGCACCCACTGTCCCCTATCTTAGAGCAAAGAAACTGTAAGGCTGTAATAACGCTGCTTTAGAAACAGCCCTTTTGCTCACGATATAATAGAGTGGTGTGCCACAGCAGCATAATTGGGGGAAAAAACCTCTAAGGTTAAACCTGCACTTTTAGATGTCTCTCTGTATCACTAGATATCAAGGCAAAGGGTATGTTAGATCACATAGTGCCAAAATCTTATTAATGTCATAGCTAGGTGATTAAAATGTCAATATCCTTGCTTTTCATGGTTTTTTGCAGTGCCTGAAGTCAGAATAATAGAGGGTATGGGCAGGAAATTCTTTAATGGCATAGATCAGAGCTGGAGAGCTGAGCACTGTGGCTATCGGACTGATTAATTAAGTAGCAGAAATCACTGCAGGAAAAAAATCCAATGAGTGTCTCAAATTAAATTCTACACTCTTTTCCTTCTCCAGGTCTATTTCCTACGAAATTTCACTCCTCTCTATTTCACTCTCTTCTCCTTGCTGCATCCTTGTGTTCACCTTCACGTGAAAGAAAAGCCAGGGAGGGGGAAGAGAAAAAGCAAGGCTCATCAGTCAGAAATGCCACTACTTTGCTGTTGCTAGCAGAAGAAAACTATGGCTTCACCATTCCTGTTCTCCATGAACAATGATTTTAAGTTAAGCTGCTAGAAGAAACCCAACAGTAGTGCAGGCTAGCACTGCAATAATTCCCATGTTGTGGAGCTTTACATGAGAAATTAGGCATACCACAGATTTTTAAATGAGCAGCTTTGTGAGTGTCGTCTTTATTGAGCCAACTGTGTTTGCAGTGTACTCGTGAAAAATGTATGTATTTCTCACTGCAGAGATGTTTTATAAATCTCCTGAAACAACTCCAGAAAATTACCTTTACTTTATTATGTTCCTCCTACATGTACTCTCATCAGAAAGAGAAAGAAGAACACATGAATAAATAATGAAAAGCCATGTATATCATGAAAGGAACCTTCCATCTGCTCTTTCAGAAGGCAGAAGGGGAGGGGAGAATGAAGGGAGCAAGGGTATCTCTTTAACTGACACATCCTCTAACCACCACAGTAAAAAAGGTTCATGTGACCAAGAGCAAGTATTGACGCTCTCCCCAGATACAGCTTCCCTCAAAAAGCATTGTCTCTCTCCATAGCCTCCCACTGTATTTTCCAAACCACAAAACAAATATTTTAGTCTGACTACATGAGCACAAAGACTGAGTTGTAAGGAACCTGGGTGAAACAAATGATCTGTTCTCACACAACAAAGAATGCACTGTTGATAAAGAGGCTACTGCTTAACATACCTCCGCCAAAAAGACTCTTCCAATTGTCAAGGAGTTGCTTTTACAGGAAAAAAACCACTCCTCTAATAATAATTTGTATATAGAAACAGCTTCCTTTTTGCATGCTCCTCCTCACATGGGGAAAGCCTAACAATTGCAATCTGATTGCTCACCTATCCCTCAAACTAGACCCCTAGGAGGCAGGGAGGAAAGACTCTCTCCTAGCTGTGCAAGTGTTTCCATTGTGGTGTTTGCTCTGTTCTGTCTCTGCCAGCAGCAACAGGGCAACTTCAACTCCTATTTTTAATGAAGAAACAGAAAGAGTGCACAGATGTTTGTAATTAAAATCTCAGTTCTTAACAAGGAAGGAAGGACAGATGGAGAGACAGATTCACCAACCAACTAGCTGCATGATTCCTACTGATTAAATTCTCCAAAAGCAATATCCAAAGAATAAAAGTGAATTCTAGGATGAGACACACCCCTTAAATAGTTTGCTGCAGGTACCAGTGAAGTAATTTAATAGAAATATATGCCATCTTTGCTTTCAATGAAGAAATATGCACATCAATACTTCCACGTATACATGACAGTACAAGGCAGAATATTAAAGCTAGGAAGCTCAGAACCCCTGAGTTCCTGAACTAGATCTAGCTGAAAGCCTTGACGCATAGTTTCGTGGATCTGAGCTGTTAGTTCCTCCGCTCCCCCTTTCTGACTCACCCTCTGCAAGAGGGAAGCACTTTGGTAGCACCATTGCTGTTCATGTTTCATACTCTGTCTGGGTGGACATTTTTGCCTGCCTCCTCTTGTAGTTGTACAAACTGGACTTATTAAAGCACCCAGGGTAAAGCTGGGAGTATATTCATGCTTTAGTTTTTCAATCTGTGTAACAGAAATTGTAGGCCCAAAATTATTTTTCCAAGTTCAATTTAGCTTTAAAAACAAAATCAGATTTGAAAGCTGTGCATTATGTATACAGGAAATGTTTCATATTCCTTTTAAACAATCTTGTAAGAGTGCTCTTGAGCAAACTCAAATACCTACTGTAAAGTTCTGTCCAATGCTTATTGCAAGAGTATGTTTACATAGAAACAATTTATTTTTATATTTTTTTAGCTACTAATGTTTTTAAAAAGTTTGCTGCTGAGGTAGCTTAAGGTAATATTAATCTAAAAAGATTCTGTCTGTAAATCATAAGAGATCGGGACACAACTAAGAATGAAATTTCAGACCTTAAATTATGAATTACCCATTACCTAAATGTAATTTTTTGTAACAAGCAGGCCCTTTCCTTTGCCTTCTGCATTGCATTCAACAAGCAGGCCTCTTCCTTTGTTTCTGGATTGCATTTTAAAATGCAAAAAAGAAATTTGTCAATTCTATTATATGGAACTACTATTCACTGATGCCTTCTGTAAAGAAAATATATATAATAGTTAATCTTTATTTGGCACATTGTGTATTCAATGAATAGCACTTGGAATTTAACACTTGGGTAAACATCATTTAACTATCTGGCAGTAACTAAATACAGCACTATTAAGAGGAATTTATGTAAAACAAAATCCCACTAAGCAGCAGTGATTACCATTCGGTATCATTAGGGTATGCCAGTTTACTGGGAGACAGTCCAATAAAAAGCCATCACCTTGATTTAGTATGTTGCAACTAAATAGGTATACTGTAATAATATATACAGCACTTATGATGAAACATTTCTGGATTATGGGTATACAGTGCCATGAAAAGGCAACAGCTGCATGAGCTGAAACGCAACAAACATCCTTCTTCAGCAAAAAGAAGGAAAGCTTTATAACACAGTATTTGAGCCAAAACTCCCTCTTACAAAATATCCATCAGGATCCCCAATTTAATTCAATGGCAAAATGCTTATGTCGTGCCTTTTAATTTTTTAACTTTATACTGCCCAACAAGAAAATCAGGTTTATAAGATGCTCACCAAAGACAGCATACTGCCCCTCTGCTCTGGTGAGATCTCACCTGCAGTACTGTGTCCAGGACATGGACCTGTTGAAGCACATCCAGAGGAGGGTAATGAAAATGATCAAAGGGCTGGAGCACCTCTCCTATGAAGACAGGCTGAGAGAGTTGGGCTTGTTCAGCCTGGGGAAGAGAAGGCTCTGGGGAGGCCTTATAGCAGCCTTCCAGTACCTGAAAGGTGCCGGTAAGAAAGCTGGGGAAGAACTGTTCACAAGGGCAATAAGACGAAGGGTAATGGTTTAAATTAGAAAAGGGGAGATTTAGGTTGGATATTAGTAAAAAATTCTTCAGTAGGAGGATCACTGGAACAGGTTGCACTGAGACTTAGTGGAGGCCCCATCCCTGGAGATATTCAAGGTCAGGCTTGATGGGGCGTTGAGTGATCTGATCTGGTGAAGATGTTCTTGCTTACTGCAGGGTGGTTAGATTAGATGACTTCTAAAGGTCCATTCCAACCTTACACATTCTGTGATTCTAAATAAACTGGAAATAGACCTTTGAAGAAAGAATATTTTTCCTTCTATTGGCATATAAGAAACCTGACTGATGGTAACCCAAACCAAAGGAATTGCGAAAACAAGCTGTACGTATTTTGGTTCTGAACATGCGAATACTTTGTCATGGAAATATAGCTTTACATATACAAACATACCTCTTGGGCTTGATGGGACTACCAAAATGTAAAGAATCTATGTCCTTAAAGGTAAGAATATATGCTAATGTTAGCAGATTCAGGATCTCTCTTTATATTCCGTTTACTGATTTTACTCTCCGCTCTAAACCCATGTGCTGCAGTAACACACTGAGCTAAATCAATAGAGATGCTGAACATAAGCAGCTGTTGTAGAAGCCAGTGGGAATTAGGAAGATATAGCATCCACTGCTGGTTAGATACTCGCATTTAGCTTGCTGTTTTCTTTCCAAAAGTTTTATCTTTAAATCTGTGCCTCCCTTCTATCATTTCTCTCCTTCCTCTAAAAGGTCTTATGCATTAATTTGGTCCTTGTTACTCATCTGCTTAGTTTCATTTTTTCTTTTTAATTTTTCCCTCTCCCTCCCTTGGTTTGAGTAGACATTAAATATAGTATCCCTGCACCACTGAAGTTCAAGGAAGCTGGATCAGGATTTAGCAGCTGCTACACAGACACCAGTTCATGTCTCCACTACACAAAGGAAACAAGTTCTACAAGGGACTACAGGTAGCTCAGTGCTATTCTTACTATTTTTGTGGTTTCCAAGACAAAATCGGAATAATAAAGTAGTAAAATCTTTGTCACAGACTAAGGCCACCATCTTCCTAAAAAATGCTTTCATCTCAGCAGATAACTGTAGATTTCAGTAGACATTGACAATTAGCAATAAAATTGTCATTTTGGAAGAGAGTATTCCAGCTTCCATCCACATATTTCCTTTTCATGGATATACACCATAAATGTCTGTTGCTTGTTTGAATGTTCAGACTGGGACACTTAGATTTCAGGACTAACAGGCGTATATGTTCTGTATCCAAGTATACATCCATGGGTGGCCTCCTCCTACTCCTAAGATCACAGGAGAGTGACACATACTAGGGATCACTGGAGGACAGACATGAAGAGGATCAGAAAGTCTGCTCGAATAGTGTCTTCAAAGTAGAGAAAGGTTAGTGTGGTGATGTTTAAGGACAGCTTTGCTTGAGCAAGGTGTGAAATGTGGAGCTTTTCTCCATGCTTCAGAAAGGGAAAGTTTAAAATGTCTAGCCAATGGGAAAAATGAAAGTGATTTCATTTCAGGTGATTTTTATAGTCTGCTAGGACAGAAGTTTCTACAACATAATTCCTTCTGTTTGGGGCAGGAGGGTATCATGTCTTTTATTTTCATGCTCATGTGTAAGAGTATGGAAACAAAAGATGAAATGACTATTTCTCAAGAACATACACTGAACTGTCAATAAGGCCCAAAAAGGATACAGATAAAAACAGGTAAAGCTCTCATTTTTTTCATGAATCAGAGGCAGTAATAGTGGCAATAATACATTTAAGAATTTCAGAGAGGCAGATTTTTTTAGTTGAGACCTGAATTTAACAGTTATAAAACATTATCTCCAAATGCTCTGTGATTTTTCTGCTCCAGGAGATTAATTGTTCCATCTTCTATGGTCAGTTAAGATCAGAAAAAGGAACATTAAGTATAGGAAGCACATGAGTACTAACTAAATTCAAAACCACATGGAAGCCTCAGCTATAAAAAACAGAATAAAATGAAGATTTTCCAACTCAAATATAACCTCTGTGTTAACATATGGTTGTAAGAACTGGAAATCCACCAAAACATTAAAGATAGGAAACTAGATGCCTTTGGAAGCAAATGCCTGCAGAAATTTCAGGGCATTGGATGGAAAGCTTTATCATGATGAAGAAATGTGAGAATCTGCAATCTCTGCAGAAATCCAACATTTTCTTAAGCACTCCAGATGCTAACACATCCTCCCCTGTGATGCCATCAGATAGGAACCAACGCATTTCAGAAAACCCACTGGTGATTTTCAAGAGAAAGCCTGAACAGAAGCTTTAGGGAGGAGGGCTGAGCTCATGATCTCAACACCATAAAACTGAAACCATGTGAAGTGATGGCAAAGGCTTGCTAGCAGTTGCCCAGGAAGTTTGTAGCATGTTATTTTCTCTGATACAACACAGTGAGTACATTCAAAATAAAATGTGGCTACAGTATTTAGCCAAAATATATTTTGGGGCTGTCCTGGTTTTGGTCAGGATGGAGTTAACTCCTTCTGTAGCAGTGGATGGAATGCTGTGTTTGGGTGTTAAAATGGAAGCAGTGCTGAGAACACCCTGATGCTTTTAGTTGAGTCAAGCAGTCAAGGACTTTTTCAGTTCTTCATATTTCCCTATTAATGAGAAAGGAGGGGATGAAGCCAGGACAGGTGACCCAAACTGGCCAAAGGGGTTATTCCATGCCAATTATGTCATGCTCAGTATAAAGGGGGGCTGATGGGAGGAGGAGCAGGCAGCTCCAGGATGCGCGGTTTTTGGGGGCCGGTCGGGTTCCAGGATGGCTCTGGGTGGCACGGCCTGAGTTGTGGGTTCGGTGAGAAACTGCATTGTGTATCAACAGCTTCATATATTTTTGGCTCTAAAGTCCTGTTATCATTGTTATATTTTATCTTTCTGCTATTCCAGTAAACTATCCTTATCCCAACTCACGGGGTTTTGGCTTCTTGGTTTTTGGTTGTTATTTTCCCCTTCCTTTTCCCTTCCCTTCCCCTCACCCTCTCCCACTTCTCCCCCTCCTCTTTTCCTTTAAAGAGCAGGCAGCTGTGTGGATCTCGGCTCTCAGCGGGGGTAAAACCACAACAGGGACAAAACAAAATAGCATAAAGAAAATGCCTTTACTATGGGGAGAAAAGTTACATGCCAAGGTAGCCTTAGAATAATGCTGAAATTTCCAGTGTGCTGAAATCAGTACATCAGCCAACCACATCTTCAAGGTAAAGGGCATTATTTCAAACCACCTTCTTTAAACTCCAACACTTTTCAAAAAATTTTAAATACCTTTGAAACCTGGGGCCTGCCTTTTTACTTTAGCATATCTTTACTGGTGTGATTTTGCTTAGCCATTTTTACACAGAAACCTGTAAATTCATACTCAGCCTCCCAAAAAATGTATGTAAAAAAAAGTTTCAGATACTTGTGCTAGCCTTTGCACTTCAGTTTCATGTCAGGCATTTTTCAGAGCCAGGTGCTGAAGGCTGGGATTAGTGGGCATTTTCAGCCTCTTACACTGAGTAGATCAGAGCCAAAAATAACGTTCTCGGCAGATTTTCAGATTTCTCATCCATCAAAACTGGGTTATTTCTGTCTGCTATAGCCTCCTGTATCTCATGCACAGCATGTCTGGACTAGCAATAACATTTTTTTGTTGTTGTTGCTGCAATAATTATGTCCCAGAAGGTCTGTGGCTTGAAAGAAAACTTCTATTTCCTTCTTGTTTTCTTTTTCTCAGCCAGTTCTTTCTTGTGAACCTCTATTAGAGGATCTTAAGATAACTGCACTTTGATAGGCACAATATTTATGAGATGGCTCTTAATAGGCATAAATTTGTATATGCTGATATAAAATAATAGCCAATATTGTTTTTTGTTGAATTCCTATCTATAATACAATTAATCTATTTTCCCCATATCCCATAATATTGAAGTGTATTTTTCTTTGGGTGTGAGATAAAAAAGAAAGCATTTACTACTTCTTTCCAGAAATATAAGCATATTATATTTCAAAATACTTTTCTCCAGTGTACAAGTGCTTTACTCATTCGACAAGTTTTTTTTTCAAAAATAAATTCCATATGTTAAGCCATCATATTTTTCTGCTAGTTTAGCCTGTCATTGATTAAGGCCCAAATTGAAAGTATCTGAGCCAATAAAATCAGAAATGGATGAAATAGTATCACTGATCTTTTTCTACATATAACTAGTTCAAGTCTAACTGCTAAATCATTTGTTCTTTTAGAACAAAACTCTTGAAACCAGTAATTAATTCATTTTTCAGAAGTAAGATTATGGTTCCAAAACAGTACGTAACTTGAGCTTGCAACATTCAGCTGGTGGCTTTTTTTTTATTATTCAAAAATTTCAGTAATATACCAGTCCTAATAATGCCACTGGAGCTTGTGTTCAGTACTATCATTTTTCTACAGTATTAGCACTGAGAATTTCTGTTGGTCAGGAAAGCAAATAAGGCTCCCTTGTATCTTTAGCGTAATTCAGAGAATGTTCTTCTCTAAGCTGTCATTAAAAAATGCAACAAACAAAACACAACCTCGAACTTCCAAGTTGCTAAATCTGACAGAAACTTAGCAAAAAATATTGGAGTAAATACACAGCTTTCATAACTGTCACAGAACCACAGAATGGTTTCTGTTGGAAGGGACCTCAAAGACCATCTAGCTCCAAACCCCCTGTCAGGGTCCTTCTAGATGGCATCCCTTCCCTCCAGTGTGTTGACTGCACCACGCAGCTTGGTGTCATCAGCAAATTTGCTGAGGGTGCACTTGATCCCACTGTCCATGTCACCAACAAAGATGTTAAAAGGTGCTTGCTGGTCCCAATACAGACCCCTGAGGAACACCGCTTGTCGCTGGTCTCCACTCAGATATTGAGCAGTTGACTACAGCTCCTCGGGGGAGATGGCTGTGGGCTACAGACAAACAAGCATGTGGCATTTGTGTGTTGGTCAGTGGGTGGCGTGAAGCCCAGAGCAATGGAACTCAATTCGCACATCTGCAGTGAGAACAGGGAGGTGACACAACTGCATTTTTCTGAGACAAATGCACCTATGTTCAGCTACTGGAGCTCTCCTTCCCCCAGTTTCCTCCTGTGGATTTTTCTGCAGAATTAAATTCTTTTCTTCTTCACATGCATTATTATGAAGCAGCTACAAGATAAGCTAATTATTACTCTAGCCTATTGGGGGCGGGGGGGGGAGGAAATATCTGCTGTTTGTAAAAAGCCTCAGATTGTAATCTAAGGAATTCTGACATATTAAATTCATTTTGCAATGCACAATTAATCTCAGAGTTTTTTTAAACTGAATTAAAAAAAGATGCAGAACCTCAGAGTTATATTCTCTGACAAAGGACTTCCTTGTTTTTTGCATTTTCTGATTGTTATGATCATTCTATGCTTCGTATTACTGTAAACAGTCTGTTCCAGATCAGTAAAATTATTTCCTATGTCTATATAGAAAGAATCCAAATTCAGACAATTAAGTAATTTGTTTTAATGCACAGTTTTTTAAAGAAAATGCATGCAGTATATGAATTTCACCTCCTGATTCAGTAAAAGACAGGATCTGGTTCAATGTATGGCAGACACTGCTAGTACTGCTTATAGATCATGCACCCCAGCCTTCCTTTAAAAATCTGAATTATGGGAAGTGTAGCAATCTAGACATCTCTCACGTTGGCAGGTGAAGAGATATCAAGCATTTGTGTTTTCCTTTCAGAAGTAAGGTGGGCAGAATCTCAGCTTACATGTATGAGGTAGATCCACAGAGGTAAGAGGAGCTGTGCTGATTTCTGTTAGCTGGGAGTCTAGACTCAAGTTTTTGCATGTCTTCATTCCTGCAGGCCTTAGGGATGCAAGTCCCCAGCTATGTCAGTGCAGTGAGAATGCTGAAGGAAGTTCACAGCAATGAGGTATGTTCTTATTATTCTAAAGCATTTCTAATGCATGTTTATCTCTTACGCCTCTGTCATTGCTGCCTCTTTCATCCTAAAGTCCACAGTTTTATCTACTGCCTCAAACTACTCCATATATGAATGCCCTCAGCTGTAAGTGCTGGTGACATGTAACAACTAACATATCTGCATAAATATGAATATAGAATCATAGAATCTTTAAGGTTGGAAAAGACCACTAAGACCGTCCAACTGTCTGTTGGACCAGCATGTCTACTAAACCATGTCTCAAACTGCCATGTCTACACATTTTTTAAACGCCTCCAGGGATGGTGACTCCACCACCTCCTTGGGTAGCCTGTTCCAATGCCTGACAAATCTTTCAGTGAAGAATTTTTCCCTAATATCCAATCAAAACCACCCCTGATGCAACTTGAGGCCATTTCCTCTCATCCTATTGCTTGTTACTTGGGAGAAGAGACCAGTCCCCACCTCACTCCAACCTCCTTTGAAGCAGCTGTAGAGAGCAGTAAGGTCTCCCCTCTGCCTCCTCTAGGCTAAACATCCCAAGTTCCTTCAGCTGCTCCTCATAAGACCTGTGCTCCAAACCCTTTACCGGCTTTGTTGCCCTTCCTTGGACCCGCTCCAGCACCTCAATGTCCTTCTTGTAATGAGGGACCCAAAACTAAACACAGTGCTCAAGGTGTGGCCTCACCAGTGCCCAGCAATATACATCTCTCCAAATAGTGTCTCTTAAAGAAACCATCTGTGCAGGATTTTCAGACCCTGGTCTCAGATGTGAAGGGCTATACAACTATCTCTCTAGACCTAGTAGCTAAACCCATTTGAATTTGGCTTCCCAAATATTTGCCCATACTTGTCACATTCAGCAAACTATTTGATTCACCCCTGTGTAGTATAGCACGTGTGTGCATACACCTTAATTTGATTGCTGTGACAAATGGCAGAATAGCTTGTAAAGCCAGATGGGAGGTATCACATTCCGGGGCACTTCAGCCTGTCTGGGATCATCAAAAGATCAGCTGTCAGAAGGAGTGTGAAAAACAAAAGCAAAAGCAGCAGATTACATACAGAGAAATTACAAGCTACAGTATTCACCATAGTTTTGCCACCCCTTTCTATATGGTAGACAATACAGAAAGAAAGTAGTTTGTCATGTTTTAACATAAAGAAAAGTTAAAAGATTGGCTGCAAAGTAAATGGAATGCTAATTGTCACTGTATTGGTAGAGGCTAAGGAATTTAACCTATGTGTCTGCACCAACCACAACCCTGTGCTGCATGCATGCACTTAGAAATTAAAAGCAGTGTAATGCTCTCTGAAACTTTCATATGTACATGTAATATGCCCAAATTGAAGCTGTGGACATGATTACTTCCTTTGTTAAAAAGTCTCAATGTTGTATTAACACTGAGTATAACTACTGGTTTTGGCTGGCAGTAGATGGGAGTGAGTTGCATTAACATATTAGTATTATGCTAAATTTTACATAAGAAAAAATAATACGAAGTGAATAAAACTTCATTAAGATAATCATTCACATGAGAACATGCTAAAGGAGAGCAATCATTTGAGAAATCTTATTTAAATTATTTGTGTGTTAAATTAATATGTAGTTTCATACAAACAAACTGATTTCTAATTACCATAATAATTTATACATGGATACAGAGGTACAGTGTGTAACCCATTTCTATACATATATGATAATACATGCTGTAACTAAACCGTGTCCTGGAGTGCCACATGTACGTATTTTTTAAATGCCTCCAGGCATGGTGACTCCACCACCTCCCTGGGCAGCCTGCTTCAATGCCTGACAACCCTTTAGATAAAGAAATTTTCCTTAATATCCAATCTAAACCTTCCCTGATTCAACCTGAGGCCATTTCCTGTCATCCTATTGCTTGTCACTTGGGAGAAGAAACCAACCCGCACCTCACTGCAAACTCCTTTCAGGTAGTTGTAGGTGGTGATAAGGTCTCCCCTCAGCCTCCTCTTCTGCAGGCTAAACAACCCCAGTTTCTAATTCACTTGAAAGGGAATTGATGTACAGGCTCCCAGTCATCAGCAAGCTGTTGAAAAAACCATCCCATCTAACCCATCTAATTTTCTGTGAGTTATATTGTTGCCCTCAGTCTTGGGCAACGGAAATTGTGATGCATATCACGTGGCAGCTCAGCAGGGTTATACTGATTTACATACAAAGAACACGATAAATGGTGGAGAGATTGTAGGTAAATTTTTAAATACTACACAAAACAGAAAGGTAAAAATCCTAACAATCTGCTTTTATGATCTGGCAGCTACAAGAGTAGAAAAGACTTTGGAAAGAAGACCAAAGCCCTAGACTGAGACAGAAGAAAATAATCTGGTTGCAAGGAAGCATTGGTAAGCTTGCTGTACGCTAGTCAAAATTATTTTGCATCTGCCAAACTTGTTCTGTGGCATAGCAGTGTAACATTCATAGGCCAAATGGTAAACTCTGTTATTTACACTAAGTGCTTTGTCATTTTTCATACCATTTTCTTTTCAGTACTTATCATTTGAGTATTAGACTTAAGAGTACCGAGAATTCCAAATCAAATTGGAAGCAGAATTAAAGTATTGAATATAAATATACCCATAAAAATGATTCAGCGTCTTCAAAAAAGGGGTGCATTTTTTTCATTTCCTGGCTGACATCTCCTTACAAAATAATCAGAATTGAAAACCCACTACCATTAAATGCAGAGACTGTTATACTACGTCTTTGATTTGATACGGATGATGTTTGTATTTTATTGGGAAAAAACTCATGAAGTATTTTACAACAACTAAGCCGAAAGGTTGTGATTTATAGAATATCATCACATGAAAGAAACAAGGCTTATTAATAGTAGGTACTTTTGAGTGTATTAGTATTTACAAAGGACTAACATTTTTTTAAAATAAAGGATTTCTAATCATGGCTTGTATCTATCCTGACAAGTTTTTCAACTTGAAACTGTACACAGATTTTTCTTCTGCTACCATCTGAAGCGCTAAGAAAGTTAAACTTGGAAAAGTCTTATAAGCTGTCATCTTCATTTACCATACCTTTCTGCCTACTGCGAGTGGGGGGAACGCATTCTACAGCTTTTGGTGAAAAAGACATCTTGTTCCATTTTTAAGTTATTTTTGTTATCATACCACATGTCAAATTTGGACCATCTTTGGATATCCAGCCTATTTCTGCTAATTGAAACTACTGGAATTAAGAAATGTATGATCATAAGTATGAGGGAAATGTATTACAAACTGGAAACTATGCTCTTTTAAACAGAATTAGCAATCTGCTCCCATAACCTTCTCCCCATCCTATCGGGTTTATTTGTTCATCCCTGTCCTTTGTTTCTTGAGTGATCAATTGGAAAAGTAATTGTGCTACTTATTGTTAGCAAAAGAGCTGGACTACAGCTGTTGCAAATATCCAGGTATTTTCTGTCTCTGTTTTTGATGCTACCTGTATGTTAGATATGAGGGTTAAAACCCCCAAAACCCAGCCAATCCAGCAGTCAGCCTTTCTACCACATTTTACTGCCTCCATTTTAATTCACTGATCTCATTATACTATTTAAAATTTGAAAGGTCCATACAACTTACTGTTTTGTGCCAGAGCTTGAAGCAGACAGTCCAAGCATCCCTCCAAGCTATCTGCTGTGCTGTCAGTGGTTGTTATCTTCAGCTTTTTCAGGGCATCACTTAGATTATCTGTTTGGTAAACACAAAGAAAAGATAAATCAGCGTCCTCATCAATTTGGCAACAGCACTACAGACTTCAATGTAAATAGCTACTGTAAAATTAAACAGGATCCTGTATCAATGAAGAAGGCATGTGTGATCTGTATTCTGAGGATACAGAGAGCCTGGAGTCAAAGGTTATAGATGAAATGAAACTTTTTGAATTTAAATACATATTTATCATTCTGCATTTGAGAACAGGATGCCAGCAGGCACTTTATGAAATGCCACTGAACAGAATTTAGCCATCAATATTTTCTCAGGCTAGTTGGTGCAGAAAACCAGCAACCGTTGCTTTGCTCCTATCCTTGTGTGTGGGGAAAAATATGATGGAAATATGCACATCAATGAAGGTTAAGTAATTGAAAATGCCATTTTCTGCATGCTGTGTAGGCTTCCATCTTGGCTATACATTCACAGATCCCTAGTGCTAAGCTTACAGCCTTTTAAGTATTACGCCATTTCCTGCCGCTATGTTACAAGCATCGTTGTTTATATGAATGGTGTTAACTCTTTAAATTCAACTGATCCATAAAAACATAAGGCATCTTCTAGAAATAAGAAAGTTCTGTTGTGTATTTCAGATAAATAACTCTTCTCTCTTAAAAAACCAAAACCAAACACAATACCCAAATCATATAATATAATTCTTATTAGATGTAAATTTATTCCCATAAATATTGGGGTAATATGACCACTACCATTTTGAGTATTCTGCTTATTCATGAACAAGGTGTTATCAGCTGCAGCCTGCGTCTCTGATTAGCCCACTGATGACTAACCTTACTCTGAATGGACTATCCTTTTAAAAATGAGTGCTGATTCAGTTTCCATGCCAACTGGAGTAAGCAGAAAGTGCTATTCAAAACAAATAATATTAAATAGTGTCTTCTTGTCTCTTTTTCACCAGTGACTAATCAAAGAGCCTTGACCCAAGCTCTACAGACCCACAGGTACAGTTTCTTTGCAATGCATCACTGGTATCTTCCAAGCCTGAAAGGCAGCCAGTGCTGCCTTAGAGCTTCACACCCATGTAGGAAGCCTTTCACAGGCAAATTGGCAGCTCCAGTGCTTTACCTCCTCTTCACTTGCCTACATATGGGATGGCACAGAGGAAAGGAGGCATGGCAAGAACTTCCCTTTATTTGTCTTTGAGGCACTGGCTACCCAGTGGAGACATGGCAGGCTACTTGTGAGGATGGTGAAATCTCCTCCTAGAACTGCTCTGCTTCTCAGCCAAAGCTGTGGCTTTTGTGCCACCTCTGGGTTTTTTATTACTGTATGCTTTTGTAACCCAATATCCCAACTAGATAAAGTTAAGATGCTTCGTTTTTTATAATATTCATTATTTAGGTATGAAATTTGTCATGAAATTGTTTATCAAGCAGTTTGTCTATTCAGTAATGAGCATGTTCTCAGCTACGCTATGCCCAGGAATTCCATTACTGCTAAATGCAGAGCCAGCAGCAGGCAGGCAACTCTGTAAAAGCCTTCGGGGCAGCTGCAATTGGTTGCAGTCCTTGAGATCTCAAACCTGCCTCCCTACCACCTCTCCTTGCTATGCTGAACTGAGGTTTCCTGGAACAAGCTACCAAGGGGAAAGAAAAACAAACCACACCAAACTATTTTTTAAAGTGACTGATGTTCCTGTCTAGCAGGCTTACTGCTGCACGGGTACTGAATGACACTTTACCAACAGTAGAGCTGTACATGCACCACAAAGTCTCATTGCTTAAATATATTATTCAGGAAATACCACTGGAATTTGTCAAAAGGCACAGGTACAGAGTGCCCAATGACCAGCCCCAGTACTACAGTTTAACATTGAGCACTCCAACTCTTCTTATACTTTTCTCACGGATCTCCCTCTCATATTACTCTCTTCAGTTTTCCACTAATATAGCACTAATTCTCTTCCATCCTACAGGCATCTCATCATCTCTCTGTGTACTCACATGCTTAGCTTTGAAATTGTAGCAACCATTTATAGTAAGAGGACTAAATAGACTTTTATATAAAAAACCAGGGGTTCCCACAATCTGGGGAAGAAGAAAATGCATAGGCAAAAATTCACCTTCACACCAGATTTAGGAGAATATGGAGAGATGCTGTGTTATCAGAGAGGACACACCGACTTTTCTCTTATAGCTTTCTCTACCTTGCATGTGCCAAATAAATCACAAGTTCACACTTACTTTCCTGTACAGAGTATTTTCCCTGAAGTACCTGTATCTTCCTGCCTTTGACACAGTCCCCCATCACATCCTTATCTCTAAATTGGAGAGATGTGGATTTGATGGGTGGACCATCCAGTGGATAAGAAACTGGTTAACAGACTGTAGCCAAAGGGTGGTGGTCAATGGGTCTATGTCCAGGTGGAGGCCGGTGACAAGCGGGGTCCCCCAGGGGTCTGTCTTGGGACCGGTTCTCTTTAACATCTTTATCAAAGATATCGATGATGGAATTGAGTGCACCCTCAGCAAGTTTGCGGATGACACCAAGCTGAGTGGTGTGGTTGACACAACAGAAGGAAAGGAAGCCATCCAGAGGTTATCTTGACAGGATGGAAAGGTGAGCCTGGGTGAACCTAATGACGTTCAACACTGTGAAGGGTAAGGTGTTGCACTTGGGCTGGAAGAATCCCAGACATAGATACAGACTGGGAGAAGAGCTTCTTGAGAGTACCCCTGCTGAGGACTTGGGGATGCTGGTGGATGAGAAACTTAACATGAGCCAGCAGTGTGCTCTTGCAGCTCGCCAATGGTATCCTGGACTCCATTAGAAGAGGGGTGGCCAGCAGGGACAGGGAAGTGATTGTCCCTCTCTGCCCTTGTGAGGCCCCATCTGGAGTCCTGTGTCCAGATCTGGGGCCCGCAATACAAGAAAGATGTGGAACTGTTGGAGAGGGTTCGGAGGAGGGCCACGAGTATGATTAGAGGGCTGGAGCACCTGCCCTACGAAGACAGGCTGAGGGAGCTGGGCTTGTTCAGCCTGGAGCAGAGAAGGCTGCGGGGGGACCTCATTGCAGCCTTCCAGTACCTGAAGGGAGCCTATAAGCAGGAGGGGATTCAACTTTTTAAAAGGATAGACAATGGCAGGACAAGGGGGAATAGATTAAAAAACTAAAGGAGGGAAGGTTTAGATTAGAAATAGATATTAGGGGGAAGTTTTTTACAGATAGAGTGGTGAGATGCTGGAACAGGCTGCCCAGAGAGGTGATGTTCAAAGCCAGGTTGGATGGAGCCCTGGGCAACCTTGTGTAGATCCAGGCCTGAGGTTGGTGTCCCTGCCTGTGGCAGGGGGGTTGGAGCTCAGTGATCCTTGGGGTCCCTTCCAACCCATGCCATTCTATGAGTCTATGATTCCTCCACTCTGTGCCACATGAATTAGGAAGGTCTCCCCAGTCTTTTTTCCTACCTCCCCTTTTGGCTCAGTGCCATGTTAAGTTTTTTTCTGGGTAAAGCCCACAATTACATATGATATGCAGGATTATGCTTTTTGGGCAAAAGTTTCGAATGTGACTATACAAATATTTCATTCCCTAGGACAAAAGACTCAATTTTTCATGGTACCAAGCATTTGCATATCCCACCTGGACATTTATCTCCAGTGTTACATACATAATCACTTCAAGAATCAATGGACAGTGTGGCAACAGTATGTCACTTTTTAAATGCTTTATGAAATTATGTTGCAATATGTGCCAAATTGCCATTTCAGTAGATACGATAAGTACTTTTATAATATAAGTACTTTTAAAATAATACTACAAATTAAATTAGAAATTTAGAAGTGTGTTTCTAAAATAAATTATAGTAATCACTGGTTATTGCTAAAGTTATTGCAGCTTCAGATTTACTCCTGTGCAAAAGAAGGAAACATAAGTAGGAATGTTGCAGAAACAACAGACCTCTTGGCACAATGTCAGGCAGCCATGGGCACAGGGGGAAAAGCCCACCCTTCAGGAAAGACTTTATTTGCCCTCTTTCATTCTTTTTACCAAAGCCAGTCTTCTTTGTAAACAGGGTCAGTATCTTGAAGGACACATTTATGTCCAAAACCTGAGAATCCTGGACATATGCAAATATACCTTGAACAGATTCAGAGATTTTTTGTTTTTGTTCTGAAAAGAACAGAACCTTGCAGCCTGAGATGACACTGAAAGGGATATTCAGAGAGGAAAGGCTGTAGTGTTCCAGCAGGTTCTCATCATATAATCATGCAAGGCTTCCAAACTTCTGCAGTTTCATAGTTGTCCTGAACCTGTCATTTAATCAAGAAGCTGCAGATGCTTGTATTCCATGTACACCCCCTCCCCACTGTTTTCTTCCGATCATCTCTTGCTTACCTTTCTGTCTCTTCTGTTTCCAGTAGGCTGCATGAACTGATCAGATTCTTAGAGGTAAAAACCCATGGGATAAAAACAATGTAAGGAATCTTTTTGGCTGAGTGTCAGGGAAATGTGAATAAGTAGATTTTGGTCAGTATTCAAGGTCATGAGCTTTCAGCTCACATTAGCTGGGAAGCTCTGAAGAAGCAAAATTAGGATGGTAAAGGTAAAAACAAGGCAAGTGATGATCCCTACAGGATGGTTGGTCAGCAGTCTGGTATCAGGTTGCTGGTTTGTGAGGCATCAAGTCTGAATTTTAACAGAAATATCAACCATTTTGTTGATGACCCCAAGCACAGGGAGTCGCTTATACTTACACCTGGCTTACTGGATTGCTTTCAGAAGGATTAGTTCCATTATCTGTACAGAAAGCCCCAAATCCCAGAGGCCTTAATCCCATATATCCTAAGGATACAAACTGATAAATCAGCAAGTGGAGCCTAGCATGAGCTGCTAGACCTGTCTGGCCCATTCCACCTATCAGGTTTCCCTGATAATACTCCTGCACAAACACTCATAAAATTTAGGTAGTGTAAATACTATAGTAGCCTGCATTGCTTTTGATGGTGCAGCTACTATCTCTTGCAAACAACTGCTACCTCTTGCAATGGCACTTCTACAAAGAAAAACAGTCGGAAACTAACATGTTAGCAATAGTCCATTCATTTCATTGTACCTTTTTTCTGAGATATTTTCTGTGACTCAGTCCTATTTTCAATCACTAAGTTATTTTATATGGAAGAACTGTTTTTTTCATCTTGTAAAACTTTGGTAGTTGATCAACCTTGCTTAGCAACAGAACCACAGGAATGCTGGCTAGCCTGGAAAGAGTTTTACAGGGTCCCCAGTAGCATACCTAGGGATGCAGCTACTGCAGACAAGAACCATCTTGCTAATTTTGTCTTGAGGTCACAGCATCTTTATCTAAACCACAGAAAGTGGTATACAAAAAAATCCATCTTCTAACACTGACATTAAAAAATATTTACAATGTTTTAGCTAAGTATTAAAGGAATGCCTTTTGTCTGGACAGTTTATTTTTATGTATTTTGCATACACACATTTTCTGTATCTTTTGATTGACATCTAATGTACTGTTATTACAAGGACTATTACATTGCAACTTAACAGATAAGGAATTCAAAATTGATAGGTATTGAAATGGGACATACTGAAACAGGCTGATCAGATAAGAAAAGTTCAAGCAGTTCTACTGTTGCAGGGATGGTGGCTCTGTTAGCCTCAGAGCCTTTAGAGTCTGTTTTACTGCAAGACACCAAACTGAGCAGAAGGAATGATGCCATTTTATGGGTTTCCTTGTGTTATAGTGGAATAAATGTCTTAAAAATTTAAGCGTGTACATCTACATGTACTAGACTTCAGAAATTACTTAATTTTCTTGTATGGACTTTATAACTTTCTAGCATTTCAGTACAAATTAACCTATATGGAAAACCCACCACCGAGTCACCACAGCTGTTTTTGACTAAAAGGGTATTCCAGGATTCTATTATTTGAAAACCTGGAACTGACACAAAGATCAGACACGTAAGCCATTTAGGCCAGCATCCAGCTCCCAAGCCATTCATACCCCACAGTCTTCCCTTCTGATACCATCTGGGTTTCTACTCTAATGCAGACACCATGTCACAAGCAGAACATTTCATGCACAACTGTATTCAGGGGTGCCTGAGCAGCCCCGTGGTATATAACACCTACCTCACAAGTCATTGCCCAACCTCGACAGCCTCCCATGGGGAAGCGGTGATTGACGTTTGTCGATTCTGAAGGTTGCTGCCTGAAGAGCAGGCAGATTTGGGCCTGAATTACTTTTTGTAGCAGGAAGCCCAGGAACTGGTGAGATTTGTAGTGTGCTTTTGGTCTTTAAGGACTGCTGATGTCCCTTCCCCCAAGAATGCCTAGAAGACTGGTTCAAAATTATCAGAGTTCATGAGTTCCCAGGACATTGAGTAAGACAGCAGGAATGCACAGGATAGCCCCTTCTTGAACCTACATATGGGAAAGCTAAGATGCTTCCTCTTGGATAACTTAGAAGATACCTAGTCCCATACAACGGTTTATCTACCTAGACACACAAAACACCCAAAATACACAGTGTTTCTTGAAGACAAAGGAACTTAGGTCACTGCCACAGTATACTCCCTGCCTACCCTTCTTTGCAGCAGCTGTCCTCAAGTACTCCCAAGTGTACAAGCCACCCAAATCTGTCATTAGAAACCACTCTCTTCGCCCAGCCATGAAAGTCTGAAATTTGACATATGATCAGGAGGCAGATATGCTGTCAGAGGCATGCGTGGTAAAGTATTAATTTTTGACAGGTAATGCTAGGAGAACTTTAGCTGTCTATTGTCTCCTAAAAATAACAGAACTAACAGTGCTCATCCAATAGTAGAGACAGAGTTCAGTGTGACTCAATGGATTCCCACAGTGTTTTACTCTTCTCAGGAATGGCAAACAGATGGACCTGGCTGAGAGTGGGTCCTTGCCAATGCGATGTCTTACATGCTGCCAGGACACAGCTGGGACAACCCTGATGTGAACCACATCTGACATACAGATTGGATTTGCCGTTGCCTGGTGCAGACAGGAGATGGATCCGCACGTGCTACCTGTACCTGTGCTCTGTCTTGCTTCTCTACTCTGTAATGGCATTGCAGGCCAGAAAAGCTGGGAAACAGAGTTGCTGGCCATTAAAGCAAGCAATTACCCTTTTTTACTACCAGGCCCTCTTGTGCCCAGTTGCTGTGGAAATTTCGGCTAACTGAGAATTACAGACTCTGTTCTGCAGGTGCTGTTCAGTCTCTGCAATGTCAGAGAAGAATCTGCAGGCGCAAACACATCTCTGAAAGCTGACAAACAGCTATGGGTGCTATAGTCATGCTGGTTTTATCAGCAGGTGGCTTTTTTCACTTGGCATCACTTGAACAAGATGCTTTTGGCTGCGCTGGTGCTCTTGCATGTAATCTTTCCAAGTGACAACCTGGCATAGGATTCCTTTTCGGTCCTTAGAGATGTTCCTTCTGTGACTTATGCCACCAGTAGAACGGGCAGTCTGAAGCACCTCTATTTTCTTGAGTCTCTGGAGAGACACAGCATCTCTCCAGGGCACGTGTTTTGTAACATGAGCCACAGGGTGCTGATTTTGCTCTGCTGCCATGTGTGCTGGCACCATGGGCCTATCCCCAGCAGGAGGTCTTCAAAACTGCCTGAGGATGCAAAACCAGACGTGGTAAGGATGGAGCAGACCAAAGTCTATGTCAATTCGAAGGTTAACAGCTTTGCTGGGAAGTGAACAGGAAATGCAAAACTCTTTTGCCACTGTAAAATTATTACTGTGCACCCACATTTCTAGTGCTGCATACAAGCCCAGGCACCTCATGCTGTAAATGACATGCTGCATAACTAGAAAAGGCCACAGATATGGCTGACCAAAGATATGGAACAACTACCCCACAAGGTAGAAAAAGAAAGATGACTGGGGATAAACCATGATCTAGATATACAGAATCCTAACTAGGACTAAGGTAATGAAAGCTAAGATTTACTGCTTCTCCTAATACAACAACTAGCCTACCAAAATTAAATCCTGTTTGCTAGTTTCTGTCCTACCCTGTTTATTGAGGTGGGTTAATGATTTTTTTTCCCAACTAATTTTACTAGTTCTAGGGAAATACTGACAGATCGTTATCTGCAGGGCTTCTGGTGCAACCTGTTTTTTAACTTAGGTACATTTGCTCTACTTTTCTAGCATAGTAACTAATTTTAATGAGAGTTCCTATTTTTGTCCACAGTTCAGCTGCTTCATTCTTAAACACTTTTGAATCTTAGATATATACCATCTGGTCTTAGAGACTTGTTACTCTTTCATTTATCCATTTGCTTTTGCATCTGTTCTTGTGACACCTCAATCTCTCATGAGCTTCATTTTTATTACCTGAAAATACTGACACACGATGACTCATTGCCACCTGAGCAGCAAAATACCTCATTATTTTTTGTAATTATCTGGTCAGCCTATGCATGCTAACAACTACTTAGTTTCTATTCAAAATCAGGAAAGAAACCTAAGAAAGCAGCAACAGCCAGCATTCACTTATCTTGGAATCTCTTACAAATACAAAATTTTCATTTTGTTGTAGAATTCTGTTTAATTTTAAGGAAAAAAAAAACCCAAAGAAGTGATGTGGTGTTGGTTGGGGTTTTATGTTTGATTGGCTGGGGTTTTTTTGCTTTGGTATTTTTTCTTGGTTTGTTGGGGTTTTTTTACTACTTCTGAAGTCCTTCAATAACATGTCCGTGAGTAGAATGAAAAGGATCAACCCTATAGATAACAAGAAACAGAGACTAGCTAAAATGACTTTTAAATTTATTTTCTGATTTGTATTTTTTCAGAGAAATATATGATCTTTGATTATTTTAAATTATTTTACTGTAGTCACAGATAAACAAAAGACATTAATACAAACATGTTTCCACTATTGCAAGGTGTGTTGACCTGTAACTGCTGTAAGTGGTTCCTGCGTGATAATGATCTTTCTCTTATTACTTAAATCCTGAGCTGCTGTTGCTAGAATATAAAAACGACATTTCAGAAGATTTTGCAGAATCTTGGAAGATTTTTTTCATACAGGTTTAGGTATCTTTATATTTCATAATTAAACATCGACTATCTGAAATATATTGTTTTAATAGGAGAATCTGTATGAAACAAATCTCAGTTAAAAAACAGCTGATAATAGAAAATTGATTATTTCACTAAAGAAGACATACAGCTCTCAGTTTATGGAAAGATCTCTTTCCATTAGCATTAGCCAAAATCATACACCCCGATCTGTAAAGAATTATATTTCACTGACAGATAACTGCATATTTTCATGTAGTTTGTTTTCTCCAGGTGCCTGATCTTCACTGAGTCTACATTATGAAAACCCAGGAGACGTGCGGGGCGTAAGAGAAAATACTAATTGGAACTTTTGATAGACAAAAGCCCTTTTAATTCTCACTGAATCCTCAGTAAGCAAGAAACACACAACATCATTTGCAATCCAAACTGAATCCACTTCAGTGGCCTTATTCAATGCTCCATTATAAAACTGACAACAAAGAAGGTAAGAGGTCTGTTTTATCCTAAGGGATGTGTTGTATCAAGATTAGTCAAATTTCAGAGAATGGTTTGGGTGCTGAATGGAAGAAAAATATCTTACCGTTTCTACCCTGAGTAACACATAATTTTCCTCTGTGTTCTCTGGTTTAATACTCACATATTCATATGACTCTTTTATAGACATATTAATTTCATAGTCACATGTTTCACAGCTAATTTCTTCAGAGTCACCCTACTGAATAGATCCGTTTTCAGGTAGTTTTTTTAAGACAATCTTTAAGTGATTTCTCTCTCCAAACTACTATTCAGGGTGCTTGCATTTATAGAAAGCAGCATCAGAAGTTTTAATACAGAGGAAAATCAAAGTTAATTGCAGCAATTTTTCTATACAGCAAAACCCAGTAAGGCAGGGCAGGGCACCCATCCTGTATCCAGGACAGAAATTTCCCTGGACACTTTTATCTACTGCTAGCACTAACTCAGAAAGAAAAGCTGTAAGATAGTCAAAAGCCTAACTTTAGCATTTTGGGAATTTGTGTAGTTCTTACCTACTCACTTTGCTTGCATGGAGTCTCTAAACCTCTTCCAAGTAAATCTATACAGGTAATGTAGCACAGAAGTAGCAATCTTCCTACCCTTCCTACTGTATTTACATGAAAAAAAGTACCAAGTCATCTCCCTGGCAAAGAGATCACACCATCCTCAGAAATAACAACTTGGGCACAAATGTATGGCAAAACCAAATTAAAATTATAAAAAGTGTATCACAACCTAAGCCTTTGAACAGCCAATCTTGTTACAGGCTCAACTTTTTTTATACGTTGAGAATGTAGCTAATGCAGGGGACAAATACCTGTACATCATGGTGTGTATGGATTTTTCTTACTCTGTGTAACTGGCTAACAAAACCACAATGTTATTTAATAGACAGAATGTTCTCACATTGACAGATTGTGTCAAAATGTATGCTACTAGCCATGCTGTGAGAAACAAAGGCCAGGGGCACTGCTGTCTCTACACAAATGCAGTGAGCATAAGGGAAATGGACAATTAAGGATTTGAAAGGATGTTGTGTAAGTGCACCATTGTGCACCTCTGCTTGCTGGGTGTGATGAGTGATAAGCTCCTTCTGCCTCCCCTAGGTATGAGCTGCAGTAGTCTAGTATGTGACAGCTCATGTGAAACATGGTTGGGGGCTGAAGCTCAGGCCGCAAGTATCCTTTCTTTCAGCACCACTGGTCACCCTATCAGTCCCTGATGAAGGACAAGAGTGGCTAACCAAGAAGTAAGCAGGTTTCTTGCAGGATTTAAGTAACTACAGGCTGCAATGATATGCCTTTATGAAGGCAGCTAATTGTATGTAGCCACAGTGTTTGGTTCACAAAAGACAACAGGGTCTGTTGTCAACCAGGCTGACTTTTTAGCCTAAACTAGGAAAATGAATCATTCAGTTCTGTAGCGTCCCACACCAGCTTCCAAGAGCAGTTAATATTATGCAGTTCCCAGGTCACTGGTTGTCACAATATTATCATGTGTTAGGTGGCACATCTCACAAGGCATGATTTTAAGTGACTCTCAAATACCTGAAAATATCAGGTTTCATTGCTCAATATATATATTTCTAGCCTTCATGCTTGGAAAAAACCCAAAGAAACCCACTTGAAAATAAAGCCAGATATTACAAGAGTAAACAGAAACAGCCCAAAGGCTTATTCTTTACAAAATAATGACTTTTTAAGCCCATCTCAATGATTACTTTTTCTGTTTGCTCATGATTTGGCATTTTCAAGTACCATTGTTTTCTTTCCCCAGCTATACACATACTTGTTACAGTTTCCTTAAGTTGGTTAGATTTAAACAAATACTATTACTAATGCAGTCCCCCAAACTAGTAACGTATGTTTCTAAGCAAGAGTCTCACCTATTCCATGTTACAAGATCTCCATAATTCCTTTTTCTTAGAGATAAGTGCATGTATACACCCAAACACATATAGCATATACAAACACTGCTGCAAACAAAAAAAAATTGCCACAGTGATATTAGGTTGCATGTCAGTTATTAAACCCACAGAAAATTCAAGAATTCAATCTACCTACATATATTTGACCATGTAAAATGTCTGCCATATAATACAGTGCATGCCAAGATGTAGACATGATGAATACAGGTTTTTTTCCAAGGGACCCCTATCTCTTTCAAGACTAATCTTCTGTCAAAGAACACCTACTTAATGTCTTATCTTCCTTCCTAGTCTTATCTACCAGATACTATTAAAAATCCTGTTCTGAAGGATTACTTCATTTCTCACTGGCAATTATAAAATTAGTATCATGTCATAATGCTTCAAAGATATTAATGTGCTTATTTTCATAGGGTATTTATAAGGTGAGATGCAATCAATATACTATGTGAGTGAATGTGAGAACTGAATCTTGGAAAATTTAAGGTCAAAAGTGTTTATGTGGGAATTTGGGGTTACCAACATGAAGGCGTTTCTGATTTTCAAGTTCCAGAGTTACTGGATTCCTCTGCAGTCTTCGGATGCAGATATGCTTTACAGCACTTCTCTAAAGCCAGACCACAACACATCATGGATAGGTATCAAGAGAACATGAGATATGAGATTACTGGGGCTAATTTTGTTTTTAAAAATTGGCTACCATATTTTCCTACAGGAACTGTTGTCACGGGGGAGAAGGGGATCCAGTTCCTTGTGGGAACATTCAACCCTGCATGACTGCCCACTCTATGCACAGAACGAAAAATAAAAAATAAAATTGGGGGAAAAGAACAGGACCAAAATAGTCTCTTAAATGACGATACTTCAGACAATAGTAGAAACCTATTTCTTGCTAATGATAAAACAAAAACCCACCAAGCAAATGAAAATGGACAGGCTAAAGCAATTCTGACATAGAATATAGTTCTTACTGAAGCATCAGTAAATGACTGAAACACGATCTTGTAAATAAATGAGCAACCTTAATAATTACCAATGCTATCATTCCCTACAATGCCATATTATATATAAATAGAGAACCATAGAGTAGGAGTATAGAAAAGAAAAACTTGTGTGTGCATGTGTGCACACATATTCAACTAACAGGGCCTGTATCTCTTTACTGGCTCTGTTTTCATTTGTGTTAGCTGTTTTATTATGGGTTTTTGTCCTCTTTCTCCTCCCTTCCTT
The DNA here is from genome assembly GCF_964237585.1 of Gallinula chloropus. NCBI lineage: Eukaryota > Metazoa > Chordata > Aves > Gruiformes > Rallidae > Gallinula > Gallinula chloropus. The sequence continues at coordinate 69,090,743 of NC_140088.1, read as the reverse complement.
TTCTGCCCCTCCAGATGCTTTATGCCTAAAACATTTTGAATCTAGCAAGTAAGAGACACTTTGTTAAGTCAAGATAGCAAAAACAGAAAACACGGTAGAAAGCATACGGAGAAAATTAACTTACAGAAGCAGTAAAGTCTAGAAAGAGCACATTTAAAACTGTTAGCTCTCTCAGCGTGATCTTTTCTTTGGGATGATCTTTGCCTCTGCTAGTGTATATAACCTTTTCTGACCTAACCTACTCTAAAAGTCTCGATCTTAACGTGATTCTAATTAACTGACTACAGATGACAAATGCTAATTTAGACATTACACAAACAAGTAAAATGAAAACACCTTCCTCTATTATTTTTGAATTTTCCTTTATTTCCTATACAGTATTAGAACACTGATTTAATACAAACATATTACAACACTAGAAGAAAAACTGATTGTTTTCCCTTGCGTAACTTAATGGGGCTCCCAATTCTTTAGACTTTTTCCAAGTTCTGTACCAAACATGGCTTGTTAAGCAACAAAATAACACATATGTAATGCCAGAGGTTAGCCTGAATTGACATTTGCAGAATGCTATAACGCAGGGCAATGATTTAGATTTGAAGTATACATTCCTAATATATACCACAGGGTTAATCTACTGTAAGCTTTTCCAATGAACAAGTTAAAATTGGGGGTATTTTTCCTCTTGTAATGGTACCAGGCCTATTACATAAAAGGTATAAACAGCTGAGGCTTTAATGAAAATTAAAAAAAATACATAAATAAATTTCAATTAATCAGGCAATACAAGGCTGAGGAGACAATTTTCCAGGATTGGCAATAGTACTGAAGCGGCAACTGAGAAAAGCTCTCATTGACTTCAGCAAGCTCTGGATCTGGTCTTCAGCCTACACTATGCAAGTAAGTACATATAAGTTATACAATATACGTCCACAGTACAGTATCTGTCGTAACTATGCTTATACTACCAGTTTGAGTTATGGAACAAATATGGGATCTGATTCTCTACAAAGCCCTCAGGCATATCTTTCACCAGCAACAGTGAGAATTGTGCCTGAGTAAGATACCCAGGCTCAAAATTGGTACTGCCAACTCAAACTGTATGTCACATCAGCGTTCTTCTGTCAGATGTTATGAAATACTAATCTGTAACACAGCATGCTTCTAGCTATCCTGAGTTCCCTGAATGCCTTGAATATGGAAAGGAAGCACTTAAATGACACAAGACAAATGATGAATCCACAGATTTTGTTTCTTTCTTCCTTAAGTTGTCTGGTTTGAAGGTCATCCTGCGATTTACCAGAGGCAATGGGGATTTTCACTTCTCAGTTATTTCTTACTGGTAATAAACCCATGATGATGCCAGAAAAGCTGGGTTCACATGGTTTTATGTTTGCCAGAGTCCTTAAATGGAAATCTGACATCACTGCTGTCAGTGGTTATTGATGTCAGAAATAAAGGTTATTTTAATATTTAGATATTTTCATCCTCTTATAATAATACATTCTTTAAGTCTGTTTATTAAAAAGCCTGTTTCTAAATTCTGTTTTAATATGACCATTACCTGTGTACATAGAACTGCCTTTTCAAGATTCACTAAAAAGTGGTATTTAAATTACTATACATTTCATATCTCTCTTCTTACATCACCTTACAGAATTGGCAACCTCTGAAGGAGTCAAAATCTTTGCATTAAGGGAAGGTATATGTGTAATTTTGCGTAGTAGGAAAAAACATCAAGCTTTCTGACACTTTCTCTACAAGTGTTTCAAATATAGTAAGTTAAAAAACAAAATCTTAGCCCTTGTCCTGTTGAGTGTTAATAAAATTCCATCTGGTCACTTAGGAGCTGTGCCAACGTTACTACAAAAAGAGCCTTTGAGCCATTTGAATGTTCAAGAGTCATTTGACAGCTTTTTTTATTTACCTTTTTTTTTTTTTTGTCAAATACACACCTAATAGTGTACAGATGGCTAGGTTCTAACAAGTTTACTTGCATGTAAACTTGAAACTAACCTTGAAAGTAAACTGCTGAGGTTTTGCTTTGGGTTGTTGCTTGGGTTTATATATTTTTTCTAACATTAAAGATTGTTCAGTCTACTGCTGCTCCAAACTCCTTATTAGGCAAATATAAAGTGAAAAACCTGATGCCTAGTTGTTCTAAAACTGCAAACATAGTAAGAATCTGCCCAGCCTGCTCAGAGCCCACAGAATGGGAGTAGGTACAGGGAGTTAAAGTTATAGTAGGCAGCAAGTTACAGAAATGTTAAGTGACAAAAATTTTCACAGGGGAAACAAACCTCAAGAACCGCTCTGAGCGATGAGAGAGATTTCAGCAACAGATGGGTACTACGCTCAGTATGTATTAAGTACGTATCTTTTAGTGCCAAAATCAGTTCTAGATTTATTCTTGAGTCGCTGTGCTAAAATGTGTATTTAATAGAGAAGAATAAATTCCACACAATTTGCTTTGGAAAACCAAAATTATTTTGAAAAAAGTCCCTCTACTCCAATTAAAAAAAAAAAAAGGGGTTTTGAGCAACCTGTTCTCACTTCAAAGTTAGCCCAGCTTGGCACAGGAGGTTCTATTAGGTGACCTCTGATGCCCCTAATGCCTTCACATTTTTTATGATGCTATGAGTCTATCTGATAAGGTAATGTATGTCATAAACACATAGCACTAAATTATTTGGTCTGTTCTACAGCCTTCAATGCAAAACAGCTACTAAAATAATCATAGTACTAGCCAAATTATCAAGGAGGATTCAAAATATTGCAAGATTGGCAGAGGTAATCTAGGTGATCCACTTCCGCACAGAGAGGTAAAATAATACAGATGCTCAGCTAGAGGATCAATTGTCTGGTATGCAAAAGGTAAACAGTGAGACAAAAATGCTATTTCAGTTTTAAGAAGTGGCTTAGTAACACTCCCTTCTCACTCATATCCCTCAACACTTTTTAACCCAGACAAGTAAAAAATCTGTAAAGTAATGGGATTAATTTTTATCTTAAATCTCTAGGATGAGCACTCCAAAGACAGATAAGGGTCAGATTCTGTCACTACTTATCTGCAAGTAACTTATTTGTTCTTACTGCTGCATTTTTATAAGTAGTTTTCCATGTGAGTAAACACTTGGAGGTCCTGACATGTAATAAGATACTAAAGCAAATAAAACCACAAAAATATAGACTTTTTATTGATGTTTTATTTAACTTACAGGCAATTAAACAAAATGGAGGTTTGTAAAGAATTTGAATAAGAAGATGTTTTCACGTTCTCTTTCAACTTTTGGCTGTGAAGTTAATTAAAACTAGCTACTCTAATATTCAAAGCCATAACATACATGATTAGGACTCAAAGAGCAATTTACTACAGAAGGTAAAAGAGGCCTGAGCAGTGGAAAAACTGAGACTAGTCTAGGAAAAGCTGTGAAGCTTTAAGGAAAGGCTATAAAAGACTTAATAACAGAACATACAATGTTTCTAAACATGTTCACAAATTACTTAGTACTGAATTTTAAAAGATATTTGGGCAACTTAAATGAAGTTATCATAGAAAATTAACAGTTTATGTAATATATTTCTGCACGCCTGGTCTGAAATCTTACATTTTTATCCATTAGTAAGTTTTCTTTATTTTGCTACTGTCTTTTTGCATGTGTTTATAGGATATAAATTGCTGTACATGCCTGCAAACACATACCACTTTAGAAAGAAGATTGGACCTTGAGTATCTTCCTGAATGGTAAGCCCTTTAAAAACTCTTAAAATACAAAGACTTGAATTTCTCAGTCCTTTTATAAGCTAATAAATTGTTCTGCTTGCTGGAACTTCAAGCAGCTAGTTTTAAATTCAAGGTTGATCAAAGCACTCTAACAACCCACTTTTTTCCTGGTCTAGCTATTGACTTGAGTTTCTCTGTGACAGTTGTTACCATGGTGTCCTGTGCTGATACAGTTCCTTTAGCATGTTAGCTCTGTGACAATACTTTCTGACACTTGACACAGAACATAAGCCTGGACATTGGAAGACTGAGGGCTACCACAACACACCTCAGAAAAACCTGATATAATTATAATGGTTGCTTTGAATTCTATTGTAATTATAAAGACATATATAAAATAATACATGTATCACTAGTAGTGATAAAACAAATTTTAAACACCCAAATTCTTAAAAAAGTCATAAATTAAATTAGTTTAGCTGCTCCTGATTAAAAAGACCTCAGACATTCTGTCACACAACAACACTAATACAAGTTCCATTTTCCATCTTGACAAGAAGATACATAACCTAAAGCAGTAGATCTACTACACTTGTCCCTGTAGTTATCTTTTTATGGAAATGCTCAGTTTTTCTCCAATTCTCTATCTCAGCAGAGGGCTAAGAGTTGCAACCTCTGCATCTTGTCAGACCAGGGGACTTCACAATGATGTCCCAAATGACATATATTCCTTAGGTTTGAAGTCTTAGCAGTGCTTTATGCTGTTGTCCAGACACCTTTAAAAATTTGCTTTTAATTTGTTTTTATTAATTTTTCCCAAAAATTAGAAAAAATATTCACTACTTATAATTACAAGCTACATGATAATTACAAACTATGCATGAAAAGTTTTAGCCCTAAAATACACTGTTTGACTTTGATGTGTGTGTGCAAACATTTCGTAATGGAAGTGACCTGCCATTTGTGCTATTTGCTTTCAGTGAAAGTTTGTTTGAGATCGGTTGCAAATCTAATACTTGACTTTCAACTCCTTTATTTACAAACGTCTTACAATTAAAAATTCATATGGTGGTAAGTACTTGTTTGCCTGTATTCTCCTGATAAAGTTACTCTCAGCAAAACATTTTTGTCCCGAGGAAGGAAGGAGGGAATGACTATCACGTAAGGATGAGCCCTTCCTCCTGAAAACACAATTGTTAAAACTTGTAATTCCACAATTTCATTTAACCTCACAAGGACCAACAGAATTGTGACAGTCTCCTCATGCCTTGGAGAAAAAGGCTTTTAATATTCTCAGTGAAAGACACAAAGGAAATTAAGCCAATTCTAGAAAGCACTGCTTCCTGACCGGTGAGCTTGTCTGATGCCACCAGTCCTTCAATTTAGCAGTTTAGCACAAATTACAAAAATGCCCCCAAATCTACAATATGCACTTTGTAGGCAGATTGTGGTGCCCACATATTGTAAAATGAAGACTGGGTTGTCAGTATCATTAGTCTTTTAGGTCCAAAATATTTGTTTTTATAGGTATCATGTATTGCCTTAAACCTGGTGTCACTAAGATTAACAGACATCTGTGGTTAATCCCTCTAGTGATAAATATTTACCTATTAATGCAGTTATTTGTTCTGACTTAGGAATGGATAGGATGTAGAGCATCAATAAAAACACTGTAGTGATAGGATCAGCTCAGATGCTCTCTCGGGGAGAAGTATTCAACTGAGTTTTCATGTGAGACTGACAAAAAAATTGCATAATCAGATGGCAAAATATAAATGGTGCACAAAATGCTCAATACATCCTCACTTTAAAGAAAGATTTCCACAAACCCCACCACTATTCTGCATGATTGCTGCAGTTATAAGTGATCATTAACCTCTACACAGCATTTAAGAGCTTTATTTAGTAAAAATCATAGAACAGTGACAATGCAGTAAACATGATCCTGATGTTCGGAGGCAGCACATTACAGTATGTATGCACAGCTGCGTACACCGTAATCCAAACGGCATAGGCCTCAAGTGTTATTTCAAACCACTGACGATGAACGTTGAATGAGTGAGAAGATGCAATATGTATCCACTAAAAATATGCTTTTAGGGATAGAATATCTGACAGTGCAAATCCAGGGAAAATATCTTGAAAAGGCTACTTTCTATGTCTTAAATCTCATGACTCTTAATTAAACTATTAATACCTCATTCTGCAATCAGCTGTGTTTGGACAACATCCAAAAAACAAGTGAAATGCTCCCAAGACACATGTATTTGTAGAAAGCTTGATAGAAAAAAAGGCAACCAAGACTATTCTTTTTTCCCCAAAAAGAAATGCATTTTTAAAAGACAAAAGATTTCTGCAAAATGCCACTTGTTACACAAAATTGCAAGTCATTTTTTTCCCCCACGAGCAGGATCTGAGCGTGTTGCAAAGTGGAGGAGCTGCTTTGCCTTCACTGCTTAATAACCATCTCTCAAACTAAGTAAAGAGTCATATTGACATAAAGTGAAAGGAGTCAGGCTCTGCATACAATCCACAGGTCTCAAGAACGAAGGGCAGAGCTAATAGCAGATGGGGAGAACAAACAAATCCTTGGGACGTGTTTCACAAGGGATGCAAGGTTCTCTGACAACTGGATACGACTGCAAATGTTAGGGCCCCCAAATGAAGAATGTTGACTGTACTCTCAAAGACATTTATCCCTCTGATGACCAAGCAGATATTGGATGACCCTTAAATCACAGGGGAAGAAAATACAAATCAGGTTTATACACAGAGATGACTCTAGGAAGCCTACTTCCCATTCATGTGTCACCAAATTTTGCAGAAATGTAACCTTTTTCCCCTTGAAGTTCACGTGTGCTCAGCTTAAGCCCTAATGCAGAGCGCTCATAGCTTTCTCAGGCAGTGTAATAACCAAATTCATGTATTCACCTTATCAGGCTCTCTGAAGTTAGTGACTCTTCTTGGCCCTTCTTTGAATGTTCCCCATACACACAGGCAATGCAGGAATTCTTGAAGACAGGCACTACTAGAAAGCAGACGGCAAAAAAAGTAGAAGTGCTTTTTGCACATTAGCCTAAACATGAAAATAGAATCATAGAATCAACTGGGTTGGAAGAGACCTTTAAGATCATCAAGCCCAACCACAGCCTAACCCTGCCTAGTACACCTCTAGACCATGTCCCCAAGCACAACATCTGCACGCCTTTTAAATGCCTCCACAGATGGCGACTCCACTTACCTGGGCAGCCTGTTCCAGTACTTGACTACTCTTTCAATAAAGAAATTCTTCTAAACCAAGTGCTACCCTCTACCTGAAAGGATTTAAACACAATTTCCCTGAAACATACTCAAATCACATATTTTTCATGCAAGGACTGAAACACCTTCTGCTTCCATTGAGATAAATTTTAGATTAAGCAGTCATTGCATAAGCCAAATGACCAGTCACAGGAAAACGTGCTCAAACACCTCCCTCCCCCTTTTAAAAAACATGCCATGACTAATAAGCTATGAGCCCATACCACTATTAGGTCTGGTTTTCTGGCCTGTTTGACAGCACAGCTTCATTTTCAGGCACAGCTTGGATCATTCTCTTTCCTACATAAACATGTGCCTATCCCAAGGAAGGTGGTGGTAACTGAGTTGGAGCCTCTTCATTTACATTTGAAAAGAAGACGGAATGAAGTTTCAGACTTTGATAGAAAAAATACAGGCATCCACCTCTATGGGCTTGGTAGTTGATCCTGCTCTGAACTCTCCAGGTACCACACAGAGAATCAAAACTCCTGGCTCAGGTTTCTGAATGCAACACTAAGAACCAGCAGCTAAAATCCAGAGCATATGTGTAATGCAGCTTGTCCCTAAACACGTATCTATTGGGAAATTCCTAATGCAGGAAATATTTCAGAATATTTATGTTATTTATTTTATACTACTTTCAATCTTTGTCTCAGAGAATTTTATCACTGTTAACTGCACTTGTGCTGTTACACTGGTCCATGTCAGCAGTTGAGCACTGATCAACTGCCAGTCCATTTGTCATTAGGGCTGAAAGATGCAGTGATACTTCAGAAGGCAGAGATGCAGAGCACAGAAGTCAAAACTCAGCATGATTTTCCAAGAGGTGATTTCCTGACCAACTTCTGCATGTAACAAGGATGCTGCGACCTTTAACATGACTGAGTACACTGAGGAATTATTTATGGACTGCTTGACAGACAAGAGACATTAAAAATCTTTGCAACAGTCTGTCCATAGTCTGAGACACTCCAACAATGTGTCCTAGCCCATCCTCCACTAGGAATCTTGGGCCAACATTAAGGAACAGCACAGTCCTTTCTATATTGTATGTTTATAGTGTTTGCACCAAGGAAATTCCTCTCGGTCAGCACATACACCTCCCACAGATGCCAGCCACAAAGGGATCACAGTGAGGAAAGAATCTCTCCCATTAAGTTTTCCAGTTATGTTTTCCCAAAACTTTATTTCTCAATTACAATTTATCCCTTGAAAGTGGAAGGAAGGAGCAGGAGAAAAGAATAGTTCAGAAGTTGTCACACGTTACATGGGGAAAGCTTAGAGACACATTTCATGGACTAAATGTGTGGATTACACAGAAGCCAAAAGCTGCTGCCAGTCTTAACTACTGGTGATATACTGAGGTTTTAATGAAATGAGAGGAAGAAACCAGCATGCTTCTGTATCAGCAGGCATACATTTGCTTTGCAGGCAGAGATTTCAGCTTTGCTGTTGGCCATATTCCATTTACATCCAGAAGATGCATATAAGAATAAAAATTTTTAAAAGCATTATCAGGTTTGATAACCTTCATCTCCATTTTATTAACACACAAATGCCTCATATGGAATGTTATTGAGGTAATATTAATACAGAATTAATACAGTCAGCAATTGACCCTTAAAGCTCTATTTACCAGGAAAATTGCTAATAATTTAGCTGTAAGCAAAAGATAAAAAGAAGTCTTTCTCCTTTCTCATGTCCCTTTGAAATGGGCAGCTAGGCACAACAACAATTACCCCAAGCATCAAGACAGACTGGGAACAGGCTGCTGAAAAGACCCGGGGGTTACAGTGCATGCCAAGGAAAACATGAGGCAGCAGCGTGCTCTCAAGGTAAATAAAGCAAACTGTATATTGGCTATATTAGGAGCATGGCCAGCAGATCAAGGCTCTGCTTGATACCTGGCAAGGATTTCTGTGTCCTAAAATTCTTTGTCTGCTTCTGGGTGTCGTGTCCTAGATCAAGGAGGATACTGAAATATTAAGAGAGAGTCTAGTCTAGGGCAGGGCTGACAAGATCGGCATGTGCACACAGCACATGAAATATAAGGGGAGGTGGGGGGCTTCTTTAGTCTGGCAAAGAGGAAGCAAAGGGGTGGTGGTGGTGGGTGGGGGCTCTGCAGCTACCTGAAGGGATGTTGCAAAGACTATGGAGGCTTCAAATAGTAGCTTGACAAATTCGTAGTTGACCTGGATCTAGTGTTGATAACAGTCCTGCTTCAAAATCCTTCCAAACAACAATTCTGTATTTCTCCGATGATTTTCAGCTCAAAACACCTTCACTGTTTCTATCACAGGGCTATTACAGTGCCTGCAAGTAGGACATGCTTATTACAGGTACATCTAAGACTTGCTGTGTGACAGAAATGTAACTGCTTGGTCTTACTAAAAATTAGCAGAGCACAGATTAGAAAAATCCTGATCTGGCTATTCCTGCTTTCTAACTCTTATGTAACAGATTTTTTCCCTTTCTTTCCAACCAGGTAGGCATCCTTTCATTCTACAAAACATGTAGCAGTTTTGGGCTCAAAAAGAAAAAAATCCTCAAATACATGTAAGAGGTCTTTGTATGCATAAAATTATTTCCCTTCTCTTGCTAACATACTGTCAGTTTCTAGTATAAGACTCTTGCCTTGCATTTATTCAACAGTGTATGTGTTTTTGGTACTGATTGAAATCCCACCTATGAGGAGACAGACTGCTAAATTTGAGTTTCCTTTTCTTTCTCTGCTTCACTTTTCATGTAGTTAAACATTTTATTTTCACTTTCTCATTTAAAAGGCTGTTCAGCTGAATTAATTTTGTAGATCCTTCTGAAGAGGATTTTTTTTAATGATAGAGCTCAGTGCTCTTACATTTTCAGTACATGCCTGTTTGTCACCTATGGCCAGCACATCCACCTTTTCTCTCTTAGGCATGAGATGTCAGATTTCCTCATCTGACATCACGATACAGTGCACTGGCTAGTGCGCTGAGAATACAACTCTGCATTCCCTTGTGCTGCAACTCCTTCAGTGTACCAAACATCTGCAGCTTTTTCTGGCTTCCATAGCTGTGAGCCACCGCATTCTCAAACCTGTACACAGATCTTAGAACCATTAATTCTACTAAACCATGATGTGTATTTAAAAATGAGGTATCTTCAAGTCATCTCAAATATGAAGGCACTCAAATATGGCCATCATTTTATTGCACATCACTTTATTACCCATTATCCTATGTTCATTTATGCTCAGGCAGAACATAAAAGCTACAATTTGGGCCCAATTACTATCTTAAATCAAATTTGCAGTCACTTTATGCGTAGTACAGGGCATTGGGGAACTAAGGCCACCATCTGACTACACAGAGGCTTCAGCAGCAAAGCTGGTTTCAACAGATGTCCTTTTAGAAATGCTGTGCAACCAAGATCACATAAAAGCAGTGCAATACAATGCCATCTAAAAATACAACAAAAACTTAAACCTGTCATTCAACAGTCTGGTGTATTCAATTTGAAGAAGTCATGTCTCAGCACTGAATAAAAAGGTTTACTTTGATTAAATTAATGCCTCTTTATAAGCTCTGTGTTGACCATGCAGATCTTTCACGTCAAATCAACCAGACTTTCTTATCTGATGGCTTTATGTTAGAATGATAGAATCATAGACTGTGTTAAGTTGGAAGGGACCTTTAAAGGTCATCTAGTCAAATCCCCCTACAGTAAGCAGGGACACCTCTAACTCAATCAGGTTGCTCAGATCTTCATTAAGCCTGACCTTGGATGCCTTCAGGGATGGGGCCTCCACCACCTCTTTGGGCAACCTATTTCGGTGTCTCACCACCCTCATAGTGAAGAACTTCTTCCTAATGTCTAATCTAAACTTACTCTTAGATTGTATTAGATGAAGCTGCAGAAACCTCTAGAATGGAAATAATTCAAATGAGGACCTGAATTCAGGGGACAAATTAGTTCCACAAATAGAGAGATGAATAGATTACTCATGTAAACAAGCAGAATTCAGCTTCTAAACTTGCACCGACCCTCTGAAAGTGCTAGAAAATAACACCAAAGTCCAACACATGCTACATGATCAAAGCCTAGGTAGTGTAGAATCTTTTACTGTTATAAAAACACAGTAACAAAAGTGGCCATCAAACACCTATTCTGATTGTTCTTTGGGTGGCCAACAATTAAAGCATTAAACCAAATATGTTTTAGTTCAAAATTGTGACCAAAATCAGAAGAGGCCTGTTTTGTTATAATGCTGCTTTTACAATTAGTAAATGAGCTTGAGGAGAAGAAAGAAGGAAAAACATCAAGAGATGTTGCAAGGAATTCTTGCAAGAATTCCTGAATCTTCAAGATTAATATCTAATCCTTGATCTCAGAGTTACATCTCTTACCAAATGAAGTCCTATTTTAACCCACATGCAGGCTCTTCTGCATGTATCTGACTAAGAAATGAATTTCTGGCAATGAAAAAAAAATTAATAGGACCATCTATTTATTTTGTTAAGACATAAAAAGGGTCCAACAGAAAAGCTTGTGTTTCAAAAAACCTGCCAAAGATTAAGTCATTTTGTGAAATGTGACTATTAACCAGCTTTCAAAAAATCCAGCAAGTTCTTTATGTGCAGCCAAAAACGCTGTTTCGTTGATGAACATTTATGATTTTAGAAAAGAAAGCACTGTAGTTTAAATAGTTGCTAGGTATGCTCGCTTCCAAGTGACACTTTGCTGCTGTGATCACTTAAGTGCAGAAAGCTGTTCAGAACTGGAAGAGCTAAGTAGGCTAAAAACAGTCCAGTAGCCCACAGCTGTTGCTTTTTATCAGAAAACCTATTTAATGTCAATTTAAAGAAAAAACAGGCCACCCCTTGCTAACATGAAATACTATATTATCTAGGGCATTTCTCTCTCCAGCCATCTGTTTTGAACTGGGTACATGCAGTGAACTCAAATCACAAGAGAACTCTTTCAGCCTCTTTCAGAGACTGTATAAGACGTCTTAAATTCTACCTTATTTTCAACAGCCAAAAAGAACTGCAATGCCTTCACCTTCCTTGTAAAGGGAGAAGATATAGCCTTTATAACCATAAACAAGCACTTCAGATAATTTCTGGGATGCAGATGCCTTCTGAAGTGTATTGAATCACTTTTTTTTTTCTCTCCATCATTCTTGCCTTCAGCCTTAAGTATCCACACTCCAATATATGTGTCATTAGAAGCATAACGTGTAGCAGTCTTGCAAAGTGGGATTCTGAACATTTTCCGGGAATATCAGAAAGCATCAAAAGCCATCACCTAATGGCTACAAAGTGAGTTTCTGAAACAGACTTCTGAAAAACATCATTTTTCTTTTTCCCAAAGCTGCTACAAGACAGAACAAAGGTCACTGTATGTATACTAATAGCTTACGACACCATGCTTATTCTTCCTTCTACAGGAGGATGGTCTAATAGGATGAGTTCCATGTTGAACTGGCTTTCTCTTTGATGTAACAAATAATATAAATCATATAATTACATAATTTTTTAAGAAAACTCAAGTTCACAAAATCATTTTCTCTGTCATAGGATATGGGTCTTCATTTGGCAAGTTCCTTCAGATGCTATGTGTTAGTACAACATCATACTTATGAAAAAAAGACATTTTAACAGTGCTTCTGATGGTCAAAATCAGTCCAATGTCTGTCATTCCCCACCCCCCACCTGCCCCGCAACTGTATAAACTGGAGCACCACTATTACTACATCTTGAAAGGATATGGTGATGCATGCCATTTGGTTTCACCAAAACAGGGCAGTTTAAGATCTACTACAGCTGAGTCAGTAAAGCAAGATCCCAGTGACTTCAGTGGTACTCAGTGTGGGCTTTGCGTGGGTAAAAGAATGCTGTATAAATAGCATTACATGAACAGGGACCAATTCTGTACAATTTCTTTTCTATGAGATACATTTTTTCATATATTCTTGTTTACAGCACATCAGGCAACACTGAAGCATGATTTTAAACTGGTTGTAAATAGCTGATATTTAACTGCAGAGAAGGAAAAAAAATCATTTAAGCTCTTGAAATTAGAAAGTGGAGCATCACTTTTTCGATTTTTTCCCTAAGAAGGATAGTGGAAAGGGCAGATGATGGAAGAAGCTGTCAGATATTTAATTAATAAAGACAGAACCTGAGGACAGAGAGTGGGAGATGGGAGGAAAGACGGAAAAGAACAGATAACTGGAGGAGGTAGAGAGGAGGAAGACATTATGGAAAGCTAGGCAATTAAATAAAGAAGCCTGAAGGAACAGGATGGTTGTGGAAGAGAGTGCAAAGAGTAAGACAGGATTCTTAGATAAAATAGAAAAGGCTTGAAGAAAATAAGTGCATTGTAACATCAGATAGAGAAGTGTGTTTTTTGATTGGACTGGAGCACTACCTTGCTGCAAACAGGTGACAGAATTTTTATTGTTATGATTTGAAAAGACACAAACAAATAAAACCCTGAACCTGTTTGGTTCCTGTCAGCACAGGTAAGCACGGCAGAGGAAGGAGGAAAAAATGGCTATTAGTTACTCAGAGGAGAGTGGAAAAAAGAGAGAAAGGTAAGTGTGGAAATACCTCGTAACTTCATTGCCACTGTGTCTCCTTGTCATGGTCATGTTCACTCACTGCATTTCCTCTTGACTTGCTTACTGAAGTTCAGGAAGGGTGTCTTGGGTATTTGTACAACATGACCAGCAATCCAGTGTGCACATTGGAAGATTGCTTGAGGAAGGGCTCACAGATATGAAGATGCTACTAACAAGTACACCAGACTTGGAAGATGTGACTTCCATCAGTTGCTTCCGAAGCCCAGGAGGGGTAACTTAAATGTTCCGTGGACAGGCAAGATTTAGATAAGAAAGAGGTATACAATCCTGCTTCAGTTTTAAACCCCTTTTCACTTCCCATGCTTTGTTTACGTTGTCAAGATAACACAGCGTTTTGACTTAAGGAAATAGTTCTGAAGCCTTCATGTAGCACAAGCAGCTATTTGGCAGTACTGAAGTCAAGTTATGTCTGCAGGGTAGTGGGTGCTGTCAACTGTGAGCACAATGGGATTTCTCCACAGAGAACAGATACAGGAATCAACTTGGCATGGCTAGAGTAGGGAACAGATGGCTACTGGCCCTGTAAATAGTGACATGTAAGATTGCTAGAAATGCTAAAAGAGCCCCTTTAATTTCAGTCACTGGACTGTCAGGCCCAACATGAAAGACAGGAAGTCTTTCTAAATATGCTCCCATGAGTTCCTAGCTGCCAGAGAGCAGGCTGTCCTCAGCAACATGTAGACCTCCCCAGCCAAGGACTCACCCATCCTACAGACTGTAGAGACTTGCACATTTTCACATTTTACAGGTTTTGATAGTTACATTAAATAGCTAAGCTATCAGAAATTTCAGCTTCTAGCCAAAAATGTTGTCACAGAATTTATCTCTATGTAACAATGCAATTTTAGTTTCCAGCCTGGGTATAATTGAGGGCAAAGGAGTAGAACAGAGTTTGTAAAGTGCTGGGTATGACAGAGTTCTCTTCCAACTGTAGACCTCTCTACTGCATAGAAGATAGAATGAGAGAAGGATGAGTATTCCGTATTTTTGGATTGGTGTATTCTAGAGGTAAGGATGTTTACTGAAAGGTGAAGAATGCAATAAGGATAGGCTTTTCAATTGCAGTTTTTGTGTCCTGATGCTCTCATATTAGTTTATCAAGAAAGCCATACAAATGCACAGGCAGCAGCTATGCAAACTCAAAATCAACCACCACACTGCCACCTGCCCAGGTCTCAAACAGGCTCATTGGCAGCCCTGAAAAATTTCTCAAAAGTTTTGTTCAATCCTCATCATGTCATCCATCCTACACTGCTTAGCTGCTCTCCTCCATGAATCTCAGTATTCTCACTCAGTCTCCACTTCTCATAATTTGCATGCTACTCTCTGTCCAGTCTTACTCCTGAGTACATTTGCAGAGCACAGGGAGTAAGCCTGAAGGAAAGGCTGCTGTTCACCTAGTGAATTTAAGCACCTGCTTAATGGGATTTAATCAGACACAAAAATGACTTGTCAAATGCGAGTCAACTGCTAGGAAAGGTCAACAAAAAGAATTACATAGAAATTTTGCATATTTCTTCAACATTGTGTTGTCCATCAGGTTGGCAACTACCAGTGGATGGAATCAACTAATGAACTTCGATGAGACTGACGAACTTTCATGAACTTCCCTGAGCTATCACTAACACAAAGAATAGCTCAGAGTTTTAATAAAATCTTAGAATTGACTTATTCCTCAGATCTTCCTATAATGCATGACTAGGAAGCAGTAAGCTTGTAAGAGGTGTGAAATGAGGAAAATGGTACCTAACATTAAAATGAATCACTTAAAATATTTCCTTTGCAAAGTGTGATTTTTTTTTAAATTTTCCCTGATTTTTCAATGAGTAAATGTGATTTTTACAAGAGGTTTGTGCCTCACCTAGAAGTAAAATGCATGAAAGTACTTTGTTTATTTTGAACTGCAAATTTTAACACAACTTTGTACAGGCATCTACATTGTCTTGATTTATGCATATTTTGAAATCCAACTACTTCAGACACACAAACATTTATTCCTTGACATTTCTTATCAGAACTTGTTAAGATGTATCTGAAAGATACATTGTATGCTTGTACAGTAAGGTATGCTGTATTTATTTGCAGGTCCCAAAGCATTCTGCACTATATTCTGTCCTCTATCTGGAGTTAAATGAGTTATCTGGTTTATAGATTTGACAAATACTTCTGAGTGCCTGCCAACTCTGTAATCTACTTGAACTACAGCTTAAGAATGGTATGAGATCACTAGGGTTTCTGCACAACCTCAAAACTCCCTTAAACTAGGATCGTGCAACTCTCAGGCTGAACAAACATTGCCAGGCAGTGTGCAGAGCTTTGATGCTCCTTGAACATTTGTTTCAGAGAGTTTACAAATGCTATTAGGCATATCTGGAGCACAAGTAAATTCTAATACATATCAGCTATTTTTTCCACTGAAAGGAACATCAACATTCAGAAGTCCATGGCTTTTAACTATCATTTTACTCTATGAAAATAAGTTTTATTTGATTGCCATTATTTTAAAATTGTAAATAATAGAAACAATTTTTGAGACAATATTTAACAAAAAGAGACCCTGGGAGATTGTCCTTGCAGTGAAAGCTACTACTTATAAAATCCCTTACTTAGGAAAAGATCCCTATCTAATTAAAATTCAAACTGTCATTAAAAAACATTCTCCATTAGCTGGAGAACATACATCAACGTTTTAAGACTTCCAGGAGTTTGGATGTAGTTTCTCATCTATTTTAATCTAGAAACAAGTTAGAATCTTAAATGCAATGTCTCCAATAGTATCAAGACAGCAGAGATGCTTGTTTTTGTGAACACAGAGCATGTGAACAGACCCAGGTGGACTAGTCAACAGTGGAGAGTTTTTTCCTTACGTAAGTAACTGGGTCACTGCTTAATGTCCCTTTGTCATCCTAAGACATGAACTGCGTCCTGCAAAAGAGTTAAGAAAGGATAACAACCAACCTCCTTGACAGATGCCACAGATGAATCTCCATAGCTTTCTCTCCTGTCAATTGGTGATGACATTGTTTTCCCTTTTATTGAGCAAATGCTAGTTTTAATGAATCCTTTTTTAAAAACGTATTTATAAATAATTAAATTCTCAGAACTTCCAGAAATAAATCAGCTTTACTTAAGAAAGATGGAAAATCATAATTCTCAAGGTCTGTCAGGATCAGCCGAATGGTATTAAGAAATATTTATCACATTTATACCTCAAACATTTCCTTTTTTTTTTTTTTTTTTTTTTTTTTTGAGAGGGACAAAGAAACAAAGTAGTGCTAATTTCTTTCTCTCATTTCTGTCCTCCATTGCTCCATTCACCCATTTATTATCCTTGTCTTTACTTTGCTTCTAGTATTTCTCTCCCTCCATGCATTTCCCTTAAGGGATTTTTGTTCCCTTCTATTCTTGTCTCTCTTCCTGGTAGCTTTCTCATTCCCATTATTACTGCTTTGTTTCCTTCAGGTTTCAACTGTTCTTTTGCCCCTTTCTCTTTCCACTTTTATTTTGATGCTACAGAAAGCCAGATGTTCCTCACAGACTTCTGAAACTACCTCGGAATATTCTGTTCTCAGGAAACACGCTCATGAATGAAGCCTTTAACCTAAAGCTAAAGACAAAATTGGTTGGTTTCAGTCTCACATAATAACAAAAGATCACAAACATTAGCCTGAACACAGGAACCGTTATTCATTAAGGAAGGTCAGTCAGAACTAACCTAACCTTTCTGGCTACTACAGAAGCACACTTCTAGGAACATTACTGAAGCGAAAGAGATGAAGACTAAAAGCTGTTTCCTCCCTGTTTGTGTTTTAAAGTCCAGACTTCTGCTAAAATCACTCTTGCTTTTAGGAAATGCTAATACAACATTTTATACTGGCTGAAATTGGTGTAGTCACACTGGCTAGAGCTAATATGCTGGTGGTGTTAAAAGTCTCATTGTTTTAGCAAAAACTTGTAGAATTAAAAGTTCTCTTTTTGTGCAAGTGACGTATCTCTTTTCCAAGCAGTTTATTACGCTGACTTGCATGTCTTGCAAGAAAACTAGCAGAAGACCTCTCAAGATAGTATACTTTTTGTTTTAATTAGCTTTCATTCCTTTCAGGTCTGAGGCTGATTTTTTTTTTAATAAAAAACAGGCAGGTTTATCCCTATCTTCCCAAAAGCAATATTCAGCCATGCCTGAAGCTTCACACCCTCCTGCCTCCATTATTTCATGAGCCAATGTCCTGAAGACAGGCAGAGGCTTGTTACACCCTGATCTGTGGTTCAGTTTGGATTTTGTGTTTGATAACCACCAGACTGATCCCAAAACTTGATACCTAGTTGCACGTAGTAATTCTTCAGGGAAACCAGGAAGGAAAATTTAGTATATTGGGAAGAGAAGGATAATACAAATCTTTGCTCTGACAACAGTGTAGCTAAACAGACAGCACTTAAATAAATCCATCTACATTACAGCCTGTGTACCTTACATATCTTGTCATTGTGCTGTTTCTGCTAGGTATTGTAAAAAGAGCCTAGCATGTTGCTTTTGCAGTTTGAGGCCCAACTAAGCACCTAAGTATGTATCGAGCTGAGCAGAGGCTGCTTTCCATTTCCTGCTAACAAAACCAGTACTCTCAAAATGGAAGAACTTTTTATATGCTTTCACTATTACAGACCATAACATCAACACTTCAAACAGGCTGATACCTGCAATTAAAAAAAAAAAGTATTTTGTATTTGCACACGTAAACCAGTCGCGTTTTTCAAGGTTAAAACCCCCAAGAACTGGTTGGGCAAAGGGAGCATTCACTGTGAAACTGAGGCATTACATTAGTAACTGAGAAGTAAAAACCTTTTGTTCTTATAAGACCAGAAGTAAAGTACTGGTGGTGCACATGTCATCTCAAGTATTTGAAGTGCTCTACTGCCAGAAGTACTTAAGGCAACTTGCCTCTCAAAGCCAAAAGTTGCATATTGTTTAAACTGTACTCAGACACAACTTTAAAAACTATAAATGCAAGCACCCAAAAATGATCATTTTGGAAAGAACTGATGTCCATGAGAGGAAATCACTATCCTCTAGGAGGAAACAACTGCCATGATAATGCCATGATAATGCCAGGATACACACTAGGAACCAGGATGGAAGCAAAGGTATTTCTATACAGTAAAGATAATGCAGATCCACATATATGTGACAAGTATTCCTAATGACAGAACTGGAGTTAGACTATAACTGCTTGGGCTTCCATTTTATATCATTAGTCTACAAACCAGTTAATGTCATACCAACCTTCGTAAATACATATGTTTAACCGTAAGACATTACTGAACTGCCTGCCACAAGCACTTGTTCGTTGAGCACAATTTATGTAAAAATACAAAAGCTGTAGGAAGAACAAATTCATCCTCAATTCTAAGGATTCTCAGCTTTTATGCAATGTGTTACCAAAATTAATACTATAACCTGAGCGAGGTCACCTAGTGCATTGATTGTGTTGAGTTTAAACATTGATCTTATACACAGAAAATCTAGTAGTCACTAGTCAAGGTGAAACTAATTTCAGTCTTTGCCACTCACAACAAGATCTTCCGCAGAGGTTACTTAGATTTTGCCTTGATTATACAGACAGTGGAATCAGGCCCTGATATATGAAGAAGTGATTGGGACAAAATAAAGTTCCTCTGTATTTTCACAAATCTCTATGGGCAATTATCGATGGGTGCTGATAGATTCTACAGGGAAAAGAATACTTCAGTCTTCCTGAAAACAATTATAACTACTCTAACATGTGCAGCAAGCTGTAGCAGATTCTCAAGCTGTTTACAAACTTGCCTGTAACTGAAACAGTCTCATCTAAAAAGTAGTGCTGCGCTCATTCTGTGCCAGCTTTTCTGAACAGGTTTTAGCTGATGCCCTTAAGTTTTTATTCTTGGAAGCCATAACAGAGTTAGCTACAACTAGGCTTTGATGAGATTAATAGTCCTACTTTGTGACTGGAGGCAGGAAATATACGCAAAGTAAATCCTGGTGTCTTGACTTTTCAACCCACATGAAAAGAGAGACCTTCACTACATCGCTACAGTTTTACCTGATTCTGATGAAATCTGACAGTTATTCCTCACACCTGACCCTGGCAGCTTCTAATCTGAACCATTCTCCAAAGGTACTCCATTGCTTTAGAGGAATTAAATAAGTATTTATCATTAATTCACAGCCAGAAAAAACGAGGCATGGAAACTGCTGCTTTCCATGGAAACTTCTAGTTAAAAGTAAAAGATGAGCATGATCTGCAAAGAAACTACTGATTTACCTAAGGCCACAGGAAGTGCTGATGTCAACACCCTGAGCCGAATTCAGGAACTGCCACCCCCTTACCCTGGTTGTGAGCCACAGCTCCTTGCCCTCCAGATCTGCAGCCTGGATCCCACCATCACATCTGGCAGGGTGGCTGGTAGCTCAGTGTGGGCACTCCCTACCCATCCCTGGGCTCTGTTACAGACAGATTCCTGGGAAATCTGTTTTACGGTGGCTGTTTAATACTGGGAGAGCTGTAGTTTGTGCAAGAAGACGAGGTGAAGGCTTGAGAAATTCACTGCACGCTCTGGAAAGAAAAATCAAATACTCTATTGCCTAGATTCACATGGCATTTGTTGGAAGCTCCGTGCAAGTGTGATCAGTGTGAAACTACTTCATTTATAATCTTAAAATTAAAAAAAAAAAAAAAGGCAGAGGTAATATGGCTGCATTTATAGGCATGAGTAATGCTCTTTCTAAAAGACAGAAATACGAGGATCCTCGTGTCTTCCACAAACAATGAACGGAGATTACAAAATGATCTCCTAAACGTATTACCCCAACTGTCTCCATTATGCAAACAGTAACTGGGAGAGCGTCCTGGGGGGGCCTTACATAACTCCTTGCTCGGAACCCCCCCTTCGCACTCGGGAATTTATCTTTCCTCTAACCCACTTGAATTCGGACCCAAGACCGGGAGCGCCGTGCGGGGAGCACCTCGGGGCTGAGCAGCAGGGCGCCGGGCTGGGGCAGAGCCGGCAGACGGCAGCGCAGGAGCCGCGGAAACTTTGCGCCGCAGGGGCAGGGTACGGGCACCGGGCACGGCAGCGCCCGGGGGGCGGGGGACTCGGCGGAGCCCCGCTGCCGCCCCGACCCTCCTCCCAGACTAAGGCACGCAGGGGAGGAAGGCGGCCGACGAGGAAGTTGCACCAGTCTCTTCTCCCCGCCCGCCGGACACGAGCTGGCGGCGGCCTCCGGGGGCAGAGGGGCGGCGGCGGGGGACTGCACAGCGCGGAGCTGGGGCGACTTACCCATGGTGCCGCCGCGGCCTCCTCCGCCTCTTTCCCCTCCTGCTGCTGCTGCTACTGCTGCCACCGACCTCTCCGCTAGCGCGGAGGGAGGCACGGAAGGCGTGTGCGCGGGGCGGGCGGGCGCGGCAGCGGCGCGGAGCCTGCGTGCGGCGCGGCTATGAGTCAGGGTAGCACATCCGGGCAAGGCCGCCTGGGAGACACCCCGCCCGCCCGGCGGCACCCTGCTGCTGCCGCCGCCGCCGGGAAGGGCGGGCAACCGAGGAGGGAGGAGGCTGTACGAAGCCGGCGGCAGCGCCTCTGGCCGGGAAGGCGGGAGCTGAGGGGCGGTCCTCTGTGGGGAATAATGGTTCCCGCCCCTCACCACGGCCCCGGGCCTTCTTTGTTAGAGGGTCTGGGGTGGGGCTGCCGGGCGGGGCATCGCATCGCATCGCATCGCATTGCATGGCAAGGCACTGTACTGTACTGTACAGTGAGGGGTGCCAGTCTGACCATTAGTAGCCCCTTGCCACCGCCCGGCATGGGTGCTCGCCACCCCTCACGCTGCGGGGCGCAGAGGCCCGTCCTCTTTTCCGGCAGCCCCACACCTGTCCATGTCCTCTGGGGAGAAGGGGCTGTTTTACGGATGGGCCAGCGGGATGTTTTTTTCTGTGATGTTGGCCATCCCTACATGTTCTGGGGAAGACAGGCCACCTCACTGCAGCTTGCGGTCGGGGCTATTGGCTGGTGAAGGAGAGAGGTTTTGGCAGTGTGGCAGAGGGTGCTGAGAGGGCTGCGCCGGGGTCTGTGGTCCAGCAGTCTCGTGCCATGAGGTCAGGGCACAAGCTGGATGCACCGAGGCAGGGAGGTGGTGTTTAAAAATGGGGAGCATGGCATTTAAATTCATTCTGAAGAATACGGAGCCAAAAGCAGTTTTGAGGTGGGCTGCGTGAGGAAAAAAAATTGGTGGAGGAAACTGCCAGATGAAGTCCCCAGTTGCTGTACATTTTGCTGAAACAACATTACAAGTTTTACACCCAAAACTGAGAGGCTTTCGCAGAAGGTAGCTATGTGTGGAAGGCATTTTTAACAAGAAAACGAATTCTTGTTTCGAATGTTTCCCCTTCCTTTCTGCCCTGGGATGCTCAGTCTCTATAATGCAGGGAACAATGAAGAAATCCTCTCATTGCAGCACTTTAACTGGGAACCAGTTTGGGGGGGGGGAATTGAAATGAATTGAGTAATTCTTGTAGCATTTTCACTTTTTCCAAATCTTTGCTTATTTATGTATTCACAGGTTTACCTGAGTAAATCCTCAAGTATGGTTAAATAGAGTAGGACCAAAAATTATGATCTTGCTTGTTCTATAGAAATGGTTAGGCTGGGGACAATTCAGATGAAAAGACAAAAAGCAGTTGTGGTTAAGTCAGCTACCACAGTGGCTTCACAAGTGACGCTGATAGTCCCTTTCACCAGCCGTTGGCAGCTGCCAGGGGTTTCCTCTCTGGAAGAGGTCCCAGGAGCTTTCATGCCTGTAAAAGGGCAGTGTGATATGACAAGCAAAGAATAATTCAGCAGTCGTTCTGTGGAGTACAGACTGAACATGTTTGGGATTGTCCGTTTGCTTTGGTGTGGCCCTGTGATTCATCAGCTCTTTCCTTAGGACATCAGCAGAATTTTGGAGTTGAAAAAACTCCAAAGTGTTTGTAGTGGGGTTAACCACTATTCCAGTGTGCAGAATTTGACACTGAAGATAGTTAATTTTATGATCAACTGGTACTGAAAATGAGTAGGTTTTTATAATGGCTAGACAACCAAAGCACTTCGGTTACTGTTTCCATTACCCTGTGACTGCAGAAAACTCTAACCAGAACATGTTGGTTTTATAACTGCCGGGTTTAACTAAGTTAGTACCTAATAAAATTCAGCCATTCTTAAATGAGCTAGTGGTGAAAAGTTGTGGTTTTCTGCTTTCATCTCTTTTCAAATCTTGCCTGAAATTTTTCTTTGTCCTATGCTTTGTTTCTTTATTTCTTCAGCAATAATTTTTGTGCGTCCCAAATGTTTCCCCTACTTGCCTGGGGAAAAAGGCAGCTAAATACTGTTTTTACTCATACAACTCTGAGAGATCATGGAGGAGATGTGCCACATATTATTTCATATTATTTCTTATTTGGATACTTGGGATAAATAAGAACAATCTGTAAAAGCCATGAGTTTCACAAGTTTATTTGCATGTCGTAATTGAAATGCACACATATATCTTTGCAGGACCCAGAAAGGTAAGATTGTTACCTGCTCCAAAAGAGGATTTTGAGGACAGTGACTTCTAAAGAGGTCTGGTTTCAAAAAAATAGCCAGAAAGAGGCCTGCCACTGTGGAACATCTTTGATTATAATTGGTTTTGGTTGATCCAAAAGAACCACGTAAAAACAGGAACACTTTTTGATCTTTTGGCTGAATGCTTATTAATTCTAGGAGAGAAAGACAAAAGTCCAAAGGAGCTGATTTGGTTTGTCAATCTTGCAATTAAGTAACAGTTTACAACAAAACATAGGGGCTATTTTGAAAAACTTATCCAAATAAACCCCTGTCATTCTTGCTGAATACAAGATCCTGTAGGTATGGCTATTCATAGCACAGCCCAAAAGGAGAGGAGTCTTTGTGAGAGCAATTTCCAACTCCAGGAAACTATATAGAAGAGCTTTGGGCCATCAGGCTTTATATACTGTATCTATAGAAGGTAGTAATCAAAATTATTGTGCTGATTTTTTTTTAAAAAATGATTAGCAGCTGTGAAGGGTGGTGCGGTGATGCCTGTAAGAATCTCTCATTAAAAACAATGAAATGATGGTGTTCTTGATGTATTCATCATGGAAAAAAATCAGTTAAAAAGCACTTTTTTAAGGAAAACTGAGAACTAGAAGCAACGTATTAAGTTACCATTGAGGTTTGCAATAGAAATGGGGAAGAAACCTGTACCAGCACAATCTGTGGATTTCAGGGGATGTTTAATTTCAGCAGTAGGGAAGAGAATAAAAGATTCTTTCATAAAAATATCCTGTAGAACAGCTTGTGAGATGATTGCTTGTTTCTGCACTTGTAATGCATCTGTGAAAGTCGAGCTGTAGGCTACAGAAATTATGAAGTTATTAACAAGCACTGTCTCTGCACCCCCAAACACTGACTATGTCTGATGTCCTGCAAGAAAATGGAAAATTGGGTCAAAGTGACCTTGTAGGGCTTGCTACCTCATGAATTTTCTTTTTCGTATCTTATATCAGTTTCAAATTCTCAGCACATCTTCTCACCCCTGACATAGCAACTCCTTGAAAATTTTCTTGCATACATTATATGGTTTCATTTGGCACAAAGATGCATGTAAGGAATACATTTTTCATTGACTTTGTACTGATGCTAGAAACCTACATGAGCAACAGGAGGATATTGGGATGTTCAAATACACAACGTGGTTCTATAACTTAGTGGAATTTGCATCATCTGATGGGAATATGCTGCAACAACTTGTTCCATAAGTAAAGAAGGGCAAATAAAGCAGAAGCGTGAGTAGTGCTTTACCCCTTGTCTCAGATTAGATGCACAGAAAACACTCTGAATCCTGGCACTTTGAGAAATTAAAGTTCCTGTAAAACTAGAAGTGGAAATAGTGCAGGACTATCTGTGAACTTGCACATGGAAAACAGGACAAGCTATTTTCTTGAGGTCGTCCTGTGATATGTGAGTGGGAAGACAACAAAGTACTCACAGGGAAAGCATTGCCAGGGATGACTTGATGGTCTTCCTAAGAGTAAGCTGCCTCATATTTTCCATGGGATAAGAGCAGTTATTAATACAGAATTGAACACCTGACCTTGTCCCATGACAACTCATTCATGTTCCTATATCCATTGTGTAAGTATTCATGATAAAGCCTTTCCAGTAAGTGCTGGAAGTTGCAATTAGAAAACACCATCCTTGACATAAAGTGCAACTTTATAGCTATGAATGCAATTTAAATACCAGAATGGCTGGCCTGGGAAAGTGAAATTTGAGAAACTCATGAGGTTTTTGTATCTCTCAGCCCCAAGTTTGGCTATTATTCAAAAAGCCGGTTGAAGGAAAAACCCGAGTTATGTGTGAGTGTGTATGCATTGTACATCATGCTAATGTACTGCAGCAACCTTTTCTGTCCTGAAAACTTGTGAATTCTTGAAGGGCCAGTATCTCTGTTATAAACGGCAGTGACAAATTTGTAAATTTCCAAACACAATTTATTTAAGCAAGAAACGAGCAGGCGAAACAGCGCTGGGCGGCCGGAGGAGACCCTTGCTCCTGCAAACGGCACGCACCTCACCCCTCTAGAGTCCCCTTTCTATAGTCCCGTAGTTCCAGGTACATGTAGCACATCCTGGTCCCTCTGGTGGTCGTGAGGACGAAGGCCGTAGCCTTCCTCTACGTTGTGTTCCATGCTTTATTTGATTAACTCATTTTGCTGAGACAGTTAATTTATCAGGTTGTTGCCACAGCCACCAATTCAGCAAAGCCTGAAGTTCTTTAGGCAGCTGATAGTGATAAAACAACGGTTCCCCTTTGCAACTGGTTACTTATTTACAGCAAACAATTCCTAGTTAGTCTTCTTGTCACAATCTCCTGCTTTCTTCCTCGGTACTGGGGAGACTAAAAATTGTATTTAACACTTGGTACATTTATAACATATGAAGATAGTGATTATAAGATGGTCTTACATTTTACAGCTGAAGGAGGTTTCATGCATAGTCAGGAAGGAATTCCTTCTTTCCCTCAAGTGTAATCAAGAAGTTGCTTTTTGTTTGTTTGTTTGCTTGGGTTCTGTACTTATTACAGCTTTCCTACAGCCCTCAAGAAGAATTTGGAGAGAAACTAGAGAGAAGAACCACTCTAAGATTATTTTGTATGTATAAAATCTACCTGGATGACCAAGCCACGAGATCTAGGCTTGGGAAACATCTTGCTCTCAGGTGAGATTGGTAGGGGCCTTGCCTATATTTATTTGCCTTTCCCTTCACTCTAGGAGGTGGTTTCCCAGCTGGATACTCTCTGAAAGTTTCTCTAATCAGTCTACTGTCAGGCAGCAGTCTTGGGTATGAAAACTTGGTGGTTCCTCTTCCCCAGTTCAGGTGAATAAATTCAGACCTATCTATGGAACACTCAGGTTAAATTTCTTGGCCTAATGGCTCTTGCTGGCATTATGCTGAAGGAAGTGAGTGATTCAAGGCAGCTGAGGGAAAACAGTAGAAAAGGATGAACTGTCTTTTGTGTTTGTATCTTTCAAAGGCAAGTCAGATTTTGGCTTTCCTTAGTCAATTTAAATGCAGTTAAAATAGACATTAAAAAAGGGATATTGTCCACAGACATCTCCAGCTGTTCTGTAAGTCTGTTCTTCCTGTCATTGACTGGCTATCATCACCTAATTTTAGTTCTTTTTCCCTGCTTAAATTAGAGGATTGGGAAATAAATTGGGGGGAAAAATCATGCTGTTTGTGAGTAAGTGCTAATTCATGCTATTGTGTAAAGGTTTATTTTGGAGTTGTTAGATGTACTAAGCAATTATACTGTGTTCTTTGCTTTTAATTGTATCCCTTTAGTGCAACTTTATTTGTGTAAGTCCTGTGATTCTGGACTTAAGCCAGTGAAGTGCATGTAGAGTTTGTTACAGTGTTTTTTATTTAAGTGTTATGAAGCATTTATGTTTAAATATTATAGCTTATTACTGCAGATATGATGTTAAACCTCTGTAGTGGGTTTGCTATATCTTATTTATTTTTCTGCTTATGTTAGTTTCTCTAACTAACTATGGTGCAAATAAAGCTGAGCCTCATAAGTAACTTCTAGTTTGCAAAAAACTTGATAATACTAATGGAGGTAACTTGAATTCTTCCTAGGCAATAACAATTGCAAGACCCAAGTTGTAGCTAAGCAAGGATGCTGTGTTCAGCTGTTAGTGATACGTAAAGCAAAACATTACAGTACAAGGAAAAGGACGTTTACAAAAAAACTTGGTTTGAAATTCAACCTTTCTATTTCATAGGTAGTATAGGCAAGTTACTTTGTCTGTAATTGCATGTCCATGAGGAGAGCCTTTCAGTAACTGATAGATGAGAACTGATGTATTTTTCATTGATTCTGATAAAATCACATATAAAATAAAGTCTAATAGATGGTCTATCCCTTCGTGCCAACTATATCCCTTAGTGCCAGATTCAACATTGCAATGCTTTAATAACATCAGTAAGCTCTCATGACTTAAACAAGATATTAGAGATATGTATGCCAGCCATTCTTCTTTAAATCTTTCTGCACATCTTCAACCTTGCAATCCAGCAAGCTTGAGCTTCCTCAAGACTCTTTTAACTCTCTTGCTATTTTGACTCAGTTTGCCTTTGTCCCCATCAGAAAATAATTTTGCTGCAGTTGACAGAGTAATTCTGTTTGCAGTTAGCAAATTAATAATGCCTTAGATGTGACTGTCTTCAGAGGAATTTACAGCTCCAAGGTAGTGTCTTGCAAAGTTATTGCCCACAACATGTTAGTGTTATGTTAATCTGGTGAAGGGAATGTTCAGCTGCCTGGACTGTGTCCTTTTAAAGCTTGTCTTTGGTTCAAGCAGATGAAATATGAATGCTGTAGTCTATTTAATTTTTGGTTCTTTAGTACAGGAGTAGGGGCAGAAATTCCTTAGCGAGTGTATATATGTGGTACCCTGTATGTTTTGTGGTTCCTTGAATGTATAACTGGCTACAGGCTTCATTGAATTTCAGAAACAGAACTTTCACTCAATACATGCATATCTGTATCTTTATATATATGTCTATGTGCACACAAATATGCATATGTGTGTAGATATTTCTGGAATATCTTAAAATAGAAATTTGGTGTGAGCTGAAAAAAAGGTCTTTTTACATTTGTAGAAGTCGGATATAACAACTCAGTATCACAGACAAAAATCCTAGAAAAAAATCCTTGATTTTCATGTCTTATAGGGTTTCACCTTTTCCCAGATGCTACAGACTTTACATTCCTGTTGAATGCACGGTTTTGCTGCAGCTGCATGCCCCCTACCTCCTTTCTCCTTTTTTTTATTTTTTTTCCTGCTTTTTTTCTTTCTACCCCCTGAGCTACTGCAACTCTATTTCTCTGACTGCGTTCCACAACATAACTAGTTACACCTCATTGTCCTGGCTCTTAGAGGTAGAGCCTGTTCCACAAGCAGGAAGCTCCAGGTATAACCTGGTGATTTAAATAATTTTTTTAAGTTGTCATTTTTCCCAGGCAAGCTTTCAAATCTCGTGCTGTATTTGAGATATTACAGGCTGTTTCTTGCTCTAACATCTGTGATTTCTATAGCTGGAAGCATGCAATGGGAAAATCTGAGAAGAAAACTGAAGTTTCAGATAGATGTTGAGCTCTGGTCTGATCTGCTTGCTCTCAGGCTTCTTTTCTTTGTATTTTCTTCTACTATGTATCTCAGGAGGTTGGGGTGGAATTGCAGTTTGTGCTGTGAAAGTGATTAACGCGTAACAGCAAGGGCAGGCGGTGTGTCTGTACATGTAAAAAGTGCATGATGGAGCAATTAATTGTAAGTGCTGCTTCAGGCAGTGAAGATGCTGGTGTTCATGAAGGGATCAGCAAGTGTCATCTTTCAGTTTTGTTAGTTGTGAATTTTGCATTCTTTCTATCTTTTTTTTTTGTGTTGAAATTTAGGTACCAAAAATACTATTACCAGCAAAAAATTACATCCATTGTAGCATCAAGAATAAATTATAGCAATTTTGGAGAAAGATGGTGCTTTCCAAAACTAGAATTAGGGAAACTCTGCACCTAGGCACCAGCAGTGAGGCTGTTATCTTCTCCAAATATTGTAGCAAGCTGTTGGCAAGCTTCCCTGTTCACTGAGGCTGAGAATTTCAGAAAAGCAATCCTGAGGCATTCGAATGCCCACAAGAGCTATCCTCAGGATGAAGCATTTCACTGTCTGTAACTACTTGCTAAGTTAAATTTAGCTGCTTGATAATTCAGATTTCTTGGGATTGCATCTGCAAAAGGCTTGATATCTCAAAATATTTGTTTCTCCTTCATTAATGTCCATTTTCTTGTTTTGTTTGTTTTTTTTTTTTCTCAAAAAAAAGGGGGGGGGGGGGGCGCGCATTGATCTACATACAACAGCAGGAGAGCTTGAAAGTTGTGGTATGTGCTAATTTTAACTGTCTCCCAAAAAATATTACTAAAGCAACTTTACACAGGCTCCCCACTTCTTATTGTTTACCTCTGTAAGCTTTGGTACGTGTAAAAACCAAAGCATTATTTGGTTTCCCCAGTGGGACTGCAAATACAATAATATTGTTCAAAAGATTTTGTTAAAAAACCCTTGCATTTTGGGACAAGTTCAGTTGCCTTGAAGCTCCTCAGGTTGTACATAAGGCTTGTGTCCTCCTTGGAAAAGATTGAAATTTTGATACAATGGGCAAATTAGTAATATGGGGCACCAGGATTCTTGATGAATGTAAAGACAAGAGAGGTTGCTTAGTCTACAATCTTTGATGCTATTTAAAAGGGCAGTGAAAGTAGTTGGGTTTGAAGGCTGAAGATTCCTAGTATACAACAGCAATTTGATAGCAGATGCAGCAGGCAGGACAGGATAGGAGTAAGGGCTAAGGCAGAAGATAGGGCTGCAAAGGGTTTATACCTGTATTGTGAAATTACACTTAAGATAAAGAAATAAGATCCTTATCTATTATTTTCCCAGTAGTGAGGAAAAGCTGATACCTGATGCATCAGGAGAAAAGAAGGCAATAGAGACAAAAATCTGATATTTATATCACGTGGTGGAAAAGATTTGTGGTCAGCAGTAGTACCCTGGCATGTAGGCAAAGGTACCAGGCTAGAAGACATCCATGCTATGGCAGCTGCAGGAGGATCAGATCATGGACAGAAAGTAATGTCAGTGTCACTGGAATTGCAAAGATCCTTTAATGTTTTTGTTTTCATCATTTACCGTTCAAGCTACCAAAACAAACAAAAGAAGTAAATAAAAAAATCAAATCCATGCTGTTGAATCACTGAAAGATTATTTCCATCATAATTTTAGGCCAAAGTCTGGGTTATTCTTCACTGTATGGAAACCTCAAAATTGGCATAACACAACAAGGTGTGAGAATGGAAAGTTTCACTGTTCTTACTGAGAAGAGTATTGTGGGACAGATGTCAGCCTGTGACAAACTCACATCCTCGGTCTCTACAAACTTGGACCTTATTTTCCACATATGAATGGGTGTGCCTCAAATGTTTGGGACCATTTGAATGTGACCATTTACCAGCATAGATATAGTGTATGTATCATATGTAGCTCATACACTTGTGTTCAGTCACAGCTGTCTTTCTAAAAACTGCTAATCCCACATTTTTCTGATAATGGGTAATAATATACTGGTTTTACTCATCAGGCATTCTAATTTTGAAGCTGCTCTAATTTAGTGCTGTGCCAGGTACTTTAGCATATTTTTCCCACTGCTGCTGTTAATTTAGCTTGTCAGGCATTGTGACAAACTGCAAGACCTTGCAGGTACTTGTCATGCCTGGAAACTTTATCCGAAGAAGTGCAACTGGGGGTGGAAATCACAGCAAAGGTAATCACTGTGCATCTTGCTCTTTAGGCAATGGGAGTGATTTTCCTTGGGAGAGTGTGAGGAAAGTAGGGGTTGGAGCCTGCAGTATTGGCTTGGTGCAATCTGAGTGTTTTTTGGCATGGTGAAGAGGGCTGCAGCAGCAGCATAGTACCTGCAATCTGTAAGAAGAAATACAGCCCATTGACAATGTGCGGGGTACAAGTTGAACCTAGGGGAGAGATGATGGGAGGGAGAGTGTATAAAGAAGGCAGCTTTAAAATTAACATGTTATAAGAGGCATGTTATGTTTTAGCCTTGTAAAGACATTTCTAATTTAAATGGTAGTTTTTCCTGCACTCCCTAATATTACCTTTCCTAGGTCTATGTTACAGTCCTGACCTCTTCATCACCACTGTGGTTTGCCTGTTGATAGTATCTATATTTAAAAAAAAAGTCTCTCACTTGATGTTAGCCTGCATCCAGGGACATACATATATGTGCCCATATCTGAGGTATTTTAGTTAAGGGCCTCTGGAATTGAAACCAAAACAGTGTTGTCAAGAACAAACTGAGAGGCTTTTGAAAAATTAGCTTTGAAGTCTTAAACTTCTTGCTGCGGGGCTGATCGCAGCTGCGCTTCTTGCACTTCCTGATGGCAAGAACTGCAGGGATGTTTAAGAGAAAAAGGATTCAAGTAATCTCATTGCTGCTTTGTATTGCTGAATTTAGTTTTTTGATGATGTATTAGAGGTTATGTCAATTCTTTTGTGTATGAAATTGGTAATTACCCAAGTATTTAATGTTAAGACATTTAAAATCAGTTAAAGATCTCAACTATCAACCCCTACATTGTTTTATCTTCACAAAGCTAATTAACAAACAGTTAGCAGGAAAATTCTTGAAAATAATAAGAAGTCATGAACCAGGATAGTTAAAATGGCTGCTTGCTTCAATACATTTGTCCTGCATGAATCTTTACTGTAAACTGTTTTATTATGGGAAGTTTTCTAAGCTCCAGTGGATGTTATCCTAAGCAGAGGCCCCAGTGTGAACGCTGCTTAATGAAAGCCCATTTCCCTCCTTTCTTGGTTTTGCATTAGAGATGATAAGTTTCTCATGGAGCTTTCAAAGCTCTTGCCAGAAAGATAAGACTATCATTTCTTTGCTGTTGCCATTCATTATAGTAGCTGCTGCTTGGTGATGTGCCAAGAATAGTTCAGGGATTAGCTGAGCTGGGCGCACGGATACACCTGTGTATTCATGCCAGTTTTGTGAAGCAATTGACTTGGAATTGTGATTCATGTGTGCTGCAACGTACGTGCAGGACTGGATGCTTCGTCCCTGTGAATTACAGAGATGTAGGCCTGAAAAACCTGGAAACTCCTCTAATGGAAAATGCTAGCTTAAAATTGCTCAATTAGAAAGCTATGGCTGCCTCATTGTGCAGATAGACAACTTTTAATTTTATTTTTTTTCTTGTACTGTCCCTGATGTATGGTACTTTTTCCTATAGTTTATCTTCTCTTGAGAGATTCCATAGGTCTGTGTTTTATTTAGGGAGTCCTCTTTCCTTTTTCTGCTTGTCTAACTCCAGGCAACCTTTGAGTCTCCCCTTGGACTAACTAATGAGACCTGTGGCATATTTGAAGCAGCTGTATTTTCTGACAGCATCAATGCACACCAAAGTCTAAGCTGTGCTTCCCTAGACCCCATATGGTCTCATATGCACATGCCTGTGGGACCTGATGTTATCAAAATTCAGCATTACAAATGGCTTATCTACATAAAATATCTGAAAGCGAGAGCAAACAATGACTAGTGAATGGACTATTCAGAAGGGAAAAGCTAATGGTCAGCGCTTGATAGTGTATTGCTTGGATAAATTAGAAGACTTGAAAATAAAAAGTCCATGGTTCGTTTTACTGGAGGGAACTAGCATAAATAACTGCAGTTTTTGCCAACTGCAATTTCTGCCTCAGAATTTCACTGCAATATTTGATCAACTCTCATCTGATATCCTACTCTACCAAATTAGAAGCATTATTATGTTGGATGATATTTACTTGTCAGAGAGAGGGCCTAAACTAAGGGGATACTGCACTATGGTTCCTTGTAGGCTTTTGGACCCAGGCATGCTCAAGCTGTAAAATCTTACTGTTCCTCCGGCTTCTTACTTTAATGGGACTTAAAAATGAATATAAAAAATTAATTTATAAAATTTAGCAGAAATTAAGCATTTCTAAAGCTTCAAACTTTGGGGAGCTGGGGTGGCCTCCCCAACAGCATGGGTACCTTCCTAAGGGTCAGGCTTCTGCTGTCAAAAAGATGATGAGTCAAACCCTGTGGTCTGGTATTATTAAAGCTCTGAGCTCTAGGAATTCTGCTGTTGTGGACACTTTTGCAGAGCTTTTTATTTCCTAGGCAAAATCTCATTTGCATTGTGGTATTGTTATGTGTTTTCCTTTGATCTCCTACTTTGGACTTCTAAGACTGCTTTTTTTTTTTTTTCTTTTCTTGCAAATTTGCATTGCCCCAGGACATGAGAGGTTTGTTTGAATGCATTTAATTGGCCAGTGATGTGAAAAATGATCATTTTCTGTATTGGAAATGAGCTCAAGTAACCCTTTCATGGAATCCTTGTAACCTGCTGTAACTTTCCATGCATTTCTACTGACTCAGGATTATCTTGTCTGGAAGGAGAGTGAACGCTTCTAATCTCTTCCCGGTTTGCAGATGCTGATTTTGGGTTCAGGAGACATCACCATAAAAAATATAGACAATCAAAAGATAATTAGCCATGCTCTTCAGTGTTCCTATTTCAGTGAAAATGACACAATTCCAATTACATCAAAAAGACATAATACCAATAGACATGATGTGCCTAAGAATAAAATTGAACTTGCTTTATTAATGTTTGCTTTCATGATGGTTTATGTTGTAAACTTGGTGAGGTCACCTTTTATTTATGCAGAAGTTATATTTTATGGGGTGGGTTTTTTGGACAAGAAGATTAAATATATATTTTTTTTTCTTTAATCCTTTGAAATCCTGGATGCAACAATCTTGAAAAGCTACGTGACTGATCTTCAAAACTAATATGCTTTTATTACCATTTATGATGTAACAATTGCTTGTTGATTTTTAGAATGTTAGAGGAAGAAACAAAGTATATACATTATAACTTCAGTAAAAAATGCCAAATGTAAATACATTAAACTATAAACAGTTTCTCCTATCGACCTTATCCACACTCCTGTGTGTTAAGCCATCTCTTTTTGTCCTGCCTGACTACAGAGTTTTACTCTGCCTGCAGTAACCAAGCCCTGCAACCTCAGGTTGTGTGTCTCCTTTTATTCCTATTTAAAAGGTACTTGTCTTGTACCTTGAAGTCGGAGGGTGTTACCTTGAGATTATAACATGGTAATTTACGTTGCTTTCATGCTGTTCAGAATCAGTGCCCAGTGGGTTTTTTTGCTTTCTTTTTTTTTTTTGTTGATTTCCCCTTTTCTCAGCCACTGAAAATATTTAAACAAACAAAAAAATCTTCTGGTACAGCTGGTCTATGTGACCCTGAGTGATTTAATCAATGTGCTCAGGGAAAAGTGGATGTGTAGATTTGCTGTTGGATCTCATGTAGCAGTGCTTTAAACTCATTACTGAAGACTGAAACTTGTAATTGCTAATTGACAAGACCCTTATGAGGTATGTGGGTACATGCATTATGGTACAATTACCATCTTGCTATTTGTGATTACTGTACCTTTGAACCTGTATGTTTTGAGAATCATAATACATCTTACTACTTATTCTTCAGTGCAGATGTTGAATTATGGTAGCTTCATCTGTATAAACTGATTAGTAACAAATGTGACCATATTTCATCATGTAATTTTAAATTTCTGAAGGGCATGCTAGCTATAGGGAAAAAAATCTCACAAACAAAACAGTGATGAACAAGCCTGAGGGAAAGAAACTTGTAACTACTGAAATCTATGAGAGTTTATGCTCTTTCACTACATACACTAGAGATAACATTTTAAGATAACAGTGATGGCCAATATTTATTGTTATAAATTTTGCCTTCTATAGCTCATCAGAATAACTTTTATTATATGTATTTGGTCAGTTCTACTGCTCTTGGTGGTCTCAAATGTAATCCCCTTGCAAGGGGTGGCTATTTCCTGGCTGCCATGTGAAGGCACACATCAAAGGTGTTATTTTAGGGCAGTTAGCATAGTTCTGCACACTGTATGGCAGGAGTTCTGTATAGTAGAATTAACTTGTCATGCTCTGGCTTTCCAAAGTGAAATTCCAGATTGAAACTGAGACTGTCATTTGCATCACATCACAGACAGTGCAAGAAAATAATCAGAAAGAAAAAAGAACAGACAGACTGCGTTCCAGGCATTTTATGCTGTCTGCTTCTATTTTAGAGTGAACACGCACCATAGGCAGAAGTATCCAGGCTAGGAGGGATCTACGCAGCCTACTATTTCCATTTAACTCCTTCATTCTAAGGATAATCCAGGCCTATAGGTTTGGGTTACCAAAATATCTTTCATGTTCCATTTCTGAGAATTTAACGAATAAGAAGTATTCCAGGGAACAAACACAATATTTTTTTTCCTCTGTAAATTATTCGTTTTTGGAACCATCTAAAATAAATGGCTGCAGAAAATGTGTAGAAGGCTAATCAGCAAGCCGTCTCAAGGATGACACCCTCTGAAATATTCACAGCTTTTGAACTCTACATATCCAGCAGTGGATTTGGCAATGTTTTCATAGGCAATTTTTAGTAAAATTTGCAAATCTTTGATTTCAGTAACTGGCATGCTCACTTCTATATTTCTGTAAGCTTCTTTTTAAGTTAATGCCACAGATGTTTGCAGTTAAACATATCTGTGTTCTCACTTATTCCATTAGTGTTCTAAATCTATTGAGTCTTTTAATGAGTTGTAACACATGATTTTTGTCTTTGCTTTTTATGCAAGTGCTGTATTCTTTCCTGATGTATCACATAAAGTATCCTTTCGAAATTGAAGGTTGGAGGTAAATGAGAAACGAAATATGACAGTAAGTTCACAAACCCCAGCAAAATACTGATTGTTTTCATATGTGTCCTTGGCTAAAGGGGAAATACAGTAAACCAGCTGTCACAGAGTACCAGTTCAATGCAAGCTCCTGGTGTGGATGGGTTACATTCACACCCTTGCGTGTTCCAGAATAGATTCCCTCTGCAGACAAGCACTCAGATCAGTTGACAGGAATGATGTTTCATCAATGTATGTATGCATATCTTAATTAAGGGTACATGTTGTTGGAGCTGACAGGAATGTCAGGCTGTTCGGATTCCCAGAAATACTCTAAACCTGACAGATATGAAGCCAGCATTGGCTAAGTGCATTCAGATTTTTTTTTTTTTTTTCACAAAAGATGAGTCATTCCTCATCCTATACAAATTATTGCCATTCCCACAATCAGCAACTGAATTTTCCCTTTCTCTGTGAGATCGCCTCACAATTCAGAGGCAGAGCTGTCTGTATTATTCTACCTAACAAACACATAAATGCCTCAAATGCATGGCATACTCTTGCATACATAGAATTCTATGTCCTTTAGGAAAACACACTAAAGGCTTAAGTGTTATTAGGGACATATGTTGAGATGCAAATCTATCTCTTAGAATAAATTTTGTTATTTTTTTGGGCAGAGACCCAATAACTATCAAAGCATGATTAAATCTTGACAAAATATTAAGTGTTCTGTAGCTGAGGGAAAGGGGGTTAGTCTTAGTCCTTCATTTAAGCTATTTTACTCAAACTTTCAAAGAGCAGATCCTAACATGACGTGGTGCTAGGAGTAATTACTCGATCTTAGTAAATAAACATGTGATTATTTTTTAATATAAAACTGGCATAGCAATAAAATTCTTAGCATGGAAGCAATTTTATGGGGAAGATATACTTTAAACATGCATGGCTGTCAATAGAAATCATCTTTATGCAGACATCAGTGTATCAGTAAAATAGGTATTGATTAACTATATAAATTGCATCTGAGTATATACCTCCCTTTTCTTTCTAGAATTTCATTCAAGTAGTCATTTAGGTCAGATCTGCACTGCAAAGTTTTGCTGCCAATGCTGGTTTTCCCTTTATGTAATAGTCGATAGCCACTGCTTTCCTTTAATCTTTTATTCATAATAATCCTTTTCTTTGTATACAGTTGCCAATAAAATGGTCTTTCAAGCAAAAGTCCCTGGAAGTCTGAGATCTACCTGCTGGAACAGGAATAGATACTAATGAGCTCAGTGAGGGAAACAGACTTATGCCTCATGGGAGATTGTCAGAGAAATTAAATAGACTGGGCATGAGGCTTTAGACACAGGCAGAGTGTAATTGCAGCCCTCAGCACTGAGGAAATGCTTTGAATATTACAGCTAGCACTGAGAGGGGAAAACGATCTGAAAGGTACCAACCACTCTGGTACTAATGGTAATGGAGACAATTTTCAGGATACGCGGAAGGTAATTGGTGAAATCAAGTATTTGTCTTGGTATGACCAATGGTTACAAGGTAAAGAATTACATAGCAGTTCAGTTGTGTCAGTGCTCAGTATGCTTTATTATTTACTAGTTCAGTGTAAATTTTCTGTCAATATTAATTTTGATTAAGGGCACTAGAACTGGATGTTGCCTTGGCATGAGTACAAAAACATGTACGCAAGGAGGGTTCTCTTGCTGCAGTTGGTCTTTAGTTAAGGCATGTGTGGACATGCCAGAAGTGTAATATTTACTTTCTTTCTCTTTTTTTGCTTTTAAAAAAGGTAAGGAAGAAAAAATTTTACTTCAAAATGCAACATGAAATTCTTCCTCAGCCTATTTACATTGGCCTGATCCACTAGCAAAAAGGGGGTTAAATGGGCAAAGAATGACTAGTTTTGTCTTCTCAGTCCTGCTATTTTAGTGAGACAAAGGGCTGGGTTTTGCACTGCTTTCTGTCTAGCCTGTAATGAAGGGCATGCTCCACACACCCCCACCCAAATAAATAGCATGGGCTTTAAGAGACTTCAAGTAAGAGGAAAATGTGTGTTAACCCAGGGCTTCGCCTCCTGTTAGATGGTCAAATATATACATCCTTAAAAATGCTTACTCAATAGCATCTCATAGGTACCTTGCTCTGTTCCCAATGTGAAATTTTAAGCTGTAAGATGCTTCTTGTTGGTTAAATCTCTATATAATTAACCACGTTCAGGAAAGGCAAATTCAAATTTGCCAGACAGAAAAATTGAGTAACTAGCTTAAAAGTGAAGTATGACCTGCTGTGTAGCCTGAGAAGACTGAAAGACCACATTTGGACTCTGAGTGTACTGAAGTGAGATAAAAATCAGAGAGGAAGAAAAATAGAATTAAACCAGAGATGGCATATGGACATTGGAGCATAGCCTGTTTGTTAATTAACTTAGGCAGGACAGAAGAAGAAAAAGCTATTTAATTAAAAGAAAAATAGGACTGTGGACTAGCTTGCTGAACAGTTGAAGTACCTGACTGGTTTTAAGATGGAGCTGGATGTGCTTGTGAGTGTGCCTAACTGGGTTGCAAAAGCTTGTTGCTTTTTTAAATTTTCAGTCAGTCCCTAACATTAGGACTGTTTAAAGCTTCATTTTCCAGCTTGGCAATACCTAAATCATGTCTGCACTGCTGTGTACAGATGTTAATTAGCAAACATGTAATTTGAAACTGTGGTCATTCAATCTATGCTAACTCTAGAAGCAACTATTTGTCAACATCAGAAAGGTGAGATCTTCAGTTTGAGCGATTTGGAGTTTGTAGTATTATAGGACTAATGAGCAACTGGAATTTAATTCGTCTCTTCCAACGTCTAATAATATTTTGTGGCACTGATCTGGACTCATCTGGACAAGAGCTAGTCCTTTGACTAGTGCAATGTTCATACCTATTCGGGTGTGCTGTCAGTTTAGTGGGGGTGAAGGCTTTTTATTTTAGTTGTGGGGTTTTTTTTAAAGATTTATCTGACAAAACGAACACTGCTCTACAGATGAGCAGCCGCTGTTTCCTGCCAGACAGGTTAAGGCACCTGCCTACAGGTGCCTTAACAGTAGCATCACAATGTCCACATAATGACTCCTGCACTCAGCTACCAGAAGGGAGAGTATTGGGCCTTAACGGTGTGGATGTATCACAGAAACTTTGGGCTATTAGTGTGGCTTGCTGAGGCCCTCCACAGCTGCTGGTCGATGTATGGGTGCCAAAGTGAGGGAGTTGCCATGAAGAAAATTTCTAAGGTGATACTCCCTGTAAGCCCAAACAGAAGTGTTACAGAGATGTTTAGGAGCACTGAAAGACAATCGAAGGATGTTAAAAGAAGTCCAGGAATTGAGACATACAAAATAGACATGTTTGCAATATGAATTAGGATATCATATCCCAGTCCCTTCTGGGAGACCTCTGATAGTTTGTCAGAGGTAAAAACTGTTAGCCATGTAGTTAAGAGTGTCTCCATGAACGCAGAAGCCAAATCACAGAGCTTTTGGTCTGTAATAGCAAGACAGATTGATGAGGTGCTCAGTGACCTGGCTGCCGTGACCCAGAAAGTTTTCCAGGAAACAGAGGAGACAAGGAAAACTACTGGCCAACTTGGAAAATGCTGAGATAAGATGCTTTAAGTCGTGAAGGAGCTAAATAATTAGCTCTCAAAGAAAGAAAAATATTTCAGAGTGCAGTAGAAGCTAGTTTTCTGGGTAAGATGTTTTGAACTTCCAAAGGGTTTAGGTAAGAAAGGATATTTTTCATACTGTTCCTATTTTACACCCTATTCATAGTCTGTAGAAGGTAAAGACAAGAAATTGGATTGCCTTAGTTTAAATGATGTTATCTTTGAAGAGAAAACTCCTTGTGATGATTATTTGACTAAAATTGACAAAAGGAGGGATTTCAGTAGACAGCTTAAATGATTCACCACTGAGGTTGCTGCAGAATTTACCTGCAGGAAAAGAAATCTCATCATCCAAAGCTTAAACAAATCTGTAATATGCACCTTGGAACTACCCATCCATCTCAGTTGGCCAAGAGACACTTGAGCACTAGAAGGAAAGAAAAAAGAAATTTCATCTGAACTGCTAAAGGTATGAAATTATATTTGTTCCTTACACAGCCAAAGGCCCTTGAGGCATTCTAGAGTAGATTGGTAGTGTGCCAGTTTCTTGTTCATTGGAATTTAAGGCTAAAGATGAAAAGCCCCAGCAGAAGACAAAACAACTGCTAGAGAGAATACTAAAGGAGAGTGCTTTGTCTGTATGAATACTGATGTGATGTGGCCTTGCTTGAGAGAGTCTGGCAGCCAGTGTTTAATACCCGGGCTAGAAGAGTCATAAATAGTTGAAAATCTAGCCAGAAGGAATCCAATGTATTGTAATAGGACTTAAGGTGTTCTGTTGACTAAATTCTTTGTTGCACTGGGGGTTTTGAGTTACAAATATTTAATTCTAAGTTGGCTGATTTTATTTTTTTAACCTTTCTAGCATGTTCTTCAAGTCAACAGAGAAATAACAGTATAGGCATCTGTTAACTACTGTTTCTTTTGGTGGCATGCTCAACTATCAACAGCATGCCAGAATCATAGAATGGCATGGGTTGGAAGGGACCCCAAGGATCATAGAGCTCCAACCCCCCTGCCACAGGCAGGGACACCAAACTCCTGGATCTACACAAGGTTGCCCAGGGCCCTATCCAACCTGGCCTTGAACACCTCCAGGGACAGGGCATCCACTACTTCTCTGGGCAGCCTGTTCCAGCACCTCACCACTCTATCTGTAAAAAACTTCCCCCTAATATCTAATCTAAACCTTCCTTCATTTAGCTTTAATCCATTCCCCATTGTCCTGACATTGTCTACCCTTTTAAAAAGTTGATTCTCCCCCTGTTTATACCCTCCCTTCAGGTACTGGAAGGCTGCAATGAGGTCCCCCCTGCAGCCTTCTCTTCTCGAGGCTGAACAAGCTCAGCTCCCCCAGCCTCTCCTGGTAGGGGAGGTGCTCCATCCCTCTAATCACCTTCGTGGCCTCCTCTGAACCCTCTCCAACAGTTCTACATCTTAGTCTCTTACACAGTCTAGTATACACAACCTTGTGAATGAGAAAACTTGGCTAATTCAGGTGTTGAGGTTGCAACACAGAGCCCTAACAATGTTGTAGAGTTGGCAAAGAGCTAAGGCTTGAAGCTTTGCCCAGCTCTCCCTGTCCCTTACAGGCAACTCAGATGCATGAATGTCAAACTTTCCTGTTAGATCTTTTTTAAAAGAACTTATTAGCACGGTTGCATGTGGAGTTGAAGGTGACTACATGTGCCTGACATGCAAATCCTTTTATACAGCATACAACCTTGAGGAGCATGCTGCTTTGGCATGCAACAAGACATTAGCTTGGACAAAACCAGACTTAAGAGCTCTGATTCCATGACTGTTCTACTAAATGCATACAAAGCTAGAAAACCCTCTTCTCAGGAGTTCAGCTCCTACTTGGGAGCAGGCTGAGGACTAATTTCACTTTTCTGATGAGATGGTAATGTTAGGTGGTATGAGGAGGTGCTGGAAGCTCAGATGAGTGCTGGTGACTTGGAGAAGGGAGGAGGGAGCTATATGGGGGAAGAAGCTGGAAGGTGTTGCAGGGCCCAAGGGCTCCCTGAGTCACTGTCTGTAAGGTCACAGCTGAAATAGGCTTTTGACACTTGAGATCACGCAGCAATCCATGCAGGTTGTGTGCGAGTTCATTAGCACAAATATTATATACAGTCATTGGGATGCCTGTCATGTGACTTCTATGGTTTTAGGGCAAGCAGCAGCATTTAATGAATTGTGACACAGTATGCATGGTTTATACAATAACTGTTTGGTTTCCAGAGGTTTTGCAAAAGGCCGAATGAATCAGAGCAGCATGTACTCTGCCAACTGATTTGGTAGTTATGGACTAGAATTGCAAGGCGGGGGAGGAAAGCACATTATGTGGGAGCAGGCCCTAGGAAGCAATTGTGGACTTCATTCAAGATAATGCAGGGACTAGTCATCCCTCCTAAAAGCTAAATGGAAGAGACAGTCAAATTTCTTTATTGAATAAGAAAGCTAAAAACTAAAAAGTCTTTACCCAGGATCCTGTTCCATGAATGCATGTGTGGGAGGAAGTGAGACTTAATTCAAGAAGAAAACAGACTCCACAACAGGCTAGATGCAGCTGTGCTTGTCCGTGCTAAGTTAGACATAGAAGGTAACCAGAAATCAGAAAAAAGTACACAAAATGTAGAGACAAAACAAGGAGCATGAATGCATACTCTGTTACTCACACATTCCAGGATTAATGTAGCCTCTCCTTTTTTTACTCAAACGTTAAAAATTTTTCCCTTTATGCTTGATGTGGAAAAGACTTTATATTTTCCTTTTTTAATACAGCAAGGTAGAATTAATTCAGATATTTTCGTGAAGGTGCCTGTAGAAATCCATACATTTTACTGAAAACTAAATAGGTGAAATAAAACCAATAGTTGTTGGTATGATATAAGATCAAAATTAGAAGAATCCAGAAAAGCTCTTATCATGAAGTCAGCCACACTGCAAAACATATATATTTTGTAGAAAGCATTAATAATTCAGAAAATATTTGTAAAAGTTTGCTCTCATGTCAGAAGAATTACTTACATAATATATTTCCCCCAAGCATAACAATAGAAGTGCACAATATTCCTCAGCTTTTATACTTGAACATTCTGTAACACTGTGTCTAAAGCAAAAGAAATGCTCCTTTCCAGTTTCATCAGCAACCTTCAGGCATGTACACTAGATCTTAAATTCTGTCACTGCTGTGTCTTTATCTTTGTTTACAAAGCAGGTACTTCAGCAGCATATATAGACCTTACCTGAGATCAAGGGTGTGCTAGATACTGCACAAATATGTTGTAGTAATCCAGTGCCTGAAGAATTTCCCTTTGTAGAGGTGGAAAGGAGAATAAACATATTTATACATATTTTATGTATACATATCAGTGGAATAGAAAAGTATATTATTTGATAAGTGTTCTGTTAGGTTTGCAGTACATTAAGATTTTATTTCTATGTTTGCTAATATTGAGATGTGGTTTGCTTGGGGGAGAGCTGAGCTAAACTGGAAGACAAAAGGAGGATTTAGACTTTATTTTCCAGGGGAAGGGGAGGGATGGAAGTTAAGTGTGGGCAGGGCAGCACCTCAGAGCTCACAAGAACAATGTCAGCCTTTTGCTGGATTCATCCCAGTGCTATTTCCACTTTCCTGACAGCTCTCATAAAGACTCTTTTTACCATTAGATGTGCAAGGGTAAGCTAGCTGGAACACACCACAAGCTTTTAGAGCCACGTAAGCCCTACTCTGCAGTGAACAGGCAAGTTGTGCTGGTTTGCCTGTTTTTTCTTTTTACTTTTCCCAAAAACTGCATACAGTTTCTGACACAACTTCTGTCTCTGCTGGGGGACTGAATTACCAAATGGTTGTATGTTTGCAAGTGGGAATGAGAAGCCCATTGTTTACAAATGCGATGGGAGTGGGACCCATCCATAGGAAAAAGTCTCCCAAAGTGCTCTCTGCATACTTGTGGGGGGCGGTGTGGAAGAGGAGGTTAGGGAATGCTGATCTGGAGCCTATAGCTCCAGCTGTTTAAAATGCCTACATTGCTTGCCTCTGAGCTCACAATACAGCTGGCATGCTATCAAATATCCCAAAGGGTATTAGCAGTGGGATTGTAGTAAAAAACTCTGTGTTTAATAACCAATGCTGTTTTAAAATAAAAACATACCAGTGATGAGAGGGGAGGAACCCAACAAAAACACGACTGTGCATGTCCTTCTCTTATTTCACTATGTATGTGTCTTTGTAGAGCAAGGCTTTGCTGGTGCAAGCATTGTTCCTAGAGATTGTTCACATCTCTCCACCTTACTGCTCCGACTGAGTTTTTCGGTTTCATGGTCTGAGTTTT
This sequence comes from Gallinula chloropus, assembly GCF_964237585.1. Taxonomy (NCBI): domain Eukaryota; kingdom Metazoa; phylum Chordata; class Aves; order Gruiformes; family Rallidae; genus Gallinula; species Gallinula chloropus. The sequence continues at coordinate 69,047,148 of NC_140088.1, read as the reverse complement.
GAAATTTAATTTTTAATTCTCATAATCACTTTGTATTTAGGTATTGATCCTCCCTTTTCCTTTCACTGCTGAAGTGCTGATCTAATTTCTGAAAGCTGTAGGAAATATATAACCATGAAGTCCTTTTGCCTTGACCCCTTCCTGACTGCTGCTGGAAGTGCAGTTCTACGTGGCATCTGTACATTCCCACCTATCCTTATAGTTACCATAGAAACTGGCCACAGGCTGCATAAAGCCACTTATGAGGCAAGGAGGAAGGGATAAGCCTTTCAGTTCCTAAAATAGAATAATGAGTGTAGGGCTGAGAACAAATCTCACTTTAATTGCCCAGGGTGCACACCCAGCAACGTATGAATTCTGGTGGTGCTGTGAAGTAGCATTCAAATAATACATCTTATTCAAGGAAATGCATGTGCATTGCTCCAGCCCAGCTGCTCCCCTCTCACTGCCATCAGGGGTCATCATGTTCCCAAACTGACCTGTGACCAGGCAAGGTTATGGAAGCTGATAAAGCTCCCATGCCAGAAAGTACCTCAGAGTCGCAACAGTTGAAACAGAAAGGTCGTAGGATGTTTTGATCTTGCTTTAACAGGGGAAAACTCTTCCTCTCCTTTATATCTGCGCATGCTTGCACAAGAGAATTTTTGGGCCTGGCAAAAAAGATCGAATTCAGCTTGTTTTGGTTCTGAGACAAAATCCAATTTTTCCTTTGACAAGAGGTGATGCTAATTTTTCTGTGGTTTTAGAGTCTGGGTTATTGTTTTTAGCTGGCCAGCGTGAAAACTGAACAGGTATTCTGCTCTGATAGCAGCCTCTCTGTAGAGATGGTGTGAATGATCACATAATGTGTGAGGCAAAGGCAGAGGCTGATGAAAGCTGCAGCCTGGCAAACCTGCAGCCGGTGAATGTAGCAGAAACTCATCTGACATCCAAGCCCAGCCTCGGCAATTCATTCTGCTTCCAAACGTGGGTGGGATTTTGGGTGGCATTGAAGCGATACCACTGCATGCCCAGAACACTGAGGAGCTGGAAGCTTTAGTCTTTTTCCTTCTACCTCCTGTCTTGCTCTCAGGTTTAAGCTTCTGCAGTGGTAAAAAATTATTAGGAAAAGGCCCCTTTCCCTGGGTTTACTGAAACCTGAATTCAGTAAAATTAAGATTTATCAGGCTTCAGATTTAGGTACCCAGTGCTTTGGGGATGCCCATTTATCAGAAGGAATAAGGAACGAAATGTGCTGTATGCTTCACTGATTTCTTGATGGAAGGTGATAAGGGCTCTGAAGGGCAAGAATGGCCCATGCACCACATACACACTTACAATATATGTTACTGGCGGTTGAGTGCAGCTGCTTCTGGCTCTTAAGGACTACCAGAAGTTACCTGACTGTACCATGGTCCTGAGCTGAGGCTAATGTTAAAATTTCAGGAGGGCTTATTAATTCAGGGCTGGGGTGTTACTAACCACAACCGCATGGCTCTGGACAGTGCAGAACATGGTTGAAACTGCTGAATCTACTGATTTGCCTCACTGTCGGTTTGTGCTGCTGCTTTCTTCTGAGCCAGGCAGCTGTTCGCTGGCAACTGGAGGAAGAACACTGTGCTCTCAGTCCTGGAAGCTGCTGAACAGTTGTCAAGGGGAAGCTAAGGTCTATTAACTACTTATCCTGACTGCATGAGAATCAGGAACAACTTTGGATCCAGTTACTGGTTCTTAGCAACTGCTGATGCTAGATCCTAGTTTAATTTATAGCAATTAATTTAGAATTACACATGGATTTCCTCACACTTTTCAGTTAATTGCATTATAAATGAGACAAGACTGACTTTCCCCTCTCCCCCAACCTCAACACTATTCAACTTTAGTGAAATCTTATAAATAATATATTTGTGTAGCCTTCATGGTATATTTCAGTGGGTCTTAACCTCTTTGTGCGTAATACAGCTCATTAATGGTTGCATTTCCCAGAATAGATTTTCTTAATTACTGTGTTCTTAACACAGTAACAAAAATAGTCTTCAAATTCTAACAGAGTAAATAGTAATATTTAAACCCCACCTTTTTAATATATTTTATCTGATTGGTAAGACAATGGAACTTAACTTGAAGAAAAGTTTCTCAGCTGCCATGTGGAAAAAACACCCCCAGTTTATTAACAGAGGAAAATACTACAGATGAACTTACTCTGGTACCATATTTGTATTGGTGGTATGTGTTCACTCATCCAGTTCCTAATGAAAACAACAGATAGAATATACTTCATTCAGGTAGCTCTGTAGATTAAACTGTTTAAATATTTACATTTTGAGAAGTGTCTACTTGCCAGTCTTGGACACTACTAAACATATTTTTTTCCTATGAAATACAACCCCAGGTCCGATACTTTTAATCAGAGACTCCATGGTTTATATTTGCAGATTGTTAATTTCTAATAATCTTTATGCAATGAGAGAAAAGCAAAGCACCCTGCAATTCTTTTTCATATGCATGGTTGAAAGCATAGAGCATAAACAGAACTTTTCAAGGACTAAAACGTGCCTATGGCCCGCTGCATTCCCTGTTCTGCTTCTTGAGATAGCTGATGGAATTTGTTTCCAAAGGACCAAGCCTGCTACAATACCACCTTCTGCTACAGAACATTGTTTATTCATGCAACCAGCATCGAACCAGCTCCTGTCAAAAGGCACCTGGATTGATAACAAAGGTAGATAGATGCATGCATTATGAATGTTAGCAGAAAATGCTAAGCAGCTGAAGACAAATTCATGCATTCCAAAGCATTTTATTTCTTTTTAATTACCCCTTTGGAAAGGAGAATTGTAATGTGTGATGTATTTATATTACATGGTGTGAAAGCTCAGAACTTGCCCTGAGTCACAGCTGTAATATAATGCTTTTATTTATAATAACCTCTTATTTTAAACAAACAAAAGGCAAAACCCCCTTGTCCAGCTCTTTCTGTACTGTTTAGAAATCAAATATTCAGCTTCAATAAGTAATGTAACACGCTAACTTTCTCAGCCTACACTATTCCTTGGAAGTAGTGCAATTGTTTAACATATTGTAGCAGTACAAAGTGCAGATCTGGGACTATGTTTATCAATGCAACTTGCTTATTTTTAAAATTATTCTGGTGGTAGCACTGCTATTTATCTGCAGAAATCTTTGTAATGCAATGAGAGTTTAATCCTGGGTTTGGTGTATTTGATGTAGCTGATATATATATATATATACAAAATGATAAATAGAAAATGTGCATGAAGAATTAAAGGACAGTATTGGAAACTGGGAAAACAACTGTAACACAAGTATGTCTTTGTATCAGAGCTGTCCTCAGCCAGACCAGTGTCTCTTCTACAGACAACACTATGTGCAATTTGTTCATGCAGTAACCCAATTGGTAGCAGTAATTTCAGCATTGCAACTTGCTGCCTGTGTGGCTATTGGAAACTGGAAAAGGAATGAATCAACAAATCTCCCAGCAGATTGGAAGATGATAATGCAAGCAGAGTGAGTCCTGAGCTGCAGAAAGAACCCTGGAGGAAAAATCTACATAGATATTTTCACATGACAGGCTTGAAAAATGTAACAGATGCAGGATTTGCAGCAGGATGTAGGAAGAAATGCTAGGGTAAGGCAAATCATCTCCTGGGAATATTCCCAACAGAAAGACATCTGGCCTAGGATTAGAAATCTGGACTATTTCATCTGAATAATTGTAAAACACTTATAACTTACTCTCTTGGCGATCTTCAGCCTCACTGTGCACTGTTCCTTTTGTTAAAAGCCCATTTTTCCTCTCTTCCTCCCTCTTTTTTTTTTTTTTTTTTTCTTTTTCAATTGAGTCCCCTCTAACTGCTACATTGTCTTTAACCAGCACCTTTATATAGTGTAATTCAGAGTAGATGAGTTGAAACTTGTGTGATCTGGTGTGTCAGAAATAGGAGCACAGTATTACCAAAGCACCTATTCATGCTGCTTGGGCACCTCTTTTCTTTTTCTTTGAAATATGTTTAATGCTTATGCAGATATCTATTTACATTATTTAATTTCTACAAGTTTTGTAAAACGCCCTTCACTACAAAGCTTTCCTTCATGCCTAACAGCCCTACCTCCTGTACTGCATTTTAAGTCTCCTTATGTGACTCCTCATGTAAACCACCCCAAAATACAGCCTCTTTTTTTTTTTTTTTTCATTCTAGTGTTTTGGCAAACTGCTTATCTTCCAGTTTAATGCTGTGAAATTGTTTTCTAGAGGGATGCCTGTGTGAGTCTTCTGATTTTTTTTTTTGAGATGTAAAATATATTCATTGGCGGCTTCTCCTTACAAGATTTTATACTACAGAAATATCTTTCCAACCTCAGACAGGAATATCTGACTATATCCAATCCAAATAGGAATGATACCAGAAAAAGAGAGGAGCAGATGCTGGCTCCAGAAATGATTAGAGAAGCAGAGATTTCTGCATGCTGAGTGCAGTTATTGGCACGGCACGCAGGGGCCACTGGCAGTCCTGGGTCAGAGGCACATACTGAGCAAACTTTGATCCTCATCACGAATATTTAAGACTTCACTTATGTGAAAGCTCCATTGGCATTTCACATATGTAACATGAATAAAAGTCAAATACTTTGCCTAAGCAAGAAAAATCCTGAATACTATGCTTAAGCTTATCACTTATAAGAGTTTCTTCATTGATTTCTACTTGTAGCAGCTTTTAAAAGCGTTTAATTATTGCATGTACTTCTGGAAGGGATGTTGATGCAGTATGATTTCGTCATGTGAGTAGATAGTTTGGGATAGCTATGTTTCATCTCAAAGCTGTAGTAGCCTGACAATATTACTTATAAGAATTTTTTTTTTTTTTTTTTTTGGTCAAAACACTGGAACCGGGGAATCTTTCTGCTGCATCATGTTTGCAATGGTGAAACGGGCAGAGTTCAGTTGTACTGCGTATAACGTGAGGAAAATTGGGGAAAGACGCCATCTACAGCTACCTCTGCAGCATTTCTTTTGGTTATGTTGGGGTTTTGGGGGGTCTTTTTTACAAAGCTATTGTTGAAAACCCAATTAAGAAATTCTGTCTGTTACTACCAATGTAGGTGAGTAAATATTTTCCACCTTGTTGCCTTTTTTGTTTTTTGGTGGTTTTTTTTTTGGTTTTTTTTTTGTTTTTTTTTTTACATATACAGGCCTAATGTTAAGCAAAGATAATTTGGAATTAAATTGCTCTGTTTAAATTTTCTTACTGTATTTTTATTTTCTCTGGTTAGAATCTAAATTCACTGTCTGCACAGCCAGCTGTGGTCACAAGGAATCTGTACTGGTTTTATACAAATGTTCCGTGTCAAGAGTGATGTTGCCAAAGAGGTTAAGATATGTTTCAATAGGGAACTGGGAGCCTTAACATGCTCCCAGTAAATAAAATTCTAAGGAAAGGTGTAGCTTGATGGAAACAATAGGGTGTGATTGTCTGCTTGGAAGTAGTTGCTTTCCTATGTTTGCCATTATTCAGCATTGGAAAATACCTGATACATTTTCTCCCAAACTGAACGCATGCTTCCAGGGAGAAAATGTGCTCCTCTGTCTCCCCACGCTTCTCCATGGTTTGAGTGGATGTACTATGATGTGATTTGTGGTGTATTCAGGAAATCACCTGTACTCCTTAGTGGTAAGCTTGATGCCAAAGCTAAAAGTCATCTACCTGCTCCTGGGGTTCCAAGCAGGAGAGCATGTTTGAACAGAGTGCTGCACTTAAGAGCAGTGAGGCCAGCAGTTTGGAAATCAGTGCTGCCTATAGATGTGTGGCGAGAAAGTATGTATATAGCTCAGACACTGCTGTGTGGGAGAAAAAGTTGTCATCAGCACTTGGCACTTGAGAGTTTTTTGGGAAAAAAAGATGGAAACGGCCTACTGTGTAATATTTACTGTAACGAGTAACAATGATCATACCAGGGGCTAGTTGTAACCTCTCTTGAGGCTTCCTGGAGGAAAGCTTTGCTGCAAGTTTTTGAGACATGCTATTTACCTCCCTAAAGTCTGTGTTGGCCCCTCAGCTCTCCTAGTTTCTGCAGGACATGGGGACTTTTAGCCGAGGGATTACCACTAGTACTCTATAGTCATTAGTGAGGACAGAAAACCAGGTACCACCTACAGAAGTAGGCTTTTCAAAGGCACCATCGCTGTATTTGCTTGTCGTTTACTATGACTCCGAGGAGGATGGAAAGTGGCAGCCACTACTGCGGGATGAACGTGAACTAAGGCTCAGTATGTCTTTAAAGAATGAACCAAAGAAACGGGACACGGTAACCCCTTTATGAGTCTGCCTCCGCAGAGCCCGCCCGGGGCTGCAGCCGGCACAGCCGACCCTGCCCCGGTGCCCGGTGGAAGCCTCTACGGCTCGGGTCGGGCTGGCCGCGGGGGCCACCTGCCGTGCTACGGTCCCCGATCTTTAATGCAAGCCCGAAAGGCCCGGCTGCAGGAGGCTGAGGGGGAAAGAGAGAAAGGCGGCAGCAGCCGGCTGAGACGCGGATCTGCCCGGCGGTGCCGCCACCGGCGGCCGCGATGGCGGCGAGCGGAGCCAGCTCCTGCGGGTGCTGGCGGGGTCTAGGGCTGGAGCCCTGGCAATCGCCCCGCCACTCCGCTGTGTGTCGAGTCCCTCTGGCTCGGCGGGCGCCGCTTTTCTCCCACTGCCCGCCCTCTCCGCCGCTGTGCTCGCGGCTGGCCGCTTCGGCTACCGGTGCGGTAGGGAGCGGCCCGCCAGCTCGAAGCGTTCGTTACGAGGCTGCGGCATCGCCCGCTCCGAGCCGCCTCGGCGGGGGCCGGCACCGCCCTTCGGGGCTGTTCCCGGCGTTTCCGCCGGAGCGGGCGCTTGCTCCGCAAGTCGGTCGGGGCGTGGAGGGCAGCGCGCAATAAAAAAGGACGTGCAGAAGGAGTACCGCGACCTTTTAGGCGTCCAGGGGCAGGGCGGGTCGGGACGGGACGGGACGGGACGGGAGCGGTGTTCGGGCGGTGCGGAGCGGGCAGCTCCAGAGGTGCCAGCGCCTGGGTTTGCGGTGCGCGGCTGTGCGTGTCTGTTGCAGCGTGAGCTTACCTGTGCTGCGCTCCGCTCTGCGGCGGGGTGGTCTCAGTTATCTGCCGTGGCTTGGAGCTCACTGTGCTCTGCATGGGCGGGAGGAAAGCATTCCCCGCTACGCGCTTTAGGAGCGCGGTGATACCATCTTTTCTCTCTTTTTTTTTTTTTTTCAGGTAAAAACCGTAAGAAGTTTGAGCATGGCCTAAAGTAGACGTGAATTTGTTCAGGGGTCTCTGCCATCCAATATCTGGAAAACAAAAAGAAAGAGATGCACAAGGCAGGAAAGTTTGCTCACAGCGCCGATTTCAAGGTAGCAAAAATGGCATCTTATTACAAAGAGAAGGTGCTGCATGATGGAAGGATAAAATGGCATGTGAGATTCTCTGCAGATCAATGCACTTGGGAAAACCAATCTTAATTTACCACATTAAAACCAAAGACGCTGAATGACATGGCATGAGACAGCTCAAAATTCTAACACTTCATCCTAAGCAAATGCTAGCTCCGTAGCAATCAAAAAAACCCCAAAACCAAACAAAACCAACCAAACAAACTAAAACCCAACAAAAAAACCAAACAAACACAGAAAAACCCAAATCCCAAACAATTAGACTGATAGGAATTATTAGAAAAGGGATAGAAAATAAACTATAAAAAAGGGATGGAAAACAAACTATAAAAACTTATTGTGCCCTTGCATAAATGCCTTAGCTTGCCTGCAGATTCATTGGTCCCTGAAGTTCTGGTTACTTCACTTCTGAAAGTGAGTTATAAAACTAAAATAGATACAGAGAAGGACAACAAGGATGATCATAGATATGGAAAGGCATTTTCTGTAGGAGTCATTAGAGAGATTAGGGTTCTTTGTGCTGGATAATTAAGTCTATGTGGTGTTGGGTTTCGTGGACATCATCAACAGTCATTTCTCATTCACCTGTTCTTTTTTTTTTTTCTTTCTAATTCAAAAAATGAGGGGTATTGTGAAAATGTGGTGAAATGTTATGTGATCAAATATTAGGAAAATTGGTGGAAGGGGAAATTCTGAAGAGCTATTAAATGTACTTTGATAGGAAAGTCTTTAGCCTCGAATTGCTAGAGTGTGGCAGTGTGTATAAGGAGCAATAATGCTGCACGTTTACCTTTCTAAGGTGCATCAGGCAAGGAAAACCAATATGGCAAAGTGGACTTTTAGTTTGGTCTAATGTGGTTATTCCTGTGTTTTCATGTGATGGGAAGAAGATGCAGCAGAGACCACAGCAGGCGTTTGTATGCCTTCTGGTACAACTGCCTTGGAGAGGAGTTGTATCCTTTCCCCTTCTCCTGCTCTGGAGCATGACCTGCCTGTTGCAGTTGCTTGACGTTTCAAAGCTGGTGGGGAGCTGTAGTTGTATTGTGGTGCCACACAGATTGCTGGGTTTTTAGCTAGGGTGCACAGAGCAGGAATCAGGTGTAAAGAATCAAAATGGAGATGACTCTTGTGACATCTGTGGAAGAAGGTGCATTTTAAGTTCTTCTCACTTCATCCTTGCACTGCAAAATGCTGCAATTGCAGTCCTGTTCTCCTAGGAATGCAGAAGTCTGAACTTATGAATGCTTTTGTGAGCACTTCTAGGCATTGTAGGGAGAATTTTTGACTCTTCTCCCCCACTCCCCCATCTGCTAGCAAAGATAAATGTGTAGGAACAGTGTCTCTCGCTATTGGAAGCTCAACAAGGATGCTATTTGCCTGAGGCAGTACTTATTACTCTCAGAGCTTTTAACTTGGAATGGACCCCATCTTTAGATATATAATTAAGTCCTTATTTCAAGAAGAAAAATGTAAATTCAGCTTTTAAAGCTTTAGTATGTGAAACAAACTTTATAGAACAAGAGCATAGTGTGACTGAAACAGTATTGATGCATCGTTTATGTGTTTTGTAGTTGTTTGCAACTACAGAATGAGTTAAAGCATGGGTCTGACTGACAATGAAGAAAAATCTGTATTGTAGTTGTGTATGCCATGTAGTGTACTTTTTTCTTATTGCACAATCATTTAGGACGGGTTGACTGCTTTCTACATTCCCAAACGGGAAAAGGTGATAAAGCTGCTTGTTGCACTAAATTTTGTACTAGAATGATAAAGCCACAATCATAGGGTACAGTGTATCATGAAATGCCTTCACTAATTACTCATTTCCTTTATTTCCTGAATCTTTCTTCATCTTAAATTATAATGGGAAGACATCAAATAGCTCATTAAGTAATGATGTCACATATGAGAACCTTTACTCTGTTTTTTTAGACATGAGTTTGAAGTTAGCTACGTCAATGTAAAATACACTTTAGCACTCCTGTTTGATAATTGGTTGTTCATTATGGAAGTCGAAGGTCACCACTGAGTTTTATGAGACTGTAATGGGGAGAACAAAAATTGGCAGATGACAGGATTTGTGGAAATGGCATCTTCGTGTTTTAATTGAGATATGTTGTGTTACATACTTCTGTTCATTTGCTCTTGTGCTATACTGTTTTCCATCCCATCTGCCATTGTACTGCACAAACAATGTTATGATGCGAGATATCATTGGTAAAAAAACCCCAACAACACCCAACAAACAAGCTATATTTAAAATTTATGTTTGGTAAAGATGGTTATTTTAACAGTGTGCAGCGAATGTATTTTCAGTGGTTGACAGAGTAGCAGCATTAATAACGAAGTTTGGAAATTTATAAGGTTTTCTCACAGTTCATGTCTTAGGTCCCATTCTGAATTGTAGAAAGTCAAACACTTCAGTCTTGTTTTCTAATTAGTTTTCTTTGCAGATAATTGCCTTTTCCCCAGACACTTACAACATCCTACACTGTTTTAAGAGTTATTGTGGAGTTCACTTATCTAACCATATAAGTCCTCTAGAATTTATAAAATAAATAAATGCTGTTGCTTTTATTTAAGAAAACCACAGTCTATCAGTTCTAGTTGGATGTATTTAAGTTTACAGGCTTCTGTACATAAAGCTCAATTACATCTGAACTATTCAGGGTACTAAAGTGTTTGAACTGAAGGAACTGATGCAGGCAAGATTTCCGGTTAGAGCCTGCTGAGGTCTTCATCAATGGCAGGGTCTTTATCATTATAGAGTTAATAATAGTGAAATCGTGCTTTTTGTTTTTACTACACAATTGTATTAATTTTCTTACTTTATAAAAACAATTTTGGATAGTGACAGGAATATATCAGAATTTTAGAAACAGTAATTCATTGGAGGATGCAGATGAGGAATAATGATTTTTCAGCTACTTTAGATTTTTCCAAATTTAAATAAGGAAAACACATTTCAAAAAAAGTAAAACAACGTTTACAGTGCTTTAATATTACTGGCCCCAGTTTATTTAAAAAAATATATGCATAGAGGCATTGGAATTATTTTAATAAAATCGTTATGGTAATGGTTTTTCCCTTTGGTTAGGAATATTATTAATATATTTTAGAACATAAAAGGTGACAAGTGTCTGCCAAGTAGAAGAGCTTCAAAGAGGTCAGCACAATTACTCTAGGTCCTGGCAGCTATAACCAAGCTCCTACAATGGAGTTGGCTAGAAATAGCAAAAAGCAGAGAGTCTAAAGAGCACAGTCAGCTGGCATGCTAATTTAAAATGCCTCTGTAATGTTAATTCCCTCTTTAAAAAATGATCAAGCATATTACTGAATGCTTGTGATAATGTTTTTATTATGCTAATATTCTGGAAAGCTAAACTGAGCCATGCCAAGTGCAGAAATGATTGAACACTTGCACAGTCAAGCTTGTGTCCATAGTGAGCAAAGCCGTCTTTTTTTTTTTTTTCCAACCAGTTTTTAAAGTGTCCATAACCCAACAGATCCAAACACAAATCTAGCCATTAATACTTACATATAAAGAACTTCTTGAACTTTGTAAAGTAATGGATTTGGGGAGTTCAATTTGCAGTAGATATGGAAGGTAAGTAAGCAGCTGAGATTTTTTGCGTTGCTGAATGGCAGGTAGGGCCAGGGTACTGACACTGTCTAGCGGTTGCCAATGTCCTAATGCTGTTGGGCGTTCTTGGACATGATGGAGAAGCCAGAATGTAACATTGCCATTTTACAGTTGACTTGGAGAGAATATTAGTAATCCTATTGGGCATACCCCTCCACAAATTAATTGTTTTATGTTTGTGCAGCAGTGTGACACAGCTGTCTAAAATTGATGTAATTTGTCTGTGCATGTAACATCATAAAGTTATCACCACTGTAGGGTTACCTATTGCTTCTGAAGTGTTCTGAGATCTTGCACAAAATTGTGTGGGTTTTCTCTGGTGTGCACAGCTTTTGCTTTACATGTTAAACTGTCTTTATCTCAACCCATGAGTCTTTTTACTTTTACTCTTCCGCTTCTCTTCCTCATCCCACCATGGGGGTAGATGAGCGAGCAGCTGTGTAGTGCTTAGTTGCTAGATGCATTTCTTTATTTTTCTTTAAATCACAGAAAAAAAAAAACTGAGTTAAAAAATAAGTTTCTAGTATAGTCCATATCCTGAGTGCTACCTTCAAAATACATCTTTCACTGTTTTATTTTTTATTTGCAAATATTCCAGATAAACATCTGGGATTTTGGTAATATTTTTTTCTTAACTGTAGGTCACAAAAGGTTAAAAATGAAAGAGATTTTCCCTCTTCCCCACCCCCCCCCCACCCCCTTTCCTTCCTAAGAAGGGGAGTAATATTTAAATACAAATGAATATATGTATGTATTCTACATATGAAACATAAATTATCTTTTAAATTTATTCAGTTCTTTGATAGTGTTTTCCAAGCTACATGGGGACTACTGCAGAAAACTTGAAGACGTGGTATTTCATGTAAGATTTCTGTATGTAAGACCTCTTGAATCACAGATTTTCTTGAATTATTTTAACATATTTGGCCATAATTTTGTTATTTTAGGTAAGTAATGCCTTAAAATAAGGGGCTTTGATAGTTCTGCTGTGTTTTCAGGATCTTAATAAGTTGTGTTATTTGTAATTATTCTCCAAATGTCTGACAGATTTTTTAATATTAAAAAGTAAAGTCCCACTTCTAAAGCATCTAGCAAAGAAATCTGCCTGCTGAGTAGTTGCTTGCCCTGATAGGTTTTGTGTGTGGTATTTCCATTTCTTGTTTATAATGCTTATCTCATTATCCACATTTTTGTCTTCTATTAAAAGGTATCATTGTACACTACCCTGTAGGTCAGGGTAATGATGTATTAATGTCATTTTGATAAAAGCATCTGGGATTTAATTGTGTGGCTCCTACAGAATACTTGACAGATCTAGGTCAGCCTGTGCTAATTTCAAAGTCTGTAGGTTACCACTTTAGTTTTACTCCCAAGTCTTTTTGTACTGTCTGGCTCTTTTTGCTATAGCTCAACTTACTACTTATTAAAGAAATAATTACACTTAAAAAAAATTGACTATTAAATCACTTCTAGAGATGAAAGGCTGCAGATCTGCTATCTGTAGCACAAAAAAATCCCACCAAACACACAAAACCTTTTTAATTATAAGAACTTTTACAGATTAGCAGTTCTACTTTAAAAGCAGTCTGAGAAGTGACAAAGACATGCATTATAACTCTTGTGTTCTGTTGAGACGCATGAATTTTTACAATATTGTTTTAAACAGTGTGTTCTTTAACGTTTCTAACACATCTTTTCAAACAAATTGCAGATTGAATATGACTTCCATCTGAAAGTCCTCAGTAGCTGCTGTTCGCTCTCCCTTATTACAGGTGATTCTCAAGTAGCAACATGAGCTATATATAGCATTTATGACAGAGGAAGCTTGAGCAGTACTAATTGCATAGTCTGAATTATAGTTTATAATTAAAGAAAATAATAATAATAAAAGTGAATAACAGATTACTTCTATTTTACCTTCTAGTATTTTTTCCAAGAAATGCATTAGGTGGCAGCAGTGTCATGTAGTGATCCAGCTTGTAACCATTTCTAAGTATTTCACGCTAGTGCTTCAGTATTCAGCGTTTTGTCAGGAGTCACATTTTCTGTGAATACCATTGCAAAAATATGTCACGTTTTCTAAATGCTGAATAAGCAAAATGTATAGTGTTTAAGTATGTAGAATCTGCGTAGTTACCTCAAGTTATACAAATAGAGAACAAAGGCAAGGGGATTTAATTATATAGTGAAAAGGTGCTTGGGAATGTGATAATTTCAATCTGGAATTAACTTCTGATTTCTAGATTTGGATAATTTCAGGTAGTATTTTAGCTACCTCCATGTTTTATCTTTTAGGAAGAGAGAGAGGAAAGGTCAAGGGAACTTGCAGAAAGTACAAGTGAAGTTTTTAATAAAAACTTGTTTTTCTTTTACATAATTTATTCAGAAGCAATTTTTGAATTCTGTATTTAACCAGTGGTGTTAGTGCAACAGTTTTTCAGGAGAACTTAAAATCATCTTCTGTTTTAAAGAACATTGTCCATTTCATCACTGTTAAAAATCAAACAGAATATTTTGTTCTGTATTCTGGTGTATGTGAGTGCACAAAAATTTCATGACTTTTTTGGTAGAAAGATCTGTATGGATGCAAATTCCTGTGTAAATACTAATACTGTTATAGAAGAAATATTACCAAATACTTGAATACTTGTACAATGGAGTTTAAAGAAATTATAGGAGAAGAGCAGGAAATGTCTGTCAGATCTGGTGTCCTAAAGACTGTAAGATATCTTTATCTTTCATCATGACAGCTTTCATTTATTTTTTAAGACTGGTTGTACTTAAACAAGTTTGGCTGCTTCTGAGGCAGTCTCATCCTACATAAAAGGATAAAAAAGAAATCATAAAGCTCTTTGGGGAATTTAATGTTTATTTGCCTACCGGATTTCTATCTTAGATTTGTTGAAAAGTCTTTTGAGGACAAAGAGGAACTTTGTTTCTGTCCATTAAGGGAAATAATGAACACCTTCATGGGAAAAGATAGACATCTTTCAAGTGTAATTATTAGCTTCTCTTTAAGGAGCTGACCCATAAACAGAGCCCAGCGTTAGAGTGGGTCAGTACTTCCCTAACTCAAAGTCCTTACTGTAGATGATCTTAGCAGTTATTGCCCTATCTCTACCTACCATTCTTATGAATCCTGTTTGGATTTATCTGTTTCTTAGTTTCTGTTCATAGTGTTGGGGTTTAATGTGGTGGTTGTTTTTTTGAATTTAAAAAAAAATATTTTTGTTTTCCCACCTGACATTTCATTGTCCTGTTTTAGTCTGGTTTTGGACAACGTAGAAATATTGGTCATAGATTGAGATGATACTTCTACAGTAGTCAAAATCGAGGGTCAGAGGGGAAAACATTTGATTCATTGGCGACCATTAAGTTAGATGTTGAACCTTTTGTATCTGTTTAGTTTTAATATAATATTTTATTTTTCTTGATATCCTTATGTTTCTCCTATGGGTAGAAATAATCATCCCTGAGTCTTGTCATCCTCTCGTTTCTCTTAAAATAAGACAATTTTTCATTAGTTCTGAGGACTTGTTTGCAAGGCTATACTTGGTACCAGAAAACCTGCTGCAGATACTAATTTCTTCTAATACTTTTAACTGATCCCATTTGATCCTGCAATTACCTTACATGTGGATATATATAAGCATAATTTATCAGGGCCATGCACCAACAACATGATCCTCAGGAGGCAGAGGGCATTCCAGTACTCTGAAAACAGTTCCATTCTCTGGAGTTTTTGATGTTGCTTTCTCGTTAGCAAAACATATCCTGATTCTATGTTTTTATTTGTTTTAATATAAATTTGCTTGAAAATAACCAGTACAGAAACTTCAATAACTTAATAAGTTTTCAGTTAAAATATAATAACACAACAAGAAACAAACATGAAAACTAGACACAAAATATAAGTTCTTAGGTAGCTAATAAACTATTTGGAGTGTTTTTTTTCAGCACTTGCAATGGCTGTTTTGGCCTTGTCTTTTCCCTAGAGAAGTGTTGAGTGTGTAGTAATACTTGGGTTGAATCTTTATGTTTTATTTTACACAACCAGTATTTTTAGGTCAGAGCTCTCTCGTTGTGCCTCAGAACCCAATTTGCTTGTCTAAGGTGGTGTTTTTTTCTTTTTTTTCCCTGGCTATGCATTCGTATTTTAGATAAGCAATGAATTCCCAGAACACATTTTCGCTGTCAAACGTAGGCCTCCATCCAGCAAAGCACTTAACTGTGTATTTAACTATTAACATGTAACCCTTGCATTTGACTGCAGTAGGACTGCTTACATATTTTAAGCTATGGACGTACTAAAGTGCTTTAGTGGATCAGTGCCCACTTGTAATGCCAAGGAAGAGCAACAAATTTGTGTTATGTTACTGGGATAGGCCCTTTGATACACATCTGCAAAGTGTTCAATTAAAAAAAAATCCTATTTTATAATGCAAATTTTTTAGCTATTTAAACATATGCACTTCATAAATATAGCAGAATTAGATTGAAAAAACAGCTCTTCATTTTCAATTGCTCTTATGGTGAGTATTACTATGCTTTGGTAGATTGGCAGTAGTTTTAAGAATGCGTAAGGACTGATGTGTCAGGCTGGGACTTAGGGATGCCTGCAGCTTTAGGGATGCTTGTCCACAAAATATGGTCTGGAGGACAAGCTGGAGGAAGTGAGAAAATAGTGCTTAAACTGAGCAGCAGTATCAAGAGATCTGTGCTGAGAGGAACTCCCTTAGTTTAAATGTTATAGCCCTCAATGGTATAATTATATTAGGGAGTTTGTGATATATTGTGCTGGGAAAGATGAAAAATATGCAAATGAGGTTATTAAAACCAAAAGTCTTTTATTTAAAAACGTGTTTAAAAAACAAGCCATTGACAATTGTTGTGCTAGAGATTAGTGAGGTGGCTGTAAAGGCTATGGAGGCACTGCATGGGTGTAATCCATCTGCATGTGTCGTTGGGCAACCGGCTCTCAGGTTTTCTCAAGCTGTTTCATCAGCGCATGGAAAGTTTCAGGTAGTATTTCTCAATACAAAAAACACGCCCTTTCAAAACAGCATGTGTGATCAGCCTGAATCTGCTTTAGAGAGCTGAGCATTCAAACTAAAGGGTACTGCTGGAGTCTGACACTGATACATTAGCTAATGCTGGTAACATGCTGGGTGCTACCTGTGTGCTGTAACACGGGAAGGCAGTCCATTAGTGCCTGAATTAATGCACTCAGGGACTTTTAATTCTTCACAGAATCTATTTCCATATTTAATTACGGGAAAGTCATAGAAAAAAAGTTACAAAGCACCTTCTTCATCCATTTCATTGTCAACGGGAGTGGCGATTAGTAATTCTTCTTCAAGTTATATTGCGATGTTCACTTAAAATAATGCAGCTCCTTGCTGAGTTTGCTCCAATTAAACCATATTTTATTTGCTAATGACTTACCAAGTTGACAATGACCTTGAAGTTGGTATTGTCAACACTTCTTGGCATAAAGAGCTAGATGATTTAGAGTTATTAAGAGCGCATCAATTTATTCTTCAGTCTTTGTCAGTATTTTTAAAAAGCTTTTTAATTCCATTACAGATAGGATACTTTACCTGAATAATGTTCAGGTTAGTAAGTTAAGTAACAGTCCATTTATACTGCTTTTACTGCAGATTTTAATATATAAGACATACTTTTATTGGTTTTTAACCTGAAAAATTGTACTAAACTGGGCCATCTTTACAACTGAGCATCTTTAATCACTGCAAATACTATTTATTATGGTCATGTTTCTATTGGCCTTAAGTCACTTGTATAAAAACATATATAAATATTTAGACACTGAATGTCACTGTTTCAGAAGTTATAGTTTAACATGGTCTATTCTGCTGTATGTTGAAAAAAGGGTGCTAGTATAATTGAACAGAATCAGATGTTAATGCATTATGGGTGGTTCTTGTTAATTTAAAATTAAGATGAATAATGAAAGAGCATTTAAATAGTATAGAAATGTCTAGAACCTCATAGGTAGAGTGTTGTAATAACATGAAACACTGGTGTCTTTAGATGTAATTTACAGAGGACTAGTCTGAACATTTTAGGTAATCACAATATTTAGCACAAATGAGTTCAGTAATGAACTCTGTCACAAAAATATTCCTGAACTTCTTAGTGTGATGTTTTTATAATTTCTCCTTTCAGAAGCTATGTTACATGTCACCTTAATGCAGATGCGTACGTAATCATGCTGCCAACTCATGTGCATAATTTTCTGGGAACTATCATTACTTCCTGTTTCCTTGCACTTTCATATTAGATCATACCTGTCTTCAAGGGGAAAAAAAAAGAACCATAGTGAGTTTTGAAAGAAGTAGATATAACTCCTTTAAAAAATATTCTCTTAAGCTTGTTCTGACTTGATGCATTAAAATAGTATTACATTTTACTTGTTAGGTATATTGTTCCATATGCTGAAAATACTACTTACTGCATGCCACTTTAAAAACAGTGATCAAACTACCATCTTTCCTCAAGCAGATCTTTCAGGAATATAGTCCTTTTGTTTTGCCTTCAAGGATTGAGTTACTATGCCATAAAAATTGACTTTAATGGAGTTGTCATTATGTGCATATACCGTAACTGAGAAACCGTATGATCTAATTACTGTAACCCGTTTCTTTCTTAACTCTAAATCTCCATTCTCAGTTTCTGCATCATGCCTAATAAAATATCTTGCAGGCTTTAGGCTGTTCAATCTAGAGATTGTGAGGTGCCTAGGATCTTTTGAATATTGAAATGTTGAATAATGGTGCATGTGTGTGTGTATATCTATATATGTATATATAGCTTCCTAGGGAGTAGCAAGCACAGATTTCAGTTCAAGATACTCAATCATATACATAAATTTAAGTATAAAGATTATTATTATTGTCTCTATGTGTTAAAATGCATTTTAAAATTACTTTTCAGCTTTATAGTAAACAGAGTAAATTGTGCTGAGCAGTCCTCTGTTGATGTTAGAATATGGCTGGGCATGCCAGTGATCTGTGGATAATGTATTTCTATAGTAAAGTTTTCTTTCATATTATTTTTATTTGGAAATGTATTCTTGCTTGTTTTAGCAAAGGATTGGAAGAAATATTTTTCCTTAAGTTTGTATAGTATAACTACAGTTTTAAAAGCAGCAATCACTTCTAATGTGTTGTTCAGCGTATCGGTTTTTCGTCAGAAAATCCTGACTCTTCAGTGTAGTCAGCTGTGGTATTTGAAGTTGCTCAGAACTTTGAAATGTTTTTTCAGTCATGTGACAATCACTACTCTGCAAGTAGGGTACATCCACAAAAAATGCATGATCACAGAAACCAATAGTATGGTATTAAACATATCTTTCTAAATGGGTTACTCCTGTTCTGCGTAAAGTTAATTTATGTATCAAATGTTGCCCCCAGAAAAAAAAAGCAAAAATGTACAGATTAAATAATTTCATACTATGATGACAATCCATTCATTTTATTCTCTTTAACAGATCTTTGTATTTTTACAGTTTATTAATAGTAATTTAATCTAATTCCTCTAGACAGAAAAGCTGACCTCTTTTTTTTTTTTTTTTTTTTTATTTTTTATTTAGGGCTGACATATCTCTCAGAGGGATTCAGTTTGGAGTTCATTTCACATTCTTAACTTCCAGAGAAATTAAGGCTAACTGATGTAAGTGTGCTACCTGCTCAACATTTTCCCAGATCATAGAAGATGTGTTAGAGATTAGAGCAGTCCAACTCTTGAAGACCTCCACCAGTGTGGTTAGAATGTACAAGAATTTTTCCTGACATGCGAAGGTTCTGGTCCATTAATAATAATAACATGCTATTCCTTAGTAGTATTGTAATAAAATGCAGGTAATTTCACAAAATTAACCGTGTAAAAAATTCAATATGCTTATCCTTATTATAGACTTCAAAATAAATTGGATTTCTACAGGAGCTAATCTGTGACAATAAACTAATTTTAAGAAGTCTGTTCTTTACATATCTGGCAGAGAGTGTTTTTGCTATCATACGTTAAGACAGTAGTAAATACTGCCTTACAGAGCCACTTGATGGTGCTGTCACCCTTTTACTCTGAAAATTCAGTTTAGCTCTCATGCTTTCTTTATAATAATGATCATCTCAAACTGCTTTAGATGGTGGAGAGGGAAGAATTCTAATGACAAGGAAAAGATTTTAGTTGTCCTTTTTTTCTGGCAAGAGAGAAAAAAGAATACAAGACCAAATACAGATTTAGTTAAGACCAAAATCTGTAAGACTGAATTTTTATTCTGGGAATGTGTACACTGGATATAGAGACAATACACACATGTAAAAAAAAGAATATGAGGAAGACAGCAATGGATATTTGCATGATTCTGAAGTTATCTGTGTATAATGAAAGAAATATGACTGAGATGCGACCGACTTTAATGCTAAAATTACTGAATTATAAAAGCATGCAAACTTATCCTGGAAGCACATTCTGTTAATGGTAGCAAAGTTGGTTTTGTGTTTCTTCCCCTTAAAAATACTAGAAAAGTGCTGCTCTCTAAACGAAAGCTGAGTATGGATGACCAGTCTTATTCCCAGTTTGTGTCTGAGAATGTTGTCTCTGTGGTCCATTTATCAGATTTGTTATCTAAAAATTGCTGTCAATTACATTGATGGGTTTAGAATTAATGAGTGAATTTTTTATGTAAAGTCTTTGCTGAACTGTTTTTCTGATCTCTAAATAGACATTTATTCTACACATTAGGTCATTCTAATTTGGTTTTTGTGTGGTGTGTATTTAGTATGGGTTTGTTTCTTTAAGCATGTAATTTACTTGGGGAACTACTTTTGGGGAGGCAAGATGTGTCTGTGAGGTATCTTTGATTGATATTTCTCTGTACCATCCTAGGAAAAGCAGCTTTTGCTGGGGAACATGCATATCCTGGTGTTGGCTCTTTAACAGAGTCTCTAATTTTCACTTTTTAATCATAGCAATATTTTTGAATTGAGGGTTTGCACTGAACTTTCTGGATTAAAGTGGCTATTGATTTTCATATTAACCCCTATAAGCTGTGCTATGAATTCCAACAGTGTTGAGTTTGTGGGTTTTGCATGTTTTTAACTCATGCATAGTGACCTTTAGTAGTTTAGACTGAATTGCATATATATGCATGGAGTTGAACATGAGGCTGAAAAGTTAGTAATGAAAGCAAATATTTGCACAGACTTTTGAGTCAAAGTAGATTTCCTTCAGCCATTTACAACTCATGAGTTCTAATAAGTGTACTCATGTTGCAAAGTGGCAATTTAGGCCCCAACTTGGGGAAAAGTGTGGTGCAAGGACATAATAAAGCAAAATGACACTATATGAACATAACACTTGAATTTTTTTTTTCAGTATAACCCTTATTAAAAGGCACTGTTGCTTCTGGTCTAACTTTCATAAAATCTGTTGATTAGGACATAATTGGGATGTGCATTTGACAGCTTGAAAGATGAATGTGTAGATGTATGCAGAGCGTGTAATTATGCAGATGAGTTGGCCATTGAACAGGGCTGTAGTACTGATGTTTATAACCATTCGATGCAGAGGATAGTGGTCTGAATTTTGTTAAATTTTCCATTTCTGTGCATTCTGGTATATGTAGTTTGAAGTAAAACTGAATTGTTAATCAGTATGGCAATCATCAGTGCATCTCTGGGAGAGGTATCTGTGCTGTGCTTGATGTGTTGTGCATAATTTAAGAAGCAGCTTTGTGTAGGAATTAAAATGGAAAATCTAATTTGAGGAAGTGAGATTTTTTTTTTTTTTTTTAAAGATCATTCCTATAGTGAAATACACTGTCTGGAATCACAGGCTGCCTACCTGCTGGACTGCACTGGAGTGGTAAATCCTCAAAGCTCTCTTAACTGATAAATGAAGTTATTTTTCTCTGTAGTTTCAGCATTGCCCATTAGTGTCGTTAGTGAAACAAAGTGATGTTATTAGGGAATTGTTACTTTCACAGCTGGTATTTGTAGAGAACAGTGAGACTGAAGGGGTTGAGGTTGGAGATGGTGAGAGTGAGGAAGTGAGGTGAAAATCTGCTTGGATGCCTTTGCAATGTAATAAAATTAAACCATTCCATATACCTAGCAAAAAAATAGCCCTTGTCCTATGTATAAGATTTCCTATAGGCATGTAAGTATTTTAAGCATTTTAAGTATATTTTGGTGGCAGATATTATATATTTTAGCTGTGCTTTGTAGATAGGGCAAAAATTATGCCAAGAAGTTGGAAAATTCTTCAACTTAAAGGATAGGAAGAAAAAGAGCTTTACATTGCTCACTCTACCATGAAATATAAAGGAATACATTTTAGTAATTTAACTGGAGAATGCTGTGAGTTTAAACCTCAAGAAGGGCCAGGACTGTGGCTATGATTACATCTCAGTAAATAACATGCCAGGATCTTTTCTGGTTTTAATCTGTTTATTCTAAAATTGTTAGGGTTATTCTTCAGAAGTAGGGGTGGTATGTGTTTGTTTATCTGCATTGTGGTAATATTTTTTTTACTGTCTTATGGTAAAACATTTCCCAATGAAATTTATTGTGACGACCGGCAGACAGGATGGTTGAGGAAATTGGGCTTTTGTTTGATCCTGTGGCTGAGTGACCCTTGAGGTGTTTAAAAGAAGTGTAGATGTTGTACTTCGTGACATAGTCTAGTGTTGGACCTAGCAGGGCTGGATAGATGGCTGGGCTCGATGATCTTAAAGGTCTTAATCCTTACAGTTAATAATTTTTCTGTGGTTTCAGAGCAGTGAACCTTTTTTTTTAGGTTTATTTTAATGTAAGCCAATTTACTTTGTACTTAATAGCTTATAAAAAAAGATGATCTACTCTCAGTAATGTGGTTGAGCTTTTGACTCATCTAGATTGGTCTTCTACATAGACATTTTGCACTTGCGAGTATGCTCTGAGGAGGGTGTTCTTGAATATTGCTCAGCTCTCCCAAGCCCCTTGGCCCTTCAGAGATGTGCCTTGCAGGATATGGTCAAGCAGATCCTTGAGCAAGTCAAAGCTAGGAAAGGTACTCTGCTGAGCTTGCTACTTGTCAAAAAAGGAATGATTTTTTTAGGGTTGCAAAGATCTAAGTGGTGGGGGAATTTAAGATCCTGAGAAATATGTAAGCAAATAGTAAAATGTTTCATTATGTAATTAATTCTTAATTTGCCCTCTTCTCTTGGCTTCCAAATGATTCATTGTCAAAAAGGATGCAGGGAAGTATTTTCCTAGTTGAACTTGTAAAGAGGAAGGCATCGCATTTGTGTCTCTAACTTCCTGAAGAGGTGCTCATTAAGAGGCTGTAGACTATATTTTTCTACTGCTGTACAAGTGCTCATTAAGTTACTAGAAAATGTGGGTATCACTATTACTTGCTCCTCTGTGTGTTTTATGAGTATAAATGACCAGCTCTCATTTATTTTAAAAACAACAGCAAAGACTACTTCAGGCTTCAGATCATGCATCCTATTCTCAAGGTGAAATAGGAAGTTTGTATAAAAAAATTTGGGATAGACCAGGTTTTTAAATCTCTTTCAGTGAGACTGCTTGCTGGCTTAAGAATAAATACGATCAATATGCTGCCTGATTTCAAATGTATATGTAGGCAAGTAACAGGTTGTGTTTGTTATAAACGGCACTTAAACTTGTAACTCTGGCCTATAAAGTCCAAACCTATGATTGCAGCACACTGCCAGTGTGCATTTTTGTGATATGACCTAAAATTCCTAAATTGCCTATTTCTAGTATAGGCTCTGAAACCTTGTAGGTGTCTGTGCCTGAACGGATAGGTTTCTGCAGGTATTTACAGAGTTCTGGGTCTCTGGAACTCTATTCAAAAGTTAAGAATAAAGATTACCTATGTCTGTATATTTAAATAATAACCTGATTACAGCACAAGTTTTCTGACTATATCTCAGTTCTTTAGAAGTAGAGGAGAGAAATTTTAAAAATAAACTTCAGCATGGGTTATCTGTAGGCTGGTTGGTCTTAATTTGCTGTGCAAGCATCTGTCATGGCTTAAATCCTTTCCAGTATTTTGGCCAGACTTATTAAAGTGTCATTTGAAGCAGTCATTAAAACTATTTGTGTATTTAAAGTGATGGTCTTTGAAGTCTTTTTCCTAAAATTAATCACAAAAGTGTTCTCTAGAGAGCTACTGCTACCAAGAAAGTTCTTTAAATTTTTGCTATAAATAATTCTATTTCGGTTAATTTCAGTGATAAGTTTCATAATTAGAGTTAGAGCATTGTAACTCACTGGAAGCTTTGTTTTACACATGTTAAGGTAACTTATCTGAAAAATTGTATGTTGTCTTTTCTGTATGCTTTTTAGTTTTTGAATGTTATTAGAGCCATCTAATGATCATGAAGTGATTTTGTCATTATTGAAACATGGTTTGTCTTGCTGCTTTGGGTTTACAGTATAATTGTACAATATTGTGGGACCCCTCCTATTAGTGGGTAATCTAGCCTTTCATTAGTTATTGTAAACAGCAGCTGTTTGTAGTATGAAAATAGGTTTCCACTAAAAGTATTTAGATGAGCATTTAAAAATGAAGATTCATAAACCTTTCCTTTAACTTTCTAAAGGGAAATTGCACTGCATTATGAAAATAACAACCAAAGAGGAGGCAAGAAAAAACACAACCTCTTCATCTTATGGTACCATGAAGCAAAAGAATTATGTGAAGAAAAGGAGATAGTGGCACTTCAGCTTTTTCCTACTAATTTATTCCTGGATTTCAGGTGTACAGCTTTCACATGCAGAATGAAAAGAAAAAACAACAAAACAACCCAACACTGCAACATGCATTGAAATGGGAAAAAAATGTTAGGAATGAAAATTCATGAAGCTCTGCCCCGCACCCCACCTTGCTTCACTGTAAATCCTGTGAAATAACTTGAGAGCTTAAGCTTTATTTACTTTATAGAAATTGTGTTATGTCAATTGAAATCAAATGACTCATCATAAATCCTCTCAGAATTCATGGAGATTCAATAAATACAGATCAAAAGTATATTTAGAATAAGTCACCTATGTTATATTTTTCTAGTTTAAATCATGTTTTAAATGGGGGATTTTGGATGTTTTGTATAATGTGGCAGAATTCTGAAACCTTTAGACATGTGTGCAGGGAGAAAGCTTAAGCTATAGGCAATTGTTTTAACTTATCTCTTTATTTTTTAATGTAAAATGCTTTCTTTTTGCATTTGCTTTATACATTTATATTTTTAGAGATTGCAGTTAAATTTCTAACTCTGCTCGATACAGCTGTTTTATCTTTTGACTGAGTTTTCCATGTCCCCAGCAAAATGAGGATTGAATGCTCTTGTCATTGTGTTCTTAGTTTTTTTTACTTTTGAGTATTGCTGTAAAGAATTGCAAAGTAAATGTGATATTCTTCCAGTTTGAGGTAGTACTAGTGATATCTATCATTAAACTTAACAGTTAACCATAGCTCTGTATTACAAAGGTTCTGTAATTAAGAATGATTATAGATAGTTGCTAGGTGGTTGCTAAGAAAAGGATCCAAGTGAAATGTTTAAAGGAATACCTGTATAATAACTGTCCTAGAACACCAAGAAAGATATCTCCACACTCTGTGTAGCCAGTTTGGTAGTGGAAAATGAAGTCCAGGCATCCCTAACTGAACCGTATTCATTATAATACTAAAAACACAGCCGCAGGTCAAGACCACCCCTGCCCAGGTGAAGACCCTTTCTCCACAGAGGTGCAGTGATTGAAGATGACACAGCGATTATTATAATTACATGTAAATTAACCAGCCAGTCATTGTTGCTGTGAGTGTTCTACCTTGTAACATTTGTGTATAAATACAACAAAAGCGCTGGCTTTGGGTGTATTTGATTTGTGGAAACCCACTGAACACCTAGGCCTGAATAAAAGCAGTATCTCCCTTGTGTGGGAGAATTGGCTTGTTGCACACTGGATAATGAATCCACTTTTTGGACCACAATAGAAGACCATCAGGCATCATTTTCCAATATTGTGAGCACTAGAAGTAACTCCTTGGATTTTTATTAAACAAGTAACCGCCATTACTGGATCAAAGGACAGAAATGTTTGTAATTTGAGAGAAAACTGCAAAATTTGTTAAGATTAAAGGATCTTAAATTTAACTACAGTTACAGGACTTCTGAAGTTTGAAAATCTTTATATGCAGATGTGAAGATGAAAAAATATTTTTAGCACACAACCTTTCAACTGAAGGCTATTCTAATTAAGTCTGTTTGTATCACTATACAGAGGATCCTGAAACTATTTGTGTGAATATCACATAAACTTGCAAAAGCTGTCTGATGAGATCTCTTGAAATGATGAGGTTGTCTCGCAAATATTTACTGCGATCCACAGTTTCTTATTTGGAATATTCTCAGGTGATAATTAATGAGGAAGTTAATACCTTATCTCACACAAAGGCCAAAGGACCAAGCAGTGACATAAATGGGTGGAACTGCATTAGTGGGAGGCAGCTGTTCTCTTGGCAGATGACCAGACTTGTATCTTGCTAAGAGGTCTAAATGTGAGGTTGCACCTCCTTAGTTCTTTTATGCTTCTTCCCTTACCTCCTAATAAACTGGTGTAGTTTTCCTTGAGTGTGTTAAGCTGCCCTTGGCATAAAAGGAGGGCAAAACAATGACAGAAAAGGATACAGAATCACCGAATCGTAGGGGCTGGAAGGGACCTCAAGAGATAGAGTCCAACTCTCCTGCCAAAGCAGGTTCCTTAGGACATATTGCACAGGTAGGCATCCAGATGGGTCTTTAATATCTCCAGAGAGGGAGACTCCACAACCCCCCTGGGCAGCCTGTCCCAGGGCTCTGTCACCCTCACTGTATAAATGTTCTTCCGCATGTTGGTGTGGAACTTCCTGTACTCCAGTTTACAGCCATTGCCCCTTGTCCTGTCCCCACCGACCACTGAAAAGGGGCTGGATATTTCCCCCTGTGTCCCACACTTGAGATATTTATAACCATTAATAAGATCCCCTCTCAATTGTCTTTTTTCAAGGCTGAACAGCTCCAGTTCATTCAGCCTTTCCTCGCATGGGCGATGCTCCAGGCTTTTAATCATCTTCGTAGCTCTCTGTAGATTTGGGAAAGAGGCAAGAACTGGTGTTTGTAGGCAGGAAATAATAAAGAAGGAAAATATGACTATCTTGGTAGTGGCTGAGAATGGTGTGGGGTGTGTTTTGTTGTTTGTCTTTCTATCTGGGTTTAAAATTCAATAAAGAATTGATGAATGAATATTGCTTCATAGATGTCTGATGACAATATTCTCTTCAGGTTTCTGTTAAGTACTAATGCAAAAAAAAACTTACTAGAAAAACAAAATGAACAGATAAGAGATGT
Source organism: Gallinula chloropus (assembly GCF_964237585.1). Lineage (NCBI taxonomy): Eukaryota > Metazoa > Chordata > Aves > Gruiformes > Rallidae > Gallinula > Gallinula chloropus. Next base: position 69,020,659 of record NC_140088.1, on the reverse strand, counting down.
GTTAAGTAAGAATTCAAGTTGAGAGTACCTTCCAGTAATTTAAGTTGATAACAGTGCGTTGCAATTACCCTGAAGAAAACTCTGTTCTTTACGTATGTAAAGGGCACTTGATGATGTAAAACAAACAAACAAAAAAATCTTTTACCCTTAGCTAGGATGATATGCACAGTTAAAGGGGTTGTGTTGGAAATAGTGAACTGAACTCAGCTGTGTGCTTTGGGATGGAATGCAGTAACAGTAAACCATAGTCTTGCAACCAACTTAACCCTGAGCTTTGGGATTGGATTTGCTGGTGTCCACGAAAAATTGCGTGTACTTTATCCTTTTCTATTGCAAAGATGTTTATAACACTTTCCTGTGGATCCACAGATTTCTGATGAGACTCAAGTTTACAATGCAGCCTATTAATCAAAGCAGTATCTTTCCACAGTATTCTTTTTCACAAAGCTGCTGAGAATTTCATGTCAATGAGTCCACAAGTTCTTAGTCAAATTTGGTTAAGCGTGACTAATAGGTTCAAAATTATCATGAAAGGATGAATTGACTTACATACCTACGAGTGTTACCATGTTCATCATTTCCTCTAAAGACCAGACTGCAAATTGCAGTGTTTTTTTAATCATCAACTCATTTGAGATTCACAAATGTTAAAATCTTCAGCTGTAACTGTGTATTTGCCATAGTGTCTCTTGTGGGAAAGACAAGGCTTTTCTAAATGACCTTATTGAGAGCTTTCATTTCTTTAAGTACTTGCATTATTTTATTTTAAATTGCACTACAACTAGGATTTCTAGGGTTTAGAACTTTTGGTTTTGGTGTATGGTGTATATGTCTGTATGATGCATTTTAATTGTATCTGTTTATGGTCAACAGCTACTCTTCCCCTGTCTCCTTTTTTTTTTTTTTCCCACTGATGTAGAAATTTGTACAAGTACTTTTATAAGTAAGAAATAAAAGGAAGCAGCGAGGTTTGCAGGGTTGCTCTCTGATTTATTTCTGTGAACTAAGTTTGTATGACAATCTTGTTCATCATGAGATGGTTTTTATTATGGGGGTGGGGCGAACTGGGTCTTCTAACCAAAGCAGATGCAAAATAAAATGGGATTTGTTTGGGATGGAAAAAGTTATCAGTAGGTAAAGGTTTAACAGCCTTGCTGAAAATGAATGAAAAATATAATCTCTTAAAACATGGAGGAACTTGTAAATTTAATTATATTTACATTTAAAGTGAAATGTTAATATAATCAAGCAAATAAACACAAGGTCTAAAAAGCTTTACAGTTTCTTCTATCTCCTCATCTTCTTGCTTTGTCTGTCTTTGCTCACAAGAATGTTCTGAAGTTACAATCAGAGGTATTTAAAACCGGCAGTGTCCTGGTTTCAGCTGAGATAGTTAAATTTCTCTTCCTAGTAGCCGGTACAGTGCTGCGGTTTGGATTTGTGCTGAAAACTATGTGGAGAATTTTTTTGTTCTTGCTGAGTGATGCTCACACAGAGCCAAGGCCTTTTCTGCTTCTCATCCCACCAGCAAGGAGGCTGGAGGTGGACAAGATGTTGTGAGGGGACACAGCTGGTACAGTTGACCCCAGCTGACCAAAGTGTTATTCCATATCATATGATGTCATGTTCAGTATATAATGGGCTGGAGGAAGAGGAAGGAAGGAACAGTAATGACATTTGTCTTCCCAAGTACCCATTAGGTGAGATGGAGCCCTGATGTCCTGGGGATGTCCTGTAGATGGTAAGTGGTGAATGAATTCCTTGTCTTGCTTTGCTCGTATGCATGGTTTTTGTTTTATTTATTAAACTGTCATTATCTCAAACCCTGAGTTTTCCCACTTTTACTCTTCTGATTCTCTTTCCCATCCCACTGCAGGGGGGACATGAACAGGTAGCTGCATGGTGCTTAACTAGCTGGCTGGGGCTAAATTGTGACAAGCAGACAACAGATTTTTTTTTTCTTTAATACACCCCCAATACAAATAAAGGTTTTCTGGGAAAAAGTAAACAGGCCATTAAAAAAAAAGGTGTTTACGCTTTAATGTATTTTGCACTTGTAAGAATATGTGCTACTCTTAAATAAAAAATATTTCTCTGCTATGTTTTTGAGAATTTGTAATTCTGATACTTCTACTGAAGTTAATTGCTGTTGTGCATCATGATTGCATGATTAAGCAGCGGCCTACATAAAGCGTGAAACAGGACCTTGTGACATGGTATAGAAAAATAATGGAAATGTAAATGACAAAAGTGGGCTGCATTCCACTGCAGTGTATGACAGAACCAGTGATGTCCAGTGGGATTGCTGGCTTGCAGTAACTGTCTGAATTCAGTTCTTTAAGGTGAAATAGTTGCAAATGTATTGATTGGCTTCTTTTGAGTTTCAATAAGAGTAGGCTAGGTATTTCTGAAGAAGGGCTAAGAAAGATACAGGTAGCTTACCCTTGTTAAATAATGATTCTTTGAAGACAAGTGGTGTTATAAAATACCAAGTTAGAACTTGTCAGTAGGCTGCTGTGGAAGCCCTTGAACATGCTGCTCATTTGGTGCTGACTTCAGTGTTGTACTGAAGACAGTCTGGTACTACAGAACCAGTTGCATGGAGCCCTTTCCCATTAACATTTAGTGCCCCAGGTAGAGGAATAAATGGCTGTTGCAAACTTCCGTCACTGAAACCATGTGCTGGATTGAGAGAGCTGGGGCATGCAAGCTAGCTATACCAGAGGATTTCTGTGTGGTATTGGACAAAATAAGAATGTAAATAAGCTGCAATATTTAACTAACTTTGCCATTTTATGAGGTATAGACGATTTCTTTGTGTTACAAGAAAGCAATTGTTACGCAATGAGGAAGGTATGTTTATTGTGGGTACTTCAATAAATGTGTGAATAGTCTGCTGATCCTAGTATATCTATAGCCAATTTTTTGCATTCTTAAGTAGCTACTTTGAATTAAGTACAATGACCTTGGATTTCAGGTCATAGCTTAAATTCAAAAGCACGAGTAGGCTGTCCTTAAACTGGGAAGGAGAGAAGTAAGTACAGGGCTCATAACCATTTCAGAAAAGAGGAGTTGATCTAAAAAGTGTGAAGCATTGATCGGGATACTCTTTAAAACTTACTACTTTCCCATTTTGTGGTGAAAAGTCCATAAAGCTGTTTCTTCAATTATATTAGTATCATTAAGATGCTTTATCTTTAGGAATGTAGGCTTTCAAAGCTACTTTTTCTAATAACTTCCTGCGAGCAAGTAGAAAATATTTTATTGAATAATTTCAGAGAAAGGGCTTGAGACCCAGATTTCACTTGGTCATTCTGCTAATGTACTACCAACAAAAAATGAGTGCACCTTGGGGAAGAGCCACCAGTTTCTCATTTCTTCCTTAATACTGATGAATTTTTAGGTATCCTTTTCCTATAGAAAATTACAAGGAACCACAAACTTGAAGCTGAATATGTGTGAAAATTGTGGCCTTGTTGTGAAACCAAGGGCCGTATTAGGATGGGTACATAGAAATACAGCCTGCATGGTATGTGAAATAATTCTTGCTATCTGTGCTACACAGAGCAGACTTTTTCTGAAGTATGGGGTCACATCTAGCATATTGTCCTGGTTCGGGCCAGGCCAGAGGTAATGTACCCAGGCAGTCAGCACAGGTGAGCTGAGTTAGACCGAGCTGTTTCCACACCACCTGACATCATTCCCCCAAAAAGGGGCTGGTTGGGGAGGGGTGCTCTTGGCTGTCTCCAGGGTAGTCCGAGTGCAGCCCTGGTGTTGGGTCTGTCCTCCTGTCCTGCAGCACTCTGTGTTATGGTCAGTAAGGTACTCCGTGTTATCAGGGGGTGTGAGTATAATTTGCCACTGGCCGTTACTTTCCCCTTCATGATGCTTTTGTCAGTAAACTGTGCTTATCCCAACCCAAGGAGGCTCTGTCTGTTCTCTTTTGGGAGTGAGTGGCGTGTGGTGCTCAGCCACTGGTTGGGGCTGAACCAGAACACATATTTAGAATAAAAATACAGAGACCAATCAGTCTCATTATTTTCCTCTAACTGGGTTGTAATGAGAGATTTACCGAACGTCCCTGGATGGGAGGGCAGGGGGAGCTGTATTGGTTAATGTAAACAACAAAGAGGGACTTAGTGGAGTAATTTTCAACTATGAAAAAGCTTGATGAAGAGAGGCAGGAAGTAATGTGATTTTAAAATCCATCCTTAATCAAGATAAGAGCTTTGGCCTAGCACAGATCTTGTGCACATGCTTCCTTTGATAGAATTTTTACCAAAGGCTTTCAAATTTGGTTAGTCTCTGCTCTCCATGCACATTTTGGCTGGATTTTTTTCAGGCTCATATTTCTTGAAGGTTTAAGTAGAATAGAGTCCTTTATTTTTGAGAACAAAGAACACTTCAGGTGAGGAGGGATGTACTTTGTCAACCACAAAAATGAAAGCAGTTCTGACTTTGTATTTGATTAGATCTAATGCCTTGGTAGAAAATGATTAAAAACTTTATGCTTCCCGTCAGTTCAGCTCCCATTTCATTACATATGTCTGTATTGAACTTGCAATATATGCATAACCCTGTGAAATTTGGGACATCCTGAGGTTAAAAATATATTTACTTGCTCTACTAAATAAAATACTACTGACTGTGTTAGAGATATCTTTTGTTAGTCTGGTTAAATATCAGATTCTTTTTCCCAAAATAAAATAGTTGGAAAAAAGTAGTAGCCTGTTGGATGTACTATGTTACTGTTTGCAATACAGGTTGACAATCTGCTGTATTCATCTAGATCTGTGAAGATGGACCTCTCTGAGAAAGGAGGGTATGAAATGTGTACAACTTTTTCTATGCGAGTTCAAGATAAAATGTAAGGAAATAAAGCAAGATTCATGAAGAGCATTGTCTCTTCCCCCATCATACACAGTTAATGATGAATTATGTGTCCTTTGAACCTTTTCTTGTTTTCAGATTTGTGAACACGTGTAGCAGAAGTTTTCTACATGGTACCTCTTTATCAATAGTCTTTATTAATGTGTCTCCATGTTTTACCTCAATTATAAATTTAAATCAGTATGCAAGTTAATCTGAACCTGTGAATGCTAACAGCAATTTTCCCTAAGGAGTCCTAATCTTCAGTACTAGTTTTGTGGCTATACTGCATTATTTAAGTATGGAGCAGCATATGCTTAGGTGGGGTTTTTTGTTTTCAGGAGTCTTTCTTTCCTGTAAACAGAATGACACATGAGCAAAGCATGCATGTATAGGGAAAGGAGATTCTTTCCAAAAGACCCTTTAAAAAAGTGTGTCAATAGGAGGACTTAATTGGCAGGCACTGTTAGACTTCTGTGTGCCCAGAAAGCCCACTGTATCCTGTCTGGCTGCATCAAAAGAAGTGTGATCAGCAGGTTGAGGGAGGTGATTCACCCACTCACTCTACTCTGCTTGTGTGAGACCCTACCTGGAGTACTGTGTCTAGATCTGGAGCCCTCAGCACAGGAACTACAAGGAGCTGTTGAATGGAGTCCCTGGGAGGATTATGAAGATGATCAGAGGGCTGGAGCACCTCATCTATGAAGACAGGTTGAGGGAGTTGGGGTTCTTCAGCCTGGAGGAGGCTCCAGGGAAACCTTAGAGGAGCCTTCCAGTACCTAAAGGGGCCTGCAGGAAAGATGGAGAGGGGTTGTTTACAAGGGCATGGAGTGATAGGTCAAGGGGTAATGGTTTTAAACTGAAGGAGGGAAAATTCAGGCTAGATATAAAACTGTGAGGGGGGTGAGGCACTGGCACAGGCTGCCTGCAGAAGCTGTGGCTGCACCTTCCCTGGCAGTGTTCAAGGCCAGGCTGGATGGGGTTTTGGGAAACTTTGTCTAGTGGAGGGTGTCCCTGCCCATGGCAGGGGGTTCGGAACTAAATGGTCTTTGGTTTGAGTTGGAAGGGACCTCATTCTGTAACTTTTATGATCTTGAATTTTAATAAAGTAGGAATAGCTACTCCATATGGATTGTAAGTTTTTCTTTTTTTTTTTTAAACTATGCTATACTTTCTCAATGGTAATTACACATATAAAGGAAGTTAGATATTATGGATGAAAATGTTAATGTGTGCCTAACAAGATTTTGCTGAAATTGTAAGTCTTTCTCAATAATAAATTAAAAGTTCTCAATAAGCAAGCAAACTAACTGAAAACCAAAGCACTCCCCTTCAGAATGTTCTGTACACATGCTATTAGGATGATATTAATGCTTGAACTTCTTAAATGCTAAGGGTGTACTTCTGGATCATGACGACTTTTATTTGCCAATGACATTGTGAATAATCTCATGAATACACAATTACTGTATATTTGTTACATTTCACCTATTTTTGGTGTACCTGTCACTCCCAATAGGGTTGGGTTTGGTGGTGTGGTTTGGTTTTTGTGATTTTTATTTTTTTTTGGTTGGTTTGTTTTGTTTTTTGTTTTGATGGGGTTTTTTTCCCCCTAATCTCACTACTGTTAGCTTGTTCTCACAGGATAAATCAGTGAAATTGTCTGTTATAAATCAACCAACCGTGTATAGTTATTTTCATCTTGTATGTAATGTTGCTAGCTTAGTGCAAAAGAGCATTCTCAGGATTGTATAGATTGGAGTTACTGGATCTTGAAGAGCTTCTGTGTCCTCAGGCAAAAGTCTGAGGCCGCTTAATAATTTCAGATCTGGGAAAAACAGTAAATCATGTGTGAATTTAAATCTGTTTGAAAAGGTAACTTACACTGAAGCCTCTCTTGGCATGTATTAGGCAAAACTGCAATTTATACCTTCACAGAGTAGATATAAATTTCCTTATATTTCCTAGAAATCATTCCTTATATGCAAGGTAAGTTTTTGAGTATCACTGACTCATTAGTTTTATATGGATTTTTAAAATATAAATGAAAAAGCAGGTTTGATACATACACAGGATCAGCAACAGCAATTTCCAATTCTGTACCAAAGTGAGTTATGACTTAAAAGTTAAAAAGGCTGTTGTTTGTCTTGTAATATTGAGAGTTGTTCAGTGTTACCTTTATTGAAACTTTGAGAGTTTTTACTCAGTTATGACTTTGATAAAAATCACATGACTTCTATAAAACCAAAAATTCACCTATTTAGCCTCGGATAAGGATGTAACAATAAGGATGTAACTTCTCAAATATATTTTATCTTAAAATGCCAGCACCACCCCGGCCCTGCCATCCTCCCCTATATAAATGTATTGAGCCTTGTTCAATTTACAGTTAAGAATGTAGAGGCCTAAGGAGGCTGCAGGGTGTGTTAAGGGTTATTCAGTAGATGAGCATGACAAAGAATAAATTGTCTCCAAGCAAGGTTGTCTTCCTTCCTTTTATGAGACCAGCTACAGATGCAATGTTACTACAGGATTGTGTAGTAACATTGGTTTAATGTTACTACACAATCCTGTTGCTACAGGATCATGACTTTTTTAATATGCCATTTCCTGGTATGTCTGGTAAAGAATCTTTACTAGTTGGTGATGTGCAGTACTTAAAGATCTTTGGGTTTTCCATTTCTTGTTCATAGAGTTACATCAGAAATAAAGTTGGTCAATTCTTGTGTAGTGTTTTGGAAATAAATGGATTGATTCTAAAAGCAAGAGACCCAACTTTCCTTAAGAGCTTTTACCTGGAAATATTTCTTTCTTGTTTCCACTTTACATATCACTTTATTACTTCTCTATAGTTTTGGCTACTCCTGTGACTTTATTGCAGCTGTTTATTAAAACAATCCTGATGAATCCTGGCAGATGGTAATGTTCTCAGCAGGTTTCACCCCAAACTAGCTCAAAGTCATAATGTGTTTCACTAGAGGTTTTTTCCTTTCCCTTTTCTCTAGAGAGACTTCCCTTTGGAGTTTCTCTACTGTAACTCTTTCTGACACTTTTTCACTACTGGAATTGATGAATGGTTTCATTTGCATCAATACTTTGTTCATAAGTAGCTGATTTCTGTGGTGCCATCACCTTCATATAGAAAGTAGCAGAATGTGTCCTAATAGACTCTCTAATAGAATCATAACTTACTTTTATGGTAGTCACTATTTAAAAAAACCCCCAACAAACTAAAAAAACCCTATTAACTGGTCGTCTGCTTGAATGGAATTCACTGTAAAAAGTTCCTTCCTATGCTGCTGTCAGATTGTAGTATTTAGAAAGTATGAATACCTGTAGGGTTTTCCAACTAATAGCTAGTTCATTTAAGATTTTGGGGTTTATGGTTAGTGGCAGAGGACATGTGTTCATAAAAGTTCCTGATATTAATGGTAATTTTTTTTTTTGTCATATACTGAATTTCTCATAAGATCTTTGTTTCAGCTTTTCATGTTGTTTTAGGTTGTCCAAAGAAAAATAATAGAATTTTTTTTTTGATGGGAGAAGACAGTATTAAAGCATGTGTGTAGTAGGGAGTGTGACAGAGATATCCTAGTAAGACTAATGATTACCTGAAAAACTTGTCTTTGCTTTTGAAGCTTAACCCTTTTACTCATCAATCAGTACGCAGTGGCAGGTAGTGACCATTAGGTGGATTCATTAGCACCCTGCAGCCTTCTTGTACAGGGTGACCCACATCTGTCTTCATTAGAAGTTTACTACTTGCCAGTAGTGAACAGATGGGTCATTATAGCCTACATTGCCCTCTGGGCATACCTGGAGGACGGGCAAAGTCGTCTGATACAGGACACAAATGCATATTTACTTCATAGAAACAGGGCAAGATATTTATGATAAATCTCATAACACTAGGCTTTTTCCTCAGACTAGTTAGCTTATACTTAGTGGTTTTATTTTTATTATATTCATTGTATCTGATTCATGCTCTCTAAACTAGTAAGTATGGTGAATTCTTGATGACCACTTAAAAAAATAGAGTATAACATATGGCAATGGTGAACTGTTAACCAGTGTTTTCATTCAAAATCTAGGTGCCAATTTCACTATCTCCTTTTTGTCTTTTTTTTCTTTCTTTGAAAGAATTCTATCAAGTAAGGAATATTAAAATGTGTTCATAATTGTGTTGCCAGGAGAAGAAAGAAAAGCCTTATTTCATTAATGCAGTGTAAGCAGCAATGATGAAGCAAAGCAAGAGTTTTAATTACTTTCTACCACCATGACTGAGAAGATTTTTTTTTTTGAGAAAAACCCCAACCCATGAACACATTTCCTCACCCCCCCACTATGTATCAAATATTCACTGTGGGTTGTCTTCTTTCAAAACTTTGGAGTAGTTGTGCATGTGTTTTCACTGTTAACAGGATTAGAGTTGATATTCCAATTCAGTCTTTTTTTGAAAAAAATCCTGTACTCACTGAGTTTAATATAAATGACTCTTAAAGGTGATGCAAACAGATTTCAGTTAGAAATCCTGATGAGACACTAGCTTTTCCCTTGGATGCTGTCCTGAATGGAACAAGAACTACATTTACCAGTGAGGAAAGGTGCCCCTTTCCACTTGAAGAAGGTGTCGCTGAATTAAAACATAATGAACAGTCAAATACAATCCCCCCAAACCCCCCTACAACCAAAACCCAAAACAAAACTAGTGCTCTCTCTTATACGGGACAGATGTTTATCATTCATTTAAGTCCAATTATTATAAAGAGACTTTATGTATCACAAAAGCATTTTTCATTCCTTTAGCTATTTGTAACAAGCTGTCATCCATGAGCATCCCAAGATGTTTGCTGTATTTCAATAAGTATATTGTTTCTCTCTTCATAATTACAGCAGATACTGTTTTTCTCCAGTTCTTTTTCTAGTGTGGAGAGAATATTTTATAAACTGTATTTCTTTACTAAAATATATGAAACTTAATTTCTGTGAGAAAATGTGGATTTCCTATGGATGTGTGTGAATATATGCTTTGTTGTAAATGGTGTCACATTTGAAGTACAGCTTCAAAAATATTCTGGAGCTTTTGGCTGTTTAGTAACAGAGGCTGTTCTCCTTGGGAAGGTGTATGACCTTTTCCTCTAGTTATATTTTTTGGTAAGGATTGTGTATTCTGTTTATATTTAATACCCCTCCCCCAACCACTCAAACTAAGAAGAGGTTTTATTGAATAGATTTTTAGAATACAATTTATTTTATATATTTAGTGAAAAATACCATTAGTGAGGTTATTGGGGTAACGCTCACGAATGAGAACTGTAGCATTTGAAGTTGTATGCGTAACAGATGAATTGGGCAGCAAATGAAACCCATGCTTTCTACTTGCAGTAGATGTGATTTATGTCAGTTAATTCTGCTTGGCACATGGAAGGAAGCATTAACAGTTTGTCTCGTGAGAAGTGCAGTATCTTGTTGCTGTTGCTATATTTAATCAATTTTTTCAGTTAAGATTTATTTTGGTGCTGTGAATGATAAAAGGCTAACAGAAATGTATTCCTTTAACTAAAGGAAAATACTAAGATTTATTCATCCTCTCAGTTTTTGAGAAATAATTTCTGAGTTAGCATGTTCTATGTATGTGGGATGACAGATTACCTAGCAGTAAAGATCGCTTAAAGTACCCATCTGGAATATTTGCATGTATTTATACTGTTTACAGGTGCCACTAAAATGGGGTAAAATGCTTTGATTTAGACTGTGCAGGTAACTTCAATATGGCCTTGTTGTATCTATATTATGTGACACAATCTTTAATTACATGATGACTCTGTGTTTTGCACAGGATCTTGCTTTAGGTTATACAGTATAGATAATGTTCACTGAGTGAAGTGGGGTTTTTTTCTTAATTATCTTCCTCATTCTATGTGAACTCCATGCTATATATTGCAGATCCTTTTTACCATGTTCTGAAATGCAGGTGATGAATTTCCTTCTAGTATTGCTCTGCTGCTTGTTGTAGGCTTCTTTTTTAAACCTCTCTACAAGCATAAAACGTGCCATCTTTCTTTGACTCCTTGTCATGTTCATTCTCACTGTTGCTCTGGCATTTTTTTTGGTAAAGATACTGGTATTTGCAAACAACACCGGTATTATATAACTATTGATACAGTTCTGTTAATTATTGTTTATATCGCCAGAACACTTTGTATGAACTGTAGAATTAGCAACAGTAATTTTTTTTTAAAGGTCTACATTTTGCCTTTATATCCACTGTTTGTTTGAAATACAGATAGAGGAATTTGGAGGCAAGCTAAAGGCTTTGTAGTGACCCATCATTGGACCTGATGAGCATTAGTATTGATGGCAAAAAGCTAATGAGTGTCATAACTAAAACTAATGCTTATGTATTAATGAACTTCTTATTGTATCGTAAATAGTAGACCCTAATCACTTTCAGGTGGTGAAAGTAAGTTGTGTGATTTTTATTTAACTGGCATGCTGTAATTTTCTCAGCTTATACAAATTAATACAACTAAGACCTCCTGGAAAAGGTGCTGTCATATGAATAATATTTGATGCCATTTAGTTTCTTTTATCATTCTTTCATCAAGTCCTAGCTTAGATTTGAGAGAGTGAGATTGTGTCTTAGATAATGGCATTTGCATGTCCAGTTGAGCTACCACTGTCACATTTATATGTTTGATCTGCCATGTATCAGTATATCTTGTTGTTCTTGTTTATGCAAATTTTTTTATCACATGCTAGTTCTGGTCAAGAAATATGATCCAAATGTTGGTGTTCTTGAAGCGTTTGTATCACTGTTCTGTGTAGCACTCTGCCTATCTTTACAGTTTGGTCCTGGTCAGATTTTTTTTAAAGGAGGAAAAATGATTTATAAGTTTCCTGAAAATTCTTATGTCTGCATAAAACTTTGTTTTCCTCTGTTTAAATACAAATTCCCTCCTGACAAAAAAAAAAAAAAAAAAAAAGTGAATCTTTACAAGGATGATCTGTTTCAGTATTCCATATGTATTAGACTTATGGTATAGTATTTTTAATTAAGTCTTTGAAATTACACCTTCTGCGAAGATTGTAGTGATGGGTCTTGTTTTGCCACTTCCTCCCACTGTCCAATCCCTGATTGTCCTCTATCGAGGCTGACTGTTGTTTGTAAAGACGCTCTTGTGGAATTCGTGTTCTGGTCTGTGACCTTGTCTTGATTCAAACTGCTTTTTCTTTTAATGTGTTGGACTTGCTTTTTTACAAGTAAGCCTCTAAGTGATTTTCATTACTTGAATTTTTGTAGATCCCCTTTCACATTGAGAAATCCATGCACAGAACAAACTGTCAAGGGAAATGAACTTCATATATCAGTGTGTTAATGTTTGGGTTTTTTTAGTGCAATATTTTGACTGTAGGGTCTTAAAGAACCCAACATACAAAATAAAAAGCTTTGTTTTTTGTGCAGAAACCTATGACCTCCTTTGTCTCTGCAGTGTGTTCTGTGTGACAGCAAGCAGAGTGGCTAATGCATCAGGTTCATGACCAAACTTTGTCCAAACACAAATAACTGTATTTTTTCTTAACAGGAATGTTGCTAGATTTAATTGATTTTTTGTACCTAGATCAATGTGAAAACTATAATGCAAGTCTTAGTGCAGTTATCAACACATTTCTTATTATGTTTAAAATACAATATTAACTGAAGAGCATAAGTGAAGTGTAATTTTGCTGAAAAATTAATGCTGCTTTGCAGATCATTCAGTATAGCTGCTTGGTCTTTTCATTGGATTGCCTCTTAGAATTTTGACAGGTAGTGGGGTGACCTATTAAGACAGGTATTTATTCATTGGAAGTGGGTGCATATGAACTAGTACTCTCTAGGAATTTATGAGAATTCGTACTCTGCAGTTGCTGGTGCCAAGCTGTGTAGTGTGAAGTTGTTATTGTGGGAACACAGCTATGGCACAATGCAAGTTAGTAACAGTCCTGTAACAGTGAGGAAACAATCTTGTCTTAACATAGTTTTAAAACCATACTCTATTGTCTACCTATATAGCTCTCTGGGGAGACTATGTCTGATGAAAGTCTTCTCTGAGAAAATTCTTGAGGGAAGAAAATGGGGAGGTGGTTCTGCTCAGAGCAATAGGAAGAGAGATACAACACTGCAATTTACTGTCAGGTATGATCCTTTACTAGATCGCTTGATTAAACATAAAAAAAATTATGCAAGGAAATAATTTTCTTAAGTGGGACCTTTCAGAATTAGTGTTACTTCAAAACCAATTCATTTTCATGCCTAATGTTTATAGCTTAAATGCAGATTGACAAATTTGACCCTTTTAAAAAGATTGCTATAATTTAGCATCATTAACTATTTTCAGCATGATATTAATTACAATATGCAAGTTAGTTGAGCTTTTTGGAGGTTAAATTAATTTGATGGAGGCAGTATTGATATGGGGTATTACTGGTAATTTTATTTCTCAAGAAGACATTGTTCATTGCATAAGGAAATCTTAATAGAAGTAGCTTTTGATGTCTGCAGCTATGTTGTGATTTGTATCAAAGCTTCTCAAACTAGAATGTCAGAGACCAAGAAAAATATATGGTGTGTAATGATGTGTAATGCTAATATAGCAAATTATTGTAATTTCTAAACTTTGGTTTGGGAGGGGGGGAGGTTTTGACCAGTTTGTCTTTAAACTTTATGCTTGGCACTCACCAGCTGCCAGAGTGCCTCTACAAAGAAGAGAATTTCATTCTTTATGGACAGGTTAGATAGAAAGGTAGCACTAATTTGGTTTTGCTGCTTTTAATTGCAGCTTGGTTGCTTCCTGTCTAAACAGACCTAGCTAAATTGTGCCATCTGGTGATCAGAGGGTACATTCAGTGGGACATAAGTGAGGTGTTCCCTCCAGTGGCTCTTCTTGCTCTAAAAATATTTTAGCATAGCACTGGCTGCACTTACATGAAAATGGCAGAAGCATGAGAAGCCAGGAAGTGACAGGACTATTTTGAATATAAAAATTTCAGTTTAAATATAAAAACTTTAAGGTTTTGTGCTATGAACCAATAAATCAACAAGAAAAGGTAGACTGTGACATGGGCTGTGTAATCTATGTGTAAGAGACTGCCAATATCTGGATTAAGCTAAATCTGACTCCAGAGTAAATTGTTTGAAATAATTAGTGTTTTGGATCTATATGGCTGAGAGATAAGGCATGACTTCTTGTATGAATTTGTTTATCAGTCCCTTTGAAGAATAAGCTGCCTGCACAAATTATGCCGTGTGGTCAGATAATAAAGATTTTATAGTTTAGTAAAGATTTTATTGTGATGTGTGGAAGTTTAAACAAATTTTAACTAGTTAATACCATCACCAAAGAAGCAGAGCTTGAACAAAGTTCTTTCAATGCTGCAATCCTGAACTCTCCCCTGTACTTGTGTAAATACTGCACAAATGTGTTGTAAGGTTGCCGAGAAGTGACTCTTCTGAATCCCAGTTCTGAGTCCCTCAAGTATGATCGAGCAAGCATGGGGGAAAAAAGATATAACTGCTGTGCAGTTTAACTTTTACCTTGTGCCTAGTGAATCTCATTTTAGCCAGTACAAATGGATGGAGTGTGTATATTCAGAGATTCACAGAATCGTAGGGGTTGGAAGGGACCTCCAGAGTTTGAGTCAACCCCCTCTGCCAAAGTAGATCCCCTGCAAAAATACATGTCATGGCTCACACAGCTTGTAGGTTTTTGGATCAGGATTTTGTGTTAATATATTTGTTAATACCTAAGGACAAGTAATTTGGTTGTATTTCAGACCTTTAAAAACACTTCTGTGCTCAGCAAGAGCTCCAACAGACCTTTTTGAACAATGCTTTTGTCTGCACTTGCATTTATATGCTTTTTCAGCACCAGTTCAGTGACATTGCGACACTGACATTGTCTTGAGCTGATCTACGTTTCTTGGTATAGAAAATATGAAAGGTAAGTATTATATTATAATATGATTATAATATGATTATAATAATCATAGTATTGTAAAACCCATTAATACCAGAACTGAGACCTGTCAGTTCTTAGAGCCGAAAGATATAGAATTTCACTTTCTAGTTCCGTCAGTGTAAGACTTTTTGGGAGCTACTTCTTTAGAGAGAAAATATTTTCCAGTTATAGGACAACAAAATGGTACAGATGTGCAAACAAATAGAAAGAAAATGCATAAATAAACATCATTGTAGTGTGGAATACAATTTTCACAATAGGGAGTGTTCACACATTAAAGTAATTTTCACAACCTAGTGTGAAATTTGAAATAACTTACATCTTGAGAGGTGTGGTGGTTTTTTTGGGTTTTGTGTTTGGGTTTTTTAATGATGGCATAGTGTTAAGTCTGCAGATGTAGTTTTGGGTGCTTTAATTGCTCCAATTAAGACTTCCAAAACTTGTGAATAAGAGTAATGTATTAAAATCTCAATGGCTAGTGGGTGTTTCAAATCTTAATATGCACTTTTATAGCTTTGAATGTTGTAATCCCATGTTTGCTGTTAACAATTTCTTTTTATCCCTAGTTCTTACAAAACTATCATTCTGTATTTCCTGTAACAAGCTTTAAAAAAATTGATATAGTTGACTATACAACTTTCCATTGGAATTTTAAATGGACTGCTTGACCTTGATAGTATGAATTTGTTTATATTGGTAAAGTGTATTTTTATCTTGAAAAATTGTCAATTATAACTGTTGTGATCAATTACTATTATACAACTATTTCACTGTTTCAATTTCAGTATCTTTTGTCTTTGCTGTTTCAGAAGAGTATATTTTGACAGTAAATAAACTTCAAAATGTATGGTGACTGCAGTTTTGTAGAATTAATATTTTTTTAGATGTTCAGAATAACTTATTTCTTGGTTGAATCTTTCCATTCATAGAATCATAGAATCATAGAATGGCATGGGTTGGAAGGGACCCCAGGGATCATAGACCTCCAACCCCCCTGCCACAAGCAGGGCCACCAACCTCCAGACCTGGATCTACACAAGGTTGCCCAGGGCCCCATCCAACCTGGCCTTGAACACTTCCATTCTTAGTTTCTGTCCACAACTGAAATAACACTTTTGGGAAATATCAAATAGCTGTCATGGCTTGAGGGTGTTTGTGGACTGTGTGTAGGTTGGTGGGCTTTTTGGTTTTGGGTTTTTTTGGGGTTTTTTGGTTTTTTTTTGGTGTGTAAAAAATGTGGTAAACTGGTGATTTACTGTTTTAAAGAAATTACAAGATACTTTTTAACATGTTAATAACTTTAAAAGTAGATGAATGTTAGCTCTTTATAATAAGCTGGTTAAATAGCTGTAACTGCTAATAGCTTGACTAGCTCTATTCCAGTATTCTAATTGTTGCTGATATTTTTATTTTTTACTTTTAACCTTTGGCTGTCTGAATTAAAATAAGTTTCTTACTACAGGAGGTAAGAAACAGGATTACATCTGTTTTCCTACATTTTTTTTCACTGGGGAGCTCTGGGGATGCTCCAACACATGTATGGGAGCACTGCATCTTTCATTATCTTTATTGGTAAATATTCACATCTGAGGCATCCATCAGTATCTTTCTTGGCACAGGGGCTGTCTTTTAAAGCATTGATAAGTAAGATTTGTTTGAAAGTGGTAAGTTCTTTGGCAGCAAGTTTCTAAACTGTATGACATTGGTAAAAGACTTGAGATAATTAGTTTCACTTAGAAATGTTGTAAGTGATTGTGGACTCACAAGTTTTGCATTGTTGGTATCATCTGTAAGTTATATTCCTAAAATCTGAATACGTGGAAAGAGGAGGCAAAGGAACACTGTAGATACTTTCTCCAGAAACAGTTGTCTTGAAAGGCTTGTGGATTGAAAGCCTTCTCTGACAGCTCTTGCTGGGGAATGATGAGCATGTCTCACATATCAGATGCTCCATTCAAAAGGAGTAGAAATGAGTTATGAATCCTGAAGAACTTTTTTCTTATTCATCAACATTACCTGGCCACACTTTGCATTCTCAACAGGAATATTTAATAACGTATATTTAACAAGTAAGACTTATAAAATATAAGATAATAAAGCAAAATATCAATGACTGAACATGTTAGAAGCATTTAATGTAATTTGCAGTTTTCAAAATAAAGAAACTTTTAAATTTCCTGTCCAAAGCTTTTCAAGGTAACCTTAATGCAGCCATGCTGTTATTGTTATACATAAAAGGACAGCAGTGCTGAAGGCTGCAGGTGTGGCCTCTGTGGGAGGAGGTCAAGGACTACCTCCTGCCAGACACAGCCAATTCCAGCCAGCTCTGCAACGAACCCACCAGAGGACTGAGCTGAACACATCAGTCAAGTTGGTGCCTTTGTGAAAACATATGTAAGAAAAGGCAAATAATGTCAAACAGAGGAGGAGGGGGAAAAAAGAGTGACAACCAACATAGGAGGATGAGAACAAAGTGGAGAACCCATGCTGGAGCAGATGGATATCCCAGAAGGACTGCAGCCTGTGGAGACCCCATACTGGAGCAGGTTTTCTGAAGGACTGTAACCCACAGGGAACCCATGCTGGAGTAGAGACAAAATGTGAGAAAGGAAGAGTAGAGGAAAGAAGACAATGTGTACTGACTGTAAACCCCATCCCACTGTGCCACTCCAGGGTGGATAGAGGAGTGTGGAATGAAGAAGTGAACTTGAGTCTGTGAGAAGTGGCAAGGAAAGGTGGTGTTGTAATGTTTGTTGTTTTGTTTCTTATTCCCTGAATCATTTTAATTGGCAATAAAGTAAATTTTCCCCAAGCTGAGTCCGTTTTGCCCATATGATAAGGGCTAAATAATCCCCTTTATCTCAGCCTACAAGTTTTTTCATACTCTTTTATCCTTCTGTCCCTTTAAACCAAAATAAAGCTTCTTCATATACAAATTAGTAGTTTCTTGGTTTAGTTTAAAATGATCTAAGTAGGGAATGCTGAACCACAAGACTGAGTTTATGGGAAGCATTGTGCTCTTCAATTTATTTCTGTGCTTTCTCCCCTGCTGAATATTTTTTTTTCAAACTGATCTTTAGTGGGACTTATCCTGTGTTCCTTGTGCACAGTTACTGACCAATAGACTGAAGTTCAGGACATTGAAGGTAAGAGAAGCTAAAAATGATCAAAATATTCTCTCTTAGGATGTAGCTATGTGATATGTGCCTTCTGTCAATCATTCCTGACCCCACACAGCAGCCGGTGGCTTTGTTGCTTGCCAGACCTTTTAGTAGCTTTGCTGAGCCATGAGCTTGGAGCTTGCAAACTGTCAGCAGGACTTGTATTTCTTCCTCAGCTTCCCAGGCAAGGTGAGGGTGTTCTGGGGATTGAGGATTGACAAGATCCTCCAAGATTGAAAGTAGGTTATCTAGGATCATCCCTGCTTGGCGGGCTCTTCTTGGAGAGATTGCCTGGGAACAAAGGCTTCCTCTGTCCCCACCAGACTTGGAGGAGCTCAACGCTCTGAGTCTGTCAGTAGGCACTATTTATGTCAAACAGTTTGTAAGCATTTAAATATGTCTTTGTCTTTAGTATTCTTTTACTGAAATACTTATGTTATTGGGAGGAGATAAAGGTCTTGTGGATAACTTGTAAACCAGTTTGTGATCTGTTTTGCTGAAGTTTAGGATTAAAATCTATGTCAGGGTTCCTATTTCTTCATTGAAATAAGGATGAAAATGCTTTCAAGTATAAGGGAAGCTATTAAAAATTTACTTCAATAATCCATATGCAGACGTTCCAGATTTTTAGATTCAAGATAATATAAACATATAATATATTTTACTGCTATAAAATTGTATTATAGTTCATGTTTGGACTGGTTCCATGGTCTTATAAGTCCAAAATATACTATGATGTTTTCTGTAAGGGGCAAAAATCTCCAAAAAACTGTTCAAGGAAAAGCACTGCTATGGCTGTCTGATCTGTATTTCAAGTACTGATTAGAATTCTTTTTATTGGTATCTCTGAATCATTAAAAAAAGTTTTTGGAAAATTTGTAGCTTCTTTCATGTTTTGCTTGTTTTACAGCATAGAATAAAAACAGTTTCTGAACTCTTACAGTTGATAGCTGATAGCAAATGTAATTGTCTGCTTAGAGTCCTAAATTTGTTTGTTGGATATGTGTTCCCACCCGTTTTACACTATAAAATGCTCTGATGGTAGTTCAACTATTCTGTTTCCTGATAAATGATTCAATAGGACAGCTTGTATTGTAATGATACTGATTTAATGAAAGGGTAGAAATATGAGAATGGTGATTAAAATCTGTCAAACTTAATTAATTGCAATCATATCTTTTTATAGCAGAGTTGCTTAGAATAAAATTAACTCTTGCCTACTGTAGTGAACAATTTGGATGTGGTAGTTTTCAGTACTCTTTATAAAAATCCTTATTATAATGCAAAGAGAACTTACTAGATGGATTAAAAAATTGGTGATTGTGTAGTAGTAAAATAGAACATGTTGATTTTTTAAAATTTAGGAAAATTTGACTGACACAACCAAATTTTATTCTAAGCAACATCTCAAAATTTACAACATTGGGCTTATCATTGATTGAAATATTTTATTTTGATCTCAGCCTGTGATTGAAATTTTCAATTCTCAGCCTTTTAATTCTTAGGCAGAGATCCCATTAGGTGTGTAATATAACAATGTTTTCTATACCCATCCAGGCTTTGCCATCTGTAAAAATTAGTAAACTTCTGAAATTCTAAAATGAAGAACAACTTTTGTGGGTGGTTTTGTTTTGGTTGGATTTTTTTCTTTCTTGAACCTTCTAAGTTAATTTCTCATTTCTTATTTGTAAGTTAATTTCTCAATTCTTATTTCTAACTAAATTTCTCTATTATTTCATTAAGGTAACGTCACATCCCATGCTTGGGTAGCCTTTGCTAGCAATGAAGATACTGATCTTTCTTCATTGCCATACTTGCAGTGTGTCAGAGAACACGGTAAGAGTGTCATATCAGCAGAATTAGTTGATGTTGCTTATTAATATTTGCTAAAAATAGTAGCAATTTGTTTTCCACCAAATTAAATACAAAGGGTAATGATTATTCAATAAATGTTACGGCTTTTGACATGCTTTCTCATAGATTTGCATATCTATTTGGAACTTCTTGGGCTTAGGGTTTATAAATGGAGCAGAAAATTTGTATGTATGTTATTAACCTGGATCTGCGTAACTTAAGTTAAAAAGTTTCAGCTCCTGCCTGTGTGGAGTGCTTTAAGTAGCAGGTGCACTAGGACTATGAATGAAGCATTCTCCTCTGAACTGTCATTCCTCATGTACCTTCAAAACACGAAGCTGGAAATGGTTTTGAATGCCAGTGGTAAACTCTGATATGTTAGAGGGAAGTGGCTAAGCTGGTGAAATGTATATATGGATCTCACATTGTTCTCTTACTGCTGTTTAAAGATAGAAATGTGATCCAGCCAAGCTAAGGAGAAGACAAATGAGCACAGCTGTGTGCATAAACACTTGGTTAAATGCTATAATTTCTTAGATTTTAAAAAAAAAGTTGACATGTACTGTTGCAATTTACATACAATTTAAAGAAAACTTGTGAATTAGCTTTGCTCTTTTTTTTTTTTTTGGTTGGTTTGTTTTTATATAATTTTTATTCCAGCCACAGAAGTTTAAGCCCAGTGTCTTTCATTTCACTATTGCAGATCAACTCCAAGGTGGGTTTTTTTTTAATCTTCTTTAGCCATATGATCTCTTTGCTTGGTCTAAAGCTATTTGATTTTTTAAAAATAAATTCCTGACTTTGAAAGTGTATGATAGATCTTCATTTGAAACACAGAATATGTAGTGACTCAGCTTAATATAAATGTATGTTTCAGTTGCATGATGAAGTTTTTCAGATGCAAAATCTCTGCAGTTGTGTAAGATGGAGAGAATGTGCTATGAATTAGACCATCAACCACCAGCTACAGGTCACAAAAAACCCCACTAGAATGTATTCTAAGAGCAATATTTCATGTTATTGACTTGACAACACTGTAGTAATTTAGGAAACTGCAGAGTTGATACAAGATCCATACCAAAAATACTTTAAAGATCTAGCATTTCTATAAAATTGTACTTAAACATGATTTATTGTAATCCATGTTTGAGAGGACAAATGGCAATGATAACAGCAATGTTTTAGAAACCTCTGTACATGCCAATACTTTGCCAGTGGGCAAGACAGATCCTGGTTATTAAATATGAAATAATTTTGTATTGACTTAGTCTACCTGCTCTGCATAATTTTTGTTTTCTACAAATAATTTCATGAAATGTGGCTTGATAGTGCATGAATTTGTGAGGTGGTTAGAAAAATTTTTTTTTAGTTGATGTTCAAGTAGAGTTTTATTATTAATTTGTTACATTTATATTCTAACAAAGTAAGCACTACTTTTCTGTGGCGTTACCATGCTTCACAAGTTCTGACCTTGCTTTCTCCAAAGCAAAACAGATTCATGTAAACTGTATGCAGTCTTAACACAAATCTCTCATGAGTGAAAATTTCCAAGTTACTGTCTTAGTTCATGTAGGACCATGTATTATGTTTCTGTTTGCACAGTGAGGCATCCCTCCTCATTTGCGTGCTTTCAACTCTGGAGAAAATGTAAGACTAAGAACTTTCCATTACACCTTAGTTTTACTAACAAGAGTTCAAACGAGGGACTCAAACCACAAACTGGAAAATTACAATATGTAAAACAACAGTAGCTTTGTGGCTATATTTGTAGATAATGAAGTATGTAAGTGGTTAGTGTGTTTGGAAAGTAGTTTTTGCTAAGGTCCTTTAGAGAACAGCATAGTCACCACATATGTTTTTATAAGATTTTGAGGATATCTCAAGCCTTTATATGTTACCACTTCTTCCCTTTGACTGGTTAGTAATCCATTTATATTGACCTAAAAAGGAAAGATATGTAAAAGTTCTTTTTTAACTCTGTGAACTATATATATACATTAAGCAATTATTTTCTTGTGTACACATGTACATTTCTTATGAAGAGTTATATTTTTTCAGGGTTTTCTGGGGTCAATATGAAATGAAAAGTCTGTTTCAGAAGAGGGAAATGAGTCTAAAGTAAGCCATGTGTGTTTTTTTCTTTCTTTGCTATTATTATACTAACCTGAATAATACAACAGTAAAATAAATTAAAGAAATAATAATTGTAGTGTTCTGCGACTATTTAATTGTTTGAGTGGTGTTACATTGTTTACCCTAACTCTTGATGTTTGAGATCTATAATAATACACTTAAGATATAAAAATATTTGTGGACCAAAAATGTGTGTTCATGTATATGCTTGAAAGCTTTTGTGTAATGAGAAGTTTCAACCTCATGTTATTCCACATGCAATGCACAGAAGAGATTTCTGAGGCATTTCCATGGTTTTAAATTTCTCTTTAGAAAGTCACTGGTTTTGGTTATCAGGCCATCAAAACAGCATTTGCTTTCCTCACAATTTATATTTACTTTTTTCATTTTAATTTTTAAATTCCTAAATAATCCATGTTTAAAGCCAGGCTTTAAATAGCATATAGCTTCTAAATTTTAGCAGCTGTAAAGGTTGGTTGGTGTTGGTAGGGTGTTTTTTTTTCCCTCTTGCTTTATGCTTCAGAAGCTTTTATTTCTTGAAAATAAAATTAATGAGAAAAAAATAATCCAAGGTGGAATAGTCAAATGAAATGGTCTAAACCCAGGTATGCATACCTAAATTATTCTACCTTTTTTGATGTGATGGTGAGCACTAGTGAACACAGGTAAATTTAATGATTGCTTTGGTGACCACAAAATGATTTCATGGAGGAATATTAGTTCTTGTCATGTGTTTTGAATAGGACTTTAAAAGTCACATGTTTAGAAATACATTGTCTTTCAGCGAGTCTGTTTTTGTTTAGTGTACACCTCACCATGGTAAATTCACTTGGCCAGGGATTGTGCCCTATACGAATGATAAATCTGAGACACGAAGGCCAACTGAGATAATGTAGCTTTTGTCCACAAAGCTAAATGGTTTTCCCTGAAATATCTTTATAATAAACTTACAGTTCTTCTTTATTGTTTTACTATGTGTGCTAGTTGGCTTGTGGTATCTAGCTATCTTAGTATAAAAATACTTTAATTCCTGCTATATTATATTTAACATGCACAAGTATAGAGACAGCAGTGATGCAAACTGCAAACGGAAGGCATAGTTTTTCAAGGTTAGACACGTCTTTGAAAATGTCTGTGGCTGTATCACTAATGCATGGGTGGACTGAATAAACATTTTGCATACTGTCAGCTCTTCATATGGTTATGCATTTGGGCACATACATGCAATATATTTTGCACAACCAAGTGGAGTTAATGCTGGCTGCTAATACACAATTGACAGTCACTCCTACGTGACCAGAAAGATTTAAGCTGGTAGCTGCCACTGTGTCTGAATTGCATTGAAAAAATAAAGAGTTCTGTAAATGTACTCTACTGATGTAAGCACTTTCTGTTTATGTAGTTTCTCTATGTGCTGTAGATGATGCCTAGCACATTTTTTTCATCTTGTGCTTCACTACATATTTCCACCTAAGAAATCAATCACACCAGCTCCTGGCACATATAATGTACGATGTATGGCTCTTGAGTCTTCCAAAACATCAGAAATGAAAATGGTCCTATTTGGTCAAACTGGTGTTCAATTTACTCTAGCTAGAAAAAACATCAGGTTTGCAATTAGTCCAAATACTCCTGGTATTCACAGTACATACTAGTAACATGATATTCTAGAACAGGAGTAGCTATTCTTGTAATTGAAAATACAGTAAATATGAAACTAATTTGAAATGAAAATACTCAAAGAATTAGAGAAAATGTACATTCTGGTTTTTGGCCAAAGGAATGCAGATACGGTTTCCAACTCGCCATTATTTGGGATTTCTAGGAAATATGTATACTTTATGCAAACTGATTCATAACAATATGTTTGGTTTACCTAATTAACAGGACTGTTACCTAATGAAGGAGCAATATGAACAGCATTTGTCATTGCTGGATTTCTTTTTTCACTTTTAGGGCTATTCTTAACAAGGCAATGTCTCCAAAGTACAAGCTCTCTATATAGTTAACTATTAACAAAATACCAACGGTGCAATCTTGATATGGAAGGAATGATTTTACAGAAGTGAATACATGAATTATGAATTATGCTTTCATTCTACTGGCATGATTATATCTCACACCAATTTAGTAGAGAGTGGAAGGACAAGCAGTAGAATGCATGTCTAAAAGACACATCACATAGTATGCTCTTTTCTGGTTGGTGCATGGTTATGTAAAGTCCATGGTACTTGGTGGCATGCTAGTTCTTCTTGGTCTTCTGATGTAATCAGTTGCTTTGAACAGAAGACTCTGTGCCCTCTAGGTTTTTGTATTTGCTTCTCTTTGTTTTGTCCTCAAGTGCTTATATGTCATTTGTATATTTTGCAGCTAAGTGGGTTCCTTGAAACTTGCTTTTTGCTCTGATAGACAAATGTAGTGGTTGTGTTTCACCCACTGACTTGCAGCCCTGTTGCCTGTGCCATCTATGTCAATTATGTGGGTTCTACCGCTATTTATCTGCTATTTACACTGTACGCTGAAAAGAGGGAAATATTGAGAAGTCCTTTCTGAATGGCACAGCAGTGTCATTCTAGGGTCTCATCCCACAACCAATTCCAGATCCTGTTTGGTGAGAATTAGAGGTATTACCATTAGCACCTTTTGTGTTTTCCATGCTGAACTGGGGCTGAAATTGAATAAGCTGGAGCTGTTAACTTAGGCTGGTAAGAAGATTTTTTTTCTCATATCCCACCATAGTTTGGGGTGAAGACTTTTTTGAATGATGGCAGTAATTGCAGAGACTCAAGGCACCACATTAACATGTATTTAACTTTTTGACATAAACTCCTGTGTCTGATTCTTCTGAATAATGTTGAGGACATTACTCAGATGGTGAGACTTATTCTTTCTGTATTTACCAGTGCTGCTGAGGATACAGTCTTAATTCCTCTCTCCTTTGCTGTTGCCAAATGTTAATTTTGAGTTTTTCGGCTCACCTGTCAACTCCTTACTAGCAATCCATTGAAGTACACCTGGAATCCTTATGCTTGTCCTCTGCAGGGGGATTAAAAAATTTCCCCTCCACAGGGGATTAAAAAAAAAGGCAAAGAAGCAGTAAGAAGAACCTTAAAACCAGAACAAATTTTTGTCTCAACATTCCACTTAAAGGTCTGTTTCCTACAAAGATTGAGCTTCTATAAAAGAATAAATCTGGAGGTTGGAGCGTATCTTGTTTCTTTTGCTACATTTAATCAGGAAATGCTCTATTTTTTAGGGAGTATATTTTATGCTACACTGCTGATGTCTGAGGGGGTCTCATTCTCTGATCATTAAAAACACAACCATTGTTCCCTTTCATACGTGTTTTTTCTGTCCACAGAAATTGAGGTAATGGGTTTGTGCTCAGTCACATAGGGATGAAGAATCAGCGAGCAGGTAAAGAATGTGTTTTGACCCCAAAGTGTAGAAACGTGTGTGTCCCACAGCATACACATTTCTTGAATAAATTGTTCATTGTATTAGTAGTTTGGCCCTCTCTAGTACCACAATATAACTTTTTTGTAGCTTTTGTATGCTTGCATGTGTAACAAAATACACCTTGTTGGAATATCAATCTCTGGATCTAGCAGCTAGGATCCTATTATTTCACCTAAAGACCCTGCTCTTTCAGTCTGTGGTTTTTGTTCTGGTGCTGAAAACAGAAACAGAGCCACAATAAAGTTTAGTTCCCTTTGCAGAACACTTTCGTGATTAGCATTTAAGTCCTGTTTAAGTCTATATTAAATTATTCTAACTCCCATTTTATCACTTTGTTACAGATTCCCTATACTAAACTGTGAATTTAGATTTCAACCTAGAAAAATCTTTCTGCAATTTTAGAGTCTGGCTACAAATAGCCTGATGCACAACTCAATGTGTTTTTCATATGCCATTTTTTAAGAAAAAGAGAGGAAACTAAGCAATGTTTGCCAGTGGCTTTTGAAAAGCTTTCTTTTGAAAAGTTTTTGGTTAAGATCAGATTAATTCTCAGCTACAAGGTTTAGGGACTCTCTTCAATTTCATAGAAATATACTTCCACACATCTACTCAAGGAGAAAGTTCACTAGGTGATAATCCCACCTACATTTGTAGAAAGTAATTAATTACATTACTTTCAATTACACTGACAATGATAGAATGTAAATCAACATTGTTTGATTTAAGAGTTGTTAATTTTATGCGATACTTTTTGTTTAACAGACTTCCTGTACTGCTTTCTGCTTACAGTATTATTACAGAGTATAAATGCTCTAGTATTCATTCAAGTATGTTTTTTTACAGAATAAGATAGAGTTGTAAATATACTCCTCCCTTTTCTGTACATTTTACTTTATTTTTCATCCTACAATATATAATAGATGTAATGAATTTTATTTAAATAAAGATATAAAGTTTAGCTGAGGAATAAAAAGAATTCTTTTTGAATGATTAAAATATTTCTCCATTCATTCTCGCTCAGATTCATTGTTAGCAGATATTTTTGTGATGACCTGAGAATCCTCCTAAAAGGCAAAAGGATGTATTTTGCCACATAGATTAGCTGCTGGGATAGATTTTTCTCAGTGTTGGACAAAATGGAAAGAAGTGAGTTCTCCCAGGTGTTAATCAGCCAAACTAAACCACTCACTTATATTATCATGGCAATTAATTGTAGATATATTTAGAGATGACACTTGCTTAGTAAAGGGCAGAACTGAAGATAATTCCTGTTCTCAGGCCTACGTGATTTAAGCAGTTGCTAGCAAAGATTGATGGTTCTTGTCTTCACTTTGAAAATTTTTGCTTAGTCTTTCAGGACAATGGAGCATACACATTTAACTAATATGTATACACATAGCTATTGGATTCTGTTGGTAGAAACCTATTTAATTTTTTAGGCACTTTTTTGTCTTAAACGTAATAAAATGTCTGCAGTTAACACTTTGAAATTTTAGTTTAGGGAAATGTTATTCAATATTATTAAAATATTTCAAAATTTAAATGTATTTTTCACAAAAGGTAGTCTCAGGATTACTAGGTCTTGTTCTTTATTTAAGGTCTTTGTATAAAAACTTGCCAGAAGAAAAAAAAGTTCCATAAAAGTTGTAAGTAGTTAGGAGAGATACATGCTTCTAAATCACCTCCATTCTTCTATAGAGTTGCATATCTCTGGTTGGTTCAGCACACACAGGACTATTTCCTCTTTTCTCTGCTAACATCATAGGTTCAAGTTTTTATGGAAAGAACTTCTGAGGCTGTAGTAAATTCCTTATGCTTATGCTTTATCCCAGGGCTTCTTCATGTCCTGGTTTTATTTGGTGGGAATTTTTTGGGTGTGTTTTTTTCTTTGTTTACTCTGAAATTGTCTTTTGATCAATTAGTTCTAATGTTAATAGGTGTCAAATAAATTTAAACTATAAAACAATTTAAATTGTTTTTAAGACTAACATTTCTTTGCTTTTTTGTGTCAAAGAAAATACTGAAAAACTACAGAAACAATTTGTCTTGTCAACAACAGAAAGAACAGCAGCTGTCATGGTAAGAACAGTAATCTGGGAAGTTTAATTCCTCTATTGTTTTTAAATTATTGAATAATAAAATAGGGTTGGTAGGACCAAATTCTTGTGCATCTTAGTTCAGCTGAACAAAACAATTATTCCTGAAGAATGTTATTTTTTAAATCTGCACAAAGTCAGTGAGACTAGTATCTTGCAAAATGCAAGAAGCTGCAAAGTACTTTCTTTAAAAGTACATGCTGTTTCATTATTTGCAATTTTTTAACCACTGTTGCACACTGATCAGATTTTTGAACAGTATGATGATAAGGTCCTCTTCCTTTACATTTTATTTAGAATGCAGCATTGCATTTGTATAGTTGCACCTTCTGGCATTGCATTCAACAAAGTGTGCTACTGGTTTCCGTTCTGCGATCTATTTTTAATCTATCACCATTTAATCTCTACAGGTTGCCTCAGCATCCTCTCAATATGAAATTATCTTTGTTTTTAACACTTATAAACTGTTTTAACAGCCTAGATGATTAAAGAACATTTACATTCCGCTCTATCAACAGATCTGGATACCAAATATGAGAAGGTAATAGAGTGTAGATTTCTAGTTGTGAAGAATCACAAGAAACTGTTGGTACATCTAAAGGAAATAATAGACATGTGGATATATCATTATTGCATGGATCATAGGAAACTCAAGGGAAGGCTTTATGGGCAAGAGCCGTTGGTTCTGGTCCTGTGTACCAGGGCACTGAGGGACATCTTGGGGAAATCTAAGGGTTTTTTTTAATCTCTCAGCTGCTTACTGTCTGAAACACTGTCCGCCTTGAGTAGTGAATGTGAGGCTTTGTACAACTATTCTAATAAATAGCGCTACTGAAACTGTGATCAGAAAATGAAGATGGCTCTGGTGATTTAAATCAAACACCAGTTGGAATCCAAAACCATGCTTTAACTGCAACACTATTGCATTTTTTTTTCCATTAAAGTATGTCAATTTTGAGATCTTATCAAACAAACTATTTTTATGTGAATGTTCTCCATGAAGGAAACAGATTTCTGCTTTGAGATTTTGCTT
Source organism: Gallinula chloropus (assembly GCF_964237585.1). NCBI lineage: Eukaryota > Metazoa > Chordata > Aves > Gruiformes > Rallidae > Gallinula > Gallinula chloropus. Next base: position 68,992,053 of record NC_140088.1, on the reverse strand, counting down.
GTTACTGTGAAAGTGAAAAACAAAATAATTTTAGAATTATGAAAAATACCTGGGCCTTTTTTTTTTTGGGGGGGTGGGGGGTGGGGTGGATGGGATTGGGGAGAGGGGAAGAGGAAAGAATATTTTAAATAAACCAATAGACATTGGTCTCCTTACTATAAAAAGGACATTGAGGTCCTTGAACTAGTCCAGAAAAGGGCAACCAGGCAGGTGAAGGGGCTTGAGGGCAAATTATATGAGGAATGGCTGAGGGAGCTGGGGCTGTTTAGTCTGGAGAAGAGCAGGCTGAGGGGAGACCTTATCACCACCTACAACTACTTGAAGGGAAGTTGTAGAGGTGGGTGGTGGTCTCTTCAGCCAGGTGGCAGGTGATAGGACAATGGGAAATGGCAAGAAGCTGTGCCAGGGCAGGGTCAGATTAGAAATTAGGAAAAATATTTTTACTGAAAGAGTTGTTGGGGTCTGGAACAGGCTGCCCAGGGAGATGGTTGAGTCACCTTCCCTGGATGTGTTTAGAAAAGGGTAGATGAGGTACTGAGGGATATGGTTTAGCTTAGGACGGGAATGGTTGGACTTGATGATCTTAAAGATCTATTCTAACCTTGTGATTCTGTGAAATACACTTTTTTTTCCTCATTTCATGCTGTCATACCTGTTTGCCAGCCAACAAACTGAAAGATTGACTTTTTTTGACTACTGTTGGATATGACAACTTTAGGGTACTCATTTCTTATTCACAAAAATTGTTTTGCTGTATCAGAAACACTGAATCACTTTCTCATAGCATATTTTATTTTTGATTGAATTTTCTAGGGGTGAAAAACTGTAGTACTTTTTTTTGTATCTTTTTATGATCTTTAACAGGCAACTTTATTGTATTTATATTTGGAACAATGGGTTAAAAATGAAATGTCTGGTGTACGGAATTTGAATGGTGAGGTTTGGGTAGTGGGAGGTATACAGAAGTGACTTCTGTGAGAAGCTGCTAGAGGGTTCCCCTGTGTCCAATAAAGCAAATGTCAGCTGGCTCCAAGCTGGACCCACCACTGGCCAAGGCAGAGTCTGTCAGTCATAGTGGTATTGCCTCTGGGATAATGTATTTAAGGAGGGGAAAAAATGCTGTATAAGAGCAGCCATATGCAGTGGATAATTTTGTTCGTATTACTGCCATCTGATAGTATAGCAGATCTATATAATGAAGTTCAGTGTTTAAGAAAAATATTTTTTTTTCATAAAATGACCTTTAGAAAGCAACTTCAATAAAGAAAGAAACCACTACAGTAATAACAGTTTTAAATAAGCATATATATTAGTAGCTCTCATTGATAAATTATTATTTATTACATTGTTTTGTGAAAGAATGGCTACACAAAAAGAAGCAACAATATTTGGGAACATTATTTCACCCTGTCATTGTTGGTATGCACATACAGGAAGAAAGAAATAAAAGATTATCCTTGTTCTTTTGAAGGGTCAGTGGAGCAAGTAATGTCAAATATAATCAAAAGAATAGAATGCAAAATCAATTTGTGATATATCAAAGTATTCTGTAACTCTCCTTTTTAATTCAGCATAATATCTGCTTCAAACATAATCCGCATATTTTAAACAAAACCCCAAATAATTTTCATAATATATATGTGGAAAATCACTTTATAAACCATTGTCCCAGTTTGGGCTGGGTTAGAGTTAATTTCTTTTCTAGTAGCTGTATAGTGCTCTGTATAGTGCTGTGGTTAGGATTTTGTACTAGGATAATGTTGGTAACACACTGATGGGTTTAGTTGTTGCTGGGTCATTGTAGTGCCTACACTAAGTCAAGGACTTTTCAGCTTCCCACACCCTGCCAGGTGCACAAGGAGCTGGGAGACAGCTGACCCAGCCTGTCCAAAAGGATATCAGTGGAATTTTTTTTGCATAGTTTTTTGTTTGGTTGGGGTTTTTAATTCACATGTGGTTAGCAATGGCATTTGTGCATCACTTGTTTTATTTACATTATTGTTGTTGTTGTTGTTTTTCTCTTCCTTTATTGCCCTGTTGGGCTGTCTTTATCTCAAACCATGAGGGTTTTTTCCATTCTTCTCCTCATCTCACTTTTGGGGTGAATGGGTGAGTAAACAGCTGTGTGGTGCCTGCTTAGTGACTGGGGCTAAACCACGGCACCTTTGTATACACTGATGTCTTTTTTGAATGATACGTGGAAGTGTTATTTTCATCCAAATAATGTAAACTGTAGGGATGAATCTTATAACAGTTGTGGGGATTTGTGCTGCAGGAACTTCACTCAGTGAATAGTATTTGCTTTGTAGTAGCTATGCTTGTTTAAGGTTGTACATGAGGCCATGCTTGTAGGTAGAGGAATTTTTTTTTGTTAGGACAGCAGGTATAACGTACGTATGTGTGTGAGGAGATGTGAGAGGGGGACCAAAAGTTTTTGAAAGCTTGAGTGCTCCTTCAGGTGATGTTTACAGAAATATTTTTCCAGAATGGTCACATTTGAGATAGAAAAGTCTTTCTTAAACTCATTTAATTTCTCCAGTTTTAATGAACTGCTGTAGTGAAGGGAGTTCTTCATATGAGTTTTGTGGCCCCAACAGAATGTTAAGCCCATTGAGTGCATAGATTATTCATAAAGCGAAGCACATTGAAGACCTCTTTTGGGTAGGACTTTAGAGTCTACGTGTTATTCTTTGCCAATATTCCTAAATTCCATCAATTCAGTTGCAAATGTTTTGTGCATCATGTTGCCTTCTGAAAACAAATCACATCCTCCCTGGATATGTCACGGGTGTACTTGCACTCACTAGCTTACAGGGCAAGTTAGATAATTATACTCTAGTTTATAACTGGAGGCAGCCTGTAAAAAGAGAATAGATTTGTGACAGTTTAACACATCACACCTGTGTCTATGGAAACGTGTGCTTTTTATCTCTGTGTCCATTTTGGAGCTGTTTAGAAAGGATGGTTCTCTCTACAATGCTTTCAGCAAACCCAAAATTAATCCAGTTATTAAAATCCTCCATGGATAAGAGGAAAGTTTCTGTGAAGTATGAACTATAAAAAAAGCTGAAGTTGGCAGGTTTAATCCACTATGAAACTGTAATCATGTAAACTGCTGGTAGAGTGCCATTAAGGCTATTCATAGTAAGCAATACTCCTAAAGAGGACTTAATTAAGTACAGTCTTTTATGGCCACTAATACACCACCAGTATAGTGCACTGCTGAGTCTGCCCTTTACCTCATCTTTCAATTCCCATGCACATGAAAAATACTGAGATTGATTAATAAAAGTGCTTGGAATAAAAAAAAAAGGTAAAATAAACACTTTAGAAAGTGTTAAAACACTTAAATCCAAATAACATGGATATATTTTTTATTGTTTATATGTCTAAATGTCTATGTTTATATAACACAATATGAAGATGTGTTAGCTGTTTGAAAGTATGCATTCAGGACTTTTTTGTTTAAATGTAGGTGGTTCTTTAGGAAATACTGATGATTTTGGGAGGTAGGGAACATGTGTTTCACTTGTCTTGTACAGTGTTCCCCATCATTACTTTTCTATGAAACAGAAAAGGAACAAACCCCCAAACCCCATATTCTCCATCTCTACCCTTGATAGTCTGAAACTTACAGAAAACAAAATAAAAAATCCAAACAATAACAAAACCCCACAAACAAGCCACCAGAGTTCAGTAGTGACTTTTATATGTTTGTATATATTAGGTATAATACATTGTAGATGTCTTTAGCATTTACTATTTTCTTATTTCTATACTTACAGAAGGCCCTATTAACTGCATGATAAAAACTGCTTTCTATTGTATTGTACCTTGAAATTAATGTCCTACATCATGTTATTTGTACATACCTTTTCTTATTTTGATAATATATAATACACAGTTTCATATTTTCATCAAGACCGAAAACTTTATATAAATGTATTCAAGTGTTGCATCTATCACTGCTGGATGTCTGCTTACAGGGACCTGTGAAATATACACCTGACTTATCTAACTGTGAGGGACATGGTAAGAGTGATCAATATCAAATGTGTGCATCAGTTCTAATAAGGGCTTTTTGGGGGTTTGTTTGTGGGGTTTTTTTTAATGCTAATATCTCTTCCAGAGAGTGCTATCAAGAGATTTAGATAAGTGAAATACAGATCCAAGCCGCTCAGAGATGTCTTAAAGTTTTGTATTCTCTTTCTGAGCAATCCTTTGGTAAGATTTCTTTAGCATATTAAGACCAGATGTCTTTTTTTTTTTTTTTTAATTGTAACTCATTTTAATTTGATTGACCTTGTTAGGACTACTTCAGTTAGAAAAGCTGTCATAACTGAAGTTATCTTGCGTGATATAACAAAATTGTAATTAGTAGTTGAAAATACTGTCAACTTTTTTTTACTGTAGTGGAAATGTAACATTTTAGAGATACCACTTTATGGAATTAAGAAACATCAGGAACAGAATTGCTCTAGAGGATACTCTCTGAATTTCTAGTAGAGCTAAAGGCCATGAAAATGCAGAACATAGTTTTGCAGAACTCTTATTTTTAGAGTGCTTGATTAGATCAAGAAGTGTGCTAAGCTCTACTTTTGCAAAAAAAGAAAAAGGGATAAAATAAAGTGTTAGAAGAAATTATCAGAAGCAAAGTAAAGGCTGATAAATGCTTTTGAAGGAGAAAGTCTTCAGTGAGAAAATATTCTAGAGATGTAGAATACCTTAATATAAGACTCAGCCTTAGAAAAACCTTTTAAAAAACTAGTGCTTGACATTCTACTTCTCCATTAGTAGCAAAGCTGAAATTCCAACTGACAAAATATTCAGCAATCTTATGTTCAGCTTTTGCTCTCTGTCACTATTAGTGTTCTTCCTTCACTTGATTTTCAGATTCATGATTAAATATGATCCAAACACTGTTAAAATCATGTAACTTTTTGTTTGGTTTTCATTGCTTACTGCTTTTTTGTTTTTCAGTAAATCAAGTACAATTTTTTTCCTGAGTCCCTTTAGTTTCTTTTTCTCCAGCCTCATTTCATCCCCACCATCCCTATCTTTCCCTCTATCCTTCTTAGGGAAGACTTGCACCATTCTGAGTTTGAAATGTGCATGTTCAAGATGGGACTAATAGAAATCTGAAACCACTAAGGCTTTTTAGTGTTGTTACTACTATTTTTTAATGTTACTATAAATTCCTTTTTTCTAATGGAAAAGACCCCAACTCTTCTGTGACCCGAACTTTATTTCATTTTCAATTTGTAAATGTGTGTGAAAAAATGAACTATGAAAGCCAAGGAGTGTAGAAGATCTATAACATTTTGAGTGATTTAGTAACTGCGTTGCTTCTAGCTCTGTTCCCTCTGTAAGTGCATCTTGCATAAGCAGTTAAGTGGCTTCTATTTAAAGGCTAAATCACTTTTAGTACGTTGTCAGAATTACAGCTTTCCTACTAATTGTTAATAGAATCCTTTTGGACCCATATTAAAACTAGTGCATGCCATGTGCTCCAGTTAATCAAAGACCTAAGGCCTGCCAGGTTATTTTGTGTAATTCTGGTTTGCTGACCAAATATTTTAATTTGCATTGTGAACCTACAATATAGATTCTAGCTTGGTCCTTTGTAGGATGTCTCTGTCTTCAAATTGGTTGTAGATACTTCTGTTATAAAGTAGCCAGTTTTACAACGAATAATACAAACCTGGTTATTGTTGGCAGGGGCAAGTTTCCCATCTTTTGCTTCTGTTTAAGTGTTTACTTAGTGTTATGTTGGATACTTAGACTGTTCCCTGTTTTGACACAACAATGTTTTAATTGGAAAAGACACAACAAAGGTCTTTGGCCTAAAAGATGAGAAAATAAAACAAAGACACTTATGATTGCAAGAGTACTGATTTGAAAAATATCGATTATGATATGTATTTTAAAATCAATGCACAGAACTATTATATTATATTTTATAATTGTATTTCATTTACTCTGTGCATACTTACCAGCCAATTTAGTAGTAAGATTTGATATTTGAAAGGTGATTGTCAAGAGGAACTTGGGCAGAATAGCTGAAGAAAATTATTTGCAGGCAACTAGATTATTCATAGCTGAAATGGTTTTGACCAAAGATAATACTGTGGAAAACCTAAGTAGCTGAGGTGTCAACCTATGTGTGGTATGGTTAGGCTTGTTTCAGGAATATGCGAAGGAGAAATGCTTTTTTTTCCCTGGTCCAGAGGAACTTTTTGTTGTAGGAAATTCAGGAATCCAGAGAAGAACCCACTAAGCAAAAGGTGTCACCTGATTTCTTCTGAAGATCACATGTGAAGTGAAACTGGACATGCTGAATGAACCTGTTAGTTAATGAGATCAAAATACCTGTTTCTTAATGAAAACAAAGTTAAAGGTGTACAGGAGCTTAGGGGTAGCAGGCAAGAAAATTCCTCAGAGGTGTTGGTTCCCTCAGAACATCTCCAGCTGAAGCAGCTACAGGTAGAGCTGCAATGGAAAAGAACCTCCCTAACTGGAGTACTACTCTAGGGTTTTACAGGGGATGTGTTCAGTATAAATACAGAATTAAACCTGGACTACACCATGAGATGTGCTAAACCCAGAATGGGTGCTTACTACCAAAAACTTGCAGCAGGGGCTGAAAAGCAGCATCTTCGAGTGGAGGACAGGCCATGACTTACAGGCGTTTTTCTGTTTTCCTTTCCTGTGATCATGTGGAAAAAGACATGGATTTTGAGAAAAACACCTACATTTCAGGCTTGATTATATATATTAGGCTATTCTTTCCTTTCTTCCACTGTTCTTAACACAGCAGCCTGATGAAAAGTGATAGTCAAACCTTCGGGAGTGTCCCAGCTTTGCTATATGTTGCTTTTCAGTTACAGGAGCACACAATTCAACTTTGTTATTTGCTCTACCTCTGTTATTTTTGTATTAAAGCTATATTCCTGCCCCCCTCAAGAAAAGCAGTTCCATTAAAGTGACATTTAAGCTGAGGCTTAAAATTTTGTTAGGTAATGTTAATAAAAATTTCTGTTGTTTGGCATTTATGGCACTGGTAATTTGTTGACACTACAGTGCTTTGAAAACACATGGCTTATAATCACTAGAACAATAGTAAAGCCAAGTGCAACTGAGGCTTTCTGCTTGCTAAGGTATTTAGCTCCTGGAAATTTTTGCATGATTTCATGTGGGATTTAAAAATTCATTTTGGGAGATAAATTACTCCATTAACTTTACAATAGGTAGCTATTATTTTATGCTCATCTAATGCTGTGATACCATATGGCAATAGAGATCTGTGAGCCTCTAAATGCTTTACATTTATTTTTGTCATCTTGTAGTAAATTATATTTCTGGAAAGTAACAGTTTTTATGTAGCTACTATGATTGCATTTAGATACTGTCATTTCTCTTCAAACTTAGTTTTTGAAAAACCTGTACTTGGTTTGTGTTTGGGAAATTGGGTGTCTTAACCCTGTTATGCAAAAATAAAGTTTGGTTTCCCAGGCACTCAGTGTTTTATGCACACAGAAAGTCCTTAGTCCATGCTATTGGTGGTTGAATTTTTTGTGTAACTTTAATGATAATAAGCAACTCGGTCTTTTGTATCTTTTGTCTTCCTTCTTCAGTACCATCTTTGGAGATGGTTTGCAAAAATGTGTTTATGTTCATTGAGGTTTAAAATGCCAACTCTGGATTTTGAGTATCTATAAAATATTAATTCATGCCCAAGGTCCTTTGTAATGTTAATTTGTGTTTAAGATTAATTCACTTTTATGAAGCTCACTTCTGAATTATGTTAACTTGTCAGATTTGGAATGGGATTTTTCTACATGAAAGGGTCAATTTTAAAAAAAAAAGATTGATTTTTTTTCACCTCCTATATTCTCTTAGTAACAAGTGTACTTTATTGTAAGCAAAACATTGCATCAACGGTGTCCCAAAAGCCCCATTCTGTCTTTACAGCCCAGACCACAAAAAGTTAACCTGCTGTGTAGATGGCCAGCCATGAATGTCAGCTTTATGATTCTCATACATTCCTGCTGTTTAAAGGTTAAGTTTAATAACGTAAAATGTTTTGTCTCATGTTGATTAATTGAAAGATAACAGCTGATAAAAATCACTGCACTGAAGACAGAAATGTTATGCTTTCTGTTTTGTTTGATATCAAATTCTTAAGAAAATAATGCACTACAACAGCTTTGTATTGGCTAATCATTCCTGCCTGTATAGGAAAAGTGGATGGATTTCCTGATAAAAGTAGAGTGCTGTTAGGTAATGTTTTGTCAGAAGTGCAGATCATGCAGAAACAGAGAATTCCTTGGCTTTTTAGATTGCAGATGGATTAAATACTGCTTAAATACTGCCTTAGCAGGGCATTGCTACAATCTGTCTGCTTGGGAAACAGTGAATAAACAGGTTTTGAGACACATCTGATTTGCCACATACTTGGGCAAAGCGAGAAGATGACAAGGGAAGAAAAGTTTCCTAATTTAGCAAAAACTGACAATTTAAGCAAGCTAGGCATAGTCTTATGTTTCCAAAGGGTTATCAAATATCTTTGTGCATAATACAATAAAAATGATAGATGCATATCCTTGGTTATGTTTGTTTCATCACATGAATTTACATCACAGAAGCAGCACTGTATACACACAGATGATTTAGTAGAGCTTGGCTGACTCCTGTGGCTATCAACATTGGCCACAACTGAAGAAGAGACACTAGTCTTTATTTTCAAGAAACAATAATTTCTTGTTGTGCCAGATGCCTGCCTTTCTAGATTTTATTTTAGCTGAAATGTTTGTGAGACATCTTGGTAATTATTACTGCTCATTTTGCTCACTTGCCACTTCTAGCTGTTCTAATAATGTTTCAATTTTTGTTCTATAAAAACTGAGTTAGTATCTCTAAGAATCTGCTATCTCATATAAACATATCGTTCTCAGTAAGGTGACATTTGTTTGAGGAGTAAGCTTTAGATTTTATTTCTAAGGATGGTTTCTTTGTCAATCTTTTGATAAGTCTGAAAATATTGAAAAACATTCTGATTTTTCCTGATATATCATTATTGTCAAAGCTTGTGTGTGCATTTGATCAACCTCTGAAAATTTTGTTGTTGTTCAGACATGGTAATGGTTGTTTCTTTTCACACCTGTTTTTAAACATTATTGTCTCTTGTAGCTTTTGAGCATTATATTCCTCCTCTATTTTTTTTTCAATGGCTTGTTTTAAATATTCTTTAAATATTCTGAATTTAATACTATGTGAGATGATGGACTGTTTATGGATAGGGTTTTTTAAGGAGGAATTGAACTGCATTGATTTAAAAATAAAACTTTGCCAGTCTTTTCCAACCACCTATTCTCATTTTTTTTTTTAAAAAAGGACCTATTTCTCACTTAATGGTTCTTTCTTTGTTATATCATCTTATTCTTAGCTGAAAGTTATAATTATAAACCACTGATAGTAGTAGTTTTGGATTTGATTAGTGACTTTCTATTATAGAATGCGGTACAAGAAAGACTTTTATATAATCTGTATGCATCAAAAATCAGGGAAAGAAAAGTAGGTATGTTTAATCCTACTTAAGCCTTAAAAGGAACGGGAGCATAATAAGCAGAACTTATAAATTTATATTTATGGGGTTTCAATCTAATTATATAGGAAAATAAAACCACAGTTATCACTATTGCAATAATAACACTAAAAATAAAATAATGTGCTTTATGCTAATTTCAGTGGGCATGAGTGTGTCACCTGTTATTACTAAATCATCATTTTTTTTTTTGCACCAAGCTGAATAACCCAAGTCCTGGCAACATGGACTCACTGAGGATTATACAAATGTTCCTTACTTAGTACCGCTCTTACATACGCCACATCTTGATCCAAATGGTAAGAGGTTCATGTTCCTAGTTCCCAAAAAGTCACCAGATATCTGAACTACCTTGTCATGGAACAAGAAGCAAGGTTTTTTTTTCTATATAAACCTTTTTTTTTAGTTTTCTATTTCTTATCCTAAAGACTGTTTTTCTGGTAAGTACAAATCCTTTTAGTGTGTTCTAAGAATTTGTGACAGAATCAAGCGAGAGCTGCAATAAAAGGTAGTATTTATGTTAGTTGAGCTTTTTAGCTGGTCTTTCCAGCTTTCATCACTAATGAGGTAAGCAGAGTAAGAAGGAGCACCCATGTGACTAACGATGGTAGCTGTGATAACTGGGGTAATTATTTTTAAATGGAATATGATGAAAAATTAGTAATCAACTATAGAACCCTCTTTTCAGTGTTTCAGGCATGATGATTTTCTTTCTGGACAATAGTTTCTCTGAGATCTGATTTAGCTTTCTATAGGTTTTTATAAAGAACCTTTTGATCTGAACACCAGTACATGAAAAAGTGAAAAATAATGATCTGTTTCTGTACTTAAACACGTGCCAGTCTTTATGAAAAAATATGCTGCAACACTTAAGAGTATTGAGAATTTGGCATGTGCCTGCAGCATCCAGCTGCTTAAGTTCCTCACATCTTGCTGTTTAGAAAGTCAATTTATTTTTTACAGAACTTATGTTCTCATACAGATAAATTTGAGACTATCACGAAATGAGACACAGTAATCAATTTAAACTCAGCAGTTGCCTGCTATTAATTGCCATTTACACACATTTAAATGCAAAGCTCATGAGAGCTCTGATTCATAAAATGTTAAAGATATTTTTAATAGGGAAAAAGTCTTGAACTCTGTATGTGGCAATACGAATTTGCATTTCTTCTCAGGTAGACATCTTACAATTCAGTAAAGATTTCCCTTCAACACAGGCTCGTTATTGTGTCTTTGAAAGTTAACTGGGAATATATTTTTCGATTTGCAGATAGTGCATTCTTAATACAGAATATTGAGCAGTAAGTTGTAAGAAAATTAGTTAATTTGGCTAAAACGTGGCTTTAATGTGTTTATCCTTAGATAACACTAACTGATAATAACCATAAATTCTGTGGGATTCCAAGTTCTTGCTTTGATCTGCTAGCATTATTCATGGAAGGTTGGTGCAATTCCTATCTGCATAATCTCAAATTTGGGGATGACACTGAGAAATACTTATGTAATTAACACTTATTTTGGAACTAATTAAGTGATAACTTGTGCAATTTGTTAGCACAAAGAAAGAATTTCAGAAAACATTGTAATTAGAAAGCAACTTGCCCCAACTCTCTAACTGCTTACTATAGAGAAAAATGTTGCCTATATGAATTTATATATGCACACACAAACAAACACACACATATATGTATAATTTATTAAAACTTAAATGTCAACTTTATGTAGTGTTTAGATCTTAGTCTGATTTTCCTTGCTTCACTCAGAGCTACGCTTGTAAATAAGGCCAGTGAAATTTGCTTCAGGAAGTTTCAAAATGCATCAATGTACTGGATCCAAATAAAAGCTGGGTCTACTGCAATTAATCACCTTGTGTTTAGAATTTAAATGGACAGTCTGTTGCTTCTTTATAACAAGATAAAATTTTGAAACATAAATAATTGTATTTTGAATTGAAAATCAGCCTGTGATTTATTTCAGATTCTGCTTGGTGATGCTTGCAAGGGTGTCTGGAAGGATCCTAGTGTTCTTGTACAGGCAGTTAAATACTAATGAGATGACTTTAAGGTAAGAGCATTGTAGGCTAAGCACAAGGCTTTTGCAGAGACAGTCTAAGAGAAGTAGTTTCCTTATCCTTTGACAAATTACAGTGAAAAGTGTAATTTCAGGTGAACTCGGATTAATTTGATCAAAGGAGTAAAATCCTAGCACCAGGAGTCTGTAATCAGACTGGCATTTATTCATTGACATTTATTGCCACGCAGCAGCAGATAAGTAGAGAGCAAAGATTTGGCATAAATTCACACTATCAACAGGCAGTGTACTACAGTTTTACCATTTGGAGGAAGTGGAATTTTTCAGGTTAATTTTGCTCTGCCTTAACCAAACTTTTCCTTGAAGAAATGCTTTTATCCCTTGTCTATCTTTTCTTTTGTTTATATCAGGTGGTTTAGGAAGAGTTAAGAATTCTTTCTAAAAATATTGCATCATATCCTTCAATGTTACTTTCACCGTTTCTATATATAAAAGAAAAAAGAAAGAGAAATCTTTGAATGCGAAACCACAGCAAAATACTTATTAATGTTGAAATTCCAAATGGATGAAGTATGCTTTCTGCCTCTGCTCATGTGATTTAAAAGCTTAATGCCTTCCTCTCCAGCCTGCATGTGAGCATACAAATAACTGGGCCAGCCTGTTTAGTTGAGTGTTATGCTCCTGAGAGCGGTCAGTGTATATTTGACCAATATATGCTAAATTAGGAGATGTGGAAAAACCCACAAGGCTAAAGAGAGAGAGAATGAAAACTCTCTTGATGTAGATCTTAATTGCTTTAAAATATGCACATATGTATACACATGGTGGGAATATTAATCTTTCCATACTAAGAGGATTTTTATCTACTGTATTAATATCGTTGATAATATTTGTTGGTGACAAAATTAATTTATTGTTTCAAATTTATGGCAATTATAACTCTGCCTGAGGATGAACTCATTTCGATGTACAAGAATATAACAATTATACATTAAAATGTAGCGGTACAAAAATTTTTGAGCTAAAGAAGGATAAAGGGATAGACAGGCGAATGGTAAGAAAACTCTACCAGGTTTTTCTGGGTTAGCATGTTCTATTAATTCAAAATAATGTATCCAAGAACTCAGTTACTATAGGTGTTCTGGGTAGTTACATATAATAGATCAATTTTAATCCATTTATTCTTATTTATTTATGTATTTATTTTTAGATGAACTAAATCTTATCTGTAGTACGGATAAATTGATGCATTCCCATGATCTTCTGTAGATGCAAATCTAACTAGTAGCGTTACAAGGCTCCTACAAGTCTGTTTGTTGTTTGCATCTTGAGAGAAATCTGTTATTTCTCCCATGTTACTGCATGCTGTAATGAAGTATATAAGTACGCCTATCCTTCAATTCTTTTCAAAAATTTCTGTCTCCTAAAACTTACCATAGACCTGTATTGTTAAAAGTTGAATTTGGAAAGCTTCTCTTAATCAATTGCTTTGCAGCAAGGGCTTGCAAAGACTTTAACGTTTTGTAGACTGCTGTAGATTTTTAAAAATTGTTTGTACCTTGAAGCTTGAGAAACCCCAATGTGATGTAAAAATGTCAAAGGACAGCAATTTCTCCAATGAAGCACTGTGCTCAAATGAATTTAAGAAGTTGAATTAGCAAGCAGAAGAGAAGGGATGATGAGAAGTGACAAAATGTATAGGCTAGATAGTGCATGTGTGCTATTTTACTTAGTGCATGTGTGCAATTTTACTTAGGTGAGGTTCAAGTTTCTGAGCAGAATGTGAGGACTGGAAGGATTAAAATGACCTCTCCTGGCTGGTCGCAGTTAAAATCCAATGAATTGTCCATCAAACAAAATTTGAGGGTTTTTTTTTTAATTTACAGAAAAAAGCTAAAACACATTTCAGCAGATTAAATTAATAATACTGATTATTCAGAGAGGTTTTTACCATGAAATTATGAAAGAAATTACTTGTTTTGGAATAGAATCAGACTATGGATGCTTTCATTGTCTGAAAAGGATTTGCAGCTGTCTGTTCTGAAGATACTCCCATCCTCTGCCAGTTTTTTAATGATCTCCGAGATCTTGGAGCTTAAACGCCCTTCTCATAAAAGGAAGGGGTCTCCTTGCATCTTTCTTCTCTCTTTTTTTTTTAAATTTAGGTTTTTTTCTGTCTGTAGGGACTGCTTTCCTTTATAATGTGATGTATCTCGAGGTCTGAAGTGGCTCAGATTGATCTGTTGGGCAAGCTGATAAGTCAATTTTTCTTCATAAGCACCGGCCACATCTTAAGCATCTGAAGTGGAGATATTTCTAATGTGGTGAGGACACATTTTGATCGTGAGGACGATGAAAGCAAAGAGAATAAAATGCTGATGATTTGGTTAACTGAAGTGTGTCAAGAATGCCATGAGTGAAGTAAATGGCAACTGTATGTCTTTGTAAGAGGGTGAAATTTCTTACACGACTTCAGAAAGCTGATTTCCAAACCTTGGGCAACCTGTAATGTGGAGTATTTTCAAAACTCTTTTCACAGTACAGATGCTGTAGCAGTAGGGCAATTAGGAGTGTATATAGTGCTGTGGTGCTTTTGCTTGTCACTCAGGTTTTTTTTTTTTTTTTATATTTTAAGTTGCTACAACAGGATGCACTTTCTTTTCCAGAGAGTGCTGTTATAGCAGACACCTTCCCTATCACTTAAATGCATATGTGCTGAGATCTTTGTGATAGAATCGATGTCTAAATTTTTTGTTGCCATTATGATCACTGAAAAATAAACACCTTTTTCATTATAAATGTATACAAGGAGCACAGAATTATGCTATAACAATGTCTGTGTAAATATGTATAATATATATTTGAAAGATTTAGCTAGCTTACATATAAACTGTTTCATAAATTTGCTACTGAAGAACCATGCTTGCATCTGAGACAGTGCAAATATCAGTTTGAAACCTCTAAGGACTGATGGTGGTTTTAGATCTTTAGACATGATCGGATGAGTTATCTTTATTTTCATTTTCTTAAAACCATTGCTAAGTAGGTTTACCGCCAGTTTTTAAGAAAGATAGTTTCTTTTCTCACCAAGTGAGATGGCTGTGTAAAAAAACCCAGGCTTTTGAGGAAAGGCTGACAGAACCTTAACTATAGCAGGAACTAGCAGGTGTCACTGTAAAAAAAAAGTGATTGAGAATGATAGCTATAAATAGATGAGCCATTTTAGTCATTTGCCTTTGAAAGTAGTTTAATAATTCCATGCTGAGTCCCCTTTCAACAAATTTAATGAAAGTCAGCATGATGTTGTGGCAGTTACTATTGGATTCTTTTACCATCTTCTTGTGTTTCATGGTGTGAGAGATTAAAATAGCATCTAATAAACTGCATTAATGGTTCTACATTCCTCATCTGAGGCACAATTGCATACAATTCCTCCTCCTCTGGAGGGTGCCCCTGTTTTTCTGTTCATTGTTACTATGCCTAGGAACTAAGGATTACTAAACAGCAATTTTGTGGCTTTATTCCCTATTCATTATGGTTGTCAGTGTGGAGCTACTCTGAGGCATTCTGAGCAGGAAGTAATGATTTGATTTGCAGCCTACTGTGAAAATTTATTAATCTGAATGGACCCTTCTGAAATTCTACTTGATGAGCTTAAGAATAACAGATGCCTGTATCAATGCCGTTATCTGTTGATTTCCATAGATATAAGACAGTACAATTTTTTAAACTTGGAAAACATTCTTGTCCAAGTATGGAGAACTTAAAAGTATTTGCTTGCTTTCTGTCTTTTCACTTAGGATCAATAATCAAATTATGTGTTTATTACAATGCTTGAGGAACTATGCAATTTCAAAGGAATTCAGTGCAGAGTTCAGCTCTTGGGTACTTTCTGTAACTTAAATAGCTTTGCACTTTATGGTTTCCAGTACATTTACTTCTATTTACATAACAATTTCAAGTAACATTTCATAATTAATTCCTTATTTTATGTTAGTACCACCTAATTTAATCAGTGTTCTGTTTTGTTGGACACATCTGAGAAGATGTAGGTATGTATGACTTAGGCATGAATGAGTGCAAGTCAATTCAGATTTCTGTGGGTTTTTTTTTTTAAGTTCTTGAGGAAGCAATGGCAATACTAAAACCTTTTCTTCCTTTTGGAGATGCATTTGGTGTCCATGTCCAGTTTTTTGCAGCAGAGGGCCTGCATGGATGAGCTATGTGAGGAGTGACCCAGGGCTGTCCCATGCCAGACACAGTTGGTCCCAGCTGGCTCTGCAACTGGCCTCTCTTTTCTAAATAATTTGTATGTATTCATACAAGACATCTGATTTGTCATCATCATTGTACAGCTATGTTCAACCTATGAAATTTCATTATGGTCTTTTAATTTTTTGCAGAAGTTCATGCTTTTCCTTGGAAACTGTAATTAGAAGTAGAGCTTTTTCTTATTTACTTGCATGGGAAAGATAGACTCCTTTACATAGACTGAAACGAAATATTCTGAAGTAGCTTCTTGTGCCGTATGTTTTTCACCACTGACTTTATAGTTTGTGTTTTGTACAGCAGGAAAGGTAATTAATTAATTTTTTAATTCCTTGTATAAATTCAGTGTGTTTTGAGGAGTAAAGTTTACAAAATCTCTGATAATTGAAGAACATCTCCCTGTTTGCTTCTACATTCCTAGATATTAGTGTTGACTCCTTCTGAAAATAGAGATGCCAAATCTGTATCTAATAGCCTGGATTAATGACAAAATTGTAAATAACTTTTTGCTAGTCATAAGAGAAGATTTCTTTCTCTTTTGGAATGTTCTTAATGCATTACAACATAGTAGAGTGCATAAATGATAAAGTGTCTATGCATCTGACCAATATGGTGTTTGACAATAGTAAACAGAATACCTCTAGGAAGAGTTAAGGTCAAGGTGTATTTTGATATATGGCTTACATAAAGACTTTTCTTTCAAGGACTAGCATATGCTATTTACTAAATTAAAAGACTGAAACAGTTCTGAGAACTTCCATGTTTTATAAAAGTGCATATATCAGCTGCTTACCCATGTGGACAAATACTTTCATCTGTATACGTGGCATTCAGAGTTCTATTAAATTGTGTTACGGTTTTGTAACTTAGATAGGAATTGAACCACCGAGATACAAAATTTTCTTTCACCTTTGAAATATTGAAAGATTGCTTCTATAGATTTTCAAATTAACTACCCATTGTTTGATGGACTCTGGCTGATGGAATTGACAGTATTTGTACTTTCTACTAGCATTTCCTAAATATTATAGCCAGGTTTTTTTTCCTGTTTCCTTTTGATGTATTAAACTATAGTTTCACAATGACTGTGATAGAGACATTTAAAAATTATGCAATAAATAATGCAAAAGACAATTTAGCTTAATCCTGCAAAAAACATGGCAAAATTCAAAAAGAACTTTTTAGAATGACAGTTCCTCAATAATATTAATGAATGATATAGTCCTGTATAAGGTGCCTCATCTTTTTATGTCATATATAGAGATTAGTAAAATTGCACTATATTCTGAATCAAATTGAATTACAATTACATGACAGTCCTTATGCATTTAGATATTTGAAATTGATTTGGAAACTACAACCAATATGATTATATTTTTAAAGAGTCTTTTGCTGACTCTAAGAATTTCCATCCCTTAATAAGTATTGGATATCATGAGCGTTCTGTCAAGCCACTGTGTCTGTTGGTTGGGGAAAGGGACAGCCCAGTTGAAATATGTCAGGTAACTAGGAACAATCAGTCACCCAAGACATGAACAGGAAGTTTTTTTGGGTGGGGGCTTATGCTAATAATGAAAATATGAGGTACTTGGTGTTGAGATGAGTAAAGTTGATGGCTTTCTATTGGGTTTGTCAGCTTCTAGCTCTTCTGTGTATCAAGCAAAAAGGGAGAATAAAATGTAGAAATATATGGACCTGAGATAAAAGAGGAAACGTAAAAAGAGAAAAATACCTTTTAACTTCTGTGCTTCGATGCTCTCTTGTCTTGGTCCTCCTGGCATGTGGTGTGTTTACAGATTCAAAACCCATACACCAAAAGGCAGAGCATAGGGACTAAGGGCACTTCATCTTTTATTGTGTTGTCATCACTTAGAAGCTTGTCAGATCATCTGTATGGGCGAAGTAGAGAGTCCTCAGTGGCAAGTATTCTTTTTCCTTTGTCAAAAATTGTTATAGTCAACTTGCTTATTGAGCCATAGAAAAATGGGAATTGTTGTGTTAGTGTGTAACTTTTATCTAAGGACTTCAGAAGTTCCTAAAATGTCAGACTCTGAGGACAGTGCATTGCTGAAATGAACTTTTAGGACTTGAAATACAAAGCAGCAATCTTTTTGCCCTGTTTTACAAAGCATGGTTTTGTCATGTATAGTAATTGTAAATGTTCACTGTGGAACATTTCCTGTGCAAAAGCATGAAAAGAGTCTTCATTTATGTGGTCTTACTCCTAGTTTCACTGTAGTAAAACAAATTAATTGCTTTATCTGAGGTCAGGTTTCACTTGTATTTACTTATTACGAATTTAGCTATTGTGTCAGTATTATTATTTTATATTGGGTTTGATGCCATATTCAGTATGCCAGTTAAAAATGTACAACTGTTAATTCATTGTCTGAGGAATTGTTTCACCTTTTATGAAAAGTGAACAAGTCCATTGGAGGGGGAATTGGGGCCCGTGTATCCCTGTCTCTAAAGTCAGTGCTGTAACTACCAGGCCTAATGAGTATCCATGTGTTGCTATATAGTCTGAGATAAGAATTGTAGCTCCTCTGTATGGGATGGGAAGAACGCATGAGAAATAAACAAGATTGGCTGTGTAATTCTGAAAAGGCAAAGTCTGTGACCTGCAAAGTCTGTGACCCACAAAGTCCCAGCAGAAACTCAGCATTGCTTCCCCAAATCTATAAAAAGGCAGTGGCTGGGACCGGCAGTGTGATTTGTGTGGCTTGAGACTTGAAGACTCTTGCCTGCCTTAGAAAAGCCCAAATCGCAAAGGACTCTTTGGCCGGCTGATCACCTGGGACTCCTGTAAGACTATGTAGGTAGGGATTGGATGTTTTCCATGCAAACTAAATCAAATTTGCCTTGTATCTGAATAGTTACTGGCAACTGTATTTTGGACACGGTAGAAGGTCATTAAGAGAAGTGGCTCCTTTACGAGAATAATCTACAGAAAGAAGAAAATGCAACATCAGCTGCTTTTCTGGCAACTGGTAATGTCCTAAGCATAAAATGTTGAGTAGAAAGAAAAGATGATGGACAGTGAGAACAGTGTCAGTCTCTCTGTTTCCTTATGTTTTGTTAAAATTTGTTGAAGACAATGGAACATCAAGTAGGATAAAACACCTTCCTAGAAGTGTTACTCTAGTATAGATTCTCCCAGACATTTTGTATGTGACCTCAGGAGACAAGGAATTGCTGGGTCACTTCTTTTGGAACACAAAAATACCTGCCCGAATAATATACTTGCATTCAAGACTGATTTGCTATTGATGTAAAAACCCAAACCACAGTTCTGGAGTTGGTGAAATTAGTTGAATAAATGATTTATAAATGTTCTCTGAGGACTATTAGATATTTGCCATGAATAGAAGTGACATTGGGAGATGCTTCTCTTTTTAAATTGTTTTTTCCCTTTCTTTCCCTTAAAAGAAACCCGAATGAATTTGATTCTGCTGAAAAATGAATCTCCGGTTCGCACCAGCTGCTTTTCTTTTACATGTCAGGATTCTTTTTTTTCAGACCTTCCTTTTCCTCCATGACCTGTGGAGAGAACATAGCTAGTATAAACTCAAAGCAAATACTACTGCATTGGCAGAATGAGAGAGTATCTAAGTGCTTCTACTTCTGCTCATTCTAGGTCAGGAGCCTGTATGTTAGCATAGCATCAAAATAGGACATTCACAGATATTCTTTTATTATGGTACCATCTGAGCTTGTATCTGGGACAGAAGTATTAATACTTGCTTGAAGGGAGATCGGTTCTGTTGAAGCCTAGTACATCTTCCAATACAAAGCATGAAGTGCTACTATTGTGAATGGGCAGAAGTACTTTTACTTGAAGTCAAAAAGACTGTCCTGCTTGCTGTTTCAGTTATGCTAACCTTTTGTTGCACCTCTGTAATTAGCACATAAGTAAAATTTCAAAGATTTCCTAAAAAAAAAGTTACATGCTTCAGATAGTAGACATTCGTGTATTATGTTTTATAGATGTGCCTGTTTGAATGTCTCTATAAGATTCCAGATAATTGTTAGCTAGCTAACTGCTGACTAGCTGATTAAGTGAAATGCCTGATTTGCCAAAATCCTTTCATTTGCTCTTTTCAGACAAGGGATTTTCTGTTCATATCTGGTTTAAGCTGGATAAAGTCGGTGAAGAGAAAATTATATGATGTCAGTTGTAGTTGAGATCTTCAAGGTCTTTGTTAGAGTGATTGTTTTTTGCCTCATTGGTAGCGAAGTTTTGAAGAAGCCTTATTCAGGCTATTTATGGTCTCACATATGCTTGTTAGTCAGCCAAGATGCACTTTCCTTCCATTTACTTGCCTCAAATGATATACAATTTGGAATAAAAATGGTACCCCCCCCCCCCCCCAAAAATAAACCCACACCCCAAAACCTTCAAGCTAAATATTCCCAAACATTTCTCTTGGTATTTCTGTTTAGCTTTGAGTCATGATCTGCCTTTCTCTGGGTTGTGTGCCATGATGGCTTTATTAGTAATATTTTCATGTCTATATATAGATGTTGACTTCAACCTAGAATCAGATGTTTTCTAACATATCTTGTTTTATGATGCCTAAATGCTATGTTGATGAGGCTGGCACACAACTGTAAACCATTGGAAAAACATATGTACAATAAAGTGGCTTTTTAAAATTTACATAAATAATCTGATTGTAGATGTTGATGGAAAAAGATGGTTTTGTATTTCAGGATGGGAGTGCTACAGTTTCATTTACTGTGAGTGTATAAAAAGTGTGTTGTATTTTGCTTAAAATCTTTCAGGTCTCCTCTCCACATGACTATGACTTAAATCTTGTGCAAAACATTTAATGTACTTCTAAAGGAAGAGAGAAGAACTTGTTTTTTTCCATTAAATGGACTTTGGGTGCCTTTTTAGCACTTTTGTAGTACAGAGGAGCAAAGGGTGGAAACTTCAAATTCAGATGTGAATTTAATCCTTTTTCAGAGAAGATCCCTTGTGTTCCACAGAAAATGGATATGATTTAACCAATTCACAAACCTTTAGAAATTACTTTTTGCAAAATCACCTACTTTTTCTTAGTACTTTCACAGTGCTTTTGGCAGCATTCGGAACATAGAACAAGCTCTACAGAAATTTCTTTAAGGAAAAATTTCAAGTGACAGGTGAAGAAAATTAAACTTAGAGAGAAGAATGTTAAGTGTCTGACAAGTAGTAGAACATTTCTTATATTCACGTTCTCGTACCCTGGAGAAGTGAGAAAGTAAATACAAGTCTAGCAGCCTTTGCAATTAGGCTACTGTCCACCCATTGTGACATGGTCCTGATAGACATGTGATTGTAGCTCCTTTATGAAGATATTCCTCCCCATACATGTGACTTTCCACTTCGTGAAACATTAACAGATTTCAAATTACTATGGATTTGAAGCCAGTAACTTCCAATATGCCAGTGTCATAATGGCAGTTTCTTTGCTTTAAATGAAAATACCTGTTACACAAATAACACAAATGAGACTGTGACTTAAGAGCCTGTCTGCTTGAAAACATGTTGGGTATATAAAGGATTACTTTTCCAGCAAATGAGGGGAGAAGTCACGAAGGCTGAAAGTGTTATGAAAGGCTTTGCAATAGTCTCCCTTCTTTGCATCTTGTGTTATGTGCAACTTTGTGAAATTTAAGAAAGAGACCTCTCCATTCTAATTCTCATTTTCTGAGAATGGGAAAACCAACTACTAATAGCAACAATAATAATAATTAAAACCATAATTGGGAAATAAAAATCAGAGGAAAATTATTTTTTTAGAATTCTCAAAGCTGTGCCTCATTCTTTCACTTATCTTGTTTCACTGTGATGGAAATATTTTACTAGGTCTGTTATAAAAACTGAAAGCACAGAAATTTCCAGAAGCAGAAGTGATTGCATTCTTAAAAATGCACACTCTGAATAACTTCCAAGCATAAGATCTGTCAGCTACCGTGTCTGATTTGCAATACATGAAGTTACACTCCATGAAAAGTGAACTTGGTTGTGTAATACGTAGAATATATGTTACTTGCCAGTTGCCCCACACAGTTTTAAAATGTGGTATCGACTAATATTTTTTAAGCTTCTGAATTGTGCTTAGAACATTTTAATAAATGTTAATGGTAATAAAACTTATTAATAAAACTTAAACTGTAGTAACAGTGCGGAAATATCATATGGGAGTACAGCAACTAATGGGCTTTTTGTTTTAAGTTATGCTGCTGGATAGTATATTCTGAGCTAAGAAATTTTAAATTCTCATACATGGAAGCTTAATGCTTTTCATGGAATTTTAGAGGAGATGCTTGTGTGGTGAAGATATTTCTGTTTATCCATTTACATGGATAGTCTAATTGCCCGTTTAAATGGCATTTCCTGTATTCATACCACTGAGAAGAGTGGTGCTGTCTTCTTTCCTCCCTATGTCAGGTATATATGTAGTGTGATAACATGCACTTGAGTCTTTTCCCTAAGCTTAACAACCCCTCCTGAACAACAGCATGGCTGTTAGGTGCATTAAGTCTTCCTGATTGTGTCTCCTGTAGATTTGCCGGTGGTGTAACTTGTCCCGTCTTCCATATTGTCAGTGGAAGATCTTCTACAGCATCGGTCCTGTATTGACCCTGGGGAAACCTGCTCGTGACTGGCCTCCAGCTGGACTTTGTGAAGCTGATCTGGCAGTTCAGACAGTTTTCAATCTTTGAAGGCCAGTATATTCATAGATGTGAAAGCATTACTTACTGTCTTCACAATGTAAAAAAAAGGAAGCCTACCAATATACCAGTTCAGAAAGATCATTTGGCAAGTGTCTCACTGGAACCCATTTAGTGATACGAACGTTATACATGTTTCGTGTGAAGATATTGATGGGACTTTTTTCTGCCTTGCAGGTTTGTTGGGGAGTTTGGAATGGGCAACAGACATGCCCTATAGGTTTTGTATCCTTTTGTTATTTCACTGATTGATCTCTAACATTAAGCACTCAGATACTGAAATATTTGAGCTGTGAGACAACTGTCATCTAGTCGGAGAAAGATTGTGCCATTTCAGAGAACATCTGCTCTCACAAAGGATATATACAGACAGAGAATTATTGTTCACAGAGACTAAATTTCATATTCCTGTAGATTTAGTTAAAATACATGGTTTTCTTTGTGAGTGTGCAGTAAGTAATATTGCCTGATAGCTGCATCAAAGGACCTGTGACATGTAGGTAGGTAAAGTGAGCTTTTCTTCCTAGAAGCTGCAAAATAGGTTCTGTAGCTGAAAAATCCAGATTAGATGTGTTCAATATGCTGCTTTATTTTTGTTGTTGCTTAAAACTGTTAATCTTCTTGATCATAGCAGCGGTTACTCTTGAAACTGTAATGTCAGAAACAGAATTATGCCTTTGTGTAGAGTAAGGAACAATATAAATTTAAAGAGGAAGATTTTCCTAAATAACAAAGACACCCTCCCACCCCCAAAAAACTAACCAACCAACAACACCCCAAAAAAACCCATCAAAAAGACCCTCCCAAAATTTTCTCAATATAAATGCAACAAAAGAGGAAAAGAAAGCACAAGTTAAAAAAGTTGAAGTTAAATGCAAGTTTTAATGTTTGCAGGGAAACCTTAGCTATTAAACTGTTAAATTTTGGTTTACAAAACTTCAAATATCAGTCTAGATTTATTATCATCGTTATTCATGCTTATGTTTCTTTGATGTTGATTGAATTATTAATACTGGAGCGTAGCACTATGGATTTAAAATGATGAAAGAATAAGTGCTTTAGCTTTATTGAAATTGTTAAATCTGAATTAAGTAGGTTCATCTTGCACAATAAATATATCTCACAAACTAGGATGAAATGAGTTGTTTAGTAATGCTATGGAATTAACAGGCAAAGTACATTTACTTCTTTATTGTATGTAACTTTTACAACTATTAAAAATGACAAACTTAGAAAAGAAACGATGATCCTAGTGCCAGCTATTCACAGCATGCCCTCGCAGGCTATGCCAGGAGACAGAGCATGGGGCCACTGTGGCTTGCCCAGACACTGAAAATATTGCAGATGGGGTGTGTGTGTGTGTGTGTACCTCCCTGCCCCTACAAACAGGGGTGTGTTGGAAAGCATGTGAATGGCTTCTCAGCATTGGACAATTAGCAGGAAGAATAAACAGACAGGTTATAGATGTAACCCCTTGAAACACTGCCAGCCATATCACTAATATCTGGCATTGTTTTTAATAGACATTGCACATAAATTAGGAAGCACTTACTGCTTCCCAGTATTACAAGGTTATTCTGACACCAGGTAAAAGCAAGACCAAGCTTGTTTGCCCATTTTCTTTATTTCAACAGTGTATATCAAGCATAAACTCTGTCTATCACCAGTGCATATGTGCAGGTCTCTCTG
This sequence comes from Gallinula chloropus, assembly GCF_964237585.1. NCBI lineage: Eukaryota > Metazoa > Chordata > Aves > Gruiformes > Rallidae > Gallinula > Gallinula chloropus. The sequence goes on along the minus strand of NC_140088.1, from coordinate 68,967,734 downwards.
TTAACTCAGTCTGGGTCCTAGGTTAGGTACTTTATTAGGCATAAAGGGAAGAGAGAGTGATCCTTAGTGGTCAAGTCTATGGATCTTCGTCTCATCTGTCAAACCTTATTGTCTTGTAGGCTGCTGCAAAATGTATTTTCTGTCATGGGCTTGTCCTTCACCACTGTTCAAGATGCATAATTCTGTTCTGTTCCTAGGGATTTCCCTTTGTCTGTAATTTATTACTTTGAACTTTGCCCCAAGGGAGATATTTACCAGATTGCCTCATCTCCTGGTGTTGCAACCTGCTTCGCCACACACCTAAAATAAAATGAGACTAGAGAACTACCAATGTAAAACCTCATTCAGTCATATCACTTCCCTGAGACCCTCCCTTATTCCGAGGTCAGTGACTCTCTAGTCATCCTTGTCTTGAAAATGTTCATGCTTTTCCAATCAGTATTGCCAGTTATGATATTATGTCAAGCGACTGAGAATTTTGATAGTTCGTGATGCTTCTTCCTCTTGTGTATACATTTTTTCAATTTCTTTCAAAAACAAAGGGAAAAGCACTACTAGATTATGTTCATGCTTGCTGAACTACTGAAAATTTGTGTGAAAGTACTATATAATTTGGAAAGCTAAAGTAAGAAAAAAAAATTAAATTGTATCCAAATGTGCTTACAAAACCACCTCTGATAGTTACATCTGTGTTGTGGTTAGTGTTTCTGTGCTTAGTGTGTTCTACTTGAAATGTCATATTTTTACTCACAAGTGTTTTGTGTGAGAGAGAAACTGTAATTTTGGTATCCAGAACAGTCTGAGATGTGAAAGAATTTAGCCACTGTTATGTTCTTAAATCTACCTGAAAAATCTATTTTTAGAATTGCAAAATTAATCTGAAACAAAAACTTTCCTCTGAAATGTTGTTTTCCTAGAAAATAGGGTCAGCCTACTTAGGCTTTATTTCCAGACATAGTATTTTGCAGGAGACATTTTGAAATAAAATGAAATAAAAATTCCAATATTAAATTATACTTGTGGTGGAGTGGGCAGTGAGGTAATAGAAACTTTGAAGATAATCCAAATATAAATTTAGATGGCTGTAAAACTGTCCTGGGAAAAGAGTTTGTTGTTCCTTTATATGAAATAAACTAGGTATTCTTCCATGTGTACTTCCTAAATAACAGGATATGTCACTAAGTTTTGCCTAAGCTTCCAGGTAGCTTTTTTTTTTTTTCCACCTTTGCTTACCATAGAGTGACCGAAAATTGCAGGGATAGAACCACTTTTGATAAGGAGTTCCTCAGAAAAGCAGCCTGATATATTTTGATCCTATTTTCTAATAAGAACTTTTCTGATTATCAGCCTGCCATGTTTCATCACTCTTCAGTCACATTTCCAAGTTAAGAGTCAAAATAGGAAAAATGATTAAATTCTAAAAACATCAGCATGAGAATGTCCAAAATTGCTAAATGGGAGAGTGTGTAACTTGTCATCTTAATATTTGAAAATTCTGACAGGCCTGAATGAATGAAATATTTATTTGGTGTGTAATATGTATGAGTTGGAAACAGATGGTCAGAACCAAATATAGATCTGGAGTGTTAGTTTCAGCTCTACCAATCCTGGTATCACAAAAAATAAGAGCTTGAAACTTCTCTTATTCCTTAATGATGGGTCCTTATCTGTCAGTTTATTGACACCAGTAAGACTAAGTTTAGACCAGATTTTGCCATGAAAAGCGGTATCAAGTAAGTAGGGTGATAGTGAGTCTTGCTTTACTATGCTGAACTTTTCTTCACAGCCTTGCGAATGAATTCACATCATTTTTACATTGATTATTTGAAAATAATTGCATTAGTGATCATAATAGGTTTATATTAGGCTGGATTTATCATGAGAAGTATTTTATCTTTTGTTCTGGATATGTCTTGTATAGCATGGCAGATACTGAGTGGGGGACACAGAAAAAGAAGTACTGCACCTGACCAAAGTCTCTCTTTGTCACAGAGGAAAAAACCCAGAATCATCATCAAAATATCATCATGTTTCTAGACACACACCTACAATAAATTACTCTAAGTAACAAATAGAATTTATCTTTAAAATTAACAGAATATATCACAGAGAGGTAGTTTTGTCTGCTTTTTTCAATGGCTAAAAGCAATACCTTTGGTATAAAAGTCAGTGTTCTGTGATAACTAATTATTTCTTTTCTTTGCTTGGATTGTGATACCGTGTGCTCATAAGACTTCAAAGGATTTTAAACAATCCTATTTTTACTAGGATTTTTGCAAAGCTAATGAGTCTTTTCTTATGGAAAACTCCTAGTGTACTAAATTACAGTCCTATTTCAAATGATGTTGTTTTCCTTCTTTTGGTATTTGGTGTTAACACTATGGGGGGGAAAAATCAGTTTAATTTGACTCAAAGTGTTTAAAACATCTGTGCAGCTACTTTCAGATTAAAAGCAAGAATGAGCTGTGAGTGTAGTATGCATGGGTGAAGATCAGATCATGGCCCAGATCTGGGTTTTAGGAAAGGTAGTGGCTTGCTGTGAAGTTACATGAAGAGAAATGGGTCTGTAGAAGGTTGCAGGGCCTCTGTCAGGTAACTGTTGGGCTTCTTAGGCTGTGAGAAGATAGGGATGAGAGAGACAGAGAACTATCAGCAGTAGAATTGATGGAGGATAACTTCTCAGACTCATCTCCTCAGCTGTGCTCTGTGGGATATGGGCAAATACTGTTTTCTTTTCACTGCTGACTCTCAGCCTGCAGCTGAGTTTTAATGTATAGGATCTAGGCACGTGACTCTGCTGCTGCAATGAACTACAGTGAATTGTCTCCTGTCTTCCATCTGGTGACTAAGAGGATATGGGTATCTCAATAGCCAAACTGGAGAAAAGTTCCTGCACTGTTAACTCTTGTTGAATTATTGACAGTGCCTCAGAACTGTCACTGCAGATGTGCTTGTTCATTGGAAATCCTTCATTCAAATATTGACAAAGTCCTTTCCTATTGACTTGATAAAGTCTAATTAGATCACAGTGTGCAATGATTCAGCTGTAGTGTGCTCCGTTCTTTCTTTGTACATTGTTTGTGTCTCAGTTAAGTAGCAAATTAAGAATAAAATGGAAAAAAAAATCTTTACATTTGGGAAGATAGTTCACCAGATGAATAAAAATAAACATTTACCTGTTTCTCTTAGATGAGGAAGGTTTTCTCTACCCCTTCAAATTTTAAGATTTTAGAATCCTGTAGAGTTAGGTAAACAAAATATAGTTTAAAAGACTATGATGCTAATCTTGTTGGAACAGGCTTGTGCAGTTGTCCCCAAAGCAATATAAAAGCAATCAGTTGATGATAAAACATTTTGAAATAATGAGGCTTTTGAGTGTAATCATGTAATCAGGAATTCTAAGAGACACTAGCTCTTAGAGCAAAGTGCCAGCAATGTATTATAGAAAGAACTAATCCAACAGGACAAATAAAGATGAAGATTCATAACGGGATTATTATTGTAGTCTGTTACCTAATATTTATGAAGATAATTCAGTGATCACTTAAGCTCTTCAAAGTGCATTAGAACTTCTAAAATAGCTGCAATGTCAACAATCTGCTTAAAAATCTTGATTTTTCGAAAGATATGGAAATGTCAAGGCAGTGTTATTTCCTTATTATACATATCTATCATGTTTCAGGCTGTGAAAATGTTGTGTTTGTCTCTATGTTATTACAAAAATCACCAACATTTTCAGATCAGAAGTTGTATTGATTCTTCCACATTGTTAGTGAGAGTTTTAGAAAACACTTTTTGCTAGATTCCTGGATTCTGCTTCAAATGGTCCTCACTGGTTGTCAGCTTGTAGGACAAAAAAAAATAGTGCCTGACTGTCCCTTTTGTCTTAAACTGAGCCATGCTGACAAAGGGTTGTTCTGGAGGATTGCTGTTGGCAGAAATTTAATGGAGCAGAGCTTCACCCACGCTGCTCCACAGATCCTCAGCTGCCATCTTCCTTTTGCATTGCAGTTAGCAATGCTGAGAAGAGTTTTATGGTTATTACAAGACATGAAGCAGCAAATATGTATAGGAGGAGTAAAAACCCTTCATTAAACTTAGAAAGAACTAAACCCACTTTTTTGTTGTTGTTATTTTTGAAAATCATAATAACATTAAAAAAAATCTAAGTTGCAAGGGACCTCCAGAGGTTCCCATAGTCCCACCTCTGACCCAAAGTGGAGCTGCCTTCATGGTTAGATTGAATTGCACAAGGTGATGTCAGGTACTGACATCTATCCAGTTTCTGATGCAGCTGAATATACTCTTCATTGCTGTAAGAGTGTGCTCTTAAAAAAAAAGTATATTCTAGCCACCGCTAGGATGGTAGTCTCTGAATTTAGTGATTCACACATGTGCCATGAATCACATAGGTGAAAAGTCATCTAAGAAATATGTCATTGTGGACAGGTGTGAATAAGTGTTTAGGGCACTAATTTGTGGACTCCAATCAGGCTGAGAGGTGTTAAGGGGTGTTAACAAGGGTTTGTGGAAAACTCTCCAGTGGGAAACATAACCAAAATTATGGTTGTTAAACTGAGTAGAATAGCATCACAGGGATATTTTTTACAATGAAATAATGTATTTTTAATAATCTTTGCTTTATTGACCCATTCTTTAGATAGCAGTGGCTGTTAAGATGGCTATTAAACTACAGTATCATTTTAAAATGAAATTATAAGAGAGCACCTAAAATACTTAAGATTGCTTTGTATCAGTAAAAATAACAGAGATAAAATCACATTTGATGATGGTGAATGTAAATTACAGAGATGTTTTCAATACAGTATATCAAATGTACTTTAAATCATTACTCATATGTAGGTGGATACTTTTAATTTGCAGCTTGGATTGTGGAAATGTTCTGTATTCATCGCATCTTCATTTTACGTGAGGCACATCATCGTTTCCCAGTTTTCTGCTTCTTAACGAAACACTTATTGAGGTGATAGCATGACGGTGACTTACTATAACTGTATCAGAATGTACTGTGCAACGTCATGGAGGTTTTTCAGTGTGCATTATGTGCATCTCTAAATCAGTAGCATTTTTTTTGTTTTCATATGTTCTGCAAAAATAACAGGTGTACAAATCAGAACTTATTTGTAGGAGCTTTTAAATTTTAAACATGATGTAAGATCTGCTAATCAGATGTGATAAGAGAAAAAATATTTTATCAAGAGATCTTTTCTCTGTGATAAGAAAAAAAACCCTAGGGCAAGATCATAAATTCAAATATTTTTCATCCCAGAGAAAAGTTAACACTGACACTCAGCACACAAATATTTTTGTCTCCATTGCTCATGTCCCCCTTACATAAATGACTAATAACTTAACTTCCTAACCCTACCTATTATGTGGTGGGATTTTGTTTGCATTTCCCTATCTTTGGTGTCCTTTTAACTACTCTATAGTGGTTGGTTGCTTGATTAGTATGCCTCTTTATTCTTCTCTTAGGCTGGTCTTGAGTTTATCATCTCTGCAGGGTAAATGCCACATCTGCTCTTGAGGGAATGTCTTATCTAACATTATTTGAAAGACAAAGACATAGAAAAGAGCAATGTATCAAAAGACAGGTGATCCTTCCACTAATTCAGGGCAGTTCTTTGGTACCTAGCATTTTTCTTTGCCACTGTCACCATAAGCAAACAAAGATCTCCACCTCTGTTTCTCAGTTGGATCATGTTGGGTCTGAGGGGGATGTCATTCCCTATGGAACACAACTCCTTAAGTGACAACTCCTTAAGCGTGTCCTTAAGTGACTCCTCCACCCTGTAACAGTTGCTTTTAAGACTGTAAGCAGCTAAACACTTTCTGCGTATGTCTGAAGGCTGCCACACAGTTGCCTGTTTACCAATGCAGAAAGCCACAATTTTCTTCTGAGTGGTGTGTTTCCCCTCTCTTTCTTGTAGGTATCCTTCATTTTATTAAGGATAAAGTATGTTTATTGAGGCATTTTGCATTTAATTAAATACTTTAAACCTCACAGGAAGATGAAGGCTTCGCTAAGGTTAAGGCACATTACTCTTAAATACTACTCAGTAGACAGGACATGCTTATATGAGAAGACCCTAGATGGAGGGTGATGCACAAGAATGTGACAGGATGCTTTCTCAGTGTGTCTGAACAGCTTTAAGACTGAATGTGTTTTGTTTCTTACTGTCTACAAGTATATGACTTAAGGGATCCACTTTTTTCCACCCATATTCACAGAGATTTATCATATAATTGGTTATACCATGATCTGGTTTTGACATATTTAATATTTAGATTTGGCAGAAATTTTTCTTTGCCCGGAGCTGAGTACAAAAACCAGAAGAATCCACAAGCTAAATTAAAATCTGTTAAAAGCAAAATATAATTTAAACCTGTAAACTTAATGGTGGTCTGTTGATATAGTTGTGAGATCTGCACGTGTACTGTGATTTATATACGAATATAGGTCATATCCATTTTGAATAGGGTGTTTTGGGTTTTTATAATGTTAATTTTCTACAGATAGCTGATATTTTGCAAAGGAAATGTGAACTGACAGATGACTTTAGGAAAAATACATATTTTGTTGAAGGATTTATTAGGGTTTTCAAGAGACAAGCCATTACATAAAATTGACCCCACCAAATAGACTACACAATATAATATACAACTTCTTTGGCTGGGGTCTGTGGTTCTCAGATTAGTGTGAAGAAGTTAAGTTGACCAAAACTCTCTCTTTGTTTTAAGATTTCATTATATTTTTTAACATCTGAAATCAAAGTGTAAAAATTTGTTTTTCATTGGATGGGGAGGGGGAAAAGACAAAAACTTTGGACAGCGTTTCAAGCAATTTCTGTTTTCTTTGAAGCAATATTTCATTTTTATGATAAAAATAATTATACCTGCAAATGATGAGGTATTTCCTAAATGTGATACGATACTAAATAAATTGTATTAGCCATAGAATGTAATAATAATGTTTATGTTTACAGCAAAATTCTCTCAGATGATTAGGAATTTCCATAATTTAAATATTGTCAAGGAGTGCTATGCATATGTTGTATGAACTATTTTCTGATGAAAGGAGGTGGTGGATTTGCAGTGATCATAGCAAAATATAGTTGTTTTACGTGTAAATTGTGCTTAATCTGTGGCTTAGCTAAAACCTTTCCGAGAAGTAGGTACTGTTGAAAAATATTCAACAGTAATTCCTCCTTCTTCTCCAAGGAGAAGCAGATCTAAATATCAGTTTTGGCAATCACAGGGGGAGTTAAGGATATGCAATAGGAGATCCAAGGCAAAATATGCTTTGTCCCAGGGCAACTGCTAGCATGTACAGCTGCTACTTGTAACCCTTTCCAAAGGAACATTGAATTCTGCTACTGCTAGTAATCATAACTGGGCATGTTCTCCGGCTACCCTTTCGCTCTGTGCCCCAGAGCGGAATATAATTCATGGTATTAGGGAAGCGTGCCTAGCTAAACTCAAAGACGGATTTCAAGTTTTGAGAGTGTAGTACTAAAATAAGAACGGTTATGAGAAACCCTTCTGAATAAAACCTTTGAGTTCCTAACATCCTTGGGGGTGTTCCTCTGAGTTGAGTGCCACTGAAAAGAATACTGTGAAACTGCTTATGAAGAACTTCACTGATGAGGGGCTAGTTACGCTGTCTTCAGAGATTTCAGTCAGCAGCTATGCTATTTGTAAGAAAAGATTGTTTTACGTTTCTGAAGGTAGCCTGAACTTGTGAAAATAAAAGTTAGAAATGTAGGCAGAAACTCATCTAAGGAACAGAAGTTGCATTCAGATAATGTAAAATGATGTGAGATAAATTTGTCTATTAATTCTGTTAGCTGTTTTCATACTTCTGTATTTCTTTCAAAAATAGTTCTTATTGAAAATAATTCATATGAAAGGAAATTAAAAACCCCACATTTGTCTGAAATGCAGGTTTCTTTGGAACTAAAATGAAATGTAGTAATATTTGGGAGGTATTACTGGTTTGTTTAGCTTTTTTATGTGGTTAGATCATAATATTCATAACAGATATCACTAAGTGTATTAAAAAGACACTGTAAAACGTAAAGATTAGATTTAATCTAAACCAGCTTTTGTACTATACTGAAGTTAACAAAGCTTTTCCTTAAGGCTTTGAATGTGTCAGTGGAAACAATTTATTCTTTAAATTAAAAGAAGAGGAGAAGGTGAGAATTAAGAAATCCAGGAGAGGAAATGAAGATCCGTAATTTCACAGAACTGAAGCTATAGATTAGATTTTAATGAGCAGGTTTGTGAGGGAAATTAATTTGATTCAATCAACTTAATATGATTAATGCGGTAGTTTTAAATACTGTTGAAGAGACTTTAAAAAACAGCATCAGAATGGGACAGATCACAGAATACCAGCATAGCATGAATGTCTAGTGCCTGCTTTCCCAAAGGGAATATTCAGTGTTACTCATCAGTAAACATAACTTAAATACCTTCTCAAATATTGCTAAAGTTATAGGGCAGTAATTTTTAAGAACATAAAAATGTATGCTAATGTATTAATAATGGGGGTTAAACAAGAGGAAATTGTTCTGACTTACTGTGCCTGGCATTAAAATACTGACATTTACCTGCAATTAATGATGCTGCAGTATTTACGGCCCACCTCATATTCAGCGGCTAGAATACAGCAGCAATGTTAGCTCCTTAGATAAATGCCTATGTTTGAATGCTCTGCTTGCTGATTTGATTTAGTTTTTAAAAGGTAGAAAATGGAAAAGATACTTCCACGTCTTATCCTGATCTTAGTAAGACATTAAAATAATTTTAATGGTATTTCCAGCGACACACCAGAAATGTCAATGATACAAATTAGAAACACAAATTGCTAACATATCTTACATGGTTGTTGGTTTATTGCCAAATCTGAAGGATTGAGGCTAGTTGTGGAATAAATGATTAAACCTGTGGATTTCTAATTTCCACCTATTTACCTTTTTCCTCAGGTGTATTTTCTTTCATTATTTTCTTCTTTAAAAGTACTGCCACTTTACTTCTGGCAAGATGGGGAGGAAATCAGTTCAAGAGCTGCATCTTGTAGCATTCAGTTGCTGAGAACTCATCAATCTGAATGAGAGCAAGTCTTATTTGGCCACCACTGAAATACTGACCTCATTGAAATCAAGGACAAACCCACAGTTGCTTTCAGTGGGAGCTCTTAGAACAAAGTGCTCCATACTGAAATATCTGGCTGTTATTCTTTTCATAACAGTTGTGGCAAACTGAAAATACTCTGATTTGGTTTATAACTCAAATGGTAGAAGCACTTAAAATTCTACAGGATGTTCCTTAAGTTTATTCTGTTATCAGTGATTTTTTTCCCCTTAATTTTGATGAATGGCTACTCTTCATTAATATGAGGAAAAGGGTTCTTTTCCACCAAATAAATTTTTTTTTTTTGGTCAGTCACCTCACATGGATTTAGATACTTTGAAGAAAAAATTCAAACTTGCAATAGCTGTCATATTTGAATTAAATAGAAAATGAACACTGAAGAGCCTATGCTCTATGGTTCCTACCAAATTTTAACGCACATCTCAATATCTAGTCAATTCTGTACAAGTGCTATTTTGAGAACTAAACAGTGAAGCTGACTGTTGATCAGCTGTTGTTTATTGATGTTTTATAAATAAATACAAAGCTTCAAAAATTACAGGGGAGGGAATTGGAAGTCACATCTGTTACAAGTTCTTGAGCCATTCTCCATGTGTATTACCTTTCTTCTCATGTCAATATCAGAAGGAATAATCTCATTTCTTAATACGCATCCCAAGTTGGAGAATACTTCCTATATTTACAAAGTATAACACTTTAGTCTTCTAAAAGTGGTCTTATTGTTTTTCTATCGAAATGTCTATGTTGTAAATTGTGAAGTAAGCTGTTACCAGTACATCTTCAGATACGAACACCTTTGTTCCGGAAAACAGTACTCATGTTTTCCTGTTTTGAGCCTCTGTCACCCACTGCTGCATTGAGAGGGAAGCTGTGCATCATGTGCCCACAGCCTGGTACTCCACGTGTGCATCCTGACCACAGCTCAGTGGCCTGCCAGGTAAGAGAAGTAAACACACATTTTTTTGAAGTGGAAAAAACAATAGACCTTCGTTACTATGGCAATTATTTTCTAGGTGGGTTTTTTTAAGTGAGTATGGAATAATAGAGGCAGAAGACTAACATTTTCTTCCTTTTCAGCAAAAAAAAATTACAGAATTTAGCTGTGATTTTGATACAATCTTAACATAAGACTGCAATTTATTTTTTTTTACTCAAATTAAAATTAATGGGGCAAAACAGCTATTAAGAGACATTAGCCGGCTCCAGTGGTTTAAAAAATTAGTTTTTCTCCAGCACATTACAAGGTGATTGTAAAATATAGGTATGCAGGTTCCCATATTAGTTATGGACATATGCATATGCTTCCTTTAATTTTTTTGTTCTATTTCAGCATGTGCTTTACCAAAGGAGACAGCTCAAAACTTGAGTGTTATTATGAACTTACCAAGGAGTGTTCTCACAGCTCTTTTAGTTAAATGGGATACATTCATACTAAGACTTCTAGAGTCATTTATCTGGACACTATTTTAGATGAAGTGGTTTCTTAGGTTTCCATCTCAATGCTGTTTAAATATTTCCAAACAGTAATTTTTTTTGGCACTTGTGTTAGAGCCATCATATTTTAAAATTAATTGACTTAATTTCTGTCTTAAAGTTAAGCATTTTAAAACAAATTTTAAAACTGCTTTAGAAGGGAGACTGAGAACAATTTGTTAATTTGGAGCATAAAATTCACAAGCATTGTTTATCAATTTTTAAAAATTATTCTTTAAAAAAAAGGACATTCAGCAAATGAAGTCATTTGACCAACACCTGAACAGGAAATAATATTGTGGAAAAAATGAGTCAGGTTTTTTTGGATATGCCATCTCAATTTATTAGACCATGCAATCTAAAAATAGGAAAAGTGTGAGGAAACATTAAAGAACAGGAAACATTTTACCTGTTAGCAAAATGAAATTACATATTTTTACCATTATTTTATAATGAAAAGTTGTTATTCTTTTAAATAATTTCTGTCCTACATCCCATTTTTTTTTCTCTTTGCTTCTTAGCAGAGATTTTCATTGTTAGAAAACATTTGTCAACAGTTGGTAATGCAGAGATGAAATTTTCATCCTAATTCCTGCTAACTTGTGTCTAAAAGTTTGTTAGTCTAGATATTGTAAATACAATAAGCATTGTTGGAAGTTAGTCTATTCTAAACTGTTGTAAAAGGTGCTAGAAAGCTTTATTTGTTTGGTAACCTTGAAATTGCAAGATACTTTGCTACCTTAAGATGCTACTTATGAGAAATAATTTGCTCTGTGCACCATCTGCAGGGACATTTTTGATAGGCAGAGTTGATCTTATCTTATAATTCAGAAATACCTGTATAATTTTTCATAAAACTCTGCTCATGCTTTGTGAAAGCAAATGTTAAATAATCAGCTGAAGGGAAAAAAAAGCCCAATAAAACCTATATAAAAATTCTAATACTTTTTCACGGTTTCGTAATTATTGAACAGATACGAGATCAATTCTCAAATTCATTTTGCAATCAGCTTGCCTTACAGGTAGGTCAACTAATTGCTAAATAGGATACTGTTCAAGGGTTTAGAGTAGTAAATGGCAACATGAACTCTTTGAATATTCTGTGTATTGTGATGTCTTGCTTTGTTTTGTATTGCTTCAGAACAAAAACTGCCAGAAATATTTTGAAGCATTTTATGGAAAATGAAGCTTGTAATCAGCTGAAAAAATATCAGACTAGGTGATAGCAAAATTAAATGTCCCACTCTTTCATTTCCTAAAATTTAGGAGATAATAGGTAGAAAAGAATAAAATACATGAAAAACTCATGGGAACTGTACCATTTCAAAGGAGCATCCCTGTAGTAACTTAGTGTGTGTTGTTATATGCCATCAGCTGTAAGAAAAACAGACACATAGGATGGGAATGGTGCACTTGATGATCTTCAAAGTTGTCTTACAACCTTGTGATTCTGTGATTCCATGATTCTGAAAACTCCTAATTCTATGTTTTGAAGTTCACAGGTAAATCAAAGAATGAATGGTGTTAATTCTTTAATTCTTTCTCATTTTACACTCAAATAAGACTGTGTGCAGGGGGATGAGTAGTTGCAATTCAAATGGAAAAGGTGATATGGGCATTGTAAGCCTTAAACTTGGCAGTGTTTTGTCCTGATGTTGCTAGTGATGCACTGTCATCTGCAGTCATTCCTGTAAGTGGTGCAATTATGCATGGTGAAAGTTGTTCCAAATTATGGTTTAAACTTGAAGCTTTTGAGCCTGCATGATCTTTTTTATAATTGTATTTTCAAGTCCTTGGTTTTAATCATCTGTATTCAGCATCTGAATATGCATTTAAAACTGTACTGCATTCAGTTACTCAAAAGCAAGTACTTTACTTTTTTTTTATTCCCTTAAGAAGACATGCATATAAAATACTTCTTAATATGAGAGACAATAGTTCTCTTATATCTTGTATCATTCTATTATGGCAGACACATTGCCATATTTCTTTATCAGTGGTTACTTGTGAGTACAGGATTGGTCTATGGGGATGTCTACAGTGCATTTGACATTTTAAAATAAGCCCTCAATGTCAACATTTAATTTTTCTCCAAGCTTCTGGGATTTAGAGGTCTCCAGACAATTTTTAGGTGGGTTATCATCTATTCCTGTGTTGAAATCCATTTCTGTTGACATGTGGATAGGCTGGTGGTTTGGAACTCTAAGTATTTACTTCGTGATTTTTCTGACTTAGGCAATAAAACCACATGAGTGTGTGTTAACTTTTACGCGCTAAAATAATATAATGATGTACTTATCTTTAGCAAATTCTGTCTGACAATTTCTGGAAATGAGATTAATGAAGGATCATCTTTCAGATTGATTTGAACCAACTTCATGTTTGGGCCTTATTAAGATCTACAGTCCGCAGGCCAGTGGTGGGAGAAAGCAAAAACAGAGCTGGAAAATCCCAAAACAAACCAAACCCATCCCTCTTCCCAGCTGTAGGACCTATCTTAAGTTCCTTTTTTTCTTTTTTGCTTTTATTTGGCTTCTCAGTCATTCCATGGATTCTCTGAAACTGCCAGAAGAGAATCACAGAATTGTTGGAAGGGTACCTCCAGAGATGGAGTCCAATCCCTCTGCCAAAGCAGGTTCCCTAGAACAGGTCACACAGGTAGGCATCCAGATGCGTCTTGAATATTTCTAGAGAAGAAGACTGCAAAACCCCCCTGGGCAGCCTGTACCAGGGCTCTGTCACCCTCACTGTGCGTATTGGTGCGGAACATCCTATGTTCCAACTTCAAGCTATTGCCCCTTGTCCTGTCCCCACAGACAACTGAAAAGTCTCAATCTCTAGGATTTTGCAGTTGGAAATACAAGAGACAGGCCTATGTTCTTGTTTTTCTTAATTTCAACCTTAGCATTATCTTTTTTTAACATATGACAACTCTCTACTATGCTTCTTTATGGGTGTACATAAAAAATCCTGCACAGTTTTAGTACATTTTTGATACATAATCTTTATTTGGTTGAAGATGTGTATAATTTTGATTTAGAGTAGACCACCAAGATTTAGTTGTGTGTGGGGCTTGGGGGTAGGGAGAGGTAATATTATGCTCAAGGGATATCTGTGTAATATGGTGTTTGTTTGCAGGGGTGTACTGAATTGCACATGCCTAGATTCTAATAACACAACTAAACCTGTTAGAACTATTAAGAGTCAAAAAGTACTTCAGCCATACTATTTGGCACTTGGCATATGTCTACAGTTTATAACTAAGACTGTTTTATTGTCCTCAGAATTAGGTTTCTGCATTAGGTTCTCCATTTTGCATTCTTCAACTCTGAAAGGGACATTATCAACCAGTTGCTTGTTGGGGGTTGCGAGTGCTTGACTGATAGTCCTTTGTGGGTTTGCTTATTAAGGAAGAAATCAAAAAGTTGGATTTTGTAATATAGTTTGTTTTATAAAAAATCTTTATTTGCTTAAGTGGAACAAGGTTTTCAACACAACATGATTTAAAAATAGGTGGAGATTCTGGAAAGCTGTCTATCTATTGAGCAGACGTCAGAGGTCATTCTATTGCATAGAGCTGCCCTGATATTTGTTAGGGACAGCATTTGTTATGCCCTCCAACCTTTTTAACTAAGGACCAGGATCTGGCCATATTTTTTAGTTACTTTTGTTATATGGTAATACATTCTGAGGTAATTTTTAATGGGAACTAAGACTCTAGTAAAAATAAACTCTTGGGATCAGGTAATTTTTGGCCTGAAATGTGATTCAAGAAGTCTTAATTACTTGCTGTTGTCTGTTATTCTGAAATCTTTCTTTGTTTACTTCATAGGAAGATGAACATTGCCCCTGTTAGAAGCCAGGCAAATGCAAACCTTGGGTTTCTTTAATAGCATGTAAAATATTTGTCAAGGGTTTATATGTACTTTAAGTTAATGTAAGTAATTTTTGACAACTCTAAAATTGTATTCGCTACAAGGAGAGAAAATGGTACTACATAAAATCATAACATCACAGTAGAGTATGAGGCAAGATTATAGTACGGTAAGTCATTTTATTTCTTGGTAAATGAAATTCACTGTGCAGTATTGCTTTCTGAACTGTGTTTTCAACTCAAGTTATTTCATAAGAATTAAATTAAATTCATTCCAGGGTACATGCTTTCAGAGTTTGTAACAATTCCTATTTGTTTGAAATATACCATGACTTTCTTAACAGTGATAGAAAAAGTTCAAAAGACAGTTTTCCACCTCATTGCTTCTTTTCATAACAGTGCTCATACTTCATCTGCAGGATTTTATTGAATACAAATTGAAGTGAACCTATGTCAGAATGGAAATATCAAAATCATATCGTGGTACTGTGCTTTGCTCTTCACAAGTAGGGACTAAATGTTGTATCACTGTGATTACCTAGAACTCAGGCAGAAGGTTTGTGAGGTGTGAGTAATAGCTTTATTTAAAGTACTATGAATGTATAGTGCTTTCTCTGCATAAATCTTTTCCAGCATATGAGTTTTATTTGCTTCTGTAGTAGCAGACTCAAATGTGACAATCTGTTGGACCTTTCACAGGAAAATGGGAAGCTTTAGTATGGTGTAAAAGTCTAGGTCTCCATTCCTAAAGATGCCTAAATGAATATACTTATATTATGTCATTAATAAGAGAAGTAGAAATAAACATAGTTCTAGGCCATGTAGGTATACTGATGTGGTAGGCTTCATTTCCTTTCCTCATGCAACATACTTCAGAGAGTAAGGACCTTCTCACACTTCTAAACAGTTTAGAATTGTACTACTTGGTTGGTTGAGATGGTCTTGAGATGCCTGCAGGAATTTTTCCACCATTTTGATGTCATCTGCTCCTGTTTAGAGTAGAAGGAATTTCAGAGTGAATCATCAGTCATTCCTGAGTCCATCGTTCCTATCTCAAAGTATAGAGCAGAGCTCAGGAAAGTGTTTTATAAGATACTCAAACTGACTCAAAAGCACTTTAATCTTAGTTTCTGGAAGTACTGTGTGCCATTAGAAGAGAAAGAAGATGCTTTCATAAAGCTTTTAGACAGCTCAGTAAACAGTGTTTTGCAAGAAATAACAAAAGAACCAATGCAGGGTTTGTTTTTTTTTTTTCATGTTTTATACTTCAAGTTGTTGACAAAAATTAAATAATATTTCCCTTTTCTCTTCTTTTACCTGTTGATTATCAGGAGTGTCAAATGTGTATTGGTGCTTGGGATGGCTTCAGATGTCCAGGAATGGGAAGGTATATCTGCCCAGTGGGTGGTGGCTGCAGCCTTCTCCCAGGGGAAGTATAACCCTAGTAGAGTGGGGCAGCAAGTAAGAAACTCCATTGAGGGTCTGAGCTGTGCTGTACAGCCATGAAGAAATGTGCCAGTTAAATCCCAGTAGCTTTTGTTAGCTGCTGCGCCTTTCTAATATAATTATTTAATGACAGATTAATATGTAATATTAAGCATCCCTACTGTTTCTCCTATATGCTTTCTCTTTTCCCCTTTGTCATATATATATATACACATATATTGAAATATAGAACTAAATAGCTGGATATATAATATTTGCACAGCAGTTACTTTTGAATAAGTTATCTGTGACGTTTGTCTCCGTCTCGTCGTCTTGTCCTACACTAGATATTCTGAAAAGCCATTGCACCTATCTATATCTTGAACATTCCAGCTTCAGAATAAGTCTCTTTTTCCACATTTATAAACCAATTTCAATTTACAACTCCCACCAGACTGAACAGATCTTATTCTTAAGGTGTTCTATTGAGTCTCCTACAACAAATATAGCTTATCAGTAGAAAAACTTACGTTGAAAACAACATGCAATTACGGCCCAAGCTTTTCAGACTGGTTTGGCTATAGGAGAGCTGGAAACAAGCAAGTAGTAGTTCCAGGTCAGACTGCTGCCTCAAACTTCCCTGGTAGTGCAGCTCAGATTTACTGATATTTTACACACCCTGGAATGTTTTCTTGGTCTCCTCCTATATTCGTCCACATCTGTGAATAATTTTTGTTGTAATTTTTCTGGACACCTGAATCCCATTTTGTCATTTTACTGGTCAAATACTGAATGACTGTCACTTCACATATTTTGCAATTACTTCAAATCTAGTTTTAATTCACATGAGTATCCAAAGAATGCTGAATACCCACCACTATAAAATAAAAGGCACCTTAAAGTCCATGATGGGATCAGAACTCCTATTTTCGAATTCCCAGTCTAGATGAGAAATTTTTAATGTTTTTTTTTTCCCCAAGTAATATTGTGTGTATGCAAAAGTTAATGTTATTAGCCTTTGCTATGCACCCAGATTGTATATTTATATCTGGAGGTCCTTGTAATTGCATTTAGAGAAATAACAAAACATTTTACATCACAATAAAATCTCAATATGATTCTTAAATAATTATCCAAATGATTACAGTATCAATTAATTATTCTAACAAAAAACTAATGACAATTTAATGTTACTTTACAATACATACTTCAGGAATATTTAGTGATTCTTAGTTTTTCCTTCTAACACGGATTTAGCTTTTAAGTACAGTTAATTTCTTAATTCTGTGGTTATTTATTATTCTTAATTCTATATAATTAAACAAAATACATGTGTTAATTTTTCTCTTTAAACAGTGCTACATGTTTTTTATTCCAGTGGAAAAGTATGGGGTTTTTGTTATACCTTTGTTTCTTTTTTCCTTTGACAAACATTTATTATACTCTGATGTAACTTTGTAATACTCATCTATTTCTTCTTTTGAAAAACATCTCTTAATCTAGCATCAGGAAGCTCAGCGCAGTCTCTGAGCTCTTCAAAATATGCTTTTGCAAATATAAAGTCTTGCTTTTCAAAAAGCTTTTCCTTTATGAAGGGAATAAAAGCAAAATGAATTAGAAAAAAAATGTTCTCCAAACTTGCAAATGTTACGCATGGAAGACTTCTGATATATTTCCCCTTTTGTTGGTTAGCAATGCTATTTACAACAATAAGAATAAAAAGCCTATTCTTCATAAAAAAGGTTATTTTTTGCTTCTTTGGTGGTATATTCATAGCTGATTGCATGAAATGGCAGAATAAAGAGCACAATTTCCCTCCCCTATAGAGCTCAGTTTTTTCGTTAACAAGATTAATGACAGATATGGTATCAGTTAAGTAATTGAAGTTTCTTTCAGCTGGGCATAGAAACAAAACAAAACTATGAGCATCTGAGAGAGATAGTTCCCTATTTAATTTGGAAAAAAATTAACATCAGAGAATGGTTTCTCATCAGATACTGATAAAATACCCCAAAGGAATTAAGTTGTTGATGTGAAGGAAAATGTGGAAGTCTTTTTTTGATTGTCTTTGAGTAATTTTCCTTAGGAATAAGTCTGGAAACATTGTGTCAAACCTGTAGTATACATAGTACCCTCATATTTTTATACGAATACAAAACGTATATTTAAGAATTTTTTTGAATTTTAAATTGTCCTATCAGATTTTTTCTCTAAGTTCCCCATGCAACAGAGACAATCAATGAGCAATTAAACACCAGATTGATATCTTGGATCACTGGACCAGGACATCAGAACAGAACAAACTCATTCCTTTCTGGCTCTACTGGCATTTCTTACTCAGTAATTTTGGAATTCTTCCCACATATGACACTTCAGTATCTATAGTCCACTTTTGTTTGAATCTTGAACTATATGTTACGCTTAATTGCAGTTTTTCCCCTACAGGTTCTCTAAACTCCCAGCTTTCAAAAATCTTTCAACTTTTATTCAAACGCACAGGTTATATAGGCTTACATTGATACAGATTGGAAGTCAGATCTTTCCTGATACTTTCCCTCTTCCGAAGTCCAAATATTTTTTGCTCTTCTATATCCACAGTCTGTCACTGGTTTCTGGATTCTTCTTTGCACTTTATTTAATATGGAATATGGTTTCTTTTCATCTGAACTTCATCTCCTCATATTTTATGAACAGCTAAAATGCTAGCTTTTACCTTTTGTTATTCTATTTCTCTGTTGTTACTTATTTAACTATGTGTCACTTCAAATAACTCTGATAAGCTTTTCTAAGTTAAAAATGATATGCCAAAGAAAGTTTTGTCTTTGTTTGTGTCCTATGCTAGTCCACGTATTTAGCATACAAGCCTTTGCCTTAAATTCTGTACAGGTAAACAAGATGATGGTATCTGTGGGTTTCCCTTTCTGTTTTCCATCCTTGCTTTTCCCTTTCTGTTTTCTATCCTTGCTTTCACTAATGGTGAAAGCATTTTGAAGTCAATGCTAGAAATAACATCAAAATGCATTTGCATTGTAAGATCAAATAAGGAGTTCATTAAACGTGCAGACCTTCTTGCTATAATCAAATGACTGTTGCAGCAAGGCTCAATGCTGTCTGTAGTCTGAGAAAAGCAAGATGACATTATTTGAGAGGAATTTAAATGTGAGATCAAAGCTAAGAGACAAAGAACAAAGGATACATAGAAGTGATTTTTATTTTCTTTTGATAATATTGAAGTTATTGAATATGTTAAAAAGAATGTACGAGTGACAAACATGTTTCTGTATTGTAATGAAAGTATGAGAATTACTGAACAAAGGGGAGATGTTTACATTGCTCAAGATCAGATTAGATGTTTGTTATGTGCTGTTAGAAGAACTTTGAGAAGCTTTAATTTCATAAAATGAACTTGAAAGAAGTTCTTAAGGATACTTTTCCATGTTTTAAAACTTTTCTTTACATAATTGATATCATATTTATTGTGATTTCACTATACTGAAAAATAAAATGTATACAATTTATTTCTTCTAATTGTAAGGAGCATTTAGAATTAAGCAAGAAATATTATTTGTTTGAAGGATGAGATGGCCCTTTGTGATTTGATTCCAAAGTTACTAAATGAATTCACAGTAGAAAATGTCTGTGAGTATTGCAAAAGACAATGTATTGTTATGAAACTCTTATTTTATTCATGTGGAATATAGAAAGATCAATAGAACAAAGATTTTACCAACTTCAGAAAATCACTACCATTGTTTAATTGGTATTGACTTCCGGGCTGGAAGAATTTGTGACAGTGTCACAGGCAACTGTTTCCTGGAATCTGTTTCCATTTCAGATTCTTAGAGAAAGACCATATTCTTAAAGAAAAAGACCTAGCATGATGATGAAAAATTTCAAGTCACTCGCCTTGGTTGTGACAATTTATTTCAGGCATCATTTAAATTTATTGTCACAATAATCTTATCTCTTTAGTCTCAATGTGTCTTACTTTTGTGTTTCGTTTTGGCATTGTGTCCTCCTCTCACTGTGCCTTTGTATTTGCCTGGTAAAGTACAGTAACCTCTACCAGCTTACTCATGTAAGAAAGCTATTAGAGTTCAGTCTGTGATCATGTCATAATTTAACTCTCTCTTTCATATATGAAGTCCTCTAGGTTTTTGCATAATACATGTTTTTCAGTTCTTCAGCTGATCTCCTGCCTGTTCCCTGAACCTTTCTTATATATTAGCACATTTGTTCAATTCTGGACTCCAGAATGTGACAGGGCATAGCTAGGTGACATTCCAGTGTCTGCTATTAATTTAACAGGAATTCTGTACTCTTGCTTCATGTTTGCTTGCTAGACATATCTAGGACTCTTCTCTGGTTATCAAACATGACTTTTGGAGAGACAGTATTTTGAGGAGATAATTGTCACGGATATATGCACATTTCAGTTCTTTTTAATTCTATGATTTTTACGAATGTCTGTAGTGAATGTGTTATTGTCTTGTGTCCATTTGGTCTAGATGCTGAGATAATGACATATTTGAAGACAACAAATGTGTTGGGTTTTTTTTCTTCACTCTGAGTTCACTTTCTCAGATTTATGCTGAAAGTTCATTCCATCTCCTGCTGCTTATTACCTAATCTCTAACCATTATTTTATAGAAAAAAAACCCCAACACTCTCCCTGAGGCATTTCTTTGTTGTTTGCCTATAACCTGTTTAAATCCCAGTATTGTACTGGGTGACTGCTTATCTGTTGATCCTTACCATTGCCTTTTATTATTAGCTTGTTCCCATAGTGCTGCAGCTGTGCAGCATGTCATCCTACTGGAGTTTCTTTGTTTTCTGCTAGCTGTCCATTATCTTAATTTTTCTTCTTGGTCACCATTTCATTTCTTCCTTCAGAAGTTACAAGGTTCTTTACTCTTTGGTGTTTCTGATATTCAGTACCAGTACTAGTCCTTCAAAATGATAAAGGTACCTCCAGTAAAGCACTGCTTACAAAGGAATTTCTTTATAAAATGAAGTAGAAACCAAAATATTACCCATTAGAAAATGCTGCTACAATATCTGTTTTATCAGTGCCGATCCACAGAACTGTATGAGGAAGTTAAAGTTTTTCTGCTACTTATATTCATATTCAGGCTCTGACTTGAGACACCTAACAGTTGCATTTTTGATTTGTTTACCCAGATGTGTCACTTGCTAGATGTTGAAAACTTCAGAGAGAGTAAAGAAATAATGTACATCTCATTATGATTCTCAGATTAACCATATATACATCTAATCCCATCAGACATTATCTGTTAAAATTTATCAGATTCAGCAAAATTATTTGTTTGCCTGACTGTCACAGAATCACAAGGTTGGAAAAGACCGGTAAGATGATCAAGCCTAACTGTTCCTGTCAGTTAGGATCCACATCCTAACTAAACCACATCCCTAACTACCTCATCTACCCTGTTTTAAACACATCCAGGGACTGTGACCCATCCACCTCCCCGAGCAGCCCGTTCCAGGCCCCAACAACTCTTTCAGTAAAAACTTTTTTCTAGTATCTAATCTGACCCTGCCCTGGCACAGCTTGTTACCATTCCCCCTTGTCCTGTCACCTGTCACCTGGCTGCCTACCTCTCTACAACCTCCCTTCAGGTAGTTGTAGGCAGTGATAAGGTCTCCCCTCAGCCTCCTCTTCTCCAGACTAAACAGCCCCAGCTCCCTCAGCTGCTCCTGATATGATTTGCCCTGCTGCCGCTTCACCAGCCTGGTTGCCTTCACCTCAGTGTCTTTCTTATGGTGAGGAGCCCAGAACTGGACACAGTACTTGAGATGCAGTATCACCAATACCAAGTACAGGGGCACAGTCACCTCCCTAGACCTACTGGCCACACTGTTTTTGATACAAGCCAGGATGCCATTGGCTTTCCTGGCCACCCAGGCACACTGCTGGCTCATATTCAGTCTGCAGTCAACCAACACCCCCAGGTCCTTCTCTTCCTGACAGCTATCCAGACAGTGTCCCCCAAGCCTGTAGTGCTGCAAGGGGTTGTTATGTCTCATGTGCAGCACTCTACATGTGGCCTTGTTAAACTTCATCCCATTGGTCTCAGCCCATCAGTCCAGTCTGTTCATATCCCTCTGAAGAGCCTCCCTACCCTCTTCAGAGGGATCAATATACTTGTCAATATACTTAAAATCCCCCAAAGCTCAGATGAAAAAATATAGAAAAAATTCATAATAAATTAGATAGTTAAATTATGATGCAAATATCTGTTAAAGGATTGTTTTCATTGGTTCACACTTCATCTATAGAGGGATTAGCAATGTCGTTAGAACTACGTACCATATCATCTTAAAATTTGTTCCACAATTATTTTCTAGTATTCATAAAATTATCTTTAGAGTCACCTCCTTCATAAGAAAGATACACTTGAAAATCAAAGCAAACAGTTTGTAGGTCTGTTGTGGTTTTGTGAGGCTGTGCTGCTGAGATGGATTTTTAAGCAGCAGTTTTCTGCCAGCCTAAACTATAAACAACAAGTAATTCAAGGCCAAAGTCGCGGCCCGAGAGACAGTCGAGCGCCTGTGAGAATCACATATAGGAGAAAACAACCCAGAAGTGGCTTTATTTTGCCACCAGAGAAGGGAGTTAGAAGATGTAATGAGCTGTGCAGACACCAAGGCTGGAGAAGGGCGGGGGAGGAGGCAGCCCAGGTGCCAGAGAGAAAGATGCCCCTGCAGCCCGTGGAGAAACCCATGGAAAAGGCCGAGACCCCACCTGCAGCCCTTGGAGGGGCTCCACACTAGATGGAGCAGGTGGAGACATAGAGGAGATGATGTGACCCTACGTTGGAACAAACCCCTGCCAGCACTTGCAGCCATGGAGAGAAACAGAGACACAGAGATGAGTGAGAGAGAGATTTGCACTGGAACAGGTTTGCTGAGGGAGGCTGGTGACCCCGCAGAGGACTGGGACTGAGAGACATTGTGATTTATGACTGCCCGCCACAGCAGTGACCCACACCAGGGCAGCTGGTGAATAGATAAAGCTCTGGGGAAAGGATTCATGTTGGAGAAGTTCGTGGAGGGCTATTTCCTGTGGGTGAGACCCCACAGTGCAGCAGGGGGAGGGTGTGGAATGAATGCCCCCCCGCCCTCCCCGGGCCAAGAAGGAAACCAACTTGCAAGGGACTGACCGAAGGCCCCATCTCCTAGTCCCTGCCCCCTGTGCTGCGACCAGGGGGAAGAAGGGAATGGAATCATGACTAGAGTGAAGTTGGTGCAGAGGGCGAGTTTAGAGGTGTTTTAAGATCTGAAAGAGGAAAACAGCTCATGAAGAAGTAACCAAGAACCCCATTTTTTCCCAGTCACTGTCCCACTGTACTGCGATCAGGGGGAAGAAGGGAGCAAGATCATGGCTAAAGGGAAGTCTTCTTAGAATGTAGGGGTGGGGGAAAGTTGCTACCGAGACCTCCATTTTCCCCAGTCCCTGCCCCCCATGTACTGCAAACAGGGGGGAAGAAGTGAGCAAAATCCTGAATAAAGTCTGCTAAAAAAATGGAGTAGTGGGGGGAAAGTGTTTTAAGATCTGGTTACATTTGCTTTAAGATCAGATCGTGCTCCCAACTCTGTTTTTTTTTCTTCTTTGTAGTGTAGTGTAATAAAGTAGAGTAGTTTCTCTCTTCACTCTTTGTTGAGTCTGTTTTGCCCACGTCGTCGATGACAGAGTGATCTCTCCCTGTCCTTATTTTGACTCCTGAGCCGCTTAATATATATTTTCTCCCCTGTCCAACTAAGAAGGGGAGTTATAGACTGACTTTGGTGGGTGTCTGGCCTCCAGCCAGGGCTAAACCACCTCAAGGCCTTTCTACAATCTGTATTTTATGAGATGTCTCACCTAATCATAGTCTTAAATTTATGCCCAGTTTGATGTGGGAGAACATTTAGAAGCATTATTTGCAGTGCTTATGCTTAAGCGTGCAAATAAGTCTCATAGGGATTAGTATCTTTATCTTTGCAAGTTCTTTTGTTTAGAGAGTGTAACAAAAACTTCTAATGAAAAAAGACAGTCATCCTGCTAAACGTATTCTGCAGAAGTGTAACTTTCTTGTTGAACTGTTCAGACATGGTGAGGCAGAGAGCTTTGTGGTCATCCAGTATCAGTAAGAGTCAAAACTTGTGAGCTAAAGCAGGAAGGAAAAATATTCTTTTGGATAATTGCCATACCACATTATAAAGACTGGATTATAATATTGGTCCTATATATTACCATATTTTTCTTTCACAGCTATGTGGAGATAAAGTTTTTAATTTCTTTGTAATTTTGGGATAATTACCAAAATGTATATGCATCTTGAAATTGTAAAAATAATGATAAATTTAAATATAAATGCCAGTGGAGATCCAAACTCAACATTTAGCGGAATGGAACAGAGAAGCTGTAGCAGAACACATATATTGCTAAAAATCTGTAAGGGAAATCCAAGGTCTATTAGTTTAGTAGTGAGTTACCATACATCTGAGGTGTTGGCAGGTAAAATAGAAAGGTGGGAGAGAATAATTTCAAAATACAGTCAGAGAGCAGTATAAGTGTCTAGAAAATGTGAACACTGGTACTACTTTTGTTTTAAAAGCCCTGTTGGGAGATTATTTTTTAAAATGGAAGCTGCCTTTAGAAATAAACAGTTTTACTTTGAATAGCATTAAATTGTTATCAAGGGTGGAATTTTGGAATGAAGATGGCACCGTGTATTAAACATTTCAAATTGAAATTCTAGTCTTCACTTTTAACATAACGAGCATGAACATATTATTAACTTTTCTTAACATAGTATATCTCCTAATTCTACTGCTGAAAGAACCTTATTTTAAGTGGATGTATGCTTTGTTCCACTAAAGATTCTCTAAGGTTAACAATAGTACAGGGAATTCTTTTTTTCCCTCCCCGTTACCTATCACATTAGCAGCTTCAGCTTTTAAAGCAATTTCTTAAATTAGTAAACTATATGACTAATCTGAAAATCTGATGCTACCTTTTGTATTTTTTCCTAGAGACTTTGTGTGTGTGTCTATCTATATGTGTATGTATGTATATAAATTCTACAATATCCAAACCTGAGACAGAGATTTGAGGTAGTTAATGGGGTGGAAAGATATTGGTTTAATAATAGAGAATAATAAATAAGGAAAAGTTACTTTTACTGTGTGAGAATCGTGTTATGGCAGACATCAAATAAATGTCATGTTTCACATTCAAAGGAGACATCTTTCTGAATCTCTAAATTTCTTTAAAGTAGTTTGGTTCTTTCTTACTGGTAGAAGACTATTGCCTTGGAAACCTTTAAGAACCTGTTTTGTTTCCTTCTGATATTTTAATTTGCTTTATTTATAAATGAGGAAAACCACCTGTGTCGCGCATTAGCCTAAAGTTAGATATATAAGAATCAGTATGAGCATGAGCAGGCTTGATCTGTTCAAAGCTTCTTAAAAAGGTAAAAAAAAAATCAAAACAGCTCAAAACTATTACTTTTGTAGTTTTCATCTTCAAATACATGCTTTTGCTTTTCATTCACCTGCTAATTTTCTCTAAAGCAAGAGCGCTGCGGAGTTCTAAAAAATGTCTATTGTAATGTTTGAACAAAAGCAATACAAAAGTCTTTTGGCTTTCTAGTCTTACACTGCCTGTCTTTGAAAAGAGAGAAAAAGTCCTTAACTGTAAACACTTTGCTCCAGGCTCTCGAAGCGTTATTTTGATCACGCTTATTCTCTTCTGTGTAGTTTATTTTACATGCTGCATATGAGTACACTGATTCTTACCATCTAGGTTTGTATACATCCTGTCTATCAGTCTATTTTGTCTCATAGTTAAAGCTCCAGTCCAAATGTACATAATAGCAAAACTGCTGATGGGATAAAAGTTATTATTAAAGACATTTCATTTTGTGCTAACAGTATTAAGATTTTCTGTACAGTTTTGGAATTGTACATTTCTTGACACCAGAACAATGAGGATTTTTTTTTTCATTTCTTATTGCTCCCGTGTTTTTTGGCTATTATGATATTTTGAAGTTTGCCGCTATACAAGTATACAGATATGAGTTAAATATTTCTTAATTTGTAAATACTCTAGGAGTTCTAAGCAAACAAAATCAGAAAGTTGCAGATACAAAAACTAAACAATGAAAAACCACATTGACTTCCCGAGCTTTTCCTAGTCTTTCTTTCAACCTCTCTGTCTCCAGACAGCCTGATTTAAAGCTTGCAGAAGGATTCCTATGCAATTTAAGTGGGCTTTGAATAAAGTGTGCTGCAGATTGTTGTTGGAATAATTGGTGTTGTAATAATTAAACTGGTGTTTCCCAGCTTCCTTGCAATTGCTTAGTCTTTCATATGTTTGATTTAACCTTTTGAATTCCACCTCCAAATTTCAGTTTTGGATAGTCTTCTAGGCCTCTACTCTGTGTGTGTGTGTATTTATGTTCTCCCTGACAGTCAGATCTAAAAATGTTGTCTTTACATGAATTCATCCACAGGCAGCTAAAAAACTGGAATTATTACGTCTTTGATTTATTTTCCTTTTACAGCTTAATGAGGCACTTGAAACACTGCTCACATAAACTATGCTCTGTGTTGATATTCTTTTTCTTTAGCCTGTTTTAAGATTTTGCTCATTTTATATGTTTGTTAAGGTGTATTAATAACTTTGTCAAACTTGCAGTAACGAAGACATGGATAAGCTGAACCAAGAGCTGCTTCACGGATAGGCCACAGGTTAATTTTGTGAAGAAGGAATGTGCAAGATTTAGTTTGGACTTGAGTGTCAGAAAAAAAATGAGCATCAAAGAGTGTTAAAAAAGACAGGAAAAAATAAGATGATGATACTGTTGGTGTTGGAAAATGTTTCAGAGACTAAAAGCTAGGTTTTACAAGTCTTCATTAGCTGATGGGAGTTATCAGTGGGAGTATGTTAGAGAGACACAGAAATTTAGTTTTTTTAGGAAGATCTCAATCTGGTGTAGAGAGACAGGTTTTTATTCATTGGGCTAGACACAGAAATCGAGTCTGCATTAATATGTGGTAATACCTGAAGCTAAGGTGTACAGAGACAGGCAAGGATGACAACAGCAGCAGAGTCCTGTGGAGAAACTTGGAGCAAAGATATTATTTTAATGTCCTTATGTGAAAGTTAGATGGTGTTAACATTTTTCAAATATGATAGAGAGCCTTGTGATGCCGACTTTAAGAATGTTATTCTATTCATTATTTATTTCTGCTGTAGAATAACTCTGAAGTAATTTAACATTGTCTTCCACATAGTTCTTTTTGCAGTGCTGAATACAGCCTAGAATTCTCCTATTCTAAGGATCTATCTAACATTTCCCTTTCTATTCCTTAGAGAAAATACAGCTTTGTACTTTGTTAGACATGGTAATGGATGGAAATCTCAGTACTATAAGATTTACCCTTGCAAATCATTTAGCTTAGTGATGAAACTGAGCACACTCTGCTAAGGGGTCCCACATGAGCATACTCTGCCTGGGGCCCCACTCCTTTCAGTTCTTTTCCCTCCTTTATATTCAGTGAGTCCAGGGTCACTTCTGTGCCCTTGAATATACATTTGGACTTAATTTCTGTTCACTGTTAAGATACATCTTATTTCTTTAGCTTTGTGCATGTGAAGTCACCACCATTTAGCATGAAAGTGCTGAACGAACAAGTGTCTTACAGAGTTGTCCTCATCTGTTGCTTCCTACCCTCCCAGTTATGAAATTACCCCAGCATGTTATTGTTACCACAGGCTCACTAGATTTATTGAATAACTAATCTGGCTAGAAATACAATGTTCTGTGGTGAAGGTGCCCCGCTTTTCATGATCTCTTTGAATCAGTGGAATAGAGATTAATAGATAGTGCTTTGTGTGGCATAAACTTCTAAGGAAGCGGGATTAATCTCTGAAATTAAACTTTTTTTTTTTTATTTTGAAACAATAGTGATTTGCCTGACCAGAATACCCTGTTTTAGTTTATAGGCAGCCTAGAGGCTTTGCACTCTGTCCCTGTTGTTTCTGTGGATTATCACAGTAGCTCTTCTGTATTTCATAATCCTCATTTAGCAAAGTCTAAACCTATTCCCTGATGTGGTAGGTAAATATTACATTTTATAGGTGAGGCAGAAGAAAATCAGAGGACTCAGTAATTGTGTGTTCCATTTATCTCTTGTTCCAAAATAGTCTTGGATACACTTGGTGTAGTGTGCATGACAAAACAGTCCAGAGGTTAATGGAAATTGTAGTAGGGATTTTACATCATCAAAGCACACAGAACTAACTTTATGTCCTTTGGGTGATGATTAGTTTGCTAAGTTGCTATACTTAGAAAAATTGCTTTAAATCTGGTTTTGGTGTGTTGGCCTTAAACAAAACTCATTTTGGCATTATGTAATAAAACAGGGATAGTAGGCTTATGTGGTGGTTTGACCCTGGCTGGAGGCCAGATGCCCGCCAAAATTGCTCTATCAGTCCCTTTTGCAGCTAGACAGCACAATATTAATTTACCTGATTCTCAAAGTTTAAGATTAAGTTTAGTTGGGTTTTGTTTTGGTTCAAAATGTTGTGAAAAGTGATTCATTATCACTTGGTTCTTGGAATTGGGAGGAACGCAGAACAGCGATGAGCATTCTCACACTTTCCTAAGTCTGCTGCATCTCATAGACTTAAAAGTAAACTTAGTCTATGAAAGTATGAAAAACCAAACGAGAAAGAAAGAAAGAACACAAGACAGTGATCGTTGCAAAAGAAGTATTTAATTATTTCTTGATGAGTGAAGAATTATTTAATAAGGAAAACTAAAGAAAATACATAATACATGCTAGAACAAGAATGACATAATTTGCCTTGAAAATGGATTCAGACATTAAGTTAATACTACAAAGAACACCTGTTATGCTTAAGGATAAACTATTGAAGATCTGACCTGTTGAAGCCATCTATCTCTCCTGGTAATTTTCTTTTCTTGTAATATTTTCTGTAAGAACCTAAGAACTTTGAAAAAATTGATAGAGGAGGGGAATACTATGGTTTCATTCTTTAGTACAGTAACTACAAGTAGGGTTCTTAAATCAGCATCCATGCTAACAGTTGTGCTGTAGTAAAATCTCTATCACCATGCATAAATGGCATTAATTTAAATAGCATTAAATTTTCTATTATGAATGATAAATGCTTAACTGTATTTAATATAAAATATAGTAACACTTTGCTTATGCACAAAATAATTCTACCTGTTTGAAGAATTATTGTTACATGAGTTTATTGCCACTGCTCTTGCAGCAGTGTTCTTTCTCTTTACCTGCAAGCTTACCTCTTTTACGTACTTGCAGACCTCTGTGTCCAAGATAGCTATAATGGGTCAGCTGGGTTCCTGAAAGATAGCAGATAAGTGGTTTCTGCTAGCAACATGCAGGAGCTATGCTTGTTAAAAGGTGCTATTAAACAGCTTTGTCTAAAAGGTGAAAGCAAATCAGCTGAGCCTTGTTAGTAGCAATGATTTAGATGAAACTGTGGAATGAAAAAAAAAAAATACCCAACAGAGTAGAAGTGACCCAAGTTGGTGCTAAATGGGTATAAAGTCCTTGTATGTGTTTGTAAAATTTTACTCTGCAAATTGTCAATTGATGTTTAAAAGATAAGTCCTTTTTAAGCGAATAATTAGTGAAATCACGAGTAATTTGTGAAATTTTGATTAAATGTTCGTGTTTATGACAAAAACAATGACAAGAACTGTCAATGAAACAGATCTGAAAGGTGTTATTAATGGTGGTATACCACTTCATTCAGAAATGCTTAATTAATGGATCTACATTAATTAATGCTTCTGTAATGGGGTTGCATTTCAAGTGCATCTATTGAAGGAAAGAAACTGGATCAAAAATTGTGGTGTGAGTGACAAGAAGGATGTTTTAGTTGACCTCTGAGTTTGGATCTATACGTATTGATGTCACTGAAGAAAGGTAATTGTGTTACTGGAATGGAAAGGGTCGTTAATCAAAGAGGTCTGTCAGGATTACTGTGATTTGAAAAAGATGTTATAGCTCTGTAAGAATGATGTTTGGTCTAAAGCACCGTGTATTATACGCAGAGCAAATACAGCAACTTTTTCTGAACAGTTAGAGTAGTCTATCAATAAAAGTTTATGAAATAAATTTGCCATTGTGGTACATGTGCCAAAGTCAAGCTCTGACAGACTGATTTGCAGGAAAGGAAATAGCAGCCTATCTCCATCTTCAACTATGAATTCAAGGCACTCAATGAAAGCAATGCAGCTTTTACTGTCAGTATATGTGTCAGTGCTGTCTCTGCTGTAGTTGCTGCTGCTGATCTTGAATTTTCTGTAACATGATTCTATAATTTTACTCTATAAGAATAGATTCAGTAGTACTAGCTTTATGAGATAATCACATCAAAAGCATTTTTTAATCAATTTTGAACTAGTTATCTGATGCTGTAGGTAATCCAAGTAAACATGTTCAAGAATGTTTTGTAATTCCAGAGGCAAGTAGGTTTTCTGAAGTGTGGGTTATACACATAAAACATAATTTTTACTTTTATAGCCACACTGAATCTTGGTTTGCTTCCCAGGTTTTTAATTTTATGAGGGTTGCTAATATTTTGAGCCTATTTAGAAAGGTATAGTGTTTAATTTTTTGTTTCCATTTCATTAGGATGTGTATTTTCATAGACAGCAGAGATTCCCAGAGTGTTGATTACCACTCATTATGCACCAAAGTGAAATTTTAGCTTTTAATTTTCTATTGTATAAACCAGAGTTGCCTTTCACAGTTTTTAATTTTCTTCTGTATTCATATAGCAGTCATTTTAAGGTCATACAATTGAGACTAGATATTTTGCCCTAAGGTAAAGATGTTTACTTTTCCACTTTGGAAAACATTAGGGACTTTGAAAATAAGAGAGCCCTGACAGAAACAAACCAGTTAAAGTACCTTGATAGTATCTCTGATTTTTAAGATAGTGCTTCTAATCTGTGCTCAGATTTAAGAAAATCTCTGCCAGATATTCTCAAAACTTCACAGATTTTTTTCAGATGTCAGGTTTGACAAAAACTGTGAATATGCCAGGAAGCTATTTTAAGTTTATTACGATGAAAGAGTTTATATAAGGAAGATTTTGCAAACCTAGTGCTTTGCTCAGTCCACCATTAATAGGAAGGAAATTGTTGTAGCACAAATTTTAAAACCAAAGGTGACAGTGATCATCTCTTCACCACAACAAGTGAATCCTCTCTTATCACTTAGGAATAATTATCTGGGGAATAAGTAGAATTTATGATGTCTATGTTTCTCGTAACCCCCAATTACAAATTGTATAAGAGGTCGCTTTTCTGTTTGCTACCATGTTCAGACAGTTCCTGATGGTGGTCTCTAATCTGTTTTAAAGGACAAGTACCTGCAGCATTACTTCCAGCAAATCTGTGTCAGCTTTCTCCTGTTCCACTTCCTTCTCCCTTATCTTCCTTTTTTAGTCTTTTTTTTTTTCTCACCTAACCTAAGCAGTCTAGTCTTCCATCTAGTAACTATAGGCCAGTCAGCCTCACTTCTGTCCCCAGAAAGGTAATGGAACAGCTTGTTCTGGATGCCATCTTCAAGCAATTGGAAGAGAAGAAGGTCATGAGGAGTAGTCAGCATGGATTCACCAAGGGGAGATCGTGCTCGACCAATCTCATAGCCTTCTATGATGTCATCACCGGCTGGGTAGATGGAGGGAGAGCAGTGGATGTCATCTACCTTGACTTCAGCAAGGCCTTTCTTTGATACTGTCTCTCGTGACATCCTGATAGCAAAGCTGAGAGAGCATGGGATAGATGAGGGGACAGTGAGGTGGGTTGAGAACTGGCTGTCGGACCGAGCCCAGAGGGTTGTGATATGTGGAGCAGAATGGTGTTCCCCAGAGCTCGGTGTTGGATTCAGTCCTGTTTAATATCTTCATTGATGACCTTGATGAGGGAATAGCATCCACCCTCAGCAAGTGCCGATGATACAAAGCTGGGAGGGGTGGCTGACACGCAGGAACACTGCGCTGCCATCCAGCGAGACCTGGACAGGCTGGAGAGCTGGGCAGGGAGAAACCGGATAAGTTCAACAAAAGCAAGTGTAGAGTCTTGCACCTGGGAAGGAACAACCATTTGTATCAGTACAGGCTGGAGGATGACCTGTTGGAGAAGAGCTCTTTGGAGAAGGACCTGGGGGTCCTGGTTGATGACAGGTTGGCCATGAGCCAGCAGTGTGCCCTGGTGGCTAAGAGAGTCAATGGGATCCTGGGGTGCATCCAGAGGAGTGTAGCCAGCAGGTCAAAGGAGGTGATTCAAGACCCGCCTGGACGCCTATCTGAGTGATATGTCCTAGGGAGCTGCTTTGGCAGGGGGGTTGGACCCGATGATCTCTCGAGGTCCCTTCCAACCCCTACAATTCTATGATTCTATGATCAGAGATGGAATAAACTATATTTTAAATTAATGGCTGTTCTCTGGTCCCAACAGGTATTTGCAAGTGTAAGACAATGACTGTGGCATGCAAGCCCTTCTTCAGGTCTGAGAAAAGCACCAAATTTCAAAGCAAAATACAACTGCAAAAAATTGCTCTGGATGGCTTTGCATCAGATTATCTCACAGGAAAGGTAGCTGTCACCTGTGGAGGGAGGAGAATCTTCATGAGAGGAAAAGATAGAAAGAAGGGATATGAGGGTTATTTACAAGGCAAAAAGAACACAGATTGTTTGAAGTTAATGGAGATGGGGAAGGTTCAGTTATAATAGTCCCTCTTGGAGTCTATGGCATTTGGTAGCCAGTAGAGCTATCGCGTTGATTCTACCTTAATTTTCAAAGGAATTCTATTCTCTTAGAGGATTTGAGAGAGAGAGAAATAGAGATCAAAGTAGTAATTGGTCTATAAAAATATACTGCCACGTGTTACTTGATGTTGTTAGATTTTATTGATTATCTAAGTTAATTCATTCTGGGTTTTAAATTTTTTTTAATTTTATTTTTTGCATATCTATGGGTTTGCACTAAATCAGGTGTGCTATATTTCAGGAAATGCAGGACTAAGATCTTGGGGGTTTAGTTATTCTGTGTAGGGAGTATTTATCATGATTCTTTGGAAGTGAATGAGCAGATTTATACTTCCCCCTCGATCACAATTAGATTCATTTGGTACTTTCTAGACTTTTGGGGAATTTGCATCTAATGATGAGTTTAGTTAAACTTGGAAGAATGTAAAGGCTCAGAAATAATCATAGAATCATAGAATGACATGGGTTGGAAGGGACCCCAAGGATCATAGAGCTCCAAGCCCCCTGCCACAGGCGGGGCCACCAACCTCAGGCCTGGATCTACACAAGGTTGCCCAGGGCCCCAACCAACCTGGCCTTGAACACTTCCAGGGACAGGGCATAATCTTATATGATTTTTATGATTTTTTTTTCTCCTGTTAGTGTATGGTTTAAATATTTATTCTATATTGGGTGATATGTGGCACAGGACATTACATGATTTGTATTAAAGAAAATTGTTTCCTTTAATATTTGAAGAAAAAATATTTCTTAATGTCATTCTTGAATAAAGGTCCATTCTGGTGAGCTTCACGTTTTCATTCTGAAGCAAATGGTATATGAAACCAACTTTGGTTGGTGGCTGGATTTTTGTGGGTTTTCTGTATATGACAACTTCAAAGTTCACACTTTGGATGGTCTTCACAGTGTCTAGGGAAGTTATGTTGTCATAGGTGCATTCCAGAGTTAGCCTGATAGAAATATA
Source organism: Gallinula chloropus (assembly GCF_964237585.1). Lineage (NCBI taxonomy): Eukaryota > Metazoa > Chordata > Aves > Gruiformes > Rallidae > Gallinula > Gallinula chloropus. Next base: position 68,933,969 of record NC_140088.1, on the reverse strand, counting down.
GTATTTAGTTTGTGGTGGAAATTGGTGATAAAATCCTGGGTTCTGTATAAGCGATGGAAAAGTGTCTCAGGGTTGTCAACGGCTTAGTAATACAGTTATTTTATATCTTTTATTCAGCATGTCTTGGGAGAAAAGCAGAATATTTTGGGATCCTATCAGCGTATTATGTGTTTAGGTATTAAATGTTACTTCTTAAAAGATTGTATGTTAAGCAGAAATGCCTATCTCTGGACAGAACTTTTTATCTTGCTATCATGAGTACTCCTGTTCGGTTACCAGGGGCTGGGAGACTCTCATACAGAGTGGTGGTGTCTTTCTTGCTGCCCTAAAAGGTGCAAAAATGGATTATGTTGCAGAAATTTTCAGAAGAAATTGAACATTTTTTGGATTTCCTCTTAGGATTATAAGACAATGACTTTAACGATGATTTTTATGATCTAATAACTCTTAAAAGGAGTTCCTATAGTGAAACATAATTGGGCCTGCCAGGTTTCTCTTTTGGATGAGAGAGGAAGAAAAGATGATGGTTTCTGTGTTTTCCTGAGCACGTAACTGTTAATTTTGTAAGGAAGAGGTCTTATATGGCTTTCTTATTTTGCTTGATCTCTTCTAGAATTAGTTAGGTGAAGGAGATGATTTCTGATATAATTTTTAAAAAAAATTCTTTTTTTTTTTTGTATTTACAAAGTGTTGGGAGTTAGGTCAGATTGGCAGAGGACTACAAATGTAATACTCTGCAAGCGATTGAGTGTTCTTACAAATTGTTATTAATACAGTGTTGCAATTCAGTGTGTCATCCTTTTACTTCGTGTTGTTTCCAAACCAGATGGTGAATTTCAGTATGTTCCATATTTTACTTGTCCTGTTGTAATGGTTGGTGCAAGTTGTAAGCAAGGAAACCTTTTTTTGTAATATTTTTTATTAGATTAAAGAATAAAATTTGAGATTATAAAGAAAAATTATCCTAGTTAATTTATTACAGTACAGATTTTTTTTTTAAACCTACAAATGGTATAACTAAAATAAATAAAAAATAATTTCCTGATTTTTCTTGGTTTTGTGGACTCAAATGGTATGGTTGGGAATATTTATTAACCATTACTTGTGTACATTTAGGCCATTTGTTCCAAGCACGGTGACAAACCTATTTTTAAATTGACTCATGGTTAATGAAATAATTAAATTATATGTAATGTGACATCAGTATCAATTTCTAACCTTCTTTAGTTGAGGGGAGCATAAAATTGGTTGTGGGAGGTTTATTGAATCCAGGATGAATCCATATTTTATCTATGCTGTTTCAGAAAAGAAGGTACATAAATACTGTATCATGCTTGTAAATTGTCTTAACTTCATAAAAAAAACCCATAAACATGTATTATGGTGTACAGTTATCATATATTTTTAGTTGAGGGTCATCATTTTATATAGGAAACAGAGTTTATGAAGTATTTTTTACCTAGTTAGTCAATTGAAAGTCTTGATGAATCTGATTCTCTTAATGTCAGTAGTTCTGGGTCAGCCAGTAATTTTTTGTATTTTGAGAAAACTTGAAATATGCAATTTTAATAAGCCAATTTTATGCCACATGCTAAGATATAAAGCAGTAGTCCTGACATAAAAACGAGAATCTCAAGGAGAAGTTATCCCACGTATATAGGACTGAAATATTCTGTTTTCCCCCCTCCCCTTCATCTCATATCTGGAGATTAAAATTAGTGTTGAAAAATTAATTGGTATTGAGTAGCTTGTAGGTTCTAAGCAACTGGGATGTATGACATTAGTTCCAGGCATGACCACAGTCTTTGGAAAAAAAATCCTTTTCGTAGTTTTGTGAATGCTATTGTTGGCAGTTTTCAATAGCAGCAAGTTAAATAGCTATGGCCTTTCTAATAGTGTCACTGTAGTCAAAAGGTTTTGAGGGAATATGGGATAATTTGATCAATGAAAAGGTCAGAGAGGAGGTGTGTTGGGAGAAACCTTTAGGGTTTTTTCTTAATACCACTTGAATGGGAATTAACACATAATTTTAGAGATTGACTTGAGTGGTATGAGTGCTATGAAGTTAAATATGCTATAATTGATAATATGCTATAAACTGATGTAGTTTTGATTTATTATACTCATTAAGGAATTTTTCTTATTCTTTTGTTCTTTTTATTCTTTTTGTACCATTGATACTGGAAGCAGAGGTAGGGATAATTCAAAATTTGTCTGAAAGCATAATTGGCAAATGCCCCATTGTTGAGGTGTTACCATGAATTCATGAACTATAGGAATTGACAGTGAAGCCGTGTTTCTTAAAGTCCTTCATACAGTAGCTACTGAGTTGTCTGTCCTTTGCTATAACTCATCTGTAACTCAAGCTTCAGAAGCAGCTCAGTGACAATAGAACAAATTTGTTAATATTCAATTTTATTTAGGAAGTGAAGGATTGAAATAAAGAGAAAAATATAATCTTAAATAAGATGATGTAATCAAGTGAAGTGTTCTTTGATGTATTACTTTCATTAAAAAACCCTTTTTGTTTTAGAAATAACACTGACATTCAGATATTCTACTTGCAGTGAATAGTAATTTTCAGTAACTTAATTTTAGAGGTATCATTGGCTATATTTGAGTGTACTGTTGTAGTTGAACAAGTGTATATCCCTGTGTAATTTAAAGAGTGAAAGGTCACTGCAGTGGAATGTTTGGAAGATGGATGAATCAGGCCAGTTGCAAACTTCAGAGCACCTCTTTGCTTGACTGACGTTCATTAGCAACACAATTTATGCTAATGGTTAGCTCTTACTCATTATCAATCATTATCACTAAGTATTCAAACAGATGGTCCTTAATGATCATATCCCACATTAGCTGTGCTGTACAGCCCCACGGAGCGGTTTCTGTGTCATTAGCACTGGTGGCTGTGGTCAGCACTGGTCTCAGTCACTGAGGTCAAAGGATTAGGCTCCAGCCCTCTTTGATCAGGGGACCTGAAGCCAAAGGGTGACCTTTTTATTCCTCATTTTGTGTCCCTCACCACCTCCTTTAAAAGAAAAGGGGAGGGGATTTCTTCTGCTTTAGACAATTAATTTCATCTCATTGTTTGGACTAGGACTTGTTCTATCTCCCTCACACACATTCCCTACCTGTTATATATCCTTTGTTGCAGGTTTTACTGCTTGCACTCCTTTACCTACTCCCTGTTTTGCAAGAACACCAGAAGTCTCCATCTGACCATGTGTATTTATATGCTGTTTATACACATTCCCTCAGCTATATTAGGAAGTGACCCTATGTTGTTGCTTGTTAGTCATTAGTAATGTTACAGCCTACTTACCTACGGCTACAAATTGTTATTTTAGTGAGCTAGTGTTTTGATTCAAGTCAAAAAAATATTAATAACATCCTGCTTAGTTTACTTTCAGCTCATAGATGCAGCAAGCCTCTCTTTTGGCTACAGTACGCTGAAGAATTTTTGTCTTGGAACTGGGGCTAAAAGTAGTAAAGGGAGGAATTTTTTTGTTTCTGCTGAATGAGGTTCCCAAGGTACTTCACAGGATTCCATAGAAACAGGATTTATCTAAAATTATGTATTCAGAGAATGGGTTTTGGGGTAGTTTTCTGAATCTCTGGAATAAAAAGGAATATTTTAATTTGTCTTTCCAAAGATACCACAGGGCAGTGTCAATCTGTCTGTATCTTTTTCCCCTTAAGTATAGTTTACATGAGCTCATCTTCTGAGAAGGAATGTAATCACGGACTTTGTGGAGTAAGAAGTATTTGAAATTTTGACTTCTAGATTACCTTTCATCTGTTTGAGGGGGGTAGTCTTTAAGTGTGCGGAGGGTAGGCATGAAATAATTTCCTACTTTTCTTTGCAGTGTTCAGTATCTTTTCAGGTGAGTTATTTAGTGCTTTCTATGTTAGTGAAAAAGATTTTAGACTAATGCCATCTTATTTATTGCCAAGAAAGAGTTTCAGTTAAGTTTCTTTGTTTTGGTTTGGTTTTTTTTAATTAATTTTTTACTCAAAAAACAGGCACTGGAACCAAGTTGGGATTTTAAGCTATGAAATCAAGTTTTCTCAGAGGCTGCCTTATTCTTTGAAGCTTCATAGTTTTAGAATAAAAAAAGTACAATCTAGATATTTTTCCATATTTGTATGTTAATAATTCAACAAAACAATTGAAGTAATTTAAAAATACCAGTAGGAAAATGAGGATAAAATTTTGCTGTAGCATGAGAACAGACTTTATAAAGAAACAGTAAATTTACAACTGTCAGGTTGTTCCTAAGGAAGGATAAATGCATTTTATATAACAAATTGGCATGGGAAATAATGTAGTATCGGTTCTCATCTAAGTGCAGAACTTGCCAATTCCCTTCTAGGCTTGAACAAATATTCCTTGAGTGAGGGCTCTTGTAAAATGTTATGTTTTGAAATAGATTTCATTAAGGGTTTCCAATGATAATTTATTTCTTCCTTTATGCCTACATCTCTTCTCATACTAATAATGGATAGCTTATTTGCATATAAATAGATTTCAGTATTTGCTGAAGCAGAGACCTAATATGTTTCTCTTTTTTCCACAGACATTGTTAAATAAGATAGAATATTGCAGCAATCAGCAGTCATGAATTGTAATAATTTTCTTGGTCAAAACTCTAAAGAGTGCATCAGCTGCATCAGTCGTGATACCTTTGTGAAGACCTCGGAGCTTAGGTATCAGTTACAATGTCAAAAATGTGAAACATCTTTTGCTTCTATAAAGGTGTTTTTCATGGTATCTGAGAAATATTTACTAATGCATACCTAAATCTTTGTGTACCTGTAATTAATTAGTATTTTGGTGCATTTTCATGACATTTCAAATCTAGTAGTATGTGAATTTTTTTATTATGCAAACGTCACACTGCAAATTAATAGAGTTTATTTGACTTTTGTTTTTTCTGGATGATACTGTTTTCATGGTTCTAATAACTTTCCTTTGAATTAGATATGCATTGAACAGAGATTTTTCATGGTATCATTCTGAAATACAAGAAATTTTATTTATACTCCATTAAGGCTATGTAATACCAGAGACCACTCTTAAGACTGACTTCTATTCACTAAAAATAATGGTCAAATGAGAGTTGGTTAGAACAGTTTATATACTCAAAAAAGTTCTTGTAAACTACACAAGGCTGTATTCAAGATTCAGTAGTGTCTTCCAGAAAGATGAATGGAAGCAACTTTTCTGTGCCACAGTATTACCCCAGATGTACATGTAAAAGTAAACTCATGGTTTACACTTCACCTGCAACTAGTTATTCAGCAGCTGCTACTTCAAATATGCTGCCTCTAAACCAAGTTTTACCTGCATAGTTCTTTAAAAGACTGTGAGAGAAAGATAAACTGAGTACCTCAAGACACTTAGAGAACACTTGTACGCTAACTGTCTGAGCAAACACATTAATTTTATGTATATGTCTACCTGATATAAAGAAAAATGAGTGTGAATTTGCACTTCTGTATGCATGCTTGCATGTACGTGACTTAATGGCAAATGTGCTTTTAGCGGAGCTTTAACGCTTGTGTCTAAGTTATTTTTACCAGTAGAGGTCAGTCAGGGTGAAGTGAACAATTGCTTCGTCTTTGAAGGAAGACATGAACTTCATTATGTGCTGTGAGATGCGTACTGCTCTTCAAGAGCACAGAAGTAGCCTTCGCTTGCTTTTCCTTCACGTCTTTGTTGATGCGTGTATTTAAAATGAAAGAACAAACATATTAAATGCTTGTAGGCTCACACGGATGCATATCAGGAGTAGTCAGCTAAGTGTTGGGTTTTAAGAGTAGTTATTTTTTATGAGGCTTTATAAAACCAGCACAATAAGTATATAGTGATTATTTCATACATTAATTAACCAGAGAGAGGTAGCTTTCTGTATGTTCACCTAGTTTCTTGAACAAAGTCAATACTTACATAATACTTACATATAGTCACCATCAATTAATACTAGTAGTATTATATAGTAATGATTATCTGGAGTTTATGGTATTGTGAAATTTTTTGTCTCTGCGTGATGACTTTGTAAATGTTCTCTTAACATATTTACTTGTTTACATATGTTTAATTATATCTAACACTTGGTTACAAATGAGATTTTTAAAAATACGTTTCTTTCACTGCTGTTTTAAGGAAGGGTTTTTTTTGAGAAGAAGGATAAATTCCCACATAATCTGAATACAGAGAGTTGTGCAGTGTAACTGAGAATATAACGTAGCCTGCTGTGATGAAAAGGTACACTGCAATTTCTTATTTTATTTGATAATGATGTGTAAGCAGAAAATGCCCATCATGCTGTCAAAGCTCAGAGACTGACAGATATTTGTGAAGTGAACAGAAATAGTTGAAAGGTGATAAAGTCAGAACTGGTGCTGCAGTTAAAGTCACTTTTCTACATAGAATTTTCTTTAAAGCCTCCATCAAAATAAGAATGAATAATCAAAGTTATATTATATTGCAGTTGTCATGAATGAAATTGTTTTAAATATGACATGTCTTTCCTGGGTACCAAATGGAAAAAACCCCACAAAAGCTTAGTTACGACCTAAAGAAAATACGTAGGCTTTATCATCTAAAGGTATGACTGGGTAGAGGGTTGTGTAAGTCATTCTGGAAGGGTTTGTCAAACCATTTGACATCAGAATATTACTCATTTTCTAGGCCAAATAAAGGAAAATAAATTATTTCAATGTTATTAATGCTAATTAGGAAGTTGTACCTGAATATGAGGATAAACTTTACTGTGAGTGTGATAGAGCACTGGGACAGATTGCCCAGGGAGGCTGCAGAGTCTTCGTCTCTAGAGGTGTTCAAAACCCACCTGGATGCAATCCTGTGCAGCCTGCTCTAGGTGATCCTGCTCTGGATGGGGGTTGGACTTGATGATCTCCAGAGGTCCCTTCAGACCCCTAACATTCTGTGATTCTGTGAAAAGGATCATGCTCTATGAAGGTTATGGGCTAGTGATGTATTCATACAAATAATACTGCAGTTACTGGTAAACTTGTGTCACTTTCATTTTTAAGTAAAGAGTAATAGTAATTTTTCCATCTTTACAAGTGAAATTACCCACTGGATAGTACAATAACACCTTTATTATATATATAATATGATGTATCTTATTCTTTCTGTGATATGTTGTTGTTGTTGAGTTAATATAATTCAGAAACATGCAAATTTTATTCCAAAAATACAAAATCTTAATGTCCTTAATCAGTTAACACTATAAAAATCTTTTGATACATATATAAATACTGTTCAATTTTATCTGACTACACTTGCATAAAACTGTAAGAAGTAACACTCTATAATGCATTTACATGTTCCTGGCACTAAAATTAAAAGAGAAAAGTGTTTTATTTTCCTTAAATGTTTCCCACCAGTGATTCAAGAGCCTCTTAAGTTCGTAAGTCTCTGCTTTTGATTCCCCCGCCTTTCTTTGTCTGCACAGATCCACCATACTGCCACTCTAGTCTTCCAGTGCTTAAGTAGTCCACTTCACTGGCTACAGAAAACCAGTTAAGTTAAAGAAAACCAGCTTAACTGGTTTACAGAAATGATATTGTCATTTTGCAGATATTGCTTTTGGGTTTGTGTAATGTTTCTTTCACTGCTTGCAAGGTTGTGCTGTGTGGAAAAGTGATCTTGCTATGTTTCTAGAAAAGAGGGTATGAAACCTCTTGCTGAGTACAGTTTAGAAACCTACATGATAAATAAATGTACTTTTATATATACTTTTCCCTGCTATATGTGTTTACATTCATCTAGAGCTTAGCTTGCCTCTCCTGTGTATTAATAATTACAATATAATTGGAGTAACCAGAGTCTATAAATATTTACTTTCAAAACCCAGAGAATGGTAAAAGATGAGCTTTGCAGCAAGCTTAGAGAGAGTATTGACAAGTCAAGGCTTTAGACAAAGACTGTTCTTTCAGCAGTTTGTTCTTGTTATACACCTCAGATCTTCTTAACCTAGGGTATTATCTCATAAACTATAAAAGGATCCTTTAGATAAGCATATAAAACTTTAACCTTGAAATGAGAAAGCTTGCTGATATAGTCAAAAATTGCAGTATTATCCTTTGTAAAACACAACACATTCATTGCCTTCAGCTTCTTGTTATTAGAAAATACTACAAAAATATTATCTTGATGGGATAGACATCCAAATAATTGATGTAAAGTCCTCGTCCAAATGGGAAACCAACACATTCCTTTATTGTCTCAGGAGTGGGTAGACAGAAGTTCCCCTGCTTTCATCTTTTGCCTGAGTGTCTCACAATCTTGCAGAACCAAGGAGTCTTCAAAGTCTTGCAGAACCAACAAGTCTTCAAAGAAAGGATTTATAACACATAGTGCAGTAGGAACTTTCTTGCTAAACTGTACACTGGAAAGCATGCAGGCTATATGTACAGATGTAGGATCTAAGGCAACTCTAGCTGGCAACTATGCTCTAGGTGATCCTTCTCTGGCAGGGGGATGAGGTTAGATCATCTTCAGAGGTCCCTTCCAAACCCTATCATTCTGTGATTCTGCAACTGCTGAGGAGAGTATGGCCAAATTCCTAATGTTTACTTCAATGATGACATTGGTGTAAAATCTGCATAGTTGTGATTTTTTTTAAGTGAGAAAAACCCTTAAATGAAACAGAGCCTTCCATGTCTTCGCTGTATTGTGAGATTTTTCCCCAGATAGATAACTGCTGTGAACTCTGACTCTTCTGTCTGTCTGATTTAGTCACATGCAGCCAAGACCAATTAAAAGTGCTTGTACATGTAAAAGCTGCTCTGTTACAGTGACAGTATTCTTGAATGAGGGGAATGAGGGTAGCAGTCTTTTGTCTAAAAAGGTTGTAGTTCAAATAAAATATCTCAAGATTCCCAGAGTGTGTGGTCCTTCCATGTTCTAGCAGCACTGAGTTTGTTCAGCTAGGTAGGTTCAGCTCACTTATTTGTGAAACAGAAGAAAACTCTTGTCACTGGCTTTGTAAGCAGTGACGTGAGAGCACGAATCCTAATAATTCCATTTACAGCTTCAAATTGAACTTGGAGCCCACTAGGTTATTTTATGAATTGTTGTTGAAGCAATTCATTTCCTTATCGTTTTTTGAACCAATTGTCTATCTGGTTGAAAGGATTAATGTAGCCCCAGCTGCATCCCAACAAAAGGCATCAGGTTTAAGTACCTAAAAAGATTCATGTGGTTTGTTATTTTATAGAAAAAAATGTGAAGATTTCTAAAAAAAGATTTTGAAGTTGTTTGCTGAATGTTTACTTGAAACATTCAGCACTTTATTCTGTAACACTTTGGTTATAGATCTGAAACAATTAGTGTAATTTGCTTATTGTAAACAAAAATAAGATAACACATCTTCAGTAAAGGCTGGTACACTCTCTTCTGTATCTGTGCACACGTAATATTTTACTTTGCATATTTCTTCATGTTTTATTAAAATACAGGTTAGTTAGTATTAAGCCTTTCTTATTTGTATGTTATTTTTACCCAATACCTCGCTGACAGAAATATTGGAAGAACAATAAATCTCCTGCTTCTTAGATGGGGATATGTTATCTCCATTATGCATTCACTATCTTATTTCTTGCTGCTGCATCAGAACCCAGGGGAAGACAGATCAGAATGTATCAGAAACATAACTTTTCAATACTCCTCTATGAAATTACTCTTTATTGTATATCCTCTAATATACCTTTTTATGCCTCAGCATTCATTCACAGTAGATTTTCGAGCTTACATAAAATGTTGTAAAAGTAGCTACCAGTAATGTAGAGGAACAAGTGAATAATATGTGGATAACATTCTTTCCTCATCACAAAGGCATGTTTCTTATCTTGTTTGGATTTTGAATCTCTTACTTGCAAAACCAATAATTCTCAAGACCTAATGTAGTAGAATGCTCAGAGTGCAAAGCCAGAAGCACAGATTTTCATTTTAAATTAACTGTTCCTCATGTTCGCTGCTGGTTTTGCCCTGTGGCATTGGTTGACATTTCATAGAGAGTGAGCTGCCATAGGGATGGAAAGTATATAATTATAAGAATCATCCACTTTTTTGATTTTTCCTATTATATACCAATCAGAATGTGGACATACTTTATATAGGTTTTTAATTTCTAATGAGAAGTTTTTATTCTTCATTGACCTGTGATTAAAATGTGGCATTTTAATAAATAAATGGAAGATACATTCTACATAGCTCTGAAGTTATGCTTGAGAGGCTATGCAGGTCTTTGACCTGTATCATAGGAGTGGCAGCAAAAGTAATTGAGAATATATTCTTAGATAAAAACCTGTATAGTACAGAAAATGCTTGATCTTTTAAAGCAGGTATAATATAGGAATAGAAAGTGATGACACCAAGCAGCTATGTCTTTATTACTCAATACACTGAGAATGGTTTAATAAATTTAAATAATAAGTAATAAATTCTAATTGTTTTGCAGAATTAAGAGGTAGGTATATGTTTAAGAGGTTTTGTTTTGGTGGGTTTTTTTGGTTTTGGTGGGGTTTTTTTTTAAATGTTAAGCTCACAACTGATGCTAAGAGCAGAACTTGTTAGGTATCAAACCAAAGATGAATAATTTTCAAAACTAGTTCACTAGAAGATATGTGTTCATGTTCTATGACCTTATGATTGTCATAGTTTTGTGTGGTGGGGTTCTGGTGGAGAAGTGGGGGCAGCAGGGGTGGCTTCTGCAAGAGGCAGCTAGAAGGTTTCCCTAGGCCTGAGAGAGAAAACACCAGATGACTCAAGGCTGGAGTTGTTATTGACCAAGGCCAAGCCGATCAGCAATGGTCACAGCACCTCTGTGAATTGCACTTAGGAGGAAAAAACCCCACAGGCAGCTGCTTTCTGCCACCAGAGATGGGAGCGAGAAGATGTAAGAAACTGTGCAGACACCAAGGCCAGAGAAGGGGAGGAGGAGGCACCCCAGGTGTTGGAGAGAATGATGACCCTGAAGCCCATAGAGAAACCCATGGTAGAGCAGGTCTCCCCCCACAGCTCATGGAAAAGGACGAGACACCACCTGCAGCCCATGGAGAGGCTCTACGGTGCATGGAGCATATGGAGACATACAGGAGATGCTGTGAACCACGTTGAAGCAGCCTCTGCCAGCACTTGCAGCCTGTGAAGAGAGACAGAGACACAGAGATGAATGAGATAGAGAGATCTGCTCCGGAGCATGTTTGCTGGAGGAGAAGGCTTGTGACTCTGTGGGGGACCAGGCTGGAGCAGTCTGGGCTTGAGAGACTGAGACATTCTATGATTTATGACTATACCCCATAGAAGTGACCCACACTGGGGCAGCTGGTGAAGACCTGAAGCCCCATGGGAAAGGGCTCACATTGGAGAAGTTCGTGAAGGACTGTATCCTGTATGTGGGACCCCATGGTGCAACAGGGGAAGGAATGCCCCCTCTCCGGCCAAGAAGGAAAGCAACTCATGAGGAACTGACTGAAACGCCCATTCTCTGCCTCCTCATGCCACAGCGAGGGGGGAAGAAGGGAGTGGAATCATGACTGAAGTGAAGTCTGCTAAGAAGGCAGGGGTGGGGGGATGTCCTTTAAGATCTGGTTGCACTTATCATCATCCAACTCTGGTTTATTACACTACACACTGGTTTCACTGTGTGTGTAGTGTAGTGTGATAAATTAGATAGTTTTCTTTCCTTCATTCTGTGTTGATTCTGTTTTGCCCATGACGCGAATTGCGGAGTGTTCTCCACCTGTCCTTGTCTTGACTGCTAAGCCTCTCAATATATATTTTTTGCCACCATCCAGCTGAAAAGGGGAGTGACAGAGCAACATTGGTGGGCATCTGGCCTCCAGTCAGGGCTAAATCACCGCAACGATCTTGATCATAATATGGTGCATATTTTTCTTTACATTCAGATTAGCCTTGGTCTAGACACAAAGTTCCTAATAAATGAGATTCTAATCCTGTTCTAATAGACTTTGTTGTTTGATTGAACCCTGCATGCAGTCATTTCCTGGACACTGCCTCGGAAAAATGCTCCCTTATTTTTATCGTAACAGTACTGGGAGTCCCAGTGAAGGCTCTGTTGTACTAGTTGCTGTACAAATATGCAAGGTAACATCTGGCCTCTGGTGGAGATCAGAGAGTAAAAGGGAAAAATACATCCACATTGAAATTTTAGATTGACACTGGCAAAGTGAAAATTGTGAAAGGATGATTTCCCATCTGTTGATCCTTATGTAGCAATCTTCTTCTTTTATGGCTAAAATTAATTTAATCATGAAGCTCCTGTTCTCCAATAACTAGTCACTGCAAGAAAAGACATATTCCACAGTAAAGGTAGAAACAGTCACTTGGAAACATAGTGTGAAGTGTTTTGTGTTTATTCTAGGTAATGTCATAATTGAATAGGAAACGGAGCATATGACTCGACATCTATCCAGGTAGTCATAAACATATTTAATATTTTTCAGAAGCTGGAATACAAAAGAGTGGATGCAATGAATTAAATATGAAATGAAAAAGAACCCGTGAAAAGGGCTATTGTTTAGCTACCAGGTAAGGAGAAGCTAAGATGTATTTTTTACAAGTAATGTTTTGAAGTGAATGTTATCAGTCTCATCCATAAAATTAATAAAATCTTTATTCTGAAAGCTTTTAGAGCTCATTTTGGCATTTTTCTCCTCATTTCCCTCTTCTGTTAGTCATTCCAAGCTTGTCATTTCATTGTATGTCAGGTGCACAAAGGTAGCAAGAGTATCTAACTCCCGTACTCTGCTTGGATATTTTTAGTATAAATATCATGAAATGTTTGCTCAGTGTACCTTTCTGGGGTTTGACTACATTGCCATCAGCTCTGAGACTTCCAGCAGAGTTTGGTTAGCTGGGTTTTGATTGACCATTTTTAAAATTGGGTTTTGGGAAACTTATCTCCTCAATGTGTTTTCACATACTGGGTATTTTGTTGACATTTTTTATTTTTTACCTTTTTTTGGAGGGGGAAGACACATGGGACTGATGGAGGTTTTTTAACAAAATATCTGTGTGCAGTATAAGAATTTTTCCTTAATGGTTTTGTAATAACTGGGGGAAAAAAAACAAACCCAACCAAACCCTAGTGGAGTATTCACAGCTTTTTTGAAAACATAACAATACATTTTCAAAGATCAAGACAATAAGGACATATTTCATCAGTGGTATATTCTGAATTCACTGTAGGCACATAAGGATGCGACAATTATTTTAATGTGTTCATTCTAGTATATTTTCTTAGGCCATCTAAGCTAATTAAACCAGTGCAATAAAGCAAGGAGAACTTTAGCTGAGGGTAAAATAGTGGAAAATCTCCTAGACAATATTTGGAAACTTTCCTGATCTAAGGAAGTTTAGATGAGGCTACCACAGACTGTCTGGCTCAGATGTGCTGTATGGATTATCCAACACAGATGGAGCTGTACTAGAGAGGGGTGTATCAATTTCCATTTCTGATCATGAAGACACAGACTGAGAGCAAAACAACCAACCCCAACATCTCAAACATATTAGTTCCAGAGGTGATTCTGCAAACTCCTAATCCAAACTAGAAGGTATCACCTGCTTCATAGTGTTTTTTAATTATCACATTTGATCCTTTCTAATACAGCAAATTTCTAATGTCAGAGCCCCTGCAGAATGGAGACGGTACTAGCTCTGGTCACCCAATAATTCTTCTAAAAGAAAGGTAAGCCATTTTGTCAGGATGATGTGTGTCTGTAATACTTCATAATAAGCCTCTTCCAGAAGATTTAAACGTGTGATCTGTTTCTCATGCTATTGCAAATATTACCTTTAAAAGGTTAAACATCCTACTAACACATTTTTTCCCCGAAAGATAGTAAGAGGTGTGTTATTTACAGAATTAGATGGAGAAATTTTTTAGACCAAAAATAAAAAAGCCTTCCTTAAAGAAAAGTTATTAACTTAATCATTTTGTTACTATTCCTCTCTAATTTTGTAGGTCATGGTATGTGCAGTCCTGTGATGAAGTCACCTTCCCGCATTTCTGCATCTGTTCCTAAGATGGAGTGTTTTAAGGAAGAAAAAGCGACTGCTGCTGGCTCCAGAGGTTACCAGGTTTGTCAGGATAACTGTTATTAGGTAGGTTTTGGGGTTGGATTTGTCTGAACACAGCTAGACTGATTATTTATTTTTTTTACTCTCAATTTTCCAGATATAAATATAAGCCAAGACCATTTTTGGGCTTGGTCTATATGTTTATATAATATCATACCAAGGAGTTCCTCGTAAGTAATAGTTTAGATAATTTATGGTTTATCCTGAGATGAATTTCAGAGTAAAAGAGGCTGCTTGCTTTTATGAGAAATTGTAATGAGGGGTGCATATATCTAACAATAAAACTGTAAGGGCTGTTCTGGCTTTTCTGTTTAATAAGTGTCTTATGTGAGATAATATGTGACGGAAATTTGGGGATAAAATTGTGTTGATTGAACTTAATCTTAAATGACATATATATATTCATATCCTATATTCACCACAGTAGAATAAGATCAGTTCTGGCCAATATAAAATTGCAGATAAAAGAGACGTCGTTTATACCTTGTGTCATGGAAAGCAACATGGTGTTTAAAATTCAGTATCATAATTAGTATTTCTAGATCTAAATAGTGCATCAAGTGTTAACTTCCTATTTCTATTTATTTTTCAAGTATAATGGCAATGATTGCCTATTGCCTCACAAAACTTTGTTTCATTTATACAGTTTATGTATTACATTTGTGGGTAAGATGATGGGGTTTTTTTGTTAAATAGTTCATACACTATTGTATATTCACAGGTAAGATGATAGGCAGCATCCTTGTTTCTACTCCTGTTTTAACTGTAAAGGACTACTGTATTTATGTTTATACTACTAGATATTTTTGGGAAACTTTCTGTTTACTATACAAGGTTGCAATGAAGGTTACAACACAAGACCTCAAACCTCACTGCACAAGAAAAAACTACAACCACAGAAACTGCGAGGTCATGTAACATGTATGAATTCTGAAAGCTAGTCCATCAAGAGAAAAAAGGATAAGGTAACACTTCAAGAGAAATCCTTAGTCTTCAGCAGGTGGAGATTAAACTAGTGGTCTTGTCATCCAAACACTGAAAATTAAATTTAAGTGATAGGGCAATTCAGTCTATCTCAATGTGAAGATTGTCTAGAAAATGCAGTTTATTTATCCTCCTAAGAGAAAGGATTAGTGAGTTACCTGGGAACCTTGCTGAGAGTCTTTGAATTTCAGGTTTACTGTAACTCTTCCTTTGCTTGTGACTTTAGTCAGAAGAAGATGCGAATTTCAATAGATATACTTGTATTTTTGCATATGTTCACCAAACACTGGGCTTGAAAGCTATGCTTACCTTTGTACACTTCTCATTTCCAAGCTTGTATGCTATGGCAATGATAGTGCTTGTATGCTAACCACAAGGTTTTACCTTACCCTGTGTATCCACAGTCTCTTGCTTGGATATTGTAGAAGGGGTGTTTAAGACAGGCTGTCAGTGTGAGAGCTAAGTGAGGGCATTTGAGAAGGAAAACTGGAGTAAAATGGTTAAGAGAGTGTTTCAGCTTAAGGAAAAACATAATTTGTTTACATGGTACAGTAATAAGCTTCCAGGCCAAATGAATAGTTGTTTCAATGTTGAATGTGGTGATCCATTCAGTATCTTTCTTCATGCTGGAATTCTGGCAGAACAAGCTTTTTGTGGGTTCCAGGGCTTTCCTAGTTCACAATGAATAAATTTTATTTTTCAGGTACTTCAGAAGTTTTCTGCTGATGGAAAAAACACCATGAAGAAAACACAAATTTGTATGTACTTTAAAGAGTGCTGGATTTAGACAGAATTTATTCAGTAGCTTTTGAACTCAAATCAATACTGTAGTGGTGTTGACTTCATCAAAGCTGTCTCTTTTTATGCTAACCAAACAGCTGATATGTTTCTGTTTTAAACTTTTCTGAGCATAACTAAACACTGGTTCTAATACTATTTTTCTGTGAGTGCTCCTCCCCTTGTCAATAGCTACAGAAGATGTAGAGATTTTGAAAAATTTTAATCTTTCATTAAAACTATCTTCCATAACATCTTATGGCAATTTAAATGAAATAGTTTGTTTTCTCCACCTGACTATGTTGCCCAGTGATTCACCTTAGTATTAATTGCTAATCTAGTAGAGTTCATCAAAATGTTCTAATTGATTCTTCTACATTGATTTCTTAGGATCACTGACTTGGAGGAAATGTAATAGTGTAAAGAAAAAAAAGTTAACCTGTATTCTCTGTTCATCATTTGTTTCTGATATTATAGACAATTAATGGGCAATAGCTGGAGCAAATGCAATGCATAAGTACATATCCCTAGAGTATTACCGAACAAAATAATTTGTATTATTATTGTGGAATTGCTAGCCATTACTTAGTTTTAAGTTTAAGAGGCTTCTAATACAAAACTCTGTGCCAGAATTTAATATTAGGGACATGAATATATTGGAGAGTGTCCAGGGGAGGGCAGCAAGGATGGTGAAGGGTCTGTAAGGCAAGACTTATGAAGAGAGGCTGAAGTCCCTCAGTTTGTTCAGCTTGGAGAAAAGGAAGCTGAGGGAAGACCTTATTGTGGTCCACGGCTTCCTGACGAGGAGCAGCAAAGGGGCAGGTGTCAATCTCCTTTCTTTGGTGACCAGTGATAGAACCTGAGGGAATGGCATGAACCTGTGACAGGGGAGGTTTAGGTTGGTTATTAGGAAGAGGTTCTTTCCTGAGACGGTGGTCGGGCACTGGAACAGGCTCCCCAGGGAAGTGGTGACAGCACCGAGGTTTACTGAGTTCAAAAAATGTCTGGATGATACACTTAGTCCTATGCTGTGACTTAGATGGCCTGCTGTGGAGTCAGGTGATGGACATTGCTGGTGACTATCAGGGATATGATGTTGCTTATCATTAAGGTGTAGGAGAATATGAATAATTTTCCATTCCTCTCCCTTGTAGTCTTAAAATCTAAATTGTCAATTATTTGAGGAAGAACACCACATTAAGTACTATGGGAGAAAGATATGTTTTCTTACTGATTTATCTGTAAATTTAGCAGTGACCTTTTCAGAAGTAGAGGATATTATTTGACATAGTAAGCAAACAAAGTCCAAGATCCTGTTGTGTTAAAAAAATAAAGGGGGACGAGACAAGGTGCAGTTCTTGGAAATTTGGTATTTACTTTGGTTGACCTGAGGGAGGCATACATTTAGCTTAATTATGCACTGCACAAACCATTAATGCTCTTTGTGCAAATCAGAGGACTCTTAAAGTTTTACAGCAGCATTCATAACATTTAGGGAGCTAACCAGCAGCGATTCAATCACTTTACATCTGTTTGTACTGTGGGAACAAAGAGTTCTTTCCTTTTATTTAAGTGGGAAAAAAAATAACAGTGTGAGTTTCCCCCCTTTAAGGACAGAATAGTATTGAGTAAGTTTTCAAAGACCCACGGGGAATGGTGTGTATGTGTGTGTTTCTTTGGTTTTTGTCTTGAGTGACATTTCCATATTTAGAATTTCCCTTTATTTGATAATGTACACAAGACTCTTACACTATTGCAAGACCCCTAAGTATTTCCATGGTGTCCTTAATTAATAAGTCTGTGTTTATGTACCACTTCTGAAAGGAAGCCTATGTACTTAAGTGCGTGTTTAGATTTATCAAGCTGATTTTTAGGTGTGATATAAAGCAAGTCCAAAACACACAAAAAAAAAAAAAAAGAAAAAAAGTGCAAAACTGTCTTGTGTGCATTCTTTTTCCTGTTTGTAAAGAATGCAATTGAATTTGCTTGACAAACATGATGTTAATTATTCTAGTGATGATTGCCATCAGGATAACCTTTGGTACCACTTCATAAAAGTAATTCTGGAAAGTAACTATTTTCTTTCCAAATGCATGCAATTTGATTAAACAGTAGGCACTTTCCTGTAAAATCCAGAGGGATGGATACACTGAAATAGTTCGTGGGAGCTTCCCCTTTTTTTTTAATTCAATGAAACGTATTGATAAAAGTGTAAGCATAAACATTATTGTGCCCAAAATTTGGGTTTTCTCATTGTAGAATGATTAGGGAACTGATTAATAGGCAAAGCAAACAATTCAGCCATGGGACTTTGGGGGAAAACCCCCACCATGGATGATATATTGAAAATACATTTAATAGTTTGGACAGAGATGCATGTAATTTGAAGGAAACGTGTTCTTTAAACAAGTAGGACTCTAGAAGGAATGCAGATTTAAATATTATAGTCAGATGATGAGTGAAATATTTGGAAGATTTGTTTTCTTTTTATTATTTATTTATAAAATAAATAATATTTATTATAAAATATTTATTATTTTATTCATAAAAATATTGCTGTTGTGTGTAGTAAGCTTTCAAAACACTATCTGAGATTTAGGGCTGGAGGCAGAGGGAAATGGAAATAAAGATTTCTGTTGTTATCAGGTTGATCGATCAGATTGCATAGTTTCTTTACGTTTTTAGGTAAAGGAGAAGTGAGGACATGGAATCCCATGGAGAGCAGTGAGACAAGACATTATATTTTGATGAGTGCTATGAAAAAGCAGAGAAAGAAAGCAAAGGAAAGTTTGGTCAATAATTTTAGAAAAATCTTAAGGATTGAGGAGTTTCATGATAGAAGAACCTCTATATCTTGCCTATTAATTGGTGATTAAAATATAGGTTAGGTGCAAACAAGTGAATGGCATTTCAGTCAGTACACAACGTAAAAATGGCTACACAGGTTCAGCCCAGTAGTCCATAGAGTGAGTATTCTTCCTGTGGCAATAACAAAATTCACAGACACATTTGCACCAGCCTCAGAGCAGAGAGGGAACTCCTGAGTTTTCCTTGTTTGTAATTCTGATTTGATGTCAGAAATGGCAGTAACCTGGGAGAGAATGGTTTGAAGAGAATGAAAGGACATACTGGATGGACACTAAAAGGCAACTGGTAGGCAGATCTGTTTGAAAAGAGAAAAAAGTTTATTATTAGTTGATCCATGTAGCAATTTAATCCATTATAGTATTTATAGTTGAATATTACCATAAATTCTGTATTGCTTTTTTCAAAAGACTTTTTTTAAAAAAAGGATTTTTAGAGCCTTTTCCTTTGTTTTCTTTAGTTGCCTTGGTAACAGATAATTTTTGGTTATTTACATGTTTGCTACTGTTACATAAACTTGTATATTTTTACCTTTGTATTGCAGAATAACAAAAAAAAAAAAAAAAGCAAGGCCAGGGGAATACAAGCAAAAGCATAGAATTTGCATTATTTTTCATTAGTAAAGAGACTTTACTTGTTTGATGTACTATAATAGATTTGGAGGCTGTATTTTAAAATAAGACTACAAAATGCAATCCTCAGTAAATACAATTTTGGTTGGGTTTTTTTTTAATGCAGAATATTTTAAAACACTCAAAATATACTTGGAGAATACCAGGAGTTTGTTTATATCACTTCATTCAACAGTGTTGTTGTTTCATTTGCGTACAATATATATGCCTTTAAGTGATACATTAGATAATAGTTTAGAATACTAATCAATGTGTTTTACCCACTGTAACTGCAAGGACAATTTTGATGAAATATATTGCTGGCTCCTTAATGCAGAATTTATTTGTGACATCAGCGTGCAAATCCTAACTCTTATGCAAGAGTCTTTTGTAGTCTAACAGTAAAAGTAGTATATCTGACACTACCAATAGAATATTAATACATGTTGTTGGGTATTTGATTTTGCTTTTATTTGACTTCCAATATGGCATCATAAATCTGATTCTAGTCTTCTTTGTCTTGTTGGAACCCTAAGCAATGTGGTCTGTCTCTCAGTGCCATGCTGCAACTCTGCTTCATGCTGAATCCAAAGGGCACAGGGAGCTGATATATGATATTTTTTTCTGCAGCACTTGGTTGAAGTATTTCAGTTCAACTTTGAATTTCTGCAGAACTCCATTACAAAGTTGTCATCCACAGCGATCAGGAAGCTTACCTTTTAAGTTTTATTTTCTACTCTCTTTAATATTAAACTGTTAAAATTATACATTATTCAAAACTGCATGCCTTTGCATTAGAACCAGGCTCCCCTGAAAGTGATATTATGTATTTGTTGTCACCTGCAAAGGGCAGGCTGTGGGGTCAGATTGTGCTGGAGCTGATGATTGTGGAGGAGTTGCACATTGTGGACTTCAAAATGTGGCCAGCAGGTTTTAGAAACAGGCTTTAATGGCATTCAGTGCATAATGGCTACATTTGAAATAGATTCAAAAGAACATTTCCAGTCTATCATTATGTTTAATTAGATTCACAACAGAAGGTTTTCCACAACAGATAAACTCTGTAAACCAGTAATATTTTAGTTTTTTAACTGCTCCAAAATTAGGTTGCTTCAATGAATGGCTGTTATTTTTTAAAATGGAAATTATGTAATCTTACTACTATGGGTTAATTGATTTTTGGGTTCAAAGTAGTTTGAATAAGGTTTATAGCAATATGACAATGACTATATTGCTCTGTGTCAAGGTTTTAAAGATGGGTAAGTGGGGTAGTTGCTGAGACTAAGAAAAATAATACAACTGGCAGATCATATACACCAGCTGAGAGTCCATGTGTTGTGCAAGTCAGTAGTATGTAACGTGATTCACTGTTACACTGGATATGATGTGGAGGGTTGTGATTTATGTATGGTAAGTGGTGCTTGGTGTTGTTTATGCAGTTATATCCTTAACAATACTTTGCAAATGTCTGTGCTTTCATATGCTCGTAAAGAATAACTGTACTGGGTTAGATCCGTGGCTTGGGGATCAGGATCCCTTCTGCTGTGGTTAAAAGCAGGTAATCTAAGGCAGCATGTGAACTTGGGACAAGTTAAGAGCAGTGCTTCTATAAATAACTCTTCTGACATCTAACAATTTGCATCTCAAGGAGATTGGAAGTGCATTTCTGTGTATTTCTTGGAGTAAATTTGAAATGGGTTTCTCCTTCATTAGGCTGTCTAACCTTGCTTTGAACCAGTGTGACCTTCTTGCAGCTACATCTTGCAGAAGGGAGTTCTGTAACTTAACAATGTCATATGTCTCTTCTTTAACCACTTAGAAATGTGTTAACTTAAGTTGCTGCTCCTTAAGTCCTTTATTGGAAAAAGCAATAAGGTGCTGCTCCCTACTCAATCTCCACATTGCCTCCCATTATTTTATAGACCTCTACTATATAGCAGTGCCCCTTCGGTTTTTTTTTTCAAGCTACATTCCCCCTACTTCCTCTATGTAGGAGAGTCCTAGCATGCTTATTATGGTTGTTGCATGCCTTTGGCCACCCTTGATATCTTTCTCTGAAATTCTTCCAGTTATGTGTCTCAGTAATCCTGAAAAATAACAGGAAATAAAATGGTCCAAAATTTATCCTGCAACAGAGTGCACTCATAAATTTTATCTAATCTTTTAGGCCATGTGGCTTTGCTGCTGGCAAGTTGTGCCTGGGAAATTTTGTGGACATCTGTCTCTGCAGTACAAACCTGTTTCAGTGCTAGCCCCAGACAATGGCATGTAATTTTTAGTGAGACTTCCTTAGATCTGCTATCTAATGATAGAAGTGGGGACGTCTGGGTTGCAAGTTTGTGAACTTTCTATGTATTGAAACCAGACATGCAGGAGTTGCTGTAGATGATGGGATAAGAAAACCTTTATACAAAATTCACTTGGTTTCTAACCCAGAATAGAATGGTACAAAAGAGAAGCAATGTTGTCAGTGGTCTGGAGAAATGTTTACAGAATGTTTTAGATATCTAGTTATTGAGTTTTTCCACTATCTTTCTGGGACAAAAGCATATAACAAGTACTGGAGGACCACACTGTTGAAATTATAATGTTACTTATAAATGCGACAAAATTAACCACAATAGTATTATAGTCAAATCATAATTTGTTGCTTTCTGTGATTAAATTGGTCTCATAACTATAATTGGTTCTGCATCATCTGGTAAGAAAACAGTACAGTTATTAAAAAACAGTAAAAGCCTTGGCACTTTGTCCAACAGTTTAACACTTTTAACTATCTAGGCTTTAAATTTCCTTAGCAGGAATTCCCATTGTTCAGATTTTTTGTTTAAAGTAACCTTGAGTGACTAGCTATTTAGACAAAATACCTGGTCAAAATTTTAAACATTTCAGAATTCCTTGTGGATTTGTAGTGAGGTGGGGGATACCTTAAATGTTAGCATAATAAATATACTGTCTTTATTATAAATTATTGAATATTTGATTTTTCCTCTTCTGTTGTATAGGGTTTCTATTCTAAATTCTGTTTTAACTCTTCTCAACTAATACAACTGATGCTGAAGCAATCAGCATTTATAGTCTCTAATTCTCAGCTTACTTTCAGTGACTTAAAAAAAACCCCTCCAAGAACACAGAACAAAAAAAACCCAAGCATGAAAGAGACCCATCTACTTCTCTGATACAACTAGGGACTTGCATCAGAACATCAAAACCTCTGCACTTGAAAATAATTTTTATACTTGAACACTAATTAGACGTTTTTTTCTATGACTGTATTTCCTATGTATTGAAGTGAGGGCAGCAAAATCAGCAAATGAAAAAAGCTAGAAGGAAATCATGCTGCTGTCATTCAATCTATGCTTAAGCACTTCTTTAATTGAAATGATAGCACCAACTTTCCATGTTTTGTATGATATTAAACTATGAAGATGTGCACATGTAAACAGGCGTATGAAAGGATGTTGGAATGTCAGTAACTGTGGAAGGGAGGTATCTGACTCTTGCTCAGGTGAATAGCAAAGTTCCTATTGATCTCAAAAGGAGTAATGTATTTATCTTTTCCATAGCAGGGAGACTCTTCCTTTAATGAAAGTGCAATGTCAGAGAGTCAGCAAACTGAGTGTCAGAGGGTATAGCTCATGAGTTTGTGGACCTTATATTATATATAAGGTTGCCTGTACTGGGGAGAGTTCTTCCTGGACTTGCATATGTTTATTTGCATAATAAATTATGATGGAAGTAAACACAGTACCTGAGTATTGGTTATCCACCTCAGGCACTGTTTTAGCGAAAGATTTCATGCTGAGAGGTGCTGAGTACATTCAGTAAGGACCTACTGGTTGTTTTGGACTTCCAAAGGCAGTCAAACCTGGTCTAACATGACTGGGTACTAGATTGATATTAGGAAAAAATTCTTCACTATGAGGGTGGTGAGGCATTGGAACAGGTTGCCCAGGGAAGTGGTGGCTGCTCCCTCCTTGGAAGTGTTCAGGGCCAGGTTGAATGGGGCCTTGAGCAGCCTGGTCTAGTGAGAGGTGTCCCTGCCCATGGCAAGGGGGTTGAAACTTGATGATCTTTGGGGTTCTTTTCAGGTCTAACCATTCTGTGACCGCTTAGTCTAATTTGATTTTAAAGACTTTCTCTAAAGGCAGCAGAGATGAAGAAGTACCTAAAAGGCCAAACTATCCCACATGTACACTTATTTTAGTTGGGAGAGAACACCCATTGCAGTGGCACAAGTGTCTGTTGACTGAAGAATCAGTGTAGGTGACTGGTTTGGATCAGACACGATTAAGGTTAGATTAGATGATCACAGTGCTCCTAAAGTAATTCCTGGAGAGCATTGTTTTTAATTTTATGAAAATTGTAAGCTAATCTTATCTCTGTAGGCTGTGTGATCACAGCTATTATTAAAATTAAATAACACATATAAATTTACTGTATTTTTATATACAGATATAAACCCACCACCACCCTGAAATACTGGGATTGACAAAAGCACATGCCTAAACTGTAAGTTTATGGGTTTTATGTGGAATGTGTGTTTTTTGCTGGAAAGTGTGGAGTACCTGCATGAAACTTTACTGTGACTAAAGCTCAGGTCACTTCAGTACTGATTTCCCCAGGTACAAATTGAAGGCCTAAACCTAAATTCTTTACGTCTGTAATCACTGTCCTTTTTAAAATGTGAAAGTTGAACAACCAGTACATATGTCCTTACAGAGGTAACATGTGGCCAACAGAGTCAGCAGTTTTTAAATCATTGTCATTGATGGAAGCACAAAGATAGAGATTCATTGTAAGCTTGAGTGAGCAGGTTGGACAGTAGAAATGTCACATCGGTTTTGAGGGTGCCCTCAGTGTTGGCATGCTTTATATCAATATGCTAGCCTAAGCAGTCTAAAGTTCAGGAAAATCCTTCAAAAGCTAAACCGCTTATTTTTAAGGTAAGTGCCTTGCTTTCAAATAGTTTAATCTAGTAGTTTTGCTGTGTTGTTAGGATGCAGTCTATCCTGCTAGGATGACAGTTGAGGATTGCTAGGACTATGAGAAATACTATGACATTAAATTTAAGGTAAAGAGCTTCAATGGATTTTAAAAAAAGGAACTGCTAAAAATGTATTTTTACATAGTAGGGCTATGAGAAATAATTTCCCTGTTAAAATGGAGACATCGTAAAAATGTGCTACTTGTTCACATTTTATCTGGGATACTTGACTCTTGGCAGATTAAACCATTCTGTGGTAGGAATGTGGTGAAGTGTGAACCTCTGCCCTTCAAGAAACATTTGCTTTAATTGGCTGCTAGATCCACATCCGGACGCAAAATTAACTGCTTCAAGTCCAGGTTGCTTTCTACATGATGTAGTGATTGCATACCCTATGTTGGAAATTGGAATTTTGAATGATCCCCAGAGGGACTAAAATACATATCAATGCAACTACAAGACTTAATTAAAATCCGCCTTCAACCACTCATAAACACTGTTAAATTAGATTTAGACAGATGGGACAAATTATTATTATCATTATGGGGAAAAGACACTATCATGAAAATGAACATTCTCCCTTGTCTCATCTCCATTTGTAAACCTCACGCCAATAGAAATCCCCAAGCTAAACTTCTCTGTAATAAATATCTTGTCAGTAAAATTTTATGGGATTGCAACAGCACAACAAAAAAAATCAATTACTTAAAATACTTCACAAAGAAGGGAAGATTAAATTTCCCAAATCTTGTCAAAACTTATCATATAGTTCGCATTACAATAATTGCTACAAAGGCATCTCAAAATTACAGGAAACTTAGCAATAGCCTTAGTTGAAAAAGAATGCATGTGGAGGCGTTACATCCTTTTCAAAGAAAACAAGATTAATTATTAAGTCCCGGATTTTTTTCAGCTGACTGTGACTCTTAACGATGTTGCCAGCCCAAGGCAGATCCGGTTGCTCTTTCTTCAGTCTTTCCCAGACTGTGAACCCTTGCTGCAATGGATGGCTTTTTGGATTCCTCTTCATTTCAGGCACAAAGTGAAACAAGATATAATCCTGCAAATATTTACAGTCTCTGGCAGCAAAGAAGTGTAAAGACCCTTTACATGCAGTAGTCCCACGAGTACTGGGAAATCCAAAGGATGTGGGGAACCTCCTTTTTTTGTCACAGTAATTTTTGGGTGCATTGATATGAGGGATGTTAACAATGAGAGCTGTTCTGCTACTGTGAATTACCATAAAGGTATTAAGATTGCAAAGATTTCCAAAGGTATTAGGGGTGTGCAAACATATTTTATGCACATATATGTAGATGTAAGTCTACATACTTGGCAAAAAAGAGTTTTAAGATTTTTTTATCTTTTCCTACGAGCTTTGCATTTATTCAGTACTTCACTGTGAATTCAGCATTGTAACAAAGAAACCTGTACGTGGCTGGAGGGAGGAGGTAGTTGCTTGTTCTCCTTTAGTCATTAGCTGTAGTCAAGGTGCCTTTCAGGAAGAAGGGATGACAGATAGGTAACATCCCCACTTTCAGATCCACTGTCACAGGATGCACTTGTCAGGGGACAGCAGGAGACAGAGTGCACAGGGATACAGGTGCAGCTTTTCCAGTGCAATAGTAAGATGAATGCACCTATTGTCACCGCTCCCCTGCCTTTCCATAGCCATTAGTATGACAGTGCTGTAATTGATTACCTGACATAAGACCTGTTTTGAAATTTTTCTCTTTTTTTGAAGCTGTCCTTTGAGCTTTAGAACACCGTATAGTTATCTACCATGTCAACACATTGGTCTCCCTAGTTCAAGTTTTCTATCCTTGTGGTGACAGAATATTTTACATACTTGTTAAAAAAGGAGGTAATATTTAGGCTTGATAGCTATGCTAATGGCTGTGCATGCCAATGGTCTGTTACGTAATAATAACAAAGGTCAGGAAAATATTTATTAGGATAAGAAGAATTGTCAATATATAATTATTACTCATCCATTTACTGTAGCAATATACTTCGCATGCTACAGCTCTTTATTTTATTTAAATGTTTCCCTCTGGATGCACTTTCCAAAATGAAAAAGAAAGAGTTCACTAGTTCTGCTTGAGATGATGCTACATATCATAGATCATTGCTATGCATTACACAAATTAAGTGCACTGGACTCAGGATCAATCCATAACAGAATGGCCAGATTATGAAAGAGTCATTTTGCTTCCATTCTAATAACTGCCTGAAAAATATTAAATCTGTCAGAAACTATTGGAAAATATTTTTGAATTTAATTATGTTTTTAGGCTTTATTTTATAATGACTCATTGTCTCATCAATACAAGACATTTGGGAACGTACCAAGAGAAATATTGTAAATCACTTCAGTAGGGTCCATGAAATATTGCCATATTTCCAACATAAACTCTCCCCTTCACTCACTAAGATATTCTCTGACCTTGGCAGGTGTTCATGGCAGTTGCAAGTATTTATGAAAATGTACTTGGCTTTTGATTTGAGATTTATTTTATTTACTACTCTCTTTAATGTGATGATTGCTTTCTACAGGCCAGCTGGAAAAGGAATGCTTTCTTAGCTCAGTAGTGTACTGGTAGCCACATGTTTTATGGGGAAAGGTGACCATTTAACCCATGTTGAGACTTGTTTACAAGCCTTGCACTCAGCAAATCAGTTTCTAAATGTACAAAGAGTTTGGTATATTCCCATTCTTGGGACATACTCCAGCAAATTTTGATACTAAGGGTTTAGCTTTAAGACTTTTTGCTTCTAGCTTAAACCAGATAAACAAAAGAAAAGCCTATATCAAGGTAGAAGGCAGCTTTTTATGGATGTGGACAAAAGAATCTGTGGACTTTCATTATTTGAATCTGTATTTATGCTTTTATGAAAATGTTCACATGCTAAAATTACACAAGGTTGTTTGATTGCTTTTTCTTATACTTCAAAGGCTATGTAGAGAGGAATAGAAAATAGAAGACTGCTATCACAAAATCCTGCAGTAACAGATGTGAGAAACTGGATGATGTAATGTTTAGATGAAATTTTACCACAAAGATAATAATGCTATGATGTTTTCTTACATTCAGAAATAACTACAATCAGTAAAAGAGATGTCATGGTTTTTGCATTGTATTTATTCCCAAGCATGATAGTTGATGAAATATTCAGAGGAAGACAAAGTTCATAATTGCACACCTAATGAAATCCTAATATAGCTAATGATAGTTTCTTTTTATACCATTCCAAAGAGCTCCATGAACCTTGGTCATGGATGGCTTTGATTTATGACAGTAGTCATATTTATAATGCTTGTTAGCTATTCAGAATTGTTTGTTTGGGCAAACTGTTAATGCCAAACTAGTATAATTTTATTGATGTAATTATTTCTTTCATTATAGCGGTGCCTGGAAGCATTTCTATAGTTAGAGTTATGTTAGCATTCTGTTCTAAACTCTGTATTTCATGGATTTATAAATTAGCAGTAAAAACTAACTTGCTCCAAGCTAAATCTTGATATATAAAGTGTGAAGCATGTATATAGTTCTGGAAAAAGTTTCAGAAGACTTGGTATAGCTTTTTTTTTTTTTTGAGATACTGTTATTTCTGAGTGGTGGGAAGAAAGCCTGGAAGAAAGGTATCAACAAAAGTGTGCTTGTACACATGGTGTAGAGAAAATGGGGTTCGGCTTTGCAAGGAGGGAATATTATCTCAAGCTAAATACTTAACTTTGTAGTGTTTGTTTTCACTTATGTATTGAGGTAGGTAATGCTAGCTGATGTCTTTTACTTTTGATCACGGTCATTCAAAAAGGATCATGGCAATCTCAGGGTTAAGCTTCATCCCTGTGCTGCCATGTGAATAGCTGGATCTGAATGTGTGAAAATGTCATTCAAAAGGCGTCTGTGTAGAGCTGTTATTGACAACTGTGGGAAGAAATGTCTGTAGGTAAAGAACAGTATAAAAACTGTAATATGATCCCACATTCATCAGCTGTAATACACATTCCTGTGTTTTGTATAACAAAGAAAGGAGAAAAAAATCCCAACAATCCTATCAAGACTTGCACTCTTTAGTTAAATCCTGTGGATGAAGCATGTTGCATATCTGCAGTAGCATTAGTTCAGGAAACACTAAATTAATTTACACATTTCATTTGTAGGTACAATTTTGTGAAATCATACTTGCAATTTTAATAATTGGATTCACAGTTGATAGTATCTTTCATATTAATTAGCCATTTATGAATACTGCACACTTCAGTATGAGGAAGTTGGTAAATTGGGGATCACTTTGCAAAATGCAGGAGAACTCTGTATCATTTCCATACACGAGAGACTCTTTTCACAGATGTAGCCCCCATCAAATCGATCCTTTTTGGTGTGTCTCTGTTCTTTTACTACAGCTGTCCATTGATTTGTCCCATTTTGAAAAGTCAAAGACAACAGCAATGTCAGGGCCTGTGTTGGCCACTTCTGAGTCATTGTCAGAATGAATGTGCTGAATGTAGTGTAAGAACACGTTGGCTGTTTTTTTTTAATTCATTATTCCTTGGAATTTTCTCCAGTATGAGTGGCAAACTGCTTTCTCTACATCTCCAGGGGAAAATGGAAAGTTATGAAAGTGATGTAGGCCAGGTTTCACCCCTTCTTTATCTTCTCCTGTTCTGTGTGCAGCATGTTATTATTGCTTGTAATCTGATTTTTTAATCTTAACATAATCCAAAAAGTGAAGTAACGTGGTGGTGTGCACCAGCTATAGCGGGAAATATGGTCACTAGCTTTCTAATATAATCCAATACTTCCAGTACCTCTTTGGAGGATCATATGTTTTACTGTGAGCAGTCTTCTCCAGTGTTTGCAGGATGAGGTCACCGGTCCCATGATGACCTTTTCTCTTTCAACTGTGATATAGTATTAAAGCTTTTTTAAAAGTCAGATTTTGCCTGCCCTGGGAAAATTGAGTAGAAGTTCTTCTTATTTTGGCACTTGGAATGGTACACATGGCAGCTGCTGATTTTTCTGATGAAAAGGAAATTTATTTGTGTGATTCGGAATATTAGCGTCCTGTGATGTTTTCCTCTGCAAGACCGCATTGGTCAAGGTCTGTGCTAGACCTAACAGTCTCCTAATGTTATGATGAACATGGTCTTACCTAATAGCTTTCTGGGGGCACAAAGAGCTATTAACAGGCCATTTTAGGGTCTGCTAAGCACCAAGACCATTGTCAGTGTGTGTTTGGAGAGCAAACAGACTTAAAACTGTTTTCTACTCTCTGTTCCCCAGAGACCTACTTCTGCAGTCTTCTGTTGGAGCTGGAAGTGAACCAGAAGCACTGGTATATCTGCTGTAATTTAAGACAATAGCTTTAATATGCACAGTGCATTGGTTAAATGGTTGCTTTAGTCCTCTCTAAAAAGGCAATAGCAACTCCAAGAGAAAACAAGATATGCATCATGTTGAGAAAGTTTCTTTTCTGTTTTGTTATTGTCTATTCTTCCTGCTGTTTGGAATGTGTAAAATGATTCTGACAAGCTTGATATGTGCCAAAAAACCAGCATGCCCACTGGTGGGAAGATTATCATCACCCAGACATAATAAAAAGCTTCTAGAAAAGTGCCTCTAATGATGGGCTGCTTTTCTGGCACTGACAGGGATTTCTATTTATTTTAGCAACACCCGCTAGCACCACTGTAGCTAAAGACCTGTTAGCATTTTCATTAGAAATTCATTTCAGGACTTTATAACTCAGCTGGAAAATTTGCTTTGAACTCAATTGCTGCACAGAAGACTTTTCTCGTGACTGTATTTTATTTTCTTGAGCCAAAGTAAGCCATTTAGTCAATAATAAATGAATGGAGAGCAAATCAAAACATGTTAGCTACCAAGAATTCTACTCAGGAAAACATGTAGTATATGTTTGATGTCATCATCTGAAAAGTAGAATTGTGTATAAGGACTTGTTGAGTCTGAGTGCTGCAGTGCATGGAATTGTGTTCCTTGTTAGCAGTAAGGAAGCACAAATGTGTGGCATTTGACTACTTTTCCACCTCAGAAGCACATGTGACAGGAGTTGAGATTTCTGATTTTGAATATTAACATCACTGTTCATAAGTAATGATCACTTTTTATTTCAGATCCCAACCAACTGCTTTGCTCATGGCAAACGTGTCATTTCAAGTGACTTGACCAGTTTTTTCCCCCCTTATATTTGCTGGAAGGTAAAGAGACACTTGACTTGCAACGTCTTAATATCACATGCAACATTACTGTCATACCTATCTAAAATTTCAAAATAATACTCAGATATTTTTTTATTATTAAAAGCAATTAAATTGACACAGTTTTCTTAATACGTGGAAAAGAATGTTATTTACTAATCTATTTGCTTTAGTATGTACCTTAGATCTGTTTGGGTGTGCAAATTAAACTCAGCTTAAATGATAGACAAGTATGACACTATTTTGTAATTGAATAATTCACTGAAAAGCTAATTTGGGTTTAATATGAGGATAAAGTCATTAAAAATATATTCCCATGGGATGCCTGTTTATACATAAAGGGGACACTGGGACACTATAAAAAGTCACAGATGTGCAATATAACGTTTTTACATTATGTCTAACTTGTGAACAAGTATTTACAGACGCTCATTAGTATTTTAAATTTCTTTAACAGTTTTAGTGGAAAATCTGATGAAAACGTATATTAATGTGTAGAATTTGGTTGACAATGTTTTTGATAAAAACTTCTGACATGCTTACAGTATTTATGTGACACCTACAGTGAAAACAGCCATATCAATGTAGATAGAATGGGCTAAGACCAAATACATTTATTACTGTTGATGACACTGGTAAAGACAATTCACAGTTTAAATGCTGCAATTTTTTTATATACATAACCACAACTATGTAAGATGATATCATCTCGCTGTAATATTGTTGGTGCTAAAAAGGCTTCTTCAATGTAATCATGGGCAAGTTGCAACTTTCCTGGTGGACAGCAGGCTCAGTACGAGTCAGCAGTGTGCCCTGGCAGTGAAGAGGGCAAACCCCATCCTTTGAGGGGTGGCTGAAGACTTGTTTGTCTAGTTTGCAGAAAAGGAGGTTGAGAGGGGGCACCCTCATTGTCCTCTATGGCTTTCTGAATTGAAGACAGAGGTGCTGAGCATTTCTTCCTGGTATCCAGAGACAGGAAACATGGGAGCAGCTCAAAGTTGTGCCAGAGGAGGTTTAGATGAGGGAAATTATGAAACACTTCATTACCAAGAGAGCCATCAAACACTGTGCTTCCTTGAGAGGTGATCAATACCCCCAAACCTATCAGTGTTTAGGAGGCATTTGGACAATACACTTATTTGGTCTGCCCTGGACTGCTCAGGCAGTAGACTAGATGATCATTGTAGGTCTCTTCAAATTGAATATTCTGCTCTGTTCTATCCTATCCTTTGTAGGATAGGAACAATGCAGTATATATTATATTCATGTACATAGAAGAATATCTATTCATTCCAGCCAAAATGAAGTCTGGCATTTCAAACTGGTGCAAGCATGTAGGAAGAGAAAGTTCAAATGCTATATATATCCTGATGTGTGACCATCTTTCTGGGCCAGTAAGAGCACTCCTGAGCAACAAGCTTTTGCATTTGCAGAGTGATAGATTAGAAATAAAATCAATATTGGTCATTAAAAGAGAAAAACTCTTCCTCCCAGTTACTTTTCAAGATGGGGTTTCCTGATGCATTATCAGAGCTGTTTAGCCAATGAAAAAATGGTTATATAAAGAGGATTTCAGTAAATATGTTTCCTTACACATTTAGAGGATTTCAGTAAATATGTTTCCTTACACATTTATTGCATTAAGTGAGATTTATTTTGTATATGCTGTTGAAATTTACAACTACACAAATGGCTCAAAAATCTTATATTAAGTAGTGCCTCTCAACAGCTTCTTGAAATGTTATCCATTAAAACCTTTTAACTGATGGAAAAAATATTGTCATCATGTAATCACAGCAAAAATAATTTTAAACTAAAGGTCATGTGTAAATAAAAGAACTTGCTATTTAAGAGAATTTGTCTATCTAAAGGTTTGGCATTTTTTTATGTCTAAACAAATGAATTTCTAAAGTTAGAGAACAAGGTGAAGAAAAGGTAGATCAATGAGGGATTTTTCTTCAAAATATTTATCTGTATTGTAAAGCTTGTAGTGAAATGTTTGTGTATTGAAAGATCCCACTGTGCCAGAAGCTTCCTCAGTGTGAACACCTTTTAAAATCCACCAGCATGTGCATCACATTCATATTGTTTCCATTAGGTCTTGGAATTGGCTGCCACTTCTGAAATTGTGCTTTCTCTGTGGAGATGTGATTTCTTACATTAATGACTACTGATTTTGGAAGAAGTTGCTGGTGAGTTGATTCTCTTATGGGGGTTAAAAGTTCCTCTGTGGATCTAGAGATCTAGAGCTGGGAGAGTCTGATAATGATTTCCCTCAGAGGAAGCAGACTCCTTTTGAACTGTTAACTTCCCCATCCACCGGTCTTCAAGGACAGTTATAATTTTCACACTTGCTATGGAATAAGGGCACATAATGTGTTTCAGCTACACAGCTATCAAGGCATATTCCTGGAAGGCACATCCTTTACCTTTAATTAAAGTGTAGAGAGATTAATTGTTTTCAAGAGAAACCAATATAATGGTGCACAATGACCTCTTGTACAACCCAGGCCACAGAGCTTTGCAATATTTCTCACATCCTGCTCTTAACTTCTGGCCAAGGAAAATGTGCCTCTCAATTTGAAATCTGTGATGATGAACAGTTCATGTACATCTTTAGATAAACTGTCCTCGTTGTTCATTATCTTCACTGTTAATTCATTTTCAGTCTAATTCGTTTAGCTTACTTCTGGCCTTTGGACCTTACCATGTCTTTACCTACTGATACCAGAAATCTGGTCACTACTGAAGTACTTTCTCACCCTGACCAAATGACCTCTAAGTCTCACCTTTGATGGATGAAATATACATAGTATATGGATATATAGTATATGGACATATAGTATATGGATAGAATATTTTTTAAGAGTATGGTTTGACAAAACCACACAAATGTTTTTCAGATAATTTAATAATTTTGCTTGCAAAGAAGTAATCTAAAAATCCTAGTGTTTTACATATTTTAATTGTAATTGTTTTTCTGTTTTCCTGACTTGATGATATTTTCACTGGAAGTGTTTGTGTGTAGTACCTATTATAATATTTCTTTAAAAAAGTTACTTCCATCTCTCCTTTGAAACTTTGGACTTACTGATTTCATTAAAGAAGACTGCACACTGTCATAAGAAAGAAGGTAGACAAAGGCATGATGTGGAGCGCTGAGGTGCTAAAGATGACCAGAAAGCTGGCAATACGATAGCATTTTGAGTTTGTAATCACTTTTCAGATTACAAATTAAACAAAATAAAACAAAAAGAAAATTCAAAGAAATGCTTTACTGAAATAATTTGCTTCAATATATCAGTTTTCAGATTCTTTACTCTCCTTTTACTCCAATCAGACTTTATGTGGAAATTTATGTATCGGGACTCTTTTGTAAGTGTTAAAGAAGTGGCAATATTCTGCAGATATTTCTATGTGACATTTTTATTTGTCATATATGTAAAAATGCCTCAGCTGTTCTGTGTTGTGACCTCCTTGATTTGTCTTCAAAACACAATCATGCAAGCAACAAGTCTAGCAAAATTTCATTTACAAAGACAAATTCTATTTCTTAATACATATGTTTTGAAGTAATGTGTTTCATTCATGTGTCATCCATATGGGCTAGAAGCTACTGAACTGAAAAGTATGGTTTCAGCCTCAAAAAACTCAGCTTCAAATGTTAATATGCTAAGGAAATGCAAATAAGTGATGCATGAAAATGAGAAAATAGAAGGTGAGAAACAAACCGCTAGTAATACTGGTTGAATAACTCTGTAGGCAGTATTACACGTAGGTATTTTTAAGAGGAAATGGCAGCATTGGGTCATACACTGTTTCATTGATGAAAATACTTGGACCTAAGAAAATGCTTCTTTTGCAAAATGTTTGCACAATAGTAAACCACACAGTAAATTGAATTCAGAGAAACTTTCAACTTCTACTCAGAACTTGAAGTAACTTATATGTAACTATTTTAAAACCTGCAAAGTAAGGCTTGTAAGAATTTCATTCCTGGTAGCAACAGTAAAAAGCCTTGTCGATGCACAAAATGAGGCAGAATACAATTTGCTCAGTCATGATTTTTATGATATGCAGGTCTAGCACTAATTAAAAAGCAAGAGCAACTTCTTTTTGTTAATAGAGGAAGCAGATATGAGCGTTTAAAAAAAATAGAGCAAATATGTTGATTTAAAAGGTAAAATGTTTATGTAGCCCTTTTCACAACGAAAAAGCAGTTTGGTGTAGTGTCTCTGTAGTTAAGAGAGCAAAGCAGTGGTTATATCTGCAGATTTCTGTTCCATCATCTTTGTGTACAGAGCGTTTACATGGAGTGATACATGCCAGACCTCCCTGGAGTAGGAAAGGGTTTGTGTATTTTCTTTTTTTTTTTTTTTTTTTTTCTCTCACTCACTGCAGCAGAATCTGAAAACTAAGCTGAAGTGCTTTCATTATTTCACTTTTTTTTTCCGTAATGGAAATTACAGTACAGCTGTTTTATACCTGCTATGGCATTTGAAAAACAAATTAAACATTTTATTGTCTCACATTCTGAAATGTTTCTTTCAACCTTCTTTTCATTCAACCTTCAGTATTATTTCAACTTTTAAAAGAATATAAATCATTACAAAACTGTTAACAATTGAAAAACATTCATCATGAACCCACAGCATCATGTGCCATTTTATCCTATTGTAGTTATTTATATTATAGTATTATAATAGAATTAATCTTGGAATATATTTATTTTCATCATAGGTAATTCATAGGATTCAGATTAGTCCTTATAAAAGCCAATACTAATTGCAGTGAGAAATATTTTTGGATGCCTCATTTTTCATTTTAATATAATTGAAAGCACACATATTTTCCAAATATTGACAGATTCAAATGCTCCTACATATTAAAAATCGAACAGTAACTCCAAGACAGGTTTGTCTTTCTAGTTCACTTTTATATTTTTATGTAAGTTTTATTAAGCCCTTTAAATATATGTATAAATTGCAAAAGGTAAGGAAGTGAACTGTTTACACTTGCATAGATGTTTAAAGGAGTTAGGCAGGAAACTAATTTTTCAGCTCTTATCAGAAGGGATTTCTTTTTATTTTTCTCTGTAAATGGGAACACTCAGCTGACTGTCCTCCAGCTCTTTTGAGTTGAAATTTAAAAAAATTCTGTAGAAACTTATTACATTTTAAATCTAATGACATTGTGCATTGCTAACCCTACCTAACATTTTTGTTTCCTTTGTTTCATAACCTATGTTCAAATCCTGTTAATTTCCATATTAATCTGTCTTTATTACTGCTGGATTTTTTTTTAAATTAAGGCTTTTGCTCGTGTTCTATTCAGTTCATCTTCTTCAAACAGAAGTACTGCATTAAAGGGTCTTTGATATTAAATGCTCTCTAACTTTCTGGTATCCTTTCATCACTGATTTCTAGAACTGCTTAATTGCTTAAAGCCTGGTAGTACATTACTTGTAAAAGAAAATAACGGAAATCTAATCAAACCCTTTATTTTAGTGAAAATTATTTTTAATTGTATGAGTTTGTACTTACCATTGTGCAGCAGTTGTTTCAATGTCTTTTTGGCACAAACATACACAGATACTCTCCAATAAGCTCTCTAGCTCAACTTATACCTTGGCTAGTGCAGTCGTCATCTGCAGCTGCTGCCAGCGTAGCTGCCAGAAGATATCTCTTGTAACTGTGCAGCTCTGTCATACCCTACTGTAATTGCTAGCAACTGGCCACAAATTTTGCACTGAGTTTGCAAGGCCTCAGGACTGAGGCTTGACAGACTTGCTCTCTGAACTTTTCTTGACCTCCTTGCAACTTTATTGTAGTTGATTTAGCAGTTTCTCTAATTAACCAGGGGTCTGTGGCTAATTTATTTTCCTTTTTAAATTATCTTTGTGTGGTGTGATAATAGCTTCTTACAGGTAGCTGGGATAAAAAATTGATTATGTAGAAAGAGATATTTATTATCTAACGTAATGATGTAGCATAGAGAAATACAGTCCTGGTATGGTAGCAGAGGCCTAGGGGAGAAAGCACTGTACAAGATTACTAGATGCATTGTAGAGGAGCACTGGTGTGGGATGGTTGGAGGTGGGGCACAGGCTTGGCACTGCAGACCTCAGAGCTACAAATGAACCATTTATGGTCATTTAAACAAATGAAGACCTGGAACTGTATAAAACTGGTTTTAGGGGTAACAAGGAAAACTAGTAACAAGTGTTCACCTACAAAAAATCTACCATCTCTGTATATCCAGATGTTATGTAGAGCTACATGAAGAAAAAGCATGGTGTAAAAGCATGTTAGCAAACATAAAAATGACTAAAAGTAGGTTTTCAACAGAAAAAGCCATCAACAGATGAAGACAATTAACCATAGCATCCCCATTGCGAAAGTCAGAATGACACCTCTATCAGGAAAAGGAACTAAGAATCTTATGTATAACTGTAAATGCATTATTATTCAGACTTTCTTGAAGAGAAGCATATTTTCTCTTTTCCTCAAAATAATAATGTATACTCACAATGATTCTTGGATTACACTCTTAAGATTTCAACAGTAATGAAATATTGGATTATTGTACTAATGATAATTTTTTAGTTTTATATATAAGGCACTTTTTTTCTCTCCTCATAAACAAGATTTTGAACATAAATGATCTGCAGTAGTCCACATCCATTTGTGTCTCAGACCTTGACTGATTCCAGAAAATCTCCGTCTTCTAAGTATGGAGAGGCAAAACTATCGATCTGTCTTACAGAAGAGATTTGATCAGAGTGAATAAATGACCTATCCTCAGATGAGCATTTAAGGAGGAAAAGTTCATCGTCTTCATTATTTATTCTTCTTAGACTTTAGTCATTAACCTACTGATGTTGTTTTTGAATTCTCCGAAGTGTTTCCATTTCCTGAAAGGGAACAGAAGATTTAATGTGAATTTTACAAGCATCTATTCTGGGTGTATTTGTTTTCTCACTAGTAGCCAGCCTTCTCCCTGAAGACAGTCCATTCTATTCTTACATTTAGAGGGTGGCATGATGATTCAGCAAACAACATTTTAATTGAGCTTTGCTTGTTTTGAAGCAATATTGTGAAGCTGTTGGATTATCTTGTGCCTGATACTTATTTAAAAATTGCTCATTTGGAGCTTTGCCAGGTGTCTGGTCATATCTCAGACTTTCCTTCTACAAACATGTAATCAACTTGATGAAGTTAACTTTGCTTCCCATTTAAAGTTGGAGTGGGCTTCTGTCACTGCTATTACCTGCGGGACCTTCTAGCCTGGAATTAGTAGGAGTTAAAATAAGTCACTGTAAAAGCCACTTGGGAGAATGCACAACAATTTTCTTTTCGTGCCTGTGAAAGTGTTAAAAGATTTTAGAGAAAATGGTCTGCCCTAGAGAAACACAAACACCTCTCTTATGTAGAGAATTAAAGTGGATGAAAAGCTGCTGTCAAAGGTCCACAAAGATAAAAACCAAGAGAAATCACTGCTGAGCAAAACCAGGCACTTTCTGTTACACAAAGGTGTTGATTGACTTAACATTTGTGATGATGTAGAGGTGGGGAAGATGCAGAAGTGTATCACTTAGTAAGGACCTTTGTGAAGGGTTTTCTCAGGTTCATCTAGTGTTTTAGAGGATGGCACAAATGTAGCAGACTGACTTAAGTGATTGGATTTGCGTGCCCTTGGCCTTGTGCAGCTGTGCATGGAAAGAAAATGTGCTACATATACGTATCCTCATGTAAACAGAAATTAACCAATGGTAAGCAGCAATTGTTCTGCGCTTGGTACAGGAGATGCACAATTGTGCATGTAATCTTTCTTGCCAGTGATACAGAAAAGTATTGGGTTTCTAACAGTAAGTGTGTCCTTGTTTTTTAGAGTACTTTGCCAATAAGAAGTATCATACAGTGCTGTAGACTATCTAAATAAATTGTTATTGTTTCACCCCGCCCCCAAGCAGTCAAAAGATTATTTTGTTTTTCTGAATGACAAACCAGACCTTAAGGAAATAAGATAATTTTTTTTTTTGGTTGTTGTTCTTTAATTCACGTTAATGCCTGCTGTGGCAGCTGTGTGATATAGACCTAGTTCTTACTCAGAGGTCCTTTCCACATTTACAAAACTGGGTTATTTGAGTGGTAGTGCTAGGGAATTTGCCTTTGCTTGGACTGGCCCATATGAACATAGAGCTCTTTTCTGAGGCTTAACTTTTAAATGACACCCTTCCATCTAGGTCCAGTAATAGACTCTAGAGGATTTTGTAAAGGAGAGTTATCATGCTGCCCATCTTTTCTGTAATGGCTGAATAATTGCAGTCTTTGCCCATAAACTGAAAGATCTGATTCAGTTCTCTCTGAGCAATCTCCACATTAGTGGTGACTTCATGTGTCCCTACGTGTTCTACTAAAGTTATGAAGGAAAAATTCAATAACTGTGCCAGAAAAGCAACTATGAAAGGAGGAACATGATTCTGTGACCTGGTGATTACAGCACTTACCTAGAAAAGAGGTGTCCACAATTAATTACCAGGTCTCCAGCTTGTTTCTGAGTTTCACCCTGTGACTGCTTAACATAAAGAACAGAAGGAACTGGTAGTCTGTGCTGTCAGCAGTACCTGAAATAGCTCACTTCGAATTAGCCATGATGTTACTTTGATACAGCATCGTATTTTACAAATTAGACATTTCCACAACTTATTAAAGCCCTGTTTATGCTCATCAATTAAAAATGGTAAAGACTTGCTGGAGCAGGTAGCAGTTTTTCTTCCTGGCATACTAAAAATAGTGACCTGTTGGGAGGTATTACTGAAAATAACTTCTGTTTGGTGGATGAGAAACTTAACATGAACCAGCAGTGTGTTCTTGCAGCTCGGAAGGCCAATGGTATCCTGGGCTCCATCAGAAGAGGGGTGGCCAGCAGGGACAGGGAGGTGATTGTCCCTCTCTACTCTGCCCTCGTGAGGCCCCATCTGGAGTACTGTGTCTGGATCTGGGGCCCGCAATACAAGAAAGATATAGAACTGTTGGAGAGGGTTAAGAGGAGGCCACAAAGATGATTAGAGGGCTGGAGCACCTCCCCTACAAAGAGAGGCTGGGGGAGCTGGGCTTGTTCAGCCTGGAGAAGAGAAGGCTGAGGGGGGACCTCATTGCAGCCTTCCAGTACCTGAAGGGAGCCTATAAGCAGGAGGGGAATCAACTTTTTAAAAGGGGAGACAATGGCAGGACAAGGGGGAATGGATTAAAGCTAAAGGAGGAAAGGTTTATATTAGACATTAGGGGGAAGTTTTTTACAGATAGAGTGGTGAGGTGCTGGAACAGGCTGCCCAGAGAGGTGGTGGATGCCCCGTCCCTGGAAGTGTTCAAGGGCAGGTAGGATGGGGCCCTGGGCAACCTTGTGTAGATCCAGGCCTGGAGGTTGGTGTCCCTGCCTGTGGCAGGGGGGTTGGAGCTCTATGATCCTTGGGGTCCCTTCCAACCCATGCCATTTTATGATTCTATGATAAACTTACTAGTTCAGATGCAGTGTCATGCTAATAACACTGCACTACTTTCTGCACAGTATTGCTGTAGATTGTGTAGACAAATAATCTTAGTGGGCTATCCATGCTGTACTCTGCAGTGTATGCACTCCAAAGGAATTCTGACAACTCTCTTTATTAACTTCAGCATAAGTTGGCAGTTTAATATTCACTGTGGACAAATGAGAACTTTAAATGACCTGTTCCTGATTTTTCTCAATTAGATTGTTTCATGAAATATTTTCAGATATTTTGGAAGGTTTTCCCTATTCTACAATGCTGAAGATGGATGTAATATTTTCATACCAATACAATATTTTCAAACCCTTGCCTCCTTTATATTTTCCTTCTGTTGACAGATTCGCAACTAGAAAATACGTGAAAATCCTACAGTGTAAAATAGTTTGATGGGTATTACATTTATATATTTTTTGTAGTATATTTCAAAAAGTTATTGTGTTCTTTTGTAAATAAAAAGGCAAGTATTAAAAGTCAGCACCAAATTTGTTAGTTTTTTCCTAATATTATTTAATGCTGCTTTTCACTGTAAGATAAAGCCAAATCACTTTCACCATTTATTGCTTTTAATTTTTGAGCATGGAAGAAATGGATGTGTTTTATTGGTTATACCTGACCCAAGCCAAGGAAAAAAAAAATAATCAATGAGTGAAGGCGTGGTGTATTATCTAGTGAACTTCATAATTTCCTTTAAAGAAGAGGTGTCTGCAGCTTCTAAGTACCATATCAGCTTTCACATATTGATGAAAGTGAACCATGAAACAAAAGCATAAAGGAAAACTGTGTTCAATATTCGTGACTTGTTCCTTGACAAATATTTTTTCCACCCCTATTAAAGTATAGAAGAGAAGTTGATTGGCAGATCGAAAGACTTCAGAGATTTTTACCTCTTTGACAGAGCATAGCATTATGTACCACGCATTCAGGAAAATAACTTTGGCTTTTGTGTTTCATTTTAGGATGCCTTTTTGAAGGTTATGAAATCTTTTGAAAGCTGACTTTCATTTGTTTGCAATATTACTCTGCTGACTTTTCCCATGATCAGTTACATCCCAAAATATAAAAGGTCATGTAATCAAAGGGATAATGAAGTGGAAAATAACAAGAATGCCTTAAACTCTTTCCTTAGAAGGGAGATGTAAGGCACATGTTGGGGAAGTGTCATGCCTGTAAGGAGGAAAACAGTGTGAGTGATAGCGTTGATGCAGTATTTTGCCTTTGTATTTTCTGTTTGTGCGGGTGAATATGAAACAATAAGATTCAGACAGAGCATGGAAGTCTATGTGGAAAAGTGGAACCATATGGAGCACTTTAAAAAGCAATGTGTTTTCTGTAGATAGCTCTAATTCCATCTTGTGGCCACAGGACCCTTTTCACAAAGTCTGTGAGATGTAGCAGCTCTTTCACTTTTGTTTGAGTTGATGCCTGTATTAATTTTCCTATTTCCTTTATTCTTTATTACAAAGTGTATTTGCATGAAAATGTTTTGTTTTGCAGCTTCTGCAGCTTAGTCCCTGTCTGAAGAGCCCTGGTTGTATGATTTTTAATTGCAATATCAATAATTTGTAATGTTGAAAGAGAGTATACTGGATTATTGAGACAGAAGTCTGGCCATGTTCTTAAGAAGGTATGGTTAACTTTCTACACTTACTGTTCTGAAAAATACTCTTCAAATTACTGTCCTCTATATTCTACCAGAAAGCCATTTATTTGAAGTGAAAATAATTTACAATCACAATTTGAGCCAAAATAGACCTCATCTAGTTCTCAAGCTTCCAGTGAAAAAACTTATTTATGTTGTTCTGCTCTCTCTTTTCACAAAATATGTCTATCATTTTAACTTGTGTGTTTGCCCTGTTACTCCTATATAACCCATGTGATTTGTTTCTCTTAATAGCCGCTATTCTGCAAGCGGTTGCCCATGAAGTCTTTGCCAGACTTAATTACTTTGTGTGTAGTAAAGTAGTAATGCTCTAAATCACATTTCTGAAGTAAGGATACTAATGTGGATTTTGCTTCAGAGGGTTTGTGGCTAGAGGGATACAAGCTTTTGTAATCTGTCAATCCAAGAATATAATTTGACAAAAAATGAGTTCATATTTTCCTACAGACAAAAGCAGAAATAATGTAGTGTTAGATAAGCACACCAAATACAGCAACTAGAGTGATACTGAGGCCAGAAAAAACTGCTTCCTGCTGAATTTATCAGTGAAAAAGAAAATATGTCTGCTGGTTGCTTCTGGAAAAATCAACTATGCTGGATTTTGAAAAAGTTGGGGATGTTCTTACTCATATCTGGTAATTTCCCTTTGCAAGGGATGAGTGTTCTCATCTCTCTTAATGAAAATTAAATTTAGCTCCTATTTCTAATTCTCAGGTTTAAAAAAGATGGTATTCCAGGTCAGATTCACTTTCAATTTTGGTTAAGTTTTGAGGCATTTTCTAGACAGGTTGATGTAAGCTGTTTTATAGATAAGTCTGGATCAGTGTTCTATTTTTCAGGATTAGTCATGAATAAAGTCAGGATCATCTTTGATATTGTTGTGGTTTAGGCCTGGCTGGAGGCCAGACCCCCACCAAAGTCTTTTCACCTGGACAGGGGAGAAAATATAAATTGAGGCTTAGGAGTTGAAGTAAGGACAGAGAGAGATGACTCCACAATTAGCATCATGGGCAAAACAGACTCAACACAGAATAAAGGAAAGAAAACTACCTAATGTATTACACTACACTATACACGTGTAGCCACCTCTCAAGCCTGTCAGGATCCCTCTGGATGGCATCCCTTCCCTCCAGCATGTCAAATGCACCACACTGGTGTGGTGTGAAAGGCATTTTAGTTTCAGAACTGTGTAAAGTAGTACTAAAATTAGTCTGATGACATGTGTTTCAGTGCTAGACAACTTCCAGATTTATTCCACAGGAAAGATGGCAGTTTTGAAAGCATGAGGTTGAATTAATAGTTTCTGTAAAGCACTTTGAGCACTTTATGCTTTTACACAGTTGTATTTTTGAGGCATATAATGTAGTCACTAGTCACAGATGCACGCACTTAGGGAAAGCAGGTTTGCTGTGAAAATCTTCATTTCTTGCTAAAATGAAGTTCTGTCCTAAGTAAATTTCTTTTCAGTTATCTGTGCTTTCTGCTGTCCTTCAGTGAAATGTGTGATTTCCCAGATGCTCATTCCACCACTGGTGTAAGTGTGCAGTTGTCAACATGAGTGCAGAGTCTGCACAGAAAAAGTGTCCAAAGATTATTAGTGCTTTGTTGGGCAAAGTCTATCAGCTGTATTTATTCTCTCAAATATCTGTTGCCCCAAAATGTAGTTTCTTATAGTCTGAATTTAGGAAACGTATTTCTCTGGACTTTTTAGTAAATTATCACTAGATACTGTTGCAATTTTGAAGTCTCTTGCCTTTCAAAACTGCCTACAGTTACCTGTCCAAGTACTCATGTCTCACAACCAAAACATTATGAACAAGAGCCTAAAGACAACTTGGGTTTTTCTGTCTGCAATAGGAACCCCAGTTTCAGGTTTATGTCCATGGTCTGTCTGGTCAGGTGTGGGGGAAAGGCTGAGGTTAAAGTCCTGGGGTCATTGGCGTAGTCTTCAAAACGTCAAAGTGTACAAACTATACAGTTCAGTTTTGCAGAGCACCAGCTTGTAGACATCAGGGGAAGTTCCTGAAGCACTATTCCTTGTTGGTTATATTAACTGTAAGGACTGATATCAATGACATCAGGGCTTCTCTCAGTTCTCCAGTCCATACACTTTCATGGAGACTGACTTCTGCTTCAGCTGAATGAGATGACATAGCCTTCATGAAAACTGTAGTACCCATCTGACAGATGAAAATTAAGCTTTGGTAGTGTAACTGAACACTAAAAGAAAAATACTAATCTTGCATTCTAAAATTGTGCTTGATACACAGCAAATTTTGACTGTCTCTTCTTCCATGGACATAGTAGTCCTTCTGACTTACCACCAAATTGGTTTGAAAGTAGCAAAACTCACATTTTTCAAATGGTTGGTGGCTCAAATAACGAGTTTACTCACCCTCTGTTGCTGTAAAATGTCACGCTAGTTTATCAAACATTTTTAATCTTGAGCGACTGCTGCTGTCCTTTTTAAGACAGCTTTCTCTGTTCACTGAGCTGGCTCACTACATCACACCACAGTAGTTC
The DNA here is from genome assembly GCF_964237585.1 of Gallinula chloropus. Taxonomy (NCBI): domain Eukaryota; kingdom Metazoa; phylum Chordata; class Aves; order Gruiformes; family Rallidae; genus Gallinula; species Gallinula chloropus. The sequence goes on along the minus strand of NC_140088.1, from coordinate 68,889,643 downwards.
AGTTCACAGTAACTGAACCACTGAATCCTCAGATTCCCCTTTCATAAGGTACTATTTATGGCAGTACATGTTTTTTTGTGGCTTAATGCTTGCAACAATTATACTCCTGCATGGGCTTAGACTCTTCAAGGAGTTTGAGGGAATAAAATGCAGTATCACTGGCTATGTGCTATGCTTTTCTCTCCTTTGAAAACTGTTCTGTACTGGAATTCCATAAGAGAATAAACTAAGCATGAAAATTCTTGACTACAGTCAGTCTCTGCTGATACCAAAGGTGCTCACTAACTCTCAGGATGGGATTTTTAGCAAGATTAGGGGACAAATCCTTGATTGATGTTGCCATGATGCATTAAAGATGAAAAAGTTGATAAACAGTGTTGATGAGAGGTAATGAACAACTGACCTGTGTTTATCCTAACAAAACCAGATCTAGCATCTTCCATCGATGGTAGCAATGATGTTTATTTTGTAACTATCTTTATTTCTCTTATTGTGTAACAGGTCTTTCTGCCGCTATAATGTGTAATCATATAATACAGGAAAAATTTGTAATCCTTGTCTATTCTGTGGGTTTTAGTACTATGTCCATTGTAAAGCTGTGTGAGAAGAAAATTAAAGATCCTGTTTTGTTAGACTCTGCAATGCAACCAATTTCAGAAATTTAACAGATGAAACTAGCAAAACAAAATTATTCCTAAATACATAAAAACTTGTGTAAATTTTGTATTTACTGTATGAAAATTGTCTGTATCTCAATACAGTTTATCTAGATAAACTAAGCAGTTTGGTTCTTTCTCATTGGAAAAGCAGTGTTAAGTAGTATTTAGATTTCACTGGAATGTTGAGGATGGTTTCTAAACATCAACCATCTAAAATTTTGTTTTCCATAATGCATTATCTTGTTTTTTAGCATGTGTTAACTAGTAAAATTCCTGTAAAAAATGGTAAAAAGGTCTTACTGAAAATGTAATTAAAAAAACCTGACCCATCACATATGCACATGTATGACATAAGTATAAATCAAATTGTCGGTTAGGAGGTTATAATTTGTTGTTCTTTAAATGTCAAGACTTCTGAGAAATTATTATGGTGGTTTATATTTTAATACAGCTTATTTAATTTACTCTGCATAATTTCCTTTTCTGTATATTATGCTGGAATATATCTGCGTAGTATCCTTAAGGCACAGGTCTCTTCATTTGAGTTCTTTTATTTTTAAGGGCTGGAAAAATAGGGAGATTGTCCTTTTATTTATTTACTTTTAAAAAACTAGACCATTGTATCTTTTTTCTTAGTTCTGTTACTAACTGAAAGGAAAAAAGTCAAACGATACATATTCTGCTTTTCTCACAGTGCATAGCCTTGCACTGTCAAAAATGTCACAGGTTAATGGTACAACTGAGCTCCATTTATCTTATTCTGACAGCTTGCCCAACCTCGTACATCTAGCAACAACATCCCTCCAAAAGTAAGTGACATTTTTAGCCTTTGTTCTTTACATATGGTCCTGTTAAAAGGATTGATAGTAATTCTACCCCGAGTTTATAATACATAGCTTCTTATATGGAATTAGAGAGGAGAAATTTTAGGCTAATTTAGTTTCATAGAATAACTAATACACTGATAGAAAATTAAAGTCTCACCTTAGAAATCTAAAATTATAGGAATAGATTTTGTGAAAAATGATGGTATGTATTTTTAATTTTACAACCTTTCTATTACACTTGTTTAATTATTTATAGAAGCTAAAAAAGGCCAGCATGTGGTAGACAGTGACCTAATTTTATCCTCAAAAAAAAGTATGAGTCCTAGCCAGTGGTTACTTATTGATGACTTATAAAATATATCAAAAAATTTTGCTGGAGTGAGTTTTATAAAGCCAAAGATAAGTCAAATCTGAATATTTCATGTTTAAAAAGTTAGGCTGCTTCATTAAGCATGTTAAAATTGTCTATATAGGCAATAGCTACACGAAAGCAAACTGAAAGCCCTCCCAAACTTGTCACATTTTCAGAGATGTGTGATTAAATTTAATAGATAAGAACTTTAACTTTGATGGCAGAAGCAGTAGAGATTTTTACTCTTGACTCAGAAGGAGCAGCAGTTGAAATCAAGTGCTGTTTCAAATGCTTTCCTAGTTTGGATAAATTGCGTGTTTGATACAAAGAGGGATATTTGTCTTTTAAGATCTGGGTACAGCACAACTTTATTGAATCCTGTGGAGAATAGAACAGAGCAGTATAGTTCAGCTGGTAGAGACCCACAATGATCATCTAGTCCAACTCAAACACTTTTGAGTGTGCCTGGACACGAGCTCTGGATGCCTCTGTGTTTTGGACAAGGCCACTCCCTTCTTAAAAATTCTTCATTTATAGATTTGAAATAGTAACTATTGCCTTGGTGAAAGATCTGAAAACTTTTTTAAAAAGGCATATCTTACAGTATTTATTTTGTCCCCATTTTTCTAATAACACAGACTTACATAATCATTCAAAGATTATTTTGTAACAAATCTGACAATTGTAAGAATATTCCCCACCTCATATTTACAATACCCAGACCAAGTTCTGTATGATGTCTTTGGAATTAATCCATTTTTATTCAACAATATTTACCATTACTTTACAGTAACTACTTTTTGTGTTTCCACATTATTTCTTAATGTTTCAGTATTAGTCTGTAGAAAGGGTAAATTTAATCATATATTCTGTATTAATATAAAGCTTCAGGAAATGATTTACATTTTATAAGTTTCAATCTATATTTCAGCACAGCTAGTTTGAGCATCCAGGGCTAAAGAATGAAATTAAAGGGTACTGTCTTTGAAAATACAGTTTGCTGGGGAAGAAAACAAAACTGTAACCCTTAACAATGGCCCATCACTATAAAGTATTTCGTCTATCTCCCCCCCAAGACCCAACCGAACAACCAACACCACCTCCTTAGAGATTAATTTTGAACTTTTACAGAAATACTATGGCTAAAAAAGCTAGTATTTTTGATGTTTTAGGTTTTTGTTGGGTTTGGTATTTGTTTTTTACACTGAGAAGTTATTATACATAAAAATAGAGATAACAATTTGTTTTTTTCTTACGTATGCAGCATTAACAAGTTTAAGGTAAAACATTAATAATCTTAATACTAGATATGGATATGAATTTGGTGTCCCATTTCAAAAGCATAAAAGTATACTGGAATTGGATCCAGGGGATAATGACAGAAACTTGTGAAAAAACAGTTTCATGAGTTTTAAGACCAGCCTGATTCCACAGTGTGGTCAGATAGACAACTAGAAGTACAGTGTTTGTTTTTAATTTTTTGGGTTTTTTTTTAAATAAATCCTGACATTGTATAAAAACTGGAAGTGTCATTTTACTTTTGTTTACCCAGTGATATGCTGCTATGTGTTTCTAAGTCTTTCAGCTAAAGATCCTGAAATATCCAAGATTCAACCTTAAGCATGTTTAACCATTTTTCTAGCATATAACAAATGAAGTTTTGGAAAAGCTTACCAGATACCATTACATGGAGACTTGAAAATTAAAATAGTTACCTTTAAAAAGATGTGATTTTTCTTCTAAGCTGAACGGAACTGAGAGTAAATTGAGAATGAGGGAAAAAGGAATGTAATCTACATGTCAGGAGGCAGGACATTGTAGTTTCTGGCTTTCCCAGTCTTTGAAACTGTCTTCTGATGAAAAGAGTTAAAATACATAGTAGTAAATAAGTGTAAATAAAACCACTAGCATTGCCTGGATATTCCCTATAATAAACAACAACAAATAAAGGAAGATAATACTGATCTTCAAGGTGATGTCAGATTTTCAATATATTTTAAAGTAATGTTGTTTGCTAAAAATGGAGCTATTTTTCTTCAGTCAATCATTGCTAATAGATTTCTAACATAATGGAAGTTTTATAACAATGGCTCAAGTTCCTTCAGGTATAATATAGTAGCAGATTGACATATGGTAAGAATGAAAATATTTCAGTATTAATAACAGTTCTAAGAGATTAATAAAAAATCAAATGAAATAGGCTCAGTTGTTGCATTTTGCACAAAGTTGTCTATTACAAATAGTGCTGCTGCTCCAAGTATTTTAGTGGAAGTTATTGTGAAGATATTTTGTATATGTTGAAGCTTCGTTGATGAGTTGAATGTTTATTTTAGGATATAAATATAATAATGATTTTATATTAATTACAGTGGATTATGGGGGCCTGCCAACTGTAGTAAATACAAGAATAATTAGAGTAAAATTCACATTCACCAGAAGTACTAACAGCACATTTTTCTAAAATGATTAGATAAAACTAGTGTTTAAATTAAGGTGTTTCTTCAGTTATAAATGTATTTTTTCAGTAGCATTAGTGGATGTTTTTTCCACTTCTCAAATATTTCTTTTGTATCCTAATCACACAGCCATCATTCAACATCATATTGTGAACTTTATTTTTAATTGATTGAATTGCAACACCTGCAACCAGCTGTCAAACTGGATGAGTCAATTCCTTCCAGAGAGGGTATTTATGCTCTGTCAGTGTCAAGCTGCCCCAGGTAGACTCTTATCATTTAGAATCAGAAGGAGCTTAACTACATTGCTATGCAAGCTTTACTGCCATGAACAGAGTTTAAATATTATTGTTCTAATGGTGTTTTTTTAGTTGGAAGTTGATTTACTATATATAGTATCTGACTCAAAACAATATATATATACAACCATGGAAATAACATGAATAAAATCAATTTTAAAACAGTTTATCAGATAATGCTGAAAACTCTGGATATATAAATGTATCCATTGGTTTTCATAGAATATCTCAAGTTGGAAGGGACCCATAAGGATCGAGTCCAACTCCCTGCTCATTGCAGGACTACCTAAATCTAAACCATATGACTAATAGCACTGTCCAGATGCTCCTTGAACTCTGAGAGTTTCAGGTAATCATTGCAATAATGTGTTGATTATGTTACTATAAAAGCCACTTTGTCATTTTAGGTGATTTTTTGGTGGCATGGAGGGTTTCATTTGTCTCAGCACTGATGAAATCAAACCAGGAGTAATGTGCCCAGCTCTGACTCCCCACTGGAAGAGAGACATGGTCATAACAGCACAGCAAAGGGCCACAGAGATGGCTAATGACTGGAGCATCTCTTCTATGAGGAAAGGCTGAGAGAGCCTGGAGAAGAGCAGGCTCAGGAGGACCTCATCCATGTGTAAAAATGCCTGGAGGGAGGGTGCAAAGAGAATGGAGCCAGGCTCTTTATTGTGTGTGTGTGGTGATAGGACCACCATTCTGTGATTTCTGACAAATGCAAGATGGGCTGTTTCATATGCTGAATATCAAAACAGTGGTCTGATTTTAGCCTGACACAAATGTGTTTACCACACTGAGAACTTCTAGGTTTACTTCAGCATAACTGAGACTACCCTGTCTTATCCAAAGCTATCTGCCAAGCCAGTGGATCAGCATTAATAAAACCAAAATCCTTGTATTTTTATCTGCTTTCTTCAAAAAAAAAAAGTATTAATAAGATAATTCCATCAAATATTCTGGCTATTTACTTTGACAACAGAAGTCTTCTCCTGAATCATATGTTCTCTCTCAGTTTTTGGAATTTGTTTTCTTGATGAATTTTGTTGGGTTTTGTATATCCTGCATATCCCAAGGTCATTTGCAGTTTCTTCCCTTGGCTTCACCATTGATTACATTTATTCTGCTACAGGGACATGTTTTGAAGGGAAGGTATTTTGGGGAAGGAGTGAAGGGCAGTACATATGAGGTAGGTCTATGGTCTTTCAGAAATGCTGCATTAACTAATTGCTCTATGTAACAGTTTCACAGAACTTAATTAATTTCCCTACATAATACATGTAGTAGAGAAAGAGCACTGGCAGGTGTTAAAAGACAGGCATTTCTCAAATAGGACGGACTATATTAGACATTACAGAAGATTTTTAAAACTGTAGATGAGAACATTGTCATTACTGAAAGCTGGCATTTAACAAAGAGAATGGAATTAATATATCTATTCCTGGAAAAACTCATGTATCTAACTACTCAGAAAAATCAGCTGTACTGATCTTTCAAAGTACTTCAAGTTCTTGAAGTCTCCTTAGCATGACAGACCCAGCATGTGGATACTATATAGAAGGATCAGTTTGGTACCCAATAAAAGGTACATTTCTGTAATGAAGTGCCAATGTGTACTGTAATCTACACTAATTCTTTATGGCTACAAAAGAGAAAATTTTTGAGGGTGTATTTTTTTTTCCTGCAGAATGGATGATTTTGATTGTGTTCACACAAAGTCATTTGATTACAGTACTCTGTTTTTTCCTTGTATTTCTTGTTTTCCTAGAACACACCTCAATTATGACAGAATCTATATATTCATGAACATTTCCTATGTGTTTTTGTTTTGTAGAGTTGGGCATTTTTATGTTTGGGGTCTGTATTAAGAGCTTTGTAACATGCTGCTCTATATTTCATCTTACTCTGAGTAGAAGAAGGATGGTATTGCACTGTGAAAGCAAATGAAACTAAATATTTGAGCCCCCTTTTTTGTCTGATATTGTGTGGGGTTTTTTTAAATATCCCTTGAAGGTAGGTTTTGCAGGTCAATCCACCCAGACCCATTGCCATCCAAAATGATTGATGTTGCTGTTGTGCCTGATCTTAATCATCTGAACCGGTCATCCATAGTGACACAGTAATAGAATTTTCTTGTAGATATTTATACCAAATTAGTTTATTAATGTATGCAAGTATAAATTCATACAAAGTGTAGTGGAATAGAAGAGTTAACATTGAAGGGTTAGCCAGTTGGGGAGGACATTGCTGAGTACAGACCACTAATACAACAATTGCAGCTTCAAAGAAGGATGGGACAGATTAAGGAGGTCAGAATCTTTTTCTGAATGTGCTTCGGTAAAGATTTGGGCAGAGGGAGACAGTCCTCTTGAAATTTCTGGAGAATCCCCTCAAAGTGTCTGAGTATAAAATCTTTTTCACTAGATCAGAGTTTCCTCTGTGACATGAACTGCACATGTAGGATGTGCAGAAAGAGATAATTTTTGGTTAGGAGATCCAGGGAAGGAAAAAGATCAAAACATTCAAAGATAGGCAGAGATTTCTAACCAGACTTCCAGTTCGGCTAATCCTGATTTTTCATGTATTTCTTCACTTAGATCTTTTATAAAGTATTTTTAACTGGTCAGTCTATTTGAATGCTGAAAATAAATAATTTTATTTTAATCTGCTTTTAGATTAGGTGATTTCAATGTACTGTCTGACATCAGCATGTTCAATAACTAAGCTAAACACTGGAGTACCAGAACACTGTAACGAGGATCCAGGTCCTCAGTCTATTACAGGCAATTGGAGGATAACACAGTATACTCATGTTTCACAGGTTCAAGAAAGGCAAACTCTCACAATAATATTGATTTTTCAAAAGCTATATGCAGTTACTGGACACATTAAAGGCTGCACCTGGTTTTAGTAAAGTCAGTTTGAGAAATTCAGGTTCCAAAAATGTGTGTGAGATTAGTAACCTTTCACTGCTCAGCATCCAATTTCACTGTTTCTCACACTGAGTTTTCCTCAGTGCTTCATTAGTAGATGTAACCACATTCATCTCGAGCAATCTGGAGTCTTGTAACCGTGATGTTCCAAGCCTTTATAGCATCACATTAGAGGGCAGTCATACTCAGAGGGGGAGAAAGGAATAGGTCACTAAAAAGAATGGGCTGAGTTTTGGTACTCTTGTGGGCATGTGCTGAGGGAACATCTAATGTGCAGCTATGTTCTTTCTGTACCTTTCCATTCCTCCTGCTGTACCTCATATGTCCAATGCTATTAAAGAGAACATTCATGTGCTTTGTGGAAACCAGCTGTGGCTGCTCTTTTATGAGGTTGGTTTGGTTCCTAACTCTGTATGACAGTACTAAGAATAATAAGAGTTTGGTCCATTATTTTTTGGCAGCAGAAGAGCCTAGCAATGCACATTTAAATTGGTTTCAGTTTGATTTGCTAACTTTTCCTTTGTTGACATGGCAGAGATAACCAAGGAACAGAATGGTGGTGTCTTTTTAACCGACCAGAAAAAAAATAATCCTTGTGTATAGATAACCTAAAGCTGGAATAGAAGTTTCTGCTGAAATGAGATGTTCAGGGTCTTGCTATGCATGAGGGAAGGTCGTGCAGGGTGGTTATAAGCTGTTTTGAGTGTGATAATGTAATGATTAGAGAGAGTACTCACCTTGAAGCAAAGCCCTGCACTTCCTAGCATCCAAGGGAGGCAAGAAGGGGAAGGGAAGGGAAGGGAAAGTCTCTTGAAATAAGCCACTATACTGAGAAAAATGCCAGACTAATGAGTCAGAGACTAAGTAAGGGGGCAGGACAGTGCAAGAGCACTGCATGACTAGGTTGCAGTCCATGTCCAAAGTATTTTGAAGGATTTAATTTTTTTTAACCCAGTTGCTAAAAACATAAATTCTCTTCAGACAGGGAAATGAATCCAGCTTTGCCACTTCCCATTCAAATAATTTATTTAAATTTTTTTATATAACTGTAAGCAAGTTTACCAGTGCTTGTCCACACCTCTTGCTACTCCTCTCATCATTAGAGCCTTTTCACTGCAAACACATGCCTCAGGCATAAAATTGAAGTAAATAGTGTTGGAGTCTTGTGCACATACCTAGTTTGTGGCTTTTAGCTTCCTGTCAGCTGACAATGCCTCCTTCCCTGTAGTACCCTGTACTGAATCACATTTTTAAATGCTCTTGCTTTACACTGACAGTGCAATCATCAAGACTGCATTTGTGCAGCTCATTCTGGGCCTTCTCCTAATGCTGAGAATCTAGAAGCAGTGGCCCTTAGTGCTAACTGAATGTGATAGGTCCATTAACATCAGGCAAATTCATGTCTTTCTAATGTTGCTTGAGAGACCATTCTTGCTATTGATTATGATCAAATGTCCCATTGTCAATGCTGAAAAATTGTTGTAATTTGCTGTTGAATATATATGAGGTAAAAAAAAAAAGTTTGTGGATATTCACTCAGAAGTCCAGTGAATAGTACAGTGTTTGTCTAATGTGGTTCAATTTTTTCCTCTGTAACAGTACTAAAACAGAGTTTCAGTGAGTGAAGTCAAAGTCAGATGTTATGATTTTTCAAGTGAATGAACTGTGGACATAAAAACATAAAAAATTTGCAGCAATGTTATGGGCTGAACAATTCTCCTGCACTATTTGAATCCTTTACACAGCTGTGCAAAAGTCTATTTTGATCTATAAGAATGTCTTGCTTCTTTCCAGTATTTGGATGGTGGGGAGTTTGTTGTGGTTTTCTGTTTATTTTGTTGTTTCAAAGTATATTCATATTTTATTTTTTTTAGAAGAAATTAAAATCCCATTCAGACCTGAACGAGTTGATGTCATTTTATAGACTGAAAAATATCTCTTTTAGAAATACAGAACATCTCAAGATATTTTTTAGGATGTGAAATAAACGTTGAAATCATCTGAGAGTGAGACAGCTTGGGGTTTTTTTAATAATTTGTCTTAAATACAAATAATGATTTTTATATATAGGCTATGATCTCTTATGACTAAGAAATAGTCTTAACAAATTTTGATGTTTTTATTATATTGGACATAAAACCAGCCACTGGGTGATTCAGAAGCATGTTATCTTTTATTATGTGGGTCTTTCAGTATTGTCCATAAAACAAGGTAACCATTGAGGCGTTGTATTGCTATCCAGATCTGACCTGCAGAGTCTTTTTTCTCCTCACTGATAATTACTGTGCATGCATTACAAACATAAAGGAACTGTGTTTCTTTCTAGATTAGGTGGATATATACATGTGGGGAAAAAACGCATAGTGCAGGATGGCCGTGGGATGGCCACTGCATGTCTCCCTTAGAATCCTGACCTTTCTCAGATTCCCAGTTAATGAAGCTAAACCTGGAGTAATTGCTTTCATAATGTGATTAATGGTGGCATATTTGGGCAGTTGGGCTGTGACCCAGCAAAACACTTAAGCACATGCTTATCTTTAAATATGTGGGTAGTTTTGAGGAAATCAATAGTATTTTCACTGCTAGGCCAAATTTTTTTGCCTTGGAGCACTTTGCTGCATTTGGCTTTTGATAAATAAAGAAGCTGAATTGTTGAAAATGCTCTATTCTTAATTAGAAAATATGTTTTAGTCATGCATTTGACATGTTTAAATTAAAGTAGTTTTATATAAATTATATGGCACTTGATTTATATACCATTATATGCTTAGAATTTGTCACAACGTGTTTTCAGTATATAAACATTATTGTATTTATGTTCTGTAAAAGCAATGAAGTCATAACATTATCCTATAATAACATTTCATTTTGCTGTTAAGTGTTTGGTGAAAAGTGCAGTGAATTAATCAGGGTGTTTGGTGAAATATTGCACACCTGGAAAACATATTAATGTTTTCTGCATATTTAACGAAAGTCTAGGTATCTAGCTTGGGTTAATATCCTACAGAAGTAGTTCATCCTTTTATAGATGTAAAGGAATATTAACCCAGTATTGGAAATGCAATAGTGATCAATATAGGGAAACTAAGTTACTACTAAATTGTGCTAAACCAGAAAGCACTGTTTCATATTTTGTTTTGTGCCAGCCTGAATAAAAAAGTGTTCCTTTTCTGCAAGAAGTGTTTTTTTTTCCTGAAACCTGAGTATCTGGTTTGCATGGGTTCCAAAAAAAAAGCCAAACACAAAAGAAGTTGCTGATTTAGGCTGTGAAAATTCTTCCTGAATTTGATCATGTGGGATTATTTTGAATTTATTTGACTACCAAAAGAATTTTTTAGAGCACTAAGACTGTAGAAACAGGCGACTCTTGTTCCGTTTCCATGGAATATATTTGCATCAGACACTTTGATAATGCAGATATCTGGATCAGCACTAAGTATTATTCAAACAGAATAATTTTCAGGATACTTAGATTTTTGGGTGGGAATTTCAGCTGTGATATTTTCTTCAGCATAATGGACCATGGTAAATTATTCAGATTAATTCAAAATATCTATGACTGTATATTAAAATTCTCATGTACAGTGTAACATAGTTTTATGTTGTATGTGTGTAGTTTTCTGCAATCATTTAAGGGATAATAGATTAACCATTTAATAACTGGGAAGGTTACAGGAATAACAGTAAATGAAAGGAGTTATAAGAATTATGAACTCATCTGTTCTACTGAGGTGCAGTCAACCTTGAGGCAGCTGTAAAAGCGTTCTGCTGTGCTGACAGCAAAGGCAGTCTGCCTTGTATGGCACTTCCAGAACCAAAATACTCTTGAAGAATATGTATTAACTCTCCGTGTTGGTCTTGGCTGGGATAGTTAATTTTCTTCATAGAAGCTGGTATGTGGCTGCGTTTTGGATTTGAGCTGGATACAGTGTTGATAACACAGGGATGTTTTTGTTATTGCTGAGCAGTGCTTGTACAAAGCCAAGGCCTTTTCTGCTTCTTACCCCACCCCACCAGTGAGTAGGATTGGGGCACACAAGACATTGGGAGGTGAAACAGCCAGGACAGCTGACTCTAACTGATCAAAGAGAGATTTCATACCATATAATGTCATGCTAGCATATAAGGGACTGGGGAAAGAGGAAGGAAGGAGGGGACAAATGTACACACACACACACGACGTTCAGAGTGATTGCATTTGTCTTCCCAAGTACCTCTTACTCATGATGGAGCCCTGCTTACCTGCCAACCTATGGGAAGTGGGGAATGAATTCCTTAGTTTGCTAGTGTGCAGCTTTTGCTTTACCTATTAAACTGCCTTTGTCTCAATCCACAAGTTTTCTCACTTTTACTCTCCTGATTCTCTTCCCCAACCCAGGATGTGGGGAGTGAGTGACTAGGTAAGGCTTAATTGCCAGCTGTGGCTAAACCACAATACTCTTCTAGTAAGCTGTTGCATAATCTTTCCAGTCAGCAATATTACCCATAATAGTTGCTTAAAACTGAGACGCTTCCTTCCCCATGTCCTTCTGGGGTCTTCTTCCCATGTAAGGGTAGCCATAGATATAGAAGCTTTGGAAAGCATAATGGGCTTCTTCAAGACCATGCTAAAATTCAGGCTTGGAATAGGTTTGGATTTCCAAAGCTTGCCATCATCATTTTTCTTTGAGCCCCCTAGCACAAAAATGAACAGACAGAATACTTGGCATATTTGGGTATCTTCTCATCACAGTGCTAAAACTGTTCTTCCTATGCCAGAAAATTTACCCTAGATATGGAAACCTTATATTAGCCTTATCACATACTAAGTACATCAAATTTTCTCCCTGTTGGATCTTCTTAATTTTCTGTTGCTCTGATTGTCTTCAAAATACCATTGAAAATATGATTTCCTCTCTGTGTCGTGATAGCACTTGCCCTTCTTTCCTCTGGGCCTCTGTATCACGTATATACTAACTTGAGCCTTCTTTGATGTAGTGCTCTCCCTCACATTTTTTCATTAGATCCTCAATGACCTTTGGATATTCTGCACCCAAACTTGCATTTATTCATATAAAATAATGATAACAAACTAAGCAATGAATTAAAGATTAAAATGAATGTAGTTCTCTAGTACTTGTAACCCATAAAACATGCACAAAAAAAAAAAGAAGCATTCTTTCTTCTTGCTTTTGCCCTCATTTGTGAAGTGACATTTGTAGTCCATTTATTGTCTGTAACGTAGCTTATATGCTTTATGGCTTGTTGTCAGACTTGCAACAGGTTTTTAATTTATATGCAGAGAAGGACAAAAACCAAAACCCAGTCCTAGAAAAGCAGTTTAAAACAAAGGCTGAAAGTGAGAGAAGATGGAATAAATTTACTGAGAGAGAAATCTTTAATTAGTTTCTGGAATGAATAAGAAGCTGACAGACATGCCTAAGCATTCAGTTGGAGTCCACTTTGCACATGGAGGATGGAGTCCATACCTTCAGCAGAAGCTGAGTGGTGGGTTGGGGAGTTGGGACTTGAAGATCTCACAGAAAAAAGAACTGAAAAAAATAAGATAAAATGATCATGGGACATATGTATTTGTAATTTGAACAAGAATATTCATGTGCTGGTTTAAGAGCTGTATAATCAAAGGCAATTATTTAAATCAAACATTTTTGATTGAAAAATAAAATATAAATGGTTCCTCAAGTGTATTTATAGATCACGTTGATCAGACATACTTGCAATTTTATAATGAGGATTTTTCGTTTCATTTGCAGCTCTAGTTCCAGTCACAATTCTAAATAAATTCTGATACTTCTGCAATGGCACTAATACATTTTATCTGGGATTTTGGTAGAAACAGCATAACACAAACAATTTCCGTATGCATCTCTCTTTTGTATTTGGGTCATTTACTTTCTTTATGATTTCAACAGAGTGATGCTTTCTAACAGATAAAGTTTTTGCTGCAGTTATGCTAAAGAGCAGCTTGCCTATTGCACAGATTTGTTTATGTCTATTGGCAATCCTAGTTAGCTGATACTTCTGCAACCTGTCATTTACTCCAGCCATCACTTATATGTGATTATTTCAACTGAGAAATTATCTTCTCTATTCAATGGCATTATGCAGAAATACATGAGTATCTAATACTGTTCTTTGATCAGATAAAATCAATATAGACACCTAATTTTAATCAATTCCTAGATGGTAATGAACTAAAAACTCAGAGTAGATGAGTATTTTATACATTGTAAGAGGTGCGGAGACTTGTTTCTTACATGTCAGAGGCATTTCTTCAGTTAGGTTAAGAATGGGTCTGGCATTGTATTATTATAAATTTTCAGATGGATGCCATTTAGCTGGGTGAGATGATGTTTTGATTGGAACTGGAACTGGGGGTATGCTGTGGTCTAGATACTCCCTTTTGCAGAGGGCTACTATGGTGTCTAGTTTATGTTTTAGCATTATGATATTTGTGTTGTTATGCTCATTTTAGCCCAACGTGCTGGCCTTCAAACTACTATATTCCAGATGGAGCTGCTTTTTGGTGTCATTAACTATTTCTTACTACATGTGTTTTTTCACTTAAAGACATTCAAATCAGCGTAGCTATTTCCTTTCAGAATTGAATAGAAAGCATTTTAACATACATATGATTAAACTGTATGCATTGATGTTAATGCTACAGATGAGTTTTAAATTATTATACTTGATATGGGTAGCCAAAGAATTGTGTATGGAAATAGTGTGTAATGAAGAGCTGACTAAAAACAAAGTTCTAATACTATCACTTAAATTAGAAGAAGACCTGCTTGTTTCTTAGCAAAATCTGCCTGCAACTCAGAAAGAGTTTAGCGTATGCAGTCAGGAGAAGACATAGTAGACTTTTTCCAACTAGTTCTAGATCACAGAGCCGTAGGTTCAGACTAGATATAGTTACAGAATAGAAAAACATGGTGGTTTAAAGTTCTGTGCTTGAACACAATTACTGGTAAGGGAAGCACTCAATGTCAATACAGTTTTGAAGTTAGATACCAAGTACTCTGCACCTCAAATTTTCAGGCGGCTAGATTGTAAAAGATTGAGGCATACATTCCTTATGAATTTGACAGTATACATTTGCAATGTACCATTAGGTTACAAAGCTCAGATATATCATGGCAAACATACCAAAGTGCAACTGGCTCCAATATTACTACAAGTCAGATTCTACCATTTTGTCTCATATGTAACAGTACTCCTCTAGATTTGTGAAGCCCCAAACCCCTGTTTGTGGTTAAAAATTTGGTAGTATATTTTCAAAAATAAAATGGATACCTTGCCTGGTTAATCTCACTAATCTCTAGTGCATGCCATGTTTATAGGAAATCAGTGAAGGTTTGAACATGTTTTCTCTTGCTGCAAAGGAGTGTCAATTCTGGCATCCACCTTCTGCTCTCCAGCTTTCTTCAGGAAAAGTTATTCAGCCCATGTAGCTCACAAGCTGTCCTGGGCATTCCCATGTTCAATACAAATATCCGTGCCTGAGGTTTTCCAGTCTGTGATCTGAGAACTCTGTCAGTAGAGTCTGTTAACAGTTTTGAACCAAGGCAGCCTTCTGAGAACACCATAGGAAAGGAGTTTATGACACAGCCGACTGCTTAATTGAGACATCCGTCATCTTTTAGAGTCCCATTCGTTGCTCTTTACTGCGGCCCATACCATTTTACATTTGGGCACGTAATAGGTGCCAGATTTGTTTAATATGTATTTTATATGATGTAATGTATCCCAACATTCCCGTCTTCACAGTTTGACCCTCGGGCATCTTAAAGTATTGAGACTCTTGGATGAAGTAGATTACACATGTGGGAAATATTATTTTTATTAGAGGGAAATAGCCATAATTATTGCTTTAGTTATCTTGTTAGTTCCCTTTTTAAACTCAGAGTGATAGCTATAGCTATTTCTGGATGTTTAAAATCTAAATGGAAGTGTTTAAATCAGTACAGAAGCTAAGTGTAAAATTAAAACTTTCAGGAAAAAAGCATACAAACAGAGCAAATGCACAGTACTTTTTATAGGGAGACTTTTGAATAGCTTCCAATTTTTGCCTCATTTTACAGCAGTGCTTTCCTTGCTATTTTGTTTTTAAATGTGTTAGTACTGCAAACAATTGTTACACTTGCTTTACTTGTTAGTACCTTACTAAACATGTTAGTCTCATAAGATTTGTCCTATTATTCATGCACAACACCAAGTATTATAATTTATTTTATCCTTTGACTATCTTTTTAAGCTCTAGAGTTTTGAAGTTTTAATTTAATTTCAAATTAAGTATCAGTTTTATCCAGCCACACAATTAAAACATCTTCTGACGGCTACTTTATTTTTCCACCTTCAGTACTCTGGAGTTTATGAAGTATTGAAATACTTGTTTTGTTGTACAAAGATTTTATAGCAAATATTTAACAGGTTGCTGTTGATATTAGTAATTGCTACATCAACAGAAAGTTTTATGAGTCATGCCTTTTTCTTGTTTCTGTCCTGAATTTCTATGGACATACTACTTAAGAAAGCTTAGAGTAACTAAGATGGTCTCAGTTGTTTCCTTTCCACTGCATTTTGACATAAATCCCACGTAGAGTCCCATATGATTTCGATGCTTGTTTTCTGTTGTATCAGACTGCCTGCCATGTATAATCAGCGATGTATTTGTTATAGCTGCATTCTTAGGGAACTTTATTTTTATTCCAGAACTTATAAAGAAGTTCTCCAAATCCCTGAAGAGATTTAACACTTTTATGAGATCCAAATCCCATAAAAGAGAGGAAATCTAACTGTGGAACTATTAATCTTTCTATCCAGGAAAAAGGTGAAGTGTGCAGTATTTCTTTACGTTATCTTTGTTGCCCAACATAGCGTGATTTAAGAACTGTTTTTTCTCTCAATAGGTCTTGTTTTAGGAAAAAGAAAGAAGTTCAGTGGCCTCTATTTTCTCTTGACCTGATATATAGAATTATGTTAGGCAATTTTGCCTTGTTCTTTTCTGTACCACACTTCCTAGAGAGTTCTGTAAATCCCTAAAGTAGCAGATTCCTTTTTCTTTAGCTGAGATACAGCTACTTTTGTGGTTTTCAATCTTTCTGACATGCTAAAAGTCTGAAAGAGCTTTATGGGGCATGAGCAGGGGAAAATAGTCATTGCTGTGTGAGTAAAAGTCAAGAATATCTGTAACACACTTTGAGTTCGTAGTTTGAGATGTCAATTAGCAGTTTGGCTCCACAGCATTTGATCATATACAGTCATAAAAACTGCAGGCACACAATTTCATAAATTTGCTTTCTGAGGCTTCTACAATTGGTTGTTTTAGTAAATTTGATGACTGTAATGGACTGTTGTTAGCACGGCAACCCATGATGAGTTGACCAGTTGATGTATAAAGTGGATTCTGAATGAAGCCTTTGTTTGAAGTTTTATAGTTTAACTTGGCAGTCATCTAATTTAACAAATGAAAGACCAGAAATTTTATCCTACAAAAGTAACAAAACACATCAGGGAAGAGGGAAAAAAAAAAGCCCCAAACAATAAAATTATTTAGTTTTAAAGCAATTTATAGAAGAAAGCTGTTCATTTTGGCATTTGTGTAATTCTTAAGCTCCTGGAAATATCATTTGCTCTGTTGTGATTATTGAATAGAAACAGATTTATGTCAAAATATAAATAATACACACTCAGAATTTCTCATTTCTTGACCTTAAAACAAGATTTTCTTTTTAGTAGTTTAAATATTTTAAAGACTGCTTGTTTAGTGCAAGAATGCTCACTGCATGTGAATTTTATACTAATTAATGTAATTTAAAAAAAAAATATTATTAATTCTAAAGAGAATAACATGATCTATTACAAAGAACTATTTTGAAAGATCTCCAAAGATTTTCATCTGGGAAAAGTTATACATTTTGAAGTTTTTTTTTCAGTTCTATTGGATCTGCTTGCTTTTCTGAAAAGTATAACGTGAAACTATGAATCTCAAGATTTTGGAACAGATTTCCCAGAAAATGTCATCATACTTCAATTTTTGCAGTTCAGAATTCCTTTCTCAGGAACAATTCCTGCTTTTTATCCGGAAACACATGTGATTATATACTGAATCTCTGTATCACAGTGAGAATTTTTGTTTTATTTGTTGACTTGGGAGTGAATTTTTTCTGAACAGCTACTGAGTAACAGAAGAGAATATCCATGGGAAAACTTCTGGTCTATAATTTTCCATAGAATAGGCTTGTAAGTTAATGGATACTTCTGGATTTT
Source organism: Gallinula chloropus (assembly GCF_964237585.1). Classification (NCBI taxonomy): domain Eukaryota; kingdom Metazoa; phylum Chordata; class Aves; order Gruiformes; family Rallidae; genus Gallinula; species Gallinula chloropus. The sequence continues at coordinate 68,871,842 of NC_140088.1, read as the reverse complement.
GACCTTTTCTTTTTCTTTTTTTTTTTTCCTGGTAGTTTTTAGGAGGGAGGTTGTCTCAATCAGAGTTTTGGCATTTCTTACAAACACCAAACAAGTAACAAAAATGCCAGTGGTGTCTCCAGGTATTGGATGTATGTTCTGCACTTACAAAACTTAGACTTGTTTCAGCACTCCTGTCTTCCATTTTCTTTTCAAACAAATCAAGACAAATTAAGAACTGACTTCCCTGGCTCCGGTGCCAAAAATGTCTGAGGAGAGACCATAAGCAGAGTCATTCTCATGCAGATTCAGAGGGATTTAACATATTTTTCTGCTTAATTCACAAAATATTATTTCTGGTTCCCTGGTTTATTAAGGCCTTAACCATTGAGAGAGCAGGAAGGTAATGCAGATTGTGTGAATTCAGGTGTAGAGTGTTTTCAATAGCCTACAAATCATAAAATATAATTTTCTCTTTTAGTTCCTAGTTCATAATACTAAATGGTTTAGAAAATTGTATTAGGTAATTTTCTCTAGTGCATTTCATGTAAATTGCACTAATATTGTGAAGTACTATTGTTTAACATATTCTTTTAAAGTTAGATAAATGAAGATTTCTGAAGGATGGAAGTAGATGAAGCTCATTATGATGAACAAGATCACATTAAATATGTTTAATTCTTTCTATTAGCTATGCCAACTCAAGTAACTTCACCATTCTTTATAAGACTGGTGTTTCTTATCTCTGGATTGAAGGATATTTCTTCACTCATGTAGGTATCATCTAACGTGTTTTTTCTTTGGATGTCACAAAATTGTTATCATTAGCCAGTGACAGTTTTCCCATGACCAAAATGATGGTCTGGCACATTTTATAGTTTTGAAAAAATAAGAGGAGATCAGAGAGCGAGACCATAAAGGAAAACATATATGGACTGTGTGACTTCTGAAGTAATGATCACTGGCCATGGGAACTAGGCTTTCACATGTGATCTGAAACACAGATTGTGGCCACCTTTTGCCCACTTTGAGGAAGGAAGAAAAAGTACTTTTCCATTTTTCAGCCCTCTTGAACAATCAATTATGATAATTTCTTGCTTAAATTTGGAGCAGACTTTACCAGTTCTTATGCTTACAACATCTGAAAGCATAGAAGGTGAAGAAACCATGATTTTCAACTAATGTAATATCCTCTCTGATTCCTTAACTGCTCTGAGCAGATTCAGTAGACATTAATCACATTAAGAACATACATAGAAACTATTAACAGTAATGAGTTTCCTTTAATAATGAACTTAGAATTTGGGATGTTACCAAACCAGCGATTCATTTACAAAATTTTCTGTTATTGTTTTTGTGTGATCCTTACAACAAAGAACTTTTTGTAATTTAAAGGAAGCACTGAACAAGGCATATCATCTCATTCACTGCACTTTGAGAACTGTTTGAAGTCCAGCACTACTTGTTAATTGGTAACTGCAACAAGAATGTCAAATGGTACGTTTCTATTTTTTTTTATCTTTCTGTAAGTGGAACATCCAGAGAGAACAGTTAAAACCAAAAAAACTAACATAACCCCCAAAAGCAAACCCCCCCCCCCAAATATTAAATACAAATTAAATTAAATGCAAAAAGTATTTTCTAGCAAAATTTTGTATTAGCACATGTACATTCTAAATTCGCATTGCATTCTAAATTCAATCATAGACTTCTGTCATTAAAGTACGAAGTTGAAGTTAGGTCTGAATAAAAGGAAATTGCAACTTTTTCTTACCATGGATCTTTTATTTGTCATACACTTTTACCTAGTAGGCATACGAGACCAACTGGATACAACTTGCTGTAGAACCCTAAATTCTTTGCTTTTGAGGAAGGATCCCACTTTGTTTAAAGAAGGCGCTGCACAGAGATTTTCTAGTGAGGGAAGTATCTGTTTGAAAAATAGATCAATTTTCATTCTTCACTTCTTGGTACATCAACAAAGAACACATTCAGTCCTTCTTATAATGTCATATCAAAATTCAACCATCTATGAGTCAAGGATGCTGCCTTCCCATGCAACAAGGCAGTACCCCCAGCTGGGGTAGATCATTCACCAAGCATAGTTTATAATAGGCCTGAAGATGCCCACGGTCTCCTTTTATGGGCTAGTTATGTGACTGAATTGTCACAATAACATAATGCTAGATCAGTTGAGTGACAATCATAATAGAGGAGATACTGTTCAGTGATCAGAGTAGGTATCTGAAGAAAGATGATCAACATTTAGTGCATAGCATAGAATTTGAACTTCTCTCACCCAAATAACCAGATTTCTTCCTTATCAGGTTCTTGGCCACCTAAACCAGAGTAGCTAGTGCTATTAAAAATGATTGCATAAATATTCAAACAGTTAATTGATAATTATAATTGAACTAAATAATGAAGAGAACAATTAATTCAGCAAATAATTGACATGTGAAACATTTTTCAATCATTTTGCCTTAATATTATTACATTCATACTCTAATATGAAAATATTTTGATTGCTCAGAATACAAGAAAATGGGTCTGATCATTAACCTTCACACTTTTTTTTTTTCTGAAACTGAAAATAGTCTCAAAAACTAAACCAGAAGATAATTTTTCAGAAAGAAGTAGTAGGCAATGCTTATCTCAGCAAGAGTTTTGATTTTTGGTCTGCTGGCATTCACATTTTCAGTATCCTTTTTATAGTTTAATAATAAATCATTCTTTACATTGTTTTTTGTATGCTGGCATCAGATGCACTCTCATAACAGCTAGTCACAAGTGAAACTTGTTACTATTAGAAAGAAATATTTTGGTATTAAATAAATGGTATTAGTTTACAGGCTGCTAGTAAGGGTCTGCAACCAAATCATGAAAGCCAAGTGAATGGTCTATAAAGTGAAGAGTATCCTCAAATCAGAAGTGAGTCTGTGAACACACATTAGATCGTGGTTTGAAGGGCATGTGCCCTTTAGCATACCATGCCTTGCACAGTTTTGTTGTGTCACCACGTTGAAATGAGCTTCTGATGACTCATCCTACAATGTTACGTTGATGCTCTGAACTGATAGACTGGTTTCAGACTCATAAATTGTGTCTTTTGGTACTTTTTTTTGCTTTGACTTTGCTCTAAGTGAATTTTCTATCCCCATAATCAAGGAGTCTTTCCTTCCTCTGGCTTCTACCACTGGAGTCCCGTGATTAAATTGGATCTTGCACATTAGTGGTAATCTTTGCATTTAGTAATTTTCTACAAGATGATTTTTATTATGATTCCTTAACTGCATGTTAATTCATAAATTATTCCCTCGATTTTATAAAGTAGGGATGTGTATGTTCATGAAGGACTAGAAGCAAAAGAAAGGGAGTGGTTGAATTACTGGTATAGAAATAAGAAATATTAATGAGAAAGAAGAAAGTAATCACAGTCTTCATGAACAAGCAATTCATATGATGCTGCATTAGCCTTACACCTGTAATTCATTATGTTTCTAAAATATTGCAAGACGAGTTTTTAAAAAATAGTCTGACAAAATATATTAATAGACATCAGTAGATTCAACCTGAATGCCAAGGAGTGTTAGGGAATATATATCTGCCCAAAATAGAAACAGAAGTATAATATGAAATTTTCAGAAAAAATATTTGCAGAATTTTTTTTATAGAGTATTTTGAGACTGGTCAGTGTGTGCCTTTTTTAAATACTATTGATATAAAATCAGCTGTGAGTTCAAGCTGAAGGCAGCTGGTGATTTATGCATGTCCTGTTTGCTTCATTAAGCATTTTTATGCATGTTTCTGAAGACAGAATGCTGGACTAGATGAACCACTGATGTGCTGTATTATGGCAATTACATTCTCCATTTTCCTTCCCACATACTGCTTTTTAGTCACAGTTTCCATTTATTCAAAAAATACCTACCCATTTGATACAAGCTATTAGGTTTAATTCTTTTTCTTTACTGGTTTACTAACTTTTACTCTTTGTTACAGCAGAACAAATTTTTCCAGGAGACTATGATTAAATTCTGAAAAGAGACTCTCTAACAGTTCTTCACATTTGGTGCTTATTATTGATAGATGACTTTCAGTATTAAATTTTGCCAGATCAATAACAAGTTTGATGAATTCTTGTATTGTTTACCAAGATGTCATTCTGAAGCAAATACCAACTCTTGTTTGTTCATTATTTTGTAGCTTTAAAAAACTTCTTTTCAGTATTTCTAGCTAATTTTCCTGTCATATATTTATTATTACGGCAGAATTAGTTAATTTTTGGTTCTCCAGAACCATTTTTTTGGTTCAGTTTGGTTGGAGCTTGTGCAGTTTTTTACATGAAGGGTCTGTAATGGTAACCAGCTTATTATAAGAAAATGCTAGTTAATGAGAGTATAAAACCTAGGTAGTTGTTTGGAATATTTTTTCCTTTTCCTTTGCTGTTTGTGGTTGGTTTTTTGTGTCCTTTCAGCGAATGAAGTGTGTTTTATATGTATAGCTTTCAAGTGAATACTCACTTTTCTTAAAAAGCACAGTCATCAATTTCAAATCTTTATTGTCAAAGTTCTGGGTATTTTATTCTGTCCCTGAAAGATGACTTCCAGTCTGGGTCATTGTTCTGGTGTTTCTGCACAGATGTTGTGTATTCCATTTACACGTTTGTGTTTCTGTTTCCAATCTGAAGTGCTACTTCTTCAGATGATGAAGAGACTGATGCTGTCTAGCACATTTTGAGAATCTGAATATTACAGGTCATCTTGATTAAATTTTAATAAAATAGTGCACATAAATTCTAATTTTAAAATTGTTTTGTATCAATCAGGTAACTGTGTCACCTACAGTATGTATGAGATGGCTTTTGGATAGCAGCTCTATTAGATGATAATACTCTAAATGTCATCACATGTCAGGAGGACAAGTACTTTGGCAAATAGGGGCTGACATGCAGATCTCCTTGAGAGTTAGCATGAGGTAGTGTTTTGCTTTTCATACCATGGGGGGAACATATGGAGCACTGAACCTTCAACTTTCTCAGACAGATTTGATGTCTAATTACCATCATGTCTTTATCTTTCTCAGACAGTGTTTGTAGGTGTTATGACACTACTAGTCAGTGCCCATAGCTTACTGGTAGGGAGGGTGGGATGTTGTGGAGGCAGCCTTGGTGCTGTGTGAGGTCTGCTCAGCAGTAGCCAAAATACTGGTGTGCTATCAACACCCTGCTTGTGACCAATACCCAGCTCAGCACTGTGGAGGGTTACTACGGGGAAAATGAACTCCATCTCAGCCAGAATCAATACAATTTGATAGGGAGAATGTACTTTTCTATTCATAGGATATTTTATCTTCCAAATTTTAAATCTCCTTTAAGCATGGGCATCATAAGCAAATCTTTTAAATGAATGTGAAATAATCTGTATTTCAGTCCATATGTAGTTTCTCCCAAAATATTTTTCTCACACGAAAAAATTATGGCATACTGAAATACTTAAATTACATTTATGATGTACTCATGAAGATGATGCTGATGACTCAGATGCTGTAATATGTATTCCATGGAATTTTGTAGATTTTGGCAAAATGATTAGACTTCCTAACAACCTATAATTTTTTTCTCTGTAAGTAGGCACTGGCTTCCATGAAGATGGGTTTTCTTCTTAAAACTAATAATATAGATTTTAGCAGAATTGTAGCTTCTATATAATAATGCTGTTATGCCTTCAATTTACCATATGTGTGATAATTCCTTCAATATCAGAATTTGCAATTAGATTCATGTAAATGAAAATATGGAGTAGCGTGTCTCTTCTTGAGAGTTACTGTCATGGTAGTGTGCATCCCATACATCCACATCCAGAGAAGCATGTATTCTTCATCTGTGTTTGGCAGGCAGCTAAGTATTGTGTACAGTACAAAGTGTAACAGTAAAGTTTTTTCTTTTAGTGCCTCCTAGTAGATGGCAGATGTTCTATTTCTGATTATTGCAGGACTTTGTAGAGACTCCTGAATTGAGATGGACAACATTTTCAGCAACTGAGAAAGCTGGTGACTCTGAAGGCCACGTTCTTTACATGTTGGCAATGTTTTGTGTTACTATACTGTGTTCCGCAGGCCCTGGAATAACTAATGTTGAGCTAAGTTTAGATATTGAAGGGTAAAGGTATTGGAATATATTTCAGGGGGCAAATGAAAAGTTATCTATTATTTAGTTAACAAATTACATAGGCCAAGGGGAATATTTTCTATCCTGAATTTAGTGTCATGTATTTGTTGCCTTCAACTGTGATTAAAATGTTTTTCTATGTATACGTAGTTGCCTTCTTGAATTGAAAACTAGGGGAGTTTCTTTGGTTGATTTTTTTTCTCTTTCTCCCCAGAATTGATTAAAGACACACCTTTAACAAGATTATTACTGTAACAGGAATATGGGGAATTTTCACTTATCTTTGGAATAGAAAATCGAAGAAGTTTCAGTTTCATTATATCCAAAGACATTTTCTTACACCTATAGTTTCTTAATTCCACTTTTAGACAGCTCATTAACCCTAACATTTACTTTTTGTAAAGAACCACTTCCTGTAGCATTTACTCAGAAATTCATATGACATTAAAGAGATTTTTTAAAACTCTCTTTTTATATAAGTAAGAAATGTACTGTAATGTTTTTATCTCAAGCTTTTGGGATTCTCCAATTAAAGTATTTTTTGCTCAAAAGTTCAATACCCAGTATTTTATGAATGTACCAGAAAAACCTTTCTAATAGGTGCAATAACAAGCTAAAATTTATGTATAGCAGACAAGATGCTTTATTTTGCGTGTTTTCAGGGTATTAGAATACATCTTTCACCTTACATTACCATTAATATTTTGGTAGATAAAAACCTGTAAAAACACTCATATCTAATGAAATACTACAGAATAAAATCTATTCTGATTATCTATCTTTCATATAAAGTTGTAAACAGTTGCTAGTGGAAATAATGGGTTTTAAAATGTGACATTTTTAAAAAGCACACTTGCACAAGAATACAGAGCAGGTGAAATTTACTCTTATGAAAGAAACCAACTGAAGTGTTTCAAATCACTTAAAGCTCAATTAAACTTTGTTATGAGAGTCTGAGTGGAATTATATGTGAATCTTATTCATTTTACACTGGTTGATTAACTATTGAAATACTCTGTCTAATCCTTATGTCCGGTACTGTGAAAATTTGTTAATGATCTTTGAAAAGATTCTTAAAAAAGCCTAAAAAATTGTTAGGACTTGAGTTACTTAGTCTTTTTCTCTTAATCAAAGGCAGGATAATCACAGAAGACAGTGCATATATCTGTTACAGATTGGTCCACAGAAAAACTGAAGTGTCTAAAGATGGCTTGACTGAAATGAAAACAACAGAATTGCAGTCCAGAAAAATCTTTGCTCAGATGTCACTGCTTGACTCTGGTGGTTCCAAAGTTCTTCCTTGTGCAGGTGACATCTCTAAGTGTTCCATGTCTTCTCCATATGTCCCAAGTTGCTCATGTGTAGTAGCTTAGCACTTAGCACAGCCTGGCTGCTGTCACAGACTTGTCAATTCTCCATTCTGATTTCCAGAGAGACCCAGATCTATGCATGCAAAGTTCATGATTTAGCCTCCCTCCTGACGCAGGAGTCTTATTCTTACATACATGCATATGCAATTTACGATCTAATGCAACTTCAAAATTTCAACGGGGGCCTAGAAAATCTTTAATTATTTAGTATCTGCTGGTAATACTTAACCATGTGGCAATCAACATATATGCTTAACATGTAAAACTGCAGGCAACTTTCATGTGATTTACAAGTCTGAAGTCTCTGTCTTCCAAAAGAAAGAAAACGTGTTTCTGTCCTTGCAAAAACCACATTTTTTTCTTCCGATCTAGAGAAGTGACCCTGACGTTTTCTGAGCAGAAACTGTGATGTTTTGGCACAAAGATGTAACTTGCATTTGCCTTGAATTTCAGTTAGTTTCATGGTTTCTCACTCGCAGTAAATGCACATCAGTTAATGTCTATTCTAATTGTTTTATTTGTGTGCATGAGAATGCATATACGTATGTGTGTGTGTGTGTCTTTAGTTGTTTGCAAATATGTTCAATATTTGGGGTTTCTTTTCTATACACAGATACTTGTTTTATGTTTTATATAGTAGTCACATATCTGTATACCTCACCCAGATTCACTTGCTGGTATTTCATATTTGAAATTACAAATAGGTTGCCTTGAATGTAGTTTAGTCTGCTGTTTCTTAGCATACAGGTGAATTACAGACTACACCTAGGAAGTTATATTTGCAGTTCTATGCATGCCTGTCTTTGCATCTAACATAATTTTGTATGTGTTTTCTATTCTTAAGCAACTATGGCTTTTATATGAGCTGATACTTTAATATAGAGGTGGAAAAGATGACTTTGTTTGCAAAGACAAAAGGAAGAAAATTTTCTTAACTGTTTGAAATTAAAGGTAGAAACATACTCTGGGTATTCTGGAACCTTTCTTTAGGAACACGTGTTTGTAATGTTTGGGAAATGAAAAGCTTCCCTCCAGTTGAGGTAGGGGTGGTCCAGGAGCGTCTTAAAGGGATTAATGTACACAGATCCATGGGCCCAGATGGGTTACACCCACATGTGCTGAGGGAGCTGGCGGAAGTGATTGTGGAGCCGCTCTCTATCATCTTCAATAGGTCTTGGAGAACAGGAGAGGTGCCTGAAGATTGGAGGATAGCCAGTGTCACTCCGGACTTTAAAAGAAGGAGGATCCCAGTAACTATAGGCCAGTCAACCTCACTTCTGTCCCTGGAAAGGTAATGGAACAGCTTGTTCTGGATGCCATCTCCAAGCAATTGGATGAGAAGAAGGTCATGAGGAGTAGTCAGCATGGATTCACCAAGGGGAGATTGTGCTCGACCAATCTCATAGCCTTCTATGATCTCATCACCGGCTGGGTAGATGGAGGGAGAGCAGTGGATGTCATCTACCTTGACTTTAGCAAGGCTTTTGATACTGTCTCCCACGACATGCTGATAACAAAGCTTAGGGAGCACAGGATAGATGAGTGGACAGTGAGGTGGGTTGAGAATTGGCTGTTGGACTGAGCCCAGAGGGTGGTGATCAGTGGAGCAGAATCTGACTGGAGACCTGTGACTATCCGTGTTCCCCAGGGCTCGGTGTTGGGTCCAGTCCTGTTTAATATCTTCATTGACGACCTTGATGAGGGAACAGCATCGACCCCTAGCAAGTGCCAATGATACAAAGCTGGGAGGAGTGGCTGACACACAGGAACACTGCGCTGCCATTCAGTGAGACCTGGACAGGCTGGAGAGCTGGGCAAGGAGAAACCGGATGAGGTTCAATAAAAGCAAGTGTAGAGTCTTGCACCTGGGAAGGAACAACCATCTGTATCAGTACAGCCTGGCGGATGACCTACTGGAGAAGAGCTCAGTGGAGAAGGACCTGGGGGTCCTGGTGGGTGACAGGTTGGTCATGAGCCAGCAGTGTGCCCTGGTGGCTTAGAGAGCCAATGGGATCCTGGGGTGTAGCAGAAGGAGTGTGGCCAGCAGGTCAAAGGAGGTGATCCTCCCCCTCTACTCTGCCCTGGTCAGGCCCCACCTGGAGTATTGTGTCCAGTTCTGGGATCCTTGGTATAAAAAGGACAGGGATCTCCTGGAGAGAGTCCAAAGAAGGGCTACGAAGATGATTATGGGCCTGGAGCATCTCCCATATGAGGAAAGGCTGAGTATGTTGGGACTGTTCAGCCTTGAGAAGAGAAGACTAAGGGGGGGACCTAGTTAAAGTTTATAATTATCTGAAGCAGGGGATGCAGGGGGAATCAGCCAGCCCCTTTTCAGTGGTCTGTGGGGACAGGACAAGAGGCAATGGCTGCAAGTTGGAGCACAGGAAGTTCCGCACCAACATGCTGAAAAACTTTTTCACAGTGAGGGTGACAGAGCCCTGGGACAGGCTGCCCAGGGAGGTGGTGGAGTCTCCATCTCTGGAGATATTCAAGACCCGCCTGGAAGCCTATCTGAGTGCTATGTCCTAGGGATCTGCTTTGGCAGGGGGGTTGGACCCGATGATCTCTCGAGGTCCCTTCCAACCCCTACAATTCTGTGATTCTATGATTCTAAACCATAACCAAACAAATATTTCTGGGTTCCCGTCACATCGCTTCAGCTAGAGGTTATATGTGTTAGGACTATGAAGCTTGTGCTTGTTTCATATATCCACTAATTTAAAAAAAAAAAAGCTTAATATGCTTGCTTAATAGTATGATTTAAAACAAATGCATTGGAAAGAAATAGTGCACCACACATGTTTGTTAGTATGAATTCCATATTTTTTTTCTCTGGCTGCTTTTAGAGAGATTGATTTGTCTGAATCAAGGCTTTGGAATGTGAAACATGGAAGATTATTAATTTTTTTCAATTCTACATAGAATTGCTTTTTCTAATCATATAGCTAGTAATTTTTTTTAAAGATAACTGTACAAAACTCTGTTATGCACACCCCCAAGTTCATAACCTCATGTTTTGATATGAAAAAATTATCTGTTGTTTAGCTACTGTTCTGAACATTAAATTTGCATGGGGAAAACAGTGAATCAAATATAAGAAATGTCAAATTAAATTGTTTTCCTTGTAGGTATGGGGTAAAAAGTAGGCAGGGGAGAGACTGTGACAGAAAATTTGTGTATATAAGTTGGATTTGCATGATCACACACTGTTTTTGTCTTGCCAGAAATCAGAAGCAAATCTCCTCCATTCTCAGCTCCTTCTGAGTTGTATTTCAGTTCAATGATTGAGAGAAAGGTGTGAAGATACAAAAATTTTTGTTTGCTATGCATTAGACTTCATCCAGCACAGACATTTTCAAAACTATTCTCATTGGCCTTTGGTGCCAGGAATCCTTTGGCATGCAAAAGTGCTACCAGCATCCCAAAGTGCGTCAGATGAAAAAGGAAGGAGTCTTGGGAACCACTGGAGTCATACTATATCACCCATTTGCAGCAAGAAAATACTGGGATGCTACTGCACTTCCTTTGTAGTTCCATAATGAAATGAAAATCTAGGAGATAGGGATGAAAAAATCCAGTCCCTGATGTGGATTGTTCACCTGAAACAGTGTTATTTAAGTTATGAACAATCTGTTTGTTATTAAAACTGCAGTAACTGATCTTTCCTCATTATTGTTTTTGCATATGAAATGAGCTCTATTTACTAGTTTCCCCCAGGCTGTTGCTTCAGTCCTTTTGTTTATTTTGTTATAGACTTATGAAATCTTTATGAAAGAGGAACGTGGTACATTAAACACTATATAAATGTCTTGCTTTTGCAAAGATTATTTCTGGAGAGATAGTGTATTGCTCAAGTTTCTTGTATTTACTTTATACAGGCAGATAAACACTGTGCTACACCCCCTTTTTCTTCTGGGAGTTCTGTTACAAGTGGCCTAGACTTTCCCAATAGTTTGTACCCATTTGAGATTAAGTCTTGTGAAGCAAAACATTGCTAGAATCTGAATGAACCATTCTTTCTACTGCCTTAGCTCCAGTTTTAGATTAGTGCCTGATAGATGGATTTATTTGTTAAAGGTTTATGTTCTGTGATGTCAGAATACATAATTTGAAAATTAAAAATCATGTTTATCTCTGTGCAGTTCATATGTCTTAGCCTTCATACACTGAGTAGTCTAGAGCTTGACCTGTGTCCTGGCTGTTGTGAAGATTTATGATATGCTATAGAAAAAAGCGCTTTATGATATAGTTCTTAAATTTGTGTTAAAAAAAATTGCTATTGTTGAAAGAAATCTAAACAAAGGTGCTTGTATTAACTCCATCTGAATCCTCCTTAAATGTGTGGAGGAGAAACTCTGTTTCTCATTCATGCAGGACAGGTTAATTTATCTATAAAATCTTTTTACATTAGGTTGTCTAAAGTTGTTTTTATAAGTATCTGTCTCTTTACAATATTATTTGTTACTTTTAAGCATGCTCAAATAAACACACTACCATGGTAAACTCATCCATTTCCTAACATTGCACCCTTTGATCATAATCTGCAGTATAAACCCCACATGTAAATCTTTAATCTTTGTTTCTATGCTTGTTTATTGTCATCTGATGTGTGCAGGAATTACTTTCTATGTTTCTAATTGAACACAGTGATTTTATGTTTCTAGATGAGCAATGCTTCTGTTCATTTTGCTGTACCTCGGTGTTGTATAATTCAAAGGCTTCTCTTTCAGTTTGGCTTTTCAAAATGAAACTAATTCAACTGAACTTGGATACAGTGTTTCTGATATATGTTAATGTCTGTTTCCCTAATTTAAAAAATAATAAACCTAATTAAATAATAATTTTAAAATTAAATATAAATAATTTTAAAAATAAATTAAAAAATTAAAAAAAAATGCTAATGTGACACTTCATGGCTATCTTACCTCCTATCCATTTGATTTTCTTTAACCTAAATTCACATTACAGGGATCCATGTTGAAAAGGTAGTAAATTCTTCTATGATGTTGTGCTAAGCTATATATAATTTTCATGTTATATCTTTTGGTTCCAACGTACAAGGAAGTTGTTATGTTTTCTAAATAGTCTGATGTAATTGAGTATTTTTAAGATCCCCTTCAATTAAGTCTCTTAAGAAAGCAATTTAATTTTGGGTAGCCATGTGTTTTCTTGTTTTGAACCCATTGTTTTTTGTTTGTCCTGAAAATATGTTTTCTTCCCAGAGGAGTTTTAATTTGTTTTCAGGAGCGTATGCCTATTATGTTGCCATTAACATACATAAATATTATTTCTGTGTTACATAAGTCTCTGTCATCACAACATGATATCACCAGAATATTTTTTTTTTAAATAATTTTTATGATGTTGAAAAGAGCACTCTGCGGGTTTTTACTTTTGCTAATTTAGTTCTGGGGAGCAGTAGGGCTGCTGATGGGATAAGTTTATGTCATTAAAATATGAACTTTTTCTTGAGAGCAACTTTGTTTATGGTTCTAGTGGTAAGATTACAGGCTGGTTGTTCCACGGAGGCTGGATGCTGAGTACAGACAGCGTATTCAGACAGTGAAGAGCGATAGTCAAGACTCTGCTGTTGCAAAGCATTACATTGGAATCAGTTTCTGTATTGTCAGAGAACTGTGTGCTGGGGGTAGCTACAAAGCATTTAGCTGGTTTTATAAAAGTGACAAGTTCTGGTGGGAGAAGGGGATGGCTAACACATCTATATGTATGTTTGGGGGCTGGACTGGATGACCCCTAAAGGTTCCAACTTAACTCATTCTATAATTCTGTGTACAGATGTGTGTATTTATATATTCATAGTTTTTCAATGTTCCATCATATAATAGCTGATATGTAGCATTGGTTAATTTGGCTAAACTGGCTGATTATTCCTAACAGGTAAAAACTGCTCTACAGAAGGAGTTAACACTTAAACCTTAAATTTTTGTATGCTGTAGAGAGGGAGGGGAAAACCTTTTTTTTTATTCTTACTTCTCCTCCCTCCCCCTCAGGCCCTTTGGGATTTTAATTTTTTTTTAATAGTATACTATTTATTAAAGCAATCTCTTCTTAGTTGCTTTTCTTCCTAATCAGTGTTCAAATATTCTTGTCTTGGCAGAATAGAAGTAAATACTGCTGTCAAATTTTCTTTGTCTTTATGACAACAATGAAAAACATGAGTCATATGAAGAAACATATATCAAACTGACAAGCTGGAAGCTAGAATTTCTTAATAGGAACAACAGAAATACAGCTATAGCATGCTTTTCAAAGACATTATTACCTTTTAGGTTATAAATCATACTAAAGGAACTTCCTAGTTTTAAAGATTTTCTGTGCTATTTTAAATGTTTTTCTAGAAGAATGATAATTGTGCTATTTTACTGAAAATAACCTGTCACTAAATTCAGTATTTATGAAAAACAGATTGCAGGAAGATAGGATTGAAAATCAGTAGTCATTTAAATATTTATAAATCAGTTAAAATATCACCCATACTCTTTCTGTTCACTTCAGATTATAAAATAAACTCAGTGATTTAAAATGTGTCTTTGGCTAAATATAGAAATAGTTTATGGCTGTAAACAATTAACAGCCGAGTGTTGCCTTAGGCGTGGTGATTTGAAAATATGTTTTCCTGAAGGTGTTAACTATTTACCTGCTGAAAACAGTTATGCTACACATATCGCATATGAGTTTAAGGAAGTCTATTTCTTGGTCTGGCATTTGCAGACTGGACAGTTAAGGAAATAGTAGACCATTGCGGTTGTGTCTTATTTGGGATGGGAGTTGTTCAGGGCACATTTCAACAACATAAATTAAACCTTCTGAAAAGCTTGAGACCACTCTCAACCTCTTTATTTTCAAGCAAAACAAAGTCCTTCTTGAGTAACTTTGAATGTATTGAATGGGTTTTAGAATGATTAATGTTTTTAATAACACATAGTTGCATGTTTCTTCTCATGTGTATCCCAAGAGTGAAAAACCTACAGAAATCTTCAAAACTACATTATCTCTAAGACCAGTGATTTCATCATCTTAAGCATGATGTTTTAATCTACAATAAAGAGTTCAGAATCCCAAGGATATCTATATGCAGCCAGAAGCTCTCCAGACCGATTTGTTCAAAGTACTCCCAGCCATTGCAGAATATAACAAAGATGTCCAAGGAATTTCTCCCATGTATCACTACAGTCCAGACCATGAGACAATGAGCTGTCGAGACAATGATGGTCTTTAGTTCCAAGTGAAGGAAGGACAGCTGAAGAATTTTGATATTAAGGTACTTGACTCACTGAACCAGTTTATTAAACAATACATGTGGGGGATGAATGAATGGCTTTAGATGAAAAGAGGAAGAAATGTTCAGCATTTTTAAGTCAGAGTAACAGGTAAAATAAACCTGATTGAGAAAGAATAAAGCAAAATTATTTGTAATGGCAAAGATCTGCTTTCCAGATAACATTCTGTGCTCTCACTAATTTACTTTTGAAGACATCTGTGATAACTGAAGAGATCCAGAAATGCATTTTCTTCCAAATTTGAAAAGTTCCAAACACAGACTAAGGATGCATTGCTACCATCTGCTGCTTCTTAAATGTCTTTCAAATCTTGCATCCTTTTTGCTAAACACTAATGAGATTTTGTCATCTTTCTCTGTGAAAGAACTGAACAAACCTACTACTTTTTACCCTGATTTTCTTAACCTTTTTTTACTAAAACAGAATTGCTTGATAGTATCAGCCATCATTTTCATGTAATTGCCTTTTTCATTCATGCTTGCTTTCTCTGACAGTATATGTAGCAGACAATCCTTGTCTCAATGTTTTTGTAGTTTCTTAATTATGCACTGTCAATGTTGAATGAATGTTTTAAGAGTGTCTGAGTATCTACATACTCTACTCTTTTGTCACCTTTCTTAACTTTGCATGTCATATTGAAGACTCCTGGTAATTACTGTAATAGTACTTCAGAGAAGTTACGCCAGACTGCAAGTACCATTAATGCATTAATGTGTCAAAACGGCAGTGAATGACACAGCTCTAGACAATCTTAAAAGCTACTAATGGTAGCCCAGCTCAGAGGAAGGAATTGATTTGTAAGCAACACTAAAGCTTATAAAACTTTCAACCTGATATATGGCTTCAAAAAGTCTTTTTCTATCATCCACCTTATATTTAGTGCCTGAGTAACAGCTGTTGAATATAGTAACAATCCATTAGAACAAATGCTTCATGCTATCCACCCTAGGGTATTAGAATTCCATTGACAACACTGAAGAACAAAATCCCAAATACTGCAATGCTTCATCAGAGGGAATCTAGAGTAATGCAAAAGATGAGAGGAGTACCTCTTGATGTATATTTTAATGAGTGTGATTGGGCTCTAATGCAAACTATATTTGCACACTTGTAATTAAAGGCATTTAGTGGCTGGAATAATAGATGACAGTTAACATTGAAACAGAAAAGAAGAAACAACAAAAAAATACTTGGGCAGTGAGATAGTGATATGGGTGCAGGGAAATGTTTTTCTATTTGCTCTTGGGTTACGACCTTGCTATGTAGCACCCACTTGAGCATCTTGGAATTAGGGATAGTTTGTTGTTCTCTGGCTGGACACAGGGAAGGAGAGAGCAGATTAGAGAGATGATCTCTGTCAGAGAAGGACAAAAGCAGTTACAAACATTTGAGGTATGTAATTTCTAAATGGTTACACATTCAGAAATGTGTCTCATGATTCATGCACCTCAATATGACATATGAATATGACATAATTTTTACATTCCTGAGCAGTACATGCAGTTAAACCTTTCCAACCTAATTTTTTAAATCAAAAATCCATGTGCATTTATCACAAACAAGGGGGAAAAATATTTGGAATTTTCATATCAAATAACAGCACCTAACTTAAATCCTGGCTCTGCTGATGTCAGTGACAGCTATGTTATCAACTTCAATGAACCGGACTTTTGCTTTATCTATCCACATGTATCTTATCTCCTAGCAGAAGTGATGGCTGGAAGAAAGGAAGATGAATTACTGGAAATGAAAAACAAACAAAAAGCAGCATAAGGCAGGTGTTGACAGAGAAGGTTAGTTTAAATGGACTGAGAAGCAAAGAAATAAGAAACAGAAGTAGGCTTAGGCAAAGAAAGGCTAAGAGGCAAAGAAAGAATGAAAAAGAGAATTGTGAAATCTTCCTAATATTCATAAGAGGAAGATGAAAAGTTTAGAATTTTTGATCAGCACGGTAAAAAATGTTCTTCCTGTTCAGTGTCTGGATAGCAAACAAGCCATTAACAGACACAGCCATTAACTCACAGTTACTCTGAGGGCTCTCCTGTTTAATTAAGTGCCATTTGAATTGGGATGGGAGGAAAAGGTTGGAGTGGGGGTGTGAGTGTGGAGAGGGGAGGAAGGGAAGGGGGTGGATACTCTGAGCGACCAGAGCAGGAATCCACAATGGACATATTTTGAAATGACAGAATGGGCACATAGGTAAAATAAAAGCATTTAGCCCTGCGCAGAAGCTGCATTTCTTCACAGTAGAAAATATATTTTGTTGGCTACTTCCTGCCACCAGAACTAGTGTAGACATTGATGTACCTGTACTTAGGCTTTTGAAATTTTTTTCCTGCCAAGTGTCATAACATAGTATATTGCCTAAAAATTATTTCTGTTTTAAATAGAATATAGATTTACTGACCAGCGTAACTAGACAACCTCAAACTGGTTTAGATCCTGATTGGAATTGAAGGCCATTTCTATAGGAGAGGTTTGAGAAAGACAGGCATAAAGCATCTAGATCTAAGCTTTACGATCAGCTGTATTCTTAGGAATATGTGATTTACAGAATCTTTCAAAGCACTTAATTTATCCAAAATTTGTAACAGCATGCTTCTATCTGTTGATGTGGTTTCCTGGGGTAAAAACTGCGTTTGCATCAGCTATCCTTAGCTCCAAGAGCTTCCTGATACCCTCATGGTCTGGTATTGGCACCTGACCTGGCCAGGGTCCACCTTGGGGGATGCTTCCTACAAGCCGGTGAGGCCTAGAGTTGCTTTCTGTTGCCTTAAATCACCTTCTTATTTTGACTTCACTTAGCTAGTAAGTATTTTAATCTAAAGAATTGTATTGAGATGCTGCTATTTCAAATAGCTGGAGAAAAGACTTCATTCCTTATTGCCATTAAAACTGAAAGCTAGTGGCAAAATGGTACTTTGGGAAGTACAAATCCAAGATTTGAAACTTTTATTGCATTTATGTAAATTTGCTTCTGAAACACTTAAAAATTTCCTTGCAAGGTTAGAGAGACCTAGAGACAGCAAATTATTTTAAACTGCTTATAATTCAGGAAAATGAGGTAGGCTTTTTGCCAGAAACGTTTTCTTCCCTTTTCCAGAAAATGTCCTGCTAATTTCAGTCCATTGAAGTGTGACGTTGCTTTGATGCTGAATTATTAGGACAATATTGTTAAAGAGTGAAAGCTGATGTAGAAAATAAATGTACACTGAGAAGACTATAAAATGTTTAATAGAGCTACTGTCGCAATCATACTTAATGGTTCTTAAATAATAGTGCAAACATTACAGTACCTCTGAGTCTTCAAAAATATGCATTTCATTAAATAGGCTTTTGTAATCAGTTGGGACATAATGATTTCTTCTGCGCAGTTTTTATTGTGAATAAAATGAATTGTAGCTTAATGCTTTAGTCCTTCAATTTCAGAGAGGTAGGTGAGGCACCAGCTACATGCTACACATACAGAATGAATAATTATATTTGCTTAAATTTCATCTTGGTATAAGATGTATGTCACTCAAAGAAGTAATGTAATATTGCAGAAATACTGCAGTGTCATAAATGTGGAAATGCATTGTGAACAAGTGCTTTAAAGTACTTCAGTAACTTTAAAGTATAATCTGAGAGAATAAAAAATGAGTAGTTCAACTGCCACGCGTTAAAATGCGTTATCACCCAAAATCCACTTCTAAGAATTTTTTGAGCATCTAGAATGATATATCTTCTTAAAATCACATTTGTTATATGGATGCTTTCTGATATTTTTTTTTGCAAGCTGAGAGATGTAGATGTGATACGATGTACCCAATATAAAGCCTAACCATCTGTTTTGTTTGCTTCATCTTTTTCTTGCCTTCTTTTACTACGAAGAAATGCATGGTCATGTTCTGTAACTGCCCCAGTCCTCTTGCTTTCTTACAAGCATAGTGATCCTGTGGTTTCAAAAAGTCCAAGGACCTACGAATAGTGGACAAACACTGGCTTGGCCTACTTGTACAACAAGCTAGTCCTATGTGTGGAAGAAATGCTTATTCCATGAAGGTGCTAGTAGTTGAAAACTTCTTTTTCTCCCTTAGCTTAATCTAAGATCATGCTACTTGGATTCACTGGACAGATATCTTCTGAAAGACAGTTTCTGACACAGAGACTGCAGGCTTTTCTGTTGGTGTATGGAATATGTTGAGCTGGTCATTCTTGGTAATCATGTAGTGCTTTACCTTTGCACAAGTTTTGCCTGATCTCTGGACCTATTGGTTGTGATTACTTCTGATGGGAACTTCAGCACTCCAGTGAAATGTTCCTCATGTCATTCAGACTAAAAATTCTTTGGACTGCTTTGTAAGAAAAAAAAGATTTTCTATTGCTCAAATTTCTAGTTTGACTGCTTCCCAACTTTCAGGATCACTTTTTCTCCTCTATGGATCTTCTACTGAACACATGTAGTCAGGAAAAAACTTACATTGAATCTGGATTTCTGCGTATGAGACTAGTTTATCTTAATTTCCCATATGCTAGCTACCTGAAGACTTTTTAAAGTGATGCTATACATTGAATTACAGGCTGTGTACTAAACTGTTTTGAAGCTGTTTGATCACATATGTCTAAATGTATTGTCAAAAGTACAAGAACATTTGTTCTGCATAAAACCTTCACTTGTTGCATAAATCAGTATGTAAATGTGTATAGCTACAACGAACTGAAACTTTTTTCTAATATTCTTGGATGTTAAAAGGAATGGCAATAATAAAACCTCTAGTCTAATCACTTTATAGAATTTTACTCTAAAACTGTTGCAGCCATTAAGCGTTTTTATCAACAAGGGAGAATATGCTTGGTTTTCTAGTTATAACCCTAGATTTTCAAACTTTCATTGAGGATAAGCCGTCTTTGGAAGACATTTCAAAGTTTGTTGTTATTTCTTAACATTTTAAAAAATTCTTAAAATCTGTAATACAGCATAACTTCAGTAGGCTGTTTTCTAAATCAAAGAAAGGTGCAATTGTATGTTGAAATCTCTTCTGCTTTCTTACAACCAATCTTCTCCAAATATGAGAAAACAGGTCAGAAACCAACTGAATTTGAAATTCTCTATCAATATGCTCTTCCATTCTGGGTGCCTTTTGGACTTTCTTTATCTTATACCTACAAATTCTGCAGACTGCAATAAAAAAATAGATACCTTTTATATAGAGCTTCATAGCTATCAGTAGGATTAAAACCCACTCTATGACATTTTGTCTTGGCTCATATTTTTCCTCCATCTTTTGTATTAGTCACATGATATTTTAAATTAAAAAAAAAAATCAAGAGAATGAAAAGACAATGTAGCCAACAAGAAAGTCTTTGAGAAAAACAATAAATGGCCATTGTGCTTAACTGTTTGCAGAAATAACATAAGAAATTTGAGATATGGAGAAGAAGAGTAAATCTAACTGCAGAGTGTGAACAGAACAGCTGTTGGGAGGATCATTCAGAAAGGATACTTGACTAGCAAAGCATATCTATCACTGGTCTATACAGCACAATACCTGGAAGCTATGTTAAGGATATCATAGTTATTTTCTATGACAGTATATATAAAAGCATCAAAAAAAAAAAAAGTGCTTAGACATTCTGTGGATATACAAAAGAAATTTTTTGATTTAGTTAATCTGTAAAACATCTTGTTAATTTCTACCACAATTGTGAGATGCCCTTATGTGTAGTTGAAAACTCACAGGCAAGTGAGCAACCATGGGTGAGACACGGATTATCTCCTCACAGAATACCATTCAGTCTTATTTTAACTTTTAGTAACTCTTTCCTGACATTTTTAGGCATTGGTAAAGACTGTATGTCTGCTCTTTTGGATACTCAACTATATTAATTCTTATTGCTGAGGATGTTGTTTGCTGCTGAGTATTCTCCCTCACAGTTACAGGATTTGGCTTTAAACTTCTGGTTGACAGTAAACCCACCATTGCAGCTATGCATTAAGAGGGGGATGGATGATGTCCACATTAATAACTTCACACCTTATCTGTCTAACCCTGCTTAAGTAGGGTTAGACATATTAGATAGTATATGCTTAAAGAAAATGCTATGGGCTAGATCCTGCTGTGTACAGCATATATGTTACCATACTGTTCAAGAAGAGAGAGCTTTCAGGGCCCCTCAAAAATGAGTTTTTTTTCACTTCTTTGATTAGAAAAGGATACCTCATTTTCTATAAAAGAGATACCTCTCTATCCTTGTGCCTAAATGTGAAGAAAATCCAGATGAGGGCTTGATTCACAGTTCTAGGTTTTAAAATAGCTGTAAACTCTTCTGTATGTTGGTGGCACTGACAATGTTGCAGGTTTCTGTTAACAGCGAGCAGTTGCAGGAGTTACAATGTATGTGTTTTCTGTCAGCTGTTCAAATATGTGTAGTTCCTTTGTGAGAAAACCACAAATTCTCCCTCTTTATTCTTTCTTCATTTTTTTTTTTTTTAAGAGAGAGTTGGTTTAACAATTAACTGATATGTGAGAAAAAAAAATTCTTGTAGTTTCTTTGGTAGATAACACTAATGTGGTACAAACTGTTGGACCACACTTTGTGTGCTGCAGGTGAATCAGGTCCTTGTTATGATGTTTATGAGATACTCAGTTAAATTTTACAGATACGTAGCGTGCATAAGTGCAAAAGTTTATATATATATAAAAAATCCAAATAGGCTATTTTTCTTCTCAGACTACCAGTTTCCTTTGGTGCCCCCCTGAGCCTACCATATATTTTATCTTGTAACCATGGCAGTGCAATATTTCTCAAGTTGAACCTTTTCAGGGAACACAGCTTAAGTTTCACCATCAGCAGGAAGCATCTGACTGAAAGGCACATCATGTTCTTCTGGATATGGGATGCATGCTGTGTAATTCTGACTTCAGTGTGGGTCTAGGGGGGACAAGTTTAATAAATTCCTTCCCAGAGGCAGCTTTTTTCCTGCCGCCTTGAGTTACAATAGGCTTTTTGTTCAACTGCTAACTTCATTCTTTAGAAAACACACAGAACTTAATTGTTAAAATCAAATAAAAAATGCTAATCATTTTTCTACTGCTCTCCTGGTAGCCACGCTGATTTAAAAGTTTGTATCATTGTCATCAAAAAGATGTTACTTGAATGTTTTTGCTAACATTTAAAAACTGTGAGCATGAAACACCAGTGGAAAAAAGAAGGTATTAATGAGTGAATGAGGAAAGTTATTGTTATATATAAAACACCTGACGGTTTGTAGATCCATATCTTTTCAGCTCACTCAGCCCTTAAATTGACTGCCATGGCGTATGCATCATGTACTATACATTCAGTAAAAATTGTAAAAGGGATGACATTATCATGCCTGAGAGTTGTGTTACTCTGTGCACTCTGCATGTATTCATTTTCCCTATTCAAAATTTATAATATCACAGGATTTTATAATAAAACCTCAACTATTTTGTCCTAGAACACTAAAAGACTGTACAGGCATACAAAGAACTATTTGTGTACAACAGGCAATTACTCTTTTTTACTGGGACTGTTTCAATATTGTGAGTCACAGAGCTGTGCACACATCAGCTGCTCTTCCATGAAAATAACTCTTATTTAAAATGCAGCAAGAGAGAAATACCTGGAAACATATTTCACTCCTTCGTTCTGCTATGCATTTGGCCTTGATCCAGCTTACATATAAATTAAATTGGTTGTTTTCAAGTAATTTATTTTTGATCATATTTGTGTGCCTGACTGACAACAACAGTTTGCTTGCCTGATAATAAGAGTAACTTGCTTATGCTCACTGCTGTCCTAGAAGATAAAGTTATGACTGGACTTGATTTATCCATGAGCAGTTATACTTTCCTGAACTAAGGGGGTCTGTGCCTGGCTCATATATTAATGGCGTATTAACATTAACCATATATTAATGCTCAGAGCAAGGATCTTTAGGAATATTTTACAGCAAACGAGGAGGGCATCCATCATTGTCATTTAGCCCTTTATGAATAATAGTGTAACTTTGGCAATGTAGCCCTGTAGGTTTTTTGCACTCCTTAAGAGTTTTTGTGTGCATCAGAGTAGTGTTGTGTAGTTGGGTTTAATTAAACACAGATGTTAGAGGGATGTTGGTAGCAAAAATCTTGTTTCTCCAAGGAAACTGGAAAAGTGCTTTTTGCAGTGAATGTTTGTGGTGAAGCACTATGAGCTTTATGACAGGTAGAACAACAAATTTCCTTGTCGCCTTTTTTATTATTTAATATGTAAAAACATAGGTTTTTGTTAGAAGAATTGGTTTATTACCAATTTATTACATGAAAATTTTTGAATGTTCATATTTACTGATGAGAAAGCTATTTCTTTTGTTTGTTTGTGCTTTTACTTTAATCTGTTTAATGAGTTAAATCACTAAAATTAATTTAGTGGCTTGGCAGCAATTGGAAAAACTAAGCAAGCTTCTAACAGATAGTATTACTACAGAAATGGACTTCGAAAGCTGCTTGTTGCTCTAGAGGGTAATATAAATTCTAAAATTTTATGTGCTTCTAAGAAAACAGTAGTGAGGATTCACTTCCTAGCTTTTTACTGTAGTGTTAATTATCAGCTATGGTCAAGCGATTGCTGTGTGAAAATGTTCAATGATTTGCCAATTGTGCAGCAAGCCAAGTTCTTCTCCCCTGAGTAGCTTCATTTAAACTCCTTCCATCCTATTTACACTAAAATACTGTGTGTGCTTATGTCCAGTCTGAGATCTCTTCAAGGCTAGCATATTTTCATTAATGTAAACATTTGGAGATTAAATATGGGGAGACAACGGTTTGAGCCGAAATTTCTAGGAATTCCACTTTTTCAAAGTGGAATATTAACTACAATTCCTTCCCCCAACTAAGGTTTTGTTACCTTAGAGTACCAGGTTTTCACTAGTTAACAATTTTAAAAAATGTTTTCTTCAAAATACATAGTAAGCATTTCCTGGAAATAAATTGCATCTTTAAAAGTGTTATGACTTTGATTACTTTCCCTATTTAATAATAGCTTTTGCTTTTTCTTGTTTATATAGGAAGAAAGGCAAGATGTAAACAATGTAGTTTAATTGTGTCCCAACATCATAAGCTTATCTGGGAACACTGCTGGGAAATGAATTGTGCAGTGTCGGTTGTTGTTCTTTCATTGATTACTTGTATTTGTTAAAGGATTATGCTGCCAGTCTTCTTCTCACTAACTTTGCTCCAAGTAGTTCCACTGTAGCAGAGTAGTTTTTGTAGGGCATGAAATGAACTTGTCTAAATCCGCATATGCCATTCTCTTATTATGTCTCTACAGAATCAAATACTCAATGCGATGTATTTTTAAAAAACTATAGTTGTACATGTGTATGTTAGAGAAGATGAGAAGCATCCCCAGACAGCTCTTCAATCAGAAACTGGTAAGCTTTGTCACTCCTGTGCATTTTTTTTCCCATTTTTTTGGGCCAGATGAGCACTTTCTTTTTCCTGGAGGACTTTTTCCTTGCTGAAAATGACATTCTGAGCCTTAAAAACTGGTGTAATTTCAGGTAGCATTTGTGATATTCAGAACCTATACTCTCACTGTCCTGAAGATAAAAACATAAGACTACATTACAAACTATGGCATTTGAAAGGTCAAAAAAAAGATGTCCTCATCTATAGAGATGTTTATTTGCTGAAAGACTGAAGTTGTGTCCAATTGACACAGACTGTCCTAGTACTCAGGGGTGGACTTTTAGCTACCTAGACATGAGATAAAAGTGCTACTTGTGATTGCTGTTGTGTGAAAATATACTAGCAGTGAAAAATGTAATGTTCTTAACCAGGGGATCCAGCTAGCTAACCGTAGTTGCATGTCTACTCGTAGGGCTCTTTCAACGTGTAAGGCTCAGTCTTTTGGGAACTGGCCCTGGGCTTTGATTTTTGTTCTGAAGAGAGCAAAGTCTATTCATACAAATTTTATAAACACACTTGTGTTTCTGTCTGGCTTCTTAGCTAGAGACTGCTGCCCAAAATCTGTAGTGTGTGTGCTGGAAGGGTAGTGTCTCAAAAGTGTGGTAGTTTGTGAATGTGAAACAGTAGTTTTGCTCTATGGGATGCTGCTATCAACAGGCACCTATCCACACCCAATGTGAATCTACCCACAGACATGCTAGGATTATGTGCCTATTTCCACAGAAGACATCACATTAACAATAGATACAATGCCTATTATTTTCCATCTCAGTCCAGTCATAAAATCCCAAATCTTTGACTAGAGCAGTGACTGCATGCTGCAGAAGACACATTTACCTTTCTGTGAACTGGGTGCATTTTTATGTTTGCTTCTAATGCTAATGAACTCCACTGCATATCATGCAGCTCACAGAAGACTTGTAAAATTATCTTCAAATTCTCAAGAATACTTGATAATCTAACTAGCAGCATAGTTTAGCCACTTAGTATTATAAAAAGAATTAGTCTCTTGAAGTCAAAGAAAAATTGCCATTTTTGGAGTCTATGAAGAGGTAATTTTTCTAAACCAAGTTTCCCTACAGCTAGAAGTTTGAATTTACTGTTACAACCTGGGGTTGATGACCAGGTTATGCAGCTACGAAGGAGAATTAATACAGAACAGCTTTCAAAGGCTGGAATGACACATTTAAACCTCAGGAGAAAAAAATATAATATATGTGTACACAATAATTATATAACGGTTGTGTACAATTAGAAATAAAAATAAAGTAGTATAAAGAAGTAGGCAAGATCTTTTTCAACATATACTTATTGCATAATAAATGCAATATCAGTAAACTGGAATTTGATTTGTACATAAAAAGCAGCCTGTATTTTCATCCGATGTTCTAGAAAATATTCACGTCCATTAATTTTCGTTGGGCTATGCTTTGTCTCAAGATTTTAAATGAAATGTAATATATGCTAAAAACTGGTTCTCTATAGAAGGACTGTCATTTCTAATTATTTTGTATTCAAAAACCCTGTGCTTTGTATGTGGCTCCAAGACAAATCTAGAACCACAAAATAAAAGTAATCTCATTTTCAATGTAACTGCAGTTGATAAGTGATCAAAATGCAGTTATACAGCCCAGCCAATATTTAGAAAAGTGGCCTGGATGAAAATTGATGTAAAAAGCTGCTGATAGACAGCCTGCAGGAATTTGAGGATTAAAGACTTCCCAATGAATGTGTTGAAATGCATTCATACGTGGTTCCAAACCAGCCATTTGACCCAATAGAGCAGCTTACAGCATAATTCTGATTTCCTCTTGCTGTTCAATTAATATTCACAAATATGTATGTGGATTCACCAATATATATAAACACTGAATCTGAAACACATGACTGCTTGGTTACTCTGTGTGAAGGGATCTTTCCCATTAGTCCTTTAAAAAAAATTATTACCCTCATTAGGGGATTTGTTTATTTGTTTTCTTGATTAGCACTTTCTTCTTGGATACCACCATTAACCTTCTCTTCTTTCCATTTCATCCACTTGTATTCTAAATCTCATGCGTTTTCTCCCAGCTTTCTATATTCCTTCCTGGGAGCAAGTAACCATCAGTGCAGAACTTTTGCTGCTTTAAAATTTCTCTCTTTTCCACTTACTTTCTTTCCCCCCTTTTCATTGCTAACTGCATTCCTTTTTCATTCTGCTTTCTGATCTCACTTCTTTCCTCTTTCCGGCCATCTTTAATGGCATAATCAAAGTCCTCAGAAATATACAGTATCAGCCCTTGGCTGTACTGTGACTTCCTGATGCTTCTCCGGGATGCGGAGCACCCCTGTGGTCCTCATTTACTTTTGTTCCTGTGCTTCTTTTTTCTCTCCCTCCCTTACTTCATTATATAGGGAGCAGACGGCTTCCTAAAAACCCGGTTTAGGAGTTTCAGTCATTGAATACTGAGCACCAAATGTCTGAAGTCATCAGTATAAAGAAACATTTGCAAATTGCATTGATGCTGAAATGTATATTCATAAACTATTAATAGGGAAATTACAAATAACAGTGAGTCACATCGTGGGAGATTCACTGACAGAAAGAAGGTCTGCAAATGTGAAATCATTCTTCAGAGATACATTCTGCAGGCCATTTTTCTGACTTGTGATTTGTCAGGTAATTTTAGCTTTCTCCAAAACTTGAAAAATTGAAACTAGTCTGGAAAGATGTGTCTGCCTCAGGTTAGAGTTCCTATCTAACCTTCTGGGAAGTTTTCAAAGGTCTTTCTCCTGCCAAAACAGTGTAAAGTGGTCTAAGAATGAAAGAAAAGAGTTAAAGAGCTTTAGAATAAAAAAGAATCAAGCCCTTTTATCTGCATCCTCTGAATACTTTGCATGTATAATTTAGTAGTGCCATTTGATTTACCTGTAGTCATGAATTTATCTTTTTTAGTACGTCTTCCTACCTGGCCATTTAACTGACTGTTTGAGTACTGGTATCCAGAATGTCCTGCTATAACCCCATCAGGCACATACCCACCAATCCTTTTTCCACCCATACATTTCCTCCAGTATTTTTTTAAAGCACATGACAATCAATTCAGAATGTCAGTTCAAAACATCTATTTAATCTATTATAACTATTTCCTTGTTCTTTATGAGTCTTTCCTTGAAACCTGATTTTAAAGCTATGATTTTCCCCGTAGCTCATTATAATTCTGGGACATGATGCCTTTGTGATAAAAATATAAATAGCACCTGAGGAGCAGAGATATAAATTTGAAGTATCTATAGAGATTTTAATTTTACTTCACAAACCTGAGTGCACCTAATGTTAATGTGTGTTGGCACAAGTACTCCTTACATACATTATTTGTCAAAGCACTTGTCGAAATAAAAGGCACACCTAGGAGTAACATTCTGCAAAAGTGAGCCCCTAATTAGTTTCATACATAAAAAAAATCCATTGTAACTTCTATATTAATGTGTAATTTTATGGTGTGCAGTGAGGAAATAATCTCAGAAGTTGATGATGATCTTGGTTAAGTAGTCGATTACAGGTTATAAGCTTATAGAAATGGAAGAATTTCTCAGAAACATTAAAGTAAACTATATTGCAAGCCCAGTAATAATTTTCAAACTTAATAGGTACAGTTTTTTTATACTAAAACTAGTGGTGGAGAGTGGTGTGACAAGCAGTGTCTGCTTACAGGGCCTTAGAGCCATTTGTATTTACAAACTCTTTTTACATATGCCTTTGCTTATCAGTATGGCTGTAAATATGTAGTATGTAAGTTTGTATGCTGCCATGTATTGTATCTTTGCATTAAAAGGTTGCTAATTCAGTGGATGGACTCTTTGTACTATTATAATTTTCCCAGGTTTGCATCTGTGCTATTTTCATTTAAATAAAACGGTAGGGCTCTCCATTTGTTCTTTCATCAAAAGGACCATCGCTCCAGCAGTATAAAATGTTGGAGCACCATCAGCATCTCATCAGGATAACCAGTAGGGTCTACAGGAAGAGAATGGTAACTGTCATGAGTGGTTGTCAATATTACAAGTTGTATTATTTTGCTGTCAGTAGTAGGTAGAGGAAAGGCTATGTTTTCTGTCGTGTTTTGTTTTTAGAGTCCCAGTCATAAACATGGAAGCTTGATTACAGCCAACCACTTGAATGAGAAGAAATAAAAGCTGTAAAACTGCTTGTTAACAACTAGGCTTGAAAATGGTGAAATGATGATAAAGGAATGAATATTAAGGTAAGTATCTTAACATAAATTAAAAAACCTCAGTGATTGCTATATATTTATGTGGCTGAGAAATACTAGAAAAATGCTATTAGTTTTTTGTCCAGGAAAAAAAATATTTTTAACAGAAGCCTAAAAACCAACATTAACTCAATTGTTTCCTCATATTCCTGTGATTTTTCCCCTCTATTATCTTTGGGGATTCAAAAAAAATTTAATTTAGTCTTTTTTTCCCCCTCCATTTTTCATTTTTTATTTAATAAACATTTTTCTTTATTACAAATTATTTATTTCTGAAGCATTTTGCCTGCAGGAGAGTTTTTCTGTAGCAGCAAATAACAAAGTCTTTTAATGTCTTACTGTGCAATTGGATTCAAATTCTTCAGAGAATTAGTGCATTTAATATGATCAATGATGGGAGATAAGTAACAGAACCTGACACAAATACATGGTGACTGACCACTGAATGCTATTTGTTATTATGCATCTGTAGTGGCTGATCCTCTGTAAAAAGTAAAATGGAGCTAGATATTCAAGGGACAGGGTAGATCAGAGGACTGGTAATGTAATCCATGTGTTTTCAGCTCCAGGTCACTGGTTCATATCTGTCTCAGGTTGGTAGTGACTAAAATTCATTACCATCTAATGGTTGGTCAGTGGCCTATGTAAAATGAGTTGCTGATCTTAGTCAAGTTACTACTGGAAAGGTGTTTGTATCACAAGAAGTACTGTAACTGGCACCTTTTCTGATTGATAATCCTTTTAATGGGGCCAAGCACTCAATTGTCAGAGAGATGAGGCTTTGCTCCTAGCCTGGGCTAAAGGTTCATTGTTCCTTCTTAACAATGGAGGTATTTCCATTTCACAGCGAATAAAAAACCCAAAAAACCCTGTAAGTAATGTTTTATTGTTATATGTGTGAACTCTGGTCCATGCTGTTACTGTCTTGACTACTTCAACATGAGAGAAAAACATAAATGTACACTCAGAGTTTACAGCCTTTGAGGAGGTAGGAAAAATGTTTAGGGCCTAATCCTGCAGTACTTTGCCACTTCATACTTGTGCTTCTGCATAATCCAGCAATGTCTAAATCATGTCTTTCTCTAATGTCTTTTTTTTTTTCTTGTATGCATTTTTCAGACAAAAAATATACTAATCTTATTTCCAGCTTTGTCAAGCTTTATGTTTCCTTTAGAAACATATTTATCATTTTGACTATTCTGCTAAAGCTTATTCTGCAGGAGCTCTTTCTGTTTGCTGTTGGGTTTTTTTTTTCCTTCCCCTTCCCAACTGTAAAATCTGAGGATGATTTGCTGAAAATATCTCTGCCATTTGCATCAGAATGATGTAATTCTACTTTTAATTACTGGATGTACATCCAGAGGCACAACCATGGTAGATATAATGCTGATGAGCCATATGGAGACAGCAAGGCAGCACACTGATGTACTCAGGCCTGAGACCATTTCACCTGCATGTTTGGATATTGCAGGATCACAGAAGGTTTTAAGGAGAACGCAAAAGCAGCGGGCTCTCCTCTGCTGGGGAGTAAAGTATCATGAACAATTTTTCATTCTCCTTCACGAGAATATTGTTGGCAGACTAAATTTTGCATTCAGTTCTTATAGGAAAAGTCACCATGAGAATATCACCTATCTGGAAGGTGGGTTGCATTGTTTATAGATTACATTTTAATTCAGGTTATCAATGTTCAGACACTGGCTGCTAAGGAAAGGTCTTGACTATCAGTCCTGTGTATCAGCACTTTCTGGAATGCTTTAACTGCATATCCTAAATTTAAAAGTTATGTTCTCTTTAAAGCTGGTTTCCACGCTCTACATAATCTTTTTATGATATGGTTAATCAAAACATTAAGTGACTATGAAGAATTGAAAAGTTTTTAAAAATCAGAACTATAAATGCAAAATTATTTTTGTCTAGAAAGGTAGTGTTTTCCAAAATATTCATCTTTCTGTATCTTTAT
Source organism: Gallinula chloropus (assembly GCF_964237585.1). Classification (NCBI taxonomy): domain Eukaryota; kingdom Metazoa; phylum Chordata; class Aves; order Gruiformes; family Rallidae; genus Gallinula; species Gallinula chloropus. The sequence goes on along the minus strand of NC_140088.1, from coordinate 68,841,349 downwards.
TTCCTCATTTTTCCTTTGAGAAAAACATCACTCATCATTTGGTCTTGCATATGTATCCACTAACACATGCCCATAGCATTACCTTTAGGATTCAGGGTTTTCAAGTTTCCTGTGCCAGGGTCCTGAATACACAATCTCTAAGGTATGATACACAAATATATGGTATCTCAATTTCAGAAATACTGAACTTCTGCACTATTCAAAAATTGACAATTTAAAATCCAGAAATCCAGAGCAGCAGAGTTTAAGAAGTAGTAATACCTATGGTGAGCAGTTTTTAGTGTTTTTCCCTATAGAAGCATTGGAAATGTGTGTGTGTACAATGGATATAGGTGTTCCATTCTCCTCAGTAGTTTTCCAAGGAATGATAAAATACACATTACTGTAGAGTTTTGTATTTGTGCCAACTTGTGATCCAGCTGCTGTATTTATAACATGGTACTTTTACATTTGTATATCCACAGTTAAGCCCATTGCTCAAGGACATCAGCCTCAAGACAACATTTAACATTACTTTACAGAATCCTGTTGCCGTTCAAACTACTTTTGCAAAAATGAGGCAGTCTGTCTCCTTAAGAAATCTCTGATGGTATTACTAGATTGCCCGAAGCCTTAAAAAAAAATAAAAATTCTAGCATATTTTCCAAAATAGAATTATGCTCTCTCTTATTTTCTTTGAGTAGGCAATGGGTGGCTTTATTCTGTATAGTGGAGAAAATGGTAATGTATTCACAACTCCTCTCCCGTGCATTCCTATCTGCAATCAGAAGGAATGGTATTTGGTTAAATACATTTTAAAATTCATTTCAGAGCAGAATCCTTTTTCCAGCTAAGAAAAATTATTATAATTGTTGTAGCAATGGTTAGAAACATCTATTTAATATCCATTTGTTTTCAAATAAGTGTTTTCTTTATGCGCATGTATGTTAGAGGAATTAGGAAGTTGCACACAGATGAAATACAGATGGCAGGCTTCTCCACAGGTCATTTTTTTCTCTTTGAGAAATATAGCAATGAACTCTCTGTGTTGTCTTCTGTTACTGTGGAAACAATTATGATTATGAAGGCTATATTCTGAATGTATTAAAAAAAGCAGACAAAAGAAACAGAAATTCAAGAAACATTTAATTTAAACAGGCTAAAATAACATTAATGAACATTTAGAAAAGTGACTTAAAGACTGAAAACTCATTATTTACCTCTGACTACCAGATACAACCAGTAGTGCTAGAAAATGCACTGTTAATTTTTGCCTGGTGTTCTGTGTAAGAAAATGTTGGGTTTAATGTTTGTTTCCCAAAAAACCAAACATTTCTCCTAGTAGTGTGTGTTATGGATTATACTGTTAAGGTTTCCTGAACAGCTTTAGACTGCAATCTCTCTTTTATGCCCGACTAGAATCCTGTGGGAAGGCAAACGCCTTCTACTCCTTTTTAAATATTTTATTATTATTTCTGGTGATGGTTGGTTGGCTGGATTTTTTTGGTAAAGAGTTTGGACACTGGTTATGTCCTCTTCACCAAAATTAGTTGGAAATATTTCCCCATTTGCGAAATTTAGAAAACTTTTTTTTAGGTAGCTTGATTTCCTATCCCGTATTTATTATAAAAAAAAATCCACACTGCATTTCCAACTGAACTAAGAAAATTGATTTTTTTTCTGTAAGTTTTCGTCTAATGTCTGCAAATCTCAGTGGCTACTGCAGTCAGCATCATTGGCCTGACAACTGAACTTCATATTAATGTTACTTATTTTCCTGGCATGGAATGTATGAGCCTGAGCATTTAGAAACCATAGAGAGAGACAGAGCACTTGGGGTTTGCTAAAGGCAGTAAATGGGGTGTGAACAGGAGAAGGTGACTATCAGTTTGAATATCAAGTTAGGTGTTGAATACATGCAAAGACCCAGCTAACCTTTAATCTTTTGAACTACAATAAAGATTCTGTTTAAAATCCCTTTTCTGAATAATTGTCTCCTGGTCTTCAGCAGTGGTAGTTTTGCTCAAAACTTGACCACAGGGCAATATAATTAAAGATCACGTCTCTGCTTTGTGGTCCACCATATACCTTCTGCTAATTTTAGGTTGTCTGGTAATTGCAAGTAAAGATTTACAGCCAAGCCTAATACACATAGATCTTGATGTGGTTCACTAATCACTTACAGTAGCTGATAAATATCTTGAATGCAATTTGACCTTAAAGAATTTTCTTCATGAGTTAGAGAGGATTTTAAAACATTTCTTTATTTCAGGTTACAAAACATTCCTTTTAGTGAATCATCTTTTACTTTGGGTTTTTTTTTTCCTTTCCTACTTCACACAGAATTTAATCCAGCATTAGTACATTACTGGCAGAGACAAGCTCAAAGCTCCTTCCAAAGGAGAAGTTCCTTTCATGGTGATCTCTCTCAGCTGCTCAAAATAGCTGTTCTTATAGCTTCCTGATAAAGGAAAACTGTTCTTGCAACAGTTTTTCTCTCCTCTAAACTTTTTCTTTCTTATCAGACTTCTTCCTTACTGGATGCCACACTCCTCTACTCTCACAATACAAACAAAAAAAACAAGCATCAGATTTTTGTCCTTATTCTTTTTTAAGAAACACAGAAAATGTATAACTTTATAATTCTACACAATTTGGAAACATTTGCTCTCTGTCTTCAGTACAGAGTCATCCAACAGGGATGAGAAGTCCACCATAGAAACAAAAACCTGTTTTGTTCTTTCTATGGTTAATATCTGTACAGCCTTTACACAGAGGAAATGCTTCCTTCTTCCCTTCCCCTTTAAGCAGGAGGGCATTTTCCAGCACCCCAGAGGCCTTGCAAGGGGTTTTCATCTTGGAGAGCAAGTTGAGGTACCAAGTTTTCCATATGTGATACTGTGTTTCTGTGATTTATTCAGCCACCCACCTTCCTACACATCCTGGTTCCAGCCAGGCCAGAGTTACCATCTCGAAGCAGACAGCCCAGGTGAGGTGAGTTTGTCCAAGCTGTTTCCATACCACCTGACATCACTCCCACATAGAAGGGGCTGGTTAGGGATGGGTGTCCCTGTGCTGCTTTGGGGCAGTGTGTGTATGGCTGAGGTGTTGGGTTAGTCTTCCTGTCAGTGTGGTGCTCAGTGTTACTGCCTCTTGTGGGGTAGGTAAAGTACTCTGTGTTTCACTGTGTGTGTGCTTTGTCTTGTTTTCTTGTTCTTATGGTGCTTGCCAGTAAATTGTCCTTATCCCAACCATGGGGGCTCAGTCTGTTTCTCCACCAGGAGTGAGTGGTGTGTGGTGTTCAGCCACTGTTTGGGGCTGAACCACCTCCCTGCCTTGGAATCATGCTGATAACATTCATAAATAGATTTTACTCTACTGAATGATGGCATCACCCATATCACCAGTGAATCACAAAACCACCTAATTTCTGCTTCCCTGACTCCTCAGGGGGAGACCCCAGTCAACTGAAGAGCTCTGCTATTATAAGAACCAGCATCTACAGTGTTATGGTTGGAAGATGGGACCTACAAATACTGCTACTCTGTTACAGGTACTTCTCTGCTATTAAAAATAGGCTCATCCCCAATAACAAATACCCCTGGGGGAAGGCAGAGGTACCTCCAAAGAGAACTAGGGATGTCTTTCTCCCAAACTAGCCAAGCAAGGTTAAGCCAAACAAGGGGAATAATAGTGGAGCGGTTTTTTTATCCCATTTCTTAAAGAGAGTAGCAAGTAGAAATACTAGAAAACAATGGATTGTGCTGGTGGATGATGAGAGGTACAGTCCTTGGTACTGTGACATGCTAAGTAGTGGCTTACTATTGCTCCCAACTTTGCTTCCAGTGTTTCCAGTTTGCCACGTGTTTTACAAAATACTAAACCTTAAATACACCATTGTGTACTGAATAAAAATGGAATTAGGTGTCAGATGGCTTTTCATTTGTTTAGTCCTCAGGATAGAGGCTGTTCAAATACTGGAATTTAAATATTTTTTCAAAACAAACAAACATAATAAACCACAGTAATTTGGAAGTCCAGGCAGTATCTTTTCAAGATTTGTTACCCTCTTGCAAATTTCCAGTACTACAAAAAAATCTCAAAATGATATTGCTGGAATAAGAGAATCCTCAGACTGCCAAGACATACATTTGTGTCTAACCAGTCATAGAATCACAGAATCTCCTGAGTTGGAAGTGAACCATAAGGATCGTCAAGTCCAACTCCCGTCTCCACACAGGGCCAGCTAAGTCAGAGCATGGGACTGAGTGCATCATCCAGAGGCTGCTTGAATTTAGTCAGGCTCAGTGCTGTCACCACTTCCTTGGAAAGCCTGTTCCAGTGCCTGACCACCCTCTTAGGAAAGAACCTCTTCCTAATATCCAACCTAAACCCCCCCTGTCATAGCTGTTTTATACAATATTATATCTTTAAAGTATCATTGGCCCCATCCTTCCTTATTTTGATTTTCAACATTGAAGCCAGGCCTAGATTCTATGTATGAGGAATTTTCTCTGATTCTCTTATTCAAATAATACTAAAAGCTGTACTTCTGAGAGCTGCTTTCTATTTTTCTATTCTTTTTTTCCTGACACAGTAAGAACATAGAAGTAAACATGCTCAATATTTAGACCAAAGCCACTATCCAATAACTCACACTCTGTACAGTATTTCTTTTAAATATATAGCAGCTGAAAAAGTAATTGAGAATATTTTTCATGGAATACACTGTGATGATGACCTAGATAATGTAGCTTAATAAGTTTTCTTCATCTTTATTGTCACTGATAACCCTCCTTTGAGGTGCTGGAGGCATTAGGATGAACAATTGAAAGCTTAGAGTCTTCTGGAATGAGGTACACCCACAAGATAGATGGTAAGTGCTTATATGTAGTACATACATGATTGCTCTATATCTTTTCATGTTGATATTTAATCAGTAGGATACAGCCAAGAAAAAAAAGAAACCTTTAATAAATAAGAGCTTTTGAAAATGGAAAATCTGATCAACTGTTAATTATGACTAATAATTTTGTGTGCAAATGTAAAATTGATTTTACGTGGGTGCTGAATAGATGTAAACTCCAGGTCTTAGCAAAACACTGAAAGCTAAATATTAATTAAAAAGCATTCTGCAATTTATCATTGTGATGTTCAGCAATCAAGTGTCTTAATTTCACTGTATTCATTGATAATCCTTTTTATCATAACCTAATAAAGTTTGTTCTTAGCTACCATAGTTCTTCCAACTACAAAGTCATTCTCAGTAATCACAGCTCTGCAAACTTCATAGTGCAAAGGGATTCATGAACTCCCTTCATTTAACCAGTACACTCAGAATGGGAACAAATCTCTGCAGTCATGGAAAACATGTTCTGAAACATTAGTGAAGCTAGAGCATTGATGAAAGACATTTATTTTTTGTCTCTAAAAGAAAAAAAAAATAGAGCTGTGTGAAGAAAAGTGCTGTATTTACAAGGTAACTAAATGATGGCCAGCATAGCAGTCATCATAGTCTATTGGATATCTGTAGGTCTTAGTGTGTAAAATATTAAAATCAACCATTGGTTTGGAATAACTCATTTTGCATTTGTCCTGCTTCACTAATCTGGAACATGTTTCTTTGAAGTGCTGAGCGTACCTGACTTGACTGTAGATGCTTCTGTTATACTAAACACCTTGAAAAAGAAGCAACTGACAAATGTCTTAGCAGCTTCCATTTGTGTTAATAATTGGATCTTGTGTTGTTATAACAGGATCTAGTGTCATAATGTTAGAAAAGAAAGTATTTTGTGATTAAATCCATGCTAAGACTGAAGGGATTTGTATGATTGTCCCATTTATTGTAATTATATCAATAATTAACTGCCATGCAGTATTATGAAGCTATTGTGAAATTTAAATATCTTACCTATTTCTGCCTTTTAAAAAGAATTTTATTATTTCCAGAAAAGCATCCTGACCAGTAATACTCAAAGCAACTTGGTGGTGTTTCCTATCAACAACTGTTTTCTACCTTGCTGTGGTGACTACATTTGAAAGTTCAGAATGGGGCAATGCGGGAGGCATGTTGCAAAAGAACAGGGGAAAGGGAAAGGGAAAGGGAAAGGGAAAGGGAAAGGGAAAGGGAAAGGGAAAGGGAAAGGGAAAGGGAAAGGGAAAGGGAAAGGGAAAGGGAAAGGGAAAGGGAAAGGGAAAGGGAAAGGGAAAGGAGGGTATTAACATTTACAATTGGCCATTTGCTTGCACGTTTGTCTATTGTGGCTAAAGTGATAAAATGACATGTAAACGTTGATGGTATATATGTGCTGGTGGCAGAAGAGCCTTGAGATGTTTTCATACTCACATAACGGAGCTAAAATACCTATAGGAATCAGTGTGCAATTGCCCACAACCCACTTAGGGTGGACCGGTCTTTACCCATTAACCTAAAAAGCTCTTCCATGGTAAGAAATACAATAGGGCACTTCACAGCTACATGACCTTGCAGCCCTTCAGATGGTAAATCAAGGTTTGATTTTCTTTGCTGAATAGGCGTGTGGTCTCTCTGTGCCTTCTTCCTGCAGTTTTAAGTCTGTAGGGGAAATATGTGCAAGCCACAGTTGTACATAGGAGCAAGACAGAGCGTATACAAAGCATGCTGTAGGCAAAGCTTTGAATTTAATATGTGTGGGCTGAGAATTGGAGCCCATGGTGCTTTTTGCCTCAGCAAATGCAGCTCTTTCCAATTAAGTTTATAAGCAAGTGTAACTTCTTACAACATTAAAAGATCCCAAGGACTTTCTCATTCCATGATGATACACTGGATACTGTGTTTTGGCTGGATGCTATCCTTTCAATTCCTCTGAAATTGCTTTTTTATCTCCACCACCCTCCCCCCTCCACCCTCCGCCCCCCCTTTTTTCTTACTCCCTCTTTGGTTCAAGTACACAGTTGGGTTTCTAGCATGAATGCGAAAATTTCTTTCTATTAAGTCACAGCTACCAAGGAATTTGTTTGAGGATTTTTCATGTTGTCCAACAGAAAAAGAAGAATAATTTTTGTTCCTTTGTATTTGTCACTATCTGGACCTAACAGAGTAGCATTTTTTTAACTTTTAAAATTTTTTAATTTAAAGTTTTAAAATTCAGAACAAGTACAGGCTACAGTAAATATTTCCTAATACCTTCAAAGAATTTGCAAGGTAAGATTAATTCTTATCTTCTTAATCAACTAAATTCCTCATCTGTTAAATCTGGAGAGCTCCATGTTCTTCTATTTCTATGTTTGGAAAGCACTGGAGAGAGTGCAGTTGCAGCACTGTGCTCGAGAGATACTGGCGTGATGAGGAGAAATTAAAATATTTTATGGAAACAAGCTCTGACTAGTGGATGTAATGTTGTTATAGTTATGAATTCTGTTAAAAAAACCCAAACAAAATCCAACCAACAGTGGTCACAATTACAGATTAGAAATACTCATTTTCTGAAGGTGCAAAACCAAGTCAGATAATTTCTGAGTCTTCCCCTTTGACATGGGGAAAACGCTCCCATTCAAGCAATTCTTGTGAAGCAATAGTCCTGTAAATTTGGGTCAGTGACAGGACCTGTGTGTAGCAATGTCTCAGGAGTCCAAAACCCAATGCCACACCTCCCATTGGTCTGGAGGAGCCTGAGCATCTTTCCATGCAGCTGTCTGTTCTCCATCGCCCTGTTCAAGTTACAGGCTGACAGTGCGTTGCCTTCACAGTCAGGACTGGAAGTGTTTGTGAGGCATTGCTGCTTTTATTTGCAAAAAAAACCCAAAAACCCAAACCAAAAAAAGAGCTAAAAAGCTGACACCCATTGTACAAACTCTTAGCATCTAAGACAGAGTAAAATAGCAAAAAAAAATTGAGAGGGAAGAGGAAGGAATGGGACTAGACATCCTGACCTTGCAACAGCCACAGCACTTTGTTTGAGCTTTGATACTGATTTTCAAGGGCTTTTTTCTAAACTTTCAATGGCTAAAAATTGGCCAGACCACAGAAGCAAGGATTACAGCTCAGTTTTTGTTACGACTTTCTGCTCTTAGTGAGAAAAAAGCTGGGGGATTGTTTTAAAGGTAATCCCTGAGCACTTATCTTTGGCCTCCAGATAGCACAGTCTGTTGCTGAGCAAGCAGCCAGCTACGATGTGTAAAACATATTCATTATAAGTACTGACAGACTGCAGTTTAGCTCTGACCTCATGATTAACAGTAGAAAGGAAAGGGTTTGTGTGGGAGGTGAAGTTTTAATCTCCACCTAGGAGTTGCATGAATAAATCCTGTTAGAAAGAAAAGGATCTGAGCACATGCTTTTCACGTATTATTTTGACCATGTCCCCATTAACACTGTGTGAATGATGTCAAACCACAATGCTGGTGAATTTAAAACAAAATAATGTGTGTCACACTACACAAAATTGTGTTCAGAGATTTTAGTTTGGTTTGAAATGGTTTAGATATAATTTTAGAAGGGTATGGGTTACTGGAGATTAATAAATCAAATCCTTGTCTCCTATATTTAACCTTCTTTACCAATGGATTTTAAAAATTATAGTGAAATGGGATGTTGCCAGTTGTGGGGAAAAGGCATTTGCTACAGCTGCTGTGTATTTAGCTCCTAATAAAAGGGGATTTTTCTCTTCTGAGGTTTTTTCCTTTTTCCTTTGGAAGACAACAGTCAAGACAACACAGGAAAATCTGCTACTGAAAAGTTAGCAAACAACCTAAGCAATGCAGGATGCTGATGCTTTTGTCCCAACATATGACTTTTGGCTAGTTCAAGAGTTTTAATTCTCAAATTCTATAGATAAGACCAAAAACCCAAGCCGTCCTCTTACATCTACATATTTTCCAGATTTTTCTCCTATTAGTAATACTAGCAGTTTAACACTAGGAAATGTGCTGCATAGTTACCTTATGACCTTAATTGTGAATAGTTAATTCTGGAATTTGGGGGGGGTAATTTTTCCTTCCTCTGCCCCTTTATGTAGCAAAGTGTTGTTATAGTGAGTTTAATTAAGTGAAAATGTATGTTGGTTTGTATTGTTACCAAAGGTTGCTATGTGCCAATAAATCATAATTAAATGTATTTAGTGTAATAGTAGGAGTCATTCACAGTCAAGTTGCTTGGAACAAATGTTAATTGTTTCCTTAAATGACAAGCCTTTCCAATTCCAATTATAAAGAAAACAACCCAACATCCCAGTTTTGCTAACCAACGGGATGTTTACATTACAAAGAATACCAGTGTTTTATTTATGAGTTATTCAGTATGGTAAAGAGGTACTGTCTGGGGTACCTGGAGGGGTTTGAATGTGCCTTATTTTGTTGAAAAATGGTTGCCAGTGTTCTTGGTGAAGTCTAGTTATGGTTAGGGAGGGGGTGTCTGGTGAAATGCAGAGAAGCAGCCCCAAGGAAAGCTTTGTGGCTTAACTGTGTAGGACAAAGTACTTTGAATATGGACTACATGAACTCTGCTCATGAACTGACTTTTACGGCTCAAATGTGTAATTCAGAAGCAAGCAGTGAGCACATGAGTGTAAAACAATGGGATTATTCAGATGAGTAAGTATCATGCTGTTACAGCTTCAATGAACCATATTTAAAAAAACCCCACCAATGTTTTGTTGTGTGGTGTTGGTGTGACAGCCTGTGTGTACACACGTGCTTTTAAATACTGTTTTTGTAGATGACAAAATGTTTATACAGAAGAACTGCCTGTCCTGTCTGTAAACGTGAGCAAGTGTTCTGGGAGAGAATCCTTTTTTGTATGTTTGGAGAGCATGTGCTGTGTACTGGGGGCATTACCATAGTGCAGAGAAGGACAGAAGGGGTGGTCCAGGAGCGACTCAAAGGGATTGATGCACACAAATCCATGGGCCCGGATGGGATACACCCACATGTGCTGAGGGAGCTGGCGGAGGTGATTGTGGAGCCGGCCTCTATCATCTTCGATAGGTCCTGGACTACAGGAGAAGTGCCTGAAGACTGGAGGATAGCCAATGTCACTCCAGTCTTTAAAAAGGGCAAGAAAGAGGATCCCAGTAACTATAGGCCAGTCAGCCTCACTTCTGTCCCTGGAAAGGTGATGGAACAGCTTGTTCTGGATGCCGTCTCCAAACAACTGGAAGAGAAGAAGGTCATGAGGAGTAGTCAGCATGGATTCACCAAGGGGAGATTGTGCTCGACCAATCTCATAGCTTTCTATGATCTCATCACCGGCTGGGTGGATGGAGGGAGAGCAGTGGATGTCATCTACCTTGACTTTAGCAAGGCTTTTGACACTGTCTCCCACAACATTCTGATAGAAAAACTCAGAGAACAAGGCATGTGGACAGTGAGGTGGGTTGAGAACTGGCTGTTGAACCGGGCTCAGAGGGTTGTGATCAGTGAAGTAGAATCTGAGAGGAGGCCTGTGACTAGCAGTCTTCACCAGGGCTCGGTGTTGGGCCCAGTCCTGTTTAATATCTTCATTGACGACCTTGATGAGTGAATAGCATCTACCCTCAGCAAGTACGCTGATGATACAAAGCTGGGAGGGGTGGCTGATACGCAGGAACACTGCGCTGCCATCCAGCGAGACCTGAACAGGCTGGAGAGCTGGGCAAGGAGAAACCAGATGAAATTCAACAAGAGCAAGTGTAGAGTCTTGCACCTGGGGAGGAATAACCCACTGTATCAGTACAGGCTTTGAGATGACCTGCTGGAGAAGAGCTCTGTGGAGAAGGACCTGGGGGTCCTGGTAGATGACAGCTTGGCCATGAGCCAGCAGTGTGCACTGGTGGCTAAGAGAGCCAATGGGATCCTGGGATGCATTAGGAAGAGTGTGTCCAGCAGGTCGAAGGAGGTTATCCTCCCCCTCTACTCTGCCTTGGTCAGGCCCCACCTGGAGTACTGTGTCCAGTTCTGGGCTCCCTGGTATAAAAAAGACAGGGATCTCCTGGAGAGAGTCCAGACAAGGGCTACGAAGATGATTAAGGGCCTGGAACATCTCCCGTATGAGGACAGGCTGAGTGAACTGGGACTGTTTAGTCTCGAGAAAAGAAGACTTAGGGGGGGCCTAATTAGTGTTTATAAGTATCTTAAACATGAGATGCAGGGGGAATTGGCCAGCCCCTTTTCAGTGGTCTGTGGGGACAGGACTAGGGGCAACGGCTGTAAACTGGAGCATAGGAAATTCCGCACCGACATGCGGAAGAACTTTTTCACAGTGAGGGTGACAGTGCCCTGGGACAGGCTGCCCAGGGAGGTGGTGGAGTCTCCTTCTCTGGAGATATTCAAGTCTCGTCTGGATGCCTATCTATGTAATATGAGCTAGGGATCTGCTTTGGCAGGGGGGTTGGACCCGATGATCTCTCGAGGTCCCTTCCAACCCCTACGATTCTGTGATTCTGTGTGACAGTAACCCCTGGGTGTGCCCAGTCTTCCTTTTTTTGTGGAAGACGTTATGCCGTAGCTCCTCGCCCCTATACACTTTTCTGAAGCCCCAAGGACTGATGGTTAGAGCCAAAAGGAAGGGCACAATTCTGCTTTCATGGCAGTCGATCAGAACAGTGTCAGCATCTCCAATGGCATCGATTTAAACTTAGACTTTGGGGACTTGCATTAACAGAGGAGAAATGCTGCATGTGCAAATGTTGCAGGGAAAAGAAATGAAGACATATGAGTTCACTATTGTAACATTTGGACTCTTTTGAGTCCTATTTACAAACACAAAGTAAAAGAATGGTTTCAGTGAGGAACTCAGTCATTATTAAACTAAACATGTAAAATTAGATTTTTTTTTATTTTTCTATTTGTTGGTCTCAGTTTCTCCAGTCTTTACAATAAACAATTCTGGGAGAGAGGGATTAGAAGCAGCTGCAGGCCTCTGTGTGATCTGAAACGCACAGTAGGAGTATAAGGAATTTAAATATCATTCATTTTCTTTTCCTTTGCTCCTCTTCCCCCACTCCTTCCCCATGCCATTCAACATGGGAAACAATCAGTCATTCAGAGTCGTGGACAATGACCCCCTACCTTTTACAACCCATAACCAAAAATCCTTTGGCAAAGCAGACCTAGATTCCAGCTAGCTCAGCACTGCTGGAAGTCACATTCTGCACTGTTGGATGCTGGGATTCATGAATCACAGGCATGCACTGTACACTGAGTACCTTCAATCAGCTGTCAGAAGCACTGGTTGACCACTGCTTGAGCACTCTATATACTTCCACTTTTGTTTTAACGCCTTTTCAGTTGTCACAATGAGTCTGTGGAACCTCGCTGGAATCAAGTTCCTTTCTGATTAAAATGTCTTTTCTTTAAACTCAGCTTTGCAGCAGGGATGCCAGCCTGAAGGGCGCAGCATAGCTGGGGTACGCTTCTGGTGATTGATACAACTTCACTTCCTTGACGATTATCTCAAATAAATCTCATTGGTATTTTCAGCCATGATGTAGATGCCCTTTACATCCATATAAATCTTCAGGGCAAGGAGAAAATTAGCCAAGTCCAGACATTGATCTTGTGAGGTAAATTATACCTAGGCAGCAGGGGCTCCATTGATAAACAATGAAGCGATGCAGATAACTTACCCGCTTACTTTTAATCAATGCAGCTTCTCACAATGTATTATTCCGGCAAACGGTCTAAATCACTGTGCACTATAAGAGTTGTTTTCAAAACCTTTTAATCTAATTGGAAAATCTTCCTTTCTACTGGTAATAAACACTCACTAAACTGTCTGCACCTAAATGAGCTGTAGTAATTTATGTGAGCTCCCCACTGCTTTTTCTCCCTTTAATCAGACAGACTGCTTTATGTCTTTAACTAATGAAACCTAAGACTTCACCAAGTAGATTTGATCAAATGCTACTACTGAATAAATCTTCATTAACACTGACATGTCCCACATCCTCCCCATGTCCCACTTCATCATTAACTCAGAGCAACATCATCATAGGAAGGTGATGGCCACTACTTTATTTACATATATAATCAAGCAGTAGTCATCAATGTCACCCAATAAGAACATGAAAAGATAATTTATTGGAGCTTTTTGCCAGGGCTTAATAATAATAACTACAGTGATGCTTTTTTTCCTAGAAAGGAAATCTCAGTACTCTAGACATGTGCTAGAAGTGCCACCAGCTGCATAAACCTTCATAGAAAGTTTTCCTGGTTGTAACAGGTATTCAGATTTCTCCTTCCCCTTGATAAATAAATATTCCTCCCCCAGGCAGTGTCTTTCAGAGGTATTCACACCATCCTAGGTTGCAGGAACTGTACAACAGATTACCAGTGATCCACATTCTTGTTACCTATCACAAACCCTTTGATGGTATTGCTGTATACTAACCTGAGCAGCAACTGTTGTTGCCCCGAATAGGCCAATATCAACTAGAATTAAAGTTATGAAAGAAAGGCAAACTGATTCTCTGTCATGCAAAACAAAAAACTTGATGGTGCAAGAAATAGGTATTTGAACCAATGAGTGGTGGATTTTAAAGGTAACAGAATTAGTGGCAGGCAAGGATGTCTAACCATGCCCATAGGTACCAAATAAAATGACAAATATGTTATTTTTGGATTTTCCCCATTGACTGACGTGACTTTTTGACTCATGTAAAAAAACAATGCTCAGAATACCAGCTGTATGTACGTCACAGTGTTCTCAGCTTTAATGTCCCTTATAAAGTTGATTCTATCCTACCTTTCACTGGAAAGTCAGTAGAAATGAAGCCTTTAGAAAGTCTTTGTGTGGCTTGTCAAACATTCAGTAAGTGATGAAAGACAAAAAAAGTTAGGAATGCAAAAGCTGCTACTTTTGTGGGAATTGGGATGAGCGTTGAAAGGTGAGTTGGGAAATGCATATTGAAATGAAGTGGGGGGATAGGGGTTGTGATGACTAAGACTTTAAAATGATAAACTAGACAAGAAGCAGCCAAGGAACAGTTCATGGGAGCCAGTGATAAGGTCAGATAGGTTGAAAAATAAGGTAATTTTGGCAGTGGAATTTCTCAGAGGTCTGTTGCCTGGCAGGCAATGAAGGCAGGACAAAGAAGTTGGCAGACATGCATGCATCCTCCTGCACATACTATGTTTCACAGAAAAAAATAAAATGTGCTGTGATTTTAGAGAGAGGGATGAATAAACAAATACTTTCATACCATGAAATGGAGAGTAGAGGGTAACTTGTGTTACAGGAAACTGTATTTAGGTTTTCTTTAGGCCTTTCTCTGCTATTTGCAACTTCCATCTCTAAAAGTTATCAAGGGATAACTTTTCCCAAGGTTAGTATTCGTCTCTGGAATGTGTTTAGCAATCATTGTTTGGCCTTCTATCCTAGACAAAATATATAAAATAATGTGAGTTATAGATTACTTTGGAGAATAGCTAGACCTTGGCCAGAATTTTGATTGCCCAGGGAAGATTTTAGCTAGAGTTAGCTCTATCCACTTGCATTCCTGAGAGTTTTATGTTCAGTAGCTCTAATAGGAGAAGATAAAAGGAAAAATCATAGGAGATGATTCATATTATAGGGATTATTTAGGTCATGTGTTTCTTTAATCATGAGTAATAATATCAGCTCTCATACAAAAATACTCTGCTGTGGAAAGAACATTGTCTAAAAGATGTAGATGAAAGTACATGTGCTGAGTACACTTGGAAAGGCAGGAACAGGTAGAGATTTAAAAAAGAGATACCTGCTAGCCCATGGTTAATAATATTAATTTGTTGGATTAAATATAACACATATGTCGATCGAGTATATTACAGAAGGTTTTGATATCTATCAAGAATATTCCAAAGGTGCATGAATTTAACATGGAAATCATTTTGCCCTGATGTACGCACAGTGACTCTGGTTACTGAAAGCACTGTTGACTAGTGTTATATTATAGTGTGGTATGGTGCATCTCTCAATAGCTGATGTTTTGTGTTGGCAAGAAAGAATAGGGGTGGATCTGCCAGTCTGTGATGAGTAAGAATAGCTATGTAGGCTGTCAAACAAACAAAAACCATCACTTCCAGAACTGCTGAGTTATTCTGTAACAACTGTAGAAGTCCTGAGGCTTTGGAAAGCTCCATGGCTAGAAAATACATGGTATAGATGTACACATGCTTCTATGTATGAGAAAGGATACAGACCTTTGTGTAATGATTCCCATTATAGCCCTGTGTTACACTTTCCTATAAGAAAGGAAGTCACTTTGCCTTCAGATACTTGGTACACACATACATGCTGGATTAAAAAAAAAAAAGTGTCGATGTACTTTCTGAGCAACAGACATCACAGAATTCCATAAATACATCATTCATCTTTCTGGGCTACTATCTTGTTTTTAAAGGGAGCATTCTGCTTATCCATTAAAAAAGTGCATATGGTCTATTTGGGCCTATTGCCTGCCAGTCACTGCTTTCCTTGTTTTCTTCTGGTTTAGCCTACTGAATGTGAAAAAAGGTGCTGTGATCAACTTGAAAGTGCATGCAAACAGAATCAAAGAATAGAGCATGTTTTACAGCTTACACTGTGCTACTGGAAGCCTGAAACCTGTAGGTCAATGGCACTGTTTTATTTCTTTTTCAATGATGGAATAGAGAAAAAGATGAACTACAAGATGATCAAAAAGCTTTTCTCCACTGCTGCTCCTTAATATACTGTTCTCTATAATATAAATGCTATAATAAATCATACTTTCTGTTTGTTCTATGTCTTGGGGTCAATGCTTAGCACACTCTGTGGAACTAGGGTTTTGGTTTTTTTTTTTATTTTGTTTCAATGAAAGTCTGCGAATATGCTCCAGCCAGCTTATCTGATTGTTTGTTCTGCTCAGCTAAGCAAACCATGCAAGTGTGACTTAACTAAATTATCTGCTGCAAGTCTATACTGGTGTCATTCCAGTGGAGACTTCTCCATCTGCTTCATTTTATTCCCTTTCTTGTATCTTTTTTCCACTCGTTTTATTTGTTAAAAGTGGTTCAAAACAAATATAATCATAAAAAGAAGCTTTATATAGTTTCTCTCAGCAAGCATCTCTGATCTAAATGCCAAAACACTTTAAATTGAAAGAATAGGGTTTCTTGACCTAAAGTGAATTTATTAAAACAGGCAGCATTCTTGGCCTTAAAGTAGTTTCGGTTCAAATTACAAGAATGAAAAGATTACCGATTTTAGTCAGCTAGTTTCCCCAATTTTAAAGGACTGGACATGAGATGTTATTAAAGCTCTAGTTTTGATCAAGAATAATTGTTACAGTTGTCTATATTTAAATCTCAGCCTCTGGGAATAATCTGTGGTCAGATTTCTTGGAAAGAAGAACTGATTGGTCAGACTGTGAAGACCTGAAATAAGCAGAAACCAATTTAAAAAAAACAGTTATAGAGCTAGAAGATCTTGTTTAGCATAGTTTATTTCTCTTGAGTTTCTGAGTTGCTGAACCACTCTGAGCATCCCATGCTAAATCTTTTTGGGAACTGAGTATGAAAAGGGATTCCCAGTTGGCCTGTGAGACTGATGGCTTGAAAAGCTACAACTGAGCAGGCATCAGACAGTCCTCTCGGAAAGTAGAGCTTAACAAGAAGTATTCTGACAAGTATGAAAGGACACTTCTCTTTTAAAAGGCATATTTTAGCCCATCAAGATGCAGAAGGGGAGATGAAAATTTGCAAGCCATTTTTGCAAACATATCCCACGGTTTTATTTTTCCTGTTGTCAAGCCATGCTCTCAGCTCAACGTTTTGTATTTTACTTTCCATGATGGTGTGAAACTCAATTTCAAAGTAATCAAGTTTATGAGATACTTCTTTTCCCAGTCGAAACAGTCTCATTTGGCTAAGAGTCTTCATTGCCAATGAATCTTTGAAACAGTTCTTGCTGAATGAGGGAACACTGTTATTTAAAACCTTCCCTCAAATGCAAAAACACTGAGGAAATCAGTGGATGAGAGGATACCTGCCATTAAGATCAAAGCAGAAAATATGACTAATGGTATGTATTTCTCACTAATTACAGAGGCTTATAGGACATCTCCCTGTGTAATCTAGCTTTGGATCAATAAACTGAAAAAAATATATACTGTACCAATTTAAAATGAATTCTTCTTACCATTTCAAAGATGAATAATTTGCTTATAATGTACTTTTTCCCTATTGTATCATACTCATATACTTCTATTGCAGAAGTTGAGCAAGGCCTCCTGTAATTGACAAGCATTAGTGATATCTTACAGTGGGAGAAAGAAGCCCAGCTGCCAACTTTTCAGTGGGATAATTACACTTCAGAGTGCATCAGTCCAAAGTTGATGTGTGTTTTCTAAGGAAACTTCATCTGCATAGGTAAATATAAAATCAACATTTATATTGAGTGAAAGATTGAATAGAAGAGAGAGTGAAGATATGATTGACAGATGTAAAAGCATTTTCATTTTGAAAATTATTGGTGTTAAAGAGATCTTCCATTTGCCAGAGAAAAGTCATAATATGCTGGAAATTACAGGCAAGGTAGTCTGATTGAAAGGTAGTACCTATCTATCATACTGAGAGTGGTACAAACTACCAAAGGGGTTGTCTACTGGCTGGACAAAAGTGGCATTCTCTGTCTTTGGCCTTTAGGTGAAGGCTCAAGGTGCAATATATCTCTCATACCTTTACATGTCTAAATAACAAACATTCTCATTTGAGTTAATTGCCTAGTCCGCTTTTATAGTCAATGAGGAGAAATGGGCACTTTCAGCCAGTGATTGACCTGATGGATTGTCATTGAGTGAGACAAGTCACACCTTCTCCAAATGTCTAAATTTTACTGAGATAAATCTTGCCCAAATACCTTCTGTGAAATATGGTTCGGTCATGCTTGGGCAACTGGAGTCAGAGCTGGGCTGGTGGAAAAATTCTCCAGCTCAACTGAGCCTCCAAGGTTGCTACGAAAGGAAGACCATCAGGACTGCACGACCTTAAATGCCATGAAGCGCCAAGTTTGAGGTCATACACCACACCTGAAATTCTTACTTTGCTTTTTATAAAGTGCTTAGGGAAATCACTGTGTCTTTTGTATCTATAAATCAATTGAAATCTGTCCAGATTTACCATGCTCATAGATGTTGATGTCCTCTGTATATAGGCATAGTTAAGAAGAAAGAAACTTAGTACCAAAGTAAATGATATATATCATAAAAATGATAGAAGAGAATATAAATATAAAATTGGGAAAATTTACTAGGTAAGTGGAAAGCTTCAATTTTTATACTCCTGTATTATATATCATTACAATTCTATCCAGCTGTTCGTTACTTGAAACTTGGTTAAAGTCCTATATTTAAAGATTTATAGACTAGTTTCTTTATAAATATAGTATGTAATTATCTGTGACTTATTGGCATACTACGACAAAACAGAATGACTGTCATTTGTGCCTTGGAAGGAAAAGGTCACACTATATTTATATTTCCTGAGTTTATGGTATACTGAACACATGAATTTGATAAAACATGGTGCAATAATATTTTGCGAAAATCACAGAATACCCTGAAACCAAATGTCAGTGGTCAGCTGTTCTTGGGCATTGCAAGAATTCACAATCAGCTGCTTTTTTTTTTTTTGCTTTTCTGTGTCCCTGTGTGTCAATTTTGTGCCAGTTCCTGTGAATTTTGTGTGTCATAAAAGGATAGATCTGTATTATTCTTTACAGGCTAAAAACATATAAGTGATTGGTTGGGTTTTTTCCTATGTAAAATTTAGCGAGTTGTAAAACATCTGTAGTGAGGATGACGTTTTTGTTCGATATAAATTCCCACAAATTAAGCATACTACCTCCTTATCCACAGCTCAGGTGAATAAGCGGACAGCATGGGAAATGTAAGGGCTGATCTTTTCATGTGTAAAATTACTGCCCTCTGATTTCCCTTATTTTCTTTTTTCCTTAGGGTTTTATATTTTTTCACAGCAGTAGTTTTCTCTTGAGCTACTCTTGCAACCAACACATGCTCCCGTACCTACGTATTAGTGCAATAGCAATAGCTCAACAGCTAAAGCTGGGTTATGCAGTGGATCTTAACAAAACTGGGCTCTGAATACCCAGTAACTGAATAGTGCAAGACTGAATGAATCCCAAGTTACAGCTAGTGCTCAAGAAGATGCTCATAATGCAGAAAATAACTAGTATGCCACATAAGGAAGGCTCCTTTGAGGACTCCCTTTATTTTGAATTTGGTTGAGTGGTGTTTTCTGGTCAAACTAGCAAAGAGGCAAGCAGGTCTCACTACCCATGGGTTTGCACCATATATGTAGATTTCGAAAATGTCAACAAATTTTCAGCTGTTCAGGTTTTGTATTGAATTGAATTCATGTCATGAGTACATCCTGGTGGTTTTCCTTCCTTTGCTCCTTTCCTTCCCCACCTCCAGTCTTGAGATATCTCGAATCACTCACTGATTCTCAGCTTATGCGTTAGGACCTGAAATACTGAAATGTAGCTGGAGAGATAAAAATAGCAATCCCCTGTCATTTACTAGCTTGGCAGGCCTCCCAGCCAGTCTTGCACAGATTGCTCTTCGTGCCCATGCTTTGAGTGTGACTCATGCAGTAATGGCATCAGGGCATCCTTGGCACGGCTTTGCTTGGCTACTCTGAAGAAATGCTTTTACTGACAGTGTGTGATGTGAATCAGAATCACACCATCCTACTTAAGCACTGGTGTGGTTGACCACCATTTCACTGACCCTCTGCTATAATGATCCCTCCACATCTTTTCACGCTACCATGGTTTTTTGTCCCTTAGCAGCAGAGGCTGGTCCAGCCACCCCATCACAGGTTTGCTCTCTTTCCAGGAATAAATAGGCACATAAATATGGCAGTTTTCTGGCCCTGGAGACGCAGTGGCACACACATACTTATCATCTTTCTTACCTAACAGATTTATCAAATAGTGATTGCTGCCAACGCCACCTTGAAATTTGCTCTCTCTTTGCATTTCCACCTTACTTGCTTTTAACTCCCTGCCGCCAGTCATTACTGCTGTCACAGACATCATAACTGAACAAAGCATGAGACTAAATCTTGACACCTTTGATATTGGAGAGGATAACTAGCAATAGCACCAGCTACAGAAAGCTCTATAGCTCCTTCACTGCTTTTTGGAGGCATACCCCACTGTTCTGGAAACAACAGGAAACAAGTTTTCCACCTCAGGAACCATATGCAGCTGTATTCTTGCTTGTGGGACCACTGCCAGGCTACAGCCTATGCTGCCACTTAGTACAGCTCACTCACAAAAGTCATTCAGGAGGTCAGTACACACATAGACGTGTATGCAGACCAAAGACAGACAATTCCTGCAGTAGCAACACTGTACCAACAATGTTGTAGGGATTTTTTTCAGAAGTTTCTTCCAAGGCTGTTGCTGACCATAGACCGCTGGTCCATGGACGTTTCTTCCTGGGAACTGCCTGCAAGTGTCTCCTAAGCATGTCAAGGGAAACATTCTATGTTGTGCTGACTAAGTGCATGTCAGATGCAGTGCAGTACAGCATGTGACATAAACTCATGTCCTGTGTGATTACGTGATCTTGCTAGATCTGAGTTTCATTCCTAAACAAAAATAGCCTAGTATTAATGATAACAAAATGACATAAAATTTGTATAATGCTTCTTTCTTTTCCTGTTTCCATCAAATTTGTGGGATGCCTCTAATTATCTCACAAGGGCATGATGAACTTTTTAGGATTAATGTGTGAAACCCTTAGCTACTGTAAATTTTGATCATTCAGCTAAAGTAAAAGAGCTACTTGCTCTTCTGTACCTGATCTTATCCATCTTAAGACACTGTATTTACTTCAAAAGAAAACACACTGCATTGAACCGACTTAAGAAATCTCATAATTTAAGAACATTTTAAAAGGCCCTTATAAAAAAAGGCAACGTGTTGTTCTTATACCTTGCAATTACTGTGTTTTAAGTGTAGGACCTCAGGAACTGGGAAATTTTGTTATGCATGTGAAAGCATGATTACTTAATGCATACTGCCACTGAGGGATTCTTTCCGTTATTGCAGAATATGATGGCATGAGCAAAATGAGAGGTTGACTCTGATGCAGAAAAGAAATGGACATATCTTGGGCAGTAAGCCTTGGTTCTTGAAAATAATTGTCAGCTGAGTTGATTTTTGACTTTGGTGAGTAATGGATTCAGTACCTTGGCTGGTTTCCTAAAAACATTCAGCAGGCATCCTGGGAAGTGCTCCTCTAATCCAAGTCTTTTCTTCTCATCTGTAGAGTGCCTGGGGATAAGTCTCAGTTGGCTGTCGATTTGGGAGCCCTCAGTAAAAGTGCTCAGTGTAGGGAGGCTTTGTGCAAGACAGATGGCTCTTATTACAGATCTTTGCATTACAAATCGAGGGTAACTGATCACATGACAGGGGGTCTTGCTCTTGCTTTCTCCTTCTAGGCAGGTGTCCTTTGTACAAAGGTGGGATCTCAGGCTCTTTTGCAATGAAAAGCACAGAAAAGATACAGGAAACTGCTGCCCCTATTGGGTATCTGTGATAGCTTCTGACCCAATATTTTGGTCAAGTGCAGGGTAGTATCTTGTCCCAAAGGAGGCTAAGGTAAAATCAAGCAAACAAAACCACTAAGAGGACAAGAATTCCACATCCATCCATCCATCCATCCATCCATCCATCCATCCATCCATCCATCCATCCAGAGATCGATCTATTCCCAGCAGCAATTTACCTTGGAGAGAAGTTGTTATTTATACTTCATTTCTAATGAAGAAACTGGCTTTACAATATACTGTATTTTGGGGCAACTGTATTTTAGTCCATTTCCACAAAGATGATTTTATAAGGAGGTAGGTGGAGTGCTGTTTAACAAACACCATTTCTATGGAGGTGCTGTACATATTAAACAATTAATCATCTTTTATATAGTCTGCTTTTCTCCATTCTGTTCCATTAAAGATAGAAGTTTCAGTTCTGGTGCCAACATGCCCTTCTTCAGCTTGTAACTGTGGCTCTGCAGCGTAAAACACTGCTGATATCCATAGAATCAATACATCCTTTGGATAACATGGCTTCCTAGATTTTAATCTAGTTGGACAGAGCCTGTGTGTCTTTGTCTCTCCTTGCTGGTACTGACTTCAGCACATTTAGCCCCAGCAGATTGGAAATACGATCACCACTTGTGGCTGATGCACAGTTATAAAACATTATGAAAAAAATATCTTGGAAGCATAGTGATAATGATCAAACTGGGACTTTGTCCTGTTTGCTTCCTTTGCCAGGTTTGTTCTCCTCTTTTAACTCAGGTGACAAGTTGGAAGCTATCATATAGGTTATCTATATATTCAGTATATGAAAATGCATTAAAGTAATCTTTCTTCTTGTTGTTGGTGATGTGAACATTTTTGCTGCTCTTTTGTATGCAAGTTCAAACCAGGACATGGACTCTGGTGCCTTACAAATTCATAGAATTTCAGAATTCAATTGAAATGTTACAGCTTGATCCTGTCTGTGTCTGGTAATCGTGCCTAAATCAGAGATTATCAAATGTTCTCCTTTACGTTATTCTTCTCCTTAAACCCTAGGCAATATATACAACAATGTAAGCTTTAGAAAGTCATTCTCCTGTTTTGCCTGATCCCTAATTGCTTCAAGCTGCAAGAAAATGTCAATCTATCTAATTATCTGGTTACTCCTCTCCTGGGTCCTATATAATCTGCAGGTGTGCACAGTAATGTGGTTTGTAGGTCTGACTGACCTAGTGCACCTTCCATTTATTAGACCTGCCTTTAGCAAAGTTGATCAAACCTCTTGTGTCTTTGAGACACTGTTATTAATTTGAACTCCATCAGACAACGCTGGATATGAAACTAATAGACTACAGGGAATTGTGAGAGTAAGGTTATAGAATCCAACCAAGAGTGTGTCCAATTAGCTAGGTAAATCTTGGGTTTTTGGCCTTTTTCTTTTCAAAATACCTGGACAATCTTATTCTGAATTCTCTGTTTTAATTGATTTTGTGGAATTAATGTATAAAAGGGAACCTACTGCTTTCTTACTCATATACCTGTAAGGGGCTTCTTGGTATGTTTGGCTTTTATTCTCTTGTTCTTTTAGAGTTTTCTTTTTTTTAAAAAAACCCACCAAACTAGATCCTAAAGCAACAGCTCTACACTGTCCTTATTTTAATACCTCTTTATTGTATTATATTTATTGTAGAAATACAAGAAATCTTTTTACTGTATTACATTTCATTGTATAAATACAATAACTGCATTTAAACCAGTTAAAGCAGCTTAAAATACATCAGACCCTAACAAGACCCTAAGCGTGTTCAGTTTAGGCTTGAGATGCAGCACTTTATAATGTATCAAATGATTAAGGAAATGATGTTTCTAAATGTGTCTCCAGTTTTATATTTGCACAGTGAATTCCTTGGAAGGAATTATGTGCAGGAAGATCCAGTGGTTGATATACACCCCATGTGCTAACATCAGTTAGGCTGCACAAGTGTGCTGATGATCCAGGACCTGTGGTGAATGAACGCAGCTCAAGCCTGTTGGAATGTTTGAGGATTCAAAAATACTGTGTTAAACTTCAAAGGATGGGAAAAATTCTGTGCACTTCCTAATTTTCACCAGAAGAGGAAGTGGAAGTACCATAATGAGAAATACTGCCATAGTTTTCAGCTGTGAGTACAGTACAGTTTGTGCAATACTATACCCCCAAAATTTAGTGGAGCTTTTATGTAGAAAGCTTTCCAAAGCATGGATAATTTCTTATGGGCCATTCTCAATAATACACAAGCCCAGACTGAAAAACGAAAGGACACCATCAAAGCTAATAACTAAATAAGATCATGAAAGCTAAATATTTTATGTCTTCTGCAAAATTGGCTCCAAAACACTTGGCTGATCAATACAAATGAGTATGTTTAACATTTGATAATGTAATGTAAACAATCAGGTAATCTGGTGTTGAGTTAGTTAATGTCTATATGATTTTTTGATCGTGATAGGATTTCCAAAATCCCCAGTCCCAATCAGATAATTAATTGCTACCATATTACCCTTGCAGATTGCATCAGAAAATACTTTGTTCCCGTACAAAATACTACGCTTTTAAGATTTTTAAACAAAATATATTTCTTCTCATCAGAAAAAACAGCTTTTTATTTTAAATTGGTAAAACTGTAAAAATCATACCCCAAAGCATCGTTATAGACATTTAATCAAACAGAGATTTTAATTTTTCCCCTTGCATATCTTATTGTAGTCTCCAG
Organism: Gallinula chloropus; assembly: GCF_964237585.1. NCBI lineage: Eukaryota > Metazoa > Chordata > Aves > Gruiformes > Rallidae > Gallinula > Gallinula chloropus. Next base: position 68,817,104 of record NC_140088.1, on the reverse strand, counting down.
GCCAAAATTCTGATCAGCCCGACTCATTTTGCAAGGCAAACAAATGTGGGAAAATAAGCATAAAATCAGAGGCTGCCTTTCTTGTCTAATACTGATAGTGCATCATGTGGCAGTGTAATACTAGAAATTATATAATAGATTTGAAACTCAGGGCAGAGGTATTTTGTAAGAGGTGAATCCCATATGACAAGGCTAACCATTTCACTTGAAGTATTTTTTGCTGCATTTGAAATGAATAGCTACTTACTTGGGGAAAGGAACAATACATTATTTATTATCTAACATGATGCCACTGCCTGTGCAATGAAAACCTCCAACCAAATTGATGAGGGGACCTGGAACAGTGGGGTGGGCATGGGCTAAGAGCATCATATTCATTACAAATTTAGATGGTAAGATAACACCTTCCCAATGAGAAAAACTGCTGAGAAACCCTGGCCTTTATTAATGGGCCTCATGAGTCAATCTGCAGCAGTGATGTATCATGCTCATTTAGGGAAATGATGTGCTGTGAAAATGCACTATTTTAAAGAGCAAGAGAGTGGATAGAAACAAGAATATGCCATAAGGAAGCTCAAATCTCTTATGATGTATGCTGATTTTTGGGTGGTCCTCATTTGCACGGCTGTTTAAGCAAGCACTCTAAATGGAAATGCACTTGACATTTTTGTGACTAGCTGTAATCAAACAGCATTAGAATTCAGCTGATCTCACAGAAGATGATTAAACAAATTTCTTGTTCATTCCCAGTTCCTTTTAATGGGAAAATGGAGGGAGAGGACATGTTGATGAAAATGATCCCAGATGGAAAACAGTGTCTTAAAATGAGCTTGGAGAGGAATGCCAATTTCCACCATCCCTCCGTTCCACCCCCCCACTTCCCTTCCTAATGCAAGGATCCCAACACTGTATTATGTTAATAACCACAGGAGCCAGCATTCACCTATGGTTTTCTGGGACTCTTACAGAATAAATATTCAGTGAAAAGCCTCGGGATTTAGCCTAACACTAACAGAGTGCTGGGTGCTAGATGAGGGGGAAGTTGTCACTGGTTTTCAGAGCAGCTGTATTCACACTTCATATAATGTGCATAAACTCTCTAGTACCTGGTAGCACAGTTACTTGTTCTCTCAGTCAATAATATTTAAAGACTCTGTGCCTTTTAGCATCTACAAAACTTGTTATTGAAGTATATGAGTAACTTCTATATAGAGTCCAGTATCTATTGTAAAGCACTAACTGGACCCTAAAAAACCCTCTGGACTTCCTAAATGTTAAAAATCATGGCCTTGGACTACAGCAGTGCTTGGTTTTTTTGTACTGTACTCTGGGAGATATGTTTGTTTTTCTGTGAATTCATTTACTTCAGTGAGTGTTTTTTGCTGTTAATACCAGTGGGATCCCCAAGAGTGAATGTCATCCTTGTTATGCTGGGAAGGCAGTATGACAGAAGGAGGTTTTGCAGGGTTTTCTGAAGGCAGAGTCAACATGCAAGAAGTTTCCTTGGGGGCTGTGGTCATAAGATCCCTGCAGCTGGCAACACCTGGTTCCACGCTCTGCTGCTGCTGGAGCACTGTCACCTGCCTCCTCCTGGAGGGTGGCAGCTGTCTTGGCAGCTTACAGGGCAAAACAGAGTCTGCAGAGGAGGCTGATTTCTGAATCAGTTGATGGCTGGGAGCGATGTACGTCTGTGTGTGTGTTTGGGGGTGTTGGAACAGGGCCTTGATATGGTAACAGGTGTTGTAAAGCAGAGAAGCCGTACAAGGGCGATGGAAGCTGTTGGTGAGTCACCTCTGGATGGGAACACATGAGGGCACAGTAACAAGAACAGATGCACATTTATTTAAGAGAAATAAGTCCTTCCTTTTACACACCAGAAATGGCCTAGGATTTGTAGGACTGAGCAGAAACTGGGCATGTTGGAGGGCTGGGGCATGCCACATGGTGTGGAATGAAGTCCTTATTGAAACACCTGGAGAGTGGGGCTGAAAGCAGCCCTGAGAGATTATAACAATGGGGCTGGAGGCCCATCCAGGGCTTGCACCTTGGTGACAACTATCACAGCTTCATTAGCAGGGGGTCCTGGTGCTCAGTGTCTCTGTGGGGCAGCTGGGAGGGCAGGAGCAGTCCATGCAAAGGGGGTTAAAGGGGGCTGTGGTCTTAGGAAGAAAGGTGGGACAGGTTGAGACGCCCCTTGGGGGAATGGTGGGCTCTTGCCAGGGTGAAGCTGTGCTCCCAGCCCATCAAATGAGGTGGAGATGTGTGGGCTGCCCCAAATCCCTGCAGGCATCATGTCAGACACCATGGCCTTGCTTCTACCAGCACGATAGCAGGGTGGCAGTGCTGCCCACATGAGCCCCTGGCTTCATCCCCATTGCTTTACTGCTGCTAGATGTGCCTGAAATAACAGTTTTCGCTGGCTGAATGCAGAAGTCAGTTATTTGTAGGGACGATCTGAGGGTCTTTCATCTGTCCCCTCCAGAGCATGGTTTTCACAGGTTTTTAGATGACCTCTGAGGTAATGAATGTCCCCTGAAATGGCTCCCACAGAAAGAAAAGGAATCTGAAATCTGCCCAGGTGAGTGAGCAGTTGGTGCAGCTAGTTTCAGTGTTTGGGGGAGGAGGAAAGCATTTTGGGAGGACAGCTCTTTGTTTAGCTACAGCCAGGAAAGTTTGCTTCTCACATAAATAAGAAAACAGCTTGTTAGTTGGTCAGAGGTCTCCCAAACTAGGGGTTTGTAAAGTTTAAGTCTATCAAATGCTAGATAAGACCAGATTCCTGTCAAAAAACTAAATACCTTGCCTTGGTCAGATATGGACTGTCCCACTGACCCTGACCTGGAGTCAGTTTCCCACCTCAGGAAGGGATGGGGGTCTGGGGTGAAGAAGCATTTGTGTAGGGTCTGAACTGGGAGCTGAAGGGGTGGAGAGTTGGCCTCACAAAAAGAACCCCCTTGCTTATGTGCTGGAGTATCCCAGCTCAGAGAACCTCAGAGGCAGAACATCATGTCTTTCTAATGGGCAAGTCACCATCAGTCAGACAGATTCCCTGCAGTGTTTAACTGAGGTTACTACTAGTGCTGACCCACCTTGTGGTTCCCTGAAGGACTGAGAGAAAACTCAATATACCTGGCTAGACAATATTGAAATAATTGTCTTGAATTATTATTTTTTAAATGCTATTGTAAACACTGATTATGTCATCCAATGCTGCTGTAAGCTTGCCACCTCCAATTGCTGATTGATTTGGTTGTAGCTGTTCTGGTGTCCTTTTTCTTGGTCTTTTTTTCCTTTTTTTTTAGCATATCATTTTCTTTTTTCTGTTCTTTAAAGATAAATGAGTATTTTACGGTAAATTATGAAATGTCTGTTATTCACCTCAGCTCCCAGAGCAGCTCTAGAAATGTCGCTCTATTCTCTCAGGATGGATATACTGTAGCAGTAATAGTTTGCATTTATATAGCACTTGTCATCCTAGAAACTCTAAGTACTTATCAAACTTTCACTGATTTAATATATATTCATTGCAGCTATAGAATTTTTGCTGGAAGATCCTTGTCAAAATTCCATTGAAATCAGCTCAATGTCGCAAGATCGCGACCATCAGATCTAATTACAGCTTTGGGGACCCTGATATCCACATGCGTACACCTCCTCTGTGAAGTAAGTACTTAATAAATCATTGTTCTTCATGTTGCTCTTGGGAAAACTGAGTTGTGGCATGTTCATGGAGCAAATTTCAGTGTTTGTAGCAGAACTGAGACCCTTTTTTTTTTATTATTATTCAGACTGTTGCTCCATCCACTCAACTTTGTGCTTATTTGGGTAAGGCATTTAGAAAAAATATGCATTTATTTAATCTGAGCTCTGCATTTTGCCTATGCTTGGATGATCAGGTCCTAGTGCTCTTCTCTACTCTCCTGATGAGACTACACAGGTCTCCTCCTCTTTGTTAGGACTGGATGAATATCAGTGAAGGCAGACAGTGGTCCTTTATGATTATTAGTAAACATTGCCTTCCCTAAAGATTAGGAGGAGTCCATGAGGAAATTACATGACTGGGCAAGTTATATACCTAGAAGAATCCTTCCATTGGAACTGTTCTGGTCAAGACTGTTTAGACAGCATAGGCTGTGTAGTGATTAAAACATCTAATGAAAAGCTTTCAGTATATGCAATACTAGTTTTGACTAGTCTGAATTAATTTTATTTAGGAAGCAACTGCTAATTGAGGTTAAAATAGAAGAAGTTGAGTAAGTGTTTGTTTTATATCATGTCTTTCAGCAGAGGAAGATGTCAGGGCCCAGATAATTATCTGTATTGGATATAATTTTTTTGAAGTTGATGTATATTTAAAAATACATATTTAGACTCATATTTGGAAAAATGAAACATGTCAATGTTTACTGATCCTTTTCTCCCTGGCTAGTGTAGTCTTACTACTATCTGAGAAGGGCTGAGGTTTACTTTTTTAAACTTCTACATCTTTAATACCACTTCTTTCTTTTTGTTACAAAACTGTTTTTCTAAAGATTTTTTCTGAAAAAAAACCTCAACTTTCTTGTCCAAGAAGTGCCACTTGATATAAAATCTAACATACAACAGAACAACTTCCTCCATAACAGGCCTTTTTTGTTTATAACTGAGGAGTGTACCTACACTGTGCACTGTAGCAAGCGATGTCTCTTTCTACCTTTGAGCATCTGCATTTTGTAATCTTTGCAAATAAATCTAGTGGTGTGCATATCTTCTTCATCAACGTCAGTGTCATGTTAGTCTTTGGCCTGTCCTAATTGATTGTTTTTCATTCTTTTGCTATGATTTTAAGTAGAAGAGTGCAGTGAGTCTTACCAATAAACCTATTGTTTCAAGATATGTGTCTGTCTCTCTGAAACTAGGGTTATTACTACTGCACTATGTACGTCCTTTGCTTTTGAGGTTCAGTGTATGCATTAGTATTAGAAGACCTGAATTGCATTGGCAAATAGTCACAGAGCCTAGAGATTTTGAGAGAAAAATGTTATCTCGCTTTGCAGAAATAAAAATAGTATGCAAGGTTTGAATTCCCTTAATGAGAAAGTACTAAACTCCCTTCAGCATGAAGCAAAGGGATGGTAGTGTGCATTTGGGAAGTCAACACAAAGCAACTGAGGCAGGGCAATTTGTTTCCTTGTGGTACTATTTTTCATATCAAAGCCTTCAAAGAATACAGAAAAAAGGCAAAGAACATGCATAGGTGATTATGATAGCTGCTACAGCCGTCTCTGAAATGTTTTTAGAAATGTAGATAGATAAAACCTTTTGCTCCAAAATTTACTGTTTCTTTCTTCTCTAAACAGACTGACCACTTTTCTTAATTAAAAACTAGTTCTTCTATGTAGATATGCAATTTCCCCCCTCTCTTTTAGGTTAGAAGGTTCGAGAAAGTATAGCTTTATTTGTGTGGGACAAATCTCCACTTTGCATGCTACAGTGCAGAATGTGGTTTTCACAGACTTTGTGTCTTATATCAGCCTGTGTATTTGAAAACATACATGAGAAATTTCTCCACATCTTTATTTGCTTTTTGCTCTGTCTCAACTGAGACTAGATAAAATAGTAATGAACTCTTTTGGGGTGAGTTTTTCCTGGCCTCTTTTCTCAAAGAATCCTGCAGCACTCTCCCTTTCAGTAGCCCTGGTAACCTTGCCCTCAGTGCTTCATTGAAGATGCAACCACAATTTCTTTCAGCAAGGGTTCTTGAACTTGTATGACACCAAGCAGAGTTTTGAGCAATGTCAATTTAATCATGATAACAGTGAAAGAAAAAATATGCAGCTCTTGAGGCTCCTTTCAGGAGAGAAGGATGTATTTGGCCACCTACTAGGGAGACTTTGGGGAGGTGGGGGGGGGAAGCAAATAAAAAGTTTTAAAAATCCAAGTTGTATACTTGCACACACATGAAAAGCCTGGTGATTGGTATTCCTCCTGGGTGAGTAGTTGTGCTGTACTATGCCCTTTCATATAGTGCATTGGAAAAAAACATATGGAAATTCCCTGACTGTGCAGGGTCATTGTGAAAGTTAAAATGGACATAAACAGAGGGGACTGGAAAATTCAGGAATCTGTCCAGTTGTTTAAATTACCAATGCTGTAAAGAAGCCAGTGACATTACAGTAGTTACTTTACATTGCATTACAGTCACTTCCATAAAAAAGGGGCGCGTAGAGTGTCAAGATTAATAATAATTAGCTCCCCTGTGAAGGGGATCGGTGTGAGGAGCATCAGTTTGCATTAGCAAGGAAATGTCTCCTGTGAAACAACTGTGCTGGCATCATCATACTCCATTGAGGGGACCCAAAAAAGGATTGCTTGCAGAAGTGTTGAACTTGCAAAAAAGTTTCCCAGATTGTTATTGTTTGCCAACAAATCTGTCTTGTTTTTGTAATTTAGTAACAGCTGCTGTCTTCATTATCACTTCTCTTATTGCAGGCCTTTATCTGAGTGATACTGCATAACAATTTGCTCTACAGCTCTGAAAAATATCTGTGCAAAGCAGAGCTCTGGATGGTAGTGGTTCATGTCAATTTTAAAATAGAAATAGCACTTTTAATTAAAGCAGACTTACGAAGATTGCCGTACATACTAAATATCTACTAAAGGGATATTTTATTCAGGATAAATCACTGTTCTGTTGCCAGTGTTTGAAATATCCTGATAGAGGGTGCTGGTGCTTTATTTTAACATCTGAAAATGGGTCAGCTTCACTTGCCTTTGTTTTTAAATCCCACCGGGTTTTTTGTATTGATAATAAACCCCTCAGAAAAGGCTGGATTTTGTCCTCTTTTTTGTGATGAAGTGTGTTAGGATCAAGTCCTGCAGCAATGTCTTTAAAAAAAAATAAAAATTATGTTTGACAGACTGCTCTTTTCAGGGAGCTGTTACAACTAAGTGCTTCTGTTAGGAAATTAAATGGCCTGTAAATGTCATAGTCTGTGACTGGAAGGATCAGCAAGTGAAGGAAGAGTCAGAGAGATGTAGAACATGAAGACATGCTGGTCTTAATACCCTTGGTCTCTAGTTTGAGAAAACAAAGAGGAAGAACAGGACAGCCCTGTGGAAATGCCTAGCCTAGGTTTCCTTTCTGTTTTTTCATTGAAGGGGAAAATGGAAGTGAAAATTACTAGACTCTATAAAAGAAAAGATGCTGCCTGTTGTCTTGTGGTGGTTTGAAGGAGGAGGGACAGCACTACCTGTGGGGGGATTCCAGGTGGAATTTGATTCAGCTGCACAGTCTTATCTGGAGTGATCGTGTGTGCATGGGAGCCACTTAGGTGGTTCAATCTTTTTGGGAGTGTGTGGCCAGTTTGTTAATGCTGAGTGTAGCCAAATACTGAAGTTGTCAGGAATATTGTGATCCTTTCTCATTCTAATTTTCTCCTGCCAGTTTCCCCTCCATATTTTCCTATGGTAACATAACATGGGAGGTCATGTCCCTCTATTACAAGAAAATTAAGGTTTCAATGATAGACTTGTAGGTGTCTACTGTGATCAGTCACTCCAGAAAGATAAGATGCTACATAAAGACTTTCTTTATCCTGATTTAGAACTGTGGATTGTACTCCCACAGGAATTAGGACCAATATAAACCAAAACACATTCTGTGCTTCGTGAAAAGTGCATGTTTGACCCTGTCTTTACTAACATAACGTACAGCAGTCTGTGTATGTGTCTAATTACAATATTAAAAAAAAAAAAAAGCAAACCAAAACACTCCACTGCACATACTTCTACCCCTGGGCAGGGGATGAGGACATGAACACATGACAGATGTTAGTCACGTCACTTCAGGAACTGCTGAAAAGCACTTGGGTGGTCCAGTGATGAGCATGGACATAAGACGTTAATAAAAGAGAATGGAGTAGAAAATTGACAGTTGTTTTCCATTGCCATTATTCCTGGGCCTAAAATATAGCTAGACCATAAAAAATATGTTCCTGAGGAAAGTTACAAACCATCTACAAATAATGTGACAAAAGCTTTTCCACTCTATTCCTAGGACTGGACATTTGCTTGTCTCTGTCCCTGCTGCAATGCATTGTGGCATAGATGCATGCACTGGGAAAGTGTGATTATGAGGGAAACATGTCCCCTGTCAGCTTGCACCATCTTGCTGATGTGCCCCACCAGGATGCAGTGAAGCTAGTACATTTTCACACCTAAATCGCTGGAGGCCATCACAAGCTGCGTTTAGACTGCACCGTAAGGAAGGGTGTTAAGACTTGGGATTTTGAATGCAAGAGTGCAAAGGTTGCTGCTGCTGCTCTGCAAGTGCCTCTGCTGCTAGAGATGATTTTTCTTTAGCTGTCAGCAGCACAGCCTTATGTCTTTGTTGCAAAAGATTGGGACGAGAGAGACCAACTGAATACATAAGCAGTTGTGATGTCATGTGGCACAGGTAATCGGCGTTATTATGAAAGCCATAGTATTATCTTGGAGATAGAGATACATGAATACTGTATCTGGCTTGGTTGGGGTCTCAGTGTAAAAAGTATAGCTTATGATATTTTTCCCAGAGTGAAAATTTTGAAAAAGTATAGTTTCAGGGTGATTTGAAATTATTTGTTTAGTCCTGAATCAGTGGCTTGTTCCTGTTTATCTTAACAGGGAATCACAGAATATTTTGCACTGTAAGTGAGCTTTTTCTCCTCTACAATCAGAAGGTCAGTTCTTTCTCCAGTGTCTGTGATGTCAAAGATCTGGAATTGGGTACTTTGGCTTATCACTGGTTCTTAGGCAGTTCTGAATAGAACACAATTTCCTCTGAGAAGCGAAGTGGTGTAATGTAATACTGGGCTATAGATGCAAAAGTTCTGTGATAATTAGTAATTTATATGAGCTGTTACAAATACTTCCAAACTGAAAAAATCTGAATGCAAGCTCCTTGCATGTTTTGATAATGTATTCATATATGTTTGATAGTCTTGTGGAAATAGTTTGGATATGCATGTCACTTTTAATTGTTTGGATTTACTAGCACTACTGTTATCGCATCGAAGTTAAATGATCTCTCATGAAGCTTTAGCTTCTATAGTGTTTAATGCAACATTTTGCTTTTATTTTTAATATATATTTTTAAAAGCAAGAGATTATACTGGTTTCCACCCTGGTCCAACAACACTTTTTTTAAAATGAATGTATCTTGCAGCTACAGATGAAAGGCAGATACTTCCAGAATGGGGAAAAATAATCTGAAATTAGGAAGATAAATACCATCTTTAGAGAGACTTAACAAGTACAGCAAGCTATAGAAACCATAAGCATAAGTTTAACAAAGGAAATTACTAATTGCATTTTTTGCTATATCTTAATAGGATGTGGCTCCTCAGGAAATGTATGACACTCAACTATGTAGAATTCAGATGGTCTCCCAAAAGCTGAATAAATCTCTTAAGTTGGAACCATTTTTAGTTCCTCAAAAGTACAGGTTGGAAAACCCAAATACTTTTGGCAGCAGTACTTCCTGGTTTGGAAAATAGAATGGGCTTGGAACCTCTTCAGATGCTTAGTAACACAAAAAAGGTAATTTCAGCAATTGCAAATAGTGAGTACTGTGGATTAGGGATGGCATTCTCTCTGAATCTTTTTATAAATTGCCAGGATGTGCCTTTGTATGTGCTAGTTCAGATTTATCTGATCTGACTATACCATGAAAGTTGCCCCTTCAAAATTGCAATGGGGGCCTGGGGTGGGAACTGTAATGGGAGCATGGTTCTGTGTGAAGTCAGCAGAAATGCACTGTGTTAATTTGGAAACTCCAGGAAAATTTTCTATATGGGCACAAACTGTCTAAAAAATGGTGGTGAAGCTCTTCATGTGCCAAACTCTTGCCAATGCATAAAGAGATAGTGATTACCTCCTGGTTTTGATGCAGATTTTGGAAACAAGGAAGGATTAATATATTGAAAAGACATATTAACATACAAAATAGATGAAAATAAAATCACAAAAACATTTGTTCCTTTCTGCTCAGGAACCCTGGCTTGGATTCAGGCAACTGGACAATGAAAAAGGAAGCATATCACACACACTTGACTTTCTTCCAGCACTCAAGTACTGGTCAACAAAGTCTCCAACTGTAATATTGTGAACATTTTTTTATGCAAATGTTTGTATGTTTGTCTCAGAAATCATTCAGAAACGTGGTTTTTGTTGACTTCACAGGAACCTTGTAGAAAAGTGCTGTGGTGCTTTGTTGGATAGGACTAGAATAAATGGAAATGTTGACACCCAGTCAATGCAGAGCAGAGACTTTGCCATCAGTAGAGCCAAAAGAAGGGATCACATTCTCTTGGGTAGCCAGTATATCTCAGCTGGCTCAACAGTATTTATTTGTGGCTGGAGTAAGGGAATTTGCTGTCCTTGGATTGGAGTCTTTGTTGTGTAGAGCCCTGCCAGATGCACTAAGCGCTTTAAATATCTGAGCAGATGCCTCCTGGAAGCTCTGCCACCAGTGTCAGTCAGGAGTCTTATTTATTTCCTTAAGAAATCCAAACTTTACCGTTTCTGAAAATTATTCCACCAGCCTGAGACTCAGCTGCTGAGTGGCTGCATTCTGTAAAGGTTTGCTCTTCTTCCTTCATGAGTTTAACTTCATGGTAAAGCCATTTCACAAAATAGTGATACAGCTCTGCCTTCTGTTTACTCCTGCTCTTTTCTCTGTCAGATGTCCCCATTCTCTCCTCTATGTGTCTTTTCCGGTCCCAGCTTTTTTGTCATTCCTGCTTTGCCCTGTCTCATTAGGTATCCCTCACCCTTTGCACTTTTCAGGCCATCATTACTCACTTCAAAGACATTACTGAATCCTGTGAAATGTATAATAGAGGGAAATTTATAGAGAAGGAGGGGGGAAATAGGACCTTTGGCTGGCTCTCTGCTTTTTTATTAACAAATACCCTTTTGGTAATGAAGACTTCAAGGAGGCTTCATTAGGGTTTAAGAAGAGAACAGCATGAAAGTTAATTACCTGGAGCCAAGAATCTGTATTTTCCCTTCAGCAGTCCAGTACTATGCTTTAAAGGCAATCAATGGAGAGTTGTCTGGCAAACATTCAATCTTTCCTTGAAATGCTCAGTGTAATTAGAGCCTCTCCTGTCTGTCATGAGAAGACAAATTGTTTGTGGACTGCTAGCAGTTGAATACTATAGTATGCCTTCAACCTTTATCATAATTATATTACTAATATTTGTGGAAATTTCCCAAACTGAGAAATGGGAACTTCTTACTAAGTTAATTGCTTGGTAATGAATTGCTGCTGTTCACGGAAAAAAATACTCTATTTATTTTTTTCCGTTCAGTTTCTTTAGAGCCCTCAGTATTAACAGTGCAAGTACAAACCACCTTAGAAACTTTCTGTAGAAAGTGTTGTCTATCCTATGGTTATGGCTAATTTTTGTTTCTAACTGGGGATATGAACCACTGTGGAGGGGGAAAAAAAAGGCAACACAACTCTGTCCAAACTTAACTGGTTAGAGAGACACTAAGATGTCATTAGTTCCACAGAAGCTACTGTCTGCTGCTTATGGGAAAACAATTTTGAAATTTTTCTTTGCTGATACTTTGTTGATGCTTTAAAGACATTATGACTTTGCATGTCGCTCTCACTTGGTACTGTAAACCATAATGTGATTGCTATAATGCAAAGGCATACTGTAGCCTCAATCCAGCAAGGCTGCTAGCAGAAGTGTATGTGTGTGGGATGGAGATGTGGTAGAATAGTTGATTTAAGTTTAGGAAGCAGTAATAAATGCTTAATAATTTTTGGAGTATCTCAGTAGCAATAATCCTCGTCACTGAAAGCCTTTGAAAAAAGATAAGTTTGATTCAAACAGCCAGTTAATCATACTGAATAGGAAAATGAGTGGATCGGTGAGTCAGCTCTGTTTGCATCTTCAAAGCCGACACTGTTTTATGACGTTCAGTCATTACATGGCATGGGTGGGGGTGTTACAAGAATGACTTTAAACATAGAAGACTGACCAGGTTCAGTCACCTGCATATGAAGTACCTAACTGCCTGCAAAGCAGGATACACTAGCGTGCCAAGAGAAAAAGAAAGCACATTGACCAGGAAGTTTTCGATGAGACGCTGAATGTGAAAACTGCAACTTAGCTGCCTCCTTTCAAAGGCAGGGCAGGGGGAGGAAAATACTATTTAAAAATTGCAACAGCTACTTATGTCATCTGAGGGTCTAACCTAAAATGTCTGGCTGCATTGTGATATTTCATTTTCTAAAGCACTAAACAGGGAGTAATAGGAATATGATTGCACATGATACAAGCCTTCCTATTTAGTATATTAGATCAAGTAGACTAGGACATAGGACTTGGTATGTTTGAATTTCACTATCTTGCCTGCTGAATCTTACACTGATGGTGTGCAATGCCTTATAGAATGGAACAGGACATGCTAATTACCTTCCTGATCTACGTCACATGTTTCTTATGATAATATACCTACTTATTATTAGTCTCTTGTTTCTGTTCGGAGTACGTTTCTGCTACAGTACATTTCTCAGTATGGAATAAGACCCACTTCACTGTTTCCCTGCCTCAGCTAGTTTACATTCAGTACATTATACTTTGTGTGCTGTTCAAAGCAGGCATGTTTATGGTCTGTTGTATTGACATGCAACTTTTTGATCGGTTCCCCAGTAATGACAATTTCTCTTTTCATAAAGCTTTCCACATAAATGTGCTTTGCTGCTTCTCTTACCTTGTTCTGTGTCCTCTCACAGTATGCTGTCTCTGGCTTCTGTCTCATAGTTCCTCTCATTGTGCAGTGTTGTTCCTTGATGAAAACATCTTTTGTTTTCTTCACTGCTGTTTTTGGCCACCTCTTTCATATTCTACAGGACTTTCCTTGTTTTTCTTGTTTTCTGTCTGGCTAGCCTATATTGACTTTCTTGGACATTAAAGATTCTTAAAGGCAGTTTAAGAAGCATATTCAGAACCCTTAATTTCCTAAATGGTGTTGTCAGCTTTCTTTACTGCATTCAGAAAATCCCTATCCCCTGTGAGCTGAACACAATGGGGCTGCCTTGGTGTTCTCTATGTTGGCTTTTTTTATGGAATTTGCAAACTGGTTAGATATTATTGCAGAGAAATCCATATATGAGTATAAGGCAAAGCCCAGACAGATACCTGTGCAAGGGCACACAAAGTTATTTCCCCTGCTCAGGGCCACTTCACAAGGGCCATTGCCTCATAGACTCTGGACAGGGTCTTCAGCCAACTTTCATGTCCTAACCTGACTCGGAGTAGAATTTCTGTTGCTGGGATGTGGTGCTGAGGGATTTTTTGGCTTTCTGGGCTTTCTCAGGGAACCTGATTCAGAAGACCCAAGGCAGAAATAATGTTGAGAGAAATGGTGTTAGAGCTGTCAGTACTTTTTTCATGTAAAGTTAGATAAAATGGCTGCCATATCTAGTAGTGGATCAACCACTAAAGTGCAGCAACAAAGAGACCCTGTATGAAAGTTGATTGATAGATCTTTCCTCTCTGTCTACATCTGATCTGTAGATACAGGTGTTTCTTCTCTATAATCTCCCATACTTCTTGCTAGGCTGAAACATCTTTGAAAAAGTCTTTATCTTGTCTGTCTAGATTCAGTTAATGATTATTCCCATTTCTAAATGTGGTGCTTTTTGCTTTGTTTTTAATATTGTGTTCTGAGAGTCTGGAGAGACATACCTAAAAACCCTCATTAAATATGTTTAAATACAGTATGTCTTGATTTAGATTAACTAGCCCTTTGCATGTAATACACTACAAATGAAGAACTGTAATTTTGCATGCTCTGTTCTCCCTCCCTCTCTACTTTCTCCCCAGATCAGCAAGGAAAAGTGTGCAGTGTGTGTATCTTGAAGTATCCCTCGTGGTGCCTTTGTAAGCAGCATCTAAAAGGTTAGTTCTAGAGCCTGGCTAAATGTTACCATCTCTTTAGGGAGAGTGACAAAGATTCTCACAAATGTGGAGCTGAAATCTTTTAAACCTTTAAGTCTGGTAAACCTTCCAATAATAAATAAGAAATACTTTGCCTCTAATATTTCATTTTATGCTTTAAAATGCACCTGCTCACCTGTGCTTTACAAGCAAAATTAAACATTAACAGCTTCTCATCAGTATTATAAGCCTTTTGGGAATATCAAGTTTCAGAAAAAAATATTTACGTCAGTCTGGATGAGTTTTCAAAATCACAGAGGGTGAATACAACTTTGGCTTGTTGGATTGAATCAGAAACAGCTGAAACTTTGTAATCTGAAATGAATACCTAATTTTACAAATAAAAATGTAGAAACTTGGAGTGGTAGAAACAAACATGATAGCAGGTGGTATTGCTAACCATGATTGGAGGGGTGGTGATCTGTATCACCTGGGCTGGTATTTTCCTATGAACACCTATGAAGATGAAGAAACTGAGGCCATCCAAGCTGGGAGTGTTCCTAGAAGGAAGGATTTCACCTAGAGGGGCAGGCTTGGTGAGTAACAAAAGATGAGCAGTTGTCTTGCTTAGCTAGCACTTGTAATGCAGAACTGTGTGTATTGCACACCCTTTGAGGAGGCTGCAATTGTTGCACAGTGAATCATGCAGCTAGTGATATTTCTCTTGCAATGTTTCAAATTTATGTAGGATTTACAAGGAATGTAAGCATGAATTATGTTCTCACATGTCCTTTCAGACTGGAGTTGTTTTGAGTGGTGTTACTTCATAAAATGCTCTATTTCTCAAATGGCTTTTGTTTCTGGCTAATTGGGTAAACTTCAAGTATAATGCTTTTAGCTATAAACAGTACAAATTTTCAGTGAACATAGCCATGAGTTTTTGAGGGTGTAAATGCTAGCATTACATTTCTGGCTATGGAATTCTGCTGCTGCTCAGGCATTTAGATGCATAAATGCCATCATAGCCATTTTATTTCAACAAGATTACGAAGTTGCATCAGTAACAAGAGAAACAAGATTGAAAGAGCAAATGCTAAACTTCTGTAACTTTAAAGTATACTTATTAGACCCCATATCTTAAAATTGACTTTTCAGTATGTCTGTGGCTAATCCTTGTAACTTTGTTGCCTCAACTAGGAAAATTACCCTGTGATTTCCTACCTAGGAAATCAGAGTAGGAGCTCCTGGATTTCTGAACCTGTGTGTTGAGTCACTTGTGTCCTTGTGGAACTGAGGAAGATATCCAGCAATGTGCCAGTTTATCAGAGATAAGTAACCCAATCCAGGAATGCATTTGGCTAGAGATTTTGGCTACCCAGTTTTTTGCTTTGTGTGTATCTATTCCTCTGTATGTGTGTGCATAAATGTATGCACTGAATTTTTGTTGGTCTGGGTAATCATTTAGATTAGCTGAGATCCCTGAACAGACACATTGGGTGATTTTCCTTTAGAGCTAAACACTATTTATGTGTAGAGCCTAAATTCCCACCTTTTCTCATGGGTGAGATGTGTATAATTCTGGGGGAAATAATGGAATTTGGGAATATCAGTGCATGGATCTAGATGATGAGAAAAGTTGTGAATGTGAATGGAGCATTTATGATATAACTGGATGAAACTCAGGAGAACTAGCGCATGCAACTCTCGTTGCCATACTCTTGCAGGTCCTTCACCCCAGAAGAAAAGGAAGGAAAGGAAGCCATCCAGAAGGATCTTGACAGGCTTGAAAGATGGGCCCGGGGGAACCCAATGAGGTTCAACACTGCCAAGTATAAGGTGTTGCACTTGGGCTGGAAGAATCCCAGACACAGATACAGACTGGGAGAAGAGCTCCTTGAGAGTAGCCCTGCTGAGAAGGACTTGGGGATTGCGGTGGACGAGAAGCTTGACATGAGCCAGCAGTGTGCTCTTGCAGCTCGTAGGGCCAATGGTATCCTGGGCTCCATCAGGAGAGGAGTGGCCAGCAGGGACAGGGAGGTGATTGTCCCTCTCTACTCTGCCCTCGTGAGGCCCCATCTGGAGTACTGTGTCCAGATCTGGGGCCCTCAACACAAGAAGGATGTGGAACTGTTGGAGAGGGTTCAGAGGAGGGCCACAAGGATGATTAGAGGGCTGGAGCACCTGCCCTACAAAGAGAGGCTGAGGGAGCTGGGCTTGTTCAGCCTGGAGAAGAGAAGGCTGCGGGGGGACCTCATTGCAGCCTTCCAGTACCTGAAGGGAGCTTATAGGCAGGAGGGGATTCAACTTTTTAAAAGAGCAGATAATGGCAGGACAAGGGGGAATGGATTAAAGCTAAAGGAGGAAGGTTTAGATTAGATATTAGGGGGAAGTTTTTTACAGATAGAGTGGTGAGGTGCTGGAACAGGCTGCCCAGAGAGGTAGTGGATTCCCCGTCCCTGGAGGTGTTCAAGGCCAGGTTGGATGGGGCCCTGGGCAGCCTTGTGTAGATCCAGGCCTGGAGGTTGGTGTCCCTGCCTGTGGCAGGGGGGTTGGAGCTCTATGATCCATGGGGTCCCTTCCAACCCAGATCATTCTATGATTCTATGATTCTTCTGACAGTCACGATCATAACTTCTGCTCATGGGCAGAACTGAGTGGTAGCTGCCCCTGCCATGGTGTCTCATTGATGGGATGTAACTAGTGACCTTGACAGATCATCTGCAATGTCAGCTTTTTGTTCCATAGGTAAAACTTTTTGCAGCTCTGAGCTGCCCCTCTGAGCTTTATTTTATTAGATAAATAATCTTGGTTTGCTCTCTGAAGGGTAGCAGATGATTATCTCCATCTTTCCCAGGTATTAAGTACCTGGTGGCTACCACAGTGAGAAAGGACTTGCTGTGCTTCTAAAAGAGTATTTTTAGAGAGGGATTTGTACATTACCTGTAGGAGTGCAAAGTATATTTTATCAGCTTTTATCAAGGGATTCTCTGTACATCCTGGCATCTTTCTCCCATCAACTCTGATTTTACCAAATTCCCACTTCTTTCTGTTCAGAAAAAAATCCCCTCCTCATTGAAAAAGTCCCATGTGTGGAAAAGTAAGCACTGAGTGTAGCAGATATAAAATAATATAGATCTTGGAGAATGATCTTTTGGATTTTCTGTGACACTACTACATTGTATCAAATAGGTACTGTGGGTGGTTGGTGGCTCCATCAGGAAGGTGTGACCCTGAGGCAGCACAAGAATATTCAGTATTTAAATATCACAATTATTCTCCTTTTATATGTGCTGACTGATTTTTAGAGAACTAGCAGAGTTTGCTGTGGTCTTCTTGAGAACTGAACAGGTTTTTCAGTCAGCTGTCTACACTTGTGCACATAAAATACATTTGGACCATGTCTGACACACATATCTATTTTCTGAAGTGAAAATCACATTTTACTGATACTCCACATGGAGTGTGTTATGTGTGAGTTGGTTTTGTTTGAAAACAAAGGATGTGGCCAGGAAAAAAATTGTTTGTGCCATTGAAATTTTTATGCTCCTTTCAGAGTCAGTTCTGAATTTTCATCACATCGAAGATCTTTTTCAAATTTAATTGCACCAAAACGCAGAAAAAATATATAAATGAAAATTCTGTTATAGTTGTGGGAAGCACTAAGTGAGCCCTACTACTAAGAAAACAGAATTTTGAAAACCAAGTGACAAATTCATCTCTGACAAAAGCCTTGTGAATCTATCAGAGTTCTAATATATGATAATCTGGTGAAGCAAAGTACTTTAAATAAATACTGAGCTGTGTCAGACTTGCAGGTTTCTAACATGAAAAAAATTTTTTTTTAAAAAGTTTTTTCTCATCTTTATGAAAGTATTTTTTCTTTTTTTTCTTTTTTCTGACATCATTATATTTGTCTTATTCACTTTTCCCCTGCTTATTTTTTAGAGACAGCTGAGTGCTCAAGAGAGAAATTATTTGTTGTAGACTTTAAAATACTGCACATGTTTTCAGTGCAAATATATTAACACTAAGCCTACCATGGCTGGTTTTTTATCTAGGAATTGTCTGTGTCAATCTTCAAAGAGTCTATCATGTGTAAAAGTATTTTAAGCAACCTTTTAAATGTTGATTCAAAAATACATCTTGCACAAAAAAGTTTGTATATTCTCTTCCCCCCCCCCGATTGATACTTCTATTCAATCAGATGTTGTACAAAACTCTACATTAAAAGTTATGGGTGACATGTTTTCGTTATGTGAAAAGCTACGGAAGACTAGGTCTTATCTTGGGTAGCAGTCTTATTTCTGACTGGGGTATTTTCCTTTATTACTAAAAAACAATGTAAAAAATAAAGTCTTAGTAATGTCCTAGAAATTTCCTGGTGTTTTGAAGGCAAGCAACGGCTATAGAACCTTACTGAACTTCTTAGGAGTTCTACTTTTCCCACCTCTGATTAGCTGGTCAATCAAGAGATTTCTGGTTTTGGTTCAAAATGATTTGATCTTTCTTTCCTGATACTTCCTTTGCAATGACTTTACAAAATACAATAGAATCTTGATAAAAAAAAAAAATCACATTTTAAAAGGTGATTATTAGGAAAAAATGCTGGAATAAAAAAACCAAGAAAGATTCTTTTAGTCAAAGGAAATGTTCTTTTGTTTACATTCACTTATGTCTGGATGAGTTTGATGGTTCATGCCAAAACATATAGTCGTATCTTCCAATCCCATGCACTACATTAGGATTTAGGAGTGGGACTATTTTAGTGAGCTGGAAAAACTTTCCTCTGAGGCAGAAAGCTTTGCAATCTCAACTGCAGATCAAGTTGTCTGTCTTCAGGTCCTTATAGAAAATTTCTGTGCAATTTCATTGTGGAAATTTGAATGCCTGTTACTTCAAAAACCTTTCCAATATCTAAGTATCATCTCTGAGTCAAGAGATTGGGGGGTTTGGTGTGTGTACCTCCCCTTCCTCCCCCCAAACTGTACACATCAAATTCAATGGACTTCTTTGCATTTTTATTTTATAGCTGCTGAATATTTAATCAATGGGAACAGTGAGTAGGAGAGAATAGAAATCTGATGCACCATTGTTTTGAAAACCTACTGGCTGCACAGCATCTGTTCTAATTTGCTGGTAGTTCCGAGCCTGTCCAGAGACAATAATCCTTTACCAATTAGGTTTTATGGGGTTGAGATGAGAGTTTGTGGTCAGGTATATAAATTAAAATTATGATGCATAGTAAAGGTCAGAGCCACCAAGAGCCTAAAGGACTGTTGTTTATGGTTCCAAAGCAGTTTAAATATTG
This sequence comes from Gallinula chloropus, assembly GCF_964237585.1. NCBI lineage: Eukaryota > Metazoa > Chordata > Aves > Gruiformes > Rallidae > Gallinula > Gallinula chloropus. The sequence continues at coordinate 68,797,874 of NC_140088.1, read as the reverse complement.
TGATTTAGCTTAACTGATATGATTCACAGAGGTTCCTCAGACGGAAAGAAGAAAAAGCAAAAGGTGCTAAATTAAATGAGGTGTGACCATCTGGTTTTGTACTCCTGCAGAACATGGAATTAAGTTGAGAGATACATTGGTGTGATTGGTAAGGACAGCATTTAAAATCTGGTATTGGATATGATGTTGGAGCTGCTGCAAAAAGGAAAAAAAATGTGATTTGTGATAAACAGGCTACTCTTGCAATCAGTCTAATCACACATTGTGGTGCTTGAAACCTTACTCTAATCTCCTTTTGAGAGTCTCTGTTAATAGCTGCATTCAAAATGGGAGGGGAGAAGTCCCTGTTTTGAACTCTGGTTTTGGGCCTTCCACTGCATTTCATTTGTTTCTGCAGTTTTGTAAATGTGGTGTGGAACACTGCACTGGTTTGTCTTGTACAGCATCCAGCAGTGTCCCTTCTTAGCAGTACACAGGCAAGGCAAATAGTACTTTGACTGTGACATATCCCAGATCATCATATGGAAAAAATTCTAGCAAGATGTACCTTGTTTAATTAGCCACCTTTTGAGAATTAAAGCAAATAGAATAACCACATGCTTGACCAATATTTACAAAAAATTAACTATTTGGCATGAATATTACTATGAATGTACTTTTGTTTTGCTGAATGGAAATGATTAAAAATTATGTTTAGGTGTTTGATACATTTGCTGATTAACACTCAGACAAGGTGTGATACTGGGAAGATGCACCATGTTGGATTTATACTAGGGAAGACTATTTAATACTGCTCCATTAAAAAGCCCCCAAATAGCAAAAATCTAAATAAATAACACACACTATAATGTCTAATTAGCCTTGAAAATTATTAATTAAGAAGATCTGGGAAACTATAAATAGTTAGATATTAACAAAATATGCTTTAATATGAAATATGTAATGCTGGAAGTAACCTGTATGTCACAGTGTTATGAAGTTTTCAACATGGTCATATTGCATGGTAGCTATTTTACAGAGAGACAGGGAATATGAAAAACTCATTTGGCTTGATGTAGAAAGCTGAGACAGGATTGTTTTTTCTTCATCTCACTGTCCAATCTTCTACAGTTGTTCTGAATTTGGAATTTCCTTTCAGGTATTTAAATAAGATTGACAGACCAAAGGAAACCATTAGTGTTTGAGAGGGTTTTTTTGGGGGTGGGGTTTTATTTTTTCCTTTCTTGGAATAAATTATGTAGTCACATATGTCTCTGTCAGATATGAGTCAAATCAAATTTTGGTGAAGGTCTTAATGATGATTCCAAGATTTTTCTTTCTTTAAAATTCTGAAAAGTATATTATAATTATATTTAACATCATTATTGCTATGATAAGGGCTCATTCCCTTATCGTTCTATCAAAGGAACTTGACATTCTCTACAAATGTGCATACATTAGCTGAACAGGATGAGGGACAAAATATGACGATTAAATTTAATAAAGACTTATTCCCTAAAGTGTGGACAAGTGTCTGGGCCTGAGAGTTTGTACTCCGTAGACGTGACACACACTGGGGCAGCTGGTGAAAAGCTGAAGCCCTGTGAGAAAAGACTCATGGTGGAGAAGTTTGTGGAGGACTGTCTTCCGTGAGTGGGAACCCATGCTGGAGCAGGGGAGGAGTGTGAGGAATGACTGCACGCACACACAGAAGGAAAACAACTTGTGAGGAACTGACTGAAACCCTTGTTCCTCCGCCCCGTGCTACTCTGGGGGGGAAACCAGGAGAGAAATCATGAATAAAGTTAAGTCTGTGAAGAAGGGACAGGTTGAGGGAGGTGTTTTAGCATCTGGTTGTACTTCTCATTATCCTACTCTGGTTTCACTCTGTGTGTGTAATGTAGTAAATGAGATGATAGTTTTTATTCTTAGTCTGTGTTGAGTATGTTTTGCCCGTGATGCGAATTGTGGAATGATCTCTCCCTGTCCTTATCTTGACTCCTAAGCATCTTAATATATATTTTTCTTCCCTGTCCAGCTGAAAAGGGGAGTGACAGAGCTACTTGGGTGGGTGTCTGGCCTCCAGCAAGGGTCAAACCATCACAACAAGTAAGAGGCCCCAGAATTCCCACTGTCTCTTTTATTTGTAGTTGGTAAGGATGTTTATGGAATCACATCAGCTGAAAATTGCTGCTGGAAAGACATACATTTATCTGCTGTGTGCAAACACTTAAAGTATTTTGGGGAAAAAGTACTGCGAACCCTTGCCCTGAGTTGACTGGATGTTAGCTTTTCCTGTGCATCTCCTTGTGGGCCAGGGATGCATTTCTTGGGTGTGCTCTGTGAAAAGCCAAAAAGTGCTTTAGCAGAAGAGACCAGCACTCCGTTGCAGCCCATCAGTCTTTAGAGGAAACGTAAGTTTTCTGCGAATGCCTCTCAGAGCTGTGTTGAAAGTCTCTGAATTATAGGGGTTATGACATGTTGGTGATACACTGACTTTGATTGCTTGACTGTGGCTCAGGGAGGAAGCAATCCTTCTTATTCCAACTTATGTCTATGCTCTTTGGAAAGGGGGCAGCATGGAGGGAGGATATCTTTGAGATTCCCTACTCTTTCCCTCGCACTTCCCTCCCATTGAGAGCACATGTGAATTAAGCGTCATGGGTCTTCCCCAGCATACAACTGCTTCTTGAGTGCAACCTGTTTGCAAACACATCAGTCTGTCATGACTGTGCTTTCCCCTTTTGACAAGGCTGTGACATTGGGTTTGATGTCTCCTGCCTGCAGTCAGAGCTGAAAAGAATGCAAAAACATTGGACGGTTTCACTCTTCTATTCATCCACCCAGAGGTATGGGGGAACCTGAGGAGAATGTGCTGTGTTAGTGTTCTGTGCTAGTGAGACAAATGTCTAGTGCTCTATACTAGCAAGACAAATGCCTACAAGAAACACACCGATAAATGTAATGTTGTCTGGTTGTTGTCTGGTCTAAAAGCATCTTCTCTGTAGAGAAAAGTTGGAAAAAAATCAAGACTGCAGCCTCAATAAATGACCTTTATTCTAGGCAGCTGGCTTGCTGCTTAGAGTGATCCTAGTAAAATTAGGCACAAAAGCAGGAGATAAGAACAGTGAAAAGTTTCCTCTCATTCCTCGTCTGAAGGAGGTTGTACGGGGTAAAATAGCTGGTTGTCCTTAAGCTTAGACGTAGAATAGTAAAGAAAATTAAGCCCAAACTTTATAGCAGTGTAAGGAAGTGTTCAGGTCCTTTGAAGGAAGAGAGCGTGAGATTAAATTTAGGGGTCCTGTGCAAGCCTAATAATGAATTTAGGAGGGGGGAACAAGCTGGTTGTATCTGGGATAGTGCCATACTCTTAGTGTTTCAGAGACTCAGTATTCTTTCAAATGTTATTTTGGGGGACAGAACCAACACAAACTACTCCATCTTCTGTTTCTGGCTATGAAAGTGGGGATGGGGAGGGGCAGGGGGGGAGAGAGCTTCCTTTGGTCACTCTTACATGGCTTTATCAGGTTTTCCTCTGCAAACAGTACTTCTCTGATTCATAACTTGGCACCCAGGAGCTGAGTGGTTTCAGAGGTGGAAGAAGCACACAAATATTCTGAGGTTATCTTTATACCACTTTTCTTTTTGGAGTTATACCAAGCACTCTGAGCACTGCTTGTGATCTGGGCCAAACTGTCTTTTCCATCTCTGATTAACTTTTTGTGGTGGTTTAGCCCTGGCTGGAGGCCAGATGCCCACCAAAGTTGGTCTATCACTCCCCTTTGTAGTTGGACAGGGGAGGAAATATATATATTGAGGGATTTAGGAGTCAATGTAAGGACAGGGAGAGATCATCCTGTCACCAATGACATAGGCAAAACAGACTCAACACAGAGTGAAGGAAAGAAAACTATCTAATTTATTACACTACACACACAGTGAAACCAGAGTCAAATAATGAGAAGCGCCACCAGATCTTAAAACAATGCGAACCAGATCTTAAAGCATCTTCCCCCCACTGCTCCCTTCTTTGCAGACTTTAGTCAGGAGTTTGCTCCCTTCTTCCCTCCTGTTGTGGCACAGGGTGGGCAGGGACTTCGGAAATGCAGTTCTCGGTAGCACCTTCCTCCCACCCCTCAATTCATAGCAGACTTCCCTTTAGTCATGATTTTGCCCCCTTCTTCCCCATCATGGTACGGGGAAGGGGCAGGGACTGGGAAAAAATGGGGTTCTCGGTCACTTCTTCATGAGCTGTTTTCCTTTTCCAGATCTTACCACTTCTACTCCCCCCCCCCCTCCCCCCCCCGCCTCTTTGCACACTTGACTTTAATCATAAATTGACTCCCTTCTTCCCTCCCATCGCAGCACAGGGAGGGTCAGGGAATGGGGAAATGGGGGGTTTCAGTCCTCCCGAGTTGTCTTCCGTCTTAGCTGGGGGGCGGCATTCCACACACACACACACTTCCCCTGTGGCACCCCGGGGCCCCACCCATACAAGACAGTTGTATCCATGAACTTGTCCAGCATGAGTCCTCTCTACCAGGAGTCACCTCCTTATCACAGGCCTCTCAGCAGGACTCCCTTCCATGGGTGCTGAAGTTTGGGCACAGACTCCCCCGGTCTGGTACCCCCGCAAAGTCACAAGTCCCCTGGCAAGCCTGCTGTGGCGTGGATCAATCTCTTCACAGGCTGTAGATGTCTCTGCTCCCCATCCTTATCCATGGGCTGCAATCCCTGTTCTGCCATGGTCTTCACCATGAGCTGCAGTGGATTCTCTTTTTCTGGCACCCGGAGGACATCATTCTTCCCCCCCCGGCCCCCACCAACTCTTTTGGGCCTGGCTTTGGTGTCCATGCAGCTTGTTACATCTTCTCACTCCCTTCTCCTGTGGCAAAATGCAACTACTTGCATTTTTTTTTCTCCTACATGTGATTCACAGAGGTGCTGTGACCATCGCCAATCCGATTGGCCTTGCTCAGCAGCAACTTTGGCCTTGAACTGGCTGATGTTTAGTCTTTGGGGCCTGCAGAGAACTCCTAGAGGCTTTTCACAATAGCCATTTTCTGCAGCCCCCATTCTCTCCCAGCACCCAGCTGCACAAAACTGCGACACTTATTGTATGCAAACACATTTTCTTTCAACTGCCAGGTGAAACCCCCACTATAAATCAAAATTCCTTCATGGCAAGACTTCCCAATCTAGCTGTGAAAATACTGGGAGTTTGGTGTTTATATTTTTTTCTTTCATTGGATATTCCTTGAGGTACAGAAGACAGGCAGCAAATAATGGCTATGCTTGGAACACACTCCATGTTACAGCAGTGTTGTGTTTTAGAAATGGTGAGAGGTACTTGCATTCTCTGCTCTTCTCCCTTTGTAAAAACGGTTAAGAACACTGGAGATGTTAGAAGAGATACAGTTAATGAAAAAGCCTTGTGCTTGAAATTTATTAACTGTTTAAACTTTTATTATATCAATGGCCACATTATTTTTTTCATTAACTATTGCAAACTTTGAAAGACCAGCCATAGTGTGTGTATGGAAATGCAGTTAAAAGGAAATTACTTTGCATGTGGAAGAATCCAGATTATTGCTTTATATTAATAACTCTTTAATAGTTTTAATTGTTTTAGTACAAGCTCCTATATAGAGTTTCCTGTGAGACTTCATAAACTAGTAACTTTTAAACATTTATTTTATAACTGATTTTATTAATTATTTAATATAGTTTAATTAATTTACTTATAAAAACTTCATATTAGTCCCTATTCTTACAGAACTGAAACATTGAACATGGAAAAATTTCCAATTTCTCTTCCAATTGCCTTTGAAAGATTAAATCCATTGTAATAGCAGAAGGAAAGAAGGGTAGCACTGGAACAAACTAAGTGGCACAAAAAAAAAAATCTTCAAAAGGGGCTATAGTTACCTAAGAAATGTTTCAGTGATGTAGTTGCATGTAATTTGAATGATGCCATTACAGCCTTGGCTATATACTTAGTCTGACAAAGTTCCTCTGAACTGGCAAACTTTCCTTTGCTAGAAATGTTGCTATCCAGAACAACTCTATGTATTTCTTCCCCTTCTCAGTAGTATCCACTTTGTGATACCACTCCCCAACAGACATAGAATTGTCTCTACATGTATGACATCTTGGACTTCTAGACTGATTTTTCTTGGATCTTGTGGTCATTATAACGTATGCCATATACCACTCCACCCCCATATTTGCAAGAGGTATTTCCTTCTCTATAGCAAGGGGAGGTGCTAGTTTTGAGGACTGGGCCAGAGACTGCTATGTTCAGAAACAACCCGCTTGCTTTTCCTCAGCAGGTGAGACCTACTCTGAGGATGGAAAGGTAGGAACTGTCTCAGAAGACAGGACAGCAGGGCAGCAATTTTGGCAGGAAGTAGACAAGACAGTTAACTAAGAATCCTGTTTGCTTACTGTGTTTAAAGGCCCTTCTGTGGGTTCCTAGCTTATAGGAGCTTGTAATGCCCGTCCAGTCAGGTGCTAGTATATTCCTACAGAATTTGCCTGCATATGTAGCACAGTATTCCTGCTATGAAATCTACGTTTTTTACATTATTGCTTACACTGAGCATCTGACACAACGAGCTAAAAAAAGAAGAAAAATACATTCTTCCATTCATCCTTCCTGTCTGTCCTTATTCAGCTTTTTGTACAAACTGCACAGATTAATGATGGATCATAATATTGTGCTTAATCAGCTTTTATTATTTTCACTTGCTTTTCACTTAAATGTAGTCCATCTCAGACATTAAAATAATGATTTTTCTGGTTTTAAAATAGTAACCTCTAAACATCTTGACTTCCTTTTAATTGCTTCTTGGTTATTATGGTTGTTTGAACTTTCCTGAGGACAGGGAAAGCTATGAGTTAGCAGAAAATACTGTGGTTCCCTGTCATGTGATTCCAGGATTTTGAATTCTGTATTTTTGTACATATCATTTTAATGTATACGCACATGTATGTATATATACATAAAAGTTGCAGCAGTTGGTATAATGGAATAGAGGCTTGCTTTTCAAGTTTAAATACCAGTGAATTAGTAAATAGGATAGACTGAGGATAGGCAAATCCATGTCTAAAGGGACGTACTTGAATTCAGCGTGATCTCTTTTTTTAACAAATTCAATATGTATATGTGCAGACATATATATATATATGTACAAAACGACTTCTATAATCATAGAAAGCTGGTTAAACTTTTCTTTCTCATTTTTCTTCTCTATAAGAATAACATGCAGTAACTGCTTGGCATCATATTTCTTAGAGGCAGTTTCTACCTCCAGAAAAATGATTTATTAACTAGAGTTCAGCTGCTTTTTGCTTTTGTTGCTGTTGACAAAAGGCATGTTTAAGCATGTTAAATTGGCTTAATACAGTGGACAGAAATGATGGCTAAGAGTAGCAGAACTTGCTGCCAACAGATATTTCTTCTTTGTACCATTTATAAGGAATAGTTAATCTGACCTCAAAGAAAAGAAACATATGCTCCACCAGATAAGGTGCTAGAGATGAATGAATCTGTCTGCTATGGAGCATTTGTTGGAATAAGAGAGAGAAAAAAAAAAAAAAAAAGAGCATGAGGGAAGGAAGACTTAGCCAAGTTCCAGAAGGAAAAAAAGTGAAGTGAATCTGGGAAGTGGCAGAAATAGTGGAATGAAAGAAGAGATGGTGGATAAATGAGAGGGGGAGGTAAAGAGCTAGGTACTTAGGCAGTCAGCATGCTCTCCAGGGCCTCGCTTCTTATTTTGCCCCCAAATTCTGTATTGTGGCTTGAGCAGTGTGGGTCTTCTAACAAATTGGGCTAAAACCCAGTAGTGCTACTTGAGGGGATAGTTTTGTACTTGCATGACACTAATAGCCCACTCTCTCAACAGCATCTCCCAGCCTCAGTACTGCATACAGCTACATGCACATCTTTCAAATGGATTATAAATTTTCATTTCAGGCCAGTGTTAAATACACAGAGAGATCGAAAAATTATCTGGCTGGCTGGAAGCTTGAGATAAAATGTAGGTTTTTACAGCAGAGGAAATTAAAAACAAGAGAGGCATAAACAGAAAAGAAAGAGGAGAAAATGAATCAGAAACACAAATCTGTGTGGCTGTGTAGAGGCAGTATTTCATATCCAGGCTGCTGACTTCAGCCTCCTTCAAAGGCGGTGGTAAAGATAAAGGAGTAAGATGATAGCATTGATGGACCTGATACCTGAACATTGGAACCTGATCTGAATTTCAGTTTCTTTTAAGCAAACTGCCTCTAATCTCTGTCAAGAACATCTCATATGTCCTACAGTGGACTATGGGAAATGGTGATATTTGGACTTTTTAAATATGAGCAAAGTTTTTCCTTTTGTCTCTGCATTTAACTGTTTTTCCCTGGTTTTATTATGAAAGAATCACAGTGAACACTTGGTATTTTCAATTAATTTTATTCTGACTGGGAATGAAATTTTCTCCAAATAGTAAATTTTGATTACCAATAGCTTGTAATTATGATTCTTTTATTATTTTAAAAGGTTGCAGTTACATGCTGTGTTTTGATGATTGATGTTGTTAATAAATTTATTTGCAAAAATCATTACCAAAAAGTAACTTAAAATGAAAGTAGGGCAGAAGCTGAATGTACAAATTTGTATTTGTATTTATTTGAATATTTGTAGCTTCATCACATCATTCAGCTTCTGAGTGAAAGCTGTGGCCACATGTGATCACTCAGTCATGCCTGTGTAAGAGAGATGAATGTAACAGTGCGTGTAAGTCCCTTTTGCTCTATATCACAACATGCAACGCTGTCACTGACAGTGGTAGTGGACTTTTCCCCAGAGTGCTGAGGGCTCGGTGGCAACCCTGCTCTCCATGGCAGGACTGACTGCTGATGCATTGAAAAGGGTCTCCTTGGGAGGCTCTTCTCTCCATCACATCACTTGGCTGTTAGCATCTGTTCTAATGGTTGTGATTTTAATTCTGGAGGCCCTTGATACAGTCTGTAACATACTGGCCTGTTTCAAATCTGCTCTAGTCTTTCCTTCTCCTGCCTCAATAATTCTGTTCATACATAGTATCTTTTGGGAGCTAACATTTCAATGCTTCCACAAATACCAAAGGTAAGAAATCAGCAAAGTGTAAACATGAATTTAAAGTAGTGTGCAGGTAATACTGAATTCAGTAGTCCTGTTCAGATGGTTAAACTTCTAAATATTTCACCAGTGGCAGGAAGTAAAGCCAATAAAATACAGTTTTTGTCTACTGAGAGAGAGATGGGTAACTTCCAAAAAATAGAATCAAGACCAGTGAATATCTTCTGGACTGGAATCTGTGAGTGAAGAAGAAGGAGCTGCACCATAGATGATATAGTGGGCTCTCTAGCCCACCCTGACTGGCTGTGGGTTGTCTACAGGTTATGGTCAGCGTGATACTAACAACAAAATCAATTAAAGCACTAGAGCAACAAGGCAGTAGAATTTGTTGATATCATCAATGAGCTTGGGTCAGGCCCTGAGGATGGTGCAGCCTGAGGCTAAGTCACAATGAAATGGTTTTTTGTTTAATAGATTTTTCTCTTTTCTTGTTTTCTACTGTAAATGTTACCATGGTGTGTAGTTGGCAGATGTGACTATGCTATGGTTAAACAAACTGACATTTAAGGAGAAGAAAAATTGGCTTGGAAGACAGACGTGAACAGTCAGACTTGCTGATGGTCAGACGTCACTATAAAACCTCTCACTCGATGATCAGCATCAGCAGCTAAACCGCCCAAAGCCAATTGATAAGTGAGAAGGACTAGATAGCAATGTCTGTCTGCCAGTACCAGGCTGCCTGATCAGGTCAATTCAGGCTGACTGCATGTTTCAGTACTATCTGGGGAGGAAAAAGGAAGAGAGATGTGATTTTTGCTGACACTAACATTAAACTTCCATCTATGTCGGTGTTTTAAAATAATAATAAATTAAGCAATTAGAAAATCAGGAAAAATCCCACTGTTTGGACTGGTACTTGATAGGAATTTGCTATTGAATGAATTGCTAGGTAATGATACTGAAACTATTTCTTACAAAATCAAATTAGCATTTAGCTATGAAAATAGCAACAAGAACTACAAAATGTAATGTGCCAGAATTTCAAGCTGCTCTTACTTAACTAAAACTTTTTCTATTAGTGTTTACTGGCAGGCACAATGTTTGTTAAGTCACAAATATATGTACTGCATTGTGTCTGTAGACAATTACTCGGGCATCCCAGTGATGGTGTTTTCTGTGTTAGCTGCTTGTTCAAATACAGGGACTGAATTTAATAGAATCTGGGTCAATATGTAAAATGTAGCTTAGATTAAGTTCAAGTGGAAACTGATACAAGTATTCAACTGCTTGATTTTTCAGTTGTGTGGTTCTGTGGTACCGCAACTTGTTATATGCAAGCATCCAGTTGTTGCTATTTAGGTTATGGGATAGATGTAAAAATGAATAAGAAGAAAATAAAAGCAGTAAGTTTTTCTAAATAGTCCTGGTGCTGTTAACTCAAAGTGCTTGTGCTTTTTCTTTGCTAACTTTAGCTGTATAGCAATCTCAGATTTGTTAAATCATGACTGAGGCAAATTGTGCACTAGTGGCAGAAGTAGCCTTGACTGAGCTACTGTTAATTGAAGCTCCTGTGACTCAAAAGGTCTTTAGTCACAGATCCTGTTTGGAGGAGGAAAACTTTTTTTATGAGGTAAATCCTCTTCCACCAGCTTGCAGTGGAGAAGCAGTAGAGTTGTATCCAACAGTTGGAGATCTGCATTCCTATGTCTATTAATTACACCAGCCAGTATTAATGTAGGTATTGCAGAAATGTATGAATGTATACTTATACCTGTCTGCCTGCTGTGTCCCTCCCTTCACTATGGAAGGTCTGCCTAAAACCTCTAGTAGACCTTCAGTAGATTACTTTGTCACTGATTTGTCCCTGGTGGTTTTCTTTAGTTTCCTTCTCTGTATCTTTGGTTTTGGCTTTTGCAGGCACTGCAAGCTTTCTTAAAAACAGAACTCTCTAAACCTGACAACTCTGAGGAATACCTTTTCTGAAGCCTTTTTTTTTTTCTCTCTCTCCCCCCTCTCTTGCCTCCCTCCCCTCCTCCCCCCCCCAGTTTCCCACCTGGTAGACCTGGCATGGTGACATGGTGTGTCAGGTTGCATCAGTGACATTGTCCTGTGTGACATCCTGGCTCAGAAGGAGATGTGACTGATGAGAAGTGATGGTGTCACATCACAACCAAGGCCTCAGCTGAGTAAGTCTGAGCAATTCTCTCGGCCATCATTAAAAGACATGGGAAGGAGAAACAGACCATCACCTTACAGCCTTCCTTTGCTCTCCACTCACTTTCAGACTGTATATTTTGCTAGCTGTGTTACGCACGTTAGCTGGGATCAAGTGTTGTTGTAGCTGAAGAAGTTTTGAAGATGTGTAGAAAGAAGCTTTGTGACATCTATATTAGAGACATAGATTTATCAGTGGGCAGCTGCAGCTGCTCTGAGTCTGATGAACCTTTTTACTGTGCTCTCAACATTGTCCTAACTAATTGCAGCCATCACACGTGCAGCCATCAATTGTGCTACTTCTTACACTAAGTACAGGTCTGCAGCTCACTAATGTCACTGAATTGCAGAAGGCAACTCTGGCTTGTTGCTGGGTAAAAGAAGCAGAAATAAGTGTGTTGCAGATCTGGAAAAGTGAATGTGTGAAATAATGGTAACCCTTACTAACCTTCCAGCTGTATCTGGAACTGGGCAATCCCCTCACTGTATGTCACAGATACACTTAGGATAATACGGTGTCAGTAGTGCTCCTACCAGTGTTAGGGAGGATGAGTTTCACCTTTTCAGGTGAATGGTTGCTTTCCAAAATATTTTAGCTACTTTTCTGTTTGACAGGAACAGAGCACTTATTGGTGAGTTGCCCATGTTGAAAAAACATTCCAAAAATTATGTAACAAAAAACATTGGATTTTTATTTCTTAACGTATCACTGGTAAATAAGACAGTTTTGAGAAAGAGGAGGCACCATAGAACTTGCTAATGCTAGTACAAATTAGATGAATCCTTAGTTTTCTATTCCTGAATCCTGATTCTGGCTGAAAATTCTTCCCGCCTTTAGCTCCAAACACAGCATTAAACTCGGACTTTAACGTCATGTCTATTTTTCCTTTTCTCCTTTTCATCTCCTTCATTTCATAAAATAAAATACTTTCAATTTTCTGCCTCTTGTTTCAGTGCTCTTCTGGGACATGATTTTGGTGCTCATGTTTTTTCAGTCAAAAATATTTTTTCCCCCTCCTTTTCTCTCATTCCATTTTTTTAACCTTGTTGTAATGAAGTCTTACTGACTTCTGACCATTTCATTCTTGCTTGATTTCATTGTTTTCTTTTTTTGCTTTCAATTCCATTCCTCCCTTCCCTCTGACTTTCTTGCCCCATATTTGTATAGAAATATGGAATAATTCAGTTAGTAAGAGCCCTCTGGGTGTTATTGGGTGCTGTCTCTCAGAATGAAAGGCACTCTAGAGTTCACCATTTTTTAAATTTGGTTTTGATTTAGTACATGTGTATTTACAAGGCCAGGATATAGCCAGTCTGTGGGTCTTGAGAGTTAGACTGTGTTCAGTGTCTCTCCACCTCTGCCCTAGTGCCTTTTCAGACCTTCTTTCTGTCATTCCAAAAACATTTCTTGCAGTCCTGCAGCAGCTTTCCTAGGTCCTTGGTAATTTTCCCTGTATGCGTGAAGTGCTGAGCTGACATGAAAGCTAAAATAGTCTTGAGAGCTTTCTACCAAACTCTTCCCCATTGCTCCCTTCTTCAGTCTTCTCTAGTTAAGGGTTTATCTGTGTTCTGGAAACCGCTGAGCCACCTTTTTTGCCTATATTTCCTAAATAATCCCACATTTATGAAAGGAAAGTCTGTCTTTGCTTATGTGTCTCTACCGTAGCTCTTTCTGGCTGCTGAGCTACTCAGAGTCTGGGGGGAGGGGAAAGAGAGAGAGGTGTTTCCCTGCAAAAATACTCCCAGGAGATGGTGCATCCTTGTGACACCCACTAGGCTGACTAAACTACCAAGAAGATGGATTTATTGAATTACACTGTCAAATTATTATCGCAGGTTCAGCTGACAAAGACTTCATAGCTCAGAAGCTCTTGTAAACAGTACTTGCTGCGAGGAGTGTTGTTGGTTTTGACATTTTCTCTCAGATTAACCCTGGGATGGACTTTGAACGTTGGCAGGTTTCATGTAAGAATCTGCCTGATATGACTGGGTGTGTTGTGCTTGCATGGCCAAGCAAGCTGAAACAGCAGCTTTCACCCCTTTTTTAAGAAACTGAAGGGAAAAGTCAATGTGTTGCCTGATGTTGCTCTTTCTTCATGCTCTTTCTAAGCACTGTTTCTCATTTTTCAGAATTCTGACAATTTCTTTTCTGAGGAAAAAATGGCTTGTATCTTATTTGGCACAGCAGATTCGCAGGCTGAGCAGAGCATTGGAAAACACACCAGTGTACTCCAATGCTAATTTTTCCCCCCTGCTTTTCCATGTCACCATGCATTTATTATTCTTTGTTATGGATACCAACAAGCTCCACTGTTGAGAGCCAGACTGTCTTTGGTTTCTTCTGTGGGAAGTGCTCTGAGGAAATCAGTGAAAATAGGGCATGGAGCGGTCCTGAGGCTTGCCATGGTGGAGATGTGTTAGAGCTATGCCATCAAGCAAGCAGGTTGGAGAGTGAGGGTCCATACGTAGGATATCAGTGTCTCTCTCCAGCCTGCAGCTTCTGTTTTCTGCTTGACTGCACTCGCTGCCTTCCTACTGCCCCTCAGGGAATTGCCCTCTTATTACCACAATTACAATCTGTACACATTTCATTAAACTAATATTGCTTCGCACAGGCTTTCTCCACCAAAGTGCACAGCTGGAGGCCCATTTCTTTTCCTCAGCTTAAACACTTTGACAGGTTAAGAAAGCTATTATGGCTGAATAACAGGTGTTGCAAAACAATGTGCATTTGATGTTTAAATGAGACCGTTACTTTATTGACTGCCTTTATTGCAGCAAAGACTCTCCTTTTTCAAGATGACTGGATTTTTATTGGTTTTACTGCTTTTTAAAGTGTATTCTGTTGTTTCAGAATAGGTCCAGAGTGACTCTCTGCAGCTATTTGTTATTCTGATGTCTTTTTTTATTTGCACTTTTTGCCTTCTTATCCAGGTGAAGGATACCAGTGCTAAATAGAAAAATTTTATTTTGTCTCTGCCTCACGCCAGTACCAAGTGCTTCTTGTTCCTGGGCAGCTCCCAGTGGGGCTCTAAGCCATTCTGCTCCATTACTTTGTCTTTGCTTATTATTTCTGAACAGACCTGATTCACTTCCTACCTATCTACATAGAAGGAGATATACATCTATTTATATATTTAAGTTATAACTGGTCTTTAGAATGGTTTTCAGAATGGTGCAGGAGACTTGGCCATATGCTGTTTGCTGGCTTCCAGTGGCCCACATCAATCACACTCTTTTGGGAATCTCAGTATTTGTGTTTAGTCTGTGATACTATGCGATATAAGTAATATAGTGCATTCACAGATGATCTAACAAGTAACATGACCCTGTAAAAGGATTCTGTGAGAATCAGGATTCAATGCAATATGACACTTAATTAAACACAACCAATATATTATAATTGAAAGAAATATTAAAAAGATAAAAAGAGGAAAAGTTAGATTTGATTAAAAATCAAAGTCCTCTCAAAGAAAAATAAATTAATTTCAGAGTAATCTCTCTGTTATCTTCCCCTACAGCTCCAACGGGCACTCAGGCTGAATTTTAGTAAAGCTTTCCCTAGGCAGGAAGGTGCTTTCTCTCCTACCCCCACAAGTAGATTTTGCCTAATGCAAGTAGTTTTAAGAAGGACCAAGACAGGAGAAAATATAACTATAGCACTAAAGTATGAACATTGTGTTTATAGCCTCATATTTCTCTTCTGTCCTACTACCTATTCTGTCTTCCAAAATTCCAAAAGAGAAATTAATAATGTGACATTTTAGCAACCAGAAGTTCTGAGGGGCTAAAAGTTTATGTTCAGAAGGTGAAAACCCCATTCAAGCCAGCTTCATTCATATGAAATCTTTTCTCTAACTGTAATTCCTGTTACAAGTTAGACACTGATGCAGGATCCTGCACAGAAAAAGGAGGGAGAACAGCTATTTGGGGGGAACTGGGTGCAGTACTGGAGAAATCTCACAGGAGATCTAGCTAGCTGCCCTTGTTACTTTTTTTTCCTCACGTGACTGATGTGAATGCTATATGAATTATGTTCAACACCAAACTGAAGTAGAAGAAAAATTGAGTGTAGATGAAGAAGGTGGGAAAGGGACTAGCTGTCACCACCACCACATATTTTTCACAGTAGGCAATAAATTACTTCTGTGATCCTCTGGAAAATTACCTGTAATAGAGGAATTAGCTACTTCTCATTATTATGTAGATATTGGGTATATTTAAATTTTTGACAATGAAGAAGAAAAGTGAAATGCTAATTAGTACATATTTTACCTATAAATGTCTTTGTCCACAACTGAAGAAGTCTGTCAGGATGTTGTCAAGAGAGAATTGGGGTGTTTCTTTTGTTGCTTTTTCTTTTTCCTCCCATGTTTCACAAGTTGGTTCTTGAATGTTAACAGTTTCAGCTGTTGCCAGACTGCACGTTCAAAAGCTTGTATCTCAAGGCACGTGTAGTTTCCTTCAGTGCACCTAACATATACAGTGAACATCAGCAAAGAATTTTTGGGTGCCTGATGGAATCGTGCTCCATTTGGAATAATTTCCTCTTTCAACCTGTCTTGTCTGTGGAATACCACTTCAAGACAAGAGGGAAGATACTCAGGACAGGAGCCCCAGGCAGAGGAGTGGCTCACTCTGTGGGTATAGCTTTTCAAAGGGAAGGATGTCTGAATTCACAGACCCCACCTGGAATCCTGCATCCACTTCTGGAGTCTTGAACGTAAGGACATGTACCTGTTGGAACAGGTCCAGAGGAGAGCCACAAAGATGATTGGAGGGCTGGAGCACCCCTCCTATGAAGGCAGGCTGAGAGAGTTGGAGTTGTTCAGTCTGGAAAAGAGAAGGCTCGGAGGACACCTCCTAGCACCCTTCCATTACCTGAAAGGGACCTACAGGGAAGCTGGGAAGGGATTTTTTAGAAGGGCATGTAGTGGCAGGACAAGGGAAAATTGTTTTAAATTGGAAGGGGGTAGGTTTAAATTTGCTATTCGAAGAAATTCTTCACTATGAGGGCGGTGAGGCACTGGAATAGGTTGCTCAGGGAAGTGGTGGCTGCAACCTCCCTGGAAGTGTTTGAGGCCAGGTTGGATGGGGCCTTGAGAAGCCTGGTCTAGTGAGAGGTGTCCCTGCCCATGGCAGGGGGTTGGAACTTGAGGGTCTTTAAGGACCGCTGAATTGGACACAGTACTCCTGATGTGGCTTCATGAGGGCAGAGTAGAGGATAACCTCCGAGCTGACCACACTCTTCTTAATACACCCCAGGATACCATTGGCCTTCTTGGCCCCAAAGACACATCTCTGGCTCATGTTTAACTTCTTGTTGACCAGGACTCCCAGGTCCTTCTCTGAAGAGCTGCTTCATAGCAGGTCAGCCTTAGGGGCTGTGCTGGTACTTGGGCTTATTCCTCTCTGTGTTCAGGACTCTAAACTTGCCCTTGTAGAATTTCACTAGGTTCCTCTCTACCCAACTCACTACCTTGTTCAGGTCTCATTGAATGGTAGCACAGCCTTCGGGTGTGTCAGTCACTTCTCTCAGTTTTGTGTCATCAGTAAACTTGGTATTAGAATGAATATAATAGCAAATAAAGAAAAAAATACAGAGTAGGGGAAGGATATGTTATTCTATATAAGAAATGAAGGAGAAACAAAGGAAGAAAATTAGAACAAACTGAATGAAAGCTATACATTAGGAAAGGTGTATTTGTTGTTTGGCTTTCATTTATATTTCATGTCTGGATGGAAAGAACAAATTATAGTAGAAGAGATGAATGGAATGGTAGAAACAAAATGTTGATAAGAAAATCTGTATACTGTAAATGTAGGTACTGGCAAATAAACTTGAAAAGATCAATGTATCTCAGTAGGAGCTTGGGAAAGAGTAAACAGTGGGAAGGAAACATCTTCATAGTTGCGATTTCATCTTCTTAAACTGTCTGGTTTTTTTTAAGGCTTATGCCACTTTTTCTACAACATTTCCCCCTTCGCCACAATTTTTGATTCTGCCACAGGTCTCGGATCTCTTGACTACTTGGGGTTTTTTTTCCCCTTCATAACACTTCCCAGCTTGGATTACAGCCACATGCCCTTTGACTTTTATCTTCAGTATCTTCTGGGAGGTCTGGAAGTTGCTCTTCTTGTTGACACACTTCTCAGTGTAACAGAGCCTTCTCTATGGTTTAGATTTCATACACTTATTCCCTTTCCTCTGACCCAGTCATTCCCACATGTCTCATCAGGTGCCTTTTTGGCTTTTACTGTTTGCTGTGAGAAAGTGAATTGCAGTCAGGCAGTGTGTACCCATGTCTCTATGTTTTTAAAGCACGTGTTCCACAAGTTGGCTGCGCCTGCAGTGACCTAAGGGTACTTGACCTGTTTTTCCATTTGGTTTGTTTTCTGTCAGAGAGAACAACCTCTGTGACTTGCGGAGGTCTGGAAGGAGGTGGGTTGTCTTCTGACCAACAGGGTAATAGGAGTGTGAGGGTAAGTGGGCTTCAAGCTACTCACAGTTGGATGTGGGCAGGGTGTGGATGCAGTGAAGCAGAAAACACTTATGTGACAGAGGGTAGAGTATTAGAATTTCCCCTACTTGTACCTACACGCAACACAAGGATATTTGCGGTACAGGCATGCTTAAACCCCAGGTAAAAGAGTGGGTTTTTTTTCCTGAGGTTGTGTTTTTGAGCTGACTCAGTTAATTTGACAGCATAGAGCCAAATAGGGAATTTTGTGTCCAGCCTGATACAGAACTGTATAAATTAGCAGCCATCACATGCAGATGGCCTAACTTTGAACTCTGTATCCCAGTGTAAATAAGGTGCACAGCTGACATAGAGGAAAGAAGAATCAGGCCTTGAACTCACAGAGCTAAGAAAAGGAAATCTATGGATTTATCAATGGGATTTTTTGTGTCAGTACTCAGCAATAGGGACCCTCAGAAGTATGAAGCTATTAGAATGCTGTCCAAAACAGGTTTGTTGACAGCCTCAGCTGCTACCACATAGGAATTAAATGTCTTGGGATTCTTCATAATCATTCCAGTTAAGGCTTGGGAAAAAAAATGTTGCTCATAAAAAGAATCTCCTATGGGCCTTCAAACTTAATAAGCTTGTATATGGAATTATAAATTTATAAGCATCATAAAATTATAATGGAAGAGCAGTAAAAATACTACTTAAAACTGTTTTTCACCTCGCTTGCAAAATTCTTTCCATAAAAGAGAGAAAACTGTTCTGTGGAACTTTGCTAGTCATGTAGATCTCTCATGTATCTGTAAGCTAATTGAGGAGTAGAGAAGTGAATACTGACTGAGAAGTTTGATAAAGTGTTTATATAGTCTTTAGACTTTAATTTCAAACAAAATTCAGTAGGAGTTGAAAACTGGTGAAGTTTGATACTTGGTATGAGATAAAGTGGTTGATTCAGTTCAGTACCTGGTTGTCCAATATAAATAAAATATGCAGATGGACCGAGGGGATGCAAAGCCTTGTAGGCATCTGGTCTGGATCAGAAGTGGCTGCGAATTTGCACATTTTTCTGGTCTAAAGGACGTCGAAAAGCAAAACTGAAGACATTAAATGTTTTTTGTTAAGCTAGATATATGTAACTTTCATACATTTCCCTGGAACAGAAGAGTACCCAAGGTCTGGTAGTTCATGTAACAGGAATATGTGTGTCACGTGCAGTCATGGATGCTGAAGTTTAAAATAGCTTCTTCAATAGTAGAAGGCAGAACGCTATGGCATAAATGTGTTCCAGAAATCAGTCTGTAAAATCTTGAATGGTGTATGAAATGCATGAATATCAAGATCTGACATCTTTAGATTGCATTCCTTAAAACATATTTACTGTGTGGATGTTTCTTTCTGTTAAAATAAAGGTATGTGTAGGCATGTGTCAGTATATTTCTGTATAGACAAGCAAAATAAAACTTCAGAATTTTTGTAGATGATCTCAGGCATATTGCCTTTTGGTTTCACATGAGGCTTGCTGCTCAGAAGCTGTAAAGAAAGATCCTCTCATAGCACAGTTTGCGTAAGTTTGCAGATGTCCTGCTAAAGAACCTTTAAATTAAACTTAACTGTGTTGGGAGAACAACAATACTCAAAACTCTCATCATCTTCCCAGCAGTGAATGTGATTCTTTTGGATTCGTTACTGTCTTTTGCCTCTGTCTTGTTTCAAAATGTGCATTACCCTGCATACTAAGCATCCTTCTCATTTAGAAGAGAAATTCTGCCCATTGTTAGAACTCCAGAAAAAATATTTCAACTTCAGGTAATGGTTTTGAAGAAATTCTGAAGAATAGAAAATCTTTAAATTGTCTGAAAAAAACACTGGGATAGAATTTAGGATTTTGGCTGCAGGTGATTGTCAGCAGGAAACAAAAGTACTGTGAAAATGACCTGCATTTTCTAACAGCATTTGACATATATGAGAGAACAAACGAACTTATGTTTTCACACTGTAAAATGGGTAAAATGTTCTTCTGTGACACTTGCATATCTCTTTTGAGATACAAGCTTTCAAAACAGGCATTTTCTTTCAATTTTTTGCTGCAGCGCATTAAGGGCTAGATACAAGTTAGCTTTTTGGCACTAAAACAATAATGAATATCTTCTCAGGTTTGTATAGTTAAACAGGTTGAAAGGAGCTGCCACAGGATTTCTCCTTGAGAAATATCCTGTTGAACCTCCAGTGTATAGACAACTGTGCAAAAGGGTGCACAAAACTGAAGTGCAAAGGCGTAAGTTAAATTCTCTATGTGGAAGTCACAGACAATCTAAACAAACAAAACAATCCCCCTATATAATAACTTTGGGGTACTGGCGGCCTTTACCTTCTCTAGAAGTTGTTGTCGATCAGCTGTTGCTGAGACCCACGCCTCAAGAATCAGGGAGCTGAACCCAGCCTAATCTCACAGAAAAGTTCAGTGAGTTTTTTCAAAGGCCCTCCTCTTGTTTCCATTCCCATGTAGTGACCACAAGCCACTACTTCTACCTTGTCTTTCATTTGTAGACTGTTCAGTCTACTCAGACATGAGACCCAAACAACCCTAAAGTCAAACCTGAATTCGGAACAGATTCTGTTCTGCATTTTGTGAGCATCCATTGCTCTTGATACACGTCACTTGGTTAGAAACTGCACAAGAACAAAGAAAAACAATTCTGTCTTTTTCTGCTTTTATACAGTGTAACTAACAACTCCAGGAAAAAGCCATATCTATGGAGTGCTGTTCGAGAATATAATTACTTTATTGTACACTCTGTCCTGCAAGATGCAGAACTCATATCCTGTTCACCAAAATATGCACGCCTGTTTATTTGAAAACTTGGGCCTCATTGTTTGTTACATTGGATCAGGATCAAGTTTTGTATCTGTAAGTTGAGTATAACTACCTACAAAGGAGCTCTGCTTCATCAGTCGTGCAAGTGATGTTTATCGGTTCTGATGAGAGTAGTTGGTTCTGTTCCAGGTTATGGAAATGAACATGTACATTACTGTATTGAGAGCTTGTTGAAATAAAATAATTAAAAATTTAAAAAATGAAAAAAAATTATGAGATGTTCTGGAGCCCTAGGAAATGAATTAGGGTCTGTAATATGGTATAACAAAATTTTCTAGTATTTGGGTTTTTGTCCAAATAAAATATGTGCAATTTTGGTAGTTGCAATATTTCTAATTGGTGTGTTTATTTTGTTTTGAGGCTCAACATTAGGCAAATATAACTTGAGGCACTAAAAAACATCATACTGCAATGCGGAGTAATTGAAACAAGGAAAGCCAAACAACAGCAATAATAATAAAACTTAAATTATTGATGGAAAGTCATAAAAAAAAATCTTCAGATATACTTCTGTGTTGATTAACTCAAAACCCTTCTTGAAGCAATATCAGAAGTAACTTTGAGAATTTGACCTTAGGACTTGAAAGCATGTCTGTTGTAAGGGCAGTTCCTCCTTCAGAAGTGCACGTGTTGTGTGTATTATATAGGTAAAACAAGTGCTAAAGACCAATTGAAAAACCAATTTAAAAGCATAGCTTCAGACTGGCACCACAGAGAAGAGAGGCTAGAGGTGTGGGAGTCATCTGCTTTGTACTCTGGTAAAAAAGGCCCTTTTCTGTGACAGAATATCTCATGTTTTTCATCAGGCTCCCAGCTGTCTGGGCGCATCTTCTCCTGGTTCCTTGCAAGTTTTCTCCAGAGAGGCTGCCAATATCTCTCAGAGGACTCATGCCTCATAGTCACACTCTGTATAGGTGTACACGTATATATACTTGTGTGTATGTTTTAATTCTTCAAAATTGCAAAAGAGGCTCTTCTTCCTTATTCGAACTTCTTGTCAGCCTCTAGCATTAATCTCTTAAGTTTCTGATAAACTTTTCAATAACCATGTTGTTAGCCACTGCTGTTTCTAGCTTTAACAGTCTGTCAATGTGAGTCGCTTCCTGAACACAGGTGCTGTTGACTGTTTTGTTGTAGTTGCAAGGATGTTGCTTTCTATTGGGTGATCTGATCTTTCCAAAGATTCAGGGGAAAAAACCAAACAGGGTACTCAGCCAAGTGGAAGTCTGGAGAGGCTGGAAAAGCTTATGGTGTGTCTGTGCTCATCCGTAGCCACTTGAGGTTTGCCTGTGGGTTGGGTGTCAGTGTTGTGTTGTGGACAAACTCTGAAGACGTGGCCCTGGGTTTCTATACTTCATCTTAATTCAAATAATTATGGATAACTTGGACTTCATTTTAAAAAAGCTCTTTCACTGAATATGAAACACTGTAAAAAGCATCCTCAGAATCAATGAAAGAAACAAAGCAGACATGCTTGGTAATGTTTGCTCTCTGTGAAACTGATGGGAGAGCTGTGGTGGGTTAGAGTGCCACACATGACTGACTGCAGCGTTTCTGCCTCCCCCTCAAGCAGCACATGGCAAGTTACCCTCAGTGGCTGTGAGCCCTCTGCCACAGCAATTACTTTAAAACAATTGTTTCACTCGGACCAGATGCTGTGACACAAATGCAGGTCCCTTGTTGGTGCCACATTCAATTAAAAGGATGCTGACTAGGTGCTCAGGGAGGTTCATGGTGCCCTGTCCCATCTCATCACTCAACAGAGCACCCTTGGGGGCTGATACGCCATCCAGCCACACCCTGCTCTCAGGCAGCCCAGACATATTGCCTGTTCTGGGGTGGATCTGTGTCTCAGTCCCGTGCCAGGGTGGCGTATGGCAGCACTGTGAGGGGCAGCTGCGATGGGGCTGGCAGCTGGCCGGAGCACTGGGGGGCAGACAGCACCGGCCCGGTCACAGTTGGGGTAGCGGTGAGGTATGACCGCCATGATGGGCTTGCAGATGTCATTTTCCACACTACTGGTTACAGAATGTGACAAACACTGAGTACTGTTGCACAACCAGGCACAGCTTTAGGAATGGGCACAACAGCCCAAGGACTTATCTAAAACTGGTTCTTCTGCAGAAAACCATGTGTTGAGAATAGTGTATGTGTGTGCGTGCAGGGAATGAGCCTCCCAGCCTTCCTATGTATTGTCTCTTACTTGTCTTTTTTCTCTTTTTTCCCCTGCCAATTATATCCCACTTATTTGAAACTCATCTCAGGAAGCAGCCATGTGAGCCAAGATGCCTCCTGCTGATACACACAGTGGGTTAATGCTGATGACTTCAGCTCTCTCCTATGCTTATTGTTTCAGACTGGTGTAGAAAATTTAATAGTGACGGGTTAACATTGCGTCAAGTTAGAAGGAATTATGATGACTTAGATGGAATGAAGGTGACAGTTATTTTAGAAATTATTTGTCAGTAAACAAATTCAGAGCAATAATATGCACAAGTGATGATTTAAAAAGTTCATGATAAGAAGTGAAAGGAGAGGGGAAAAAAAAACTTGGTAGTGAACATTGGTGAGAACAAGTTTCTTGGAATTCTCAAAGCTTTGAAGAATTTAAAGTTGGGTTAAGATGTGAATTTTTGGCTATATCTCAAATCATTGGGTTGAGTAGTATCATTACCATGGCATCCATTACTGCTACATGGCAGATTCATTAGATTAAATTCTGGAAAATCTTGCTTGGAAAGATTTTCTTTCAAAACTACCCGTCCCCTCTCCCCCCCAATAAAAACAAAACAAAAAGCACCATTTCCTGATTTTAACCAGGGACATTTCCATAGATAGAGAGATGTGCTGTGCTCTTTTAATTGAAATTGGTGATTTATAATGATATCTATGGTCACTGTTGGGAAAGCAAAATGAAAATGTAATTTATTACTAGAGCTGGCAACTGAGATTTAGACTGTGTTTCAGGATTTCTAACCTGTGCCAGTAATTTGTCAATATTAACACTGTGTGTTATAGCATCTGCTTATAAAATGTGCATATTTTGTTGTCTTTACCTCATTCTGGAATACTTTGATCACATTACTATAAAATTATTTGAAATACAAAACTATAAGCATTTTGTAAGGATTTTAAAAGTCTGCATAGTACCTGGTTAAACACATGATATATGACCATCATGACAAAATTCTTCAACACCCAGACAGCATTGAGCAGAATTTATTGTGTTAACCTTAAACGATTTTTAATAAAATGAATTTGCAAGTTCAAGTGTATATATGGTATATGCTAGGAGTACTGCTGCTTTTTTGAAAGAAATTCTTGCTGGGAATACAGGAAAGATAAAGTATAATGAGCACCTAGAAATCTGTTCTAGTAAGTTTTTCTCTAAAAGAAAAAAAATCAGAAAACTTACTTTGCTTGGGAATTGGGTTTTTTTAATTATTTTATTGAAAAAGAAAACATTTTTTCCTGTTTTATAAAACAGTTGGGGTTTTGTTTGGTTTTGGGGTTTTCGGGGGGGGGGGTTAATTATTATTTTGATGTTTTGTTTGTTTGGTTTTTAGAGACACCAGGTTTTCATTTAGCCCTTTACTCCTAGTGGTACTGGAACATGGAAAGCATCTGTGACCACAGCAATTTAAGCCAAAGAATTCCAGGTTAGGATAAAAATGAATGGATGTCTGGATCACTTCGTGTTCCTGAAACATGTTCTCTCAATAGATATCTATCTATCTTCTGTCTTCTACCACTTACTGCATCGCAAGTGAGGTTTTTTTTCTCTCAGTTTATCAAAACAAACTGTCCCAGAAGCAAGAATATGAGACTGAATTCTTCTTTGGGCAAAAAGCGTAAACCCAGTTATAGTGTGCTGAAGTTGTGCTTAGTTAAGTTACCCAGAGAATAGGCTCTGACTAGGTCACTTACACAGGCTAAGATTTTCACTGTAAGATATTGAAAGCAGCTTATCAGGAGAGATCTCAGTGGGTTTTCTAAGAAAATGTGTTTTCAGGTTTTTGGTTTATTTTTCCCCTCCTTGAGTGGAAGATAGGGGGGTTGCTGATGTGGACATAACTGATGACACTAAAATCAGAAATTGTTTTTCAGTTTTGTGAGAATTCTTAATATTATTATTTTCTAGTGGGTGGTTGGTTTTTTTTGTTGATTTGTTTGATATTTTTGTGGGGCAAGTACATCAACATCTAACAAGTGAAGAGGTGTTTAGTTTGGATATACTCTGTGTGTCTGCTTTGGATGGGAACTGGTGCTAACTCTATCACTTTTATCTCTTCCTGTACAAATTAGAGCAGAAAGCTGCTGGTGCATCATCCATGTTGTAGTCAGACTCGTGAAACCACCTCCCTCAGCCCATGTGGGAGAGCGCAAACCAGAAGGTTACATCCACGAACTCTGCAGTCTGATGGCTTATCCACTGAATGTCCCTCCTCCTAGGAAGGGGTTTTAGTTTGTTTTTTTTTTTTCCTAGGAGATCGGGATTTCTTTAGGTGAAAAACCCTGTTTTCTTGCTGGTGAAACATCTACTAACTATTGTGAATTAAAACTCCACCATGAAACGTTTGAAGTTCAGGTCAGGAGAGTTCCCATTTCAAGTAAGCAGCGATGATAAACTACAGCACTGATTCTAAATAAGAGCTCTGTTTTTGTTGCCTTTATGGTATTGTTTAAACAGGGAAATCCTTAATAGTGTTGCATTACATTGTGTCCTTCCAAATCCTATTGAAAAGGCGTTTAACACTACATTATTTGGTAGTGAAGATGCAGAAGATTCCTGCTGTTTAAACTGATGCTGTAATTTATTTGAAGGGCATATATTGCTGTTACATTATGAAACCTTGAGTTTCACAGTGTGGCATTATCACTGCTGTGGAAACTACCGGCTGCTCTGCCCACTTCTCTAAGGAGTAGGGGAAACTATACTTGGATAAAGCAAATGTAAATATGGAAAAATAAGGGGAGAAAAAAAAATCTAAACAGAAACATCCCCAAAGCCCACCATATTTGTTTGGCGGTTCTGTTTTGGGCATAGCAGCACATATTTTAACTGATTGTGATTATTTCTGTAATTACCTGCCTATAATGGCTGCCCCACTAGTATCTGCTGAAATGATGCAAGTGTGCAAAACTACATCCCAGAGTCAACTGTCCTTGACTTGAAGACTGTTGATTCTGAAGCTTCCTAGCTTACTTTCCTTCCTGTTGGTAAAATCACATCATTTGAGAGAAAAGCAGGGGTTGCCAAAATGAATCCAATGGGCAAGCTTAAGCTTGAGGGATATCGAACCTTTGCAATTTCCTACAAAACCTGCAGTACCTTCCTGTCCTGGTTTTGGTCAGGATGGAGTTAACTTCATTTGTAACAGCAGATGGAATGCTGTGTTTGAGAGTTAAAATGAAAACAGTGCTGACAACACCCTGATATTTCTAGTTGCTGTCAGACAGTCAAGAACTTTCTCAGCTCTTCATGAGAAAGAAGGGGCGAAGCCAGGACAGGTGACCCAAAACTGTCCAAAGAGAGTATTCCACGCCAATTATGTCCTGCCCAGGATATCAGGGGGCTGACAGGAGGAAGGCAGAGGGGCGGCTCTGGGACGCGCGGTTCCTGGGGGACATTTGGGTTCCAGGACAGCTCTGGGTGTCACGGCCTGAGGTGTGGGTTGGGTGAGAAACTGCATTGTGTATCAACAGCTTAATATATTTTTTCTTTAAGCTCCTGTTAGCATTGTTATATTGTATCTTTCTGTTATCTTAATAAAGTAAACTTATACCAACCCACAGGCCTTTTAATTTCTTGGTTTTAAGGTTTATTTGCCCCTTCCTTTTCCCTTCCCTTGCCTCTCATCCCCCCCCCCCCCCCCCCCCCCGCCCCCCCTCCCTTTTCCCTGCTCTTTTTCTTTAAGGAGCAGGCAGCTGCCTGGATCTTGGCTCTCAGCCGGGGTAAAACCACAACACTGCCCCAATGTGTTCATCATTTTGCAGCATTAGGCACCAAACATGGGTATATTCACTGCTGTCTAGAATTTGATGGTCTTATAATGTGAAGAGCATGAGGCCATGGACTCCACTACCTGACTGGTCTCTGTAGAGAAATCCCTTACACTGGGCAGCATCAAATCAAGAATAAATGGGAGGCTTTCAGAAGCAGTGTAGTAAGAGACCCTTAATAATAGGAGTGAGTGCAATACAGACAGCTTTTTTTATCTCCCTGGAAAATGTTGAAATGCCAGTTTTACACTTGTAGTGCTTGTATGAAGCATTGAAGACAATTCCAGTGTCAGTTTTGTTTCCATTCTTCAAAGACTCAAGTGCTTCTCTCTCTACTCATCATTCATCCATCCACACATACACAGTTGCCCTGCACCCACCTTTCCCATTTATACATCCTTCTGTTCATTCAACACTCTATTTTAAACCATTACGCAACTAATAAGAAAAGTATAACAAATTGTATGTAGAGCAGAGGTAATTTAGATATCCCACACTTCTTCAGTGTAAATGCTTTAGATGAATTTTTCATGTATTTTCAAAGTTTGCTACTTAGCTGTCAGAATGAGATATATGGGTTCACAGTACTCCCTGCTGCCCTGCTGAAAATACTGTAGCTGAGGAGTGGTAGTTGAGGAGCTCTGGTTAATAATCTGTGTTGATGTATTAGACTGAATAGAACTTGCATTCAAAAGGGGGCTTGATACTCCTTTTCTAGATTAGACAGATTTGAATATAACATGGCAAAATTCATAGGCTGTGTTGCAACAGTACCATATTCTAGCCGTGAAAGAGCAAGGAAGATCTTCACCTCAGTTTTACAGCTGTGAGACTTGAGGAATGTAAAGTAACAGTGGTGTTTCCTCTCTTTGAGAAGATGAAGGTCCTACAAAGTAAAAATATGTCTATGTCATGTGAAAATACTGTGTAGTAGTCGGATGGGATGCACTATGAATTTTGGCTTTTTCTTTTTTCTGGCAAAAATAATTTTTTAGAAATTATGACTATAGTAAAAAATCACTGTATATGTTCTTATAATGTTATACCTCACAGAAGGGAACACTATACAGGGTAAATTATCTACCACAATTACATTACTACAACATAGAATGGACAGAAAAATGGAAAACTGGTATTCTGACATAGTTTCATGTCACAGAATTAGAAATAATTGGACCACGAAGATCTCATTTACTCTTTTTTCTTTTTCTTTATTTTTTTTCTTGAAGTAGAGGGACAGTAGGAGAATTTGGCGCCTGGCTATGTTGTCATAGGGAACGAAACATTCCAGGCACAAAACTTAGTACTTCCAGTTGCTGTGCAATAACTTTCAGCCATTCTGCCTCTGTAGGCAAACACAGTGATAACGTATCTCTGCAGCAATGTAGTTGTGCATACCTGTGAGCAAAACACAGTGGGGAATGAAATGAGTACAAAGTACCAAAGGCAGATTACCATGAGCTCAGCAAATACAATATGTATCTAGTCAAGAAATAAATATGCAAGAAGTGCAGAAATGATCAATATGGATGACCAGGGAAACACAGGAGGAAATCAAGGCCAGGAGAAATGCAGCCAAGACATCTATAATTTATTTTTTTTAAAATGTTTTGCCAAGAAAATCCCACTGAGAGATAACATCTCATTGCCAAGAAATCCCTTAGGATAAATCAGAAGTGTTAGCTCTGAGAGAAAAGGTATAGGAGGCAAAAGAAAAAAGGTAAGGAACTGATCAAGAAAGCTGAGATTGAAAATGAAAGGAAAATTACACGGGACGTGAATATGAATAATAAATGGTTATACAAATGTAAAGTATAAGGAGCAGAGAGGTTGATGAGAGAGACTGTAGGCCCTGTGGGGGAATACTGAAAGGAAACTTATGACAGAAGATGTGGATATTTCTATGAAAGAGAACTTCTAAAATCAATGTTCACTAGGCAGGTTGGCAGGGAGGCTTGGAGGAGTGTATCAGAAACATGATTTTAAGTGGCTTGCTGGGTACTTGGGAAGATAACTTCTTCCACACAGCTTTAAACTTTCAAGTAGTAGCAAATGATGAAAACAGAGGAAGTTGTAAAACTTACTGGAAGATTTTGTCTTTATCTTGCTTTATCAAAACTCTTGTTCTGGGAAACCTCTTAACATCAGGAGGATCTAAAATCCTCACATATGATGACATAGTGGAGAGCAGTGTAGAGGTATTATGGTTTGGATTCCAATGAACAATTTAGGTTTTTTATTTTTCTGATTTCATTTTTTAAAAGGTTTTGTAGCTGGGCTGGAAGAACACTGGATCTGTGAAATACTGTCAGTAGTGATAGAAAGATTTAGATCAAAACTATCAGTACTTGTGATGCTTCTCCTATAACTACAGTTGCCCAGAATTATACATATTTTCCTATTGATTCTATAGGATGACTAAGACCACAATAAATCTTGTGCAAATGTCAGGTAGGTCTCAAGACATTAAAGGCCAGTGAACCAGATGAAACTGTAGAACTTAGAGAGGGTTTAAGTGTAATGCAACCATTGCGTACAGAGAGCTGAAGGTAGATGCTTAATATTAAATATCTAACTTAGTTATTTCAGTACTGAAGTTAACTAAATTTCAGATTTATGTCCCACAAGTACGTGATCCAAAAGCTAATTAGACTTGCTGGTTACATAGAATTAAAGTAAACAAAGCTGCGTTATTTAAGTGTCTTAAGATAGATCAGGAAATCTAATTCTTGTTGGACTGTAAAAAAGCAAACTAGTCAAGACATAAAATAGCTGGTGCTGGTGGGCTTTGTCCTTTATTAGGTCTTCCAGCTGCTGATGGTTTCTAAGTTTGGTTAGGTG
Source organism: Gallinula chloropus (assembly GCF_964237585.1). Taxonomy (NCBI): domain Eukaryota; kingdom Metazoa; phylum Chordata; class Aves; order Gruiformes; family Rallidae; genus Gallinula; species Gallinula chloropus. Next base: position 68,768,383 of record NC_140088.1, on the reverse strand, counting down.
GTTCATTTTCTAATGGATTTGGAAAGATAAAAACTTAGTCTTTCTGTATGAAAAAAATTCTGTACACAGAATTTTATCTGATAGAACTGGAGTGGTGGATGTGGTAGAGTTTGTATTTACAGGTTATTTAAAACGTTCTGTTGCAGGCAGAAGAGTTTTACGTTTGACTTTATTTTCAACAATGCATACAGAAATGTAAGTGAAAATTATTTTTTAAACCCCCCAATTTTCCTTTTTCTTGTAGAATAATAATTTTACAATACACTGTGATTACACATTTCCTGTTTTCCTTCCTGTTCCATTCCTAGTTTCCCCATAAAGTTTGCATTATTGTCCTATGTATTTTAATTTTGATGTAATAGAATTCTGTAGAGTGTGATTTAATCAAAATATGTCCACTTGGTTCTCACAGATTTCTCTTTAATCTCTAGAGACCCTCTCATATGACATACTGCTGACTTGTTATAGAATTTGAACTCTTAGAAACTTTTAACTATTGGGAGGCTATTGGCCAAGCAGGTAATTTAACTAACAACTTTGTGTTTGGGAGGCAAAGTTTTGATAGGTGGGGTATACAGGGGTGGCTTCTGTGAAATGCTTGAAGCTTCCCTCGTGTCTGACGGAACCAATACCAGCCAGCTCCAAGATGGACCTGCTAAGACCACATCCATCAACCATGTTTGCAGCACCTCTGGGATAATGTAGTTGTGAAGCTAGGGTGAAAATACCCACTAGGAGCAGTTGCAACTGGAGAGTAGAGTGTCAGTAAGAAAAACAACCCTACAGACACCTAGGTCAGTGAAAAAGGAGGGGGAGCAGATGGTCCAAGCACAAGCAAAGGGGGTCTCCTGCAGCCTGTGGAGAAACCCTACAACCCATAGAGTTTAATGGTGGAACAGATATCCACCTGCAGCTCATGGAGGACCTGTGCTGAAGCAGGTGGAGGCACCTGAAGGAAACTGTGACCCTGTGTGAAGCCTGTGCTGGAGCAGGTTTGCCTGGCAGTACTTGTGATGTTTGGAAGGGACCTGCGCTGGAGCAGTTCAGGACTGCACCCTGTGGGAGGTACCCCACAGTGAAGCTGGGAAAGAATGGGAGGAGTTCTCATCCAAGGACGAAGGAGTTCTCACTTGAGGAGGAAGGAGCAGCAGAAACAACGTGATGCACACTGCCAATCGGGGGGCGAGGTGGGGAAGGTAGAAAAATCATGAGTGAAATTGAGCCTGGGACAAAGGAAGGTTTGGAGGGGAGGTGTTTTTTTAAGATTTGGTTTTATTTCTCGTTACACTACTTTGATTTGGTTGGTAATTAATTAAACTAATTCCACTAGGTTGAATCTGGTTTTCCTCTGACAATAACTGCAGAGTGAGCTCTCCCTGTCCTTATCTTGACCCAAGAGTCTTTTATTATGTTTAGGCTCCCCTGCCTAGCTGAGGAGGGGGAGGAATAGGGCAGCTTTGGTGGGCATCTGGCATCCAGCCAGGGTGAATGCACCAGATTAATGGTATCCCACTGAGAATAACAGATTGATTATGTGCTAATTCAAGATAAGTAAGATTTCTTATAGCTCTGATGGTGATATCAGGTATCAGAGCTTAAGGAAAAAGTGACTTGTTTTTCTATTTTCCTTGGAGTATGTGTGTGTCTCTGTAGGAGTAGGTAAAAGAGATTCCTCTTGGCTCGATCTGTTATCATTTGAATGTGAATTCACTGTGATGTAATGCTTATAGCTACCATAGGATTAAAGGATAAATGAGAAAATGGCATATATGCACATGTAACCTTTGAATTAGGATAGATTCAAGCTACTAATTAAAATAAAGTTAGAGAAAAGCTGGACAGATACAGTTTGGTCAGGAAGTCGGTGTGGGTTAATGAAAAGGAGGTCGTGCTTCACATATCCAATTAACTTCTCTGAGAAGGAAAGATAGTCAATGAGACTTGACAGGGTAAAGACAAAGACATAATGTATTATGACTTCAGGAAGGCTTTGTGACACAGTACCACCCAAAAGGCAAGTACATTTCATTAGCCAGTATGGGATTGATAGTAGAATTAGTCACTGGATACAAAGGGCTTGGGAGCTTGGATCGCAGTGAGCAGCAAACTGCTATTCACCAGTTAACAAGAAGTGATGAATGAACGACTGCAGAATTGGTGTCCAGACAGGGTCAGCTTTCAGTACGAGAGAGAGAACTATAAGCAGAGCAAACAGTGATGCATTAACACTTGTAGTAAACAATAATCTCAGCCTCAGCAATTGTCCATCAGTGAGCTAAAGGACCGTGGCTAAACTAGAGACCAAACTAAAAAGTAGCTTATTTTGCTAATATATTGAATTCCAAACTAATGGAAATTGTATATTAAAAAAGATAGAGAAATAAAAAGCACTTTCTTTAACTCAATCTACAAGTTATGCTGGATATGAAAGTTGTGTTAAAAGAAGACAACTTCTTAGCTGGAATATTACAGGTGTTCAGCCCAAATACCCATAGGTCTTTAAGATTATGTACCTTGAAACAGTAAGAGCAAGTTTAAAAGGTTGCACAGCATTTGGATTCCTGTGCTCTAGGAAATACTTAAGAACACGAAGTGTGAAACTGGGTCATTGGTTTGTTGTGGGGTATTTTTTGGTTTGGGTTCCCCCCTTCCCTGAGATTAGTTTAGGGTAGAAGGTGATACAGCAATTAGCTACAGCAATTAGGGAAGGTGTGAGATGGTAGTGTCTGCATGGGTTAGTGCAGGGCTGAGAAAAAGAGGGTATGGAAAGTTATGGTGCAGGTTAGTGTTCTTCTAAAAGATTACATGGTTTGTCAGTCACAATGCATGGGAAAATCTGTGTGAACTAAAAATATCTCTCTGCACATTGGGTGCTTATATTCAACTGCTGGCTTTCTTTACTGGTGCAGTAGCTTTGTGCAGAAGTTGTATCCTGGATGAGCAACTGACTCAAAAGTCAAAGAGTCTCTTTCCCCTGTTGTGATATTGAGATTACACTCCCAGCGATATGTGCAAATTAGGGTGAAATTTTTCTGGAGCATTCACAATTGATTTATCTGTGCTCCTTAGTGGAATACAATTGTAAAATTCCCTTTGACTTCAGTGGGAGAAAAGGAGTGAGTACTGTGTGCTTCTGAAAACCCAACACTAAAGCCTTTCCTCTTGCCTGTGGCCATACATATATACATATATATATACATATATATATCTAAAATCTGTTGATTGATTTCAGTGAGAGTTATGCATAAGTAATCAAGGGCAAAATTGGCTACAAAACCTATAGGAGCAAGGCAGGCCTGGGGGGAGCGGAGGGGTTGTAGAAACCTCAGTTTGATGTTCCCCTGTGAGTCTTTCATTAAAAGCACCAAGAGATACAGCTTCCAAAGAGGTTAATAACTACAGACAATGAGATATATGTAAGGTAGTATTTTTGCACTTTGTCTGTACTGCTGTGAAAGCTGCATCCCTAAATGAAAGCCTTCAGCCTAACAAAGTTTTCCTTTTATTTTTGCTCCTAAAAACATATTCCAGTGAATCATGCTTAGCTTGGCTGGAGGGTGGGCACATTAGTATTGATCTTCGGATAGCCAGAGAAGCCTGTTTTGAGGCTTTGCAAAGTACTTAAGATGATTATCTGTTCTACTGTGGAGTAAGTTGCCCTACAGTATGACCTCTCAGTTAGGGAAGCTTGCTATTGTGTCTTAATTGACTTGTGCTCTGGAGATTTGAGGAAATAAAATAAAAGCAAGCATTCTTCTCAGAAAAAGTATCGTGTGTTGCATGGCTTGGATGCAGAGTTTCCAAATGTAGCAAAGTCCAGCAAAAGCCTGTTACCAGCAGGCGCCTCACAGTGTCTGAAAGCAAAGCTTGAAACATTTTAATTGAATCCTGCTGAGACTGGTAGGCTTCTGTTTCTCAGTCCAGTGAAGACATCTTGTTTCTTAAGTGATATTTTTTCTTTCTGTAATCAAGTAATTATTAGGCTAGTTGCTCCCCTCTCTTTCTCTCCCTCTCTCTCATTTCCCCCCTTGCTCCTGAGTGCTCCTATTTTCTCACTTAGATCAATGCTGGTGGTTGGTATAGCAGCGCTTGCTGTTGCATAGCAGGCTTGAATAGCTGCAGGCACTGGAGTCCTGATTTCCCACCGTGCTGGCTATTTCTCCCATCTGTGCCTCCTTGCCTTGTGCTCACAGCTAGTTCTCTAGCAAGATCTAAAATATGTCCCAAGCCGTGAATATTCAGCTTGGCTTCCATTTTGGGAAGCAAGTGTTTTGTGCTTGAAACACTCAGGAACACAAACGAATACCTGAGGCAAAATTATAGGCATGATTTGTCTGTTGAATCAGACTCTGAGACAGATACTTTTTCAAAGTCTGAATCATATCTAGAGTGTCTGGAAATATTACCTGAGAGCTTTATTAATGGGAGGAAAGCATCAAATGGTCTTAAAACTGTTGTATCATTATTAATGTATGCAAGCCCCCAAACCTGTTGATTACCATTCAGAAGTAGATCTGATTGCAAGACTAGAATTGTTGGCTTTTTGTTCTGTAAAAGAGTGTATCACCAGTTGGACTACAAAATTTTGCATGGCATTGGGGTTTTGTAACATAAATAATATGCTGTCCAGATAAATCCATAATAAATATAGTTTTGTCTATAATTGAAAAACATTTACATTGCTTATTTCAGAATCAGATTCTTAATCCTAGTTTCATTACCACGTGTCAAAAATAGCTTCTGCTTTCTGTGGTGCTGAGGTGGTCATAAAGGGCCATAAATAAATGAAAAAAAAAAAATCTTTGTACTCAGAACTTCAGCTTTAGCTTTATCTACAGTGTGTTAAGGGATTAAAACTAAACATAACTTTACATATATTAACATTTAAAATATTTAAGAAATAGCTTCCCCCCATAGTACACTAGCAATTTTAAAAGGAATAAGAGAAGAGGCAAATTACTCCAAACAACTGCTTTTGCTTCTGCTTAGACTGATACAGCTTGAGACCTGAAAAACCTCATAATGCTCTATCAAGAACACAATTTTTCAATTTAAAGGAAATATGAAGGCATTTAAACTAATTATGGAGGAAACGCCTACCTAACTGCAGTCATAAAGTCATAAGACTGTGTTTGAAAAAGCAACAAAATTAATGATTGATTGAATTTTTCACTTGTTCACATGGGCAAGGATGAGTTGACTGCTAAGACTCTCTGTGAGTTTTAAAGCTAGCCAGAACACTGCATTAGACCCTGAAAGAACTCTTGTTCAAGTGAAAGTAAGTAATGCAGGCAGACAAGGACCTGCCTCCCTGTAGCTGGTGAACTATATTAAGGTTGTTTTATAAACCTGTTTTGTTAACTCCAGATTAGATTTAGGATTCTTGAATATTCAGTAAAAAAAAAAAAAAACCTGAAATAAATGCATCTCTGTAAAACAAAGTTTTATAGCAATTGTTAGTAACTTTAGATTTGACAAAGAAGTTCAGACATGGAGAAATTTTTGAAGGTTGGAGTTTTAAAACTTCCTTAAACTAATGGCCACCATCATGGCTTTGTCAAAAGAAAGTAATGTAATATTGGGATTTGTAACAGCAGTTGTCACACAGTTGTTGCATAATTAAAGTTTGTGAATACTAGACGTGATTGCATGTCACATCCTGTATATTTATCATGATTTTCTTATCTGGCCCAAATCATCTGTGCTGATGCTTTTTATTTTTAGAGCTTTCTGGAAATTTCCAATGGTTGTCATGTAGTCTTAAAGAAGACTTGAAACTTGGATGAGGGATGAAAGTACTCATGCTATTTTTTATTTAAGTAAGTTCCTCTAGTTAAGAAAGCTGATAAATTAACTAACATGTCTTATTTTTGCTGACTATACTATCTGTTATCAGGAATGTTGCTGGAGTTACAGCTGAAACTTGCTAATTATAGCTTCTATTTATTTGTCTAATATACTTTTTGCTATACAGATATCTGTTGTGTTTTTTTCCTTATCTTTCTTTTTTCCTTCTCCCCATATAGTCAGCCTGTTCTTGGGTTTTAATCAGTGTTTATGATATAAGGTTTTAATTTGGGGTATAAAGGAGATGCATTCCCTGAGTTTTCCAAACCTTGCTTTTACCAATTCTAAGGTCATTCCTTAGAAGATTCTTACAAGTGGATTGGAGTTTCATGGAGAAAGAAAATGATGCCTACAGTCTTTCTCCAACATTTTTTGTGTTTGGACGCAATTCCAAAATTGAATTGAATAACAAACAAATTCTTGAGGAAACAATTATTAGCTTTTTCAGGCATTGCATTTGATCTATATTTAAATCTGGTTGGCTAAAGGTTTAACTTATTAAGGGTTCTTTTAATATTTTATTTTCCCCCATGTTCAGCAAAACCCCAGCTACCTGAAATCTCAGGGGGAAGTTTGTTCTCAAGATAGCATTCTCCAAGAGACTATGGAAGTATGAGGTGTTTGGATGCTTTGTGGATAAAAGGAATAATAGGAGCTACACTTCAGGGTAATACAAATGCTGCATATGATGTTAAACATCATGTTTAATGTTTAAGATGATTTAGAGATAAGGATGTATGGGATAGATTGGCTCATGCAAGCCATCTACTGAGATGTCTGACCTTGTGTGGTGTGCTTTTGCTTTGAACGTTGTCTTTGACAAAGCCTGACCAACTGAACTGTAGGTCTTTGTCTACAGCACTGCATCTTATTGTCTGCCTGTTTGTTGGGAGAAACTTGTGTTTCATGCTTTCCATCAGCTCGACTCTCCAGGTGAAAGATGCCTTCAGAAGAGGAGTGCTAATAATAACTGTGATTAATAGAGTCAAGAATGCAAGCAAACCTAGAAAAATGGCATTCTGGACTGTGCAGAAAACCCTTTCCATCAGCACTAAGTCAGATGTTCTGAGGTTTTCTGAGCTGAACAGTGGTTAAATTGCGTATGTTCTGTTACTGATTAGAGAACAAAAGAAATGTAGTTACAATTTATGGTCTTCTTAGTAGTAATGGTGTCTCAGGAGTCATGATGGAGGGTTGGGGTAGCCAGAATGTGTTGGCAAAGATCAGAGCTTGTCAATGAAAGCTCAATAATATAGCAGGAATCCAGCTAAGGTTTTTTTTTGGTTTTGGGGTTTTTTACACAACGAAATTGTCACTTCAGTGTCTGTGTCCTAGGAGCCTCCTGCAAATTGTTGAGCCCTAATTCTTACACATGACGCACTCTCAGATTGCCATCCTTGGCCTGATTATAGAGGGGAAGAAATCACATTTGCATCTAAAGAGTGTCATCATCGAATTTTTTTCACCTCTCATATTCTTTTCATAAACATCCTTCTGTGCTGATGGTTATCAGTTAGAAAATCCATCTTTTTAAAAATTTCTGTTCATATCCCAGCCAGTGTTTGTGCTCTCATTTTTTCCTATTCAGAAGCAGTCTCTGCTTACTGTACATCTGTTGCAAAACAAAAGATGACAAAGTGGATTATATATCAGTTTGATTTATGGATAAAGACTTAAACGATAACATGGTAAAGCAGACAAAACCTGCAAAAAGCCTGGCAGATGAGATGCATTAAATGAAAGAGTGGCTATAAACAGCTCAGATGACATGTGTGTGTACCAGCGTTGTCATCAGCATGCATGAATTTCAGTGGAGAAGCTTGTATAATAAGATATGTGCAAGCTGATGACTTGAAATATTTTCTTTCTTTTTTTTTTTTTTCTACCCAGCTGAGGAGACATTTGCCAGGAGTCTATGAAGTAAAATCTCTGTAGCAAATCATAAGAATTTGTTTCTTTTCATGTCTGCATGATACAAGCAGGAACATGACAAGATGCCACCCCCCCCACACACATCTCTAAGAGGAGTCTTTGTTTGGTGCTTGGTGTAACGGGTGTGAGACTGAAGTTCGGTGAGAAGCCCTGTTAGTTTGTTCTCTGTTTCCACTTCTCTTTGATATCACGAAGCTGCTGATCAACGCAGACACCTCTGCCTCTCCCCATCACACCTGAAGACATGATGTCTTTTCTTATTAGGTGATGGGGGAGGCTCATGTGGCTCAGTTGTATCACTACTCTGGTGTGAAAAGTTGCCTCTAGACATGAGATGAGCAGTGAGTCTGAACTGATGGGATTAGAAAGGAGCTTAGCAAAAGATGCCATAGTGTTATTCAGATATTGGTTATATACCACCAAAGCCTTCTCTTCTCTAATATGGATAAAACTGGTTTCCTCAGCCTTTTGTCACAGGTCATGGGCTTCAACCTCTGGAATCACCTTTTTGGACTTCTGCTGAACACATTTCAGTTGTAAGTTCATTGTCTTAACCTGGTATGTTCATTATATTAACCTGGAGAAGATCTCCACAACAGAGACTTGTTGCAGTGTGCCGTTAGGTGGGTTGACAGCACAAATCTGAGCTCAGATGGTCACTATCTGAGTAAAGCCACACCAGTTACTTAATTTTTGCACATAGATTGTTGGCATGTCTTCAGATCAGACCCCACTGGTGTCCATTTTAGGAAAAGTGATGCATTTTTAGCAAAAACTTTGAAAGTACTAACTGAATACTGATTTCCCTCCACCTCTATTAAAGAAGTACTACCTTCCCTTTGCAGTTGAAGAAACTGGAGGCAGATAAATAATAGATAAGAAGTAGACAGCTGCAGAGGCAGTGCAAATCAGAGCTGGAGTAAGAGCTTTGCTGTTCAGAAACCCTACTCCTGTGATTATACTTATAAGCTTCTCTCTCTTAAAAGCTAGTTTGTTACACATTCAGAGCAATCTTAATTGCTGAACCCTAACTACACAGTAGACTTTCATGTCTCAAGAAAGCAGTGAGGTGCCTTGTATCCATAAACTCAGATTCTTTGAATTTTTGGCCTTGATACATTGCCAGCAAAATGTGAAGGTATGTAACTTCCTAGCCATATCCTCAGCACATTGAAGACAACCCTTGTTCTTAGTGGCCAGCAGCTTTGTGCTTCCATCTGAGGGGTCTCAAAAACAGTTTTTATTTTTACTGCATCGTCCATGGTGTAGTCTGGGAGATATTCTCTGACTGTGCATGTCAAGCCTTGATCACCCAGTCTTGGGGAAGTGATTTGAACTCTCCCAACCATAAGAAAACCCTAGGTCCTAAACAACAAGAAAGTTTCAGGAAGACTTCATTTTGTTTGCAAACATGGCAGATCTCCAAAAATGGGGGGCAAAAATAACCAAGAGAATTATGGGTAATTCAGGCACTGATGAGGTTACTGGTGCTGTATTCTGACAAGCTGACTCTGCAATGGGTGGCACAGGTCCAGCAAGACTTTTTAACTTAATTTGAAGTCAATAAAGATGTATTGGAGCTGCCTCTGCTGTACCTTAAGTTAGGTCTGGAGGTCTTACTGAGTTGGATCAATGCCTGCAGACGGTTTAGGTATGTTCACACAGTGCTTTGTATTAGCCAGTAAGTCTGTAGATGTAATGGATCTGGGCCTGCCCTGTCTTCATTTGTGATGTGCTTAATAACCTGGAAGGAGTTTGCTTCCATAAAGGTGAGTTGACAGAGTGTTAGTTGGCCCAGAAGGAAAGAGAGGGAACGGGTCCATACTGCTGCAGTTTGGAGCATTTATCTGGAAGAAACAGGATGTCTCCTTTACACAGAATGTGGAAGTATTTCCTACAAGGAAGGGTAGGAAGAGCCACTAGCCCTTTTTGGCTGCAGGAAATTACTTTTGATGCAGAAGGCTGAACTTTGTGAGTGGACACATAGCTGGGAATTTTTTTTAGAAATAAAATAAAAATCTAATTGAGGCATCATCTCTCTCCTCAGCATTTCTCAATGTTAAAGCAATTTACTATCTTGCCTTCTACCTACATCCCACTCTCAATTCTACTTCTCCATTTTCCATTCCTTTCTCCACAAGTAATAGGTAGCCTGAGGATGCAAAATCCAAAGCCATCAAAACCTTTGTCACTGGACTGCTGAGTGTAAGCTTCCAATATAGCTCATATAGCTTCTCTGAAGCAAGGTTTGGTTGCAGTATTTGTAAGGCCTCATCAAACTTGGGGATTTGTGCTGTAAGATCATGAGCAGAATGTCTAAAATCAGCAAAGTGCAAGAAAGCCTCTATTTATGCAGTCTAACCAACCAAGGGAGCAATGACCTATGATCCGACAGAAGTGTCTGTGTTTGCAATTGCAAAACCACCTGTATGGTGAGCAAACTTTCCTTTCATCTACTTGTGTTTTCTCTATAGCTGTGATTGTATAGCTGATTTTTAAACTATTTTTTGGTGTGTATCTAGCTTTGGCAGGTATACATCCTAAATGGGAATCAAGTCCTGTTGTGCTGTGCAGTATGTTACTGTGTAGTATAAGAAAGTCCTTGATCTAAACAGCTTATTTTAAGAGACAAGGCAGACATATGATGGGTGAAAGGAAATAGGAACAGAAGTAAATTATTTATTGGAAAATATTGGTTTAAGTTGGTCTCCCTGCCCTCTCCTCTTACAGGCATGTTATTTACAGAAAGATGAAGGGAATCTGAAGTGATTTCCCTCATTGGGAGGTTTGGGTCCAGCATATCAGCAAAATATATTTTTGGAGATATTGTCTCCATCTCTGAAATAATCATGCAATGCTACAAAAGGAAGCAATGACACTGGCGACAACTCTTGTACTAGAGTTTGAAGGGGGAATATTTGAAGTGACCAGAATATTTCATTTTTAAAGGGACAAGTAAACATGATTTTTTTTTTTAAATGTTCTTCGTGTTTTGGCAGAGTGAGGAAATTTAATTTAATCTCCTGTATTCTTATTCTTTGTTATTTTCTCTTAATGATGTTTCATTGCCTTGTGGTTCTCAGAATTACCACGAAAAGAAACTTCTATTACTTGAATACATGTATTTTTAAATTATCTTTTATTTCATACAAAGTGCTATTTAAAACTAGTTAGAAAATATGACTGTAGAATATATTAGGAAAAGAGACAGGAAAAGTAAAAGTGTCATTCAGCATTTTTAAGAAGATAATATACTATTCTTTTTTCCTTCTCTTTTAATATGTGAAGGACACTAATCAATCATCTTAAGGAGAGTAAATAAACTGTCTTCTCATCTTCCTATGAATCCTTTTCAAAAGTTTTTTGGGTTTTGGTAGGTTGTTTAGTTGGGTTTTTTTATTTACTTGCCATTGCTGCTGAAGAGCACTTGAAAGTATTGTCTCTCAAATATGAGTGCTCAGGACTTCTGGCTCTTAAATTCCCAGTAATTCACGCAAAAATATGTGCAAACACTGCTCCCACCAACAACTACCAGCAAAAATAAAAGATTTGGACAGATCACAACAGTTCTGTCCAGTGTTAGAAAATTTAGAATAACTGACTTAAAGATTCTTTAATCTTTGTCTTCCCTCTGCAGACTTCTAGGGCTGTTCTCTGACCACAGGGATCAGAGGATAACTCAGGCTGGGAAGGACGTCAGGATATCTCTAGTCTAACCTCTAGCTCAAAGCAAGGTCAGATGTGAGGACAGACCAGGTTGCTCAGAAACTTATGCTCTTAGGTTGTGTAAACCTGCAAGTTTTGGGAACGGTGCAGACTGCCTGGGCTACCTGTACCACCACTTGAATGTCCTCACAAAACAAATGTTTTCCTTTCAAACCAGTCTAACCCTCCCTATGCTTAGTTTAAATTCTGTTGCCTGATGTGGCAAACTTCATGTGATGAGAGTCATAGTTTTGGTGGCAGAGGAGATGGGAATTAATGAACCTACCGTATGCTTTATTTTCCTTCTTTCGATTCCCTGTGCACACTTTCTTCTTCTATAAAATAGGGGTAATGAACCCACCTGTCTTAGTAAAAAATAAAAATACAGAGAGGCAGCAGGAAAAGACCAGCTTTAGCCTGAGGTTGATTCTCTGCTTGTAGCTGCACTGAATGAATTGTGATTACTCAGTGAGATAATTCTGCAGCCCCAGGAAAAGGAAGAAAGAGGAGGATACGGAAGTGGGAAATGTATAGTGTTCTATTGCTCTATTTTCAAAACAGTCAACAGAGTACTAATTAGTGTAGAGGGTTTGCATATTGCATGTCCATGATACTTTCACTGTATTTTGCATATGCTTTCAATAATTAAAATCTGCAAAGGAAGATACTGCTTAAATGTCCCCTCTCTTGCAGGACAATCACAATTAACCTTAGCCATCAAGGAAAGTAGTATAAAGCAATGACAGCCTCGTCTTGAGAGAACCTCTGCAGATGTCCATGTATTGCTTGTTAAGCAGAGCAATTGGAGTTGTACTTCTCAAGGATGAGGAATTTTAAGAGGGCAGTAATTTCCCACCAGCCAAATGTAATTGTACAACACAGGCAGGACTGTATAGAATGCAACAGTACACTAAGGAAATGAATTTTAAAAAAATGTTTCTTTCAGTTGTTTTTTGAGAAAGTTATATGAAGAAACACAAAAATATTTAAATACAAGTCTGCATGGCTTTTTAATCCCAGTGTTGGAAGGTACTTTTACAGTCCAGTGCTGTTTCTCTTTCTTTAATGGTTTGAAAATGACCTACTAAAGAGGAAAAAGGTGGGACTAATATCAACACGACCAATGTGCCATACATACTTTATTTTTGTTTGTATATTGCGAGTATTGTGTTAAATGAAATATCATGAGATAATTGCCAACTCTTCAGTGTTACCAACGGCTATGAAGCATGCTCACGACTACTTAATTTCCCATGCTGTGACTTGTCCCAGTGAAATCAGAAAATGTAATCCTAGCAGGCAGAATCAAGCACACGAATGTACAGGATCAGAGCCCGTAAGGGGAATGTGTGGTACAGCTGGCTTCAGAGTTGAGACCTCTGGAAACTCCTACTGGGTTTTTGTACTGAACCCCAGCCTCCTAATACAGCTAGTTGGACCTTTCCCCCCCTCCCCCCCCCCCCCCCCCCCCCCCGCCCCAAGCCTTGAATGCAGCTAGCCTGCCAGCTGCCCCTCTTTCTGTAGGAGAAAGCTGCTGGAGCTCTGCTGCCTACTCCCAGAGCTGGGTGGCCATGGAGTCAGGCAACCTTGAAAGACAGCTCCTAGGGAAGGGAGGAGGAGCAGGAGAGTTGATGCTTAAGGACAAGCCAGGAAATATCTCTTGTGAAAATAAGGTTATATTTATAAACACAGACAGGTTTAATTTGAACTGAAGAAATTCTCCCCCTCCCCACCCCACACTGTAAAACATTTAAATATTTTGCAGGATGAAATTGATTTTTCTGAGTTGTTTGTGTGTTAGTCACCTAAAGTAAAAATTAATAAGTATTAGTCATATCCATCTTAAGTCTTTGGTGCATCTTGAAGTCTTTACAAATATTGACCAACACATTTTGCTGTAGAAAAAGCATGGCCATGGCTTGCACAGGATATGAGATGACTACTTTGAGAGACAAACTCATCCATGGAGAGGGGAGCTGTATATAGCACAGCACAGATTTGTGTCTGAAGGGCACTACACCCTTCCTATCTCACCTTTGTAAGCCACTCTTGTTCTCTGTGCTGCACTTAAGCTGTCCTATAAAATGGAAATAGTAGTCATCAAATTGCACAATTGCATCTTTTTGCCAATTTAAGTCAACCTTGTTGCAATTTGCTGGCTTTGATAACATACTACATAAGCATTCAGCATAGCAAATTACTTATGATGCCAAAATCCCACCAGCGAAAAGCCAAGACAGAATACAGAAGGATGAGGTAGAACACTTCAGACTGTATCTCTGCATGACACTGGATAAAGTCTATTAAAGGATAAAAACACAGATATTAGTTCTACAGTACAGAGGAAAAAAGGGCAAGAGAATGGAAATACTGATTCAGCTTCCTTTCAGATTCCTATGCTGGGAGTAGAAAGCATATATGATGAGGAGACAAAGGAAGACTTATGGAGGTGATGATGAAGGTTAGTCAATTAACTGCAATTTTTACATAAAGAAGATCTTACAAATTAACCTGAGAAACAGCTGTAAGGCTGAAGCAAAATTTTTTGTGAGTGCGGCAAAGATGTAGAGAAGGGGAGAGACAACTACAGAAGCAATACTCTTCTGTATCAGCTTTGCTTCACTTCTAAAGAGTGGAGTTTAGTTTGCAACCTTGTTCTGAATAGCTGAGGACACATTGTGCGTGGTCTTTTAGTACCTTGTAATTCAATTACTTTTCATGATAAATGATGGCCTTATTTGTGCTCTAGTTAATTCATAGAGCCAAGTAATTTTCCATCATGAATGCACATTCTGGATGCATCATTGTATATTTACTTTTAAAGAAGTCTAGTTTGTAGTGAGATTCATATCTCTAAGTTTATTCCACTTAGAAGTCTCTTAGCAAGAGGGTGCTCAACTGCTTTTTATGTGGTTTTTAGGCTACTGTCCAGCCTTTCTTATTTTCCTTCTGCTTTTTTCTTTATGTAATTTGGAACATTTAAAAACTGTTGGTAAGTTCTCAAATGTGGGTTTGAGATTGCCTTGTTTCATCTCAGCAAAATAATATTCATGTTTGGAATTGAAAATCATATAAATATAAAATCTGTGGCACGGAAACTGCAAAATCTGAATCTAAAAATGTAACATTTTTATTAATGTGCTATATTAGGATATATTTGCTTTCAAATCCAATGTATTGAACAGATGATATTCTTTTCTCATACCTTACTACTCTTCAACAAACTAACGATTCACTCTGTTGCATCTTGGCACAGAGATTAAAAAGGAATGATGAAGGCCATGTTTGGATTGTTCATTAGCTGAAAAAAAGATGAGTATGCATTGTTTCCTCTTTTATATAGCAAAATAGATGTGGAACTAGTTGTAGCAATGTGTATGTTTAATAAAAATGAAGTCAATGAAGGAATAATGATAGCAAAAATATACTGAAAATGTAGTGTTATTTATTATTTTTTTATATTGTGTTAGGCCTATTATACCTTAAAAGCTTGATAATAAGACTGGGATGGGGAAGAATCTTTGCCAGTTGTGCAAGGCTGTTAGTGGAAATAGATCAATTCCATCTGAGGAACAAGAAGTTAAGTGTACTGGAAAGTAACAACATTGTTTAATTTTTTGTGATACTTATGAAGAAGCAAACATTTCTTTTAAAATGATAAATGGTAAAATTAACTTTCTGTTAGAAAAGAGAAAGCCAAGTTTTATTTGCATTTTTAGTAATGGAAAGCCAATTACTTTGCATTAAAAGCAAAAAAGTTGAAATGTTGCCTCTCATTTTTCTAATGAGCAAAATTAAAAAGCAAAGCAAACCTTTGCTAAGAACATTTGGTTTATCCACCTCATGAAGAGAGACGTGTTTCAGAAGAAGCAGTTCAAACAAGAAGTTTGAATAACGATGTGTGAAGCAGTTGAAAGAAACTGGAAGCCCCAAGGACAAGCT
Source organism: Gallinula chloropus (assembly GCF_964237585.1). Lineage (NCBI taxonomy): Eukaryota > Metazoa > Chordata > Aves > Gruiformes > Rallidae > Gallinula > Gallinula chloropus. The sequence goes on along the minus strand of NC_140088.1, from coordinate 68,752,957 downwards.
GTTCCTCAATCTCCGCTGAAAACTTTGACTCAAACTTTTTGTAGTTGATATTACATTTGTGGTTTCTACTGGGATTTGATTAAGAGGTGTTAATAATACAATAACATATGCTGCTTTTCCTTATAATTCCCATCCATTTTTGCAGATCTAAGGAGTGGTAATTTATCTGCAGGAAACTAATATTTGGTGAAACCACTAATAGGGGGTATGGAAGGAAGAAGAGAAGAACTTTCTCAACTGAAAGAAGAGAACCCAAATATTTCAGTCGTCTATCCAATAAATGGTACTTTTGCTTCCTCCTGCTTTTATCAACTCTTCTTAAGAATCTGACACAACTGGAAGGCAAGGCACAGAGACAAATTCCTATTCCAGTAATGAAGGGTGTAACCTAAAATATACCCTCTATATTAGTGAAGACAATATGAATTTCTACTAGCAGAGGAAGGAATGTGTTCCAAAATGATCTGTTCTGATGTCTAAAGCCATTGCTTTAACTAGAAATAGTTTGCATCCTTCAACAAAAGAAGTAAGGTGTATATTTAAATTTTAGTATATCTGAGCCCCAAATAATTTGTGCTGTATGATGTGTAACCTGTTACTTTCACCATCTGATTCTTACAGGACTTTTATTCCTTGTTTCCTTCCAAATATTCTTCTTGGTTAATATGGTTTTGCTGAGATAGAAAATAAATTTATGTATTATTTTTAGTGTTTTCCATGGAGGATTTATCCAGTATTGTATACAGCATACAATATAGTCTATGGGAAAAGAATCAAATTAAAGTAGTTCTTGTTTCCTAGGCACTGTTACATCTCCCAAATAAATGAATAATATTGCAGAGCAGAACCTTGCTAATCTGTACTCAGGGGAGAAACTGCAGATTCTATTAGTGAGATTTGAAGACTGCCCACCTCTGGCTAGTGTTGTGTTATGTGGGAACAGGGAATTTTTCAGCTCAGAAGCTTTTTTTTGATGCAAAATGACCTTTTCTCAACATTACTGGGCAGAAATGTTTACCGTTCACCTGGAAGCCCCTTAGTGCTTTCACACTAGTTAGGAAACTGTCTGCTACTCCAGCATGGGCAGATTTACCATATTGATGGTTATCACCATTGACCCCACTCAAAGAAAAAATACTTTCCTTCTAGAAGCATACCAGTAGCTGGATGAGGATCAGAGAAGGCTGAGAAATGTTGCATTCCCCTCTGAGGGGAGAGGCAGCCTCCCTGGAAACATGGTAGCACCTCCTGTTCTTCTGTATCAGTGTGGTAACTGCTTGAGTAATACATCACTGAGGCAAAAGCAGTAATCTTACCTGACAGTAGTGCTTGCAGTCATCAAACCTTGTATTTGTGCCATGAGAACTATGCACAGTTGGTCTTAGTCACTGTTAATTAGAATTACATTAAAGGTTCTTCACCTGTGATAATAATACTTGCCTACACTGTGTTCAACTGGCAGATGAAATATTGAGCATTGTTATCAAGTTCAATTGTAATGTGCTTTCCAAATTGTCATCCTTTAGAAAGGTGATAGGTGTTGGTAAGGGATTACTCAGATTATCTGTAAAAGGAATAAAATTATGATTTCATATCAAATCATTGCCAAAAACATCACTACCCATTTTCACCCATTCAGTGAAAATGAACTTTGTCTTTTCAGAATCAGAAAAACATGAATCTTCCATCGTGTGGAGAAAAAAAAAAAAAAAAGAAAATAAAAAGATCCTGCCAGAGCTAGACCAGCTGCATACTGCTAATTTTGGGTTTTGTTAATGATTATGAAATGTAACAAAGACAACAAAGAGAAAATAGCTTTTTCAGTTACAAAAGGATGGGGTTTTTCCTTACTGTGTACTTACATACTTGCAGCTGTGAAATGTTTTGCAAAATTGCCACAGTTTGCAAGAAACAAAGCAGAATAAATAGCATGGTTGGGTACTGCAATGTTGAGAATCAACAAATCGCTTGTAAAAGATATACCTAAGAAAGGATTTAATTTTTACTAGCAGTAGTATTTGAAGAGCTTTCTCTGTGGAATAAAAATTGCAGTTTAGTTAAACTAAGGTTAGGTAGCTGATATGCTATGGTCTCTACTGTTGCTCTGAGCATTTTTCCCCATGCTCTCTTAGTGTGGATCTCTCTTATGTTGTAAACTAACTGGGACAAACACCATGATTTCTGTGTGTCTGTGTGCTGGTTTGGCCTGGGATAGAGTTAATTTTCTTTCTAGTACTTAGCACAGTGCTCTGGTTTGGATTTTGTATGAGGATAATGTTGATAACACAGTGATGGTCTTAACTGTTGCTAGGTAGTTGTAGTGTCTACACTATGTCAAGGACTTTTCAGGTTCCCACACCCTACCAGGTGCACAAGGAGCTGGGAGAGCACTGCCTGGCCAAAGGGATATTCCCAACCATAGAATGTCATGTTCCATAAAGAACTGGGGAAACTAGTGTAGAGGCTTGCAGAGGCTGCTGCTCCATTGTTACCATAGTTTTTTGTTTATTTTTGTTTATTCTCTATAACTGTAATGTTATTACAGTTGAATTATGACGGTTGTAAAGCAACAGGTTTTGTGTAACACACTTCCCTCCTACCTGCAGGAAACTCTAGGCTTAGATGACTTTTAAAAGTTAACAGATATTTTCAAGTTAGGCTTCTAGGCAGTAATATTCTTACAGTATAATGCATGTATCTACAGAAAAGCAAACAATAATTCTTCCTAAATTGCATACGTCAAAACCCAGCAAATTTCAGATGGTTAGTTGGAGCTGCACCCAATATCATCCAGCAGTGAGCACAGGAAAAATTTGGTGAATTTTTGGAGGAGTGGGCAGAGATCTTATAATTTATCCCAGAGAAGAATAAGGGGATCGTTTTAGTTTCAGGAAAAATAGTCATTAAAATAAATTAGCAGAAATAAGTTCTAGTCTATATTTTTTTTCCAATAGCTCTATTCTAATTCTTTGTTTATAAAAATATGGAATTGACTTCGTTTTATTAGCAGAGTGTTGAGAAAGAGACACACAAATGTCAAGCAGCACAGAAGCTGTGGGGAGACTGAAGGACACACTCTGTGGTTATACTACTTGTGGGGGTTTAACATCAGTCCAGCCAAGATGGTGTCCCATACTAAACTTCTTGTATTTTTGTTAGAAATCATTATGTTCCAGGATATCACTTTGTACAGTAAAACCACCTCAAATGAAATTTTTATGAGTTTAATCTCTTAATTTCTTGGCATCTGTTTACATTTTTCTGTGTTCCTCAGGTATATATACACCCGTGTAACCAGCCATGCACGCTTCTAATTTCTTAATGTATACAAAAAGCAGAATTGTTCCTCATCCTAATGCTTTTGGAGAGATAGATGTTAACACAACTCAGGGATACAGTGGATTTGCAGCTGCAAAATAAGGAAGAAATTGTGTTCCATTACAGCATTTTGTGGGCATGTGTAAAAGCTGAGTAGGAACCTTATTTAAATTGAGCTATAATATTTTATTGCTCTAGGAATTTCTACTCTCTAATCCAGCCTTGGGTGCCATTTTTTAAATAAATGCTTTTACAGTCAAATTTGTGTTCAGGTATATCAATCTGGCTTAATCATTTGAAAAGCAATCTTTTAAAGTAACCATGTAATTAGACTTCTACAACTATGGGTGCTAGTAATTATCAGCAAATGGCATTGTCTTCACTAGGCCATCAGTTCAAATAATTTTTTCAAAGGAAATTAAGTTTTTAAGCTCTCTAAAAAGATTTTTTTTTTCTCTTTAAAAGTTATTATCCAGCTGGTTAGAGTTATTCCAGCTGAAAAGCAAACTAGTCTGATCACAAAAATCAGATGAACCCAAAGTTTTGCAGCCAGTCTGGAGTATCCCTTCTGGTCTTACATTGGCCCAGTTACTTTGTTTTGTCAGCAGTTGTGTATTTTTAAGAAGTTTTCTGCCTTGGATATTCAGGAGAAATATGAGAAACTACTGGAAGACCAGCCCCACCTTGGAAAGTGCATAGGTTATCAGCTAAGGAACCCCAAGCCTTGCCCTATGCACCCAGCTGGAGCAGACAGCCTGTGTTTGGGTTACCATTAAGCTCAGCAGATGTTTCTACATAATGTGGAGGTGGTTGAAGGGAGTAGGATATTTATAGCTGTGGGAGAGCCTAGTTTGACTCTAATGGAGAGAAAACTTGTAGAGGTCTGTTTGTAAACTGGTGGGTTTACCTTGGCCAGAAGGCAGACACATTGCCCAGCTGCCAAGTACCATCACTGTATTTGGCAAAGATGATCCCACTCAGGGAATGCAGAGGCACAGCTGTGCTTGGGATGGTAATGAGAGTTGAGCTATGATAACATTTTCTAGCCTGGGTGGTGTTTGTTTAGAACAGCAGTCTGACAAGGAAGAGCTGAGCTCAGTTATGAGTATTTTAGCAGAAAACTTCTTTGGAGTAGCCAACTACATAAGTTATTCTGTACAGTTACATGTAAAAATATTATTTTGAAATTGAAATTAATTTCAACCTTTTATAAACCCTAGCTAGCTTAAACAACCAAGTAAAAAAGTTGTTGTAAATATAAACAAATTTAATAAAAATGAATCTTTTAAGTCAAGAATATAATAGAAGTTATCTCACTCTTATGTGCTCATTTAGTTTTCATGAATAGAATTTGAGAGAGAAAAAACCATTCGTGAAACTTTTCCAAGTAGCAGTAGAACCAGGAGCTGGAAGGGAGGCAAATACTTCTTAAGTGCTTTAAGAAAAAGCTAAGGAAGAATTGCAAAAACATGAAGCCTAAATCTCAGAGCTCAGTGGTATAGATGGTGTAGAAATTAATTTTTAAAGTAGCCATCAGTCATTTAGACAAATATGAAGACTGAGGGAACATATTTCCACAAAGGCTGAATTTTTCTTGATGAATCTGGCTAAAGAAAGAGTTCAAAAAATTGTAGACATAATGCAGAGGGCATACAGATAGTTATCATCTTTGTGGGTCTGGAAAATGCATTTAATGCATTTTCACATTGTGCACAGGATTATTCATAAAGCATGTAGGGAAGTTGTTTCTCAACAGTTACAATCTCACTGGTGGCGTCAATCACAGCTCAGTCCTGAAAGATTAAGATTGTCCCTAGAAAAGGTACTATCAAAGGCTTGGAGACTAATGGTCCTCATGTTCATGCCATGCACAAATGCCTAGGAGAAAGACTTTCTGATTTGCTGAATTTTGACATGACAAACCAACAACCTCCCTGCTCAAAACAGTCCTAGGATGTCCCGGATAAGAGTCTAACACCTGAGGAAAGCTGTCTGCTCATTTCCCTGGGTAATCATGTACATGAATTGATAACTCTGCATACACCAGACTGTAGGAAGGTATAGGAATATTTTCTGTTCTTTGATCTGTCCTGGCAAAAGGTATTTTAAACCCTAATTTGGTATATGGTAGCTAACTTTACAGGCTCTCTGTAAATGAATGATTTCTATTTGCTACTCTTCAAATTTGGGGAAACAGAAGTAATATACTAAACAGCCACTTTGTTTCTCTCTTTTAATTCCCTATCTTTTATCTAGATTTCTGAGACTCAGACTTAGCTTCCCAAATCTGGAATAATTTGAGGAGAGCTTTTAGGCTGAAAGACCTTTGCTTGTTGTCAGAGTGGCAATCACTTCTTTCTTCAATAGGAAAAAAATATTCTGATTGCATTGCAAATACAACAAAGGTGGCAGCAGGCATACTTTAGGATCACCTGAAGTCTAGAAAAATTCATATATCCATATAATTAGAAATAGCCTGATGATACTAAGAATTTGTGTTGCTCTTTATCATCAATTGATAAACCCCATACTGTCTGGTAGTGGACACAAAAGTAGTCTTGTTTTTTGATGTTAGCTGTCATTTGTTATCCACTTACCTTCCTAGATTTTCCCTATTTGCAGCTTTTCTGACATCCTTTCCCACAGAAGTGTTTTTGTAGCATGCTCTTCACAATTCTCTTGCAATGTCTAGTGCCTGTCATAAATGTGAACATGAATGTTCAAGCTCTTAATGATGGCTTTAAGATGTAGCTACTTAATATTAAGAAACTTTATGTATTATTAGGGCTTTTATAGTGCGCTACTGGGAATGGCATAGATTAGATGAGAACATTTTCCATTGAAGTTATATTCCCAGAACAGATGTCTTTAATGACCAGTCATGTCCTATGACTCTTCATGACTTTGTTGCAGCCTAAGGAGTTCGTATTCACACAACAAAACCTAGATAGGCCTTTTGGAAGCTTTAGCTACAGTATTAGTAGAAATAGGTAAGATTTCCATTATTTTATTTTTTAAATGGTCATATGATGCGAAAATATTTAGGATGAGTTATTTATTCTAAGGGTGGCAGCTGGTATTTTTGTTAAGCGTAAGTTTCTGTGCTATACAATACCTGGAAGGAAGCTACTGTCATTTTTTTTTTTCTGCAAATATGCAGTGTGAGGTTTAGTTAATGTTACCTTGTAAAGATCTGCTTCTACAGTGGTTTATGAAACTGTGATTCAAGCTTTTATATCTCTGGATTAATTTCTTATTGTCTTCCACAAAGGAGGAAAAATCCCTTCTTTTTATAGCTCATTCATTTTTACATTTCCTTCTGTGTCATACCCCTCTCTATTAGCACAAAGACTCCTTTTATTTTATATGCCTGTAAAAAGCAGCAGGCTTCTCTCTTAATCAGTGTTGTCTAGGTTCATTGCTGGAGGGCCTAGGTCATTAGTAATAAAGGTCATTACTTGATGTTTCCATCACACAAAGACTTTCAGATGATCCCACCCTCCCTTGTTTAATCTCCCAGTGACTAGAAACAGGTCTGGCCTCATGTTAATAAAGTGATTTTATTTTCTTAAAGAATAAACTGGTGAACTCCTGGAAACAAAAGCTTCATAATTGTGCTGGTGGGTGCACAATGGGTGGGAAGGTATGACAGAGCTCACAAGACCTGAAAGCTGAGGCATGGGGGAAGAGAATCAAGCACCTACTATCAGATTCACTGCAGGTTCCTCCAAGGGGCTGAATGAAATGTTGAAGGAAAATCCCACGGAGCCCTAAGGCTGCCATGTCATGCCTGCCCTCATTACCTTACATCTTAGCCTGCTCTGATTCCTAGCATCCTAATTGAAAAGACACTTTGTAGTAAAAAGCTGTGTTTGAATCACTTTGAAAGCCAAGCTCCTCTGGTATTTTTCCTGGCAAATGTTTTTCTCAGATCTTTGAACTTATTAAACAAAATGATCTTCTGAAGCTTCTTGAAGTGGGGGCATAACTCTGCTGCCCCTGGATAAGGGCAAAAATAGCAAATTTAAATGCACTGTTTTGTCCAGAGCTTTAGTCAGCCTGGCTTCTGAATGTTAACTTGTCTCTCATGTTTCCTCTCCTCCTTATCTTCGATCATCATCCCCTCTGTCTCCATAATTAAACAAACGACACGTATTTAACAGAGGATTATATTTGGGTTTCGGTTACTTGTGTTTTTTCTTTACACTAAGAACGTATTTTAAAAGAAAAACTAATCTAGGTGCCTTGTTTGTACAGAGATGGGAATTTTGGAAGACAAAATTCTGTTGATACAGAGCTTTCAGATGCTCTCTTAGGAGGAAAAGAAAGGTTAGATCTAGATGATGCTGCATTTTTCCAATTTTCATTCAATAAGAGAAAGATGAGAGAAGGGAACGCAAATCTGCTGTTCCTTTTTATCCCCCTGCTTCTTCTGATTTGCAGTAAACAGAGAACTGTGTTCGTAGTTCACTGATGAATTACAGATTCAGAAGTGTGAACCCTCTCACATTTTCCTCAGTGTTGTTAAAATACTTTTGACAAGGGGTTTTGGGAGGTTGCAAGTTAAATATGTCTAACTTGAGCCAAGGGTTGTATTTGGGGAGGGACTTTTTAAAAGGGCATGCAGTGATAGGATGAGGGGGAATGGTTTTAAATTGGAAAGGGGTAGATTTAGATTGGATATTAGGAAAAAACTCTTCACTATGAGTGTGGTGAGGCACTGGAATAGGTTGCCTAGGGAGTGGCTGCTCCCTCTCTGGAGATGTTCAAGGCCAGGTTGGATGAGGCCTTGAGCAGCCTGGTCTAGTGAAAGGTGTCCCTGCCCATGGCAGCAGGTTGGAACTTGATGATCTTCCAGGTCCCTTCCAACCCTAACCATTCTAAGTTTTTAAGATTTAAAGGGCAAAGGGTGACCTAAGGCAAGCACTATTAACTCCTAAAATCTACATTTGAACAAAATTCTAAATTTATTTGGCCACCTGTGCTACTATTGGGTATTATTCAGCTTTTCAAATGGCTTCCTCTCCTAAAAGGAACACAGTTAAAAAGCAGTCTTACATTAGCTGATCCCACTTCCTTTTATTTCAGTCACCACCTAGCTCAATACTACACCATGCCTGCCAGCCTAAAGCATCTTTCTTCTTCCAGGCCATCAGGGCAGATCCCATCCTGCAATTCCATATCTGCTCTTCTAATCCAGTTCTTCTAGAAAAATTGTGACTGAACAGTGCTCATTGGAAATAACAAAAGGGTCTGTGAGATAAACATGTGAAAGAAGGATAAATGACAACATTAATGACTTCCAAGAAAAAAAGATGTTTTGTCAGTTTAAAGTCCCCTTGTTTCTCCCATGGCTATCTTTTAAAGCATTGCTCCATAAATGGAATTCTTGGCCGTACAAGCAGTTTCTAAAGATCAATGGTAAATCATAAACAGTTAAATTTTGAAGAAAGCTTGCTTGCTTTATCAAGAAACATAGTGGTATCACAATTGCTCTGTTACTGCATAGTTTGTTCAGATGCTAGCCTTTAATAAGATTTAATGTTGATGTTTTCCACATATGTACTTAGAGACCTTGGAAAAGCTTATAAATGAAAAGCCTTGTAGTGCTGCATTGAGGTAGTTTGGTGTCCTTATTTTGCAGATGGGTCAGCTGTGGCAGAGAGATAATAAATGGCCTTCTCTGTTTCGTATGACAATTCTTTTGGCCAATTTACAGGTCTTTGCTCATCCTAGATTTCAGAATTTCATTTGATCTTTAACATGCCAGATGAAGTTAAGTGCTCAGTGGAATGTGAGACTCAGAAAACTGTATCAGTCCAGCAGAAAGCACAATGTTATTTTGAAATGGTCTGATCCACATAATGTGCGATTATTCTGCACTGACTTGAAGCTGGAGGAACAAAGCAAAACGAATTAACTTAAGTGCTTCTTATGGGGATCATTTTTTTGCATGCCTGAACTTGATATGGGAGATTAACCGTTCTCACTGGGAATTGCAGAGGATATGAATTTTAAGAGGTAGATTTCTGAAGACTTTTCAAAACAAAGCAAGTCAGTTTCTTTGTACCAAAACACAGAAGTGCTCATTCATCACAATGTTACTCTTCTCTCTGGCATGTAATTTCACTGAATGGAAGCATGGAATGTAGAATAGCCCTGTGGTATTAATTTTTAAAAATATAATCATTTGTAGAATTAGTATAATTGGAATGATTTCTTATTGGCTTCTATTACAACTTCCTTTTCTGTGCAATTATATTTTGTCTTGTTTTATGGAATGCTTTATTTGCTTTATATAGTTGAGTTTGTTAATATGTAATAAATTTAAAATAAAGTGTAAAATTATGCGGATATTAAAAAACCCCATGTTTTTATCATCTGCTTGCTTCCAACTGCCACCAAGCCAGGAAACAAAATAGAATATCAATACTGAAGACATATTTTATAAACAAGACCCAGCATTTATTTTTAAAGATATTTAGAGCAGAATAACCTAAATTTTATTTTAGAATTGTGAATTAATATGCATTTCCTCCAGGAATAACAGAATAATAAAAACCCTATGTATACTGAAAACAGATATTTCTAATTATACAAAATTTAATGATTAAGTAGATGCATTTAAAAAAATACTTGAAGGTTGTTAGTCATGATTAAAACCAAAATGACTTTAACAATCCTGTGAAAATCTAAATCTGTTAGAAGAAAAATAAATCACTGAAAGAGTGTGAGCTGTTGCCTGTGGGTGAGTCTGTAGGTGTAATAAAGTGAAGTTCTGAGGAGGAAGCTGAAGAGGACAGAATTATGTACTTTATGAGAGAAAAGTTTCCTTTGACAGGAGCAGCATTGGTGCATGGGGCCAGCAAGACTCCCACTGGCTTCGGTGCTGGATTCAGTAAAGCTGTAGAAAACTGTACTATGAGGAAAAAACCTACACCAGTAGGATGACCAAACCATGTCTTTTATTAACATTGAATCATGCTCACAGAAAGGTAATAACTCAAAACCAGGGAACTTGTGATACTTGGAAAAATTAGTATTTAGAGTAATGCAGGAAGTGTTTGCAGTGGGTGCAAAATTGGCTCTCAGGCAAAGCTTTGATCAAGTATTACTGCCTGTTAAATTATACAATCATTTACCTCTGGTGGTTTAGGTCAAACTGTATCCTTCCACAAAGGCAGAAATGCCGGCTGTAGCACTGGTGGAAATGGGATAAGGGTGTGTTGTTTATCAGAAAGCCATTGGATTTTTTGCACTTGAGATGCACTGGCTGGTGTTGCAACACTTCATTTAATCTGGCTGCTGCAGGAGTTTCCTGCATTTACTTAGAAGCTTGCAGGGTTACTTGTGATACGGCTTCTGATTTTTCTGACCAGGAAGGACAAATGTGCCCAAACCACACTTACACTTCATAATGTGAGTTGAAAGATATCACTAACGTGCTGCTGTTGCATTCATTTTCATGAGGCTGGATGCAATCAAAGTTTTCTGTGTTGCAGGAAAGACAGAGATTCTTGACATAAGAGCATTTGAATGACTTAACCCTGTACTGTTTTTCCTAGCTGCTTGCTGGATGCCTGTCAGGTCAGAAAAACATGCTGGTGTGTACTGTTGTGGATCATCACCAGCATAACTGTAGTATTACTGCGCCACTTAGCAGGCACTGTGATGTAGGCTCTCAAGTCACTCAGGGCATATAATTCCCACAGAAATAAAAAAAAAGGCCTTTGTCCCGGTTCTGGCCAGGACGGAGTTAACTTCCCCAAGCAGCCAGCCCAGATGAGCTGAGTCAGCCCAGGTGAACTGAGTCAGCCGGGGATTTTTCCACACCACCTGACATCACTCCCCTACAAAAGGGGCTGATCTGGGAGGGGTGCTCCTAGGTGCCTCCAGGATAGTGAGTGTGGTGGGCCATTGGGTCAGTTGTAGTCAGTGAAGTGCTATATGTTATTGCCTTGTCAGGTTGGTAAAGTGCTCTGTGGCATCACTGTGCGTATGTGTTGTTATGGGCTTTGTTGTCTGCCCTCCTGGGGGAGGGGTGAGTGAGCTGCTGTGGTGTTCAGCCGCTGCTGGGGCTGAGCTGGGACAGTCTTTTTACCTGAGTTCGCTAGTGTGGCTGACTCTTTGTGAAAGCTTATTAGTAACCCAGTATCTTGTAGCATACAACCCTTCATGATGTGTCGTGGCCTAAACCAGATTTTCTCTGGGACAGACACTTATCCAGACTTAGAAGCTACAAGTATTGCTGCCAGCTGCTGAGCAGGGTTAAAGTGAACTTCAGAATTTTAAACTGAAATAGCCACATAAGCCAACTGCATGTTTGGGTAGATTTTAGGACCTCATCCAGAACTTCCAGTTCACACTGGTAGATTTTGATTCGCATCTGTTACCAGGGGAGGGCAAGTGTAAATTCTCAAAAGTTTTTGTCCTTTCTTTGCTCTCCCCTTATACTTAAGGTTTTGTGGTTGTTAGGTTACTGATCTGCATATGACTGCTCAATCATTAACAAGCACTGGCTCTCTTCAGGGCTAATGAACAGGGAGGACCTAGAAGTGAAACAATGAAGATCATGTTAATGAAATCCATCTACACAACTGTTACAACCAGAAAGTGAATAAATTGTGTCTCAGGACTCTGAAGCGTAAGCAACTGTAAAATTTTCTGTTTTCTTTGTGAAGTACCAGTGCATTCTTGATTGCTCTGTCTGAATACCCAGTTTAAAAATATTATTCTGTTGTGGTGGCAATAGGGAATAGGCTATATAATTTCTCATACACACTTACTGCAACTGGCTTGTTTTGCTTTTTTTTCCTTCTAAACCATGGTTCCTTTTGCTAGACTTTCAGCAGATTTTGGGAAATAGTAAATTTAATTTCTTTTCTAATGTAGGTGGAGATATCTTTTGTTTTATTTTTTTAAATTCCTCCACATTTAGACAGGGGAGAGTATGGAGTCATAAAATAACTGGAAGATGGAGCTTACATTCTAATTCATGTTAAAGAGGGGGAAAGGGGCAATACATTTTAGAAATATGTATTTAATTGTATTAACTTTGTACTAAATTCCTATTTAAACCATTAATGTCTGCAAGCTATACCACTTAAATATGTAGATGACTATGATATCCTGCAGAATAAATCATCTATTGAAATATCTTGATAAATTACTGGTGTTTGCCGAATGAGGGTGGATTGTGTTATTAAAGCCAACATTTAATTGGGAAAACTCTGAATGTCTGGTCTTTTAAAAAGTCTATGGAGAAAAGAGCAAAGTTTTTAACTCCACTTTGGACCTGTTGAAGCTGTGTGGGCCACAGAGGGGAGCAAAGTCTTTTAGGTATTGGTGGTGATATCTCACAGGCTCAAGTGTTGCTCACAGCAGTGGCTGCTGAGCAGGGTTTGGTGTTCTAGACGTGAGTGCTTACAGGAGTATTTGGGATGAATGGATCAAACTGTCACTGTTGTACTTACTACTATTGCACACCTCTATTCTGGTAAAAAAAAAAAAAGATACAAGCTGAGAATACATAGGTCAAAAATTAGGATCTTAACAGGCAGAAGTTTTCCTCAGTAGGTTTCTGAAAACACTTATCTTAAGGTAGAATTTTCCAATTTATTGCAGCTTTGTCATTTGTATATTGATGTATGAAGTCATAATGAACTTGGTAGTGGGGCTACTAGTATTCTAACAGCTTTCTCTTAGAACCAGGGCGATCTGACCAGTTAGGAGTGGAAGTAAGAGGTCATTTAAATTTAATTAGAGCTTCAGAATCTTGGTGCTCTAGTAAAATGTAGTTCTTTCTCCCACATGCTGCCTCTCAATTTTAAATAAATGAAGAAATAAAACTTATGCTGACAGGAGATGGAAGCCAACTCTGTGTTAGATATATACTTTTGGAAATAGAAACAGCTGTTTCTTGAAAATTCAACAGGTAGCAGACACATTCATTTCCAGTAGGTTTTGTAGCTGTTTTTTTTACTCTCTAACCTATTTCTGGGGATTACTGGATTTAGGACTAGGCATAGTGAAAAGCATTTGCTTGTAGATTGAATCTATGCTCTTGTTGCTTGCCATTCAGCAGCCACCAACTCAAGGTTTGTACTCTAATCAGGTGAAATATGAACTTTCTTTTGATCCTTCAATAATTTCCAAGTTCTCTCTCAGCACATCTAACTAAAAGAGTAGTGTAGGGTGTAACAACAGAATTTGGAGCAGGTACAGAAAGGCAATTAATGCATCATGTTAAAGAATTATATTTGAAATCCATAAAAAACATAACTTAAACCAGAGTTTTATCCACTTGAATTTCTAAAGAAATCATAAATCACCTTACTTGTGCCCAGACTACTAAAAGAATCCGCTATTAGTGCCAGTGGAGATGTTGTGTTGGTTTGTTTAGTTTCTCTAGGAATGAGCTGGAGGTTTTCATGACACTGAGTTGGCTATTCCTTTGTTACTTAAATATTACATGCTCTTCCCAGAAGATCTAGTTATTGTGTACCTACAGCAATCATAATCCACAGGGGGATGGTTGATCTTGGAGGTCTTTTCCAACCTTAATGATTCTGTGATTTCTTTAGGCTGACATTTTTTTTTTTTATTCAGTCCATTCTACCTTTCGTGGGGCCAATCATGATACTGTGGTCTTTAACTGGGGAAGAGTTTAGCACAAAGCATAATAAATGATATCTCTTTAAAATAACAGACAGACTTTCAGAAACAGGCCTTGGGCTTGGTAAAATTCAAATGTCTGTGTCAGAATGACATAAATTAGAAACATGAGCCATAATGCATTTGTCTTTTTTATTTTTGGCAGAGAGAGGGAAGAAAGGAGCTGTTTCCTAGTTTATTCAATCAAGCAGTTTGAGTGGTTTCAGGACAGTTTTGAATGGCAGCCAGCACTTTGCAAATTATTATTATTATTATTCCACTGTTAGTTACTTTTGAAGTGAATGCTATTACACTACTATTTTACAACATGTACACTGTTTTATTTCAGATCACAACAGCACACTACTTGAGAATGTAATCTTTCGGGAGATGTTTTTGCTTTGAGAGTAAAGCTGCATATGGATACAATATTATTTCACATCATAAGTGTTTGTGTGTCTGTGTGCTGTGCAAAACTGCTTTCCACATTAAAATGACAGATTTGACCCTCTGTGTTTGACATAAACAAAGCAAGTCTGATACAGAAAAGAGTATTTCTCCAGTCAAACCCAAGGCAGCCTGTGTGTAACTTAACTTATGGTGAGAGTATTTCTGCATGTTCTGTAAGAAAGATTATTTCTGATTTCAGTGGTATAAAAAGAAAGGACAGGGGAACAGGAAGCCATTCTAGGATGTTGAGGCAGACAAAGTTAGGTTTCTTGATTGCACCCTGCTTGGCTTTAGCTACCTGTCGAAGAAGATGCCATTCATATGTCAGACCTGTCAAGAACTGATGGCATGAGAGCTGTGAGTGCCACGAAGAAGAGAGCTGGAAATAGTTGGAAGAGGCTTGAAAGCAACAAAGGAAAATAAATTTAAAAAATAATAAGAAAACCTCCTAACAATGGAAGAGGAGCATTTTATATAATGTCTAGTAGGGACTTTCCATGGAAAATGTGTAGCAAAACCATAGTATTCAGTGAAAATGATGATGGGCAAAGTAGTAAACACATAGAGCTCAACTCCTAAACGTTATAGTAACTTGTGTTAGTCAAATACCTAGATAAATAGGGAAGAAATAGAGATGATATGGCAATCTGAAGGAAAAAGTAATATTCAATGCCAGAATGAAGTGTTATATATGTTAAATGCCTGTAAAGGATATGAAATACAGGACAGTTGGCAGTTGAATAACCTAACAGAGCAGAGAGCACTGAGATAGCAGACATTTCAGAGTCATAAATACAACTGAGATATGCTTAAAGTACCTTTTATAACACTTGTCTGCTTTTCTTTTTCTTAATAAAACATTTTCCTTTTAAAGATGTGGAAATGTTTGTGAAAAAGATTAATTTCCCTCAAGAATGTAGCTTTAAAAGTATGCAAAAGCTCTGTTGTTTCTAGGAGGTTTTTTCCCTCTCCTATTTGAATATCAAACTGAAAGGGAGTAGGGAAAAAAAACCAAAACCCAACCCAAAAGCAGTGCAAATGTTTCTTTCTTTAAAAAATCCTCTAAGGAAAAATGAGTGCAAATAAGTTTGGGTTTAGTTAAAGTTTTGTTTTGGTTTCAAATTTGTATTTTTTTTAGTCCACCTTTGAGTAATTCTTTTCAATTTACTCATCCAGGAGGAAAAAAAAAACCAAACCTCATAGCAAATTCTTCTTTTTTTCTTACATGTGTGTCACAAAACATAGAGTAGTGTTCCTGGAGGAAGAAAAGTAAGAAACAATTATATTGTTTATTAATTGTGTAGGCAATAAACAAAAAGAATCTGAAGTTAGGAAGATTAAGAAATAGATAGAAGTAGATATGCATATGTCATGGTTTAACCCTAGCTGGTAACTGAGTACCACACATCCACTCATTCACCCCTCCTCCCCCTCGCTGCAGAATGGAAAGAAGAATAGGGGGAAAAAAACTCCTGGGTTGAGATAAAAACAGTTTAATAGGATAACAAAGGAAAAAAAAAATTAAACCAGTGATGCACAAATGCAATTTCTCACCAATTATGGGAAAAAACCCAAAACAACCCAAGGCCCGGTCTGTTTCTGAGCAGGGATCCAACCTCCTGAGTAGCTTCTCCAATCACGTATAGAATGTAACTGATGTTCTATGGTTGGGAATATCCCTTTGGCCAGGCTGGGTCAACTCTGCCAACTCCTTGTACACCTGACAGGGTGTGGGAAGCTGAAGAGTCCTTGACTTAGTGCAGGCATTACAACTATGTAGCAACGACTGAAACCATTGGTATGTTATTAACATTATCCCCAGAATAAATCCAAACCACAGCACTCTGCCAAGTACTAGAAAGAAAATAAACTATCCTAGCCAAAACCAGTACAGTATATATATTTGCATTTATGATAATATGAAGTAGTAGATTTTTGATGTTCAGCATTAGGTTGTGCTTCTGTGCTTAGTTATGTTTTCCAACCACTTTAAAAAAAATGTATCTCATTTATGCTGTGGTAGTGCCCAGGAGCATAAGTCATGGGCCACAGTCAGATAGTACTGGGTGAAATATAGGTACAAAAAAAGGGATGATTCAAGCATTTTTCTTAGACTGGCTTTTTAATTATTCATACACACTGGTGGTGTTCTTAGAGAGTGAGAAATGTTTCTGAGATCAGTTTTCTGGAAACAGTCATGTGGGCAGATTATTGGTCTTTGTAGCCTTGGACTGAACTCTGCCCAGGTGTAAGCAATTGCGGTTAGTTAGGACCTGTAACACTAAGTACGTGGATACGCTGTAATGACAGAGGGGGCTAAAGCAACTGCAGTCATCTCTAAATAGCAAATGTATTCTTTAAGTTTTCAGTGCCCTCAGTGCTCCACTTTCACTCAGCATCAGGAAAAGTTGTCCCAAAGCAAGCACTGGTTAGGGTTTTTTAAAACTAGAATTTAAAAATCAAGTGAGTCAACTGGCAACCTTACTCTTTTCCTAAATGAGAAAATGAGAAGGTGCAGTATTGGCAATGACTGAAAAAGTAGCAGGAAAACTTTGCACTGATGGTTGACCTGTAAACTGTTTACAGAGGTTGGTAAAAATGGTGTAAGGAGATGTGAAAAGGGTTTAAGTATTTATAATGACAAGAGCTTTTCTCAAGCAAAGATAGCCTCTGCTTCTAGATAATAGTTAAATATATGATGAGGGTTATCAGTGGCACAGGCAGCCAACTGTCCAATGCAGGGTTTGGCCTTATGAAGACAGTGACATCTCCATGAGATTTTCCACCCAGTACTGTGTGGGAGCTCAGAGGGAATAGCAATTGCCATTGCTGCAACTGAACTGGTACCCAAAGTCATTGGCTTGTCACTTCTACTTTATTCACATCATCTTGTAAGACTGACAAAGTCCTCATCTGCCTTTCAAGTTAATATTTCTACTAATAGTGAACAGTTATAGCCATCTCTGAATGACAGGAGATACCTGTCAAAGTGGGCTTTCCATTGGTTACCTGGGTTCATTAGGGTGTCTGATCCACTCAAACCTGACTTCCTCCTATTTGAAGAGCTGACTTGAAATGGGTTCTCTGTTGGAAGCTCTGTTTGACCTGGGTGGGCTCAGTTTGCACAGTTGTCCCCATTTCACCTGTGATGACTCTTCTGTGTACCTGCAAGCTTGTAGCAGATCTATCAACCCCAATTTATCATCTGTTTCTTCTAATCTTTAGAAGATTCCTAGTCCTCCTCCTCCACTATTTCTTGAAAGCTAAAGAAAGAGAAGAGCCTCAGTGTTCAGTAGTAAAGCACGTTAGATGCTTCTCTTTATTCCTTTCAGAAGGAGTTCAAGGGCTGAGGGTTGCAAAGAGTGATAGGTATGGTATAAACACAAATGACAGGCAAGGAGAAAGCATCAGTCACAAAGGGCTGTGGGCTTTTTCATAACATTTGTCATTAAATGTAAGAAACTTCATATTATTTATTAGCTTCCCTCCTCCCTTTTTTCCTTCTCCTTCTGAGGGGAAAAAAAAACCTGTGGTCTGATCATTTTAAGAACTGTTGTTTTTAGAAAGGATGCTAAGAACTCCCATGGGCTGCATTCTCATAGTAAGGGAGCCATGTGTCCTAGATGAAAGTCTGACCCTAAAGTAAAGATGTTTCCTTTTCTTAAGTTTAAAACACATTTTCCAACGGAAGTCGACAGATTCAAAATGAAATAAATGAGTTACCTCTGGCAGTCTTGCAGTTCACCTTGGATGACTATGTGCACATAGTTTTGCCTACCATTCTCTCTCCTTCCCTCCCTCATTTCCAGCCTTTGTTGCTGACTTAAGGACTTACAGTTCACCAGATTGTTTCCTTTCAAGGACGCTGCAGCACAATAAAGAAGTTGGGCAATACTTCTATAGGGTAACCATTTTTATCTGGACCATAGAAAGAGCAAAGTTCATGAGAAATGCATGGAAGTAATTGTTAAGTTCAGAGAAAGAGGATCTGACTAATTTTTGAAGCCTGAAGTATTTGAGTGTTGGAGGGGAAACAATCAAGCAAACAGGATTTTCTGCCAGCAGCACATTGCTTTGCCAACTCTGGTACGCAGGTGCAGGTGCCCATTTCCAAGCTCCTGACCATTAAAGGCTGAATTAACTGAGCGGTGAGAGATGTAATCTGTAGACAGAAGAGTTACAGCTGCAACACTTACAAATCTGTCCTGCCAGGCAATACAGGAAACTGTCTGGACACTTTCATAAAAGGAAACCTTTTTCAGCTATCTCCTTAAAAGCTGGATTGAAGGAATCAATTTGGTAGTTAGAGGGATTGAAACAGAAAGGGAACAATACTGGAATCAAGGAAAAAGATGTTCCTCCAAGTTTGTTCTAGTTCAGCGAAAGCTGAACTTCTCCATCACTTTTTTTCTCAGGTACAGAGACAGTGTGGAAAGCATGCTAAAGAGACTCTATTTGTGGGAAACCCCACAAAGAAACACAGGCTTTTGTTACCACTCCCTTTCATTCCTCTAGTTTTTGTGGGTTTTGTTTGTGGTTATTTTAAAATTTGTTTAAGAGAAGTAGGTCTCCCAAATGAGGATCCTTGAGGAAAAAAAAGGCACACCAAAATGCTCATGTCTTCTGGTTTGCCTGTACATCTTGGCTTTCAAATTTTGTTTCTTTAAGAGAATGCACTTGTTAAAAAATGTAACTCAAATCGCCTTTAGCAATTAATCATTGAAATCATTGACTTCATATTTTGATAGGTGATGTTCCTGATAGAGGAAGATGTGGATGGCACTGGATTCTGTGACAGAAGGGAAGAGTGCAGGAGATTACTCCACAGCTCACTTGATTTTTACCTGATGATTTACAAGGTATGTAAATGAGGAGACAACCACAGAAGGTACATTTAATGGCATCTTAATGCATCATGGAATTTACGACAGGGCATGAATAGCTTGTGCACTCAACTGTTGGAAGCAGATGCTGCTATAATTCTACTTAATACTTAGAAGCAAAGTAAAGCATATTGTTTTTTGTACAAATGTTTATGAAACATTAATAAGAATAACATGCACCATTCAATGCTGAACATATAATGTGAAATTCTCTGTTATAAATATTTATGAGGGTGACATTTTGGTTCACTGTATAAATTGATTTCAAGTAGCACTTCTGAGATTCTTCACCATTTTTTTCTATCTTATTCATACTGGTATCCTAAAAAGAAAGGTAAAGGAATCAGTCACATAAATACCTAAAAAAAGAGCTGATTTCAATTAGGAAAAGACTTATAGAAGCTTGATAAGTGGTTTGATAACAGGACTTTTCAGCCATAATGTAAGAATATTGCTACTGCTATGAGAGGAATTAGTGAACATTATTTAATCTGATGGCATGTACATAGTGGTTTAGCCCTGGCTGGACGCCAGACACCCACCAAAGTCAGTCTATTACTCCCCTTCTTAGTTGGACAGGCGAGAAAATATATATTAAGAGGCTCAGGAGACAAAATAAGGACAGGGAGAGATCATTCTGTCAGCAATGACATGGGCAAAACAGACTCAACACAAAGTGAAGAAGAGAGAAACTACCTACTTTATTATACTACACTACAAAGAACAGTAAAACCAGAGTCAGGAGCGTGACCAGATCTTAAAACAAATGCAACCAGATCTTAAAACACTTTCTCCCCACCACTCCCTTCTTGGCAGACTTTAGTCAGAATTTTGCTCCCTTCTTCCCCCTGCTCACAGTACAGGGGGGCAGGGACTGGGGAAAATGGGGTTCTTGGTAGCACCTTCCCCCCACCCCTCCATTCTAAGCAGACTTCCCTTCAGCCATGATTTTGCTCCCTTCTTCCCCCTGCTCGCAGTACAGGGGGGCAGGGACTGGGAAAAAATGGTGTTCTTAGTTACTTCTTCATGAGCTGTTTTCCCTTTCCAGATCTTAAAACACCTCTAACTTCCTCACCCCCCACCCTCCCTGCTCCCTTCTTAGCAGACTTTACTCATGATTTCATTCCCTTCTTTCCCCTGCTCACAGCACAGGGGGACAGGGACTGGGAGGTGGGGGCTTCTGTCAGTCCCTTGCAAGTTGGTTTCCTTCTCAGACGTGGGGTGGCGGGGGGTGGCATTCATTCCACACCCTCTCCCAGCTGCACCGTGGGGTCTCACCCATGGGAGACAGTCCTCCACGAACTTCTCCAATGTGAGTCCTTTCCCACAGGGCTTTATCTCTTTATCACAGTGTCTCTCAGTCCCAGTCCTCCATGGGATTCCAAGCCTCCCCCCAGCAAACCTGTTCCGACGCAAATATTTCTCTCTCATCTCTGTGTCTCTGATTCTCCTCATGGCTGCAAGTGCTGGCAGAGGCTTGTTCCAACATAGGGTCACTGTGTCTTCTCTGTTTCCACCTGCTCCATCCAGCGTGGAGCCCCTCCAAGGGCTGCAGGTGGGGTCTCAGCCTTTTCCATGGGGTTCTCCACGGGCTGCAGGGGCACCTTTCTCTCCGGCACCTGGGCCACCTCCTCCCCTGCCCTTCTCTGGCCTTGGTGTCTGCACAGCTTGTGACATCTTCTCACTCCCTTCTCCAGTAGCAAAATGCAGCTGCTTCCGGGTTGTTTTCTCCTATATGTGATTCTCAGAGGCGCTTGACTATCTCTCGGGCCGCAACTTTGGCCTTGAATTGCTCGTTGGTATAATTTAGGCTGGCAGAAAACTCTAACTGCTGCTTACAAAAACTGTCTCAGCAGCACAGCCTCACAAAACTGCAACATATAATGACTCTAGATTGTTTTGTTGTGTTCCTTGACTTCTATAGAATGAGCTCTGGCAAAATGCACAGTTTTGTATAGGTAATTGAAATGATTGAATTACCCATCAACTATTATCAATTCTGTGTTTTCCAAGGGTTGCAGTATATGTGCCTTTGTCCCATTTTCTGTATAAATTTGATTCACTGATTACAAAAATTATAAACTTTCCTTATCTTTTAACTAGACTGGCAAGGTTTTCAGTCATGTTACTTTCATTAGTGTGACAGCCTTTCAATGCACACCTCTCTGACATTTTTGGCAATGGTGATACTTAAAAGCCAACAAAATGTTATGTCAGCTTTTATACTGTAAATGGGAGATTCAAGCTGTGTAAACCCTTTTTTAAAAAAAATAAAATTTTTGTCCTCCAGCTTTAAATTTTTATTAATTGCTAAATATCCCTCACTACTTAGGATCTCTTGAAATGGGCTGAAAATATTAATGTTTTGATAGAAATTGTAGCCACAGCTTTATTTCATACAAAAATGTACTCTTGGAAAATTTTTACATTAAATCTTGAAAGTGGTTGATTGAAGTTGGATGTAGCAGAAGGTATACTATTTATGAGCTTTAAGTGAACAACAGCAACAAAATCTAAGGTCTGAATGAGCATCTTAGTACCTGCCTTTGGGAACCATCTCCAGAGATCCTTAGAATACTTGAGCAAGGTGAAAAATTTAGTGGCACTTGTTGCACAGAGAACTGCCAGGATCTGTTCTAAACATTATAAGTCTTAGTGATTTGAACTGATTTGAAATTGGACTTTTCCCTCGGAAAAATTTGAACTTCTGGTGAAAAATCAAACCCTCATTTTTTTGTATTAGTCTTTAGTGTTTGGGACTACTGCCACAATATCTCAAAGGATTCTTATTTTACTGTCTCATGCCTCCATTTATCTATATTGTTTATGCCTCTGCCAGCCAATTTATGTTTGAGAAGGCATCACGGTCTTTCCTTAAAGCATTTGAGCACCTCACTGAAGAATGAAGGTGTAGGGTAATTTATCTCCATCTGCTGTGAAATGCTCCAGTAACATGTCTAAATAAAAATCTTTTTATTTTCCAGATATTGTTTTGAGGGAAAAATACGGAAATTTGACACGTAAATTTAGTTGAACTGATAATTTCCCATCAAACATTCTGCTTTTGTGGAAAAGCACGTAGATATTTCTAACATCCATTCTAAGCTCCTGGTTGGAAAAAGTAAAGCTTAGACTGCATTTCTAGTGGTAGTAAACAACAATTTTGTGTGAAGAATTAACCCAGGAAGGAAATGAAGCCCAGGTCATCTTACAGAAGTGGAACTATTAACATACAGATTTTTCCTTATCTACTTAGTTCATTGGAAATGCCACTAAAATTGAGTCATAACTCAGCACTGAGACATGTCAGTTCTTGGGCTTTAAATGTCGTTTCATTAGGGAATCTATACAGTGTTGACAAAAGTGAATGTTGACTTGTATTTCAGAAATTACTGACTTTCCCCTTTTTTGTATTTCTGAGTGACTTGTAGAATTTCCAAAAGAGAAAATTACGCACATTTCTAAAACACAGAAAGAAACCTTTTACAAAAGAGCATGAGTCATGTTTTATGCACTTGTCCAAGTATTTAAATGTTATTTCCTTTACTGTTTGCTGATATTTAATATTAAGTTATTTGTTTGCCATTAGGCATGTGAATGTGCCCTAAAGACAAATAATTCCATGTTAGTTACAGAAAAAGTATGTAACAGAAGTTACAAGTTAGCACTCACAGGGGATTGAGAGGTCAGGAAGGTTGACCTAATATGTATTGCCTCTGTGATTGTAAAGATCTCATACTTTTATTTCACAAAGCTCAGCTCTGATATGAGGTACTTTTCAATGACTTTTTGAATCAGTCTACCTCTGATTAAATATGACAATTTTTCCTTTGTTTTCTTTATTTTTCTTTATTCTCCTCTTCGTTTTTCTCTTTCTCCTGGTGGGGGTTGGGGAAGAGGGACAAGACAATGTGGTTAGTTTACTGTAGCTATAATAATGTGAGAACTCAATTAAATTTAATTAAACAGGTTTAATGACCAACATCCTAATGTTGTACCAGTGTATTTTTAAGTTCAAGCTTTAATGTGATTATGTTTACTAATTAATTCAAGGCTGCTACCAGCCTTTACTCTCTTTGAATATGCAGTCCATGGGGCAAATTTTCTTTATTTCAGAGCACCCCCAATAAATGAAGAATATCTTCCTAATGTTTGTGGACCCTGCACTGATTCAGTACTGTGCTTGTAGTCAGAATCTGACTCATTCTCACAAAAAGAGTTAGAATTATCCATTGAGAAGGAAAAAAGCATTATGGAAGCCCTGCCTGCACGGCATGCTCTTTATGGGGTGTGTGTGTAATAAGAGAAATTCAATTACTTAGTCATGTAGTCAGTTTACCATTCTACAGAGTCCAAAACAAAGAAGCCCAAAATTATAAGAAAGGAATAATAAAGCCCAAGGCAACATTCACTCTCAAATAATTATTGTTCTCATTAACTCTTATTGAGTTTTCTGCAAATGGTATTAACATGCTGATATGGTAATGCTGTGAATATATTCCATTAGCTGGATATACCTGCTAAGGGAATTAACGTACTCTTGCTTCTAGGTAGACTTCTATAATTTCTGTTACTTTCCTGTTAAAGTCTTAAATAAATAATAAAAACTAAGAAGAAAATAAAAGAAAAATGTGCCATTAATTATTTATTAATTATTTAAGATTTAAGTATTTATAAAGTATTTGCTGAGAGAATCCCAAGATGAACAGAGGCAACGAGTGAGAGAAGTGCTCAGCGTATCACACTCCTCACAGCATTTTCACACGGGATGTCCAAAGATCAGAGACAGGCAACACTAAACCCAGAATCTACAAGCCAGGAGAGGTACCACAGTATTTGCAGCTCTTAGAGGATAGATGACCTGATAATTAGAAACACAGACAAAATGCAGCAGGGTTGGGGAGCTGCCCCCACCTTTAGTGGTTCTGGGTTCCATTTGATTCTAGTCTCCCAGCTCCTGTGTGGTTCTACTTCATCAATGCCAGCTGAGTAAATTTCACACTAACATGGGCATATTAGAGATGGTGTGTAGCAAGTAATTCAAAATGCTTTTTTATGCAAGATGTGCTGATTTTTCACAAATTTATTTGAAAACTCATAAATACATCAATAATTATGTCATATTAAACTAGGTTTAGGCGTCTTTTTCTGATCACCAAATATGCCTTTCAAATATTTCTAGAAACTATATACTTCAGTATTACCAAGATATCCCTCTCCAATACCACTCATTTGAAGTCTTAAACGGGCAATAGGCTGCCCCTGGTCTGCCATGCAGAGTTGAATATAATCCTCTAATGTGTTAGAGCTACAAAATTGGGTTAGAAATCTTCTTAGAACAGTCTGGAAGCTTTTTATATATCTGAAACTTTTCTGTTTCTGATCAGATAAAGAAAGTTAATGCAGCAACAACCCCTGAGATAAAATACTACATCTTTGACTTCCAAAGCTATGCTTTAAACTGTAGTATTTAGATTCAAGAGATTTTGGTCTTATGGTGTCTCTGTGTTCCTAACCCAAACCAGAAGGTTGTGCATTTGTTCATACATGTACACTGACAGATTACTTGAGATAGGAAAATTATTCAACCCATATTATACCTGCAGACATATTTCTGATCCAAATAGATCTTGTTCTGGGCAAGTTTTCAACCAGTTATTTATCAGACTACATTTGATTTTTTCACAATGCAAGTGTACTGAAAAAAGAGTTGTGTCCACATTTCTGACACGTTTTCTTGGGCTCACAGGATCTGCCAGAGAGCACATTTTGCTGCTGATTATTTTGATGGGTGGAATATAGCAGTTACCTACCTTGGCTAACAGAACTTTGGATCACCTTGGGGTCTTGTACGAAAAGCCTTTTTTTGTGTGTGTGTTGATATTGCTGTGTCAGAAAAGTTTCATAGAGAGTGCTTTGTTATTTTGGAAATAACTCCGAAATGTAGTTTGGCATACTGAAGTTTCTGCTGGTTCCCTATCTCTTCATGGCTTTCTGAAACAGACAGACAAAATTAATCAATTACTTTTATGGGTTTTCCAACATTTTTCAAGTTTCATTTATCTAAGATAATATTCAAGTAGGAATGTACGCTGTACTGTGATGTTACAGAATACTTTCAGGAAGAAAGGGAAAAGAGGTAAAAGTACTTTTGGTCTTGAATTTTTATTCACAGCACAAAAGTGAATGCCAAGACATCCTCTTTCAGCTATTCCAAATCAGATTCAAATGCTTAGGACAGTGAGTGAATCCAAATTCTTCCAAGGACTATGAATTTTAGTGCAAATTTGAATTAATACGTAATGGAGTCGGCTCCAAGGGAGCTGTAAAAATCTCTCATATGAGACAAAGCCAGTGCTGATCTGTCTTTGACTATAACTTCAATAGTTGACTACAGTCTACTAGCTTTAGTCAAATAGTAATCTTACATCTGGGAAAGCAAGAACATATTGTCAGCTTGAGGCAAGAGGTTTTAGTTCTTAATTTGCTATTAGAAAGAGATATGTAGCTGAACCAAAAGGACTTCCAGTTGGATTATATTTGTGAAAATAATCTCAGAATTTTGAAAATGTGTCACTTATTCCAGATGCCTTTCCCTAAGCAGTTGATATTTCCATTTGTAATGTCACATATGGAAGTGGGAAGTTGGCTGTGCCACTTGTAAACAAACAGCTAGATTGTAAGCATTAGGTTTGCATCTTTCTTCAGATAAATACTCAGACTATAAAAATGTCTCTGGCAGATAAAAGTAAGAGCCAGTGCATGAAATTTTAAATCAAATGGGACCTCTGAGATCATATTATTTGATTAGCTGCATGACACAGTCCAGAAAAACTCATGCAGTAATTTGAAATGTTTAAACAGTTTTGCAATAAAGGTAGAAAGTGGTCATGGAAACATCATGGATTTGACCGCATCTGGCTAAATGCCTGTGCTACTTGCTGAAGTTCATAGAGCTTAAGAGAAAAGGGGACCCTTGAGAATGTGCGGGTCAATTAGAGTTCTTCAAGGTAGTCAGTTATGGTTTTTATGCAGCTACCTTGAATGTGTCTAAAATATATTGGGTTTTTTGCTGAAGATTGTCTTCCTGAAAGCTGTCAGATCTTATTCTGAATTTGTCATTTTGTCAACACTTTCTCTGGTAATTTTTTTCAGTAGTTGATCCTCATTAAAAGTCTGTACATAATTTCCAGTAGGGAAGTGGGATGGGGATGGAAATGGGAATGACTCAGATTTTTGTTTTGAAACTGCTCCTTCTGCTCAGTATAATTCAAGGTTTATTAGGCCAAAGAAGAACAATGTCTGCAATCTACTGAATAACCGCAGTCTGTAACCATTGAGGCTTGGGACCTTCATTCCTCTTCTAACATCTGAGTGGTTTGTGGGTTTTTTTGGTCCCATGCTGTGCAATAATATATAACTGTCAGAGGAAGGTCTGAAATCGAGGTTTGTCCAGATTACTGTTTAATTTAGGCTGTGTAGTCCTATTCAGTCTTGCTCTCACTGTCATAAAACTCAATTTTATTTCATACATATGCGCTTATATATATATATGTGTGTATATATAAAAGATACAAACACACACACAAAAATTATTTTTAAGAAATTGTTGAGAAGTTGCAGGAAGAGGAGATGGCTGTGTCTTGTTTAGCCTCCTGGTTAATGAGAAATATTTACTGGGGAAGGCACAATTCTTTTGGCACCTGAAAAGCTTTAATGTCAAAACGAAAGATGTCTAGAGATTATACAGGCTTAGATGATCAGTGACATGGGAATTTGAGAAGTGGTTTTGGAATTAGGGAGCCACAGTGGGAATTAGGTTGGATTTAGACAACCGTCTCCTCAATGTAGCTTAGTCTCTTTATGGATAAAGTTATATAGCTATGGGTGTGGAATTTAAGCACAAAATTCCTG
Organism: Gallinula chloropus; assembly: GCF_964237585.1. Classification (NCBI taxonomy): domain Eukaryota; kingdom Metazoa; phylum Chordata; class Aves; order Gruiformes; family Rallidae; genus Gallinula; species Gallinula chloropus. The sequence goes on along the minus strand of NC_140088.1, from coordinate 68,725,739 downwards.
TGATTCTTAGTAATAAGAGAAAGGGAGAAATAAGGTATATACTTCAGTGCATACCCATGGGAGTTGAGAGACCTATTTAGAATTATCTGCTGTCACAATTTATATCTGCAGACTGGATTGTTACATGTATATATGTAGTGATATTTCTTTATATGCATTTGTGTGTAGTTGCTTGATATGAGTGCACAAATATGTGCTGGATGCATGAGCAGGTACAGAAACAATTCTAAGGCAGTACTAGGAAATTGTTCTTCCTAAAAAATGACCCCCATGTGTTTCAATTTTAATGCTGCTAGGACCTAATTCAAACTTATGTCTGTCAGTGGGAAGATTCTCATTGGCTTAAATGGTCTTTTAATGAGCCTCCCAAATGCCTGGGGAAAAAGTGCTTTAATTTGGTAAAGAAATTTCAGCATCAAGGACCTGCTTAACCAGAGGAATTTTATCTTTACTCAGACTCATTACATTGTTCTGTCATTAATAATCACAGTGCAAAGTAATTGAATTTGTGATGGTATTATACAGGTCTGTGTCTAGTCCAAAACACGAGTGCAAGACTTTTTCTTTTGGTTTGATTTGGCTCCCATCACAAGACACAGTGAGAAGTTTTATTGTGATATTTGTCAGAGTGTGATGAATTGCTATTACTTAACAGGTGAACTGTACCATACTGAAAATGAATGTAGGGAGGAACAACTGCACATCTCAAATTACATGCTCTATTATTGAAATTACAGGTGGTAGGTGGCAAGAGTCCTATAAAATGGATGGGTTGGCTAAAATTGTACTAGTACTTCTTTGCAACGCATGCCAAGAAGAATCATGTGTAAAACTGGAAGCTCTAAGAGCTCTAAGTTTCCAGGTGTGCTTATGATACTTGCTTTCTTTTAAATTTCCCCTCTCTTCAAGGGGCTGGAACACCTCTCCTATGAAGACAGTCTGCGACAGTTGGGCTTGTTCAGTCTGGAGAAGAGAAGGCTCTGGGATGACTTAATTGTGGCCTACCAATACTTGAAGGGGTCGTACAGGAAAGCGAGAGAGGGACTGTTCATCAGGGAATGTAGTGATAGGACAAGGGAGAATGGCTTCAAGCTGAAAGAGGGCAGGTTTAGGTTAGATGCCAGGAAGAAATTCTGTACTATGAGGGTAGTGAGGTGCTGAAACAAGTTTCCCAGAAAGGTTGTGGAAGCCCCATCCTTGGAGACATTTAAGGCCAGGTTAGATGGGGCTTTGGGCAACCTATTCTAGTGAGGGTGTCCCTGCCCAAGGCAAGGGTGTTGGAAATAGGTGATTTTTGAGGTCCCTTCTAACCCAAAGCATTCTATGACTATACCAAATGAAAGAAACAAATCCTAAAGAACTTAAAGAATTGCTTCCTGCTTGCAGTTTGGTGGATGGGAGAAGAAAAAAACATTGTTTTCTTATTTTTCACTAGCAAACTGGAAAAGTTTTTTCCGTGTTGTATAAAAAGTCTGAATCAATTTTACAGTAAGCAGATCAATGTTCTAAAACTGTATATGTTAAACACCTGCATACATGTGTGTGTGCGTGCATCTATTTTGAATGTGACCTTTTAAAAAGCAGCCTTTCAAAACAATCTAAAGATGTTTTGAAGAGATTACGTGAGATTTTTAGTAGGTAGAAAAAAATATTCTCTTAACAACCATCTATTTAACTCTTTTACTACTATTGCTTCTACAACTACTGTATTTGCTTTTATTTACTTAAAACCTGGCTTACTGGATAGCTTCATGTGATGTGCATCTCACTGTTTTGTGGGTGTCAAGAGAGTTTTGCAGCCCAGAGGTCTCATTTCAACTTGTTTCAGTTGAGCACTTGTAATAAGAGATATTCAATCTTAAAGAGTATATAGGAACAATGAGTAGTTGCTGTCTGAATTCAAGAAATAATGAAAACTCTGGGAAATCAGAGCTCAAAAGTGTCTACAAATGCAATGATATTAGTACATGGTTAGAGAAACTAGCAGCATATTGTAGCTGCTTGGACATATAACCCCCCTGAGTTCTTTAATTTGTATTTGTACTTTTCTAGACCAGTAATTAAATTTCTGATGTTTTTGCATAAAGTTAATAAAATTATCACACAGAGCATATAAGAAGGCCTTTCAAACGATCTATTAATATGCTGAGTAAGCTTGTGCCATTGTAAACAGGCACTGCTGATGACCTGTGGTCTTCCAGAAATTATGAAGGACAGACCCAATTTATGTCAGAGGTAGCCCTGAGGAAGTGTCTGCATCTGCGTGTGAAAGATGCTTCCTTTACACTCCATACAAAGTGTTATTCATATAATTTTCATTAGCAAGACAGTTCACCATCAAGCCTGCAGTAACATTCAAATGTAGTATTAAACCCATGCAGCCATTAGTTATCTAAATTCTGTTGTTACACTGCTGTAAATTAATATAACTTCAGGATAAAACACATGAGTATTCTTGATTTACAATGAACAAAGTATATAATGGAGGAAAATGGTATTTACAGTAGATAAATTCAGTAAATAAGCATAAAGGTAGTAGTAACGGATATTTTGGCGCAGGAAGAAGATTAGTCATATAGCTTGCAGATTGTTCTCTGGCTTCATTCAGATAGTCAAGTGGTCAATAAACAAGAATTTTCTAATTTGGATTGTGCACAAAATATCAGAGACAACACCACATGATCTGTTCAGTTGAAGCTAAAAACATCAGATGCAACAGTTGGTCTTTTTCTAGTATTCTGGTTTTCATTATATTGTTATGTGTCCCACTGTAAATGAAAAAAAAATTGCTGAAAACATTTAGTGACTTCTTCCTTCAGAATGTTCTACAAAGGGGAACTTATACACCAGAGGAAAAGGTGGGAAATGGTATTTTCCTCATGAATTTTTTTTTTATCTGGGGAATGTCTGTGAAGGAACTTTTATGTGTTTCTGTGCAGAATTTAATAATTCTGATTGTGAAAAAATATTATGGTAAATATGAGGTGGTAGAATATGTCATGAGTTTTCTTTGAAGCAATTATGACGCAGCTCACTAAGTAATAATATTATTTTGAATTTTTCCAAAACTTTCTCTGGTACTCAGTCAGGAGAATGTATAGACTGAAAATGCTTTTCTTCTATATGTCTCAGTGCCAGAACAGGTAGGGGGGCTGTCTGGATAACACCTTGAAAATGATGGAAGCTGACTCAGTTCAATTGAATTTTGTAATGGAAAAAATCTAAACAGGGTAGAAAAGCAGGTATATATCTGGGAAGGTAAGATTTGAAGTTTTATATGGGGAGAGGATAGCTCAGAACCATGCTTATAGGTCATGCTGCAGTTCTTGATCACTGGGTGGCTTTTGGCAGTCTGTCATGAGGGGTTCTTACAGTCAGGGTTGAAACATCTCTGTTATAGAATATCTTTGATCCATTAATGATATGTGCAGGCTAATGAAAAGTTTAAAGAACCAAACCAAAACAAGCAAACACATTTTTTTTTTTAAAAAAGTAACTTCTGTGATAGCTAAGATACTGTTGTATATAACTGTGAAGGAGTGAAATTCAGTGTTTACTAAAGGCAACATGGCATTAATCTACAGTCTTATTGAACAATTTAAAGATCCTGAATTATTCATAGGGTTTCATATGCTAACTTGAAAATGCACAGCATAGCAGCAGGTGTTACAAATGGTGAAGAAATAATGTTCAGGAGTTCTTCCCCTCCAGAAGCATGTCCTGATTCAAGATCGTAGTGTGCAGCTGTTATTAAGCTTCATCTTGAAAAAATGTGTGTGTTAACCTTGGTTCAGAATTTTTTAAAAGTACGGAGAAGAAAAGAGGAAAGAAACTGTTGTTTTGTGGATATCAAGTAATGCTGTCATATTGTGGAGGTGACAATATTCTTAGCAGACAGTACTTACCTTCAGGTTTCTCAGTAAGCTCCGATAGGTTCGCATTACCAGGTAAATCCTGCTTAGGCTGGCAGTTGCTTTAAAAATTCCCCTCTTCAGTAATCGCCTGCCAGTCCGGATGGAATTTGATCCTTTTCTCTTCTTCGCTTTCTGCTTGTTTTTTACGGACCCAGTTGCAGTGCTTGTGAGTTTAAGCAGATAAAGTGATAGTGACTTCGTGACGTGAGCATGAGCAAAGGAAACTTCATAGACTGCTGTTGGGTCTCGCGGTACCTTCCCGATGTGAATCAGCACCTCGGACAGCGGTTCCTACCTTTGAGCGCCATGAGAAAGCGTTCCCTGTTTGTCTCATCTTTGCAAGACGGGAACTACCAGCACTTGGGGTGCTCTAGCAGAATTGTGGCTGCTTTGAAGTGCACCGTTTTGATTGAGGTTACTTCCTAAGCATCTTTAAAGGATGAGAAGAAAAAAAAAAAAGAGTATCCCCTGGAAATGGTAGCACTTATGGCAGCAAATTTCCACTTTTGTTAATAGAGAAAGGAAATTCTGCTGGGTTTATTTGCTTTTACAGATATTTATTTTCTTTAGAGGGATACTACTTTAATTCCTCAGGAAGGGAAAAAAGCAGGGTTTTGGGCTCAAAGCACAGCCTGTGGTGATCCTCCCCATGCCTCTCAAGGCCATGCACAAACAGAGAGGAGGACGGAAGAAACTGCTTTCCCCTGTGGTCAGTTCCCTGCCAACAGTGCGTGGGGATCCTGCAGGAAGGAAAACAGCTTTGTGTCTGCATGAAGGCAACGGCAACAGCATTTCACTGTGACTCTGTGAAATCAGGAAGGGTAAATGATAGAGCTGCAGCACCAGTAGATAAGTTAACCCTCTCTGAATGGAAACCAATCCTTAGCATAAAAAAGCAGCTATATACTTCAGCCATTTTGGAGGTACATTTTGACAGGGACCTACAAAAGACCTTGGGCAAAGATCAAGTTTAAGTACCAGCAACATCAGAAACAAGCAGGAGAAACTGACATGTCAAAAAAACAATGAGGAGCAAAAAAGCTAGTCCAGCCTTTGTAAGATTGTTTTGTATTAATGCAGAGACTATATTGCCTACTCTGAGTATGATGTGCCAAACTAAAACAGTTGTGTAAGTATAGCCAGCTGCTGTGCTGGCCTGCAGTTTGTTGGATGACTCTGCTTAAGTTTCATTAGCTTATGCTAAGGGTGGAAAAAGGGAGGGATTTGTATGATATGCATGCTAGTGTGTCTTAGATTAACCTAGTCAATAGGAACATGATAATACAGTGGAACAGTTATTTTCTGCTATTTTGTAAATGGCTTTAGAAGTGCACAGGTGTGTCTATCCAAGGAAAATAAATCTCATTTTTTCTTTCATTTGGCTGAGATTGAGACTTTGATGACAAACTGCTAGTTTTAATTTTTGGTCTCTGTTCAAATGTGGATTCCACTCCCCTCTCCCCCCCCACCCCCCCTCCCTGGCCCTCTTTTCCCCAGGTTTACAGATTTAAAAAAAAAATCTGTTTCTGTTAGAAAAAAATATTTGAAAGCATAACCACTTTGCTTAGAAATCCCTATTTCCATAGTGTTGCAGCATAGACAATACGAGAGATTGTTGCTTTCAAAAGCAACTCATTCACTGTGAAGGAAGAAAAGATAAATAACCAAAACTTGCAGAAAAGCTAGTAAGGCATTATTGCTGATTCACAACACCTAGGGCAGCACAACACCTAGTGAGTGCCAAGGGATCTCTGCTAAAGCCAGTAAAGAAACCATTTGCCAAGTGATGTTGGCTCATTTTGTGTTCAGGCTGCTGAGCACAGGTGTCTGTGGAAAGGTGCACAATGTCCTTTATTTGACCCTATCTTGATTTTAGCAAAATCTGCTTGCTTTTCCTTTATCTTTAAACTGTTGATTGCAATGGAAAATAAAAAAAAACCCCAACCCAAACAACTAAAATTTAGAAAGTTTATTGAAAAAACAAAGAAAAACTGAATGGAACTTAATTTCATTTTTGCAGCTCTTTGGTTTATTTTGAGCTCCTAAAAAAACCTCCTTCCTCTCTGGATGAGTCCATGCAATATTGTTATCTTCCTGTTGGTAGTGTAGGAGGAAGTGTCCTTTTTAATAGGACAATCTGTCCTTGCTGGAAAGGAAAGGAAGACTGTAAGTACAACTGTATAGAAATGACTGAAGAGCTGGCGTGGGTGGGGAGGGGGCAGAGAGACAGATTTCCTTCGTTTTTTTGGTTTTTTTTCCCCTGAAATTGTTTACCTAATTCGGCTTTAAATAGTGTGGCATTTTGACAACTAGGAGCTAATTGTCAATTTTTCTTCTAAATTCTAGTTTCAAATGAGTTTTCTCCACCCCACCCTTGGCAATGAAATCAAATAAATGTCAAGCTGTCAAATTTTACTACGTGTGGCCAGTAGAGCTCATCTCTGATTTAATGGATTTTTGACAAAATGACCAAAAAAATGGCATAAAGTAGAAATACTCATGTATACCAGAATGTTACAGGTCAGGGATGTTCAGTAAAGCTTTCTTGCTTTCTGTCCCAGGATCTGTAATTCCTAGTTTGAGTAATGGATTTGTTCTACAGTAACAACCTGTAAATGCTAAATATCTGTCAAATAAATTTTTCAATAGTGAAATGTGTAAACAGACTGGGAAAGTGAGGCTACAGCCTAAATAAACCCTTACTTTCTTTAGACAGGAGTTGAAGTTAAGGTTTCTTAGGCAAAAAAAGCTAGGCTTGAAGTACACAATTTTTCTTCCACAAGAAAACATTAAGTAGAGAAGTCCATTGTTCTTTCTATCCATTGGGTAAAATTACATGGAAGTTTAATTGTAATTTTTTCCCTTTAGTACACTTTAGTATGTTCTATTAGTTAAGACTGCACAGTTATTAACATTACTTTGCTTATTTCTTTTCCTTTGTTCCTTATGAAAGTAAACATTTTATGAAGCTTAATTTTTTTGCTTAGAAACAGATGTTAGGTAATGATAAAGCAAACTCTGCATAACCCTGCATGAAAATGGTTGCAGTTTATTTGACTTTGCAGTTGTTATTTAGTGCTTTGTTGTGGAAATAGGGTAAATAGCTACATTTTGATGTCATACTTTTTGCTTTACGTGGATCTTGGGACAAATATAATTGGTTAATGATTAAACCAACATATTTTTAATTAATAAATTCATTCTTTCACCTGTCTGCACAGTTGACTTACCTAGTGATATCTGGAAAAATATTAAGTCTCTGTGTGCTTTTGTTTCCTCTATTGATTTCTGGCCACTTGTGTATGTTACAAAGAGTGGAAGAGGGAAGCTCTGTACCAAAGGACTCTGACATTGAGTAGAAACAGAGAAGAGAAACTGTGGTTCTTATTTCTGAATATTGTAAAGGTTTCATTTTCATTTCACCGTGAGACACAAAAAAACAGGTAAAAATAATAATCCCCTCAGAAACTGTTTAGAAAATAAAGGGGAATGGAAACTATTGCACAAACATTTCCAAAGTGGTGTTTCACATAGTCAGTAAAAGATTTTAAGCAAAGATATCTATGATTGAAATATTATAATGCTTGAATGGAAAGCCCCATATAGATGGTTGTCAGAAAATAAGTATTTGTTACCTTCATTGCTGCTGTATCTTGCCTTACCCAATCAGCCTTTGAAGCAGCAATACCTTTGTGAAGCAACCTGAAAATACAGGATTAACAATCCAGATGAATATTTTCTCAGATTTATCAGAGGGCACCCTTCTGTGATGATGACCATTAGTAGAGATCTTCTTCCTGTCTCACTTTTATTTCTAATCCCAGATAGTTCAGGGTTGGTTTATAAACTGAAGCACAAAGGCTTACAAGATAGCTTGAATAATTGTGAATGGTCTTCATGCTAGTCATAGAACAAGTGAGTTCTCACTTTCTCTTACCAGCTGATTTGAATTTTACAAATATCTTAAAAAGAAAGAAGAGACAATTCTTGCAAAAAATTGACAGCTAAATTTGAAATGTCATTTGAAATACTATTATGATCTGACTGATAATGTTTCTTGATGTTTTTTAATTTTGTATTTTATCATGACATCTTGCTCAAGAAATATATATATATGACATCTACCATATTTTGTATGTGCAAATGAATTTCTTGATGACTATGTACACAAGTCAGAATTTTCTCATCTTATAAATATTTGATTAACAAAATGATTTGGTGTCCATATGAGTGGACTGTGGATATCAACCACTTAGCTTAAATTGTACATGCCTACATCAGACTAGCACAAGGGCCCAGGCAATATGACACAGTAGTGTTATATCTGTCTTGACCTGTTCCTTTGCACAAGAGTCACTTTCAGTCAATTTCTTGCACTTGGATCTGTTTAAACACTTGACCACTGATGAGTTTTGGGATGATGTCTGGAGGGTTTATGGGCCTCCGCAGTATCGTTCTTCCCTACTCTGGATCACCAGATATAAATTTGCCCCAGGATGTTCATTAGATTTTATGTAAAGTGGTAGAATGTAAGGTAGTTTGGTTTTGTAGTACTTTATATGTGGGTTTATGTATGTCATTAAAAGGCAAGGAGCAAGGATATTCAGAACCAGATGTCACATGCTCTGTTTGACTTGTCTGGCCATCTGTGGAGCCAGGAGTTGGACTTGATGATCCTTATGGGTCTCTTCCAACTCAGTATCCTAGTCTATGATTCTATGAATAGTGGTCCTGCCTGGTGGACTACTAGTTCAGCAGTATGAAGCACAAGTGCTCCAGAGTTTCCTTGGAGTGCTTTTGGTACAGTTAGACCTCCTTATCAACATGGGGGCTTGAAAAACTGTACTTAAGATTTTACTGCTTCAACTAGAAAAATTTCTTCAGGCCTCACTCTAACCATTTTTATCATGGTGGTAGGATATGTAGGCTATTGCTGTCAGCAGGGAGTATGTATTCCGTTAGCTTTTGATTGGACTTCTCCACATCTAAAGATTCATTAATGCTTATCCCCCTCGGATATCATTCTCCAGCAGTTTAACACTACCCAGAATGGCTTTCATGACCTGTGCCATGCTTCCTGGGATTGCTGCTTGCTGCTTCAGTTCTTTTATAGGCTCTTTGCAGCATGACCCAGTTCTGGTTGCATGGGTTTCCATCTTGTCTACCTTCCTTAATAGCTGCTCATGTTTGTTACCCAGTCCAGCTGCAGAGAACATCGGATGGGTTTTCACGGCTTTTTCCAGCAAGACAGTGCTTATTGAGGTTGTGGACTAAGGGATCTGCTGGAATGCATCACTTTTGGTTACCGATGACCGCTCAGCAGGCCAGCTGCTGGGGCTGCACTACTTGGTGGGTAGGGAAAAAAAAAATTATCCTGCTACCATTTTACTTTGATGATTTTTCAAGTCTCTAGTGTACTTGTCTTTCACCAGAAAGTACACTTTGTGTTGTCTTTGTGCTTTTAATACAGAAGAAATAGCCACTTGGAGATCCACTGAAGTGCAACCACTTCTGCTGGCATTGTCCTGCATTTTCCTTAAATTACCATCCTGCTGTGATTTACTTGCTGCCATCATGCTTTTATACAAAGACTGGTACAAAATAAGGCCTTTTAATGTCACCCTGTGGAATTATTCTGGAAGAAAAACAGTGTTTGTGAGACTTAATCACTGACTTTATGACACAATCCACAACCTAGACAAGACTTAATTTGGCAGAGGTTAAACCCCCTTTCGTTCCAACCGAACCTCAGATTGCTCTGGGTGGCTGGGGGTGGCTGGGCTTAACCCCTGAGTGACGTCCAATTATTGGGTGTTTTATCCTGATCAGTTCTTTGCAATTCTCAGAGAACAGAATTAAGACTCAAAACGGAATTGAAGTTAAAGTTATTTTATTTGGCCCATAACAAACATGCAGGGGAAAGGGTGAAGAAAGAGAAAAATGTGGAAGAGAGAGAGAGAGAGGGGAAAAGAGGAAGGAGGGGGAGGGTTATATCTACTGCCACAGAGCTACCTCTGATGGCAGAGTATTCTTCAGTGTCTCTAGATCCGTTGCGGGGTGGGACGTTCCTTGATGTTTCTTTGTCTTACTTGGTTGTCTTGTTCCCCTGTTGCTTGGTTCCTCTGGTTGCTTGGCTCTCCATTGCTTCCTTTCCTGTTGCTTTGTTCTCCATTGCTTCCTTGTCTTTCCATGGAGGAATGCTCCCTTTTGTAGACATCCTTGGCATAGCCACACCTTCCACCTGGCTGTGGGAATGCTTCAGGGTGGATGATGAAAGGCCCAATGTGTGAATGGCTCCTGATGTCTCTCCTGATATCTTTTGGGTGGAATGTGGAAGGAATGCTCTCCTGATGTCTTCAGGGTGGCTAGTTGTATAGTCATTAGGTCCTTGGCACAAGCCACTTTAAGCCTGACCAGTAGTAGTAGGTGAGAGGAAAAAAGAGGGGCTATGGTTCTGTTGGCGATTGTTAAGGCATATTTCCAGTACCTTACACTTTAGAAACATCTTTTAAGCATGTATGATATAGCAGTTTCAGTTCTCAGACTTTTTGTGTTAATGTTAAACTGCAAGAATTTTATTGAAATTCATTTGGTGATTTTGAATTTCCAATGGAGTCATTTGGACCAAGTTATTCTTCACTTGATTCAGTGTTGTTATTCATGAATATTTATTTTAACATGAAATCAAAGTCAGTCCATCCTATCCTTATAAAAAGTTTGAGGAATTTATGGGCATGTATAATCTGTGCTCTTCAATTACGCTCCAATGAAAGACAAAAGAGTTGACCTCAGACTAGTTCTTCTGGATTCATTCCAAAAATGTGACTTTTTTTCCTTTAGGCTGGAATCCTGCAGTTGATGGGATTCTGTCCCAGTCAGTCCTAGCTCTGTTATATCTCTTAGCATAAAAAAGTCAAAATGATAACCTAAGACCTCTAGTTTATTTTAACAAAAAATGTAATTATCAAAAAATACCAGCCCCTCCTCCACAAAATATCCTGTAAATAACTAACATCTTGCCCATGCTGTATAGCTCAGGGGGTGTTTATTACATTTTTAACAACGCCAGACACAAGTGAATTTTATTCTTAGAAAATAACAAAGTAGCTCAAGAATGGGCTTCTGCTTTGAAAAATGAAATGACGGTATAGCTGCTTTTGGTCTTTATTACCAGTAACATAAAAGAAGAGGGTGAGGAAAAATATAAAGTAACTTGTCTTAACTTTCACCAGGCTGTATTTGGATCTTGCTGAGTTAGACACAAATGTTTATCCGATATCTCTTATCTCTTGCTCTGGATCCACTAAAAGGAGACTTTTTGGACTTTGACATTTCATTTTGGTATGCTTTCTGTTCTCTGTTGGGACCTCACATTTCCAATATGCCGAATTTTACTCCCTTAGAGCTGCCTTACTTTGCCTTTGATTGCTCCCTTGCATGCTCCTGTGTTTTGTCACTGCCATGTCCCAGTTTAAGAGAGTCCATTTCCCTGCCTCCTCCACTGTCATGAGCTCTTTCAGGAAGGAAACAGGGGAGAGGAGACTAACAAACTCCCAGATCCATGTTATCTATTTGAAATAGATGCAAACATAAATTGCAGGGTCAGTACTGGACCCAGTCAATAATAATTAAAAAAATGTGCAAATAATTATCTTCCTCAGTTTCAGTACCTGGATAAAAAAATGCTGTGTTTTGTGAATAAAAGGTCATATAAAATAAAAGCACATTTCAGCGTTTCAATGCAACTAATGTACAGTTTGTATGCTTTACAACTGAAACTGTCAAGCATGCTGCTAGAGGCTACTGCTTGTGTGATCTAAACTGAGAGAGGAAGGGTGTGGAAATTATTTGTGAGGAAGGAAACAAAAGGTTGTTTAGTTCCAAATGATAGCATTAACTGTTTTATAGTCAGTTTCTAATAGCTTATTCGGGTAAAAGTTTTCCTGAATTTCAAAAGTAGGAATTGGAGAAAGCAGATATCTCAGCTTTGTTCAAATACTGATTTTGCTGGTTATGTTAGTAAGATTGTAAGATTATGGACTTAGATGTATTTGTTTCCAAATACAAGCTTTCATCCTAGTTTTTCAATAATATTGAAATACCTTATCGTTATAACTAAAGAAAAGCTGAAAAAAGTATTTGCACAGTTTTATATGTTAAGTATTAGGATTACAGGAGATAAGAATTTGTGGAGGAATTTCACATAGATATGCAAATGACTTCTGCAGAAAACACAAACATTTTGGAATGACATATATAAGATATTTCAAAATAACTTTTAAAGTGTTAAAATTAAACTTCAGTAGTGTTAAGAGACTGGATATGAAACTAAATAGTTGGGTTTGAACTGAGCTGAGTTTAATTGAGATCTGTACGAAAGAAATGTATTTCGTTGTAAAGAAGAAAAAAAAATCCATCCTTTTAAATTTTGGCCACTTGTTCAACAGTTCTGTTTACAACACCTTTTTATTCCTTTTTCCCAATACTCATAGTTATTTGTTTTCATTCCTCTTAATTATTTTAAAAAAATATTTATTTGAGCTAAGAGTAGAATCAGGCAAGCAGCATCCACTACCTGTATAGACCACTGTTTAATTCTCAGTTCTAGAAAGCTTGTTAAAAACAAAGAAAAGAAAAAGGAGCTTGAAATGTTGAGATGTTAGAAAAGTAAGTTATTCAGCTGAAATCTCTTATGAAAGAAAAAAGTTGTTTATATCATCATCATCATTAAAACCAAAGCCAAGTCTCTTTATTTTGTCAATCATGTATCTTTTTGAGAATTCAAAGAATCACTAAATCATGCCCCAGGACATAATATGGTCAGTGATGGTGGAAGAGATGTTTATGCTGTGAAGGCTGTGCAATTCAGTTTGCAGTCTCACATTCCTGTTATTTGTGTCCTAATAAATCTAAGGGAAGCTAATGTCCAATGTCATAGCTGCACATCAGTAAATCATGATTGTTTTAGCTTTTACGATTTGTCTGTCAGAAAATATTGCAAGAAAGTCTGAATGATCTCTAATTTATAAGTAAACTTCTAGTAAGTAAAGTCTTACTGCTTTTAATGCCAAATGAACTATCAGCAATGATAATCTGAGTTTGTCTGTGTGCTTTAGAAGTTGGGGAACATGCACATCTATGGCATGAGCTCCCTTCATCACAGCTTCCTTGCAAGTGATAGATACCAAATACTTATTTCTTGCTGCTAAAATGAGAATGGGTCATTGCTTTTCTGTGACATTCCCTGTTTTACAATGTAAAATATTCCCAGGATGAATTATCAAGGAATCATAGAATAGATAGGTACACCCTCCACTAAACCAGGTTGCCCAAAGCCCCTGGCCTTGAACACTGCCAAGGAGGGGGCAGCCACATCTGCTCTGGGCAGCCTATCCCAGTGCCTCACCACTCTCATACAGAAGAATTTCTTCCTTATATCAAATCTAAACCTAACCCCTTTTAGCTTAAACCCATTTACCTCTTCATTTATCACTACTTTCCATGATAAACAGTTCCTTTCCAGCCCCATTACCCCTTCTCCTATCTCTCCACACCCTTGTATCTTGTCCCTCTGCATCTTTCCTGCAGGCCTCTTTAGGTACTGGAAGGCCACGATTAGGTCTCCCTAGAGCCTTCTCATCTCCAGGCTGAACTAGCCCAACTCCCTCAGCCTGTCTTTATAGAAAAGCTGCTCCACCTCTTTGATCATTTTTTTGACCTTCCTCTGGAATCACTCCAACATCCGTATAAAGGTCCGTATAAACTATCGTACTATTGTTTTACTTAGTCTTAGTGTAAAAGAGAATTCCCTGCATTTAGGAGTGGAAAGATCTTTCTAATGCTGCTTATGGTAAAACTTGCACTTACTGAAATAAGTGGGATTAGATCATTGAAATATATTCTGTGGGAAAACAGTATTAGCAGCTCATCAAATAACAGAGGTTTTATAGAAATATGCTGACACATTAAAAAAAAAGTGTCAATTTTGAGATTATTACAATAAGACTGAGCGATAAAAGCAACTCCTTTTCCTCCAGAAGTATAAAAAATGAGTGAGCAGAACAGACTTTTTCAAGGAGCAAGCTAATACTTTTAGGAATGGATTTCAAGATTTGTATCCTGAAGGGAATGAAGGAATTTCTCTGACATCCTTAAGACAAGTACCTAACTCTGGAGTGGCGAAAATTATTGAGCACCTTTATAGCTAGCATTTCCTAGTAGCTAGTTCTAGGTAACTGCCTGCTTCCTACGCACATATTTTGGATGATCTTTTATGTGGTATAATAGATACTTAATCCTAGGGATTAGAGTTTTTCCAGTCTCCAGTTTCTCTGCTGTGCCACTTCACTAGAAACTTTCTGAATCACTTTCCCCCCTTATCTGTACAACACGTGTCTGTCTCTCTCTCACACGCTCACCCACAAATTAAACTTTAATGATGAATCTGTATTGAGCATCGAATCAAAATGTTAGGCACTAAACAATAGAGAACAGCAATAATCCCCCCTGCCCGACAATCTCTAGTCCGGTGTGAACAATTGGATCATTTATTACTCTACTATTCTAAACAATTGTACTGTAATAGCTCAAGTGAAACATTGCCACGTAACTCAAGGTGCTTGCATTTTCTAGGGTCTTCAAGGCATTCAGCTCAAGGTGATGTAAAAAAATTCTAGCCGGACTACAGAAATATGAAAAATGTAAGGGAACTTCCTGTGTTCTCTATGAGGTGCTGATAATAAATTAGATTTTACAGTATTATGTCATACAAACTAGCCATTAACATTGAAAGCAGTTATTACCCAGGAAGCAAGGCCAAATTGTTTTATTAGTATTATTTTTTTAACACACCTGGTATGAATTTTTTTTATGTAATTTCATCTTGTTCCTTAAAAAATGGGTTTTCTTCCCCATCCCTCCCACTGTTATGTTTTTCTCCTAGAATTCTGGGGATCAATCCAGAGTAATTGTGGTAAGGAGTGACTGAAAATTACTGATGCTGAGGTGTGGATGAACTGAGATTTGCTGGACCAGGATCTGGCCTTCATTAAGATGACAGGAAACAAGAGCAGCTGCTGATTTCAGTGAAGCTGTCTTGTGTTTCTAGTGAGGTACAGAAGTAGCACATAAAGCCTAGTTACAACACTAGGATCTTCATTCTTATGCTTGCTGTATCTCCAAATTATCTTTTGGAGACCTATACTATGACTGGTGATGATAGCGACCCAGGGATATTAAGTACCTCCTTTTGGAAGAAAATGGATTTAGGATCCACCTGAGGACTGATAAGCTGAATGTATTGTACTGATGGAGGAAAAAAAAATAAAATAGAAAAAAACCTTAGAGAAGTAGGATCCAGTAAGAACTGGGCAGGGAAAGGAACAAGCAAAACAGCAAAATCCTTTCACCTTTTGTTTTTTAACTTTTTGGGTTTTAACTTGTTGCATGCTTGTCCTGCCAAGCCACAGATCTTCATAGTCAATCCCTTTTGCTTTCAGGAAACACACCAGGAAAAATGTTGAGGGCTGTGAGACTTGTACATAGACTCAAATGCAACAGCACTTTCTGGATGCTTTCTAGCAGTTAATACTGCTCTGGCAACAGCCAGCGCTGCAACAGCCCCACTAAAACAGTCACTCGTGCTCCAAATATGCTAATAAGTAAGTAGGGTACTTTCTCACCTTTTCCACTCCTACCCTCAACTATTTTGTGTATCAAGGATCAGGCAAGCCATGAGCCATGTTGTTTCGGTCTAGACCTACTCATAAAAATATCAAATGTGTTAAATTTTAATCTGTTGCTGCTGACACTCAGTCCTGTCATATTGCTTTTATTCATACAGTGTTTCCCAAACAATAACATAAAGTACTCCATGGAGACTTGCTTCAAGAAGCCACTAATGCTCTGGTTTGTTAGGAAGCGTCTTTGTGAGCACTTTGTAGAAGTAAGCTTAACTTTTTCCATAACCGTTGACCAGCATTTTTAGTCTTAATTTTATTTTTTTGCAAATAAATCCCGTGAGTAAAATTTGTGATTTAATTGCATTGTGTTCTGTCATTACCAGTCCATTCGTCCACTTTTCCAGCTTACATGTTTCTGATAGATTTAGGGGAACAAAACAAAGAACTTTTGCAGTGAGGATTTCACTCATCTCTGTTTATTCTCCACTAATGCACAAAATACAAACATAATGACCACTTTCTCCTCCTACAAGACATCTGGCTTACTTAATGGATTTTGCCATCAATATAATTTCATAACTTATTTTAATTCCCCATGTGTATTTCTAGTGTGTAGTTAATATCAGCCTGGGAAATACTCCCTTCATAGTTTCTGTGATTGAGAAGTTGATTTATTTATCACAACACTCAAGTTCTGTAGAAATAATAATTTCTTTTTGACTTTTTTTTTACTGAAATCACAGAAACTTAAGTTAAAAAAAAAAGGAAAAAGGGCAGAGAATCGGCCAGAGCTCGATGAGGAAAAACTGGGCTCCATGATGAAATAGGCCACTTAGAATAGGGTTTTTCAAGAGGTTTCTGAAAAAACATTCAAAAGGGAGCCTTGAATTGACCTTATTTTCCTGTTGGTTACTGAGCTTTCCAGATTAAAAGCTGTTTTCTTTCACTGAAACAGAAAAGTGCCAAACATTGAACTTGCTTTGTAAGACATACATCAAGAAAGAAAATATTTCAGTGCAATGACATGACCTGACATTTTAAAGCAGCTAATAAATGACACCTTGTCAATGCCACCAATTTATTATTCCCTCTTTTGTACCTCTGTGTCGCAGTGGAATATCATGTTCTTTTTAATCATGGGCCTGTGTTAAACAAATTTTTACCAGAAAAGAATATAAAGCACCCTTAGTTGCTTCCCACTTGCTGACCCTCCCAGCCGTCCTACTGTAATGTATAAAGACAAAGGCTGTGTTAAATTTTTCATTATTTTATTCAATTTCTAATCCAATTACATGAGGCTCTTCCATCACTAACATGAACGTATATGCTATAGTGTCAGCTGCTGCACATTAATCAGGCTTTTTTTTTATTCAGTGGACACCGGTGCTAAATCATCTCACTGAAAAAAGTGGGACAAGAGAGAGATGCAAATGAATAAGGAGGAAACTCCTCTTTGTGCAATTACAGTAAGAAGTCATTAGAGTGGGTGGCCTTCCAATCAAGCCCCCAAAGACCTGGAAACGCACCAAGTTGTAAATTTTTCATTTTCATCTAATTAAAAAAGAAGAGATGCTTCTTTCTGTGGCTTCAATTTTTACTACTTATTACCCTGCATCAACCATTTGAACTGTGGTTAGGATGCTGATCTTGTTTAATTCTTGAATATGCCAGTAAGCTCAAAATGTTTGTTATTAAAATTGGTTTCTGGAACTGTGACAGAAAGAAGACTTCTACTTGGTGGTTTGTCCTTATTGGACCTTTGCATATTATGTTATTGTATGATTTTATGGGCTAGTGAGTTAGGCTTTCCAATGGGAAATACGCAAGTGCTTCTAAATTGGTATTTATTTCATCAAACAGGTAGAATAATATCTCCATGTGATTTCTGCCTCTTAAAGGCCTTGGTCTCAAATTCAGGTCAGAGTTGAAAATTCTACTCCTGATTAGCACCTATAGGAATAAGCACTTTAAAAGCCAGAGCTTTGGAATATTTTTCTGGGTCTTCAAAGGCAGGACTAGGGGTGCCTTATACAGAGGAAACCAAAAAGTTGAAAAGCACAAAGTCATATCGGATTGCGCAGACTCTTGATCTTGCAGCAAAGCCTCATATCAGAAGAGGTGAACATGTTTTCTCAGGTTTTGATAAGGTTGCCCAGGTATCCTGAAGGTCAGGGCTAGTTCGAACAACTCTATAACTTCAGGAATATAAAGGTTTGCTGGATATCACATGGCTTTGAGAGGGTGGCTGTTTACAGAGACAATGTCTTGTCTTTCCTGATTGATAGTCCGTGGATTTAAATTGACTGAAATTTTAGAGTTACATTTGTGGTGGTTAGGAAATCTGTGTGCAGCATCTTAAAAAATCTTTTAACATAAAATGTTATATTAAATTTCAGGACTAGTTAATTTTCTTGTGGTTTTGATTTTTTTTCCCCTTGTTTGTTTTTTTTTTTCAGTTTGGTTTTTCCCTGATATTAATTTAACATTAAGTCTGTGATAGGAATGGATACAGTTTGCATTGCGTGATATATGGATCTCATAACTGTTGTATGCGTATTTGAAACACTTTCCATAATAACTGGCAAAAATTATGTGGATATGACATAGAGCAGAAAATAATCGGAGGGACCTGATGGGGGGTTTTTTCCAGTTTTTGAAGTGCTTGGGATTAATTTTTTTACTTTTTTGAAATACTGAAGATAGTCTCTAGTCATAGAGTCATTAAAGCCAAGAGACACATGATGTCACTGAAACCAATAGTAGATTTTTAAGAAACATGACCATTTGGACTGTGGAGTTTTATTCTTTTATGGTTCAGACAGTTTCCATGGTTAACTGTATCATAGCTTTTAAAATGCAGTTTATGGCTTATGTTATTTCTTCTGGATGATGCAAACACCTTAACTGTCACAGTAAATACATACATCTTAAATTTATGGTGTATTTTATTTCAATCAGCTCTGTTAGACATCAGCTCTTTATTACATTGCAGCATAAGTAAGTATACTCACAATATGGTAGTTTATACTTAGACTGCAAATTATAGGCGTACATTTAAAATCAAGTCAAATCTAAAATCAAGCGATAGGAATGAAAGGCAGAGTTAGGATTTTATTTATTTATAGCTAAAGGTGAAAGTCAGGGTTTTTAACTCCAGGGCTTTTACCTTGGGGATGGCCTGTTTTCACCAGAATTTTCAAGACCTTTACATAGTCTTTCTTTGTTATCTTGTCTTGATGAGGACATGCAGAGGCAGCGTATCACAACAGAGATAACTGAGACACTCTTGCAAACTTATTACAACAACTAACTTCCATGTAAAAGCTTCTTGTGCCATATAAGAAGCTGCCAGGACATAACTATGTACTTTGACTTCGTTTTTGAGGTTATTGACGAGTTCTCATGCTGTCAGGCATTTGTGCCAGACCCCTCAGGGATGGGTTTGCTGGCTATCCCCAGGCTTGCAGAGACAGGGATGGCATAGTTTGGGCTGAGTGTACAAAGCAGATCGAGGCAGGGTTTTGCAATGGCCTCCTCAAAGCAAAGCCTTTTTGTTGTTGTTCTGTGTCACAATTGTATATTTGTATATTTTCTCTTTTAGTATCATCTTGGTAAAAACAAACCCCCTCTTTTGTCTTATGTGAATCGACAGGTACATGTGAATGCATGTACAAACGTACTTACTACAAAAATTTCATGTTGATGTACCCACCATCTTAACAGTACACCATGTTTTCAGTGGATTAGAAATTCTCTTGGACTGTATGAACTAAGACAAGTAGTGTGATTACAGCTTGTTTGTTTTATTCTTCAGAGGAGCAAACTGAATTTTTCTTCAGTGGTACATTCAGGTATGGTTCCTAGGACATTCTGTGAATTAAGCATCATTGTAAAAGGGCATTTTTTTCTCTGGCTTTTTCAAAATGGATGGTATTTCTGAGGGAGAAAAAGTGTGTGACTCAGATTTCACAGTACTTTTGTATACTGTCTCCCCATCAATGCTGTAGCCTGCTGTTGTGGATATATATCACTTGACGTTCTTGTCCTGTGTTGGAACAGAGTGGATATTAGATTCCAGTTCTTTAACATCAAGTCTGTTTTGGCTCAGGTTCTGGTCAAATATCTCTTGATACATTTTGTTCTAATTGCATCCCATTTCAAATAGGCAGTTTAAGTTATTCCCTAAAACCTCCTGTCAGAAACTACTGCTTTTATACTCCTTAGTGCTATAGTCAATCTGGTGAAGTAGTACATTTACGTGGCTTGTAAAATGCTGTGGATCACTTGGATGAAAGGCATTATATCATCTAAACCAGGTGTTACTACAATATCATTATTTGCTTCAGAGTGCTTTTTCCCCTCTTTCATGGCAAACTGTGGCTGCAGTGTGTCCCATGAATCCCAGCACTGATACTTAATGGTGCAGTCATTCACACTGTTTCCTGCTTTCTTCACTCTGTCTCTGTAAAATAGAACCCCTAGAGCTTGAGCACCTGCCAGACAGGAAGTGTGTGTGGCAACAACCAGGAGAGAAGTTGCAAGAATGGACCACAGCACCAGATTGATGTAACCTATTGGAAGTGATCATGGGTGACCGTCTGGTTTAGACTGCTTAAAGAGAGTGAATATTTAATAATTGAATTATCTGTGGCACTCATGCCTTCAGCTTTGTTGCTTTAAGATAATATTATTGGATAATGGCAACATGGTCTGTTTCGTAGGAGGTATACTGAGTGAAAGTGTTAATACTCTGGAGTTATGTTGCAAAAATAACATAAAGATAGACATAAAAAAAAGAATGGCATGTCTTACAAAGTAATCACGTTTCTCAAACTTTACCATCCTTTGTGTATTCGGGGGTAATATCTATGATACAGACGTAATATGGTCTACCAGCTTCCACATTTGGCTAAACCTTCTACACAAATAAATGTCCCTAGTGCAGCTTAGGTTGGCCTGCTAAGGATAAGAATGAGTGACTTAAATAAATAACCTTTACTTCTTTCTAAGGAACAGCTTTTTTGGCAATCTCAGCAAGGATGCAGTCAGAAATGTATGCGGTCTGGGGCTTCTCATCACAAAACTAAAATGAACAGATTAGATGAGATTCAGGAAAGGACAGCTAAAATGCAGGCAAAGTAACGTGTAATTATGATAGGTATAACAGACTGATGTGGTTACAGTCCACTGTGGTGGGGGTAAAAGAAGAGCACTGGGAAATACAGTGCAAACTTAGATAGTATCTCCAGTATTTTGTAGTAATAAAATTTTTATACACTTTTCAGGGAGAGCATTTCTGCCTTCAGTAGACTTTGACTTGAGCACTATTTAATCAAAAGCAGGTAAGAAGCGTATCTCTGTAACGTAAGTACCTTTACAAAACAACATAAGGAGGACTTGTTTAATAATGATGGCAGAATTAGGAGTAGAAGCTTCATGAACAATAAAGTGAATAAGAAAGGTTCTTGTAGGCTTTTTTAATAATCGGTAAAACTGAATGGAAATTCAAAGTAGGAATTGTTACAAATAGAAGGAAAATTCCAGAAGACAGTGACCTTCAGACAAGATACCATGATCTGATTTGTACTGGTGTCAGTCCAGGATCATTTTGCTAAAACCTGGAGTTATCCTGACTGGTAATGGGAAGCAAAAACTGTCCTCAGGAGACTTATTCTGCAGAATAGCTGGGACAGTAAAAATCAGCTGCATAGTGAGAGCTCAGCATTTTTATTACAGGAAACTTCTGAAACAGTCAAAGTAAAATCTCATTGATCTTAGCTTTAAGTAGAAATCACAGTGGAATACAAAAGTTTGAACTGACTCAGGGTCATAGTTTTGACGTCCTCTCAAACCTAACCTTTTTTGTGACCTGCACATATGTTCTATTTAACAATCTCACTTTGTGCTTTTTGGCCTTTGCATTTCAGCTCCCAACAACACTGCTTCATACGTAGATTTATCAAGTTTCCTAAAAGCCTGTCACTTGAAATCTTTGCAGACCTACAGCTTCCAATTTGTTTGCATTCCTATTTTGGTATCCTATTAAGACAAATCTAGATTCTGCCACAGCAGCGTAGCCCTCTTATAAAAGCAGTCAAAACTTCCAGAAGATAGGCTAAAATCAATGGCAACAACAGAAAAAAGTCGATATGTTTATATGATTAATAGCACCATGTTAAATACAGTAACCTAGATAGGGAAATGAGAAAGTGGGATAATTTGAGTATTGCAAGCAGCACATCAAAACATTGAAGTCCACAGAGGGTACATTCAGGGACCCATTCTCCTCTCAGGAGATAAAGGAATATTTTTTGGTCAACTTTGGTGACATTTATACCAATATAAAATAGTGTAAGGGAAAAATTCACTATCTGGTTTCTAGAGATTAAAGGGAAAATATTACAGTAGTCTCCTGTGCCATTTCTGAATGCAGGTCTACCATGTACAATGCTCCAGATATCTCCAACTGAGCTCACACACATACAACTTGGGAGGGTGGGAGGTCACCCTTTCTGCAAAGCCTCTTACTGAGGGGATCTCGTTAATCCATATAGCCTGGTTCTATCTAATTAGGATGGATATTGACACTGTAAAGAGAAAAATAGACCACCTGTCCTTGAGAATGCCCCAGGGACATGGGAGTGGAGAGATAGCTGCACAATTGCTGACTCTGAGGAAGGATCTGCAACAGACTGCAGCGAGCGTTGTTTTCAGCAGCTTCTGCCATACCTGATGAAAAGCAATGGCTCTCAACTTTTAAAGGTGAACTTCAAGAGCAAAGCAAAAATGAAACCTAATTAAGCACCAGTTTCTGTGTTGAACTCTTCCTCTGAAAAGGCAATGTGGGACAGCCAGAAGGGAAGGACATGATAAGCCCCTTGCAAAATTATTTTTATACCCGTGGACGTTTCTGGGGATCTGTTTGCTTCCCTGACAGGTCGTCATTCAACAGTACGAATATGAGTGTGAAGTGTAGTCTTTATTATTATTATTATTATTATTGTTGCCACTTAAGAAGAAAGGTGGCACAGCAGTTTATCTAACCAGTTCTTGCTCTGAATTCTTCTGAGCAAGGCAGGATTTGAACCCAGGATAATTTCATGGAACTTGCATAATTCTCTAAGGGGAGAGATTCCTGAGTTCTCTTTAGTCAGTTCTTGATGATGTGGCTTTACAACAAAAACTAAAAAATCCCAAATATCCCAAAGCTTCCCCCACAACCACAGATGTGAGAATGTCTGCACTCTGTAGATGTCCCTGAACATGAATCTGGAGGGAAAAATATACAATCTTTTTGGTTTCTGAAATCACCTAATATGTTGAGGCTGAAGAGACCTCTGGAGGTCATCTAGTCCCACCCTCCAGCTCAAGCAGGGCCTCCTGGAGTTGGCTTTTGAGTATCTCCAAAGATGGAGACTATGCAATAGCCCTGGTCAGCCTAAGCCAGGTAACTCTTACAGTGAAAAACTGTTTCCCGATGTTCAGAGGGAACCTCCGTGTTCCAGTGTGTGCCTATTGCCCTGTCAGTTCAGGAGAATGCAGTAGTCTGCAGTGAACCAAGTAGATGGAAGCTGGTTTATGTACATTTTTCTGGTGACAAACAGAAATGTGTAGCATGAGACAGTCCCTGGCAAAATCTTTCATTCAGTTCAGGGAAAGATAGATATGAGTCTGGCAGTCCATTAGGAAACATCTTCAGTACTGTCAGCTACTCACGGATGCAGAGTTTGGCCCTGGACATGACTTTCATTCCAAATACGTGAAATATTACCTTCAATCTACTCAAACAGCAGTTTTCTTCCAGAAGAAAAGAAGGCTAAAGTTTTCCAACACACAAATTGCAGCAGCAAGTATCAAACAAATCTTAAAATTTGCAAGTTGGTAGGACCTGTCACTTTTAATTCCCTCTTAACTATTAACTACTTAAATTTCCAGGTCAGCATTACCAGTTCTTGGGGGTTCTCTTTTTTATTTTTTAAAATTTTGCCATCTCCCCTGCCCAGTTCCTAGCAGCATTCCTGATGATGTTGTGGCTATGTCACAGCAGGTAGAACATTGTGGCTGTGTCACAGCGAGTTGGTGACAGAGATGGTCCAGGAAGGATGTCTTCTGGTTGTCAGGTAGACATGGGATAGACAGCCTTGACCTGATGCTGTGAGGGTCCTATGCAGCGAGATAGGGTCTGATCTTGGTGATGAAAGGTGCCTGGAGGTTCTTGCTTCTCCTGTCTTTGACAGGGACATAACTAGATCATGCATCTGCTCCACCACCCAGTCAGAGTGTTGCAGCTTTGTAGAAGCATGTTGATCTAAGAGAATATCCATAGCATCAGTCTGTACCATGTCAGAGCCCAACAGACAGCTGGGATGTCCCCTAGCTGTGAACAAAGGAAAGTCCACATCACCCACCTTCTATTGTAGCCTGTCATGGTCTCATAAAACAAACAAAAAAATCTCAACTGGGAAAAAAAAGAAATCAATTAAATGGATATTTTAAAGTTTTTCACCCTTATGCAAAGAGTGCCCTGGCTTTCCAGGATTGTGCAGCAGTATATTAAATATTCTGGGCAGTTCAGCACTTTTCTGAAGATCAGGGCCTTTTGCTGAGGAGAAACATAAATTCACTGGTCACCTTTGGGTATTTTGGTTGAAGCCTTAAGAACTTTTAAAAATGGTTATAATTTGAAATTTATTTTATTATTTTATAGTTTTGCCCTTCCTTACTCTTCAAGAAGGACTTCAGAGAACATGAGCAAAGCTATATGGTGATCATGCAGATCACCACTGCAGGTTACATGTATAAATTTCCTCTGAACCACCTTCACCTCCACTGTACTTTGGGCATCTCCGGTGCTCTAATCTCAGTATTCTTGGTGAAATTGCTGTCCTGACCCACAGCTGACATGATTTTCACAACTCCTTTATATTTACTGCCACTATATCAGTCTATGTCATTTGGGCTGTAAGGACTTGCGAGAGAGTTATCCAGCGATGCTCTCAAAAGTTGTCTTTTTGCCAGCAGGCAGAATCTGTAGGATCTGATTATCACATGAGCACACATCATTTGATCAATGCTGTAGCACCTTGTAGTAGAAGTCAATGAAACCAGTGTACCACAGATCAGCAAAACCAAAAGAACTGAAGGAGAGTAGTTTTGCACAAGTAATGCTTTTCATGTGCAAAGCAGTACACGTTGCCTAACAAAAGCTCAGTAAGAGATGAGGAGTGGGAGAATGTTAGATGTTTAGGTTTTAAACATAGATGAGAATGTAGAAAATATGACTTCAGATGAGGTTTTTCTTCCGAATCTTAAATGGAATTCTTCTGTGTTTTGCATAAGCAAATTCTTAAATGTTATGCAAAATGCCACTGCTCTTCACAACTAAAGTGTTGATGAAAAGCAAACACAACAGTGCAATTTGAAGTCTGAAGTGCAAACAGATGTTGCTTTTGAATGAAGTTCCATTGCTTAACCACTGGCTCTGGTTATTGCCATCTCAAGAGAAAGATGAAGCAACTTTGCATGCTGTGGATGCCGGCTGTCAGATTGCTGCATGCAAATGAAATTGTAGATAATCCTGAAAAGGCAGTGGCTGTAAACTCGCTGGGTGGGTTCAGTTTTTAAATGCAATTTGCCTGCAAGTATCCTTTGGAACCACCGTTGTAAAAAATTTTTAGGTAGCAAACTCCCCATGTTGAAAAAGGAAATCATGAGATGGGATAGATGCTATAACTCAGTGCACTGTTGTATTGTGATTTCCTGATCAAAATGCTCCAGAAACACATTTCTTGTACCATACTTTTTTCCTTATTATTGTATATGCCTGCAGCTGGGCAGGGCAGTTTGGCAGTGGGACAGACCCTAATTTGAAGAGTATAGAAGTGCATTTGAAGAGTATAGAGATGGGAAGACAGACTGGCTTGGCCACTGCTGATGTGCCAAAATCTTTGCTTAGAATAATTGCTTCCTGAAGATTATTGCAGGCATATCTAAACCTCTAAATTATGCCAAGATGTAGGAACTTTAAGCTGACTTTGTCCTTATTTTACTGCCCTTCTGCTGTGTCAGCAGATCTGGGATGCTACCAGCTATCTGACCTAAAGTACTTATTTGTAATTAGGTGTCAAAAATAAAGTGATAACAGCAGTCTACTTCCAGTGGGTCTATCTACCTGAAATGCAAATCTCTCTCCATTTCAGTAATTAAGCTATGAAATTTAGAGTGCTCAAAGCCTTTGATGTTTTGAAGTAATTAGCAATATGGGGAAAGATACAGCTTTCTGCAAGTACCAACAGCTGATTTGTAATAAACCCAATGTGTTTGGTTTTCTGTTATTAACTATGTTGTATTATTCATTATTTATCAGTATTTTGCCAGCTGCCAGCATTTGTAAAAATGTTTGTATAGCCCAAATGAACTGCAAAGATGAGCTCAAATTGTTGGAGTCATTAATTACTGTTTACATGACTGTAGCATGTAGGAATGGATCTTCATGCAACAGAGTCCTATCATGCAAGGAGCTGTACAAACCAAAACAAACTTGTTCCAAACTTGATAGCGGGCAATACTGAATAATGAACAAAAATATCTAGTAAAGAATTTTAAACATTAAATCCTCTGTTTGTGTTTTTATAGGATTGTGGTCAAATGTTGGCTGTTCAGAATCAAATGAAGACATAGATACTGTTAGGTAGTTTGCAAGCTGTTGTATATTTTATTCCTGGGATGGTGTAGAAAGTGCTTGGAGAAAACAGGCTGGTTTCCTCCCCTTGGACACTGAAGGGTTAGACGGGGTCTGCTGGATACTAGGCATAGAGAAAGTGAGCAAAGGTGATGGGTCGACAGAGTAAGTGTGTCCTGGTTTGTGGGAGTCACGGTGGGTAGCGAACAAGGTACAGGAGGGGATTAACACAGCTGTACAATCACATTCCTGGTTGGGAGTTTTACATGTAAATGATTTGCATTAGAAAATGTGCGTTTGTCCTGACAAGGTGGTTTCTCCCCAGAGTTTTGTGAGGTGCCTCTGGCAAGGTGAATGTCTGTAAGCAGTATGTGCACTGGGAAATACTTAGCACTTTTTCTTTCTCCAGATTACTAAAATGCAAAGTCTTACCCCTAAAACCCTGACATTTGTTCCGGCATTGGTCTTTGAAAGCTATTTCTTCATACCAGCTGGACTGGTTTGCTTAATAGTTCTTGTATGGCAGTATTGGAACTGCTGGTTTACCTCAGACTTGCCTGACTTTTGTCTGGAGAGCTTCTACAGGTTCATCCGGAAAGCTAACTGACCTGGGAGCATGCTTTTCTTACTTTCATTTTCCTTCATTTAAAGTATTTGTTGCTTGTGAAAGTAGGAATTTCTTACTCAATTGGTTGTGCCTTTTTGTTATTCTGACGATTTTATAAACAGCTACTAATGATTGCAGGCCATTAGCAGTCTGCAGGCTAATGAGGGAGCAATACAGAGTTCAGCGGTTCAGCTTCAGCAAAGGTAACACATTAGGCATCCCTGCTTGGTCTTGGTCTACCCTGTTCTTAAACCCCCACAAAACCAGACCTTCCACATCTTCTCTGGGGGACCTATCTGGTATTTAGCTAACATTTCATGACATAAACTGAGGCTAGTGGGCTTATCTAGCACACAGTACAATAAATGCTAAACATATAATTTAAGAACAAACAAGCTATTGTAAAATAATTGGCTAGGCTACTCACAAGTGAAAAGCCCTATTATTTTATTGGTAGTGAAATCATATACCAATTTGGAAAGAGGTTTAAAAGTATTCTCAGCTGTTTACCAGGTGTTTTGTAAATTAATTAATTTGAATCTTGATGATGCTAACACTGAAATGACCATGTTTAGATAGGGATTTGGACCAGTGAAACATGTTTCTGATTAATCATAGCAAAGCTGAAACTTGTTTGTGAAAAATATGATTTTAGGCTGTTTACAAGCCTACTTATAAATGTTAGGTATGGATCAGATTTGAGTCACTTTTACAACAACTTACGTGCTTTATTAATTTCTTGCTTTTTTGTATTATTTTCAAAACAAAATCAGAAAACGTGAATTTTGAAGTGGTTCACTAGTGGAAATTATTTAATGTGGGAATATGTCTATTCTGGGAATAACACCTGCCCATTCAATGTAGATAAGCAAGGGCGAGGGATAAGGGAATATCATTTATACTACAGATCTTCCAGGGATCTGCATACAGCATAAAGGTTGCTGATGATGGTGTCTGTGTCCTTAAGTCAAGGAATTGCACAAATCCTTCAACATCTGTAAATCTAATGGATCAAAGTATTCTCTTACTTCAGGATTTAAATACTCTATTTGTATCTGCAGAATACCCTGATGCATTTTTGCACATCATACATCATGTGGCTACAATGCCACTTAAAGGTACACATGGTGTCGGTAGTGCACTGGTACAGTAATACTTACCTTGTGTGATTGCTAGCAACATGGATGGGAACAGAATAACAGGCTTGGAGATGCTTCACGGGATGTCAGATAATGAGAAAAGCTTAGAGAGGTTTCCAGATGACAACTAAATCACGATGTCTGAACTCCCTCGCCTTCTCCTCTGTATCCCAGCATGATGCTCTTCACAGGTTTTAGTGTTTGGGGTTTTTTTAAAATTAAACTAACACATTCATACAATTGCACACCTGAAACAGTGTTTCTGATTCTACCTGCAGGTGCAACATTAGTGCATAAAGATGGCTATTTGCATACCCAGCTCCAGAGATACAGATGCAAATCAAGCTCAGTTTATCTGCACACATTTCATAATCTTCCTTATTTAGTGTATGGACCAAGCTCTGTAAACACAGTTGTCTTGCTCTGATGGTTTTCTTCCAAACTGTCTGGTTCTCTGGTATTTGAGCTCGGAGCACACTGTGAGTCTTAAAGAATCAAACAGGTTTGAGAATCACTGATGAGGCACAGGAGGTAAATAATGACCTCTCATATTATGTTTTTCTGCCATTCACTTACTTTACTTTTTCAGCAAACAAACTGAAATTTTTCTTTTCTGTCCCAAAACAACACCACTCTCTCTGCTGTGGTCAAAGCTCTCACGTGTAGTCTAAGTTTATTTTCACAGATGTACATCTATTGTTTAGATGGGTGACATGTTAAAAGGTACAGGTGTCCTGTGAATCCTCAAAGTAAGGAGGAGGCACTTGAGAGGTTTTAAACTTCTGAATGATAAAGAAGAGGTATAAATAGCGGCTTGTAGCAGTATTAAAAAGCTTCACCTACATAGAAACTGGGGAAATATTTACTGCAAGTAATAAATATTTGTAATTGTTATGTGGTGCTTTTCAAATGATATTTCATGTCTAGTTTTATTTTGAGTTATTTTTTAAAACTTCAGTTCCTCATGAAAACAAGTTGTATAGCTTATGGTATTACTCCAGCAAAATGATTTCCATAAATAAAGCAAGAGGCGATAGAAGGGAACATATATAAAGATTAATGCATCAGACTTTTAGGCTTACACTGACTAACAATGATTTCTGAGACTTAAGTTAGTGGGAAGGAAATCTCTCATATGGAAGCAGGCAACAAATCCAAAGCTACCTGAGAAGCACGGGCAATTTACTTTCCTTCCACTTAAAGAATTGTATTTTTATAGCCATTTTCCCTGAGCTGATTGATTTCTTACGCAATTTTCTCCAAAGACAGAAAGCAGCTAGATTTAACACACAAATGGATGTAGACAGCAATTAATGCTTGTGCTGTTTGTCAGCCTAACAGAGCCGATGAGGACTGCTGTGGGCTTTCCTGCACAGGATGGGAGGGGGAGCATCTCCTTTGTGCAAAGATGTGTGGGAATGTGAGCCAGCCGCTGTGAAGCCGGGGCATTGGAGAGGCAAGGGCAGATCTTGTCTTTCTGATTTGGTCGAGATAAGAGAAGCATTTATGGAGACTGGTGGTTAATATTTCCATCTTTAAAAAGAGAGAAGTCACAATCAGATGCAACCAGAAAAGGACACCTTACCTTCTGTTGCTTTCAAATTAATTTCCATTGAAGTAGGCGTGGAATAAACAGGTGAAGAAAATGTCAGCAAATGTAAAGTCAGTTTGCTAATTAAAGGTAGTTAACAACCCGACCAATAAACCACAACATACACAGGATCTCAGTTAACATCTGCAGCATGTAGGGACCAAATACCATCAGTTTCTTTTAGAAATTGTAGTTTCATTTATTAATATGGTAAAAATATCACAGTTCAGTAGAAAACAGCTTAGATTCATCTTAGATAGATGTATATCGACAATAAGGGCCTAAATTATTAATATATTATTTTATCATCCTTAAATAAGGTGAAGGTAACAGAATAACAAATACTAATGTCAGAAAAAACAAAACTACAAAATTCATTAAGAGCTTTCTATAAAAAACAAGGAAAAGATTAGTTCAAATCTGGGCAAAAAAATAGCTCGATTTTTGTTTAATTCTAGCTTTAATTATTTTCTTTTTATTTTAAAATTAATTTTTAATTCAGCTTTGTTTAATTCTAGGCCTTTGTTACACAGGACCAAACCAGCTTGTAAAACAAGATTTGAGTGTTTGGAAGGTTCTGCCTGTTAATGAAATGATGCTGTTTTGAAATGTAACGTGATGCAGTTGTATCAGTATACCGTGGTATCAGTAGGGCAGATCTAGAAAAAGCTTTGCTACAAACTCATTATGTATTATACAAATCACACATTGCTGAGATTCTCTTTACTATACCTGGAATAACAGAGATGTCAATGTTGCAGCTCTGCAGACTGGAAAAATGTTAATTATTTAATGACATCCAGCACCAGTGAATGAGTCACTAATGATCACTCTCTTTTATTTTCCATTTAAAAACAGATTTGGTATAGTTGACAATCATCAAAACAAGACAGAATCAAAACTGACATCTCACACTTCCAATTATGAACAAGCTATACCCATTTTAAAACAACAGTCTGGAAATTCCAGAGACCAGGTGCAACCTTTCACCCTACTTTATATCCTTCCTTGATTTCTGCTGCCTTGCCATTTCCTCTGTCACTGCACAGTGATCCCTGTCAGTGGGTAATAATCCAGTATATTGTATCTCACAGCCTAAAGAAGCGTAGTAGATTTGATAGGTACGGTTCCCCACGACACACCTTATTAACCTCAAACAAAACCGACAGGGTAAACTGATGATCAGAAATCCTTGCAACAATGCATGGTTAGAAATAAATCATGGAGGACCAGAAAATTCAGCTATTCACAGTGAATTTCAGTACTGTAAAATATATACAAATCCCCAATTGATGGGGAAGATGTCTTGACATTCTCAGGAACCTGATTTCTCATTTTTGCTCTCCTTGTTCCTGCCACAGCTGCTTTGCATCTCTTGCTACTTTTGGAATGAGGTGGGTTGGTAGGTTGTTCCCTCACGCCCTCAGGAAGCCTTGGTCCATGGCTCACAGTTGGACAGCCTGTTTACAGTTTGCAGGTGAAAAAGTGGCCAATTTGCAGCACAGAGCTTTGGTTCATGTTTGATTACAACAAGCGCACTTTGTACAGAGCTTAATGACACTAACATTTTTGGCTAGCGCATGGCATCGCATCACAGAGGGCCATTCTGCAGGCAGCTGGGTACCCACTCAGAGGCATGAAGTCCCTGAGCACACGGTGGAACTGAGCCTCTAACAAGGCATGCCTTTCACGTGCTTTTTCAAAGTAAACTGCTGTTTGTCAGGGAAGTGTAAGGAAAGCAGGCAGGAGCCAGACATTGTGCAGTTAGAGAACAGCTTTGAAACATGTGGCTCATGTTGTGGGCAGTGACATTGTAAGGCTTTTCATTTCAGAGAGCTCTGACTTTTGCAGGGCATCGGTGCAAGGGGCAAAGCGTGAGTAGCTCCTGCTGCTGGAATCGCCTCTAGGAGCCCTAAAGCTCTTCTAATTTATTCACAGGCCTATGCAGCCAGCCTTGCCTTCTTGTGCCCCTTCCACGCACTCGGGAGCCCACAGTTCCCGAAATGATTAAAGTCTTTGTATGTGGAAGGTGACTCTGGCCTCGCGCAGGCGCACAGTTGCCAAAGCAGTGCTGGTGAGTGGCACTATGGGACAGTGTGTGCCAGCAGAAATCCCAGCGCTGAGGGAGTGCGTCAGCTCTGAAGCAAGACACAGGAAGGTTTTAGCTAGCAGAGGAGCGTGGCAGGGAACAGCATCCTTCTGGTACAGACTAGACAAATTCCTGTTATGGCCTGGTGGATACACTTGACAGAAAATACATTATCTAGCAAGACAACCATAGATAGTGTTCCCTGCTGACACTGGGGATTCTATGGAAAACTATTCCTAGATTTGGAACTTCATACTATAGAAATATCAGAGTTGGTTTGAGTGAAGGATATTGCATATCCTCAACTGGATATGCAATATGAAAAGGGAGTGTGTTTAATTTGTACTCATATGCAATACTGCTGTTCCAATATTTAATATTTGTGTATATTTGGCTTTATTCTAATGAAGGAAACTAAATGCATATTGACTCTCTGAAATGCATATTGTCGTGATAGGAAGGCTCTTGTCCCTATGCTAAAAAGTGCTTGAAATATCTCTCATTTCTATCAGAATAATAAATTCTGAGGTTTTTGATACCCACGATCCTTTTCTAAAAGAAATCAGAGAGCTGTTGCAATTTTTCTCTGATAAAGCTCATCAATCACACTGCTCTCAACTGTATAATCTCTCATTATTGCATTGTGAATTTTTTCCTGTATCTCTGCTGCTTCTTAGTGTTTTGCACTTGCACTCTCTGTCCCTAGAAGATTTATGCACCTTGGTCTTGACCTTCGCAATAGGGTAGCAGGTATTTAAATAAAATTATTTTAAGTAAACGTCAGAAGTCACTGTATGCCATTTATCGATTGTGAGCCAGATAAATCCAGAGATCAGAGGGTTGTTAATTGTGTTTAAGCTTCCAATAAAGCAGCAAATCATATCATACATATGAGTGGTGCAGGTATGTATCAAACAGGTTCCCTGACCAGAGAGGAGAAGAGTATGTGTTACAGTTCAAGGGTTGTCTAACCAAAGCAAAACTTAGGATTCTTTATAAATCATTGGGCTTTTTTAGGAAATAGGATGAGTTTTAACTCAGTTAACAGTTACATATCTTGGGAGGTGAAAGGGAGGTATGACCTAGTTTGCCTGTGTTCTCTTTGCCCAAAAAAACAGTCAGAACCGTGTAAGTATGTTAAGGTTTATTGAGCAACTTAGCAAACTGAGGTGCTGGTAGCCATCAGCTGGATTGCCAAGTTCTAACCTAAGCCTTGTTCTTTCTTGGATATGGTAATTTCAATATGCATTGATGATGGGTTAACCTTGTCTGGCAGCCAGACACCACCCAGCTGCTCTGTTACTCCTCCTCCTTGGTAGTGCAAGGTAGGAAAATATGAAAAAGCTCATGGCTCAAAGTAAAGACACTTGCCAATTACCATCACAGGCAAAACAGACTTGACTGAAGGAAAATTAATTTATTGCCAATTAAAATAGACTTGCATAGTGAGAACCAAAGACAAAATGAAAACACCTCTGTACCCCCTTCCTGCTTTTTCCTAGGCTCAGTTTCACTCCTTTGTTCCCACTTTTCTACCTTCACCAGCCAAACAGTGCAGGAGGATGGGGAATGGCCAGTTGTGGTCAGTCCATGGTCAGTCTTTTTTTGCTGCTGCTTTCTCCTTGAGCAGCAGCCCTTCAGGATAAACCCGCTCCATCATGAGCTCCTCCTTCAGAGATTATCCACCTGCTCCAACATGGCTTCTCTGTGGACAGCAGTGTGGGTGTCTGCTCCAGTGAGATCTCTCCAGGGGCTGCAGGGAAATTTCTGCAGCAGAAATTTATGTTGTTGGGAGTTGCACTTCTGAACAGGCTTTGCCATGAGCTGTGTGAAAGGAGTCACTGTACCTGCGCAGGGGTCAGCACGGCACAGCATCTGGAGCTCAGATGCAGAAAGAGCTGATGTATTTCAGGGCTACTCAGAGCCAGGGTGTATCATAAAAGCACTGACTCCCTTTAGGGGGGAATAGGACATTTTAAAGAGTTTTATTCCTGCCACAGTAGAGGTTGATGTTTCTCTGCCTACAGCACATTCTTTGCAGTTACTTATTGCAGTTAATTTTCCTAAGGTTGTTGAGCTTTCTTTCCAAATCGGTTGTGGGGTTGTGTTGAACACCCTTCCATTAACAGTCTTGCCCTAAAGCCCACTGCAAAAATCAGCGTGTCTAGCAATGTGTTCAGCTGGGATGCACAAACCCAGTGCACTGGTCAGGGGATTGCTTTTGGTGTTAATATCTTTTCTTCTTCTTTTCCCACTCCCCCCCCCCACTTAAGTCACTTTACCCTGCTCCATCCTCAGTGATGTCACCTTTAATTACAAACTATTATTGGTGTATTTTTTCAACTCTGTAGTTCAGGTGATTAAGAAGCACATTCTTAAACTCATGTTTCCCTGCCTTACAAGGCAGTGGTTTTTATACTTGATCATGGACCAAGGGCTAGATATGGAAACCCTCTGTCTAGAGACATATATCTTCATTTATGGACAGTTTGTAGAACTAAACTACATCTCAATATTTGCTTACTCTGCCCCTTGATTTAAAATAGTGTTTTGTAAAGGTTTTTCAGGGGCTGGTTAACGTGTTTGCTTTTGAAAGTATGTGCCCATTAGATGGAATGTACACAAACTCATCCAAACAGTGGTTAAAAAGAAAGTATATTTGACCAACATATCATAAAACTAGACTAAATGTTTCTGTAGAATTGCTGGCCTATGACAGATCAAAAGATCAATTTCTACCTTAACAGGTCACAAAAAGTGCAGTCACTGTAATGAAAGATCCAGTAGATATCACATGGGTAATGTGCCTTGTCACTAGCGGTGGTATATTGTGTAATGGTGGCTTTGAGAGGTTCTCCATCTTGTTATGCTATCACTAATGCACTGAGGTGATCCTTCTTCAGAAGTGATGAGGGGCATCTAAAGCCAGCTTGCTGACAGGAAGTTCTTTATGCTTCCCAGTGACACTACATATAGTGGGACACATACCAAGACCTTATTTGGTTTACGCACAACTTTCTGTGAGGGTGAATGCTCCCTGATGAAAATATCCTGAATGTGTCTGCCTTGTAGATCAGAATATCGGCAGCCTTTGAGAAATGATCATCTGTTCCCTGGTGCTACAGTGACAGAGTCCCAAAGGAAGAACAGGTCAATGCCCATTGTGCATTACACTTGCTTGCTTTTTCTTCTCTTTCTTTTCACCCAAAAGCTGTAAACTTGTAATGTCCTCTTTTACAGAATCCAATTTGTGACCTACTGTAAGGGGCACTATCTCATTAATCACTGAAAACAGAAACAACGTGTCAAGCTCATAAAAAAATTATGGATCTAACTTGCTAACAATTGGAGCTCTCTTGACAAATAAGATGTAGAGTTGTTTCTCAAGGCCTCTGACAAAAAAAGCCACCAAATGTAATTAAGGATCTGGCATAGCTGCTTTTATACCATATGAGGTACAGTGCTGGCTACACAAAGACAGCTCTCTAGATATTATCAATGCAAGTTATGTCAATAACTGTGCCCTACACAGAGCAGCTCCTGAAAAGCTTGCCAGCTCCAGTGAGTGTTGAGGATGCTCAGGAATCTCAGGGCAATAAAAAACAAAAGATTAATTTCATTTAGTTATTCCTTTGGTAAGAAATAAGGACATAGAATAAACCTTGCCTAAATACAGTCAAGAGACTGTAAAGATGGAAAAACTGAGCTGAATCACGTAGCATATGTATTGCTTTTGGGTCCTTGGCCTTCTCTCTTATCTATTTTTAAACACTCCATATTGTACATATCTCAGTGACTTTCTGAGACCTTTTTTGTCACACTCATTTTTAGGCTGTCTTATTTTTACACTTCAACGTAACACATTGACTGTTATCCTAACTGCACTGATTCATAAGAAGTGGCTGAGTCCCAAAAACTGTTCCAAAGGTGGTGAAGTTAAAAATATTGATGTAAAATGAGTGAAGCTTTCCTCCCAACTTTTGGGCAGCTATAAAAATAACTGAAGTTCTTCAGCCAGCTCTAGAGATAGTTGAGAGAGATGGGAGATGTTGTCAGACAAAATTTGGCTGCTATAGCTCTCACAGTTCTAAGGATTTTTCATCTTTTTTTTTCCCCCCATTCATTATGTCATTCAAGCTTACACAGTTCTTAGGTAATGCCATAGTTGTAAATATTATTGACTGCCATGATTATTCCATTTATATTGTGTATTCAGTTTTGAAATTTTCATTCCATTTTCTTTTTTCTCTTGTATACAGGTATAACATGGCTCTCACTGTTTGTATGTGATTTTTCGTATCAGACTCGCAGTTGCTCACAATGTTTCGAAGGTGTTTTGTATCTACAAGTTAATTAGGAAATGGTAAAGTTCTGTAACCTTTGAAACTATTTCTGTGAAGATAGCATTTCTCTTTGGTTTTTTTGTGTGATCAAAAGTAGATTGTGAAAATTCCTTGGTATTTCTGTCAATGTATCAATATATGTCTACATCATACCTCAGTCACAGCAGGGGGCTTTTCCTCTCCTACATCATAGAGAATTACTGAAGAAAAAGGCCTACATTTAGGTCTTATTTGATTGAAGGGATAAATCTCTGCCCTAATAAATGATAATATACCAGGTTTACAGTCATATTCTCCCACCTAGATCCTTTGTGATATCTCCTTTTTTTTGTACAATAATTAGATATATGGTGGCCCACTCTGGACAGCTGAAGAATTGGCATTATCGTTTATCCAAATAAATCAAAGGTATTAAGCAATAATAATTCTCTGTATCCTTTTTACTTTATCCTCCATTTCTGCAGCTTGCCCTGAAGGCTTTTCTGTGAGAATGAGGAGCTATGCATGGGTCTTGCTGCTTCTTTTCAAATGAGTCCTTGGTAATTACTGTATTGTTTTCGCTGGCGCAGACATGTCAGCAATGGACCAAGTGTGGCATAAGGCTATTTATTGGGCAAGAAGATTTTTAGATGGGACAAATAGGACAATTTATCGATGAAATGAATGGGCAGTGGTCTATAAAATAGGGCCATTAGAGTGGCACTCACAAATAGTTCACCTCCTTTTTTTCCATACGTTATGTTTCACCTTTTTAGTTCTCTCTCCAAAATTGATATATTCAATGCCCAAATTTACACTTTTGCAAAGTATGGATAGTCCTGCATACTGCATTTGGCTCTGCCTCCTGTATATACCTGAAATAGTAGTGCTCCATAAATAATAATCTTTGCTGCTACCTCATCACATCAGTTCATTTAATGAGACACATGTGACAGCCCCACATGCCTTACAGAGCATGTCTAGGAGGAACATCATCTTGTTAGAACAGCAAAAATATCTGTGTCTTCCAGCAATGTGAGTCTGCTACAAGCTGGCACTATTTCAAAGACTGGAACCTGGGAAAAGATTGCATTTCTAAACAAGGTGCCTCTGAAACAATCACCTTTTTTGAAACAATCACCTCTTTTGAGGATCTGTTGAGCCATGTTGTGCTTTCACAACAAGCTTGTTACATCAGGTAATGGCTGATGTGACCAAAAAACAATGTTATGCAACATATGCTAACAGGACTGGATTATGTGTCATTTTTCTTTTATTTTCCCCCAAAAAAGAGAATGCATGGTTGTTAAGACTGCTGTGTGCTCACTCTAAACACTGACTAAGAGTAGTCACACATTCCCAAGGATGCTAGGCTTCTGTTTTTCATATTTACCCTTTCATTCTGGGTATCTAGTATTATTTTAATTTCTTTTCTCATTTTAAAGTTTATTATTAAGTAACAGTATCAAAGATCTGTGGCTGAAAGATGACAAAGCCTCTGACAATGTACCAGGCAGGTATTGTGGGGTATTTCCAGCATGATGTTGACATAGTATCTCTCCAGGATGCATTGTGAGTGGGCCATGAGGCTGGAGCTCATATGGTGTGGGGTTTTTTTTAAAGCAGAGGAAGAACCATGACAGGCATCTATCTCATTCCACTTTTTGCATAATGTAGGCCAAAACACCTTTAACACTGGCATGTCTAAAAGTTTGAGTTAACTTTTCTGTAAGTATAGGCATCTTTTCACTGATCTTCTGGTACTTGAGACTTCATAGTTTAAATGTGGTCTGTGTGTAGCCATTGAGGGCTAGAAATATCTGGTTTTTTTTTTTTAGTGGAAGCAGAGATGATAGGAACAAAATAATTGCAGCAGTCAGAAGCTTTATGAAAAATCCCTAAATCATGAGACTTGCATTAAAAAAAAATCACATCAATTAAAATCATTGAAATTTATGTAGCTTCTGTTCCCATCCATCTGCAACATCTTGGAGCATCTTCTTTTATTAGTTTGAAGAAATCTCTTTTTTTTTTTTTTTCTTTTTTTTTTTATCCCTTCTGCAAGTATTTGTAAACCCAAATGGATCATTTTGCAATCTTTTCACAGAGAAACCAATTAAATCAGGAACTCTGATTTCTAGACTTGCCACTTGACTGATATTAGCAATAGCTGCATTCACAATCACCACAAAGCCTTTGTGCTTGTGCAATTGCCCCAGTGATCCCAGGAGGCACAAGAACTATTGTAATCACCTCCAAACTGTACAGGCACAGCAACTCTAACACATCCTGGCTGCCCTCACCTGGCTCAAGTTGCACAGGGCTTGTAGCTTGGGAACACCCAGGTCATTAGATTTTTAGAAAAACTCTTCAGATGATCTGGCAAGATAAAGTGCATCCCAATGAGCATCGCGTTTTGTGATTCATCTGTTACACTGTTAACCATAAGCAGCCTAGCTGCTCGTTTTCTGAGCGAGACATCACTTGCTGTAAAGCAAGCACACTTTTAATGAAACTCGCAAAGTGCCTTCGGTGGTTTCATTAACCTTTTGTGTAATTCGTTAGGTTCAATTGAGCTAATCATACCAGCTCTCTCTCCTAGCATGCTGTTTTCAAGTTTTCTCCCTATTGCAAAGGATTCTAGTACCAGTTGAAAAAGCAGTTTTTCAGTGTGGGGTAAAATTTCACTGTGATTCAAAACTCGGTTGGGACAGTGGGTAAATCACGTAATCATTTTGTCTCAGGTATTCACCTGTAAGATCACAGAATCACAGAATCATAGGGGTTGGAAGGGACCTCGAGAGATCATCGGGTCCAACTCCCCTGCCAAAGCAGCTCCCTAGCTCATATTGCACAGATAGGCATCCAGGTGGGTCTTGAATATCTGCAGAGACGGACACTCCACCACCTCCCTGGGCAGCCTGTCCCAGGGCTCTGTCACCCTCACTGTGAAAAAGTTTTTCCGCGTGTTGGTGCGGAACTTCCTGTGCTCCAATTTGCAGCCATTGCCCCTTGTCCTGTCCCCACAGACCACTGAAAAGGGGCTGGCCATTTCCCCCTGCATCCCATACTTAAGATATTTATAAACATTAATAAGGTCCCCCCCATATTCTCATTTTCTCAAGGCTGAACAGTCCCAGCTCACTCAGCCATTCTTCATAGGGGAGCTGCTCCAGGCCCTTAATCATTTCTGTAGCCCTTCTCTGGACTCTCTCAAGGAGATCCCTGTCTTTTTTATACCAGGGAGCCCAGAACTGGACACAATACTCTTGATGCACCCCAGGATCCCATTGGCACTCTTAGCCACCAGTGCACACTGCTGGCTTATGGCCAACCTGTCATCAACCAGGACCCCCAGGTCCTTCTTCACAGAGCTCCTCTCCAGCAGCTCATCCTCCAGCCTGTACTGATACAAGCAGTTATTCCAAGATGGTAATACATTTGCTGCTATGGGATGGGAGGGAGTGTTTGAGGATAAACCCATAAGCATTTGGAAAATAAGGGGATATTGCAATTAGAGATGCCAGGAAAGATCTTACTGATAACAAGTGGAAAATCCTTGCTGGACATACAAAAATTCTGAGGTCGGAATTCAGATTTTAATGGGGCAACACAACAAGCTTTGAAAAGTAGCTTAGGTTTTGTTTCTTTGTTCTGTGTAAAACTGCATACATAGTAAGGAATAAAATTTATGGGTCATAGAGATATTGTGCACTTCATCTCTCTGGACACTGAGCTTGGATGAAGTTGTTTAAGGGGGCAAGCTCAGCCCTACTCTCCTCAGCCTCTGTTACAACATTGTAACAATGCCCAGCTTTGTTGAAAGTTTCAATTCGTTTAAGGTTTCCCTACAAATTTTTTTCATTAGTTCAATCAATGGGCCAAACCACAAGATGGAGTTGGTGCAGTTTGTCTGTGAGACTTGTGCTTTGGCTGGACACCAGCATTGTCAAATTAATGTAATTCTGTGTTGTAAGAATGACATTAGTGTTCATGCTCCCAATTCCAGGTTAGCAATAGCAGACATTAAGAGAAACTGCAGTAGAATATACTGTGCTAGGAAAAATGAAATAAAAAGTTCTGTTTTAGGACTTACCCAGGGTGGAATGCACCACATTTGCTGCAAAATGATATACAAGGTGGAGCTGAAATGTCCCAAATTTATGCTATTATTTCTTGGAACTGTCTTTGTTTAAAGCTCCTAATTTGTGCATAAATGTTGTGTTTCAGAGAGAAAGCGAGAAGGGAGGAAGTGATGTGACAGGTTTAATTATATTTAAGAGAATGCAGAGGAGATCAAAGCCAAGGAGATAAAAGCCACAACTACTGTATGGGCTGGAATTTTCTTCTGAATCATAAACACCCTTAAGTATAGTGCTTCAGAGGCAGCCACCCCGAATTCAGGACAGAGTCAGCCGAAATGGAAATCCTCTATTACAGTGTTTTATGACCTGCATTGGCTGCTGTTGGCGAGCCCCGTACTTAGGCAGGCACCAAAATGTCTGGGAGTATTCACGAGAAAACAGTAAACCAAATAGTGCTGCCTAGGTCAGTGGCTCTAAAATAACCCCCCCATGGGCTGTATTGCTGTGAACTGTTTGCAGAGATGGCAGTTGACTGTGGGCCAAGAAAAATCAATCTTGTATCAACAGATGTAATCAGAACCCCTATGGTGGTAATGACTCTGTCACAGTTTTCATTAGCTGGGAATGCTTTAGCTTTGGGAGGAATGGGTTTCAATGCTGCCACTACCTTTTTATTGGTGCTATATGATCTATTACTAAACCAAAGTTATCAAACTGCTGCATCTCCATTACAAAAGCCAATATTTAATAAAGGGAGTGTAAGGCAAAGCAAGATGCTGCCAATATTTTAAGCAAAGGTCCATCTCCACAGTTTTTCCTTCTGTTGGTTTGCCCTGAATCCACTAATGCTGTGCTCTGCTTTCCTCAAAGCACTAGCGTTGTGTTTGCCCTCTTCAGAGAAAGCAAAGCAAACCAATCCAAAACCAGAAGCCCCACACTGCTCCCTGGGAGGCCACTCACCCCTCTGCCCCTTACATCTGCAC
The DNA here is from genome assembly GCF_964237585.1 of Gallinula chloropus. Classification (NCBI taxonomy): domain Eukaryota; kingdom Metazoa; phylum Chordata; class Aves; order Gruiformes; family Rallidae; genus Gallinula; species Gallinula chloropus. Next base: position 68,684,647 of record NC_140088.1, on the reverse strand, counting down.
TCTGATCCTCTAGACCTGGTGCTCCTACATCTCAAGTTACTAATGGAAAATTCTTGTCTAGAAGGTCTGCTACCAAGACCTATGATAAAAACAAAAAGGCATTAGGTTGTCTCAGGCTTGGGACACTTTGCTGAATAGAAAGAACAAATGTATTTCTTGGGGGTAGAAGTTAGGTACTCTGTGTGATCCTTTCACTTTTTCAGGGGGTCAGATTTGTTGCTGGTGCACATGAGTAAAGTCATTGTTCTAACAAAGTTGTTGGAAGTAACCTAACGCTAAGATCCTTTTCAAGCTCTTTCTTTTCTCCTCTGCCATTTTTCAGACATGGGGCAGTTCAGGTGGTTTAGACACTTCTCTGCACATCTGAGAAGCCAAATCAGGAGGATGAAATAGGAATGTTCGTAATTCTCTTAGTTCAGTCCCAAACTTGTAGATGTCGTCCCACTTGCAAGCAGGGGTGCATGTATTTTTAATTTTTTTTTCCTTGCTGATGTTTATACATCCATATATTGTATGTCCTTACCTGGTGAGTGTTACCACATCCCTACCAGTCATGCAGTGACTCAAAATCTGTGCACCAAGGCTGAATGTCTTTTTTTTTCATACAGCAGGCTTTACTCAGCAGGAGTAATGGTATTGCTGCAGAAGCTATTCTTCATAGCTTACTGGGCACTGAGGGATTGAAATGAACTATTTAAGAAGTCCCGTGTACTTCTGGTTATAGTATGCATGTATAGGCAGTGAGGAGAGAGTGTTAGAGCTGCATGGAGAGCACGGGTGTATGCAGGCACAGCAGCTCTCATAAACTGCCATATCAAGGCAAATAGGCTGATTCACGTTATTTCAGGTTGGACCAGCTCGTCTAAAGTGTAATGAAATTGCATTACATCTCATTGACTGGAAGAGGGGAAACATATCCCCTATTTTTAAAAAGAAAAAAGAAGGAAGACCCAGGGAACTGCAGGCCAGTCAGTCTCACTTCTGTGCCCCAGCAAGATCTTGGGAACAGAGCCTCCTGGAAAGTATGGAGAATAAGGAGGTGACTGATGACAGCCACCAAAGTTTTACTACAGGGAAATAATGCCTGAAAAATTTGGTGCCTTTGTACAATGGGGTTACAGTGTGACCCGCAGGTCAAGGAAGGTGATTCTGCCCCTCTGCTCTCATGAGACTCCACTGGGAGTACTGTGTCCAGCTCTGTGGTCCCCAGCGTAAGAAATACAAGAAGCTGTTCGAGTGAGACCAGAGGGTGGCCACAAAGACTGTAGCAAACTGGCAGAGGAAACCCTGGGTAGACTAGATGATCATAGAAGTCCTGTTCTTACACTCTTTTCACAAAGGTGAGGGTGATATAATGTGTATAAATTTGCGTCAAGGTTTGCCTATCTCTCTCCAAAATGTGGTGCTCGTCCAAAAGGTTCTACATCGCTTCCCAAAGGTTATGTTTTCTCCCAGTCCTTGTGTCCAGAGGAACTATATAACAATTTGAGTATATATAACTGGGAAGGAAAAAAGGGATCAATCTTTGTGATATTTTCAGTAGTACTTATTTACTGCAGTCATCCTAGAGATAGGTTGTTATATAGCTTATCAATACCACTGGTTGTGAAGAATGTGAAGGTGCGTGAAAATGAAAGCTCTAGGAGTTTTATGAAGTAGAACTGATAGGGATCACTTCCAGTATCGGACAAGAACATTTTTTACACATGATATTGGAAAACATTGAATGGAACTTCAGAAGCCTATGGTACTTTTAATGTAGCTTTTCCAGGCGCTGTTAGATAAAGAGCTCTGTGTGTGCACTTCGAGTGGCAAAATATATACTGCAACATCACTGTAGATAAAAAGTGTGTGTATGAACCAACAAAGTATATCAAACCATTTTGTTTCCACAAGGAGACTGTCCACATTTTTAGAAGAGGATGGTTTCGTGATTATTTGTATCTAATCAACTAATAAAAGCAGATAGTCTATCGAACAGTGTAGGGCACACTTCACACATACAGAATAGACTTTCCCGGGTACACCTAGTACATACACATTAGATAATTTCTGCAGCTCCAGTTTAACATAGCAATATTACTAAAGCTGTTAGGTATGGCTTGCAACTTCAAAACAGCATTTTTAGCATCTCTGCAGCCCACACAATTTTTCTTAAAGCTGTGTGAAAAAACACATTTCCACAGTCCCTTTGGGGTTAACCTTCTGTAATCAATACAAGCTTTTTTCCTGCCTCTTCACTCACTGACAGCATCAAGAAGGCTAAGGCTTTGGCTTTGTGTCAAATTTAGGAAAGACTTATCCTTTTTTTCAGAGGGTGTCAGAGGAAGTAAAATGGCATTTCCAAGTGCCAAAAATTCCCCTTCTCAAGTACCTTACTGGCCATAGGGTGGGAGATAAGAGAAAGCCTGGAGTGTGGGGCCTCGAAGCAAGTGCCAGCAGAAGGCTCCATGGGACTGCCTGGGCTCAGCATTTGTCATTCCCAACCCCACCGGGGCATATAGTCCAGTATTAAATCTAAAGCCCTTAAACCTCCTTAAGACTGCCCAGCTGTTTTTCAGGCATAGACTCAAAGACTTAAAAGTCATGGTGTACAATGGGGATTTATAGCAAAACCAAGATCCAAGCCAAGCCTTCAGTGCTTTGAATGGCTGGATACACTACAGGAGATTTCTAAGGAGCAACACATGCTGCAGAAAATACTCCCAAATACAAGTAGATAGGAATTAAATCTGTGCATTGCTGCATTTTCTCACCTCTATTATAAGAACTCCATTTATTATACTTTCTAAAAAGAAAGAGAGCACACATTTATTATGTCTCCATAAAGGAAAGGACTTCTGAAATAAGGTATCAGTGCCACACTCCACTGACAGTAGAATAAATTCTACTAAACCTGTTTTCTCTGTTGTATCCTTATAATCTACATAATGGGGCCGTACTCCTAAGTGTTTAAGTTTCCAGCCACCGCAAAGGAAGAGGTTAATGTTTAAAGAAAAAACAGTGCAAGTTCTCCAATTAACCAGTGAATTACAGCAAGAAAGCCTTTGTTTAAATAGATGGTGTCACAACAGAAGATCATTAGCTACAAACCACAGTAGCTTTTTGTTTGCAAAGTTTTCTATTAGGTGATACTGTTCATCACACATGTGGTTGTACATGCAATTATATACTCTGGTTTCATGCCAGATACAATCAATATTTTATGTTCAGTGTTGGCCAGAACCAATACTAGTGAAGGGGGTGATGCCTTAGGACTAAGCAAAAAAAAAAAAAAAAATCTACAGTGTTCATGGCTAAAAAAGCATAATGGATGCACAATTAACACAATAACACAAGAGAATTAAAGGTTAATGCAACATCAGATCATCACCTTTTTGCAGACTGGAAGGTGCAGATGGCTTTTCACCCATTTTTACAGCATCTTGTTTCAGTTGTAGCAATAGTTTGCATTCTTGGCAATGTACAGGCATGCAAAAATACTGAAGATTTTATTATTATTACTAATAATTTATTAATTTTGATTATGAATTAGCTAATTTGTGCACTTCAAACCGCACGTGAGCATTTACCACAGTGGAGCAGCTTCACCATGTCCATTGTTTTAATGTGTCTATCCCTCACTGTGCTGTGGTGGGATACCTATTGTGTAGGCAAAGGTGTTTAATGAGGGTGTAAGGGCTGCCACACTTCTGTCTCAGCACAACATCATGGATCATGTATCTTGAATGTTCTTATTGAGAGTAATCACTTCTGGTTCTGGTAGCATGCAAGAAACAAGGAAGGGATGCTGGTTCATGTTGATAGTTGTGCTGCCTGCTCTACTTGATCCCTGGCTATGAAGTTTTGGGGTAGTAACTTTAAAGGCCACACACAGGTTCCCCCGGGGATAATATCCCTACGCTGATAAACAGTGTAAATAATGGATTTGCTACCTGGTGAGTTTCTAGTAGGGAAATTAATGCTACTTTAACAAAGAAAAAGACAAAAACAGCACACAGTGCAAAGCAAGAAGGTCTTTCCTAGCTTTCCCAGGAGACTGAGCTTGCATGCTCTGAGGGATCTTTGAGAAACTACGCAAAGCACTCCTGGTAAATCCTGACAAGCTTATATAGGCTTTCAGAAGGTATCTTTCTCTGATAAGGAAGTCAATAGTTATCCCAGCCCTGATATCGGTATAACACAGAAGAAAAAGAGTCTTTGCTGTACCTAAAGTCCCTCAGATACAAAATCTTTCCAGAATTCACTGCAAATTGAAGGTTGACAGAAAGCACCTTATTTGTGGCTTCTTCAAAGTCACTGGGGCCTCTTGCATAGATGCTTAGAGGACCTGAGCAGTGCAAGGGATAGGTATTGCTTAAGTCAGAGGGTAGTCACCACAGTCTACTGAGTAACAGAATTTAGAATAAAAGTGTATTATATCATGTGAGCCGAATCTCTGGCCATACAGTTGGAACTGCTGTTGGACTAGGAATGCCATTGTAATGACTAACAAAGGGATTTACTTTTACTGTAATAGAAGATGTTACTGATGTAGTACCCATTACCAGTGTTCTCTGTCACGCAGTGGTACGAGGTGGATCATGCCCACCATCAATACGTGTTCAGGCATTGTGACACTGTGCGCATCCTGAGTGCACTACACACAAGCTGAACATCTATTTTAAGGTGTTAGCAAATTACCTGAGCCTCCATGATCAGGATGCTATGGTTTTAATAAAACACCTAAATCTTCTCTGTACGATTTCAGGAAAGTATTGCCTTTACAACCATATAGAACAGATTCACAGATTGATTGGTGAGTATCAGAATTTTCTCTTTTGCTTCAGCAAGCCAATCTTTGGCAGGCCTACCATTCTCCATGGCTTAATTTTTAAGGCAAATCTTTCTAAAGTTCTCTTGCTACAGTCATAACAATTCAAAGTAGTGATTAAGCCAACATTTCCTGCTGGTTAAGACTCCTCTGTGATACCTACTGGGACTGAGTGCCATTCTGTTTTTAAGTGTCGTATTCAAAGCAATAATAAAAGGCAGAATGGCTACTTGCACAAAATTTCTGTAGGAATAGTTGTAACTGTTGATACCCAGTTATCTCATTAGCAGACAGGTAACAGCTCTAGATGAAGAAGAGGCACCAGACATGGATACTCATTTTCCTACATGGGGGACAGAATGAACATAAAAAGGATCTGCAGTTGCAACAGAAAATATTACTTACAGGAGTGTGACACAAAGGTATCCTCTAAACCGCTGAATTTCCTGACGTTGTCAGCCATGTTATAAATGTATGTAAGTTTTGTACAATAGGAAGGGAGATGAATATTGAGTCAGCACTAATGAAGAGGTAAAACACATTCAGGGGGCCCTTCACTTCTTGTGCTGCTGATGTGGCATCTTGACAGGTTAGCATTGACAAGAGGTACTGGGGTTTTTATTTCATGTCCCAGCATTGTTAGAATGAGAAAATGTATCTGTGTGCATGTGTTTGTACATAAATATATATAAATATATATAAAAAAAAGAATTAAAACCCTGGAAAAAAGCAATGATTTCATTAGTGTGCTTTAATCTCGCAGTGTAACCCAAGTAATCAGATGGTTCAGTAGCAATACTGAAATTTCTCTGAGCTCATCATTAGCCTTTCTCATTTGACATTCCTAGCAATTAACCCCTGTGCCCTGAGACAGAGCCTCACAGTGGGTGACCCAGAGGCATCACTGACAGTCCTGAAGCTACTTCTGCCAAGGACTTTGGAAGTGGCATGCCCAAGTCTAGACATCACAGTGGTCAGGGCGCAGGAGCCTGGCTCTGTTAACCTGCGACACGACCTTTCAGCCAAGTGCTCCATTTCCCTGTACTACTCTCACCTTTCCTACCAGCATCTGTTTTGCTCAGTTAAATAGGGGGTTTGCTTATGGGGACACTCATGTTGCAGGGTTGGTGGGTACATACACTGTACTATACTAGATTCCTTATTTGTCACAGCCTGCAGCTGGTAATGCAACAAGAAGGGAGAACTCATGACATCCTTTTCTGAGCTTTATTTTCACCTCCTGATTTATTTGCATTTAGTTACACATCTGTAAATATGGGAACATCTACAATACAATGCAATAAAGAAGAAAGAGTGTTAATTGTTCACTGACACCTGAAGCTCTGTTAATCTTTGCTCCTGCAGACTGGACAGCTAATATGTTCCAACCAGTGCTGGTGAAGTTGGGCATGCACTTGTATGGTTAGATAAGGAGAGGTATATTGTTCATTAATTCATTAAAAGTCTTTGCCTGATAGTTTTTCAACTTGGGAAGTGGGCCTTTAGGGGATCTGAAACTAAATATTTGTGAGGGACAACATATACGCTCCTCACGTTCAGTTTGAATGTGGTGGCAAGATCTACGGACAATAAGGAGAGGTTTCTCTGTTGTCACACCAGCAACTTCTTCAGCCTCTGTTAATTGATGTGCATGGCAAAGCCTTGTCCAGTCCTTCAAAATTACTGCTGCAACACTTTCAAGGAAAATACTGTCTAGGAGAAATGTTCCTAGTGTTTTGCCTTCCCAAGAACCTTGCCTCAGTTTTTTATTATGTTTTATATTATGATTTAATTAATTTTATTAAAAAATAACTTTTTTAAAAAATGGTAAATAAGAGGATTAGGGATAATGGGAAAATAATTGTTTGCTTTATCTGATTGCCAAAAAGGTACATGAGCTGAATGCACAGACTATGAAGCACCTGAAATACAAATTCTGATTTTTCAGCTTGTGGCCATTAATGCCAATAGCAACTGAAGGCTCAAGACTAGCTCTAGGGTAGCACTGCTGATATAAATTGCCTCATTTTAGTAAAAAGTACAACTAATGAAAGTCATTCACTGTTACTGTGTTGTCTTGCTAGTGAGCTTTTTGTCCAACTAATAATTCTTCATTTACCTTCTGCTTTCAATTATCTTTTTAACTTACGGTGTGTCCTTTCTTAGGCAGATATTCCTGTCTTTCTCAGCCAGGCCATCTGTACTTTTTTAAGGTCTCCCACTGCTCAATGCTTATATTATTTTTCCTAAACCTCTTAAAACATGGTATCCTATTCTGTTTCGCTTTAACAGGCTTGAGTGTCAATTGTAGTTTTTCCTCAGTTTCATAAATACATTCCATTTTACTGAAGGTTCCTAGCAACAGAGAGAAACCCAAGCCAAAGGCCTTGTTGAATGTTGCACTCCTCAGAGGCAGATTTTGCTTGCTTGGTAAACTATGGCAAGTTTGCCATTCTAAACAAACACTGTCTACCTTAACATGCAAATAGATAAGATTAAACCAAAATAAAGTAATCTAAGATGAAGCAAAAAGAGCTTTCCTGACCATATGAAAACTAACATTTCCAGCTTTTAGCTCTGCTGACCAGAAACACTTTAGTTTTCTGTAGTTTTAGTGCACCATGGGAATGTTGCCTACTTGGACCCTATGTGTTTGCATGATCCATGATTACCTTAAACTTTCACACTGAGATGAAGGCACTAAAGTTATGAAGAGCCATGAAGATATGGCGGCCCTTATGCTTTTAATGTTTTTAGAGACTTTTAATTCGACTGCCTTGTAGGGTATCTGAAACCCTTAATGCAAGTAAATGTTTAAATATATGGGTACATTATTGTTTGTGATGACCCAGAACATCTTTCTGAAACTTGAGCCCATTGTCACTGCGCAACATGAGAACAGAGCAGTGGTTTGTAACAGTAGCAAAGTGCATCCTGATACCAAAGAGGTACAGGGAGCTTTGTACTTTTGTCTAGCATGTCCTCTGAACCCATCATACACAATTTTGCTCTGGATGTGACGGAACAAAGTGCTTGTTTTTCATTTGAGGGGATTTGTTTGCCTTTTGCTGTGAATGATTTGAGGGTAGCTAATAGTTTGTAAATGTCTGGGATCTAGGTTTTATGAGTGAAAATTAATTTTCTGGAGCAGCTTTCTAGTGGATAGAAAAGAAAGTGAAGACATCTAACTGATGTTAAAATTATTCTTGCTGCATTTATGTATGTTATGTAGATTTTGTTCTGGCAGTAGCGACCTGGATTCAGTGACCCATCAAATCACTGAGTTCTCTATTGGGAGGGTTTCCGTTACCTTACATTTTGTATATTTTCATTGCCATTATTATGCCTTACTTTTAACAAGAAGTAGGAGAAGAAACTTAAGGAGATACAGGCTAAAGTCATTTTCAATTACATCTTCAAATTAAACTTGTACCTGAAAGTTTGGGGACATTTACTGATACAGGAATACAGCTAAAATCTCATCACCTTAAGCTCACAGGAAAAAGCTACTCTCAGAACCCTACCATAAGCCACATCCTTGAGATTTGCATCTCTTTTCAGAGAAGATTCATATGACATTTGGAACACCCTTTAAGCTTTTGGAGTATTATCTGACATAAGCATTGGAATGAACTGAGAAATAGGAGTCACGAATCTTTTCCCAGCTCTTATGCTGACTTGCTGTGTGACCTTGAGCAAGTGGCTTGGGCAAACACTTCAGGAGCTCTCTCCGATTTTGTGTTCTTTGACTGTTCACTTGTTTATCTAGACAATCTTCAGGTATATGTTACCAAAAAAAAGGTAAAGAAACCCACTGGTGTTTAACACTTTTAGCAGCCCACCTGCATGGGACTCCAACCAGTATTATATTATATTTTTAAAATACTGCATTAAACTGTGCTTCAGTTATGCCATCTCTAAAAGGGAAAAAAATAATGTGGATAATAAAATGCTCGTGGTTTGCAAGTGAGAAAAAAAATCACTGCACAGAAGCAAAATATTATTTTATTTTAGGGTTTCTGACTGCTGTGCATAACTCAGGGAATCTTCACATTTTCATGAATGACAAATCTATCTTCTATTTTGCCTCCTATGAAAGGGAAAACTTTGGCATGCTCAAGTATGCCTTAAAGGCAATGCTGCCTTTGGGATCTCACATTAACATAATGATAAATGTGCTGTGTATGGCTTGAAAATACTATATGCTGATGTGTCAGGATATGTTTTCCCTGCACACCTCTCGATTAGCATCTTATTTACATATTGGCAGGAAAAGGATTCCAAGAAAGACCTACAAAATAAAGTATGTTTTAATATGGTCTTCTCTAAGGCCAAAGTATTAGTTCCAAAAGCAGTTATCTGCTGTCGTGTCTTTCAGAGGTAGTGGGGATGATTTACATGTTTTGAAGTACTGAACTCATGTGTGTTCCAGCACATAGTAGTAATACATTTTCCCATCTTGTACTAGAGTTGAATTTACTGTATAATTCAGACTCAATGCATACCTTTGACAAAACCACTTTCCCAAATTCCCTGATCTGTCACTGGAAGTTTAGCTTTTACGATGAGTCTGCTATATATGGTTAAAGACGAAATACCCACCTTTGTTGGAATTTATAGAATCATAGAATGATAGAATGGTCTGGGTTGGAAGGGACCCCAAGGATCATAGAGCTCCAACCCCCCTGCCACAGGCAGGGACACCAACCTCCAGGCCTGGAGCTACACAAGGCTGCCCAGGGCTCCATCCAACCTGGCCTTGAACACCTCCAGGGACGGGGAATCCACTACTTCTCTGGGCAGCCTGTTCCAGCACCTCACCACTCTTTCTGTAAAAAACTTCCCCCTAATATCAAATCTAAACATTCCCTCCTTTAGCTTTAGTCCATTCCCCCTTGTCCTGCCATTATCTGCTCTTTTAAAATGTTGAATCCCCTCCTGCTTATAGGCTCCCTTCAGGTACTGGAAGGCTGCAACGAGGTCCCCCCGCAGCCTTCTCTTCTCCAGGCTGAACAAGCCCAGCTCCCTCGGCCTCTCTTTGTAGGGGAGGTGCTCCAGCCCTCTAATCATCCTTGTGGCCCTCCTCTGAACCCTCTCCAAAAGTTCCACATCTTTCTTGTATTGGGGGCCCCAGACCTGGACACAGGGCTCCAGATGGGGCCTCATGAGGGCAGAGTAGAGAGGCACAATCACCTCCCTGTCCCTGCTGGCCACCCCCTCTTCTAATGGAGCCCAAGATACCATTGGCCTTGCAAGCTGCAAGAGCACACTGCTGGCTCATGTTAAGTTTCTCATCCACCAGAATCCCCAAGTCCTTCTCAGCAGGGCTACTCTCAAGAAGCTCTTCTCCCAGTCTGTATCTGTGTCTGGGATTCTTGCGGCCCAAGTGCAACACCTTACACTTGGCAGTGTTGAACCTCATTAGGTTCCCCCGGGCCCATCTTTCCAGCCTGTCAAGATCCCTCTGGAGGGCTTCCTTTCCTTCTGGGGTGTCGACCACACCACTCAGCAAACTTGCTGAGGGTGCACTCAATTCCATCATCGATGTCATTGATAAAGATGTTAAAGAGCACCGGTCCCAAGACAGACCCCTGGGGGACCCCGCTTGTCACCGGCCTCCACCTGGACATAGAACCATTGACCACCACCCTTTGGCTACAGTCTGTTAACCAGTTTCTCATCCACTGGATGGTCCACCCATCAAATCCACATCTCTCCAATTTAGAGATAAGGATGTGGTGGGGGACTGTGTCAAAGGCCTTGCACAAGTCCAGGTAGATGACATCGGTCGCCTTCCCTTTATCTACCGATGCTGTCACTCCATCATAGAAGGTCACCAGATTGCTGAGGCATGACCTTCCCTTGGTGAAGCCGTGCTGGCTGTCCTGGATCACACGCTCTTCCCTCATGTGTTCCAACATGTTGTCCAGGAGGATCTGTTCCATGATCTTCCCAGGCACAGAGGTGAGGCTCACCGGCCTGTAATTCCCTGGGTCTTCCTTGCTCCCTTTTTTATAAATGGGAGTGACATGACCTTTTTTCCAGTCCCCAGGGACCTCTCCTGACAGCCACGACTTTTCAAATACGATGGAGAGCGGCTCGGCAACCACATCAGCAGCTCCTTCAGGACCCTGGGATGCATGTCATCCAGCCCCATAGACTTGTAGATATTCAGTCTCATGAGGCGGTCTCAGACTTGCTCTGCTCTTACAGTGGGGGGTGGGATTTACTCCCCCAGTTCCCACCTAGAGTCCTAGGGATGCAAGGGTCTGGGATTTGAGAGTTATGAGAATCCTGGCTGCCAGAGAAGACCGAGGCAAAGAACTCATTCAGTACCTCAGCCTTCTCCTTTTTGGCTGCCAACTGGCATGAAAATGCAAAAGAAAAAAAGTGGAAGCTTCTAATATTACTAGTAATTTGTTTCGGGCTGGTTTTTTTAAGTCATACTGTATTGATTATTCTTTGTTTTGGTGTCATGGTTTAGCCCTAGCCGGCAGCTGAGCACCACACTGCTGCTCCTTCACCCCTACCCTGCAGCAGGATAAGGAGGAGAATGGGTAGACAAAGGCAAACCATGGAGCTGGGATAAGGACAGTACTGTGACAGAAAAGGGAGGGAGGAATAACAACAGGACTTAGAATATACACAGTGCAGTTTCTCACTAAACCACAAAAGTCAAAACTACAACTCACAAAGCCAGACTGTCCCTGAGCCATAAGTCCTAGAGCTGCACTGCCCCTCCCCAACTAGCCCCCTTTTATACTGAAAGGGGGGCATGATGTAATACGGTATGGCATAGCCCCTTTGGTTAGTATGGGTCAGCTATCCTGGCTGTGTCCCCTCCCAGCTCCTGGTGAAAATTAACCCTGTCCTTGCCAAACCCAGGACATTTTGGTTTTTTTTTTAATAATTTCCACAGGCTATCTCATAATCTTGAATGTCCAGTATCTCACACTGCTCACAGATTGCACATTCTAGATCTATATTTTGGCTGTGGCAAGGATGAGAATATATACGCAGTAAAAAAAGAAAGAAAAAATACTGAAATGATTGCTGTTCCTTCTATATAAATTAAAGAAAATATTGATATTGTAATTTATACTCACACAGTGCTTATAAATCCTTGTTATTAGAAACCCTTCAGGCTAGGGACTATATGAGTGATCACAAAACCACTCTATCCTATTGAGTCAAAATAAATTTCAAAATACAATGTACAGATAATATAAACAGGTAGGAACTGGCAAAAGAATGCATGGCTAAAATGATGATGAGAATCACACCACATTAATAGACTAAACAATTTTGTAGCATGATGAAAAATAAGTATATGTTTTCACATCTGAGGATAAATGTGAAAGAAGTTAATGAAGTAGCCTCAGGTAAGGGAGTTGTTATTTTTAGGAAGATGCTGCCTGTGTAAGACATCCTTTATCAAAACCAGAGAAAAGGATACTGTAGCACTTGAGATATGAAGTGATCAGACCAGAAAAGCCCATTAGACATTTAGAAAAGCAAAAAAGATTGCTATTGAGGTTTAGGGACCAAAAAAATTTCTAAACCCGTCTCTAGGGCAGGCACAGCCTGGATGCTGTGTGTGGATATGCCAGAGTGGGAAAGAGCAGGGTATGAAAGAGGGAGGTGTTCAATTTCTTCTGGAAAGACCTCAGCAGAACTTGAGAAAGATCAGATATTTCAGTTTTTTCTTTATGAGTTTGAGATGAAAACTAGAAAAAAGCAGGGTCAGGGAGACAAAGTAATGTTGCAGTTTAGAGGAAAGACAGCTCAAGAATGGAGATACAGGTTCTGAAGTGTTAGAATAGAGTTGGTAGATTAATTTGTGTTTTCATTGACTTTTACAAATGGCTCTGAGCAAAGAGTTGGTTCAGGCTACAATAAATATTGTTTTGAATGTTACAATATAACTCACAATAAACTAATATCCCCTCAAGCAAAGAATTTAAATGCAGTTGTTGATATATTTCTGGAGGTTATGTTATTTTAATCAGCTCTAGAGAGGACTGTCTCCGGGAAGTGCCACTCTGATGTTGAATGTTACTGGCTCCTACTGGCGACTGTGATGTCTGAAATGAGAATAGTTCAGTTCAGAAAAATCTGGAAAACTGCCAGATCCAGCTGAACTCAGTGGATCAAATTCTGCTGTTTTTACACATGAGCAGCTGTGTTGACTTCATTAGGGTCTCGTGTGTATAGCAGAATACTTTCTTCTAATATGATTATATCGGGAAACTGGGATTCAGCTGTATCTAATTTATTATTGCATTAGGTATAAGTTTGCCCACATCATACCTGTCAATAACATTTCAAAATAAAAGAGTAATAACGCCTGGAAAGAAAATAATTTTAGCAGAGCTTTGGAAAATGGAATAGATTAAACAGACAGAAGTGAAAAACTGATAAAAATGTCAAAGCAAAGAGCTAGGACCAGACAGTGAGGCTTAACATCTCTGCTGCCCTCTCGCTGATGGCCTGCCTTAACAGCATGCTGAAGATTTTAAAATGCAGTAATGGCTGAAACAGGGTCATTGTAGACTGCGGGTGAGATTTTTCAAGCAAAAGTTGAGCACTGTCCCCAGTCCTTGATGTCTTAGCTTTGACTTTTAGTAGATGCACAGGTGGGCCAACCCTGGTATTTCTAAAATGACTCTCAGAAGCTGGTGTGTATGTTTCCAGCCACGGAGACATGTTTTCTATCTTATGTTGTGCTTCTGTAGTTTTGTGCAAGCTTATGCTAGACAGCCAGTCGACGTAGATGGACTCTCATCTTGCATCACTGGGCTGAGAACTCAACTTCAAGGAGTTCTTGCAAGAGCTGTTTTAAATTGATTATTGTGCTGTTCAGAGGTTCTAGTTATGCAGTGCTCATTAGTGACAACTGAGGCACTGAATAAAGCAGACATGTCAGACTTCCTGCCTTTGAAAAGACAGATAAATTGGTCTGGGCAGTGTGCCACGCTAGTCTGGTTTTATTACTTGCAGTATTTGAACTAGCTAAGAGAGAACTAGATCGGGTACCCCTAAACGAGAGGATAATGTGATGTCCACATGTCCCCCATGCAGGCAAACAGTTAATAACGTTTTGAATTGGCTTTGTTTGCTCTGCTTCAAATAAAGCATTCTGGTAACTACAAATAATCATACAATCAAGAATGGTTTGGGTTGGAAGGGACCTCAAAGGTCATTCAAGTCCATCACTGCCCCACCCTCCCACCCCCGCCATGTTCCTCCACTAGACCAGGATGTCCAAAGCCTCATCCAACCTGGCTGTGAACAACGCTAGGGAGGGGGCAGCCACAGCTCCTCCAGGAAATCTCTGCCAGTGCGTTGCTACCCTCATAGGGAAGAACTTCTTAGCATCTAATCTAAATTTACCCCCTTTTAGTTTAACCTCGTTATCCCTTGTCCTATCACATCCTTGTAAATAGTCCCCTCCCCAGCTTTCTTGCTGGCCCCTTTAAGTACTGGAAGGCTGCTGTAAGGTGTCCACAGAGCCTTTTCTTCTCCATGCTGAACAAGCCCAACTTTCTCAACTTGTCTTCACAGGAGAGGTACTCCAGCCTTCCCATCATCTTTGTGGCTGCCTTCTGGACTCACACCACCAACTCAGTATCTTTCTTGCACTGGGGACCCCAGAGCTGGATGCAGTACTCCGAGTGGGGTCTTATGCGAGCAGAGAACTGCTGGTCACGCTGCTTTTGAGGCAGCCAAGGATACAGTTGGCTACTAGTGTAGAGTGTGATGTTGAGGGAAGAGTCACCTTGTTGCTTTTTCTTTCTCTGCCAGACTCCAGCTAGACCCAGAAAGGGATCATCACAGCTAAGTTGATATAAAAGCTATAGGACACGTTTACTCATATTTCCAATGACACTGTATCTCCAGAAATATTATCATCATGTTAGCAACATACTGGATAAGCACAAGTTTGCACAAAGGTAGATCAATAACAGTTACTTTATAGTTACTTTATCCCCAGGAGGAGGAACTTGCCTCCCTTACAGGAGAGACAGGAGGCAGATTGAGCTTAGGCTCAATCAAATAGGAAGAAAACTTTAAAATTGGTTTCCCATTTCTCAAAGAAAAATCTTATCCTGTGCACCTGTTTGGGCTGGAGCACGTTGATCAGTTGGCATTTTCTGATAATATTTAGTATGGTAGGAAATACCTCAGTTAAGCTATAGGAAACATGATAGGACATCATCCAGCAGCCTTTTGCTCTTGATTCACGTGTATAAAGTTCATGGTACTGGAGAAATAAATGAAGAAGTACTGGCAAAATTAACATTAGCCCTCTGTAACTTCCTCAACCTGTCCCCTACTAAACAACGTTTAAGACAGGAATTTGATCTTGCTGATGATCTGTGAACTAATTCTGGGGGCTTCTGGTAAACACTGATGTAACAGAATAAACATGATTGCTGTCATATTTAAGCATCTGGGTTGTTTAGTTTGGAGCTATAGCTGGGGAATTTTACCAACCGGGGCAATTTTCCATGGGAGCCCTTGACCAGGTGATCATGTGGCTGCTCTGTATGGGTGGGGAGGATGGGTGTTAGAGAATACCTGCAGGGTCACTGCAATCCCTCACAGCAATATTCACCCAGGAAGGAGTCAGAATTTAACTCTCAGCTAAAGCGGATTTTTTGTACCACTTCTAATGACTCAGTGGAGACTTGCAAAACTCTTACCAAATGCTGCTAAATAAAATTTTCCACTTCAGCAACTTACTCAACCAGAGGGAATTCTGTCTGCAGCACAATTGAAAGTATTCTTGCTCAGAAAACAGAAATCATTGATTACCCTGCATTTGTGAAGGCACTGTTCTTCATCCTGCCCAGTGGTCTGTGCTTTGAATAATCCTTCATGATTGCTACTAAGTCAGTGTAGCAAAAGCATCAAGCAAGGAGTGGATTATTATAATAACCGTTCTGTCAGATACAGTTCTTGGCACAAAGGCTGGGTAGAAACAATGAAGACTCCCTATTAAAATGATACTGTGTGCATCGATCTAGAATTTTGGGGTTCATTACTCAGCTGTTGAGGTAGTCTTAATGAACATCATTCCCATTTATGAGTAAGGTATATAAAGAACGAAAAAAAAATCCTTAGTGGAGGAAAAAAAAAATTTACCAGGGCAGCTTGTAAAAACACCTGAGAGTCTATCTGTGGAATTAGAAAAAAGCAGCACTCTGTTTCAGGACAAACTAACAAGTTACATTTGTTCATCACACTCCAGTGCAAACATCCAGTAACCAAATGTTCCCTCACCACTGTGATGATCCTTCCTGCCTTGCAGCAACTCCCGCCATGTTTCAGTTTCAGTAGACAGAACGATCCCAAAACGGAAGCATCCCTCCTAACGTCTGGTCTTAGTCTGTTCCCTCATCCTGCTGTAGGTAATTCAGGTAGTTAGGGCCCATCATTATTTTACTGTGCTTATCAATCCTCCATGCTATGAGGTTATCTACAACAGCTCTTTCTGGGAAATAGTCAGTATCACCTCACACAGAGAAGTTCAGCATAATATTCCTGTAGTGCCATAGTTTTTTTGAGCCTCAGGAAGGGTCTGATACTATGTTGCAATTAGTCATCAACTTGAACTTTCCATCACTATAGAATGAGCATCCTTTGCCTGTTTTCATTTGGTTAGTGACAGAGAGGATTTGAAGTTCACCTATGTTGAAATGGCTCCTAAAACATCATTGAGAAATTCTGAGTAGCAAGTTTTGGTCAACGAATTTTTTCCTACCGCTAAAATTCTCATGGCCACCAAAAGCTGAGTGGCTCCTTCATCTCTATTTATCTGGCTCTGCGTAAATAGTTCATGCAGTTAACACAGCTGTGACCATCCCCTGCTCTCCTAACCTTAGGAAGGGTCAAAAAACCTCTTACCTTCCCAAAGGCTTACATTATTATTTATATTTACATTACAGCCATACTTAGACCTTCAGGTCGAAAAAGAACTGTTGGCCAAAGCATTATGCAAACTAGCAAAAATACAATGCCCCACCTGAAAAGCTTATATCCCAGGACATGTTACATGCAGAAGGCAGAGAAGGCTGAAGTCAAATTCATTATTCATCTTATACTCATTTACAACTTCTCTGCTCATTACAAATACATAGAAAAAGTGTTGAAACTCCCCATCTGTGCCTTAAGATATTAGTGCCCAAGGATGCATCTGGAAGAGATTGCAGTGACATCTTCAGGGATGGTTTAGGCTGGAGGTGCTGCGAGAGGCATGGATGGCCAGGGGCTGTGTGCATGAGGTGCTCTGAGGAGGGAGGTTGTGTCAGGCAGAAGCCAGAGGGCAACAGCCACCCTCCTGAAGCACATGGCTTGAAAGGGAGCCAGCACTGCCCACAGCTTGGGGCATGGCAGGGTGGTGGGGGCCAAGACACAGTCCCCTCCCCACTCAGTGCAGGACTGTTTGCTCTCAGCATCACATCGAAACCAGCATCGAAACCAGGCTGTGCTGGTGGGTTTTAGCAAAGACCAATGTCTTCAGCAGTTATGGAGGGTGGCTGGTGACTGCCACTCTCCTCTGCAGTCAGAATATGCCTGGCAGGCTTTAAAGAGGATATAGAGGCAGATGTGACCTGGAAAAGCTCATCCTTCCTCAAAATATTCAGATAAGAATTCTGATTTGAAGAGCTTGTCCAAAAGGAAGCCTCAGAGCTCTGGTGGCTAACCTCTGTCCAATCATATACATACACTGTTTTCACTCTGTCTTCACATAATGTGCTGTTCTTACAGAAAAGGTTTCAGCACAAAGACAAAAGTGATCCAGATGCCACAGCCAGATATTCTCCCTTCCAAAGGGAAGCTTTTTGCTAGGGAGGCACCTGTCTAAGACAGGCACATAGCAAAAATAACGCCAGCATTGCAAGTCAGGGTAAGACACTGTCCCCCGTTCAACAACAGGCAGTTTAGCAAGTGCATGAAATTACAAATGTACCTGTTAAGTGTTACAGTAATTGGCAGAAGCTGCACTGAACAAGACAAAAAACCCCACAAGCTAAGAGATTAAAAAGCTTTAGTGTACAAGGATCCCATTTCATGCCATTTTTATGCTGGTGGTCCATGTTATTTTGGATGGTGTCATATGTTATGCTGGATGCCATGCAGTGTGCGTAAATGTTTTCTGCCCTATAGCTTGAAATAAAGGTGCAGTGCGAGTCTCAAAACTGTAAGGTTAGTCAAGGGCCTTTTAGTTTTCAATCTGTGCTCTCTCAGCATTTCCCATTTTAACTCTTAGTAGCAAATACTTTCTGCCTCAGAGGAGCTGCTGCTATCTCCAAGAAGCAAAAATTGTAATTTTTGTTGTAGATGAAGTGTGAGATACACTGTCAATACAAGCTGTCCAAAACATAATGAGACTATTTTAATATTTTATTATTTTTTTCCAGTCTATCAGGGATTGAGCACTGGAATGAGTCTTAAGTGGAAGCAACTCAGAAGATGAAGAACATAATGAATGTCTTTCATAAAAATGAATATTTAAACACTGTAGTTAGTTGTATTATAATTGCATAGCCTCAGTACAGCCATGATGTTTCACTATTCTTTTCTCCAGTAAAATTCTAATCTGAGTATTACATACATAAACTGTACTGAATGGGAATCCATCAGGCATGGAATCATCTCCTAGAAATGCAACTCTTTGGTTGGCTGGGATGGTTAATGCAGCCTCATTCTGTGGATATCAAATGTGTGTGTATATATATGTGTTCACACACAGACACAGACACACACACAGACACACACACACACACACTCGCTCTCATGGAGAGCCTATTGCAGGCACAAAAATACTGCTACAAATTTCAGTGAGGCTAGACTGGTGGACTGGTGGACTTGTAAGGTCATCTGGGAACATTTAGCAGCAAATTTAGTTACCAAATCTTTCTTTTTAAGTATCACCTACTTCCCATGCAGCAGAACAACTGCAGTCTGTTTTTTTTAAACAGCAGATTATTTATGCTTCTGAAGTATTTTGTTAACTGGCTTTTGAGGTCCACCTTGTTTAAACAGTTTCTGCAGTTACAGCTCAGACTTGGTACGGAAGTCAGGAGACAGCTCTGAAATGTGTGTCTGTGCCCATTAGCTGTGAACCCTCATGGTATGTATGAGGGATGCCAGTGTGGGATAGCTTTTTTTTGATGTGGATGGCTAAATGAGTGGGAATAGAGGAGCTACTCTATGAAACTGTTTTTCTGATCACCAGAAATGCGATGGCACAGCACCTTTGGGCTCCTCCAACTCCTTACATCCCCAGAGGGAACAATCTTCATCACTGTTAAGTTCATCATGACATTTTGAGTGCAGAAATACACCAGATACTGCATTTGTGCAGTTAGTCAGGAAGGCATATTGAGGGAGAGATGGATGAAGATGTTGTGTCAGCTTCATTTCATTCACATTTAAGAATAACCTAACCAAGTTTTTGGAAAGAAGGTGGAGCAGGATTTTGCTGGTTTGGAGGTAGTTAGTTTTGAACCAATTCTATTACGCTTGATCCACATGTACCAGAAGCATATTATTTATCACTGAAAGTTCCCATATATTTGCCTATCTGCATTTTCAAAATTTCATTGTAATTTAAAGGATTACAATTTTGTTCTGGGTTAGCACATTAATTTCTTGTTTCATGAATACAATAGTAGATGGGGAGAGAAACACACGAGTGGAACATTTAAATTAACTGAAACACATCTGAAAATACATAAGCCAGTTAAGACAAAAAAAATAAATTCCCCAAGTCTATCAGTTTAGACTTTTCGTCTTAGAAAATTTTTATTGCAATGAAATCTCTGCAAGGACTAATCCCTAGTATTGAACATGGCATTTTATTTCATTTAATTGATTTTCTTTATTGCCACCAAGTTAATAAAAGATTGAAAATCATGTATTGTATACGTGTAAATACCTTAAGAATCCCTTTTAATATGAACACCAATTAGCTTATTAACCAATCCAGACTACAAAATCACACTTTGAGATGCTATTCCAGCTATTTGCATAACAACTAATCACCTCAACCCATGTACCAAAAGAAGGGGCAAGATTATTAGCACATATGTCTGCATTTATAGCACTCCTACTGCCATGGTTATGTGTCATTTGTTTTGGTTATTCATGACTGAAGAACAGAGCAGTGCCGTTGCTGTAGCACGTCATAAGAGTAAATGGCAAAATCTAAGCCTCACTAGAGCCTTTTCCATTTTTATCTCTTAACTAATGCTTTGCCAAGGCTCTTCCTCTGTTGACAATGGTGTTGCATGGAACCAGGCAGTACCATAAAACCTGCAGGCCCTTACAAGGCAAGAGTAAATTTTGTTAAGTCATCCTTATGAAATATTCTTTGACTTCTCCATAAATTTCATGATGTGTTCCTGCAAAGCTTTCAGAGCCTTTCAGCTCCCCGTGGCTCTAGCAAAGGATGAGAATTTCTCAGCTCTTGGAAGGATTATGCTCACGTGAACCCTGCAGTCAGGAAACTCCTCTGCTTCACTAGTGCATTTAATTGCCCTCAGACATAGTTTTTATGCTCTGCCATGAATACAGTTACTTAATGCACTTGACAGCGGGCAGTGTGAAAAGCCTTTTCTCCTCCCATGCCTTAAAAGTGACTGAGTAGCTCATGAGTGGAAGAATGAAGCGTTACTGTGTGTGAACAGTGAGGAGATATACTGCAAAAAGCACGAGTAAGCTTTGGGGCAGATTAAGAGAGATGTGTGGTAAGTGATGCCGAGAGAGAGGTGGGAAGTTAAAGAACAAAATAGAATTTCCTTAAAAACAGCCAAGGGGGCCTGACTTACATGCCCAAAGGAGCTAACAGATGACAAAAAGAAATGACCATCTAGAACCAACTGGGGTACATTAAACAGGCAGCTACAGAGCTCTCTATAGGTAGGGCACCTAGCATGAACAAAAGGCAGCTGCAGCAATTATAACATGAATTTATGATTCATTTATGAAGTTGTATATATTCTTCTGCTAATACAGCATTTGGTTAGCTCCTTACCTTGTAAAGGCAAATACACTCAATTCTAGCCAAGGCCTTTCTTGCTACGCTTTCTCTTATTTTATCTATAGTGGATGTTGTTTCACATCCAGCTCTAACACTTCTGAAAGCTTGAAAGCATGATAAGAAAATATTTATTTTTAGATATGGTAATTACTTATCTGCCTGAGCAGATCAATTTAGAAGTCACTGGATAGTAGAAAAACTACTTGTTGGCTTCAGATTTAACACTGCAAATCTGCTGGTTCTACCTGAATTCCTACGGGATCTAACTTGAGATTTGAAATAACTGCTTTTATCTCCCCAAGTCCTCCAATTCATGTTTCACTGAATAGTTCTTATGTCTGGTCATATTAACAATATGTGTAATAACCACCCTTTTCATGTATATCAATAAAGTTGTATTTTCATGTCAAATCTTCTTAATCTGGGGTAAATGAGAGTTTTGAGTTATGTGGCACACCTGGGCTGGTTCATGTCAGAAGAGGCCTTCAACCACAACCCTACAATACAGGTAGTATTGCTCCTTGAATTTCAAAAGCAGTTCAAAGGATTATAGGTGAAAGATTGCCTTCCTAGGGTCTGAGGGACAGGACCCATTACTTTTACTGTTGATGTTTCAAACTAGGAGTGGTGCAAAGGGTCTGACACAAAGCATATTATTGGATTATGACTAAGTCATGTTACCCTGAGTGACCAAGTAAAATCTACACATGGGTGGGTTTTCTGGACAAATACACCTACAGCATGCTCTGACTATTAAACTGAAGTTTTGGAGGCTTGGTCATATGATGAATTCCACTGTGGTTCTTTATGGCCTCATCAAACAGAGGAAGCAGAATCATGCATCTATATAACTCATTTTATACCTCCTTTATTAAGACTGTTATACCATAACTTGTCAATTTTTTGTCTGTTGTCCACTAATAACACAAGTTTCCATCGCTCATAAATTAAAAACAACAAACTACTACTAAACTTTCAGAAGACAGAAGTAGAGAAACAAGCACAAATCCAGGCACTTATTTTTTCCTAATATTTGTTGTCTAGGTTTTCAGAAAAAACAGATAAAAGGGTTTCCTTAAGAATCCACTCCAATATGCAATTCAGGACCATGGAGTCAGTCATGAAAATTTTAAAAAACCCCACAGCCTATTATATTACTGTGTGTACAAATGAGTGCAGGCTGCAGTCCCTTGGCAGGTTTCCAGCATAGCCCTTGATACCAGTTTTGGAAACCCACTGTGTACGTGTTTCAGAGCCCAAGAACCGTCTGCGGACACTGATTTCCTCCCACCTACAGAGTCACCTCCTGAGCCTGGGCTCTTGTTACCCCCCCCCCCCCCCAAAATAAACTGAATGGCCTGCAGCATCATACCAAGGAGCAGCATTGTGAATGTGTAGACAGCACTTCCCTAATTACCTGTCACCACTCTTATACATTTTTTCTCTGCTTATACAGGACAAATACGGCTGGCAGTTTTGGTGGTACAGGACCAGACGCTAACGTGAGACCCCCCTCTTAACAGCCATTCATGCTGATTACTGAACAGACATCAAAAGGTGACATCATTTGGCTATTTCTGGCCTGCAATAGATTGCTACTTGCAACCCTTTTTATTGCATTAGCCATCTCCTGAGCCATCTGGCCCCTGTTGCAAGATACCTGCAGATGTATTAATAACCCAGTCTAATAGAGCTGTACATATTAAATATACACCAAAAGCATCTGGTTGGTGTTTGTTGTGAGCTTTCTATTTTTCCCTAATGTTTCAGCCACTGTAATTTAAAGTCCTAAGCCACCTCCTTCAAGGAAAAGAACAGGTTGTTTTGGTTTTTTTTCTCATCTAGCCACAAAACAAAATAAATTCATTTTTCATAAAAGAAGTCTGTCATTGAAAAGGAAATTATAATCACCGTAAATGTCATTTTCCTCCTTGGAGTGGAAACTCTAGGTTTAGCCCTGGAACAGCATTGTCAGTTCATCTTATTATAAATATACCCCCCTGACAGCTCTCACATTAATTGCACCAGATTGCTTGCAGTGTGCTCATTTGTTTGCTGTTTTCTTTTAACTAAGAACAATTTGAATGACTTTGAGAAAACTACTTCCTGTCAAGATACAAGTGGCACCAGAGGGAATGAAACACCTTAAAAGACTTTAAATTTATAGATTATTACTTTTAATTATCAAACTAGTGTTCCTCGGGATAGCGTTTATGACTTCTCAAAGTGGGCCTACAGATGTAAAGCCATACAAACCAACATATAGGAAAAGCTGGCTGTACAGCAATAAATAGAACAAACAAGACTTATTCAATAGATCTATCCAGATCTATTCCAGCTTTGAACATTTCAGCTGTTTAGACAGGTGGTTTTAAGATCAGGACATTTCTATATAAAAATAAAGGAAAGCCTGACAGTTTCAAATAGGTGACAACACATTTTAAACTGGGATTAACAAAAGGTTTTTAAGGGATTATTTTAAGCAAATTAAATCAATTCTTTTTCAAGCACCTGACTACATTAGGCTCTTCTGTGAGTCTTTGAATCCTTGGGTGAATTAGTTGTCACAAAATTCTGTTCTAGGTAAAGTTACTATCTTATTTAATTAAAGTTAATGCATAGATTTTTTTTTGTTATCTTACTTGATAGTTTCTGTCTTGAGGGTTAATGTCTAACAATTTATTCTCTTTTATAGCTAATGCAAATAAACTACAATTTGTGGACTAATAGGTGTCAGAGTGCTTCAAAAAGAAGGCTTTTTGATTTTTCCATCACTGATGTCCCCAATCCTTGTTCCCCATCTGTTTTCAAAGTGCTCTCTCATCATTGTCTGCAAGCTGCTAATAAGGGCATATAACTGTGCCTGTGGATCTCCACCATCAATGCACAGCAATCCGGGACGGCCAGCCTAAGAAGTCTAGCACATCCTCATACTTTGCTACACTGCTAGTTCCCTAACTGTATGAGCAGGCTCAGGAACATCCATTAAAATCTGAAATAATATCCTTAGGGTGCATCTGAAAATATATGGGAGATAAAAAAACCCCAACCAAAACCAACCAAAACGCACCCATAACCCCCCACATTGTCCAAACCAGGAGCTTTCCTAGTTTAATTGAATAGTTGTTTGAATTTATCATGTCTGGTAGCTACTGATCTAATTATGTCAGCATTCAAAACACAAAAGATTTTTAAAAAGCATAGATATTGGATCAAAAGAAAGCAAATTGCTAACATTCAGCAATTAAAGTCCAAAAAGTTGAAAACTAAGTCAGTTGCGGTAGTTTGGGGCTGGGGTAAGGACTATAAAGCTATCTGGGGAAAATAAGTAAATAAATAAACCTCCCTTAAAGCTCTCAGAAGATGATCTTGTATTTTTAAAGATGACTTGCAGAAGTTTTTCTACTGACCTACATAAAGATACCAGAAAAAAAAAAAAAAACTATACAGATCAGTCCACTTTACTTTTGACTAAAAACTGTGAACGTTCATAAGGAATTGGTAGCTGAGTGGTGGAGTAAATAAAGAGCAACAATTCTACATATCCGAGGATAACCCTATTTATCAAAGCCATTGGTCTTCAGGCTTTAAGCGGTCATAAAAAAGCTGATTTTCAGGGAGAAAACTAACAGCTCTCCCAAGACCCCAAGTATATCAAAGATATCTTTTTTTTGCTCCCTACAATTGATGTCTCAGTTTTTAATTCCTTTGTTTCTTTTTCAAGTACTTTTTGAAGTTTTATTAATCAGACCTCTTCCTTGTGCTCATCAGAAGCAACACACAGGAAAGCATACATAGACTCAATACAATGCCTTTTGATTTCAGGTGTTGTAACATGGCACTGGAAGCCCTGTTACCTACCCATTGTTCTGTGGTCCTCAGAAAACATGCAAGCCCAATTTGTGAGTTTTCTGAAAACATTTTTAGATTTTTAGTCCTTGCTCTTTCCTGTCCACATAGTGGTGTCCTACCAAAACAAAACAAAAAAACCAGTGCTACACTTGGTTTCCTTTGCTCATGTATCTTTTATTTTCTCTGCCTAGTGAGTCCAAATTGCTACAAGCCATGTTCACAACTGGTCAGATTTATGCCCACTCAAGCCTCATCTCCATACGTTTCAGTGACTGCACTTAAGAGGGTCAGGTTGGATGTGAGCCATAATCCCAGAGGTACAAAAAACAATGCTTTACACACGAAATTGGCTGTCATCTTTGTCCTGGTGCAGTAGTCAATAGGATACAAACTAGAATCACTTCTGAGCTGGGCAACTGTAAAAAGTCTTTGCTAGAGATAAGCAGAAGCCTATTTGGTGGGTGAACGTCACTTTCAACACCTGGCCATCAATGACATGATCATCTAGTGAAATAAGCTTACATTTGTCAAGGAGAAAAGCACTTTAAACATGCTTCTGAAGTATGAAATGAAGAAAAACCTGTAGTATAATTTCTATATATATTAGAGAGACATGAATGACATGCCTCTTCCCTGAGAGGGATACAGGATCTACATTTAATGAAACAATACAGTTACTACAAACTTTATTTTCCTCTGTCTGAACTATTGTAGACTAGTCTGCACAGTGCTGGGAAAAAAAGAGGCTCCTTCCTTTCTTTTAACACTCCTCTATAAACACATTAGGCTCAGACTCTGTTTCATCTAGATATTTTATACATATATTCTTCTGTACCATGACAAGTGGCTGTGGATATATACTGAGCTCAGAGTATACTCCACTGTATGCAGATGCTCCTCCCTTACTGTATGAAGCAAGCCCTTAAGCGCTCCTTGTAATGAAATATGGATTTGTTGTCTACCAGTCAGCATAGAAAAGCATTATTGGCTCTAATTTGTAGGGAGAAACTGTGGGCTCCAAGAGGTGATGCAATTTGTCCAGGGTCACCAACTAACCAGAGGCTGAGCCTCAAAGAGAGAGAGGGTGCCCTTTTCCCCCTGGGCTATTGCACACAGGAATCTCCATCACAGCTGCCCCAGTGAAGAAGTGTAATGGAGAAAGGGAAAAGCAAGAGGCCAGGAGGCCACTGGTAGGACACAGAAATCAATCCCTTCTCAGCTCTCACTACTAGAGAACTATCGGCTTTTTTTTTTTTTTTTTTCCCAGGCAAGTATGACTTACATACACTGGAACTCATTAGAGGTAATTGAGTTAAGTCAATTTGTTATCCAAATAATACTTAAGTAAGTGTCCTAAAAATGGAAATGCATCCTGTCACTGCAGTGCAACTTCGGAAACCAGCCTGAAGTGATTTATTCCTCCCCAGTTATGCTGTTAGATGTGGCTGCAAGCACTTTGCAGAGCAACGTACAATTACCTTTGTGTTCTTAATGATGCAGGGGACATAAGCTGACAGATCATTTGTGGTGCTTGCAAGGTCATGCCAGTTAATTAGGCACAGTCTGTGCTGAGATGGGGCACATTGAGCAAGTGGCTCTTTAATATGACACATTCCCGTAGTATTTGATAGTTGATGAAAGTGGATATCATCAGTATTCCCTGGATCAACCTTCCTTTCTAGTGGACACTGCATTTTATACGTACATTACTGTGAAATCTTCCAAGGAAGATAAGCAATGTAATTAAGCATCATATTACAAGCGAAATATAATTTGCATTTCTTTTAAGATATGTACTGCTACCAGTTCAGTCACTGATTCAAATTTTCTAAATGCTCCAAATGTTTATCTTAATAATAATTTTCCCATGAGATACTATTTTTTGCTGAAGCACTCTAAACTAAGACACACTCTCCTCACTCACTCTCTCTAGTTAGGAAATCCCTGAGAACCTTAAAGATAGCAAATGCTCCATGATCACACTCTTCCAAGACCAGGGAATTACTGGAATGCAAGGAAGTGGATTAGTTTGACAATTATGAACTAACTATAATTTTTTTTTCCATTTTGGGATCCTGACACAGCTTAGAATGTCCTTCAAAGCTGTTGAAATTCATGGCCAAACCCAGTGTTACAAGTAACAGAAACACTGGAGTGCAGTTCTTGAGCTTTTGCCAGAAGCAAATATCAATTTTGAAATCAGGATTGTTATTAAGGGACTGTCTCCCACAGAACCATATGTTACACTGTACTTGCTTTTCTGCTGATAAGGAACACTTAAGGGGACGTTTTCCTCCCTTCTTATCCATTCCAGTACAAACAGCTGTGTACTGCAGAAAAGAAGCACAGGTGCGAGTCCTGTTCACGTGCTCACAAATTCAGCTCAGGCTTTCCAAATCAGGTCTGTGGTAAGAGGAGTCTGGCTTTAAATTGTGGTCTAAATTTGACAAAAACTCTTTGGAGAAGATTATTATGGATTATTGCCTCTGATCCTGAACCCTAACCTTCACTGGAATTATGTCCCGTGAAACTGAAGACCAACAAAATCCATCACAGGTTATTCTGAATAGAATCACAGAATGCTTTGGGTTGGAAGGGACCTCAAAGATTATGTAGTTCTAAACCCCTTGCTCCACTAGACCAGGTTGCCCAAAGCTCCATCCAACCTGGCCCTGAACACTACTGGGAGGGGGCTTCCGGAACATTAATTTAGCTGCTTGCTCATCTTAATTTTCACCATGCTCCTTAACAGGATTGCAATGCACCCTGCCATTAGATGTACTGAATTCCTGTCCTATAAGTAAAATTTTTGAAACAGCATTTCATTGTTCATTTGTTTGGGTTGTGGGTTTTTTTTTTAAACAGGCAGAAATAGCTCTGCTGTAGCACAGCCTACTACAGTTGACATACTGATGATAGAAAAATCAAGGTGCTTAATTTCACTTCTGTTTAGTCATAATCCTGAAAATAATAATCAGAAAAAAAAATAATCCACTAACACTTAAAACTGATTTTAAAAGCCACTTCCAGGTTCAAACACCTCTGAAACTTCAAGGAAGCACAGAGCTGCATCAGATATAGGCACTGCTCTCGAACACAGCACTAAGGACAACATGGCCTGCCAGCAGGACCACACAGCTCAGAACATCTAAACAGGCCAATGCCATTAGGCCATTACACAATGGTTTGCTTTGTTCACACTTTCAGATGCATAGCTAAAAAGTGCATTAAGTATGAGCAGTACATTATCTTTGAGCAAATACAGACCACTGTATTTGGTGCCTTGGTTCACTCAGACTTTTGTATGAAGCCCTGCACAGCTCTGTTTGTTAAGATGTAATCCATCAGATTTACCTGCCTCTGAAGCAGCAATTACCAATTTGAGTTCCAAAATGCTCTTGCACTGACAGTCACTCACAGTTAGCATTGCAGCTGAAGAGGTACCTGCATATTTCTTTGTTACTGCGTTTCAGGACATGAAAGGCCACCCAATTATTACAGGAAAAAAGTAAATCCTGAAATATATGCACTTATCTTATTTGTGTTTTGCTTCTGTGTGACTATCTGATACTTTATCAATGAACACGCTGGTACAGGTGTCTTCCCCTCGTCAGTCTTGTTAGAAATGAAGCACAGTGAGGGATGGATATTGTGCATATGTGCACATCTGCATGTATGTTAGAGAAAAGTGGGGCAGTGGGAAGGAGGGTAATGGGTAGCAAAGGGGTGGGAGGGGAAAGGACATGACTTGTCTCCTATTCATTGAATCGAGCCTCGTTCATCCAATGGATCAGTGGGCCACAGCAAGCAGCCACAGGCGGTGCTGCTTGGCCACACGCACTGGCTTAGCAGGGCGTCCGTACCCCCTGCCTTTGTCTAGACACTCACCCTAAGAGCTTAACACCTACTGTTACTCATTCCCCTTTCTCTTATTTGACTGTTTTTATTACAGGTACAAACATAATTACAAATATATGTTCTCTCACACATACATGTTCGCACAAGGATGGAAACCAGGAGGACTGAACTCATCCTTGATGGAAGTCTGTTCACTTTCAGCATTTAATCCCGTAGAGATGCACAAGTGAAAGAGGACCAGGTCTCTGTCTTTAGTAAATTCATTCAGAGGAGCAGAACAAACTCATAGTCTAAAATACAGCTCTTCCTTAGCTCTCCTACAAGTTGTCATTGTCTGATCAGCAACAGTGGCAAAAAGAGAGGAAAAAACCCAGCCTTTGGGAGCGGTCTGGAGTATATAAATCTTCAATCTGTTTTCACTTTGAAAGGGAGATTTACCTTACCTACACTGCTTGGGTTTTAGTTTTTTCCTTATTGGTATTCAGACAGCTAAATTAAAACCACAGAATGAGCTAAACTCACCCGTGGATAAGCTTGTCTTGATGAGTTTCCTTAAAGCACCAAACGATCTCACCAGCTGAACCTTGTATAGTCTACATGAGTAAGTATGCTTGTTAGGAGAGACAAATCCTGAGTTATGCCTCTTCTCTCCCTCTCTTTTCCTGGATACTTTGAGTTGTGCCCACCCCACCTCCCTCAACCTTTGGCCCTTCCACCCCAGGAGCTGCTGTAAATAGACCAGTACCCTTGGCACACATCTCTGCAGCTAGTAGCACAGCTCTTCACCCAAAGTCCCCAGATCACATTGTACTAGAAAATAAGAAAGGATTTATTCAACCTAGAAGGAGAACATGTAATTTTGTTAAGAAATAGTAATATGTAGTATTATGACAGCAGCTTCATTAGCCACTGGTGACACACAGGACTTGGTCACATTGGGAACCACAGCCCTTACGCCTTCCTTGATATCACCTCCTGGCTGAGACATCCAAGCTGGGGGAGGGAGAGAGGGAGGCGCAGAGACTTCTGTGGCAACCTGCCTCACCCAAGCTCTCTATTGCTTGTGGATGTCTCTTCCTTACCCCTCTCTATAAGCTATGAAGGGACCAGAGGCCAACAAGGCCTTATGGCATCAGTTCGGTGGCTAATGGCAAGAAGGATGACAGTCAGCCATATAAAACTTTCTAAAGTTCAAATTTGTTTTTCATTTGATGGATTTAATCTCAGCTTTTGCTACAGATCTCAAGTTTCTATTATTTTTCACTACAAAGCTTCAACTTCATAATCATCACAACCAAGCTGTAAGGTAGACAATAGACAGCGGGTAGAATTGAGCCCAGATAAGAGAAAGATCTTATTGCTGGGCATAACAAAATATTTCAAAGAATTTGGATTCAAGGTGTCTCTTCATAGACAGTGAATACCAACCACTTATTAATTCAGTGTGTGCCTATTTAGATTCCTGAAGCTAAATTCTCACATGGCAACCTTTGTGAATTATGATTTCTATCTCCGGTTGGCAAGGGACTCCTATCTGATGAATAATAACATGGCTTCAGTTATTCATTCCTTGATCATCGCTCAGTTGGACTACAACCATACAATATATCCTTAGCAACACAAACTACTTCAAGCACATCAAGCTTGTCTTCTGCTTATGGCAGGCTATAAAATTGTGAATCATTATATCTTGATCTTTATCTACAATCAATATATAATAACATTACTTACATATATCTCCCACAAAGTATTAAAATTAAAAAAAAAAGCCTTTAAACCTTCCTGTAAGACACTCTACTGCCTACGTTTTTCCTCTGAAAAGGAACAAAACATCCTATAAGAAGGTGTTTAGCCATGTTGCCTTATGCTGTGCTCTTTCAGTAGGACATTAAGAACAGAATTTTTGAAAAGAAATCCAAGTATCCTGTCTGCATTCTACAGTAACAGGCTGATGAAAGCTCAGGGAGCTGAAGGCTCACACCTACAGCCCGTAGGCTGAGGTAGAAACCAAAGAGGCTTTTTTTGGTTTTCATATTAAATACAGAAGTCCTGGGTCCTTCACTCCCTCAGATAGATAATATATGCCACTGGGCTTACTCATGCAAAATGTCTCTGCTTTGCAAAGTTGAGAAGAGAAGCAGGAGCCCGATGTAGGCTTTCCTTTTGTTCAGAACAGACAATATTACTGACACAGTGCAGCTATTGCAAATACATCACCTGTGATGAGCCAAGGGAACAATTTTCATGGTTTTGCACCAAGAAGGTCTCAGCATGGCATTGAATTCAGAACATATTCATGACTCGTCAAAAAAGTCCACCAGCAATCACTGGTGATAATTTCCAAGTAAGACATGTTCAGTAACCTGAGGGATAATTGCCTCTGGCTGCACAGACCTGTACAGTCAGCCATCAGCCCTCCTCCTCCACTCCCAGGAACCACTACTTCTCTTACCTTCTCCCTTTGAAAAGGATGAGAGGAAACAGCAGATGTGTTAACCTTGTAAATTCACACAAAACAGTATTAAAGGTATATCAACCCATAGCAGTTTTCTGACCCCTTGGAAAAGTTGCGTGGCTGTACAGAATGCAGGGCTGTGCTGCTGTGCCAGAGCCACAGATCTCAGTCGCATGCTGGGAGCTCATGTATTACATTTCAGCAACGGTGACTGCAGAGGGGTTGCCTGCAGCTTTCCTTCCTGGTGTTGTGACAGCAAGCATGAAGCCCAATGCAACAACAAAAGATGACAGCGGGTAGCAGGAGACATAGCCAGTCAACCTGCTGCTCTGCAAATTCTTACCCCCAAGTCACTATTGCCAAGGGACTGAATGGCTCAGGTGAGAGGTGACAGGATACAGATGCTATTTTCTCCCACACTAAAAATCTATTTGGAGGGCTGTAAACAAGTTTTTAAAAAGTCCAAACCCTTTTTGTCTTCAAGATGGCTGCTTGCCATATTTGAGAATATGCTCATTTAAAGTAAAACACATCAAAGCAAAGTGAAAAAGGTGAAACGAAAATGTTAAGAATCTCTTCCTGCTCAAATGGCAGCCCAGTATGCTGCCCAGACAAGTTGGGTTTTCCTGTTTTGTGTGACTTTGGACAACAATGCACAGTTTGACTGGATGAGGCATCAACACAGAAAATCACAAGAATTTCTTTTGATTATTTTGAGAAAAAGAAGTTGAAATTCATTGGAGGAAACAATATGGCATGCTGTAGAATAGGTTTATGGATTAAATCTCCTTGGGTCCTTACAGACCTTTGTGCTATACAATGCATCGGATGGACAGCAGCCTGTGATCTGAGGAGAGCTGCTTACCACTGGTAAAGTACTGCAGAAGTAAATAAATCCTAGGCTGACTTATTTTCTTTTTTTTCTCATATAACTTTCCTAACTATTAGGAAAGCATAGAAACTGACCTTTAAAGCAATTCAATTTTTCTCCCAAACTTCAAAAGTAATTTTAGCTTAAAAAACAAGAAAACAAAAGGAAAACAAGTTTTAAAATCTCAAAGGGTGTTGTGAAAAGGGACTGCTGTCCTCAGCTAGCTCTATTATGCACTAGACAAAGGAATACAGCTTGCTCTGTCATACCTGTATTGATTTTGCAGCTAGAAAAATATAAAAACATGTTTCAAGCAGATAAACTCTATGTAGGAAAAAGGATTAAATAAAACCACATCTAGTACTCTGACTGTAGGTGTGCTTTAAAATCAAAGTCACCAATAAGAATTTATAAGTTCAAAAGATGCTAAGAAATTAATTAAGAAGTTAAACCCAATGAAATCTCTGCTCTACTGATACTAAGGGACAGACTGCTGGGGAGCCCAGCACTTAGTGAGGCTACTTTTTTAGTATCTAGTGCAATATTTGATGTACAGGACCCTTGGGTTGCATGTTCTACTTCCCCTTCCTTTTTTTTTCCCCCTCCTTACTGCAAAGATACACAAACAAGCAATCATCCAAATGGCATTGGCTTTAAAATGTAATACATATGTAATCGTTAATTAGTTCTATAACTAAAACCCATCTGTATGCTCATATAGATACCTGGGGCATGATGATTTCCCTACAGCTAAGCAGGAGGAAGGAGATATTTGAGGAAGATTTCACTGGTGGGGAATTCTCCAACTGGTTTATGTCATCATATATTGTGTATAGTTGCATACAGCCAAGGATCTGCTCCTGAGGAGGCAGAGTCATCTCATTTAGGAGGCAGAGGAGCAGATCAGAAGTACAGTGAGGATATCCAGCACTTCTAAGTCCTGAGGAAACCAGGGTTAAAATGATCCAACTTGTGATTTATTTGCCTTTAAAAAATGCTTTTTCCTTGCAAATTGAGCCTTCCATAAAAAGATCCTTCTGGCCATGAAGTCAGATGCCAATGAAGGAAAGCGCAGTGTCTACAGTGAAGAGCCTTGCTCCTGCTGGGAGTCTCACACATCCCAGGGACAAGTCATGGACACTACTCAGGAGCATCAGCACATGTCCAGGGCAGAGTAATCCTATATCTAGTCTTTACAAAGGGGCTGCAGAAGAATCTCTTCTACATGCTAGAAACTTTAGCAGGCAGAAGAACGAAGTGTCCAATAGTCAGTTTGATCTTTGACTTTTTAAAGCAATGTTTAAGCACTATAATGGATTACAGTTTACAACAGAGAGTAAGTAACTATTATTGATATTACTACAGACTTCTTTACCTGAACTTCAGAAACCCCATTTCACATTGTAGAACATTTGCTTTTAAACCAGTTCTTGCAGTGCTTCAAAAAACCAAGCAGTACTTGCTGTAAGTACCTTTTTTTCTGTTCAAATGCATGTCTGTGCCTGAGAATGAACTATTCTTAAACTATCAAGTCAAGGCAATGTCTTTTTATACTGACATATATACATATAAACTTGTATATAAAGGGATGTGAGTAAGATTTGTCAGATAGGAGTAGTGGAAATCAATATAAATGATACAAGGATAATGGCTGCATGTGTAATAGTCCATAGTGCATAATCCAAAGGCTGATAGTCCCTGTAATGTGCAGAGCAGTGGTGAAACAGCTCCCTGGAGTAGTCTAACCTCTGTCAAGTACGTTCCACACAAACCACTGCTGGAAAAGGCTTTTTCATTTTCACATATTTTAAGTAAAAGGATAGCAGAATTATTTTTGCATTGGGAAATGCATTACCATCTCAAATTAGATACTGGATGTAATCGAACCCTCCTCCTTGCCTCCTGCCAGGTGCTGTTTAACATCTCAGGCACCTTGCAAACTATACTACTCATAGGAAACTCAGGGGGCTCAATACCACCAAAGGCCATGCTCATCCTGACTCTATGGAGACTGTACCACTGTGCTGCAGCTAAAAACCTGGAGTAGATCCTTCCCTCTCAAGCTCACACCAGCAAAAGCTCTCTCCTGCTTTATTTCCTCCTCATGGCTTCTGCCAAACTCACCTCTACTCCACGCCAGAAGAGGAACATGGTTTCACAAATGCTGTATTGTGTCACAGGTGTTAAAAACAACAACCTAGTGCTTGGCCTGCATCTGGCATGCCCGCTGCATGGTACAGGTGGAGGGAGGGGTATAACAATTCAGTCGTAAAAAACCCTTTCTTCATTTGAACCAACTGAACAGTGATTTCTGATGGCACCCCAGGATTTTAGCCAGTCTAGTATATATATATATATGACTAACCTCAGCAGAGTGCCAGTTTGAAGACCATTACAATTTTATTGCAAACACCTTTGCTGCCCACCATTTCAATTTGGCATTCAGAAGGTAGTGAGGCTTCTGGAAAATGGTAACTGTGCATTAGTAAAAAAGAGGAGAGGGGGGAGTCAAAGAAATAATGCATGGGGAAAATGTAAAAAGAAAATAAATTAATACTCTAGTTTTCTTAGAAAAACACAGAACATTACATCAGGAGACCAGAAGTAAAATAGATGCCGAGCCAGTGCATAAAGCATGAATACTACCTGTCTATGCTTTGTAGACTTGGTAAAAAAAAAACAACAGGGAAGTATAATGTAAATTATAGGACAAAAGTTCAAATTCTGGATTTTAAAGTTTTCAGAGAAATGAAACTTACTATAACCACAGTGCGAGTATCAGCTGTTGAGTTTCATCCAATGCATGAGCCAGGAAATGTGTGCGGCTCGTGTAATGTACCTGCTGTTTTGGTGAGGTCATTATTTCTGTTTCCTTGCAGACCATTCTCAAACCATTCTACCTCTCTGTGAACAAACAGAGACTGGGCACAGAATTACCTGGTGTTTTTTTTTTTTTTTTTAACAAAGTCTGGCCTGAATAAACAGAAACAAATCAAATGCACTATGAGCACAGCAGAGTTAACCTTGGAAAAATTTTTAGTCTACAGCCACCCAAAGCTGCTATACCCCTCAGCCTCAGATTACAGATCTACTAAAATAATTCTACTGTAAACACTCAAGTAATGTATGCAAGTGCCATGACTGAGACTGCTGATATATTACAGCAAAAAACAGCTGCCACTGTTCGCCAGTCAGTCTGGATTCCTATCTGTTAAAAAGTTTCCATGGAAATAAAAGGTAATGATGCCACTACTGCATCAGAGGTTTTTAATTATTCCCAACACTTAGGCATCTTTAGCAGCACTCAGGTATGTTTGAATATGGGAATCTACTGCGTTTGTGAATGTGAAGGAAAGTCTTTTGGCACCCAGTCTTGCAGAAAGCTAGGGAGGATGAAGAACTCTTCACTCTCATGTCCATAAGAAGCTTCTCTGGAAAAGTAAGACCGTGTGCTGGTGGCGCTTCCACTTTAGGTTTATCAACCTGTTATAGCCCAGACAGGTGGAGTCAAAGGTTACAGAAGATTAATGGCAAAATGATCAATAACTCTAAGGTGACACTAACGAGAGTATCTTCTGTGAGTATGCAATAGATCTTTTATTCCCATGGGTGCCCAAATATAAAGAAGAGGCACTTAATTCTTAAATTAACTAGCAATTGTTTAGAACACACAGAGAAGCAAAGGGGCATCTTGTCATCAGGAAAACATTTGCTGAGAATAATGGAATGTAATGCTGAAGATCTGGCTGGGATTGCTGGGCTACTCTGCCCAGACCACACAGGGAGGCTTTTCAAAGTTTTGATCTCATTGTAACACTATTTTTTCTTCCAGTGTTGTGATGAAAAGCCTCCTTTGGCTGTACAGGCTGTGAAGCTTGATTTGAAGTCTGACACGGATCTGAAGTCACACAAAGGAAGCAGGACCAAGCTTTCAACATTTATGGTCAGTGGGAGGGAATCAAATACCCTGGTCCTGCAGCAAAAGAGAGCTGTTGGACTGCAGGTTGAAAGTTACAGGTTGAAGGTTTTAAACTCTTATTCTGACTAATACGCTCCTGTCTTGCCAGAAAAGACACTATTGAGTTTGTAGAATCTGTATATGCTCCAGGAATGAAAAGCACATTAGCAGCTTGTTTTAGATGTGCAAACTAGATTTCATAAGACTAGGGGAAAAAGTGTTCCTTTTTTCATGTAAGCAAGACACATTAAAAACTGTCCTCTGAACATTAACTTTATCTTATGCATTAGCAAATCTAAAATAAGGGAAGACAATTCTGAACCCATATTAAATTTCTATCTATGCGACCAGACCTAAAAGATTACGCCATTTTATTCCTGTGTCTGACACTAAAAAAACTGCAGAAGTTGCAGATGGCAGTAGTTTGCAGGGCAAAAGAAGTAGTTTTCACGTTCAAATAACACACACCTGATTTTCTGATTTTAAATATTGTTTTATCCAATAGTGCAATTCATCACTAAAGCTTTTCTGATGTGAATTCACAACTGACTTCTTCCCAGACACTTATGAGTCTGTACTGCATTCATTTAACATATTGTAAACAGAGAGCCATTGGGGAAAAAAAAAATCCCTTCCCAATCTCTTTTGCAGCAGGCTTGAAATATTTTTGAGCAACAGTTTAGAAAGTTATACATACAAATAGGGTCAGCCAAGAATCGAGTCAATAGATATGAGAGATGAAGGATAGACAACCTTCTACAAAACATGCCTTCTTTCTCAGTGTTTCATACACGTGCAAGGGAGAATCAAAATGAGGATATCACTGGCCCCAAAGATGAAACAGCTGTACTGTAAAAGAACTTATTTGACTTTTAGGAACTTTAGAGAGACCTAAAATTAGCTCCTTCCCTGTAACTCTTAAATTCTAAAATCTCTCAGGAAGAACATAAGATCCCAGCAGCACACTGGCTTAGCAGCTTTATCATCTTTTACTTTGTAACGCAACGTTTTCCTTTTCTGTCCACCCTGTCAGTCCGGGCTTTACGCTTGGCAGGAATCAGACAAGGACAGCTGGCTTCTGTATATTTAGGCATCTGTAATAAGATGCTATTTACAGAGGACATGCATAAGGATTGTTATTTGAAGGAAGGTGCCCAAATACCAGAGTCCATCGCCCAGCCCAGGTGTTCAGTCCCTGACCCCCCATGATATGTAGAATCTCATGTAAAAATAATCTCAATCTCATTTACATATCTGAGTATCACTTCATTTACATCTTGAATATCTTCTCGGTGAACTAGCAAGTCGCAATTCATAGTCTGGCCTTCTAATATCAAGCTCATTTCAGGTCTTCAACTGCAGCTAACGCCACTTCCCTTTACCCAAGTTGCACATCTGGCCAGAACTTAGAACACTCCTCAACCTGCAGCAGTGACTTGGTTTGTCTGGAACTGTGACAGTTTCTGAAAAATTGCATAATCTTGATTGACATCCTACTCTCACATCTGTGTCAGTGCTACAACAGTCAATAATATAAAAGCTGTATGGAAAAGGCTGTGGGCAATTCTCCTTAAACTAGGGTATCTCTCACGTCTCCATAAAAAATAGCAAATTTAAATTACAATCTTAAAATCTAATTCCTTTGAAATGTTCACAAGTGTTCAGGATAACAAGATCACCTATTACACAAAATTCTATACTGCCTTTGACAAAGAGCAGCTTAAGATGACAGCAAAAGTATAGTCCACTATGTGTGTGTGTGTGTGTGTGCGACCAAGGCAACACAAACTAAAGAATAAAATAAATGGGAAAGTTTGAAACTGATTGATTGGTTAGAAATGTCTGCCTCATTTCTTCCTGGAATTCCTCCTAATGGCTCTTGCCTCATACAACAGCGGAGACACAGCAATGCTTATTAAGAGGCACATGTTTGGGCCTGAGAAACACACACCGGACAAAGAGGGAAATTTTACCTGCCATTGC
Source organism: Gallinula chloropus (assembly GCF_964237585.1). Lineage (NCBI taxonomy): Eukaryota > Metazoa > Chordata > Aves > Gruiformes > Rallidae > Gallinula > Gallinula chloropus. Next base: position 68,646,806 of record NC_140088.1, on the reverse strand, counting down.
CACCCATCATGAACACGGCCAGTTTATCTGAAGCAGCCGGGCACCTGAAAACAAAGAGCTCATGGGCTCATTTACAGATTTCAAGGCAAATGCTAAACGTCAGCCAAAGACAAATACTAGCCACTGAATGGGAGACAAACTCAGCACATCTCTACTGTCTGTAGCAGCACCATGAGGAATATCTGTAACCATCATGGTCTAATGGATGCCAAGAAATGGAAGAGAGAAAAAACAGCTTGAAACACATGTATAGACAAAACTGAGTATCATGGCATGTTTTGTGTAAGGAGGAGATGACATTTTTGACAACTACATCTTTTACAATACAGTTTTGTGTAGAAATGAGAAGTTCTTGGGTAGGCGGCAGACAGACAGGACAGATGGGGCAGTGAGGTATTTGGACACCTATCTTTGCCCTTCACACATCAGGTGTCGGAAGCTGTGCATGATAATGAAAGCAGCCTGCATCGACAGAGTCCAGTAACTGACCCTGAAGACCAAGGTTATGAGCCCTCCGAGCAGCCTCCCCAACTGAGAAATCACTTCAGGAAATCAGAGCCCACACGCACATTTTATGACTAAAGGAGCATGTGTGCTGTTTATTGTTCCTAGCAAAAGAATCCTGTTAACCCTCAACATGATAAATGGTGCACCACTTAAGATGCTGTCTTCTACTATTTGGAAAAGAAAAAGATTACACTACAGATGAAGAGACTTGCTAAATCTTTGTTGTCAACACCCTTCACCCCGGATTCAGAGTCCATTGGCATTAATTATTAATTATTCGTACTTTGTCTTCCTCTTCATCACACTAATACATATCACCTCATTACCAGAAAGCATGAATCTGGAAATATCTCAAGGAGCATTAAAATTGCAGCTTTAAAACGTATACAACATGGAATCATATTAAGAGGGCTTCCCCCATAATGAAGAGGAACTTACAGACTTTGGGCACTTTAACTCATAAATGAGTAGGAAAGTTATATAAACCCAGCTAATATCAGATTAAGTGATAGCAAGATTAGTAAACTTTCTCTGGAAAAGATTTGAAACTAAATTTAATAAAATTTATTAGTTATTACAAAGCAAAGGCAGATTTGGGAAATTATGTTTCTTGCCAAAAATAGCATAAAGGAAGGATCAAGTGATCACCTACATGCAGCATTATTTCATAAAGGGTCATTACACACTTTGTGAATTTTTAAAAAAGTACCATTTTTGCCAAATGTTATACACTGTGTAGCTGAAGCTCCTACATTTTCTTTGAATTACATAGACAGTTTTGTACCTTCTATTCTGTCAAACAGAAAATCAACCAAAGTTTCTGAAAGTGACCAAACACAATGAAATCTTTATTTGCAGCTTGTGATGAAGTGAGAAGGAGCGGCAGAATTTAGGCTTCAACAACTGTGAAAACTGGTAGTGTGAAAAAAAAACCCAGTGTGGAGCCTAGCTTTTCCCTTGGAGTATAGCAAAGAGCTTGTAGTCAATCAGAGATGAGGTACTGAATTAACATCTCACATATAAAATAAGAATAGCAACTCCAGGTTACCTATGGGGTGTCAAGATTAAATTAGTGAATGTTTGCACTCCTTGCTGAAGGTACACGAGACTGTATAAGTACTAAGTATTACTAAAAAGAGGAATTTTCAAACCTTGGTAAACTCAGTTTATACAGTTGAAACGACCTGTATTTCTGCTAAATAATTCTCCAGCACTTTTACCAGTGTTTGCCACCATCTAACTGCAACAAGTGAAACCTTAGATTGTCTGTCTGAAGGCAAGAATATGATCTTTTGCAAACTATCAATAATAACATAGTGCAAGACAGAAGAGTCCAAAAGAATATTAGTATCTATTAATCAGGATGAAGGCCCCCAGTGTGTTACAATCTTTTAAACATTGGTCATGCTTGTTTAAGACTTTTTAGCTAAGAGAAAAAAGAAAGAGGAGAAAGAATTAAAATTTATGTTTGTTTCTTTCTTTTTAAAAATCAAATAAAGGAAGTGGTGGAAAAACCTAAGCCTGACATGTCTGGCCCTAACCCCATTTAAGTCAGTAATAAAACTACTGACAGCAGCACAGAAGGGTTTCACCCAGTGCATCAAATTCTTTTTTAGCATAACTCTACTGAAGAAAAGCGAGTTACGCTGGGTAACTCATAGGCGATTTGGAAAACAGCACGAACACTGAGGTGACAAAGGCGGCTGATGATACTCATTTGCCCAAGGTAGTGAAAAAGGAAAGCAGCTGTGTAAAGGTGCAGAAAGACCTCTGGCACTGACTGGCAGATGAAAGGGCTGGAGACATTGAACATAGATAAAGGTATAGCACCACACATGAGAAAAAACAATTTTAACTCTATATACAGAGAAATGGGCTTGGGCCTGCAGCTATTTGTCTAGAATAGAGAACTTGCCTTTAGACAGTCCTAGGAAATGCCTCCTGGGGGGCAGTTGTGAGCTTTTACAACAGGAAAAAGAACCGAAGACTGCTGCATGCTCCCACACGAGCTGACAGCTCACCCAACTAGTGATTACTTTGCCACCTAGAATCACAGAATCACTAGGTTGGAAAAGACCTTTGAAATCATCGAGTCCAACTGTAACTGTCCTCTACTAAACTATATCCTTAAGCACCTTGTCTACCTGTCATTTAAATATATCCAGGGATGGTGACTCAACCACCTCCCTAGACAGCCTGTTCCAATGCCTGACAACCCTTTCGGTGAAGAATTTTTTCCTAATGTCTAATCTGAACCTGCCCTGGCACAACTTAAGTCCATTCGCCCTCGTCCTGTCACCTGTTACTTGGGCAAAGAGACCAACACCATCTACAACCTCCTTTCAGGTAATTGTAGGTGGTAATAAGGTCTCCACTCAGCCTCCTTTTCTCCAAACTAAACATCCCCAGCTTCCTCAGCCACTCCTCATATGATTTGCTCTCCAGCCCCTTCACCAGCCTGGTTGCCCTTCTCCGGACATACTCCAGGACCTCAATATCTTTCTCATAGTGCGGGTCCCAAAACGGAGCACAATACTTGATGTGCAGCCACCAATGCTGAGTACGGGGCCGCAATCACTTCTCTGGACCTGTTGGCCACACTGTTACTGATACAAGCCAAGATTCCATTAGGCTTCTTGGCCACCTTGGCCCATTGCTGTCTCAAATTCAGTCAGCCGTCAAACAGCATCCCCAGGTCCATTTCCTCCAGGCACCTTTATAGCCACTCTGTCCCAAGCCTATAGCACTTCACAGGGTTGTTATGTCCCAAGTGAAGGACTCTGCACTTGGCCTTGTTGAACCCCATCCCGTTGGTCTCAACCCATCAGTCCAGCCTGTTCAGATTCCTCTCAAGAGCCTCCCTACCCTCAAACAGATAAACACTTCCTCCCAGCTTTAGTGTCATCCATGAACTTAATGAGGTAATATTCAATCCCTTCATCCAGGTCATTGATATTGAACAGAACTGGACCCAGGACTGAGCCCTCCACTAAAACATACAGAGAGTAAAACAAAACAAAAGAGCAAGAATGCTGGTGAGAGACATGGATCTGCATAAGGATCTGACAGAACCCCTCAGCCTAGAAAAATTCAACTCTGAAGTTAATAATAAAGATGTAAAAAAAAGCCAAGAATCATGAGGTGTACTCATGGGGATCAGGTATTCATGAATAAATTTAATACAATGACTGGTGGATTTAGCATGTGAGCAGACAGGGACAGATGCTACTTTGTGTGCCATATAAGCAGGCAGTGGCATCTATTTCCATGGTATGTCACAGCAACAAAAAGCGACATATCCACATCAGTTTAAAGGCTAACAGCAAAAAGCACCTCAAGGGACATTACAGAAAGACACACAACCTGCTGCATGCCTCCTGCTCTGCCTAGGCCAACTAAGTCACAGGCAGAAATCACTTCAACGTGAATGTGGTTCTGAGACAGTGTTAAGCACAGGCAGCATACTGAGGTGAGTAGCAGGGAAGTGACAAGATGCTCAGGTTCAGACCCGCAAGTCTATTGAAAGGGATTCATTAACTAGAGCACCTTAAGGCCTTTTCACAAGCTAACACATATGAGAATGAGGAGCACATATATTTGAAATGGTAACAAATATATTTTGTTGCACAATACTTTTTTTTCCTTTTAACTAAGCACCTAAGAAACCTCAGTGAAAAGCTGAATAAAGATGTGCCTGCTGGTTCACTTATTGTTTATTTTTTATCTGGACTAGTTATCTAAAAAAATTAATGAAAAATTGGTCTGAATATCTATTGTGCTGGAGTACAACTGCATTACTTCCAAACAGACCTTTTGTTCCGTTTGGTTTTTCCTGCTGACAGGACGACCCATTTTCAAGAAGGCAATCTGCTTTTCAACTGCTGCTGTCCTTAAAGAAGGTACGGCAAGGCAGCAAGGAGTAAACATCCCTGTGTGTGTGCAGCTGTCTGCAGGAATCGTGGAAGCACAAAACGGAGAGGGAAAATCGCCGGCAAATTTCTGGCTTCCTTCTGTCTAATTGTGGTTTAATAATTTGACCACTAGTTATCTTGCCCATCAACTGCCCTCCGTGGCAAAACAGCCCCCATGAGTCAGGCACATCATCTCAGCAGGACACGGTTGCTTATAAAACTGAAATGCTTAATTTAATAATACTTCAGGACAGTTCCTCAGCTGATGTAAACATGCACAGTCGCACTGAAGTCAGTCAATCTAGTTCGATTTGCTTTAGGCGAGGAGCTGGCTATCTGTTCATAAACATCATACTAAAGAGCCTTTATTTATGCACTATTGCAAGGGCAGGAAAATCCCTCACTCCCACTGGGTTGTCTCTCTGCATGCCAGAGTTTCTCAGAGCTCCGAGCTAATTTGAGGAAACACGATTAGAGAGAGTGTCATAGCTGCAAAAGGATCTGTAATTCATCACCTGCAAAACAAGGGTAGTCAACCACTGAAAAATGCATGAGCTCTTCTGAGCTTTTTGAGCCACGTGGAGCAGTGGATCACAGCAGCACATATCCCAGATTCCTTCCCTCCCTCCCAGGTTAGTGACAGCAGGCTGTGAGCAAAGCTCTTTCTCTGCAGAGATCCCGCATCCTTTCTGCGTCCTTTGCACAACAGCACAGTTTTTCCAGCAGTCTTACTGACACCCATTTAGAGCATTTTAACATCAAGATCAGCACCCTGAGTCACGTCACATGTGGATGTCTAAAATCCTTGTGCATGAAACATATTGGACCAGGATCTCCATCTTCCCGACTTGGTAATCCTTAGCTTCAGTCTTACTTTAGAAGCCTCTGGGAGCCACTACCCCAGCTAAACCAAGCCAGCAGGTGCACTTGGGCCCTACCTACTGGAATGAGCTCTGCAGGGACAAAGGTAAAGTCTGGTGTCTAGAAACCAACTCGCTTGCACACACACTTGGTGCTGGGAGCCAGAGTCTGTTTAGGACTGCTGAGCTGATGCTGAGAAGCAAATCCAGGCACCTGAGGACCTGAAAAACACAGAAGCGAGCCCCTCAGACACCAAAATGTTCTAGATACAAACTAGACAGTGAGCTCTCAGGATAGCAATTGAAATGTGGGTCTCAAAATCCATATTTGTATTATTTTTGACAGTCAGTTTTGACAATGGAAATTATTAGTCATTTGGGCCTGAATCATTACATATGTTTAGAAGCCCAGCTCTGGAAATTTTTGTGATCTGAACCTCAATTTGAGCCAAATACTGTGTTCTATTCCACAAAAGATTTCTAGGCATTTTTAACCTGGTCTTTGCTGCTAAGCAAACAGCATGGCAGAGAGACTACATGAGAATGGTTCCTGAGCAGGTACTTCAAAATGAGACAGTGCCACATCAGTTGCAATTGCTTTAAGAAAGAGACCTTGGAGGGAATTTACTAAATGAGAAGCACACCTGTTACACAAATATTTTTAAGTGGGACTTTTTAAAAAAAATCCACTATTGGTCTTTCATCCTTGAAAACAAAAAGCTTATGCTGTCATCATTGCAGGTATGCGTTCAAAGTAGGGATTACATATGTAAACACAAGAATGAGTGGAAACCATGGAGAAAGTGGGCTGCAGAAAATACTACATGCTCTAATGCCATCTACTTGGGCTTATTGAAGTACAGCAGGCTGTACTGTCAATCAATGCGATCAACATCATTGTATGCCCTGGGGTGTGCCATGCATGGCAGATGTTCTGAGGACAATCTGATTCTCTCTCAGCATTGTGTGCTGCCTAACGGATCTGTATGTGCATGCACAAGTCTCAGCCTATTATATTATTAAACCCCAAAATACCTTTTTAGACATGGCATGCACAAAAACACTGTGAGAGGAAGCTTAGGAAATAATCAACAAGAAAAGAGCTCAAGGCAAAAGAACCCCACAACTCAACAACAGCCTGCCTGTCCCATCCATGATCTCCCAAGCCCTGGCAATGTAGAAACAAGAATTTGAAGAGGAGATAAGAAGGGTGTGTATTTCTTGATGACCATAGAAGTGATGACTTTTTCAGACTGGATATACACTATAGATGGTGTGATGATTATTAATCCTGTTTTAAGAAAGGTGATTCATATAGCTTGTGAACATACAGTGGCAGTTGTAAGCACTGAGCTTGAATCTAAACTTTTTTTTTCCGGAGTATGCTTTGAAGACCTTTTCAAAGAAAGGTCTCACTGATATATTAATGTTTTCACCATCGGACTCAGTTGATCTGACTCTGATCTTAGGTAGCAGCTGTGGGAGGCAGAAGAAAAACCTTCTGGATCAATGTAGTAGGAAAGTTGAACCTGGTAGCCAGTGTGAGTGGTTAAATGAAACCACATGCACTCTGGATCACAACTCAGCTAATGTTTGAAATAAAGCTAATGATACATGGAAGTACCTGTGTAAATGATGTTGCATCTATTTTTATAAAAATTATTAGTGAAACACAAGAGATTCCAAATTAGAAAGATTATTTTGATTTAACACACATTTTTCTCCCTAGTGTCCAGAAAGGTGTTAAACCAGAGTTAAGTATTCTCAATTTAAAAGTAGGTATTTTGTGGTAAGCAGTCCCCTTTAAAGGCTGTGCACATGCTCCTGCTGGCTATTAGCTTCTGGTTAGCAGATTCTGAATTGCCTTCCCAGAGCGAAATGCTTATGTGAGTCACAGCTCATAATATTGCTTATTCAGCTACATCTCTGTAATGTGAACTAATTGACTTAAGTAACGGCATTACAGGACTTTGGTGATGACAGTTTCTTCTCTGGCTGTAGCCCCTTGTCATCAATTATCAACTCACACTAATCACTATTATTGTCAAAACTGACATCAGTATATAGCAGTGTTTACCTTACTCCTGGTTCTTATTTTGAAAGACTCATTTACATATGGTATCTGTTTTCTGCATTCATACCTTGTTCCCATTATTCACTGTTCCCTCTTCCCCATTCTAATGTCTTCTTCCTATATCAGCCATAACCTTCCTTCATTTTTTTCTTTTTTTTAATTTACAGTGCTGTCATTTTCAGCACCGAACCACAAATGTGGGTCCCCTAGTTGTCTACTTTCCTCTCCTCCTCCTAATCAGTCATTACCATAACAGGCTTCTAGTCATCTTGGTTGTGTTTGTCCAACAAAGGTGCTGGAGAGACTCAAAAGCCTCTCAGCAGAGGAGCACTGAGCTGCTGAAGTCCGAGTGACTGGAAATGAGGGAAAAGCAATGGCTGACTGTGGCTTCACCTTGCACAACTCTGCTGAAGCATTCAAATTTACATCGTGGTGCTGCGGCTGATATAGTACTGGAGATTTTACAGCAGCAGTATATTGATGCTATAAATAAGATAAAACACTGTTCCTGTTAATGATGAGGCTTAATAAGGAGGAAGACATTAAAAAAAAAATCTTTCAAACCCCCGTAGTGTTTCTGTGTTTTGTTTATTCTCTTACTCCCTAAAGATTTCTTCAATATTTCATTTCTCTTATGATTTTTATCTCTGATACATTTACTATCTTACTTTCTTCTAGGCCTTATTTTATACTAGCCTTTTCTCCTTTACATGCCATATTAGCACTATTAGTTTTTCTGCTACCTTTCCTGTTCTTATTCTTTCAACACCTGTTCTCCTGCTTCCACCTTGCTAAGCGTTGTATGACACTCGCTGCCTTCTTGTGCCTTCTTTATCTGTTTTGTCTGTCGGAGGGCACCACAGTACAAGAGGGACACAAAAGTACTGCAGAGTGTCCAGAGGAGGGCAACAAGGATGGTGAAGGGTCTGGAGGGGAAGTCTTATGAGGGGACGCTGAAGTCCTTGGTTTGTTCAGCCTGGAGAAAAGAAGACTGAGGGGAGACCTCATCATGGGCTTCCTGGCGAGGTGGGGCAAAGGGGCAGTGATAGAACTTCAGGGAATGGTATGAAGTTGCAACAAAGGTTTAGGTTGGATATTAGGAAGAGGTTCTTTCCAGAGAGGGTAGTCGGGTACCGGAACGACAGGCTCCCCAGGGAAATGGTCACAACACTGAGCTTGACTGTTCTGTCCAACAGAAGGTGGTGGCAACAAAAATACAGCATATTGGGGGGCTCCTCCTTGACAGGGAAAAGCAAACAATATGTTACTTCAGAGCTGATGGCTGACTCCATATATTTGCGTCCTTCTTATGCAAGGTTTTCCTGTATTTCATTTAGATTACTTATTTCAGAATACAGCTGCTAAAGATACACATAATTACCGTCATTTAGCATGCACACCCCGCCCCCCCCAGCATCAGGTTCTAGTACTGGGTGAGAACTTGTTTGGCTGAATTCAGAGAATATACGTAGCTGGCTCTATTATGCAAAAATAAACTATGAACCAAAGAGTATCTGAAAAAAAATTAAGAATGCCATAAAGGTGAAGATGGTCAGATATGTAACCCGGACTGACTGTTTTCTTCCAACCAAGAACTGGTTGGAAGAAACCAGCACTGGTACCCTTTTGCAGATGACAGCATCTTTCACTCCAGTCCTCCCCACGGGCTTGTGAGGCACTCCTTCCAGACAAACTACTCGCAGTGCACACGGAGGGGCTGCTGCTAACAGGATCTTACCAGTATGAGCAGAAACTTCAAAGCCTGACCTTGGCACTGGCACCTGGCTGAACTCATCTCTCCTCCCAGCCACTGAGCCCACTGAGGTTCTCCTCCTTGGTGCAGCAGCTGGGAAGCAACAGAGGAGGCTATGGCAGTTGCAAAGAGCTGCAGTCCTCCTTTCTGCCTGGGCTTTTCAGAAGCAGTGATAGCTGAGGTTTACACAAAGAAGTATTTCACAGTGTGCTGTGAAGTTGGAAAAATAGGCCTTCAGTCAATCACATCCTGCCTGAACTGAAAGCAACTGCCTTGAACTCAGCTTTCCTAACGTCCCCCCATCCTCAATAATTTGACAGCACCCCCAAAACTGTGCTGCTCCCTTACACAACTTCCGCCAGAGAGCCTAACCACCTAAGCCTGAACTTCTCTCTACAACAGCAAAAATGCTGCCAATTCTAATATAAACAATTCTATTCAAGCACCGTGTCAAGCACTTGACTGTGGATTCCTCCCCAGTGCTATTGGCCACCATCCCCTCACAGGAAAGTGATACGAGTAGCATTTTTCTAGTTTCTTACCTTTTTTTTGGTATTTGAATTTCTATTGCAGTGCTTTTGAAAACAACCAGTTTTTAAGAGGCACCACTGACAGGCTCTGCATCCGTTCTCTCTGATTATCATGATTTAGAAAGCCTAGACAGAGCTGAAGGAGCCAACGATAAACCAGACAGTCCTGCAGACCAGGCAGGGTCAGCTGTGGACTTTCCTTGTAATCAGTGCTGAAAGGGGCAAATGACTTTTAATTTACTGCAATGCAAGAATTTTGTGCCAGTCTTCCCAGACAATAGAGTTACATTATACATACTGATAATTTTTGCTTCCAAAATGACCCCTATGTATCCAGCACAGCTGAGGGAAAAGGAGAGAAAATAACCTGCAACACTGATTGAGCAAAGACCCTGGAGATTTAGTGCACAGCTTCCAGTGTAAAGTGTCCTTCAGCTGCAAAGATGGCTTAAAACATTCTTGGTTTTATCACCTTTGCAGCTTGGTCCTGCACATACATTGCACCTAGACTGCATCCTCCCCATGGAGCTAATGCAATTTTTAAGTGCATGGACTGAAATTATTGAGGTTACAAAAACCCTTGGGATGGGGAGAGAGGGATGGAGGGAGAAGAGAAAGCAATGAGGAAATTGGTGCAAAAATGTCATTTACTGACTGTGTTCATCTAGCACCCCCTCTTTTGGGGAGTTTATAACACAATTCTTTTGGAAAATGCTTTGTGAACTCCTGATTGCTATTGTGTGAGTGTTCTGGTAGTTAAAGATTATCCTCAAGACCCACATACTTTGCAGACAGGTTCTTGTAAATGACTCAAGAGTAGCACAACTCCTGTAAATAAGTATTAGTTTCCATATGTGCACACAGGGAAAAAGAGGAAATTAGGCAAGTTGTTGAAGGCCGCAGCGGGAAGCGGTGTCAGGTTTAAGGTTTGAACTCCAGAAGACTCTGAATAACACATTTGTCTTCAGACAGCAAGCTCGCATTTCTATCAATTTATTTGGAAGTCCTGGAATTTCTCTCAGTCAATCAGCTCACTCTCCCACTCACCTTGTCTTTAAACAGCTCCAGATTATATTCTTTGTGCCTGCGTGTTTTCCTTCCCTGTAATGAGATGTAGAGACACTACTGAAACTTGCAAGCTCCTCAGAAGAAAAACAGCTTGCAGAAGTTTGAAACATGAGTGAAATGTTTAGCAAGCCCCAAATCATTATCTCTGCAACCACGGGTCTAAAGGGCAAGGTTGTTACCTGTATAATGCAAACTGATTTCATATATATTTAATAGATTTTGTCAATTTGACCAAGTAAGTGTCAGATAATTAGAGACAGTTGTACAAAAATGTTGCAGCTACAGTATAATTTCGGTGATTTTTTTTAGGAAGTTGAATGTTGAAGAAGATTAGGCAAAACAGAACTTTTTTTTTTCCCTGTAATTACCCTTTCCTTCACTGCACCTTTACCACAACTTCATACGGCGTGGAAGGATGCTTTATTATTTCATCTGTTTCCTGTCACATACCAAACCTTGGCTTATGTACAGTGCCTCCCTTCTGGAGGTGGGGAGGAGAAAGGGGCTGCTGGAGGTTTTATAAAGATCCAGGGTGACAGGGTGGTCACAGGAAAAACAGCACCTGACTCCTAAGATTTAAACTGCAGCAGTCCAGAGGGATGCCATCTCAGGGAAAAAAAGTGAGACACAGCATAACCACGAAACCCGTGCAAGGCAGCGAGTGACAGACAGCAGTGTCAGCCTCGTCCTGCACAACAGCAACAAATGTCGCCACAAGGACTGTCCACGGACTTGTAGCAGCCACATCTGTACCTTTTCCTGATGGAAAAGAAGCCTTTGCTTGGCGAGACTGCTATCCATTTTGATTTTCCAGGGTGACCTCCACAACACTGATGGTTCCAGCCTGAGCTTGAAACAGTAGTTTTGATACGAAGACCCGTACAGTTAAATGACATATCATAAAATAAGGTAATTTATAAGTGTATAATACAAGAGAGGATTATGGATCGCTATACTTCAACAGGAAATTCATGGGCGTACTTCCCTGACATATCAATTTGAAGCCCATGCCTCCGGATGACTTTTTCCCCTCACTGTTTTTTCTCAAAGCCTGGATGTCCTTTAAAGGAAGCCATAATAAAACTAATTTCTATCATCACCAAGGGCACTGCAGATGAAAAATGAGAATACAAGTTGAAATGAACATAAATATTAGATGCTAAAATATATCACTGTTCAGAATGCAGTAGGGACTGAGCATTGTGCAGTCCTGCATATATTCTTCAGCTTGTGACAGTCATTTCTGTTACTTTCAGGAAGATAAATAGCTCGTTGAGTTCAACTATATAATCAGTTAACACGTATAGGGTACAAATCTCAATGAGAAAGTTGCATTTTCTCTTGCTAGATCAATCTTTATGGAAACAAATAATCCATAAGAACTTCCAAACTATGAAATGTAAGACGAGCTGCATCTAACCTCAGACTTAGATTTGAGAAACAAACACAAAATCCTGTTACTAAAAAGGAAAGAAAATGAGAGATGAAAGTAAAAAGCTTGATTTTCATAATGATTCACTACCTATAACATGAAGTGGAGCTGTATCAAGTTGCTATTTAGTACCTCAGAGGCTGGAGGTGCTCTTAAAATTGCACTGGATGTGAGATGGTGGCTATCAGATTTTGTTGCTTTGGATCTAAAAATAAGGGTTTCTCTTCATATTAATTTCATATACATTTAAGCCTGGCTATGACACTACATATGGGATTGGGTCCAAATAAAAAAAAAAAAAAAGAAAAAAGATTGAGCTATGATGTAGTTGTTTTGCCTAGGAAGTTTTATAGAATCTATTTAAGAGGAAAAACCATACCCTTTTGGTCTATTTTCTTCTACTCTCTGTAACAAGTGTTTTTCTGTGTTAATTTATTTTTTCTGTGTTAATATAATTTGGAAAAACCACTCAAGAACTTCAAAAGAACACCTGAAAAGACTATTTGACCCATAAACAGACCATTTTTACAATCAAAATTTACTTACATTTTTTCTGTGTTTAAGCAACATACACAACAAGAAAGAAAGTCTGGAATAAGGCTGTGATTAGCAAAAGTAACTAATTTCCAAACTCCTTCTAGTTTGAAGAATATTTACACACTTTTTTTTTAATTTGTTTTAGTGTAGTTACTCAGGAAGATGTTAACATGGACGAGAAAATACAGTGATGAAAACATTTAGGAAGAAGAAGATTTCACTATCATTTTCCTTGTGATTTATTTCATTGATTTGACAATCACTGGAATGTTTTAGCAAAGCAAGGAGAGATGAAGATCTGTGCCAACATTCTTGGAATATCCCAAGAAAAAAACCAGAGATGGATAACACACTTAGATGACTGGTCATGAAGTTCAGCATAACTACTGATCGGTCTAGGAAGGGCTTTGCTGCATTTCTTTTGGGATGTATCTGGACTCAGAAATACGGTGAGTGCCCAAGTGCATGGTGGTTTCTGTCTGAATCATCTGGTACATAAATACACTTAAGAAATCCAGTCTTTTGCACAAGGCAACTGAGTTCTGTTACCATTTCTCATGCTGAGTAGTACCTCACATATTTTGGAAGTAGAGAGGATTACCAGAGTAAAGAGGATAATTTAGGAAGAACAGTCACAGCAATGTGAAAATTGGTGCACCTTCTGGTCCTTATTTATAGTTTTTAATGGGACTGCAAGACACATTCAGAAGAAACAGGAGCTGAAAAACCTTAACCCAAAATTTGCTCTGCTGCCAAGTATGGTCTTGCTTGTGCAGATGATGAGTGCAGCCTCAGATCCTGTCAGCACAGCAGGTTCTGCCAGATCTGAAAATCTTCAAAAATCAGAAGCCTACTCAAGGAGAAATTGAGAAAAATGCTTTTATGGTTCTCTAATCCATAAAAGAATTTTCAGACCAGATTGTCTAACCCTACTCTTCAAGTAGCACAAGATGCAGAGGGAAAAACATATTTGATAAGGGGCCGTGTGAGAGTATATTTATACAAGGTAATACACGGTGCTAAATGTAGGGATAGTAAGTTAGGCTAAAAGTAGAATGTTGCAATGGAGAATTTTGTGACCAAATAGGACTATTAATATGCATAATTTTAGGCATATAGAATAAAGTAACCTTACACCACTGACATTCAGCTCAAAACTTCATTGAATTAAGTCACGGATATTATGTGAACCTGATCTTTTAGTTTTCAAACGTGTTCCTAGCTGTAACAAGAACAGAAGGGTTTTTTTGGTTGATTATTACATTACAAGAGTTAAATGGAAAAATTACTCATAAACTGGTAGTCCATAAGGGAATTTAAATGGAGTGTGGTACGGAAGGTAAATTGCATGCTGTTGTTTGACTTTTTATAGCAGGAAGAATTAAATGAAATTAAAAAGTACCCTCAGATAACATTTGAATGGAGGAAATACATTTTGCCATAACAAGTCTTATTCACAATATGCATGGCAAGAAGTTCTTGGAAACATATGCCGCAGCGATGGCAGATGCCAAGAACCCTTCATTACTGCTATTCATCTATAAACAAAAATCAGCCAGCCTCCTTGAACTAAAGGAGTATTACTTAGAAATCATCATTCATCACCATCCCTCATCAACCCAGGTGACTGATAACTGAGGTTATCTCTAACTGAATCCACAGTATAATTACTTGTAAGATCTTGAGCTGTAACAGCATCTTACTCTCAAAAAAAAATCTAATAAAACATCAATTTAAACTGGGCTTGAGCGTGGAAACAGCACCAGACACAGCAACAGTGGCGTCTTTGCAGGCACAGGTAGGAAACAAATGAGCACACTTGTATTTCTGAATGCAAAGTCTCAGCAGCAGTCTCCAAGCATCAACCAGAAGGGGCTGCAGGTGTACGTAGGAAACTCTTGAGCTCCGGTGCCTGTTGTCTGAAGGCCCTTGCTGAGCCATGCTTGCCTTCCCAAGCCCCAGAGTGGTGGCACTTCTCACGAGACTGTGGACACAAACTCTTGCTGACCCTGGGGTACCCCAGCAGTTGGCTCCTGACAGAAATACAACAGCACAAAACCCCACTACTTTTTCAGCTCTGTTCAGTAATAAAGACCCTATCTATGCTTCCTTCACCCCTCCCTGTTACTGCAGTAACATTGAAGATTTTAGCATTCCTGCCCTATACCTGTGGATGTTTTTCAGCTTGCATCCACAAAACAGGGACTCAGCAAGGAAGACTGTTTGCAGTAATAACAACAACATTATCATCATCTAGATTGAGCTGTACTGCAGCTTTTATACAGACATTGCAGGTGACTCTCACTCAATGTCTGTCAGGGGTCTGGACATGTGACTAAGATGATAAAGATGATGCAAGAGGAAGGTCACTAGTTATTGCCATATCTCCCTAAAAAAACCCCAAACAAACCAAAAATCCCCAAGAAGCCTAAACCAATGTGTGTAAAAGTAGACAACATTGGGTTGTGACTGTAGGTAGGAGAAAGGAGAGAGTGAGGTCCTCAGGACAGAGGTAGCTTGCATACAACATGAATACCAAAACACAAGGTTTTCCAGTTGATGTTACATACCTGACGCATTGTTTTCCCTCCAAGCATGCAGACCTTATCAAGTAAAAAATTATCAGTATCAACTGCTAAGTGGCTATAGAAAATAAGCACTTGCATTTCTAAAGACCAGACATTGGACTACATTTTCACACAATTCAATTTCCATGTAACATGAATGAAATGCGTAGATTACACAGGGTACCTGTGCGGTTCAAGGTATGGGAAAACCCACAGCAAGTTGGCATCTGGGAAAAATTGTCTTTTGCTAATCCAAACCAGGGGACACACAAGAAATACACAGAATTTCACAGGAGGACTGATTTTCAGAGTTCTCATTTGTAACTTTGGCTATCCATTTTGAGACGAAAAATAACTATTCATATTCTGCTGTGTATATAGATATATCTATATTACCTACACAAGTGCCTGCAGCTTCCTATGCAGGCAATATGTAAATTGATTTAGCATTGTTGAGATTTGCAATAATTTGCGTGCACTCCTAAATGGAGTGAGGGATAGAAGAATATCATAGCATATTCCTCATTCCTGCAACATTTCAATGTGACAATGTCACTCAGTCACATACACATTAATTGGTTACAAGTTAAGCACTGACTTTACAGAGATTAAAATTCATATATATCTAAAATTTTAATTTGTATACGTTTCTTATTTTTGTTATCTTTATATTTAGGACACCCACCCACCACATGTCACACAGTTTTACTATGTTCACATAAAAATATTTTTATCTATATATTTTCAATCTGCCACTAAAAGAATCACAGCTACTCCAGATACTCACAGGGCTTCAATAGAACACACAAGAGAAGGGAAATCAGTTGATAAATTTTTATGTTCAGGGCCTCATGCAAAGAGAAATTATTTAGGAGAAAATAATTTGGTTGACTTTTTAAACCTCCACTTAACCCTTTTTCAGAGTAGCATCCTGAAAAATGTACAGGTTCACTGCATTTCAGAAATGAACTGCTTTTCTAACCAGCCACCTCAGACAAGGTAAACATATACATACATTATTATTTACAATCTGGTATTCTTGAAAACATCAGTCTGGATGAGTCCTTCACTCTGCACTTTGTATCCAGGTAGTAATAGTTCATCAACAAAAGAGTGACTGATATAATTACACAAGACAGAAAAAACTGTGCCTAGAGAGCTTCTGTCCTCTTCATCTCAAATCTGAGATGCGAGTGATAAAGAGCTGACACAATAAAAGACTGAGCACTGCAAGGAGAGGTTACAGGAATCATTTGCCTCTCAGTCCAAACCTGCAATTCAAACCCAGACACTAGCTACCACTTCAACCAGGAGGGACATGTGCTTTCACTATCCTTGAACACCCTAAGCACTGAGGCTCACACCTGCATACCTCTGCTACTGTTTAGGCTGAGCACTGACCCCTGCTCAATCCCTCTTTACCAAAAGAATCTAAAAAAAAAAGGTTTTGGTGATTTCCTCCAGGCTGTGGAGCCTGGCTGGACACAAGTGCCTCTCTGCAATCCTGGGTGAAGCTCCAAACTGACAGGAGGAATACTTACCCACCACTGAAGAAGTGGGTTTGCTTCATTCCCTTAGCAGCTCTCCCTGCTTGCAGCTCAGCTGGTTTGCATTCAGCTCCAAGTTGCCCTAGTCCTCCTACGCTTTTTTCAGGAGTTGAGGTGCTCAGCATACAGTTTCTCTTCAAGGGGCCAGGACCTGAAAGTTTAAAAGTAGAAGATTTGAAAGTCAAATCAAAGTTTTTTCAATACTTAAAACAAAACCTCATGAGGGATGCAATGTCCTAACTCCTACTATGATGTTTTATGTGTATCTTCTTCCTAATATGACCTTCCTTTATCTCTGGTCATTTCAAGCCTATTTTTTCACAGAAAAAATTTGAAGTTATTAGTTTTTAGGAAAAAAGATACTTAAAATATTTTTAAAATACCAAATTATTTTCCAATTTTTTCTGCTCATCTCCCTCCAGCTCCATGTGTCTCTGAGCAGAAAATAGAAGGACAAAGATAGAATCCATCTTTAATTTAATTTAGGTAATAAATCATTTTATCACAGTTAAATGGTCAGAACTTGCAGGGAGAAAAAGTCCTATTTTAATAAAGACTCTCTCCTTGCCAAGGTTCAAAAACAAGGTGCACATCAGAGACTTGTTCCCAGCTCTTCTGCTGGTAGCATCGCATTTCAGGGCTTGTGCATGTTTATGGTTCGTGGAGAAATAATTTGCTCCTGTAGCATCTGCTCTGAGCATGGCAGTCACAGAAGGTGAGAGTGTCATCGACAGGAGAAGACAGACACATGAACGAGGGCCTGACTGAAGTTGAAAAGCAAACTCGTGTCCTTGGCAGTATGAGGAGTGATTTCCGAGGGGACAGGTACTGCAGCATGATAAAAATAACAGTTTCATGAAGGATCCTTAAACTCAGGCAAAAGATTATTGGCAAGAAGAAAAATAAAAAAAGTGGGGGGGAGAGGCGGGGGAACTTTCCCGGGTAGAAAACAAGATTGAAATTATACCTGTAGTAGGAGGACTAATTTTGAATTCAGTACATGACAGCGTGTGGCTCCCTGTTGCCTGGCCTATTGAGGCAGATACAGCATGATTTTACCTGCTGCTCTAAGCTCCATCTGAGGACATCTACCCACTTGCAGGAGTCACGTGGCTCTGCTTGTCCTTCAGGCATAAAATGATATGCATGCTATTCAGAGATCAGACGCTGCTGAAATCTGATGAATTAATAGTTTAATTCTGCCAAACTACCCTTGAAGAGACTTTCATTTCATGGAGGAATTTAAAAGGGGTTTTGCTGCTTTTGAAATATTTTGTTTGGTTAAGAAAAAAGCACTTGCTTTTAAAAATCCATTGCTGTACCAGGACACTTAGCAGCTTCTCCAGTGGGCCCTTACCCTCTCCACAGAAATCATGGGGCTATCAAACTTTAATGCTTTTGTTTTGTTTGTATTGAATTTTTGGCTTTCTCTGAGCCCTGCTGTATGCTGAAACAACAGTCATTTTGATCTAAGCATTACTGCAGCTCATTACGGATATGCACACTGTGTTCTCTCTTATTTTCCTTAAAGCAAACTGAAATATCTAAAATTAATTTAAATTGAAATATGTATTTGCTTTTCACTCTTCAAGGGAAAAAATCCAACACAAACCCTCTAGGATAGCCTTCAATTTAAAATAAATGGATTTGTTTTGGGGTGCAATATGTGTCTGGACCATGGTTGATGTTGTGTGCAAAGAAAACTCATTAAAATGTCTAGGCAGACTTAACTTGAAAAGTAGCACTCCGAAAAGCACCAAATTTATGTCATTGCTCTTCTGCTTCCCAGAGAAGTAGATGAGCACATAAAGAGAGAAGCTGTTAAAAATCCAAACCAAAACATGGTTTAGAGCATGGGCTTCTATAATACAGACAGCGGAATACCTGTGTCCTTTAAAGCCGCAAAATTACTTTTCAGAGGTCCTTGTGCTCCTAGACATCAGTATTGATGAATATATAGAAAATGAGACCTGTTCTTGAAAAACAAAGGTTACTTTTTATGATCACCCTGGGCCACAAAAATGAGCAAAGGGCTGGAGCAGCTCTCCATTGAGGACAGGCTGAGTCGGGCTTGTTCAACCTGGAGAAGAGGAGGCTCCGGGGCGACCTTATAGTGGCCTTCCAGTACCTTAAAGGTGTCTATGAGAAAGCTGGGGAAGAAATGTTCATGAGGGCATGTAGAAATAGGATGAGGAGTAGCGGTTTTAACTAGAAAAAGCTAGATTTAGGTTGGATATCAGAAAAAAAATTCTTCAATATGAGGGTGGTAGATCACTGGAACAGGTAGCCCAGGGAGGTACTGGAGGCCCCATCCCTGGAGATATTCGTGGTCAGGCTTGATGGGGCTCTGAGTGACCTCATCTAGTGAAGGTGTCCCTGCTTACTGTAGGGGGCTTGGACTAGAAGGGGCCTAAAGGCCCCTTCCAACCTAATAGATTTTATGACTCTGTGATTCTACGGTCACAGAATCACAGAAGTTCAGCAAGCCATCAGGAGACAGTTAGAGGAGAATTGCCGAGCCAAAGCACCAGTTCGATTGTAGCAAAAGCGTTTTCCCCGAGGTTACTTCCCAGATCTATGAGGTGTACAACAGCTCTCTTAGACAAATAAGGGATGTTTTTATGCAATTTGCATATATATACTGCAATCTTACTTCTCACCTGTCAAGGTTAATTCAAACTGAAAAAGTCCTAACAAACCGCGACATGTGGCAGAGATAGCTCATATAGGCCTGATTTTCCTAGCTTTTGGACAGCTATTAATGCCCTTTTATATTTATTTAGTATTTAATATAAGCCCACTATGATCCTAGAGTCAAGCATGATTGATCATTATGAATTATGTATTAATAATGATTAATTGTGATGATTAACTGCTGCTGCTCAAGTCAGTGACAACTATAGTTGTCATTGTTATGTTAATTTGCAACACTGTAAAAATGATGATGAACCAAATTGACTTCATTTACTTTAACATAACCTATACTCTGTTTTAATTATTGTAAATTCTGTTCAAACAGTTCTATAAATACCTTGCTGAAAATTATGTCAACCTCCATTCTCCCCATTCCTATACTATCAGTCGAGCTTATTAAAATCAAGGTCAAAACATATGTCTTTCTAAGATAATTTATATGTAACAATATATTATCCTTCTTTTCTATTATTTAGGAGCTGAAAAGGGAACACAGCTCAATCCAAAATCTCTGAACAGGCCCAGCACCAGGAATTACTTATATTACCAGCCTGGATGAGAACTACCCATGCGTTCAACCCAGAGTGAATGTGATGACCCCTTTAAAAGTCCAATGCTACAGGAAATGAGCTGGTTACCAAAAACTTGAAGTTCCCACTCTTCTAGAAGGTAGCCACTTGGAAAACCAAAAATCGTGCATCTGCCCTGTGTCTGTTGCAGGTTTCAGAAGGCTGAAAGAAGGTTATCAGAACGTTTTGGCGGGACATTAAAGAAAGGGGGCATGCACACAGACATAGAGTGCTCAGGGTCCAGAGGATTGCTGGTAGGAGGTTAAAAGAGTGACAATCCTCATCGATTCCACCAACCATGTGTCAAATGACACAGAAATTTTACTTTAAGGATCAGACCACCGTTGTTGGTATGAAGTAGTTCATGCACCATAGTATGAATAAGCAATACCTGAGCAGTGGCTTTGACATAGAGCATCTGGTGTTTTCTGTGAGGCTGAGCAGCTGTCCTGAAACTACTTTGTCATACTACAAGCAATTCCAGTGACAATCATAACAGGAGGAAGAAGAAGGGATCCCAAACTCCAGAGCTCATCAGGTTTGATGTGAACAACAGAAACCACGAAATTTTGCTGGGATGCCTTGGGTAAGTGGCTTACTCATGTGAATATGGGCTGGTGCAGCTTGTACAGCTCAAAATAAAACAGGGATATTTGAGGTGAACAAAAGCTAGAGAGTATTCAACCTACTGCAGCACTCCCGTGTGTTGGCTTCCACAGTTCTGTGTGTCCTTCCTCCCTTTCCCGCTGGTTTTCCTTTGGAGAGTACTGACAACGAATGAAGAAAACAAAAAAACCAACCTATTTTTTCTTACTGTCTGTCTCAATCTGTTTTTCCACCGCATCCCCAGGAACAGAACAAAAAACACACAGGAAAGGCCAGCAACCCCTCACAGCAGTGAAAAAAATGTCAGGAAAAGTCCAACAGTGGGCAAAGCACAAGCAAAGCTGTTATAGCAAAATGGAGTTAGCTGCAAAGCTGTCTGGATTCAAAGTTTAACTCATACCCTGTAATCTATATACAGAAAAAAGTATTACAGTATGTAAATGGATATCTATTTTAATCTCTGAATGACAGCTTTTTGCTGGAGGCAGCTCAGATTGCTGGTCACAATGGATGCCTTGTATCCATGAGAGGATGCAGCATTTGTTAAGCACAAATGGAAAGTATAGTCCATAAAAGCCCATCTTCCTTAAACCAACTGAAAAAAGAAGGTTATTCGAAGAACTATGTTCAGAGTACCGAAGATGTATGGTACAACAGGATACTAGCCCTAAACGTGTCACCTTATGTTTCTTTCAGCCTCTACCTGCAGCATGGGCAAGATACTCAGTTTATCTACTGCGTGGGCATTACCTGGGAGCAGGAGGAGAGGCACATTGATAAAGGCATCAACCTTTCTCCCCTGCCACTTGTGGTCCCATACTCTATTCCCCAGTCACAGTGGCAGCAATAGAAATGCCACTGACTGCAACGATCTATTGCCAAGCTGCAGAGTGGGACGGTGGGTTGGCAGACATTCCATCCTGCCTTGTGCTGAGGCTACTGCACATGGCCAGCCTCATCTCATGGGAAAAGGGGCTACTCCCACTATGTAACCTGAGATGGGAGCTCAACGCAAAACAGCCTCACCCTTGTCCTCAGCTCCTTGCTGGAAAAATGAGATGGACTTGTTTCTCTGCCTGGCCTGATAGCAAGGGGAAATACTGCACAGACACCGAGCAGCCGGTCAGAGTGGCCATGCAAGCGAGCGCTCTGACAGCTGGCTGCTTCTGGTCAGCATCTTTGTACTCCTTGGGAGCTATTTCATAGCAATTGCTCTGGTGGAAAGGAGACAAGACATCTCTCAAAAACCCAGCACAAAGCACAGAAATGAAATTTTGGAGATGCAAAACAATAATTAAAAAGTGTCTGCTCAGTAGTATGGAAATCAATTTTTTTTTTCTAAATAACATTCAGCAAGAAAACAAGAATGGGTGTATTTCCTTCTTTGAGCTTTATTATGAGCCTTGAGTTTGGGTTGCAGCAACATATCTCATTAGCTTAATTCAAAATTATTAAGGACCATCTGAAAATTCACTTCCCAATATCTACTAGCTGAAAAATAAAATACAATCATAGAGCTATAAATTAAAAATATAGGCCTATTAACCATATGTTTCAAAACTATTATATGTCTGCCCTTCTCATTTGTACTTAGAAGAGAGATCTGTGTTCTGATTTAAGTACCCTTGGCTACACTGACTGCAAAATGCCAGCTTTAGTATTCCGTGTACAACTAATCAAAGGTAAAATAAAATAAAAATATTAAGCTAATCATATGCCTTGAAATTCATAACCAGCATGCAAAATTTGTCTGGTTGCAAAATGCTGCCTCTAAGGATTTCACAGTATTCCCAAATTACAATCAGTTCAGTGAAGGTCACAAGCAAAAATCGGTATTATTGCAATTCCATTTTCCAAAGACTTCTTTTTTTTTTTTTTTCAAATTTTCACTGTATCTGTCACAGACATTTATTAATAAATTTTAGTGGAGGTTTTGTTAGCTGCATTATTAGTAAGCACAACTTCTTATTAGTTTTTAGCAGTAGTTTCATTGCATTTTCCACATAAAGAAAGGTTGTGTGTGGTCATATGTAGAGGTGTCAGCTGCTTTGTGTAGCCAGGGCTATTAGACCACACAGTGACCCTTTCAAAATTGGAATATAGGAAATGCAGAAAATTCTGTTTGCCCAGGAACAGCCCAAAGCAATGAGGTCAGGTGGCTGCCCAGTGTCAAGCCTACAGTTTACTTCTCATGTTTCTTGATGGCCCAAATTCGCATCTTGCTTTGCAAAGGAATAAATTCTTTCCTATTATGCCTTCAAGAAGAAATTGCAGAGTCCTTAGCTGTAATATCTAGCACCTTTGTTTTCTTTAGCCTCCTGCTTTTACTGTATCTTTTTTGCAGGTTGACTTTTTTTCCCTTTTCATTTGTAACACCCTGATGGTGCTATTTTTATATAGTTATCTGAACCAAGATAGCTTAGCTCTACAGATTATTAATGGTCAGAGCATCTCTTCTGAAGTGCACTAAGAGCAGTTGGCATGCTAAAGGGCTGACTACACACACGCACGTACACAGAAATGTAATTTGAAATCACTGCAGATCCCAGGACTCTCATTTACAAAGGACTCTCATTTACTCTCATTTTCTGCAGTTATAACTTTTCCTCTCAGCCCTTATTAATCAACACCTCCATGGGGATCAAATATCAAAGCCTGACTGCCCTGGCTAAGGCAAACTATCACGTAAATCAGTGGCATTTAAAGAATAAAACAGGAGAGGTTTAAGTCAGCCAGATGCCTCAAGATTAGGCTTACTAAATTCAGCAGTGCCAGAAGGATAAAGGTCAACAAGGGGCTTTACATCTCCCTAAGTTTTATATAACTGACATGTTTTATTGTGTTTGAGATGCAATGTTGGTGTTTTTTTATTGTAGCTTCCAAAATCAGCAAGAACCAGTATTTGGGGGGATGCGAGCACTGCTTTTCTTAGTTTTGAAACTGCAGCTGGTGAGAACTCAAATCCTGAACCGTGAGTGTGCTGCACTGGGAGCTCTTCAAACGTAAGGGAAAAATACAATGTTCCTGGACACAAGAAAGCACCACCATTAACAAACCACATGCTGTTCTGATTTGCCACAATCAGGAAGAAATATTGTAGATATGGTTCCTATCTTCCACAGACCTTGTAACATGTAACTTGCTTTCCAGTCAACTCTAATGATAAAAACTGTTTCTTTAATCTAGCAGTGCCTTGGTGTAACTTCAGGCTGTGACACTAGGAACAAAAAGGACATAAGGCAGCCCTGGTATGGAGGAAGGCGGCCCTGGTACGGAGGTGTAACATGGCTGCTGTCTCTGCTCTCACCTAATGCCATAAATAAATCCAGCTAGCATTGATAGCGCCTGCAGCTATCAAACCTCCTCCTCTCCTACAGTGGAAAATGGTGGGCATATGTAGGCTGCCAGAGTTGGGGTAGGTTCATCCCCACCTACTGCCACAGTGGTTGGTGTGCCAGGAAGCAGGCAGGGCCACGTACTCAGGACACGACTGGCACTCACCCTGAGCTCTGTCCCTCAGTGCTGCTCCCAGTTGGGTGCCCATATTATGCAGGGGAATACTGCAGAAGCCAGGCCCGAGACTGCTCTGTCAGCTGCATAGAGAATTTATCTTGAGACAAGTTTGCACTAACAACACCATGGAGGATCCTGAGGACACAAAATATCATTAGCATTGCCGTGGTTTCTAAAACGCAGACCGCAGGAAGCACTTCTAGCAGTTCGGAGGTTATTAGCAGCTAAAGAATGTTGTTGTTTTGCCACTCCAATATTTTTGTCCTCTTAATGATCCTGCTCTTGAATTCATATTTTCAAAACAGAAGATAACTGAGGAGTAATAAAATGCATTTTTAATGGCCAGAGACACTATTACCCTGATTTCCTAAAAAATGTTCATACATATACAATAAATTGTGCTGAATTATAGATATTAGAACGATTAATAATGAGCATTAGAGAGTCAAGACATTTCAGAAAGTAGAAGCCTTATCCAGTAAGCTTGTTAATACTTCCATTAGGTTGAAATTAATAACAAACTGCCTGAGGTCTCCTGTGAGCTCTAAAATACAGTATTTAAAAGTAATCTGTATCCTTGGCAGTTATTTAAAATACCATATGACTTTTCAGAATCTAGTTTTCGATGCTTCATCAAAACACATTTAGATGACTGAAAATGAAAGGAGAGCCACTAACGTTTTTATAGTTCTTTGCAATGTTAAACAGTCATCTGTTCCCTGTCTTGAACATATATAAACATGTACTGTGACTGAGGGAGAACAGATTCTCTTCTCTACGTGTGCATACACATATCAAGGAAGGTAACCTTCCTTATGTTGTGTAACATAAATCACATCTTTGTCCCTAAGCTTAAAGCTTTACTTAGTCGTTATTCTCTTGTTCCAAGTTGTTTTCAAGGTGAAAGTAACTTTTGACATTTGTTGATCATTTACAGTGGCAGAGGTGCTGATTGGCAGGAAACTACAGAGTTGAAGTGAGGTTTATGGTGGTCTTGTCTCATTCTAGGCAGAATAAGGAGATTTACTCTTGACCTATTGGAAGAAATAAAAACTTAACAAAAAAAAAATTAAATAAAATATTTGAAAATCAACTTTCACTGGTCAAACTGTTCAGATTATGTTGTGGCAGAATCGAAATGAGGGGAGGCTTTGGACTCAGTTTTTACGGGGTCCTTCTGCATTTACCCAAGCCAGAGGACACAATCAGTGTTAGCTTCCAGACACCAAAGAAGGCACTTGCACAAAAGCCTGAGCATGGTGCAATGAAAAACCACAGCCTCCCATGGGAAGAAACCTCTTTGGGCAGCTCTGTGTGGATGGAGAGTGCGTTCTGGGAGGATTACGCCTCTAATGCCTCCTCTCCTTTTTCACTAACCTGGCCTCACTTAGTTGATCAGAGCAGTGTTGTTGCAAGAACATGGTGATTTCAGAACAGATAATTTTCTGGAAGGCAGGAAGAATGAATCATGCTGTGAAGCTATCCCATCCATACAGGATAGTAGATGGCTTGCTTTAATACCCAATTGTGAAAAGCCAGATGCAGTTTAGACAAATCCTTGTGTAGCAAACAATTTCTCTTCGGTTTTACCCGCTTGTAAACCAGACCAATTTCACCTTCGGATTGGTTTAGTCTCCGTGATGCCTTTCGTGCTTCATTGTAGACAGGTATCAATATTACCAATGAAATGCTTTACAATTAACTGCTTGAAAGAAACTGAACTGACACTGTCCAGTAATTGAGTTATTTTAGTGGTAGTTACTCACTTTTTTGCCCATATTAGTTTTTGAGAGTAGGTGAATTAACTCATTCACTCAAAGGTACTTTCCATAATAGAAGACCAAGAAAAAGGATTGTCACATCTAAATGGGAATCAGAACATGTTCAATTTCATAAGCTCACTTTCTAAAAAAGTTAGGTTATCCTCTATTTTAGCATTTCTGTATCGAGTTTTACCAGTGTATCATTACTGGGCTTCAGAATTTCACAGTAAAGGACTGTGAATTTCCAGCGAGGTGTAAAGGATGTCATTATTACCCTTAGTGAGATGTCAGTAGTCAGCTATAAAGAATAACACTTCTATGAAAGTTGCTGCATTTCTGAGGGGGCATCAACCTTCCCTCAGTTTCTGTGCTCTTCACCTCAACATCAGAGACCGGTACTGCAGCTTTTCAGTGCTCAGAAAGCCAGCAGTTAGGTATTACATATCCCCAAGTCCCACTAGTATTTTATTAGCTTCTAAAGCACAGTAGTTGAATGTAAGAAAGAAACAATGTAAAGAAAATTACCTGATTTACACTCAGTTTGGCAAATTCAAATTGAAAAAAACTTCCCAGAAAAAAAAAAAAAAGAAAAAAAAAGGAAGGAAGGATGCTCAGAACTGGGTCTAAAATCCTGCCATGATGATTGGGAAGAACTATTACATGTTTAAATTTGTTTAACCTCCAAGCTAAGCAGAAGCACACCTAAATGACTGAGCCATTGCTACCGAGTTCTAACATCCAATGGATCAATTAAACCAAAGGTAAAGACTACCTCTGTAAAGCACTGTATTTCCAGAGTGTAACTAATGGGAAAGGAAATCATTGGCTTTCAATGAAGAGATACATATGATTCCTCTTAATTACACTTCATTACCCAAGAGCAGTCCTTGTGCGTGACACAGAGCAAAACAGTACGCAATCAGTGCAATATTTTGTAAGTTAAAAAAAAAAACCACCATGGGATATGATGCATGCTAAGAACTGTTATCTTCTCATCTATATTTAATGACTACTGGCCCTTTAAATGATGGGATTTCCTTTCCTCTGTGAATGGATGTCCTCTGATAAGGGGCTACTTAATTTTTGATCGGCGACAGAAAGCGCTTTTAGTATTTTGAGTAATGTGGTCTTAACCCCAGTCTACAGACCAAAAGCTAAAGACAAAAGGTGCATTTGAATGGTTGATATTTTTTCTTTATTGGCCAAAATGAAAATCTGGTATAAAGAAAACTTTGAACTGAACAAAAATACTACCTAGAGGCAAAAAAAAAAAAAATTGTAAGGATTTATTTTCTAGTGAGCTTACTTTAGTTAACTACAAACGAAGTAGTTTTTTGATGCTTTTTTAACAGTGTAGAAAATAAATTGTTGAAGATGTAGCAAGAGAATTTTGAAAAAAAAATCAAAACTTTGTTGGTGTTTTTTTTTTTTTAATTTTTCATGATTTTGTAGGGTTTTTTCCCTGTTTATGCCCAATTAAAGTTTAGAAATTAAACAAGGGCTTCAGAAATCCTTTAATTGACACTGACATTTTTGGTGAATTAAGTCTTGACAGAAAATATTCTTCTGATGGTAGGACAAAGTGGGAATTTTGCCATCAGACTAATGAAAGTCTAAGTCCTTTATCTGCTTTGTACTTGCTTTTTGTGAAAAGGCCAGAATCAGGCATCAGGTACTTTACTCATCTGTGAACAATAAGATCTTTCACAGTTACATTAAAAAAGTACAAAACCTGGTAGGAAATAAGCGCATACACTTCAAGCAAAGAGCTCTTTCCATCTGCCATAAGGAGAGGATGAAAATTACTCTATGGTTGCACTCTCCTACTACATGATTTCCTGTAATGTCTCGCCATGCACGTGACCATTTTCAAAGTCTGAATGGGTCTGATCTGACTTGACAACTTTCATATTCTTATGCCCCTAAATGCTTGGGTTTAGTCATAAATCATCCACAGATTTCTGCAATCTGAAAGTGCCATGTTATTACTTAAAAGTTCTTTTGCATCTTAGAAACCACTTGAGAAAAGAGTTTATAGCTTTGTCACTTACGAACACAGGTTGGAAAACCAAAAATGAGCACAAGGACCTGATTAAAAAATCCCACTGATTTCAGTGAATATTGAACCATGTCCCCAAAGAAGCCAGCACATCGTATTTCACTACTTGAATTCTTTCCTACCACTTCTGATGGATGTGTTTGTGGAGGAAGAGAAGTCCTCTAATGAGACCACAGATGTGGTGACTCTCACCTTGGGGCACCACAAATCTAATTTTAGTAAAACCTGTCTACCAATTTTCAAGAACCAGAACAGTAAAGAAGTGATGACATTTTTCTTAAGCAAATGGTTAGTTCTGGGATCTTCCACAGTGTGGGTTCCATTAAAACCTTGACATTTACCAGACCTTGGTATTTGCCTTTATTGCTTTCTTTTTGTGGTATTCCTATACAGAGAACAGGAAATACTATGATAAATTTAACAAATGTTTGGTCGATGTCAACATTTTAATGATACCCTCTGTTTTCTGAAGTGGAAGGGATGAAGCTGTCACTTGTGAGGGTAGACAGATCTGTTATCTGAGAGAGAAACAGCCATTCTGAAGATATTTTTCACATGAAACAGTGCTAAACTAACAGCAAGGGACTGTCTTGGAAGTGTCAGTCCATTCTTAACTCACTCTGTAGTGCCTAGATACTGTCAGAGCACAGTGTAGGATATATGACACAAAAGTCTTCAAATAACATGCTGATGGGCTTAGCCTAACAAACTGGTGAGACAGATACATATGTTATAATGCAACACCTTGGTACAACAGAGCTTAGGCTGGTGTATTTGTCACAGTTAGTTCTAAGAACATTTGCCACTGTCCTCAACAGTTTTCCTTCTGTTTGCTTAACTCAAATTATTAATTTGTGCTCTGCTTAAACATCCACAGCAATATACCCACATACATATATATATATACACACATAACACAGATTTCCTTGAAGAGCATTTCCCTAAGACAATGCAAGATACCAAAGCTCACATGCCAAGAGACCTTGTTGCAATAGTCCACATCATGTTATTAGCTCTTGTCTAAAAGCAGTAGCCTGGGTGTGCGTGGTGCACTGGGTATTCCTTACTCAAGGGAAGAAGGTCCCTCTCCTACATACCTGTGCATCTTGCAGACATGTGTCTGCATGCCCCAGGAAAAGAGGAAAGAGTCCATGGTCAATGAAATGCCTGTTAGAGATGTAAAACATAAAAATCTTATTCATGGTTAGTACCTCCAGCATTTTGCACCTTTTGGATTTTTCTCCTAGGTGATGCAGCTCAGTGGCAGATTTAATGTTTCTGAGCACCAAAACTTGACAGCTCCATGACTGGACTCTTAGGAATTACAGTGGACTGGAGGATCAGAGACATCTGAAACATCATCTTCTTCCTTTTCTTCCTCCTCATCTTGTGTTTCAGTAACTGGTCCCACTGGTAAGATGGCAAAAGGCAGCAAGGCATGTATGTTGGGTTAAAAACCCCAAAGCTATTAAGAGTGGAGTCCTTGATCAGTGGAATTTTACATTTCCTAGGTGCCGCAGTGGAATTACACTCTTTGTCCTAATGGTCACAGTCCCCTTCATAGCTGACAAAGAAGACCCAGGTTCCCTGAAGAAGTAATCAGGCCCCAGGTAATCATGGCCTCTTATCTTTCATTGGTGGTGCCACTCCTAAGCACTCTGGGAGTTAGAGACAGCAGCAAGGGGTGAGCAGCTGTGGAGCTGCTCTCTTTCTGTTTTGTTTCATGGACATATGTATAATTCAGGCAGGATTCCATTGAAAAAGCGATGCATTTACTTAGGCATAAAAGCGATGAGGATCTGGCTTCATATGTTCTATTTACTCAGAAAAGTAGTAAACTCTCCCCAGGCATGGAGCTGGGCCAAGCTATGTGGTCCTGGCAAGGCACCACCGTAGAATAAGGAGGGCTCAATTTTGGCTCTAAAAATTTAATCCCAAGGAGTAATTTGATTACTTTTAAATGCGGCTTCGTTTTCAATTATTTTTCTCAGCATGTTCTCCCAGCGCCTTCATCCGGAACATGAGCTGTACCATTATGTGACTGCGCCTGGACGGAGAAATACGCAGACCGCTGCTAGGCAGGGGGTAGCAACCCCCCATCTTCCTGCTCGTATGGCACCTGATAAAGGTACCCTCACACTGCTCCGGGCCTCAAGGGGCCACGGTTTAACGGAGATACAGAATAATGCACAAGCAGCCGAGGAATAATCTTGCAAACGCTGTCTGTGGCTTGGCTGCACAGTTAGGGACCCCCGGGTTGGCTTCTTACCGCACAGCACAAGCAGAGCCACTGAGAGCTGCTGGCGCAGGGCCTAGAAACAGCACATCTGCGCTAGTCACATCGCAGCCGGGGTATTGCCTCCCACTCTGGAGTTCGCTTGCCCAGCGCAGTCATTACCTCACTGTGCTGTATTTTGTGTGGCAAGCATGTTATATGTGACAGAATAAAAAGAAACGGGACTGATAAGCTCTCCTTACCGTCCTTATCAGTGTCTTAAGATGACAGCATGCACTTGTGCAGGCACTCAGAAGAAACTGAAAATGCTCGGCACTTTTCCAAAACTCAGAGCTTAATGTAAAAGTCAAATATAAACGTAATTGTCTACATTCTGATGCTCAAAGTAGTAAATATTTGTTAACTTAATGGCCCTTAACTCCTCAGTCATCAGTGAAAAATGGGTCAGTATGCAAAGTGGGAATATTAGCGATTCTTCTCTTTGCTGAGTTCTGTTATACCAGTAATAACTGCGTGCATGGTGATATTTTATATATATAATAAAAAATCAGGACATGTAGAATAATACAGTACAATTAAATATTTGAAATTTCCAGTTCTATAAAAAGATCAAGGAAAACAACACAATGAAAATTACAGAAATAAAAGTGCAATTTTGATGACTATCTTAAAATGTATTTGCTACTCAAGGATAATACCTGGAGCAGACAAAAAGGCACAAGAAGTACATAAGGCAAATTCATTTATATTGGGTAGCGAATATAAGTAAATTAGTTTAAAAAAACCCCAACAACCCACAGAAAAGCCTCTGCAGGATGTTCTAGAAAGCCAATAAGGTGTCTACCATAATTTTACAGCTATTAAGTTGCAAACACTTATCTGCATTAATTCACTCAAATCTCACATTGATGTCCACAGAAGCCAGTCAGAGATGAACTACGTAGGTCTGCACTGCAATACTAAAATGTATGTACTGAACCCTCCCCCAATGGACAGTTGTTGTCCAGCAGAAACAGCATGGTTTCTGCTTTTGACTGCAAAGTCCTTAGCACCACTTCACTCAGGGGTATCTAAAGAGTGGCAGCTACCCGCTCAGTAAGCCACAAACCAAATGCAGCATCTAGTCAAGATGACTTGATAGCTGGCATGGGATTTTTATCAAGAATTTAGAGCAATGGAAAACCCAGCACTTTTCTAATAGATCCAAAATCAGAAAATTATCAATGACAGAGTCTGTATCAGAACCCCATGGTGATCAGGTTTTGACCCTATTGTGTTTACCAGGTTTATGAATGATCCGGAAGAACAGAGAAAATCATCATCATCTTTGCTACTGATGATGCCTAGGAATGGGGAAGTGGAAAATGGAAAAATGTCTGATACAGAAATAAATCAGCTCCTTGGTTAGACAAATAAGCAGACACTAAGTGCCACAACACAGATAAATGTAAAAGAATTCAACCAGGAATGCGATGTGCAAGCCACACTTATAGGACACGGGGACTTTTACTCTAGGGACTCCGAACAGCATTTAGGAATCATAGCGGACGATGGACAATACATAAGTGCCCTGAATGATGCTGCATCCAAGAGAGACTATACAGGCCCTGAAAGAATAAACAGGAGAATTTTTGTAGGCAGACAGTCTGTAGGCAAGCAGAAGGGAATTATATTAAGTCTGGATTTGGCACTGGTGCTTCATGTTTGGAATTTTATGCTGAAATATGGTGTCCATGATTCATCAGGGATGTTGATAAATTGGAGAGAGTTCAGAGAAAATCAGTGAGGATCATTACAGAATTGGAAAGCAAGCCATTAAACTCCAGGACAGCCATGTAGCTAGTTTGTCAAAGAGGTTAAGGGATAACTTGATCAGAGCCTGTAATTACTACGAAAGAAAACTTTGATAATAAAATAACAATATTCAGGACTAGAAGTAAAAAGTCAGAAACAGAGTAGAAATTAAGTTGACATTTCTCCTAATCGCTGAAACCATTCAAAAAGAGCTGCGCTAGACTCCCAAATCTGGAAATGTTAACAATAGGCCTGGAGGTTACTCTAAAAGAGTTTCTTTAGTTAACAAAGACAAAAATTAACTCACAAAAGGACTGCATTGCATATGAGGTCAGACTATTTGATTAAAAATGGTCTTTGGAATATTCGAAGTCTAAATGTAATTTATGAGTGAGAAGTTGAAGCCAAGGGAGATCACAGATTCCAAAAGTCAGCATAGTCTAAACTTTGGAACATATTGTTCCTTAACGAAAGATTTGGGACTTTAGAGGGCCACTATGCTCCTTGCTGTCCTCTTTCTCTGCACAATTGACTAACAACAACTATTGACCTACATATTTTTGTAATGCTAAGAGATAAGACTTTAAAAACCGCACGCACCGGCTTTCTGTGAGGCTAGCAGTACTGCTCTGGTGACTCACATTCAAAGTATAACTCCCAGCACGCAGTATATAAGCTCCAGGTCATAAGACTGCCATGTAACTGAGCAGTCTGTTCATCCCCAGTTTCCATTCTCAGTCCTAAATACAGCACTTGAGCAGTAGTCTTTTTTGAATGTCGTGTTAATGATTTCAGTTGTGCCTCACCCTGACTGCAGTTTCCCCTGGCCCACACTTGCTTAGATGGCTTACAAGAATGACATGGGAATGGGCCAAAAGCCTCACAGCAATGGAGATACATTGCATCATTTGCCTCCTAGAAGTACCCACTGGAGATGCAATGCCATTCAATAAGATACTGTTTCAACATGATTTTCTCCTGGTAAGTCCATGATTGCTGTGTCTTATCACTGCAGCCTCTCAGCGCTGGAAAGCTCTTTCCACTCTCTTGAAATACAGAAATCCAGTCAGTTGGTCTTGAATTTTCTTTCTGCTCCACTCCTCATTCCCATCTTTTTAAAGGTAAGAATCATGTCTGTCCTCCTGCAGACTTCTGGAATTGTCGTGTCCTTTCAGAGTGTTAATCACTACTCAGCAACTGCTCATCCTAATCCCTCAAATACTCCAAGAGTGCATTTCAGCAAACCTAATGACTGCAGCACACTGCATTTATCTAAGCACTATTTGAATCACACAGAATCACACAGATTCACGCTGTATGAGTCTGTGTAATGACTGCAGCAGACTGCATTTATCTAAGCATTGTTTGACCTGATCTTTGACTATTTGGCCAGAGTTCTTGTCCTCTCCTTAGCTGCTGTTAATTGCATTAGAGCAGCAACAAGAATTTCATCCTTTATAAAGATTTAAAAAAGAAAAAAGCTGAATGCTTCTGTTCCTTCCCCCATTAGGCAAGAGATTGTATTTTCCTTTGTCTCCTGTTAAAGAACTATATTTATAGAAATTTCATATTGCTTCTTATAGCCATCACTAATTTCTTCCTTAGTCTTTCTGGTCTTGCCTATGCATGCCAACTTTGGGTTTTTGGATTTTTTTTTCATAATCAGTCTTCAGACCCTTGTTTCTGCTTACAGTTTCTCTTTGATGCTCATGTCATTCAAGAGCACCTGGTGTTGCACTCTGGACTTTAAATACTTTTTCTTCACATTGGCATAGATAGTTTTCTGGTTGGCTTTTTGTGGGTTCTCCCATATAAACTTGCAGCTCTCCTCTTTGTGTTTGAATTCCTCCCTGTAAGAACTTGCCAAAAAATTTTCTGGGTTTACTGAAGTTCACTGCTATTATCTGACTGTTATCATGATGCATGTAAATCCTCAGACCATCACTGCATTCAGTCTTCTGTAGGACACGAGCCATTGATCTGTCACATCAAGTCACTACTGGCACATCACATCCCGTGTCTCTCCCAGAAGTTCCCTCCTGGATGCAGCTCTCTGCAAACACACTGGTTCCTCCCTCCCACCTCTTCTCTGCCTGCACCTTACCGTCATTCCCCACAGGTATCATCTCCACAGTCTCAACATCTACTTCAGCTAAATGAGGGACTATATTTGTGTTAGCTCCTGGCAATAGTAATTTATTAAATTCTGGAAGATCAGCCACTAGAGGGAATCTAACACCTCCTGCCAGCATGTTAAGCTCTCTCCCTTTGATCCCTTTCCTCTTACATGGTGGCATTTAGAATGCCTTTATGCATAATGAATATCTACTTTTACAACCTTTGATAGACAACAACTATTTGAAATGTCTGTTCTCTGCAATGAAAATATCTCTGCTGAAGTGCAGCTGCTGTGGGTTATCTCTGAGAGTGTATTCTATCCAAAAACAAACACATGTTAACTCCCTCTCACTGTCTCTAGATGCAGTACTGCACTTCATAGGGCTCAGTTGTCTAGGAATCCCTGATGAAGTGAGTTTTGCAGATGCAAAAAACCCAAAGTATGTCACAGGATAGCAATGTTGGTTGGTGTGTTTCAATCCTGATGAGTTTACATGTCCTGCTATGCAAGGGAGGACACAGTAACAACTGCTGAAGAAAGGGGGCTGTCTGAAGCTGGAAAGAGTGAAAAAAACCTCAGTGAATGGACAACTTTAAAAGCTCAAAGTTATTTGAATTTTTTTTTGCCTTGAAAGTGGAAAAAAAAATAATGAGTGCCCCTTTAAGTCCTACTGACATACTGGGGCTGGTAACTAACTGCACCCTGTGGTTTGCATTACTTTTTTATGTGTTCCTGTTTTTATGGAGTGCTAAATGGCTTAATTACATTTTACTGGTTTATTCTGCTCACTTGCTCATAACCTCATTAATCTGGCACATACCATTTTCTTCCCAAAATGGAGAATACACAATCATTTTCATGTAATAGTATCTCTAGGTATGTGCAACTGTATGACAGGTATAATGTGGTTTAATTCACTATTTATTAGGAAATTATTGACTCTGCATAAAGGTGCAAGTTATGAATAAAATGCATAAACTGGGCAGACTAAGCTCTTTAGCACCACATCAGGATCCCAACTGATTTAAATACTCAGTGGAAAGGACATACTGTTCAGTCTATTTAATTGTCTTTATCTTACTTTTGCATGAGAGGATTGCTAGTGTTTACCCAGATGCCTTTTCCGGCCCTAAGTGCACGCCTTGCCACCTTGACCCCCCTACTATTTGGCCCAAAGCAGACATTGTGGGGTGTCTGGCTCTTTGCTAAATAAAAAGCAGAGGTGTGGGGACTACAGAGTTAGCTCATCATACTTTTCTTGTGAGGTAGGTTTTATAAAGCAGAACAATATTTTCTGACATGCCCAGGCTGATGTGTCTTTTAAGTTTTAGAGCTGCAGGTAAAGAGTAAAGCTGACTTGTTTGAACTTAATGTGGCTTATTTTGAGTGAGATGTGGCACAAAGATGCTGAGTAAAAAGTCCAGCTCACAGAGATCAAATACAAGACTAGGAAAGTTGAACATGAAGTTGGATAGCTTCTTTCCCATAGTCCCCATTGCTTTCCCCTGTCCCTAAACTGCATTCACTCAACATTTTGGCTATGTAAACTATGTGGAAATACGATCTCAGTGTCTGTGAGCCATTGAATCAAATGGCTTCCAAAAATCTGTATTTCAAATTGGTGGTCTTGAGTAGAAACAAAAGGACTTGTTTACATTTAAATGCTGAAGAGAAGGAATGTTCTGTCATGACCCCGATTCCACCTTTGCAAAATTTTCCTACAGAAAGGATGTGAAAACCTACTGCCCATCTCTGTCAATAGAAAAATTCAGTGAGGCGTCTCTGGAAGTGAAATGCTACCCACCAAGGGCTTTGCACTTCACTGGAGCTCCTCAGTCAGAGTTTTAAGTGATGGCTGTCCCACCTATAACCCTCAATTTTGCAGCAAGATGGTCTGCAGTTTACCAGCATGTACAGCACATGAACAGGGCTTCCACATTGAGTGGTGTGATCAAATGTAGCGATTTAAAGACATAGGTAATGACTTAACATCTCCTAAATGTTCTATGTGCTACTGTTATAAATAAGCCTCAAGGCAACTACAAGTAACAGGAACATTCCTTCAAAAGAGTCTTGCCCTTTTCCTTATAATTTCTTGTTTTTTCTGTTTTGTTTTTGGTTTTGTTTTTGTCTGCAGCTAGGCAGCAGTACATTGGAAGGCAGTGCTTACCTGAAACATCTGCCACAGAGACTTGAAATTAAAGCTGGAGGTGATATAAGAAGAGGCAAGGGTGAAGGTACTGAGGAGCAGGATGGGGAGCAGCTTTTCAAACTCAAACAAGGGCAAAAGGACCAGTTATTACATTAAAGAAGCAGGCCTTCTGTTTCAGGATTGTGTCAAAAAACCTATTTTTTTTTGTATGAGTCACTGCAAAAAGCCCACAAAGCTGAGTGTGCCCTTTTAAACAAGTCACCAAATCTCAAGTAACAAGTTTATATCGCATGATTCCAGAGGCAGAGACTATGATAATGGAAAAAAATGACCCAGTACAGATTTGAAAGCCTCATATCACTCTTTTTCAGCTAACTTTAAAAGAAAAGAAAAAAATATCCTTAGTCAATTGTGGGGTTTTACTTTCCAATTGCTAAATTGATTTCTTTTGCTTCCTTTTTTTTTTTTGTCTTCAGCTATATTCCTCCCTCATCTTCTTAATTTCTCATTTTCTTTTAAAACCTTTGATGCCATAAAACCTCAGTTTCACATTTTTATTTAACCTTATTATGTCAGAATGAAGCCTGATATTCTGTCTTAACTCCTGTGCACTGTTTGTTAGATAAGGTCCCAATGCTGCAAACTCATTTGCACAATATAGCTCCAACTTCCTTACCCACCAGTGAGCTACACATCTCATGTTAAAAGACCAAAAGACTTGGTTCTGCTCGGTTCACCCATCCATCTTGTAGAGCATTCTATATTCTTGTTACTAAGATGGCTCTTAACTCTAAAATACTTGCTGTGCATATAGGATTGGTTATTTTCTATGACCATTTATAGAAACCAGTTACAAGCATATGTGGTTGTTCTTACTGGCTTGAGAAAAGTTGCCTTTAGCTTTCACTGAGTCACTTCAACTGATAAAATATTTAGAAAGAAAAGGGAAAAGAAATAAGGAAAACAATACAATTAAATGGTTTTATGGCTTTAGCTCTTCTTTTTTAAAAACTAGGACTCCTCCAATTTGAATTCATCACATGTCATCAAATAGAAAAGTAACTTTTTGCTCTAATTTTTTATTAAAATATTTAATATAAATCAAAGGAATTGCAGTAATTCATAATTTAAAAACTAAAGCCCACCACATTTGTATCGCTGCAGGAGCTAGTTTTCCTGCAAGCACACTCTCACACAACCAAAACTTCCCAACAACTCCACTCCTACAGTATTCAGAAACAAACCATGAGAAAGGAATAAAAATAAAACGGCTCAATACAAGAACTACTATGCTGGGTCAAATAAAAAGTTTATGCATTGCTGGATCCCATCCCAGATAGCAGCAAATTCCTTGTCTCTAAATTGGACAGAAATTAAACTGGACATTGAGCCATTGGCCACAACTCTTTGAGTGTGACCATCCAGCCAATTCCTTATACAGCAAGGGGTCCAACCGTCAAATTGAGACCAGTGATGAGTGGTCTGCAAGTGTCAATACTGGGACCAACATCTTTGTTGGAGACATGGACAACAAGTTTGAGTACACCTTCAGCAAGTCTGCCAATGACAGCAAGTCATGTAGTGAGGTTGACACACTGGAGGGAAGGGATGCTATCGAGAGGGACCTTGACAGTCTTGAGAGTTGAGCCCATGGGAACTGGATTAAGTACAACAAGGCCAAGTCCAAGGTCATCCACATGGGTCAGTGCAAACCCAAGCAGAACCACAGGGGGGGTGGAGAACAGATTGAGAGCAGTCCTGAGTAGGACTTGGGCACGTTGATGGATGTAAAGTCCAACATGATCCGGCAATATGTGCTTGCAGCCCAGAAAGGCAAGTGTATCCTGGGCTGCATCAAAAGAAATATGACCAGCAGGATGAGGGAGGTGATTCTTCCCTTTCCTCTCATGAGGCTGGAGTACTGCGTCCAGCTCCGGGGTCCCCAGTACAAGAAAGATACTGAGGTGTTGCTGAAAGACCAGAGGAGGTCCACAGAGATGGTCAGAGGGCCAGAGCACCTCAGCTATGAAGAAAAGCTGAGAGAGTTGGGCTTATTCAGCCTGCAGAAGAGAAAGCTTGGGGCGGGGGGGAGAGCGGGTTTACATCAGCCTTCCAGTGCCTAAAGGGGGCCTGCAGGAAAGATGGAGAGGGACTGTTTACAAAGCCATGGAGTGATAGGACAAGGGATAATGGGTTTAAACTAAATGACTTAGATTAGATGTAAGGAAGAAATTCTTTACTATGAGGGTGGTGATGCACTGGAACAGGTTCCCTAGAGAAGCTGTGGCTGCCCCCTCCTTGGCAGTGTTCAAGGCCAGGTTGGATGAGGCTTTGGGCAGCCTGGTCTCGTGGAGGGTGTCCTTGTAGATGGCAGGGGTGTTGGAGCTGGATGATCTTTGAGGTGCCTTCCAACCCAAGCTGTTCTGTGATTCTATGATTCTGTGAACATGATTCTATAATTCTAAGGACAGAGAAGCACGCAGTGATACTGTCATAGGCTACTCTGTGGTTAAGAGCCTTTGTACTTAATAGCCCTTGACAAATCTCTCTCCAATGAACTTGCACAGTTTTCCCTTGGACTGATATAAAATTTTGTTTTGATTTTGCCATCCGACCATTCAGATTGGTGCCCTAAGCAGAAAGACTCAGTGAACAGCTGATGCCTATTTACCCTCTATATTCTCCATATGATTTAATAGTCCTCTGGGATATCCTTCCTCTGCCATCTTTGTGGCTGCAAATTACTGCCATCCCAGTTAAAGAACCTGTTGTACCACTTCCAGCTGGTGATCCAACTACTGTGAGAGTTGAGAATCTTGTACTATGCTTTATTTAACCATGGGAACAAACTGAGAGACTACAGAGGTATCCAAGTGTTGCTAAACGTAAAGTCCTGCTGGTTATACACCACAGTTTGAGAATGTAAGCCAGGCATGTCCTACATATCATACTTGTCTTGCCTTTTCAAGGTGTAATAAGGACCTCATTTTATTTAACCTGTCCTGACAGTATGAAAGGCCTGAACACAAAGATCAACCTGCTCTGTGCAGACACCACTACAGCAAGACAAGTTTGTGTGCTGGAGGTCAGTTGGGTACTCCTCTCTGATTGTACAACAGGTTGGGGAGAAGTCCACAGTAGGGCACATCCTCCTGGTTTGCCTCCCGAAGACACCTCTGGAGCAGCCACTCCAGGACATCATCAGACATTTCCAGGGATGCTGAGCCGTTAAAGCTGTCCCACTCATCTCCAAACCTCTCCTGTGACCAGGACTTATGGCCATTCCAACACTTAACATTCATAGGGAACTTAAACAAATCGATCTCACAACTGAGTCCAGCCCACAGAGTTTTGTGATATATGATTTCCCTGAAACCATAAGTCTGATTTTTTTTTTCCTGTGGGCCAAACTCATCCTGCCTATAGCTCCAGTTTTGCCAGAAGAATTACATCCCAAGATGAACTGAGCAACTTTCGATCAGCAGCTTTACAGCCTTTGGAGAGGCAGACGCATTATCTTTAGGCACAAACAAAACAAAACAAACAAATCATTCACTCTGTGCTTTGTGAGTAATAACTATTATTTCACATGTGCCCTGATACTTTAGGATTATCACTTAATTAGCTAAATATAAATAAAGTAAACAATTGGTGCAAGTCCCACTGGAGAGTGCTCTTGGCTCTACGATAGATCCCCAAAAGAAAGCCTGGCAACAGGAAAAAGACAGCTCTAACAGCCACCTGCTTTGGATCTGGCATGAGTAGATGGACAGAGGCTTTTAGTCTCTTTCAGGATGCTACCCTGCACAGTGGGGTATTAAAAACAGCAGCTGTGGTGTCAACATGGTTCTTTGGAGTGGTTTCAAGCCTCGTGTCTTCTCCTCTGAACGGACACATTTCAGGAGCTATAGATCAATTTCAAGAAGGTGCACTGCAGAAAAGGTTTCCTTTATGCTATATACATTTTCAGTAGGATATTATTTTCACATACATTATGACAGAGTGCAAGCTGCAGATATTCTATGCTCTTTTCCAAACAAAAGCACCTCCCACGCATGCAGCACTGTCAATACAGGTGCATCCAAAGCACTCAGCACAGCAACACCACGGCTCACTTTCTGGGGTCTAGGGATATGGTTCCTTGCAAACAGTCATTTGTATAATAATAGAGATGTAGAATTTAAACAAATTGCAACTAAAGTAATTTTTCACACTGGCCTGTTGCAACTGTCTCTACAAAACTAGCAGTTTGTGTATTTAAGGGCACTCCCCTGTGTTTTCCTGGTCCATGGCAGCCTTAGGGAGCCAGGTCCTTTGACTGCTGTTACCTTCCAAGCAAGCTTGAGCAGCTGAGAGGTCCTCAGTCCTCCATCTGAGCAGATACTTGCTTTTGGTATTCACTGGCCACTGAGCTGTGGCCAAAGTGTGGTGTCTTAGTCCCAAAGAGTGGCTGAGCACAAACACTCCACTTGCTCACTCCTGGAGGAAAACAGGCAGAACCTCTGTGGGTTGGGATAAGGACAGTTCACTGACAAAAGCACCATGAAAGGGGAGCAGTAACAGCCCATGGCAAATTATACTCACACCCCATGCAACACAGACTGCCTTACTAACCCAAGGGTAACACACAGATCACTGACCAGACACCACACTCAGACTACCCTGAAGACACCCAGCAGCACCCTGGCCGGACCAGACCCTTTCAAGAAGGAGTGATGTCAGGTGGTGTGGAAACAACCTGGGGTAACTCAGCTCACCTGGGCTGACTCAGCTCACTTGGGCTGGCTGCTTGAGGGGGTTACCTCTGGCCTGACCAGAACCAGGACACAAAGGCAGGCAGGAAAAAAAGATATCCTATCATTTCTAGATGTGTAGGCACCACAATCACTGAGAAATAAGGGGAAACCAGGACAAAAAATGGAGCACGGTTTAACAAGGTGAGGTTGGATCCTTCTGTTTTATACTGTAGTGCACCAACAGATGAAATTCAGTAGTGCCAGGTAAAATTTGGGGTTCTTTCTACTCTGTCGCTCCAGGTGAAGCTAAAAGAATGTAAGGCCTGCGAGTCAAAACATGTGAGGATACTTATATGAGACCCTGTGAAATCAGACAGACATGTTTGTTACCATTTCACAGGATAGAGAGATGGGGATGTACGTGCATGTAGTCACAGTAATCCAAGCAATTTTCTCAAATCCATCTGCTCACACTAAATATTTTCTATTTGAAACAAGAAATAAGGGTTACTGAAAGCATTAGTGCAACCCTAAATATGCAAGCACTTGC
This sequence comes from Gallinula chloropus, assembly GCF_964237585.1. Lineage (NCBI taxonomy): Eukaryota > Metazoa > Chordata > Aves > Gruiformes > Rallidae > Gallinula > Gallinula chloropus. The sequence continues at coordinate 68,605,229 of NC_140088.1, read as the reverse complement.
AGACTTTCCATGCTGATGTCGGTGTGTCTGCCTGCAAAAGAGTTGCACACGTTAGCAGCAGAACAGACATCTGACCAGCTGTGAATCACGTGAATCTTTGGAATTTTGAACTCACACGATGTCAGCACACAATTTCCCTCATGCAAATGTTTGTAATTTAATTGCAAAATCCTGGCTCTTGGTAATTTGGGATTTTGGGATTGAGTGATATGAGACTCTCAAATGTACCAATAATATTGGAGAAGGCAGGAAAAATGGAGACAGGGAAAACAGACAGCAACTTTTAAGTTTTAGGCTTTAAGAGACTTTTGATGATATCTTTCTACTCCTGTATGAAGAAGCTGACAACTACAATTGAAATGGATTTTAATTGCTCTGTCCACCCATTTTTAGCATTGTACTTTGCATGCTGACTAGATGCAGCCTGAATTGATAGGTGCCCTGACAGAAACTGCCAAGATACTAGATCACTCTGCACAAATATAGGTATTCAAAATTAGATCAGGACATTTTTGTCACTTGCTTTATCTTGTTGCTAGGACAGTGCTAATAAAGGGCTCTGAAATTCCTTCTGCAGCACAACATCTAATTCACAGAACAGTATTTTATTTTCCTTGAATGGGTGATTAGTATTAGTCAGCCAGGAGAGCAACATGACACAGCTCTTGCAAACCCCCCTTCCTCTCCCATACTTCTCTGCTTTACACCCAAAATGCACGCTAACGCTCTAGCGCAGCTATAGAGACCTGAATGCCCCACTACGAATGAGCTGCGTGCCATTTCCCTCCAGTCCGTGTATCCTTTGCCGGGCAAATGTGTGAAACATCAAGGTCTTTGCTGCCAGTTTCCCTCCTCTGCCAGCTGGGAAGAGTGAGGGCAGGGGCGGAGGAGACCCAGCAAGCGGCTGGTCCTCATCCCCCCAGCAACAAACCTGCCACTTGGCTCACGTTCCACTTGAGTGGCCTGCTGGGACGGAGAGGCGCCTGTCCGCTCTCTGCAGGGGCCTGCTGGTCACCACTGAGCTCGCGACCCGCTTCGCTGGTGCGAAACTGAAAATTAAAACTGCAGCAAACTCTCTTGTAAGTAAACTGAATTAAGTAGCAGGCGGGAGTGCCTCGGAGCAGCTTTCTGCGATCAGAGCACTTAGCCGGCATCACCGCCGATAAGGAAGCGCAGGCAGCACTGCTTTTTATTCTCCCTTTGTGGGCTTGATCTTATTACAGAAAACAAATTTACCAAGCATGAATTATCGCTAAAATTCTTAATGCTTTGGTGGAGAAGAAAGTCAGATGCAGATGCTAGTAAACACACACGGCTGTGGGTGAGGATGCCTCTCCTCGGTGCGCCGCACTCCCCCAAGTTTCGGCCATGAGCTGCTGCAAGAATTATTTCAAAAGACCAGCTGCAGAAAAAGGCTCAATTAATCTGCTGAGCGAGTTTTTGAATCCATTCTCAATGCTGCTGATAGCCGGAGACCCCCTCCCTGTGCTTGGTAATTACCCCAATATTTCCTGCACGCTTGTTTAAACGGCTTACACTTGGGCTGCCTGTGAAGAGGAGCTCTCCCACCGCCGATCTGAGGCAGGGGCGAAAGGCAGCTCGCCTTATCGCTCCGCTTCACTCCATCTGCACCCAGCAGGGGGGCTGCCTAATCGTCGTGCCTGGGACAGGGGACGAGCAGGCTGGGGGACACAGATAGATGTGACACCAAAGGAGATTGGGACTTTCCTACTGCGCCGGTGCTGCAAAAAACTCATCTTGCTCTCGCCGTTTCAAAGGCGAATGAGGAGCCCCTTTAAACCGGAGGCCTGTCCCTTAATTATACAAATGCAGCGATCAAAGTTATTATCTCTCCTTACAAAGGCTGGAGCTTTAATTGAATGGTGTGTTGCTACCTTTGAGAGAAAGTGTTCAATCCTCCTGGAGAGCAAAGTGGCAGGAGGGGGGGAAATGGAAAAAAATGAGCAAGAGGAAAAGAGCAAGAGGAAGAGGGATGGTATTTAACAAGCGGGCTGCTTTATATGGAAATGTAATGAATACAGTTGATAAAAAAAGGGAGAGACAAAAGTTGTGAAGTTTCAAGCTGTGAAAGAACTTCAAAGTGTATTCAAATGTCACATTGATTTTTCTTCAAATCTCTAAGTAGTAAGTTTTTCAAAAGAGGAATATGATCCCCTATTTTATCCACTAATGTTTTATCTACAAAAAGGGGAGAAAAAGCACAGTGTTTTCCTTTCACATGATATAATCCCTGTATTGGAAGTCTTTATCTTTTTTTCCTAACCAAAAATTTCTTCTATGTCTTTGAAAATGGTGACGTCTTCAACATATTTGTGTATTGTACCTTTAAACTCTGAAGAATTTCAGGTCTGAGACCCTGCCCTACGTTGAGATAAGTGGGGGCGAGCCCTGCCACAGTGGGACCTCATTACCACAGTACTCCAAGCCAACAACAGTAAGGAAGGAAATGATGGGACAACTCTGGGATCAATCTTCAAAGAGACACAAACCAACAAGGCTTTTGTATCATGGTGGTAATATGTCAGCAAAGTAGCACATTAACATTCTGCTAATTATTGAGGCAGTGACATAACCCAATATGAACAATTTAGCTCTAAATCAAAATTGACAGCATGACTATGCATCCTCTTCAACAGCCCACGACAGATCTAGCCACCAGGAAGAAACCATTTTATGCCCTGAAAAACCGATTACCAGCTGTTTTTACATGTCCACCTCTTTCTACAATAGTTTGGTAGAAATTCTAGATAGCACCTCTGAGAAGTAAAGCATAATTAATGCAGAAAATCATTAGAGGGAACAAAATCAATTTTATGGTAAATTCTGAGTATCTACAGCTCTTCTTACAGCCTGAACTCCTACAGCACTGTGAAGTTGATGCTTATGCACTCACACTTGAGGGATTACTCTGTAGACATGCAAGCCTCAAAGGGAGAGGAACGAAAAGAAAAACAAATGTATTATATTTCAAGAAATGATGTTTTCTAAGCTGATATTGAAGTTTTTGAGAGAGTGGTTTCATAGTCTTCCAAAGAGAGCTTTCAGAGAGTCTACACCGGACTTTGATGCTGCTCTAGGAGCCCACTGTATATCAAACATACCCTGCTGAAGGCCATATAATTATAATACCAGAAGGAAAATACAAGATGAATAAAAGATCAAACTAGATGATAACAGTTGTATCTCTGTTCTGTAGAACACTTTGCAGTCCTGGCAGTAGGTGTGACCTTTGGCTGCCTCCTGACCTTGCAGTGACTGCATGCCCTTGCAGAATGGAGGGAAAACAGCATAAGGAGACTCCAGTGCATCTCTCACTCAGATAACCAAGTCATTAGGGCTGCATGAAGACCACGGAGGGCACCTGCTTCAGGTGATTCACGAATTGCTATACTTGGCAACAGAAACTGAAGCCTTTGCCTGAGGAATATTTGATTGTTTGGGGTTTTTTTTGTTGATATTTTTTTTTTTAGATTTCATCCTCTTATTGAGAAATCTCAGAACACATTTCTCTTTACCATGTCCAGTCCCCTCACATGTGGATTTCAGTGCTAATACTATTAAATCCAGGCAGAGTATGCTTAGATTTGTGTGGACAGTGGCCCAGAATTTGGATTTCTTAAAGAGATTTGCATTTGGGCATCAGCTGGTAGTGCGAAGGGTGCCTCAGTCTGCTGCCTAAGATTGCACCTTTGTGGAGGAATCCTAACCTAAGGTAATACAGGGACAGGGTTTCGTATGTACTTCTGCCTGGAACTCTGTAACTTGCACTTTGTGGAAGGGGGGACAGGTGTACAGCAGCAGTGTTATGTCAAACTACTTGCAAAATAAGTGTTTCTTCAGCCAGAGAAAAGCTGTAAGACTGTCTTTCAATGAGTATTTTGAACAGTAAACAACACTTTTGTGGAATAACAGAGTTTGTGGTGAGAAAAGCCTGCGGATACATTTCCAGTTAAACCAATATGAATTTCTTTTTTTCCAAAACTTCAGTAACAATCCTTCCATGCCCAGGTGGAGTTCTCCACTCCTTCTGCTGACACCTTTCAAGTCAAAATAGCCACAGGTGAAATTCCTGCTGCAGGTACAGTGCTGATGCTGGCTCTGGGGCAGCCTTCTAGATTTGCTTGAGGAAAGCCCTTGGTGTGGTCAGTATTTGCCAGGGTCCACAATCCTTCCACTATGGGATTCCAGTTGGACTTTGTATGGTGTCTTGGACACTATCTAATGCAAATGCAGATGGGACATGTGAGCAACCTGAACCAGGGCTGCACTGTGTGATGTCTACAAAAGACAAAGCGAGTGTTACGAGTAAGGTTTTGCAGGTACCCTTGATGTCTGGTTCTCCAGACACAGATCTAGCAGGACAGGATGGGTGGAGCCCCAGTGAATGAGACCTAAAGAGAGGAAATCCGAATTGGACCAAGTGGAAAAGAAACAAATATTACATCTTTCCCTGTCAAGAGCATTCAGATGTATGAATAATTATTTTAAAGCTGTCAGTCCTCTTTGGCTTTTTACACAACTCTCAGCAGCTTTTTCCTGAGTGCATGCTCCTTTTTCTGGGACCACTTTCACTATCTTTGCTCACTGTTCGGTCTTGTAACTTGCTCATGCAAGACTAATCCATGAGATTTTCTCAACAGGTGGTTCAAGCCCCAGGAATACCTGCTGAATTTCTTACACAATTGGAGATAAGATCTGAATAATAATAAATGTAATTCTTCGTCTCTATACAGAAAGACCAATTTATCTCACTCCTGCTTTGTAATACAAATACCTGCTTCTTAAGAAAACAGAAATATGCCCCTTTTGTGCTACATTTTCAGTTACCTACAAGATAATTTACACAAACTTCACAGGGAGAGGTTTGTTTGTTATTTAAATTCCACTGATAGAAAATTTATCCGAAGTGGAGCAGGATGCACAGAATTTCCTGTGATTACTGGCTGTGATAAAGAAATCTTTTGGAGGCCATAGAGAAGAAAGGATTGCCACCAGGCCTGGGGACCATTACAAATCTTAACTCTCTCATGCTCCATTTGCAAGGTCTATTTCCCTCACCTTGTCTAATGCAATGTAATCACATTGCATTTTAAAGCAAAATAAAAATCTTATCATGACAGACATTACTACTGCAGGTTTGGACACCTGGCGTGATAAACTCTTTCCCTTCTGCCTTCTCAGACGTTAGCTCCTGTTAGCATTGGGAGCCTTTGTTCACAGTATCCATCTTAGTAACAGCAAACTGCCTCCAATGAACTGCTCTTTTGGAGACTCCAGAAGCTTTCTAAAAAATCCAGAAAAGTCAGAGCCATTTGGTTATAAATTTTTCTAGACAGGAATTTCCTCCACAATTGCAGTTGTTTTTCTTCCAAAGATTTCTCTCACGCTAGAGAGCCATTATTTACCCCTGTGGGAGATGCCATGGTTTGGTGTAAAATTATAATCATCTAATACCTGGACTACAGTCAGGTTGTTAGTAGATTTCCTTGAAGCTGAGATTAAGCTCATCAGGCTGCAATTCTTGAAATTGATCTTTTATTCAGTTAAAAAAAAATAATAACTTTTATTCTAAGTAGAAGCATTAGGCTGGATTTTCCCTTTTAAAGGGAACAGCTGTTATTTTTAATGATTTATTGCCAGTATCTTCCCTGTTTCGCACGTTATTTCTTTCCGAACCCCCCGATGAATACCATCTGGTTCAAGTGATTTACTATGCTTGCATTTCATGAGCTGCTCCGCGACATCCCAAATTAAGACAAGGAAAATATAGTCTGAGTTTCAAAAAAATCTTTCTGACAGATCTATTAGACTACGGAGTAATCTTTCAGTGGGAGTCTCATTGTCTGAGACATTTATAGCAGGACTGGACAAAGCACTGGTAAAATATACTGCAGGGGACAATTCTGCATTAGCAGAAGGATAGTCTAGATATATGGCCCTGAAATTGAGCCAGTCAGAAAAAATTTTAAGGGAACCATTTTCTGTCAGAAAATATGGTTCTGAGAAAACTATAAATACTTTGCTAAACTGTGTTGATTTTGCTGAATATCATTTCCAAGAGGAAAAAAAAAAGGAGGAATTTTAATGCCAAAGTTTCATATTGCATGTTTTTCTGAATAAAGGATTTAATTTTTTTTTCCATAAAATGTTTATTTATCACATTTCTGTACTACATTCTGAAACAGAAATAAAAAGAAATGCAAAACATTTCCAATAACCCAAACTTACTATTCTTCCCTCCAGAACTGTCCTTTATGGAGAAATACTGAAAAGCGCAGTTTTGTTCCAGTCAAAAATGAAAGCAAATAAGAAATATTGTATAGCTTCACCACTCAAAATTGCCTTACAACACACTTCTGAAAGTTTCCCATGGCAAATGTCATCCCTTTATGTTCCACGTTTACAACACATTTCTTCGCATTTGCCCTTTCGCTATGTCATTTCAATGGTTAGTGCCTCAGTTCCTTCCAGATTAAAAGGAGAATAGGAATGTGCATTTTGCTCTGAGAAGCAGAACTGAAAGACACTTCATAACAGCTTATATTTTTGCTAGTGAATATCTTTCTCATTCCCTGTGGCTTGGCTTCTTTATTGTCTTCAGGTTGCTTTGCAGCTTGGTTCTGCTTTCATTGATGTGCTTTATCCTTCCAGCTATAATATAATTGGAAATCTTAATCACGGTAGAAATCACTCTAAAGACAGACACGGAGAAGCAGTCCAACTCTGAGTTGGACTGAGTATTTTTCTAAAGCTTGGCTGGTCACAAAATTTCTTGGAAACCTTTCTGCCCTCTTCCAGAATAGAAGACAAAATACAGGTTCCTTTTATAATAAATCAACTTTCAAAAATGTCAGAGCCTCATATTTATTTTTGATATCCTGAGATTTGGCCAGTGCTTAGTAGCTTTGAAAATGACTGTCCCTAGAAGCAAAAAGTGTCTATATTTGAGGATCACCAGCCACTCCATTTTTCTCAAGGAAGCAGCTTTCTGAAAGTGTTCTTTTACTTCATGGTCTATGGACCCTATTTAATCCTCCTTTAATCACTAGTCAAGGCCCAGTATCTTCCACTACGTAAAACAAGCATCTGCAAAAAGCCAACAGGCCTAGACTCCCAGGTACATTCCTCCACAGTGAGGTTTTTTTTCCCTTTTCTCACAGAAAATCTCTCTTCTGCCACCAAGAAAATTATCTCTTGCTACCGGTGATAAACTATCTTTGTTGTCTCTAATGAGCCCTGGATGCTTCCCACACACATCTTGTCTCCTTGGAGAGGATCTGAAAGACAGGAAGGTTTCCTTCCTGCTTTGTGGGACCCATCTGTGTTCCCACAGAAAACTGGAAGAGTGAATGAAGCATTCCCGTCCCCATCTGCAGAATCAAGCCTATAGGCAGCTATTGCTGTTCAGTGATGCCTTAGCAATTATATGATCATAGCTTATAAGGGTAAGGATGCTAAAGTCCCCTAGATGCCACTCAGAGATCTTCACCAACTCCTAAGCTTTAACATAGTAGAAAAGTAGATGCAAGCTGGGCATCTTCTGGCACTGCCTTGTAAGTGTATAATAAGCCTCTTCTGCTCCTTACTAAGAGACACAGACAGACTTTTAACAAGGCATGGAGAAAGAAGGTGCTCAGTGGCCCTATTTGACTACTTTTTTACCAAAGAGAAAGCTGAGAAATAGCCTCCTAGTGGCTCAAACAGCCTTGAGACAGAACTTCTCCTGAACCCGAGCTGCAGAACAGAAGGGGGAAGGAGACCTCTGGGTTCTTCTCAGGCAGTAACTGAGTAATATTGTCCCATGGTTCATTTGGTAGGCAGCGAGAGAACAAGGAAAGTCCCAGACAGGCAGAAACAGGTAGGAAACGTAATTGAAATGTTGTGAAAGATTTCTTGTCATAATGCAAAAAGCCACATCAGTCTAAAGGGAAACATTTGGTTCAGCTCCTTCTGTAACATCCACTGTAGGGATCAAGTCAGAAGGACTTAACTGTGCTTAATGCAACGTAAATGCACACTCTCACACATTCTCAACACATCATGGATTGTTTTAGGCAATATCTGAATTCACTCCATAGCTTTTTTTCCTGTGCATTTTCTACATAAGTGAGAGGTGAAACACATTTTCTTGCCAAACCCCTTCCCATCATCTATCAGCAATCCTGGCAGACTGGGGAAGTTCCACTTGACTGAACGCTGGCAGATGTTACACCCTTATATAAGAAGGGTCGGAAGGAGGATCTGCGGAACTACAGGCCTGTCAGTCTGACCTCAGTCCCAGGGAAGATCACGGAGATGATCATTGGGAGCTATCATGCAGTGCATGCATTATGGTCAGGGGATCAGGCCTTGTCAACATGAGTTTACAAAAGGTAGATCCTGCCAAACTAACCTGATCGCCTCCTGTGACAAAGTGACCTGCTTAATGGACGAGGGTAAGGCTGTGGATGTGGCCAATAGGTCTAGGGAAGTGACTGTGCCCCTGTACTTGGCACTGGTGAGGCTGCACCTCAAGTACTGTGTCCAGTTCTGGGTTCCTCAACATAAGAAGGACATTTTGGTCCTCGAGCGAGTCCAGAGAAGGGGAACCAGGCTGATGAAGGGGCTGGAGGGCAAATCATATGAGGAGTAGCTGAGAGAGCTGGGGATGTTTAGTCTGGAAAAGAGGAGGCTGAGGGGAGACCTTATCACCACCTACAAATACCTGAAGGGAGGTTGTAGAGAGGTGGGCAATGGTCTCTTCAGCCGAATAACAGGAGATAGGAGAAGGGGAAATGGCACAAAGCTGTACCAGGGCAGGTTCAGATTAGATAGCTGGAAAAAAATTTTCATTGAAAGAGTTGTGGGGGTCTGGAACAGGCTGCCCAGGGAGATGGTTGAGTCACCTTCCCTGGATGTGTTTAAAAAAAGGGTAGATGAGGTACTTAAGGATATGGTTTACCATACGACGGGAATGGTTGGACTCAGCGATCTTAAAGGTCTTTTCCAACCTTGTGATTCTGTGATTCTGTGATACCTCATGAAATACGTGTATATCTATGATAAAAATGTGTCACTAATATGCTCATTTTGATCTCTTTATTCAGATCCAATATATGATATTTAGTTTAAGCTACTACTACAGTGATACTCTTCTTATGTCCATCCACACGTGTGTAAATGTAAAATGGCATTTAGTAGCAAACATGTTTGATATTCTCAGAACAGGACTGAGCTCATCTGCTGCTCTATGGGAAGTAAAATATTTCAGATTCCAGAAGCCTGGCACAATATTTCAATCCTCAGTTAACATCAAGGATTCTTTTTAATGGACATAAACCAAACATACATACAAATGTTGAAATTTGCTGTCCAGAACATGTTAGAAAAAGTATTTCAACAATTCCAGATTAAATATCAACATACACTGAAATTGTAATGAATAGCAAAGTAAGCTGGTGTATGAGTAGCATGCAAGTAAAGAGAGGAATAAAGTATGTCCTAGAAGTTTAGTCAATAGATCAGGAAGCACATGCTTATTTCAGCTTTGATTTAAAATGTATAAACCAAATAACTTGCCACTGTACTTATGTAAAAGCAAAATTAAAGCAAACATTATCAATTGCATGAATTTGCATTAAGAAGCCCAGGTCTCCTGTGAAAAAAGTGTTGAAGTATAATTGACCACGTTACCTTCTAGCTTAAGGGGCTAAGTTATTGCCAGATCAAAGAGGTCATGTTTTAAAATAGCAGTAGTTATTTTAGATCCAGGGAACGCTATTAAAGTTAAAAGCAGTTGTAATGCAACTTAATGTCTTTGCCTGGTTTATTTACATTTTATTCCTAGCATATAACACCTTCCAAAAAGGTTACAGAAAAATAGCCACCTGAAGGCAAAAAGGAATTTCATGATGATCTGACTTTTAATTATTTAGTGCTAGATGGTTAGATTCTGACACTCTTATTCACATTATTGCCTTACTCCATAAGTACTTTAACTGATTTCGACTGTAGTGTGTCTTTAGCTTCCATAAGATGAAGACTACGGGAATCTGACTTTTACGTTCTGTGGGAAAAAACCCCCTCCAGTTTATTCTGGATCATATCTACTGATTGATGTTTTGCTATCCTACAGGGAAAAAAGAAAGTAAATATTTCTCCCTTTTCCTTTGGTGAGCAGATGGGTCTTTAGATACATCGCTGCCTCAATGAGTGGACATGCAGTCAATAATGTGTTATCTTTGTTTATACCAGCTACCATAAAAAGAATATTTTATTAGCAAGCTAAGATATTCATACTTTATTGTCACTATACAGGAGAGGTAAAAATCAAAGGAGTATGTTGCAACCTACCTGCAACTAGTGACTGCAGTCACTGGTTGTCTATAACACAAACAGAAAACACGGTGCTCAACAAATAGCACGCAGAATTCTGCCCACTCCTGTAATTCTAACAAATTCTGTGAAGTTGCTGCCAGACTACATAAGGGAAACCTGAAGTGGAAACAACTCCATTATGCATCTTCTTCTGCTGAAGTCAATTAATTTGGAGTGGCAGCATACAAGTAACCTTATTTGTTTTATTTATGAGTTACTTGTCTCAGGTCTCACCTTCTAATAGGAGCTTAGGCTGGTGCCTCTAAATACATGGCTTCTTGAAAGTCAATGTTAGTGCACCTGAGAGATACTGCAATCTGATTTCTGACTCTGGGTCACAGGACTATCAAGTGAGTTTCTATTTTCTTAGTTTTCTGGGCAAGCAGGCCAAGGAGGTCTCCTGTGAGACTGATTAAACTAGACCAAAGTGGATCATGTTCTGGTATAGATAAAAATTTGTGCTTAAGAATCATACTGTTAAAAGCACATACTAGTCCAAATAGTCTTTTAGGGGTGAGAGAGCTGCAATGCTACCTGCTTACAGGAACATATTAATTACTATAAATCTGTAGTTTCTTCTGCACAGAAATACTATAAAATGCGTATTGGAATATTCTCATGGGCCATCCAGATTCATTATCTCATTTTAAAATGCAGCACTGAAAGTGTTGTATTAGCTGAGGTCATTACAGTACTGCTACTTGATAATTTCGGTGCTTACACTAATTAACATTATAGCATTATAAAAGAAGAAACCCATCCTGTGAGGCTCAAAGTCTCAGAACCAAAATGGGCATACCAGGTTGCTTGTAAAAGAGCTTTTGGGGAGCAGGAATTACACATCCATGGCTGCCGGCTCCTGCCATCTCCCCTGAGCAGGGCTGCCCTTGCTGCAGCACAGGCAGCATCACCCTTGGGGCACAGCTACTTTTGGCACCAGGAGAGTTGTCTCTGTGCAAGTATAAACACATTTGCAGAAGCTGGTGTACCAAGTGACAGAGAAATGCTGGAAAACATAATTTTTGCTGGTTTACCATTTCAGGGGAAAGACAGCCTTTGGAGAAGCTACCTGTTTCTTGATTTCTGCATTCTCTGTCATGGCAGACACTGGTAAATCCCTGTAGACCACAGCAGATCAACTGGCTTTCCTTTGACTGGTCTGGATCTTGAATACCTCCATTAAACATTTTTGGGCACTGTGTGAATTGATTTACCACTAGTTACAGAGAAAATGGTTATTTTTCCTATTTTTTTTTTAAATCAGCTATTTTTTCACTAGCATTGAGGTAAAATGATGGCAGGAAGCAATGCTAATAAATGTTAAAAGCCCATTAGAAGATTCTCCCACAGGCCATTGTCCCCTATTGCTACCAGAAATTAATAAAACAGTTCTCATGAAACATCATGTTAAATTTAAATTTTTGAAAGATCCCAAACTGAGTCTTTTTAGAAAGCAAGATTACTTTTGCTCCTTGAAACATGCTTAACAATAAAGTAACAAAAAAGTCTGATACAAATTTAACATCTGTAAAAATAGTTATTTTCCAAAAACTTTTGTTATACTGCTGTTTCAAAGTCTGTTAAAGGTTGTTGTGAAATTATATGTTAAATGATCTGAGTGGCCATTATGACCTATTAGTAAGATATTTATGATAAAATCATAATGTAGTTAAGATATAATTAGCCTCAACTTCCTAGCTTTACAGAGAAAATAATTTCATTATGGAATTCATTTTTTAAAGCTTCACAGATAGAAAAAAAAATATGAAAGGGAAAAAGACTCATCAATTTTTAAATGTATTTTCTTCATGAGAAGTTACTGAAGCAGAACATGAACCAGCCTGTTGATAGTTTCATGAAAGAAATAATGAAAATGGAGTTCAGACCTTACTTTTCAAAGAGATCATGTTCTATATTTGGCAGGCTGGTATGAAGAACTGAAAAGTCCTTGACTGCTTAGCAACAACTAAAATATTAACATGTTATCAACTTCATTCTCATCCTAAATTCAAAACATAGCACTATCCAGCAGCTAGGAATAAAATTTACCTCTATCCCAGCTGAAATCAGGACACTCCTTCTTTGATAAATTGTATCAAGAACATAAAAACTAACTATTGATAGCTTCATACACTGAAAAATGCTGTGTTGTTTCAGAGCAGATTAGAGAGTATGCACAGAAAATAATGCAGTTTCAAAAAATGAGCAGTAGAATTGATTTTCATTAGGTTGAATAAAATGTTAATGGCTGACACCAGAAATTTAATTTACCATGTATCTGAACTTTATCATTTGGGTTGTAAATTAAGCCACACCTTCCTTAAGGTAGGCAGTTTACCTGAAATAAGAGAGAACCACATACTCTACCATGATGCCTAACTATTGCCACTGAGAACCAGAGATATATATAAATCTAGTGCAGAATGTGGGAAAATTTTTCTGGGTGGTTTGATTTCCTTGTTTTTCAGCAACACATCTAATCTGATATAAATATTATTGTGGATACCTTAGAGCTTGTATACATGGAAACATCTTCCCACCTGCTTCAGAGCAAATACAGTTTATTCCCTTATACCTATGCCAGTATGATTCCTCCAGATGGACTCCAGCCCTGTATAAAGAGGAGTGGGTCTGGAGTAATGACTTTGATTAAAAAACTCTGTTTCCTAACCAAGTCTTAAATCACCCACACTCCAGAATTAGATATTTTTATCACAGAAGCCGTTAACAATCATGGGTCAGAGAAAACAACGGGAACCAAAAAGAGTCAAGAGTCATAAAAATGCTCTTGCAGATGGTGGACTGACATAAGTCTTCTGTGCAATAACAGTTAACAAGGAAAAGCATGGGGAAATGCCATTATGGTGGCTAAGGTTGTAAGATGCAGAAACGATTAGAAAAAGAAGGATATATAATTTAAGACTAAAAATTAGTAAGCTATCATTTTGATAGGCAGAAAAGAATAACTCCAGACCAGTGGGTGGAATGATGTGTACCACTGACATGATAATACTGTGGCACTGAACTGAAATGTTAATCCTGCAGCTGTGGGAGGGATGAAAGATTACTGGAAGAGAGGAAGAGATACTAGGCAAAGGCTCCATGAAATAAAAGTAGCAGAGCACATCACCTGCATCAGTTTCTTTTGACTGGATATTGGGATATCTCTGGGTCCTCAGATCACAAAACCTTCAAGTTCCTGGCTTGGGGACACACCTCACCTGTGTCCAAACTCTGCACTGGATCAAGACCCCAGTCATGGGTTGACTGCCCTACCATTGATATAAGGTGAGAAAGCCAGTCAAAGAATAGACACCCAAAACCAGCCTCAGGGCATGTTATTAAGCATCTCATTTTGAAGAAAGTAGGGACCAGGACACCGTGGCAAGCTGTGCTCCTTGCCAACCCCTATGTGCGTTCCCAGCTAAAGACAGTAGGAAGTTAAAAAGAAACCGCTTGAGAAAGCAGCTCAACTTCTGATCTTTAGTTTACCTTGGCTTGCATCCAAGATTCTCAAAGGAAAAATGATATCTTAAAACTTTAATTCAAAGGCTGTACAGTATTCTCGAACGTATTCAGTAAAGGGGATAATGTCAATATCAACAACATTTAGAAGTAGAAATTTGTAAGTTCCTTTGAAATAAGTAATATTGCCTAAAAATAAGTGTTTCTCTTGCCAATTTCTAGCTGAAACATGCCCTGTGTGAATTTTAGGCCCCTCTGAAATGCGATGACAAAGTTAATTTTCATACAATTTGCCATTAAGTGATATCATTCCATTTATGGAAATGACAGTGGAGTCTATTTGTTTGTTTGCAAACTGTCTTTGGTATTATCTGTCAAACCTCAATTAAACATACTTTGGTATCATATAAAAAGTGTGCATATGCACTAACTAAGCAGAAGAGTTAATTAGCTGAAATATGCCAGCTTCATACCAAGGGAACTATGAATATTCATTGGCTCAGTTACACAACAGGTAATCAGCTATTCCGTTTACGAGTTATGTCAATAGTACCATCAGTTACTGTGTATTTTCTCAGAAAGCAATTTTTAAAAAACATTCTAAGCTCATAGTTCAGGTCTTTTGAGAAATATAATACACATACATACATAAATACCGTATATATGTATTGAGATGTATATATAGGTATCTGAAATTATTCTGGAGCTTCTGACCACCAATACACATGGGAATGCATGCACTTCTCAAACCATCAACATGATACCCTATGTGTGGTTCAGCACATAGAAACTGGCCTGGCAGCTCACACTGCGTGCTGTTCACGTGGTGAGGACTCAAAGCTGTGAGTACGCAGCACCCCACGGCACCACATTTTGTGCAAGCCCATGGGACAGTTATGCAACTGGACTTACTGCATGCAGAACAAATACATGTGAAAAAAGAAGCTCCTTCAGGCTAAAAGAGGGGTAGGAAAGTAGAGTGTGGCAGAGGAAAAAAAAGTTCTAACACAGAAGTGAAGAACCATCCAAATTTAAAAACCAAACCAACCTAAAATTTTGCTTTGTTTCTGGTCAGTCTATATGGATAGAGGTCATGTCTTTTCTCACCCTTCATGGGGTTATAATCTAAAGGTAGCTGCAGTTCCCTATAGCTCTGCTGAAACTTGTCATCCTTTATTCCTGCAAGCCACCACTAAACAGTTGTATGTTATGTGTGAAAATGACCACAGAAGATGACAGAGAATGAGTCCTTGCATGTCCCTAGAGCTCATCCATATTTCTTTGGCATTTTCCCACAATAATATTTAGTTTCTTCCTACTCAAAGCTCTAATGAATAAGAAAGAAATTGTAAGGAGATTCCTTGCATCACTGAACTGTTCGTACAGACAATACTGAAAGACATCTGAAAATTCCCAATGGTGGCCAGTATATTTCTCCTCCAGTGGGCATCTGCAATTCAGATTCAGGACCGCAGGAAAAGGTAACAAAGAGAAAAGCAGTAGCTGTATCAGAACCAGAACAAGTTACACCCAAAGGTCTGGTGACTATGGCCAAAAATGACCAGGCAAATCTAATCTCCATTTCATATGTCAATATAATCCCTATTGCATTATTCTCACATAGATATCCAAATACTTATTGTTGTTCTACAGATTAAGGTCCGTTGTCCTCAGAAATTCTGAACAGGTACGTAATCAAATTGTGAGTGTTCATTTTCATACTTATACCAAAAATGCAGTGTGATTAGCATCTATTTTATATGGTCTTTATTGAGGAATGCAGAGACAAATGTTAGCAAGTCTCTCTAATAACAGGTCTCAGGTAATAGGCAAGTCAGAGTAACTAGTATGTTTGCTAAATATATTATGCAAATATTGTATTGTTTTTAGGTTTCTTCCTAGTTTGTTTGAAAACTAGGGAAACTGAAAGTATGCATAGCATTTCCTTTAATGCCAGGAATCATTTTGTTTGCAAATCATTCTCTTGCATTATGGCAATCAGGATCTCTGAAATCAGTGATGATTTCCCAAGTCTTCACGAACTGTGAACAAGTACCATGTAACTATGCAATTGATAATAATATACTATATATTGGAGCAGAAATAATGGCCCAGAAGGAAGTTTGAAATCTAGTACTTTAATTTTGAGAGATGACTGTGTATGGGAAGATCACAGAAAGAGAGGGGTGCATGGCATTTCTGAGGATTTAGAAAAAAAAGCCGCCCCCCCGGCCCTGCTCTTCCTCCACACTGACTTGACACTGACCTGTGACTTCACAGAATCACAGACTACCTGAGGTTGAAAGGACCTATGGAGGATATCTAGTCCAATCCCCTGCTCAAGCTCAGCCACCTAGAGATGGCTGCCCAGGGCCATGTCCAGAAGGCTTCGGAATACCTCTATGGATGGAGACTTGCCACATAGGTCCCTGCCATTTGGGCTAATGGCACAACTGACAACTGTGTAACAACACTGTTAGGAAATGGGAACCAGAGACAGTTCACAATAACAAATGGAGAGAAATGAGAATCTCTTCTGTTGCTGCTGCTTGGTACAGAGTGGCATGAGTACAGGATTTCTGCTCATTCCCCTAGACTTTTATCTGCCTCCCATAGGCTTATGTCATTTATCCCTTGTAAATCCACAGTCTATACCCAGCCTTTCACAGTCTCTTAGATCCTCACATCGAGCTTCATTTTATCTTCTTTTCTCTTTCAATTTGCTGCTTCCTTGCCCTGAGTACACTCTGACTTTCTTTACAACCAGACACAAGTTAGTCACACAGAATTTGTCATGCCCACTTATCACTGGCTTCTGCCTTTCTTTTTTCTTAGTTTCCCATTCTTTTCTTTCTGGGTGCTATTTTATCTTTTTGTTTCCCCTGTCCCAGCAGGGTATTTGATACCCTTTATATGATTCCTGTTCATTTTCTCATACCATTATTCTCATATGTGTTTCCCCCATGCCTCTAATTCCTATCTTTGTTAAATTCTGTGTGTCCTACAAAAAACACCGAAACTCAACAAAAACCCAGTCCCAACCTATCATAGTTTCTCTTCCTACCTCCTTTTCCTTGATTCCAATACCTGATCACTTTTTCTTAACAACTTCTCTGATGCCTTACTCTTAAAAAGATCTCCATCCTTGAATTAGATTAGATGCAGCATTTTCAAGAATGAACTTCTGAAGTTGTAGCTTTCAAAAGCTTATAACCTTGGACAGCTTGTCCTGTAACACAGTTCTCTATCTCCTCGGTTGTGCTGACACAACTGTTTAGGATACATGTTAAACTGGATCACTGAAGCCTCCAAAACAGAGGTGATTGCACATTTTCCCCAAGATATTCAAAGAGAAATATGATCAACATGGAAAATTTCAATCTCCATATTACAGAAATTAAAGCTTAAAAGCAGATGAGAATGTTATCTTCCAGTGCATGATGATGGACAGCCTTAAATGAAAAAACCCACACGATACCTATTAAGGCAAACCACAGTTGATAGTCTTCTCTTTTCTGTTCATTCAAAAGGCCTGACTTTGCTGTAATGCAAATCTAAAGCTTAATGGCATAACCTGTAATGTTAGAGATTAGTGAACCAAGGAACATCAACACAATGCGTGGTCTGTCACCACTCAAGGAGTAGCATGAGACCCGTTTCTTTTACAAATACGTATTATTTGGAATACGTACTTGATCTCAAACGATGAGGAAGGAAGAGATCGTACACATTTTCTGCTTTCCTGTTTACACTGAAGAAAATATCATCATAGTAGATGTACAAAGAAGAATAAAAGGTCTAAGAATTTCTGCTGAGAGGAATTCTCTTTGGCTATCCAACAAAAATTAATTGTGCACAATGCTCACAATGCTGTTTGGCCTAGACAAAGCTTCCCAATATTAAGAGATTATTAAGTAAAATAGAAAGGACTTCCAAGAAAGGATCAATTCACTGCTGTTTGACCTTACCAAACAGACCATGTAAGCAATGATTAAAATGCAATTTTAAAAAAAGAATTTATTTTTTTTTTGTGCCAAGTGAGGAAAAGCCCTTAAAGATATGAGATAATCCACTGGTACAGATAAGAATGCAAAGGCCTCTGTTGATCATGGCAGATGAGAAGACTAACCAGTGAATACATCCTGTTCTCAAATGTGGATGAATGCTAACTTTATTCCCAGTTTCAGAAGAGCTAAGAATTCAGCAAAAATGATCACTAGATGTGATGCTATTTTTGCAATGTTTGTGTTTTTATCAAAACCTCTAAAAAACTTGTCAATAGAGAAGCAAAATCAAAGGAGGAAAACATACTGCTGATTTAATAGAAGGAGTTATTGTTGACCAGAAAAGGAATATAAGGGAATATTCCTTCTCCAATATTAATTTATACGGGACAGAGAAGTTATAGCCAAAGGTTTTAAGTATAAAAAAGAAAATCCACCCACCAAAATATTAAGGAAAAAACTAACTCCCTTCCACTCCATCCCCAAATTCCCACACACATGCTGGTATTTTCCAATTTAGTGTAAACAGGTTTTCTAATTTAAACAGGAACAGTAATTTTCACTCAGTAATTTTGTATTTTAAAGACTAATTTAACACTGTATGTACATTTGCAATGAACATCCTACTCATCTTCTGTGTAAGTTACAGAACAACAGTCATTCAATTCATTGTGTAGTAGAGTTCTGTTTTCCAAGCTTTCTCCCAGTTTCTCTGTAAACTAGTGTGGCAATTCATACCTGTACTTAAATCAAAACTGTATTATGATGAAATTTGATACATAACAGCACAGATGCCCTGCACACTTCCTCTTTAATGTAGTGTCTAGCATTGGGGTCTCCATAATCATGTCCTATTCATTCTATTTCAACTTTTTCTCTTCACTTTTGTCAAAGCTTCTTCCACACCTATTCATCTTAATTGTACACTCAGTTCTTGTGTCTTTACTCAACTGCCCATTATTTACCTCTCCTGATGATATTTATATATCCTCCTTATTAGAAAAAAGGCCTTCCTCTATATTTGGGTTTGGGTGGGTGCAGCAGGTGTGTGCGGATATGTGTGTGCAGACACACATGTGTACGTGCTTGCCTAAGTCACCCAGCCCTTTTAGGGGGCATGCAGGACTTTTAGAAAAACTTAGTGGCATATCATAAATGCATTTTCTTTAAAATATTTCAATCTGTTGTCAATTTTATCCAGACGATCTTGCTTTCTCAACTGGCATATAGACAGCCTTGTGCTGAAAATGGATGCACAAGGAAAGAGCTATTATAATCTGAAAATCAGCTGTAGGAAAGACAACTGGATCAAAGCAGGATTAAAATTTCTAATAGAGAGATAAGACTAGCATGATTAGATCACCAAATACTTTCCCATCCTTTTTCTGCATTGTGAAGCATGTTATTCTTTTCTTTTGTTTTTATTGTAGAGACCCTTTTGCTATTACAACAGTATTTAACAAATACTTCCTTAGTTCCTTCTTGGAATTCGGTGAAAAAAGAGATTAATAGATAAAGGACTGAGAATAGAACATCTGTTCCATACTTTGGGAACTGTAGTTCAATGGATGCATTTAGACAAGAATTTTATAATACAAAGCCATCCCATCAGTGTAGTACTGGCATCACTCTATGAATGCAAAGTAAAATAATTTAAATTCAAGAGGAAATATTGTTAATGAGGAAGAACATGCTTTCTCGCTGAGTCAAAAGTTGACTTTCCCCATTACAGAGTATCACAAATGTGCTAAAATGAATCCCAAGTAATGCATCTCTTTGTGATTATTACAGTCATTTAATTCACCCTTTCTGTCAGGTCTTTTCCTCCTATTAGGAATTATTAATAACTCACATATAATTTCACACTGCTTACCTTTTCTACAAGGTTGGCTGATCTGCATATCAGCTTCTAACTAAAATGCTTACAGTGTCGAAGGGAAAGAAAAAGAAATGTCCTTCAACTGCACAGTGACTTGTTTACAAACTAAATATATACTCTAATTAGATCCCTCCAGTGAAAAAATGTATTTTAAATTGCAAAAGGTATAAATTAAGCTTGAACTTGAACAATGTGGGTAATATAATGAAATATAATGAAAACTCTGTAATGGAAGGTATAGAACATAATGTAGTCCTGTAGTGGACTGAGTTAGAAAAGAGCCTCAGGCATTTGTGCACTTAGAGCTAAATCTAGGGATATGGTTAAGGAGGGAGAAAGCTGGATACAACTCCAATTTTGGTTTGTATTTATTTTAATACACTTCCGAGCTAAAGGCTTTAAGGATCAATTAGGAAAATCTTACCTCTAAATTATACTACCTCAAAATTATGAATGGTATGAAAGGATGAGCTGGACAATAGCTGACTGCCAAATTTTTATTCCCAGTCAGAATTACCAATGAAGTACACTCAGTTTTGGGAAGTGCCTTTAGTGGCATACGACCCCATGGGGGTTGGACTCGATGATCTCTGAAGGTCCTTTCCAACCTCTACAATTCTGTGTTAATAACCCAACTGTGAGAAAGACTTCAGAATAACTTTCCTGACAAAACCTTTATTTTCATATTATACTAATTCCAAATGTTTGATTCAAAAATCTGAATGTTGGAAAAAAA
Organism: Gallinula chloropus; assembly: GCF_964237585.1. NCBI lineage: Eukaryota > Metazoa > Chordata > Aves > Gruiformes > Rallidae > Gallinula > Gallinula chloropus. The sequence goes on along the minus strand of NC_140088.1, from coordinate 68,584,768 downwards.
GATTGGGTCCAGGCGCTGATCATTCAAATTTAGGAATGCTGGAATGGCAGATTTTGTTTGTTTGTGTTAAGCCAAGATGTAGGGCTGTGGGGCTGGCACTGCTGGCCTACAGTGCGTCTGATGTCCAGCTTTTCCCTGCCATAGGACAGGGGTACGAAGTGGAAATAGGATGCAGGCAGTATTCTGACCTCTTGATTCATACTGACTGTACACTACAGTTCAGATTCAAAGTAGGTGGACACAAAGAGACAGGAAAAGTATAGTAGGTAACATATACTAATCAGTGTACATCTCTACTGAGCTTAAAATGTGGATGAGCTCTAACATCAACAGATGACACTATAGTTATTTTGATGTGTCATTACCAGCAATATTCACAGTAAAGTATTATCTAAGGTAAGATCTATAGAAACGTAGAATAGACTTATAGAATTGTCTTGGCTGGAAGGGACCTTTCAGATCATCGAGTCCAACCATCAACCTAACCTACCAAAACCACCACTAAGCCATGTCCCTCAGCATTGCATCTCCCCATGTTTTAAATGCCTCCAGGGATGGAGACTCCCCCCACCTCTCTGGTCAGCCCTATTATTTGTTACTAGGGAGAAGAGGTCAGCCCCCACGTCTCCACAACCTCCTTTCAGGTAGATGTAAAGAGCAATTAGATGTTCCCTCAGCCTCCTCTTCTCCAGACTAAACAGCACCAGTTCCCTTAGACACTCCTCCTAACATTTGACTTCCAGTCCCCTCACCAGCCTCATTGCCTTTCTCTGGACATGCTCCAGTACCTCAATGTCTGTCCTGTAGTGAGGGGCCCAAAACTGAACAAAATACTAAAGGTGGGTCTTCACCAGTGCTGAGTACAGGGCAATAACTTCCCTATCAAGATAAAGGAGTTTAATACATGAGGAAAACATACTCCAAACCTGTAGAAAATACACAGTATCTCCTAAACAGCTCCTTCATAAAATGGGAATAAGAGTTCTATTTCTACGTAGTAGAATGTTCTGGCAAAAAGTCAAGTTTTCTGGAAAGGAAAATGAATACTATCTCTTCACATGGGCAAACATACTTCCATGAGCAGTAGCACCCTAATTGATTGTGACCTACTTGGAAAATTCATCTTCCTATGAAATTATTCCTATTGATCGTGAAAGGCACTCCCAAGCTGCCTTTCTGCTCTCATTTATGTCAATGCAATGCCATTCAATTTAGCAGAGTTGACCAGAAAGCAGAATTGAGCCCCTAATGCCCAATCCAGGAAGAGGGAGACTTACAACTCACCTGTCAGTATGACATTTCCTATCCTCAGGCATACAAATATGGTTCTGACTGCAACTAGGCAAAGAAGAACTTAAAGAGAATATTTTTAAGTTTATGTTTGTCTGATGTCTGAGGCAACTTTGCAAAAAAGTGATTTATTTACCACTAGACATAAATTCAGGCTGGATCATTAATCAGTTTTACCAGACTCTAGATAGAAGATTTTGGTACACAATCGTCCTGCAGCTTTCATCTGTGAAGTTCATTGAAAAAAAAAGGAAAGAAAAAGCATTATTTTGTTGGTCTGATATGAAACCCCTGCTGCAGGGTGTCTCTTTTTAGAAAGTGAACATTTTCCCAAGTAAGTGAGCAGATGCAATGCAGTGATATTTTTGATCTAGATATAAAGCATACTGTAGCACCTGTGAAGCCATCCTTATGTGACTAGCAAGAGACAGCAATTTTTAACATTTTATTTTTATAGCAGTAATGATAAGGATGTAGCTTGCTTCAGCCGGGTACAGGCTGTTTGGCATTAGCATGCTAGAGTCGCACGAGCTGGTGTTGATGCTGAAAGGCAGCATCCTGCTCTCACCTTGCCTTGGGCCAATTACTCCTCTGCCTCCCTATTCCTCATGTCACACAAAGAACTAGAGTGAGCAACTGGCTTGGGTTAAAACTAACCCAGAAAAAGAAGAATAGTCTTGACCCTGAGCAGTTCCTCGGCTTAATTCTCAATGAAGGCTCAGGAGCATTTCTCTGACACAGAGGAAGCACGGAGCAACACCAGTCACAGCTTCAGTGGCAGTGTGGTGTCTGCCACAGAACGCAGTGTTCATGCATCACTCACGCCAGTGTCAGCCATAGGCATGTCCCTCTTTCTATTTCTATCCCTTGTGAATGCATCAAAACCTTCTAAATTGGAACTGAGCAATTCAAAGCATGTAATGGCCTTTCCAAGTCTGCAAACCAGAAAACAACAGAGAAACATGAACTGTTTCTGGTCATCATGATGATGCATTGCTTGAAATCCAACAACACAATAATAATAGTAATAGTTTATATGTCGTGTTTCAGAAATGACCTGCAGATTTATATCAGTCCTGTGTGTCAGTTGGGTAATTGAACACACACGGACAATCCATGCAATGTAAACCACAGTCTGCTAATTCACAACATAGTGTGGCATTATTAACCCAAATTATAAGAATTACAGAAAATTAGACAATTCTGCCTGCAAATTTGGGGCACAGAGAAGGTGGAAGACTGAGAAATGTGAAGATACAGATGCCCATTGCTCTGTTAATGTCTCTATAGTAAAAGATCCTATGATTTTTGTTGATAAATGTGTTATTGCTCTCTGTTTAAATTCTCTCTCTCCCCCTCTAACCATTTCTTATTACCACATCTGTTCTGTGCCAAAGCCTCTTCAAAACTAACATCTTCCTTCTGTTTTTGAGACACCTCCATGTCTCCTGCAGCCTTCATACCACACAGGGATCTTCTTTCTGAGTCCTCCCAGGCCCTCCATGAGATCCCATCCTCCTGATGTCCCACTTAATGTTAGTTTGTCTCCTTTTACCATTCTTTTTTCAGCAGCATCTTCTCAAATCCTTGTGTCTCTTGATCTTCTGAGCCCTTCTCCCACTCTTCCCCAGTCATCTGCTCAGCTGCATGGTGATGAAGAGTGCCCAGGGCTGCCTGGGGAATCTCGCAGTTCCCCTTTCCGTTCACTCACTTGCCGTTTCTCCTTCCAGAAGAAAGACTGCAAGCCAAAAAAGTGCAGAGAGAAGGTGGGAGGAGGACATAACTACCCTACAGAGCTCAGCTTGGGACATGTCCTCACATCCTGTAACATAATCAAGCCAACAGAGAATACCTACGCTCTACACAAATATTTCTGTAAACCTATTTTTTATCAGCGGAAGAGTGGCGGAGGAGATCAAAAAGAGCCAAAACACTAACTCTGCTCTGAAGTTTCGGCACACAGATGATGAGAAAAAATGTCCTGCAGTTTGTCTCCACAGAATGTTTTGACAAACACTGGGTTTTTTTAAACCTTTTCTAACATATATTTCATATAATTCTTTCAAAAATGACTCATTTGGCTTTTACATTGAAAAAAACCCAACAAACAAAACCAACTGCAAAGGTTATATTTTAGCAGTGGCTATTGCAATCTAGTTTTTATTTCAGTAGTATATAAACTGTAGAGCTAAAGCTATATGTATCCATCGGTATTCCAGACAACCCTTGATATTATTTTTATTTCTACTAAAATAATTGTTGCATACTTTAAAAAAGGTTTTCTTGGTACATGGAAAATATAGTCATTTCAACTTTAGTCGCAGCACAATTTGAATCTCTAGCAACTCATGTAGCCCATTCCTCTGCACCAGGTAAGCACAAATACAATAATCGAGAAGAGTTTCTGATAGCTGGTTCTAACTTGCTTATTTCCATTGAAATAATTTCTCAAACCTCTGTGATAAATTGCCTCATCCCTTTACTTGGTAAGGTTTGTTTTTCTTTTTTTGTTTTTCTTTTTCTTTTTTCTTTTCTGCAAGGGTTACGATTTCTTTCCTCTCTTTATTGTCCTTTACTTAACCACAGGGGTTTTCCACATGCCAGCATTTCAGTTTTCTTTCCTTCCTTTTTTCTCTTGTCAAATGTTGCTTTTCTCTAAACTATATCTCAATAGAGATGCTGAAAGATAGTAAGGATACTAGAAAATAACACATGTGCCCCCCCCCCCCAATTAATTATTGTTACCACACTTTGGATTAGGTATTACTGTAGGAGAGAAAGTGTAGTTTCATCTGATTCTTTTCTCTCGGACAGGTTCTGCCATGTTTATTTAGGTTGAGGATTACTCCCCTATTCACGCAATCTCATTGAAATTAGCAAGATTATCACTGCAGCAAATATTCCTCACACTGAAAAATGTGGCAGAATCTAATGTTGAATGATTTTCATAAATCATAACCCACAGTGGTTCAGTTGAGTATTTACCTCTAAACTGAAATATTTGTATTAGACAGAGTCTTGCTTCCCAAATTGCAGATCACCTTCAAACAACTGTCTGCCTTTTATTAGTACCCTCCACCAAAAAATACCACTTTTGCTCTCTAGCCTATGACTCTGATATGCAGAGACATTTTAATTGCTCTGCATTCCTGAGTAATCATTTTATGATGGGTTTATTGCCACCTCTCCCTTATCAGGGCATGGCACTGTTACAGACCCTAGTGATAAATTACCCTTTAGAGAGGGAGAAGACAGTGCCACTTTAACAAGTGCAATAAAGCACTTTTTATACCGGGAGAGTTCACTGCATTTCCCATTCATCATATACCCTCAGTGATTTTACACAGATTTTACACTGTTGATTAGCTCATTAGTGGGGTTAATTGGATACATTAACTGGCAGAATTACAGCTTGACTATGAACCAGAGGCTGCAGCATTATAAATGACAGACAAACTACAGACATGCATGGCCAGCCTGAAGGAAGTTCTTCTCTTTGATTAACTTTCATTAGGTTTTAATTCTTCCCCTTCTACTTCTGTAATTGACTCTGCCTGAATATTTACTATAGCACAAAAGGAATGAGGGGATAGATTACACGAGGCTGCGTTCTCCATGGCTGCCTGTCCTGATGCTGCATCGTCAGAAGATGCCGACTAGAAAAGGGCAGTATGAAGACTGTGCCTAGTTAAACCTTGCAATCAAAGTGTATAAGCAGTCAAATCCTAGCTGCCATTTCATATCCTGCTAGAAAATGCTGCCCATTGCACATTTGGGGCCCAGCCTTGTTCCCTGCACATAACCTGAATTTTACAGATGGATTAGTGTGACATAAGAAGACAGGAAACATTTGTTGTCTGTGAGAAGCAGAATGGAGCCACTGAGCAGCTATCTGCTTAACCTAAATTTTGTGCTAGCCTCTGCAGCTGCTGGAATGATGTTGAAGGGGTCTGGGTTGTAGCATCTCACAGGTGCACAATTAGTTTAGAACAATGCTGGCTAACAATTAGAAAAGTTCAAAATTTAGTGTTTTACTGTAAGTAGATGTTTGGTAGCTGTTTCTACACTGGTCTTCATAGCTAGTTTTGGCCACCAAGGCTTTTTCACTTCAGGTATTTCATTTCATCTGCTAAGCTCCCAAACTTCTTTCAGGTTGGATACCTTGGGCACAAAGAGAAGAAACTGTGTCTGCTCCATCCCCTGTCCAAGCCTGACAAAAACCCATTGCTTCTTCCTTCTAACCTGCCTGTCAGTGGAAGTTAGCTTAGGGCAGATGTAGCATGCAGACCCACCTTTGACCACCTCGTTTCTCTCCCTGCATTTGCACACTCTTCCCATTTCTGCCAGTAATGTCTCCAAAAGCTGTTGCTAATCAAAACATTTATTTCACAAGTTCTGTAAACCTCCTTGTGTAATTGTGACATCTTCTTTCATACACCTTATTTCTTAGGGGTAATAGATACTTACATGAATAAGTATACGTTCGTATGCCCAAGGGAGTATTTGCACATGCAGATATATGGGAAAATAATGCCTAAATCTGTTGAGCACACAGCTGAAAATGTGGAGCGGGACCTCGGGCAAACTCATTTGACTACACAAGCAGGGATTACTTTTTAATAGCTCTCTATGCCTTTTCAGGCCAAAGCTCTTAGTGGGATTGTGTTGCAGGGTTTTTGTTTTTTTCATGTATGCCTGCAATTGTCAGGCTAAGATTATTGGTTGTTCTACTAGAATGGCAGAAAGAATATTGTAGTTACTGAGTTTGAGCTAATTAGTATGCACAGTTCAGTCTGTGACCTTCATTTTCACTTTGGCTTGCCCATCTGGAAGGGAATATGTTCCTTGGTCTTTTTCATTGAATGGGTCTGATTTCCATCTCTGTACATTATCTTAACTTTTCTCATTTCAGTAAGATAGGCTTTGGGAAGATAGCCATTTATTTTGCACAGCTTCTGTTTGGGGCCTCTTTCATTTGCCTTTTAATTTCTCTGTTAAATAATGCTAGCTTTGGATTGCTACCAGTCTCTGAGGTTTTTTTGTGTCTCTTCTGGATAGACAGCACTTAGTCACGAGCGGTAACAACATCAAAGAACTCCGGTATATTCCTTCTTAACTACCTATAAACCATTACTTTCCAAATTACGTTATTATCTACAACAAAGTGACTACAAGCAATTTGAAAACTGTGGATGAAATCTGTGGGTTGTAAAAGCCGTGCCTACATCAGCGTGAAGAAAAGTAGTTTTGTTGTTGATTTTGTTCCAGTAGCTCCACTTTTTGAAGCTGAAGCACCATCTTATGCTTAGAGACAACTATATATTTTTCTAAAATAAGGTCCTTAATAAAGAGGATTCAACGCTTGCCAGGTAAACATTTTATTAATTCAGCCCTGAAAGCGCGGCAGGATAAAAGCAAATCAACAGCAAGATGGACATTTTTCTTCCTAATAGGTGGTTTGTTGTCTTAAAGCCGGAGGAGCTGTTCTCAGAAACATCTGAGATGAGTATTTCTTCATATACCTCTAAGAACAATATCCTCCCTCTTTTTCTTGTCAATAATATGGTTCCTTTTGGTCTTGTGGTTTATCCCTTTGGGAACATGATTATTGTTCCATAAACCAGCAAGTGGTTACTATTATCCCTTAATTACTACTAATGGTGTGAAGCTGAACAGTAATATAGCGTGGCTTGTAATATGAGTGTTATTATGCGCTGCACTTACTGACAGGGAGATTGATTCTAGGTCTGTTTTATCACTACCAGAACCAAATGGCTCAGACTGAGATTTGTACTGTCACACAGACATCACAACCCAGACTCTCATGTTTTTACTCTCCTCAAGCAGCGCCGCTTTGCAAATGGCCCCACTGAAGGGAAAGGAAATGCCAACCGAGTGAGGTAATGATACTCAGGATAAATAAACATATTTGATCTTGGCCCAGTGTTTGCAAACTCTTCCTCTGGAAATCACGGTAGGCATCAAAGACAGAAGTAACGAGGTGTGACTGCAGAAGTAGGCTTCTGGCTCCCTTCAGCCACAAGCACAAGAATGAGCCTTATTGTAAATGCATAAGAAGTGTCCTTTGAGTCAACAAGATTGTTCATGGACCTAATGCTAGACACTCGTGCAAGCACCTGGATTGTTTGCATAGGCATTATGCCTGCTGCTGTAGCTTCAGAGAGCTCCCAAGCACTTTTAGCACAAAAAAAAGTCGTTGTTTTGCAGAAGCTACTGCGAGTGAGCTGATGATCATTGCTCCCAGTCATCATTTGAACTGAGCACATCAGGGTGCTAGCATGGTGCAGCAGATCTCAGCTCTGCCCTGCTCCTATGGCATTTATACACTCACAGCTGCTGCCTTTAACAATCTGGAACTTCCTAAGCAATCCAAAGGGAGAACACAAACAGAAAAGATGTTTGCCCTGCTTTCTGGTCACTTAAAAGTTCCTTTTTCTAAGACAGGTTTTTTTCCCTATTAATTAAGGTTCTTAGGCTAGCAAAGTTCATCACCATGCAGACAAGAGGCTGGGCACCAGACCTGAAAGCTCTACAGCTACAGCTTCTTGGCCAGGTAATTTGGTTCCCCAGTTTGCTCCTCTGTGTCCTGTCTGGCCATGCTACATCTATGATGGTTTTCTTCCCAGCTCTCTTTTGAAATGAACGGACTAGTTAGGCATCTTTGAGGCAAATGCAGATGCAATTCTGCACCTGGTGCAATGACAGAAAGGCATTACTCTGTATATTACTAGCATTCTTATTCTATTACTTATTACATTAATTTTATAATATTACACTACAGTGTGGCTTCATGCAAACTGACTATTGAGGATAGTCCAAACTCATGCTGGAGATGGCTCTGATAACATAACAGTCCAGATAATCCAGGTCCAGCACTTGAGAACATCCTGGCTGTGCTTAATTCACTCCTATGGACAGACAGCACTAGGTGGAGAGTTCTGAACCTCTGCCCTGGGCACAGGGATAGTCACCAGGGCAGATGCCTTCAGTAGCCACCTGGTTTAATGTGACTCCTTTCAAATAAGCTTGTCTGAGTCTCTGGTGTAACCATTGGCAGATGGTCTTTCAGAGACATTTTCAGTTTTAATTGTTTATCAGCTAGATATATTGGTATTCAGGTTAAGAAACTTGTGAATAAAAAGCCTAGATTAAAAAGGTAAATCCCAGGGCTTGGATTAAAAAAAACCCAAAGCAAACAACAAACCAACCTGCATTTGTTGACTTCAGTCTGATATACATTTTGTAAGTTCCAGCAAAAAGCTTTAAATTCTTTTGCCAACAGACTTGGGGAAAATAAATAAATAAATAAATACACAATATTAAACCTTAACTCTTCTGTGGCTGCTGGTTTGGGAGAACTAATTTGGGATTTTACCATGAAAATCAACAGTGTGAATGGTATAAAACTGGCTAGAATCTGTCCTTAAAAGGAGGAGAAGAACTTGCAGGGAAAGATTCCACACATAACTGGATGAATAATTGCATCCAATAAAACACTGGGAGTCAGCAGAGAATCTGCAGATGAAAACAGAAAAATAAAAAAAGAACTGATTGATAAAAGCAAACTGTGTCTTACGGACAAAGTGCTGAAGGTTTTAGTGAGAAATACGAAAAGGTGAGCTGAGCTAGAGCAAAGTACTCCCAAAATGTCCTTCAGACACACGCCGGAAGTTAGGAAGAAAACATGGGATCTAATATAACGAGAAATAGGGTGGAAATTAAAGATGGGGAGGTAAGAAAGGAAAAAACCAGACAAAGCTTCTCACTTCAGTTCTCTAAAATGACATAGGCTACTAGACACAATTCAGGGTGGCTCTGCACTGGGAAGCCCTGCCAAAACCAGGATAATATTATCTTGCTTAGACAACAACAGGAGAGCCATTATGTAAGAAAGGAATGAAAATAACCAGGTATCTGTTGGCCAGAGTCAGATTCTCCAAATTTTGCAAAGGTGTAGAGGGAAAAAATTATAAAAGAGGTAAATAGAATGAGTTTACTAAATGTAGTCTCCTGATACCTGTCTTTGACATGATAGATGATCTTCTAGGAAAGGGAAACACGGTACAAATCAGCATCAGTGTATGTAGTCAAGGCTGATTATAAAGACAAAGTCATATTTAAAAATCATTTGCTTCTTAAATGTCATCATTTCTATCTAGTTATTTATTCTGCTCTGGAAGATCTGAATTATATTTTGTTGGTAGGAAGAATTTAGGAAAACATGATTTGTTTGATAGCAGAAAACTTGTAAGGTGTCCAGTCTTTTTTTGTTGTTACTGCTTCCATACATATTTTGCTCTCTAGCTACTCTATGATTCATATTCCATAATGCAATTTTAGCCACTTTGCTTTGCTTTGAATTGATGTTTCTTTCCATTGCTGTTAGCTAACATGTTATTCATATTCAAAACATTATTATATTTCTCCTTTCTCTTGCTTTTTTTTTTTTTAAATACCAAACCTTATTAACATCCTGACTCCAATTCCTCCTATTTTTCTGTATGCTTATAGCATCACTTCAAGTTTTATAATGGAAACTCTCCCCACCCCACTCCCCACCCACTGCAATTTAATTTATTAGGGAAATTTAATTTCCAAACTTCCTGTTTTCCCCTCTCCCGTTTTCCAGTTTTTACACCTCATTAATATGATGCAAACACACGCACACAAATAATCTATTTGTTTCTAGATCAAGATACAGAGATTTTTAGCTACTCTTCCTCCATCTCACAATTGATCGCTCTTGTTTCACTGCTGTAGAAGTCCTCTGATATTTTGACCATTATAAGATATTTTCATGTCATTTCATAGTCAGCTTTTAAAAGCTATTTTAATACATTAATATGGTGCAAGTGGCTGGAAATGTGAACCAGGAATTAAATCAGATGACAAAGTATATTTTTGTGTTAAAAAGGATTGCTTTTATAAGCCTTTGTCCTCCCAAACAAATAGATTCCTCTTTAGGTCACTTTGAGAAAATATCCACAGGATGAAGATTAAAATACTGACCATCCCACTGTGTGCAGATTTTTCTTTACTTGTTTGGGTTTTTTTAAGAACTGGAGCAGTTGTACTTTATTATAAGGTTATGGAATTTCTAGCCCAGCCTCAATTAGCCATCAAGGGGGATTCTTTAAAATAGAGTCGCAAGGTATACTCCCCAAGAGCTTCACAAGTCAAGGTTAAGTAGTTTGGATGTACGGTGAAGAGAATACACAGAAATTCATAAACCATCACGTAGCTATTATTTTTGATCTGCGGAAGAGTGCTCCCAGCAACAAGCAGATGTTTGAGCCAGGCACCACAAGCCACTCAGTCCAGTCCTGCTGAACCAAGCTGGAAGACACCACACCACCTCTCAGCTGGAGACAGGCAGTTTTTTCTCCCTGTGCTGGCCTGTGCCCTCAGCAGGAATGGCTGGAGGCCACTATTTCAAAGCTATGCCCCCAGCCATAGCTTAGTTTTTATTAGTTCTGTTGTGAGATCTGTTATGCCTATCCCCTTGTTGTTTGACCCCTTCCTTAAACTATGACTACAGAGAATAAAAAAAATAAATCATGGGTAAATTCACAATGAACAAACATGACTGCAACAACTACATTTAAATCCTGTGTATAGATATCTTAAAAATCTTGGCTACTACCGGGATATCTGCCATGCCTTCTCAGCCAAATCCCAACCCCTGCATGCTCAGGTGAAAATTGGGGGAACACCCGGACTGTGCAATGACTCCCAAAGTCATGAGCTCCAAGACACAGAGCAGGAAGGTAGTGAGCCCTTCCTTTGGGTGAATGACAAAACTGGTTAACAGGGACGGGACCAGTCTCTGCTGGAGGTGTGCACTGTGCAGGGAAAGCCAAAGAACAGGGCAGCCCATTCTCTCTGCATCAGGACTTGCAGGTTCAGTTTTCTACACGTTACCAGAGGTCTGCTGAAGGAAGAACCTCTGCAAGATGTGACTGCAAGGAGTTCTGAATGAGAGGACTCATATGCTCACCCCCAAGCACTGCCATACCTAAATACTAAGCAGTTCCTCCTCTCTCTGTCTCTCTCAAGTCACTGTTATCACATCATACCTCTTCAGCAGAGCTTATGCAAACCCTGAAGTCCAGGCTGTATGTCCCCAACAGTACTGGTTTCCCCAAGTTTAAAAAATATCTCCTGGATATAAATTCCATTGTAAATGGAATAACACACTCCCCTTTGGGCTCCCAGGAGAGCCAACAGCAGTTACTCTACGTGCCTTCTCCTCAAAACTGCTGTTCTCAATTATTCTCATTCACCCATGTTTAAACAAGTGCACATGTGTACAAATACACACACTGAAGATGCCTGCCTGAACCCATAAATCTGACTCACCCTACATTAATACAGAGAATAGCAAGTTCGTGACAGGAATATATCAGATAGTGGTTTTCCTTCTCAAATGTGTGGTTTAAAAAACAATTTCAAGTTTAATTTCACAAAGATATAGAACCAGTCACATTTAAAAATCAAGCATTTTACTGCAGCTAATATAGTTACGTTACCAAAACTGAATGCTACTAAAATACAGTTGCACAACATACCCTTCTTCAAAATTCCATGGAGAACGAAAAAGAAACTGTCCTTCATAGGAGTAAGATACTGGGTAGGGGAAGTTGTCTTCCCTTTGGATAAGCTGCCATTTACCATTCAAAACCCATGTTTGCAACTTCACAAAAAATTCTCAGTGATGGGTGCTTACTCATCTCTGTCCAGATTTTGCTAGATCCTCACTTACGGTGATTATTAACTGGGTCCACCTACTTGTGTTGCTGATGTCGGTGGAACCACTGATGGCAGACCGTGCCCCTGCCCTGAGCATCCCTGTTCTTAAGACATTATGATTTTTATGCTGCTGACAGACAAACTTATTTCAATTATTATGAGGCACATTTTCTCTACTTTTGCATTTTGCACACAGGGCTTTAAACTGAAAATCTAGGCAAAGTGTGTCTTTTTGTATTAAAAAACCCCCTCAATTCCCTTGAAGATCTTCTGGAGTTTGCATATGACAGGGGAGATTTACAGACAAATTATATTTTAGTACATTCGCAGTAGAACTGTAGCTGTTAAGAAATTCAGAAACACTGGGAATATAAATTCAGAAATATCAAGCAGCATGTGGCATATTGCCAGATTTAGAAAGAATCCAATAATGTCATAGTTTGGAGGTAAGATATCTTCAGTCTAGCAACATCTTAAAGCTCATAGCTCACATTACTAAGTTCATATTTCATGGAAGTTACGCATAGGTTTTGGGTTCTGCTACAAAGGTGATGAATTGCAGAAGGAGATGCCACATCAAGACATAAACACCAGAAGAAAAAATGTGTTGCAATGCTTTATTGCTTCTGAAGAATTCCAAGCATCAGATGTAATGCAAAACTATAGTGCATTAAGCACTGCGCTTGGTATGGGACCCCTGCTTCTACTGCTTCATATGTAAAAATGCAAGATACTCACTTTTTCAGTAACCTGAATATAGTCCACTTGCATTCTGACTCAATGCATGAGCCGATGATTTAGTTGGTATTCAAAATACATCCACTAAATTAAGTAAGAACTGCATGGGAAGTTATATGCAATGGTAGCAATGAAAGATTTGTTAGACACTCACTAGAGTGCGATGTGACACAAAGATGGACAACCTTAGAAATGACATAGTTGCTCACCTCAGGTAGAAATATAACATCAAAATAAACCTACCTGCCTCCTTTTCTCTCTTAATGAGATTTTTACTCTTCCTAGGCGGTAGACATCAACCAGGGAAGTATCTTGATGTAGGATGTCCTCTGATGTTGGCCAGTTTTATGCCATTTATCTTCTCCCCTCTCCAGTCAGCTCTAAAGATGTTCCTCAGAAAAAATAAAGATGAAGGAAAACCTAATTGGGTCCTGCTATCTGACTAAAAGCCACAGCAACAAAACAATGCCTTCAATACATGGCTTGCTGAAATAGGTGACCCAGGCATTTGGAATTTACAGCTACATTTGTAGACTGACTTGTGGATTACAAAAACATACATGTAATTACACCTTAGCTGATAGAAAAGGGTCTGGGGGATGCAAAGTGAGAAAACAGGAAAACTGCATGAGAAAGAGAGGAAAAGTACCTACTTTTCAGCTGGCTTTTGACAACAAATAGTAAAATACTGATTGTTAATGGTCTTTGGCATGAGAAAGTGCATTGCAAGCTCCTGGCTAAAACTTATATTTAAGCTGTAGGAATATTAATAAAGCTAGAGCAAATTGTAGGAAACATAATAACTTTTGTTTTTACCAACTAGTATAACTTACTGCAACTGTGGATATGTTAAGAGCCTTAATTACCCCTGATATTTTTTGTTCCAAAATCAAATGCAGAAGTGCAGAACAACCTAAGTTCTCTGCATTGCTTCCTGCCTGTGCATAATGCTTCCCTGAAGGACCTACCTTCTTTCATCAAAGAAGTCTGGTGTCAGATGTAAGCTGGTGCTGTTTCACTGAGAGCAGAGCACTGGTGCTGATTTACACCAGCTAAGTACATATATTCAAATAGCATCAATTAAATGTCACAGCATTTGTGACCAGGGAAAGGGAACATTTTTGCTGAGGAGGCAAGCTTATGCTAATGTTGCCCTAGGCAGAGCAGAAAGGTTCTTGGTGTTGAAAGTCTGAAATATTTAAAAACAAAGCCAACTGTAGCACCACTATTTTTGCTGACAACATTTTTAATAAAAGAACTGATCGTGTCTGTGAGATAGCCTTGAGTATTACTCAGGTATCTAGATAGAAACACAACTCACTGCTCATTAGTTAAAAGAGGTTTTCTTGGATGAAGCCTGTGCATGTGATATCCACAACACAAAGCCCACAATGGACCCAGACATATTTCTCTGACAAAAAGAAGATCCAAAAAAATGCAGCAGTGTATGACAGAGAATGGAGATTTAATATTGCTGGAAAGACTGTCTGAATGAACTTCTTATTATAGAAGGAGATTGAATCTTTACATTATAAAAAAGTACATATTGCCACATCCTGATGAGCCTAGCTTATTACAGGATTCTCGCATGGTAGGAGGAAGTAGCAGTGTTATCAGCCTTCTCCAGGATTTTGGCAGGAGAAACATGTAGCTTCTTCAGAGCCACCTCAGTCAAAACCAGTACTGACTCCCCCTGTGGCCCCCACATCTGCCACCTAGCTTTTTCTGGTTCAGATCCAACAGAGTGTTACAATACTGTGGGCACATGCATCGGAAGCCCTGCATTACAATGAATTTGGCTTACTGTTTTAAAACTTGCTAAAAATGCCCTTTATTACCCAACAAGCCTTTTGCAATTCAAGTCTATGGCTTCCTGAAGTAATATTTTTCTTTTCCAGGAATAAAAAAAAAAGTGCATGTTGTACTTCATCCTGCCAGCCACACAGCTGAAGGTGACCCGGATTCTTTTCTCCTTGGACATCAGGAATGTCAGTCTTAACTAAGTGACTGGCTGTTGAATTGCTGCAGTGGTGAGGAGTCCTGCCTGCTTAGCTTTCAGGATAGTGAATGGTACAATTAAAATTGAAGCTGGTAATCCCACTCTTAAAATCCTGCTCTTAAAAAAGAGTGATGCCACTCTTAAATCCTGTTCTTATCTACACTCTTTTTAGATGATTTCTCACACACTTAGGCATCTGCAGACAGGGAGACATGAGCACATAGGGAGCCACAGCAGTTCTGATTATACTAATATGTGGCATGGGGTGGGATTTAAAGAACTGATGCTGAGGGCCCAGCAGCAAGAGTTATGCCTTGAGAGTGGAAAGAGGTGGAAGGGCATGTTTTCTGAATTCATGCCTATGGCTACACCAGCTGTTCTCCCTTCATGGTATTTCAGGTCTCAAGTGCCACAGGACTTATGGTTACGCTACGGCTGAACTATCAGTCAGTTCTGCCACTGAATCGGGGTCTCTTAAGCAACAGGAGTTACTGCTGCCCCCAGGCTGTAGTAGAGGTCACAGCCTTGACATGCCAGTGCCATGCTAAGTGTTGGGGAGAAGTCCTCTCCTGTACCGTACCTTTAGGGCTCAGCATATCTAACTGGAGAGTGCATGGGGTTGAGATGCTGGCCCTTTAGGTGAGACTATTCAGTTGATTATTCCTTCATGTGTCAGGCATCACTTTCTCACATGTCAAATATGTGTCTGTGCTATGCTTGCTGCTTTGAAAGACTGCCTTGATAAAGAAACGGAACAGTACCTGCTGTACTATCACAGAAAAGGGAAATCAGGACTCAACTAAAATACTAAGGCACAATTTCTATCACACCTCCAGCTCACAACGACTTCAATGTCCCTACCTTTGATTTACAAAGACCTAATTTTTATTGCTTCTATTAACCTCTCAGTTTATTTTAATGGGGACAGAATATGGAAGAGGAAATCCACACCTCTTACTACGTCATCAAATTTTAAGGTACTGTTGGAAAATGCATCACTTCACTGCACGGTTTTCTTCTGAAAGTGAAATGTCAACTCTTTCTGCCATTGAAATAAATAAATTATTACAAAGTATCTCCAGTACAGCTGCCCACCAAGTCAACAGGAATTTTGTCTGAGATGTGAGTAAAAGATCAGGCTCATTATCTGAACAATTCCTGTTTCAGTGATATTTAATCACATATCTGTTATGCAACAGACACTGATTTATACAGTGCTCTGTTACAGAACCCAAGCCATACAAAATATAGGATGACTTTAATCTGGATATAGATATCTAATTAAGCAGAATTCACATTAATTCATTATGATGACATGTCAGTAGACATTATCCTCCCATTTGGTTGTAATGGCTGTTACCAGTATAATCAGCATATTATTGCCATAAAACACAGAATTTAGCAGCAGGTTTGAATCTTCTGTTCACTCTTTCATTAAAGATAAGAGGCTGTAAGATGTACCTGATGATGACTCTGAGTCTAAAAATGCATGTGAGAACGTTAACATTAACAGTATCATAAAAAAATGCATACAATAAATTAATTCTGAACCTTCAGAAAAAAAAAAAAAGCTCTTTCTGTGTATGCAGATGATGACACTGCAGAGTTTTTCACACCTTGTACTGGAAAAATAAAGGACAGAAAAGCATTAGACCCATGGAGAATTGCCTTAATTGCTTTGACCCCAAAGGGTAAAACATTAGGAACACCTTAAGAGCTATATATTCAGTACAAACAATGGTGCCCTCAAGCAGAAAGCAGCCTTTTCACTCTGTTGCTTTGATTTTGATCAATGCCTTCAGTGTAATCAACTAATGCAATGATTAATCTTGCATTTGTACACTCAGATAATACAAATCATCATTACAAACAGAAGGGGATTTGGAATGAGTAACCTACTCCTTATACCAGATATAGGCAAGAACAGCTTCTTCCATAGTTAGAAAAACATACCATAAGAATGTAGTTTCTCTTTAGTTTATAAGAATTAAACCCAAAGTAATAAATGTGCTCAATATATGCAAAGAGTAGTCTGACACACTGTTTCAAAAATACGCCACGTTTAGTTCATGTTCTATACAGAAGGTGTCAATGTGACAGCAGCTGGTAATGGTGTCTGTAACCTGTGCTGCCCCAGCAGGCTGGTTAGTGTGTTTTATACTTGCATACATACTAAGAGTCAGAGTATATAAAATAGGCATTGGCGCAGTTTTGCGTAGCTGGGTGCTGGGAGAGAATGGGGGCCGCAAAGATGGCCACTGCAAAAAGCAGCTGGAGCTCTCTGCAGGCCCCAAAGAGTAAAACATCGGCCGTTTCAAGGCCAGAGTTGCTGCTGACCAAGGCCAAGCCAATCAGCGATGGTGACAGCGCCTCTGTGAAGACAGACGTGCAGTCTTCGCTCTTCAAAACATTTAGGCTTCTCATTGTGTCATTATAAATAAATAGTAACAAAAATGGAGGTGTGTGCTCACCATAGAAATTACAAGTTCCACACTGTTGTGATGTTTTTGTACAAGCTGGCTGCAATTCCGTGGGACAGCTGGGAAGACCTGGAACCAAGCAGTGACGAAGTGCGCAGCTTCCCGGAACAGAACAGAGGCTCTTCCTGTGTGGGTGACTCCATGAAATGCACACGGGATTACTCTGCAAGGGTGGGATGCAAATGAATCTTGAAACCACACTTGGAATTGCTTCTCTTATCTTGCTGTGCAATGCCTGAGGAGGAGAGAGAAAGAAAATATAATCCCAAATACAGTGTTCTTAATAATTTTTGCAGAAAGTGGGTATTCCCCTTCTCTAGAAGGATTACTTTCGGCTGACAGGTTCCTACTCTTTTTTGGTTGACAGACTAGGTACCTGATAGGCACATTATTTAAAGAGGAGACCACTCCAATTTTTGGATGATTTGACAGTCAGAAAATTAATGTACTTTCCCTTACGCTTGGGGAAGCACTGAGCCCATGGGATCATTCTCCAGTTGGCATAATGTAAATCCCACATCGTAGGATTATGGGCAGCTGCAGTTACATAGTGTATCTGGTTGGCAACTGCTGACACTTAGGAGCATGGTACCTCTTATTCAAAAAGAATTTTGACTTATACAAAATCCATTTGGGTACACTACCATATGCTGCCAAGGTAAATAACTGGCTCTGGTGGCATAAAAACCTTATTTTTGTTCATGTAACTACATGGAGAATATGTGAATTAAGTCATTTATGATGGGCCAGGAGCAGTCTTGGGAAAGAAGGTCCTATCTCCTTTACATATTGACTTAAAAATACAGCTGAAATTATTTAGATTGAAGAAATTCTTCCAGAATGATGAAGAGGAAGGGCTAATATGAATTAATTACATTCTTTCTCCCAGTGTTCAATGGCCTGTTCCCACCTCTATATGAAAGGACAAGACTGCTCTGATCAGCTGAGTTCTTAGCTCCACGTATTTTCTTTTTGGCAAGGATCTTGTGTGATGCGGGAAAGCAAAGCTCACTACAGTTGGCAAGAGACCAAAGTCAGGACATGCTGTTCAGCCTTCTATATTAAAAAAATGGTATCAAAGTGAAATGAGTCACCAGGATAATACAGACTGTACAAATTTAAGTGGCACTCACAGAATGGGAAAGCAATACCCTGGGTATTCATCATAGTTGTGTCAAATCTAATGTGCTACAAAATTATGATGAATTCTGGATGACAGATGACAAATCTTTGTGAGTGAACATGTCCCTGAGGGAAATAGCAATGAACAGAGTGAATAGGCCACAGACAAGAAAATACATAAATGCATGCTCCTGAATGCTAGGAGTTGGGACTTTGCTGCCAGTAGGCCATGCACAAGTATATCCAGGTGGAGCAACCCTTGTTGTATGGGATGTGTTAACTCATAAGTAGGCTATTTCTGCCCACAAAAGCAGGTGAGAAGGGAGGGAAATAAAGGAGGTAGAGAGTTAGCTACCTCTCACTACACAAAACAAAGTCACTGAGGGCACAGTGTAGGCTCCTGAATGTAGGTATCACAGTGCCACTTTGACATTGTGCCACTTTTGCTCTAAGATACTTCACTTGAATTCTGGTTGCCACTTCAGAAGACACAGATCTCTTGCAGGTCCTATTTTTCTATCTGTCAGCTACATATGGATGTTATCAATACACAAGGGAATCTCAAAAAGTACTAGATGCCTTATGTGGAGAGGTGAATTCAGCCCTAAAAATATCAAATGTGGCACTGAAGCAGGTCAGCAGCACAGCAACTAACAGAATGAACAGGGAGGGAAGAAGCAAATCTCTGATCCATAATGTCATCCTTAGCATGACCTTCAGGCAGAGAAGAAGTGGCCACCACAATAGTTTCATGCAGACACAGCATGTGGCACTACCAGTCTTTAAAATCTCAAGCTGCAAGGAGCTACAGCAACTTGTGAGCTGCTTCAAAAACCCTCAACTCCACAAATGCTATTTTTTGGTTTTGTTTTAAAATCACAGTTATTATAGAATATCTTTTATCCTAAATGGAAGGAAAAGCTGAGGTAATCTCATTCCCACTGTGTGATAAACATTAACAACTGCTGACTTTTTAATGGTTAGTACTTTAGGCCTGCGAGACTTAGATGGATGGAGTAGATTTCCTGTATATATTTGAATATATTTGTTCTCACTGAACGAATATACACTTGCTTTTGCTCCTTATGAATATATTTTTAACATCCTTCTACATTCACTACAGCACATGATATAACATTCAGTTTGACCTTTTAAGCTAATCTTTACTCGTCAAAATAAAGATATTTTAGACATGGAAAATATTTAAACCTCAGCTGTCCCTTGGCTTCACTGTAGTGCCCTGATGCTGTCAAATATATTTTAGAAATGCATAACACATCATTCCAAAAGGAAGGCTCCTGTTACCCTGAGCGGATACATCTGTGGCCAACATTTTCCATTTATGTATTCTAAACTGATTGTCGTATCTTGTGTCTGAATTCAGTTTATCCTGACCTTCGGCAAGACAAAAGTAAAATATTGTTTAAAAAGAACGCTTTGAAAGTGGCTTGCATTACTGAAAGTTAGAAGCCTCACATGGTATTTAATAATAAGGTAATATATGTGATGCCACAGGTAGAGGAGAACATGTTAAACACATAGTTCTGGGCCTGTACAGCTTTTTTCAACCCAACCTTCTCCATTTGAAAGGTATAAAGTTCCCCACATTTCTCTAATCAGGATTTCCTCTTTCAGCACTAGAAGCCACACTTCCTCTCCTGTATTCCAAATAAACAGAACCAGCAGCAGAGAAACCAGTTCAACAAGGCCAAGTACAAGGTCCTTTCCAAGACAAACCAGTCTATGATTCTATTGATATTTATAAAGTCAAATTTTCCACTTTACAGTGGCAGAAATATGTTTGGGATAGTGCTTAGACACTGTCTAATTTAGGGTTAAACATTCTACTTTGCTCACAACTCTACTTTTGAAGAAAAAAAAATCAACTAATATTTCATGACCAATTAATATTCATGAATGGCTCATGAAGGCTATTGAAGCCCTTGGCCACAACTCCAGTCCTCCTGCCTTAGCTGTGCTCTGGAAAAATGGGAATGAGTGTGTAGGGTAGTAGAATACTCAGTCCTCTGCTGAGAAGCACCCAAAAATCTTCAACTGCGTTTGCAGCCCAGAGACACATGACACACAGTTTGCAGGAATCAGTCAGCTCTCAAAAATGGGTTGTAAATAAGGAAGAATTAAATTCTTCACCTTCATTTAATTCTTCAACTGAATAGAGCTGAATCCAAAAGAAAGACCATGGATGCTAATGTCCTGGTACTACATGTACTTTAACGATTTCTCTCTTACCTGCAAAGTTTTGAAAAAGGATGACTTTCATTTGAGATACCTTCTGACATTAGTGATTTGAGGTATCTCAAATAAGAAAATCCAGCAGATATCTAAAGTATTCTCTCTCTCAAAGTATCGATTTCTCAAAAATATGAAAGGAAAAAATATCTAAGGATGCAGAATTGGGCAGCCTGAATGGCTGGCAAATGTTCTGATGTTTTTTCATAGCATTTTAGGGGTTTTGTTACTGGGTACCACAGCGGGACTAAGAAAAAGGTGGCAACTGATATGAGATCATTGTGTTTAATTTTCTCCACTTTTCTCACTCTTCTAAAAATTGTATGAATCTTTTAGATTTTTTAAATTATTCTCTGTTTATTCAGATTAGCTCATGACCAATAGCGTCAAGGAATACCTGCATTTTTAGGCCTGATTAATTTTAGCTGCATATATCAGGGAATTTAATGGGCAACATCTCTAGTAACCTCTATTCTGCAAATGCATATGCATGCCCCTAGTTTTAAGCATGTAAATACTACCATTAAAATCTATTGGACAAGACACATGTATGATGTTATATGTACACCTGCACCTAAGAGCATGAAACTGAAGCTCATCTCCAGTGAAAGATGTTTGGGCCAGGAAGCAGTTATTAATATCTAAAATATTTTCCTACTGAATAGATATATGAGAGGTTTTTGTTCCCCATAGTATATTTTTAAGTGGCTCAGTTTTTTTAGTGTCATATAGTTCTGAAACTGCTATTTTGGTACCTTTAAGAAAACCCTCCCACTACAGAGCTTGTTACATCCACAGTCATCAGCACAGCACATTTGTCTGATGTTTGTAATGGACATTGAATGCAGGATTTCTTTACTGGCAAAACATTCCCATTGAGTGATATATTTTGTCATGCCTTCAGACAATACATATTCCATAAAATCAGCCAAAGACAACCGGATCAGCTGTGCAGTACCTTTAAAACCTCAGAGGGCGAAGAGTTCATGGTGCAGCATAATGGGGAAAAGAAGAAAGCCGCAACACTTCTACGTGTTTCTTGTTTCTAATTACACAGAAACTGAAGGTTAGGCAGCGTATCCTTCATAAAGTGGAAAGCATTCTTTGTCACCACAGAGTTTTAATAGGCAACTCATGTCTATTAATAGGGGCACATCTGTTCCAAAGGCTTGCATTATGCAGGTGTCTGTTCCTCTTGTGTTTTTTTGATTATACAGTAGATAATTAGTTAGACATGATTATTTGCAACCCCCATTTGGACCACTTATCACATTATCAAAGGCTTTAGTTTCTAATTATGAAATAGGAAACAAACCCCTTAACTTTGCATGTGTATCAGTCAAATATATACCTGTTAGAAGGGTTACAAGAGACTGAATGTTCTTTTACTTAAAAAATTAACACCAATGTAATGCCACTGATGAAAGAGGAACTATTTTTGCTTTACACCTCTGTGACAGGAAACCACAGCCTTTCCTTTTCTATTCTTCTTCCTAATAACTACAGAGACCTTAAATAAAACTTGATTATTAAATTCAGGATTAAAACAAAGGTTTTCCAAAATATATTCAATGAACGTGACAGGCACAGATCTTAAAGACCATTGTTTCTTCACACGAAGCACATATTTAAGAACCTTCTCTATTTTGGCAATTCATGGATCCATTTTGCCATTCCAAAATTTTCTCTCTCCATCTAAACTAAAATCATAGCCAGTTTCTATGACATCTCTTGCAGTGGTGCAGCTGTTAGTTTAGGCTCAGTATGGCCCAAACAGAAACACTGTTCTGCCTTTATACCCTCCATCAGAGAGAACAGCAGTGTGATGGGTGTTACTGTCACACTTGTCTGGATGTCATTTTTGGTTTGGACCTTTTCCAATATCTGAAAATACAAAGCCTGTACGTTCTTTCCAAGAAATATTGCTAGGATTGTGCCTTTCTTACACATTCACGCTGAGAAATTTATTTCCTGGGAACTTTTGTTTTTGCATCTTGGCTACTTAAATACTGTTCTCATCAGCTTGAGAAATGCAGTCCTTCCTGACCAATATCTACCTTGGCTATGACCTTAATCTAAACCATCCCTCTACCTCTCCTTCTTCATACTCTGCTAATATCCAAGACCTCCCCTTGCCTGATTCTGTTTACCACCTAATAACTCACACTAATCTCAGCGGCCCACTTACTCAAACTGGCACCCTAGTTCCTTCTCAGTGATACCTTTGCAATTTGAGAAACCCCCAGTGAAGCCATTTACTCACTGAAGTCTCTTGATAATGCTCTTAAATTTGACAAAATTCATGAGAACAATCAAGAAATATTACTCAGTGTCCAAGTGGTTTGGATATTCACCTTGGGGAGGGCCAATCTGTTAGTCCAGTCTCTGTTGAGACTAAGTTCATTCCATGCCCCTTTTTGTCTAAAGAAAAAAATATAAACTGTTGAGGTGGAATAGACTATCATCATTGCATCCTTTGGTCCTTCTGAGAAGTGCAGTGAGTGGGGATGCTCAGGGACTGTTGCTGTGGGGTAGAGATTTGCTCTGAACACACTTAGCAGATATAGCCAGGCTTTGCCAGCATCTTCACTTTTGGATGTTGTTTCACCTTACATCTGGCATGTAGCAAAAAGGCATCTAACAGGTTTAGATGCTTCTACACATGTGTGAAAACCTTAATTTAGGCTTCTAAAGGTTCTGACAATTGCTTATGCAATGGCATTCACACACCTTTTTATTTTTGATTTAGAAGTCTAAATTCTGCCTTTAGTAGGTAATTTTAGAATATTTTTGATACTCTGTTTTCAAAAGATGTATACATGGCTTTGAGAAAAATAGCTACTATGTCCTGTTATCGTGATTTGGGGACAAGACAGTACCTAAAATATAAAATTATGCAAGAAGGCCCACAGCTGTAAGAGAGAAGCAGCATCGTTCCTCCATTACTCTGACCCTTCTCCATCACTCCTGGCAGCATCTGCTTATATGTACGGCCTTTCATTACATAATTCCATCATACCTTTCATAAACCCTGATACCAATTTCAGTTATGCATGTGCTTAAATGAGCACCCTACTATTTTTCTTCCAGCTGCATCTCAAGCTTGGGAGGCCTCTATGGATACGCATCTCACAAATACATGTACTACAGCAGGACTTTATCTGTAATATTTATGAATCCAGGCACTTCCCATGATGGTTTTTATTCAGGCCACATGGTCACAACTACCAATGTCAATTAATCTTTTAGGGATAATCAGATTCAAAGTTAAAATTAATTTCCTCCCTAATATCCTTCATGGATTCAAGAAGATAAATCTTATTTCTACAATGCATTTCAAAGTGCAAGTAAAATGGTGGAAAAATCAGAGGAGCTGTAAAAGTAACTAGGAACATTATCCTGCCTGAAAGGCAGATGGGAAAAGATTGAACAATTTGATTAATAGCTATAACGTGGAATATGATAGGCGTAGTGTCTGGTATAATTAAGCAACAACAGGCAGCAAAATGACAAGAATAAATGGATAAAACAGAGAAGTTGACTGGCAGGAAAAGCTATATTTCATGAAACTTCCTTCCTACCCAGTTCCTTACCATTCTTCTCTGAAAAGTCCCAGGTTTCTTTATCAAACCCTCTGCAATAATTTATTATTGTTATACTGACAGAGTAAATTCCACCACATGCCAGTCATGCCTATAAGTTCAATTAAAATGACATGACTGACATGCACGAGTAACTTTTGTGCAAAAGGGAAAAGAGAGGCAGCTCTTCAATGAAATTAAATTCCGATACCACTGTTTTGGCAGAGAGTTTCTGCAAGCACAGAAGAAAAATTGTGTTCCTGAGTTTCCATCCCTGGAGACAGTTAACCAATAAAAGCTATAGCTGAGTTTGATTAACTCTACATGTTTTTCCTGACCTCATTAACAGTCAGCTGATGGATTTCTAGATCAATTTGCATGCAAATATACAAGAAAAGGAGTTGTGCTGTAATGCTAAGCTATTCACCTTTCTAGACTCTCCCTTCCCTCATTTCAACTTTTTGTAGTTAAAGCTGAGCAATGAATGGGCATTTTACCTGTTTGTCAAGATCCCAGAACAGAATATTTCACCTTAATCTCATGGCAGCTTTTCAAGTCAGACTTATCTAAGACTTTTGACAAATAGTGTCCCCTTGACGTATGTAGGCTGTTATTTCCAGAAACTTGAGTTATGTACAAAGGGAAAACTAAAATAATAGTCAGTGGAGTAAGAAAGTTCTTGGGATCATATTTTTCAATTAAAAAAATTTTATGGATATCAATGCACATATATTTCTTCACCCAGTATAGCCTTGCTATCAGTAAAGATACAGTGTAATCCTCCCTTTTTTGTTAATTCACAGACCAGTTTAAACCAACTTTCATACTGAAGAAGCAGAAAATGTTTGCACATTTAATAAATAAAGATTAAAAATTTCAGGACTCATGCTGGTACATTTTATAATAACAGAAAATTATTTATTTTCTAGGAATGTTCTTTTCAGTGTTACTTTATAATAATATTTAAATAAATAACCATAAGTTACATAGAAGCCAGTAAAATCATTCAGGGTTTAAGTTTTGACCAAAAGTTCACATAACGCTGTAATTCCTGTGATTGTTTAAACACAGTACCCTAGGACTCATTTTTAACGCAGTTTCACTCAAGACCTTGTATTAAAACAGAGGTAATAGAGGCAGACAAGGTAAATAGATGAGGCCAGGTAAATCTGAGAGAAAAAAAGTAGGTCCCCAAATGTCATATTGATTTGTTTCTAGAAAGTAGGAGCTTACCTATTAGATACACTAGCAAAGCTTTTATGCACTGGACCAATGACAAATACCCACTGACTTAAAGTGGACAGTAATGCAATAATGCTGGTGTTCATAAGCACATGACAAGAGGAGAGCACGACAACATGATACTATCCACTAGACTTTTTAGGGATATATTTTCATAGATGTTATTTATGTATATGCACAGCTCCAAAAATCAAGCCAGTTAAGAAGAAAAGGGACTATAGAAAACCCTCCTGTTATCAGTTTATTGATCAGAAGATTAGTATATACTAAAGATAAGAATATATATATATATAAAGTTGTTTTGACTAGGCAAAACACAGATGTCAGGAAGGTACTGCTGAAAGACCTATAAAAGACAGGCAGTGGGACAAACATAGACAAATGAAATTCACTGGTAAGAAAATGAAGGATAACAGAAAACATGTGAGAAAATGCAGACAATATTGTCACTTTAATATGCGATTTACAAATGTATTAACAACAACAGACATGGCCATGTTCCCCTACCATGACTACCATGCTCAGTAAGTGTCTCTTTAAACAGATGCAATATGCATAGATAAGTAAGAGAAGGACACTGAGTGACCAGAGATATGGATTTCGTAAATGGAAAGACTGAAAATACCTTCTGAAGCCTTTGACAATGATCTGATTTATAGATTAAAATTCTGTTAATGATATGTGTGGTGGTTTAGCCCTGGCTGGAGGCCAGACACCCACCAAAGTCAGTCTATTACTCCCCTTCTTTGTTGGACAGGGGAGAAAATATATATTAAGAGGCTCAGGAGTCAAAATAAGGACAGGGAGAGATCATTCTGTCATCCAGGGCATGGGCAAAACAGACTCAAGACAGAGTGAAGAAGAGAAAACTATCTAATTTATTACACTACAACAAAGAACAGTGAAACCGGACTTGGGAGTGGGACCAAATCTTACAACAAACGCAACCAGATCTTAAAACACTTTCCCCAAAACACTCCCTTCTTAGCAGACTTTAGTCAGAATTCTTCCCACCTGTTCGCAGCACAGGGGGGGGCAGGGACTGGGGAAAATGGGGTTCTTGGTAGCACCTTTACCCCACCCCTCCATTCTAAGCAGACTTCCCTTTAGCCATGATCTTGCTCCCTTCTTCCCCCCAATCGCAGCACAGGGGGGCAGGGACTGGGAGATGGGGGCTTCGGTCAGTCCCTTGCAAGTTGGTTTCCTTCTCAGCTGGGGGGGGGTGGGGTGGGGTGGCATTCATTCCACATAGTCCTTTCCCACAGGGCTTTATCTCTTTATCACAGTGTCTCTCAGTCCCAGTCCTCCACGGGGTTCCAAGCCTCCCCCCAGCAAACCTGTTCCAACACAAATATTTCTCTCTCATCTCTGTGTCTCTGTTTCTCTCCACGGCTGCAAGTGCTGGCAGGGGTTTGTTCCAACATAGGGTCACATCATCTTCTCTATGTCTCCACCTGCTCCATCCAGCATGGAGCCCCTCCACAGGCTACAGGTGGGGTCTCGGCTTTTTCCATGGGTTTCTCCACGGGCTGCAGGGGCATCTTTCTCTCCGGCACCTGGGCCACCTCCTCCCCCGCCCTTTCCCCGCCTTGGTGTCTGCACAGCTCTTTACATCTTCTCACTCCCTTCTCCGGTGGCAAAGTGCAGCTGCTTCCGCTTTTTTTTCTCCTATATGTGATTCCCAGAGGTGCTACGAGTATCTATTGGCCTTGAATTACCTGAAGTTTACACTTTGAGGCTGGCAGAAAACACTAACTGCTGCCTACAAAAACCGTCTCAGCAGCACAGCCTCACAAAACTGCAACAATATGGCATGAGGAAAAATACAAAAACCCCCAAACCTCTCAGCAGTTTAGCTTTGAATCATAGAATGCATTAGGTTGGAAGGCACCCTTAAAGGTCATCTAGTCCAACGTCTGCCAACCTACAAAATGAACAGTTAGTTGAATTAAAAAAACCCATTAACTGTCTTTCTGAAATGTTAGTAAAATTGGGGGGGAGGGGTGTGGGGTGTGCGACTGGGTTCAGTTTGATTTCTTACTGTATTATTCCTAATTAAATACACAAATTTGCCTCAGAAAAGAGTAGAATGACCATCAATTGACTGGCACACTCTCCTAGAAACAACAGCAAATGTTTAGATTCAAATTTCTCAGTGGAATAAAAGTTTGCTGAATGACTGTTATCAGATGTACCAACGCCTGAAAAGTCACCTGGTAACTTAAGATGAATATAAACATTCAAAGAAGAAACCATCAAGTGATGGTACTGGAAAAAAATCTTAATGGAGTAGGATCATTCGCTTGGCATCTTCAAGTCCACATCACATGAGAAAGAGGAGGTTTGTCATCCCCAGAGCTGAGTCTTGTCAGCATTGATGGGAATTTATGAGCCAGTAAGATAATCCTTCACGATTACCTATCCTGTTTTTCACCATTACTGCACCCTCAAAGAGGATGTTTTGTTGTGTGCTCTTCATCTCATGCTTAGCTGAAGTATAATTGACTTGAAGACCACCTATACTTACAGCTTATTCATATACAAATTATTGGATGCTGGTAAAGTTGTACATCCATTAAGCAGAGCATTAGCTTTCATGGCATTCATTTATCTATCAAAGGTAGCTTATTTATCACAGTTTTTCTGAAAGCTTGTTTACTAAGATACCATGCTGGTAGGATATTGCTGCTATCAATAATTATACATAAAATTTGAAAGATGAAAACTTGTATCATGAAAAGAACAGTTCAAAACTTGTAAGAGTATCTGTTTAAAAACATAACAACAAAGCTTTGATTAGCTAATTAATACCAATGATCTTGGAATTTGGAATAACTTTGATCGCATTAAAATACTATGTATTCGTTGATCCAGGAAAAGAGCATGTATAATTTTGTGACTTGATTGTCAGGAGAAGCAACTGGTGAATCCATTTTCCTTGCTCCAGGTGCTTATTTTGTATTCTGATTCACACCTAAAGCCAGCTTTCAAATTTGGGTAGAGATAGATTTTTTTGAATTGGAGACGATCACACTCTCTGTTATTATTCTGAGCAAAAGATTACTCAGTGGCTCATTATCTGTGCAGGGATTTCATTCACTCAGAAAATCCTTCTCCATCAGGTTTCACAGAAAAAAAAATCATAAAGCAATCTCAGTGTTGAGAATCTTGCTAGGGTGAATGCATCGGGTTCAGCACGTGGCAGCCTGGCATTAACCAGCGCTTACGCAGGATGTTTGCTATCTCAGGGGCAAGTTACACTGTTACCTTAGTGATGGCTGTAGGACTACAGAAATGTACGTCCTCATCTATGCTGAAGTCCCTAGGCTATATCCTTTAAGACAGTTAAGCATGACAAAATGAATGAGATTCTCCCACTACAGTATTTCATTTGCACTTTGAATTTTGCCAAACTTGAATACACTGGCCTGAAGTCGTCTCTCTTATTTGTCCACTGCAGGGTACTTTCTTAGCTTTTACTGTATCAGCAGTTCTTGGAAGTGGCAGCAAATGTTCGAGTTTAAGAAAATCCCTGTGCTTTTCTGCACTGAGAAGTGAACAGTTTGGTGGAGTGACTCTGAAGTATTCACTCACAAGCTTAATTGTGGCATTCCCTGATTGTGCACAACTTGGCTTTCCAATTCAGACTCTTTCATTCCATCTTTTTGCAAGTAATTTTTTGCCAAAACTATTACGGCTTCTTCACAGAAAAAAGAATTATGATTCCTATTTAGCCATACCAATCTAAGTCCCAATTGCTCTGGATGGCCAGGATAAGACAGAAAATAGGATACATTTTCCTCTTAATACCCTTCTATTTGTGTAAAACATTTGAGAGGGAAACTCTTTAAAATTCTGCATTTGAGAAATGTCAACCAGTGTTTCCAGCATTTGACTGCTGTTACCTTCACACCTCCTTCTGCACTACGCCTATATATAAGACTGAAGGCTTACACTGTAAAGCATTTAATACTAAATATTTGAATAAGAAGAAACTATACACGTGCTGACCCTCACTAATTATTTTTAGCTAATTCCCCGATCTTGACTTATTTCTAAACCAAATAAGTTTTCCTTCTCTGTAAATTATCTTTTATTTACAATGTTCAAATTTCACTTCTAAAACCCTGGCTTGCACTATACAGATATGTCTATCCTATCTAGAGACAAAATCACTAGAGAGATCAATCTTAAGAAACATCTCCATCCATGCTGTCAAAATCTAACCTCTCATGCTGACTTGAAATATGTTATGAGCACCAGTTATTTTACTAAATACTCATCATCTTTATTGATAACTACAAGCTCAATGAATTTAGTCAGAAAAAGTGTATTTTACGCAGACTTATGTGGCATTGAGAGTTTATAGCAGATTTCTCAATGGGTCTAATATATTTTATGCTTTACAATGCTATCTCATATATTCTGTAATATCTTACTGCCAGCTTTCTCTAGCTAGAGACCAGTGAGAGACAGATAGGCATGGTACTGAGGCATTATTACTTAACTAAACAAATCTATTATGTCTGCCTTATTTGAGATTTGTGGAATTACCTGTAAGTCTCAAGGATTTAAGTTTGATAGCTCTCTTGTGACCACACTGTAACAGGAAATTGTTTACATATTCAGAGGTATCATTTCTTCCATGCTTACCAACCTACAGGTCACAGGAATGTAAAAACTGATGATTATACTTAGCAATATATTATACCCTGCAAAGGTGTTGCTGACATACTCAGGTGATATTAAAAGAAATCATGACATTTTGAAACTAAATATTTTTTTTTAAGTTCTAAAGTTACTCACCCACACAAACCAGAAACCTGCAGCCCTGAGTCCTTGGAGGGGACCCAAATCAGGCTGTGAGTGAAGCAGCAGTGCTGCACATGTAGACACCTTGCTACAATACCCTCCACCTCAGCCCTCTGCTAAACCTGTTGCTGTGCTAATCCATCACTGATCTGTGCTGCAAACAATGCCAGTGGCATGGAGGTAACAAGGTACATTGGAAAAAGATAAAGGATATGAAACACCCTCTGACATCCCTGACACCTCTGATCACCTGATGGGTCAGGCAGATGGGACCTACCACTCTCTTTGTCATTGCTGCACATGTAGGCTCGTCATTCTGTAACCATATATATATATATATACACACACAGAGACATACATACATAGACAAGCGAGCACATTTTTTACATGTATACATGTACATACAAACTATGCAACATTAACAAGCATATCACAGAATCACAGAATCGTAGGGGTTGGAAGGGACCTCAAGAGATCATCGGGTCCAACCCCCCTGCCAAAGCATCTCCCTAGCACATATTGCACAGATAGACGACCAGACGGGTCTTGAACATCTCCAGAGAAGGAGACTCCACCACCTCCCTGGGCAGCCTGTCCCAGGGCTCTGTCACCCTCATTGTGAAAAAGTTTTTCCGCATGTTGGTGCGGAACTTCCTGTGCTCCAACTTGCAGCCATTGCCCCTTGTCCTGTCCCCACAGACCACTGAAAAGGGGCTGGCCATTTCACACTGCATCCCCTGCTTCAGATATTTATAAACATTAATAAGATCCCCCCTTAGTCTTCTTTTCTCTAGGCTGAACAGTCCCAGCTCACTCAGCCTTTCCTCACAGGGGAGATGCTCCAGGCCCTTAATCATCTTTGTAGACCTTCTCTGCACTCTCTCAAGGAGGTTCCTGTCTTTTTTATACCAGGGAGCCAATGGACACAATGCTTCAGGTGCGGCCTGACCAGGGCAGAGTAGAGGGGGAGGATCACCTCCTTAGACCTGCTGGACACACTCTTCCTAATGCATCCCAGGATCCCATTGTCTCTTTAGCCACCAGGGCACACTGCTGGCTCATAGCCAACCTGTCCGTCGACCAGGACCCCCAGGTCCTTCTCCACAGAGCTCTTCTCCAGCAGGTCATCCGCCAGGCTGTACTGATACAGACGGTTGTTCCTCCCCAGGTGCAAGACTTTACACTTGCTTTTGTTGAATCTCATCTTTTTTCTCCCTGCCCAGCTTTCCAGCCTGTCCAGGTCTCTCTGGATGGCAGCGCAGTGTCCCTGTGTGTCAGCCACCCCTCCCAGCTTTGTATCATCGGTGAACTTGCTGAGGGTGGATGCTATTCCCTCATCAAGGTCGTCAATGAAGATATTAAACAGGACTGGACCCAACACCAAGCCCTGGAGAACACCCCGTCACAGGCCTCCATTCAGATTCTGCTGCACTGATCATGACTCTCTGAGCCCGGTCCAACAGCCAGTTCTCAACCCAAATGATGCTTTGACTCATATTTGTTTGCAATCTGGGGCCATTATAGATTCCCTAGAGATAATTACATTTATTCCACTAATATAGTGGCAAAATGTATTTGCTCAACTATATTTTTATGTTGGTTACCATCAGAGGAAATACCGAACAGATAGTGAGTTTGGATGTTATATTGAGAACAAAGACGCAGTATGCTTCAACTTTCAAACTGTTTCACAAACAGTGAGCACCCCGTGGTATTTCCTTGAGTGAATGGTACCTATTTACATCTGCTCTCACTGAGGTCAACAGGAGTTCTGCCACTTATCACGCCATTAGCCCACTGCTGTTGCCTTCTGAAAATGTTGTGTGAAAGAAGTATGCAAATGATTATGGTAATTTTTAAGGTCCATATTAAAAAGTCCTAAATCCTAAAGGATATCTGCTGATCCTGTTTGGTTTGGGTTTTTTTTTTTCTTTTAGCTCCTATAATTGTGGCATGCTTAAATGCATGCAATGGCTGTTTTTCCAGGTAGCTCCTCATAAACATTGCAAAATATTAATGAAGTTGTTAAGAAAGCAAAAGGCACACAACACCAACAGTCATCACATATTTAATTCATTGCTTTGTTCATTCTTTCCCATTACAAATGTACTAAATGACAATATAATTATAACCTAAAGCTGTTGGTAATTATATGCAAAGTGCTATAATAGCAATGAAATCCTAACGCCAAGAGAGAGAGTGAGAGAGGGAGACTGAGGGAAGCCAGAGTCAAAATAACCATTACTCATTGTACTCCTGGGTACCCCGTAAAATTGTTTGATTCTTATGGGCTACCCAACCTGCAAATTACCTGAAAAAAATTCAGGTCAGGTATAGAGAAAACAAATTAATTACCAAGAAATTACTTGCTGGTGTCGAGCCAAGAATTAGCTCATCAGCATTCAGAACCATTAGAAGAGAACAGAGTGGAGGAGAATAATACTGACTTCCATACAGAGCTGAAAGCAGGGAACAGCAAAAGGAAATTCTTATTTGAAACTGTCCTTCTAATGCTACCACCTTTCTTCCAGACAACCTTGAACTCAACGTCTGATGCCAGAGTGAATGCTACCAACAGATCACCATTCTTCTTGCCCTCTTCCTGCCTTGGACATGGCTACACTACCTGCAGAGAGCTGTTTTCTGTCTCTCCACAGGGCCTGGGGCAAGTTGTCCTGGTGTCTCTTGGGCCCTAGAGGGTCCCACCTGCTTTTAAATTCCTTTGGCATTTGGAATCATTCTACCATCAAAGCAGCCAAGACCTACAAAGTCTCAGAGCTGAGATGTATAGTAACCTAGATATCTCTCATCTTAACTAAAGCAATTATTTTCTGTGTAGAAATGAGAGCCTGCCTCATGCCATTTGCCAAGGGAATGTTTAACTTGTGCTTATTCTGTTTTTCCTGGTATCAGAAAGATATGCCATACAGCTATTGCTTCATTAGCAGATCAGTAACATGCAGTAGTGTTCTCTAGAAATGGAACTTAACGGGCAGCTTGTAATAGTGAAGTACAGTCCCTGTTTATCTATAATATGTACAGTATGCTACAGCTAAATTAGTTAAACTTCTACAGGTACAGTCAGAACTGTTACAGCTCCAGCTACTCCCCTTGTTTTTGCAGACTTGCTGCCACATTTTAATTTCTCCTGCTAAAATATATTTAAGAGGAGAAAAATTATCAGTCAGAACAGAACAGAGGAGAAAGCCACACATGACTCAAAAGATTTCACTCTGAACTGTCTTTACTGTCTCTGAACTAACTCCTACTATATAAAGTTACATGACTTAAGGAATTAATATAATCATAAAAAATTAAAACCATTTCCACAGTTCTTCCTAGAGATGCTCCAAATTCAAGCTCAGGTTAAGATAATTCAGAAGACAATGTTCAGATGCTCGCAGATGCTCCTCTATTTCCCAGCACCCTTTCCGCGGCCGGCAGCCACCAAGCCGAATTGATCGATGGCAAACGGCTGGGGCTTTGCAGACAGAAACGTGCCAGCTTCCTGCCCCCACATACAAGAAGCAACCTGCCTCACCCCTGTGCTGAGAGCTCACAAAATCCTTTTGGTCTCACCTAAGGACTGAATGACAAAACACTGAAAACCTCTTGCTGACTGTGCCCTGCACCGTATGTGGCACCTGACACGCACACCGCGCCGTGCGTACATCAGATGCAAGGACGTGGTGGGCGGCTTTTATCTGCCAGCAAACGGTGACCAGGGTTGCACAGCAGCAGACAGTCAGTAAGAAAAGCTCATTACTCCTTTCGACTGTACAAGCTCCCCACAACGTGAGGAACTTGCACAGGGTTATTTTTGTAAAAAAAAAAAAACACCATAGGCCTCAAAATAATGAACGATTTTCAACTAAAATAACTTTCTGCATTTTAATGGCCAAATATCGATTTGTTTGCCTATGTGCTTATTTGGTATGGTGTATAGGGTAGAGAAGTGCTGAAATATGTGACCACAAGTGCAAAGCAACTATAAAAAATTATTGAATCTGAAAGGTAGTGACAGATATCTGCTCTGCACTGATTACGTCCTGGATAAATTGTTATGTACAACTCATAAATGCTTAAACCAGAAAATACAATTACAGTCACCACCTATGACTTTCTTCATTTTAGGTGTGGAGTTTTATCCACTGTTTTTAGGTACATGAGAAAATATTTTGATAAGCTATAAAAAGTATAAAAATGCAAATAATGGACAAAATTATTTTAAGTGATCTGGGCACCTATCCAAAACTGAACACACACAAATAACAGGACTGCTTTTGAATACGTGTTTGAAAAAGCATGACACCTCTGATAGAAGATATGATTTTATACTCTTCATACATTTTCAAGGTTTCGGGGCTAAAGGGATGTTCATACCTTCAGTCTGTCTGAAACCAAAGAAACAGTGCCCCTTCCCCACCTCTCCTCACAGTGCAGGTATGACACAGGAGCACTGCCCTTGGGGTGACTCTGGTAGTGCAGGCACAAGACCTGACAGTGGCTCTCGATCCCCCACTGACTCTGCCCACAAAAACAGTCCCAGTGAGTGGTGCAATGGGGGTTTTGAAACCTACCCATTGCACATCTGATAGGAGATAACGGTGTTTTGCACAGGCAGCTGAGCCTCTATCAGCTACTTGTGCACTAAGTCACTGTCAACCCAGGCTGCCTTTCAGCTAAATTTTCATCTTTCCCTTGATGTAGGTGGATGAGTGTGACCGAATGGGCCGAGTTTTACACAGCAGGCTTTCGTATAGCCAGAGCATGTTTGACAGCCAACATCCTCCCCAGTGGTGCTGCACTCTTCTTACAGCCATTTTCTCCCCCCGCTCTCCTTCTGCCTGCTTCCTGACACCTGCCATCACTCTGTGACGGCCAGAGGAAACACAGACAGAAGCAATGTATTTAGAGAGGTTATTTTTAGTTGTTACCACCACAAAGTCTCTGAGGGACCTAACCTTTCCACCCCACCTCTGAGCTGCTCTATGCCCGTTTTCTGTCTTATGTGGTACTCTCTGCCACTCAGGGATAGAAAGCCGTATGTGGCAAAAGGCCTACTTCAGCAAATTGCTCTTCATCAGCTGGCTGAGTTACATTGTCAGGGAAAAATTACAGAAGAAATTTGAAACTACCGAAACAGTCTTGTCCTTTTATTCTCTAGATAAGAACTTGAAAATATTAAAATATACCAGCTCTCAAAATGAGGCCTTTATAGCTCAGGATAGCCAGAGCTTTTTGTCCTGATTCTAATGTAAAAAGAACGATAAACAAAAATCACTGCAGACCCATATCCTTGGATATTCTTTGTCATGCGATGCCCCCAGCTCATCTCTCTGTAGATAATCATTCCTCTTTTGTGGACTGCTAGCAGGGGATTGTTGTTGGCAGGATTTGTCACTCTGGTGAGGGGTGAGCAACTTGGTGAAGCAAGATGGCACATCTTGCCTGGTCTTTGGGAAACTTCTGCCAGCCTTGAAATGTGCTGGTGAAGTAACTACAAGAAATATGAATTAGCACCAACTGTGCAGGTCAGGCATTCAATATTATTATCATGTATTTGCAGACAGGTCAGATCAGGTCTACAAGTGATTCAAGATACCTCAAAAAAAATCATCATCAGGCTTATAAGACAGACAGGATTTTTAACAGGGCCTGTAGTAACAGGGCAAGGGGTAACTTACGGCTTTCAACTAACGGAGGGTAGATTTAGGTTAGATATAAGGAAGAATTATTTTACTGTGAGGGAAGACTTCCCAGAGAAGCTGTGGATGCTCCATCCATCGTTCACTGTCAGGTTGAACAGTGCCTTGAGCAACCTGATTTAGTGAAATATGTCCTGCCCATGGCAGAGGGATTGGACTAGATGATCTTTAATGTTCCCTTCCAACCCAAACCACTGGGTGATTCTACAATGTTAAGTATCATAGTAAATGTAATTCTAGAGCATCAAGATGTATTTGTAGTCCCTACTTTGAAAAGTATGCTAAGATACTGG
This sequence comes from Gallinula chloropus, assembly GCF_964237585.1. Taxonomy (NCBI): domain Eukaryota; kingdom Metazoa; phylum Chordata; class Aves; order Gruiformes; family Rallidae; genus Gallinula; species Gallinula chloropus. The sequence continues at coordinate 68,548,483 of NC_140088.1, read as the reverse complement.
GGTAAGGCTGTTTTATTTTTCAAAAGAGAAAAGAAAAAAGGTTAACCTGTGGTCAACCTAAAACATTTTGTTCATCCCAAAATAAAACAGCATGCAATAATTTTCAGGTCATTTAACTTATTTGTGCTTGACTTTGAAGCCACTTCAAAGGAAAATAAAAGCATTTTAACTCCTGGGAGTTTAAACAGAGCTTAGTCAGTGCTCCTGACCAGCCATCACCAGGGCCACTGTTGATTCAGAAGACCTTCCAGTTTACTTCATGAACTGGGACCATAGTCAGATTCCCGTCCTCCGCAAAACACACACATTTCTCTAAACACATCTCACCTGGGTATTTGCGGGTTTGTGGTTTGTCTTTCTGGTGTCACAATGTACTTGCTAACAAAATGAGACCTTGGTTACAGGTTACAGAGTCACTTTTGCCTGCAACAAGGCCTCCAACTCTGAATCCTGCCCTTTCCCACCAAAAGAGATATCACCTCTCCTTTCCGGTCAACCTTGTTCTCTTTCTCATGCACGTGTTTGTGTGTGGGGAGACCACCAGAAGTCATATGTTTAAGCAGCAGCAGCAGCACACTTTATATATAATGTACAGTAGGGTTTAAGTATGGCTGGAAACAAATTATGCAGCAAATCTCTAAACTTATGTACATGAAAAAGAAAAATGAAAAGAAACTGTTTGAGGCATAGTGCCCACCACCACCATTGCCTTGGTCAGCTTCAAGGAATTCTTATAGGAGTTTCTATATATAGGTGGGATGGGCTCTCATACCACCCAAAATGTTTCTCTCACTTTCAGCTAACGAAAGCACTCCATCTGCAGCTCTGTGTCCCAAGCTGGGAAAAACCTTGACTTTTTACAGCCTTCTAGACGTGAGCTGCCAGTCAGTCAGCCTTGCACTGGATGATCTCATCACTAGGCAACCATCCATGAAGGCCACTTCTCCTTGAGGATGTTCACTTATTGTTTATCGGTATTTTGTTTCCGTGGAAGGAACATTTCACTTGACAACTCTCTTTTGTTCACCTTGTGCTGGTGGCCTTTAGAATTATTTTCTGATGTGGAAGTAAGAGAAAGACAGAAACCTGGCTGCACAGTCAAAAGGAAATTTTCCATTTGAATACAAGTCCTGTAATCTGACCAACATACACAGTTGAATAATCCCATTGATAATGGGTATTTTGGGACATCAAAAGGCATGAAGCATGGCCACACTGTAAACCAAAACCAGAAAAACTACTTTTCATACTATTGTAAGCATTGTAAAAGGTATCCTCATACCTGACCCCGCTTCTACCATGGAGAACAGTTGTACCCTTTGGGTGAAAGCCTTTCACTTACCATGTTAATGGGATGAAACACTCTGACTGATAGTGAAGATCATGGGAAAACTGCCCTTCTGTAGGAATCTCTCCACCTATTACCAGCCAGGCTATCTCTGATGTGCTTGACTCTCCAGTTCTTTCAAAACCCAAATGAAGCAAGTTCCCCAACTTGTATGGTGGCCAGTCCAGATGGACACCACAGCTGTAGCTGTGCCCTTGGGAAATCTGCCCTGCGTGTCCTGACCATAGGGCAGAGGGAGCAGGGTCCTGTGGGAGCTGGGGACAAGAAGGCTGCACAAGTCCTTACTGGATAGAGAAGAAGAAGGTCTTTGCGGACCAGGAAAAAACAGCTAATTGATTGACAGTAGTATGGCTAGCCCATTTCTGCTTGCTGAGTGAATTTGTAATTGGTAAGGTTCAATTCTGGCTAGAAAAACTTCCTGTTTGTTTTCCCTGCACATTATTATTTCTCCTGAAATAACTTCCGTAAGAGTACTGCTTTATCTTCCAGTTGCTTCTGGGATAGTAAGTGAATATCAAGACTAAAAATCCCCACAATCCACACCACTGAGACAATAGACATGAAACTCCTTTTCTGGTGTTGATACTTCTGCAACTTCAAAACAGAATGCTATTCTAACAAAATTCACCTGAAAGAAGATATAAATGAAACACTGGTACTTTCAGCAAGCAGAAAATAAGCATGTATACATGCGGCTGATTCATTCCCTTTGCAGAGTAATTTCTTATAACTTTAATGAAATTATAAGCAGTGGTCTTTCTTCCAAGATAGAATAATTAAGAATCAATTACATTTTACACTGAAACACAGACTACCCTGTAGCCATTATGTAATTGGGAAGCAGCTATATTGTCATTTTTATGTAGTTACACTGAATTACACAATCATTTCAATGGAGCTATATTGAGAAATTACATGTAAATTTGATCATATTAAGTCCTGCAACTTAAGGACTCAATGTGGAATAACTGCTCACTTGGAACAGGCTCAAAATCTAATATGTACAGTCCTGTGACTCTTAAGGGAAAGAAAAGCTTCCTTAATAAGTCAGAAGTGTTATCATTAGCGTCTTTTAAATGTAAAGTGGTTACATGCTAGTGAATTATTTCAATTATGCTACTATATTGCTGAGCTAAAGAAAAGGAACAATTGATAAAAATGTGGTGAAAACATAATATGCAGAAATTAAGACCAGGGCTCAAAAAGCTATCACTGAGTGCATTCATCTGGTACCTTCAAAATTCGAAAGATACTTAACATTAAATGGGAGAACTTCAAATCACTAATTTAGTTCACAGTGCGCTTCAGGGATTTGGGTAATTTCATATTTGTACAATGTCTCTACGATGCTGTGAAGTGAAAGTCAAGCAAGGTTTTTAGTTTTTACTTGTGGCACAGCGGGATGTAAAACACACCTACAGTGAAGCTATAATCAAAAGTTTTCATTTTTGACTGATCCAAACCATGAACCTTCAGGTTTGAAAGAATAAAAGGTTCTTACACAAATGTGGTGCAAAAATAAACCCTTCAAAGGAGAACCCCACCTGAACGTGGCAGAAGGAGGTGTGTGAGTCAGGAAAAGGGGCTGGCTGAATGCATGAAAGAAGCTGACAGGGACAATTTCTTGCCCTACAGGGGACTGATAGCTCTGGTAAAGTTTGGAAAGCTGAGACTGATAAATAGGAACACAACCCGGGCAAGCCTGGTGCATTAATTGCAAAAGTTTTCTGAGATACCCCTCAATCCTCCAGGAACCTTGCTATAGAGTTAAGCTTACCTACAGAGTGACAAAGCAAAAAGGTATCACTATTTTGAGTAGCAATAACCGTTCTTTTCCTCAATAGAAAACTCTTCTGCTTAAGCATAAATTAAAAAAATATAGAACGTGAATAATAGTTTAAAACTTTCACCTTCACACATAGCTTTGCTTGACTGTTGAGAGCACAGAGGTGTTCAGAAATCCATTCTTCCCAGCAGTTGCTTTGAAAGCTTGTCAAATGCAGATAGAAATAATGAACAATCTTATTCATTAAGCACCATGTATCAGTCACTCTCATCTTTGTGAGAAAACTGGATTTTAAGTAACAAGAACATAAATTTTACTAAAGTTCATCTAAAATCCTCAATGTTAATTGTCTGCATCTGTTCTCAGTTTGGTCCCTTCCCAGGGAGAGTAACCACAATATTATTTTGTGCCTGAATCAGATAATGCCGAGGCAAGAGATAAGTTTTTTTCTCATCTAGGAATGTCTTCTATGCTGCAGGCTTCAGCAAACCTGACATTCAGCTTGTCCAAAATAAAAGCAGACTTTATTGGAAAATTCCTTAATTAGCCAGGAAAGTTAGAAAATAAAGAGGTAATTGCAAAGAAATTTATTTAGCTGGACATTATGAAAAGGACTGGTAGGGGAGAATATTATTTAACTGGAGTTTGGGAATATTACCTGCAATGCTCAGAACTGATAATTTATTTTCCTCTCCTGTTTAAGGTAGTCTCTGAGAACGTGTCTCAAGCCATGCATAATTTGAGGAAATTGCCCTGCAACATGCCTCATAAACAGGGTTTGTTCTCTACTTTCACTACTGCCCATCCATCTCACAAACAAGATGACAGCTGATTCATAATGTTACCTTATCAACCCATTTTGTTTTGATTCATGTGACTGGCCCATTTCAAACTTGCATAATCTAGATGAATACAAAGATACTTCCCAAGCAATACTTTCCAAAACTGCACACAGAATCACTATTTTCAGCAACTAATTCAGCTCCACCTATCAGTTTACAAGAGACCTGTCTGAATATACTAACCGAAAGAAAACCTTGGAAGCTGAATGTCCAAAGTCAGTGATGGAATACCTTAAAACAAAATGACATCAGAAGTTTTATAATGAAGTATGCATTAGTCATATCCAATAAGATGCCCATCATAAGTATCAAGATTTTTGTGAGGTTTCTTAATGGGGTCCAACATGTGCTCCGTATTTTTGGAAATGGTTTTGAAATTCATTCATGATAAGATAGGACCAGTAAATGGGCAGATAAAACTCAGGACTAAATTGCCTGCTCTGAGCTGGTCTATGCCTGACTTTAAAAAGATACCTTTTCCGTAGGGAAGCCTCCTGTGGGAACACAACACCGTGCACTGCTGATAGAGTTCTTGGCAAGCACTGCCACTGGTAGTACTTCTGAATGAATAGAAACCCTTGCTATTTTCAGTGTACCAAAATAAACACACAGTTATTGAAACACTGATTAAATCTTCACAAACTAGTATTTTTGCTATTCTCCATTATTTCTGTTTTACAGATGGGTAAATTGAAGGACAGAGAAGCTATGACTCATCTAAATCTGAGTCATATTGACTTTCATACCTTGGCTTCAACTGACAAAATGTGCTCTGTCCCTTATGTCCCCAAGTAAATCAAAGCAGCTTTTTCATTAAGTTTCAGACATGTCTCGTCCACACTGTTGTCTGCTGGTCATGGAAAACATAATGAAGTAAACTAAGTTTGTATGTGCACCAAAGTGACCTCAAAACTTCTATTTTCCTTTTGTGCTCATGAAAGGTATATTATCAAAAAAATTATATCAAATTAAAAAAATTACCTAAGAGAGTTTCTTTTACATAATAGGGGCCCTAGAATGGAAATTTGCAATAAAAATTTCTGACAGGCTCTTAGCTGAAGGCACTAGAAAAATTCTTTGGTCTGTGCATTCTGACTAATGCATTGGTACATTTTATGTTCACTTATGCACTGTACCCTCAGTTGATCTCATTGGCATTTGCAATTCCAGTTAAGAGGCAGCATAAAGAACAATTCAGGCATTTTACCCCCATCCAAACTATATGACGGTCTCAGCCTTCACATTCAATGTTGGATTTCTATTAGACATCTAACTGCAGCGTCCAGCTAAAATGGAGTAATTAAGAATGATATATGGGCTGTAAAATCTTTTATCTTCTTGTGGGTATTAAATAGAAAGCGGTTATACATTTGATCTCACTCAATCATGAAAATACCCATGTAAACAGTATTTTGACTAAATATGCCTGTGCCCACTAAAATGTGTTTTATATCCTCACTGTGCTTTGGCTAACTGCAAAGAATTTATTACACTGACAATCTGGACCTAAGTCTATTGAAAATCTATCCACGCTTTTTGGTCCATGAAAATGTCTTTAGAAATATTCCAGTGGTGCTTCCTTTCTGTGATGCGAGTCAGCCAAGCCTCTATATTAGCTTCCCCATGTGATGCAAATCAAGGCCTAAGCCCTTGGAAACCACAAATCACTTGGGCTGGTTTTGGCTGGGATAGAGTTAGTTTTCTTGATGGTAGCTGGTATGGGGCTGTGGTGTGGATTTCTGTGGAAGACAATGTTGATAACACAGAGATATTTTGTAATTGCTGTGCGATGCTTACAATGAGACAAGGCTTTTTCTGCTCCTCACCCCACCCCACCAGAGAGGAGGCTGGGTGTGCACAAGACACTAGGAGGGGGCACAGCCACTACAGCTGATCCCAAGTGACCAAACCATATGACATCATGTGCAGCATATAAAGAAAATGGAAAGGAGGACATTCAGAGTGTTGGGTTTTGTCTTCCCAAGTACCTTTCACTCATGGATCCCTGCTTTCCTGGGGATGGCTGAACACCTTCCTGCCCATGGAAGGTGATGAATTAACTCCTTGTCTTGCTTTGCTTGTGTACGTGGCTTTTGCTTTACCTATTAAACTGTCTTTATCTCGACCTACATGTTTTCTTTTTCTCACTTTTACCCTTCCAATTCTCTCCCTCATCTCACCCAATGCTGTGGGGTAGTGAGCAAGTGGTTGTCCAGTGCTTAGTTGCTGGCTGGGGTTAAACCACAACATCACTTCATGTCACTTGTTGCTAGATGAATGTGTTTGCTACTGAGGTTGTCCCCAGTTGACTCAGTGAAGATGTCGCACAACAGCACGATCCTCAAAGATAATTTCAGCAGTCTTGCTGTTCTGCATGGCATCACTGCTTAAGGTCACCAGCAGCATTAGTTAACTAGTTATGAGTTTATCCATCATCATAAGAAACTTCTGCAAGATTGCAGCTAATTTAAATGGGGCTTATGTATATTTTAACTGAGCTGCAGTGATGACAGCAGTTGCAGTGTAGACTGAGTCATCATCATTAATCCTGGAGCAGTAACATGCAGAATAGCTTTGACTGCAGTTTTGTACTGCATAGAGCTAATACAGACGTATGAAATAGGGTGACACCTTGGAGCTGCTCCCCTTTCTCCTTGCTTGTATTCCTATTCATTGCCAAGTATAATAAATCTCTAAACTCTGAGCTCCTTTATGTTAGGCTGTGTGATAAATAGCTCATCTGCAGATGTGCAAAGGAATAGAAGCACAAGAGCAGGTGGGGGTCCTGAATACCACCCTGCCCCGGCACAACCCAGGTGCACCAGAGGAGAAGCATCAGCCCATACAAGGCTCCACTGTGCAAACCCAGGGGAGCAACAGAAGCACAGTGATGGGTGGGGAAACCTCAGTAGCACAGACAGGGGAAGGGAGCCCCCTCCCAGCCACCCAGAGCCATACCAGGAGAGACATCACCTGAATCACAGTCTAGCTGGGAAACTGAGGATCATGAGTAAATGGAAGAGGCTCTCTGGAGCACCTCGCAATCTGATGGGTATGGGACATTATGGGATGCAGAGAGAAGCATTTTGGGATTGTACAAGATTTATGGAACAAGTATGGGAAATGAGAAATAAGGTGATAAAAGAGGACAGTTATTTGCAAGTAGGGTGCTGGTCAGCATGCTCCACACCTGATCAGCACAGTCAGTTCTATCTTCTTAATTAACTATTTCTCTGGTTGAGGGGAATCTCTGTTCTGTATGTGTATGCATGGAAGTCTATGTATCAGCAGTTGGAGTAAGGACCACGAGTCACTGGGGACCATTGGCTGCAGTGCCAGCAGCTAAAGATAGTGATAAGCCAGTCTGTGACTATTATCAAAGATCAAGCCAGACTAACCAGCAAGTAGGATATGTGTGTATATCCAGCCCAGCTGCTGGAGCAGCCCACGTTGTAAATACCTGTGTATTATTTCCCACTAATGGCTCTTCATCCTGATCAGTCAGAGAGGAACACCAAGAGGCTACTGGGGCAGTTTGTGTTTGCTGCGTGTTTCCGCCTGTGTTGATCTGTGTGGCCTGTTGCATATGCCTGTATTTTCCACCGGCCTTTGCGCACGTGCCTGTCAGAATACACGCTCATCCTTGTTACTGGTTAGACAGGGAGCACTGTGGCTGCCTCACCTCTATCAGAGGACTGCTGGATTTGGCTATTCCCTAAAACTGTATCGTCTCATGAAATTATATGTCATCTACTGCAGCTCCAGACTGTAGTATCTACAGACGGTGTGTAGTACGTGACAAGCTGGACCTGCTTTCCACACCTAACATGCAGACAGCAGCACACTGCCATGTTAAACTCCTTTTCCCACAAGTCTGCAAACACTTACAAGCAGATTACCACTAGAAGGCCTAGGGGAGCTTTCTCCTGATTATGATACTATTCCTCCTGTGAAGTAGGTAAACAACACAAACACAAACCAAAAAAAGAAAGGGACAGGCATACCCCTAAACAAAAACCTTTTGAAGTTGATGGGACCCCACCTCATCACATTTTAAACAAAAGCTTTAAGCCTCTCTTGTAGATGAGCTATTGTCTTTCGGTGTCCTTTTTGATGTTATTGCGAAGTGCCTTGAGGATACTCGATAATAAGGCACTCTCCAAGTTGTATTATCTTGTTCTGTATTCCAATGTATTATTAACACCAAATGTCAAATGAATAATGAAAAAGAAAACTGGGAAATTACATTTTTTTTCTTCCATTGCCTATTTTAGTCTGATCTAAGCAATTTATTAATTGCCTTCTTTTTGATGGTTTGGATTTATGTTTGCTTAATGCAAAAGAACGCATATAGCCTCTATCAATGCCAATTACCAATACCAATGTCTTTCTTTAAAGGAGGGATATGTGGTAGACAGTGGTGCTTGGTAGATTTAATGGAAGCTTAAGCATTTTGCACAAACTGGTAAAAGTAGTTTTCTAAAATAAAGTTTGTAAATTTGCATTTTTTCATTGTACTTTTGACTAGGAAAACCAGCACAGTTCTCCTACAGATGCAATTTTCTAAAGATGACGTCTAGGAAAGCTACCCATAACAGTATTTTATTCTACAAGTACTGTGCCAAGCAGTTAGTGAAAAACATACCATGAGAACAGAATTTGGGATGCCATTCCCTAAGAACATTAAAGTTAATCTCCAATTCTAAGCTCAATTTCTTTCATATTTTGCCTTCTCCATCACACTCTGTTTTTTAAGACTAATTTATAGCTTCAGGCTCTCAGGTCTCTTAGAAATTGGCTAGGTTATTTTATTATCAAGAACATAAATGCTTTTATTGGAACCAGGATTTCATCCTGGATGTTTCATCTGTAACGTGTGTTTGGTAGTTTTATACAAAGAATATATGTAAAAGTATTCTCACAAATGCTACTCATAGAGTTTAAAAGGCAATTGTTACAAGCTCATGGAAGATCTCTAGATTATGGTACATTTCTTACTGTCCAGCTGTTTAACAAGAATGTTTTAAGTAACACTGGTTCCTGAAAAATGACCCTCCTATCTCAGCATTCTCACTTTCAAACACTACACAAAAATACTTCAGCAGCAAAAAAAAAAAAAAAAAAAAAAAAATATCTTCAGCCTGTGTTTTAATAAGGCAAGACAAGATCAAATATCTCTACATATACCTGACTTGAAGAGGGCATGCCTGGGATGGACCAGCTACCAGGCGATTATTCTTCTCACTAGGCAAATGTAAATAACTACTTTATTTAGATTAAATGGAAAGACTGCTACTGCTATGCTTAGAAAGAGATGTACAGATATGAAACAAAAATGCCACTTACAGATAACTAAATATTAATTCAATCTATCTCATGAGATTTTTCTGTGTCGTCCAAATACACAGTTACCAGACATTATAAATGGGACTCAGTCTTCAGGTAAGACACTTTCAGTGTTTGCTATTGAGAATACTAACCTGGGTATAAGTAAGTGACAAATTCTTTCTGAGATTACAGTTAGAACATTATTTAACCCATTCTACCAGGAGTTCCTCTGACTTAGAAACTTGAAACTTAATCAAAGTATCAATTTATAACACTTCTCTCAAGATTCCCACCAATTCCACTTCTCCCAAGATTCCCATTGATTTCCACCAATATTAGACACACTGACATCTCTTAAATTTGCTGAGCTAAAATCTCCCATTCACACATAAGGAAAATTCACCACTGCATTTGGTTGATGCCAAGGGTACAACCATAAATGGCTATTCATTAGTGTCCTCATTAAATGGGAAATTGATGGACAACCCAGCTAACAGGCTGAAACATCAGAGTGCAACTTTCTGCTATGAAAAACATATTACCTCCAACCATACAAAGTGTAGCTCATACGAACGTATAAGAGAATGATGCCTTCAGATCATTGAAAATTGCCAAGCCTAGACATAATCAAAACCATTTGAGTAGTAATACTGGACAGGGATGACTCATGCAGCTTCCAGGGGACTTGATAGACATGAACTCATGACTAATGCTTGTGCAAAAGGACTTTTTGTTCTTCCCCTATCTCCTGAACAACTCGTGCATAAACTGCAGTTTGATCCTTGGAGCTCTCAACTCAATTAGGGAAAGGAAATCTCAGTGGGTGCCTAACTACTAAAGAGGCTTTCCTTTTCATGCATAATTCCAATATACAATTGCTGAAAGGAGAAAATATGGCTTTAAGTTTGAAAGATAGATGAGGCAATCAAACAAATCTTCGGATGACTTCTTAGCTGGGAAAGCTGATTACAGTCATACTTATGTGCCATTTCTCACGGCAGGTCTATTTAGCCATTGCACAACCTTTGTGAGACACTCCCTAATTAACTCATTGACTTTATTAAATTAAGATCACATCTATAATAACTAGAGGAATTACCACCTACTTTGACTAGAAAATATTAGGACTGTAGAGCTTTATTTCTTAAGAGAGAGTAAGTCATTGACTCATTTTCACTACACACCAGTAATACCTCATGAGACCACATTCTGAAAATAGCTGTGCTGCTGTAACCTGTAACTTGTTTAGTGATGAATTTACAAATACATTAGTGAAATCAAAGGGGATTTTAAAATTTCAACCCAATACTGTAGCTAAAAACACTACTTGAGAAGAGTTTGTATAAACTTTATACAGTAAATACTACTTTTATTGATAGGGTTAGCCCAGTAATGGTGTTGGGAAAGCTTTCAATTCAGGTATTTCTTGTGGTAGTAGATGTTGTTTACTATTGACCAGACATTTTTAAAGTATTTTAGAGTAACCTAAAACTACTATACAGATATCAATAAAAATTAATAGAGCAAGAGATAGACATCTCAAGAAAATCTTTGAAAAATGCTCTGTAGCACTTTGTAATTGCAAGAATTTCTCAAAGTCAGAAAGCTAGTTGTCCACTTCTTATTGAAAGCTAACATACATCAGGCACATTTGTCCATGTGAAAGGTTCTCTTTTAAATAGCCTTGACTTTGTTAACCACATTATTAACCACATATTTTCTCTTAACTCATTAGTATTCCTGAAGTGAATGGCTGGAAGACATTATAAAACTGGTTTCTACCACCATGCATCACAATAATTCTGGACTTGGGGACTAGGCAAGCACAGGAATAAGTTTCCTTTTCTCTTCTGAAACTCCTGGTCCAGACTGACTCCAAAGAATAAAATGCAGAGCCAAGCATGCAAAAATGTGACTTGGTTTTGTCTTATTTGTAGTTCAAACAGAAGACAAAAAATTCCATCTGTCTCCCATATATTAATGGATAAATGCACATATATTCAATGGCATTATTCACATATACAAAACTGACTAAATGTTTAAGCACCACATTAACTTAGAAGCCATGTTTGAGTCTTTCCATACAACTAAAGGGCTAAACTGCAACTGCAAGGCACAATACGTAATTGACTTGCCCAGCATATTTTGGAAGAGGACCTTGTACAACCTTCTGATTTTATCTCTTTTAAGAATTGAAGCTTTATGTCATCAAATTCCATGAAAAAAAAAAAGTTATTCTATGTTCTATTGAAAAATGTAGCTATAATGTTAATCTTCTAATATTGGAAAAGAAAGCATGCTGGGTAAATCTATTTGGTGTGCAACTGTGTTTTGAGATCAAGACAGAGTTGCATTGGCATGTTTATCTAGACTCAATTGTACTTTCTTTTATCATTATTTTATCTTTTATCTCCAAATTCAATGGCATTCTATGCCATTTTGAGAATAAGGAAGCCAGCATCTCTCATGATGTGATGATGTTTCATTTGTCACGGACTTTTCAAAACCGATTTTTCTCACTTTAAAATTGCAAATTGACAAATCTTTCCAATTTGGAACACATTGACATTGAATGGATTTTTTGTAAGAAAATAAAGTAATATCTCAATATAACAATGACTGACAAAAAGAGATGGAAAAAGTTCTTCAGAATTCATCCCTTTCTATGTAGGTATTTTTTGTTTGGTTGTTTGTTTTTGTTTGTTTTTTAAGAAGCACACTTACTGCTTGAGAAGCCCTATTAAGCTAATCCTTCCAATGGGAAATTTGGCAGCCAGATACGACAGACGTTATTTTCGCTTCTCCTTTGTTATGGGTAGGATATCACTACCCTTCTCCCAGACCCAGTCAAATTAGTAATGCTTTGATTATGCACTGAAAGGAATAGCTATTGAACCTGTGTACAGCTTCTTGTACTCTAATTCCTCCAAGATCTGCAGATATGGTCCATGATACAATGCCAGGTTTTGCAGACCTTTAAATATGCACATATACATGAGCAAAGACTACACACATGCTGCATTGTTTGCCACATGAGGGATTAGTTTGCATAATTCTATGCAATGCGGAACCTTTACTGATTAAAGATATTAAGTGATTACCTCAATAGGAGGATAATTTTAATGATGTAGTGTTGTACTGCTTGACTTTTTAAAAATGAGTTCATCCCTGGGACATGGCCTAAGAGTACATAGAGAATGAGCAATTTACAACCAAAAAGAAAGATAATATTAAGAGAGAAAAACGTGAGAATGAGAAGTACTACATAGGCAGGACCTCTTTCAACATCTGCCAAGCAATTCTTTTATAAAAGATTATTACCTACATTATTTTAATTCTCCCAAGTTCAAGCTGATCATGCAATCACTTCTTGTTAAGCAAATACAAAAGTACCAAAGGGTACTTTTACATCACACATCCATTTTCTCCAAAATTTCAAGTTTTTCAGAATGGGAATTCATCAATTCATCAATTAAAATTCGCAAGATATATTTTAATCCTGTTCCAGCATACACTTACCAAGATATATACCAAGCCCTAGGAAACAAAAAGCTGATTTTAAATCACTCGAGAAAGAAATGTTAATATTTTTAGTCATTTTTCACTTAGAAAAAAGACTCAACTGTGAATTCATCTGCGAATTCATCTGCTTTAATTCACATTTCTGGTACTGAGAGAAGAGGTTCGGGTTCAGATTTTAGCTAAGCAACTGAACAGAGGGGGGTGAAAATTAGGACAGTAGGTGGTGAAATACACAAAAATAAATATTTTCAGTATCTTTCAAACTTTGAGCTGTCAGTTTCAGCCAATTTTTTTTTTGTTCTCATGAGGAACATATATCTTTCCAGACAGTTGTTCCCTTTTTTTATTCTCCCTCTCTTTTAAAAACGTTTTTTGTTTACTTGCTTTCTCTGACTTGTTTGCTGCTTTTTTATTAGGCATAATGTCAGAAAAGATTGATCTTTATTTATCTCTGAAAGACAGGATATCACAGTTTGCTTTGTCTTTCACTATTTGTTTATAGAACAGATGAAAGAATATCAAGCAGTAAAACAGAAACCTATTATTATGTTGAGAACCTTAAGAGAGATGGACTAAAATATTTTTATTGACACAAACAGTTGTTTCATTGATCAGATGAAAAAATCCTGTATGCCTATCCTCTGCAATTAGAGGACATGCTGAAGTTTGAAGATTTTAAATGCTTCTGGGTATCTGCTAGCTCAGCAGTGCTTTTTTCATTTTCAGCTCCTCCCAAGCACTAGGTCATTCTGTATAAACCTATATCCCTGAAAGGAAGCAAAGTAAATAAATAAATCAAAGAGCTCAATGTCTTTCCCTATTTGCAGGTTTTGCCTTCCTTGCTTCCCTTCCTCTCTCTGCACCAGACATCCTCTCGGTTAACTTCCTCCTCTCTGTATGCACCACCTGAGGTTAATATGCCTCTCCATAACCAGCTGGGTGCACACTCAAGCCTGAAATGCCTTATCATATTCCCCATTTACACCTGAAGCCTACCATGCTAGGGAAGCTCTCTTATTTGGGGGGAAGAGGGGGGCTTTCAAGGAATAAAACGTATATAATAATTCTAAGCAGACATTGTATTGACATACCTTCAACCTTTTCAGGAGTGTGTTAGAAATACAGATTTGAAAAGATTGATTTCTTATTATTTCAGTAAGGCTTAGCAGTTACCAAACACTCTTGGGGAGCATTTGAAACATCTGTGTTTGGTTTTAATTATGCTCAGAAACTGTCTCCATAATTATAACTTGGTATGTATTGCTTTTTAGGTACAGTTTTAGATGATCTAAAATCAGTGCATTTGAATTGATTTAGCAGAATCTGCCAACAAGAAAGTAATGTGGAGCTCTGAAAGCCAGCACAGACTGGTTTTGGAGGCGGTTTACTAGCTCGAACTGTACTTGAACTGGAGAAGGAGAAAATCTGTGCTCAGATCTCTGGTGACATGAGGAGATGTTTGTACTGTTCGGAGGTAAGGAAGAACAATATTACTTCCACTTCTGATTTATGGCTGATGACTACTTCTTTTTTCAATGAAAAGGTACGTAAAAGAGGCGAAATCTGGTATTCAGGATGGAAACAAAGGATAACCTATGACCTTCAGAATTTCTCTACATCCGTCTACATACTTGAGAACTATGAAAAGCATCAATATAGGTAAGGTGAGCATTAGACCCCAGAGTTAACATTCACCAAGATGAATCCTGGCAGTTCACATCTGTCATGCTACTGCTCGTTCAAACGTTTTCTGATCCTATTTTTCCCCTGATGACAAAAAAGCTAAGTGAGGGATGAATTTGGCCTGTCTGCTTGCATTCATGAGAACAGTCTTCAATCACAAATAGGATCTTTTCTCATTTTGTTGTAATGAGTGTTTACCACATTGCAAATTCTGAAGAGTAAACACATAGTTCTTATGTAACCAACAATTCAAAGCACTTATTAGCCTCCAAAATGCTCTTACAGCACCAAAATCTAGTATATGAGTGTAGAATACTAATTTGAAAAAGAGGTAAATGGTTCTTTAAATACTAACAGCGTTTATTAAATACTCAAATTTCTGAGCCCTGCTGTGACTGAATTACAGAGGATGCATGAATGAGCATTTGTATTCAGACAGTGACTTGCTAGAATGCTCTTCAGAGATTCAAAATTACTCATCTAGCTCCTTTCACTATTCCTGTGAAGGTAACCTGCCTCTGAGGGGAAGTTGTAAAAAAACGTCAGGGCTGGCTCTGTCCACAGTCTCTAAATGCTTCCCTATACAACAGAATCTCTCCTCACCACAGTGTTCTCTCACCCCTAAATAACAGAGAATAGCAAATTTCCATCTTACAACTTGCATAAAAGTTAAAAATGGAAAGGAAATGATTCTGATTTTATGAAGCCTGTTAATAACTTACCTTCGGCAACCTTGATTAACATAGAGTATGCATTGGTACTGCAGTACAAGCCACTGTTCCCAAACCTAAACCTGTCAGATTTTGACGTGAACACTCTGGGAGCTCTGACAGCTGAATACCTTTCATTACAATTAATACTGGAAATATTTGGGTGACTGAGTGCAGCTTAGCATTGCTATATTCAGCAATCCTTAGCAAATGATTTTCTCATCATGGGACACCCAGCTGAGATGCAGTCGCACGTTGAGTGAAGATTTCACTATCTTTGTAGATCTCTAAAAGTCTCCC
The DNA here is from genome assembly GCF_964237585.1 of Gallinula chloropus. NCBI lineage: Eukaryota > Metazoa > Chordata > Aves > Gruiformes > Rallidae > Gallinula > Gallinula chloropus. Next base: position 68,532,964 of record NC_140088.1, on the reverse strand, counting down.
AGACTTTTCTCTTTGACAAGGTACTCAGACAGCGACACATTATCAATACGGGGATATCTGCTGTTGACCAAGACAGGGCTGCCCTGAAAACCTTATATGAAAAAAAGGCTTATTCTCTGTGGTCTAAGGTTGCCCACAGTCCTGCATATAGAAACCTCAAAAAGTTGACAGTGATGGCTCCCTTTTTTAGTTACTATAAATGAGAGTGCCCTGTTGATGAATGTATTGAAGCGTCAGATACATAGAGATAAGTAGCGGTACATTTTAAATGCGGTTTTCATCTCTCCTTATTAAACACAGTGGCATCTTTGCTTTCCTTTCATTCCCAAAGTTGCCTACTTTCAAAGCATAAAACAACCCAAATAGAAGCAGAAGAATCAATTAGAAACACATCACAGTCCATATTCAGCAAACCCAGAGCATATTTAACACATGGGAGTTGAAAGTGAGGAAACGAAATGCTATGGGCTCCTGTTTCTTTTAAAAAAAACCCACAACACAACATAACAGTACTTGAATAAGCCAGCAAACTTCTACTGAAAATCAGCCTTCTGTGGTTGCTTGCATTACTGACCTCTTCCCAGCAGAAGGGTGGAGTCTGATCATTTCTCTTCAAGACAGAAATAATGCTTAAAATCAATTGTTGACAGAAACACGAGGCTCTTCTTAGAAGGAATTATAGACATTTTAGGGGATAAATTGTCTAGCTGCCCAAGCGCTTCGATCTACTCATCCACCTATATTGAATAAAACCTCATCAGAAACATTTTGGGCCACCAAGAGCAATTGTGTGTTCAGCTACATTATCCTACAATGCTGCGGTTGGCAAGATGCTGTTAGTTCAATGGCAACAAGATCACCTGATCTCCTGCTTTGGGGAGCTTCTCATCCAGAGGAATTTGCAGAGAGCAAGCTTACTTGGGCAGCTGGTAGGGCAGAAGCTCTTTGATGGCTTGGCCCACAGCGGAACCCCACAGCTGGTCTCCCTGAGTTCTTGGGCACCCCCAGTTCAAGGCTGTCATACCAGCCCACTGCTCAGGGAACTGACCTAGGAGTGGGGAGTGCTTGCACACTGCTTCTCATTTTTAAATGGTTGAATAAGCATTACACAGCAGTAAATTTTTGACAGAGAGAAGTTTTATCAACCCCTCATATTTTGCATCTGTCCAGCATTCTCATGAATCAGCACCAAAATGCTTACTCAATGTTAGCCACCTTACGCCATGTGTACCTGGTGCACAGGTGAGATGTGTGCACTCTCTGTAAAATATAACTCAAATTTTTTAAAAAGGTGCTGGCAATGTGCCTCTTTTTGTCACACTCAGCTAGCTAAATAAACAACTACTTTTACAGTTACTGAGGGTACCTTTGAAAATTAAGGGAGTGAGGAGTTCAAGCACAAATTGCACAACCAGGCACTCTAAACACCAATTATTCAAGCTGAACATATGTGTAAGGGGATTCTTAATCTCTGTGGACTGCTGTCTCCCTGGTTAGCCATGGGCTACCAAATTTTGCTTTTACAATCTTACATCAGAGAAATTATTTTATTCTGGAAGACAAAACATTCAGCTATAACCACTTCAATTAAGAAAATTCTGACTATGTCTAGTCTAACTTTATAATTTTTACTGTGATTCAACAGTTCAGAAGACAATAATGTCCACTATGATTAGATTAGTTTATGGTTGACTTGAACCTGAAAACTGAATTGGTTTTCACCCCTGAAGTGGGAGTCAAACTACCAGAGTGAAACCTAAGGTCTATCTGCCCTGTTCAGTTACAGAGGCTTGTACCAGGCTAGAAAAGTTGTTGGTTTCATATACTAATTAGAAATGTTGGTGCTGATAGAATAGAAAAACAGCCTTGTTTTCACTAAGATGAAAAAAAAAAAAGGAAATGCAGAGCAGAACAGACCTGAGCCCTGCTTCTGCAAAATGGGTGCTTAGAAAGGTTTTGAACAATAAATGACATCTTCAGAAATAACAGGAATTTTAAAAACCTGCTTTTCCCATTAACCCCTCTGCTGAATAAGTTATTAGTTGAAAAATTATTACAAAACTCTCTAAATCCTTATTCACAGCAACTTTAAACATTCCTGCTAAAACGTTGGACTGGAATAAGGGAATGGTATTTAGAAGACAAGATACGAAATATTTTTTCATTGCTGAGTTACTGTTGATTTTTTCTATTTCAAACAAGGTCTGCTAAATTTAGAAGTTTGTTTTCTCTTGACTGTATGTTCAGCTTCCAGTTTGAAATTTGGACTTTCAATCCTTGAAATTACAGCAAATCCTCATACTCTTACTCTAATGAGAAAAATTCCATCTTTGTAAAGCAGAGGTGGCAGGCATGAAATGTAAGCTAGCAGGAGATTGAGATTTGGTGTTAATTGCGATTTTCTAATGAAGCAAATGAGGGATAAGTCCTTGCAATTAATATAATATACTGGCGTGCAATAAGCATTATAAGCAAAATAAAAAGCTATAAATAAGACTATAGTAACAGTCTATTCTTTTATGGCATTTGCAACATGATATAGGCACAGCTCTGCAAAATGCTGTGCATATATATCTGCATGTGCGGTGTGTGTATATGTGTATTAATACATATATACATAACTAAAGATGTTTCTTCCCAGACAAGATTAAAAACTCTACTCCTTTTTTTCAAATACCAGTAAACCACTAACATTATATAAATAAATACATAATGACTTCCCTTGGCATTAAGATGGAGTTCATTTTAGTGTTTTGAGCTATAAGCGATCTAATGCAAACTGAACTATAGGTTCTGCATTTTTCCTTCTCAGTCACAGGGCAGTAGCAGACAGACAGCGAAACAGACGTACTAAGTTCCTGACATCAACAGCATGTGCGTTTCCCAAGGTTTTACTTCTAGCAACTCCAGCCTGGTCCTATTGACTGAGAAGTCATCAGCAGCTGCAGTTCCAAGTGTGTTTCTGGACTGCATCTTCAGCTCAGCTTCACCTGAAGAATGAATCATCAACCGCAGCGTGAGACTGCTCCACTGTGAAACACAGTGCAGCTGTGGGGATGCTGGGGAGCCCACTTCAAAAGTTCATTTGTCATTCCAACTAAAATCTTACAATAGATGCACCCTCAATTTCTATCCAGGACAAGTACCCTGCTGCCACTTCTGTCCCTTTCATAAACTAATAGAGCTTCACCTTAGAAACATTGTGTTTCTTCTCCACCTTTTGTTGGAAGGATAATCCAGAACCCCACTATTAGGGTTTTTAAACTTCATATTTTTATTTAACAGCATTAATTTACACAATTTTGTCTTGCAATTTTTTTTTCAACCTCTAAATGTTCTTTGGTCCTTGTTTTATCAACTCTTTCACACCAATGAATGACATTCTCTTTCAGTGGGTTTTTTTCCTAGTCCAACAAAGCCACACGACCTTAGTTTCTTTTCCTTCACTATTGCAGTCTCCTTTGTGCCTATTGAAGCTTAAACACAGGCTTTTTACTTTTTTTTCTTTAGTATGCAGGTGCACATAGTGGCACACACAGTATTCCAAACAAAACAGTGAGCTATCCACTGGCTTTACTAGCTCTCCTGGAAACAACTTGTCAAAAGAATTTTAGATTTGTATTTACCTTTTTAATGCCAACATGATAGGAGCAGCTCCGAACTATTGTATGAGAAACTAGTAGATCCTTAATAATTTCTGACTAATGACTTTCCATGACACAGGAGAAATTCTGTTTATACATTACCAACTAACCTTACACTTTCATGTTTATATTTCATCCATCCAGTTCTTATCACTGTGATCACCCAGGTCCCCTGTTCTTTCTGAAAATTACCCAGTTTCTCCCCTGTACTGAAGGTACCTTTAACAGTGTCACCAGCAAACTTTCCTCACTACTTCAGATATGCTAACATTAGTTCAAACTAAAGTACCAGTTAACACATGAACATTAAACCAGAACAGCTATGTGTTACATTTTTGAGGAATCAGACTAGCTAATGTCTCTTGGCAAATTCCTCTGGCCCCTCTCAGCCTGACTTCTTGTCCTTTTAACTACAGAATTATCAAATCACAGAATTATTTGGGTTGGAAGGGACCTCAAAGATGACCCAACTAAGGCCCCTTCCATGGGCAGGGATACTCTCCACTAGACCAAGTTGCCCAAAGCCTGATCCAACCTGGACTTGGACACTTCCAGGGAGGGGGCAGCCACAGCTTCTCTGGGCTGACTGAAACCAGGACACTGTGCCAGGGTCTCACCACCGTCACAGTAAAGAATTTCTTCCAAATCTCTAATCTAAATCTGCTCTCCTTCAGTTTAAACCTATTACCCCTTGTTCTATCTCTCCACACCCTTGTAAATAGTCCCTCACCAGCTTTCCTGCAGGCCCCTTCAGGTACTGGAAGGCTGCTGTAAGGTCTCCCTGGAGCCTTCTCATCTCCAGGCTGAAGAAGTCCAACTGTCTCAGCCTGTCTCCATAGGAGTGATGCTCCAGCCCCCTGATCATCTTTGTGGCACTCCTCTGGACCTGCTCTGTTTTCTTTGCAGATTTATTCAATTTAGATTATTAGCACTATTCTGTATCTCCTGATTTTTAAGTAACACTTTCCAAGTGTTAATTGTTCTCCTGAACTGTAAACAGGTGAGGTCTCACAGATATTCTGAATTTCAGAAATCAAAATTACTTCTGTTCTGAAAATAACAGCTCACACCCACATTTGTTGAAAATGATGCCCTTTTCAATTTCTTATTTCTCTTTTTTCCAGTAAAATATTTAACTATTCTATACCACTAATTGATTTTTTTTAAAACTAAAGATAGTCTTTTTTCTTTTTCATTAAGAAAGGCTGATTCCATTTTCTTCATATGCAATGATGATGCAATTTCCACCTTTCAAACTACTGCAAGTTACTCTTCAATGGAATAATCTTGAATTACGGCCATTAAAAGGATAGCTGAAAATTATTGTAGGATAGGAAGAATTTGTTATGCTTTTACTGAAACAAATGAAATTTGCATTACATTATAATGTCAGTGTGACTTCCTAATTTTATTTCATTATTATAGCCCAGTATACATTTCTGCAGCACAGCAAGAAATGCCTTTGTTTCTCCTGCCACAGCTGACTTAAGCTATCAAGAGACATAACCATTTTCAGCAGAGCTTTATCTTGTACTCCCATGTTCCCATGTTGTGACACTTCTGGGAACAACCGTGACATTTTGCTCAGATTGGAATCATTTTGCTTCTTTTAAGTATTGCTGAACTGTATGGTGATGTGTTTTTCCTTCTTCATCTTAGTACAGCCATGTCTGACAGTGTCTTGTTTATTACAGAGCAGTGTTTCCCTTCCAGGCTACTTCCCGTGGTGATAATAGAACAGTTTTTCAAGTTAGCCATGGAAATACTGCATGATATTGAGAACAATTCAAATAATTGCTCAAAGACTTAGGATTCAGAATTGTATTTCTACTTCTCCTGAGGCTATGTAAAGAATAGAAGCCCCTTTCACTCCAGGGATGTGAAGCTGCTTGTATAGATTTACCTCAACAGACATCACTATTTTCATCAACAGCAATAACAAAGGACAGGGAGAAACACACACAGACAAATATTAGGAAGTCCCTTAAGGAAGGATTGAAGATGCTCTGTTTTCAACAGCTTTGTCTCTGTCTTGCTTTGAACTCCCTGTTTCACTTTGCAGAATCATATCTCAGACAACCAAGGACAAAACTCCCATAGACACGGGCACAGCACTCCAGAAGAATCCCTTGCTTTTGAGCTTTTCAATGAGCCTCACATATTTCTTTTCCAGCAAAACAAATTTCCTAGCAAAGAAGCACTGCTGTTGTTATTTTGCTTTACCAACTTTGAGGGAAATTAAATTAAATATTTTTTCTAAAAGAAACAAGCCATGACCAGAACACTATTTTTGTTCTCAGAATTTCACAGTGACTTGAAATACCATTTGACATTAGTAACAGGGTTTTTAAATGTTCTACAGCCTGTAAAACTACTGCTGTAGACATGATGGTCTAAGGACATAAACAATAAGACACTTTGAGTAGGATATTTTCCTTGAACAGTTACTAGTCTTTCAAAAGCAATAGTGAAGATTTTAGGCCCTTCTTAATGTCTGAAAAATACACACACTTTATACTGACCATAAAACCCCCCAAACATTCCAACTCTGTAATATGTGCTGAAGGAGAACAGTGGGAAACACAAATGCCAGTATGACTCGAAATAGGACATACTTCAAGTTACTGAAGATATAAACAAGAGGGGATGTTTTAAAGGCCAGGAACAGAAGAAACAGAAGAATCTTTGATGGGTCAGAACGTGACTTAGCATAACACTGATTTGACACCGTAATACATTGTTTCATGATGTGATGAATCATTTGAAATACCATTGCCTGGAGGATTGGCTTTTTCTTTATTCTTGCTGGAAAGCAGCATGCAGACATAATTGAAGGATGTAGAGCGGTGCAGTTTAGAAAGATCAGTGGTTCGAACAACTGTTTCGGTTAAGGCTGTTAGTTCTAATTCTATTCTTTTCACACTTCAGGGTTTTGGGTTTTGTTTTGGGGCTTTTTTTTTCTTAAGCCTTTTTCATGTTCATTTGTTTTCATACTTCTTAAGTTGCCAGCTACGCAAGCTTTTTTTCTTAGGTTTCCAGAGCGCTAAATGCAAGTTATCTGCTATATTTGCAAGTACTCAGACACCCAACAGGTACTCTGGCACATGGCAAGCAGCACATCCATGTGAATGAGCTCCTTCCTCGTTTCCACTTCTGACTCTCCCCTACAACTTAAGGTCACATATAGGATACATGTAGTTAATATTTTCAATAGAATCCAAATTATATAATTCAGATCAGCATAATAATTTCCTCACAGGATGCACAACGCACTTGCTTGTATAAGCAAATAGCACAGAAATAGAGGTGGCTCATACAACACAGGGAAATTTTTCCTTTTCACTGACACCCCATTTACTTCCATCTGCCCCAGATTTCCAGCTGGATAATACTAAATCTGATAAGAGATTCCCAGGCTGAGCTCAGAGCTGCTTCTGAAGTTAAACGCATACAGTGTTACCAGAAATCACACTGGCTTGCTAGATGAGATAATGTGAAATGATGTAATACATCTGAGGCAGAAAGGAAAACTTTGAGATCGACTATCTGCTGACAACCCCAAAGACAACAATCCCATCAGAAAACAACATTACAGATAAAAGTGGAAAGGGCTGCCATGCGCTATATATTGCATACCTGGCGATCACAGCAGTCTGTCTGTTTGAATCTTCCACAGACCTTCTATGAAATACTGGGAAATTACTCTTCATTTTCTACTCCTATAAGCATTTGTATTACCATTATTGACACAAAATGTAAAAAGCTATATGTGCAGATAAAAAGAGAAATATCTAATGAGGCTATCTGCCAGGGTGAGAGAGAGAGTCCTGGCGCGTGAAAGAAATATTGAATAGCAACTTAAAGAACTCTCCTCTTCGAGTGGTGCTTAATAGCCATTTTTTATGGCAGATCCATTCTCCAGTACATTCATTTAAAAAAAAATATTTTTATTGCTACGTTCTACTTAGGTGATAAATAAAAAAGCTTAACAGAATCAATAATGAATTACAAAACAGCCGTCTTGCTTTACTTAAACTGGACTGCATTACAGCTGTGCTCTTTCTCAGTTTGGCTTCAATTCATCAAGGTACTTAGGCTAAATTTAAGCACAGGATTTGTGCCACTGGCTTAGGGAGGTCTGATGGCCAGACACACTTCCTCCTGCCCAGGTGCTCAAAATAAGACACAACCACCTTGCACATCCTAGTGAATGGAACCCTGCGTACAGATGGGAATGTCATGGTGTATCATATCTGGAGGACACAGGGCGTTCTGGATCCAACTTAATTATTTTGATGGAGTTTTAAATGGGCTTATGCAGTGTTTAGCTAACAAGCATTTAATCCAGAGGTTAAAGAAGACAGTAACCCTAGAGACTGGGCTTGTAAAGGGCTATAAAGATTTCTGAGGTAGAAAGTCATCTTTAGCCCTAGGGAGTGAACTGTAAAGGGCTGAGGGGGATTTTATTAGCATTTTTAATTAAGCATTTATTTAAGTCCTTTATTTGGCATTGAATCAATTTGTCATTAGTTGTTTTGTTATTTAATTAGTATGCTTAATTACTGTAAATACTATTAGGGCTAAATCCTGCAAGTTGATGAGAAATCTCACATTTCCTAGGGATATCAATTAAAACATAAAAGATTTCCCAGGTCTCGAGAAGCCCAGAGAGTTGCTTCCAAGGTACTGCTTATGAAAACAATGCAGGAAGAATTTTTGTTTCTGGAGTGACTCAAGTGCCAGGTAACATAGAGGTTGTTAGATGTGCAAAGAACCACTCTGACTTTTGTGAAGCTGATGGAAGTTTTCACTTTACTTCATTGGATTGATCATTTTGTCCTTAGAAACTGAACATTAAGAAAAAGAGTAAAACCTTAGACTTTCTTGTCATGAAAGAAAATTATGTAAAATTTAAAGCCATTATTCAAGTGAGATGCAGTACAGGAGGTCATCAGATGGTGTTCTCTACCTCAGTCAAGAAGAAATAGCATCAAATAACTACCACAAAAGAAAAATATGTTTGGAGGTTAATAAACACAACCAATGAATTTTGGGGAGAGTGATTAATGAAAAGCTGTCTGCGTTATTTCATGAAAGGCAAAATATGCCATTTTCAAAACAATGGATTTTGATTTCTGTTTTAACATGATTTTTCACTTCAATTAAAAATAAAAGCCCAAGTAAAACAAAACATTTCCATTTCATTCCCATAATATTTATCTCAAGGTTATGTTCCCATTTTCTTTTTGGTTCAGTGAGGAAAAAGCTAGAGAAAATGTTGTTTCAGAGTAATCCAAACTGAAAATTTTTCACAGGTTTTCTTTCCAGCTACTGACCCGAGCAATATCTATTCCATGCAGCTTTCCCCATCACTGCTCTGCTGAGGCTCTTGGCAAAGTGTAGGGAGAGAGAAGAGAGATGATGCGCAGCCAGGATCCAAACTGTTGAGAGGTCAGAGCAGGAATTAGGGTTCAGGCATAGCTGAAGGGAGGAGAGATCACAGGAAGCATGATGCAAAGCCAAATAAAGTCAGTGGGAGACTCTCCATTGACTTCAGCAGGTCTTGAATCCAAACCAAACAGACAGAGATGTGTGAAAAATGAACAATGGGGCATGAGGAAGGAAAGGACAGAGAGTGATGTGGAGTGGGGGAAAATACCATCTGCTCGCCTTGCTGCAGCTCTAGGAAAGTAAGAAAATTTTTTTGGCTGTCAATGCAATCTCAACTTCCCCTTCTAACTTTGTGAAGTGTAACACTGAGCACATCAGGGAGATGTAGGATATTTCAGCATGCTTGCTCAAGCTGGGGAAGTTGTTCATATATAATACGGTACCATTTTCCCATGCATCTACTATAAAATATGTAATCTAAAAGCTTTCACAGAGTTAAACAGACCAAGCAGATGGACAGGGAAATTAAAAGAAATTGGCAAGGTAGAAAAGATAAATGGTCAACTGAGATTTGAAATGAAGAAGAGAGTCAATGAGGCAGAGAGCCACAGTGAAGCTATTCCAGATGGTAGGGGCTATGAAGAAGGCAGCTCTCAAAACACTGGTGAAATTCAGACTAAGAGAGAGGTCCGCTGGCAGGGAGGCTGTGGAGACTCTGAAATCACCTAATCCCATGTTGACATTTGGGTCAGAAAAGAGGTCACAGCCCAAGGGGAGGCATTTGGTGACTCAGCAGAGGCCAAGCTGCTTCTCTCAGACTATAAAACCTCAGCATATGCATTACACTGGCCACTCTGTGTCTACTGTTAAGCTGCTTGCTGCATCACCTTTTCCTCATGAATCAATGGACAATATCTTTCTATGTGGGGGAATCAGAAAAGGTCAAACCAGCTGCCCAAACACAAACAACTCTGAATAATGGGAATGTTTAAAACCCAGACTTGCATCCAGGTCCAGCTGGGTAAGCACTCCCTGTCTGGATTTGAGTCCCTTTTCTTCAGAGTGGCTTTTTCCTCTGGCCAAACAGTAAGTTGGCCAGACTTTTGCTGTTTCTTGTTTTGTGCTAGTTGAACTGTGAACAGTACATACCTAGGGGTTAGTGTGCTCCAGTTCGTTATCTAGACTGTCACCAAGAGAACACTATGCCTAGGGATAACAATTGCAAACCTACAAAGTATTTATCAATTGTGTATTGGCTTTATCACTGCAGATTGACTGTCCCAGAGCCAGTCCACAGAAGCTACTGACGTGAAAGTTTTAAGATGATATCTGCACCCTATCCTGAGCAAAGGTGCCTGCTCAGAGTCTTTCACAACTGCAAAGAGGAAATTGTCACCTTAAACCCTCTTCAGTGGCCTGCTAAATTCTGCAATAAAACACATTGCTCTGCTCCAAACCCTCTTCTTTTCATTGACTATACTGAGGTAATATTACAGGAATGAGAGATTAGGGTCTAATTCCAATTTTTAATACTATATTTGGAGGTAATCCTAATGAAGTAAAGGTTTGTATTGCTGAAGTCCATTGCATCCACTGCACAATTTTGCAGCTCCATTTTGTGGTGAGATCCATGTAACTGAACCTTCAACATCAATTTCCTTGATTATAAGTCTGTGCCACTGAGCAAACGGCCATCAAAAGCCTCTCTTCCGACTTCTGATCTCCTAAACTTCAAAATGGAATATTAAGTGCCATTTAGTCACTGACAGTAGCAATACGCCATTTATCAGCCTATTAGGTGCAGCGAGTAGCACTAATGGGGGTGAATGTAAAATAACAAAAGCCTCGTGCCCATGTTGCTTTCCCCCTGCTGAAAAGGATAATTCAGTAATTACAGAGAACGCCTCATTTAGTAGCCTGGCCAGAGAATAGGAAACGGGTTATTCACTGGATTTCAGGGGGCTAAATTAAGCACCTGCTGTTGTACTTTTATCTTCATTGTATCTTTTTTGCATACTCTAATGGCCAAATCCCTCAGCAGGAAGATCTCTCTCAGGAACTTCACACAGGAATTCCAAGATTTCTCATTCACATGGAAGTCAGAAAAATGTATCTCAGATACAACCTGTCACTCCCCACACCTTAAGGCTGCTGTGAAACCTGTTGTTTCCAGTCAGTTTGATGAATTATTATTTTGGTGAAGTGAGCAGTAACACTAAACCCCTGCAATCCATACCACACTACACACTGGATAAGGGATGTTCTTTCCATGGTGGTGCCCTCAGCAGGACACCACACGTGTGCCTGGACAAGATGCTGTGCTATGCACAGCAGAATGTTTTGAAAGTGCCAGCCAGCTAGCGTAAATAATTCTGCTTATTTGAAATAGGCAGCCTTTGCTAATTTATAGATATTTATGTATTGATAGTGAATCTGGCTTTATGAGAAACTAAATATACTGAGAAAATGGTGCTGCAACACCTTTAAGTTTGCTGTCCTACCGAATAGTGCTAAACTTCACACCTCCTTCCAGTGAGCTGGAATACTTCTATATCATTAGGAAATGGTAGCAGAAGACCCTGGGTACACCAAAGCCTGCAGTCTATCAAGCCACAGAGATCTTATCCACAGTAAAAATGTGAAAACTGGACAAAATCTGTGTGCCGCTGCTGAATGGCAAGCTCTTCCCATTTCAGTCCCCTGCAGTATATCTACATTACTGCTCAGAATTGAGCAGGGCTATTCAAAGTACCTCTATCAACTCTCCTTGCTTCAGTTTGTATCACTGTACAAACTGGATTTCTTTTGAATTAAACTAAACCAGAATAATTGCTCCAGGGCTTCACCTGGTATGCTGCAGCCACTGAAGGGCAGTTGTGGGACTGGGGCTAGAACCAGTGCAAAGTGCCCCCCTGGATATACTTAGGGCATGGATTTGCTGTTCTCGGTTGTAATCTTTTTGCTATACAAATCTTTTTGTACCTGCTGCAGTATTTGCTAAAATAGTCGTAGCTTATGGGTATTAAGTCAAAATATTAAATAACAAACATCAGTGACAGCAACGTGGCAACAGAGATAAAGGACATCAAGGATCATCTCCTGTATAAAACTTCACTGCAAGAAGTATGCAGATGATACGACTTTACAGGATTTCAGGCTATTTATGCATTTTAAAGAAAATAAATAAAAATATCTACTGAATAATGGAATTTGTTAGTGCAATCAGTATTATCACAGGACAGGGGATGTTAATTGTCAGCCTTTGATTTTGCATAGCATGGCATCAGAGCCTCGGAATTTGAACTACAGGGTATCTCCCACCTCCAGTTCCCCAGTCTAATCATACAGATTTCTAGAATATCAATTTCTTACAGACAGAGCTTACAGGCTCAAATCAATAAAGTAATATTTGTTTACAAAAAAAATGAAGTTCCTTTTTTGGCTGAAAAAGATAGAAATCAATTACAATAAAAATGGGCCTGATCCAGCCAGTATTATGGTCGACAGGAAAACTCAGCTGGGCTGTGGACCAGGCCTGAATGTTCAACATTTGAATTCAAGTGTATTGGATTCTTTGAGCAAAAGCAACTTATGTTAGAGTAATTCAACTCCCTTCTGTACAAATTCACAGATGATATATCAATGTTTTTATCAGATTTAACAATATTCTCTTACAAAGTTACACTTATTCTTCAACTTTTTTGTTTGTTGTTCCACTGTAACAAATCGAAGATATATATAGTAACTTCCCTCTTCCCTTTGAAATCATCTTTCAGAGTAAGTACAAAAAGGTTTTCTTCTACATACCATTTGAAAAAGTAAAAGGTAAGTGAAGGAGCATCTATGCAACAAAATGAAAGCATGGATGTGGTATATGAGAGCAATCTGCTAATAAACTTTTCAAAAGTACAGATATCAATTTCAGAGATCTGGCAGAGGCACGCAACAAGCATAAAAATTCTCAAGGAGTGCCAAAGAAAGGCACTGGGAGACTGACTCTCCATCATCAAAGCATGTCTTCAAAAGTAGTAAAGTTACAGGAACAATATTTCTAGTAAAGTGCACCTTCAGTAAATAATTGCTGTAAGAGTATAGTAAGAAAAACACACCGACACAACACTGAAGTGGGCAACAGACAATGAATGTTAGACAGACCGACAGACATCAGTAACCCTTAGACGGCAGCTACTCTAAAGGGATTTTTGTAGATTTGCTTTGTGATCCTTCAGCCGTCCATAAAGAAACATTATGTTCTTTTAATCTTTGCTCTTTCTCATCCTAAGTAATTTCATAATGTTTCAACACTTTCCTGTCTTTAAAGGCTTTATAATCTTGCTGAAGTCAGCCCCACAGGAAATTCCTGACACGTGTAGACATTAAGGCGGTAATGTGATGTGTCACCCGAAGGTCTTCGCAAGCTACAAGAATTCCAATTGTCCTGATTCCTGGCTTTAAGAAGCTGTTGTACAGCTATATGCAATTCATAATTTTATATTGTTTATTTACTACACAAACATACTTTTATTTTCATATATCACATCACTTACTTCCATAAGAAAATGGTCAAGAGTAGAGTCTCTCACTTTTAGCTTGTAGGTACACATTTTAGCTACTGGCATAGACCAGACTCATGGGCATATATTCTATCTAAACACAAGACTGCTGCTCATGAGGACACATAAAGGAAGTTGCACATTAAATAAAGGTTTATATATGATCGTTTCATTTTAAGAAAGACAGGTTTACAAGATTTATTATATCTTTTGTCTTCAATTATAAAAGGGGTAGATGATTTCCTCCAGAATGAATCCTGAGCTGTTTAAATTTTCTCATTAGCATTTACAGAAATTCAAAGACCAAGGGAGTCAAACAGCTGACATTTTTTCAGGAAAAAGTATTGCAGCTGATGCCATAGGTTCAGTTTAATATAAATCACAAATACTATCATTACACTTATTTTTTTTTTCCCTTTTGGTTTCTTGCTTCTTTATAGCAAGTTCCCCCTGGGTCACATCACAGTCAAGCTTTTATATTGTTATTTCTTGAGTCTCTGTGGATCCTAGATTTCAGTCCAGATAGCAAAAAGATAAGGTAAATACAGAGTTATTTTTCCCTTTTTTTCTACAGAAATGAGATTTTTAATTCTTTGCTTTATCCACTGCAAATTCAAAGTTAGACATCTAAGAACTCTGGCACTTCACACTTAAAGAGCAGTAAATTCAGTAGCTCATGGCATTGTAATTACAATACTTTTAGTGGAAGAACAAAGTGAAATAAAAAAGGATCTCTTTTACAACAAACAAACAAACAAAGACATATTTCTCATTTGAGGACTGTCATTAGTTGGTCTATTTGGGGGCTTTATTCTTAGTTCTGAAAAAAGGCCAATATAATGCGTTAAATTTTATATAATCATAAAGTTACAAAAATATTCTCATAACATTTAATGAAAATTACTACACAATAATTTCTTTGCTCTTCCAGAGCATTTCCCAAGTTCCAGTTTCAAAACACCTAGTAAATATTACACTATAAACCTCACATCAATACTGCTATCACACTGCCCATCACTAGCTCCTACAACTTCTAGGAAAATTGCCTGAGACAGACATGCAACAACTTGACTTGGCTTGTTCTGTGTGGACCCAGGAGTTGAACTCAGTGATCTTTATAGGCCTCTTCCACCCTTCCAACCCACTGTATTCTGTGATTCTATGAACTTAGGGGGACAAGGCTTCTAAAGGCTGAGAAATACTGAATATTCATTTGAAAAAGTGCACAAAAACTATTAATAAGTGGAAAAAATAATCCATCCTCAGATTCCATAAATAGCATCCACAGTAAACAGTCCCTGAAGATCTTATTTGTGAGAGTAAAGGGAAGTCTTGCACATTGATGCACTAATACATTTCATTCCAGCTCATTCAGAACGTAACATTTATTAAAGAAATTCAAATCCTTTTCTTCTTCCTGCTGCAGGTATGACCACTGAAATTAATGGGATCATTCATCTTTCATCCACATCAGACAGGGAGCAGAATTTGCCTCGCAATAACTAAAGGAATTCTTCTCTTCCAGCCCATCACCACATGCTTCACTTGCAGCAAAGGGACAATTTAACAGTACCGGTTCTTCCTACATTCACCAGCAGAAATCTGCTCATCTCAGGGGACTGAGACTTGAAGGACTGACCTCTATTATCTGAAATGTCAAACTGTCATAAATTTGCCTGCTCGACTCCCTCCTTCCATAGCTGTGGCAGCTACTGACCCAGCCTAGCTCTCGGGCACTTCCACATCATTTCTACAAAACAAAATTCTGAAAACAGATCAGTAAGAGATGGAGATGAGCGTGTGGAAACATCCACAATCTATAGGGCCAGAAAAAGTCCTTTTTCTAGATTAAAAAATTGAAAATAACATTTCATATTTTGCCTTTGAGCAGGTGAGCATAACTATTTTTTTTCTGGTCTACATTGTTTGGTGATAAGACAATAAATGTCAGTCAAAATACAAAGGAAGTATCTCTGCCTTTCTCCCTTTCATACACAGACACACGTGCACAAGCTTGCATGCTGCTGTCGTTGAAGGAGAGGTAGAAGCTGCAGAACAGTCTCAGCCAAGCATATCAGGCTATTATTTTACAAGTACCACATGCCCAGTTATCTCCTGTTAAGCGACTTAAACCACTAACATACTCCACAATAGAAATGACACCATAACTTCTGAAATCTGTTATGTCACTTCAAATTCTTTAACCACAAAACGAAAGCATTATGACAAACCTTTACAAGAACGCACCTGATCACAAGGAAGCCCGTTCGCTTCAAACAGATGTTTCCTGAAGTAAATTTAGGAACATCTATGCTTTACCATGAGAGACACCAACCTGGCTTACTCCAGAAAACGATCTGACTATATCGCAACCTCATTGGTATAGTCAAAGTTGATACCTTCGTTTTGTAGACACATGTCTTTAGAGCCTCAGAGGTCTCTTTCTGCCAAATACCTGTTCTTTCATTAGAAAGGTGAAATGCCAGCCCCTTCCCCTACAACTGAGAAGATCCACTATGTGTGAAGAGCTGCTGCTATACGTTATGTTCCAGTAACAGCAACCAGCTGAAGAAAACACGTATGCAACATGCAGTACATATGCAATAAAAATGCCTAATCACTGCTCAAAAGATAGAGATGAAAATATTCCAGAGGGCCAGCCCAAAACTAACACACTGCACACAGGCTACACAAGCCCGGAGGCTTGAGCTTGCCTTTTAACAATGGAGTAAATTTCAGCCTGAATGAGTGAGTCCCATAAAATAGTACTTCTGCCATCCCACTGGCCTGAGGGTGGTCTTGTTAACTCTGAGAAAGTGGATACTTTTTGTAAGGCAATGTTTTGCTACGGGTATGACTGCAGTCATCTGAGAGCAGTGAACCACAGCGTATCATTACTGAGTTTACAGGAAGGAAACAGCAGAGATTTAAATAAGTCAGGCTTGCTTCGATTGATCCAAATATTGCTGAGAGTAAGAGGGAATAGCAAAAGCTGTAGAACTCTGAATCTAGGTCGAAATGATAACTCTAAGGCCAAAGTTACATTGAAACAGGCATTGTGTTTATAAGCTTCCTGCTAAATTCTGCGAACTGTACTGTTAGATGATGATTCAAAATCAAGTATGTTTTCAAGGAAAACTTCAGGAAAGTTATTTATCATGTAGAGTCTCTTAAGGTGTAATCCATGAGGTGTTAAAGAAGAAAGGCATTTTACATAACCCACAGGCTTTACTCAATTCCAATTACATGTAAAGAGATCAGCTGGTGAAAGACAACTCCAGTGCAAGCCCCAGTGGCACGTTACATGGCACCAGATCCAAAGAGGGAGGCTGGGAAGAAAGGGAGTGGTATTTATGATTTTATATACCACTTCTCTCCCAGTCCTAGAATGAAGATTAGGTTTCCCCTGAGCTGGATGGTGTTAGCTCTTGCAGTTTTGCTTTTAACTTGGTAGTGTTAATTTCCTAATCCATCCATCCATGTCAACTTTCTAGTTCAGGTATCGGACAGACTGACCAGAGGCGATGAATTGCTGCACCTGGTGCTCACCAATGTGGGGGAGATCATTAAAGGTGTTAAGATTGGAGACAGCCCGGGCTGCAGTGACCATGCCCTGGCTGAGATTGTGAACTTGAGGAATGTGGGCCTGGTAAAGAGTGGGATCAGGACCCTGAACTTTAGAAGAGCAAAATTTGATCTCTTCCGTGACTTAATAGGAGCTATCTCATGGGCTACGCTGTTAGAAGGTAAGGGAGCCCGTGAGAGCTGGGTAGCATTTAAACAGCGCTTCTTCCAAGCCCAGAATTGGTGCATCCCTTTGAGTAAGAAATCAGGAAAGGGTGGCAAGAAGACCTGTGTGGATGAGCAGGGAGCTCATGCATAAACTTAAAGGGAAGCAGAAAGTCTATGAATTGTGGAAAGAGGGTTAGAGCACTTGGGAAGAATATAGGAATGTTGTCAGGGCCTGCAGGGATGCGACTAGGAAGGCTAAAGCCCATTTGGAAATGAAACTGGCAAAGGACATAAGAGATAATAAAAAGGGTTCTTTTAGGTATACGAACAGTAAGAGGATGACTAGGGATAATGTGTGTCCCCTGCTGAACGAGGCAGGTGTGCTGGTAATGGGGGATGCTGAGAAGGTGTAAATACTGAATGCCTTCTTTACTTCAAGCTTCATTTCAGAGTCCCCCTTGGGACTCCTGGACCCCTAGAGATAGACAGAGTTTGGGAAATGAACAACTTTCCTCTAGTTGAGGTGGGGGCGGTCCAGGAGCATCTCAAAGGGATCAATGCACATAAAACCATGGGCCCGGATGGGATGCATCCAGGTGTACTGAGGGAGCTGGTGGAGGTGCTTGCTGAGCCGCTCTCTATCATCTTCAACAGGTCTTGGAGAACAGGAGAAGTGCCTGAAGATTGGAGGATAGCCAATGTCACTCCAGTCTTTAAAAAGGGCAAGAAGGAGGATCCAAGTAACTACAGGCCAGTCAGTCTCACTTTTGTTCCTGGAAAGGTGATGGAACAGCTTGTTCTGGATGCCATCTCCAAACAATTAGAAGAGAAGAAGGTCATGAGGAGTAGTCAGCGTGGATTCACTAAGGGTAGATCGTGCTCAACCAATCTCTTAGCCTTCTATGATATCATTACTGGCTGGGTAGATGGAGGGAGAGCAGTGGATGTCATCTACCTTGATTTCAGCAAGGCTTTCAATACTTTCTCCCATGACATCCTGATAGCAAAGCTGAGAGAGTATGGGGTAGATGAGAGGACAGTGTGGTGGGTTGAGAACTGGCTGTTGGGCTGAGTTCAGAGGGTGGTGATCAGTGGAGCAGAGTCTGGCTGGAGACCTGTGACTAGCGTGTTCCCCAGGGATCAGTGTTGGGTTCGGTCTTGTTTAATATCTTCATTGACGACCTTGATGAGGGAATAGCATCCACCCTCAGCAAGTACGCCGATGATACAAAGCTGGGAGGGGTGGCTGACACACACTCTGGAAAAAGTCCAGAGGAGGGCTACAAAGATGATTAAAGGACTGGAGCATCTCCCCTATGAGAAAAGGCTGAGTGAGCTGGGGCTGTTCAGCCTTGAGAAAAAAAGGCTGAAAGGGGATCTTATTAATGTTTATAAATATCTCAAGTGTGGGACAAGGGGAAAATGGCCAGCCTCTTTTCAGTGGTCTGTGGAGACAGGACAAGGGGCAATGGCTGCAAGTTGGAGCATAGGAAGTTCCGCACCAACATGCGGAAGAACTTTTACCCAGTGAGGATGAGGGAGCCCTGGGACAGGCTGCCCAGGGGTGTTGTGGTGTCTCCTTCTCTGGAGATATTCAAGACACGTCTGGGGTGGGAGGAAAAAAATCAAAGTCACAGTAAGTTCAGTTGACCTGTCTTTGTTACCTACACTGTTAATGTCTCTATAATTGTTAGAGTTGAACCTCCCTAATGCCCTCTTCTGCTTCCCGCGGCAAGTTTTTTTGACTTAGATGGGTGGTATTGCTAACAATCTATTCCTGTATTAATACACACCAGGATCTCTACCTTTATTTTTCTCTTTCCCTAATAAATGGTACTCCTCAGTAGCTGTGCTGTGAACCCGTTTCTGTTGTTCCATGTTACTTGATTTCATATCTCCCACCAGCAATTCTGTTTCTTCCACCTTCTTGCCCATTCTTCTTGCAGCACTACAAAAACATCTCCATTGTTTCTGAAACCCAGTAAGAAACATCTCTCAATTTTTCTTCACTGTGTCTGTCTCATCATGACTTACAAGAACTACTGTTTTTTTCCCTGATGCTCAATCTTAATACTCTCCCATATACTTTCACTCTTTGTTATATCCTTCTTATTTTGCTATCTCTGTGTGTCTAAGAAGTGTTTTTATCAGTCACACTCAGCTAAACCCCATAAGGCTACTAGCCCAGCTGCTCCAGTGAAGTCTATCAGTCCAGAGGACTCCCTCAGTCCAGAGCACTATTGTTCCATGAATGTTTCGCGATAGACAAACATCCTCAGAACTTTTAACCTCGAGCTATCTGTTCATCTTTGATGTCTTGCCATGCCTTTGTCGTTTTTCTCCAGGGACTGGATGGCTTCCACTGAATGTTATGTGCTTGGAAATATCATTGTCACCTGGCAGGAAGAAAATGCCTTCCATGTAGACTTCCTACAGCCAAGTCTTCATTCCTCCAGTGGCTGCTGGGTCAGCTAAATGGGGCCCTTTCAACTCTCTTTCCCAACTGCTTTTGTGCAATTCCATTAGGGAGCAAAGCAGAGAAATAAAAATAAAGAAAGATGCTGGCAGCAACACTACTGAAGCAGGAAAGGGCAGGTATAGAACAAGATGCAAATTTACTGTAATTATTTACAGGTAACATATTTGGTGTTGGAAAAACATTCATCTTCTAGCTACCGTGACCTTGTTGGGCAGCATAGTGATGTTCTTCTACAGCAGATCTTATAAATGGGAGTATGGAATAAGTTAATAAATGTCCTCAGGTAAATCCCAGCCAAAGTGAAGTCAGTGGAATTCTTTTCCTTTGATTTAAACACAGCTGAGATTTCACATCCATTATTTAGGTGTATCGCCTTTACAACAGTAATGAAAGAAACCAAGGGAAACAAAGAGAAGGTGCTTAGAATACTTTCCTATCAGACTCAACAGTCCTGGTTCAGAGGCCTAAAAGTTTTCTGAGCTTAAGGACTCTTTGTCACTGCATCTAAAGCACTTTCCTACAGGAATATGTGCCAGAATTATGTCCTTATAACTTACCTGATGGAAGATAACATCACTTTACAGGGACAAAGGGTACTGCAGGCAGCTGTGAAGGTGAAAGCAGTTCTGTCCACACCTCACCCAGTCACAACACCCCAAATCCAAAAGTTGTTAGCAAGACACTAAGGCTCAGCACCCTGGCTGCATGGCTTTTGCTTACCTTGGAGACCAGGCAGAGTGCATACAAGCATGCTGTGCAGGTACCCCACCTTGCTTAATTTGCATATTTTATCATTTTTAGTCAGGAAAAACACTGTAAAGACCATGAAAATGGCCATATTTCAAAGAAGACAGAACAGGACTGAAACGTTTCAACTGGGACCAGGCTGACTAATAAGTCTGCAGATTTGTGAGTGATAGATGGAAAATGTCTCTTGCCTGTTTATAATGTGGCAAGCACAGGGCATCCAAATCATTTCAAAGCAACATTTTTTCATACAGTCCATAATTAAACTGTGGACTGCACTACCACAGAATCTTTTGGTGGTCAAAAAGCCACGAGAAAAATTCAGGATGGCAAATAGATTAGTAGTTATTAAACAGAGATAAGTGGGTTTTAAACATGGTCTTCTGAATGTAACCTCTGCCTCAGGAGCTCAGTAAATCTGTCCTTATTGAAAGCCCCAACAAAAGCAAGCTCCATTACCTCCTCATGTCATTAGATTATTTCTCTAAGCATCTACTTCTAACACTTTAGAGACAAGATGCTGGTCTAAAGCTAATGTGGCAGCTCTTAAACTATACATTTTCACATCCTTTTTTTATGCTTTGATATGCAAATTATATCCAGTTTAGACTCTTTTACACACCGCTATTCTGCACATAAGGATGACAAAAAAGCCTAACAGAATAACGGCCTGCACTTGTAAGAGGGTCACACTTACATTGCTTTGCACACTACCTTTAAAGCAGACTTATTGTTTATTGATAATTTAATTTTAAACCTTTTATTTCTTAAAAAGCAGATATCCAGTGCCAGTGGAAAATACAGTCACAAACAAATCAGAAGAAATGCCAACATCTTGCCCTGAACTGCATTTGTAGTAATGTGTGAAGCCACTGACACACAGCATCTTCCCTTCCACTTACTGGAAACACAAAGGTTTCTTTTATCCCATCATTTTTGTAACTGCTTGAAAGGGTGAGGCAGGATCCATTCATCCCTTAGTGTTTACAGCACCCGAATTCCTTCTCCCCAACACAAGGCAATAAAAAGGCTGGTTGTTGGTCAAACAGCAGCATCCCAAGTCACTCGCTCAGGTCTGAAGCTGCGTCTGGTTTTGAAGCCACATGGTAAGTATCACTAAAAAGCCTACTGTAAGTTTACTGATAATGACTCTGGTACAGGCTGTCAATAGCTATGCCATTGTAGAACTGGGAAGTAATCAATGACATCCACAGATTTAAGCAGATTCCTTCTAAATACCTCAAAAATAATTAGAGCATCTGGTCAATAAAGGAGATTCTGTTATTCGCCGCCCCCCCCCCCCCCCCCCCCCCCCCGGAGTGATTTGTTTCTGAGTTTTACAGTGAAAATCTGTAACCTACTGTAGATCTCAATACAAAAATAGGTCTTTCATGAAAAAGAGACAAATAAACTAGCCCACATTTCAGGCATGCAAAGAATAAAAAAAAAGTCACCCCAAAGCCTTGAAAGCTTGAAATAGTATTACACAAATATTTTCCATTGTTTTTACAAGGCCATAAATGAACAATTTTGGTTTTTTAATAGATGACTTCCATCACCCATTGAAAGCGGCAGTGCCGCACAGATGATTGGTTTCTATTTAGCTGACCATTTGTCTCTAAAATTGGGGTGCAGATAAACCCAGCCTGTTCATTTTCTTATTTGGACCCCCTCTCTATTTTACTATTCAATGAACATTAACCACTTAGCATTAAGTCTACATGGTGCTTAACTGTGAATCAGCCATCTACCCAACCCTGTATAATTCAGGTGCAAGGGTCACACTCGTGATGCAGCTAAAGTGCAGTTCTATCACAGTGCTAAAGAAAGCTGAGCAACTTGACAACAGCGAGCCATCATTAAGAAGTCAGAGGGGGTTTAATAGCATGGAGCTGTTCTCTGACTTAATAAATGAACTGCAGTTTTATACGCTGCACGGCCACATTTGTTTCAGTGCTTGGAGATGCGAACAGTGTTTAGATCTATGGGACTATGTCAGCTTCACCACATAAATAAGTGAGACCCTAAAGAGTTGTGTACTTCTATAAGTTCTTGAAGAGTATCTAGCAAAAAAATATGAGCTACCCCAGACTGGGAAAAAAAAAAAAAAAAGCCTTAGCTCTAGCTAGTATTTCAAAAGGCAAGCATTTTTTCTTTGTATTTACTTCTATCCCTGAAGCTATAATGAATTATTTAAGCAGTATCTATATAATACAGGATTTGTGCTTTTATTTTATTTATTTGTCTATTTTATCACAGGCTACTTACAAGGGCAAGTGTGCTGAGTCATCACAGGTGTAAATCACAGTGCTTTTACTTTAACCAGTGGAACTAGGCAGACTGACACCCATCACAAAGCTGACCTGATATATTTACTGCAGAAGAATTTTTTATCGTGTTATTAATAATAGACTTGTTTATTGCTATTTCTCAAGCAACAGGGTTGCCAAGGTGCGCTTCCCTGTTGTTGTTTTCTTTTCCTCTCTCATTTCTTTTCAATAGCAACAGAAACCCAGGAAATGTTTAGTGCATCTAACCCATCCTGACTTTAGCACACAGTGCATGCCTTCAGGAAGGAGTCTCCTAGCACTCTACAAAGTACTGCAACATAGAAATCTTCGAGCTGGTACTGAATGACCTGATACAGTCACTTGGCAGGGCAGTTCACTACATGGAAGTGTCAGCTTGGTTTCTAAAAGCAGCAAAGTTACATCAGTGTTGCCTTCTGCCAGGACTAACTAGGTCAGCAAAGCACCCTAGCAAGGTGACCATGTGGTTTCTAGTTCTAGAGGTCATTGTTTTGGATCTAAATTGTACCTCTGCACAGTGCTCACTCTCACTTTAAGGCCTAGTCCCTCAGCTGATAACTACATACCTAGTCAAGAGACCTGTTAAGTCTCACATAGAAGTTAACTCCGTTTATGGACAAAGATCTCTGCAGTCTGCATTTGACTTGAGAGCATTTCTAAACGTTCCTGTTTATTGGATAAAAAGACTGAAAAAATTCAACTCCATCAAATTCTATGCTAGACACGTGACAACTTTTGAAAGCACCTCCACCTGAGAACAAAGAAAAGGCTGGCCACACTCTGCACTGGCAAACCTGTGCTGCACTGGAAACGAAGCAGACAAAAGGTTAACAAGATCCTGTAAGTGGCTTGCTTCCAAGATCTAAAGTAATCTGTGAATGACAGTGCTGGCTCCCATCAATACTTGGCACTAGGAGGCAAAATATGTGGACAGGAGACAGGGCATATGTCCAAAGAGTCACTGTGTTCCAGGTAATGCTAGCTGGCATGAAACCCCCTTGAAACTATAACCGGCTACTATTGTTTATAGCAGCACTAAGAATAGAGAAGACACAGACACAGACATACAAATCACAGCTGACAGCCTGATCCCTTTCATTGTTTGGTATTGTTCATAGAAATGATTAAACACTATTTGTGTAAGTTACACATTTATACAACTGTACTAAAATGTGAAATGCGATAATACAATAATACTTTTTCCTTTTCTTGAATTAGTGATTGAAGGATCTGAGCCTAGATCAGTGTAATATAAAATATGTAGACCTCCAGGTATTGCTACTGAATTAGATCAAGTTGTGTGACATTAGTTTAGTGTATTGCCATAGCTATCCTTCACTTCCTTGCTGTAACGCACGCAGGGGGTCAATAGCCTGGCTTTGGTCACTGCACATGAAATGAATCGTAACTATCTTGCTGATATTTCAGGTCTGCTGAGACATCTCTCCTTATGTTATGGATTTTTTTGTGGGGGAACCACACTGTCATTATTATTGTCTGAGGTCAAAGGAGGCCATGATTGCTACCTAGGTGCTGCAGTGTTTATCCTAAAACAAATCATGAACATCAATTCCAAGGTACTTTGAAGTATGAATTTGTAAGGTATTTGCCTGTCTATACATACTTTTCCAATAATAATGGGACACCCAAAAATGATTAATGCTGGGCTGCTAACATGTAATTTTACAGGAGGTTTTAGCTTTGGGAGGATGGAGGAGGAGTTTGGAGGCCATCAGAAAGGGAATCCTGCCTTCATCCAGGCTAATCATTCTGATCTCAACTAGCCTGGCTTATGTTTTTCACTAAAAAAAATGTGAGGGTGGGATCCATGACACTAGTGTTCATGTAAAAAAGCCAAGCCACAACAAACAACCAAAAAAACCCTAAACAGACAAAACCACCTACATATTTCCATTTAACAGTGCATGTTTTAAGGGACAGCTGCCTAGTTATTGTATTAATGAGTGTCTAACTGTAACAAGCAAGAGAATGTACAAGTGAAAGGGCAGAAAAGCCACAATGCCTATTAATTCCATGCTCTTCATTTGATGACATTTTGTAAAATGTGGAACAAAGCTTAAATTCTAGTTATTTGTGACTCTGAGACCAGAAGAAGCTTTTTGCACCTGAAGGGGAGGCTCAGGTCATTGTAAGACACAAAGGCAGAAAAGCAGGAACACCAAATCCCTGCTACAAGCAACGTCTTTCCAAACATTAGGAAACAAAATGTGGTAACAGGGATTTAGGCTATATTAAGTAGACTCTGAGTTTACATGTAGATACACAGGTATCTACATATTTCATGAGAGTGGTTAGACTGAGTACTGTTGAGTGATTCAAACTAACATCCAGATGAATTAAAGCTTGGCTATTCTGCATCTCATACGACATTAGATTAAAGCTAGATTTAGAGCAAGATCCCAGGGGCTAAGAGAAAAAGAGGCTTGTATGCTGTTGCTAAGACTAATACAGTCATAGTTTATTAATGTAGACAGTAATGCATAATGAAATGTCATTAATTCTCACATGTAATATTGGTTTCTAATTTGAGGAATAGTGTCCAATTATCTGTAGTTTAGTTATTCAGATTTATAACTTGGCAACTCAGAAGAAGAAAGTGCTGAATTCTTCTCCATTACCTGAGTCTGAAAAATAAAATACCAGTTCCTTATAAGGGCAGCCTGTATATTTCTCAAGACTTTCTGTGGTTCTGGATTTATGATTCAGTTCTTCAAGGGAAGCACTGAAAAGCCATTTGGTAACTTTCACTGCACACCTTATTCCCGGGCCTTTTCCTTTGTATTAAGTCTTTTATCCATAAAAGGTCATTTTTATTTCAGTGCCATTCACAGGGGCTATTTATTCAGTGCTCAAAGGCACCTTCCCAAAAAATTTGTCATGTTTTCTAACAGTTATGAAGGTCATCAAGTTTATGTTTAGTATCTGAGACTTTCCATCAACCATCTAAGGATGCATCAACATCATGTCAGCCAAGCCAGCGCTAGTTATTGCCAAGGGTCGGGTTTTAAAAATGCCCATTGGCAGTTCACATATTCCGCTTCCTACCTGAGTTCAGGGACACTCTTAAGCTTCTTGCTAAAATGGCTTAAGAACTGGACCCTTTAAATAAAAAATTATAAGCCTTCCTTATAGAAAACACTGCTGATCTCAGCTGCAAGGCTTCCTCAGCCTGCTCAGCAGGGAAGCATGAAGATGTCAGGTAAACATAATCATGCTATTTGTGGAAAGTGAGATGAGAAAGAGGGAGGGTAATGAAGCATAGACAGAGCAATTCGGTTTCCCAGCCTATTTAGGTAGATTGTCTTTCTCTAATTGTTTTTCTCCCTGGAGGTACAAACACAGCGAATTTCGGTACCATAAAGTTAAGCTTTATTATTGCAGCTTTCAGTTCTTTCACAAAGAAATATGTACTGTATTATAGCAGCGCCTAGTAGCAATGCTATAGTTAAGGATGTGTCAGCAGTTGTATTACAGAACTCTATTCTTCCATGAGGTGTAAAAACTTGGTTTGGGATAAAATTAGGTGTATAAGGTGTGGGTCTAGACTCATATCAGTTTCTGGAAAAAAAAAATCATACACAGGTTCTTTAGTAATTACAAATAACAGTCCTTCAAAAAATAAAAAAAGGTTGGACAGATACAAGTTAAATGGATCATTTTGCAAGTGTTTAAGTATGGCCCCCGGTGACTTCAGTCATTATCTTCAGTATAAAATGAATTTCATCTCAGTGTAGCAAAAGATCTAATTTTTAATGGGCTTTGTCAGGCAGAAGCCAATCCAACAAAGCACATATTTATCTCATTAACACTTAAATATGTGAATAGTTCATCTGAAACCATCAAGACAAGATTGTTCATCACCTTGCAGGGCAAAGTTCAGAAGAAAACAAAATGCAGGTGTATTTTAAAAGTCAAACAGATATTCATGATATTTTTGTGTTCCCTTGGTTTATTTCATAGTGAAAATTAACAACTTTAATAAGTAAAGTTTATAAAAGTCCTTAGGCAGGCAAAAATATTTGGAGAAAGTTTATTCTAAAAAGTAAGCTCAGTAAGCACATATTTACATTTAGATATCTGTTATGTGCTGACAGCCAAAGTTATAGCCACAGAAATGCAAGACACTGGTAAAGCAATTAACTTCAAAGTAACAGAGAAGAAAGTGAGCCCTGAAGTTAGATCTAACGACTGACAGGAAAGCAAATTAAAGGGGAAGACTCTTACATTGTCTGGTTAGGACTGGATCTTAGCATGCTTTCCAAGCAATTTGATAGCATTGCCCAGATTTCACAGAGACAGAAGGCAAACTTTATGCAGATTAAGAGATTCAGCCAAAGTCATCCAACCAGGCCAAAGAGAAGAGTTAGGAGCAGCAGCTCCTAACAGCAGCCTGCTACCAGCTCAGTTGCTGCTCATATGACCTTTTTTCCTGCAGTGGATGAGCAGTGCAGTTCAGCTACGAATGCTCCCTGCCCCCAGCAGACTTGGCTGTCTGAGCCACTGACCACAGGCCATGGTCACCCATGAGTTGACACTCACTGGCTACTTAGCCCATGCCACACTACACTGGGGCAGTTAACAAGGCAGAAGTGATGCACAGCAACTCACTGACCTGTGATGAGTTGGCCTAAGTGGTATGCCTCCCTCACTAAAGACAGTTCCCCCAGGTTGGCATGGTTGCAGGTGAGCCATCGCTTGCTGGGTACCTTGGTCAGAGCCAGGACTTGCATACCTGTCTGCAGAGATGGAGCAGAAGAGGAGTGGAGTGGAGCTGGGAGTGTGCAGTAGGAGGGAAATGAGCATTTGATGGTCAGGTTCTTAGGGTGACATACATGAAAAATGCTAAAAGGATGAAAACATGGGTGAACGTGCAACAAAACGAAATCTGAAGGACAAAAGATACCATGAGTCACTGGAGATGTGAGCACAGGCTGAGACAGTGTGCAGCAGGCAGTTCAATTAGAGGGTGTGTGATGGCACAGAATGTAACAGCATCTGGAGACAGGTACAAGGAAATAGTGGTAGGGAGCCTGTAGGGTCATATCAAAATAACAACAGATACCATTATTTAGAGGACTATGCTACAGGATGTAGAGTACTACAAAACCTGAGCTCTTGAATGTGCATCAGAGGGAGTCCCCGAGTGAGCTGACCCCAGAGTAGCAAGACTGTCTCATTAGCTGCAGGTTTTTAATGGTCTAACTGCATATTTGAATTGCATAATGCTAGATCAGAGAATAATTTTGACTATTCTCTCCAACGCTATTTGCTTGGTAAGGAGAAGTACAATTTATTTTCTGGGGGAAAAAAAAAGCCAAAATACTCCATCAAAAAGTTTGAGAAACACAGAAAATTCCTTCTGTAGATGTACACAGGAAATAAAGCAGATCAAAAGAAGTTATTTGACCATCTGAAGGATCCTGTCACAAGGACTACACTGTTGCCCAGTTTTGAGGTCCCCACCAAAGCAAAGTGTCAAAGAGTAAACAGGTTAAGGAAATGAGCCTGTCACTCCACCCCAGAGGAGGCAGGTACAATGCAATGCCCACCAACGTTTTGCCATTGCTGCATTGGTCTGGCAACCAGTGCAATCATTTCAACACAATGACTTTTCAGCTCTAGTAAGTGTAAAGCAGCTGGAAGCATAAGCATAATCCACAAACAGATAAGGAAAGTTTTCTCAGTAATAAGATAATCACTATACCTATGAACTGTACCAAAAACGTTTATGAACAGTTTATGCTCAACAAGGACATTTGCAGACTGCTAATAACTGAGCCAGGATTTCTGCTATTTCTGATTTTTTATTTTAGCTTTTGCCTTTCTGATTCTCGTTCTTATTGCATCTCATTCACATCCATGAACAAACAAGTAATTTAGAACTGCATTCATGCCAGGCAGAAAAGAAACCTTCTCCGTCAAATACTTCCATAGGTTGGTGGGCTAAAAGTATGCAGGATGTTATTCTGCAAACACCATCCAAAGAGATAAAATTCTTCGATTCATGGCTTCTTTCAACAAGAAACATTGGGGCCTTGCAGTAATGATGGGTATTTCAGTTGGTTACGTATTAGGCATGCGTGCATATGTAAATATACATACAAACATCCTCTTACAGATCTGGATGGGGGGGGGAAGTCAAGTTAAGAGCTTCAGTACCCCCACTCCTCCCAGCTACCCATGAAAAACAATAAGCAGTTCAGCAGGTGGCATCATGTGTATGAGGCGAAACACAAATTTCTCTCAGGAAACAGTATGTGATAACTTTTTACTTACAGCGCACAGGGGGAACACTCGGTTTACGCAGCCAGTTGTCAATACGTGTCTGAATATTTTGATGGCTTTACTTCGTTCCCCGCAAGGCAGTGTGCACCAGCGCTGTCGTGGGGTTCACAAAACATCTTTTCCACCACTGTATGAAATACAACTTTTTTCCTTGTATTTCTACCACTTCCTGCACTTCTACAGAGGCATCTGCAGTTTGTATGACACTAGAACACATCTGTAGTTGTTGTAAACACCATTCTTTGATGTTACAAGGGCATACCCATGTATACTAGCTATGACCACACATCCTCTATGCTTTCCTTACCAACATGGTAAGAATTACTTCACAGGTAACAGAAACTGCATAAGAATTTACTAGAAAATAAAGTCACCAAGATACAAATCTTTTGCAATATAATTGAGCATTCAGAGAACTTAATTATAATATTAAATAGTTACCTTGGGTTTTTATTAATTCTATAAATTTTGGAAAAAATACAACTCCCATCCAATCAATTTTAAAAAGTTATGTAAGAGATACCATAGTCAATGACTCGTACTCCCCAGTGATGTTATGGGATGCATAGGCTAAGAAAAAAAAAAAAAAGGAGAAGATAATATAGTAAGTGAATAGGGAATAATTTGAGATTGTCACATGCTGTGTTCACTGCCATGCATTTTAAGAAAGAACATACACTTGTTTTCTAACCCAGTTGACAGGGCATAGACCAAAAAATCAGATTAAAGTGGCTCTGTGCTCAGACTACACTGAATCCTAAACCTACATTAACAAAATGGCAAACAACAAATAGTTTACGGAAATAACAGGCCAGCATACAGAAGCAAGATTCTGGTTCCTACCTAGTAGGCAGTGCTTTTGTAATCAGGAATAATAATTGTAAGCGGCCACTTTTTCCTCTTAAGTGCACAGTCATTTGCAAACCTTAAAGTGCAGCTCCTGTCAAGCTGCATGGGGCCCATCACGTGTATACTTTTGGTAGCAAGGCATTTAGACTCGTGATTAAGAATGTACAGTTCACTACAAGAAATCAGTCATTTGAATCCAGCAGTGATAAGTATTGATTTCAAACCAATGTGATTTCTTTCTGTTTTTTTTTCTAAAAAAGAAACCTCTGCTAGGCTTTTTGCTCCATTATAACCATGGAAACTGAAAGAATTATGAAAGAGAGATGATAAGGGTTAGAAAGTTCAGTTCTTTGCTTCCTTCGCTTTCCTTGTCTTTTTTCTACTCTTTGTAATTTTTTGGAAAAGCTTATTCTGGCCCATGCAAACCCTCTGGGTGTGGCACTTTTTCCCGGCAGGAAAGAACCAGGGGATGACAGTGCAGTAATAAACAGGCACCACACCTCTCCATTACAAAGAGCATTAGTAGAAATACAAAAGGTGTGATTAGATTTCTCATTCTTCAGCACTGACTTCTAGACGGCAGCAATTAAATGCACTAGCATAGATAATAAAGGAGTGCATGACACCAAATTAGTTACCCAGCTTTTGTAGCATAATTCTCATTGCTATGTTAGCATCCATTTTCACTTCCTATTGACATACACTTGCCGTCATACTGGCTAGAAGCTTTACATACCTGTGTCTTCTCTGGCATTTCAGTGATCGTTTCACCTAAAATTACAGTACTGGTTGTGCTGAAAAGTCACTTCTGTAGTATACTGGAAACACATTTCCTAACAAAATTACACATACAAGCAGGTGGAAACTCTGCAGGGATCCTATTTTTTTTTTATGGAGCTGTTTTCAAACTATTCCTGCTGTTTAATTATTGAAGGTGAGGGCTTGCATTTGCACAGATTTTATCTGCCACCAGCTTTGTTTCTTTGATAAGACAACAGAAAGGTCCCCTCTTCTATATTCTATACTTGCTGTTATTAGAAACCACATTTATTATGAGGCTCCATGAAGCCAAAGGTAAGATGACTCCATTTATAAATCTAGAGATGTCAGGAAGGGTCACAAAAGCCTGAGTGGTACTTGCTTTCAATAATTCAGAACTTCTCATCGTAAATCCATATATTAAAAAATGCTTATTCATCTTATTTTCGGGATTCAAAAAACAAAACCCCCAAACCACCAACAACAAAAACCAAACCAAACCAAAAAACCCAAATCAACATAATCTTTTCTCTGTACCTTAATTTAAGAGATTAAAACAATATATTTCCTACTTAATTAAAATTCGCTGAACTTCCTGGAAGAAAAGTAGAGTTTCACATTGAATGCAATATAGAATATTGGAGAGAGATTAATTCTAACATTGCATAGTTGAAAGTCATAAAATATTTAGAAAACTCAGAAACAAGAAGGAATAATACCAGCTAATCTGATCTCTTATGCAGTATCAATTACTGTTTAGTGTTACTGTTATTCCTGAGGCACTTACACAATTGCTGGCACTTCAGGAAATTACTGAAGGAGGTCTTGATGAAAAATAAACAATTAATGTATTAAATGCTTTTAAAAATACACCATTGATTAACAGATACAACAGTAATGCTATAAAATCTATATGCCAGGATCTGAATACGAATATAAAAAGGCTGAGATGTAATCTAAGACTTATATCTCACTTCAAAAATGAACAATAAACATTTTAAAAATTAATGCAATAAAGCTAGATTTGAAGTTATTTATTCTGCAGAGCAGTTCAGATTACCATGAACACTGTAGGTAGCCCTAACAATGGCTCAGAAATTGCACGTCCTGTCAGCACTATCATTCAGTATATCACTGGTATGACCACAGTTTACCTCACGTTTTATTCCTACAATTTGAAACTGCTGTTTCGCTTCTCCTACCGTGCAATGCTGTCTAGTTGATGCCTGTAAGGGAAACTCAACCTGTGGACACTGACAATTGGCTAGAAAACTATCAATATTGACAGCAAACAGTGACCAAAGAAATAATAAAGTTTTAGTTACTAAAATGGTAGAATAAAATTCAGTTTTGTCTTAAACAACAGTTTGCCTTCACGTATGATGTGGCATGAAATGGAAACAGGTGTGACCTCAGTTTAGGCCACTGTGGGTACTTGAAGAAATCATAAATCCTAAATCAGGCTGGCACAGCTTAGAAATTCTGTATAGGAGAGAAACATTTCCAGAAGAGAGAAAGTTGTTACAAATATATGTAGCACTGGACAGTAGTGCATAGATTTTTATTGACTCTAGGATTTAAGATGTCAAAAGTGAATTGCAACTTTAGAGAACAGAGTAGGTACTGTGAAAGACATGAGGTGCTTTTGTATCCATCTCTGGGTACTTTAACTGGGCATCTAAAAATCACAAGCTGTGATTTTGGAATTTAAAGGCAAGCGGTATACACCTACAAGACCTGTCCTAAGAGCAGAGCACTCACTTTTTCTGGTGCCAGCATAGATCAAATCCTTTTCTATAATTAACTACTTTATTTTTATATTTTTCTGCTTTATGTGAACAGCAATAGCTTTTGAAATCTTTTAAACAGTGACAAGCAGAATAAGCGGTTCTACTTGACAGTGTTAGAAGTATGAAACCACAATGAAACCCCACACTTCTCAGCTGCCAGCTGAGACATCTCCATGCAGAGGCTCCAACTTTTTCCTATTATCTCTTTTTTAAACGTTTGCTCATTTTAGGATTATATCCTTCAAACAGTGCTAAATGGGTAGAGGCTCCTTAACAAAATTACTTGATTAATATTTTTTTTATTATTGTAAATCTTGTAAACCATTTTAAAGACGGTCACAATGACTTCAAGACAAACAATGCACATCACCAAAATTCAGCCAGCCTCAGACACAGAAGACTGACACCATTTGAAATATTATATGAAGCTTAGATCATTTTTCCATCACAGTTTTAGGACTGCCATACCATTGCCCATCAGATGCTGAACGGCAATGAAAACACTACAGAGCAGATTACACTACAGCTCTAGTATGTTGGGTGTTACACTAAGGTCAGTCCCAAAATAAAGCAATATAGTGTTAGCAGTGTTTCTCATTTCACATGCGTGCTGTATTTCAAAAGGAGAGTGGTAATCTATATCTGAAATACAGATACAAATCAGCAATATACTCCCTTTGGTTGGTTCCGTGTGCTGCACGGCAAATGCCTGGTCAACAGAGCAATAGAGGAGCTAGTTTAAAGTTTCATAACACAATCAAATTAAAAAAAAAAAAAGGTCTGGGGTTTGTCTGGTTTCAAAGAAAAAACACAGGAAATTCAATAACTTTAATGTAAGGTTTGGTTTAGGTCCCTGATTAATCAAGGTATCAACAAAATCTATTTCATCAGCTACATAGGTATAACAGTTCAGTAATAATCATCCTCTCTGTATTTTGGCTGCCACCTGAACCCAAAAATACTCTGAGAATGAGGTTCTCAACTGATGTGAGTCCCTTCAGAACAAAGAATGTTCACAAAAATCTCCTGGAAAAAAGTATTTGTTAATTTACCAAACAGTATCTTCTTCACTAAGAATGGCACATTGAGAACAACATTTTTTTTAATCAATGATTTTCATGCCAGTCTTGGTTTTGAAGATAGGCTTGTGTTTTTTTATTGATTCATAGCAGCATCTGCACCAGAGCAATACCACATCAACTGCACTGTCCTGTCCATCTGCAAGTGATCAGCTTGCAGAGCTGCACTTACAAGCCTGCAGTTCTCAATGTCTGACAAAAACACCTGCAAAAAGCAGGTTGCTTTTTTCTGGTACAGTTTGTTGCACACTCTTCATTTAAATTAACAACCACTTCTTCCAAAGTTATATTCTCATCTAGGAAATCTGCATGGATTTATGACTTTTCCCTCCAATTTATGGTACCTACATCTGCATGAATACATCTGAGGTGGGTCTCACCTCCCAGTGTATTTAATTGCTATCATACTCTTCTCTAAGCCTGAGGTTGCGTGACCATACTTGTATCTCAGTCAGCAGCACTCCTAGTCATACTGCTTCAAGTACTATGCTTCCCTTTTCCTTTGTCTTTCCAGCTGGTTACATGGAAGGTGGATACCCAGTTACACATTAAAGGGATTTAAATTCAACCAGGGAAACCCCAGACTCTGAAGAAAGAACTGAGAGCAAATAGCAGTGAACATTATGCCTCATAAATACAGGGTTGTGGTTTTTTTTTTTCTATTGGTGAACATGGTAAAGATTTTCATGATTTAATTTATTGCACATTTTAAATTGCAAGCTTAATAGTTTCTGTGAATAATTCTAGCACAGCACTGCGATACAGCCAGCTAACAAGGTACTAGCCTTTTGCTTTCAGTTCCACGTATCTTTTGATTTCAAACTCTGTGCAAAGATTTCAAACCATTCCATGCCATCGTAAGAAGGAATAGCTTAAAGCTCTCCAAACAGAAGTGAAATCCAGGAGTTTTCTATTTTCACTGAAACACTAAGCAAGAAGAATTTCATCCACTCTTTGGAGTCAAACAGCCATTTAGATTTGCTGAGTAGGATACAAATTGCTGTTTGTCCACATATTCATTTTTCTATTTATTTGATTGTTTTGTAAAGTATTTTGGTACTCCATGGGTATGAAAATATATCATACAAGACTGAAATTAAATTGTCTGTTCTGTTGAAGATGAAACATTCTCTTAAGTGTTTATCCTGCTGCAGACTCAGAGCTGTGTAGAGATAAGCGAGTGTTTTATAATTACTGAGCTTGAATACTACTGTCGGTTTTATATGTTTAATAATATATCAAATATTTAGATCCACAGGGTGCCATACAAAGACAGAGAAATGAAACATAGACCTCATTAACTAGTGTTTTGTTCTTTAGAGTCTTACTACTACCAAACACCAAAACTTGCCTGGAAAGTTCAAATGGCATTTTGTCAGAGAAATCAGCAGCTGCAAAAATGTCCACTCTGCTTTAAGCCTTGGTTTTGAAAATCCTTATCTGTGTCTATAAATGCTATTGGAGATTCAGAAGTTGAGAATAAATAATGAAATTGCATCTGCCTACAGAGTTTGAGGAAAGCTATTAAAAATATGCCCAAGCACCAGCGTCTTTGTTCTTTCCATTTGTAACGACACTACTTCTTGAGTCAGTGGCTCTTGCAAATGACCTTTATGTGTCAGCAGCAGAAAATAATGTACTTTGTCTACCTCAGTGGATGGTAGTAGAAATACCAATTAGAACTTCAACAACCTTCTTTGCACTTATTGCTGTCTACTAATTCAGGGACATGGAGGGCATACAAAACTTTCTTCAGACTTGCACAGACATAATTCCCAATATTCTTTGTTTCTACCCTATATTAGCAAAAAGGCACAGAATACACCTGCAGAGAGAGGCTTGTGGAGCTGCTTTCTCTGGGATCTGATGACAAACTGACAAGCAAGGGAATTAGCTACAGGAATTGAACTACACAAGTTATGAATTTAAGAGCAGAAGGACCTTATCACTCTGAATGTAGGTTTACAAGGGCAGTCCCTAAGATTCACTCTGCTTAACATGGATGCAGCACATGGACTAATTAAGAGGTGAGAGGAAAAGACACAAATGGAGAAAGCTTCACAAGGAAGCATTAACTCCATCACCACCACCCCTCCACCCTTACTTTCAGGATACAAAACTGTCCACTCCAAACCTTTTAACTTTCTCAAGGGTTCAACTAGAGTATGAGGTCCATTCCAATAGTTATTCTTTCGCCAGAAACCTTAGTGAATGGCAATGCCCTTGAACCATCCTCACTATGAAGAAAAGGAAATGCTGTAAGTTCCTGTTGTGGCCAAAAGAAACAGGAGTGCAGCACTGGATTGAGAATACTGGCGATAAAGATGGGTACCTGAAGGTCTGTCATTAATTCTGTGAAGAGGAGAGATGCAATATTTATCTTCCACTTTCCTTAATCCAAAAATAGTATTCTGTGAAATGATTTTTAATCAATATTATAAATGTAATAGAGGAATGCATTACCATGGTGGGATACAGAGGAATTTTAAAATGTGGATCTTAGATATCAAGATGAAGGAACACAACAAGAACCAAATAACATTTTCAGAAGTTAACCTGACATACAACTAGGATTGTGACTGAAAGTTAATTCAGAAATCATGGTTAATGACTGAGCTAAGAAAAAGAGAGGTTGGAACTGATGTATAAAACAAGTATCAGACACCTATAAAAAAAAATGTAAGCAGGAAAGACAACATTCCCCAAAGGCAAGAGTAAACTGCCATATATAATGCCTTTTACAAGCATTAAGTTTGCTGGCAGAAAACATGCAGATCGCAAGAGGTGCCCAGTATAAATATATTTTTCTCAACTCAGAGGTGTTAGAAAAAGCATCCTGGGATCACACAGCCAAGTGAGCAAGAAGAGTGTCTCCAATCAAAGATGGAATGCCAACTTCCTAAGCTCTTTCTCCAGAAATACTCTCTTAAATAGCCTTGAACAATGAAGATGGATAATACTGCTATCAAATTTCAAGTAAATTTCAGGCAGATGAAAACAGAATTTCTGAAGAGCCCTTGATGGCAGTACCAGCACTGAGGTAGACCTGAACTGGTATTCACTGACCCAGGGGAATATAAACGTTATCCGCTTCACTTCCATAATAACTACCACAGCAAGAACTAGATTTTCGGCTGATAAGGTTGGTTCTAGTCACCTAGGGCAAATCACTGGTATTAGGGAAGTGACCATAAGACACCTTATTGAAAAACTCTTAAAATAAGTATTTCCTTTGTCTTCAAAGATCTCTGTACACCGCATCAAGGAAACCTGGAAAGTGTTTTGCGAGCACTGTTTCAAACTACACATCATCTCATTCTCAGAGGAAAAAAGTGCAATGTATTGTTTCCCTAAGAAAGATTTGAGCTAAAACTTCCACCTCATCCTGCAATTCTGTATTATTATTTTATATATGAGAATAAATCTGTTGCATATGATTCTTTAATGTGCGTGTTTTATCCCACCAAAATAATAATCCACTTGGTAAATATTTCTTCTTGAATAACTCAATACACAGTTCAATACACCCAGTGGTCAAATTCTGTTCTTAGAAAGCTCAAATTAATCCATTCCCTTCTTCTCGCTTTTAGTGTGGGATACTGGCAATAGAAATGGTAATTGAGGGCAAAATGTGGCCTGCAGAGAATTTTGAGATATATCATACTATAAATGCAATATTCCCATCTTACCTGTCTCAAATTTTCATGTACCTGCCGGCTTTATGCCAGTAGATGTTGGGTATAAAGGAGCTATGACACTGGCACTCAGATAACTGGTTATACATGACAGCTCCACATGAGCAACAGCTGTTTTAAATTGTTGCTTTGGCACTGTTGATTTTGAGACTTAGTTGAACAAGACCAGCAGGTAATAGGGAAGGAATCTGCATAGGGTCTGCAGCAGTACTCATAGTTGTGCTCACTGGTCAAGATTGCAAGCACCAGTGTTGCTCTGAAGTATTATGCATATACAAGTTTTGCATGATTTTTTTTTCCCCACAATAAAATTTCAGTGACCTAAAACCTGGGCAGTGTACAGACAACAGGAGACCTTTGAAAAAACCAAACCAACACAGTTTTACCAGTATAGCAGCAGTGCTCTAAATAAGGCATGACTGAGGTTGGTGAAAGACAGTTTGCCCCTAACTAAGAAGGGAGGAAAATCATTACCATCAAGATTGGAGAATACTATATAATGGGTTATATCTGTAATACTGATTACAGCCTCACAACAAAACAGAGTAAAGCTTTCCAATCTTTCAGTGAAATACCCCTCATAGCCAAGCCCTGGCTTCCTTCATCACAGTGAAAAAAACTCAACCTCCTCCTGCTTCGAGAGGATGTCTTTTTCACACACACACCAGCATGGGAGTTTTAGCAACATGACTTCAAGTTCAAGCAGAATACAGTCAACTGATGTGGTCATAGATGCAAACCGACTGAAAAAAATCAGGATAGTCTGAACCTATTCCTCATTAAAGCTGACTTGCTGTCAGCCAGCTGGCAAAGCCCTCAAACTCTGTGTGCCCCAGTTTACCTACCTATAAATTTGCTTTAAATAACACTGTTCTACAGCACACAGATCTCAGGAATTAGCATGTGTAGTGTGGAAGGAAATACATGATAAATCATTACCTAAAGTGCTATTATTCTGAATGTGTACAGTGATAACAACTTGCTTTTATAGACTAGCGAAACCATGAGATCATAGGTATAAATTCAGATTAGCACGTCAGAGGGTCATAGAAGACTAGATAAGGTGACATTCTGGTTTAATCTTTGAAAATGCATTTTTACATAGCACAATCTGTTTTAGAAGTGCTGTATAAAAAATGGAATGTATTTATTTCCAGATTATGAAAATTCCTGGTAAAAACAACTTTACCTGAAAAATAGTAATAATTTCAAATATCAATTATTCATATTTTTCAATACAGCTTAGAAAACTCAATAAACTTTGAAGTTTAGAATTAAACACTCGCAACAAGGATGTGAAAAGGAGAATGTTTTCTTTCTTTAAATAATGTAAAGAATTCGTTAAGCTATCTGTCTTTAATTTACTACCAATTCTTCAGAAGAATATAAATTCAAAGATCATTCCTCATTATTGTACAGAATGCTTTCCTTCAAAACCCATATGTTCACAAGCAGGATTTTTTGGTGTGAGTTCGTCCAGGCATAAAAAGGTGATGTGACTTAGAGGGAAAAGAAATACCATTCAGTGAGACAGCATTTTGGCCAGGCATTCTTGTGCAAAACAGATGCAGACCTGATGTTAAACTCACATACTGATTAAAGAAATTACTGTGATTTTAGCAAAGGACTGCAGCCCTGCGAAGAAGGCTCAATGTTAAGCCACTATTGAAAAGAAAGAGATCTTGAAGGTGCCCTGTCTCTCAGTCACAGGGGCAGAGTAAGAAGATGCCCTTCTCCTACTGATTTGGGAGGTGGATGTGGGTTGGTAACAGGCCCACTGCAGCAATACCAAAGTGTGTATTGCAAATGAGGGCACTAAAAATTCCTGTTTGATTCTAAGTGGTCATCTGTCACAGAAATGAAGCGCTGCTCCAGTGTATGTATACGCATATTTATATCCTCACTTGCACACCCGTAAGCCTGTCCACACTTGCAATTGCACAAAGGGCAGGAGTTTAACACTTCCTCAGCTCTCTGGATTTAAATGATAAACCGGTTTTATCAGAATGAGATTTTGTTTTGTTCAAAGACACAGACAAATAGCTATCACTGCCTTTTGTTCTCCCCACTTCCAGACATTTGGGACATTTACATGCACATGCATGTGAATATTTTGTTTATGCTCAAGTCCATCACAGAAGGTATTGCAGTAGCAAACTAGGGTCTTTGATCATGATCTGGTTGAGCTAAAAACAGTTCCAAACATGAATAAAATGTTTGTTTCTTTCCCTGGAAATTTGCAGTTTAATTAAATATACGTTTCTCATTAGAGTTCTGCTTGACGTTTTCATTTTCTTTTCTAGTTAAGGAACAAAACTTTGCTTGGCCATGTTTAATTATCAGGTAAGTCATCATCGTAAACCACTACTCCTTTTATCAAATAAAGCACTATATACCTTCTCTGATATTGACAATTTCCTCTATTTATCAGATTTATAAAATTTCCATTCCACAGATAAGATGGGAACCAAGAATGTGTTGGTAGTGGCATTTGCTTTTTTAATTGTTCTCCAAAAAAAAAATCACAACTAGTAACATTTTCCAGAAGAGGTAAGTATTATTTCAGGTATATCAGACATAGATGAACTCCTGCTTTAAACCCTATGATGCAGGAGCAATATTGTGAGGTTAACTTCCAGTTTGACAAGAAGTCTTGCTCTGACTTGAGCCTAGAAGTTCTGATACCACTCTTCTGTAGTGTACATCAGACAGGGACTCTTAGGGTGTTAGGGAAAAAGTATTCAGTTATAGTCCTTGCCATGGAATTATTGTGACGGTCTGACAAAAAGTTATATGATAGCATACTAATGTAATACAGGGCTTTTTTCTTTTTTTTTCTTTTTTTTTTTGGCTTTTCCTTTGTAATAGGATAAGAAGTGTCTAAGAGGAAGATAGAATATGTGAGCTGAAATAACAAAACCAGTATGTAGTACAGAACAAATGGAGCCAATACTACACAGAACAGATAAGAGACAGCAAAAGAGAGACACATAATTCCAAGGCAAATACATATGCCCCACATAAAAAGGTTATAAAAGCAAAAGAAAGAACAAGCAACAAAAGAAAACAGTGAAAACAACCACACTCTATTCAGAGATTGAAAAAATAAAAATCAAACAAAAGAAAGCTGGCACAGCTTTACCATGCAGTAAAATAACTTTTATTGCTTTGAAGAAAGTATTTTTGTACTTACAGGAACATAAAACATCAGAAGAAATGTATAAGAATCAAGAATGCACTAATTGCATATTAGTTTGATATAAAAAAATATAGAGAATGAATGGTGTGCCTGAACAGTAGCTTGATGAAAAGTATTTAAAATTAAAATAATGCATTACAAATTCTCTGGGAGGGCTTGGAGAAGGTAATCTGCACAACCTTTGATATTAATTTTTATAATTTGCCAGCAAGACGTGACTTATCTCAAACTCCAACTGAAATACACTGACCTGAAAATTCTAAAAGAACGGGTCATTCCCCTGCACACAAACCAACAAGGGAAACATTCTCAAATTCTTTTATTTCCTTTCATCCTCTTCCCTAATTCTGGTCTAGAGAAAGGATAAAATAAAGAAGATCTAAATCAATGACATGGACATTATCACTGACATAACAAACCACTTTGTTTTTTCCAACCAACTCAAGAAGTTCTGGAAAAATATCATAAAAATAAAGCAACAACCCCCACACACTTTCCCCCATTTCTCCAGGAGGAGATCATACACAGCTAACATTTATAGCTAATAAAACTGTGTGCCACTGCAGTTGTATCATGGTTCATAATAAACACACAACAGTGGTTGTAAAAGAGATTTACAGATTAGAATTACATCACTTAAAATATGCTGTTGCTGAAAAACATTCTGGACACACTACTGATACAGTCAGGAATGGCCATAGTGGATCAATCCTGCCATTATGTAGCAAGGGTTCATCTGTTTAAAGAACAGAATAATCTATATGTTGCAATGACTGTCAGTTTAAAACAAAATAGATATTCTTTTTCAAGAGAACATTCTTCCCCAATCAAAAAAATAGGGAAAAATGAAGTAAAATATATCCATTATTAATCAGTGCTTGCCAAATAAGGCAATTATGACATACATTGTGACCCTCAGTAGAGCTTCCTTGAACATAGATACATTAAATTTCCCCTTTTTGTTGCTTGATTTGGAGTTCAGCAGTTGTATGAGCAACTTAAGTCAAACTCCACCATTTTTATAAGTCAAGTCTGTTTTTTTTCTTACATGCTACTAATGAAAATCAGGAATTTATGGCAACTATGAATTATGTTAGTCTGCTGCCCTGAAAATTGCACACTTAAATTCAGTTTCAAGAGAACTACATATAGGTATATATTCTCCATCTAGCAATGGTGACCTATCTAGGCTTTCAGAAAGAGCTTTAAAATTTATCTCTAAAATAATAAGTAGTAGCTAAATTTTTTCAGGTATTAAAAATGATCATGTATAATGATGTGCTCCGGTGCTTTCACTCACTCATTCACTCACTTTTACTTCACCATAAAGCAGATTAGGCCATTTGAGCACACAATTCTAATCTTCCACTCAGAGTACTAACAAAGTTGCAAACATACTGTAGTTCAAAGGGCACAGATCTTTTCAGAAAGATCTGCTGACTCAGTGATGCAGAAATAATTAAAAAGCATCTGTGATCCTTCAAGAAGTATCTCAAGAGAACCAGTAATCGCAGCATCCTGCAAACCTGGGGGACAAAATCACAACCAAAAGCAGAGTAACAGTAAGCATTTAAATCTCAAGATATTCCAGATGGACTTCTTCTTGTGTTATGTCATATCTCAAAAAACACGAAGGATTTGCTTTTTAACTCAGGTATGTTTATTTTGATCTAAACCTGCCTACAGAACTTTGGACTTCAAAAGAAAGAAGCGTTCTCTGATAGGGAAAAAAAAAAAGCACCTAAATTCAAGATTTGAAGCGAAATGGAAAAACAGTTTGTTAAACACCAACAACTCCATATAGCAATTAAAAAAAAAAATCGAAAAAGAAAATTTGTATTACATTGCCAAAAATTATGAATATGTAAATCTGCAAGAAATGCACCAAACATTCCCAGAAGCAACAGATATGAACCCAAATGCATTTCTCTTTTGTTAAGCCTTTAAGGGACACAAGATTACCTACAGGAAGTCATCTTAAAGAGTTCTCCACTATCACTCCCATTATTCTGACAAAAATCTCTCCCCAGCTGATTTGGTTCATAGCTGTTTTCAGCCTTCCAAAACTGACTACTCCAAAAGCATGTATTTAAGTGGTGTGTTTAGTTTCTGGGCTTAGCTTTGTACTTTCTTTGTGCTACTACCTAGTGTAAAGTAGCTTTACAGAAAGTATATTTATGTATATAAATATATATACATACCATGCTGAATGATGCTTGACATACCATTCCTATTGTCACAGACTGTAAAAATAAATGAAGTTCGAAAGTACCTGTGGAGGTCAACACTATGGAAGAAGCTAACAGAGACTGTGTGCATGCAGACACACTTCGAGAAGCCAGAAAACCCCGAAGAAGTGATTGTACTGGTGATGCCTGTGAACCTGAACCAGTGTGATCTTGAAAGCACAATTTCTTCATTATTTAGAAATACGGTTAAAAGAAAAGATTTTCAGTAGTAGCCAGCAATGCTCAAAGTTTAATGGGATGGCAGTCAGTTCATTAATTACCACTTCCAAAAACAGGCAATTCATCTTTCTGTTTCTCAGAGAAGGTCACTAAAAAATTACAAGGAGAAATGTGGGATTCCAG
The DNA here is from genome assembly GCF_964237585.1 of Gallinula chloropus. NCBI lineage: Eukaryota > Metazoa > Chordata > Aves > Gruiformes > Rallidae > Gallinula > Gallinula chloropus. The sequence goes on along the minus strand of NC_140088.1, from coordinate 68,489,841 downwards.
TGTACACACTCATGAAAAAGCAACCATCAGATGGAGAAAATCCTGACCCAAATATCAACACCTACTGAATAGTTTGACCATGAGAGAGAGAGTGCCACAAACTCCACAAATAGAGAAGCACTGTATGTAAATAATGATTTGAATGCATGTAAGCTGTGTGCCAATTAGAAGGAAGGAAAACCACCTCTGCATATTGAAACAAAAACAACAAAAAAGGGAAGGAATAAATATCATTACCTAAAAGAAGCACAAGAACGTAGTGATGCCAAGAGTAAAGGAAGATTTCTAAATCATAAAATGTCAATGCATTAGCAGAATGCGTCTTACCAATTCTCCTGTTAAAAGGATGTTGAAAAAACCTCACCTGTTATCAAATGTTTCAAGAACTTGATTAGGGTGGATAAGGGGAGGAAAAGGAAAGTATAATCTCACATTCAATGCCCACCTCCACACAGAGATAGAGATATAAATTTAGGCCATCACAGAGATGCAGTAGGAAACATTAGAGTTTTAAAAAGATGCTAAAGGTCAATCCATTCAAGAAATTTATGGAAAATTTGATAATACTGAACTACCCAAACCAATCCTTCACATTCGGGTCAAATTTCAATTATTGAGAGACCTTTATGTCAGCGGAAAATAATTCCCAGCATTGGTAGCATATGCTCTGTCAACATAAATCACAAACACTGGATATAGATGCATCCATCTGCACTTCTCAGGTCTGTAGCTAGAAATCCTTGCATGTACCTTACTCTGCTTACACAGCTTAAGGAATGTCCTTGATCCTCCTGCCTGACCATGTTAGCTTTACTCAGTCTCTGGACATTTGACCACAGTTTTGTTCTGCAGAACCTCTTACTTCTCTCCAATGGGATCATGAAACTTTTTCTTCAGGTCTGAATATTGACTGTTTTTTAGAGATATTTAGCCCCTCTAATTATCTAATGTGTATAAAGCTAATGGTAAGAAACTTTCTTGCTTTCTTTTCCTATCCTGTACAGTTTTACTTCATGAAGGAATGGGAAAAGATGGATACAGAAATTCATGCAGAGGTTTTAGTATGTATAACATTTAAATAACATGTACTAAAATAAATCATATAGAAAAATTACTACAGATGCAGAGAAGGGTTTTTTTCTGATTTAAGATTAATGCTGAATGTGCTTTAACTGGAAGTATTAGAAACACACCCCAGGAAATACACTGCGTGGGCATGTCACAACCCTCGATTATCACACCCGGCTAAAGAGTATATGCTGCACATTGGAGCGATTGTGAAGAGAGTCAGATTAATTTTCTGTATAAAGGAAAGCAGCCTGGAGGTTTCTTTGGCATCCAATGCTAAAAAAAGCCCACCTGACAATCAGAGCAGTCGCAGGGCTACTATGCCACTTAAAGACCTCGAGTCACGCCTTACACCACAGACATGAGAAGTCCCATAGCCACTCTCTTTAGGGGATCTTTTAATGGTGAAGTGGAGGTCTCCTGGCTGCAGTACTAGCTTTCACTCTAATGTCAGCTGGTGATGGAATGGGAAGCAGCAGCAACAGGGGAGAATGAAAGCTATAGCCCACGCGACTGACCTTTCGGGTAAGTGTTTGACAAGAGCCATCATATTACTTATGGGAAATACCGGTGGTGTCCTGGTATGAAAATGTACAAAGGGCTTCCACAATAAATGTCAATTAGAAAGCCACATCTGTCACATGTGTCCATTTTTTCTCTCATTTCTAGATAATTTAATGACTGGCATCAAAGAAAGGAAATACACTCATCACAAATTTTGCATTAGAGAAAAAAAGCACATTCCCACTAGAATCATAATTACGATAGAGGAAATACTCAGGACATCAGCTATTAAAATCTGAACATCCTTGATGCATAGCAAATGGCAACTGATCGTCACAACATGCTGCTTCTCAGCAACACTCAGAATTTCTGCCCAATATTCACAGAAACTACAATGATGCCCTGCAACATGTGACACTGTAAGGCTTCCCTCTAAAACCATTAGCTAAATCTATTATTAAAATTAATAGATGGAAAAGATCCAGAGAAAATGTTCAGAGTTCCACAGGCCTTCGCAGTCCAAACTTCAACATTAAATAACAGAGACAGGAGAAGTGTAGAGGAAAGCTATGCAATTGTGGCAGACTTCCCTTAACATCCCTTGCAGGCCAAGGTGCAAAATTATCTCTTAACTTTAACTGGTTTAGACAGTTCAAATCTAAAATCCAGTGCAACTGAGCACCACAGCCTAACTTTGGCTGCATAAACCAAAAAGGTATTGAACTCTGAAGAAGTCAGGCTTGCACAACACAACGCAGAGTAGGTCCTTGAACATGTTAAAATGAAGATGCAGCAAGCTTTCTTACTTGCTAAGAACTGCAAACCGTTTGCCAGTGAAAGCTTATCTTTGATGGGATTTTCATACTTTGTTAAAGAGTCTTACCAAAACAAACATATTCCTACAAAAAATCCAGCCCTGAGGAACAGCGCTGGAGGTGTCAGTCCTGTTCAGCGGTGAGCGTTACAACCTGTAGGAAAGCAGAGCTCCAGGCTAGCTCAAGTCTGACTGCATTTTCTCAGACTGAAGCCTGAAGGCTTCAGAAGTTCCTTCCCTAAATCCCTGTTGATAGCCAAAAGTGGATTCCAGTGCTGAGGGTGTCTGAAGCGTTACCTTTGGTTATTGTTAACAACACATGATGTGCTAGATTTTTTGTTTTGTCCAATATATTTTCTACTTGGGAAATAAAAATATTGTATAATCAAGGTACCCTTGATCGAAAGTTCTAGACTGGCCTTTCAAGGTATGAGCTCTGTATTTTATTTATGGATATGGCTTTGTCTTTTATTACTACTACGTGATAAAGTTTGGAATATTCATAGGGAGTTCTTTATCTAGGAGAAGAAAAATAAAATTCTATTTCAGTTTTACATGGACAGAGAATTGCATAGAAACTGTTTTTTCCGCTGGAGTGATCTGCTGTAGGAGTTAGCCATATGCTTTAAATGTGACTGACATGTCTCTGAATTTAATGTGTCACCTGCTGAGTTTGGGATCTGCTGTCTATCTCTCAATGTGTAAAAAATGAATTGCTTCAAAATGATTTATTGCCAGCAAAATAGAATGTGAAAACAACAATAGAAACAGTGCTGTAAAGGCATCCTATATTTAACAGAACTCTTTGATGAGTAAATTATTTTACAAATGCAATCAAACATTCTTATTATGCAACACACAGCCTTGACAAACCTATCACACAGTGCACTATCTGGCTTCCTGATTCATTAGGAGCTAATGCCACTAAGAATATGGAAAAACGTAGCGTTAAATCCCTTGGTTCCATTACAGATTGTAACTCCTTGCAAAAAATGCAGGGTTATAATTTCACTACCAATCTGTGAAATTAATCTATTTGATTTTACTTTTATACTTTTTCTTCCTCTCTAGTGAAGTACCTATGGAAGCACCTTTAATAAAAAAAAATGCTATTTCTTTCTACAAACTGGCGGCTTGCTTTACAGACCTCACCTCTGTACATGCTTGCAAAAACTTGATACAAAAATAGCAATAAATACTGGAAGTTAAAGCTCGAATTCATCAAAAAGTTTAAATATAAATACAATTAAGCATGTGAATAGTTTTAACACACAAACAGGACAACTATGCTTAAGGCAGGCTTAAAAGAAAGTATATTGCATTACGCATTAAATCTCACTCAGCTCCTAAAAGCAACAATCCAGTAAAATTCCATAAACTGTATTTCACATCCTTTAAAAACAGAGTGCTTACCTCATTTCCAAACTTGCCAGAACCATTACTAGAACACAAACAGAAGATACTGAAATAAAACTACTGGCTTTGTTTCTTGTCAAGTATCTTAACACCAGTGATGAAAACAAGTGCTACATAATTATCAGGTGTTGGCTGCCAACAAAAACCAATTCGGTTACTTGTTTCTGAGGTCAAATCCCTAAATTGTTAAATGCATCAAGCTTATAGCCAGCATTGCCATTGGGCCCCCACCTTTCCCTCCAGGTGTCTAATGTCTCATATTTGGGGTGATAATCTCAAAGATTAGCAAAATGTGGTTGGGCCTATAAGAAATCCTGAAAGTTACAAACAATCAAACAAAAATCAGAATAGCATTGAGTTGACTGTTTGTTTTTTTTTCTTCTAGTAATTGCCAATGCTTACTTTTTGTTTTCTTCTGGTAATTACTAATGATGGGGGTGGGTACAAGCACTTCCTCTGTGTAAGGCTGATTTTGCCTGAAATGGTTTGTTGCTGTTTGGTTTTACAAGAAACTGAAGTAGTGAATGTGAATGACAGTGGTAGCTTGCCAAGTCATGGTAGGTTATTTTAAACATTGACAACATCCAGCTTCTTGCCAGCACTTAAATTTATCCGCTGCCTTTCAACATATACTTTTCCCTGTTTTGTGATCATTACCACACTACTCTACCTGCAGAGCAATTCCGACAATTTAATGACTATTAGTCACAGAAACAGGACCAGGAGGGAGGAAGGGGCAGGCAAGGATCTACCTTCTGTAGTGTTTCTCTGTTTTTTGAATATGTGCAGAGGTTAGGAGGGAGCGAGCTGCTAGGGTTTTATTGACTGGTTGTGATACTCATGAAATCAGTAACTCTTGTTGATAAATAGATACTGCTTATGCCCTCAGACTTGACTGTTCAGTGTTGAACTGAAAGTTACCTGGTTTTAATTGGACCTTAGGTACTACCCAGAGTAGCCCACCCAGTCACAGATTATTCATAACTCTCCTAAGCAGAAGCATGGGCTTAAAAGTACAGCTGATTTGCAAACACATTTCTACGTAACACAGAAAGGAAGTTCTCAGTGAATGTATTGAGCAGTGTGCCTGATTTGCATGCAACTTCAACATTAACATCAACATTAGGGCCAGAAAGATGATCAGAGAGCTGGAGCACCTCCCCTTTGAAGACAGGCTGAGAGACTTGGGATTGTTCTGTCTGAAGAAGAGAAGGCTCCAAGGAGACCTAATAACTGTCTACCAATACTTAAAGGGGTCCCAAAGGAAAGTGGGAGAGGGACTGTTCATCGGGGAGTGTAGTGATAGGACAAAGGGTAATGGCTTCAAGATGAAAGACGGTGTGTTTAGATGTCAGGAAGAAATTCTTTACTATGAGTGTGGTGAGTCACTGGAACAGGTTGCCCAGAGAGGCTGTGGAAGTCCCATCCCTGGGAGTATATAAGGCCAGGTTGGATGAGGCTTTGGGCAACCTGGTCTAGTGAGGGTGTCCCTGCCCATGGCAGGGGGTTGGAACCAGATGATCTTTGAGGTCCCTTCCAACCAAAAGCATTCTATGAACTTCAGGAAATTTGCTGTTCACATCTATACTGGTGAGGATTTTCCTTTCACTTTTATACACCAAAGGAGAAAGACTGTTCTCAGTCTCCCTCTATTTGTGATTGTGAAGGAATTTCTTAGCAGAATGACAACATGATATTTGTGATGCTGAATGTATTATCTTAAAGGTGCAAAGAAGTCTACCATCATGTTTGATGAAACACGAAACAAACTCATTGGATTTATTATTTTTTTCTTTTTATTAAGTATATGTCACCAAATTGCTCTGAGGATAATAAGCACAGGTCATTGCAGTCTTGTTAGCGCATGACTTGTTAGTGCTCAATCCCTTTTCCCTCCCCACTTGAGCTGCGAGCAGAACTTTGTGCTTCTTGCACCCAGCTCCAGCTGCTGGCAGTACAGACAGGATGCTCAGCGTAAAATCCTAAACTTAATATTCAGAGATAAATTTAACACATGCAACCCATGAAATGTGAAGTTTGGAGTGAATTTCACCTTCTCTCATTAAAAAGGAGAGGGACTGGAGAAAGCACAGAAGATTTCTTTCCAAAAAACCTGAATGTAATACATACATATATGTCTATTAAAAAAATCCAAGCCAACCAAAAAAGCAACCTAATCCAAGTGGCTCATGACTGCAGTGAGCACTGCAGCACTGCACACACACAGCAGCAGTAGCTATCCCATCCCATATCACTAGCTTTATTGCTGTAGAGAAATGGCAAAAGGACTGTAGGATCCACACACACAAGTCTGTACACGTCATTGCTAAGTGACGTGAATTATGCATAGACACTTATAGACAGCACTATTGTACTAAAACAACACTTCTATAGCTGATTTGTTTCTTGAAATACAGGAATTACAGATTAAATATAGGATTTGAAATCAAGATTTTAGCTGGAAAAAGTATATATATATATATATCTCCTGCATTCTGTGCTATGGGTAAGTCTCCAGAGCTGGCTATTACAGTTATGATCTTCACAGCAATTGCAGTTTTGCCATTTCCCTTCTTTGCTGCACTGTCTGGCTCTGAAGTCAAAACCTTTCATTTAGCTCTATTTTTTTAGCTATTTCAACAAATAGAAAACTGAAAAAAAAATGTCTATAATGCCCTCAGAGGAGTTTTTTTTTTGTCTGGACAGAAAAGTCTTTTGTTTACAACTGAGAGGGGACAGCATGCTCTATCAAGGGTATCAAAGCACTGAAGTTTTAAAGGTCTGAAACAACTACTGTGTTTTTACCTTCTTTCAGTAACCAGGCTGTACTAATGCAGCACTTTCAGTTCATGGAAATCTTGAAAATGCATTGAGTATTCACATGAAATTACCAGTAGCAGATTAATGGTTTTTCATAGCTATCAACAGAATAAAGTCCCAAATAAATGTATCATTATATGTATGTTTATAAGCACTAATCTTACAAAGAACTTTCATGTTCAAGTAAGATGCAACTTCTTCACAGGATCTATAACATAACATTATTTTAAACAATAATTAAAATTTTCTACAATTACTTAAGAACAAGCTTTGTTGGATGCAAAAATGACGACATATAGAAATAGGTGAACAGGTTAAGTTCCATCCATGCACCTATCTTTCAATATGTAAACAGACAGGTAGGTATACCACAGGGAGTCAGATTCAATCAGACTGCAATCAGTTACATGATGAGGAAAACATAAATGTCATCTCCTCATATTAAAAAATGTGTACTAGAGCTAGAATAATTAGAGCTATGTATTTTGAGGTCATACAAGTAAAAAAAAAAAGTGTTTCCAGCTTTGTTTTGGGGAGAGGCTGCCAACTTAACTATTAATGTATTTGTGAGAAAAGGAAATAATAAAAAAAAAGCACATAAAATTACCTCTTGCATCTCCCTGATGGCATGCTGAACCCTGAGCCCATTCCACCTTCCTTGTTGGGGGGAGTTGTCTCAGGTGAGTGCCTGGAAGCAGCAAGAGCAGGGCTGCTCCCTAAAGGGAAGGGAGCCCAGAGCAGAGGGCATCCCATGCCTGGCAGGGTATGCCACTTCAGCCAGGGTACACCCCACCATACCCAAGCAAGGCAAGCAGGGCTGTCCTAGAGATGGCAGGCAGGTCCCACCAAGAGTCCAGATCATAAAGCAATGTCATGGTGAAAAGAAATGTGTGCAGACAAGACAGAAAGCCAGTCCCCAGGATGAGCTCTGGCTCAAGGTGTGATCCAGCACACACAGGGAACAACTCAGAAAAGACCAACAGCCCCAGGCTGAGCTCAAGGAAAGTTCAGGGCCATGGGTGTGGGGGGACCCAGGTGAGACTAGTCAGGACCATTAAGGCTTAGTAGCGCACTCAAACTCAAGGCTTCACTGGGTAGAAGAGCTATATGCCTTTAAAACCCTGCTCTTGCCAAGCACCAAGCTTGACTGAGTTCAAGAAGTGTCTGGACGATGCCCTCAGTCCTGTGCTCTGACTTGTCTGGTCCTGTGTGGGGCCAGGAGTTGGACTCAATGATCCTTATGGATCCCTTCCAACTCAGGAGATTCTAAGATTTAATATTATTATTCTGGAATATGCTGAATCCTTTTCTTTATAGGACCTAATATTTTTGTGCAGAAGGAGAATGAGAACTGTACACTCGGTTTTTGCCATGGTGGCTGCAGATAACTTGTGGGTGGTTATTCTGGCAAAGGAAAACGTGTTTTGTTAGATACCTAAACTAAGGCATTCTATTAAATCTACCCACCCAATGATGGAGGGTAGAGATAGAAAAATGTATTAATTCTTTTATTCCAAATTTGGATATAAAATCATGGAGGTAGTAAGCCATAACATTACCATGTTAATATATTTCATATAGTCCCATAGGGCGATTTTGTATATTTTCTAGAAAAAAGATTGAGCAAGATACCATTCTTTGACTAGTGAATAAGGAAATATCAAAGCAGAATTCCTAAAATTTTAATAACAAATTAATTTCTCTTTTAGTTCTAGCAATATTAACCATTCACATTAACTTTTCAACTATTGATTCAAGGAGGAACAAGAAATTTCTTGTGTTTCTTTACAGAAGTAAACCACATTAATGCTCTATCACTTAAATACTCTCAAAAAAATATGAGATTAAATTCATGAAACCAATAAATTAGAAAATATGTGAGGTATTTATTGATAAACAGCAATAACAGTAATGCTTCAAGATGACATGCTTTTATATGTAGTTTAATAGGCATATGATTTCTAATAAATGTTTTGAGGTCTAATCATAACCATGCCAGATGCTGGATTGTACAGGCAAAGGTTGGTTTGAATGTGCTGTCATGTTAGACTACTTGCCAATATTAAACAGACTGTGACTACTATCTGTGCATTTGTCTCTCTCTCTAGGGCATTTTTAAGAATTTTTTAATTAGCTTTTGTTTCCAAGCAGTGCTTTCATTTTTCTTGATAAAGCTTTTGTTTTTCCAGGTTTTATTGAATTCAGATTAGGTTCTACATTTCCTATAGTCATTACAATAAGAATATGAACCTTTTAATAATATATGAAAATCAGCAATGACAAGTTTCTTACAGTGTTTTCAAATCCGGTTAAAAATGAGGTCATTTAATGGTTACATTCTTTTATTGTTTTAATTTTGGCACTATCTTGTAGAAACAGTGTTTCTCATTAGAAAATTCAAAAAATAATAGGACTCTATGAAAAATGAATGAGAGGTTGAGCCTTCATGACAGAAAGTGTACTCTATAACATAGCTGCTAATCTTCACCCAGTTACTCAACTTTTCATGGTCAAGATAAAAGGCACTTGTCAAAGATTTGTCAGTATTTATCCTTTGCTGTATTTGTCTCTAGTTGGGGGCAAATACAGATATGCTGGGTTATGGTAAGAGTAAGCATATTCCACACACTGCCAAGAAGATGTGATTTGAGGTATCACCAGAATAGTTTAGTGTGATTTCTATCTTCTCTGCACTCCAAGAGCCTTTGTGATTCTCTGAGTCTACTGTGTAAGCTTTGAAATTCTAGATGCCCTTGTCTGCCAGTCTGTACCTATTTTCTTTATTTGTTATATCCAGTTTTTCCAATTGACTCCAGTTCTTGAGGGCCACAACTTCAATGACACAGGTTTTAACCTATTGTTTTGTACAGTCAGATTTAAGTCAGTAGTTATGAACCAAGGTGATTTTCAACAACTGAAAGACACCAAGCAATAGTCATTTACCTTTACAGATATTAATAGTAGGTTTACCAAGCAGCAATATTTACTATTGCCTTATAAAAAATGATGTTTATTAATGACATCTCATCACCTTTCTCAGCAGGGTTCCTCATCCTATTTTGCCATAATGACTCAGCCAGCATCATGACTGTTATTATTCACTACAGTACTCCACTGAAGCAATAAAGAACGAAATGTATATTTTAAAGACACTCATTTTCCCCTAAATGCGTGAATTAGGTTGCAGACTGGTGTTCTGAGAATTGAGTTATGTCCTAAAGCAACAAATGCTTCTGAAGAAGTGCATCATTGCCTGGAAATCGAGCTCTGATTAGCCTGTGAGTTTTCTAATACAGGCTCCTGATTTTCTGCAACTGTAGCTGCTGCTGGATTTTGCATTCTGGCATGGGGATTCTTTCTGTTGCCTGAGAGAATGATGAATAGTTGTCTGAATAGCTCCGAGCACATACTTATTTCCTCTTCAATAAGAACAACAGTCAATATCATTTAGGCACAGGAAAGCATCACTACAACACAACAAATCCAAGGAATGCTTTCTTTTTTACTGCTGATTCTAGCTACTAAATTGTAGCTCTTTCACAAGCTTATTTGCATTGCTGCTGTGCTCCAATGAACAGGTATTGCTAAAAAGAGATGAGCCTTCAAACCCCCTGATATAATAAAGCATGAATTCAAAACCAGGCACAGTACATAAAATACCTGTGAAACTGCAGCAGTCCTAAAACTTTTCTCTCACTACAATTTGAATCTTGTTTTAATGACAACAACCCAAAAGTGACACCAGCAGAATTCAGTGCATGTAAGAAATAGTTAAAAGAATTCAGTGCAGGCAGTACTTGGTTAAAAGCTGTTTATGGCTTTTATTGGGGGAATGGGGTGAGAAGAAAAGAAGAAAAGAAAACGAAAGACTACTGGAACTGAGAAGGTTGCACATCTCAGCTCTTTTGACAAATTTCATTACTTTAAATTTCTATTTGTCTGGAGAAATAGTTTTAAACTGGTCAACCATCCTGGTTTCACATTTTCAAGAGGATATTCTGGAAGGATAACTAATTAGACATGAAAATTCTTGAAAGAGAATAAAATGAGAAGGAAAAAGTTTGAAATGAAAATTAAATACTTTACAATGGCCTAAATGAAACATCTCTATTTTAACTTAAAGAAGTCTGTGAGATGACTTTCTACAGGCAAAAACCCCTTAACATTTCTTAACATTTCTTGAAGACTCCATATCACTAAATGTATGTTACTTAGAAATGTGCTTATTGCCTTGCATGACATTGTAAAGGTTCACTGTGTTCTTCAATCACAGCACATTAGTAAAGCTTTCTTCCTAGTCACGTAAATCCTGATCCCATGGTCACTGGAGTCTAGGGAAGATCCCATGGCTGAAGGGATTAATCAAACCCAGAATACTGTATAGAGCACTCCAAAGCATGAAGGTATGGTGTAGCTTTGTATGATACAGCAGTAACTGTGTGTTTGCTCTTAAATTACCTAATGTGTAAACTGGACACATTTTCTAAATATAGTCACAGTTACACCACAAGTAAATTCAGTACTGTGAGTATCAAGCAATTACAAAGTTCAGCTTCAAACTTGGTATTTTTCTGACCTTTCTAGGGTTGGAAGTCACTAGCCAATGCCTCAAGTTCTTTACAGTTCATGATCAGGCGTATTACCAATAAATTGAGAAAAAATATAATCTTAATCACTACAGCCATTAAAGTGTAGGTGTGACATGGCATGCAGTTGCCCTCCATGTAGCCACAGCCTATGAAAGCTCTACGCTGCTCAGTACCTTCTTGCATGATGCATGGGCATTTCAACCACCTTTGCCCACCTGGAGTGGAGACAAGAGCCTATCGCTTTCATCCAGTGCAACGTTCATATTCGCAAAAGAATCAGTTTTAAAATGATGCTAGATCTAGAATACCGCTGTAGAAGGGATGGTGTGCAGAACGGCAATCAGATGCAAAAAGCTTTGCCTAGGAGCCTCCTCAGCCTGCACAGGATTAAGCCCTGTCTCTTCACTCTCTGCTATTCAAGCCATGCCCCAGATAGGCTCAGCCATGGTTTCCTCAGCCTACAGCCCCCTTCCTGATTTTTAGAGCAGGGCAGCTCTGCCTGGGCTGGGCTGAGCCCACACAGCCCAGCAGCACGAACAGCATCCTATTGCCTACTCTAGCAACTAACAGATAAACATGCAAAAAGACCAAGAGTATTTACATACCTGCCAAGACTTTCAGGGCTCTGCCTCCTGTGCAGAACCGCACAATAACTAGGGACAAGTGAATAATGTGTACATTTTCTGTCAATATTGATTTGAATTTTTAAATGAACCCACTCTGGCTGTTGTTGCAACTGTGTAGCTGTCACTGCAGCCAGTGGACCCTCAAGCAAAGGGAAAAGACAAAAAGATTAACTATGTCTGATTCCCCCATCCATTAAAATGAGGCAGACTGGAAACAAAGTTGTTTTTCACAGCAACTCTGTGTCCTTTGTATGCTAAAAATTACCTGTAATTTCACTGGTCACTGATATTCTGTTGTCAGAATATTGTTAAACTACTGCTGTTTATATCTTGGTATTTAGCAGTTATTAACTAAACATATATTCTCATACAGATGCTTTTCTAAACAGCAAAAAAAGAAAAAAAAATAAGAAAGGAAGGATCAGATGCCTAAAATCCTAATTTTAAAACCAGTTTATTGGTAAACTAATTAGCATGAGTTTCAATTTGGGAGTCAGCATCCCTACAGTTTGGGATCTAAGGGAAGATGGCAGTTTTCAGCTATAAGTCAGTACAGAGCAGCTGAGAAACAGAGCCCTTCAGCAGGGGTGCAGGAAGTGGCTTCTGAGCATCTGGGAACCTGCCGGCTGCACACTGCCAAAACAACGCTCCTTTGTCAGGACACATTCATCTTTTCCTTTCCCATTCCCCTGCACAGCCAGGCAGTGTGCTGGATGCTGTATGAAGGGTTGCAAGTAGCAAAGCTGAAGTCCTGCATGGTGCATACTCCTTGCTTTCCCTCCTGGAAGGCAGGCAGAGCACTGGGTATGGCAGGAGGGTGATGAATCCCAGCCCCAGCCTTCCCAGTGCTGCCCCTTACACAAGGGATAGCTGGGCAGTGGGAAAGTCTGTTTCTTCAGAAGTGCACAGCACTGCTGGCTAAAGGCCAGGCAGAGCTCAGCAGGGCAGGTGCTTCTTTTTTAGGTCAAATCTTTTCAGGCTTTTTTTGTTTTCTGTTGGAAAGCTCTCCCGCATGCATATCTAGTGCAGCATTTCAAAAGCAGTCTGCGAGAAGAAAATACGCTCTTGACATGAAGCAAACTTTACAGTACCCTTTGATATGTCAAATTATATCAGTGAGTATCAACAATATTCTCCAAAATACAGCATGTTTTTAATACTTAAAGTTCTTGGCAGAAGTGTGCCAAAGTTGCTATACACAACTTGCTAAAAAATAAAAGTAGTTTTGTGGATGTTTTTCCAGGTCTGTCAAGTTTCCTGGCAAATTACCTGTGTATGTGAGTTGTTAGGTTATTGAAAGGAAAACACACTCAGCAAACTTAAATCAGTAAGTGATCTAAAAGACAGAGCAATTATTTTCTCTAAGGACAGAAGAAGAAAAGTCTAAGGAAAAGTCTTATTTAATTCCTCCTCCCAGAGGGACATGGATTGGTCAGGAAGGTGAGCTGGTACAGATACTCTGAATTATCTCAATACTAATCCCAGGCAAATTGCCATGATTTGCTAAGTTTCTCTTACAGAGCCTGTCTGTAAAAATGATGTCATGGTATCCACTATTCAGTGCCAGGATTTGTATTAACATTGATTCACCCTTGACGCTAGAAAAAGTAGTGAAAAATATTGAGTTCCTTGTGATGATTTTCTCAAGGGTTCATTACTTGTTGCTTGACTGGTTGCCACCAAATGATCCTTCATTTGATCGTTCTATTTATTATAAAATGATCGACAAGACAGAAAGCAGAAGAATGGCACCCTTGTTCACCTATTTCCTCTTCAACCACAGTGGTCAATACCCTCTGTCAAAAGGCAGTGGTGGCAGTGACAAGTCAATTGAGCTATTTTAAAATTTTTTAGACAACACCTACTTAGTTTAAGATGAAAGGGAGTCTGTGATCCTCTGATTTCCTATAGTTTTTTTTTTTTCTTACTAATGAATACATTTGCACTAGAAAGATTAATGGATTATGTTTTGACACATAATGAAAAGAACTCTCACAGTACAGAATTATTGAGCTCATCAAGCAACAGTAAAATTTAATTAGTACCTGGGATGTCTAAAATGTAGAACTCTGATTCGTATGTAAAAAAAAATAAATCCAAAAAGCCCCATTGCCGAGCAAGCCCTTACAAAAGTGCATATGACACAGCTGATTTCCAATGCAGTGAATTAGAGAACTCTCTCAAACTCATGCACTGAGCTAATCACAGACAAGTTTCATCGACTGTGGACAACCATTTTTCTATAAAATGGAAAAAAAACAAGTGCATCTCCTCCTGACAAGTCTCAGTGCAACAGAGCCTAAAGCCCATCCTCCTATATGATACAGACCCAATGATAACCCGCCCTTCAGACTTTCTAAAGATGTAAATCACTAAGAAAGAAAAGTGCAAATTTTTTTTAATGCACTCTACAACGGTGTATATGGATTGCTGGCATGCAAAACAGTACTGTGAGAATAGGCAGGGTCAAAATGCAACACATCGATACAGTTCAGCTGAGAACAGAGGGACTATGCTCATTTACTCCACTTGTGAATTTGGTCTCTGCAATATATTAACCTAAGGCTGTTTCAAACCTCCAGTCAGAAATTCAAGATCAATTTGCAGGTTTTGTCCTGTTCCATATTATGGGAAAGTCTTGCTACCCTTTTGTGAACTCAGGGTTGTTGGTTTTCTTTCTTATTGCTACTTTTATTTGTTATCATACTTTCTGATTTATTTCATCCAGAAACAGGAGTACAAAAAGACCTCAACATAGGCTGTTGCATCAATGGTTCTGGCCTAAATGGAATTAGGAAGTGATAGGATCTTGGCACAAATTCAATTTCAGCTCTCTCCAGTTGCCAGGTCAGCATCGAGGACTTCCCAATTTTGTTGTGTCTCTCTGCATGCCACAGAGGAAAGCAAAGGGGCCTAAGAGAGACAGAATTTCATCAGGGGACACAGAACCACACCTGCACACTGTGCTGGCTTTCACCATCAGACACCCCAGAACAATGCAGATTGAATCTATCTATTGAATCAAGACTGAATCTATGGAGCTGAAGGCTTCCCAGACTTTATCCAGTTCTTCATTTCTTCATTTTGCTTTGCTCTTTTCTTGACAAGTATGTGTGGTAGTTAAATATATAGTCTTTGGTGAAATGGGTTTGCTAGTACATTCTTAAAAAGACCACAACACAGCAGAGCCAGCAAGAAACAATAATAGCATTTCCACCACTACAAGCCCTGCTACTGTCTCCCACTTATTATGAGATCAAGGCCCAAGCTAAACAGAGCTTTACATTTTTGAAACAAAGCTGAAAACATTTAGTATCCTTTCTCAGCCCCTCGATTCATGTTTCCATGCCTGGATGTTTCTAATAATTGCACTTCTACAAGTTGCTAAGAATGGCACCATACCCCCATTAACATTTGCAGAATGCTGCTCTACAACTTAGCACACAAAATGTATTCATGTGTCTGCTGCAGGGACTCACTGGAGCTGGAATATCTCTCTAATTGTGCTTGTTAGAAAGAACATTTCTTTTTATCTGTTTCAGAAAGTGGTGTGCTAGTCATTCGACAGGTTGTTAAATGTACAGTTTTGTTCCACCTCTAGGTAGATTCCTAAAATGAATAAATTACTACCAGGCTTTCTCTTCTAGGCAGCAGTACACCTACTCACGTCTCACACTTCGGACAAAAGTGAAGACTGATGCTTCCTATTACTTTTCTGTAATTATTTTCTTGTACTAATGGTACAGAATAAACAGAATAAACTTATTCCAGATTTTCCTCCCTATGTGTCAGGAACACATGGGGAAACACTTCCCTCTGATGTCCAGGGACTTGTTAGGCATCTGCAAGACACACAACTTCAGTTAAAGAAATACCTTGCTTAAAGCAACACGCTTCAGATTTACCTCTGTTGTGTTTGTGATGCACTGAGTGGGCTCAGGGCTGTTTTTTGCAGGAGAGTCAATTGTTTTTAGCATAATGTAGACACAGGGAAAGAAGCTGCTTATAAAAATGTTAGCAGGGAGCTAGAGTGTTTGAATTGATATGCGTTAATAGCTCGAGTTAACCAGGATAAAATATGCTGTGGTTACTATTTAATGCATGGAAAGGTCAAAAATCCTTTTCATGTGAAATCTGGTTTAGCCTACATCAAAACTTAGCGAGAAAGATCAAGAGTCTGATAAAAGCCTGAAGAGCTGTTAGCTGAGGCTTTAATAAAGACCTGCCTCCTGATCTTATTGTCCTGTAAATAGTGTTCATCACAGTGTGGCCTTTTACTTGGCAGGATAAGCAATGATCTTCAACATTACTTGCAAGGGCTTTTTATTTATAGACAACTCCGACTATTAGTGTCTAAAACCATCACGCACCGTGTCATATTCTTGGTAATGCATGTATGAAACTAACAGGCCCGCTGTTCAGAGAAAAGCCAGTGTGTGGTATCTGTACAAGGGCTTCCAAAAATAAGTGGCATTAGTAAAATGAATTAAAAATGCAATTAGCGTCTCTGTAGGCATATTTGGCAATGTCTGTATAAATGGAGACAGAACTGTAACCACCCATGGAAGCCGTAAGTTAAGTACAGAAAAGAGACAAAATGGGAGATTAGATGCTGTATAATGGGCAAAAGAAAAACCCAAGGGATGATTTATTTTAACAGCTGTGTTTTGTAAGTGCCATGGAGCAAGCTGTACTTACTGTAGACAGCCCTGAAGGACCTTAGGCCTTTCTGGGTGGGCCTGTCTTTTCCCATCATTCTTTTCCCCTTGTTTATTGGAAAGGCTGGATTTCACTGGAAAATCTAGACTCAAATATTTCTGTTCTCCAAAATACCAGGTACAGATTGCACCACTGGATAAAACCAGCAGTAACACAAACAACAAATACAGGCAAGTGCAAGCTGACAACAGTGTAACACAAACAACAAAATTTTTCAGTAATAAATCCAGTCAGCAAAAAGGTCTGGAGCTGTATTGCTTGACCCTGGATCATTCAGCGTTAATGAAATGTGCATACTCCAAATTTAAGAAACAGATTTATCCATTCAGGTTCACATATGAAACCCAGAATAAGAAATACATTGGTGTTCTACAGACAATGATAAATAGAGCAAGCTGCTGATAGTTCAGATCTTTCTTGGTTTTCCCCCTGTACTCCCCAGACTGCACTGGCACGTTACCCTCTCTGTCAGCAAACTGCACATGATATTCCCCAGCAGCATCAACCAGCACTTCCCAGGAGCAGTTCCGAGCCCTGACTGGGGGTTAGACATGTCCAGGGACCCATCGCAGCAGAGAGTGTGAACAAAGCCACTTGGTATTGCAGGCTAAGACAGTTTTAATAGATCTGAACTCCCCCCTCCCCCAGTTGGCTTCAGTGCCTGGAAACACTGTCATGAATGTTAAACTTACATTAATGTGTAGCCCGAGGGCTTGAATTGGGGCACTGTGAAATTTTCATACAGGCAAACAAGCAGGCAAAAACCCCAAACCAAACACACACAAAAAATTAGCTTAATATTTATTTGGCTGTAAATGAAAATCACCATGGTGCCACTTCGGTAGCATAACTGATGTGTCTTTTCCTAAATTCTGGTCACTTTGTAAAAAGAATGCCTATGTCCTCACTACACACTGAAAAGCAACAAGGCAAAGCAACACAAAGAGCTTTTTGTGATCCACCTGAAGTCTGAACAGGATCTTGCTAACTCTGACACAAATTAAAAAAACCCAGAGTGCCCTGGGCTTCTCCATCCCTCCTGCAGTGCAGGTGCCAAACGCTCTGCAGACGATGGCTTTCCTACTGTAGCTCACCAGCATGCATAAATAACATGATGTGAGTTCCCTTCAAAAAGAACTGCCTGAAGTTTTGGTAAATAAGACTCATTTCAACATTCCAAAATTTCTTGAATTGTTTCTAGCCTGCATGTGAAACCTCTTGTAGACCAAATATCAGCAAAGCAAATTATGCAGGAATGTAAAAATAAAATAATAAATAACTCTCTTTTGTAAACCCCTGTTTTACCATCCTGTGGTACTTACCTGAAGCCTAGTAACTTCAGAAATCTAATGCTTTGCACATTACTCAGCCTCTCTATTCTGTACAACAGCCAGGGCATTAAAAGCCCACTGAGGCAATGCTTGACTTCAGCCCAGCCCAGACAAACAGACACTACACATGAAGGATATTCTCATTACTAAAGAGCTATAGGCCATGTCATTGTATCACTCTATTTTAGCACTACTCATTTAAGTAGAGATGTGTTCACTCTTCTTCCCTCCTTTCATCTCCTCTTTCTGATGCATAGGAGACTGACTGATACAAGATAGTATCTTTTTTTTATTCTTTTTTTTTTTTTTTCCTTTTAGGATAACTTCAAAACACCTTCCAAGCAGGTTACTACACCTCAATTAATTCAAGTTCAGTTGATAAGCGCATTGGAGCCCAGCTAGTCTGAAAATACTGCTTAGTGAGATATATATATAGATATATATACTTTGTTTCTGATCTCTGAAGTTTTTTTCTTCAGAGACATAGACCAAAGATTTGAGTGGGCCTCAAACAGTAGTGTACCGAATAAAGGGGGTCAGTGGGAAGCATAGGTAAATTAACTACTATAGCTGGCATATGTATGGAACATAAAATGAAACAATATAAAAACAAAGTCAGAGAAGGTCAACTCGTCAGAACGAATGATCCACATGTGGCATTAATGGCTTGTGGAGAAAGAAATGGGAACATTCTGCTCCACTTAACTTAAGCAATTCTCTCTAATATTTAGAACTACCCCAATGGTATCATAAAGTGGTCATTGATTTGTGATCTAAACTCATCTCCTAGTGCCCAAAACACCACTTATTTCTTCATGTCTCCCACTCCTCAGATCCCACAGCTCAGGTCACAACTGCTTTACTTGCACTGTACTTCCTTCTGAGGGAGCACAGAGTGGGATGCCAGTTAGATGTCTGCTCTGGTGACTACACAAAATACAATGCAGTGGTGAAGGTTATAATAAATGCAACAATGAAGGGGGCAGGAGGAGGACATAAAAATGCCTTCAAACCATTGAAACTGGCATTTCTGTCAATGTCTATATGTTAATCTGGTTATTACCACATTGGGGAAAATTCTGGACAAAAGATAAAGCTTGATCACTTCATACACTCACAGGAATGGAAGCAGTAGTGTATGTTACTTCAAGTAGTAATTAAATTGAATTAAATGGTTAAAACCAGATGAAAATCACAGGACAACTGGTAAATTACAATGTCATTGTTGTATCAGTTTACTTGCTGCATCTTGCACAACATCGCTGAATTCTGAGTAGTGATCCACAAACAGAGTTGAATAAACTTGTAGCAAAACGTACTGAAACACAAAAGTGTTAACAGTATAACACAACATTTATTAATACCTCAACTATGAAATTCATTCCTTGTTCCTACAGATAAAGGTTTCTGGATAACTTTATTTCGAAGGAAAGCAACTTATCAGTGAATAAATCCTTCATGCTCCTTTTATTGGTTTCAGTCACAGCTGCTATCACATCTGACCCCGGAACCCTTTCTGTACCTACAGCAGAACATTATCTTAAATTGGATATCAAGAGATTATAGAATTATAGCTTTTGTGAATCAAGTTTAAATTGTTTGGTTTGTGGGTTTTGGTTTGCTTTTTTTTCCTGAGCTAAGTAGATCTAAGGCAAAAAAAAAAACCCCACAAACTCACAATATTCTGAAACAACAACCCTGAAAACAGCGGGAGCCACCGTGTTTAAGCAGTGCTATATTCCTTCCTTCCTGTAACTTTAGCACTGAGATGACAGTAAGAAATTTTACATATAGGCAACAGTGATATTATATTACTAAACTCCAAAGAATTCAGCAAGTATGAGGCAGACCATTCAGGGCAACACTAACAACTCCTGCCAAAGCTCACAAGCAGCCCAGGATGTGTCCCTAGGGCTAAAGAAGGTGGGAAAGGCTTTTGATGATTTCCCAGGTCTTTGATGTTAAGCCACACAGAACTGGATGTGTGTGTTCTCCTCTTCAATGTTACCCAGGAGACATGTCTTCCCTATGAACTTTGAGGGCACTTCCTGAGACCACCTTGTGTGGCACCTTCCCAAATGAAAATTAAAATTAAAGTAATGACAATGTCAGTAAGAGGAGACCACTGAAGACAAACCCAGAAATCTATATGCAAACTGGGGATCATGCTGTTCAGACAGCAATTTCGTTGGAAAAAGAAAATCCGTGTAAGCCTTTGTCAAGTCAGGTGCGATCACAGTGCGGATCAGAGGGGGGATGTCATTGTGTTACGTGGTCAACCCAGCCCAGGGCAGACACAGAGACAGTATATAAAATCATGGTTAAATAGTGATGAGCCAGACTGAAACAGTTTTAGACTCTCTCCAGACCGATACCAAAAATAAAACAGGGACTGCAGTTAATCCCAGAATTTGTCAGCTATAATCTTTCCTCTGCCTGTACTGTCCTATTTTGTTATCCCTGTTTCAGCAGGCTTACGTGAGTGATCATGTTCATCCTCTGTCTGTGCACGTGCCTGCCTGTCTGTGTTTGCATGTGTGCATTTCTAATTCACAGATCAACTTCGGCTCAGTGGGAAAGAACATGAAAAGTCTAAAGGATAAATGAAGTTACAGAAGTTTAAATACCATGGGCAGCTGCATGGAGATGGATGGTCCCTGCCCAGACAGGGGGAAGAACCCTACAGCCTGACCTCGAGATCACTGAACGTTAAGGATCCTAAAATAGAAGAAAATATTGGTACATGCCCAAGACCCTTACTACATTAAGTTTATTATGAACCATATCTGCAAAATAAAAGGAGGTTTTATTGGTCCCAGTTTCCTCAAAGCATCTTCATGCTTTTCCTCCATGGAGTAATCACAAAGAAAGTCTGATATGTACTGCTGCTTAGTATGAGGGACTGCATCTCCGGCTCAAAAGTGCAAACTGTGAACACTTACAAGAACGAGTTTTGGGGCTCTAGGGAACTATTAAAGTTTGATAAATCTCTGCCAGGGTAAGGAGGTGAATAATCTGGTCATCATTTCATTTCTTTCCTACATGATTGTTGCATTCAGACACTTGCTTTAGAGAAAAACAATTTCCCTTTCATTAAGGATTAACAAGTCCTTGCCTCACTGAAAATCCTAGAAGAATTTCCTGTGATTTCAATATCATCCAATCAATCTGAAGGATACTATCCACCTGCAAAAATGTTTACTCTTCCTTCATAAATAAATGACATAAAATTGTAGAGGAAAAAAAAATCTTGAAAGAATGATTAAGGGGTTTTTTTTCTGAACTGAGATTGTTTGATGTCAAAGACAAATTATGGTTCTTCAGGTTTAGATGACAACTATAATGCTATTGGATTATAATGATTTTTTTTTCTGTTTGAACCAGATACAGAAGCTAGCTCCGTATCAGTCAGTACAGTAAGAAGATGATCTAGCAAAAAAACACCTTGCTCTTCAGATCAATTTTTTCTACTGATGAAAGTCTATTGCAGACTTACATGCTGTACTTAAGAAGTACAATCTTGTTTTCAGAGAGATGGAATATGTTCTAGACCTACTTAGGATGCTGGGGGTTATGGCTTATGCTTGTCACGTGGGGAAACCTGGCTGTGAAGAAAGGACAGAGGCAACTAAATGAGTCAGATCCATTGCAATCTATACTTTCAGAAGGGGGAAAGCAAGATTAAAATTAGTAGTCCATTTTTAGTATCAGAATTTGTGATGCTAAATCACTTACTGCGCTGTTGCAGCTTTCCTTGCTCACCTAAGTGAGCCCACTAAGTGTCTGGGTTCTCACCAAAGTGCAGCCAGGGTAGCTCCTAACATCAGTGGGCAAGATGATGCAACAACTGCCATGCTTCAACTGAGAATTAATTTAGGATGTAACATCTTCTATTGACTACACACAAGTGTGTTGGCTACATTTCAGAGGACACGGGGTTCTAGAAAAAGCTGTTACAAATCTATCTATTAAAATGAATAAGGCTGCGCATCCCCGTGATAGGCTGAAAAGATACGAGACCATGTGATACCCCTCCCAAACTGTACCCCTTGAAAGCACAGTGTTACCCTAAATAAATATGTCCAGATTCACAGACAAGTAGGTCAGGAGTGAAATTTTCCAGGATATTTCAGAGCTAGCAGTAAGTCTGATCATCACGTGTATTCTTACTCACTCGGTCTCGGGCTGCTGTAACTGCTGCAGTGAACACAGACAGGCTACAGCGTCTCTCGCTGGCGTGGCAGCACTGGTAAAGATGAGATATTTGATTTCCAAAACCACGCAAGAGTTCTTCTAAATACCAAGTAGTTGGAATGACTAGGCCAGGTGCCAGACTGGGATCTTTGGAGATTGATGTCTTTTCCTCTCCCACAGACAGCAAGGGTTTATGCATCCGTCCCCTCCCAATGAGACACTCATTTGTCTCACCAATTGTAGCCAAGAGGCTTCTTCCAAGAGGGAGGACATAGTTCATACTCAATACACAATTGACAGTGGCCCTCTCTCTCAGATGTTCTGATGAACAAGAGCACTTGTCATGATCATGGCTCTTGATTAAAAGCAATTCAGCAATAAGAAAAAAGCTGACAGCACTAATTTGTTTCACAAAAGCCAGCCCGAAGCTTATCTTCAATTTCTGCCACACCGGGCCAGATTTAAACTGGCAACAAACCAATAAATGTCTACACTTTAAAATGCCTAAGCCACCCAACTTTATAGTGAAGAATGCATTTTTATTTGTCTGCAATTATTTATTCTTGAAAAAAGGGAAGTTACAGATTCTGAAGTGCAGTTCTTCCTCCCCTTGATCTATTTTCTACTTTCTGACAGCACAATACGTCCAAAGAAGCTCAGATAGGGAAAGAATAAAGTAAATGGCTTAGGCATTACTTTTTAAATTATTTTTTAATCTTGTCATCATGTCAGGAGTTCTAATTCCATGCCAGATGCAAAATAATTAGGTCTATGCCTGTTTGTAAGCTGGGGGATAATAGAAGAGATGACAACCCAAAGCTCTTCAGTTATAAGAAAAAGGTGGACATATCAACTCGGGGAGGGCTGGATCTATTGCTAGACTGAGTATTATTCTGGCATATTCATGTGACCTAAGGAATTTACCTTCAGCTATCAGCACAGGGTCTACATGGTTAAAAGAGGTTCAGTCAGAAAAACTAATAAAAGATGCTATAATGGAACTTGAAAACCCAAGCAAAGCAATTATCAGGTGAAAGGAAAAAAAGAAATCTCTTTCCTCTACTATAAAAAACAAAATGACACTCGCAGAATCAATTGGTACTAGAGAAATCAATCAAGGTCTCCTATAACGTTTGTCTTCATTCCCAAACTTGCACATGTAATCCCTGCAAAAGGGCCTGAAGTTTCAAGAAAATTAACTCATTTTGTTTCATTCAAGAAAACTGTTTCCCCTAAGGCTCTACCGAATCCTTTCTCTCTCCCTTTCCCTACTCTCTCATCTAGGTAGCCACTAGTTCCCCCAGCTTATTCTCTGCTGCACACATGAGATCCCCTACCCTTACTCCAAAACTAATCGCAAACAAGTTACTCCTAACAATCTCCCAGTCCATTAAGGTCATTCCTGATGTCATTAAGATAGCACTTCTTTATTACTGCCCTCAAAGCATCAGTGCTGATAAAGACAGAGCCAAAGGAGGCAGAAAGTGATTCCTGCCGTCAGCAGCGATTGGCAAGGGAACAGAATTAGACTCAGGGCACAGCTGCCTGGACTGAAATGCTGCAAACAGGAAAAGAGACTTTCTCCCCTCCTAGCTCCTGCACTGCCCAAACCTCACTGGTGTAATTAATCAGGAAAAAAAACCCCAACAAAAACCACCACAAAACTCCACCGACACTAAAAATGTCCCGCTTCAAACCAAAGAAAATTAACATGAAACATTAGTAACTTTATCTGTGTGAAGAAATTAAGTCTGATCACTCAATTAAAAATAAATCAGATAACACACTCCAAACTGATTCCAACGAATTAGTACTCGGGATTTTTCGATTAATTGCTGCCAGGCAGCCAGAAAACATGTCCTCTGTAGTGTTAATTTTTGTTCAAAAAGAAAATTACACTTCCAAGGCAAACATTTCTTGTGTCTCTAGCGCTGTTATCGGAAGTGTCTTATTACACAAGGTTAAAACAACTGGCATTTTGCACTGCCGAGACAGATCAGATGAGCGAGCGGAGTTGAGGGAGAAGAGGGAAGTGAAAAAGATGTCTCCTTATCTTGGTATTAAACCATAAAAAGCAATTGAAACTTTATCATGTAATCTTTCAAAAAAAAAAACCCCAAAAAAACCCCAGAGGAAGAATCTTTAAGAGGTGCAAATGATTTTTTTTCTCATAATAGAGAACACATGATCAGCTTGGTCAGAAAAACAAGACAGAATTTCACCAAACCTTCAAATATAGCTATAATCTGCAAACACCTATACATTCATGTCTGGCATCATTTGCTCAAGACAATAACCATCGCATTACGACTTTGCAGAAAAAATGGGAATGCTGGATTTCATGGCCACAGAGGAGACAGTGTCTGTACCTGAGGGTAGCTAGAGAGGTGGATCCAAGAGGTAATGGGATTAGCACACACCACAGCTGAGTTCCCACTGTGCAGCAAATACAGGTGCCTCCTTGCTGAGGTGCATTCATTATAATCAGTGATGGCCCTACTTAGTTAGAAAATGCCTGGTCAAAAGCAGAGGCACAAACCAGGGAAGAAAAATCTGATGATTCTGAGATAGCTATGACAACAGTGGCCTGCCTTTATGGCAGCAGAGTTTTAAGTACTTGGATCCACCTTTGTACTGACTGTTCTGGCAAGTAAAGAATTCCTCTGTCAGAGCTAAACAAAAAAATTTCTATTCTCTTTAATGACAACAACACGTTGCACTGCTATGGTGCTTTATTCTGTCCATAAAATGACTTGCAACATCAGCTAGTTGCAGAGCTTGTCCACTGGTGCACAGCCAACTCCTACAGCAGCGTGGCTGCATTGCATTAAAGGGATAATCTCTTAGCACTGCTGGTACTTCTGTCCCCAGATATATCCTCACTGTATAATCAAAACATGCAATACAATCATCACATATTTATACATCCAAGCCCACTACAGAAAAATTGATATCATAATAGATATCTATTTTATAATTGCTATACTCCTCTCCTGTCCCAGTGACAAATAATGCCTTTTACATGTACCCATTCTTCTCAATCCAATAATTCAGAATGGGCAAATGTTTTTACGAGATACACTCCTTACCTTGCAAACATACATATTTCATGCAAAGACGCACTGTGATAAACTCTCTGTACAACTGCAAACCACTCTGCACTGCACATTTTCATCAAACATCTGTTTGCAGAAATGAAGCCCTGTGGAAAGGGGTCGTGTGTGGTGCATTTGGGATTTAAGCTCCACTTGTACTGCAAGTCTCCCAAGTCTCTAAGTACAGGCAAATATCCCCAGGGCAAACAAAAGAGTACCTGGACACAGTAACTGCAAAATGATTCAAGAACCTGATGGAAAGGACTCCCTTCCCATTAATTCCTGGCACAATTATTTTCACCCTGAGGACCTAGACAGAGATTTGAAAGGTTACCACAGGTACTGGGTACCAGAAAGATCATACAGAATCCCCATGACTGCTAGTGGAGAGTCGTAGCCCTCCCAGGTTCTCAAGTTAGGAGACAGGATCTGAAAATGTGAGAGCAGATTAAAAAAAAAGAAAGGCATCCTCTCTGAAAGTTTCATTGATACTTCCAACTGATCACAATTCCTTTAATCACTGTTAGAAGGAAAAACATTTGTTAAAAAGAACATAGAGGCAAGCACTTCCCTCTCTTTATTCCCATACTTCTCCTCTGTTCCCTCTACTTATAATTTTTAGGAAGGAGAAAAGCAACTTTGTAGGAAAACTGTCATAGGCCCTCCTGGTCAAAACGAAGGAAGAAGGATGTAGAGCTCCTGCAGCAGTAATGGATTCTGAAGTCCTGACCCCAGCTCTGCCACACCTTCTATGTAGTTTGCTGCAGATTTACATTTGAGTAAGAGACAAGTGAGCTCAAATGATGAAAACAGAGAAAAAGAACAAGATTGTTCCTCTTTCACTTTGCATCTTAACTGCTACTCCAAAGTTAATGTCCCAATCTCTACAGTCTTTCAAAGCCACCAGTCTGGATGCAGTAAAGATTCCACAATTTCTCCTTATCCTCAAACACTCAGCCATCAACTCAAGCCAGCCAATCTATTCAAACCCAGTTTTACCATGTTGAACCATAATGTTTCAACACATCTAAGACACACATGCATCTACACTTCATCAGCAAGAAAAGGAAGCAAAGAAAAAAAAAATCTCTGCATTATCAAATAATAATTCTTTGAAATTAATTGAAATAACTTTAGATTTGGAAAAGACAAGCATTTACCAAAATCTGCAAAGTCTGAAAATACACGGTGTTTGCAGAAGATTGCTTTATGTATTTCATCCATTTATTTTATTCAATGAGGCACTCCAGTTAATTAAAGGGCCTAAGAAATCTCACCTGTCTCATAAACAATCACAGATAATGAAAAGCTTCAAAGCAAATTTCTTATTTCTTATGCATCATTTTCACATGCAGGACCAGTTGGAGAAAGTGGAATGCAATTCTACAGCGTTGTTTTGCTGTGTTCTGCAGCATTTTTTGGATTTTAGTTATGATGTCTTAGATTTTATATAAAACATGTGATAGGCACATTTAATCACAAAGTCATTGTAAACTTGCAGATTGTTAGCTGAGAATTAAAACACAAGAAGTGTTTCCTTATGTGATCAGACAAGTCTCCTTTATTAAAGATTTTGAATGTATTTTCTTATTTGTCATGTTGAAATCAGCCATACCAGCTTTTACTTTTCTTATCTCTAGGCCCATAGCACTGAAGGCATCATATAACATCCAGTGAAAAACATTAGCTTTGGCCAGACTATTATGTCTACATGCATGCGCTACAAGACACTAAAGTGGATCTTATCAGTTGGTAAAGAAAGAACCCCGGTGGTTCAATATTACTGGGAATGTTTTTGCAAACATTAAAGGATGCAGGGCTCAAATCAGGATCCTTAAGAATTGCAGACAGATGTTCTCCTACCTAAAAGCCAACGGAGAGACCAAATTACTGACAGATGATATCCTTGAAAGCTATAGTAAATAAGTGACAACTGTTCACCAGGCATGCAGCAACCCATGGAAAGAGGTTAACCAGTTTGCACATCAGTTGGTCTTAAGAGTACTGTCTCTAAATTCTTGTGATCAAATTCTGGTATTTCCCAGTGGAGGTAACACTACTGAACACCCAATTGCTACACTTTCCTAAAATGCTTTTGGAAGTCTACATGTTTTGTTTGATAAGGCCACTCTGACACAGAGCAGTGAGACAACCGTGCCTGCAGTTTGTGAAAAGGAGCTGAACAAAGAGGTGCTTCTTCACACACTCAGGTGCTTTCCACAATATAGGATTTCCTAAGAAGAAAAATCAAATGAAACTCAAGTTTAATTTTGCATAAACATAACACTTCTAGTATGCTTTGTATGAGAAGTGTCTTCTGGAGAGGAAAAAAAGAAAGAGTTCTTACTTAACAGCTTATTAGTTATGAGGAAATCTGAGAAGGTCAGAACCTCAGCCATGATTACTGGCTGTCTGGCCAGGCATGTTGATGCTGCAGGCTGCACTGTGGTCCCAGATAGAGATAAAACCAGTTACTGAGTTCATTTGGACATCAAAACCAATTCAGCCAGAGCAACAAAGACCTCAGCATGATCTCATTTACTTGGTCTGCCTTTGTATCTAATATGTTTGATGTTTTTTACATTATTCAAAGGAGCACCACAATAATGAGAAAATAATATCCCATAGCCTTTTTTATCCCCATGCTGACATTTTAAAGAACACATTGATAATATGACCTTATAATTACAGAACCATTAGGCCCAGTTTTGAACTTGTTACTTGGTTTCTGGTCAGGAAAACAGAGCGATTTCTGAGGCGTAATGAGCTCAATTCAGCACTTCCTTTTAAAAATAAAATATGCTGAACACAAAAACAAGGCAACAAAAGGTTGTGTTGCAAAAGGCTGGCACAAAACTTGATTCTTCTCTTCAGGAATAGACATTCAAACATGCCAAAGTACAAGTAAGTTACTCCACTATTCAAGCAACTTTGCTGTTTATTTGACTCATCTGGA
Source organism: Gallinula chloropus (assembly GCF_964237585.1). Classification (NCBI taxonomy): domain Eukaryota; kingdom Metazoa; phylum Chordata; class Aves; order Gruiformes; family Rallidae; genus Gallinula; species Gallinula chloropus. The sequence goes on along the minus strand of NC_140088.1, from coordinate 68,461,709 downwards.
AACAATAATGTGAGGGGAAACTTGGTAGGAAAAAGTGCTTTCTTTCTGTTTGTTCTTTCCACATATCCCTTCTGCCAAAAGAACAGGTGCCACTGCTTTCCCAGGTGCCGCTGAAAAGCTGGGCTCTGCAGAAATAGCACTTCCCAGGAAGGACTGTCTGAGCCTTGAGAAAGAAAATGGCTATCTGGCAGGAAGCCCTCCAAAACCAGGGGTACCAATGTGAATAATTTTAAAGGATAAAATGTAAAAAGCATACGTTGGTGTAGCTTGAGGTGAAACCCATGGCTTTAAATGTATGCTTTAGTTGTAACAATAATGCAGTTTGGTTTTAGGGCTGTGTTATGCACACACTCAGCACACTCAGCAGCAGGACAGTAATGATTGCTCCCACAGCCCATTCTGCCCAGGTGAGATTCTTGATGGATCGATAAAGGACCCCTGTAAGGCAGTCCTCGGCTTACAGAGACATCAGCAGCAGCTGACTGACAGGAATTCCCTGATGGATAACTCTGGTTCCTGCTCTATATTATGCTCAGATGTATTTATTACTGGATAGGACACTTTCTGTATATGCTTAAAATCTATTTTCATAACATAATGGTTTCATAAGACATTTTATATATATCTTAATACTGTCAACAGACCTCAGAGTTGTCATGTGGGACCAAGGGTAGCTGAATTATAATAATTCATTGGACAACAGTTCGTGGAGTCTCACCTGATCCAGGTGAAGAATCTGTCACAAAAGTGTCTGTGATGAAAGCCCCCATGACCATCTAGACAGTGAATGACCAACCTCTTAATGGCATTCCCTATATTAAGTATTAACCTTTGCAGACTATCCCAATAAATCAGATTCTTTAACTAACCCATCCGTACATGGGCATCTGTGCAGCATGCCAGCAGAGAAAAGAAATAAGCTCTGCCAGGATATGACCCAGATAGTGTATGATATGGCATAGCAGGAATTTTCCTAGTAGGGGGAGGAAGGTTATTCAGCAGTTTGAGTTTTACCTCAAGGCTTAGGAGACTTATGTTTAATTCCCTGCTGCAGCTATTTCCTTCCTATAGGATTTCTGTAAATTTTAGAGGTAATAAACCTCTAAGTACCTTTAGTAGTGGACCCTTAGTCTTCCTGTAACTCAGTTCTTCATTTGTACATTGACTATGTACATCTCTGTATCTCACAGGAGCGTTATGAAGGGCAAGTGCACTGAAGATGGTTAAGTGCCTTGATGGTGCAATGGTGAGCGCCATGTAAACATCTGGCTCAAAATCTTGTTGATGTGGTGCTTGGCTGTGTGACTAGAACAAATCCCTCCACCTTTCAGTGTCTCATCTTCAGAATTGGGACAATATTTTTCTACTCCCTTTCCAAAGTATATTAAAGCAGCATTCATTAATGCCAAGATATGACGAGAAAAATAATGATGAGCAGTTTCTGAAAGCTTATAAATAAACAAACCAAACTCTTGCAATCGGGATCTCTGATAGCTTTACTGTGAAAGGAGACTGTAGACAGACAGGGAAAATATGCCTGAGCTAAAACCCAAAGGTATTAATGGATTTATTTTTTATGTTCCTTGATATCATGCAGATAAAGAAATAAAGCGGTTTAAGTATTAGATAAGACCTAAGCTGCTCAGTATAAGATTGAGATCTTCTGTGCATGCAGAACAGAACTTTAGGAACAGGAGGAAATCTTGGCCCTCACATTTTTGGGGCTTTACATATCTAAAATATTTTCATCATAAATCTTGGGCCCTCAATGTCTCTTGAAAAAACCTCTATACTACTCAATACTTCTGCAGATCTTTAAGTCTCTTTCCACTTAGAGTTCTACAATCCAAGGCTTTCAAAAGTATTTAGATATTTAGAAACTGCAAAGAAACAATTATGGAATTTTCAAATGCTTGTAAGAAGCTAAAGTGCTAAATCCTACTTGAATCTGCATTTATATTCTAGTCAATGTCTGAACACATAGTTTCACAGCTCAATGCCCTAAAAATCAGATCTTCTGCCATTTAGATGCATTGGAAAATTTTACTCAAATCATTGCTATGATTTATTCTTGGCCTACTTTATCAGTAACAGATGAACAACTACTGAGAGAATTTCGTACTATAAGAGTCATCTGGAAGTACTTTGCCATGGGTTTTACTAGAGCTTAAATAATTGAAGCTTATTATTTGTGACTTAGCATTTATTTGTGTAATAGTGGTAGTGCAAGGCTATACATTATCCAAAATGAAATATGTATATAAAAAGGAAAATGAAAACCCACAGCTTTTCTGCATTTGTTTTTAAGTCATGGTCGTTGATCTACTTCATTACAGAAAACTGTAGATTATATCTGCTACATCAGGTAGAATGTCCACCAACCCATCACATCTTCAGTCACAAGTAACCTGATTGCAGTGCCAAAATGTAAAGATCTTTAAAAAAAAAAAAAAGGACATAAAGTAATAGCTATTAGTCTTGATACATCTGATGCATCAATGTGCCAGCAGCTTTCCATTAATAGATGATCTTAAAGAGATGATATAAAATGATACATAGATGAGAAAAGCTTGGTACGCTGTCCAACAGAAATTGCTGATTTGGGAACTTAATTCCCTCCACACTGGAAGGACAGTAGAAAGATTATTGATGCTACTAAATCAAACTCTATGTTAATGATCTGTGTGAGACCAAGGTGAGGGTCAAGACTATCATTTCTGCAAATTTAAGAGTCCTTTTAACTAAATCCATCTTTACAGAAAGTGGGGCACTCATTCCATTATCAAGCTGCTTTAAGATGCTTATGGTTGATGTGTTTGGCAAGCAAAAAGATTTGCAACAGGAAAAAAAAAGGACATGAAACTCAAGAGAAAATGCAGACCTGAGAACTTCATTCAGAGATTGGTTTTATAACAACTTTTTCACATTAATTTCCCACTTGTTCAGTGGAAGCATGTATTACTGAGTAGCAACTGTGTTCTGCATGGCCAGAGAATCACCTATGAAATCTTTTGCTGAATGATAATCTAAGTTAAAGGAAACCACGAGGTTTCATAATTATAATTGAAAACATTTCAGTTCACATATAATTGTTTTCAAACCAAAGGACAAGATCAGGAAACAAAAATATAATTATTTATTGTTTAAATGAGCAAATCTATCAGTTAAATGGAAAAACTGCTGTGTAGGTACTGTTTTTTTGCTGATTTGCAGATAAAGGTGTAAATGAGCTTCTTATGGAAAAATCTCTGTGATTCTGCACCTTGGAGATAGAGATCATTACCTGTTTTCTCAGTATTGACCCATAAAAGTCAATAGCTGAGAAGAATGACATTTTCTACTATCACGGCACAGTTTTTCTGTTTTATATAATCCATGCAAGGGCTCAAATTGATGTTTTTAGCATCACCTCAGAATTGAGTATAAGCTTAAACCAATATATTTTTCAGACTGTTCCCAAATGTCTAGTTATTAATACTCTTTATATGCATATTTGACTTTGTGAAGTGAAATCATATCTTCCCGGAATCTATCCAGGATGTTTGCCAAGGACTGTACATACATCAAGGACAGCATGTTTCACCAGAAGTACATTCGACAGCTAAGAGCCCTCAGAAACAATGTTTGGCTTCTAAGTGAATGAAAGTTTCTCTTAAGACAAAAAATCTGCCCGCAGGCTTACCCCATCAGTCACTGCTCCACAACTTAAAAAGGAGAAGGGAATGTATTTATGTTTGGGACTTATATCAAATTTAATGCAATGCATGGTATTTTCGGCTATACAAAGCCAAAATGACAAAATTCAGCAATACATATGTCATAAATCAAGAGAAATGATCAGTGATCTCCAAAATAGCTTTGAAATCACTGGAATAGATAGAAGATTATTTTCTAGTCTTGGACATTGCAAACACCAGGAATTTCAAGTTAGCTAAAAATTGCCTAGTAATACTCATGGTCTATTTGGGACATTCCCAAAAGAAATTGATATATTCTTTCTTTTTCTCTTTATAAGCATAAACACAGAATCAAAGAATGTGAAGACAGAAAATACCAACCAGTTTATGCATTCGTGCCCATCTCAGTCATGTTAGATTGATTGTTCCTTGGCATACTGGTCAAACGTGATTTTAAAATTTAAACATGTCTTGCAGCTGAAATTCTGACATCTGCTCTGCAATATCCACTTGCTACATACAGCTTAGGGGGTATTTTATATCTTAAGGGGGAAATATTCAGTAAGCATAGTACTTTAAAACTTGGAGCTTGCAGTAGTTGTTTCTAACAAGATTCTCATAATCTTCAGTATACGAAAAATATTTTGACACTATGTTGTACTAATGCTGTAGCCCCATGAATATTCAGTAGCTTTTAATATGAACCAATTGTCTTGGACAAAACTCTAGCATTAAATACCTTAACAGGGTAGAAAAAGTCACCAGGGTTCTCACTGAAAGTATATTGGAGACAGTCCATAGCTTTCAGTGGTTTTCAGAGCGTTCTCTATTTGTGCAACTGCTAACATCACTGCACAGACCACAGGTTTAAATGCATGAATGCAAATCCCATACTCATATAATAATGTGTGATTCTTTTGAGATAAAATTAATGGGCAAACTGAAAACATGAGCAATGGCACACTGAAGTTGCAACACAGAAAGTGCCATTTAAATATCTAATATCTCCTGACACTTCCAGTAACTTTTTTCTAGGAAGGATCTGAGCTGTTTCCTTTCTGTGTTGTATTTCCTTTAATAATAACAAGTATTGCTGAAAATATTAAAATGTTCTACTTTGAAAAAAATTAAATTGCTGCATTTCTATTACATGATAAACTTAATTTTCTCTTAGTTTTCCTGTTACTTCCCAAGAATAAAATCCCAGGGCCTATTTTCAGAAGGTCTGAACACTTAGATCTCCCATTGAATTCAGTTACAATTCTGGTTTGAACACTTCTGAAAACGAGACCTACAGCATAATGGTTCCTGCTCCTTACAAAATACACAAGGGGATTTCTAATATTCACACAAAGTCTCTGCTTTTATGGTGTCAGCCTAGAGAGTCACATATGAAACCTGTTTATTATAATATTTCCTGCCTCTGAAAGATGAGAACATGCTGCCCACATTTGAATCTGTCCCTCCAAGGAGTTTACAAGTTTCATGTCAGAGGTGGAGATAATTACGCTAGGTCTAGAGATATAACACTAAATAGAAAAAAATGAATCATGAGCACTTAATAGCACTGATGCAATTAAAAAACCCCCTTCTATTCAACTGCAATAATACAAGCAATTGCACTCAGCTTCTGGGGTTTGGAAAATGCTCATCAGAACATTCTCCCTTTTGTTCTTTGAAGCATACTCACTCACTTAACCTATTAATTTTCTGCCTATTTCCACAAAGCAGTTAAATATCAGATGTAACTTTCAATTGCCTCATTGCAATGCATGGCTGTATTTATAGGACAGCTGAAGAGGTATCTGAGTAAAGAGAGTGAAGACACAGATGTGGATGGAAAAAAACCAAGAGAATACAGAGATGCTCTATGTAAATTGAATCTGCCTGTTGGTGTCTTACAGAAACAATTAAACTAAACAATGTAAAGAAAAATATCTCTAGGGAAATAATTCTCACCCAGAAAGCTGTTTGAGCATAAAGGACTGCTCTTTCTTCCCCTGCTCTTTCCTTCCCCAGGCTCAAGCTGCCTATTAAACTAATAGAGATATAAAATAAAGTGATTGTGTTTGAACAGGTTGTGTGTGTTTAAGGCCGTGGACTACAGAGTACACGCTGCCACCACTCTGCACTGAATCTATCGCCGAATGGAAGAGTTCAGCATGCTCCCTTCTTCACATATTTCTCCAACATTGTGTAACATTAAAAAGAGAGACAATGTCAAGCTCTGACAGTGGAAAAGGCAGAATTACACGAAGAAGTAATTAGATGCGGATGATTACCACAAAATTATACTTTTGAAAGGCAAGACAATGAAAAGTGCTGGGAAAAATTATTTGAATCAATATAATGGTTTTTAAAATTTAATAAACTGGCACCTCTTTGAACAGTTGAGCCATTATATTCATGCCTTTTTCTCTTGCTTGCACATCCAGATTACCCAGAAGCTCCCGCTGCCTTTATTTTTGGCAGCAATGCTAAACCAATCAGGTATTTGTTACTTTAAGAGGCTTACATTTTGTCTCGGCTATGATTACACTCTATCATACTGCATCACATGTTTGTGGTGTTGCTTCCCTCTTGGCAAGCTGAGGCTGCTGCCATTCAGCTAGATCCTAATAAGTAGTAAACCTCCTAAACGTTTTTATTCCCTGCTTGACAATTTACATGAAATTATCATGTAGTAGTTCTGTAACACAGTTTTAAAACCTATTTTAATGCAAATTAGGGCTATTACCTAATGCGGAGACATGTTCAACTTAAATAGTATTATTCAGATTAGAGGTTTGATTGTCGTGTTTATTATCTAACTCTCATTGCTAGGCTTGCATATATTTTCATTTGACCTTTTTTGTTTGTTTGTTTATGGACTTAAAGGGAAAATATCACCTTTAATAATGTGAATGGTTTTTATTAATAATGTTTTTGTGGTGAGCTATTATCAGGTATTCACTCACATGAATCTCACCATGGAAGTGGCACCATCCTTCTCTAGCAAACTAGCAAATTTCAACTTTACTTAACTAAAATAAGTAGTATATAAAAAGGTAATAACTGCAGCACACTGTTTGCTCTGGATGTTTCACTCTGTTTGGTCAGTTACCTGTTTCTATGTGCAACTACATTTTCTTCCTCACATTCAGAAGCATGATGCTGACCTCACTGAAATTTTCAATGACATTTAGAAATAAAGACAAACGTGGTTTTCAGTGGAATAACAAACATCCCAGAAAATTTCTGGCTAACAAGAGTGACTTGTTGGTACTCAGCAACTTTACATAGTCTGTTTGACAACTAATCTTTTTGATAGAGGGTCTCAAAAATGTATAATTACTCCAGTCCATGGATAAATTGTCCTTATTAAGGATCAGGATTTCTAGGGTGAAAGCCAGCTAAATAGAAACATGAGGTCTAAGCTTATTGGCTTTGACACAGAACAACCATTACAATTTCACTGTGTAGTCATCAGAATGGCTCTCCCATCTCTCACAGTGGTGATTTCTGGAGGGTTGATTCACATACCTCCAAGAGCAGTAAAACAGTCGAAACAGTCGTGGAGCTATTCGTTCCACATTCAAAAATATTTTTTTTAGGATCCTAAACATTTCCTGTCCTTGCAATTAAGCTGAGATGGTGCTACCTGAGAAACGTCCTGCCCAAGCCATGAATGTCCACAGTTTCATAGTTTTATGTGAGTTTTATAGTGCATTGCAAGTCAAAATTCAGCACGTGATTCTCATGTACAAACCTCTGCTGTCGCAGAATCCTGGTTAACTCCTTGTAAGACCAAGTGGTAAACAATCACTTTACAATCCCTTCTGGAACATTTCTGTAAAGGACATCTCACTAAATTAAGCTAACTTGAAAGAGGCATAGATATTGCTGAGCATTTATTAAAGTGCCTCCTACATTGCTATAGCTGTGCAAAATCTAATTAGAATGGAAGCCAATGTATATAGCCTTATAAATAAAATAAAGTCTTTCAGTAGAGACCTGCCGTCTTTGCACATAATCAGAGCAATCATCTATACAGCAGATGGCTACTTAGCCAGTTGGCTAAGGGTTACAGTACATTTACATTTGTAAAAACGGCTGGGATTTTGCTAAAATCCTTTCAAAAAACTGATTTTCCATGATATACTTGCCCAATAACATAACTTTAAAGACAGTTTATTGGCTAATTGAAAAGATCAAAAAGGAACTCAAACTGGCTAATTAAGGGGCTGTTGTAATAACACCTTTTTATCTGTTTCCATTTAATATTCCTTGATTTTTACTATCCTGAAAAAATAATGACACTTCACTGAACATAAAGCTTAACTGCACTGCTGCTCTGGATAATCTTCCAGACATTTAACAGCTTTTTAGCCATATGGACAATGCACATACAGTTAGAAAACAGCTTTTATCCAGATACATATGAATTTACAGAGAAATAAAAGGGAAATATGTCTTGGGAAGTAAAGGGCGAGCATCTGGTAATCCCAGAAAATACATACTTGCTTATTTGTAAACAAGGTACATGGGAAGTGGTCTTCAAATAACAGCAAAAAATAACACAAGCATAGATTCACCCATTCATATGCTCTCTGTATATGAACACACAAACAGACTACAGGAAGATTGTGGATCGCTCCATAATTAGCTGGTTTCAGTACTGCAGTTAAAAGGGACTCTATCTTTTGATGCAAATGAAAATTGCAATGTATTCTTTCCAAAATTACCACACTGACTCATTAGGAAATGAATTTGTACAGAATAAATCAGAAATCTGCTAATTATTTTAGGAATTACAATTAATTAGAATTTATTAATTTAAGATACTTAACACTCAATGCCAGACTAATCTTAGTAACACTAGCATGGAAGTTTCACGTTTCTGATATAGTTAAACTAGAGAATTTTTCTAGATGGGTTTTTCATAGTTGAGGTCATTTTTACTTCCTTTTTTATTTGATGCAACAAAAAGGTTTATTATTCACTGCACTCTAAAGGATAAATAGCTTACTCCAAATTATACTGTGAAGAACAGACCCTTCTGAAATGACTGTCATCTCTCATTCTTCCACAGTGGGACTAGAAGCTCCACGTCTGTCCACTGCCAGAAAGACTGGATGGCATCCTCCACACCCTCACAGCTCAGGAGCCCACTGTGCCCTCTATATGTGTCTCACTTCAGAGTGAATTCACACAGGGCTTTCAGCTCCACATCACACCCAAGTTAAACCTGTCACGGCACAGAAAAAAACTTGCAAGATATAAGTAATGTATCTCCTAGTTACTTCTGCTTCTGAACATGGTGGACACGCGTAAAGGTGCAATTCCGTGGCCTGAAAGCACAGTGCGTATCTTAAGATGCTTTGTAGTGCCATATTGTGGCAAACGTGGAGCATCTATGACTGTGATTTCTTTCTGGGAAGGTCCTGGAGTTGTGTGCAGCAGTGTGCCACACTGCAGGTAGACTGCCATGCCTGTCAGATGCTGGGGTAATGGATGTGGATGCACAGTGTGTAGATTACATACCACCACCATGCTTTCGATTGCTCTTGGGCTGTGCTCCACTGAATAGTACAGACACACCTTCTGACAACAGAAGGCACCACTGATTGATCACTCTGAAAGGAGTTCTTTCTTGTGCAACCATTTCTGAGATGATAACTGCAAAAACGGACCATTCATTTCAAATCTATGATTTCTGAATAGCTATCCACTGAACCTTATTATCATGTCTGGGGTGGAGGAGGAGGAGGGAGTGGTGTAGGTACACTTGCAAAAATGAATGAAGCAGGTAAGAGAAGCAGAAGAGTGTTTGCATAGGATATTCAAGGATGCAAGAAACCGTATTTGTGGAGATATGATTGCACAGGGACATGTTTGGGTATACAAATTAAAGACAGAAGGGGCAAAAGCCAGGAAAATTATAAAGCACATAAGAAACTGAAAGACTAGCCTGGCAAAATGCAGGATCTCCCAATCCAGGTAAAATGGCCAGTTTGCACTGGCAGCTTTGTGGAGGGATAACAAAATCAGAATGTGTTGTTGAATCCATTACGCTAAAAAGTTGATGAAAAAATTGACACTTCTTATTTCAAACTACTGAAAATATCAGTGGTCAAATTCTGTTTGTTTCCCCATGTTGTTTTGCTCTTAGGGACACCATTTTTCACACAGGAAGAACCAAAAATTCTCCCCCTCCAGAAAGTGTGGTAAAGCAAAAGGTGGGGAGAACATACATGTCTATGATTTGAAGTAAAATACATGACTGGGATGTTTTAAGTATACTTAAACATGAATTATGACACTAAATTTAATCATTAAGTCTAAGCTGTGTAGCACTCTGAAGAGATCAAGTCAGAAATGTGCTGTAAAGGTTCTGAAATGACTTACTACTATAACAACTTCTTCAAATGAGGAAGAATTAGGAATTTGTGATTCTTCACAAATGAATGATGAAATTCTTCATCAGTGGAACTGTACAGAAGCAAGATTTGTATATTACTTTTTTACTAAATTGTATATTTCCTTATGAAATTTTCATGTTTACATTCTTTTTCTCTCCAAAGACATATTTATCTTTTGCTGATGCTACCCTTTCTGGTACTTGTGACAAATCAGAATGGAGAACACCCTGCTTTACCTGCAGTGGAAGAGGAACTTTCATCTTTTCTAAAGCGAATAAAGTTGAAGTAATATTGAAAGCTTTTTCCCTCAAATCCCAGGTGATTTTTTTAATAGAACTTGATCTTTTTTTTTTTTTTTTAGGTTCTAAAACACTTGAATAACTTCCTCTCTCTGCCTACCAGCCTAAAACAGGCATTTGTTTTAGAGTTGAAACTAGGTCAGGAACTGACAAAATACAGTGATAGGATTACTTTTTTAGCAATGTCAGTTTGAGTACCTTTTAGTTTCTGGGGATTTTGCTGTGCTGAGGGCTACTGCACAACCACCCTCTACTTCCAGTACCTGTGTGCAATGGTGCTGGGCATGGTGCTGGTGTATGAACCCCTGCCATCTTGCTTAGTGCAAGAGGAAAACAGGTTAGAGAGCTGTTACAGAGGTGATGCTCAGGCAGGTCCTGGTGGGGAGGGAAGCACTTCCTTGTGGAAAAGTAGCCCCTTCTCTGTAGTATTTCCAGATAGCAGCAAATGAGGAAAATACTAGGAATTTGAAAGGAAAACTTAATCAAGCCTCTCCTCTCCCTTAAATGGATCTTTACATTTATGCCAACCTCAGACCAAACGTGCCTCTAAATTACTTTGTCCTGTTTTCTCCCTCGCTATTTCTAAAGGGATTCTTTGCCTCTGAGAATCTCAGTGGAGATCAAACTATGAATTATCACAGCTACTCCAGATTGATCTTCATTTGCCAGCTTTCTTCACCTCTGGACTGCTTCTTAATGTAAAACCCATTAGATATTGCTGGAAAAAGAATTATTTGCAAAGGTTCATTATTTGCAATTCGTTGCCCATCAAAGCAAGCAGGCTACCTGTGGGATTTTTTCCTAGACAACTGCTCAATTTAAAAGTTTTTAATATATCAAGTTGAGATTTACTTAAAATATTTAAAAATCTAAAAACATGTCACAAATCTTGACTGCAGTCAGTGAATAACTGCAATTAATAGGGTAGTCACTTCTCATGTTTCACAGATTAGTGATAAACAACATACAGTATTTTGGAAGATTTTTTATAGTTATGCCCACATGAACAAACACCTAAGCTATTAGTGTCTCATCTTAAGAACAATTGCCTGCTATGTGAGAATAGCTTTTAATTAATGATTATTCTGTTAAACCAGCCTTCTGTCTTATTAACATTATGATCTTTTTTTAAGATCTTGACATCATTACTGCATGGCACTGCAAAAGAAAATCTTTGCTGCTTTTAAATACCAGAGGAATAAATACATATTTCTAATGGTGATGACTTAGGATTCAAAACTTTTCTCCCTTTACAAGACCTTGAGCTCTCCATAAGACACATGCAAATACAGGCAGAAAGTCAGTGAGCGCAACCTGAAATTCTAATAATAAAATTGGAAATTTTCATCTCCTGTAGAGTTTATTTACTTAATATTTTGAGATATTCCTGTCATCTAAGACAATATTATGGTATGCATGGTGTATACATACTACATATTTTCCCTGAATATAGGAAAATACTCTGCCTTTGAATTATAGCAATTCCCTGAACATGTTATCTCCAAAACCACAACCTGCAAGGCTTTCATCCTGACAAGGATTTGATTGAGCAAATGTAATTTGGAGCATTTAAAATTGTATGTGCATTAGAAAAGCATGTTTGTTTGTTTTTTCTGGTGTTTCTGGCAGAAGCTATGATAAATTTTCATTACTATTCTAGTATGCAATCACATAAGCCATTTTGAATGTCATGTGTCAAATGTCTAATAATCTGATCCAGTATGTGCTGAAACTGATAGGAAAGCTCTTATTAATTTCACTGAACATTAAACATGACCTCATATGTAAAACGGGAGTCAAGCCATTTTTACTTTTGCAGAATATGAAAGTTTGAATGACGTGGTGAATTGTGACTGAAATGATTTGATCTCTTCCTATTTTTCCATCACTTCTCCATTAAGAAACATACAAGTCTTAACAAAACAAAGAAGAGGTAGAGGACGGTTCTTATGCAGCTTAGAAATAAGATCTCCCTTTTCCTGGCTGTTTCATGTGGATGTATGTAATTCATATTTTTAATGCTGTCCTGCCTGTCCACCTTGGTATTGTATGTCTATGACCTCGAGCCATTAAGAGATATCATATAGCTACTGAGCACTGAAAAGATATGAGAACCCATTAGAAGGAAACAAAATATAAACCGTTGTAATTGACTGTAATGTGATGCTCTTGCTACATTAAAAATGAAGCAAAAAATCAAAACCAGAGACAGAAGTAATCAGAACGCTGGGGAAGGGGTTATCAATACTGTGCCACCACCATCTTAAAGTCTGTTCCAATGTACTCACACACAGCCCCAATATGTTTTTATTAAAAAATTACAAAACTTCAAATGATTTCAAGAACGGCAGAGTCAGGTCTACTTTTCTTCAGGAACGCTAACATGTTATTTTCTGTAGGTTCCTACCACAAGTACCACTTTGTTTTGTACATTGAATGTACTGGCGGGGTGACTTGAGGACAATTTAAAGTTGTGGGGTTGAAACCTTAATGTAAACCTTTGGCTTTGATTAACATTTCTAAATTAGATTATATAATTTGGTAAGCTAGCACAGCAAAGTTCAAATTGACAGGTTTTACAAGGAGTGGCAGGGCAAAGGAGAGAGAAATCAGTATAATTTCCAAAATTTCTGTCAGTTTGCAATTCTGTGTATGATTAGACAATATTAACATCAGTGCTAACATCTATGTTGGATGATGGTGTTGCTCATCAAGTCTGGCGTAACCTTTTCTACTAAAGACTGCAAAACTGAAAGTAAAAGGCAATACTGGGACTTCAAGAGGGAGGAAATAACCTGGTAAAAAGGATGTGTAGCAAACTTTAACAAACTTTCATAAGCATCACCAGTGCTGAGATTCTAAAAAGAGAGAACATCCTCAACCCAAAAGTAAAAACTCACTTGATGCCTGGTTTTTTTGTTCTATTTGGGTATCAAACTTTATTCCCTCTATATATCATATGTAGCAACAGTTTATTGAGATACAAAAATGTTTTCCTTCAGAAAACCATGTTTCATTTACTTCAGTTTCTAGCAGTGAAACCCATAAACCATATAACATCATCTTTATACCCTTTTTCCCTTTTTTTTTTTTACATACAGATACAGTTTGTGCTTAAATATTCCTGTTGCCTAAAAGTAAGAGAATTGAAAATATCTTTTTCCTTCCTACATAAATAGGTCTGAGTATGTATGGAACAGTCAAACTAGACCGGTTTCATCTGAGTTCACAGCAGTATTAACATTAATTTATAGATTATTTTAGGAACTTTTAAGTTTTTGCTTTCAGGTATTTCTTATTCTGCATTTGAGGAAGTGAAGATATGATGATGTGAAATTTAATTACAACTTAGAAATGCAAATTCCTTTCATATACCAATTTCCAGCAAGTAATTTATGAGTATTGATGACTACCCAGACTCTGGAAATCTCAAGTGAGCCCTCAGCCACTGCAAAGGAAGCTTGTAGTCTATGTTACAAGTTAAAAAAAAGAAATTCCCCTACTAATGTTTTGTTAAACTATGAGTTCATTCAAAATATTACCTTTAAAGATGAGGTGTTTATACAAAATTTTTTTAAAGCAAGAAACCATGAAATTCATCTACAGTCAGCCTCAGAAAAAAGCCATTAACCATGATAGAGATAAGCAATCCCACCAATTTAAAGACAGGCAAACAGTGCTAGATGAAATGCTGACCCATGCCAAGACTAAATGGAAAAGATTTTACTACTGCAACTAATTTTACATGTCTTCTAGCTCCCCAGGCTGCATTACGTGGTTCAGTACCAAACAGATAGTCATAGCCGTAAGCTATCAGGTACAGATGACTTCAACAATACATTTCTCAGAGACCTGCTTATCTGAAACAGATAACAGAAAAATTGCTCTATTTATCTGAACTGCAGAATCTGAGGTGTTTAATATTGCTTATCTTAACTTAAGGCCCATAAATCCAGTGTTTTATATGTCAATACTCATATTACAACCCCCCTCTCAAGTATCCTCATTCACACATGGCCTCTTGCAAAATCAAATCCCATCCTTCCAAAACAGGTCTAACATGAACAAAGCCACCTCTTACACCTAACATTTCTTCGCCCCTTCCAACTTGGTATATCATTAAGACTGTAATAACACTGTAATAATAACGTAATTCCTGGTTTAATTACAACCAAGTGTGGCAAGCAACAGTGACTCATCATTCCTCTTTGTTCCCAGCTTTCAAGCTTTCATTCATTTATAATTTCTACTTTCACACTAATCCCTGTAGAAGACTCTAAGGACATCTTCCTAAAGATAAGAATTGGCAGCTGGGAATCTGACATGGGTGTTAATGACTGGAAGCTATAGTATAATTCTGGAAAGAGTTAATTCTGTCTCATTAATGAAGTGACCTCCAGACTTTGTCAGTTTGGCCAAGCTGAAGTGATTGATGACTGGAGAGAAGAGGTTAGTAAGTATCCCCCAGGTATTTGTGTACAGCATCCTCTCTTACACCCTTATCAAACTTTTCCAGAGAGATATTGATTTATTGTACAGCTTCAAAGGCAACTTGACAAACTCTTAATCAAGGGATCCTGTATTACCACAAGAACATCAATGCCAGTGTCAAGAAGGACCATCTTTCTCCACCATAGCTTTTTTCTATCCACTAGTTTTCAATGTTTTAGAAACTTTTTTTCACAACTAAATATGGGCAAGAAGTAAGAGGCCTGAAGAAAAATAGAGCCTGAAGATATCAAATGCATACAATACTTTGACTCAGAATTTTTGTACCAACAGCCATTTCCCACGTGAGTTCTTTCTTGAAAAATTATTGGATATAGGTAAGCTATGTAATCTTCAATTCCTCCCACATACACAAAGAAACATAAATAAGAGTTTGAGGATAACAGAAAATAAGACCAGGACGTTCATGGGAGTTCAATGGAACCAGGTGAATTTCTAGGCTTGTCTAGAAATCCTTGGCCAGAAAGAAGTTTTCTGACATGCACTGTGGATCAGCTTTTCTGCAATATGGAAGGTCCAAGCAAATACAATAGCAGGTACTTCTTCAGTAAGAAAAACCACGATGACTGTTCATAAATTCCTCTCAGAATGCTCCTAGAAGTTTTAATCCCTATTTTAAATGTGTGAATACTCGCTATCATCCAGAAAGATCTCTGTTATCCTACAGAATGTCCACATTAGAAAAGTAAATTAGAACTTGCCTTCAGCTGGTGAGAATCAGCATGCTTTGCATTAAATCAGCTATGCCTGATTTCACCATTCAAGGAGTGTTTGTTGACATTGAGACATTATACTACCACCTTCATAGCCGACCGCTTGCACTAAAAGAGAAGAAAAGGAGAACATGCTCTTGGTGTAGTTATATTTGGCTCTACTAATGAACATTTATCTTGTACAGAGGATCTAAATATTTGAAAACTCATACAAAGTTAGTATTTATTATTTCACATATGTACACATGTATTTATAAGCACATAAGGTTTAAAATCAAGGGACTGTGGTAGTTTTCTTCATTTGGTTATGAAAGCTCACTGTTGTTAAATGCAGTGAGATGGAAAGAGGGAGAACCAGTTCAAAGTAAACTGGTCTGCACTTTAGAAAGCCCTTGATAATTCAAAAACCTAGGACCTATGTTTCAAGGACATATCACTAACTACTGAAGCAGAATGAAGCATTCTCATTGCGAGGAAATTTTCTTGGTAAAAATAGCCTTTGAGTAAGTCACACAGCATTAGCAGAATAATTAGTCTTTGACAATTTTCAAGGACAATTCAGAATGACTTATTTCAGAAGCTAGCTTTTTTTTTCCTAAATCTGGTATGCAGAGGTGTAGAATGACCTGTAAGGTATAGCTCTGATGTCCCTTATTTTGTAACTGAAATCACCTGCATGGTGAGCTGTTAGGACGCTTAGGCAAACCCAGTATGTTACATTTACACTGAGAATCCTGAAGCTCATTGTCCAACACCACGATCCAAAAGGTTTAACTATAATGCACTTTTAATACTGACATGCTCTCATCTCATCCCCTCCCTGCAATAACACCTCCTTGGCTATGTTGGCAGATACTGTTGCCTTTCTTACCAAAACCAACACCAAAGCTCTCTGAATATGTTACATATACTAAAAATTCGCTGCAGTGGAGTCACACAAACTGCATCCAAATCTGAAGGTTAAACTACAGCTGACTTTGCTGGACTCCCAGGCATTTAAAGCAGAAACTTCTCTTCAGGTGTTGTTATAGATTATTCCATCTGGGAATAACAAAGAAGCAGCAGATGCTCTCCAGTACTTCAGAGAGGTATTCTAGCAGAGGTCATCCACTGCAAATTCAGGCATCCTCTTGCACTGAAATTCATTAAAAGGTTTCTCCATCTTCCTGGATCAGGGCCTTGATAAGGATGAAAATACACAAATACCCACAACACAAAGGACATCAATCCTTCCTGCCAAAGACGTTCCAAAGTCTACTCTGGCCTCTCTGGGTTCCTCGTATTTTTCCCTGAAAGAAATGATAATGCAGAGGTACAGCATTTTGTTGGTAAGATCAAGAGGGAAGAGTCTGTCTGCCCTTAGGCTTTACTTTGGGACAAATTGTTGAGACCATTTGATGAGCAATGAGATGAAAAAGCTGCCCTTGCCTAAAAGAAACTACGGGCTTATTGGAAAGCATGTAGGCACTCTGCTCTGATACGTTCTTTGTATGCTGGCAGTCCACCGGAGAAGCTCAATGTCACATGTGCTTCCCCCTCCCACCCATTTTTTCCTGGAGCTTAGAAGCAATACCTTGCATACCTTATACTGTGTGTTCCCACTGCCTCAAAGTCAGTGCAGCTATTGTCAACAACGTTCCCCTACAGAACGTGCTGAGGCACTGTTTCCCACAGGTACACAGTTGGGAAAGCAGCCTTGGTCACTTGCAAAAAGGACTGGCCAGTAGTTTCTGACAGTCTGGTGGTTCCTAGCTGCTGTGTCCCAGTACAAGTGAGATCCCGGCATTTTCCCTAAGGACCTGACTTAAACAGACCAGGTCCCAGCAGCATAAGGCTGTCTTTTCACCCCTCTAGCTCTGAACTGTGCTACGTGCAGAGCAAGGAGAATCCGGGTCATGGATTTTATCTTGTGGCACACCAGGGGGGACTTGTTATTTCACTTGTTTGCTCTCAGTGGCAGCCTGATGCAACTTGGCACACAAAAATATGTGCAATGTCACACTGGCCAGGAAAGTAACACCTATCACCCCTGGGCAAATCTGAAAGCCAATGCTTTACTATTAAATGCATCGGGCAACATTCGTCTCTCATTTGCACCAGCAAAACTCCACGCTCTTCACCAGAGTTCCTTTAGGATGTGTGTGGGAGTGCAGGTAAAAAGACAAACTGAGATTTATGATAATATTTTTCAGCTTATTAGGATCAAGGTTTTCTAAGGAAGCTGGGAATTCTGCTCACACACATAAACTACGATGATCTGCAAGGCTCATATTTATCTGGTATTATTTTTATGCAGTGCAAATTAGTTACAGATTGGGGAGATAATGAATCAGTTTTGAGCTGTTGCATCTGTGTTTTTTCCTGCTGAGTTGATGGGTACTGGTTTTCACAGCCTTACAACCTACACTTTGTTACATCAGGCACTATTATGAGCCTGGACAGCAGCTGATATTTTTTGTTTTTTATAATGCATAAAGCCTGCAAGGCTGCACTGTTACTGCTACTAAGCAGCTTCATAGAATAAAATGACACAGCTGAAGTTAAAATTATGTCCGCTCTTGGAAATTACCAAGTATTTTACATCGTAATTCCTTCTAACAAGGAATAAGTTTAACAAATTATACTTGTATAATGCTTTTAAAATGCTTTTTAATATTAAATCCTTTAAATTTTATGCGACAAAAGTATACATTAACAAGTAACTGAGGGAACACCTCTGGACATAGAAAATGGTTCCGTTTCAAAAGCTATTGTGACATTTTATTGTGACCAGTATTAAACTGGACAAATCTTTTCACCTTCTAATATTATACAGCTCTATGTAATTTCCAGGTTGTAAGACGATGTGCTGAGATACTTATTTTGGCTTTCATGACTGCTCCAAAATAAGCTCCAAGAGAAGCTTGGAACTTGTTTCTTGAGCTGTGTAAAAGCCTTTGCACTGCCACTGTGCTGGGAAAGCTTTTCACCTATTTTTGTATGTAACATAAACTGCTGACTTCTCCTGTCACATGCAGATGCATGTGTAACACAAATATAATACATAGCTTTATACACTGGAAAGAAAAAGACTTGTGTAATTTGATTCTTGGTTCATTTTCTTTTGCTAGCATTGAGGTTGCTTTCAGAATCAGAAGAAGCAAGACTGGCAATAGATGATATATAAAATAGGCCAAATAACCATCATTCCCTTTTCAAAAGGTCTTATATCTGAAGTTTCTACTTCAGAACTGAAGAAATAAGGGTTCTGAAGTCAGTATTTACTAGGTGTCAAAAGAAATTGAGGGTGAGCTGCACAGGACCTGCAGCTGATGTTAAAATACAGGGTTTCCATATTGAAGGCAGTCTTTCTCTCTGACCAGGAGTTGCACAGGAAAATACTTTTCAGAACCTCTGAGATGACAATGGCTTGGTTTTTGTCATTTTTGCTGCACTTTTTATTTTTCCCAGTACACAGAATAGGATTAAAGCATGAAAAAAATGTAGTATTAACCAAGCACAGAGTCTCCCATGCATCATCCATGCTATCATAGTTATCACAAGATTCTTAGTTTCAAACCCAAACAGATGTGGCACTGCTTTATTTCTAAGGATGTGATGAAAAATTCATAGAAAGACTGCCTAAGTATCACCTTCTCACTTTTCTTTAGCCATCGAAATTGTAACTTTCATTTCTGTTCTTCACATATATTTGCTTTCTTCTTGTATTTTCCCCTGGTACATCATTCCATTCTGATTAGACTCTTTTCACGTTTTAGCTGCTATCAATTTCATCTCTTATAAGAAAGCTCCAAAGCAATTTCATCTTCTTCATACCTTTATTCCTGCCTCTTTCAGGAGAGCGCACATCACTGAGATGAGCATAAGCTGGTCACATTAGTCAGCAACAAGCTCTGCCCTGCCAGGCACTCACTAACCAGACTTCGCCTCGGCCACTTTTCATCCAGATGGGACAGTTCCATGGAGTGTTGGACTGATGACCTTCAATATCAGCGGTTTCTGTGTAGAGTTCAGCATAACCCTAGCATCCCACATTTCATCTCAACAAAAAGCACTCCTAAAAATGTTTAAACTATTCCCCATCTACTACACTTGAGGTTTTTGTTATTTGAAAAGCTAAGCTGAAGGAAAGAAATATTTAGCGCCAAAAATTCAAACAGGATCGTGAATCAAAGTTGGGATTTCTTAATCCCATTCTTCATAGGGTGCATGAAATATTTTCCATTAGGATCTTCTTTCATTCAGGAGCTTACTTTTTTTTTTTTTTTAAATTCTTACGTGTATCAACAGTTGTTCTCCCACAAACATTCAAGCACAGAAAAAATGGGCTTTTGTACAACTTGCATTCACTCTCAGCAAAAGTAATATGAGAACATAACACGAGAGAGTTAGAAAATTTGGCCCTGCAAGCCTGATACCTTCTCAAAGAAAACGTATTCTATACAAAGGCATGAACTTAATTCTCCCTAAAATAAGGAACAGGAGCTCTGCAATATCTCCAGGCATTTGCAGTGTCAGGAACACTACCAGAGGAACAACAGGAAAATCTAGGACCTGACTATTTGGGATCTCTCACTTGATTAACCTTTAAAAGATTGATTAACCTTTTTCTAATATGCATCTCATTTTGAAATAAGCAAAGAATTGAGCTTGTTTTAGGAGAAGAATAATAGGGGAGTATTACTGAATATGCCTTCTAGTGCTTGCTACATAGTCAGCCAAACAAATAAAGCCTGCTATCTGTTTTCTCTGAAAAAAACCCTTCATTATGAAAGAGAAACTACAAAGGATTTGAAACACTGAGCAGAGGTTTATTTTTATGCCATGAAGTATTGCTGAGAGAGGAAAATGAGTTCTAACACATAAAAATTGTTGCCATTTTCAGTGGGAATCCTGTATACTGTATGCATGTAGGCTGTTAGTTGCCAACGTGCATACAGTAGCTAACTCTGCTACATTGGTGTGTGGTGAAACTTCCGTGTGCTGTCACAATACAAGTGCCCATACTGGATCAGACACCACATTGTCTTCTTCAGAACTGTTAAATAATCTGCAGTCAGTGGTTCTCAAATTTCCCATCCAGTATCTAAGCTGAGCTGCTTCATTACTGCTCTGGGGCTTTGGAGGGAGAGGGGACACCAGATTACTTTTTCTGTTTTTTTTAACGGTACGCTGCTGATGGGAAAGGTGGGAACAAATCATTGGATGTGGGAGATGATATAACTGGCACTGCTGCCAAACTCTTGAAGGAACATGTGCTTGTGGGACAACAAAAGAGAAGACTCCAGTGTCTGTCTTTTTCTTTACCATAAAAAAAAAAAAAGCTAATAAATAACAACATCAAAATTACATTTTGGCTGTTTCATATTTGGTTCGTTTGTACCGTGTTTTAGATTTAGATTTCATGTATTTATAGACATAAAAACCTGAGAAACAACAAAATCACCTCAAGCAGAGAACATTTAGAAGATTCCCTTTTTAAAATCTTTAGACTCAGGTTCTGCCCAGGGATTATGAAGACAAGCTTAAAATCAATGTCGAAATAGAAAGAATTAAAGGCAGAAATAAAACAAGCTGAATGACCAAAGTGAATGACTCCCTACAGGTTAGAAGCTTACAAATGAAATACTAAATATTTCTAAATCACAGTAATTTTCTAGATGCAAAGAATTCTCCTGGTATTTTCATTAATGAAGCATTTCAGAAGGTAAGTGTTCAGGTTGCTATGGTTAAAATGCAATTTCAGGTTGATGATTAGGTGGTTTGTTTGTGTACGTGGCAGGGGGCACCAGCAGTCATGTGTACATTTGAAGTTACAGGTTTTTGTAGAGCACTTTGTTACAAAGAAAACAGCCTTACTGTGACTGGAACAAAAACCAGTTGGGTTTTTTTTTTTAAATGATTTTCATATTTTATCAATGCAAACAGAAATAAACAATCAGTCTGTCCAGCTGCAACACGGAAGTCATCACACAAGTCACTATCTACCTGATACCTATCTGTAAAATACCTGTAGAATAAATATGACACACATTCCCACAAGTTTACAAAAGGGTCTTCTCAGAAGAAAGAAGTGAAATTGGGGAAAATATCACTATCTGAAAAAACAGTTAGCAAAAGACTAACAGTAAGGCCACAATGGTTTACCCCAGCCAGCAAGGAACCATGGAGTCACTCACTCACACCTTCTCTTTGGGATGGGTATGAGTGTCAGGAAAGGGGCGGGGGGGAAAGACCCCAGCAGGAAAACTCATGGGTTGAGATAGAGACAGTTTAATAGGAGAGAAAAGGAAGATAAAATAATAACAGTAACAATAGAATGCATGAAACGAGTGAGGCACAGTGTGATTGCTCACCACTTGCTGGTCAATGCCTAGCCCAGAAATTGTACCCTGGCCAACTTCCTCCCCAGTTCACATACTGCGCACGATGCCAGATGGTACAGAACGTCACTTTGTCTGGGCTGGGCTGTGCCCCTTCCCAGCTTCTTGTGCACCTCCTGCAGTAGGCTCCTGCCTCCTCTCTGGCAGGGCCTGGGAAGCTGAAAAGTCCTTGACTTAACCGTAAACACTGCTTAGCAACAACTAAAAAAAAAATCAGTGAGTTAACAACATTATTTTTACACTAAATAAAAAGCAGAGCACTCTACCTGTTACTAAGAAGAAAATTAACTCTAACCCAGCTGAAACCAGGACAGCTACTTGCAATAAAAAAAAAAAAAAAATCACTTTCAGATTGTCATTTATATGTCTTACGTTGCAACATTCACCTCCAGGCATTGATTATAACATGATGTTTACTATTTTATATTCCAATATACTGTCTCCTATTATTAAAAAATTAGTGTTTTCCATATTAAATGGAAACATGTGACATTAAAAATTTTTAACTCATCGTTAAAAACTGGAAATTTTCATACAATGAAAAATATTCAAAATTCTTTTTTTTATATCAATCCAGAATGATACATTGGAGGCTAAAAATTCCTTTTTATTCTTCTCAGTTAACAGCTGATTAATAAACATGCCTGTCTGAAAGACAGTATTTTACCTGAACTAGGCTATTTTAAAAAAAACTCACTATGTTCTTAGTAACATATTGAATTTAAAAAAAAATACAGGAGAAAAATATATCTAGATTTCTAGCTTAATGGTCATTGGAGCCCAGATATGGCCAAGCCTTATTTTTATTACGATACTGTGTAGCCTGGTATTACTCTGTTAGATCTTCACAGTGCATGGAAAATCAAGGTCTAATTCAAGTACAGTGAAATGTGTTTATGTGAGACATTGGACACATATCAAAACATCTCCCTCTGTTTCAGAGTCCCATCTTTTCTTTGTTTAAGACTACTCATTATTTCCCTGTCTACATTTGGATTTTTTTATAAATGTTTATGGAGATGAAATTATTTTTTTCCCACAGTGATAAATTCTCCAGCTTACCTTGAGATCTTGGTTGTTTATTTGAAGGTCAAGAACATGAATCCGTACTCTAAACTGAATGCTCTCCTCAAAGTTGTAGCTTTTCATAAAGCAGCTGTGTACACAGGAGGAGTAGCACTTTGGTGATACTTAAAACAACTGAGTTTATAGAGTGTAATAACAGAATGTAAATATTTGTACCAAAAGTCATGGCTCATACTCTGTTCTCAAATACTTTTAAACTTAACAGCTTAGCCAAACACAAGACTAGCCTTAGACCAGGCCTGGATATGGTGAATTTCCAACATTGCTTAGTCATCTCCACACAGAATTAATATATTCTCCTTTCTAACATACTAGGAACAGTTTTACAGAATTACACATGTTAACACAAAGAATGCTGAGCACAGATGCTAGCAAAAAAACCACTGGAATGTAGTTCCACCACATAGCTGAAAAACCACAGCATCTTTTTGCTATAAGCAGAGAATCATGAAAAAGCAGGGCGCTTTGTCTCCTATACAGAGCCTGCAGGTATGTCTGTGTGCATGTACAGAGTACACTTAACACATAAAATTGTCAGCCGAAGTGCAGCTTTTTACAATAAATCCAGGAGCAATTATTGTTTTCCCCTTTCATCCAGTTGATAAACATTCACCCTATCTGACAGAATTATCTCAAGTCATGTTTGATTTTTCAGGCTCAGGATTTCCAAACAGCGATTTCTTGCTAAGGCTGGCAGGAAACCATAATGGTTTGTAAAGCAGCTGACAAGAGTGACCAAAACCAGAATGGTTCCCACCAGCATTACCACAGACACTGTGTACAAACATACAAACTAGTCCAAAGAAGAGAATATTACCTGATCCACTGGCAATACTACAGAACATAATTATATGTTCAACTTCACCACTCAAATGTTTTCACCCCGTGTTGAGAACTGCAAGTTACATCTGTGCTGCAAAAGTGTTTCTTTGGTCTCAAATGCCACAACTCTCAGATTTTAGAGGAAGATGAGGCAGTCTCCATCAAAGCATTAGTTACACATATGCAATGGTTACTGAGTACAGCAATTTTTTCCTCTTTAGTTATGGGTCACCTCATTTCAGTTTAGAGACAGTTCACAATCTATTACCCACCATCTAAAATATCACGGATCAGGCTGGTTTAGCTTAAAAAAATCCCACAGTGCCAACATGCACGAGGGATAATCTGAATGTCAGTGGTTAAATTAATAAATTATCTAATAATGTTAGAGGTGAACTGCAAATCTTCTTACATATTCCCCCAACTTCAATAGCAGATGTTGAGCTGGAAGATAAAACTGAGAATTCAGCACAAATGAATTGAAAGCCTACTGGTTCTCAGGTCCCACAATATCCATTCTGTTAAACTTTCTGCCACCAGTTCTTGAGAGATGCCTCACCATACATTTAAGTGTTATTACTATCTCAGTAGTGACACCAACCTGAAGCATAAAAGTGACCTTTAAAAGTAGAGAGGTCACACATGTGACACTTCTTAATATTTAAAAAAGGCTTAAAATGTATTTTTATATATTCATAACACCGAAGATATAAAGAATTATTTTTAAACTTGGCAAAACACTTCCCATTTGAAATATAGAGAGTAATTAAAATATATACTACTACAGCTGACGTAATGCACATGCCATTAGAATATATACCAACTATAAGCATAATACTTTTCAGTAGTTGAACAGGTGATGGATATTCTCAAAATATTATTGTATATAGACTTACTCTCTATTGCAGCTCAGGTAATTTTATGGTTATAGTCATTATTTATTAAGCTTGCAACAAATATAAGCATCATAGATGCATATGTGCATTCTCTGAGAACTTCTGAAATACGCATCATTAGAATTAAAAAAATCTCATGCACCTCCTGATAAGCAACAAGTGTGATTACGTGTCTAAGTGTGGCTAGTAAGGGAGAGCTGCAGGATCCCACTCTTCATTTTCCCAGTTTGAGTTCATTTTCCACCTTTATGATCATGATCTGTTCTAAGAATAAATTTCTTTTAAAATAGGATCTTGATTGTCCCATACCCTCCCCAGAAATCATCTTAGAATTAATCACAGCTACAAGACACTTTAAAAGAAGCCGTAGCTGTGAAATAATAATATTTGGTATTTAATTGACCCATGGAAATAAGACTTTGTTAAAACTGATTCCATAAAAAGCTGGTTTCAAAGGACCATGCAGAGCAGATGGATTCTGGGAAGGTATTAAGTGTCTGCTGGTAGGGGGGTGATGGGTTGCTTCATTAATAAAATGTGAACAGCAGGAGGACAGTAATGAATAGGCACCCTAGAACTGGCATACCAAATTTATTCTATCAGGCGTGTGCATTCACACACTCAAAATGTAACAAACCCTCACAAACCCAAGACACTTTTACTATACTGACAAGTTGAAGGAATCTACAAAGGGATTCCTCTAATAGCAAAGTAAATGGTAACTGCATGATAACTTCGAAAACGGTGGAGAGACCTCTGAACGCTAGGCAGCTTTCCCCAACAGGTGGTCGGGCTTTTATGTCATGTTTCTTCTCAGGCTTAGCTTTCCCAAAATTACCTCTCAATACACTGATATCCTGTGACAGTATGAAAGACACTTTGCGATTTTCCTATGAGCATTCATGGCACTTGAAGGAATGAGACAATATCATGCAAGGAAAATGCAGCAAATTTAGACCCCAATTGAATAGAGCATTTACTTAGGTATCCAGCCTCAAAGATTGTGCTGCTCTCCACTCTGTAGCAGAGGAATTTTCTGTCATGATTGAGGATCTCTGACTCGACTACACAATCAGCCTTAACAATGATTGTATATGGCAGCTCTTTATTGCTGCCGTATACAATCTGATTACAAAGACCAATAAAAGTTTTGTTTAATTAGCCCTCACAGCATGTAAGACCTATATATATGGATCATGTCATACATTTTTGGAAAGGAGTAGAGAAATCCTGAACAACAAAGTGTTAAATGTTCAGTGATGACAAAATGCCTGTAGAGCTCTACAAAGAAAGTCAAAAATACCTGGGAGGGTTTCACTAAGCACTAGTGATCAGGACTGCTGCAAAACGAGGAACGTGGTTCCCTTTTAACCCACATTAAGGCACATATTTACTATCAAATAATTTTGTGTAAAGTGTCATGTTAACTTTGAAATACAGTTACTTCTTGAAGGTGTAGCATCTACTACACTGGTCAAACTCCATCTCCACAGTTCATGAGACTTCAGCAGTTCTTTTATCATGTAAGTTGGCATATTGTGGTCCAACTTTATAAATCGATGGTAAGTTTTCTTAACTACAAAAGCAGTAAGTGTCAGCTTGGTCTCTCAACAGTTAACCTGACATTTCTCCCCTACAAGCTGAATGCAGAAGGAAAAGACTGTCCAAAATCTCCATGGAATCAAAGCCATTGGAAATCATTATGGAAGCACCAGCTTGTGCAAGAACATGCATGCTTCCACACCAGAAGACTGCAATGTATTCCAGAAGGCTCCTTACTCTGGGAATTGAGTTTGCCAGAGAAATGCTAGAGGCATAAAAATGCAATTGGTGCTTTTTGCACTTATTCACTTATCTCCTATAGGAGTGGGATAACTTTTAGTGGTACCTGAGCAGTGCAAGAATCACAGCGTTGTTTTTTGTTCTTTGAATGAATGTATTCATGAGAGAGATCTGAAATAAGCCAATGAATCCGGTTTTGCTATGAAAAGGAAGCTACTTAAAAGGAACTACTTGTCTAAACACAGTAAGAAAATAGAATAAATATTGAGTGAGGGGGTTACTTTTTTCTGGCCACCTATATGCTTTCCTGGAGGCCTCTTTTAAAAAAATACATACTATAATATTCATTAATTTAAATTTCATTTTCTTTCAGTATTGTTTATGGGCCTCATGATATCACAGTCTGTGGTGCAAAGAAAACAGGAAGATGTTTGTTCTGGTTTTTTAAGGGGGGGGAGGCTCCTTTCAGAGATCTAACATAAATTTTAAGGAATCCAACACCTTCTCTCCAGTAGTGTCCCACCTACTTTTGGTACAAGCATTCAAATCTGAAAATTTAAAATCCTCTTTCACAAACGTAGCTTAGAGGAGAATGTAACGTCATTGAGTGTCAACCATATTTCTTCTTCTTCTGCAGCGCTAATTGTAATGGTAAGCTGTTTTTTGCTAAAAGCTAGAGGAAAAGGGGTAAGGAAGCAGCTCAAACACTTGTTTTTACATTTGTCAACTTTTTGTTGATATATTTTGTAGTTTTCGCTCAGGTCTGCTAATAAGGCTCTAAGAAATCTTTGTGCTTCCAAAAATCTAGTAGTGTAGCCTATTAGAGTTTGGAAGCTGGTACAGTAATAAAACATATCATGTATTTTTTCTAGAAAAACCGCCATTTCCAAAAGAAGGCCTAAACTAGGGAAAATGTAGCCTGAAAAAAGCACTGGTGCAATTTAATACAAAAGGCCAAAAAGTGCTAAGAGTTAAAGCGTCAATTGCACTTCGAAGTACAATGAAATAGCATTTTTCCTTTGTAAATTATTTGAAGCAGAATACCTTGAATGATCCAGTATTCTTCTTATGTGATATTCACTGTAAGACTTTATCACCATTTTATTTACTTAGCAACCTTGTGCTCTTCTGCCACGGAAGAGGCACAGCTGGGGTATGGAACACGGTCGAGCTTTATTTACCCCAGCCTTGCTTTCTGCAGTCCTTACTCTCGCAGAGGCAGGATGAACCCTGTTTCACACAGCTCACACCTCATGCATGAGTTCTGGCTGTCAAAGGCCATAGCATCTCCAAAATAAAACGACAGCCTACGCTTACAGATTTCCTTCTCCACCAGTACAACACATTAAAACTTTCATCAACGCTGTGGAAGCTGTCACCTTTGTCCAGGGTCCTTTAGAGGCAACAGAGAAGGGAGCTAACATTGGACCCACACTCACTGTCCTCTGTAGTGATACTTGTGAGTTAGGGTGAGCATCTGTCTATCGGGTACAGGAACTGCCCTGCAGCTCTACTGCTAACACAACTGCAGCTTTTTGAATCCTTTTATAAGAAAGCAAATGAGACTAAAAAAATATTAGCTGGATCTGGAGGATGCTTTGTTTCAACATTAAAAAGCCAATGCTCCGGAACGCTCTTTAATAATTACTGCCATTATATAACAGCTGTAATCCCAGCATTTGCTCCTTTCTTCCCCTTTCTTTAAAGTCTTGTGCACACTTTCATTCCGAAGATTTACATTTGCAAGAGGTAGGAAAAAATCTGCATAGTCTTTAAAAACATGATTTTATATTTTCTTCTCCACTCATTTGGCACATGAAA
The DNA here is from genome assembly GCF_964237585.1 of Gallinula chloropus. Taxonomy (NCBI): domain Eukaryota; kingdom Metazoa; phylum Chordata; class Aves; order Gruiformes; family Rallidae; genus Gallinula; species Gallinula chloropus. The sequence continues at coordinate 68,433,320 of NC_140088.1, read as the reverse complement.
AAATACAGCCAGATAAGCTTAGAATTGGGTTCACTAAAAAACTCAACTCTTGCATTCTAAAAAAATATTTAGAAATGTTTACATGACAGTGAAAAGATAAAGATTATTAAGATTTAAATAAATATAGAAGAATATTCAATACATAAAAACAGCACAGTGATTTCTATATGCAGAATGCTTGTATGAAAGGTATTTCAATAAAAGTATACATTATATATATATTAATTAGTTTAGCATACATATTTATGTACGTGATATTAATGCAGTTTCAACTTGATGAAAGAGCACCAGTTTCCTAAGATACATATAGTCCCAAATTCTTTCAAAATAGAACTTTTGGAAGGTATTTAAGGATCTAAAGTGTAGGTGTCTATGATTGTTTCTGAGAACTTGTTGCAAAGATCTGAAACATTATCCATTCCCTCTAATCCTTCTACCAATTTCCTCTGAGAAAAGTCAGACTTCAGCTTTCCACCCCATCCCATTAGGTAGCACTAGGCAGAAATAAGATCAGCCTTCTCAAGGCTGAACAACCGCAGGTCATAGCCTCTCAAGCTGCAATCTCTATTTCAGGGGCCCTGCACAAGCCCAGCTCCAGTATGCGCCTGTCTATCTTGTACTGGTTGGCCCAGCACTAGGTCTAATGCTGAATGAAAGGTAAGGACTCTCTCCCTAAACCTTCCTAACACAGCTCAGAATCCTATCAGCCTTTCCTGCTGCAAGGAGACACTAATGATTCCCCTTCACCTTGCTGTCCAGAATGACCCCAGTGTTTTTTTCTGTCAAGCTGCTTTCCAGCTGTTCAGCCCTCTGCCTGGTCTGCATATGAGGTTCCTCATGCCATCTACAGGACTTTGCACTTGCCTCTGTTGTACTCCACAACGTTCCTGCCAGCCATCTCATTTAGAAACTTCTGAACAGCAGCCCTTTTTTCCATTGTACAGACTTGTCACAATGTGGTATCACTTGGAAATCTGCTGGGATACTCTATGCTGTTATCCAGGTTTATTAATAAAGATGTGACAAAGGCCTGACACCAGTATGAGTCCCTGAGGCATGTTGCTGATAACCAACCACCAGGTGAACTTTGTTTGCACTGCTGACCACTGCTCTTTCAGCCTGCTGCTCCAGCCCATGTTTCATCAGTCTTGTCATTCCCATTGGTTGGAAGTTGCTTCATGTTCCTAAAACTGCATTTGAGTTCAACAACTGGCAAAGTTGTTACAATTTATAGCAATGAAGACTACGAATTAAGTCAAAAGATCATTCCCCAAATCTCCATATCCCCATTCCTGTGATAAAATCCAAACATGAGGCACTGAAATCCCTAGGGATTCCTCATGACTGACAGAAAGTCTTACGATAATAAGGTTCTTCAGGATCATCTGAAATAGATGCTACTATCTAAATATAAATGTACTATCATTATTTCAATGGGCAATCACTGAAGTAAACAGCAACATTTCTATCAATGTGAAGAGCTCCACTGCAGACAGGTGCACATATATTTGCATGTATCTGGAGCACCATGCACTGGCACACTGTTTGGATTTAATGGAAATCCACAAATGGAGAATTTTTAGCATGCAGTTTTCAAACGCTTCAAAATATGTTATGTCTTAAGCAAATGTAAAATCACTTTTGTTCTTGCTGGAGGCAGAAGAAATAAAAATAAGCTACTCCTCAATTGTCTGTGTTCAAAGAAATAATCTAAAAAGGTCTTATAACCTCAAAACATCTTTCCATCTAGATATGGCAATTCTCAAATACAGTTATTAAAATCTTTGCATATATCTGACAGTTGAATGTAATAGTAAGCATGAATATTTTCAGGTTGAGATTTCTTCCAGAATGTACTTTCTCTTAAAAAAATAGATAAGGGAGAGGAAAAAAAATAGGTCTGTATCAGTTAGAAAACCCAGTAAACACCAGCTTGTTAGAGGTTGGCTACTTACAGGTTATAGGTGCTGGTATAAGAATTTCAAAGGCCAAACGTGAGTGTGCAGGAAAACAGCGCCTGTAAATAAATAAAGAAACTGAGTGAAGGCAGAAAATCATCAGAGATATCTCCAAAATTTCTCCACCATATCCTCAACAAAATACTTGAATCCAAAGCAACCACATTGTAAGACCAACTTTTACAAAGCCATTCCCAGTAGGGGATGCTGCTGTTTTAATTTCCATCACACAAGCAAACTCATTTTGACTTTTGGAATCCTTACTTGTACCCCAGCTTCTCTGTCTTCCAAGATGTAAATTTTTTTGTTGTTGAACAATGACCTCAGCATAACATAAAATGATGAAAAGATTTACAAGTTTAGCTGATTCTGTCTAGAAAGACAAGGCAGCAGCACACAAGCAGGGAACTGAATGGCATATGGACAAAACATCACCACTGAATGTGTTCACTTGCATCAGTGCCACTGCAAAGCATATGCAAGGCTGTTTATACTACATAGTCATGGAGAAGCATCCTTTTTACACTCCTGAGCAAAGCATTCAAGTAACTATGAAAAAGAAGCATCACTAAAAAAAAGAAAAAAAAAAAAGATGTTGAGGTATAAGCTATTAAGCATGTAAATAGATTTAATTTTATCAGATAAATGAGATGAAGGGATGTTGCGATAAACAGGTTTCTAAAAACAAGTTCTCAGTATCTCTGCCTTCAGGAAGCCAAGAACTCTACTTTCCAAAAATGCATTGTGAGAATGGCAAGAGCAGGGGAGAAGGAAGGAACTCAGAATGATACTCAGTCTCAATATTCAAATCAGGGACTGTTCATCACAGAGTGCAGTGATAGGACAAGGGATAATGGCTTCAAGCTGAAAAAGGGTAGGTTTAGGTTAGATGTTTGGAAGAAATTCTTTATAATGAGGGTGCTGAGACACCGGAACAGGTTGCCCAGAGAGGCTGTAGAAGCCCCATCCCTGGAAGTGTTCAAGGCCAGGTTGGATGGGACTTTGGGCAGCCTGGTCTAGTGAGAGTGTTCCTGCCCATGGCAGGGGGTTTGGAACTAGGTGATTTTTGAGGTCCCTTCAAATCCAAAGCATTCTATGATTAAGTTTCTAGGGGAAACAGGAACTCTGTTATGCCTGGATAGTCTTTTTTACCTGCACTCTCAAAGCAAGTGTATGAGACCTTATAGAGAATTACTTCCCTTATGGTGGTAGGTGAAACTGGACTAGTTCATAAATTGCAAATATGCAATGAAGCTCCTAATTTATTTGCATTTATGTTCAGCCCTTAAGGGACCTACTGATACCAAATGCTATAAAACACTTTATCATCATCTCTAAAAAAAAATTTCCTGCTTTGCCTTCAGTGATAAAAGACAAGGCCATCATCTCCTAATTACATGTATCATTTTCCAGGTGAAACCTAGCAGATTCTAGCTGAGGAGCACAGATTGTATTATTTTCATTATTTTCATTTAAAAAAAAAAAACCCATATATGTGTATTAATCTTTCCTTATAAATAGAGCCACGGGAAAAGTTGTAGAGAAGTAGAGTTTGAATTCCTGCAGTGGATTAACAGAAAACTTCAACAATATGCACTGATTTATACTAAAATGCAAGAAAATTAATCAGAACAATGACATTAAGAAGCAAGATACAAAGTTGTTGAAGAGTAAAGATAAACCTTTTGTTTAAAAAAAAAAAAGCTGCTCCCTTCATGCCAAAAATTTTGATGTTATTTTCACAATCTTCTACAAACAAAGGAAATATTTAATGAAAAAAATTTTGCATCAAAAACATATTCAATATAGTTAATATTTCTGACAGTTTTTTGGACACGGTATATGTTTTGTCCTTCACTGTGGTGAAAATACTACAGAAAATTAATAGAAATAATCATGTAAAAATTAAGAATTACTATTAAAAATAAACCAAAAAAATCTGACAACTTCATGGGTTTTTTGGAAACACCAAATATGAGTTTTCTGTTCCTACACAGAACATAATTTTTACATGTTAGAAAACCTGATAAAATGGAAATCCTGTTCTCAATTTGTATTAGTTGTAAACAAAGCCAGAACAGCAAAATTTTCCTGAGCTTACTCAGACACACAAGCATATGCCATTGCTTGTGCCAGGTAGAAACATTCTTGTTCTTCCTCGCTATCTTGCAGGCTCCATTGTGTGGTTACCAGGTTTTAACCTATTCTTGCAAAGACTGAACCAAACTATGCTTTCCTAACAAAGTAATCATAAACTTGTGTATAGTTACCAAAGAAAAGATCTTTCTAATTGAAAAAAAAATAAAATCACCTGTTTGAAAAGACGAATTGCATCAAATCCTTGAAAGATGGCTATGTGACATTCTGCTAGGAGATTTGCGCTGATTGTGCACTATGATATCTTGCCTGGACACTTGAGGGAGAAAAGCTGTGTGGGGCTGTTATTATGTGCAGTGTGGGTTTTGTTCTGAGACAGCTGCAGGTTCTTTATGTCAGATCTGCTGCACCTCTTGATGAGATTGATCCTTGACTAAATAACACACTGAAGATAATGACTCATATTTTTTTGTCTTTCATATTCCAGCCAATAAATAAAGCCCACCAATCATAAGAGGAGCCTTGAGCCTTGCAGCAGTAACGTGAATAGCAAAACATTAATTGATTTGACTAGGGGCAGGATCAGATCTCAGCGTAGCCAACTGCTGCAATCCCAGAAAGGATGCTAATAAAACACGAGCACAGGGATGACTTCAGCGAAGCTCTCATACTGAAAACTTACCCACATTTTTCATGGCCATTTGGGCCTTGGAAGAAAAAAAAAATCATATGTCCAGATGCAATTAGCTAAAAATATTAAAAGTATAATACTTAATATTTTAATTACTCTTTTGATTAGATGTGGCTTAATATTCTTTTTTACGCTATTAAATGTTTCAGCTTACTGTATATTATAAACACTCTATAGTAGTTTTAAATTATTGTAGCTACAAAGACTTTCAAAAGCACTATGCAATATTTCTTTTAACTATAAAACTATTTCATATATCCAGATGCCAGGAAAGATGAGATTAGTTTATCTATAGGGAAAGAACACATTTTAAAAATTATTTCTGTATGTGGCATGTAGCACAATATATGTTCTGCTCAGTTCAGACGTCAATTTTCTAATCAAGCCCAAGGCAGCTGCTGTAAACATGCATCCTATCAAGTGATATTTTTTTTGAGATAGCATGAGAAAGTAACTTACTTTCAAATCCTGAACTACTCCTAATTAATTATGTAAATAGCAAATGCAGCTATGTCTTGCAAACTATCTAATCTTGCTAGTGATTCTCAGTGCTTGACTTTCAACAGCATTGAAATTCAAACACTTTCTGACTGTTGGTCTGGAGCATGTGCGGTCAGATAAAGCTACTTACTTGTTTCTGAAGGCCAGCAAATACAACATGCTGCTTTCTGCACTGCCATGACTATTTTACACGGACATATCACACTGACTTAAGGTGCAAGGAGACCCTGATTCAGAGGAGACTGAAATGCTTTCAAGATTCACTGAACACCAATCAGTGTCTTTTAGGAGTCATTAAGTATTTGGCAACAGAGGAATCTACATCAAACCCTCTGCTAGATCAGGAAACTACATCAAACCTCGTGCCACAACAGAAAATCAACAGACCAAATTTTTTCGGGGGTTCAAATAAAAATAAAGCCACCGCTCTAATCTCATTCATAAGCCAGAAATGAGCCCATGCATTGACATCATTAATAACTTTTTACATGAAGAGATGTTGACTTAAATTTTATGTGCCCTATTAGCTCCAGCACACGAAAAACTTCACCTGAAAATAAGTATATTGCTTTATCCGTAACAAAAGCATTTTGCATCTCAGTGGGTAGTTTGCTCAAGCACAGAAAAAGTTACACCAGCTGTACTAAATGGGCATTGTCACTTCTAAGACATGGTCATGCTCCTTGTGCTGGCTGCTACTGCCTCTAAATTCCACTCTGTAATCACACTGGCCAGTTCCCCTCACTAAGTGTGCAGAAAGCTAACCAATAAAACTGAACAGTTTATCATTAGATTAAACATAAATTCATTTAAGTTTTATTTTCTTACCTTTTGTCACTCACGTCTTTCTGAACCTCTATTTCCAGAAACCTATATTGCATATTTTGGATTTACAATTAATTTTGTTTCTACATAACAATAACAATAACAATTTTTTTTTAAAGTACCTGTCTAATCTGTGGGCACTTGGTCTGTAGAGGTGTGACAATCTTTAAATGAAGACAGTGGAAAATTCCTGCCACGTCCTGGCGATTCACAAGCTCTGCTTGGGGCCAAGCGACTGCGTTCCTGCGTAGGAGCAGCACTAGTGCTGGCCAGGCAAGCAGCCCGGCAACAGGAAAGCAGTAAGACAAGTATCTGAGCCCTCAGAGACTTTGCAACACACTTTCTACACTTTGAAACACTTCAGGAAGATAATTTGCCCAGCTGCTGGAGAACATAAAGGAGGTTGTTAGTAATTCTAACTGAATGAATGGCGAGGCTTTGGTTCATTTCTAGTGCCAAGAAGTATTTGCCTACGCTCAGAGAGAAAGCAAGAATTTTCAAACTGTATCTTGGGGGACAAGAGAAGTTGAGTCTTCATTCTGAAAAAATGAAACGTCCCTATCTTTTAACTCTTCCCAGCACTGAAGTGAAATATTTAACCAAAGCACAGGTAGTACGTTCATTTCACTCAAATTATTCCAACCTTCTCCAAGTCATAAAGATAATTTAGTGAATTAAAATCCCTTCATCTTTCACCCACATCCTTGGGATGGAAGGAATGTCACACTGGATGCATTTCTTAAAAAGTCAACTAGTCACTGAGCTCAGTGAAAGCTTTTTAGTCTCTGACGAGCTGTACGTGCACCCACTGGAGATGATGGCCCTAACTTCACTGAAGAGATCCCCCAAATGTACATAGATCAGTAAGAAAGAGAGATGGATGAGAGCCAGCCAGCACAGGTCTGGCTAAACACACTCCTTTAGCTCCAGGAAAATGAGAATCAGTAAAAAACTAGCATCCAGTTCTAGAAAATGCTATTATCTGTTGCATTGTGCAGCAGCACTGGCAGCAGGCTGCTGCTTCTCAAAAGATCACAGCCCAAGCTGACAGCCCACCCTCCAGTCCAAAAGGGAAGATGATTTATTGCTGTCTGTCTTGACAGCATACATGGTATTTTCACCTGGTGTTGCATTTATGTACAGATGCTGTCTTGAACCAGCACAGATAATGGGTTTAGCTCCAAGTCAAGAGAATTATTTTTGTTCTGATAAAATTCTGCTACTCCTACACATGAGGTTTATGCTAGATGTTTCAGGGATTGTTTAGATAGTGGATAGCATGATTTGCATCAGGGATGCATCACTAATGTCACTCTATTCCTAGCTGAGGTCTGTGTACGTCTGGGTTCTTTGTTTAGCACAGAGACTTCATTTCATCACAATGCAAGAAGATGAAATTAAGTTTGCTGAGGATTTACTGAAGTTGTGCTATTTCTCAAACAACTAACAGTATAAAGACACATACACAGTTGCCACCTGTGCTGCTAGTCATCTGCTATTGATCCAGCTTACATAACCCATGCATCATCGGTTGTCTAGTTCCTGGTCCTCACACCCCAGCACTTGCCCACAACCTCAGTGTGCCAGCAGCTCCTCACACAGCAGAACACTGACTACTGCATTATAGGGAAAGAGGTATGGCTATGTATCTGTTGTCTAGGAGTGGCAGTGCCATGTGAAGCTGAGTAGGGAGTGCCTACATAAGAGGGGAAGCCTCCTACACAGAGAAATGGCTCATGTGAATGTGTACTTCATACATCCAGTAAATGCATGCGTAACTGTACACTTTTATGACTCCTGCTTTGCCTGATCTGAAAAAGACCAAAAATGTTTCCAAAGGTTTTGAACTAAGCTAATGAAACCATGGAAAGTGGCGGTAATAGAAACATTAACTCTCTACTGGACTTCCTGCCTACTTGCATCTCCATTTGTCCATAGGGATGAATAATTGCATCCTCCTCAGCACTAAAAATAACCAAGCACAGGCCCTGAGCAACTAGTGACTCTGGACAGTAGCCTGCAGCTGTAGGGAATCAGAAAAAGCAATCACAGGTACTGCTGCACTGAACTCTTCTTCCTCCACATGCAACAGTCCTTCCTGAACCTGGAACACTCAACTCAGTTTTGCAATAGTTTTCAGAGCAATTATCCCCTTGTAGAAAAGCCATATTTGCCTACTGCTAGGGTTCACTTTGCAGAATTTCTACAACAGTTTCCAGATTGATTGACCTTTCTGAAGAAGGAAACTTGCTGATTTTCTCTTTTCAAAATGGCCCATAGAAAGAACACTCTTGTGGACAACTGTCTGCTGTGATCTCCTAGCACAAATAGTACAATTCTCAGATTTCAGCTTTGAGACACAGTTGTTAGCATTTGAAGTAGAACAACGGACAAGATGCATATCTTTTCTTTTTCTTTCTTATACAAACTGTGTTTTCTAGCTGATTTGGGAAACAAACCAAGACCTGGTGGTGCTGAGTTACATTTAAGGCCTGATGGCTGTCTCTTAAAACAACAATGGTACAGGCCAGCCAGCACAGGAAGGATCCTGTGCTGAGAGGTGGAAATAGAAGCTCAAGACCTATTGCTTTCTGTTTCATCCATAAAAGATGCCATACTATCTCCTCCTGGACTAGACACAGGCACTATATGAATAGGAACTGTATCATCACTCAAAGCCCGAGAAGCAACTGACTCAGCTAAACCACGTGGAAAATGTGGCTATATCAAGGATTAAACCCACTTGCTAAAATTGTTTTCTAGCATCAATGAAACCAAACAGGCAAAGCCAAAATTAAACTGGACATTTGAAATTAAACTAATTGGTAAAAATGAGGTAAAGCAAAAAGATCTACATTGCTCTTGTTCTAGCTGAATAAAATGTTTGCTGAATATGATGCTATTTAGTTACAATACTGAACTTGAACACGTCAGCACTTTTTAACTAGAAATGGAGTTTACCAGCATTGTTCACTCAAAAATTCTGTTCATTTGAAAATTCACTGCTTGAATACTATTTCTGAGTATTTCCAGTAGTCAGTCTGAGATTTACAGCTTGATCTGTGGCCACTGAATTGCAGGAGACAACTTTTCTGCATATGGAATGAGAATCTGTATGCAGCTTTGCAAGTGGAAGGTTTATAATCCAAGCTTTTAAAATAATTCTCCAGGTTCACCCTTGTCTGAACTGCTACTGTTACCGATTAGCAAACTTGTTTAGCATTCTTTTGAAACAAAATAAATGAGGCAGTTCCATAAATAAAGGACATTTTGTGCTACAATAACAGGCAAATGAGAAAAAAATCCAAAACCTTAGTAATGCCTCTGTCTGAGAGAAGGTCTGTTAACAGCCTTGACATATTGAAATATATCAATAGGCAAACCCCTCTATTCTTAGCTCATTGTGCAAGATGTGCTTCAAACATGAAGTATGAGACTGTAAATTATTGACTGAAGAACTACATGACTTACACCAGATCTGATCAGTTACTAATTCACAAGCACACCTCTTAGAACATTTTGACAGGTTTTCTAGGATGGTGTCCCGTGTAGCCCCTGTGAGAAGCATACTTTACTTCATTAGTCGTGCCATTAAGAAAGATATTGAATATCACTAGAATATGAAAAGATACCACTGAGGTCATACCACACTGAGGGTACAACGTTGATTACTGCTACGTGGGAGCAGTTTTCCAGCCAGTTTTACACAGAACCTTACAGCAGATTAAAACAGGTTAGGATTCTCAAATTGTTTATAACAATGTTATAAGAGGCAAAATCCCTAGTGAATCTAAAAATTTTTACCTGTTGCTTTTCCTTACACACAAGGCCTGTCAGCATCCCATAGCATATACAGAATGATTATGGCACTATTCATTTTTGCAAAAAACACATTGAGTATTCATCTTTCTCCTTTTTATATTCTAGGCAACTATATATATACTAGGTTATTTGCTTTTTTTTTTCATTTTTCTTAAAAGTATAACTGCTTTAGTTTAGCTGTCCATCCTCTCATCTACCCCAAGGATAGTTATCTTTGAGATTTCTGAGATGCCATTACCCAGTTTATCAAACTCAGTGCATTTAAGATCAAGTAAGATCTTTCTAATCTATTCTTTCTTAACAAAGGTCTTGATGTTGAAATACTAGATCAAAAATGAATAGGAAGATACTGTTTTATCTCCAGCAATCATTGTGTGTATTTCTTACCGTGGGAGTTATTCTTGGGTTTTATCTGTCCATGAGCCTATTGTGAACACAAACACAGATCATACCACAGGATGGGGAAATATTCCTTTCAATGCTGCAGTTATCCCCCAGGTTTATCTAACACAGATAAGTGCACAAAAGTACATGTTGATATTTCATGTTAGTTGTGCAATTTGCATACACTTTCAATAATCAAGAAAATGTGGCTTGCCTAATTAAGGTAAGGGAGGCAACTCATTCATGATTCCAAAACATTATCATCTCCATAACGTACTCAAGTAATTTTTGTGGCCCTGAGCAATTTCTTGAATTTGCAATTTGGTAATAAACACGTCATACACTTCAAACATTAAAGTTTAATTTGCACTGGACTGCAGTTTAGTTATTGTGCTTTCATTTAATGTTGGATATGCAGTAGGGTTTTAATTCATAAATCTTCTCAGTGTGGGCAATTTTTCTTTCTTTTCAAATGGAGATCTGAAACTTTTTGTAGAAGACTTTAATAAGAGTTCCTTTTTATTACAGCATCAGGTAGCCATATTTCTGAGGAAACAAAATGTAATAAAAGAATCAATAACATAAGACATGCTGCCTTTCCTTCCCCATACAGATTCACAGCCAGATATTTCTTTATGCATCTATACAACTTTATTTGCATGAAATTTTACTGGTAAAGAAATGGAAATTTTCCAAAGGATATTATGCTTATATTTCTTAATATTCAAAGATAGAAATTAAAAAAATAAATAAAAAAGAAAAAGCCAAGAAAACAGACTAGCACACAGGAACTTATCAACAAGATTCACGAAGAAATCACTGGAGTTACATAGGGGTGAAAATTCTTCAGAACAGTTAGACAAGTACAGAAAACAGCAATGTAAAGAACCACTCATATTTAAGAAAAGCCATTAACAGCCTCTAAGGCTGTAAATTTGAACTGAAAAAAGTTCATGAGAGTATGGATTTTGATTTTTTTTTGGTCTAAACAGAATTAATTTTGATTCCATGTCACAGGCAGACCTTTAATACATCTAGGTCATGCCCTCTCAGAATATTTAGCAAAGCTGTCTGGTTATATTTTCCTTTTCAGGAAATATATGCAGCCATTGAAATTGCTTCTTTTATACTCCCAACAGCCTCCTTCCCACAGGCACCACTCCACACTGCCCATCACAGCATGTAGGCTTCTTGCTAGGGTCTTGTGTTTGGAGAGGTGGGATCAGCACTGCTCTCGCGCAATTTTATTCCCATCTTCATGGCAGATGTTCTATGCCACTTCAGAAAATTGCCTAATCTTCTTCTATTTCTGCTTTCACCATATGTGAAAAGAGGTGGGTGGGAAGGAAAAATAATAGCCACTTTTGCTGATAAAACGCTTTGAATGTTACACATGAGAAGTATCGTATGCACGGTAAGTAATTGCAATAAAGAAAGAATTACTATGAATTTTTAAGCACTAGAACTGCTGTGGGAAAATTTTGCCCCTGATTTTTTGATGCTATTCATACTTGGATGGTTACTCTTAGGTTCATCATAAAGAGTTTCCTCATGTGTACAAATTTAAAGGACTGTTTTATAGATCATAAAAATATGTACTCAATTACTTCAAATAACACTTGGGGAACTGCATGTAAATGGTGCATAAATTGCTCAATGAATCAAGCCAAAGTCGCTTTCAAAATCAGGAACCTGGGGGTAACCAACATCAACAAACACATACACACTGTTGAGAAGGGAAAGCTTATTACTGCAAAGTAGTTTTCATCTGCGCTGTAAATAAAACGGAGGCTTTAAACAAAGCCACTTCAAACATGCATCTGCAGCAATTCTATTACTAAAGCTGGTAGTGGCTCAGGGACAATCAATGTACTTTGCGTCAATATTGTTTTGATTTGCATTACAGTACACTTGTACAGTGTATAGATTTATAAAACAGCTTATTCTCCACTATAGATGTTCCCAACAAGCCTACTTCAGCCCTGTATATCATAAACGGTAAATCAAGGGTTTGACACTGCAAAGCTCTAGTAAACTGACTTAACGAAGTTGGAATTCTCCTCTTGCCCTTTACCAAGACTTGTATCATCTTCATCAAGGCCTCTAAAATGCTTCTAAAATGTATTTGGTAAAACATGCTATAATTATCATGATGCTTTGTAAAAGCCCTCTCAGTTGATTGGGCCTTATTGGGTTTTGCCATTTTGGTTTTTTTACCTTCTGACTCATCAATTTTTAAGTTCAAAGCCTACTGCAATTCAGTGCAGATTATTTCAGTTGATTTCGGTAATACATTTACAGTTGCAGACTTAATAATATACAAGTAGAGCCTTATTGTAGGGCTTTTTAATGCCATAGTTTCTGTTAATTTATATAGAAGACACCAAGATCTTAAATCCCAAACCCTTTTCCCACAACCTGCCCAGTACAGAAGAAAGTTCCTGTTGGTCCTTACTTCCAAGTACTCTGTCAGTGTATATGGCAAATGCCTCCTGGGGCAGAGAGCTGGCTGCTGGTGGAGGGACTGGTGAGAATCTGTGGCGTTTGGCCCTGGCTTCCTCTGCCCACACTTATGCTGGGCAGGGTCCCCAGAAGCTGCCGGGGAGCAGCACATGCCACGGCAAAGGGAGAGTTTGACCTCACCTCAGGCATTATATTGTTTCTCCACAGCTGAGAAGCACCGCGGATAGTAAGGCTCTAATAACATCTTAGCATATGATATTATTTGTGCTTTACCTCTATCAAGCTCCCTCTATCTGTGGGCAACAAAAACATTTCTCAAATACTCTGTAGTCTTCAAGGCTCCCCTGAGCAAGATTGGTGAGAGGCACATGAGATCTAAATGCTTGTCCTTAGGCACCAAGTTATTTGATGGCTGTGCAAGGGGCACAGATTTTATGACATGCTTATAGGATAATTTGTTGATACTTCGGATCTGGAGAACAGAGTAAAGGAGAGATGATCTACACTGCTTTGAGAGAGGGCTATTGATTTTATGTTCACTTCTGCATTATGAGACTGCATTAGGAGCAAAGAAACCCAGCATCTGAATATAAAAGGGAAACACAATTCAGTCAGCGCGGAATAAAATAAATATTAGTTCTGTCATCTGACAGCACTATAAACCATGCCAATCACTCCACACAGAGCAGAGGTCCCCAAATACAGTTTTGACTTCTTGACTATTTAAGATTGATAATTGCGAATGAATCAAAAAATGGTTTTTTTCTACTGTGTACTTTAAGTCATCAATCTCCAGTTTATAAAAGAGTATTTGACTGGACCTATTTCTGCTAATAATGCAGTTCAAAAGCATTCACATTGTGTTCAGAAAGGAGAAGCATTTTTTTCCCTAAGTATTCTCTCAGCCCTTACTTCAAGAATATCTCAATACCTTGGCACTTGAAAATAAATGGATATACACTATGCCAATTATGCCAGCAAATGGTGCTTTATATCACATTTGCCAGCCTGCCTTTTCATGCTGCTGTTTATGCATGGAACAAGTTCCTCATGAACACAAGCAAAGACCGCATATTGTCCTCGTTGAAATTTCCCCTTGTAACTAGTGCCTTTCATGATTCCTTATTTAGAGCAAGAGTGAGTAAGCAGCTTGGTGACTGTTCTCATCACACTGCTCAGGACATCCTGGATATAATTTATACTGTCTCTCTCAACAACAGAAACTGCATCTTTATATTCAGCTGCTGGCCACATATTACTTAGATAGTTCATAGTTGTTGTGGTTTAGCCCCAGCCAGACGCTCAGCACCATAGAGCCACTCACTCACTGTTCCTACAGTGAGATGGAGAGGAGAATCAGAAGAAAAAGGTAAAGCCTGTGGGTTGGGATAAAGACAGTTTACTAGGATGGCAAAGAGGAGGAAAGTAACACTACCACTACCACCTATAAAAATATACAAAGTGGGTGACACACAAGGCAATTTGCTATCTTCCAACCAAATGACCAGCATGTCCCCAAGCAGCTGCCTCTCCTCCCTGGCCAGCCCCCTTTATATACTGAGCATGACATTGTAAGGTATGCAATACTGCTTTGACTAGTGTGGGTCAGCTGTGTTCCCTCCCAGCTTTGTGTGAAAATTGACTATCCTACCTGAACAGCAGGACAATTGTTTAGACCAAACACTAGTATATATTGTGGTACAAAAAGTTTTAATTCTGTGTATAAATTATTCTTTGTATAAATTATTTACTCATGGTTTCATCAATACTTCCTGACAGAATTAAGAACTGAATGAAAACCTAGACTTCCAATTCTGAACAATGATCAGCAACATGTTTTCTCCATTACCTCACATGTAATACACAGTATGGAGAATTCAAACAGGAAAGTGACTATATCATCAGTTAAACGAGGCCAAACTCTTTTCCTTCATTTAGTCTGGAATACCATGATAAATTCAGTGACATTTCCACAGATTGGAACAATCCATGTATGAAATCCTGCTAATGCAAAACTCAGCCACAAAGCTTTAGACTTCATAAGGTCTAAGATGTGGCTTTCAAGGTCAAGGCTTAAAGAGATAACCTCTGTAAACCCGGTGCTGTGGTAAATTTTACCTTTAGACTAATCTTTAGTGCAACCCCACAGAAAATATAGCGAATCTAATTTTCATATCCATCAGTCTCAATAAAGGACAGATTAATTTAGCCAGTAATCTTTATATAAAACAAAGATTTTGACCTTCAAGACAACTATTTTCTGCTGCATCTAATGACATTGCCAAACCACTGACTTTAAGGTCCAGAAGTTGTTCTCAGATGCAAGCCTCATATGTTCCAACCCAACAAAAGACTGGTGGTGTTACTGTATGGATTCCATGCAGAAATTCACGCTTTCCTGCGATTCGAAAGCTTAAATTGCTCCTCTGGTTAAAGTAGACAGCAGTGCTGTCTTTATCAAGCTGTTGGATGCTTCATCCGATTGCCTGAGTCATTGGCAAAATAGCTTGAGGCTAGACAGGTATATTACTCTTTAGAAACAGATGGTGATGCACACAGGAGATTTAAGAAACACACATTCTCAAAGCAGCAACACATCTCTCTAAAATGAGCTGTCCAATTTATTATGGTTTATACAAAATTTCTGCTTTTACCCTCTATTACCCCACCATTAAAAGTACAGTATTTGGAAACAGGCATCAACACTAAAGAGTTTTTATTCTCTGGGAAGCAACCTCAACAGGTAAAAAACACAACATTCTTTTCTGTGGAGCAGGTATTTTGGCAGAGACAAATCCAGAAAATGAATGCTGAAAACTAACGTTAAATCAGGATTTTTTTTGTCACCAGTGCCTGAAACATGCAGTTTTCTGAAGAAGATGCAGTAGCCTGATATTATTTTTTGTATCAACAGCTTGTGGACGGGAGCTGAAGGGGGGGAGAAAAGAAATGCATTACTGTTGCAATCATTTCTTGATTATTATCTTCCTATTTCATCATCCAGCTATCTATCTGCACTTTTTACATGGCAATAGCTGAACAGAGCCTATTAAAGATATATCAATATTTCTTTCCAACCCAGCTTATTTAAAAATAAATAAATGAGCATGATATGTCAATGTACCCTAGCACAACATTTGGTATCATAATCACAATGTTTCTAATGCCAGCTCTGAAGTTTGAAATAAGCATCACATTGCTAAAGCTGTTCTTTAATTTTTGAAACACTAACTAAACCTTGTCTTCAAAACAGCCACAGAATCTGGAAGGTACAAAAGCAAGCAAAGAATCTTATTCATACTGTTACTTAAAAAAAATAATTTAGATTCTAAAACTAGCAAACAAATAGCATGATAACTACCACTCAAATCTAAAAATGTCCCCAGGAGAATCACCTGTCACAACTAAAATTCAGGGGTGTACTACAATATTATTACTAAAGGTAATTACTTAACCCAAGCACTGGGGGTTGGCAGGGGAGCCGGGCACATTAAACTTTTTGGTATGTTCAGCACTGTTCTATAGTAAAAATTAATTGAGAATTTAGATAGTAACAATCAGCAACACTTCTGTCTCAGCAATGGAATTTAGATTGCACACTGTTTTTTCTTAAGGAAAAACCACTGCTTGGAAGAGTTTCTGTTATTTCCAGCACTAATCCCAGTTAGGAACTAAGTATTTGACAAAATTGTTCTTTTTGTGTCTATATTTTTCAAGAACTTCTAGTTAATAGCATTGGCCATCACTACAAAAGATAAAAGAAAGAATGAGAGACTAAATACCTAACAGCACACAATAGCTTTTTCCTAGCTGTTGGTCAAACACAGAATTTAAACAAGTAAAGGGAATGTATTAAATTGCTATAAAAACTGCATTTAATAACCCAGATAGCCACAGAAAGTGATGTATCCCAGTTATTTTTCAAGGTGTGTATATCTCAGGGGATAAAAAACACCAATGCTATAAAAATTTCTATTTTCCAACTAAATAAGGATGCACTTGCTTGGTTATGGCTTTTCCAGAACCTACTGGGTACTATCTATTCTTCAGGAAAGAGAAGATAAACAACATTAAGCACTACAACTAAGAACAGACTGACTCATCTTTTCCTTTACAGGATATGGGTGACATCATTCCTCCAGCTGCTCAGCATGAGGGAGGTCAGGTGGTGATAATCCTTGCCAAAAGTGTCCAACAAGCACAGATGAAGAGTAGACCCTTCACATCATCATAATCTTCTTCCCTCTGAGCTTGTGGATTTTCTTTTGGATGAACACAGCATGGTCCAGGGCTTTGTATGATTTCAGGGAATATGTCTAGCCAGGAGGAAATGGAGCCAGGCAGCAGCCACTCTTGGTGGCATTGTTCCATGGCAAACCAATCAATAATCCACCAGAAAATCCACTGAAGGAAATACTGATTGGAGATGCATTACCTCCAGCTTCTTGGCTGTGCTTACATTAATGTGCGTTCATTGTGGGCACGCACAGTGACAGTAAACAACTTAAGCTGGGCCACTAATGCTACCATGGCTCATGACTGAAGAGTTTTGCCAGGAAAAGATGCCAGACCACAGCATGAACTGCCCAGAACTCTCTGATTTTATTCCTGAAATTTGCAAGGTGGTACCGAAGATTACTTTCAGATCCTTATGTCAAAAATGCATATGGACATGTTTTGTGGCTCCTGGCCACATTCAAGGATTTGCAGCAAGTGTCTTTCTCCCAACCTGTAAACATGAAAGTTGTTAGATATATCACGATGCACAACAGGGAGTGGGTATCAATCACGGTATCATTAGATAATACATTACTTGTAGTGCCTGCAGTGCATGTATTTGAAAACTGGGAACTAATTTTATCAAAAAGTTGCAAGAAGGAATACCCGAATCACATGCTCACCAAAAAAAAAATTAAAGAAGTGCTTGACTAAGTTTCTGGAATGGAAACACCCTAAATAGGAAAATCGTTACAGATACTTGTGCAAAGCCCATTCAATTTCAGGAAAGTACTTCCCATTGATTCTAATGCCTTCACATCAAAGTCTTAAAACTGATTGATTTTTTTAAAATGCAGTTGCACTCCTGAATCTCAAGCCTCTCATGTCTTCTCAACAGCCAGCTAAGACTCAGCTATATTTGTTGGGAGGTTTCCATGCTCAGACTTAACACAGAGTAAGGGGTGCAACAATAGAGAGAAGTAGTCAGTGCCAAAGGATAAGTAACATATAAGCACACTTTATTTAAAATGCATAATGACTGAGGGTTGATTGATTCCATTGTTCCCATTCATCTTGTCAGCAAAGGAAAAATGCACATTTATTTATCCTTTCTAATCAACTAATAATGTTTAGATTAATTTTAGGCTACCTTCATTGTTCAATAATAGCCTGACCAAATAAGGAGTGAAAATTCTCTGTGGAAAGCTCTGGCCAACTAAGACAGCACTAGAGACTGGTGGAATCTATAGGAATCATCCACAAGGACACCACTGATTAGTCAAATGATAAGTTCATGCCTTGCAGAGAATTTTAAAATATTTCAGTACACAAGTGAATAGAAAACGTCTACCTATCATCAGGTAGTAATTTGTTTGTGGGTTTGGTTTCTTTTCCCTCTAGAATATCTTCATGTGGGAAGCTGGCATCTATATAAAGCACCAGAAATATAAATCACATCCATTCAACACAGTGGCACTTTTATATCCAGGTGCCCATTTACTCAGTGCATCTGAAAATACTGAGGTGTGATAATGCCACTTCTGTTTATACTGAGTAGTATCTTGTTCCACAAAGCTTTACATCAAAACTAGTATCTTGCATATAAGAAAAATATGATAGAAGTTAACACCTTAATCATCAAATCTAGTACTCAACAATGGCAAAGGAGCAGACAATAAGTGTTTCATTCAGCTGGGTCTGGAGAACAGACCAGAATACTGTTTTTTATACCACTCTGTAGAAATTACTTCTCACCATCCCATAGCAAACTTGCAAAAGCAATACACAACAAGAACACAGGACTCATGGACAGTGTTTGAGGTTCCTGAAATAGCAAGTACTATGTTATATAAACCTCCAAAATGATCCTTGGAGAAGACCAGACCTCGTATTACAGTCAGAAAATAACAATGACACTAGCAGAAATACCTGCCAGCTTCACTTCATGGGGGAAAATTCAGCTTGACCTCAAATCTGAAGATAAACTTAATCCTAAACAAGTGAGCGAGGTTAAGATACTTTTCCATGTGATAAGCATGGAAAAGAATCTGGTTCTGTGCAATAAAAGTAGTTTTACTTGATAAGAGCCGGAATCAACAGTACAGATATATACAGAACAGAAGCACAGTTGGGCAAATGGATCGATCATTTCAACTAAAACAAACTGTACTCATGGCCATGCTGGAACGTGTTGTTCTATTTTAATTGTACCATAAACTCCACAGGAGAAAAATCACCCGCAGAAATAAACAGGTGGTGGTCATGCAGGCAATATCTAACCTCTTTAACTCCATGCTGAGTATTACATATCCCTATTAAATTTTCAAATTTAATATCAATTTTTAATGAAATAAATTGTAAATACAAATGTATTAGGTCCATAAATGGACAAAGCCTCTCTGCAGCTGCAGTAACTCATCTCCCCCTAGTTTCATAGCAGACTTTTTGTAAACATTCTGTTTTGCCTTTCCTCCCATCCTCCCTCACGTGGTCATCTCCACTCAAGGTAACTCTGGATTTAAGTGTCTCATTACCCTATGAACAAATTCTTTGGATCAATCTTGTGATTTACCAGGCCAAGAGGAAATGGATTCCACTTTGCATATAGTCAGTTCAATGTAAAAATCAACGTAAGTGGATGGAAGGATGTTGATACTCTGGGAGAGTCTTCAGACCCAACTCTCACTGATAACTACCCTTTTATTTTCGGAAAACAAGCGCTCTTCTAGCACCTTCCCTTTCATTCATCAGAGGATTAAAATCAATGCTACTAACTTTTTTTCCCTAGCAACCCAAGAGCCTCTGCACTGGGTTTCAAAGACTCACAAGCCTGTTGGCACACGAGTCAAGCATAAAGACTGCCAGGTTTCTTGGTGGTGTATTTCTTGTTCTATTTTTCCAGATCCCTCTCCATGTTTAGTCATGGATCTGAAACAAAGATTTTGCATAAAAAATATCAAAGTGAATCTTATGTTATTCAGGAAAGATTTTGTCTAATTCTTTCTTGCAGTTTAAGTTCTCTCTGTCTACTGTGACAATCAAATACAATTTCCTAAACAGGAGTTTTCTTTGGTTTAAGACCCACTGTCTCCAATCTTGAAATACCTTTTCCAGAATGGGTATTCAACATTACCTCCACCTCTTATGGGAATGTTATCAATTCTCTCTACCACAGTGTTGAAAGATAACCTTCAACAGATATCCAGGTGGTGACAAGACTTCATATGGCAAGACTTTATATTTCAAGTAGCCTTTCTAGTGTTTTAGAGAGGTAAATATAATCCTGTCTTCCTCCAGTCTCATGTGCTGAAAGGGCTTACAACTAGTTGCACTAAACTTAAATTTTGACCCTAGACTGGCAGGTCAGATTAACCATAGACATTCTTGTCTGCTTTAATGAAAGGCAGGAAAAGAATGGCCTGTTCAGAAAATTGCCTAGGTGACATAATACCTTTAACTCTCGATCTTTTTTCACAGAGGACAGACAATTTCCCCCACTCTCAGGAATTTGGCTGGACCTCAACCTGGACACAAACCGTAGCTCTTACCCCTCCCAAAGTCTCCTCTTTTTAAAGACACTGCAATGTCCTAGGATTTTCCGGAAGGTTGGTCTTTTACTAGGGTATAATTTGAAAAGTTCATTTCCAATTGTAGTAAGCCTTTGTTTATGCACTTTGTTCAGAAGCATGTTTTGTTTCATTTTGTGAGAACGCAGAGAGCACAAGAGTGCTGCAAACAGAGGCAGCCAACAGGCAGAGCAGCTTCTGGGCTCTGCTTTGGGAACTTCTGGACCTTTGCTGCACAGGGTCAAAGATGATCAAAGAACTCCTGGGAATCCTCTGAGAAACTTGAGAGTGCCTCCTACTGACAAAGCGAGGGCAAGGTAGGGGGAGCCACAATGGTGTACCCAAGAGAAAACTAGGAGCTTCTGACAACCTTGGTCAGCTGTCATTGACCCACAGTACCTGCAGGCTTTGTTGCATCTACCCCTGATTAGGGAGGATCAAGCACATTTTAGCTGGTGCTAGGGAGTAGCTGATATATTGATATATACATATATGCATTATTTACAAAGAAGTATATTTTATATTCTCCCTTGTTTGTCCTGGTTTTAACAGGGATAGAGTTCCTAGTGCTGTGGTTTGTATTTAGTATGAAGATAATGTTGATAACACACTGATGTTTTAGTTGTTGCTGTGCAGTTTTTACAATTACGTCATGGACTTTTCAGCTTCCCAGGCACTGCTGGTGAGGGGGCACGAGCCTTCTGCAGGAGGTGCACAAGCAGGGAGGGGGCACCGCCAGGGCAGCTGACCCAAACTGTCTGAAGTGATATTCCATACCATACAATGTCATGCTCAGTATATAAACTGGGAGGACGTGGCTGGGGAGGGCTGTGTCTCGGGAGCTAGGTGGGCATCAATCAATGGGTGGTGAGCAACTGTGCTGTGCATCATTTGTTTTGTATATGTTTTTGGCAGTATTATTGTTGTTATTCTCTTCCTTTTCTGTGTTATGAGTTTTTTATCTTGACCCACAAGCTTTAAATTTTATAATTCTCTCTCTCATCCCAGTGGAGAGGGTTGGAGTGAGTGAACAGCTGTGCAGCTGTTTTAGCTGCCTGCCAGGTTAAACGACAACACTGCTGTTTTGGGGACTCATTCTAGGTATGTGATGGAATTTGATAACTACCCTTGCTCTTTCAGGCTAAGGCAGTTATAAGCTAATAATGCTGGACCACTTTAAATTTACAAACACAAAATTAGTTCCTCTACTTCAAAAATACCTTTCCTGAGCTTGGCTGCTTTTACCTGGCATTTCTCCGGATCGGTTCTACATGCAAATCTTCTACATTATTCAGTGCTGCTTCCACTAGAGTTGTTAATTTTGTTGCTTTGGGGCAGATTAAATTTGTTTCTGTCAGAAATAATCTCCAAACGCTCCTATCACAACACCACAAGCCAATCTACCCTCCACTTTCAAACATCCAAGCAAGCAAGCTGTAAACCATTAATCCTACTGGTCATCGCATCTGTGGCAAAAGAATCCTAATCTAATCCTCCATCGCCACCAAACCTCACAATCTGCATCAGATGTTCCTTTGCTTCAAACTTCTCAGCCTTTTTTGTACTTATATCTTTCTAGTCATCACCATTTTACAAAAAACAATATGAAGGAATGTTTCATTAATGTTTTCCTTCCCTCTGAAAGGTTTAGAAGGGAATTCTAAACATTCCTTCATATTAATTGATCAATTTTAGCTGGTATGCAGTGAAAAAATGTACTTTATGCTCCTCTTTGTAATGTTTTTGCACCTCTTTACAAAATAATTTCTTTAAAAAATAGCTGCATTTGGAACAGTAAAGGCAGCAACACTGTCAGATACACATAGTACTTTTTTTAAAGGCTAGACCTTCTCCCCCATACCTCCATTTTTCCTGCTTTACATTAAAATAAATCCCACTAATGCTGAAAGTACATGTCTTTTTGTGCTCAGCCACTTGATTAGAATAACTCCATTCTATTTCCCAAAATTCCTCTTTCAGATACAAAAGGAAAATTTACCTTCTCCTTTATTTGTTGCTCTAAACTTCAGCTCTTTGCAAACCTTATTCCACAGCCAGCTGTGCTTCATTTCTAAAATAACTCAAAAACTTACAAGGCTAGCTAGTATGGCTGTTGGGTCCTCTGGGAAGAACACTGATAATACTACATAAACCATTATCAGATTAGCATTTCCCAGTCACATGGCTGCTTTTCCTTCCATACTCCTAGATGTGCAATTTATGCAGCAGATGACATAATGACCTTTAGCATATCATACAGTATATGCTGTATACATATTACAACGTGATAGTACTGGATAGAAAGCCAAGACTACTTATTTCCTTAGCACTGCATCTCCTGACTGTAATCATTATATACATTTGTGTATTGTTTTCATTTTCTTTTAATAAGGGATACAAAGAAACGTAACTTGCTTTTCTAGCTATGTGGCACCTGCCCCTGAACAAGACTTCTATTCAGCTGAGAGAATCAAAATATTCTACCCCTTTTTATCTCTACAAGTCTTCATTCCCTGTTGACACTTAGCCATCGATGGATTTTCAACATGGAAAAGAAGAGCATTATACTCAAACAATATTATTAATATATATATGCTTCAAAAATACTTCTCTGCCCTTTCATAAAGGTGCACTTCTAATTTACAAGTAGTGCACAAAAACCGGAGATGTGTTTCTGATCTGCACAGACCACAGCTGACTTCACAACCCAAGCCTTGGAAAAGCCATGCAGGAAAGCAGGAGGCTATTCTAAAAGCCCGCCAGAAGCAGTGGGCTGCCTGGAGCAATTTTTTTCCTTACAGTTCAAAGGATCCAAAAATATTTACTGAAGACCTGCACATACACAAGCGCTTCAGGGAATAGCGTTCCTCATAATGAAGTCCCTATACATTGAAGGATACTGTTCAATGCCTTCCTAGCCAGGTGTCATTAAAGTACTAGTCAGAACACATGCACACAGAGATTTGTCCAATAGACTGCAATTACCATACAGCTTCAACTATCTCACATTGCTCAGCAATCCATGATTCCTGGGATTACTCATAATACCCATAATATTCCAAACTTTGCCGTGCTGCCAATAACTACAGTTTTAAAAATAAAAATTGCCAAAATGTTTCCTCTTTTCATCATAAAAGAGGAGTTTCCCTATAAAATCACACTGGCTTGCAACCAAAGATGGGCAATAACGATCACTGGAGCAGTGACAGGTTTGAATGCCATCATTTCACAGGACAGCCAGGCTAGAAACGAATGGTATCTGCCAAGAGATTACAGTGACTCTTACCTTCCAGTGACACATAGAACCTGCTTCTAGATTTGAAACACAAACTGAAAAAATCACAAGCTAGCTACTCACTCATGTATTACTTGTACATATAATACATTTTTAAATTCTAAATCTTTTGCACCTTTCTGTCTCTCCCTGCTGCCTTAAAAGCTAGACTTGCTGTAAGAAGGGAAAGACACTTCAAGAAAAGGTAAGGAAAGGGAGCCTCACTAAAACTTTGCAAAAATCCCTAAATACATATTAAGATTTAATCTACAGACTCTTTTCTCTACATAGAGCAGAATACATGAGTGAGTATGAGGAATTACATGCTCCTTTTGAGGTGACTGGCATATAACACCCTAAATGTAATACTGATACCAAATGAATGTAAGAGCTTGGGACAGAATTACAATTATATGAATGGTGGTAGTCTGGACAGGATACTGGTTTGGTCCTCAAATCTTCAACATGGCACTTGATACAGAAACAATTATTTTGATTCTAAAAGACACTATTTAAAGATGGATATATAGTTCATTTTGTGAAGCTGGTGAGATTAAGCATCCTTCAAATACAGAATAAATCAGAGCTTTAATGAGTCAATGGCATTATTGCTGTTATTAATTTTTAAGGGACATAGGTTTTAGACTAGAAGAATAAGTATATATTGCTATGAAAAACTCTTTATACTTCTACGGGGACCCACAAGAAAAGCAATCACCTCCAGCAAACAAATAAATACTGCTAAGTAGCAGGAGATGCAAATCAAACATTTCACTTTTTAGGCATTTGGCTTCCCTACAAAAAGTCTGAAATTCACAAGAGGGATAGGTGAAAGGAAGCTGCATTTGCTCCAGTTATCAGGATGTGGCAAGTCTTTCTATTTCTGCAAAAGATGTTCTTTTAAAGTACTGTAGGTCTTTGCTGCTACAAGACTACCCGGGAAAAGAAAAGAGTGAGAACCTTTACACTGCAGTGACCGATGAGCAAGAGGATGGTGCACATTGTGTCTATGAGTGGAATGTACCAGAATAACTTTCTCCTGTGTTTTTCCCTTATTTTTCATGACACCTGATATTTATGAGACTTCTTGTAACTTCCAAATGGCCTACTGCAGTGAGAGGAGAGAGTAAGCATGAGAAACTGGAATGGCTTAGCAGTGGTTGGGAAGGTTGAAACGGTATCCTAGATGATGCTGTCAAACAAAATACATGCTCTGTGTACATATTGCAGGAGTTCTGCACATAGTGAAAGGAATGCTGTATCTTCCTTGAGCTTTTGCTGTGCTGTAATGTCTAATGTTGGAGTGCAAATAGGACATGACCTGTGCTTGACATTCCCAGCATGTTCAATGGTACAGCTATTCCTGAGAGTCCTCACTTGCCTGAAACTCCGAAATAGGGTACTGGCACACACAGTCAGTTTAGGGTCAGTCCCATTACTGTTACAGCTTGCTCAGTATGAAAGTAGAAGAAAATGTTGGCTTCGGTTTGTCTATTCACATATTAAAAACCACACATGCTACGTGTAAACTAGGCACTTTTTAATCTTCTCATGTTTAAAGGCAGCTCTAGCTATATAGGTTCCGTAACGTCAGAGATGTATGCTGGACTATTTTTTTCACCCATTAATAGAACTGTGATAATTACAATGCTTAATTCTTATATCCTTCCTGAATACACCTGATATTTAGCCTGACGTAACTACTCAACATTGCAACACTTGGTCAGAACACAGGAAGGTAAGGGTCCTTTTGAACAGTCAGTATTTAAGGAATCATTTGTCAAAACAAAAGAAACAGTAAGTATTACAACTCTAAGCACAGGGTAACAACCAATGAGAACTGCCATCCAGTCTGTTAAAACTTACTTAGTGATGCATGGAACTTACATTTCATTTCAGGCACCCGGGACTATGTTGCTAGCAACCTCTGACTTGAGCACAGCTTTTCTAAAGAAAGCCAAATAAAAAGCTTTGCCACCACCCTACCCTTTGTGCTTGGAAGAAGTCAGCACCAAGGCAGCTGTGTTTCCAGGGATTGTTCTAAACTGGCCATTCAGGCCAGTTTTCTACTTGCCTGGTATCACAAGAGCAACTCAAAGCAGTCAGATGCATGAGCCTCTGAATAATGAATCCTCTTTGGTCTGTGAGAGCCAATTTTCTTGGATAATTTCCTCTGGTATTATTCCTTTCCTCCTTTTCAGTTTGTTTTAAGAGTGCCAAAGCGATGATCTCAATATATTATAAGCCCTTCAGATAACAGTTTCAGGATTATGAAGAATAGTTGAATGACTAGCAGTGGAGCCAAGTATGTCTTGTCTGATACTAAATCAACATTTCAGGATTCCCCTCCTCCCCGAGCTAAATGTTGAAGCAATTCAAGCATTTCGCATATGGCAGTATTGCCTTAAATACTCCCTCCTGTTTAGTCAGCTTCCACGTGTATCACTAGACCGCTGCTCATTCACTATCAACCACCCAGGGATGAATCCCTTCAAAACTCCTGTTTCTTGGCTTCTTTCAGTGCTGTAGCTGTCATTCAAAAGGGAATCTGCCCTTCATAGCAATGTAAATCAGGAATGGGTTCACTGACTTGAGTGAAGTGATTCCTCACACCTATGTGTGTGGGGGAAAAAAAGAAATATTCACAGGTTACAGCACTCCATTAAACCTACCTTCAGTGTCTCCGCAGGGATCAGGACACACTGGCATTCAGTAAGACGATAAACAGGAGAAAAAATATCCTAGTGCTGCACCTCTGCTGTGGAGGATTTGGCCCTGAACTAACTCATTGACAAAAAGGGAAATTCTTAGAAATTGGAGACAAATAATGGACTCTTTCAAGACTTCATTGTCTATCAGAGTAGTAAGTACATCCAACAGAAGAACAATATATGATAGAAAAAAGTAATATCATTCAAGTATTGACAGAATAAAAAGACTCTCAAGTTCTTCACCTGAGCACCCCATCACTGTCAGGTGAGGAGAGAAACAAATAGGAGGGGAGACGACACCCCACTTACTCTGCAATTTTGGAAGGTGCTAACACAATTCAGTTGAGTGCTCTGCTTCAAAAGAGACTGTAGTTCTAACTTTGAAAACAAATTTGAAATATTTGAAAACAAATTCAAATAGATTTCTTGTCTCCCTGACATGGAGACAGGTTTTGAAGGCAATGTGCATCTCATTGGATTCTCAGGTCTTCCAGGTTCTTGCCAAAAAAATCCAAAAGTCTGGAAGTCCTAGCCTGTGCACTCATGTCAGAATCTGCAAGCAACTTACACAAATGAGGCTTTCAGGCTTGCAGGACAGCTGGACTGTTGCATGTCAGAGACCCGCAAAACCAGCTACCAAATCAGGGAGTACATGGGTGAACCACTCACAAGGAAATGATTCTGCTCTGGATTAAGACATATGGGGTCATAATGTTTGCAACCATCTCCCCTCTTTTCAGTGGTGAACAGCCATGAACCTACAGAAGTCAGACTGATTTCACTTGATAGCTGCTGGAGTCCCAAGCACTCTGTGCTGTCCATCTGCTGTTCTTTGTATCATCCTTTTTTTTTTTTTCCCCCACAGTATGTCTACCCTGAATACTTGTTAAAAAAAATACTTTGTCTTTAGAATCTGACACTTATTACATCATGCCACTTGTGTGTTGGTGTTTCATTTTATTTTTGTTTTCTTAACACTTTAGCAAAAGCAAAATACTGCATCGTCTTACTAGCTACTTCTCCTCCTACAGCAGTGTTCTGGAAATTTATAGAACAGCGAAAAAGCAACTCCCAAAACATTATATAGAGCAGATCTTCGGCTGATGCAATGTGGCTTAGCCCTGAAGCCTTCAGTGAAGCAATATCAATCTATACCAATGGATGGTCTGGCCCTGCTGTAGCTATTCCATCTTTGAAATAACGCACCAGGAATATGAACAGTCACAGAAGAATCAGCGGCATCAAAGAGTGAGCAGGGAAGGAAAAAACACACAAAGTATGGGAGGCCACAAGTGCTCTGCAGAAAGTCTGAAGGGATCCCCTGACTTTGGCCTCTAGATGCGATATCCAGCAAGCAGGTCTGCAAGGCTGAAGAAAAATATTCAATGGTGGCATGCTCAGGTTTAGCACAAACCCAGCATGACTAACAGCAACACACTCCAAAGGCTTTCTTAGCTCATGATAGAGGTGCTTGCACCTTTCACACTGCAAAAGTGGATGCATCTTGTTCCAAGATGTAATACATGCATTTCCCTTGCCAAACCCAGCATTCAGTGCTCACAAGCCTTGCTGATGACGGCAATGGGGGAGCTGCACATTTTCCATGTCAAATGAAATAACAAAGACTTTTTGACTTTTTTTTATCCTCCCTTTCTTGTCCTGACCTTTAAGCTTTCTTTGCAGTCTCACAAAGCTCAATATGCTGCGCTAGCGAGCTACTCAAATGAGTGTGTAAGTGGTGATTTTCCATTGAGTGATACAATTAAGAGGCCTACCAAGCTCATTGAATTATTAATTCAAAATGAACACATTCCTTTTTTTTTTTTGTTGTTGGTTGCACATGGTTCATTTCAGACATATTCCCCTCTGCTTTCAGCAACGTAAGCAAATTAACACCAGAGAGATTCAGAATCTATGAAAATGCATCCTCAGAGCATCTGTTAAGTAGATTTTTGTTATGCCATATAAATGAGGATCAGACCTAGGTCAGGTCAAGCGCTGTGAAGGACATGCTAAACATATCAATTTGCAGCAATTGCTAATCTCTGTTGTCTCCATTTTAAAGACATAAAGTAAAAGCTTATTCGTTGACCCAACACGCAGAATTTTTGATAGAATTAACATCTAAAATGGCAAAATGAGGAACTCTCCAGAATTTTTTAGCTTTTACATTTCTTCTTCTCATCTCAAAATCTACAGATGTAATTTTTGAGAACAGTGCTAGAAGGATTTGGAAAATACAACAGGACTATTATAAGTACAGCCATTAAAAGCCAGGAGCCTGGAAACCTTTAAAAAAACCCAGAAGTTTCTGCTTATCTACATTAGCCTTTGCTTTCTTGCCTCAGCGGGGATGAAAGGGATCAGAATAGATTAGGATGACTAGACAGACAGACCAACCAACCAAACCATCTCTGGTCTCCTTCTGTTGAACAGTTGGCAATCTGCTGTTATCAGGAGTCTACCTAACATGCAGCAGTGACACCACCCCATACACGTACATGCACAATGCATTACTGAGGCAACGTGTGTAACATCAGTGGAGAAGGCAAAAATTTTGGCTCCACTGGCATCATCACTCTCACAGATTATCCAGACAATGGCTTTTGTTAACTGCTACTTGTAGGAGAGAGACAGAAGACAAAGAACAGCTATGTAGAGTAATTTTAAAAAGAAAGAAGCTTTTCTATAGGAGTTCGTAATATGGTGAGCCATTTCTAAAGTCCTTATGTTTCAGTCTGATATCTAAACTGGAAGCACTGGGACAGTTAAATACTAACAAATTAAATTTGTTTCATTCTATTAGGACTAACTGTGTGATTGCTTTATGGCACAGACAGCTGTTCCCTAGGATTCTGGCCAAGATACAAAAATTCCCTTATTTACCTCATTATGCCAAGGTGAATTTCCAGAAAGGGGCAAAAATTAGAAGCTATAACAACAGGAAAAGAAAAGGACAAGAGTTGAGTCTCTCAAGGACCAATCTTCCATTTGATTTCATTTAGTGCTTCCATACTAGTCTCAGTCTAAGAAAAAAACCTCAGGTGAGTAAATGTCTTGATGAGGGGTAAAAAAAAAAAACCAACCCACGCAAACAAACAAACAAACAAAAAAACACCAAAGCAAACAAAAAGGCATCCTAAGTGTAGGGAAAAGGAGTAAGAGGCAGGAAGAGTTGCATGACTAAGAAATGGATTAATAAAAACAGAAGTAGTACATTAAGGGACAAAATATCTTCCGTAATTTTCATAGGAAGGCACCTGCAGAAGAAAGAGAGAACCACAGCTGCTGTAGGCAGTCAAGAACTACCTAAGTGAAAAAGGAAAAGAAAACTATCTGCCTGAATCAAGCAAGATCCTCAGTAGAAATCACACCTGGAGCTTGACACTGCATCCAACTTGGATGTTTAACATCGTGCAAGACCACACTAGTGAAAAAACAGAGAAAAGTAATTGAATTAGGCTTGCGATTTTTAAGTTTACACTGGAGAAGACATAGGTCTGTTATGTACAAACATATCAGGAAGATGAAAAAATGACTTCTTAAGTACAAGTAAATACTGGAGCAAGGATTTATACATTATCAGAATTCACAGCAGTAGGAACATTAAAACTTAGTATCTTCAGTACTTCAGCCTCTTAAGTTTTCATGAAATGTGCAGGATAATAGCAAGTAGCTAGTGTTGTCTGCAGGAAAAAATAGGACATTTACACTTCACTGTTATGTTATTAGGACTGGGGAAAAATTAAAGGAAAAAAAAGTATTAAGAAATGTATTCTGTCCACGAGTAGAAGTTTGGAGACAATCCACAAACATGTTTGCATTCAAAACACAGAAATTCCCTTATTCCCCTCCATGCCAAGTAAGACTTATATTTTAATCAGGTCACCAGATTTACCCACTATAAAGCATCTTCTCAGTATTTTCTAAAATCAAGTCTAGAGACCAGTATACATCTCAGATTGCATAAGATTCTGCAGTAAACAGGAAGAAACTGTTTAAAAGAATTGTGCTTCATTTCACTGAAATCAGTGAAACCATCTGGGGAAAAGTATTTTCACGGATACCTTTACTAAGACATCCTTAGCAACTCAAACTTTGGGCCAGACCCTAAGATCTCAACTGAAATAAAATTTTATATTAAAACACTGCCTTAAAGCCAACTGTTTGCTAAGACGGGCCTCATTAGTGAGAGGATGTTTGTTGCAATGAATAATTTTGGTTTACTTTTGAAAAGAAACTTTATAAATGTTCAGGCAGGAATACTTAATGATACCTTTCAATTTCATTTTACTTACATTATAAAACCACAAGGGTCGTTTTTTCATCATAGAGCTGAATTAAGTTCCTTCTGAACCACTCAAATCGGCATTCTGCAAGGCATTATCCTCAAATACTTAAATTGTTGTTTGACAGGATATTTTTCTAAGGAAACACACATTCTGGTGAAGACTTCACCAGAAAATGAAGATTCCAGCCAAATGAACAACATCTTTTAAATGAAATAAAATAATTAAACTATGGTACTGAAAAGAACATATAGATCAGCTAGCAATTTCCACAACTAGAAAAAGAAGCTGTCTGAAGGTGCTGTGACTAATAAGTCACCAAATCAGCATTTCTCTTATGGCAGCTTTGGAGAGAGACCCAAATAAATCAGATTTGTCATAACTCTAAATACCATTTGAAATGTCAGCTGGGATTTCGAACTCAGTGTACCACAGCAATGTGTTTGTAAGCCTTGACTGCACTTCACAAGAAGCCTGTTGTTTTCAGAGATCAAGAAGCCATTTTCTGTGGGAGACATTCTTCATTTTTTTTCCAATCATCTTTCTTCTATCTGTTCACATCAGATAAAGATGTTCATTCTGTTCAGTCTGAATGTACCTTCTTCTTAACAAACACGCTGTTGAGTATGTAAAAAGGTGTTCTGTCAGAAGCTGTTTTAAACAACAATGGCTTTTTACCCAT
Organism: Gallinula chloropus; assembly: GCF_964237585.1. Classification (NCBI taxonomy): domain Eukaryota; kingdom Metazoa; phylum Chordata; class Aves; order Gruiformes; family Rallidae; genus Gallinula; species Gallinula chloropus. The sequence continues at coordinate 68,401,839 of NC_140088.1, read as the reverse complement.
TTGGTTTTCTAAAAACATGTGTGACAACACAGAGCACAGTCATATTGCCTGTACCAGCAGGCAGCTCGTTTACTTTCCATGTTTTAAAAATTCCCCTTTGCCTTAGAAACGTGCCTATTCTTCAGAAGTCCTCTGCTGAAATGTAAGCAGTCATTCATTTAAGAGAAAGCGACAAGGGGTGGGATGGACTCTCATAGCAGCTCTTTTCCTTTACAGCTTTTTGTTTTTCAGTCATGAAAAACCGAATGCTTAATATGAAATAGATTAAGTCTAATTAAAGACCCATCAGCAGAAAGCAAGAGTATAAAACATATTGGAATGGTTTGGTTCAGAGCACAGTAGCTGCATGTTACCTAACTTACTTGTACCATCACTCTTCTGAAATCATTCACTCACAAGAAAACCTGTTCACGTCATTCATGACCATCAATGTTCAGATGTATATCACAGAATATAGGAGTTAGTGACTAGTCTAAATTAATGAGGCCCCAATAACCAACAGGGTGAAGCATTTCCCATCTACTATGTGAAGACAGCATAGAAGAGTGAAGAAATGGCTGACTTGGTTTTGTGGCATGAAGATCTCCCTCAGAGTTAGTCTGCCTTTAAGTAGCTCTGCCAGATTTCAAATTGTATCACTTTCTCAGCATAAAGTAACTGCAGTTGATTGAAGAATCTAAATGTTAAGTAGAATCTGAGGTGGACTTCATCTCTTCTCTGATGGTTAGGACAGTTCTGGACATTATATTGTTCTAAACTAAATTCTTGATAGTATAGAGATATCCCAAACTCGTATTTGGGTATCAAAGTTGAGTTTCAGTTACAATCACTATAGAACTGTTTGGCAGTGGTTTGTTTTGGGGGTTTTTTCCCTCTGCTTTTAATTCTACGTGTATGTGTTTAGTTAGTAGACTTTTTTCCAATCCATAAATCTATTTGTATTGTCTTTGAAAAAGCATATGTTTACAAAGCCTTAGGAACAAACTAGTTTATACAAGAGATAAACCCATTACATAAACTAATAAATTCCACCTTCACAAAACTCCCAAACAACTCCCAAAGAAACAAAGGCCACCATCACTGAAATTAAAAATTGTCAGTGTCCTCTTCACCCTTGGAGACCAAAAATATTTCCCTGAAAAGTCTCACCTCAGCACAAGAATAAATGGTGCAGCCAAATAACTACCCACTCATGTAATCATTTTAAGATAACATTTTAAGATACATTCGCATAATAATATAAGCCTGTGAATTCAGTTTTAAAAGAAGGCTTTATCCTTACTGGAATAAAGTGAGGAAAGAATTCTTACTTCCTTTTTTTTTTTTTTCAGTCTTGTAACTCTTACAACAAAGGCAATATTAAAAGAGCTTGTTCTCTGATATTCTTTGGAAAAAGGTATTGATCATTAACTACTGTGATACATATTGTGACAAGGGAAACAATTCCCTGTTCTGGATTAAAACTCCATTGTGCATGGTGCAAACATTGAGGAAAGAGGATGTGCAATCTTTGTACTGGCAGATACAGACAAGGAAGGCAGCTGGGCAGAAATGAACTGTCAAAACGCTCTGCACTGACAAACCAGACCCCACATAATTACAGGAAGCATCCTAGATAATTCAGGGACATTTAAACCTCTCTGTTTCTGCAGACATTTAAATGAAAGGGGTAAGAATTCCTGTAGAAGGCAAGCATTGTACAGTCGCAGGAATGGAAAATAGTATTTTTTTATCATTTAGTCTTTCTCATAGTTCCACATTCCTCTTGTAAAAGAGTAATTATTTTACTTTTTTATTAATTCTGACAATCACAGAGGAGTATCCATTCTTTTTGAAATTTATACAATGATTTTGTATGTATACATGCACCAAAGAGCATCATACCTATGTAATGGAGTACAACAGATTGCCTATATACAGGTACACACCAAGCATAAGATACACGCACGCCCTAGATACCAGTACTGCATCCAACCATGTAAATGAGGTCAGACCAACAGTTACATGGAGAAGCCAGCTCAGAAACTGCAGAACTTCTTTGGAAGCTCTGCCTAAATTTTAGATGAGCTCTCAAGCCCATGATAGTTGCAGGCATCACATGCAGGAGCAACTGGTCTTGCAAAATCCATACTCTTACGACTGAGAAATGTATTTTTTAAAGCCCCTAGAAGTCTAGATGTGATTGTCAATAGGTTAAATATGTTATTATGATGTAACTTCCTGTCGTGATTTAACCTGGCAGCCAGCTAAACACCACACAGCTGTTCACTCACTTCCCTGTCTCCGGTGGGATGGGGGAGAGAATCGGGAGGGAAAAAAGGTAAAACTCACAGGTTGAGATAAAGAGAGTTTAATAGGACAGAAAAAGAAAACAACCACAACAATAAACAAATCAAGTGACGCACTATGCAACAGCTCACCATGCACTAACCAATGCCCAGCAGCCACCACCACCCAGGTCAACATTCCCCAGGTTTTTATTTGTTCAGCATGATGTCAGATGGCACGGAATACCCCTGTCATCAGTTGGGGTCACCTGTCACAGCTGTGTCCCCTCCCAACTCCTTGTGCACCCCCAGCCTACTCGCTGGTGGGGTGAGAAGCAGAAAAGGCCCTGGCTCTGTGTGAGCACTGCTCAGCAACAACTAAAACATCTTTGTGTTATCAATATTATTCTCATCCTAAATCCAAACCACAGCACTACACCAGCTGCTAGGAAGAATATTAGCTGTATCCCAGCCAAAACCAGGACATTTCCCTATACAGGGGTTAGTCTACCAGCTGCACTGGCTGGGTGTTTAATGTAAGTAAGAGAGCTAGAGAAGTTAGGGCAGCCAGGACTGGCTTCTATCATAAACGAAATTCACCTCATTCATCTCACACTGATATAACACTGGTGATTTTTAGGAAGGTGCTCCTGACTTAGATTTGGGTAAAGACCCGAGTTAAGATTCAGTAAAGTCAGTGGAATCTTAGAAACATCTTTAATGCACATGATAGCAGGCTGTGATATCAGAAGAGCAGCCTTTGTTTATAAATAACATATCGATTCTTTTTTTTTTTTACTGTTAAGTCAATAGGACAGGAAAAACATTTTTCAGAAAAAATGAATGCCTTTGTATTAACTACTTAATAGTTTGATATTTTCTTAGAGTATTTCTGTTGAGGATATAAATCACTGGGCTTCATGAACAGTATGTCAAAGGCTGTTTTTCATCTTGGAATATCAGGTTACTCTTTATTTCCATTAAGATGCATTCTCCTCAATCTATACAAATTGTATTTCCCCTTCTCTGTAACAACAGAAAGGATTTCTCTAAAAAAGAACAAGTATTTTACACTTCAAACATTTATTTTTGAAAACGTTCTAAAAGCCCGACTAGGGATTCAGCTTTGCAGATGCATTGTGTTTCCTAAAAACAATGAAAATGTTGACGTTTCCTCAGAAATATCATAACCTTTCCTGGATCCACAAAGGCAGCGTTTCATAGCAACAGGATAAAATGCTCTCAGTTCCATTTCTTCAAACACTGCAAACTTTTTTTTTTTTTTTCCAAGATAGCTAACTAAACAACATTAAAATCTTACTCAGTACCCTTTGCCAGTAAGGACATTTTCTTAAAAGTATTACTAAGGGTCTCAAAGTGAACTTAGGAAACTACAATCAGGAGCGACCTTTTGGATCATCAAGTTCTATTCCCTGCTGCTGCAAGGGGGTGATGTCCAGTATTATCACTGTAAACAAACTTTTCCAGTGCCATTCTAATTCCAGTTTTGCCCCCATCTTCTGCTGGAGAGCTGATATAAGCCCAGTGCTCTCACCCTGCTCTAAACCTGGGCTGCAGCCAGTTCACATCCGCCAGAAGTTGTGCGAACTGATGAGCTTTACGAAAAGATGGAATAATCTTTTGTTACTTTTCAGCCTCTCTTCTAGGTCCACTAAAAGGTGCTTCAATTCCTGAACTCCCTTGTCCAAGTGTCAAGTACTCCCATACAATTTTTCCAGCAATTTCTTTTTGAGGAGAGTTCTTTAGTCAGGTTCAGCACATGCAGACTCATTCATTTGACAGCCTGCCTTTTTTTTCTCCTACATAGTAACAAATTTTAATTCTCATTGGTCAATATTCTCATTGACACAGTATTTTTTTCTAATTCTTATTTTTTCCAATTTTCCTTGTCTTATATATTGAAAATACATCTCTGAACCATCTCTCCCTGCTTCTGCATCTCTCACAGTAACAGAGCCATACTTCTTTGTCCATCCCATTACAACTGAAAAAGGTATATATTTGCTTCTAGTTACTTAGATGGTTCTCCAGTCCTGTTTATTTAATCTGAAACTGCTAAACTGCATGCTTGCCCAAATATGCCCCCACTAGTAGTACTACTCCTAGTAGCAAGAGAAGAAATACCTGATATGTATATAACCAAAAGGAGTACAGAGAAAAGAAACAGAGCAAATAGGGAAGAATAGAAAGGCTTGGAGAGAAAATGACTGTCGTCTTATTGAAAAAGGAAGGCCAGTCTAGTGGAGAGAGACAAGGAGAAGGTGGGGAGAAGGGAGACAGACCTGTGTCTGTGCTGTGGAAATGAGGATCTGCACTAGGGAGGCAGCAGAAATGCTTCCATGCTGCTGCAGCACACAGCTCACAGAGCTTTGAATTGAACGCTAGTCCTGCGGTGCTGATCTCAGCTAAAGACATTGACCCCCTCTAGAAAGTATATGGATCCATAAGTGACCAGACATGGATGGCACCTGAACAGATCTTATCCTGCACCTCACCCTTTGACCTTCTGCATCTGACAGATCAGTAGAGCTGAACACTGAACAGCAACGCTGCATCTGAAAGGCACACAAGCATGGAACTGACGCAAAGGGAGCAGAAATGGGGTTGCAGTTGGAGCAGCAAAGGAACTGGAGGCTGTGCTGCACAGGGTACGGGATCTGGATCTATATACAACATCAAATTAAAATAAAATCAAGAAAACTCTTAGTTATGAGCCTACAATTCTACCTCACCGGGTTTCTGGTGGCACATAAACCACCTGACCCTGCACTGAAATCAGAGATCTATAATTCACAGTTACCTGCTGGTTTCCCACAGTCAGATATTTTGAAATAAGTTAGTACCACCATTAAGCAAAAAACTCAGCTATTGCTATATCAAAAGTAAACTGAACCTCTGATTTTAAACCAAAGTAAAAAATAAAGAGTATAGCACAGGAATACTGTATTTCATTCATATCTCATGCTTTCCTTCATTTAAGAAATAGTTGGCCAATGCTCATTTTTAGTTAAATGTTTGGGGTTTCTTTAAAAGTTTCATTTCCCTTATTAATGCAGGTAGTAACATAGACTTTATGTTTTAATGTTTTACTATAATAAAAGATATAGTTAATAGTGAAAGTATTATAAGATATATCTATATTGAGAGATATATGCTGTACTGTTTAGTTTGGGGTTTATAATACTGAACCTCAGATAGCCTTGCAGGCAAAGCAAAGTCCTATTCTAATCTCTGATCATAAAGCAGAAGTACACTGAGCAAGATAAAATCATTATTTACTCGCTTTGAAACCAGACAGTAAGGACTCCAACACAACGTGAGAAGGTACTACTGTATAAGTACTTCCTAATGCTATAACTTTACTAACAACATAACGAGGGACCATGCGTAAGCATTTTGTACCACAACTAAGCTTTTTATACATATAGGCATGTATATAAATAATATATAACCAGAAAGAGCTGGATGAAAACCTGCAGCGTAACTACACAAAAGGGTATGGGAAAACATGAAAGCAGTAACATCTACAAGGTAAGAATAAGGTGCTGCACTGGCAGGGAAGATGTATGGTCCAGCCAGAGCAGCAACTGCCTCTTTTTTTCTTTTGAGGAGGAGGTGAGGAGCATAACACAACAACGTTGAGAATTTAAAAATAAGGAAGAGGTTGTTCTGTGGCTTCAGCTTCCCTGATCAAAGAGGGCCGGAGCCTAGTTCTTCAACTGAGACCAATGCTGACCACAGCCACCAGCACTAATGACACAGAAACCACTCCATGGGGCTGTACAGCACAGCTAATGTGGGATATGATCGTTAAGGACCATCTGTTTCAATACTTAGTGATAATGATTGATAATGAGTAAGAGCTAACCATTAGCACAAATTGCTAACGAATGTCAGTCAAGCAAAGGGGTGCTCTGAAGTTTGCAACTGCCCTGATTCATCCATCTTCCAAACATTTCACAGCAGCGACCTCTCCCTCCCTGACAGAGATCTCCCGTCAGTTGTAATGCCCTCCTGACAGCATAGATTCATTTTCATGTCCAAACCTGTCACAACAGAAGTTTCCTACCACTCATACTTCAGTTTCCCTTGCATCACTTAACATTTTACAGCCAAAGATGGTCAGATACAGGCACATGTTCACCAGCTATCTTTACGCTGCTCTCTGCTACATTTCTCTCACCAGTTATTGGTCATCATTCAAAAAAATCACCAAGTATTTTTATTCATCTGGTTTGTGCTTTCTTTAGGGAGACATATAAAAGAACGTCTTTTCCAACTTCCAGAAACAGTGACAGATAAGCATTAGAGTTAACTGCTGTAGGAGGGGAATGTATTTTCAGTTAACTGCAATAACCACTGTCACTATGTATCCATAACGACAACAACAATTATGTCCACTTTTTTTCCAGGCTCATACTTAAAACCTGGTTCCAGAGATACCTAAATGCATATCTCAAATTCCTAAGGCTCTAGCAACAAACAGTTACTAAAAAAAGAAATAATTTTAATCTATAATTTAAATACCACTCATTTGTTCATTAGATCATAAGAAAAACATATTACAAGTACAGACAATATCTTATCAGGAGTCCTATAAAAACAGTTTCAAGATTTCATAGAAAGAGCTTGTGTCTAATAAAACAAATCCAGACACGTAGTGTGTTGAAAGCACATTATCTGACATTTTCTGAGCTTTATACTATCTTGCCACTGTATCCGGAGTTGTTTCAAAGTATGGAGGCAGAATCACCCAGGGTTAAGAAAGCATTCCCAACTTTGTCTGTTTTCCAGCAGAGTCACACCCAAGGTTCCATAGCATACTTTGTTTGTTACTATAATTACCAATTAAATTTTTGAACCATGAGTTTGATTTCACAGTTGGAGTAAATAATGGCTTAGGGGTTTTGCTTGCATGTTTGTGTCTTTGTTTTAGGGTTTAGTTTTTTTTAAACAAGTTCCTTTACCTACTGATCTTACAATAGAGGTGACAAGGAGTTCCTCTCAAAGATGACCAGTAGATGGGTAATTACGTGTGATCCAAAACAACCACAAAAACAAACTGCACAAGGACCTTCCATATTTCTCTACTCAGAAAGACAACAGAGGATTTTATTTTTTTTTTTTTGGTTTATTTTCCACCTGTAATCGGCAGCAGAGAAAAACCTTGTGTCGAAGGCCAGCATTTATTTTCTATCTATGAGGATTTGCTCTTCAGGGAGAGGCAGGTCTTTGTGGGAAGTGGTGTCTTATCTCTGAAGGCAAAATTGTAGCCTTCAACGATGTGCAAGTAGGGCAAAAGAAACAGTTCACACAACTTTCTGTATTTTTAAGGGAAAGCCTTTCTGATGGGAAGAAGATTAAGTGACAAGAGCACATTAAAGGCCATGGCCAGCTCTAACAGTCTCTCTGCCTACTAAGGCTCTCATACTACTAGGACAAGAATATCTTGCCCTGCACCAATGCAAGCATTTGTGACTTATAAAAGCTCAAATCTGTTTACTGTATGTTTTTTCAGTCGATTTACCAGAAAACATTCTCATGTGTGAAAGGAGAATCACATACCTATCCTCCAATCTACTTGTAGATTGAGACCTCACTAAATACGGATAAAATTAGCACCCACTAATGTGAGCTTTCTGTCATGCCATAATTACTGGTAAAATAAGGAACCTCACATTGATTTATTTTTTATTCTGTATTCAGATTCCGTGCAAGAGATCTTCTCTAATTTAAATCATCTCAGATTATTACATTGGGCAACTCCTACCTTAATTCTGATGTAGGCAAAACCCCCATTGATTTCACTGGATGCACTTAAAACCATTATGACACCAAGTTTGGGCTAGAACACATAAGACAATACCTAAAATAATGGCAATGTCTGCTGGACCTCAGAGAAGAAAATATGTCAGAAAAACAAGCTTCTGCAGTGAGAAAGTATGTCATATTGTACACAACAAAATTTTTATGCATCTTGTAGGAAAGCACAATTAATGAAACTATATTTCACATTGTGTATACCTCGTGAAGTACTACCAGTGAGTTATTTACCACTGCACTGAGTTATAATCCCTGTAAATTCCTTGTGAGTCTATTCCTTCTCTATGCATAATTAGCTACTATACAAACTAATTAGCAGTTTACATATGCCTTCCATCATCTAATTCACAAGCTGAAATGCCTTTTCTTTGCCCTAATAATGTCTTTGTAGTAATTTCTACACTAAAGGTTGTACTCTTTATGGTTTTTGTTCACGCAAATGCGATATCTATTATACCTCTACAGGACTTAAAAATACAGCTATTGCTTTGATGATTTTGAGGAAGCTTCTTGATCATATTATCTAATATTTTTACATGTTCATTCCTTTACCTAGCCTGCTTCAGGAGGATCCTGGTTTATCTAAATACTTAAATATGCATTTAACTTTAAGTGCATAGGAGAATACACTTGAAATCAGCTAGTGCTTCTAAATTAAGCAGGAGCTTAAGAACCTTGTTGAATTAGGGTGTGCGTGCCTTAAGAGCTGCAGAGATAACTACAGTTTCACAAGCAGAAGCTTTGTGGTTTGCTTTCTTTCTTTCACTTTTTTTTTTTAAGGCTCTCATCTGATTGAGATAAATTTTCTGGAATTAGTAGAACTTGTGACACCCATGGTATTACATCTGCACGTATTTCACATTCATTATGCAGTTAATACTGCACTTCCCTTTATTTATGTGACCTTGTTTCTACAGCAGTCAGGCTTCTTTTCAACCTCATACCTCTGTCTGCACATTGGGGACAGAAAAGGGGGGAAAAATCCTCAAAAGAGATGACACAGATATTAAACCATAAAAAAACTAGACTACTCTCATTTGAAACCAGGGTGTCAGTGAACTAAAAGTGAGTAATGAGAAAATATTGGCATATACATAAGAGCATATAATTTAAGATGGCACTTATATAAAAGAAAATGCAAAAGTTCTTCATCTCTAAAGTAAGATAGGCCAGAAGTTGGAAATAGACAGGAGGTAAAAAACAAATGGAGCAACATTTAATGAGAACCACGCAAAAAAATTAAAAAACAAACAAACCGAAAAAACCCCACACCAAAACAACAAAAAAACCAACAGAGTGGTAAGCTCATCTACACAAATGCTTGAAGGCTAAAAATAGAATGTGGGAAGTGGAATGTCCATCTCCAAATGAAGACACTGATTTACTAAGCATACCAGAAAACCAATAATTGGAACACTATAATGCCATGACAAAATTCAGTAAAGAGTAAACTGTGCTGCTGTCAGAATAAATCAACATATTTAGGACAGTCTAGAAGCAATCTCATCAATAAGCAAGTCTCATCAATAAGCTATCTCAAAAAAATACCTGAGAATCTGCATGGATTTAAATTCTAAACCTAAACAATAAGAATATAAACATAGAATCCTAAAATCATAGAATGGCATGAGTTGGAAGGGACCCCAAGGATCATAGAGCTCCAACCCCCCTGCCACAGGCAGGGACACCAAACTCCAGGCCTGGATCTACACAAGGTTGCCCAGGGCTCCATCCAACCTGGTCTTGAACACTTCCAGGGATGGGGAATCCACTACCTCTCTGGGCAGCCTGTTCCAGCACCTCACCACTCTCTCTGTAAAAAACTTCCCCCTAATATCTAATCTAAACCTTCATTCCTTCCTTCCTTCAGTTTTAATCCATTCCCCCTTGTCCTGCCATTGTATACCCTTTTAAAAAGTTGATTCCCCTCCTGTTTGTATGTTCCCTTCAGGTACTGGAAGGCTGCAAAGAGGTCCCCCCACAGCCTTCTCTTCTCCAGGCTGAACAAGCCCAGCTCCCTCAGCCTCTCTTTGTAGGGCAGGTGCTCCAGCCCTCTAATCATTTTTGTGGCCCTCCTCTGAACCCTCTGCAACAGTTCCACATCTTTCTTGTATTGGGGGCCCCAGATCTGGACACAGGACTCCAGATGGGGCCTCATGAGGGCAGAGTAGAGAGGGACAATCACCTCCCTGTCGGCCACCCCTCTTCTGATGGAGCCCAGGATACCATTGGCCCTCCAAGCTGCAAGAGCACACTGCTGGCTCATGTTAAGTTTCTCATCTACCAGAACCCCCAAGTCCTTCTCAGCAGGGCTACTCTCAAGCTGCTCTTCTCCCTGTCTTTATATGGGTTTGTGTTACTGACTAACCGGGATGATGACATCAGTCAAAGACCAAGTGTGAGGGCAGAAAATACAACCGCTTGGGCGTGATCTTAATTTACCCAATGCAAACATCATATATGTACATTGTAGGGGACACTAAGCAGAGATAAAAAAGTTTTATAGGTCAATGACTGTCCTCCAGTGAAACATCCATCCCTTCTGTTAGTACCTCCTCAGCAACTTTTTGGGTACAAGAAGATTGAAAGAAATCAAATGTGTCTCCAGTCTGAAAAGAACATTTTGAAGTAGTGTAGAAGAACATGATAAATTACTGGAATGTAAGTCAGGTGAGCATAAGGTAGAGAATATTTACAGTATAGAAAGATTTGGCTACTATACAGTTTTAGTTGATGGTTGAGTTTCTGTTAAAGATTTACTGAAATTTGATAAATATAATAAGCTTGGGAAGACTTAATATAGCTTCCCTAAGAGAGTACTTTAAACAGATTTATGGTCATGTGGACAAGACTGATCCAGGTGATAAGCTCTAACCAAATTTTAAAGCTACTGTCAAATGTGCTGAACATGTTCCGTATGAGGCATGAACAAGGACTGTTGTTATCACAGAATCACTAGGTTGGAAAAGACCTTTGAGATCAAGCTCAACCATACCTGTCCTCTACTAAACCATATCCCACCTCATCTACCTGTCTTTTAAACACATCCAGGGATGGTGACTCAACTGCCCCCTGGGCAGCCTGTTCCAGTGCCTGATAACCCTTTTAGTGAAAATTATTTCCTAATGTCTAATTTAAACCCGCCCTGGTGCAGCTTGAGGCAATTTCCCCTTTGTTATATCACCTGTCTCTTGGGTGAAGAAATCAACACCCATCTCTCTACAACCTCCAATGATTGGAACGTTATGATGGTGTTATGGGGATATGGAAGTTTACAAAGCTTCCAATGAAATACTAAGTATCCAACAAGGCAATAGGAAACAGACTCAAAGCAAACAGAGGGAGGTGGTTCTGTGCATCAAGTAGTAGGTCTCTCTGACAAATGGGTCTGATTTGTAGAGTTCAGAAGACTGCAGAGCAGACTACTAATTAAGCAGCAACAGGGTCAGGAAATTTCTGAGCTGATCACAGCTGGAGAACTGTACATGTTTGCGCTCTTATTATTTTTCCTTGGGTGCCTGCTTATGGCCACTGTTAGAGACAGCTTACTGGGTTGAGCAGACCACTGGTCTGCAGCACTGCAGCCTGTGCCCAATGTGGGAAAGGATCAGCACAGCCTGGGCTGCGTGGATGTGCCGGCATGTTGGGCAGACAGCGCTGCCTTGGGGCACCTTCCCTCTTTTTCTGATGTGAAGGAGTAGTTGTGCTGGTAGAGAGCAGGTGAAAAAATGGGCCATTTTGGCCAGAACAACTAAATGATCATCCTTGCTGAGGGCATATGGCAAAACCACACAGAAGGCCTTGCATCTGTTTCATCAGACAAGCAAAAGATCTTTTTAATTCTAATGATCAGGAGCAGCTTTTCAAAATTACTATTTATTCTATAATTCACTGTTAATAATTGCTTGTTTATTTGTATACTAGCAACAACTTCTTCACTGATAAATGTTTTTATTTGACAAGTTGCAGTATTTATTGTCCCTACAATGAACAAAGGAAATAGCAGATACTTTTCCTAAATACAAATACAGGGAAATGCCAAAGAAACTAGAAAATAATAGACATTTTAAACTGCAATATTATACAGTTTTCTAAAAGGCATTTTAATGAACATATGAACTGCAGTTATAACAAAGTCCATTGCATTACAAATGAGTACCCCAATAATTTCTTTCCCGTAAGTAAAACTTTCTTCGCCTGTAATTTATAGTATATCCTTACAGTTCAGCATCTCTACTAACCCTCTTCCATCTTGTACTTTTCGGGGGTTTGATTAATTTCATGTCCAAATGAGTACAAAATATTATTTATTTTCATTATTATCACCCTAGAAAGATTAAATTGGTAATCACTTTGATTCTAACAAAAAGCCATAAATATCTCCTTCTCTATTACATTTTATTTTCTATACCACCAGACCGAAGCTGCAACAGCAGACTGAGCTTGCACACTTGGCTGCTTCCCTTCTCCCCAAGCTCAGCAGCAGCTGATTTACTTGGTTGTTTAAATAGACTGGCAGGATGAGCTACTGCTGGTGTGCAACAGTCAGCCTCACCTGTTCAACCTACTGCTGCCAAATTCAAAGTGGTTTTTCTCATCTTTTTAAATAACACAATGGTGGGATATTAGGATTGCACATAGCACCACAATAAGCAACACAACGCTGGAGGACAAGATTTGCATTGCTGAGAAACTAGAAAAATGGGTTGGAAAAAAACAGAATTCAGTACAAATAGAATCATAAGAAAATATATTTGGGCAGAAAGTATCAGCTGAGAGGGACAAACCGTGAGACAGCAGTAGAGCAGGGTACTACCTGAACCTATATAGATCCTGTCCAGCCATGGTGTGGCAAACACAATCACTGGCTATGTGAATGCAAACGGCTGCAAGAAACTTGAAAGAATTTATTGCACCAGCAGTGCCTAAAAGTAATCACTGTGGCTTGCTTTGGGCACGCTTTACAACCAAGATGCACATGCACAGAAGGCAGCCTAGAGAAAAGAGAAGAACTCAAAGGTCTGAAGAATGCAAACCCTAAAGAAAGAGTTGAAATAACTGGTTTTCAGTTTCAGAAAAGCAAAGCCTGAAAGAAAGAATGTTAATAGACTGTGAAGTAGTGCAAAAACAAAAAAGGGATTAATTGTTCTTGATATCTAAGAGGGACAAGAACAGGGTGCAAAAATTGGGCTTATATCTTCTTTTCTGCCGTTTAGGTACATTTCCAGGAAAGCTTTCTATAGACAAGGACAGTGAACCAATAGAAGAGCTGATCTGAGAAGGATCTACAGCCTCCTTTATCCTGTATTTTAAATAAAATGTAAGACAAGCATCTATCAGCATCTGATAAGCATCTGACCTTATTTTCTAAGGCAGTAAACTAGATGACTTCTCAAGATTCATCCAGTTCTCTTTTGTGATAGTAAATGGTTTAGTTGGCTAGTCTCCACATAACAATCTTTCCATAGATACAGATCCTCTGGTGTTAAAAAAAAAAAAAAAAAACAGAGACTATGCCTGATGATCTTGCAATTTCCTGACCTTGAAATCAGGTGGGAGCCTGGAAGAAATTTCAAGTAACCTAGGCTCTTTTTAGTTGTACTCACAACACTCCTCAAAAAGCACTTTGGCCACAAGAAATTGGAAAAGTTCAGCAAAGTGTTTTAACCTCCAGTATTCTCCTTTATCAGTGATAATCAACTTTAAACTTCATCTTCCATACTACAGGGGTCTTCAGTTGCTTGCCTTAGTCAGAATTAGAGACCCTCTAGGTCAAGTGCTTAGAAATTCCTCTACTTGTTTATATTTTTACAGCGCCTTATCTCCTAAAGTGCTTCATGATGCTCTGCAGACATCCCACTGAAACGGAATCAGTTCTAGGCAGAAAAGGCAAATGCCAATGAAAACTCAGCATGCTTTAGGAAAAGAGCAGAAGAGTAATTTTGGCAATGACAAGAAGAAAAAGCAAGGCTGGATCTCTGACATGCAGAGAGCAGGCACGCCCTCATTTGAAGCATGCCATTCAGAAGAATGACTTACTTCTAAATGGATTCCGTGAATATATTGCTTCTCAAACCATGATTATGCGCAGTGCAAATATATCCCATTTGAGTTCTCCTAAAACTATAATGCATAACAGTAGGAAAGCAAACTGCATTTTTGAAATGTCAGAAAAGTTTAATAAAGCCTGAAGAAGGATCTGAGCTTTCCTATCTTTTACTTGGAGCTGTAATTCATAGTTATCAATGATGATGTTCATTACTGAAACACAGTGCAATGATTGAAGTACCTAATTCAAACTGTGTGCATTAACTAAAAAAATAAATGCAATCATAATTCCATAGGCAGACTCCCTATGCCAGACCCTTAATAAATGTAAATTATCAGCTGAGGATCTGGGTCCAGCCTTGCTGTATCTTCCTCCCAATTGAAAAGAAAATGCCACTAGTTGTACATAAGAGATACTGACGCTTCTTTTTTAATTAAGCACAGCAGGACTTTTACATTTTTATGGCACTGCCTAAAAGGAGCTCACAGATCAACCTAGTCAAAGATTCCAGACTGCTTATAGAGGACCTAAAGATGGAAAAAGTCATTATATGAGTCCAAGATTGCTACTAACCACAATGCCAATGATTGCTGACACAAAAAGAAATGGAACCTGTCTGTAGTACACATGAAAAGCAAAAAGAGATGCTTGGCAAATAGAAATGCTAATGAATAAACTTACATCTAAATAATGCCTTATGAGTTCATGAATTCAAATTATTTCTCATAATATTGTATTAACTATCATTTAATAGCCTGGTGAGCACAAGCTCGTTTCAAAGCCATCAGAAACTGTCCTCTCTATCCCAGAGATTGCAAAGTTAAGTAAGGTCCAGTCCAAAAGCCCATCTGATACAATCTAGATAATCATGGGATGAAACAATAGCCTGCTTGCACAAAACATACTACAAGGCCACATACTTCTCACTTCACTGGCCCGTTTATTTACCAAAACAAAGCTCCTGCCAGTGCAGCTTGTCAGAAGAGTAACTGGGCTCACAGGACTATCAATCAATCAATCCAAATGGACAGTAAAGCTTAGTCTGAAGTTCAGCACAGAAGATTTTGTGAAGAAGCTGTAGACACCTGGAATACTTAGAGATGTAAATAAATTCACTGTGATGTCTCTGGGTGTTGCTATGAATAAGTTAAAGGGACACCGTCAAGGTTATTTGGCTAAGAAATTGTTAGGCATGAAATTTAAAACAAATAAAGCCCACACATGACTTGTGTAACCCAGTAAAAACAAACTGGAGCTGGCTATTGTCTGGTGCTTGCTGCTTTTGTTGGTTTTTTTTTGGTTTGGGGTTTTTGTTTTGTTTTTTAATGTTTTAATTTGTTTTGAAATCCATGACCTTGAGAGCAGTTGGCTTTCCAAATGAATATATTACAGGAATCTGGAAACCGAGACACAGGCAAGGAATTTTTTGGTAGGGCATCTTATTTTTGTTTATCAAAGTTAAATAATAGATACTGGCAATCAGATCAAAATTTCACAAGCCACCAGAAAAAGAAGGTGCAATTCGATGTGAGATGTGGGTTTAAGGTTTGCTAACCATTCCCTTAAAGCTGTTTTACTTCTGCGTTGAGTCAGAGACGTAAGATTGATTATGCTGTATTCCCGTGTCTCCAAAGAGGATACCTTTAATCTCTTTCACAGATACCAAAAAGGATACAGAGAAGGTATCTCACCTGGTGTTTATTGTTTTCTTAGAAAAGTCAAATATGTGGCCACTGTGTTTCTACTTGCATATCCAGCAATAAAAAATACCTTTTTAAGGAAGCACTAGAGTAACATTATGTAGCAGAAAATAAAATGATACCTTTATATTCATTCTGACAAACCTACAACAGGACCACTCTGTTTTCTGTCAGAAACACATAATCCATGAAATGCATTCAGATCCCTTCGCTTTTTCTGGTATCTTTTAAAGATATTTTTTTCATCACAAGGAAAACCCAACCTTATGGAAAATCGATTGCCTCCCCTTCAATATATACTCCTTTGGTTTCTGTCTTGTTTTATTCTGTTTTCCCCAGTGGGGCTTTCGATCTCAACTTAGTCTTCTGTGTTAATCAATTCCAACATCACTAAGCCAAATTTATTTTTTTTTTTGTCTAGCTAAAACTGTTGTTGTTATCATCCAAAAATAGTAATAATAAAAAATATTCCCATCAACACAGAATAACTGAAGATGTATATAGGCTATGCTTAATGCATGCACACATCTTAGGCTGAGTTTGCTTGCCTTTGTCCTGGTGCTTTTTAAATAGCCAGAACAGTACAGTTTAGCAGATATTCTTCATGCTATGAGTAGATTATCTTGTTCATAAACTGAAATATGCACCTTATGAAACTTTATCTAGGTTACTCTTTATCGGGCAGTGTAGTGATAGGACAAGGGGTAAGGGCTTTAAACTGAAGGAGGTCAGATTTAGATTAGAAAGAAATTCTTTACTGTGAGGGTGGTGAGGCACTGGAACAGGTTGTCCAGAGCAGCTGTGGCTGCCCTCTCCCTGGCAGTGTTCAAGGGCAGGTTGGATGGGACTTTGGGCAGCCTGGCCTAGTGGCAGCAGGGTGGAACTAGATGATCTTTCAGGTCCCTTCCAGCCGAAACCATTCTGTGTTTCTATTTTAAAAACAAAACAAAAAACCAAGATAGGTTTGTGATACTGTCTCACAACAGTAATATCACTGAATTTTTACTTCTTTAAGGATTAAGAGTTTGTGCCTGAAGGCTCAGAGAAGAAAAATTTACATGGAAGATGCACATAGTTTACACATCTTCCTCCAGCAGTCTTAGCATATTGTATGAAAGTACAGGTGGGTTGTATAGCTGGAGCTTGGAACACACAGAAGGGTTTCATTCCACCTTATTAGAAGAACTGCACCTCATCTGTGTAGAGCTCCATCATCCACAGTTAAAGGTGTGTATTCAAGACAAGCTGAAACTTGAGAAATGAGCTCCTCATGTGCTCCAGTTTTGGCTGGGATAGAGTTAGCTTTCTTCCTAGTAACTGGTCTAATGCTGCAGTTTGGATGTAGGATAAGAATAATGATGTTTTAGTGGTTGCCAAGCATTCAAGGACTTTCCAGTTTCTCATACCAGCCTGGTAACACAGAGGTGCCCAAGAAGCTGGGAGAAGCCACAGTCAGGACAGCTGACCCAAACTGTCATACCATATGACATCATGCTCAGTATATAAACTGTGGGGAAGTTGGCTGGGGTGGCACCGTGGCTCAAGAACTCGCTGGGCATCAGTCAGTGGGTGTGCTGCACATCACTTGTTCCATGTTATTTTATCAGTATTATTATTCTTTTTCTTTTCTCTTCTAATTAACTGGGTTTTATTTCAATCCACAAGTTTCACTTTTTTCCAATTCTCTCCCTCATTCCACTGGCAGGAGTGGACCGAGCAAGGGGCTGTGTGGTTGTTTTAGCTGCCTGCCGGGTTAAACCACACCACCACAGCTTATGCTAAAAATCAGTACAGAATGGCAAAGCCCAAAGACAGGGAGGCAACACAAGCAGTGACAGAGCTGCTTAATTCAGCCACTCAAACTTTCAAGGATAGAATCTGTTTTTTCTGAAGGAAGTTGGCAGCTTTGTAGTAGTGTCCTAATTTGGCTGAAAACTTCCATGTTTCCATGATTTGCTACCTTCCAGAACTGCCATTATGGAAGAAATAAGTTTTAAACTACGACAAAGTGCACATTCAAAGATATTGCAAAAGATGAGTTAAAAAAAGTGCAAAGAAGTTGCTTTAAATTTGCCAGGTCTGACTTAAGCTTTGTTTTTTTTGAATGGATCACATAACAGACTCAACTGAGGAACTACCAACAGTGTGATTCATTTCAGAGGCAGGCCTAACCCCTACCTATATTCCTTAATTATTTTAGTGCATAGCTGCAGACAGTCAAACAATATGTGTAAGTGTGCAAACTAATTCTTCATGCTCGTATGAAACATACAGTCGATTATCCAGCAAAGTTACAGTAATCCCCTTATAGCTAATTGTTTTGACATCTGTAGGAAGACTGACTCACTCTTCCAAAAATTCAAGGTTCAGGAGACTATAAACTCCTACTTCTTTATTCTATTTGTAGAGCCAGGGAGGGAAGCTGATTTTCATTTACAGAGAACTTCTTACAAGCCCTAGACCAGAAATTCAGGATATGTGCACACATCCCCAAGTGTCCTGATCAGCTACCTGTCCCCCCCAAAAAAGGAAAAAAACCTCTGTGAACCTGAAGAATTGTATTTGAACATTTTCCAAAGGATTGTTTTTTTTTTAAAAAAAAAAACAACACCATAAATATATATTTATCTAAACTCAGCTGCTTTGAAATAAAAACTCTGAAATCAAACTGACTCATTTGAAGAGTGGTATCGGGGGGGGGTGGGGGTTCTGCATTAAAATAATTTCAGGACAAGTTTTACTTCTTTTAACTTAACTTTGACTTTCGCTATTGAAAAAGGAAAAAATATATATTTACAACAAAGATGTAGCTCTGACTCTTTACCTGGATAACCAACAGTAGTATTATCTAATAAGCCCTGATTCCCAGCAAGTAAGTGATGCAGCTGAATCATTCAAGTTTACAGCTCTGTTCTCAATTTCTCCCCTCCATACCAACATCAAACTTGTAAACAAGAGAACCTTAGACACTACCTCAGCATTTTTCCCTCCTCCTACTTAGTATCTTTCTGGAAGAAAAGGCAAACCAGCTACCTTTTTAACCAGGTTGAAAGAGGAAGTTGAGTAGATCAGTTTTGTGTCTGTATTTACAAACCTCTAAACTGATAATTGTTTGATCATATTTGATAGAATTAATCTCACTTCGGTGTTATAAAATGCAATGTATCTACTGAATCTCAGCTGGTTTTCCCTGTTACCTCCAGAATCCCTTTAGAGAGCAACTCATCCCATCCACAATCCATGTGCATTCAGGTTCTTCTGGTGATGGGAGTCAATGATGAATAAAGTACAATTCATCTCTTAGGCATTATGCACAATTTTCAAATTGTTAAGCATCCAATCAGAGTTTATCCAATTAATCAGGTTTAAGGATTTAGAAGGATACAAGCTCTTTGTTATAGTTCAGTGACATTGCCTTAGAGCCTGAATATTGCAGAGCATGGAGGATGCAACATTAGAGACCACAAAAATTAAGACAATAAAATGGTGCAAATTAGTAATACAGGATATCAAAATACAGATTCCAGAAGAGGAGGAAGAATTAAGCCATCGCTTCTTGACACTATCAAGTCAGTTCCAAAAAAAAAAGTATCAGGCTTTATTTCCTTTATACAGTCATGAGCATGGTTTTGAAAAACAGAACAATTATGAACACAAAACACAAAATCTATGTTGGAAAACAGTGAAGTTAGTCAGTCTGAAAGTCTGGGGGGTTTTAAATAAACCTAATTTTAAAAGTTGCTTTGTCTTTGTTTGGTGAGATTCTGCTTTCCTGTTTGCAACTGGGGCCTGAAGCAGTTATAACTACTCACCTCTCAAATACTTTTATACAGTGTTTTTCACAGAGATGTATCAGCAATCTTGCAACACCCCCCTGTAGAGTTTGGGGGGCTGGGTCGGCTTGTGAAGGGAGGTTGGTTTAATTTGCTGTGCTTTTTTTGCAGACAGCTCAGCCTATTTTAAACGAGCATTCAAAGTTCTTACTCAGAGAGAACCAGATCATTAAACTGTGGCTCCCCCTGTGCTCACATTTAAGCATGTATATGACTTCAGTCACACGAGTGACCCTCTTGACCTCTCTCTGGCATCAGAACTGTATTAGGGTTTGCATGTCACCAGAATGGGAGTAAACACAGTCTAGTTATCAGCTAAAAGTATATTCCAAAACTTTCCATAAAGAAACTCCAACTTTTATATTGAAAATTAATAGAATTCAGTTTTGTCAAGATTTTTTCTGGGTTAGCATCAGATCTGAGAGAAGCCTGAAATCCTTCCAAGTGAGAATACTTTTTTGACAGCCCATTAATTTAGCCCTGCTCTCTCTGTCATTTTGCTTGCCTTTCTGATCACTTCTGAATCACTGTGAAAACTACATTTCAGAGTTACGCAGGAAGGTTTTCAGGGGCACCATACTAAAAGAAAGATTATAAAAGGGATAAGAGAAGGAGTTGCCATCTGACGTTGCTGGGTTTACAGTCAAACTAAATTCACTTATCAATTCCCATCCTATCATCTTTCATTAGTCAGTTCAGTGCAGGGTCTGAACACCTCATGGGCTACTTGTCACAAGGACCAAAAGAGAGATAAGAAATGATGTAAAACTATTTCCCTTGACAGCACAGACACAGATGGAGACTTCATTCTGACCATATTGTCTGCTTTAGTGCCATCCCTAAAGCCATTAACTATCATAATGACAGGGCTCAAGTTATTTATTTCTTCACAATTTCCTGATGTTTTTTACAGCATTACATCAACGTGCTGAGTCCTACGACAAGCCTTTGTGTTTGCCCTTGAAGGCGACTGCCACATGCAAAATGCTTGATCTAAGGTATTCACTTATCAGCAAAGTACAAATGGGAGTTAAAACACCAATTCTGTGGAGTAACTGATCTAACACAAAATAGAAATGTTACACTTGTTTTCTGTATATCTGTGCTTTCTTGTATCCAGGCTTGAGGATTTTTTTTAACCTTTCTAGCATTTTAGGGATAATTAAAACTAGCAGATAACAGTTAGTATTAGTGATTTGTTATAATCTTTTTCACTTCTAATGCTCTTGTGACAATTGTACTTCCTAACTTACAGGAAAAATAGAAAACTACTGTTCTCAAAATTACAATTCAATAAAAAAAAGCTATATAGTAATGTAAACTGATAAATATAAGGAATATCCCTTCCGTGTTTTTCGCCTGCATTCCCATTCAAACAATATAAAGCTCCCTTATGGTAGAACTGCAATAAGCAGCTCCCTAATTCAAGACCTGGAAATCTATTTAAAATTGGGAATTACAGCATCATAGAATCATAAAACATCCTGAGTTGGAAGGGACCCATAAGAATCATTGAGTACAACTCCTGGCTCCACACAGGGCCAGCCAAGTCAGAGCATAGGACTGAGTGCATTGTCCAGATGCTTCTTGAGCTCAGTCAAGCTCAGTGTGACCATTTCCCTGGGAACCCTTGTTCCAGTGCCCAACCACCCTCTCAGGAAAGAACCTCTTCCTGATAACCAACCTGAACCTCCATTGCAACTTTATACCATTCCCTCAGGTTCTGTCACTGGTCACTAAAGAGAGATCAGTGCCTGCCCTTTTGCCCCTTCCCCACCAGGAAGCCACAAACCAGGATGAGATCTCCCATCAGTTTCCTTTTCTCCAGGGTGAACAAACCAAGGACTTCAGCCTCTCCTAATCAGAGTGCACCCTCGGCAAGTTTGCTGATGACACCAAGCTATGTGGTGAGGTTGGCATGATGGAGGGAAGAGATTCCATCCAGAGGGACCTCGACAGACTGTAGAAATGGGCCCATGCAAACTGAAGTTCAACAAGGCCAAATGCAAGGTCCTGCACGTGGGTCAGTGCAAGCCCAAGCACAATTACAGGCTGACAGAGAATGGATTGAGAGCAGCCCTGAGGAGCACAACCGGGGGGTGCTGATCAATTTGAAGCTCAAAATGAGCCAGCCATGTGCACTAGCAGCTCAGGCACCCAACTGTGTTGTGGGCTGCATCAATAACAGCATGGCCAGCAGGTTGAGAGGTGTGCCCTCTTCTGCCCCTCTACTCTGCTCTCATGAGACCCCACCTGGAGTACTGCATCCAGCTCTGAAGTCCCAAGTACAGGAAAGACATAGAGCTGTTGGAGTGAGTCTAGAGGAGGGCCGCAAAGATGATCAGAGGGCTGGAGCATCTCCCCTAGGAAGACAGGCTGAGTGAGTTGGACTTGTTCAGTCTGGAGAAGAGAAGGCTCTGGGGAGACCTAATTGTGGCCTACCAATACTTAAAGGGGTGTCCCACAGGAAAGTGGGAGAGGGATTGTTCATCGGGAAAGTGATAGGACAAGGAGCAATGGCTTTAAGCTGAAAGTCGGTTTAGATTAGATGTCAGGAAGAAATTCTTTATTATGAAGGTAGTGAGACACTGGAACAGGTTGCCCAGAGAGATGGTGGAGGCCCCATCCCTGGGAGTGTTTAAGGCCAGGTGGGATAGGGCTTTGGGCAACCTGGTCTAGTGAAGGGTGTCCTTGCCCAAGGCAGGGGGGATGGAACTAGATGATCTTTGAGGTCCATTCCGACTCAATGCATTCAATGATTCTATAGTTCTATGGCTGAACATTAGGCCGAAATCCTATTTCTGATATCAGATTTTTGTAATCTGGTTGTTCATAACTGGACATTTTCTGAAAAAGTATCTACAAAAGGCTTGGCAGAAATTGTTCACCCTCTGGATGACAGGGGACACTGATACCCAATGCCTCCTGCTAGCGTGGCATGACAACCTTGATTTTTCCTCAGATTTAACTCCAAAGACACAAAACAGGTTGAACTAACTGTTGCTATGCACACAATTAGAAAACTTA
The DNA here is from genome assembly GCF_964237585.1 of Gallinula chloropus. Classification (NCBI taxonomy): domain Eukaryota; kingdom Metazoa; phylum Chordata; class Aves; order Gruiformes; family Rallidae; genus Gallinula; species Gallinula chloropus. The sequence continues at coordinate 68,379,119 of NC_140088.1, read as the reverse complement.
GCTGAAAGTCACTGCAATAATTTACAGTGCAGCAAGTGGTGTTCAGCACAGCCCAAATAAAAAGAAAAAAGAAAAAAAAAAGTAACTTAAGGTACTCTAAATAGCTAATTTATGAGAACAGAATTATTTAACTGCGGTGTGTCAAGGAATTTCCTGCTCCAGCAGGTAACCTGACTGTAAGGAAGCAGAAAAAACAAGACAGAATTACTGGAGTGATAGATTTTGTATTCCTAACACTTTTATCCCAGATACAGTTATGTCAGTTTTTATGTGTCAGGCCAAATTTAGCCTTTGTATGTCACTCCCAAAACCTCCATAACTTTCTGAATGGGCTGCACACACCTGCTCTGGCAGGCCAGAGTTTGCCCCTTACATCAGATTTTAGGTTGTGTTTACATACATGAAGCAAATTATGGAAGAGAAGCACCCTAAAGAGCTGTGAAATCCAGCCCACAGTTTGTCTGATTTCATTTGCTTAGAAACAAGCTTAAATTACCATTCCCTCCAGTTAGCCTATGTGTGATCCGTGGAGACTCCCTTTCTGCTATGTGTGACCTTCCCTAGGAGAGCAGGTATTCACACCTCCGCTATTCAGAGTGCTGCTTGTCAATACAGTGCAGGAACCCAATTTCGACATAAGTGGAACGGTAGCTTTGATGCTCAGTTACTGTTCTGCAGAAATTAATAGGGGGACGCATGGTCCCTGTAATCATACTGATGTTTATAATTTGCTGCAAAGTAATTCAGCTAATAGGATCTTAACTAGAACAAGCTCCATGGTGAATGCATAGCATGAGTGTGAGTGTGTTGGGCTAGCAGCTATTGCAGGTGATAAAACTGGTTGCCAGCTGGAGCATCATGTAATTTAACAGGATAATTTCCCAAACTTGTTTGAACCCTATTACTCAAAAAAACCCTGAAGCATTTAAATATCAAACATAGCTAGTCAAAAGGCCTCATTCAGTCAGATAATCACTCATTTAAACCTCAAGTTACAGAGATGGTGTGCAATAGCTGGACAAATTTGTGGCAGGTCAAATAACCGTGTGTATGTGCATGCACACTGACCTGTGTCCATACACATATGCACACACAAGTACTCATAAACAGAGCCCCTCTCTACCCCACTGCAAATAATCCCTAGGGTAGGGACAACACATGCATTTAAAATAGCTCTTGAAATAACTATGTCCCTCATACTAAAAATTATTTTGTGTTACTACATGCATTAAAACTACTACTACAGACACAAATAAAAAGAGTTCTTTCAGAAAAAAAAATTAAGGCAAGAGGCTACAGCTGAGTTTCCTATTTCCACATATTTTTAAATAGTATTAAAAATCTATGAAATTTTATCAATAATCGTAGCTCACGCACCTCTTAAATGAAGATTATAACCCTCTTTTTGCTTATCTTTATGCACAGTTTTATCATTTTCAACTCTGATATCTAGTATCATTTTAGGGCTAGAAATATTACTAAAAGAAAGGCTTCCAGATTGGGAAGCTGGGTGCACTTCACCAGTTTGCCAAAGGCCACATGGGTCAACATTAAACACGTGGAAATGAGATGCATGAGATACTTTAAGTCTGCTTCATGCAAATAATAATACAGCCACCTCTAGAAAGCATGGTAATTGCGTTTGCAAACCCATTCAGGAACGTTAAGTAGATTACCACTAGCGATTTATGGAGGGAAGGTGCATTTCATACACCCTGTGGAACATCTATGTCAGCCAAATCCTAGTTCCTCTGTGATGATTTTCATGTGTTTTCGTCTAATTCTAGAAGGGCACAAGCCCATCCCTTTGGAAAGCAATACGTTTCCAGTGTATGTAACATCCCTAAACAAACATGTTCTGTGCTGGCCAGCCCTAGACTTGGTGCATGTTCAATCCCAGCCACAATTGAGATGAGATACATCATTTGCACAGTTGCAGAAGTTGCCACTTTTTACATTCTTTTCTCTTTTATTGGAGCAGACTGAACGACAGGCAGGGCTGCCAGAGAACAGTAGCTTTTGATTTCTTGTCACACAAGTCCTGTAGTGCAGAAGTCTGGCACTGACAGGAACACTGAATGTGTTTAGTGTTTGGGCTCTTTTTTTTTTTTCCCTCCTTTCTTAGAATATAAACCAAAATAGAATCTCTTCCCTGATAAGAGGAAATGTGAGCTTGTAGCACACAGGCTCTGGAAGGCTCATACATTTTCTGTCACTAGCTTCACCCCTCACAGCAGTGAAGTATGGAATAGGTTTTTATAAAGATTAGAATGTAAGTGGGCGTAAACCTGTATGGCCAAGCTTATTATTGACAGCTTTCATTTCTGCTCCACTGGTGCATAAAAATGTGCAGCGTCAAAACACCAGTCCAATTTAGTTGACAGGCAACAGCTATATGCCTTTTCAAAGTAGAGGTTTGGAAAAGCAGCTCACGCTAAATGAAAAGCTCCTACCTGCTCAACCTCTGTTCAATTAAATGTCTGCTTTCACTGCAAATTTTCCTTCCAAATTCCTGTCATTCAGGTTTTCTATGCATTTTTACAGCTTTCTCTGTATATGTATCCTGGTGCAATGTGAAGAATCACATTCCACTTCTGTGCCGAAAAAAAGGACCAGATTTCCAAACGCAGACAGAGCCAGAGCAGTCTCTTCTGCTGCCCAGGCCACTTCTATGCTTGCCTCTACCTTTCCCTTCTGAGAAGGTGCAGTTGGCATCAGTGAGACTTCACTATGTTTTCCTCACTTGCCTACAATATTAAGCCACCATTCTAGGTGTTAGAAAAGGTAATTTTCTGGTCAGTCTTCTACCACTGCATTTACAGTATTATTTGCACACCTTCTACAAAAAAATCCATATTAAAGCCCCTGGCTGACTTCAGACCATTGCTAGTAAGGGGAGGGTGTAATTACCTTACCTGCATATACACACCCTTCTCCTTTACTTCGTCTACTACATCATTTGCACACCCTAATCACTGATCTGTGCAAAATCATGGAAAGCAAGCACCTTGCTAACCACACATAAGTGCTCCATAGGTGCTTGTGCACTATACACATCCATGCATCCACGTATATTTGTTAAAATTAGGCAATCTGGCTTCAACAGCTGTTCCAAACCTGGATAAACTTTCTGTTTCTAGACAGCTCATTGAGAAATTTGCCCTCCAGTTTCCAAACAGAAGCCTAAATGGTGTTTCTAGACCTCCTTTCCATTATTGCCCTCGCCTCACTGATGTGACTAGTGCCACTGAATTAAGTGTCCTCAGTGTGACAAAGGAATTGCAAAATATAACTGTTGAAATGTGTTGCTATTCACTTGTGTTTACATATTTTTTAAAAAGAAAGATTTGTGTCTTTGTCTCCTAAAAAATAGAAAAAGAATGATTCCCAGTGGAGTTTTGAAGCATGCCTAATAAGCTGATTTAGTAGCTAACAACTTTGAAAAAAATTGTCATTTAAATGCTCTAAAATAGTTTCTGCTCTCAAAGACTACCAGTATCTGGGGACTCTTTATCATGTTTCTGCCTCCAGATGTAGCTCATCCCAGTTGCTGAAAATGAGAATGGCTGGATGTGAATAAATCAGTGTTTCCACTTATATGAACTTCATGTCTGAAATTACTGGACTGACCCCAATACCTCCCCCCTGCTTATTTTATTTGTGGTTCTGTGGTTATTTTTCTCTTTAAACGACCTATGGGGCTTCTGATCCTCTGCAAGTAAAAATGGAAAATGCTAAATGCTGCCAGGTTTCACACAGCATATGTGACTAGCAAACTCTCCCTGTTGTTTGACACTTGAATCATTTCATGCTAACTCTGCTTCCCTACATACACACAACAGACACCACCTGCATGGTTGCACATATGCACCCACACAATCACGAAGTGGTAGAGTGGACAATCACGTTTCCTTTGAAGACAGCTTCCCATCAAGTTAGCATATGGTGATAGCACGCTGAGTGACAACTGGATGATTGGTTTCTGAGACAAATTCAAGCTTGCAGGCTTGAGAATAGCAAAGTAAGAGGTTTTAGGGAGGTGATGCCCCTGCCTTTAGGAAGACAGCTGCCCAATGCAAGAGCATCTCCCAGAAGACTGGAATTGGCAAGAGTTGGTGGCCTGTTCTTGACTGAAAAGAATGGCACACTGCAGAACAGATGACAATGTAGAATAAGGAGGGGGTAAATAAGAAGGAAGGGGGAAAAAAATAAAAATCCTTATTTTTTTTTCCTCCTCTGCAGGACGGGCAAGCAAATCAGATGATTGCTGTGGAGGCAAATTAGCACCCTTTCCTGCCACCTATCAGTGTTATCTGGAGCGCTATGCTCTGCCATGTCTTTCCTCATATAAATACAGTCCTCACCTGCACAGGTCTGACATGGAATTACATTTGGTCTCCATTTTCCAGGTTATGACACTAGTTGTGGAGATGTGACTGGACAGGACAAAACACTTAATGTAGTAGGATTTGTCCAAGCATACTTGTTCCTCTTTCTCTGACCCTGCCAGGTTTTGCATCCAGTTCCACTTACTAACCATATGGTAATTTTGACTTAAAACAAAAAAAAAGCTGAGGTGAAAAAGCCCCTCCCCAGTCTCACAATCTTTGCTGCTTGTTTCTTTTGCTCCCATCACTCCCTTACGTTTTCTTTGCCACCTTTTTCTTGTTTTTCACTGCTTACTACTTCTGGCTCTGTGGTGGTTCATCAAGCCTTCACTGTCCTAATGAACCATTATTTTTCATATTATCTTTGGAATAATGATAATTAAAAAATAATATATCTTAGTTGAAGCCCAGATACATATGAATGCCAGAAAGGCTCCAATGCTCAAGCATGAGTCTTCCATATTTTTGGTAGGTAGCCTTCGTTTCTGCTGGACCAAAAGGTACAGTTTTAAGTGCTGCAGACCTGGTTTTGCTGCAGTATAGCTCAAAGCACACAACGACAAAAAAAGTATACCTATTAAGAGTTTGCCAGAACAGTATTATTTCTTCAATGCTTTATTTTCTGCCTAATGTGAAAGAGCTACAGTTATCATTGGTTTAGCTAATGGAGCTAGTATCAGATATATACAGAGCAAATGGTTTAATCATTACAACAGATGCTTCTAAGCTTACAGCCATGGATTTAAACCCCAACTGGGAATTCACTATTAGCCCTATCATTAGCATATATTGATTGCTCTGATTGGCTAATCACTTAATTAGGAAAGAGATCCTTAATATGGAATAATTTTGGAATAGTTTCTATAACTACAGGATTTTCTTAGGCACACTCTGTTTAGACTTGTTACTTGCCATCTATGTGGTTTAAAAAAAAATCTTGTATGATCATGAATCTACCATGAAGCACAATGACTTTGTCCCAAATTTCAAAACTTGTAAAATGAAAAGACTAGATAAAGGATTGCTTTTTGTTCAGCTTTCTACACCAATATCCTCCAATTCTCCAATGTCCTTCCCCAGCACAATTCAGAGTATATTACAAAGTTTCACTGTCAGTCCTTCCTCACCTTTTAACTCACAAGCTAAGAATGCTCTTGAATCATGCAAGTGTATTTCTTGGGTGCAAAGTAAAAGACACTGTGTAGACTCAGAGCAATTAAGCTACCATCTACGTTCCTTACAAGGATCGCCCTAACAGTGATATGAAAGGAGGGGCTGAGTGTTCTAGTTAAAGATAATGGATGATACAATATGTTACACTGAAAAGGTATGAATAATATATAAGGAAATTGTTTCAAAGGCCAGCCCAACGATTCTCCGAAAGAATCCCATGGGCTCTGCCGCTTTCCCTCTCTGATGAGCCAGATTAACTGCTTCACTCAGTGGCATCACAAAGTAACTAGTTTAAAACAGCACTTCAAGAGCTTTTTAAAAGCAAGAATTAAGTGAGTCTGTCTCGTTTAATTTCATTTAATGTAAGCGAGCCTCTGAACTGCATTCCTTTGCTCTAACACTGAGCTTGAAGCCTTGCTGGCTGATTAACGCCGAGCTGTTTGAAGTGTACTCTTTTCTTATCTGGCACTGTGCAGGCCTCACTACAGCCTGGGGAGACCCACTGCTAAGTCAGAGCTTGGGGAGATTTTTGTCTGCTCTTCACAGAGGGGGATGGAGGCCAGATAAGCCTCATGCTATAAAACAGAAAACAAAATGAAAACCTGTTGCCAGTCCTGAAAAAACTTGTTTTTATGGAAACCAGGGGGAACAGCACACTACAACAGTGATTTGCTCTGGCTGCCTACTCGTGTGTGACTTTCACTATGTTAATACATTAATGCCCTCTCAATTGATAATAATCAGGTAGTGCCAAAATCCTTATATTTCTTCACAGATATAATTTTAAATTCTATCTGAGCTTCTGGCACACTGCAAACAGGCACAATAACCATTAAAGGAAGGCCAGGAAAGGTTGGTTGGCTTCATAGCTGATGGCTATGAAGACCTGTCTTCCCAGATCATGGGCCGGTGAACGTCACACTGCCTCTCTAATCTTTTGAGATCTACAAATATTACAGATACCAAGAAAATAAAATGTAAGGTACCTTTACTAAAACTTTGGGAACAACTTAAAAATGTAAACATTTGCATATCAATGATTATTTCTGTTGCCACACAGTGAAGATGTAGTGAGAAAACTTCTCATTGGAAGGACATTCTGGAGGTTACATAAATATCTTACTTTGAGAGCATTAAATTATACTTAATTCTAATAAGATGTTCAAAGATGATTGGTGGTGGAGCCAAAGAAATGACAATAATATATAAGCATTTTTTGTCCTAGCTTACAATGACAGTTTTCTGCAGTCACCAACTGAGAACAGCAGCTCCCTCATCAATAACATCCACAGAGATCAAGAGATGAAAATACTAAAATTGAAGGTGTTTCCTCTGGTTTTCAGGTAAACTTAAAAGAAGACAGAGAGCAGGTGAAAGTTCAAAAGCAGCACATTCTAGTAAGAGTTGGCTGAAGCACGTTTGACTGTCAGTGCTGCTTTTTGAAAGTATTGAGAGGCATTAATGGGCACAAGAAAAAAAAAGGAACAAAACTGTCTGAGCTAGAAATTTTTAAAAAGGGAAAGAAAAACAGTCGTCTGAGCTACACATCATCAGAAAAGTTTACATCTCAGCAATACTTACGGCAGGGAAAAGAACTCACTGGCAAACCTCAACCATGCTTCATGAAAGTGACAAAGTGCTTTGCTAACCAGAGAAACACTTCATGATTTTAATTGTATGAAGGCAAAGATGAACTTAAATTACAAGAAGCAGTTTGCATGAAGACAGTCTTAGAATACAGGGTGGGGAGGGAAGAAGCAGTCAACCCAATGAACAGACCAGTCCCAATACACAGGGAAACTTCTGGACACTTTCCCTACATTAGATCCTTTTCCTTCTCACTTCTCCCCAGTAATTTTAGCTGGGTTTGGAATGAGGAACATGGGGGTTTTGCCGGCTTTTTTTTGTTTGTTTTTGGGGTTTTTTTGGCTTTGTGGGGTTTTTTTTGTTTGTATGTTTGTTTTTACAGACAGTATGTCTTTAGATAGTCTTTACTGCAGAGCACCATCTGACCACCACAGGTCAGAGAACTACCCACTTCAGAGAAGAAATCTGATCTAACACCCATGTACACTGAGAGAATTGAGTATCTCACTTTAGAAAATTCACATGTCTTTGGACAAGTTTCTAGCTAATTACTTACCATGAGTACTGACATAAAATAAAACTTGACTACAAAAACCTCATAAGATTATCATTAAACATTTTAAGATGAAAGCCATCTTTAGCATCAGTGATATAGTTACTCAATGCAAATTTGAAAGTTAATCTAATTTCTGTACTCAGAAGTGAGACTCGTCAATGTAAATAGAACTATAAAAACAAACCCAAACCACAAAACATGCTTGGCAACACAGATGCCACAATAGTATCTTACTACAATGTAGATTTTAAACGACGCTTAAAAGGCTCAAGAAACATTGTTTGCTAGGTATGGTGAGGCTAGTGCGTTCTCACCAGCTCTCTTCCCACATGGGTTAGTTCTATCAAGATGCTACCCTCTGCCTGGAAAGATTCCCTAAATTCCTTTGAATAAAATAAATAGATGAGAGATCTCATTATCTACTATAGTTTTAATAAGCCTAGCTTTTAGGACTGTTGAGTGATATTCCAAGATGTTATTTCAACAGTACAACTCACAGTGGAAATCTGCACATGCAACCCAACCCAAATGCTCATCATCTTTGATCATTGACAAAGACAATTTTTTAAATGTCAATTTTATTTTGGAGTCTTACAAGAACAGTCTTTCTACTGGTCTTAACCTCGTTCGTGTCATTAATTCAGTTCTAATCCACCTTATACTAAATATAGTGCGATTAATTTGCATTACTGATGCAATGAGCACAGTAAATCATGTTGTGTGTTTGAAGGACTGCACTTCAGCCTTAGATGTAAACTGTTGTTTTCTTAAAGCATGGCAAAGTTTGAAGAGAGATGTGATATGTTATTAGACTGATAGAGCTGAAGAATAATAACTTTTTCTAAACCTTTAATAGCACTGGAAAACAGCAATTAGATGCATTTTGTGAAATGTCTGTAGCAGATGCTTTTAATACAGACATGTCTTCCTTGCATTATAGTTTGGATGCTATATTTGTATTCAAAACTGACGTGCTTTCATGTTCCTACAGATTGTGCCCTGCTTGCTTTTACATTGTGGTGATTAGAGCATTAGGGGGTATCTTTCAGATCTATTACAGCCCTAGTAAGGGACACATCTCTACTGTGGAACCAGTTTGTTAAAGCAACAGGCAGAAAGACTGTATGCATTGTTAGGATTTTCAAGTTTGCGGCTGCGAACTACATAGCTTTGTATAAATAACAACCTTTGCTTTTCTAGTATTCTCATCCATACAGGACAAAAACTGTCTATATAAAGGAAATATGGATTCTTACAAAGATATGTCTTCCCAATTTTAAAAACAGAAACCCAACAGACCTTTCCAAATTATCTCATGTTAGTGGAGACAATAAAACAAAACCAAAGATACTTCGTAAGGAGAGAAGAAAATGAGCACAGAAGCAAAATACAGATCTTAGACTGAGCTAGACCTCACATTGAGATCAAAGTGACAGAAGCAATGTTAAAAAGCACCACTTTATCTTTTTGTGACTAAGGAGTTCAATGGTGCACAGCCTTAGAGATGAGTACACTTGGTTACCTATACCATGCATGAGAAACTACTGCTGAAAATTCTTTGGAAGCCAAATGATTTAATTAGGCTGGTATTTTCTTATTTATTTTCTGCTGATTAATGGTATATGAATGCACAGCACTTACTTCTTCAGATGCTGGAAACAGGCAACACACACACATCCATTTGGTGTCTATGTAAGTTTGGAGCTGAATTCAAAAGGAGACCTAGATGCTAATTGATGACTGCCATATTACCTGCTTTTGGGCTAGTCCATGTCATGGAACCTACATTCCCTGAGACACACCTGCATTTCATATACCTGGCCTGCACAGGTCTCCTCTTCATCCTCCTCCCTGCCCCAGTCCCTCTGTTTATATTGTTTACATTGAAGGTTCTCCACTCTACAGAAAAGCATTTAAAATTCACTGTGCCAGAAAGAGAGGAAAACTGAAAAGGACTGTGAAAAGCTCTTATCAGACGACTCACTGGGCTCCAGGCTGTCACAAAGATCCATTCCTGTACTTTGTTAGACTACCACTTATTACAACCTTTAAGGGATCAGAGATCTGTTCCAGATGAGAGCCTTCCAAGCAATGCAGGTTACACAAGAGTCTAAGCCTAAAACAGACAAAAGCATACAGCTGAGTCCTGGTACACAGAGCGCCCTAAATGGGCACACTCAGGCTTCTAAACACAAATCTAACATTTCTAAATGTTACAGATTCCCAGCTATTCTTCTGGTTGTCTCTAGGCTATTTATACTAAACATGGGGCAGTTTCCACTTCAAAACTGGGGCTTTCCTCATGAATAGCCTGCAGCCCTTTCATGAACTTCCAAATTCAAGATATTGCTATCCATCTACACAGTATACAGCAAAAGCTTCTCCTATTCCCCAATTGCTACCCTCAGTTTTCTTCCTCATGGGCCTACAAGATTCTGTGCTTTAATCTGAGTCAGATTAAGGAGGGTTGAATTTAAAAATAAATAAATAAATCAGGTCATCTGAGAGCACTACTTTCCATTTTTCTATTAAGCCTGCCAAAGTAGTTTTCCACTGTGCTTGCCTGATCTCCATACATAAACTTTGTTGCCTCTTACTGTGTATTGGCTTTTAGGAAAAAGCTGCACACATTGAGAAATGAAGAGTCTTTAAAGAAGTTTATGATATGACTAATAACTATAAAGAACAAAAAAGTTGCTAGTCTGTAGCATACACTGGAAGATTCATTAAAAAAAAAAAAAAATCTCAATTACTGCTGATTATTGGCTTGTTGAAAATATCAAAGGACAGCAAGGTCTGATCCACTCCATCCGCTGTGGCTGTGCCTTCTGTTTCCATATGCCAGTCATTAGTTCCATTTCACTCCTAGCCAGGATGGGGCAATGCAAGCTAATCTATGTCCTCATGTGATGTACTTCAAAATGACAGCTCTCTTCGATGAGAGGCTGATCAAAATTGCAGCCACGAAGAAGGGAGTGAAAGGAAGGACACCTAAAGCCAGTGGATTTCTCAGAGCTCTGGCGAGGTGCCCGCTGATAGTGGAACAGGCACCAACAGGCACAAGAAACAGCTGACAATGACAGCTAAACCAGACTTAGGCTCCACAGGAATCGGTCACTGAAAGCCACTGCAGCTTACAAGAGCCTCTGGTGGGAATTTTTAGACAAAAGACCCAAACAGCTTGCAATGCTCTCATTATCTGCAAAACAAAGTGTGTTAATAAGTATGCCAAAACACTCCCTGTTTCTGAAGTCTGTAGGCTGGAGACCTTTCTTCTTTTCACCACTGAAAGTTAGAAAAATATTATCTTTAACAGGTGACAGAACTGAGCTGGGCACAAAGGCTGGCATAATACATGGAACACATCAGCCAAACATTTTAAAATCTCTTGATTTCTTACAAGAAATTTCTTCTATAAATACATATTCATGGGATCCTATTCGGAGAATTAAATAAACTGCATATTATACCAAAATTAAAGTCATAATTAATCATTCTGGACTTTTTTAAAAGTTTTATCTCTTGTAACTTGGGTCCTACTGCAATGGTAAAACAAAAATATTGCATGTGTGAACAAATAGGTATGACCTGTATTCCCTGTGCCACCCTCCCCAAATCTTAGACAGAGAGATTACTTAGCATGATTAATATTATGAATAATTAAGATACATGCCTCAATTACTTTTAGGTTTGATCCAAAGACTATTCATATTAGTGGCAGATTTTGTTGATTTTGAGGAGCCTGATGTGAATAGGTCACACTCAAAGCTGGAATTTATCCTTTCTGCCTCAACACAAAGTATGTTTTCCAAACTTAATATATGAAGGTTATTTATATCTATTCACAGTATTGAAAGTATCATTAATAAGAAAAATACACTACAGTAAGTCCATAATCTGAGCACAAAATGCGGGTTACACAGCCATTTTAGTAATTACCTCAGTATTCTTCAACTAGCTCATACAATGTGATAGATAAACCAGATAAAAGTGATGCACTTTCTTCCTATTCCTGAATACATAAAAACACCTAGCTGGACATGAGCTCCCCCCAAAACCATTAAAAGTTGAAGGTTGTGCCATTTGTCAGTGGAAAGGTCATTTCACTAACATTTGGAATCATGTCTCATGATCTGACATATGACTTAACATCAAAATGATTTGAGCATATTAATGTAGCATTTTTTTCCTTCCAGACTAGTATAAAGATTAATGTGGGTCCAGCTGATGCCACTCCCCTGTACACATTAAAGAGATTGGAAAAACAGACAGGCAAATGATTGTCTAGAAATTCTTCTCTGGATACAGAAATTTGTAAATCTAGAAGTGTTTGCCATCTTCCTCTCTCCCTTTAGGAAGATACAAGGCTTAATGGATGCTGTGGAGCTGAGAGGAAAGGAACAAAAAACTGTATAACACCACACACCTTGCTCTCTAGCCTGACACTCATAGACCACGAATGCCAGCTGCCTGGATTGAAGCGAGGCAGATGTTTCACATAACATGCAGCATACCTGACATAGCTCTGAGCATACAGGTTCTCCTACTATTGTTGCTAACTTTTAGTGTCTGCCCCAAAGCACTCAGAATGGGGAACTTTATGAAAACAAACACCACTGGAGATGTCCTCAACAATATGTAGCTTCAGCAACAGAATAGCAAATATAGCTAACAGAACAGCAAAGAGTAAACAAGAAGTGAATCAGAGAATGCTAAGGCAGAGGCAATACCATGGGGTCTGGATGAAAACAAGGAACCTGGTAGGAAAAACAAATACAGTGAACATGCTATTTGAGCACCCATGCACCAGTCCAATCCCAGAACAGCTCTGCCCTTCACAGAGATGGAGCTATGGGGGTGTACAGCTTGGTGAACAGAAGCACAATGGCGGGTCACTCCTTCCCTCTTCCTTAGGAAATCGTGATAGCAGAATAGAAAGCAACAGAAAGCTAGTGCTGTTCGACTGCCCTCCACTCAGCTTAATGACTTCTGGAATTCTCCTAATGGGATTTAATTGCTGCTATATTTTGACACTAGCCATTCCATAAGCATCTACTGATAATTGCCTAAGACTCTTAATGAGCAATAATAAGGCCAGTTGTTTGCTTTAGTGTTCTTATAAAAACTTGTCTGTCTTTAATCATTAATACCATTGACTCCTTACAACATTTGTTCAAAACCAAAAATAAGCTGTATATAGGCTAACAGTTTGTCATTCAGCTAGTGTGGGGCACTTATTTTGTGAGCAATGTTTTCTAGAACATTACTTCATTCATCCACCTACATAACTCTTCTGGGCAAGGCAGGAAAGACACTATCTCAATCTATCTGAGAAAGTAAACTGTGATTATATCAGTCTGTAAAGACTACTGGTGTGTGGGTGTTACTTGCATGTAGTGCTTCCCCCCACCCCCCCATCACTAGAAAGCTGTAGCAAATTCAGCCAAACTGTTTTGACTTGCTGTAATAAAGACACTTTTTTCTTTTTAACAAAAGCCCCAATCCAGAAACACTTCACTACATGGACACATAGGATAAACTTGAAGCAGTTAAACTGAAAAACAGAAGAAATTTTGCTTGACAGAAGTGAAGGGAAATTGATTCCCAGTGAGCTGTGTTTGAGTGCCATTTCTTACTGCAAAACACTCAGTAAAACTGAGTCCAGTTCTAGGCTCCTCTGTTTGAGTGAGATATGGACATCACAGAGTCTATGCAAGGGCCACGAAGATGACTGTGAGACTGAAGCATTTCTCCTGTGAGGAAAGGCTGAGAGACCTGGGGCTGTTCAGCCTGGAGAAGAGCAGGCTCAGGGGCACCTCATCCATGTGTACGAATATCTGAAGGAAGGGTGCAAAGAGAATGGAGCCAGGCTCTTTTCAGTGGTGTCTGGTGATGGGAACAGAGGCAATGGGCACACACTGAAAGGAGGTTCCCTCTAAACATCAGGAAGCACTTTTTCACTGTGAGAGTGACTACATGCTGGCACAGGCTGCCTGGAGAGGTTGTGGGGTCTCCCCTCCTTAGAGATATTCAAAAATCATCCTACAAGGTCCTAGACAGCTGGCCCTACGTTGGCCCTGCTTGAACAGCAGGGTTAGACCAGATGACTTCCAGAGGTTCCTTCCAGCCTTAACCATTCCATGCTTCTGTAGCAAAATAACCACTACTCTCACTTTTTCCCACACTGGTCCAAATTAGCTACCTGTACAAAAGTTGCAGTAAAAGAAGCCAAGGCAAGCATTACTCCATTGGTAACAAGATGAATCCTCTTAAGAGGATATAATATCCAACAGTTTTTCCTTTTTTTTCCCCCCTGCATTTTCTCTTTCCTGATATTTTTATTCTCCCACAACATCATAAGGAAAACATGATTCATACAACAACAGATGGTGACAAAACCCCTCTCTACACAGGAATGTAGGTGATGTCAGTAGTCATTCATCTCAGCTGAACAGGCTGTATTTAGTGCTCTAGTGGAGTAAGGATGAGAATCCATTCCATATAAATTATTGATTTTATAAAAGTCACAGCTATATACCTGATATATAAACCAAAGATAACTAACCTAGGGACAAGGTTTTCTAAAATGATTTTTCATGTTCATCCTGATAAAATTTAAATATGACTGGTGGGGGAAGGCTGGGAATGTTTACAATGTCTTTAAAGTGTTCCCCATTGAAAAAAAGAAAACTTTAAGCCTCAAATTTATAATATGAATTTAAAACACGTTGGCCAAATAGACCGTTGTGATGCCATTTTAGAAATTTACAGAATCCAATTTTTCACTTACCAAACACCATTTTACCTTGGGATAATTCAATTCCTGCTTTCAGTAGATTGTGCTCCATGGAACATTTTGATTATTTCCACACTTGGTTCTTAACAGTATTTGCATTTGATAGCACTACAGTGCCTTAATCAGGGAATGAGAGGATGCAGGAGTAACCAAAAGTTATGAGTCTTTGTTCTAAAGAGCAGTATCAAAACTTGATTCACCATTATACAAAGACCTGTTTTTGCTCAGGCTTTGCCCTGTGAAGACTGTGCAATGTCATGCTAGAAACACAATTAGTGGCAACTGCCTAGCAACCAAGCGTGTGACATTTTGTTTCTCACACAACTTTCTCTTTTTGATTTTGAAAGAGCCCAGAGAAGGCCAGAAGGGTTTGTAAGTCTGTACATTCTTGTAATGATGCAAACCTATTTTGAACTATGCCTATAAATATCTTGAATTGCATGCAGAGCTAGTGAAGTTGAGAATCTGAGTTATTACCTTAAAGGTACTGACCATTATTTGTGACCTGATGACACTTCCACATATGCTTTACCATACACATATGAGACTAGACCTATTGAAGTCAAATGAGCATGGTTTTTTAATATATATTTAACAATATGCAGAACCAAACTACTATGTTTCATTTCCTTATAGGTATTATCATAAAATCTTTAACACTGAAAGCCTCCAAGATCATCAAGTCCAACTATCGTATTTCATTATTCATCCCCAACTTTAGGCAAATATTTTAAGGTCCTTGCATGGTGCTATCTGCCTCAAATAATCACAATGTAGCTAGTTTTATAAGACTACTCCTATTAATTGCATTACTTGGCTTTCTACAATAGTCCATAACGAACTTCAAAATGTTACCATTCTGAAACTTGCTTACCTAAAAAAACCAAATCCAAACAAAACAAAACACCACACCACTAAAAAACCACAACCCACCACAAAAAAAACCCCACCAAACAAACCACACACAAAAACCCCACACTATTTAGTCAGAACAGAGAGTACCAACAAGCACTGAAACAAAAGAAGTGAGAAACTGGAACATTTTAAGTGCATTGAAAATTTAAAATGTTGATAAAGAAATAGCATAACTGTCTTTTTCTAGCTACAGATGCCTCAGATCAGACCTGCATCATACTTTCATAAAGCATACTTATATATTAGAAGACACTGTTTACAGAATCTACAGTCTTTATCAGGGAAGGTAAAAAACCACGAGTGAAACAGAGGTGAATTTATTTGCCCTCTCACACACAGTGCCCTGATTCCCAATCACTGTTCCACAGAGATGGAAAGCACAGTTTTAGTTATTGCTAGGTATCTTCATAATACATTTTGTCATCTATATACTACCTTTGACTGCTGATTAGATTGTGAAAAACAGTCCATGAAAGGGGATGGATGTGAAGCCTAAAGCAACTATAATATGAAACACTGCTTTCTGCAATTTCACTAAAATGGTAAGTAAGAGTAGATCATTCACCCAACTGATGGAATAAGAATTATTTCCTCCCCCTGCCCCCAGTGTATACAGAGTGTGCAGTGCTAATTACTGTATATAGTACATATTTATGGAACATACAAAAGCATGAAAATAATGTTTGGGGTTTTCAGCAGTAATGATTTGTACAAAAGACACCCCTAAAGCAAGACACCTTATACACCATGGCAAATATTTAACTACTTTGTCTTCATCAGAAAACCACAACACATCAAGTTAGTTAATCAGACTCAGAAGTTTCAATGATAATCATTAACTAAACCAGACACTTTCTACCTGAACAGTACATTACGTACAGAAATAGCCACTTAAGTGAAAAATGTTTGAGAAAAATATTATATTTAATCATCTTTTCTAAGTGTGAATGGAGACTAACACAGATCTCATTGCCCATGCAGCACATCAAAGAAGTGGCTACTCACTTTATTCTGCTGTCAGCAATGGCATACAAGGGACAGGCTTGGGGCAACTTCTAACCCCTGTCGGAAATTACTAGCTACTCTAGAGATTAATCCAGATGATGGAAAGATAATCTTCTGTCTTCATACATCTGCATATCCATCTGCACAGCCTCTCAAGATCAGACACATTACTGACAAATGCCATAATAATTCTTTTTTGCGCCTTACCCTTTATCGCACTTTCACGCCTGATGAGCTGCCTATGGCTGGTAGGAAGATTACTTCTACATAAGCAACTAGGCAGAGCTCACTTATTTCACCGGCATTTGTAATTTTTCAACAGAACCACCAGCATGCCCATAAATCTTAGGAACATAAAATCAGCTGTGTCATTGGTGCCTACAGATTATCAATAGAACAACCGCAGATTATTTTGATCCTTAATAAGTCAAAATTTTATATAAAAAGACCAATAAATTTTTAGCATCATCATTTGTTCAGCCATCTCAGTCAACCAGAACTGACATTAAACTGGACAGGAAAGCACTTACCTAAATGCATATTTCTAAGATTTTCAAGATCCTTTTAGGACTCTTCAATGAGGAAAAACATAGTAAGTGATTCAAAAATCTGTATTATTTCATTTCAGCCACATAGAAAATTTACAAAATATTGTTTGTCCTCTTGAAGCACCTCTACAGACATTAAACCAGTTTGACATTAATGAATGATTTCTTGAGCTCCTTAATATTTAGCTGCATATTCTCACCCTTTGTAAAAAATTTTTCTCTCGTTTATGTGTCCAAATTTAACTACTTCTAGGATTTGCAGCACAGCTTGGCATATCTACTGAGGTTCAGTGGAAGTTAGGCTTTTGAGTTCTAAACTTCTTGTGGTGAACTTTAGCCTAGAAACCTAAATTTAGAAACTGAAATTTAGAGAATATAATGAGAGTTTCCAAAGAAAAAGTATTCCACATTTGTAGACATGTTGACTGACTTTTTTTTTAAATTCTTCCATCACCAAACAACAGGAGAGGCTTTCCAGCAGACCACACAACATAGATTTGTAGTAATAATGTAGTCTTGTGCCACACTTTGCAGTGGCGTCGTGCTTTAAATAAAATGCAGAGCTCATTTCCTTTCAGAGTAAGTCAAAGCAGCATTACTGACAGTACCATCTATTGGCCTGGACTAAACAGATTTGGTGGATTCACTAGGAAAAAAGTTCTTAAGCAAGGGAAACACAAAAATCCTGTTTGATAATATTTAACTATGCTAAATATCAGCAGTAATGGCTTTTTCTTCCCTTGATTCTGTGATGAAAAATGAGACAATACCAGAAGTCATGCATAGTCAAGTAACAGAGAATCACAAAATGCAGAATTATTAATTTTAAGACAGAATGACCTTTAAGATGTTTAATGGCAAAGAACATACTTTAAAATTATAAAGGCAATGCTTTCCAAAAAATAGATTTATATTGTCTTCTGAATAAAGGCCTGAAACTAGCTGAGATACCCAGACACTACCGCATCCTTCCATCTCACATTTTGCTTTCCTAAATAAAAGGTAAGCTTGTAATTCTAGTTTCTGTGAACAAACCAATGAGTCAAAATATCCTGCAAGATCGTGACTGTCTTATTTGATGCAAGAACACAATTGCACAGATTCACAAAGATCCTCTCAGAGCATTCTGAGATCTCAACCACCTGTTTCAACATATGCTAAATCAGATAACAAATAGTTATTTTTCATCAGAACATATGAGAGGAGAGCAAATGTCCTATTATAAAGTTCAACAGCAGCATTTTTCAAATAACAGAGGACCAAGGAGGGAGCAAAAGGATTAAGCAGAGCCTACAGAAGGTACCTTTATGGTAACTTCACACTCTAGCACCTGAATACCTTATGATCTATAAATGATCTAACCCTTGGAATACCCTTATGAGAGAGAAAAATACTGTATTTCTGATTTTATCAGGAATTGAATTTAGATAATCTGAAAGTAAACACAATGCCCTTCAACACCTGCTTATCCTTTACTTGCCACCTTTAACTTAAGTGGCAGAGGAGCAGTGGGAACTTGCAACAGTATCATCCACATCAAAGCAGCTCAGCCCAAAACTACTGCTATAAATGCTCTTTTCATTCTCTAGCTTTATCATTTTAAACGTTGACATTTGTTATCCAGCACTCTTATTTAAAGGAACAGGGTGTGCTCAGGCACAACCACAAAAAAACCTAAAGAAAATTCCCGAAGTGTTGTACAATCTAACATTGAATTTGGAAATTGCCACCTATCCTACTTGGGAAAAAAAAAAACCCTTTGGTTCTTAGGATAAGGTGGAACAGAAACTGAATACTGAAGCATACTAAATGAAGATGACTCAAAGCATCAATGGTAAGACTTCCCTCAACCTAGCATAATACCTCATCACAGCATTGCAGATAACTCCACTGCTGTTCTCAATTAAAAAGCTTCCTCAAAACAAAGGCACAATGGTTTTCTACAGATGAAATTTTGACTCACTGTGCCAACAGCATATTCTAGATTCCAACAATTGACTTTGCAGGCAGAGCACTACATTCTCACGACCTTCCAAAAACAGATGTTTAGGTAAGAATTTAGATAATTCATTTTAAGTTAAAAGTTCAAATGAAAAAGGATTCTGTAACAGAGAATTTTAAGTTTATATCCCTATACTCTGCTTTGCAGGTTGACTCATGGAAATGGTCTAAATATATGTTCTATGCTCTTTTTCTTTGCAGTAGAATGATGTATGGGTCAGTTTACAGAACCAAAGAAATAAAAAAAAATGTTTCTAAGACTTAAAAGCTACACAAGAAATACCTTGTAGGAGAGGAAGACTTCCTAGAAGGAGATAAATCATCTCTATACCTGTTCTGCCTGCTGCACTCCATTGACTGGGTCCTCCTTACACTGCCATCCAAACTCCATTTGTACAGCACCAAAACCTAGAGAATTACTGCAAATGAGAACAAACTTTCACAAAGGCCCAGCTTGTGCCCAGGGTCATGCGTGTATCTACTGCAGGACACACCCAGGTTGAGAGAACCTAAATTCAACAACTGACTTCTTATACTGATGCACCTGGACTAAATGACAGGAAAGTTCTTCTCAAACACATTGTTAAGCGACAGCAAAGGAAGGCAGCTCTTCTGTAAGAGCTATTTCCACTAAGGGCTCCATTTTAAAGTCCCTCCCTTAAACCATACTCTTCCACATACATAGACCCAGAAGACTGATATTCTGGAGCTTAACAACACTGAAGTTTTAGGGTAAAAGATTCATTTTTCTCTTGTTATCATGCAGACTTAAAAACCTCAAGAAAGCATGTTACTTGAAATCCTAATTAAATACAATACAGTATAAACTGGAGCTCTGACATTTAACAAAATCTCACAGCCCTAGGGACCTAGTCTTGAACAGGAATTTGAAATATGAATGAATTTGCAATTCTAACAACACAGAAGCTGTGCTCAAGGTTAAAAATATGATTTTGTGGGTGGACAACTGAAAAAATACCAGAAGGTTAAATAAAACGCTAAGAGGCAGAAACACAACACAAACTTATTTGAAAAGCTGAGTGATGTTTTTACCTATACAGGTCTTAATTATCACTATACAAAGAATGTGCTAACAAAATGAGTGATGGAATATCAATTACTAGGATGAAAAAAAAACAGTCCAAGTCACAATTATGTGACCGATTAAACATAGGGAACATCAATAGGAAGATAACAGTGAAAGGTGGGGTTTTTCCCCATAAAGCTTTTGAATGACCCAAGTTCCTGAAATAGAGACAGAAGTATTCTGCACAACTTAAGACAGTAAAATGGCACTAAAAAAAAAATACAACTAAGGAAACTGGATATTCAATAGCAAGAAAACTTTCACCATCTCAAAGAGAACTAAAAAAGGATAGGCAAGAAATTTGGAAGTTCTCCCCACCACCACCCGTACTCTCCCATCCCCTCTGCAAATTAGGAAACGGGGAAGAAAAATTCTTTCTTTAAAGTATATTTCAGGAATTAAATTACTTAAATTCTTCTAAGTACATACAAGACATTTATTACCTTGAAAATATCTTTGAATAGAGTAAAAGCATTTAAAGAGCTTCTACCTCTCAGAACATTTTGAAAGCATTCAAACACATTATCCTTACTCCAATTCTTTTTCTTTCTACAAAAACAGAGGTATTTGTGTTCTAATGTCTATTTGATTTTATGAATATCTTTTTTCTTTTTTTCAGTGTGTCCTAAGAATTATTTTGGAGGCTGAAATAATCACAGGCTCTCTTCAGAACAGTACAGTTCATGACTGGTGTATCTTGCTATACTTTTATCTTTCCCACAGTTCTCCTCTGAATTTTTTTGTCTCTTCAGTTTCAACTGAGACTTCATTGCCTGCTCTGGCACTGAAGTGTCTGTAGTTGAGAAAAATCAAATCCTTCTCCTCATGAATCAGCTTCCCTTATTTTCACACCTTTACCTGTTTTCTCTTGTCCCTGATGGAAAGATTTAGTTTCTTCTGCCATGTCAGACCATACAGCCAAGAATACCAAGATTTCTGTGATTACAAAAAGAGGAAGATTCTATTTGTATTTACCTAGGTATGGCTGTGGAAAGTCAGTATATCTTCTAGATGAAAGCATATTTGAGGCCTTAATTTTTAAATGCAACAAAGAAAAAAGTGTGTATGGGCTTAAAGCTGTTGTAGCAGTAGACTACTGTAACCCAAGACATTTTAACAGTTGTGACCTGAGAGGGAAATTGATGCATTTGCTCATAAAGGAGGGTAAAACATATACAGGCACAGATTTTGGGTTTCTTCTGTAAATCCTAACAAAGTACAAGGAAAATGTGATTTTAGAATGTAACATATTGTGCCAGTTTCCAGAATTGTTCACCATTAGGACCCTCTTGCAGAACCTGTAGAAAGGTTAGCTTATGTCCTGTCAGCATCACTCTTCTCCCTCTGTTGCATTCATGTAGCGCCCATCAATTTAAAGAACAAGATTTTCTAAAGGGTCTGTCGTCAACGTTCATGTGGTAAGGAAAAGTACTCATGTATTTTGAAACCATTTTAATGTTTATCCAAGGTGATAAAGAACTGAGAGATTGTTTGAAAAATTGTACTTGAGAGGAGTATACTTAGGATAGAACACTGTTCTACCCTGTCCCTGTTCACCAAATGGGAAAAACATCCCATCTATACATAAAGTGTGGTTGGCAAGTTCATTCCCCCTCATTGTTTACCAAAAGCTTTCAAATCTCATTTCTATATGCGTGTGAAGAGATCCACTATCCTTAAACAATGGAGAGAAAAGAAGAACCTAAGTGAAAATTAAAAATAATGTGTGGCTTGTAATAGAGAGAGGACTATCTGTGACACAAGCCACCCTTTTTTTTTTTAATCTTTCCAAGGTTGGTACAAAAACAATAACTAGAATACAAAAAGGCAAGTCACAGCATACAAAAATTTCTCATCTGATTTGAACTCCTTCTCTGAAAATCCAGCAGAAAATACCTGTTATGCTTTTGGGATAGAGATCGATAAAGGTATCACAAATCACTTCAATAATCATAAGTGAGAGATTTTTCTTGGAATATTATTCATCCTCCTTAATGTAACACTTTCACAAAATACACTTATCATACTATTGTATTCAAAGACCAGAGATAAAGATAAGAGCACTTTATTCTAGCAAAACATTCCTCACTTTATATTCCATCAACCCACTACGATTATATTGTTAGCCTGTTCCAGTTAGTGACAGCTTAAAGAGCACAGCAGTATTCTGACTAGTAAACACACAAAAAGCAAATTATTTACTTGTTAATGGAGCTATTCCAAACAGGACAAAGAAATAAATATCATCTATCTGCCACAGAGTGGGCAAAACCTAAGGATATCCCACGGCTATTATTTGTATAGGTAGGGGTTTCTTCCTTTCCCAAAGTAACTGACATGAGTGTGTTTTAAAACTCTGTCATGTCCATTCGCCTACTGCAACAAGAGAACTCACACATGTTGTGCAACAAAGCTCCGTTCAGAGTTCTGAGCTGGGAAACCTGCAGAGCCCCACACCATGCACCCATAATTACTCTGATTTTTACTCCCCAAATCAGGTGCTTTGGAGCCAGTCACAGCCTTCTACATGGAGCAACCCAGCACTTGCAGATTAGTGTGCCTAGTGTGAAAGCTTCTGCTTAGTCAATGAATTAATGTCTGCATTTAAGAAGGGAGGATCAACGTGCCCACTATTTCACATGAGGAACCAGACATACAAATATCTGAATACCCTATATATTCAAACAAATCTATACTTCCTTGTAAATCTGTCCAGAGCTGCTTAAAACCATGGCCAGCTATGATGTAGCAAGTATCTCAAATATAAGTACTTAGCAACAAAAAAGTAAATGAAAAAAAGCCCACTGTTTTGGAAGTTTTCTACTTAGGACCAACAGTAAAGTCACCAGCAATATACATTTAAGTTAAAAATAAAGGCAAATTTTATTTCCATTGAACAGTTTCTTTCTTCAGCAAATTGATGTGAATGTTCATCAGTGCGGAAAGATGCATCCAAAGAACCTGGAATGAGTCTTTCCATAACTGACTCTCCCACATCAACGTTGCACCACTGCGCAGAGGATTAGCTCATCTGATTTTGATTTTCACTGGTCACCAGATGAGGGGCATACTAAATGATAGACTGTTCTTTTAATGTACTGAAGATATAAGATAAATGCTTATCTTTAAGGAATAAAAAATAATTGTGAGTGAGGTTTCAGAAAGCTTCCATTTGAATCACTTAGTATTTACTTAAAACGATCAATACCACAAACTGCTGGAACCTAATAAAACTGAAAGTAGTTCATACATAAGCCTCTTAAGAAATCAAATTAAATTCTTCAAAATAACAGGCACAATACCTGAGCTTTTAAGAAGAAATGGAGCCAAAAGTAGTGCATGTATTATGGCTGCTTCTTCCTATCTGCCTGCATGCAAAAAACTCTGGTATAGGTAACAGAAATTCTCTGTCTCCTTAGCTAGTGAGGACATTATACAAATGCCTTCAAAGAGCAAACCTGCACAAGCTAGTTTTACTAGTAATTCTCTGTACTTTAATATGTATCACTTTAAAAATTACAGGAAAAATTTACTCTGTGGCTTTTTGGCTATTGGAAAATATTGGTTTTCAGAAGGTACCACAACCTTGTGCACAGTAAAAGTTTATCACCAGAGAAAATGGATATTTAGGCTGTTTTGTCAGTTTCTGAAATTTGGACATCCAATTCTACTGTTCAGACATTTGTATACTTTTTTTTAAGTATGTTAACACTCTCCTATTCACTTGTTTAATTTTGAGAAGTTCAGAAAAAAATCATTATTTAGCAAATCTCTAAGAGCTTATTTTTTCCACTTACACAGCTAGTACGAATGCTAGTGAAAGTAAGTTAAACATGAAACCAGTGCTTGTGGAATTTGAATGAAGAGAACCATATAGCAACCGTGGAGCGCAAAAGCCTTTTGCTGTTCACAACTGAGGAGTCAAAATTTTGACTATAGACCTGGACCGCCAGATGAAAGTCTAACAAAGATTATACTATACAGTTTCAAAACAGTACCTTGAAGACCCAAGTCTTACATATTAATAGAAAATAAATAATCAAGTATTAATGAAATATGTACTATAAAATTTCTGCATTTACCTACATAATTTTCAAGCTAGGTTGAGAGAAATGATGTGCCTGGACATTTGGCATCATGCTGCACAAAGAATAAATCACAAGACCTTGAAAGCAAAGTGGCACAGGGCGAATTTTAGGGACTGCATTTTTTTGGACAGATCAGGCAACACACTAATTCAAGTGACTACTCCTCACTGCTGAACAGCACCCCTAAAGAACATTAATGGTAACTTTATCATATGTGAAGAAAAAGGGATTGTAAAAGGACAGTTTTATATAGATTTATGGTATTTCTATTAGCTTGTAAGAGAGATAGTTATTCTACAAGCTTGCCTTCACAACAAATGTCCTGTGAAGCCAGGAATGTAGTTAATCGGTTCCATCACAGTCTAACTTTTAACTGGGTTTAAATAGGACTTTCAAATTTGGGGAATTCTGATGTATCTACCTAATCCACTAACCCAGAAAGAAAAACTTTGAATTGCTCAAATTCCATTTGCAAGCATCAGTTTTCCTAGCAGAGGTATACCAAATTACAGTCTCATATAAAGAAATGCAAATTGAAGATTATTTTTTTCCCCTGAAATATGACAATATAAAAAATTAGGTCAAAGGAACACAAAAATTCAGGCTACTAAATTAAAATTTCTATTAAATTAAAGGTTAAAGAAACAAATTTAAACTGCCCTAATAAAAACATTTACATGGTATATCCAGGTAGCTGGTGGGGGGGGGTGGGGGGGGGTGGATTTTTGTTTATTTTGTTGGTATGTTGTGTTGGTTTGTTGGATTTGGGTTTTGGTTGGGGGTTTTTTGGGGTTTTGTTTTTTTTTTTACAAAAAAAAAAAAAGACCAAACAAACCATCAAACAAACAAAATCCAAACAAACCCACCACACGAAAATATCCCCTATACCAATAAAAAAAATCCCCAACCAATAAGAAAACAACCACACCAAATACACACAACAGTAGAACGTTGCCTTGATGGATCCGAATGAATCTTTATAGATTGGCTAGGGATGGGGGTAGAGAGAGATGATTCTAACAGGATGGGATTAATTCCAGTGCAAGCTTTTGTTAAAGTAGCAAAACAGACCTATGTCACTTCATCAAAACTGAAAGTTCTTCATTGGAATCCTTCTTTATGTCAATACTACGAGATGGAATAAAGTTGATTTATTACATATTTCGATGATGGCTATTCCTTTGGTATGTGGCATATTATTACCATTTTTAATTATAAGTTTCTGAGTAGAAGTATTTGCCTTGAACTTACAGCTGCCTGAACACCCTAGGTAAATCCTTCATGAATTAGTTTATTATTATTCTCACTACTTACTAGGAGCTTTATTTAAATCTTACCTACTGCTCTTAAAAATAAAAACAAGAGAAAGCTATGTTTGTCTCCCTTTCATTTTCCCTTGCAGTTGAAAAGGAATGCTTCTCACTTTGAAGCTTCTAGGTGCCCCATACAATATGATTGATTCCCTTAACTCTGAACTAATTATGATTTAATTCTCTATTTAATTGAGTCAAGCATCTTGCATGAACCATTGAAACCAAACCATATGAAAAATTACGTGCGATTCAGGTCTTAATTTTGAAGGTCAAAACTCTGAGGCAGACCTGCCTGAATAATGCTGATATTTCTGAGGTGAGTTTGAGAAACCATATTGTAGAGTGGCACAAGCAACTTAAGATTTAGTAAATTAAGTAACTAACTTTCTGTTCAGGGTCTGAGCCCTGCGGAAGACAACAGGGTCTTTGGTGCCATGACCGCCCCTGGAACCAACAGTGCACAGGAGGCAGGCAGGCACGAATAAAGCACAACTTTTTGATCCACAGAGATTGGGAACACAGAGGGATTAAAGTGCTTGGGAACCTTAACTGTCCCTGACAGTTCCTGGAGGTGTTCCAGGCCAGGTTGGATGGGGCCCTGGGCAGCCTTGTGTAGATCCAGGCCTGGAGGTTGGTGTCCCTGCCTGTGGCAGGGGGGTTGGAGCTCTATGATCCTTGGGGTCCCTTCCAACCCAGACCATTCTATGATTCTATACCAAAGCAAAGAAGGTCTGGTAGCTCTCCTTCACAGAATTCAGAGCACCGCTGATCCTTAATTTTAAGGGAAGAAAATAATCTGCTCTGTCTACCAGATTCATCACCATGTCTTAGTCCTAGAGGTGCACTATGTTGCTTAGTATGTCCCTCATCTTTCAAAATCTAAGACCTCTCCTAGCAGACATTTGGCAGCTGAAAAGAATGTGAAAAGATGCACTTTTGCTTTAAGAAAATATAAACGCAATTGAAGTATTTTGCATTTATGGGATCTTAGATGTCTAAATACTTCCAGGTCCTTCTGCCAGTCTGGTCACAATTCAGCCCAATGAATAAAAAGTCTAGAAGGAGACAGCTAAGCCACCTGTTACGCTTCCCTCAAATGTTCATTAATTATTTGTGAACAAAAGTTTCTGAAATCCCTGTAAAACATCTTGGGGGAGGAGAGGTGCACGGGATTGTACTTCTTGCCTATTTCTCTTCTTGGGTACAAAGGAAACCTACAACCACTCCGTGGATTTTGGTAATAGCAGGTCTCATTTTGTTTTCCTAGTACAGATTCCTGTTCTGATTTATTAAAAGACAAATGTATTTCTAACTGTTCCATTGTGTAGACCAAGTGATGCAAAAACTAATTTCCCTTCTCCTTTTAGAGCCTACCAGAATCTACATAACCCAGATAACATTCAGATTTTGTGAACACAAAAAAATAAGTCCCAGACTTTATTACACTCGCCTAGCTGCAATAGTCCTAAAGACAAATAACACATGAAGAAAATACAAGAAGCTAGTTCTAAGCCTCACAGAATTACTGCTCTCATTCCCTTGCAGTCTCTAGTTCCTGCTCTCTAAAACTGCCCCCGCATTCCCCCGCCCCCCAACACAGCAGTAGGAAAGACGACTTGCAGGGATAAAAAGGCACCGCTATTGAAACTATTATTAAAATACCGCAAGAAACACTGAGCTGATTGTGGCATCTGAGTGGAATCTGCCTTTGTTTACGTGCAGGATAAATTGTTATAAAAAAGCATAACAAATCAGCAAAACCAAGACTGAGATGTCTTAGTTCTTCACAGGCTGGAAGAATTTTGTCTAAAATAAAAGAGGGAAAAAAAAAATTCCAGCAAAACCAGATTTAATTAAAGCTGGTAACCTTCAGATCTGCAGAAATAAACCACAAAATTTATCTACATTGAGTTAGTTTTGCAGCATCGGTTCATGTTTCATTATAAAACACTCTCCTCAAATTATCAGACTAGAGTTGAAGACAGAACAGAAATACCAAAAGCACACATGATGGTAACACACAGATTTCACAGTGAGGTAGGGTGCTGCCTCAATGTAAATGTCATTTCTTAATAAATGAGTGACAATTCCACAATGTTAGAGAAGCACATCTGAACTAAACAAAGCAAATGCAGATCCTCCCTGTTATGTGGTTAACCATAGGAAAAAAAATAATTCATGCCTTCAGATTCCCTTGCTTCTTACTACTTTTATTCCCTCACCTTTCTTCTCCACTCTTCCTTTTACTTCATTCTTCCCACACTGACCAGCGTAGGAAAGATGCTGAAAGAGACTTTAACATCACAGAAGGTTGAAAAATGTAAGCCTTGGAACAAAGGTGATCATAGAAACAAGACCAAGCCATTAATTCTTAAGTGGGGAAGGGAAGGTGAAAACTTTGACATATGAAGCAGCAGAGGAACAAAAAAAAAAAAAAATATATATTTCTGTATCTTACTGTACCAAAGAGAAAGTCTCTGCTGATCATCTTAATATTAATTCTTCTGGAGGTATTACATATTCAATAACCTAAAATAAAAATACCGTACAGATGGAGAAGCAGGCACTGCAATCTTATTTGCTAACTCTTTGTTATTACTATTGTTCCATTCTAAGCAGAGATAATAGGTGCAGGAAAATCCATTTCAGGGGCATCAAAACAGTATGCCAAACTGTTCAGGACATGAAGTGGAACAGTGGACCCCACAGTCACCAATGCAATCCCCTGGTTGTCATCTCAGTCAGCAGGCCAAAAGGTGCTCTGCATAACATCCTCCTTTAGCTCCCCTCCCCGCCTCAAAAAGACACAACATTAAAACAATCTATGAAATTAATCTAGTGTCAGTGCATGTAGACCATACATGGCCTCAGTGCTAGGTTTTCAATAGCCAGAGTGAACAGAAGAACAAAGCACCCTGGCAAAGTAGGTGGATGGTGTGACGTAACCACGTGAGATCTGACCCTACGTACATTTGTGGAGAAACCCAATGTACTTGTCTGCCCAGCACAGAGGTTCTCATCCTACAGGTGTGACAGACCTTAATTTGGAAGCTAGCATAGCTTTTTTGGCAGGATGTAAAGAACAAAACTCTTATTTTCTTGGTGCTATAGTTTGAAATTGAAGAGCTTTTTTTAAATATAATTTTTTAATGCCCCAACTCCTAAGAATAGTATAAGCAGAGAGCACGTTCTTCAAATAACAATCACCAAACACGCTTAATGTTCGAGTAGTCTCAAAAGTCATATTAGGATTAGCTCCATAGTGATTGATCTTTTTCCCTAAAAATCATTTACCTTCTCAGTATAAAATAGCAGTGGCCAGATCACAGTGCAAATGCAGATTAGTTCCTTTTGTTTTCTGAAAAGGGCATAATTCAAGAAAAGTTTCTCACACGTGCTAACTCTAGGTCCTGTGCCTTGAAAGTCAAGCATAGGCTTACTTATCTCATTTAACTGACAATAGGCTGTTACATGTTAAATTAGGATGTTAAAAAGCGACAACAGGAATTCTACTCATTTAAATTAACGCTGCTTAATATTTTTTAAATGTCTGCTTTATTGACAAAACATCAAAAAGCATTTTGAATAGAAAAGTGCCAGAACTCTGTAGTTAGTGACAACATCAAAAATGGAGGGTGGAACTGAAAGAGAAGTATTCTACTCCAAAAAAAGTGATGGCTTAGAAATATGCTCTCAATGAAGGCAAAATGACAATTTAAGGAAAGAAGCTCACTCAGCCTAATTTAAACAGATTATATAAATATTTGTTGGTATCATGAAATTGTTAATAACAAGCCTAATGCATCTGTTCTGTCTCTGTACAGTTACCTAGACTACATTTCTTGACACCACTGTTCTGTAATAACCTCCATCTGCTCTGCTGTGTCTGTCATTTCTTTTGCTGTAACATATTGTGACAGAGGCTTCATTTACCTAAACTTATCTTGGCAACTTGTACTTCATTAAAGAGAATCCTGCAAGCATCAGTTAAAGCTTTCTTATCTGGCCATGCATAGCTAAGCTTCATAAATCATTCTTTCACTTTCCATTTTGCAGCTTCGGGAAAGGTAACATTATTGAATTCAGATCACTGGAATAGAGCAGTACTAAAATGTTTATTGACCGGCTTTTAGGCACTGAGATCTGCTTTGAATGCAGACAGTAATATTAGCTAAAGCTTTTGAATTTAAAAGGGATGTCACTAATATGTTTTATACATTGCTATAAATACTGTTTGATGGCAGGCCACTTTAGCAAGCTGCTACTAATCTAGCAGAAACAAAATATCATTAGCATGTATCCCCTTCTTCCTTGTCCTTTGTTTTTAATCATAGCATCTGCAAATAAAATATTATATATTCATAGATCTAAGACCTCAATCACAGCTCAGTAGGGCAGACTGTATGTGACAAAGAAGAAAAGAATGTGCAAAGGGACCTTAAACCAACCTTTACATTTCCAACAGATCAGTCTGGCATGGCACCAGGACACCGCTCACACAAGTCACAGCAGCTGGGGACACACCAGTCATTAGTGCAGGGGTTCCTGGTTTGGTAGCACAGGAGAATTAGGTGGGGTTTCGGCCTCTGTCCAGACTCTATGTAGGAATCCTATGACAACTGCAATATTTATACTGCAGACAGTATTACCTCATGATAAGAATCATTTGGTATTAGAATGAAAATAATGAGGAGCCCATTTACAGATGGCCAGAGCTATTCTCTTTCCCATCAGATTCAGAAGAGACCCATACTGTGCTGGCTGATGAGTCAAATCACAAGTGCTGAGCTATAATAAGGTAGGAGGAAACGAACAGGGAAGAATATTTGCCAGTCAAACAAAACTTAATCAACCCAGAATGACATAGAATTCAGATAAAAATCAGCCAATAGTTTTGAATGGATATTTCCCATATGAAAACCACATCCAAACTGTTCATTTTGGCAATATCAGAATACACTGGTTTAACAGTTAAGATTAAACAGTTGTGATAATTTATAACAGCATGGGAACTTCAGAGATGAGTAGGATTCTGGTGGCCTGTATTCAGAACTCTTCTCTGATGCACAACAACAATTTCAACTGACATGCCACACTTTCTGTGCATGCACCACTGGGTTCAGAGACTTGGAGGATAGGGCTCCCCTGTGTAACATAGTCTAGTTTAAATAAACTAAGTACTTTGTAGCCCAGAGAAACAAGAAAGGGCATGAACGTCATTAAAAGATACCCACCTAATCAGTGAGCAACCTAGTTTTAATTATGTTTCATAGAAAACCCAAGGGTTTAAACTGGACAGATTATCAGTTCCAAGGAAAGAATCTGTGTGGACAATGAACTGCACTTCAATGCAATGGGGTAGTTCCCCAAGTCCTGAGCAGCCCTCTGTGGTATCTGCCTTTTGCCCTTAAAATGCTCCCAAAACTGAACTGACTTTTTAATGTATTAAGTCTGAAATGAATAGTTTCAGTTCACAAGATTTACAAAATAATTAATTTTAAATTAGTCCAAAGCAACATTGCCATAGCTTTCCAATCACAATTCCCACTTCACCTGCTGAGTAAGGTAAGTTGTGATTACTTACACTGGACCACAAAGCACCTGTAAAAAATGGGAACTAGCAAGACAGTTTTGAATGAAGTATAATTAAGTCATCAGAACCTATACTCATACACCTAAAACATGCAGCTTTCTATGACACCATTTCCCCCTTGTTCTGGGCTCTATAAAACAGGCTCAGTATCTAATAGGAACTGTAATGAAATGCTACTAAACTATAAAGCTTGGTCTCCTTTCATTCCCAAGCAGGCTTAGGGGGAGTCTGTAGTATCTAAAAGGAAGTCTACCACTTCAATAGCAGCTCTTTTTGGAGGAATCATGATGAGGTCATCAGCTTGAAAAAAAACCCCTGACTTTCATGCAGAAAGTCATATATAATCCTGGATACAGTCAGATCTTGGCAGCTACAATTCTCTCATGGGATTTTGTATTTAAAGCACAAATTATTTGTCTATCCTGAAGACTACTAGGTATATTGAAGATGGTAACAAGTTTTCCTACTCTTAGAATTTGTCCAGCAAAAGCTTTCTTACAGCTGAGAAATCAGTTATCAGTTCAGATAGCAATTTTGTCATTAAATGATGCCTCATTTTAATGAATTATAGCACAAATAATTCAATTTTTAACTAAAGGTTTTGGGTTGGGTTTTGAGGGCTTTTTTGCTTTTAAAAGATTTACTCTGCATCAACTACAATTATGTCTAATCTGCAAGGCAGGTAAAATGAAACTATTATTTTTTTAATGATCAGGCAAACCACTTTCTGCTGGGGATTTAAAAGCAATTGTTTGTGGCTGCCTAATTATGATCCTCACAGTGGTAAGGAAAGAAAGCCAATGAAGATGCTGCCTCACAGAAGGGAGAAACAAGAGTGCTAATAAAAAAATGCAGTCTTAAGGATAATCCAGGGAATAAAGAGACTATAAACAATTCTGTTCAGCCAATAATAATATGCCTCTAATTCAGATCTTGCATGTCATTACATTCATACTAGCTTTTCATATGACTTTTCATTAGCAGATCCCAAGCTTTTCAGAAATTGCAAGGGGGATATAATAACTTCCTTTAGACTGAAAAGTGGAATCCATGGAAAAATAACTGGGTCCTATTGATGGGATCAGAAATCAGACCTATTCATAAAACTTTGCCCATGAATAAACACAACCTGAGAGCCTCTGAGTAGCTGAAGAGCTGCTGAATTCACATGCTCTCTTCATTTTCACAGCCTGAGAGCAATCGCCCGTCAAAACATATCTTCTCTCACACCTTATCTGCACAACTATGCCATAAAACTTTTGAAAACGGAGAAAGAAGTGGCAAGTTAATGAGCAGAGATAGACTCACTTTGAAGATTTCCTCTTACAGCTCAATACACAATGAATTCAAACCTCTAGATGAACCTCAAGGGAAGTAGTTCATTTGTAGCTCCTGCAAAGGAAATAGCAGGAGCCAGTATATGAGCCTTTCTATACACTAACAACTTGTGAGGCTTATGTAATGTTTGTAAAAGACACTTGACCCTCAGGTGAAAGGAGCACATAAGGGCAAAACAGTGTTACCTCTAATTACATGAGAGTTAATGCTGTATTTTTTTTAAAAAAAGTAACCAACCTAGAGCTTGATGGTTTTCTATAATTATAATAGTCTAATGATGTCCTGTACAAAAATATTTTCCTAATAAAAAATATACAGATATGCTGAAATTAACACAGAACCCAGTTGCTAAGCAATTCAGAGCACCTAGCAATCCTCTTTTCCTATGAAGTGCAGTTAAGACAGTAACTCTAAAGACGCAGCTAGTTTTTATAATCTTCAAATGTATATAAGCAAACTGATCATTTAAAAACAAGGAAAAAGCTGTCTCCTTTCTCATTTTCAATTGCTGATAGCTTTATTAAACTGTGCAAACTACGATTTTACATGCAAAAATCTGTTGAAGTGAATTTGTCTCATTTTAAAACTTCAGTTAGAGCAGAAATATTACAAAAATATATTATTCCCCCTCTCTTCATTTCATTGATTTTTTTTAAAGAAATTTGAATACATTTTACATTTTAAAACAGGAATTAGAAAACTAACAGTGGAGTGAATTCTCCTAGGGATGCTTCACTTCACACCCCTGAGAAATTCTGCTGCATTACACTAAGTGGCAAAACTTGGGGAAAAAACCCCAAGGTGCGAACATGCTTAGCATAGATTGGGTGAATCCTTACTGCAGAAATCTCCGAAGAGTCCAGACTGAGTAAGACTTTCCCTGTAAGTGAGATGCAGGAAGCAGTGATTAAATTTTCTCTATTCTGTTTTCAATACCCAGTTGGCTGAACTCAGGTAGCACAAAAGTGAAAGCTACTTGAGAGAAACCAAAATCTACAGAGGAAGAATATGATCAGCATTTGAGGATGGAAAGATGTGGCGAGCAAAGATGTCACATATGGGACCTGGAAGGACAGAACACTGTGACACAAACTAGAGCTGCAAAGAAACAGAAGAGCTCTGAACACCGGAATGAACAATAATAATTAAGGAAAGGAGAGGAGTGGAAAGTGCTAACTGTATAAGGAGGTTGGGGATAAAAATGGAGGGTGGATGAGCAACAACAGGTCTGGAATGAAAAGCCAGGAATCCGAAAATATATTATTTAAAAACAAACAAAAAACCCACCCCCAAAAACCAAAAACATTAGAAATGGAATGAAAAGGAAGTGTTGACCTTGTGGAGAATCCGAAACATCAATGGCAGAAGAACGTAGTCCCCTGCAGATTAGAGATACTAACAGATTCTGCTTCCTGAGTTCTGGAGGATTTTCTTCTCTCTCATAGTTTTCAACAAATCTCATTAGTTCCTTATGTTCAGTGAGTTACTGTCTACAAAATGACCACTTATGTAATCTGTCACTCAGTTTAAAAACAGACATCAGTATGCTAACTTTTGATAGAGTGATTCTTTTGCATCCAGTTCATAGGGACTTGAGATTATGTTGCTCAAAAAAAAAAAAAAATTCTCATAAATTACAACTTCCCAAGAGTTTTTTGATAGATTTTGTAATCCAAACACTCTAAGCCACAACACTGCAATTGTTTTTTTCTGATAAACCTAAGTTTTACAAGGAAATTCCCACAATCATAACCACTTTCTAATTTGTTTTGTATTGTTCAGCAAATTACCTTCTGTGTGAAGCAAAGACAATTTTCTGCTACATTGCTTGTTAAGATACATGAAAGACGATGTATCTTGCTGAAACCATATGAATACATCCTAGTAAAACTGCAATATACTGGAAAAGAGTAAAGCTGAAATCATGAGATCCAAGCCAGTGCATAGTTTTCTACCAAATAGGTAGGATCGCCAAAGTAGTTAACCAGAGAGAGCCACAGTAGCTTCCCAATGACTCCGAAATATCTACCTACGGATTAGGTGAAAAAAACCCAAATCTTAACATTTTGATAAAAAGTGAGATTGGTATTGGCTCTTATTTGCACAGTTTTACAGCAGAACCTCTGAATTCAAAATAATTATCCATAGCCCTCTATAGCAATGAGGTCTCCTGTCTCAGAAATTATTAATGTGAAAATAATCACCAAAGAAAAATTTCAAAAAGGCCACAAGCCACAAAACCTGTTTATAATACTTTCCCATGGCCTTCCTTGCATCTCTCAGTGATAAGTAACTCATACTCCATTTGAGCAACACATGGGCATGGCAATCTTACAAAGTGCATGTTGCTGTAGCATACGAGTATCTTACGCATTCTACCATAGCAAGCAAAACATGAAGAGATTCGCTAAAAGTAGTCAAGCACAGAAAGGAGTATCTGATGAACTCAGAGTATGGTAAGGGTAGTGTTTTAGCAGATATGCTGGTACTCCTCTCGTCACACTGAAGCAAGATCATGCAACAAAACCGCTGCAAAGCTCCTCAGCAAGCCCTTATTTGCAGGGTCTTTGCACATCCTTTATAAAAAAAATACACCTTTAGAAATTTATAGTAGTAGTGCACTGATTTTGAATAAGTCCTAAAAATTTTCTTTCAAATACGGCTATAAAGCACCACCTGATCTGACACAGGATTTAAAATTTTCATTAGGAAGATAAAAGAAATACCATTTTGGCAATGAATCGGACTGCCTTCATATCCAATGTACCAAATGTACAAATCAGTTTGCAATAGGCTAGCAAAATCACAAAAAAAATATGAGCAAAAAATCCATATTGCTAGCTATATAAAAACTATAAAAAGCATTAAGCGCCTTTACGCCAAAAGTACAAAATACAGTAAAAGTTGGATATCACACACACAAGTCATTGCCTTTAAGGGAGGTTCTTCTACTGTTAAGTATCTGTGTTTCTGACAAGGCTGATTTCATCTTGCATCATAAAAATCCTGTGTGTCATTATCTTTTTTTTAGGTCATTATTAATATTTATAAAGAAACAGATTATTCATAATGTGGCTTTTCATTCGCTGGCCACAAGCAGCTAGTTTTAATCATGTTGTTACCACAAAGAATTTAATCAAGTTCTGTAGACAGATGATTACATAAAGTACTCTGAATGAAAAGAGAGTAGAAAAAAAAATCTGCTACTTCCCTGACCTGTCCCATTCCTAAATGCCAGTAGCACCTTTACCTGCTAAAATTCTATTCAAAGAGAAGGAAGTTCCGAGACATCACTACAGTAAACCACTAATGGTATGGGAGAGGTCTTGCAAAACCAGACACAACTGAGCTGTTAGTGATAGCAGTATCTTAGAACAGGAATTGTTTCAGTATCATTTAGCACATATCCACTGACTTTAATGGAATATGACCCATTTCACACCAGACGTAGGTTTGGTTGATGGGTAAAAACACAGCACAAAGTTTGTCTTGAATTCTGCTCTCTTTGGTAACAACGAATGCCAAAGCTTGTCCTGCCTTGGAAAAAAACTTTCC
This sequence comes from Gallinula chloropus, assembly GCF_964237585.1. NCBI lineage: Eukaryota > Metazoa > Chordata > Aves > Gruiformes > Rallidae > Gallinula > Gallinula chloropus. The sequence goes on along the minus strand of NC_140088.1, from coordinate 68,343,176 downwards.
CCAAAAAACATTCCACAGCAGTAACAAACCCTAGCAAAACAGGACAACTGGCTTCCTTCCAAAACCACATAATGCTCACACAGTTTGAGGAGCAAATATCTTGCAGGTGGTCTTCAAGTTTGGAAAACTCGATGTCTTTTCTATAAGAGTGGCCACTCAAAGGGGACAGGGAGAAGCTCTCCTAGTTAAGCTTGTCTGTCAGTACTTAATCATTTCCCAGGCCTTACTACACTAGTAATACTCCTTGTGTACTTAATTTTAACATGGTTGGAGGAGCAGGAGTTAAATTATTTGCACTAACTTCGGAAACAGACTTCACTTGTGGGCACAGCAAGTACATATGGATAAGTATAAGAGCTACATACTAAGACAAACACTACCTGTCTATATACAGGATCCCTTGTGTTTCTGTAAAGACTAAGCAGAACAAACATTTTCTTCCCTGTCATCAGCTTTTTTCGGCATTATACTATTTTCCCCCAACCTCTGATGCTTTATTACCTGCCTTAAATACAGGCATCTTTCACACCACTATGGAGCATAATGCTATTGCAGTTTCTACTGACATCACCAACACATAATGTAATGCTTCCTGTCTTAAAAATCTTCAGTGCAGCACAATTTTTTTTAAACTTCTCTTGCTTTCTGAATTATCTTTTTAAAACATATCACTAAAGCAATCCAATGCCATAGGGCAAATGGCAACTGCATGAAATTAATACATTCATTGAAGTCGTTCATACTGGAGAGGTCTCTTCTTTCCACGGAAAAGGGTTAAAAGCATTTAATGGTCTGGGTTAATAATAGTCAAGTTACTGAGTCAATTGAGTGATGAATTGAGAAAAATCATTAATGCTGGATAGAGTCCATGACCTGATCTTTTAAAGGCAAAAGCTAAAAATGCCTTCCCTTTAAAACACCAAGCAACCTTGAGTGATCTGTGCTTATGCAAATGTTTGATTGACACCCATCTGGTGGGTCAGTATGATGAATAAGACACTGGCTATTCTTGAACCTGTAAAAAATTATGGAAAAGACTCTCTCAGTACATTGATAATCAAGGCCAGAATTTTCAGGAAACATCTTTAATTTATTCTCAGGGGAATTTAATAGCATGTCTTCCAATAGGGTTTTTTTTTTAAATCCCAGGTCTATAAGGGTAACTTTTTTATTCATATTTATGCTTTAACACACATCTTTAGCGGAAACATCCATATTACCAAAGATGAAACCGCCAAAAAAAAAAAAGAAAATAATTTTACCCTTGCAAACAATGGCAGACAACAGTTTTTTCTCACTTAAACAGAAGCTGGGCAAGAAAAATATAAGATAGAAAAATGTAAGTATGACCCATGGCTTGTTAGGCTGGGGCAGGAGACGGGCTCTAGTATGCAGAGAGGTTCGGCTGGGAGCCTTCTCTGGGATGAGCAGCAGATTTAGAAAAACGCTACAGCTGGAAACTCAGTATCACTGCTTTTGTGTAGATCAATATTATCCCTCAGATTCACTAAGAAAGTACACATAGGTTTTGCCCATAAGTATTCCCATGAAAAAACAACCCCCAAAAAAATAAGTAGTGCAACCATATTGCTCCAAAAAGACAATTAACTGCTTCTTATGTCTTCAGCTAAAATGTTTCTACCTACGGAAAGAATAGCAGCTCATTTTAGTGTTCAAAGCTTCCCCATACAATGACGAGCTGAGATGCTAACTAAAATGCTACTGTATTAAGAAAGACTATCACTCCAGTCTGAAATATGAAATGCTGAATGATGTCTTTCTAACTTTAATCTCAGAAAGCACTTGAGCACAAACACAATTTTAAACCAAACACCATGAGCAGTGCTAAAGCAAAAGAGACTGTTCATACATTTAGGCTTATTTCAACGCCTTCACAAATTTGGACTCTAGTACTAAGTACAAGTATGTGAAGTTGGACTTTCACAGATCTTAACCCGGATCTGAAGTTTCCTCACTTTCTGGCTTTTTCTTACACATCTGTATAGGTGCTTTCGGTTCCACTTCTTAAATGGAAAAGATTCTTTGGTTGCATCACCAGAAGTGTATTGCATGAAATTGTTTACATGGTTTAAAGATAAAAGAAAAACACAGTACTTAACATATGTTGTTAGTAAGAGCTAGAAAGCTTAATATTCTCGATTTATAAACTAAATTATAGCTAGCCATGACTTAATCTAGACTATAATTTAACTACTTCTGTCTAGGTCTCATATCTTTCATCATTGGATTACTGGAAAGCAATAAAGAAAATGTGGATGCTTTATTCATAACAGCACAGATGGTGCAGCCAAAGTTTTAACAAAAATAATAATAAAAAAAATCCACCTGTTTGCAAAAAGTAAATGTTAATGCATGAGTTCCAGAACAGCAAAAATATTATACCCCTTTAGGGAACACATATGTAATCTATTTCCTTTGAGTCCAGAAAAAACTAATATTTATTTATTTTTAAACACACTGTCTCTTCCTCTGTAGATGACAACTTCTAGTTCTTAGACTTTTCTGTACATGCTGAACTTTGCAGTATCAAATTGAGAAGAAAAACTAATACAAAACACCAGCAAACATCAACAATGTGATAGTTATTGGCAGATAGTGTTTTGAAATGCAAATAATTATAGCAGTCTATCTTTCCCTCTATCTTTCTGTAATTGCAGGGTAGAATGGAGGACAGGTGGGTATTTCGAGCTCTGTTAAGCACTAAAGTTTTAAAGTGTCTCTCTGGACATGGATTTGGATTGATGGCTGATGCATCATTGGTTACTTCAAAATCTTGAAAAACTCTGTAAACAACAGAGCCAACATCTTACAAACCTTCTACCTTGTACTTTTTTCCCCCCTTCTATCAGCAGTTAATAGAAAAGAGCTGTTTCTAATTAAACTGCAGTGCAGGGAGAAAAAAGTAAGTGATGTCACAGTAAGGTAGACTATTGCACTGGATAAACAGAAAGCTTGCAGGAAGAAAGTGAATACCAGCAAAATGAGGATAAAGGACCAAGGCATAGGCTGTTGCTAAAAGAAACATTTACCAAACTACAGGCAGTCTTTATTTTGTATGAAGTCATCTGTAATTCTAATACTAGCTCAGCAAAAGTACTTCTTTCATTAAAATAGCATGATTTGGCCAAATGATGTAATCGCCTTTTAGCTTGGACTTGCCCAATTTCAACAAATTCAGGAACAGCTTAGAGCAAAATTTTAGTATTTTGCAACCTGAAGAGACTTGCTGGCCCAACAGTATAATGTGTTATTAACTCATCGATCTTAAAATCTAGGACATGTGCTTGTTCATGGGGTACTCTAGGAAAAACAAAACCAAACCACCAAACAAAAACCCAATTAGGCTAATACAGAAATTTCAGCCTGAATTATACCAGCTGATTCTACATCAAAGAATGAGCAAATCCTTCACAGAAAGTAATTCTTGGAATAATCTATATCATTATGAAGGAGATAAAAGATCACAGCATGCTGCTTCGTGCAGTATATAGGTACAATATTTAACCTTTTGCTCAAGAAACTTAATAACCTCAGGTCAATGAAAAAGCAAGTTTTTCCAAAGAAACCATAATGAGGTGTCTTCAGTACCACTTAGTGCCACTGCTCAGCTTCCTGTTCAGCACAGTAACATACAGATCACCTATTTCACAGCAATTATTAAGGGCCATGTATGTGCACAAGGACAGAGTACGAAGGAGTGCACACAACTAGACTGGTAACAATACTGATCTGTTTTCAGGCCACAGCACGCAGTGCTCTCACCGCCAGCCTGGAGGTGTTGTTTCACACATGCGCTTGGAAACATGAGTGAGAAGAGTGCACAATGAATTATCTTTTCTATTACTCAATCAAGCTGAGTACTACAGCAAAGGCAAGTTTTACCTCCAGTAGTCTCCCAAACAACGGAGGGCTAAGCTGCACAACAGCTTTGCTGGCTCAGACAGCGAGGCCCTGGACAGACATTGGGTATCCTTAACTTCCCCATTCACCAGCTGGAGGGTTTTATCCCTACCAGCAAAAACACTCAAGTGATAGCTCATTATTTATTTCAGACCATATAAACAAACCCAGCTGGTTCAGCCCGAAGTAAAACTACAAAATCTTCATAGGCAGACTACAGGAATGACAAACTCTACAGAGACACTATAAACTTAGAAGTAGGGAACGTTTTCCACCCACCATGGTTATTTGAGCCTCAATCAACTATGGAGTTTAAACCTGCCGATAGCCATTTGTATCTTTGTGTCCACATAAAGTTTATGTATATTTGAAATAGTTAATTTTAAAAATGCCACAAAGCAATCCTCAAAGTCCCACATTCAACTCAGCCAGCTACAAGCTAAAGAGAATATTCATAACCCAAAAGAAAAGATAGCTGACTCAACAGAAAGAGCCTCCACCTCTGGAAACAGAGGCAACCCTTCACACTATATACTGAGCAGAAGCTGATAGTTTCTGAAGTGACAGTCAAGTGATCAGCATCACCTCCATACCATCTTACTCCCTCAGCAGGTGTCAAAAGCAGCCCAAATTATTTAAGGGTCATAATTACTACCAAAGGAGGACTACTGACAAAGAAGATAGATATAAAAGTATTGGTTCTGCTCTTGGATGCTCGAAGAACCATGGGATTGCACAGCCTGTTTCCAGTAGGTCAATGTAAGTATATGGTCTGTCTCTGTTGGCAAATGCTTCATCTCTACTTTAGTCCTCAGAAACATCAGGGTTAATTACATGAGGCTTCCAAATGTTCATCATTGTTCAGGGAGAAACATGGAGCAAATTAAGAGTACACTTGCATTTACTCCTAAATCTCAACTACATTAGTTATCCTATGGTTGTAAGGTCTCTCCAGACTTTTGTTTCAGTTTTCTAGTCAAAGAATCTTCTTGATCTTTAGCAAAGTGTCACCTACTGTTGGGACCAGATAATATTTGTAAAGTTCTCAGAACACCATGACAGCAAGTGCTACTAATGCCCATGAAGAGGTAACAAAATTTGCACCAATAGAAACATGCCTTCCCCTCTGGATTGAAGGGAAAAAGACACAATGCTGACATAGGTGAAAGAGGATTTAACAATAATACTAACCAGAGGGAAAGACTACAACAGAAAGAAGAGGAAAACATAATGTAAGTCAACCACACAAAAATGGAAAATGCTTTTTCCAGCTTATTCAAATAAAAGCGGTCCAGAATGGTAACACACTGAAAAACACACAACCACATCAAACATCTGTAATGGAAGGTATTCAGATTAGAACTGGAAATCTTGCTCTATTTTGAATGCTAGAGGGGCACACCATTGAATTTCACTGCTGAACATTACTGGGAGAAAACTGAGCCATCAAAGAGTTACAGCTTATCCTCAGTCCAGCTTGTGTCTAAGATCTAAGTGGTTAAGGGAAAACATTTGTATTTGGAAATTAAAGACTTGGAAAACCAGAAAAAGTTTGAAGCTTTGGACCATGTGGTTGAAAAATGACAAGGGTATAAGACAACCCCCATGGAGATATTTAAAAAAAAAAAAAAAAAAAATTGATTTACCACAATTCATAATCAAAACCAAATGGATAAACCGTGATGTTGAATAAAAACGATTTGAAGATAACACAGGGAAAATATTTCTACACAGCATATAATTAGCCAGTGGTGGTTTTCCTGAAGGTATTATCAAGACCAACAGCTTAGCAACTTTCAAAAAGGATTTAGACATTTATATGCATAATGAGAACATCCACAGCTACATTAGATTATTAAAAAAATAATCATGTGATATATAAACCTTCATGCTTCACTGAGTAAGTCAACTTCTTGCTGGTGAGCATTAGAAAGAATCTTTCCCAATGGACAAAAGTTCTGGAATTACCTGTTCAGTGCTTCCTTCACTCACCCTTGAAGCAGTTGGTGCTGAGCACTCAATCAGAATGCCAAAACATATAGACTTGCTTTGGCCATTTCTAAATTTCAAGTTGAGAAAACTGTATTGTTATACAATTCAATTACGTATGTATGATAGTGAGCTTGCAGAATTTGAAAAGAACAGAACTTTTTATTTCACAATTTTCTTTAACTGCCATCAACTATAATGCTGAAGACATCATGACATGATACCTTTGGCTTTTACAGAAATTTCTGTTGTGTACATCTTCCTCTAACCTCATAGTTGGCATTTCATACTACCTCTTAGTCCCTGGGCGAAATTTCCTGACAACTGGTAGCTCCACAACAAAAACCACAATCTCCTCAAGTTTGGTGGCTCTTCCTGTCAACCAAATAACAGTATGTACCTAATTTCTGCTTTCCTGCAGCTTACCACTCACACGGGACACCCATCCTCATGATGCATACAAGGACAGACTTTTGGTAGCACCACTCACATTTATCATACTTTTACAGAAGGCCATGCTTTACCAGTCCTCCCTTCTTCCCTTGCAATACACTAATGATATCTCCCTCCTTGATTATTTCCCAACCTTTCTTGCCTCTTAATAAATACAAATTCCTTCAACCTGTCCCAGAAACCAAAAGTGTCTTTCAACAGCTGTAGGAAAAACTTCAAATACAACAAAGGGTCTCAAAGAACAACCTGACAACAGGACACTTTAGTATTTTATTCTGTCACCTACACTTAGCATGAAAATATGCTTGGACTCAACTTCAATGTGCCACACTCACGTGAAAAGAGCTATCTGTAGAACAAGACAGTCTACTGAAACATCCTAAAACCTCAAGGCTTATTCACAGAAAAAAAAGCCCCAAATGATGAGAAAGGGTTGTAACATGAAGATATGTTGCAGTCCGTGTTTGAAGGACCATTTCTGAATTCTGGCCTATGACCACAGACTGAGAACACAGACTGTTCCCAGAACATGGATTTAATTCCCCACAGGTAAGTATCCTAAGTATTAGGCTGATGAAAGATACTATCCCCCTCAGCATGAACTCATGTACTGTTAAAGCTGCTCTACTGTTCAGAAAAAGACTTGATAAAAAGACAGGTTGTCTCCTAAACCTAACACTCCCTTCTCACTCCAACTCCAACACCAGAGATCCAATGATTGATCCCCTTCCATGAGAAAAAACATATTTCAAAAGCCTACAGCAACATGACCTGGGTTTCCCCACATTCAAGGCAAAAGGCTCACATAAAAGCAGGCATCCCTACCTGGCTGATTCCTACAACAGCCATTGCTGCTGGGCTCTGTATAGGGCAGAACACTAGTCTTGCAGCTGCCAGCTCGCTTTCCAGTGTATGCAGGAAACCAGGCTCCTCCGAGAACACAGACTGTAGAAGGGTTAGACACACAAAGAGTGTGTTTCACAAGGTGGGACAGCTCTGAGCTGCTCAGTGCTGGAAAGGTCAAACAGATCTAAGTCAGTCACAGGGAGAACCTCAGGACACCTGGAGAGCTTTACAAGAACTCATGTACCTAATGAGCTAGATGAAGGCCTGAGAAACGTGTTTTCTGACCTATATGACTAGCTCCCAATTACATTTTCCAAATACAAATAAACTAACACCTAGCTATCAATAACAGAGTAAGAATTGCGCTTCCTAAAATCATGCTGGACATCAAGTGAAAAGAAACCCTCCCCTGTCTGCTACCTTCACAGAAAAGTCAATGTTTAAATGTTACTGAATTTGAATGCTGATATAAACACATAATATCCACTTGGATCCTCTCTGAACACGCGCATTTATATTTTCACCATATGCCAAAGGCATCTAGTTTGAAGGAGGAGAGGAAAAAAGCTATTTATTTCTTTTATAAGAATCTGGCATGCATACAAAGTTTGAAATATTTTATTTTTATAGATCACGTAAATTAATGTAAATAATTCAACATGCAGATTATTCACTGTGCTGAAAATGACTGGCATTTTTCAAAAGCATAAAGAGAACCACTTGACAAAGAATTATCAGCAAACGATACAAAGGCAGAAAAGACTTGGCAACTTGGAGTAAAATATTTCAGACTATACAGATTGTTCCACATTTGAAATTGTACAGTATGTCAGAGGTTAACACACAGTGTGCAGCACATAATTTGAAGATTTGTTGTTTGCAGGTTAAACAAAAAAAGATAGCTTTAATTAAAAAAAAAAAGTGATTGAATGTGTACATCACCATATTGCCCAGATTCCTCTTGTACTTGGCTCAAGCTATTGTACCATCAAGCACCAGCGGGTTTTCTTTTCCCACTGTAGAAAGTTGACAACATCAGAACAAAGGAAACATTTTCACTGACAGCTCAAGGTCACCCCTAGAGACTACACTAGCTAAATAAGCCTGTGGACATAGTAAGGAGGAAACGTGGTAATTATAGGTGCCAGCTGGATGCAACCAGTCACTGGTGTAGGCCACCAACTCGAAGGATGCCAAGGCTTTTAAAGTCCAAAATAAGCTCTCGTTTTACTTCCATTTTAATTAAAGAATCTAGGATTTCTTGCATCCCCCATTCTCTCATGCTACAATGTATTTCAAAAACTTCAAACAAAAAAAAAAATCCCAATACCTTCTCTGTAGATTAACAGCTGATCAGGTAAGAATTATTTTTCTATTTGGTCAGACTTGGACAACCACATGTGACTTTTAGTAACATACTATGGATTTGTCTATATTTCACTGCAAGCATAAAAAGCCATTTCCCTATATCAGCAGTTAGAACGTTCCATTAACCCAAGGCTGTAAAATATACATAACATATATCGGTACAGTATACAGTCAGATGGGCTACACTGATGGGCTTCTATAGCAGATGTCTTTTTCATTTCTCTGAAATAACATAGCTGCTGTTACAGATAAAATTTGTAATAAAACTGTAGCACACCTCTCAGAGATCATATCTACCAACTACTGGTAGATAAGCCTGGAATGCTGGATGCTGAATCCAAACTCAAGTTTTACAACAAACAGCTGCATTTATAATTGACGGCAATACTAATTACAGACATATAGACACACATACTATGTTCATCTCCCTTTGAGGTGTTAAACACAAATATATAGCCACAAGTTGTTGCATGAGTGTGTCCTTAACATATTCTTTTTAATGCAGAGGGCATAAAATTCTCATTAACAATAATTGGAGCTAGAAACAGGAATTCCAGGAAGGATGTGTTGACTCATTAGATATTAACTAGAAATACTGTAAAATATTCTGTTTGTGCATTGTTAGAATTCTGGAGTCTTTTCTTTTTTCCTTTTTTCATCTTTCAAATTAACACCTCTATGAATAAGTCATTTACAGCTAAATGAAAGCTCCTGTAATTCTAGAACCACATGAGTACTTGTAAGCTCCCCCAAGGATACCACCTTTCCACTAAACTGCAGAGTTGCAAGAAAACAGTTCTATAGCACCTGCTTGCCTTACCACACAGGTAATTAACTGCCACCATTGTTTATGGATCTAGAAATTCCAGCCACGTCACATCCTCTCAAAATTCTAACACTGGGCTCATGAAATTCTGGAGGAGCTCTGCTTCATGATATGCAAGGAGGTTGTAGAGAGGTGGGCGATGGTCTCTTCAGCGAAGTAACAGGAGACAGGACAAGGGGAAATGGCACAAAGCTGTGACAGGGCAGAGTCTGATTAGATGTTAGGAAAAAATTTTTCACTGAAAGAGTTGTCAGGGCCTGGAACAGGCTGCCCAGGGAGGGGGTTGATTCACCTTCCCTGGATGTGTTTGAAAAAAAAAGGGTAGATTAGGTACTTAGGGATATGGTTTAGCATAGGACAGGAACGGTTGGACTCAGTGATCTGAAAGGTCTTTTCCAACCTACTGATTCTGTGGTTCTATGACCTGAGGTTCTTCTTTACACACAGCACCACGCCATTACCTCTCTGTGCAAGGGAGCACAGATGAGCAGGTATTGTTAACTTTAGGATTTCAGAGAAATCATAAAAGCTGCAAATTTCTCTTAGGTAACAGTCCCTTCAGAGTCACCCATAAGTTTTTACAGTTCCATCAGAAAACTGTTTCTGCTGAGAGACTGATCTTTCTGAGTTTCAGAAAACCATTTTAATATACTGGATATGTCAGGATAAGACCTTCATTATCAGCTTATGCCTGTCTCCTAAAGTCAATCAAAGCATTTCCAAGGGCTCCAAGGAAACAAGGTTATGCTCATTTCAAACATGTTTACAAACCACTCCTCAAGATACACCAAATATAATAAATAAATAAAATGCAGAGGGTAGACCCACACAGACTTGTCCCTTTATAGTAAAGCTCACAAAGAGCTTCTTTAACTCCTCCACTTTAATAATAATTGTTTGATACTCACAATTATGAAAGGCGATCCTTCTAGCTGCCACTTCCAACCAGAAAATGGCACATGGCCATTCATTTAAAAAAATAAACAAACAGAACTGCCTTCTTAAATTGACATTTGTTGTGAACTGCTTGTTTATCAGTAAATGGTTAGACTTGACCTTAAAGGTCTTTTCCAACCAAAACAAAGGTGAAAAAAATGAAATAAAATCCCAAGAGGTGCTTCAGTAATTTATTTCCTAGAGAAAAATCTACATAAGGATACAAAGTTAGTTCAAGATAAACAAAGGTGTAGTTAAGACTCAAGACAAAGCACCTGCTTTGTGAATTCTCATTCACTACTAATCCTATGGTCTCACACAGCAGATGTTACTTCAAAGAACATAAACCTTGTACTCCTGCCAAATAAAGGTTTTTCTATAGGATGGAAAACATCCTATAGAAAATAAGATAACTGGCAGAGTCTCCTAATGAAAGTAACAGTCACTCACAAAATTTCTCCACGAAGAACGTAAAAAAACCCCATAAAAGCCCATACTAGAAAACAGTATCCTCTTACTGCCTTTTCATTGCTTGATTGGTCAAAACTGACAGTGTGATTTATCATCTTCACTTCATCTGTTAGGGTTAAACCTTTCCAAAAATGCTGCAGAATCGCAAAGGACACTACTCCCACCCTCCTCCTCCCTCCATTAACTCACTGATAATTCAGTAAAGTAGCCAGGATATTTCCAAAGCTGCAACTCAACATGATGACATTACATCAAATCTTCCTCTTTTGTGGCAGAACCAAAGCTCTATAAAAACACTAAGTTCTTAGCATTAAAATATTGAAGAAAATTAGATAAAAGGAACTATGTATATATTGTATGATTAAAAAAAAAAAAATCAAACCCCAATGGATTCTGAGGGCTTACTGCTCATCATAGCACTAAAAAACCCCCCACTAGTCCTGACATTTTGATAGATACATTTCATTGCCACTGAAGGGTCTTGCTGCATTTAACAACAGAACACATGTTTACAGGACATGCCTCCATCCACAACTCTTTCACATCCCCAGTAGCTACTTTGTTCAACCCCACAGACTTAAGTAATTTAGAAATGCTTCTACATTCTTTTGGCATCTCTTGAATTCAGTAGGCATGGAAAGTTTACAGGGCTTACAGAAGCTGACTTTGCAAGGCAAATCAGTACCTTGAAGAATCAGTACATTCTGCAAAAGGAAGCTTGGATGTTGTACCTTTGCTCTCTTTGCAAAGTCAGCTACTGGTTTTGACATGTTTCTGTATAAAGAGTACCAACTGCTCACCTACATTGCCATCAGTTCATCAAACAAGGAGTACAGTTCTGTGTCTTTACAGTTTCCTGTACAATGCTATGAAACAGAGTACTTTGCATTTCTCCATTCAAAGGCAACAGCCTGTGCGTGTGTGTATGTATATAAAGGTATATCGGATGTAACAAAGTGAAGCAGAAGTGGTCAGCACCTATCATGCTCTTGCTTTCTCTGCCTTCACAATGTCCAGAACAGACTACTGGCTTCTTTAGACTCTGCAGCACAGCTCTTCTTGGCTCTTCTGACCTACATTTAAAATAGCATCTCCTCACACTGCCCAGGGAGAGCTTTGGACTATATCTGATTTCTCCATGCAGGAGAAAAAAGGAAAATTAACTCTCATCCACCATGCAATACCCAAGTACAGAATGGTCTCTCAAACATCTCCATCACAGTTTTGGCAAAAAGCCCTCACGTGGTAACACTTTCATAATGTTTTGTAACTGGCTACACTAGCATGAAGACAAAAGATCTTTTCTCTTAGGAGGTGTTGATACTTATTCTCCGCTCAAACTGGTAACTCTACTCTGTATAACATGAAAGTTACATGGTGTTTTGGAAGAACATTGACATTGCCATCAGTAATGTTTATAGGTGCAGGCATAGAAACAGAATATACAGAAAACACATGTAGAATATGCAGTATAACATTGCACCCTAGCAGTTCCTACAGACCATTTGCCTCATCTTATGAGAAATATAGCTCCTTGTAATGCTTCACAATCCAGAAACCTTAAGAGAATTACATGTCAGTTTCTAATACATTGCAGACTCGGCATAACAGATGTACCACAGATACTGGTCTAGCTTTGTCCAGTAATTCATCCACACAAGCAAACTACATTCATGAACAGAAACAAATATGCATACCTATAAACAAACGATGTTGATTTGAATTGCAGGAATTTATATAAAAGGTTATGCCATTATTCTCCATTATTTACATATTGAAAGTCCAAAGTGTGGCATTTACATTCTCAGTACCCAAATTTTCACTCCTAATAATGATATTGTGTTTTCCATTGCAACACAATGCACCACTTGAAAAATATTTTACAATGATACACTGAAAGCATCCAAGAACCATGATCAACACTGTCTCTTTCCCTGCATAAAATAGCCACAGTAAGAGGTGCAGTGATGCATACATATGGTGTTACATTCATGTTCCCAGCAATATATAGTAGTCCAGCCTAGCAACATTTAGTAGTCCAGAAACAGAATAATTTGGTATAATACCAAATCTCAAATTGTACTAGAAAAGTCATATTAATGAAGTTTTTACATCCAGAATTCCCCTGCTCTGTGAGACTGAGTTTTGGAAAAAGCAGTCCTACGATGCCCTGCACACAGCACCCAATACAACAGACTAAGAGCTGGCTTGTAGAGTCTACAAAACAACATAACCACGGCAGCTCTCAGGAGCCCACCTGCTTACCAGAAGTTAGACAAACACACAAGTAAAAAGCTTGTACTTTATTCTTTATTAACTGCAACTAATGTCATCTTAACTGGGATGGTTTTACTCTGTGATATCAGCCTGAGGAAACTATGGAAAACATTACCTAGTCATTATTTTGTATAAATAAGTGATAATATTCACCTTTTTACCACCTCAAACACTCACTTTATTTATTCACATTTACCATAACTGCTTCTGAATTCTCCTACATCTCTAATGCAGTTATTATCATAATAATTCTCAAGAGTTAGTCCTAAATATTCTCTCTGTACAAAAAACATCAGATATACTTGTTAGTTTTTCAGGTGTGTGTGTGTATTTTGGTCTCCTGAGGATATTCTGCTTTTAGTTGTCTGTGGTTCTTAATAACATCCACTTGCTGGTCAACATTCCTGTATGCTTCTGATTAAAAGCACAGATTTCCACCATGGGTCACTTTGCACTCACTTTAGTGATTTAATCCTCTGATCTGCAATCTCAGTTTTACTGATAACACTTGAAGAACAGCACATTCCAGGTCTGAACTATGTTTCAGCATTCCCAAATCTCAGTGGCGGCAAAAAGCCACAGTATTCTAAGCTGCAAGTGAGGTAAAGAAGGTGGTGGTAGATGATAAATACACCCACAAAAAAAACAAAACTTATATTTTGATTCAAACAGGATCGGTTTTTAACCCCCACCCTCCCAATACTGTAGCAACAAAAGCTTAGAGAAACTGAACTCAACTGCTTTCTTCCCTTCTACCCCCCAAAAGTGTAAAGTTCTGTTCCTGATTCAAAACACATTGGTTCAAACTTGTTTTTTCTTTAAAATGTTTGTGTAGCTGTAGAAATGTGTCATTATTTTTACTTTTTTAACATTCTTTATTAAAATGCTATGCTTTTGCATATTTAGTTCTAAAAAGAAAAATCATATGCAAAAGTTATAAAAACATCTAGATCAGAGGAGTATTTAAAAATTACGAAACTGAGCTGACATTTCATAAGGGCAGTTTTTGGTTTTTAGAATTGTGAATTTTAATCTAAACTCCAGAAAATAAAATTTTATGAATCTTACACTTTTTCCAGAAAAAAATACTTCCCATCAGGTACACCGATCTGTTCTATGGGGAGAGAGGAAAAGAAATGGGCTTTTCAGAATGCCGGTTCTTGGCCATCTTTAAAAGTGTGTATCGTTGCGTCATCTTAAAACCATCTCATTGCATGACCACTCATCCTAGATTCAGCTAGGATTACACATCAGTCCCTGCTAGCCAGCCTGTTCACCCAGCCTAGTCAAAATGTTGAAGTACCAGAGCCTAACAAATCTTTCAGCTTGAACTTCATACTTGCACATAGGAGGATTTAGCTTACAATGTTTCACAAAAGCACACAGCCCTCAGGTTTGGGTCTATCTAGAAAATTATACAGAACGTTTCTATAATTCTATAAAACTCTGCTTCCTTGTGACCCTGATCACCATCTTTTACAGATGCCAGGATGTACTACTGAGGGCTAGACAATGTCCCTAAGACACAGCCTGGAGCAGCTTATTTCTGGGCTGGAGCATTCCACAGGACTGACTGCAAATTAGACAGGCAATTCCATCCTGCTTCCCTGTTGCTGGAGACAGAAAGTAATTAGCTGCTGGCCTATACCAGCAGTAAATCATTAACCCCTCCTGCCCCTAAACTCCAGCTCAGCTGTGCTGGCCACTGAATAGCAAAGAAGAGAAATACATCTCTGTCCATCTTCTGCTTCACCTACTCCAGAGAATCAGCATGTGCGCGCTGACTCTTGGCTCTTGGATATCCAGTCCAGGAAGTATTCTTGACTGAGCTGGGCAGCATTTAGATTTGCTTAGACCTAATACCCAGATCATAATCTGGTCCTTAGTAACTGCAAAAGCTTCCCAAAGCTGTAGAAAGAGCAAAGCCACCTGCATACAGACCACAGACTCTATACCTCATTATACTGTGACAAGGCAGCAGATAGAAAGTCTGAGCAGGATCTGAAGCTGGGCTTTGTCACCTCTGTCTTGAGATCTTCTTCATTGCACACCACTCAGATCAGGCTTTGTTAAATACTGCTTTGGACTCCATCCAATAAGGGCAATGTCTGCCTAGGCTGCGTGAAGCTATCCCAAAAACCTAACTTTGAGAAGCATTTTATCAAAGTATTTCTTTCAATACTCTTATTACATATACTTGAAACCTGTGTTGTAAGAGCAATCTTTCATCACATCTATCCACCTAGCAGCAAAGTAAGCCAAACATCCATCTCATTCAATGGGCCAAACATAAAAATGTAGACCTTTTACAAATGCTTGCAAGAAATTATGTCTTATCATTTGAAAGATGGAGTCATTGCATTGGCATTACACTGCCTGTGCATTAGATCAGACAGCAAATGAGATATTGATAGAACTATTCTGAACAGTCAATAAGCTTTGCAATGATTGATAGCTTTGAGCTAACTCCAGTAATATCAACGTCTGCACTTGGAAACTAGAGATTGGAACTGTAATGCAATATTCTCTTTGTGGAATTCATAAGCATAACTCAAATGTAGGCAGTGGCTCCAGTGAAGGGATTTGCATAGGAGTCTTTCTTCACAGTGGAGGGAAAGAATGACAGCAAATTGTCTTTGTTTTAGTCTTTCCATATAAATCCAACCAAAGCACCATCTCAGAACAAGAGAGAGGAAAAAGCCATAGGAAAAGTCAAGTTAAATCAATGGGCAAGATAAACTGAGAAAACAGAACTTCTCCATGACTGTTGTGCTTAAAACACCCTGTGGGTTAGTCCCCCAGATTTCAGCTAAGGTCGGAACAGGGTAAGTTACTGGACAGTCCAAGTAAAGAAACAAAACGTTCCCTTAGACTATCATGTATAGTACAAGGAGAAAACAGCCATTAAGGAGGGGAAAAAGAAGCAGAAAATATAGAGCCAAGATTTTTAAAAGTGATATAAAATAATTATCAATGCAGACCTGAAGTAGTTAGATCTTCAAAGACCACATGCTCTGTACTCTCCCACCATAAGCTACTCTCATGTCATGAACAGCCAAATAAAAAGGCACTATTAAAAACATTCCTTACACTTTTAAAGAAAAAATGCAGAAAAATGTAGACGGAATTTTAATTCCCTCACCTCCATCTAATAATGATTGAAATTGATGACAGCATATTTATCTTAAGTTTCCAGTCAAACTGATGGTAATGATCTGAGAAAGCTTTAAATCCTGTTTGAATTACAGTTATTCATGTGCAGTAGTTTTTACTTAGTTATCAACCAAGTTTCCCTTCAATTTCATCTCAAATTGGAGAGGGGAAAGACTGGGAATCTTTCCTTATCATTTATAAACAATTACTTCCATTTGCAATCTTAGTGAAGTTGATGCTACTATTCACAGGGGTATTGGCTCACACTTGCAAAAGATTTGCAATCCAGCCATTAGTAAGTAAAATGAAAAAGACATTAAGATTTTCTACAGTGAAGATAAAGTCCATAAGGATTACTTAATCAAATTAACTGTTAATAGTTTAAAACCTCATCTCTATCAGACTACAAGTACTATTACTCCAGTTCTCACTAAACTCAGCAACGTTTCAGCACTCTCAAACATATCCCCCTTCTGCTGTCTCTGCACCTGACACGGATGCATCCTTGCTCCCTCCTACAGACACTTAAAGGTGCCTGCATAGTTAGGGATTCTCTTCAGAAACCCAACTGTCAGCAGAGGTAGCTCTTCTTTCAGTTACTCAGTATTATGTCAGTCCTAGCCTACCATCATCCATAATGCTGCTCTTGGTTTATGCTGATGTGAGAGGCCAGGATCCATACCTAAAACAAATACAATGCAGCACTTGTAGATTTATTGTCATAATCTACTTAACCAATCCAAAAGACTTCCTTCACCACTAGTATTCTGCCCCAAGGAGGCAGTATCCTTCTTCTCTTACCACAGCACTTCAAATGGGTTCTCACATCCCTCTCACTGCTACCTATGTGGTTCCTTGCCTTTTTATAAAGTATTCGGGTAATCATCTCTAATGCAAACTCTATGGGGTCCAGATAAAACATGCCAATTTCTAATTTATACTCTTTATATATACGTGTTCGCTGAAAACTGCTTGAAGTTTTAGTTCACTGAAACAGTACAGTTGCAAGAGTTGCAATTGCAGAGAGGTGAAGTGGCAGAGTATACTGTATAGCAGTGGGATAAGTACATTACATGTAGATAAAGTAATTTAAGAGAAACAGTGATGACGATAGATGTTTTGAAAACTAATGTACAGTGCGCTGATTGTTTATTTTTATTATACTGACTCCTTGATCCAATACAAAGTTAATGAACAAGCAGGCATTGCAGTTTATTAAAGAATCACATCCTAAGCAAGGACATAAAAAGAAAAAAAGTTTGAAGAATGTCTGTTATAATACCTGCAAACCACAACAGAAACAGGTCCAGACTGTGAGGGATTCTGAGATTAAACAGATAACAAAACTGACATAGTGAAACACACAAAACCCTACTCAAATGGGCACGTACAGTTTTTGGGATTGAGAGCTGGAAACAACCAAAGGTTTAGCCAAAATTATTACAAATAATTTAAGGTGCCCATATCTTGTGAGTTGTGATGACTAATAGTATAAAAGCCTGCCTTTTTACGTTCATTGAAAAGCAGTCCTTCTGCATCTAGTACTAGTCTTCAATTTTGTTTTTAACTAAAAGAGACAGCATGGAAATGAACGATTTGGAAAGCTCGGGGGGAGGGGGAGAGGACGATACAATCTAACCGCTTAGGCTTATAATGACTTACTCTCCCCCAAAGGATAGTGGTGTGCATCTAAATCCGCATTTAGAATGTATGCCACCTAGTGGGAGCAAAAATTTGATCAAAATGTTAAAATATAACCCTCAAAAAAACCAAGGCACATTGCAAGAGGGAATTCAGAACTCAGATTCAGTGTTGAAGCACAGGCGTTTATAATACTAAGGCCTACAAATGAAAGGGTTTCTGATTGTCCATTATCTCCTCCTTATTGCAAAATATGAGTAAAAGTTAAGACTTACATAAGAATAGCTACTGTTTGACACCCACCACTGTGTCCGTTGCCTACCCTGGAAACACAAGTGGGTGTAGATAGATTTCACCATCTCAGGTAACGTCCAATTCTAGCACTGCTGCTCAGTACAAGCTGAGTACAAGTTTACTTTTTCCCACTTGAACTTTGGGAGGAATTAACAAAGTGCAGCATTTTGGCTAAGCTGCAGTCATTACAAAAGGAATGGCATGTCCATCTGTAAGAGGTTTGCATATATATATATATATATATGCGAGCATGAGGGGAGGTACACATTTGCCCCAAGTTTTTCATTTCAGCTTCATTTGGTATGTTAGATACAGAACTAGAAGGGGGATCTTCTTTCTCTAAGGTTTTTCAGTAGTCTGGAGAGAGATGTCTGCTTAGCTTCACAATGGACAGGTAAAAACCAAAACACTTAAATTTCACAAGAAACAGAAGCATGAGACTCACTAAACAAACATGCAAGTATATGAAAGATCTCATTAATTTAAGGAAGGAGACTCTGTGATTTACTGAACCCTCACAGCTGCTTCCATCCTGAACAGGAAACATCAGCAAGGGTAAGAGCGTATGAAGTATCTTCACACTGGTCTTACTCTTTACATCAACTATTGGAAAGAGGCCTAGATTGACCTTTGATGTGACTTAGGTCAGAATTCTTGTTTTATGTTAGGGCAAAATAACTCGCATGTCTGCAAGCTCTAGTTATCCAAGAGTAATACAGAAATACGGAACTTTGGCTCAGTAATGTTCAAAGGCACGGTGGTCTAAAATACATAGTAAACATACTGGAATATTACTTAAAATTAATGATACAAGGTAGTGCACAGAAACCTAATTACCCGACCTTCAAAAAAACATAATTCTGGAAACCCAGGAAGTGCCACTGCATAATCCCTGCTTCAAATCTCATCAGCTCATATCGTTAGTACAGCCATAGGCAAGTAGCCTGCACAAGAGGAGGAGCACAAGGCCCCAGGGGAAAAGCCTCAGCTCCTGCTGCCTCACCGCAGGGCCAACCCCAGCGCCTCCGGCCCACTCGCAGCTCTCTCAGCGAAAGGCAGCCAAGCGCTACCTCGGCAAGGAAACAAGGTGAGAAATTTCCAGGCCAATGCTCTTTCCCCTGGGCCCGGCTCACACCAAGTTGTGGGCTGAAGGAGTTAGAGGCCTCCTCTAGAGGCCTGTCCACATCACAGAAGGTCCAGTAAATTCTCTGGTGATATGGCAGTGCCTGCACGAGGGAGAAGAGGGGCTCACACCCCACACAGCACAGCCCCCACTCACGCACAGCAGGACGCAAGGCAGTTTCTCACCGCCACTACCAGCCCCTCTCTGCCCGCCCTGCGCGGCCTTTCCCACCCCTCTGCCCTGGCCCACCTCTGCTTCAGGAGAATGGCAGCCCGGAGTTTGCTCGGGGACAACCACTGAGAGCAGGAGGAAGCTCTCCCACGCCTGCCTTGAGCACAGCCGGCAGAGCTTTTATTCCTTTCCTCTCTCCCCTCCGGCTCCAGGCACACGGGGCACTCGCTCGGCTCACCCTCAGCCTCGCCCGTAGCAGCGCGGCTTGCGTTCGGCCAGGCAACCCCGAAGGGCCTCCCTCGGTCCGGCGGAGGCCAGGAAGCACCTCCCCACGGCTGCGCCGCCGCCACCCGGCGGGCTCGCACCTGGAGGCGCGCTGCTTCGGGGGCGCCACGTGAAGGGTCCGTCGCCCTGACAACGCCGCGCGCTTGGGCGGGAGGGTGCGCGCCCGGCGTGGCGGTTGTCGCCGTAACCCACCTCCCCCCCATCAGCGCCTCGCGGCCCCCGGCTTCCTCAGGCCGCCGCAACGCGGGTGGGCTCCTCCTTGGGCCTTTGCCTCGCCCTGTCGCCTCGGCGGGGCGCTGGCTTCCCGCCTCGGGTGGCCCCGCGGCGAGGCTGCGGGGACGACGGGAGATACGGGCTGAGCGGCGCGGGGATTCAGAGGCGCCGGCACCTTTTGTTCTCCTCCCGGAGATGGCAATCCCGCGTTACGGGGACAGCGGCGACCCGGAGAGACGTGCCAAGGCCGAAGTGAGGAGCCACCCGTTGCGCTGAGTTTAAGCCTCGCCAGGCCCCGAGAGCCCAACCCGCGCGGCTCCTGTGGGGAAGGAGCGCTGCTTTGCTCCCTTTTGTGCTCCCAGCGGCAGCGAGCACTCTGTTTCCCCCAGTGCCAACCATCGCCACCCCGCAGATGTTACTCTGCTTTTTGTCTCTTCTGTTCCTCGAGAGGAAGGGTGCTTTAAAAGAATCTCCGTCCCTTTTAATTACAGTCAAGGCTACTGGCACTGTGATTTTTCTTACTCCTCTCTAGAGAAAACTTAAAAATTACTTGGGCCTTGGCTTTGAGTGCTGGTGAGGATGGTGAAGCGGAGGAAGAAGGCCTTAAGCTACTCAATGACTCCTCCGTTCAACAGCACCTGTTTATACAATTGTATCTGGAATATCTTTCAACTGACATCACTCATTTCCCTTATGCGTGTTGTCTGTTTATTCTTCCTGCAGCTTAAAACACTCTTCATCTAAGATTTCAAGTGTTGGAGAGAGTAGATGCGCTGTTTGCTTCATTCTGATGTGGTTTGTTAAATGAACTCTCTGACAAGTATGAAAGCAGTTCACAGTGTGTTTCAGTCCTATCAATTTATTATACTCTCCAAAATTTGACCACAATTGTTCATTCAGATCTATTCATGTGCGTCAAGGAAAAGGGTCAGTAAACCAAAGGAAGAGACTCTTTCCATTATTTTGGGGCCACCAAAGAAAAATGAAAGGACATGTTCACTCAGGATCTGTGCAGGAAGTAGAAGACATCCTCACCTCTTGACAGCTCCTCTTGGAAAGAAAACAGACTTTCATAAACAAAGATCGAAGGTAGATAATCACTATCTGTGGTTAGGTGGTCTGATTTTCAGTGGTGCTGAACGTTCTTTGGATTATGCATTGATAATTGGGCTGCTGATCCAAGCAGTAAAACATGAATTTTGGCACCCCATTTTAGACCCTGACATTCTAAAATACGACATGTAGAGCTGCAGAAACAAAGGTGCAGGGGAAATAAGAAAGGAAGCATGAAGGCTGTTGGTATTATTGTGTTGAGCTTACCATGGTGTTTTAGAGGAGGCATTGACATCTTCTGCAAATACTGTTAGAGGACACGCTTCTAAGTCATTATATGTTTTACAAAGGAACATTTGTGAAAAGAAAGAGGGTTTCTGAATGTATCTTCAGCTAGTAAGCCAGGCTGATGAGAAGCTGGGGGCAAATGAGTGCCCCTTCCTGCTTCTTTCACACACGTGATCCCATCTCATCCTCTGAGTTGGCTCTAGGTCTTGTCTGACCCCACAGCAAGTTGGTCTGGGCAACCTAATGAGTAGAAAATTCTTCATTTTCTGTGAGCTTCCACATTGGTTCTCTGAACTGATTACTGCTCAGTCCAACAAGTACTGAAGGAAAGGAGGATGGAGGGGAGCAGGATTTTGCATTTTTGCAGCAGTGTGTTGGGCTGGTATATAGTTTGAAAATGAAACCTTCATACCACAGTAGAAACAATTGTTTCAAAGATCCAGAGACTCACCTGGTCCAAGATGGTAAAAACCCATGGAAACTCAGTGTTTTCTATCTGTGGTTTTCCTCCATGCAGTTGGAAAACCACTGCATTTCAGTTTGAGTTGATTTGCCTCCAAGCTAGGACACAGAAAAGTAAACAGGGAAAAAGCGTCACTGAAGATAATGAACTGGAGAATGTGAAAGCAGTTTAGGTCAGCATATCTACCTAAACGAAATTGGTTATGGATGTGTATGATCTCCCTGCAGGCTGGGAACTAGCCAAAAATGATGCTGTTGTCTTGCATTTTTTTACTAGACTAGACTATAAAGTAGGATTAAATTTTGGAAGTAAAACCTTACTTCTGTTTGTGAGCTCATTCCATTCTTCTCCAGCCCACAAGGTTTTCATGTAACTTAAACTTCAGGCTTGCTAAATTTTCAGAATTTGACAAGACTGCCATACTAAATCTTTCTTTTAAAGTTATCGAAGTGTATTTGAAATGTATTTCTTTTATCTAGCGTTCTGTGACCTGTTGCCCATCCATCTCCTTTTGCTAAACATTATTTTCTGAAGAAGAAAAGTAATACTAGTATACCTGGTCATAGTATACTATCAAGGAAAAATTTCTCCACAGTGGCTATTTTGGATCTGTGGTGTTTTATGACAACAAATAAAAAAGTGTATGAGGGAAGTTTGATCTGAGTCCACTTAAATTGTAAGAAAAAAAATGGCCCATAAAGTGCCTAGAAATGAACAACAAATCTGTTTTCAGTCCTTCTGATGTCTTAACAATATATTTTTCTTCTTTTCCTGGGTAAGTGTTTTCAAATCTAGAGATAAGCTGAAGACATAAAATTGATACAGAATTTGTGTCTGCATTAAATTCTCAAAATGCTTTTTCAGGCACTTAAAACATTACCCTTTTTCTACTGAAGACTAGAATAGTGTCACAAAGAGGACAGTGGGGCCAAGATCAAAGTTAAGAGCAGAAAAGCAAGTGAGTTTAAAATTGATAAAGTAATAGAAATTTGGGGGTGATCTACTTTTAAATAGAACAGAGTAATTTGTAATTGCCAACAAACTGATTTTACGTTACAATTTCACTTGCTTTATTAGCTTCACCCATAAGAAAGACTGTTCTCTTATTCTAGATTTTTATTCTTACATCCGAATTTGAGGTGTGGTAGCTATTTAGAACATATAGAATATTTAATGTTGTTAAAGAAATTTCATTAGGAAAATTAATCTCTGCTTTCCTATGCCACACATTTTCAAACCTTCATAGAGGGAAATTTGCATCAGTGATGCCACGAAGGCACAAGGTATCCTCAGCTTCCCATAAACTCACTAAAAGCAGAAAGGGATCCCCAGAGCACCTAGCAACTTAAAAGCTTGAAGCCTTAGGCACTGCTGGTGTTTACAGCTGGAGAACAATGTGGACACATAGATGCACATGTAAAATCAGAGGTCCCTCGTTGTAAAGATGTTCCCATTCGAATACGTAATTCTTCTTTCGAGCAGCGCCTTCACCAGTAGCGGCGAGTGTGTAATGACACCGTTCGTACAGCCTTGCTAACAGCTAGATCAAGGATACTTGCCACATGTACAGTTTCCTGGGCTGCTTCTTAAAGCTAATTTTGATGGTATTACTCGAAAACACACGTTTAGCTTTTGGGTTCCTCTTATTGATTTTTTATTTTTCTAAATGTAAGGCTTGTTTCTCTCTAATATGTAAGTGTTTCTTTAAAGTGGATCTATAATGAGATAGTTTGGGCTCTGTGTCTTACCTCTCTCTGCACACTATTAGTATTGGACTCCCAAGGGCAGTTTGTGCAGTGAACTGCGATAATGAGGTTGATGGTTCATAAAAGGGCTGATGTGACAAATTACTGGCCTGTTTTGGAGATTAAGTAACCGTACCTCTGCCAAGGTCTGCATATCAGCTTTTATTCAGCATAATTCTTGTAGTTGTAAGGATGCTGCTTGCCTTTTTGAGTTTTCTGTGTGCCAAGCTGATCAAGAAAACTGTTGCAAAATAGTAATTACCGATGTGATTAGTCGTGCTTCTCCCAAGACAAAACACGTTATTCAGTGATTCTGGATCTTCACTGGGTTAAATTTTGTGCAGCTTCTTGCAATACTTGAGGTTTTTAGCAGTTCCACTGGTACACTACATCTGCAGCTATATTTGGGAGAGTGTCTGAAGAGGCACACTTCCCCATGACACAGACGCCACCTTTTCACTCCATTAAAATATCTGTGACATTTGGTTAAGCTGCAGCAGTACCAGTTGTTTAGCTTCTCAGAAGCAGTGTCTTTCACAAGGGACCATAGTATCTCTCATTAAGTGGGACCAGATTCTTTTCTCTGATCTCACTCTTGGTAATAATACAACATACCTCTTGGCTCTGTTTAGTATCTCAAGCGTTTCAGACTGCTAGCAAGAATGAGTTGTTGTTGTTATCTGTATAGCATCTGTATAGATGCTTTTCAATATTGCTCCATCAACTGGTTTGTGAAGGTAGCCAATGGAAACAACATTCACTGCGTATTTTATTTCATTGCTACTTTTGCTGGTATTTTTAAAAAACTTTTCATTTGTGGCTGCCAGGCTTTGGATGGGCGCAGTTTTGTGGGGGAAAAATGGCTCTGTGATGTAGAAGCTGCATTTACATGTGTTCCACAATAATATATGGTTCTCAGCAGGAAACAAAAGCTGTTGTCGTATGCTTAAAAGTGTGATGATGATGCTTAATTTGTCATTTTATTTTTGGAGCATTCAGCAAATTGAGCTTCATTGTCCTACTGATGTGGCCAACAGAGAGTTTGCATTGATAGTCTTTCCTCATTAGCATTGACACTGTTGGTTGTATGAGCTTTCATCTTTTTCCATTTGCTGTTGCTTTGGGTTTTTTGCTACAAGAACTCTTGAGCATTTAAATGAGCACAACTCGCTGTTGTCCCCTTGCTGCAGTGGGATTGTCATTTCTGTCCCTTTTGCTGTCTCACATGCATACATTTCCTGAGGAAAAAATGAGTTCTGTGAAGTATCTTGCATAATTGTGCATGTTTTTGTGATGTGTATAATGATGTGTAACATTGTGTTGCAAAGGCTAAAGTAATGATCAAAAGTTGAAACCTTGTTGCATGTCTGGTTAGTGTTTTATCAACACAGTTGGCAGGCAGGGTCTGTCTCACCTCTGCAGTCATACAGATCACTCTCCAAACAAGAAGATGGCTTTTGTGGAGCTTCCCTCCTACCAGATGCCAAAACATAATGGAGGGTTTTTGCACAGATAGTGGTGGTGTGCAGTTCAAGAATATCAGCACCAGCGTGAAAGCATGACTTCAAAGTGCTGGGCAGATGCTGAGGCAATGATAAGAGTTTGTACTGAAAATGTCATATAAAAAGACGTGCTTTAATTTAATTTCCCCAGTACTTCTCACCTTCCCCACATGCTTTAAACGTAATTAGTTGTTAGTGGTATGTGTGTGTGTGTTCCCAAATGAACTTTAATCATCTGAATTATTTTGGAAGTTTGGGACTCTGCATACGGTAGTCAGTAGGCTTTTGTGATGATGAGAGTAGGCTTATTTAGATGGAAGTCCAAGTCCATTGCCAAAAAGTTGAGTTTCACCATTTCATGTGTTTTTACATACGAAAAAATGGCTTGTGTGTGCTAAGAGAAAGAAGTCTTGTGCTGTAATGAATCATTCCTCAATGCCAGTATTATGAACATGGCTTTGGTTTACCAGTCATTTCCAATTTTGATAGCCATCCTCAAAGTCCCAAATCCATTATTCTTTATTTACTTCAGCTCAAAACCCATGCTCAGAGCAGCAGCAAAACTATTCAAAGCACATTTTACCACCAGATGAATATGGTCCATTTGTAAGGAATGGTTATGTACATATATCTATCTACTGATCATTATTTTTTTTTATTAACCAAGTAATCAAGATTGATTTACAAATTTCAAGATCTAAAATTATATTTAAATTTCATTCTTCCATAATGAATGCTTCTAAGTACATCGAGACAAACCCATCTTTGTTAATAGCCCTACTTGGATCAGAGCCTACCTGTTCCAGAACCTGTATTAATGACTATTACAATGTCTGCTGAAGAAATGCAGAGATCATTTTTTCTTTGCAAGGAGCATCCACATTGGTGGGACACAGCAGCATGATCTGTTATTAAGAGGTTTAGCAGATCTCCATTAGAAACAAAATGTTTAATCATTTTTATTGCTAAATCATGATTAGAACAACCCTGGAATTTAGTGATATGTTGATCAGAACACAGAGTATGTGCTGATAATGTCATTGCTGAGTTATGTGGTGGGTTGACCCTGGCTGGAGGCCAGGTGCCCACCAAAACTGCTTTCTCACTCTCCTTTTTAACTGGACAGAGGAGAGAAGATACAACAAAAGACTCGTAGATCAACATAAGGAAAGAGAGATCACTCAGCAATTACTATCACAAGTAAAAATGACTCAACTTAGAAAAAAATATTAATTTATTAGCCAAGAAAATCAGAGTAGGATAATGAGAAATAAAACCAAATCTTAAAACACCTTCCTTCCACCCCACCCTTCTTTCTGGGCTTATCTTCACTCTCAGTTTTCTCTACCTCCTTTTCCTAAGTGGCACAGTGGGACAGGAATGGGGGTTGCGGTCAGTTCATCACACATTGTCTCTGCCACTCCTTTCTCCTCAGGGGAGGACCCCTCACACTTTTCCCCTGTTCCAGTTTGGGATCCCTCTCATGAGAGACAGTCCTCCACAAACTTCTCCAACTTGAGTCCCTTCCACAGGCTACAGTTCTTCATGAACTGCTTCAGTGTGGGCCTCTTCCCAACTGAAGGTGAAGACCTTCAAGACCAGACTGCTCCAGTGCGGGTCCCCCACAGGGTCACAAGTTCTGACAGCAAACCTGCTCCAGCATCGGCTCCCCTCTCCATAGGCTGCAGGTCCTGCCAGGAACTTGCTCCAGTACAAGATTTGCACAGGGTCATAACCTCCTTTAGGTTTCTCCACTTGCTGTGGTGTGGGGTCCTCCATGGTGGATTTCTTTCCATCCTTAACCTCCACCGGCTGTATGGGGACAGCCTGCCCTACCATGGTCTTCTCCAGGGGCTGCAAGGAAATCTCTGCTCTGGTGTCTAGAGCATCTCAGGCCCCTCCTTTTTCACTGACCTTGGTGTCTGTGGAGTTTCTTACACCTTCTCAGTCCCTTCTCTGGTGGCAAAAGCTGCTGTTTTCTTCTGGGGTTTTGTTTTTGTTTTTTTCCTTTTTCCTTCTTAAATGTGTTATCCCAGAGGCGCTGTCACCATCACTGATTGTCTTGACCTTGGCCAGCAGTGGGTCCATCTTGGAGCCAGTTGGCATTGGCTCTGTCAGACCTCAGAGAAACGTCTGGTAGCAGTTTGTCACAGAAGGACCCCCCTGCAGCCCCCACCCCCACTACTAAAACCTTGCCATGCAAACCCAAAACAAGGAAGCAGCAAAAAGAACTTGTCCATCAAATATTCAAAAATAATATTACTTTGATTAAACCCGGTATGTCACGTACGTGTTGTGTTAATGTGCATGGCTCCTATTTCAATAGGAATAATTATGCTAAGACTGGTGAATGGCACTTTTTGAAAATCTGTCAGCACCAGAAATACTGGGTGTCTGTCATAGCAAGATGGGATGCCTTTCCAGCCCTTCAAACTCCTGATTTTTTTCAATTGATGTGATTTAATTTGTGTATCATGCTTTTCCATAGCAGTAGCCAACATAACTCCCTCAAAGAAAAGAAATGAAAAGGGCTCAGTAGATACGTTTTTTCTTCTTTCAGGATCAAAAAGCTTTCAAAAAATTTACCAGATCCTCAGGCTCAGAACCTCCTGGTTACTTGTGAAGATACATAAAATATAAATTAGAGGTCACTCTGATTGGGCTCACTCTGAAAAATGTTTTTAATTGAAATGACACCTAAAACTATAGTGTGTGCGGCCTAATTCATGGTGAAACCTCTGTTAAAACATTTCTGATCCATATACTCCTAATTCACAGTCCTGCTCTGTAAAGTTACAAAATTACCCAGAATCACAGAGGAAACCTCTATTTATCATGATAATATTGTAGACAAATTATTGTGAAGGTGGGAAAATAATTGCCTATGGATATTAAGTATGTATCTGCATGTTCATAATGAACTCTTTATCATTCTCTTTGAAAATCAAGTCCTAACTAGGACATAACAAGAAGGATTTTTAATGCAAATAATAAATCTAAACAGTGCAAGTTTATAGAACCCAGTACCTTCAGAAATTACCCACATTATTTGTGTTATTATTTCACATTAAGTGCCAGCTTAATGTGATGGCTATTTTCTAAGATAGAAAAAAAAATTACTGGTTTTAGTCCAGTAAAAGTTAGAAAAAAACCCCTATAATCTTCATGAGCATTTTGGTGTGAGTTCTGACATGAAAGGGAGACCTTCCTATGTAGTTAGTCATGGCACTTCTCTGCAGTTCTTCATTGTACTTACACCTTCTAAGCGAGATCCAAACAGTTATTGTATCTTAATGCTTCTGCCCACCTTATCTTCCCCCTGCCATTACCTTTTCCTAAAAAAAAGTAGCATGTGATGCCAATTCAAGAGTGTTTGTAATGTGTATATTCAGTATCACCCTACAGGTAACTGTAAAATTTCAGACCCTAAGCCTTATTATTTAAAATACAACAAATAAATACCACCAATAACCACCACTTGTGAGTGTAGAACTCACAAATATACGCTCAGGAACAGTGTTAAGGCTGACATGATGATGGTGCTCCTGGACTTGATGCAACTCAGCCAAAGTGGGCGTCAGAGCAGTTGCAAGCCAACTGATGCCTGCTGCACCAAGGTACAGGAGGGCTCAGAGGTGCTGGCAGCACAGAACGTTTTGTGTTTATATCTCCTACAGAAAACAGGCTCTTGTGTCCCTTTGATTTTTAACCAGCCTACTCCATCTGGTATAGTCTTGCTTCCAAATATGGTTCAGCTGTCTGTTGCCTGCACAAGCAAGAATGGAAGATGGACCATTAGAAGGTACACAAAACTAAGGTTCCTGTACAAGTTGACTAATTTCCCTTGTCAGAATTTTGTCTTAGATTTAAGAGAAGATAGAAGTCCTATCATCCACCTATGTCTAAACGTGATTGTTTTCACAGATCAGTGCAAATGCTACCCAAGGAATACACATTTCACAGTGTTCTCAGAAAAAGGAAACGGTGTCAGGAAAAAAAGAGGGATTTTAACCAAGCTAGCAACTTACATGACTTTTAGCATGACAGGAGTACCATAACAGAGCAAAACCACAGATCTAGGTAAATTAGCAAATAAAATATTGCAGTGGGAGACACAGAGAATAAACAGCATGAAGCAGAAGATTGTATCTGCTAAAGAAAAATAAATTTGATTTGGATCATACGGAAACCCCTAAAACTATGGGTGTTTATTTCCTGCTGCAATGTGTCCCCACTGTCCCTGGGGTCTGAACAATCTTGTTGGTCCTGAAAATCATCAGAATTATATGAGGTTACAAAGTCTTGCTGTCAAACTTCTAAAATCTGTCTGGCACTCAAGTGGATCTTGTAATTGCAGAATGAAGAAGGCTAAGTAGGTGTATCGTGATTTTTATTAGCCGTGCTATTCATTATTTGTTTACTTCCATCTTGTGCTTCTGCTTAGTCTGATCCTTGGACTGATTAGTTCAGTTCTGTACATTTATCTTTACTTGGAAGTTGTCCATTCTCCTACAAATTTCTATTACCTCTGTTTGGATTTCTTGTATGCCTGCTTTTCCCTCTCTAGAGGGAAGGGGAGAGAAAATATTACTGTCGATGAAAGCGTATAATTGATTTAATGACATATTTTAAATTATTTGCTGTCCCATTCATTCTGATTACCTTGCATTGAGCTACTGATGAAAATGGAGTAGGTATTTTTAGTGATGTCCCAAATGAATTCAAAGTCATTCTTTCCTCACTTACAGGAGATATACACTCACTAATTATCTATTCAGTATACACAATGCTTTTGTCATAGAATGACAAGAATCACTGTGTTTTATCTCTCCTTTTGACGTTTTCTCAGCCTTATTTTAGGCTTGAGCAACCTAAATATTCTGCTGTCTGCAAATACTGCCACTTGCTTTGTGTTATTAAATAATGAATGTGCAGATTCTGCTGTAAGTGACATCTTCAAATGAGGCATCCAGCTTTCAAAACAGACATAGAATAACACTTTTTCTAGATTATTGTGTTACTATACTTCTGTACATTGGCAAGAAATGCCCCCCAACAAATGACACGTCATCTAATAGTAAGGATTTATTGTCTGTTCTTGAAAAGAGTACATGATTTTTGACAATCAGAGGGCAAATTAATATCTTTGGAAGTTTTAGTTATACAGAAGTTCTCAGGGATTAAAAAAAAAAAGGAGAAGGGTATATGGTCAGTCTTCAGCACTGAGATAATGTGTCAGAAATCTTGAGAAGAACTTATTAAGTGACTTTCTGAAACAAGACATAGTAGATGGAATAGATGATTTACTAAATGCATTAAAACTATGAAATTGACTTTAAGAAGTCAAACTCTATCCTAGAGCTGATTAAAATATATCCTTCCTAATCCTCTCCACATTCTGCATCAGCCCTAAGACAATGTGAAGATCTAGCCTAGTGCCTGAGAAGAACCATAGCTCATATATTTTCCTCCTCAACCCTACAGGTCAGATGTCATGGTAGGTTTTCCTTTTCAAAATTGAGAAAATTTTCCTATTTGTGAAGCAGGAGGCTTAAATCCTGGGAAACTTGCTCTGAAAAGAGGGAGTCTGTGACTATGCAGGAGACATTTAGCAAATTAAATACTTAGTTTTGGATGGTTTTGGATCGTGACTTTTAGTGGCACTGATATCTTTGAGGTATACCCATTTAGTATTCACAGTCAACTCTATGTGGAATATCATGTCTAGGATACATCAGATCCATTGTGTATGGTGTGGAGATTTTTCCTGTTCCTTGTGCCAGGCTGCCAAATTGCCACAGTCTGTTAGGTAATGGAAAAAAGCAGTCCAGATGGCAGGTATTGAAACTGGAATGGCTATCCCCAACCTTAGATACTGTGTGAAGTTTAGTTTTGGATTGAAATATAAATTTGGTACAAAGTCTTGCTTATAATTTTAGTAAATGTAAAATGTGTAAAAAACTTGCATATAATAAACTAAATCACAGTTAGACCCATTATACCTCATTCAAACTTTTTAAAGTTTACTCTTTGAAAAACATATATCAACCAGTTGCAGTGCTCTGATAAATGTTTCAGCTGCACATCACACTAGTCAGTAGCTAACAACCTTTTTACTACACCAGTACTCTGGTTCATTTTCAAAGCAAAGCCATTGACAAGGTACTAATAAACCTCTGATTTAGCCATGCAGCTTGCAGTGAAAGCCTCAAGCTGAAGGCTATGTCTTGTATGTAATTTCCTAACTGCCACTCTGAGCTACAAGCTTTTTCTATCAAGGTAAAATGCATTAAACTAGCTCATAATTCTTCTGCCTGCATTGTGTTGCTTGAGAGGCTCTAAAGAGCTGTAATCAATTTGCCAAATGAATAAAGAACAGCCATGACCCCGCATCACGCACAACAGAGAATTCACTAGTGAAAACACTGTGCATATATGTAACTCCTCACCTGTTACACAACTGCAGAAAGATCAGGGTCCTTGAAATGATATTGTATGAAGAATAAAGGAGAAAGATAAAAGATAACAATGGATATTGTATTCTCTGAAGTGAAATCACATATCTCATCTTGAATTGGGTATGATAGCAAATGAAACTTGCTGATAAAAATCCACTCTAATTCACAGGTACTGTGTCTTTCTCCCTGCTCTTAATTTACATTTAAAATTGCAAGGTCATATACTGTGGATTTATTTCACAAGAAAAATGCTTCCTCCAGCCACTTTGCAACTGCAGGTTAAGGTTGTAGATGTATGTGGGTGCAAAGAAGAGAGAACTACAAATCCATGTGTTTGGCAAGAATTTCTAAAGATGTATGTGTTGGAAAGTCATTGTTGGTAAAAAAGCTCAATGAAATTAAGGCTAATCTGGATTTATTTATTTTTTTTTTCATTAAATCATGACCAGCCTACCAAAAACTCTACCAAAGAAGAGTAACTCTGAGGTTGGGGCTTTCTCCACATGACACATCATAAAATATTGAAAAGCTCGAATTAGCTACACAAAAAATGTATTCTAAAGAACAGTTGTTCTTCACATTAATACCTTTATCTTGATTACCACACTTTTTAATGGCTTCTTTGGTCTGTCATGTAAAACTAATAAAATGCAGAGGTTTTTGGTTTGGCCCAGATTGAAATACACTGGATACATAATCACTATAGAATCATTTATGTTTTAAAAGATGAGTCCAACCGTTAACTGCCAAGACCATCACTAAAACATGTCCCTAAACACCATTTCTACACATTTTAAATACCTCCAGGGACTGAGAGCCAACCGCCCCCCATCACAGCCTGTTCCAACGCCTGAAAACCCTTTCCGTGAAGAAACTTTTCATGATAACCAATTTAAACCTTCCCTGCCACAAATTGAGCCCATTTCCTCTTGTCCTATCGCTTGGGAGAAGAGACCAACCCCCAACTGGCTGCACCCTCCTTTCAAGAAGTTGTAGAGACCAATAAGGTCTCCCCTCAGCCTCCTCTTCTCCAGGCTAAACAAAGCCTTAACAGGCCTGAACTTATGCATACATAAAGACTTCTCAGAAGTGTCAGTGCCAAAAAGAAATAAAACCAAAGAGATTGAGATGTCTGCTGCTTTGAGGCTGACATCAGGGGTTCAGTATCACCTTTTTCCCCCATCTTTTTTCACCTTTCAGACTGCTTATAAACCAGCAATCCCTAGACATCTTTTATAAGTCTCTTTTCTATTTTCTTTCAGATATGCAAGTTTTTATAAATGATTATTTGAGAACATGTCTAATTAGAGATCAGGCTCATTGGTGGCAGTGAACCTGGAAAGGTGCACATTTCCCTATTAATAAATAGTCAGCAACGATTTTCTGACATCACAAATAAAAATTGGAGCTGGGCTGTTTCTCAGGTGAAACATTCTGTCTTGCAAAGCTCCCCGGCCTTCTTACTAGCCGAGATGGTTGTTTCCCCCCGCCAGATACGTAGCTGTAAAGTAGTCAGTTCAGCGTTATGTGCTTACTGTGTAAATAGCAAAGCTGGGATTGACAGTTTGAGAAAAAATGTTGAGGGAAAAAGCAGTTGTGTGACCTTGCCTTTTAATGGGTAATAAAGTTTTAAAATTATAAGCCTAGGACCTACTGGAGCTCTTCCTTGGGTTTATTCTTTCTAGACAATTACATCAGTCAATAATACGCTTCAGTACCTTCACTTGCTAACATCATAATGGCCAGTAAGGGTATTAACCTAGATAATCAACAAGTTTTCAGATAATTTCTTGTTTCAGATTTTTTTTTTTTTTTGGTGAAGCTAGTTATGAAAATTGAGGTATTTGGAGGAGGGATTGTGAAGAGACAAAGGATGTCATTCTTGTGACCTTCCACAGACCTTAAATAATCTCTTTTTAATGACTGGTATGACTTGGTCTCAAACTTGAAAAACAATTAACCCTGTGGATCTGTGGCCCCTTCAGTTTGTGAGCTTATTTTTCATGTAAACCCACGAAAACCCTCTGTGACTGATCCCTTGCATGCTGCTTGTACCACACAGGCTTATAAATATGGCCAAAAGTGTTAAAAAACTCGCCTGGTTTTCAGAGTTCAAGATGAAAACAGTGTAATCCTTTGAAGCTGGAATCAATTGACAAAACACTAGCTAGCTCCTTGAACTGGAGTATGTGGGAATGGTGCCACATATTTGAAAAGGGTGGCACTAGACATTGAGTAAGCAGAAAAGGAAGCTTGCTCAGTTTCTGATGAGGAACACAGTTCAGGTCATGACAGTGTGGACTGGAGTACAAGCTTTCTTCTAACACTGAACAAGACCTTTTTCTGCTTTATGGCAGAACTCCAACCTAATAAACTCCTCTGTAGTCCTAACAGAAGGCTGATTAAAATACATAGTATTCTCATTTTCATAGTCTGTTTCAAGTCTGGCCAGACATTGGTGCTCTGTGTGTGACATATTTTCTGATGTTTTCCGTGTCCTGAAAACAGGGCATCAGTAAGTAAAGTTTTCTTAAACTACCAAGTGCTAGTGCAGTCTTTATCAGGGAACAGAGAGCTCTGGAGCAAGGGCACTGCTGCAGCTGCAGGCCATAAATAAAGAACTTAGGCTAATCAGAAGTAGGTTCCCTGTTATCTAAAACCAAAGGATACACTTGAAATTAAAAAAAAAAATTGGAGCACTGTGATTGGAAGTTTCTCACTGGTGATCAGTTAGGTAGGTCATAATATTTTTAATGTTTGTTTGGCTGTTTTTCTGCCATTAATTTGTTTTTGATCATTCTTCAGATCCACTTTCACATTTCTGGCTTTCTCTTCTTAATAAATGCCATGAAATGAACAGCCTTAAGCTGTCTTTCAATACTTTTAATACAACTGCAGAAGTTCTTGGAGGCAATGGCCTACCTTGTTTGGGTGCTGTCAAACTGTAACTCTGCTCATTGTTACAAAATGCTACCCTTCCTGTGTTTCACCACCCCATATGCATGTATCCTTTTCTCCACAAGAGCTGGAAAGTTAAGCGCAGCAAAGAAGTGACTCATGGAAGAAACTGGCGAGGAACCATGCTAAGGGTTGGAAAAGCCATGTGGAGAATAGCTGTGACCTGGCCACAGCAGCTGGAGTTGGGTTTACAGCGAAGTAGTGGGCACAAGCAGAAATGGGAGGGACATGGTTCCTGTACAGCAGGTGAGGTCCACTGATCCTGACTGCCCACTCCTCTCTGTCTAGGTTAGATAGGAAAAAGGATGTTCACAGCAGTACTTCTCAGACTGTGAACTGCTGGCTTTGGAAAAGTATGTTCTGCCCAGCAACTGCAGTACATGGCCATGGTTGATAACTGCCTGATGGTGTGGGACACAGGAATGGTTACTTCCCTCTTCCTCACAAATCTGTCTTTTCCCCTGGAACTTGTACTTACCCATATATATGCATGCTTATGTGTGTAGTTATTTGTGTGTGTATCTGTGCATTTCCACAACTCTTCCTTTTCCGTTGCTAGTAAAGAATGGTACCCTGAAAAACCCTGACTCTGTTCTTCCAATGAACAGCATAGCAGCATTTTATGTTGTGGTTCATCCTTTTAACACTCTTGGTTTTAATCCCTCCCCTTCTGACAGTTCTTTGCTAGCTAGGTAATTGAATGGCTATGGAAATGAACAATGGGAGCATGAGCAAAGTGCCATCGCCTCATGTCTCTGCCAGTGAACTCTACTCATGCTTTCTGTACCTTGGAAGTGTTGTGTGACACAGCAGTGGTGTCTGCAGTAAATCCAACAGGCAGTATCCCTGCCCTGAGGACCATAAAAATGAATAATAAGGAGGAAAAGTTTAGATGTGAAGGTACTGTAACTTTTGAGGCCACTGAAAGACTGATTATGTGAATTTGCTGATGTTTCATTCTAGGTCTTAACCATCCAACTCTCTTCTTTGCAATTGGTTTTGATAAGATGATGTTAATGTTCCCTTTGTATTTGTAGCTAGTGAATGTCATCCCCTAGGGAGAGTCCTGACTATCTGTTTTTCACTGGTACACTCAGTACTTCCCATACAGAAAGCCAAAGAGCTTCTGGAAGAGCAAGTTTGACAAGACAGAATTGTCCCTCTTGTAGCAGATGTAATTTCCAGGGAGCTTTTTGAGAAGAACGGACTGATTGCTGGTGAAATTAAAGCTTGCCTAACTGTGAAAGGCTGAGAAGTATAATGGGGATGGTAAAGATTAAAACATTGACATTTGAGGAAAGTCAGAAGGGATTTTCAGGAAGATCAGATAGCTCCTATCTGCAGCAAGCTCTCCTGAACTAATGCTAGTCCAGGAAGAGAGACCCTCAGTCTGTGAACTCTCTAAGGAAAAATCTACAGGAGAAATCTCAAGAAAGGATCTGAGTTTCAAATCTTAACAAATCCCTTCCTTCCTATGTGGGAGTTATGTTTGCCTAATTCATAAAGATAATATGGGGGTGGGCGGGTGTGTATCTTAACAGTTTTACAGGGAAAGTTTCAGGAGTATTTCCAGCTGCTCAGCAGCAAAACATCAATACTAGACTTTTTCTTCCTTTCTTTCTCTCTCTTTTTCTTTCTTTGGCAAGGGATTTTTTTTTCCCCCTTGGATTACATTTGCCTATTTACTTAACGCTTTCTTTGAAAAGATGGGATGTTTGAAGAAAATATGTACCTAAGGTTTCACAACATTTTTAGTAATGCATCTTTTTGTCCAACCTTTTAACTATATTTTCTATGAGAGCTGCTACTCTCCTTGTTTTGGTAAGTCCTCACTGCCCATCTAATAAGTTCTTACTGCTTAGTGTCTGTTTTCGTGACCTGGAGAATATGCGTGGCTTTCATAAACAGGAAATATTTCTCACTGTAACAAGTTTTTCCAAGTGACCACAGTTTTCATGCAAAATGCAAAGAAAACATCCTCAGGAAAACTACACAGTTTTAAATCTCATTCTAGGTTTATCCTGTTGACAAGTACCTACAAAATTAGAACTCTGTTCAAATACTCATGTTCACAGTGTTTGGAGGAACAAGAATGTTAAAATCTGTGCTTATTTGCCCTTCAGTATTTGCTGGTATTTCATTAATAGAATTTTAGGCAACAAAACTATTAAGTGCATTTGTCTGGACAGCATGAACAATCAGCAATGTGTTTTCAAAACGAGTAGTTCCCAAATAAGGAAGACTAAAACAGTTTGAATAACTTCTTATAGAAAAATTAAGACCTGTTTTCAGCTGACGTATTAGTCAGTGGCACAGTAATAGAAGATTGTGCCTTTATTCTGATGTAGCTATTTGTAATCAATATTGTACTATTTTTTTTCCCTTGCAGATTGTCCGCCAGTTCCAGTATTATGTCTTTTTAACCATGTTTCACTTGGCATGTTTGGATTTAACTTTGATACATCTTGAATTGATCACTGTTTCCTACAGTGAATGTGTTTTCGTATACCCTATTTTAACATCCACTCCTTCAAGAACTGTCTGTAGTTCAGGTGAAAAAATATCACCTAGTAGGCAAGATAAGCAAGAAATTTCAGTACCAACTTCAATTGTCATTCACACTAGATGCTTAATAGAAGTATCCCACAGAGCTCTCCCCACATATTTACTAAAAAAGACCATGTTAATCTCCTATTTTAGGATTTGTTTGCAGCATTTGTTATCAATGAGCATCACTTTCTGAAGCAGAGATTAACTATCTCTTCTGGATTATGTAGCGTGGCATGAAACATATTTCTTTCAGGGAAGCCAGCTTGTTGCAGTTAAGCCTTTTTATCTTTAATGCAACATTCATTAATGCTGGGGTTCTACAGGATCCCATTTTGGGACCCATACTGTTTTGTAATTATGTTTTTCCCTTAGGCAGTATCAGATCAGTCTCATTGTTTCCAATATCTCATGCAGATGATCTTCAAATTTGCCTTTTTCTATTCCATTCTAAAGTGAATGCTAACGAGGCAGAGTAGTTACTAATTGGTCCATCTCTAGGTCCTTGCACTCCTCACTCATTGCTTCTATAAATAGATGTTCCGTTTTCCCTGTTGCCAAGGCTGGTAGCCTTGGTGATAAAAGAAGAAAGGGGAAAAAATTGGGTCCCTGAAAAACAGTAAAGATCTCCTCCTCCTATGCAAGGGCAAGCATTTCTAAAGGAGCTGAGCTTCTGTTTCAATGGTGTCCTTGCAATGGAACAGATAGGAATCACATTGACACAAAGAATAGATAGCGGTGACTAAAGAGAGTCAGAGTATGATGGAAAAGATGGGCTAACTGCAGATCTTATTACCATCCTAAGAACCATTATGGGCAATGGGATTTCTTTTTTGCAGCGAGACAGAGAATATACCATTTTATAGAAGCATTGCTCCAGCCATTAAGTCAAATGTGCAGTCTTGAAGGCCTCTAAGCAACAAGTGGAAACATAAATGCAGCAGGGTATTTGGCATTGCTGTCCTAAGTAATGCGAGAAGATAGCAGCTTCACTGTGACATGGAGCTTTTGACAGTGTAAGCTAGAGAGCCTTGGAATTGATAGCCACACTTCAGGAAAGATGCAGACCCATTGGAGAGAGTCCTGTGCTGATCAGCAGGATTTTAGGAACTATAGTGCATCAGACTAGTTCAATATCTGGTCCCTCACACAATCAATGAGTGTTTAGGGAAAGGGTGTAAAAATTATGCATAGAATAAAACATCTCTTGATGTATTTCCCAGATATTAGTAAATTGGAAATTAGGCAATTCATGTTTTCAAAGGTGTGTCAGCATTATGCTTTTCAGTTGCCATTTGGTTTAAATGTTGAATGTAGTTTAATTACTTTTAAGCCATTTTAAATATTTTTATCTAACATATATTTCAAGGAAGAGTCCCACAGTAAAGCTTTCTACCGGTTAGAAGGCAGTGAAGGACTGAAAGATGTTGGAATTTATGCTAATCTGTTAGTATACATCTTTAAGAACAGGTTAGACAACAGTCTGTCTGCAATAATAATGGTAAAATGTGACATGGGCAAATGGGTGGACTGTTTTATCCTTTCTTGATGTTTTTGGCTATACTTTTCTACAACTCTGTAAAAGTGATATTATCCCAGCAAAGAAATACCAGGTCCCTAAATCCTCTCTCACATAATCGCCTTCAAATTAAATATATTTGCTGTCTTTTCCCCCGATATTTCTTGCACTGATATCATAGCAGTTTGGACAAGGCACATCCTAAACCATGTCCTATAGATGTAACACCAAACAGGTAGGATTCACAGAGAGAATTGTATAATTTTTCCTTTTTATTTTTTCATTGCCTGTTAATGCAGGTTGTAAAGCAGAGAACAACAGGCTTGCAGATTTAACTGCTGTGTTGGGAAAGATTTCTAGAATTATTCATAAAGGATGAACTTGTTAGCTTGCTAGATAAAAGTCTGTTAAGCAGTAGCCAAGAGCCATGGGTTTATAGAAGTAGATCTTGTCAGAAGCATGTGATAGAATTAATCAAAAAGCAAGTGGGACAAAGAAATTAGAGACTGGGGATACTACAGATCTGATTGACTTAGATCTGAGTAAGGCTTTGATAAAGTTTCACAGAAGAAGTTGATATGCAAATTCAAGGATATTAGAGTCAATGGGAGGATGTTGAAACGGATTAAAAACTAGCTGAAGAGAAGAATACTGAATAAATGTGCACAAACTGAGCTAGAGAATAGAAACAACTAAAGGCCTCTGGATTCATTCATTTGCCACTTTAAAAACTTCTCCAGGCTTTATTCAGATGCTTACTTACACTTAGTGTATGTCCACTGTTGCAAAAAAAATAGCTGTGGAGATGTGGTGGTGCAGTATAGTTCCACATCCCCCTGAGGAAGAGAAAGAAAAGGAACTTAAAGGATGCTATTTCTCTCACTACAAGGCACAAATATTAGACAAATTCGTTTTTAGAAGTGTTGTTTTTTTTTTTTTCCTCTACAATGAATTATGGGTGACTGGCTCATAGACAGACATTGTGGACATCTAAAGTGCAGGAAATAGGAAATTACTCTGCTGATTTCTTTTTCCCTTGCTTATGCCAGTTGTACATCGACTTTCATTACTACCTTAACTCTCCCTATTGTAGGATTCCCCCCTCATATAACTCCTTAAAATCCCCACGTTCTTAGGAAGTGTTCTGTCTTCAATCTCATTTTGCATTCTTCTTTCATTTTTTAAAAACTGAAATATAAGGACAGTAAGTGACCTTACTATGTCCATTGCTCTTAAAAAATTCTCTAATTCTGGAAAAATCTCTTCTGTGCCTTCACAGGGATTAGGTCTCAGAGCCAAACTATAGAAGCATCATCTGGTACATAGAGGTTTGGGCTGGGATTCAATCCTGGGTCAACTATAATTTGCCTTCTGAACAATCCGTTTATGCTTTGCCTCAGTGCTCCATGTGTAAAAAATGAGAATGATACAGAGTTATTTTGTAGACATAATCAGGTAATGAGGCGTTTAGCTTTCTGCCATTAGGAAGGAATGTGTGTTGATAAACAGAACTGTATAAACAAACTCAGGTCTTAGAAGAATCAGGCCATAAATGGTTTAGAAAAGGGGGAGTGATGTTTACATACCCATACATACATGCCTAAATCTTTTCTGATTTAGATCAGTGAATTAATTCCCAATAAGACAGATTGTAGCAGCTGTGTATAAAACTAAGTTGCAGTCATCTATAGAAGTGGATACATGGTGATACATAGTCACAGATTTTTTAATCCAATCTTTTGCTATTCCTTGGACCCCTCTGAACTGATTATAAAAAATTTTATCTCATGGTGAAGAAACATTGCTCTGCATTCTGGGAGCTGTAAAACCTCATGCTCTTGACTCTCAGAACAGCATGCTGAGAGGTACTGTGATTCCCAGAGACAAGGATGTAGTCCTTCCTTAGTCAATGAAAAGGAACATATGTTAAGATCGGGGGGGGGGGGGGGGGGAGAGGGGGCTACTAAAAGTTCCAGTTCTTCATGATCCTAGTGTAGCTCCATTATCAACATCAGCTATATGGCACAGCATTAGAATGTAAACAGCGGTACTTTAAAGCCAGAGCTTCCCTGAGGAAGTGTGGATGAATCCAGAATTGGAACTGGGAATAACATTGAAGCAACTCTCTGGGAAAGCAAACCAAGTGCAGGCAGGCAGAAAGGAGGCAGTGCAGCAACCTTGCTTCTTATATGCCCTTAAACTGCAAAAAACCCTGCAGTTACCATCCTCTAAAAATATTCTGTTCTGTTGCAATATGCCATTGCAATGGTTTGTCTCCCAGTACAGTCCCACATCAGTTTTCCTTCAGCATTACTATGTTTTCCTTTTTTTTTTTAAATTTTTTTTTTATTTCCCTATGCTTAAGAGAAACAGTGTCTCTAAAAATCTAGAAATCTTGTAACAATAATTCTGAATGATGTATGGCCCCTGGGTTGACAACAGTGTTACACATACAGCAGTCCCATGTCGCTTATGTCCTGCTGTCTTGAATTGGAATGTCTGCAAATACATTTTTGGTGCTCTGGGGTGTTCTGACATGCCTGAACCATCTCATGGTTATTTCAGATTTTATTTAAATAAATAGATTGAAAAATAGAAAACAAAATG
This sequence comes from Gallinula chloropus, assembly GCF_964237585.1. Classification (NCBI taxonomy): domain Eukaryota; kingdom Metazoa; phylum Chordata; class Aves; order Gruiformes; family Rallidae; genus Gallinula; species Gallinula chloropus. The sequence continues at coordinate 68,302,069 of NC_140088.1, read as the reverse complement.
AAATATTGCAACTTTATTTTTCAGAAGTTTTGAATGAAAAATTGAACTATTTCTTCTGCTTCTAGATGAGAATGATTTTATTAGATGATAAACCTTTTTTTTTTTTTTTTGCTTTTATTCAGTTGCCTGAGTAATATAACAAGAGAAATATAACTGGAAATGTTTAATGTCGGCAGAGAAATGAGTACTTACTCTGCTAGTTACTTCTACTTAGAAGACTTGTTCATGCTGAGTCTGTGATCATTAGGTCAACACTCTGTTCTAATAATATGCTAATCAATACCTTTCCAAACAAAGTTATTTTTCTCCTGTGAGGAAAGTGGAAAATCCTATAAAGCTTTTATTGACTTTAGACTCTGGATTTGGAAGGAACTTGGTGAGTCCTGAGCAAGAGCAATGTATTGACTGAGTTCAGTAGCAAGGGGCTGGTGAGTGAACAGTTTTGTCCTCTCTGGCAGATGTCACTGGAAGTCAATAAGAGCTACCACATGGGATTATTGAGGGACATAAAACAGATTTGAGCAGTCAAAAATAGTCATTAGGCAGCTGTCCTGTGAATGGCCTGAGCGATTCTCTGTAAAAAAGATTGCATGGTAGTAGCTCTAGCTATGTATTCCCTATTTTCTTTCAAATACGTAATCTGTCAGAAATAAAACAAACATCATCTATTTTGAGGAAAAGGAGGTGTTTGCTTGAAAACTGTCATGAAGCATTACCCTTTTTTCCCTTTTTTTAAGCTTTTTCCCCCTTTTTAATCTTGTGAATCAAAAGGGAAAAGACATAGGCCAGGATGCCATCATTTATAATGCTGTGTTCTGTGTATAGCCTCCTTTATCAATGTTTGCAAGAGTCCAAAACCTTATTGTTTCTACTGCACACTTCTTAATACATATATGTTCAAAATGTTAAGGAAATAATTCAAGGGCTTAAAAATAAGCATTTAGTGCTATTTTAATGTCAGTTTCTAGCTGCCACTCAAAATAATTTTGGTCCTTCAGCATAGCTACCAGGCTATATAGCATTTAAAAGGGTGCTAGATGCATATGTTTAAACCTTTGCAACCAACATCCCAAGGCTACCGGCCTTAATTTAATTATTAAATTAAATTTGTTGATTTTTATTTTGCTCCATTTTGTTCAAGGGGTACTTTTTTTTTAAAACCTGTATGTGGACAGGCAATTACCTTCTGAATTCTGGTGTTGGTTCAGCAGTGGTCTCGAGGACTTCCTCTCCATTGCCTTCTTTTTTCCTGATTATTTTCAATTACATTGCTCCTGAGGAGTTCTCCAAGTTTCCTGCAGATACTCCAGTGCTCAGTCCTATTTCTGTCTTATAGGGACTTAAATACATTCCAGTGCTTTGTGCTACTACCTAAGTTGATAGCATTCCTAAAGGATATGTAAGGGGTGAGGGACACTAATGAATAGGGATTTTCTCCTGAGTAAATTACAGAACTAAACAGATCTGGCCAGTGCTGTCTCACGCAGGAGTGGATGCGTGCATCATAGTGCAAGACCTATCATTTCAGTGTATGAGGATTTATATATAACTTGGGTAAGCTGTTAGCAAATCAAAATCTGTCTAAAAAGACAACAAAATGGATGTTATCCTGCCTGTGCTACAACCCGTGTTGCTAAGTAATTCAGTTGGACAGGATTTAATTGATAAAAATCTCAGCTTGATAAAGGCAAAGATGTCGAAGAATTTTAAAAGCTACTTGGTCTATCCCAGGGCAGAAGTACACCTATAATTTAATATTAGTCATGTATTTAATTAATAATTTCACCTTCATAATGGTGGTGGTGTACTCTGCATATGAGGAAATGGCAGCAAAAGCAGGGGAAGTTTTTCAAAGCCAACTAACCATTCATGTATTTATCAAAAACATTGTCATGGGTTTTTTCTTTCCCTGCCTTGCCCATTTCTGATTCTTGCGAACTAAGATAATACTAAAGTGTGATTCAAAATTGGTTATAGCTTGTCTTTCTAAAATTCCATTCAGAAATCTCAGTTGTTAACACTAAGGAAGGTATGGTAGAGTATTTTATCAAGAGGTATGTTTAAAAATATCAAAAAACTATCTATTTTTTTTTCCTGAGTTTGTTTTAAGCTGTAGAATCTTGTAAGAGAAAAACATTGTATGTCTGGCATCATCTTGTCACTGAGTTGTTTATATTAACCAAGAAGTCAAGGAATGAAGTGGCCCAGAGAGTAGAAATGTCTAAATGATTTGTCAGAAAGGGCAGAAAATACTGATGAGAAAGCACATAAAAGTTACTGCTGCATGGCATGTGGTATAATCGCACCTTTTTCCTCTCCAAGGGTATCAAGTATATTTTCTTTCACAATGTTAAACTTCTACAGGGAGTCTTCAGCTCTACAGAAATTTGGCTGTAAGCTGAAACTATTGGGGGCTATCTTAAATGTTACCCACTGTAAACCATTTTGCTACATAATTAAAACTACTCCCATTGGGTGTATTTAAGAGTGTAAAGAATTTTTTGCAAGATTAGAACCTTGGACAACATTTTCTGCTCAAAAGAATTCTGTTTGGTCCTTTACTGATTTGATATCTGCTTGTTATTACTGTCTCTAATTTAAATGTCCCATAAACTACATCTAAGAAATAATCTTGATCTATAATTAACAGGTGTTATTAATAACTGCTATGGATTTAATGGAGACCTATGAGTAAAGACCTTTTTTCATCTAATAATGTGAGAGTAAATGCATATCTTTAAGTTATATTCCAACTCATCCTAAGCAATTTCAAAAGCTTCTTTTCCGATACTTAACATTTTTAACTACCCACACATTAAAATGGAAGAAGAAACACAAAAAGCTATGTCAGGGACAGTTTAAGAACTTGACCTGCATTGAGGAATGGGGTATAATATTTTTGTGTTGTTTTATTTAAGAAAAAAACAATCGACCTTTCTCAAGTTCACTTAAGATTGTATGAGACAGTTTAGTATGCACATTGATTTATAAAATTGCTTCTTTGTCATGTACAATAGAATAGTTAATAATGATTGTGTCTCTTCTCAATTGCATTCATTCTTTGGAAAGAACTAGACCTACTGAACTGCTCATTCTGAGCTAATTACTCATTAGATTTGGTACCTTGTTACATATTGCCATGAGTTTTCCTCTTTTGCAGCCAATACACAAATAAATGCAATTGGGAAACTGTTTTTTATAAGTTGATGTTGTTTGAGTTTGGTTGCCTGGTGGATGTTTTGTTACACCAACTGCCTAAACCACAAAAATTGTTCTGTAGAATTTGGTCCTTAATATACCAAGGGGCCTCTCTATCACATCTGATTCTTTTTTGTCATTTTTCAGAGACAGCATAGCTATGCTATGGATTTCTTCACTAGCATTCTGGAAGGTTTTGTTGATGGTTTTTTTTTTAGAAACGGACCATCTACAGCCATCAGCAGTAATTATGAAAGCAAAGATTGATCATTACAAACACTAATTAGTCAAGCTGATAATTAATGGCTATAGTACACCTACCAACAGTTTAAGATGGCACTTATTTTACCGGAGACTAACACCTCATATATATTATCCCTCAAGTTACAGCTGTGCATTACAAGAAGATGCTAAAAGTAAAACACCTTTTGTCTATGGAATTAACTGAAACCGGCTTTCTTTATGGAGACTGTTTTATTCCCAAGCACAAAGTATAAACTACATCTACTTAGAAAAATAACCCAGTGGTATTGTAACTTGTACAAAACACCAAATTCTGCCAACATTTACTCACTGCTCTCCTACTTATTTCTAATTATTTATTCAAAAATGGCTTTATTTCTTTGTTAGACATGAATCCAGTATATTCTAATGGATGGCTCAAGCTCCTTTGCTTAAAAGCATGTCCTTGTAGCTGGAACTTCTAAACATGGAACTGGAGTTACAGCTACAAGTTACAGGAATTTACCTTTAACTGGAGAATACAGGTGCATAACACATTTGGAATACTAAGATCATTCGGACCCCATCCCTTCAAGCCACACATGACCTGCTTTCTCTGCATTTGTTATGCATGCTTCTCTTTTGCTATTTCTTTGAAAGGTTTGTATATCAAATTCATAGGAGTTGTTTAAAATATTGCTATGGTTTTATATGACTCATTTTATCACATACTCAGTAGCATGGGCAGTGGTAGAAAGCAAAGTATCTCTTAGGTCTGAGATTTGAGGTACAAGCTCAAAGAAGGAAATTTTTATTTTGTGAGATAATAGGAATAGGAATGCATTGGAAAATTAGAACTTCTTATATGTAGAATGTTGCAAATTATTAAATTGCACAGGGAAGCGAAGGGTAGTAAAAGGAGTTAAGATGAGAAAATGTATTTGTAATAATAAAAAATCAAGAATGAGCATTGTTGGAAGTGTAGAAAGCAAAGGGTATTATAGCAGTATCAGCTGTAGTCTTAGCTGTGCAGATGTGATATGAGATTATAGAACTTTTTTAAAAGTGGCTGGTATATTTGTCATGAATAAGATTTTAGAAGTTGAAATTTATATTTTTAATTAAATGAAAAGTCTAATGCAACAACATCAAAATGAGAACTTTGCAAAGGGAGGTTCCAGCTGTGTAGAGGGGATAAAACATTACAGCCCTCCAAAAATGGCAATATATTGTAGCCGTCACAAATACGAAGCAGGACTACTGGCAAAGCTGGGGGATAGAGTCAGTACCCTGCTTTGCCACACCATAGCTTTTTTGCTGGCTCTTCCTCTCCTTGCCCTTTCCAGAAGGCAAGATGAGTCTCAGAGCACTGCATGTTTTCCTTTGAGCCCGTGGGATTGATTCAAGATGGTTTTACATGATTTCACAGAGGAGGAAAGTGGAATGATTATTTCTTTATGATGTAGCTCCATTAAGCACCATAGTAAAAACAGTAAAGAAATAGGTAAGGAATGAAATAGCGATAGCAAAAGTACATAGCCAGGGTTCTTATTCTTACCCTTCAGGTCAACTAGTTGGCTCTTTTGTTGTTTGTGTTTGCTGACCAATAGTCATAGAGAAGTAAGACAAAGATCTCTCTTCTGGCCTTTGCTCTTTCTGCTTTATCAACCCCTTAGCAAGCATTCCTGTCATAGGGGTCTCTCAAGCATAAAAGTCTGCTTGGCCCTCTACCAAATCCTGGGGGGCTGACTGAAGAGAAGGGGACATCAGGACACTGCTTCAGCTTGCTTCTGCTGAGAAGCATATCCTTGGAGACAATTTGAACCAAAACAAATTTGAACAGGCTCTAAGGACTAGGCCCACATTACTTCCAGTACACAGGGTTTTAAAACTGCTATTTCCTCCCACTGTCTGATTTCTGTGACAAGTACAGCTCATCTGAACAAAGGATCCCACTCAGTGAGCTGGCCAGAAGGAAGGAGAATAAGAAAAAGTGTAAATGTACACAGTTTGGGACCCTGCAGTGGTAAGGAGCTGGATTTGATGTTGTCCCTTAAGAATCAACGAAATTCTTGCATACAGTAATAAAAATAATAGCAGTCAGATTATTCTACATGGTAAAACCTGGGTACTATTTAAACCGTCTATCAGGAAAAAAAACCCAAACAATCCTGCAAATTTTATTGCAAAAATGAAGTAAAATATCCTGAATTTATATGATATTCACGTAAAGAAAAATAGATTAAACAGAAGACTACACATTCAAGAGAGTTAATTCTTAATGGGCTTTAAAACTACTGCTGGATATTTTAGAAATAAAGAAAGCTAAAGCCAAACATAAATTGCCTAGAGTAGAAAAACTGTGGTCATGAAAACTCCATCTTAAGTGCTCTTTACACCCAAAGGTGCTTAAATTCCATTAGCATGCTACTTCTTGGACAAGTTCCCTACAGCATTGTCTGTATTTTCCTAGAAATCCAAATGGTTTGACAGGATACCCAGCTGATGTTAACTTTTACCCAATCCTGAGCAGAAACAATTTCTTTCCAAACACCCTGAAAGGTTCAATCCAGGAAGCAATCTCAGAATACATGTAGTCTGCACCCAGAACCTGGTTCCCAAATCCAAAGATGGCTAATAGTGCTCTGTTTATTTGATTACCAAATACTTAGAGAATGTAGTGGGAGACTTAAAGTTCAGTTTTGCTGAGTGTCTGATCATGTACAAAACTACTTCTCCCAAGGTGTAAGATAGGTCTTTAGTCATCAGCCGTATGTAACACTGAGCAAGGACATACCTCTCTGTTCTTGCTGAAGTTCTGTTACAGTACAAAAGTATTTATTAGGTCAGGAAGAAAGAATAAACTCAAAGATTAATCCATAGCCTGGAACACTTGCCTGGAAAAGGGAAACCCAGATCTCAGCCAAAAGACTATTGGCTCAGTTTTGTTTGCTAGGGTCTTCCAAGTAAAATAGCGTTGTGGGTAAAAGTCTTGTGCAAGTAGGTGTTGCTGGTTTGAATGAGCTCTAACAGGAAATTTGAAAAGTCTGACAGCTGATTGATTTAAGATTTAAAAAAACCAAAGTTGTAGCCCTGCCCTGTAAAAAAAGGGCTACATTTAAAAGACACAAATTGCTGCCAGCAGCATTTCCTTTTGCCTGTCCTGACAGTGATGTTGCAGGATGCGTCTGGCCTAGTGCTTAGCATACTAGTTGTCTTGGATCTTGTTCTGAAAGCTCCCAGTGTTGCTCCTTGGCACCTATTCTAGTCCTGGATTTCACTAGAAGTTTTCATGTTGATTTGGTTAAAAATGTGTTATACTGTATGTAAGTTTTAGAGCTAATGCTTGAAGTATATTTCCAGGCAATGATTTCCTTAATCTGATAGAGGGAGGCAATAAAGTGAACCAGTTTAATGATAGGTGAGATAAATCGTCTACATACCATTTATGTTATAAGAGACTGTACCTGCTTTCAAAAGGAGAAGGAGAAAAAAAAATCCATGTAAGCATTTACCAAGTCATACTGATATTTCACATTTCAAAATTGTTCTAATTGTAACCGTAACCTAATCCTTGAATATACTGCTGTTTGGAGAGGAAGGTCTCTTTGGAAAACTTCATGCTTCTCAAGGAAAAACACTCCCAACAGTCTGCTGTTGTTACAGTGTTTGCTGTTGTGCACAATTCTCTCCCCACTTCAAACCTCAAATTGCATGGTTAAATGCAGCTTCCCCACTGTAGCACTCAAATAATTTCTGTGCTACACAAAAAAAAATTTCAATGAGCAAAAGCTAATGAAGGCTGGATTGCTCTTAGGATAGGAGGAAGAAGAACAAAATGAGCTGATCTAAGGGAAAGATCAGATCTTAGATTTTAAGGAAAAAGGACTCTTCTATTGATACACATCAACTCTTTTATTGATATTAATTAACTCTGACCACTCCTGATCTAGTAAATGAGAGTAGTGTCTCAAAAAAAAAAAAAAGCTGCTTCAGGAGTAGCTGGTGGCAAGATATCCAGCAATTTGACAATGTCCAAGATGGACCAATCCAAGATGTGTTGGTTTATGAATTATAGGAATTTTGATTCCAGAAGTTCAACAATTAAACCAGTAGAAGGAATTTCAATAAGGCATAACACGCCTTTCATTTTATCAGGTGATAAACCCAAGGAACAGAAGTCGTTTTATATTCATGAAGCTCAGGAAAAAATCCAACCTGGATATTTTTTCTTTCTTCATTTTGGTATTCCAAATATTTCTGCACACAGTTTCACAGTGAATATCCTTTGAAAAACTGCTGCCGCAAGATCTTTTGTCTCCAAGGAGCAAATAAACCTCTGAATCGGTGGGACAAGTACTCTAATTCATTTTGCCTTGATCCTCTTGGGGTTTTTTTTGCCTGGGTTAACTTCTTTTGATACTTTATGCTGTTCATCACTAAGGGATTTTAATTAAATTGATATATTAACTGTTTGGTAATTACAGTTGAAGTATCTGTTGTAAATGTCACGCTGCTATGATCTCACCCCAGGTCAGCAATGAAAATGAGATGTTGTGCTTCAATATATTTACTGAAGGAAATTAAACCATAAAATAATTTATGATTTATCATTATCATTAGAGGCATTTATTAAAATTATTTATTAGCATTGTATTGGGTTTGCATGGCAAGGTTTTGTTAGCATGGGGGCTACAGGGGTGGCTTCTGTGAGAAGCTGCGAGAATCTTCTCCTAGGCCTGACAGAGTTAATGATAGCTAGCTCCAGGATGGACCAAGCACTGGCCAAGTCTGAGATGATCAGAAATGATAGTAGCACCTCTGGGATAAAAGGAGGAGTAAGTTGTTGGAGAAATAGCAGTGAGAGGAAGGTGTTTTAAGATTGGTTTTATTTCTCACTAGCCTGCTCTGATTTGATTTGATTGGTAATAAACTAAATTAAATTAATTTTCCCCAAGTCGAGTCCATTTTTCCCATGATGGTAATTTCTGAGTAATCTCCCTGTCCTTATCTTGACCTGTGAGCCTTTCTTTATATTTTCTCTCCCCTCTTCAGGAAGGGAGTGATAGAGTGGCTTTGGTGGGCACCTGTCATTCAGCCAAGATTAATACACCACAACCATGTATCATATAATGTTTCATAAACACACAATGTTTTGTGTCTAAGTGGAGAATAAAATAAATAATTAATCAGAAGATGTGGCTTGGTATGAGTGGCAGCCTTTCTGTGTGGCCACTTAACCTTGCCTTGCCAGCTGGAAGTTAGACCAAAGAAGAGAACAAAAACAAAACAAGTTGGAAGTTTTAACTTTAGATCATGCCTTAATGTCTCACTATCCTAAAGTGGAATTGATATCATGTGTTTGCTTCATAGACCTAGTACAATAAGCAAAGGAAAACTTTTGGATAATTTAACCGTAGCATCGTAGAAAAGATAATGAGGATGGAGAAGACGAAAGTCTTGGTACATGGTGTACATTGACTAGTCAAGAGGAATTTCATAGCCAGTTAAGCAAGTACTTTCCACTAAATGATGGAAGAAATATATAGAAAATAAGTAAATAAAATAGTAAAAGAAAATATTCTGTTTTCAAATGTGCAGGCAGACCTAATCCTGGTACATCCTATCTATTGAAACTTTACTTCTCAGGATTAACATTTCAATGTGTAATATATGCAATTATTTGACTACTCATTTCACTTAGGAATTACTTCCAAATATGATTTCTAATTCTATTTCAGAAATTAAATAGACATGTCACTAGCACGTGTAATATGGTGGTGCAAGATGTGCTAATTACCATCATTTCAGCTGAGACTTAAACCACGCTACGCAAGGCAATGCTCACACATATAAATTCTGGAGGGTTTAAAATTAAAAAATTAAAATTATCAAGGGTGAAGATGTTGAGTACTAATATTGTCCTTTTATAGCTAAGGAATTCAGAGGATCTTAAATACAGAAATAAATTACTCTGGGAGGCACGTGGGAAGTTACGAGCTAACTGAACCCAGCTGTTGAACCAACTGCTGGACTGTGTCTGTGGGACAGGAAGGGTCCTGATCCCTGGTGAGCAGCTTGTCTGTGTCCTGATTTCACAGCACAATCAGGGCTGTCAGTGCAGCATTGCCTGTGTGCCCGGCTTTCCTATAGAAAGCCCTCAGCACACCCCAGGACATGCCTCTGTCTAGACGATTAAAGGATAAAGGTTGCAAGACACACCATAAAGCACATCTGCCATAAAATTAATATACAGCTAGTAGGGTCCTCCCTCCTATCTTGCTCTGTTAACACTTATTCAGGGTTCAAAGTCTGCAGATCTAAAATGGTTAGTCCCACTGCTTTCTATTGACACAGCTGTTTTGATGTTGCGTTCACCTGAGGTTGTTAATGATCTTGTACATGTCGAATAATCAATATAAATAAAAGAGGGAAGCTCTCAGAGCAATAACCAGCACTACATCAAAATAATTCACTACATAAATTCCTGAATGCAGAGACTTGTTCTACAGATCGTTGTAGTTTCTTGACATTGCTCTACTGCCAGTATAAATACTTCTTATGTTATGGTGTGTTATAGATAGAACGGCGTGTTCAGCTTACTTAAATTTATTAAGTGGGGCAGCTTTTTCAAAATGTCAATTTCTGAACAGAACACTGACATTTTATGAAAGCTGCCTCACTTAATAAATGTGTGTATAACCTGAATGGTCTGTTCTGCCTGGAGTGCACTATACCTGGAGAGAGGAATCTTCATGTAGGATTCAAAACAGTTGAAGGATGTACATAGGTTTTTATGTTTGAAAAGAACATTTGAAATTTCCTTTTTATGTAATTTTATTATTTTATGTATTCATAAGAAGTATTTGAAAAGGGTGAGAAAAATGCAGTTTAAAATCTTGCCCCAAAAAATGCTGAACAGTTGAAAGTATTAGGGTGATCCTGGCTTCATTTCAATTGACTACCATGGCACAAGGTTTTACCCAGGAACTGACCCTTAACTTTCATTCCTTGTGTGTCCTTGGACAAGTTGTTTAGTTTCCCAGTATCTTGATTTATTCTTTTGTAAAATTAAAAGATTCATACTTAGTTAATTTTAATGGGCATAATGATGCTGAATTAATATTTATATAAATTTATGAGAGCCTCAGAAAAGAGATTCTTAAGGAAGTTATTACTAATCAAAATAAATTGTTTTATTAATTAGTGGAGTTGATGCGCATGAAACAACATTGCTAGGCAAGGGAAACACACAGCATTCTGGTTAACAGGATTTTAGATTAATCAGAGAAGCCTTCTAAGGATTTTAACATGGCTTAACTATTGTTTCTCCCGGTCAAATTATGTCAAACCTGCAAGAAAAACTTGTGTTCCCCTTTCAACATTGGTATGTAGTGAAAGACAGTGAAAATCCTAGATGTCTAGAAAATTCAGACTTAAGTTTACTGTGGAAATATTGTCTAGAAAGTCTAGATCAAATAGTCACAACCTGAAAAAGGGTTTGGCAGAGTTTTGAAACCACAGCACTATTGAACTGATTAAAGTTACATGAGTAGACTATTCATCTCTGTATTTGTGGAACTAATTTACCCCCAGCATTCAGGTCCTCATTTGAATATTTTCATTTTAGAGGTTTCTGCTGCTTCATCTAATGCAATCTAAGAGTTAGTTGAGACATTAGGAAGAAGCTCTTCACTATGAAGGTGGTAGGACAGAGAAACAGATTGCCCAGAGGGGTGGTGGAGGCCCCATCCTTGGAGGCATTCAAGATCAGGCTTGATTAAGATCTGAGCAACCCAATCTAGTTAAGGGTGCCCCTGCTTATTCCAGGGAGGTTGGACTAGATGACCTTTAAAGGTCTCTTCTAACCTAACACAGTCTATGGTTCTATCATTCTAACATAAAGGTGATTGAATTAGAATTTTGAAGAATACTTTCATCTTATTTCCAAACATAATGTGTTACTTTAACACCAGGCTTTTGGGGATATAAAATAGAGCGAAACCAGGACCACTGAAATCCTCGTTCACAACACAGAATCTTTTGAGTCCAAAGCATGTAGAACAAAACCAGCCAAGTGTGAAGATCCGCCAAATTAATGAGCTGTATGTAGCACAAGAAGATGCTTTCTTCCAATAGATAGAGTAATTCTCTCAACATGGAAATTAACAACAGCTAGTCATTCGAGTGCACTGGGTACTCTGTATAGACCCTGTACAGGAAAGAGCAGCAAAGTCCTGGAAAGAAGCTACCTTCTCTAGATGTAACATTAACAGTTATTTGAAGTTAGTGATTTTCTGCTTATAGGTACTTTGATCATAACTCTGAAACATTCCTTGAAAACAGGTCCCTGCCCTCCATCCCACCATCACTCATGTGAAACAAAGAGTTTTTATTTTATTGAGTTTTAGTTTGGCCATCTGAAATGCAGCAAAGTTGGACCTTTTCAGAGCGGCAGTCTGTTCTATCCTGTGATTGAACACCTTGAATTTTAACAGCTGACTTCTTGTGCTGCTCCCCATGAGCAGCTAAAATTGTTCACTCCATCTTGAAGCTTGTCATGATGGATATGTCAGAGGTCTGTAGTGCATGGTACTTCGGTGCCTTGAATGGAAACAGATCTTCATAGTTGTCTCTACAGCGCTGTTGGTCAAGACTGGAACTCTACACAGATTTAGATGGATATTTTCTTGCACATATCTAGCTGTTAGAATGGAAGAATTTGATGTTTACTAAAATCATGGTCCTGTTCTGAGAGAATCTGAGCTTTGCTGCTCTGAGTGTATTACTGCTGTGTTTTTTTCTGGTTTTGAGTGAGTTTTCTTTTTCAATGTACATTTTCATTGTTTAAATCAAACTACTGCTTATTTCCCTCATAATATGATTGCACATTTATGAGCAGTTTAACCAAACTGTTCTCACAATGTGTTCAATGAAGGATAGAAATCAAGAGGTTAAAGCTTTAAGATGTTAAGCAATTAACTAGGAAAACAGTGCAAATACTTTTCCTTCACTTAGTGACATAGTAGCCTTTATTAAAACTATTCAAGAGTTACTTTTTATTTCTGTGGCCCCACTGGCATTTCAGAGGCAAGGGAGGAGTTTATTTGTAGACATTACATACACTTCAGAGCTTTTGCAGAAATCTTGTAAAAGTAATAAAGAATGTAAACTTGGTGAAGCTGAAGAATATAAACGAACCTGATTTAATCCAACTCTTAAAGAGATCTTGTACATTAGTCTCGCCATTTGATCACCATCACATCAATTATTCAGTCTGATCTACTGGGAATATTCAGGTGAAGAAAATGCTGTTAGGCTCAAAATAAGTGCTAGAAAACCTATTTGTCCTGTGCAGAAAGAAAAAATACAGATTTTGAACTCAATGAGTCTAATGTAAATTGTATTAAAGAAGCTATAAAGAAAGATCATAGAGAAGATTCTCAGAAAGATGTATAAAATGAACAAAAAAATGGATGTGGCTTGGAGCCTTTCACAGAGAAATAAAAAGAAAAAAATGCAACAAAACAACAAAAAAACCAAGAATGAAACTCAGGTTTAAATTGACATGGAAAAGTACCTGTAGAACTGTATAACATTTCTTGTCTCTTTTAAGTGTTTCCACTACAACTACTCAGAACAGGCACCAAGCCACCATACCACAAGAAATTAGTCTCCCTACTCATTTTAGTAATTCTGTCAGAAAGGAAAGTCAGACAGACATCATGCTTGTAATTTCTAAAACTTCTCCTATATGGAAATACATTCATATTTATTAATAGATTTATATACTTTGTGTTGTTTAGTTTGAGTAGAAATATATCTGAGCACTTGACTTGATCCAGCTGCAGGTCTTTCACTTGGTTTGTCTTCTGGAACCCGAGACTGGATCACTTGACTTTGAAGGAGTTATGTTGATTTCCATCAGAAGGAGTCTGAGAGCCTGTAATGAACATTTATTTTCTCTGAATATTCACCTGAACCAGAAGTAGAATATTTTACATTCTCATAAAAACTGAAAAAGTTTATAGAAGAAATCAGGGGAAAGTGCCTCCATATACCTCTGCTCATGAGATACCTGTTTACTCCACAGACACTTAGGTTTTGACTGTTATGAACAAATGGTGCATGATTATCAATAGTTTTGATCACTGTATATATAAAACAAACCTATTTTATGAAAACTTTTCATGCTTCAGATAGAAGTAATCAATTTTGCAGAATTAAGGCTGAAATAAGTTATGCATCATCACCTATCAAAGAAAAATGGCCTTTACACGTGAAAGATTCATTCACCAGTTGCGAACACCATTAGCTCTCTGTAAGGTGTTGGCTTAGGCATGAAAATGTGATCAGCACAAACCAGTGTTCTGAAAAGAAAATATTCTCTTGAAAAGCGAACTGATAATTTTCATTTTGAAGAGCATCTAGTTCATAAGTGTTGGATTCAGCCAATGTTTTATCTTGAAATATCTCTATTTAGGCTGTATGGTTATGTCTTAAATATCACTGTGGGTATCTACAACCACTTAGCACATGGTTGTTCTTTCTCATCTCATTCTTCTGACATAAGTTTTGTGTAGGCTCATTAAGATGTATAATGTGAGCTGTGACACTTTCTCACTTCTCCTTCTATCAAATGGTGTTTTATTTTGGACGAAGGTGTATTATTCACTATACATTCTGCTTTCATTTGGTATTCTGTCAGTGCTTTCCTTGCAAGTATCATCATAGCTTTGCAGCTCAAAAGACAGAAACTAAATACAGCATAATGCTGGCAGGATTCAACTGAATAATTTACAGTGCCAATTAGCCAGAGGAACATGCTATAACAATGTGTTACATGATATCTGGAAAATAATTTTCCACTTTGTAAGGCTGTATGACTACAGAAAATCAGAACTAAATTCGCTTCCTCTACAAACATCACTACTACTAAGAGTATGATCTGTAAATGATCTTTTTCCTTGTTTATTTTTAGAATTAAAATGTTGAATGTCTAAATGACTTGAAAACTACTGTTAGAATTCCCCTTGCCACAACTGCTGTTAGCACACATGTGCCTGAAGTCCGAAATTGTAAAGAAACAGAAATATGCTCAGCATATGCTCAGCTGAGCAAGGCTGTACTACTGCTTACACAGTTCTGGCTGTCAGACTTCCCCTACTGCTTTCTGCAGCAGCGTAGGCCCATTTACAGCTGTGAAAGGGCTCAACCTGATGGGAAAAAGCAAAGCTGGGATTCTGCTGGATGCAGCCGACCTGCAGGCTGACATCTGTGAATCGTGCAAACACAGGGGCAGAATGAGAGCTTGTCCTTATGAGCAGGTTGTATTTCCAGCATAAGAGGGAATGGAGAAAAATTCTTGCCTAATAATTATTGAAGTTGGGAGGGAACTTATTCCCGTGGTGCTTCTCAGGGAGGAATAGTTTGTTTTGGCTTGTGTCTTCAAGTGGAAACATAACTGTGAATTAAAAAATGGCATGCTGAGTTTTAGGAGTGGCTTTTTTGCTGCTTGCCAGAGAAAAGCAGTGGGTAGAGGGCAAGTTGTCATTGATTTTTGAAGCCTGAGTGCGCTTTTCATACCCTGATGCTGAATAGTAAGCAGTGTAATGCTGTTCATGATAGAAAGTTTATGAATAATGCTAATAAATAGAGGGTTCACACTGCTGTTCTCCTTCCCTGACATAACATAGCCACCTGCTCCCTACTTTTGGAAGAAGGTGGTAGAAGATAAATTCCACCTCATTTGGGAATATGAGAAGCTAATTTATTCACAGTAAGAATGTAATTCCACGGGTGTTAGGCTTCTTTTCTTTGTTCAAGTTTCTTTCAGGGTCTGTTTGATAATTTATAATTAATATAATATTTATTAAGTTTAATTATTTCAGTAATGTTATTCTGTATACTATGTTCCACAGCAGTAACAGTGAAAATACTATCACTATTTAGCACCAGTGTGAATGTAGAACTGGATGTTCTATGTGGAGTCAAACAATAGGTCGTTACAGTTTTTTAGTATGACTTCCTGTAGAAGAAAAAAATACTATTACCACCATAAAACATAAAATTAATTTTGTAGACTTTAAACACTGATTATTTTCATAAATCTCCAGGCCAGATACAAATTATGATGATTTTATTAACACACAAAGCACTTGAGAGATTGTGAAGAGTGTAAACAGCAATACATATTGTAACACTAAACTATTAAAAAATTTGAATAACTTTTGTGTGATGCTGCTCATCAAAAAACAGGGCTTACTTCATCAAACCTGATTTCATAAGGACCACCAAAATTCAATCACATGCACAACATACACATGTGCAAGTGGCAGCTTTGGGCAGGATTGTTGTCATTCTGGAGCCAGTATAAACTCATGCTCTAACTAGTCAAACATCATAGCTCATTTCTCATCTTAACTTTTTCTCATCAGTAAGATCTTTTTAAGAATACAAAATGAACAGGCAAACAAGAAGTAGTAGTCATGCAAGTTTTCACACCAATGGGTCCTTCCTTGCTTCATGGAAAACTTTGGATAGTAGTGTGTAAGCACTACATCACTAGATGGTAGGTTTCACTGAGAAGAAAGGTAATTTATTGCCATTGTCATGTCACAGGAAAAAGAGTTTGCTCTGTATTCTTCATTTTGAAACAAACATGACATTAGGCTCTTCCTGCTAAGAACTGGGAGTTACTCTGTAGTTGAATTACATTTTCTAGAACAATGCCTGAGTCTGCATAATAAATAGAAATTATATATTCCCATTTGTGCATGGAAAAGAGAGTTTAGAAAGGGTACTCTTAAGCAGTACAACTCTTACTTTTTTTCTCTTTGAATGAAGTTCAACGTTGTGCAGAGTGTATACAAGCCCTAGATATCACATACATTCTATTTTGAGAGCTAGTGGGGACTTATATAGTTCATAGGGTTTGTTTGGACATGGTATTTTACCTGTGTGTTTCAAAGCACCTTTGGAAGTCCATAAATGGATTCAATGAATGTTGCTCAGATTAGACTGAGTCTTTGAATGACTTTAACACTTCCATTATTTTACTTCCTTTTTTGAATGCTGCTTAATAGCCTCTACCAGTTATGAATTATTGCTCTTGGACTCACAAGCATTGTATTGCACAGCAAATTTTTGGTAAACAGATTTCATTAAATGGCAGCGTTTTGTCAGAGTCCTGTGAAAGTCTTTAATGTTTTGTCATAAATAACAAGCTATTTTGATATTGTATAAGCTTCACTTCCCATCTTTGCCTGTTTAAAGGAGGGGAAACAGGAATACAAAAAGTGTTCTATTAATAGATACTACGTGGCTTAGTGCCACTGCTTAGGAAGCAAGTGCCCACGTGTTGCAGACTGTAGCCCACTGAAAAAATACAGACCTTAGGAATATTATTCCTTTAGTTACCATTAACCATGAGATGTAGCTGAAAAGTTTCTTTTAATTGCAGGTGTAAAACTGCCAATACCCACAGAGCCCAGAAAAAAAATTCTATAAAAATGATAGCATACAGTAAGTGAACTGTCTTTGATATGTTTTATGAAGTTGAGATGCTCTTGTGAGCAAAGACAGAAAGATCAGATTTCTTACACATAAAGCAACATTGTGCATAATATGAGAGTACGAATGATCCTCAAAAGGCTTAGAATTAAGGAACTGTTTGGAAAAAGAGCACACAAGTTCACAGAAGCATCCAACTGTAACAATGCAGTAAAATATGACTGAAAATCTTGGTAAGAAGATTTTGCAAACATTTGTCATAGGTTTTTTTTTTCTGGCCTGGAGATCCTTCAGTAAATGCCACAGTATTAGCTGATTTTGCAATGAAGATGAAAACTACATGTCAGAAGAGCCATATTCCATGTGGTTCTGAAATGGTGTGTTGCTGTGGTTTCTCTATTTGTGTACCTACTTGTCTTGAAGTTTTAGTGGAGAAAATTTTGGAAACAAATAGGCTTTTCTGAGGTTATAATATAAAAGTTATGATTATGTAATTTTACTATACATATATGTAGTATAATACGAACATTTATATATATAATTATATTTCCAACAATTGTCTGGAAGGCCTTGAGTTCTTCCATGCCCAGTATCCTGTGACTGCCCGTCTCCCAACAACTCACCACAGAATTTATTTTGGTTGGAAGTTTTATGTTATCTCCTTCAAGGGTGGCACTTTTCTCATATAGGAAGCCTGAAGCAAAGTATGCTTTGGAGGAGTGAGGATATATATGAATACAACTAGCTACATCTAGAAGAATGCATGAAAAGCCTCTTTTTCTGGACGCCCTACTGCCAGGCCTCTTAGGTCATTCATGATATTCCCTCTCACTTCTTTTCAAAGTGATGCTTTAGATGAGTAGGGTTTTATTGAAAGTATAGTACTGTGGCAAATACTGTCACTCATAAGCAAAATATTGCATGCAGTTATCAGATATACTGACAAGGACCTCAGAAATGTGTGTTGTAAGACAGTTTTATTGCATGCTAAGCTTAAAAACCATTCTTCATGTATGTCCCCAAATATTACTGTGCTCAAAGGAAGAGGGGAAATGCCATTTGTCAAGGGAGATGCTGTTGTTTTGCTACCACTGGTAGTATTACACCTTCAGTGGAAGTTATTCTGGGCTCTGCTGGAACTGGCAGCCTGCAAGTCTCTAATGGAAGCAAATGATAGACTTCCTAAAGCGACAGTATCATTTCACTAATGTGCAACTAAAAGTATTCAAGTGAAATCTAATAGCTTCTACTTTTCAGAAACATTGTTAAAATAATTGCTCCCTCTTTTTGCAAAGTAATATTTCATGTAGCAGATTATATGAAAGGAAGGTAACCTAAACTATAACAGGAGAATGTAAATTGCCCAGACAGTACTTTAATAATTGTGTAACTAGAAGGTTTCAACAAACCAAGGCTCCGTGAGCCAAACAGAACCTGTCTGGGGATGACTGCTCTCTTTTCCATCATCCAAAAGGTCATAAGAGTCAGCCGATCTTGCTCATTTTACGAAATTATATGGTCTGTGCATTTATTTATCTCTCATTAAGGCAGCAGTGTGACAGCTTTGTTGTACACTGACATTGTCAGATTTTATTTCCATTTTCACACTCTCAATTTTGTGTGTGTGTATTTATACACATGAATACTTGTGTAGTGAGGGTCTGAATGTATATATATACACACAAATATATATGAATCAGAGGAGAGAGAATACATAAATAAAATATTAGTGATGTACAATTAAAACATGAATAAAAGTGAAAGTCACACTTGGAAAAAACTGCATATCTGAGCACATTGGCTTTCTTGGCATAAGCTGCATTTCACAGTATTGTTTACCTTTTTTTTCTTTTCATTTAGCAAGCAGAGTAGGAAGTATGTATGAAACAATACCACAGCATGAGTCTTTGGTGTCATACACTTCTGATCAAATGGGCAACAGGAGGTTTTCTGTTTCATTTTTCTAGGTCTTCCTGACTCAGACCTGCTTTGGTTTTTATTATTAAAAGGAGAGTAAACCACATTTTATTACCCTTGTGAATTAAGCAAAATCTCATACTGTGTTTTTAATGCCTCTTTGCCCCCAAGCATGGCAACAGGCACGTTTGGTCTCTGACACTTCTCCTTGCTGCTGCTTCAGAAAAGTAGTGTAATGAGCAACTCAGTACTCCTGCAAGACTTGAGCCCACTAGTTCCCTGCCCCCCACCCCACCCAGCTGATGCAAGCAGCCAGGGAATTTAGGGAAAAACGGAGGTGTGAACGCCGTGCTCTGCTCGCCCTGTTGTGCGTAGGACAGCAGTGCTTTCAGAAACTGCTGACAGTTCCCTGGAGTTGTGCTGCACCCTGCCCTCCTGTGATCCCGCTGCACTATGCGGTGGGTAGCAGTTGTCAGCCGGAATATGCAGTGCAGTCTGGTTGTACTTCAAAAAGAAGGAGATTCAGATGCAGCTGAGCCGATGCACAGAGGCAACAAGTTTCCTTTGCAGGCTGAAACCTCTGTTGGCTTCCACATCCCTCAGATTGTCTCCAGCGAGTGACCATTGCATGGAGAAGAGCTGTGTGTGAGGGCATCTCACCACATCAAAGTGAGGGCCAGAAAGGGAGCAATAACTTTAAGGCTTTCTAAAGCATGGGGATGTCCCTTTTTTTTTTCTTGGCTGTGGGCCTTACAATCACTCTGTGACTACAGCCCTGCACTGAGCTGACAGTGCAGCTCACTGCCTGAACCTTGAAATTTAACACTCTGCAAGTATGTAACCTCCCTGAAATGCTGACTGTAACATTTGGGCTTAAGGTATATAAGGCCAAATTCTTCCCTCCCATAATTTCATTGGCTATAGTGAAATTACACCACAGAGAAATTCGTCACGGAAAATCCTAAAATAGCCAACCTTTTTGTGCTTAAATCACTAATAACCTCTAGACACATAGTGCTGCATGAAATAAATAAATCCCCTTTTCAACCTTCAAAGTATGTGTCTAATAGGAAAAGTGGGAACCTATAATGTGGCACCATTATACTCAGCTGATCTGCTTCCTTCCAGGAGCCAGAATCACACTATCTAGCTTCAGTGCCTGTGCAGGATCCTTCCTGCTTACTGGTGTTAGCAGCCCTGCAAATCCAGAGACCTGAAAAAGAAGAGTTGCATTTTATTCTAATTAATTTTCCTCTGATACAATAGCTTAAATACATATATTAGTATAATATGTGTGTTTATTTTAATTCTGTAATTCATTATTATGAAATTTTATAATTGTATTGCTACATAATGAAACCTCTATAATCTCTATCTGTCTAAATCTCAAAAACACATAAGAAATCTCATTGAGAGCACTAGGACAACCCAGATTATTCTGATCACATAATTAGAAGACAGCGGTACTCATTGTCTGGTCTGTCCAGCAGAACAATTACTGGGGAATGTGCACCAGAAATAATCACATTTAAAGTGAGAGTTGTTACTCCCCTGTGACACCACAGCAGAGAAGGTTCACGCTGCTCTGAAGACGATTTGAGTTTAAAGTTACTACGATGTAAACATCCAGCCCAACGATACCCATTTCCTCAGGTCACATTTCAGAGCAGGAGTGCTCTTTAGAACTAATTGACCCCCATGTGGACATGTTGTAAAGTCCATATATTAAAGTAAGGCTTTCTCTGGACTCAGCGAGGCATAAACGTGCCCTTCATTGGAGCATGTGCGTAAAGGGTCAGCTGGGCTTGAGAAGCAGGAGCTGATCCAGTTTTAAGTGATGTAGTAACCTAGGTACTGAAAATTAACAACATTCACCTCTTGGGTACTGAAGAGAAAGTTTTTCAAAGTTTTTATTTTTACTAGCAAACTGGGCTTTTACTCTCTTTCCTTTTCTGAGGTCATATTTCTACTTGTCAACTGGAAATAATTTCATAATACATCTTAAGCAGCAGAGTTCATCTCTGTTTCAGTTATGTCTGGGTAGAACAAGTGGAGTCAAGTGTCCACCCTTTGTTTTTTTCCTTGGGTTTTTACATTGTTTACAAAACCTGTGAGGCAGAATGCTTTTACATTGTTTTATAGAGGGAAGTGGCCTGTTGGCTGGAGCATGGGATCTGCAATGTATGGAGTTTGAGTCCCCTGTAACAATACCAGTATGGAATTATTTCTTTCAAAAAATAATTCTTTTTCTATTCACACTTTTGTGAATTCATTGTGCTCTTTTCCTTGACTTATTTTGTGCTGGGTGTGGTATGGATGTGTGCTTTGAAAAGGGAGGAAGAGAGAGGTTTGAATCTTTAGAAAAAAACCTTGTTACTGGATCATTCTCTACATAATCAGCAGAATTGGGACTTTCGTTTTCACCTCACAGCTGTAATCGTGTCTGAATTTATCTTTTCCATTAAGTTTCAGACTGTTTGTATTCGTCTCTTTTTCTCATTTTTCTGCCTGTGTGTGTGTGCACGCACACACACGCACGCACATGTGCTTTGTCTTGCCCTCACATGTGTATGTACTCACACCCACACACTACTACTGGTAGGGTAAAGATGCACCCAGGGCGCACAGCATGGCCTAAATCATATAGGTGCAGTGAATGCCCAGTGTGGTACATGGCTGGGGTGATGTGCCCTAGCAGCTCTACAGGCAGAGTGACATCGGCATTATCTTCTCTGGCATTGAATTGGACCTGTGGTTTGTTGGCTGTTGCATACACCCTGCAGAAGCCCGGAGCAATATTCTCTGTATGGTACATGGTGCGTCGCAGTGGGTTCAAATGATTTGGTGTACAGACAGTAGCAGGACTCTGGATAGAGTGAAGAGGCAGCATTTTGATGTACGGTTGGTTTTCCTTATTATCCTCCCAGTGGTTCTGCTTTACGTCTGAGAAGCAGCAGCAGGTGTTTGCTTTATTGAACCCCTCAATGAAAGGGGTTGACAACGTGAATTGAGCGAACTGTGTTCCTGCAGTAACCCAAAGGTGCTCGGCAGTGGCCTTTGACATGTGTGTGTGCATGCTGTTGAAGGGGACAGCTTGTAAGAGATGATATTCCATCTAAAACTGGCTCACCAGGGCAGTGTACTGGGTTTCAACTCAAGTGTGGGATGCTGGCACAAGGTGCTCTCGCGCTACATTGTTTGCTGCCCTGATTCATAGGGCCGCTGTCGCCACTGTCCTTCCCTCATTCCTGCAGGTAGTGCGAGTCTCTGGGGAGCTCCATTTCTGTGCGAATGAGGAATATGACACTGCACAATGCAACTAGAGCGTTAATGGGTCAGTGAGTGACAGCTGAGCCTTCTCTCAGAGGCATTGAGCTGGCTATCGCTGCCAGGAGCACAAGGTCTATATGCTGAAGTGTGCCAATTTAATTTTGTCACATGTGGCCTGGGTTTGTACAGATACGGCTGTTTCTAGAACTCTTTGACAATGTTAAAACTGATTCAGGCCACAATGCAACATTTAAGGATGCTAATTAGAAAATAATTGTGCTGGTTTGTACAGACTTTACCATTGTAATATATCTTAAAGGCCCCTATAGAATTGGAAAGAAGGTATTTTAATGCACTTTACATGCAAAATGAGGCACTAGATTTTGTGATTTGTAACAAAGCACAGTACAACTGCCATCACCCAGTAAATCAGAAAGCAAAAATAGTTCTCAAGCAGTTAGTATCCTGCTTTATTTGCTAATTAAGATGGGGTTTGGAACTGCTCTTCAAAAATGATTGCTCTAATTAATTCGTTGTTCTTTTGCAGTTTTACCTTCCATACCATTTGAATACAAGGCAATCCCTTGTGCTTCTCAAAAGCATGATGGCCAACAGAGCATCCTTCCCTTCCTCAGAACAACAGGCTTTATTGCTTGACATTGTTTAACAAAATGTCTGTTCTATATCAGTGCGAAAAAGTCACCCACATACACACTCAAAACCTGTCTGCAATAAAATCCAAGTATAAACCCATGTTTTTAATTAACATCAAATATTTTTTAATTTATGCAGAATTAAAAGAAAAACAGATGATGACTTTTATAAAGCTAGTGACAGATTTTAGCTTTAATTATTTTTTAAAGCTTAATAAAAGATAGTGATCATTGTAATCACTGTTCCTGTCAGTGTGATATAATCTTTCATTTTGTGGTTGATGGATGATGTTTAAGGTAGTTGCTACAGTTGCCTTTAAAACATTGCCTGCATTACTGGCTTGACTACACAGAGTACAAGACATCACATATGAAAAGGGAATGAAGGGGATGAAGTGTGGGAAAAGATGCACTCATTTTGCATTGCTCCAGAGTGCTTGGATGTTTGAATATGGTTTACAACAGTCAAGACACATTTAAGGAGATGTAATTGAAATATTGGTTGTGAATATAGTATCTGATAGAGATCGCCTTGCATTTACTTTCAAACTGGTCCTGCTATCTGTGCATATATGTATATTATTCACAGGTTTCAGGGAAGGATTTAATACCACAAAGGCTCTCTGCAAACCATTGGTTTTAGTGATTTGTTCAACATAGGAAGATGTGTGTTGTATTGCTTGTCCTACTTATTGGAAATTATGAATTAAAGGCAAAAATTAAGAATGGGTTGAGAACTGAACTTCACTGAAATCAGTAAAAAAGAGATTCTAGACTAATTCAAAATCTATTTCAAAAACTCTGTTAAGGAGAACTAGTAAAAATGTATATGTGAGTGTATAAAATAACAAATTAACTAGAATGAACAAGCACCTTAATGTTAATACTTACAAGTGGTAGCATAATCCCACAGGTATCCCTGAAGTGGCTCCACAGCTTTATTCAGAAAAGAATTATTTGACCAGTTCCACTTACAGTAGCTGACAAGAAAGTTTTGAACTCCAGATTTTCATTTCCAGCACATCTGAAACTAACCTCTGTTTTCTTTAGTACTGTATAAATGACCATGATTATAGCTGGTCATACCTTAAAGAATCTAGGGTAGTAAAGATAAATGGTCCTAAATTTAGTTTTGTGGGGCTTTTTATGCCTTCAAGCCAGAGTTAGGTCAGCACAGTTGCTTTTGGATTCTGCTTTGTGCAATATCTGGACACAAGGTGTTATGAGCACTATATTAAATATTGGATAACTGTAACAAAAATCCATTTTTCAGAAAAAGAGTTTGGTCAGCCCAAGCCTCCAAGCTATTTGATGCTGACCTATCCATATCTATTTGGTTAGTCATTTTTAAAAAGCTTCAAATATGGAAATGACCTCACAATGTCCAGCTACTCTCAGGTTAAGAAATTTCTAGCACAACAGTATTTTTTAGCAAATTATAAGTCATGGGAAGGAACTGGCATGTATTTACCTTTGTCTTCTCGCCCATCTATCTTTTCAACAGCAGTCCAAGATCAAACAAACACTTTTAAAATTTTCTTCCTTAAAAATGAGTAAGCACACTAAGCAGTCCCTAAGGGTCCTATATGACAAAATCTCTAGGAACAGAGGCAATACGCAGCCTTTCTCCTCTGGCCTCCTTGCAGAGACCCTTCTCTCTGCCAGTAACACACTGCTTTTCCTTGGGTAAGGATTCTTCCTGCCTTTAGGAACCATGCTCCATCCACTTCTGTGTATCCCCCACCCTCGTTCACCTCCACAAGATCCTCATTTCAACTTGGCACTAAACTGATCATGTTTCCTCTTCCTTCCTCCCCCCCTCCAAAATGATTTATTAAATTAATGACCTACATTTTCATAGCAATGACCCTTGCTGAGTGTTTGCATTTCTCAAATGGCTGCAAGTACTTAGCTTTCAGACTTATTGTTGTAATAGTAATTTTCCATGCATCTGGAATATGAGCTTGTATACTCAAGTTGTTATGCCCCTACACATTTACATATGCAATTCCTTTGCGTTTCTACTCCCACTACACAGGAGTTTTGTATCCAGGCATTTGCAAAATACTACACTGAAAATAACAAAATCTTTTTCAGTTAAGTCTGTGTTCTAAAAACACAAAAGAAAGACTTCTCACCGTAGCAGTAGATGCAAGAATTTTCACATGCAATTTGCTTCCTATTCTCACTATATTATTATTATTCCAAAGGTAGCTGTCATCTACTCTTCCCTGTCAAAATCTAATGATTTTCTCTGCTGTCCTTCAATATCCCATTTTAATGAAGAAAGGTTTTCAGAGGTGCTTCCTGATACAAAAAGAAGCTAACACAACTTTTTGTCCTTTGCATAAGCAGCATCTGCTGATGCTTCCACCTGTTAGAAAAAATGTCTGTGGAGAAAGGCAAGAGTGTCTAGGAAGTAAAACACAAAGTCTTATCAGCCTGAGTACTGGTGCAATATCTGCTGGGAAATGTACAAGATGCAGAAGGATGGAATGGGAGAGGCTGGTGATACAGAGAGATAGCTGAAACAAGCAGATGGCTTAAAGGAAGCTGAGAATGGCTGTTAGCACATAAAGCAGCAGACACTTGATGATGAATTGCCATTTTGAGTTGCTAGCTTTTTTGTCCTTATTTAGCTAACTACTGTTCTGATAATGGCTTATATAATAGCTTCCTCTCTGAACACTTTAAGCCTCCTTTAGATTGAAGGTATCTTTTTACAGAATGAAAGCACAGACAAAGTCCTGGAGGGAAGAGGGGCCCAAGAAAGCTGGCTAGAATTCAAGGATCACTTCCTCCAAGCTGTGGAGTGATACATCCCAACAAAGAGGAAGTCAGGAGACCTACGTAGATGAACAAGAACCTCCTGGGAAAACTCAAACAAAAAAAGGAAGACTACAGAGGGTGGAAGCAAGAAAACATAGAATACAGAAGATACACTGAGAAATTGAGCAGCCAGTGCTGCAGTTAGGAAAACTTAAGCCATGCTAGAATTAAATCTGGCCAGGGATGTCAAGGACAAGAAAAGCTTCTAGAGGTACAATAAAAGGAAGACAAAGGAAAATGTAGGCCCTCCTCGGAAGGAAAAGTGAGACCTGGTTACTCAGGATATGGAGAAGCCTGAGGTACTCAGTGACTTTTTTGCCTCAGTATTTATCAGCTAGGGCTCAAGCCACACCGCCCAGGACACAGAAGGCAAAAGCAAGGACTGGGAGAATGAAGAACAACCCGCTGTAGGAGAAGATCAGGTTTGAGAATATCTAAGGAACCTCAAGGTGCCCAAGTCCATGAGACCTGACAAGATGCATCTGTGGGTCTTGAAGGTGCTGGTGGAAGAAGTTGCTAAGTTGCTATACAGGACATTTGAGAAGTCATGCAGTCTGGTGAAGTTCCCATTGACTGGGAAAGGTAAAGCATACCCCCCCTTAAAACAGGAACAAAAGAACATCCAGGGAACTACAGTCCATTCAGCCTTACCTCTGCCTGGCAAGAACATGGAACAGAACCTGATGGAAACTATGCTCAGGCACATGGAAAGTAACAAAGTGTCTGTTGACAGACAGCATGGCTTTACTAAGGGAAAATCATGCCTAACAAAGTTGGTGGCCTGAACATGTACAAAGGATTTGATACTGTCCCACAGGACAGCCTTGTTTCTAAATTGGAGAGACATGGATTTGACAGATGGACCACTCAGTGCATAAGGAATTGGCTGTGTGATCACACTCAAAGACTTGTGGTCAACGGCTTGATGTCCAAATGGAGACCAGTGATGAGGCTTGAGAGATGGGCCCGTGAAACCCATGAAGTTCAACAAGGCCAAGTGCAATGTCCTGCATATGGGTCAGGGAAATTCCATCACACAAATTCAAACTGGGCAGAGAATGGATTGAGAGCAGCCTTGCTGAGAAGGAATTGGCAGTTTTGATTGATGTAAAACTCAACATGACCCAGCAATGTGTGCTTGCAGCCCAGAAAACCAAATGTATCCTCGGCTGCATCAAAATAAGCATGACCAGCAGATAAAGGGAGATCATTCTTCCCCTCTCTCCTCTCCACTCTCGTGAGACCCCACCTGCAACATGGTGTTAAGCTCTGGGGTCCCTAGTGCAAGAAAGACATGAATCGGTTGGAGCAAGTCCAGAGGAGGGCCAAAAAGATGATCAGAGGGCTGAAAGACCTCTGCTACAAAGACAGGCTGAGGGAGGTGGGCTTGTTCAGCCTGGAAAAGAGAAGGGTCCCAATGAGACCTTATTGCAACCTTCCAGTATATAAAGGCAGCATACAGGAAAGTTGGAGGGCAGCTGTTTAAAAGGATGTGTGATGATAAGACAAGGAGTAATGGCTTTAAGCTGAACGAGAGTAGATTTAGATATGAAGGAAGAAATTCTTTACTGTAGTGGTGGTGAAGCACTGGCACAGGTTGCCCAGAACCACTGCCCCTCCCTGGCGGTGTTCAAGGCTCTAGGCAGCCTGGGCTAGCGGAGGGTTTCCCTGCCCATGGCAGCAGGGTGGAACTAGATGATCTTTGAGGGCCCTTCCAACCCAAACCATTCTGTGATTCTATGACTTAAAATGTCATTGAGGTCTAATGCAAGTAGATGAAAAACATGGTATGAGAGAAAGGTAGCCATACAATTTGTTTCCTTTTCCCTTAATTAAATGAAAGTCATTCCCTTCCCTGTCAATGGGAAATAAGACCTAGGAGTCCACATAAGGAGGTCCAAAATGGCCAGGCTGCTCTAGGCTGTATCATCCACAGCCATGCCTGAGACATCTCATCCTAGTACAGCTTTTATGTCTTGAACACACTGAAGGAAGAAAGATCTGTTGAAATCAAGACACAAATATCTCATTTTGCCATGCCTGTACAGTGCCAGGCTGACCCCTCCATCAGGATAGTCTTGCACAATCAGCTGGTCGCAGGAGAGAGGCTTTCATCGGACAGAATGGGTAATATATGACAGGTTATATGCGTGGCATTCACTGCTTAATTGACAAGGGTATGCTAAGGTGTATTTCAGAAAGCTATGAAACATATGCACTCATGTGACCAGGCCTGTGCTGACTGCAGGCAGGCAGGGCTTTGTCTCTTTGATTGTGAAAGACACTCTGGATTAGACCTGAAAAGTGTCCTTCATAATTGTTACCTAACAATGGGATTCTTCTGTTTTTTAAGAGAATAGCAATATACTGATGTGTTTCAAGGCAAAAGTGCATGCAGCCCTTGGGATACAGAGAGTACATTCATTGGTTTCATTTTGCTAAATGCATTGCTTTAATGTTATTCTATAACACCTATTCATTCCTGGTAATGAGTATAGAAATGATCATGAAGATATATCTCTAAATTCCTACTGTACCTGTAAAATATTAATAATTTAAATGAGACCATGCAAACTATAAAATTACAGCATCATGCAGTCTCATTGCAATATGATTGGACTGCCTGTCTAAATGGTTCTTCATCAATCCAAATAAAGACAAAGCGTGGGTATAACTGTTGTCTCAAATCCAATAGCTTAGTTTTATTGCCGCCAGTAGCAGCTGTTTAAGTGCCCCTTCCTCTGCCACTCAGTGATGTGATATGTCTTTTCCATAAAGCAAGTCCATCAAACTAGCCAGGATTCTGCTCCAGCCCACCACAAGAGATCCTCTCACATTTAGAACTGTGCAAGTATATTTAGAGGGGCATATATGAGTAATGAAGGCACAACTGTTCCTCATTTTCCTTTAACTGAGTTAAAAGTCAGAAGGAAAAAAGAAAAAACACCTCTCAAAATTTCCAGCAATTATGTTAATGAAGGAAAGACACAGGAGGATAAGAAACATCCTGAAGTATAAGAATACTTTGTAAGTTTCATAAAAATATTTAAGAATTATTGAACTCTGCGTGAAAAACTTCCTGCTCTAGCTAGTAATTAATTTCTAGGAATTTCCTCGCCTGGGCATCATTACTGATAAATGGTGAAAATATTTAAGAAAGAAATCAATTAGCCAATTAACTTACTTAAAACTTGAACTGAAAGACCAAAATGTAACTAAATCTATGTTACCAGGGCCTGGAATTCTACTCAGATATGAATGGTTTTAACAAGTGAGTTTTAATTGTAGGCAGGAACCAATTCTGTCCGATACCCTGAGTGTATAAGTGTCATAACTTCTAATGATTATAATTCTTGCTCCAATTTCAGCATATTTTTTGAAGTGAGAAACAGCAGCAATCTCATAAATGGGGAAAAAAAACCCACATATGGAAATTGAAGCTGAACAAAGTGCGGATAGAAGGCCCAAATTATTTTGTGATTTCCTGATCCAGTTTTCGAAATAGCGCTTATATAACCCATACGCTGGCAAAATTGCTTCCCCCCCGCCTCACTTTAAGTATACTTTTTGAGTATAAAATTCACATTTGCTTTGATTTAAAATCCACTTCACTATGGTGGCAGGGGATTTGTAAGCACGCATACTGTGGAAAGGTTTCTTTGTAATTTCTGAGCTTCCCTCATCCCTGAGTTGACGCAAAATGACAAACCGTTTCCTCTTTCTTTCCTCTCAGTGGCGTTGGAAAAGGTCCGCTCAGTATGAACACGCAGCAAGTGCACTCTAGAAAGAAGGAAAGAGCAAGGTAGTTATATGTTGCAATGCAGGCCTAGGCCTCCTCGGCCCATCTGCCAGGGAACACAGCTCTCTCCCAGTACTTCAGAATTTCAAGTTTTAAATATCTTGATGTCCTACCTAAGATAAATTTTAGATGTATCTTTGTGCATGTCACAAGTAGTTTAAAAAAAGGAAAACATTGTTTAAATGGAACAGGCTAGAATTCATGTATTCTCCTTAACAGCACAGCTTTAACCGTGCACCTCTTGATTGTGTGCGCTAATGAAAGATCTTTATAGTCTTATGTATTATTTCCCAGCTAACCTAATTTATGAGCAGGTTGCTAACTTACGGTGTGAATGCATATGAAATACAGGTAATACACTGCCAGGGTCATTCCCACAAAATAAATTTCTGCTTTGTTTTCTAAAATTAAGTTTATTAATATTCTATGAGAATAAAATGTTATTATTTTGCCTTCAGGAGATTTTCACAAACATTTTATGCCACAAGGAGAATAAATATACACATCCCCACTACAGCTACTGTGCGTATTTTATTTTAATCTTCTATTGGTTTTCATTTTTCAGCCTAGAGTTTTGCAACCTGGATGGCAATGTTTATGCTGATTGAGTTGTTAACCTAATTAACATATAATAAAGTAATAGCTAGGTTTATCTCTCCACTTCCACACTACTGCCCTGTAACAAGTGCTGTTTATAAGTAAGCATTCATGCTGAAAAATTAATTCTGTGAACACAAGTCATTTCAGGCACAAAAGAAACTAATGCAGAAAGATTGATGAAAACCAAACCACGAAAGATTTTGGTGTGAATCAGAACTTTCACCCTGATAGCTTTTGTCATTGTTGTTTAGACAATTCCAAAACTGAACCTGATGAAAATTCAGAAAAGTGAAATTTATAGAAATTTCTATAAACACTTTTACTCTGCTTCAGAAAATGGCTACATTCAGAGTTTAGATTTGCAACTGAGAAAAATTCTCATAAATCCAATTTTGAGGTCTCCAGTGGTTACCACAGTATCCCACATGTGCATCCTATTCGTCAGACTGCTTTAACACAAGGATTAGGAAATTTCAGCATAGCTGGCACAAAAATAATTGATAGTTACCATCATTTGCTAAATAAATGTACTGAACTAGGAGATTTACCATATGCTAATGTAAATATTTTTAGCCCTTTCTAGGCAAATCTAGGACTTTCACCCTGAAATTTAGTCAGCCATTTAAAGAAAACATCTTACTCTATTAGTTGTTTTATTGGGAGGGGGGATGCTAGGTACTTTTTATAATCATGACATGATTTTGTGAAGTGTGTCTTTCCCAGTACTATTCATTGAGTAAGTTCTCCAAATAATTTGGCAAATTTATTTGGAGTACCTCATTGCAAATATTACAATACACTTCATTGTAAATGTCAGTTTCACCAAGTTTGTTTCCTTATTTTCTGGTCTGATTGTATACCTTTGATGACATACTAAATTTTTTTCAGTTCCATTGTTGGTTAACTTTTAAAGAAAATTAGTTTTCTGAGTCTAAGCACTTGGGTTGCACAATTTCTTTCTTGCAAATATTTTTGGAAACTTTAAAAGAAAATACAGTTTATATGAATATACTTTTCAGGAGGTTAATGTTCTGGAAAATAAAACTGCCAAAAGTTAGGAGTGAGGTTTGGGTTTGTCTTATAAAGGCAATAACATGTTAACTATTATTTTTTTAAAATTGTCTAGATTGCAGCATCCTCATTAAATGGAACTAAAATACTTTCAGACTTGACTGGAAATGGTGCTTGAATGTGTTCACTTGCATTGTGTCTGATTTTTATCATGCATTCCACAAAATCTGCTATCCTGTATCAACTATTGTACAACATGGGGACAACCTCAAACTTACTTCTACACACCTTCTATTTGTTAAGAGCTTCATGTTGTTTCAAAGATGGAATTAGTATTAAGCTATTTTATGAAAGGCTACATGGGAAAATCTATATCATAGATACAAATCTGTGTTTTAAAAAGTGAATTTCAAACGCGCTGTTGCTATGATTCTTTGTTAACATCCTTGAAATATGTTGTTTTCCCAACAATTATGTCTTCTGCCCAGGGTTATTTTATTTATGGATTATTTGTGAGCTTTTATTTTAGACATGTCCTAGATCTCAGCAAGAGTAGATGTTGGAGGGACTGTAGGAAAATCATTCGAAACATGCCCGTATTGATTTTTCATGTTTTTGTCCACTTGATAAAGGAAATTCACAAAAGCTTTAGGAAGCAAAGAGGTGCTTACATGTAGTATGGTGATCAGAATAGTTGAAATCACAAGAATTAAAGCAATTCCCTGAGTCAAGGGAATATTTTATTAGAATAACACAATAAATTCTAGCAGTTGTCTCTAATGAGTTTCTAAATAAGCTTTAATATCCTCTTTAATACAATATAGGTTGTTTTGATAGCCAGATTCATGGCATCATTTGGATTACCAACTACCCATTTCCCCTAAATTAGGAGGAGGTAGGAAATGAGTTATTAATAGACTGTATGGAGTAGAAAAAGTATCTTTGTGAACTTTTTAGCATTTTTATTTCATTCACAACATTAAATTGTCCCATAAAGCAATTGTGTCTCTCCCATTGCAACAGTCCTTTCTAAAGAAAATTTGTAATGTGCAAATGGGCTCTGTCCTAGTTTTGTACGAGGAGCAGATGTAAACTATGTTTGAGATAGCTTAAAATATTTCTATTGTTTTTAAATGAAAATATTGCACATTTCTAGCAGCGGAGTCCAACAAGACAACTCCAGAGAACTACTTATCAACCATTAAAATGCAAATTGGTGAAAGAAAAAGTGTATTATGAAACCTTTAGAGAGGCCAAGTGAATTTGGCTCGGGTTTAAAGCATATTTACTTGACTTTAACACACAAACGCCAGTTCTCAGTGTGGAAAATTAAAAGCAAGTTCTTTAACCAGTCATTTAAAAAGAAGTATTGTCCACATGACCTTCTACTACTAAAAATGTGTTGGATCTTATTGCCTGTTGGGTTCCAAGTTTGAGAACAGCTCAGATTCTGGGAGCCAGGGAGGTGTCCTGTTCAGGATGGACATGCTTCCCTGATCTTTGACTATCTTTTTCCCAGGCATTTTAGATCCGTGTTTTCCTCTGGGATCCTCCCTGGCTTAACTGAGACTGTCTGATTCTGAGAAACATCTTTGGAAAAGGAAATATATATAAATGATAGTAAATCAACCTTCTCCACCAAAACATCTTTGTCTTTTTCTGAAGGCAGAATTCAGTGTGTCCATGAGATTTTTCAGTTTTGACTAAAGTGTTTATCAGAAATGTTATGCTGAAAGCTTTCACCCCAAATGCCATTTCAATTTTTTTTTCCAAATCCCTTCAGTAGTTTTGGCTACAGTCACACAGTATTATTTCAGCTGTACCCATAATTCTGTGTTTTTTCCACTGAGCCATGTCTGGTCCCCATTATTTATGGATTTCTTCAGAACCCTTGAAACCTGGACAGTAGAGCTGCTCTCTTCCACTGTTTTATTTTTTTTCAGGTTTGCTCCCATTAACATGTCATTGCAATACCATGTATCAGAATAATAGCAAGGATGGTCTTGTTAATTAAAATGGCATTTTGGATAACCTTAAGGTGATGACAGATGGATAAAAGCCAGGACATGTTGTGTAAAGGCTGACATGCTTTACTAGGCTTATCATGTTGGGCTTAGGCTTGGTGACAGAATATGCAGGCTGACCATGCTACTGTCTCCATTTTAAGTCTAGAATGCTTTATTCTTATCAGAAAATCTGTTGTGTCCTAGACTTAAAAATAAGATTTTGTAGCTACAGCATTTCCCTGGAAAAGGTATACTTCTGCATATTGAAATATAAGAGCTCCCTCATCTCTGCTGTTGAGAGACCAAGTGTTCAGTCTTAATTCTAGAGCAGAAGAGAGCAGAACAATCTCCTCCTCCTCACCAGGATTTCCTTTTCACTCTTCATTTTTCATTGTTTGTTTTGACCTTTATGTCATGCAGACTGAAACTGAATGCTTAGCCCTTCATTTTGGTATGATTATGCCATGCTCTGTGAGGTTTAAACTAGCTCATGCACTAAGAACAAGCAGGCAACCCAGCCCATTTGTAAATTTTGCAACCCCTGCAAGATGCCAGGCTGTGATGGTACCTCAATGGCAGAACTGAACTGGTTTCTTTGTAATAAATGAGAGTCCTTGGATGAGCAGCAGTCAGAACTTTAGCTGTAGTGGAGACCACACAATTTCACTTTCCATTTATTTTTAAAGATTTTAAAGTTTTTTTTCTGTATTGTTATAATTACAACCCAAATAACTGTTCAAAATAGGAAATTTTCTTTTCATGTGTTGTAATAAATCCTTTCAGCTGCTGCTCAATTGAAAGTAATGGAGCTCTTTAAAAAGAACATATATAAATGTATATATATATAAAATCTCATGATACCTTTGCTCAGTGCACAAAGGAGCTACAGAAACAAATTCGGTGAGATGCTGCAGTGACTAACAGTTCATGGAAAGGCTCTGTATTTTTTATGTCTATGAGAAAATGTCTGGTTCTGAATGAAGTCCAAAAACATGATGGGCAAGTTAATTTCTGAGAGGTTGCAGCTAGTAGCACGAGGTCACAGTCTTAAGTCAGTACTGACAGTTTACCCTCCTGTGGTGGACCCACTGTCATTTTGGTTTAGGACAACAAAATGACCCTTGATTTAGGTTTTGGCCAAGAGCTGGTCCACTTACTACACAGCTACTAACAGTGGCTCCTTTCTGGTAGTGATAGAGCTCCCAGCCCTGCACTTCTGTGGTCTCTGTGCCAGGGGGAAGGGGGAAAGGTAGAAGGTGTGAATATTTGCATTCTTTATCTGTTTTTGATTGGTTTTGGATTTTAAACCTTAATTCTTAAATAATATCTTATTTTAACATAAAAATCTTAGCTTTCAATATAATCAAATTTAGTCTGTAGAAAGAAGACCACCAGAAGTCTTTGTACAGAGTGAGCTGATGTGACAACACCCTGTCTTGATGGCTTTCCAGGGCAACTGTGAGGTGAGTGGAAGCACACTCTGTGGGATTTCTGGGGGCTTTCAGCTTTTTATCACCTCCAAAAATAAGAGAAAAAAGAAAATAAAGATTTTCTTTTTTATGTTTTGGTGAAAGATTATATTTTACCCTTGTTCTTTGAATGATTGTGAATGAATGGGTGTAGCAGCACTTACAACTCATTGACTTTGTGTTCAGGTGAATACCTAAATATATTGTTCCAAGAGGTAAATATTGACTTATGCCAACAGTAGTCAATAGCACCATTTTGCATGCTCAGTATTGTACTGCAACAGAAAGAAGTGGTAACAAGGACTGCAGAACCGCATGCATTCCTGACACAGCTCTGCTTTCAAGCCCTCATAATGACTTGGAGACAAATCATTCTTATAAATGTTGAGACACTGAGTAAGGGAATATGTTTTATCCTCCTTTCCCACTTTTGATTTGTCTTGAGTGGATTTGTTTGCTGTTTCCTGATCCTTTCTTGGCACTTAAATCCCAGAAGAATAATACTTCATATTCTCTAGTTACACTTTAAATGCTAGATAAGAATTGGGGATTTGCATTCATATTTGGAAGCTGAAGTTGTTTCCAGCTCTAGACATGCAATATTGAAGAATTCAGCAAGAATATTGTTATTAAAAGGAGAGGGCTTTTTCTAAAACTCCATAAATAATTAGTTCTTGAGCTGATACTTCATATTCATCGCATTTCATTATCACGCAACAACTTTTCATGCCCTGGCAATAGAACGGCTTTCATTACAATGGCACTATTATACAGTGGTAGCATTCCAAGAAATGAAATATTAGAAAAATATACATTTGCAAAGCGTCTTACAAAAAAATCTGTTAACACCCATGAAAAGGAGGAAATTCAAAGTTAAGACCAAGTTTGGGGATTTCTGAAATAATCATAGCTACAGGGAATCCACTGAATTGCTTTGGTAGTTCCAGCTGTTCCAAGTCTTTCTTGTGATTTACCCCATTTCTAATCCTGTCTGTTTAACTGTGCCCATTCACCTTTTTAGAAACAACTGTCTAACCAAAATAACTCCTGAAAACAAATATTAACTTTGATCAACTAGTATATGAGGTGAAATTCACATTTCCACTCTCCTTCTCTAAAATTTTCCAGGGAAAGTATTGGAAAAGTATTCCTTTGTAAGACAGGCTGCTCTTTCACTTGAGGATCCATGTGCATACACATTTAAATTAAGCCTTTTAATACAAAGCAGGTGAAAGTCAAACATAAAATAAGCAAATGACCAACTTAGAAAGCCTTCTAAGAGTCTTATGATAAAAATAATCTTAAAAATACTATTATTTATTTCTGTTCAATAACTGGGCACCCCTATAGGTTTGAATATATATAGGCATCTTCAGTTACTGTGTGGACCTGACCCTGGTTGCATTCTGTATTTGGAGCTCACTTTGCAGTAAATTGCATATGGAAAACACAGAGCACATAAAAATTTGGGTCCAAAAAAAATTGTGGCATTAAATAGTAACAGTCAGAAACCTGCTTCATTACATTTGATATTTTGTCTTCCATACCTGATCACCCTGTTAATCACTGGTCAGTTATCAGTTCCACCTTTTATTTCACTATAAATACTTGTTATTTTCTGAATGATTGTAAAAAAGATATACTTTGCAAAAGTATTGCTCTTTAAAAAGTTGTTTATTTATCCAAATTGGGACATTGACTTTGGGAGAGAACTGACATGGATGAAAGGAAGTGTTTGCTTGTTATGGCTGTTGCTATTATCCTGTTATGGCACCTCAACCCTATGAATTTAAATCAGTGAGAAAACAAAACAACAGTAAAACCTAGTTTGGTCTTCCTTCCAACTTTAATTTTACTTTATGCATTGGCCATGTGATGGCTAAATCACCTTGCATTTATTTAAATGCTTTAGAGGTTTTCTCAGTCCTAGATTTTATTTTATTTTTAATACCAGGAGCTACAAGAAGAGTCACATCTCTAGTTTTTGACCTCTCTTAGCTGCAATAATATATACCACAGACCAATAAAGTGAGCTCATCAAAACTGTCTGTCTGACTCAAATTCCCTCATTAGCTTGTACAAGGAAGGTTATTGCTCGTTCTTTAACTTTTTAGCACTAATTTTCTGTTTGCCTGACTATTTCTCAACAACTAAGGAATGTTTGCAGTTGAAGTAACAGGAGAAAAGGAGAAACCTTCTGCTTTTTTACTGATACAGCCCATTTTTATGGACTGTATCAGTAAATATATGTATATTAACCTGCTTTGGCTGGGGGGTTCGACCCGATTCTCTCTCGAGTCTCGAGGTCCCTTCCAACCCCTAAGATTCTGTGATTCTATGGTATCTCATCATGCAAAACTTAGATATTTTTTTCATAAGATCTGAAAGTAAATACATTTTAAAGGGGCAGAAGAACAGCAGAGCCTTAGGCAGTGAGCAACATAAACATCAGGTGAAAGACAAAAGCTTGGAAGAATTGATTATGCCACTTGGCTGCTCTCCTGAGGAAGATAAAAGAGGCCAGGACATGCTCTGCTACTCCCTGCATGTAGAAGTCAGGCTTGGAAGCGATACTCTGACATCTCTGCCATGCAGATAACTCCAGCAGGCAAGTCTGCTGATTTAACTATTCACATTTTGTATTTTTGTGCCCACTGATTGACAGCTACAGAACACATTCTACCAGCTTGATTTTTGTGTACTGGCTTTAATAAAAAAGGAAGTATTAGGATAGGAAAGGGATGAAATTGAAAAGATAAAGTGATTAAATACAAGATTAGGATTCCCAGGAAGACTATGTATTCTTCCAAAAGAACGCAAAGACTTGAGCTAAAGTGTCCATCTGTATGCACGCAGCCAAGGGCACTGGAGATTGTATGAACTTCTGCTGTTCAGAGCCTGTCGGGAAATGTAGCTGCAAAAGAACAGCACTTTACAGATCCTCAGTCTTTGAACGGCTGGGTCACAAACACGGTGTTACCTATTGTGCTGTAATACCTCCAAGCCAATATATCAAAGGACAGCATGCTGCTTACATTCAGTTCCCATTAAATATACTGTCAGTTAAAACTCACAACATTTCTTGGCACTGTGCTGGGTCAAACTGGAGGTACCATGTAATATTTTGTTGATACAAAGATCTAAATGGTAGTCATTATGTGGGAAAGGAAGAACCTGAACTCTGAGATGTGAAGTCTGCCCTCCAACAAGCAGGAAAGTAAAGAAGGAGATGCTGCTCCATTATGATTCCAGTAAGACAGACAGTAAGACCCTGTAAGTTATTATTTAAGATACTGGTTATTAGAGCTAACACTACATTCCATGGCATCACTGTTCCTCATGACTTCTGTCACTGTCTTCTTTACCCTATGTGGGCTCCCCAGATCCTCCTGGCTGAAGGAGGTGTCTGTACACCACTAAGTTTTTAATACGTAAAGGAACTTTGGTTAGTTCTCAGAGAATGAGTTCAACATTAAACTATTCAAAAGACCTCCAAGTTCTTTTCTCTGCCACCCAAGACAAGGAAAATAATATTATCAAATTATTTCAACATAGTTCACGTCACCAGTTTTCTTACAAAAATGAGGAAATTTACAGTTCTGCTATTCTCTCTTCTGAATACACTTGAGAGGTACACCCTACTTCTGCAAACATAGCATGTTACATCTGCAAGATATTCAGGCACGTGCAGCAAAACATAAATGTGCACAAAGTCCATTTCTTGCATTCAAAATGGAGTTTCAATTATGGTAAGGTAAATCCAGTGCTCCAAGGAGAAACAGAAAAGCTTATAAAATGGAAGTTATGATCTGTGCACAGGTAAGGAAATTACAAAATACACTGAGTTCAGAGCAAACTCATATGAAAAATTGCACTGAGGGGGAAAGATCGTATCAGCTAAGCTACCAATTAAAGATGTTAGTGGATGTAGAAGATGAAAAGTATGAAATGGCCATTATATAGAATAATTGCTGGGAGCCAAATGATGGGATGAAATAGAAAATGAAGAAGAGACTCAATAATAATAGAAAAAGGTGAAAAAATCTAAGATGGCTGCAACTGTGTGATTAGGAAAGAGAAGATTATTAGTAATAAAAAGCGTGGCTTTTAATTGAGAGGTAATTTACGATGAGTGAATTTGAATCTGTTGTTCTGAACTCAACATGACAACAACAGAGGTTGCCTTACTGGCTCTTTGTACACATTTGTAGTGTGGAATCTGACAGCCAAAAGACATAAAAACCAGCACACTGCCTAGCTGGGAACTGTGGCCACAGGCACTGGAGCATACTCCTCTGCATATCACCAGGCTTTGATATGTGTTCCTACAGGGAAGGGCTTTAATATTAAACTTTTTTCTTCATAGAAGACTCTCTCTGTCTTAGGAACATATTAAAGATAAAGGGTGTTGTAGGAAGGTGATTGGTGACCTTGCATTGAATTTAATCTATTAGAGCAGAATTATTTTAGCTGGCATTCATCTTACTGAGAGAATTATTTCTTGGCACTCACTAGTGTTGCAACTGAACACATAATGAACATTAATAGATTGTTTTCATCATCGTAAGCCTTATGTGAGCTGAGTAAGAATTAGCCCCATTTTGCAGGTGGTGAACTAAGCCCAATCCTTCAACATGATGAACATGTTCTACATAGTGCTGTATGCCCTCAAATCCCATTGGAATTGCAGAGTAGTGAATACCTAAGAGAAAGCTTTCAGACATCCATGCATTTTGTTTAGGCGATTTGCTGGAAGTTCTACATGTGTGGCGTTCCTTATTCTCAATTACACTGAAACCATATTACATTAACTGGGCAGGAATCCAGGGAACACAATCTGAACCCTGCAATACTAACTCAGTGTCTTAACCACAGGATCATTCTCTCCCTTTAAAGCAGACACCAAAAAAATCAGGATTTTCAGCAAAAATGGATGTTGGGATAATGGAATCAGTGCACTTCCCTGGCATGAAGGATGGTTTGTCAATAAGAGCAAATGGATAGAAGCAGGAGTGTCGTGTGGGGGTGTGTGTAAGGAAGCAATAGAAGAAAGGAGTGGCAAGCTTGAGGGGGTGTGGAGGTCAGTAATAGCAGGAAGTGAGGAGAGACAAAAGGTTTAGTAGCAGTAGTAGTGCATGCAAAGGAGGCCATTATGGGAGTGAGAGATGAGTGAACATATTGCACATGAACAAATCTTCAGTACTTGGTATGTTATGTGTATCCAGACACAGGCAAATCTCTCGAAAAAGAAATCATATGTACCCTAGAACATCACAATAGCTATAAATACCAAATGGTGGTTGGGTTTTATGTTTATTGCTAATTGTCCTTTTTGACTTGTGTATTATTTCCTTACCTTGTTACATTTATTGATTATTTAATCATTAAATGTTGATATCCACTACTACAATAAGAATTGTGGTTTGGGGTTTTCTTTTTATTTTATTTATTGCTATCATTCATAGAATTTCCCTTCTGATTCTCCTAAATCCTATGCAATAGCTTCTAGAAAATTTCTTGAGACAATGAATTTTAAAAGCATTTCAAAGACTTAGGAATTAACACACTAAAATCAAAGGGCATTAGGCAGAGGATTTGATCTTGCAGCTTTTTCGACCACTTCTTCCACTCCTTGTGATCCCCTCTGCCTTTTCTGATGGTAACTACTGCCCAACAAGCAAACCACAATTTTTCTAAGAGGGAACACATGTTCTCCTCCCTTAAACCAGCTTATTATCCAGTGTGGCTTATATATTCATTTGTATTAGATGCTGTTTGGGAGAATTCCTTCCAGCCTCCTGGATCCATCCCTTCAAAGTTACATTCCTCTGTAGGAAAGAAAGGTGATCTATATAGACAAAGGCATAGACACATGCCCACTGATGAAAGAAAGGCAAGTTTTCTTGAGAAAGATCATATGTTTCAGCAGAGCAGCTCATGCTGCTACTCTCAGGTCCATAAAGCCCTTCATTAAGTATGTGAAGTTCTAAATAATTTTTGAAAAATTACTATAGTATTGCTAAAATTGCAAAGCCCAGTGGAAGAAGGCACAGGAATGGGCTGACCTATTTACTTCTGTAAAATTTCCCAAATTGAAATTATCTACTGTATCTCTGGTTGAATATACCACTGGTGCCTAATACTTTCACCTGGTGTGTCAGACACAGTGATCAGAGACTTTCACGGTCCAGTATCCTCTGTTCAAAGATAGAGTTTTTAAAATGTTCCTCACAGATTTGCTGTATCAGATTTTCTGGCAAAA
Source organism: Gallinula chloropus (assembly GCF_964237585.1). Taxonomy (NCBI): domain Eukaryota; kingdom Metazoa; phylum Chordata; class Aves; order Gruiformes; family Rallidae; genus Gallinula; species Gallinula chloropus. Next base: position 68,261,321 of record NC_140088.1, on the reverse strand, counting down.
GGACCTTCAGTGGGATTTGTGGTCTGTTCAAGCAAATGTCAAGAGCTGTTACTCACCTTCTGCTCACATTCCCCTCTCTAAAAGGGAGAACCAACTTCCTAAACTTCTCTGGGCTGACCACAGGAGATGTGATAAAGAGCCAACAGTCTTAACAGTGGGGGAGGGGAAAAAAAGGTGAGCTGATAGACATAGATCACACACTGGGCTGAATAGGACCTGAGCTGTCATCCAGTCTATTAGAGCTGCGGTCACTCATCATAACTTTTACCTCACATTGGTCACTGGCTGCTTATTTCCAATGAGAGAAATACAGTTTGTCAAAATACCAGCTTTTTCTGTTAAAATTGCCTGTTGGATATTTTGCATGTCACCTCTGGAGGGACGGGTCACTTTCTGAGTGTGTTGCAAATTCCCCTCCAAAGTGCTATGCCTTGTGTAATAGCTTCAACCTCTTTATTATTTTTGTACAGTAAAAAAATAGTAAAACATCTTTTAAATAATCCCACTCAAGGTTTAAGCTCAGTGCTGCAGAAAGCTGTCATGGTGATTTTGATTTCAGAGGCTGAGAAAGGGGAAAAATGATGAAAATTGCTCTGACCTTTATTCCCAGTATAATGGGAGTGGATCACTTCTGCGGTTACTGTATAGAGAGCTTTGATGTTTTAGGATAAAACCATAGGATATTATTCACTGTTCACGTTTGAGAAACCACACACACAGCATAAATGTAACTTGGGTTTAAAGAAAAATGTGTGCACACACACAAGCATGCACACAGACCAGCTCAGGTACTACAGAGAGTACTGATATGCAGTAAAGTGGAAAAATTTGATCTCTCACCTGTACATCTTCCCCTGCGTGTTCCGTTTTATTCCCTGTGTCCTTTGAGTTGTCTGTTATTCTAACATAGTGCCAAGTATCACAATACTATAAAAGTATTTCAGTGCCTTACCCAAAGGAGAGCACAAGGGCACGCAAGTGGGGGTATAAATCTGGACACACTCAAGACTAAGTGGTGCAAGAACAGTAAGGCTTCTGGCAAGTTAGTTTGACTCTCACAAAATAATTTTTAGTGACTAAGATGCTTTTTAGGGACTGTATTAGCCAAGACTGTGATGAAGTGGCAAGAAGACAAAGCTGTGAAGGAGGCTGTATGTGACCAGCTATAGGAATTATAAGTGAGATTGGCAAGGCAATCATATCATGCATATGAAAATCTATGAGCACAGAATACCAGAAAGGAAAGGGCAAAAAAAGGCACAGCATTTTCTCAAAGAAATTATATCAATTACTGTTACAACCTACACAATGTCAGGTGCAAAAACAATGAATGAAACAGTATGATTAAGGTCATCTACAGCCTATAGTCCTGCGTACATCCATATGGTAAATGATGTTTATTTGCTATTAACAGCATACTGTAGTGCTAGTGTCGACAGATTATTGAGCACATTCCTGCTAAAACTGGTTGAATCCTTAGAAAACTTAATGAAATCCATAGTTCTCCTCCATACAACATTATTTCAATTGGATTTGATTATTAGCTGGTGCTAATTGGCACAAGGTCAAATATTCAACCCACTTCTGTTATCATTTTAATCTTTAAGAGCCTAAGGACATTACTAGTCATTACTTAATTGGAATTTCCCTTCAAGCAAATTTCATGAAATACCAGCTGGGAGGAACTAACAACTTGCCAGAAATTTGTGGTATGCCATGCATCCTCCTTGTATTTGACTGTGTACATTTTGTTAGTAATTTTTTGTGTTGTGACTGTGTCACACTTCCAAGGACCAGAATTTTAATCTTGAAGCATTCCATAGTCTTCCTCCACTAATTTTAAGAACGAGTCATGAGTCACTCTGAAATTCATTAAATATAAAACAAGAATAGGTAAAAATTACTACATATGTTCCAAACACAGTATTGCCAGCAGCTCACATGCAAAATACATTGATTCTCTTCTCTTATCCCATGCTATGAAGGTTGTCTACTTACCACATGAAACAAGAAATAGGTAGGATGTTATGAATTGAAAGGAGATTCATAGGCAAAAAAGACAGGAATGAAGATGAAGTGTATTTCTCATCTTCCCCGTGTCACAATCTCTGGCATGTTTCTTAATGGCAGTATGAATTGATCTTGGAATTTATTATTTCCAATACTGTTTTACTTGGTGATCAGAGAGAAATAGCTTTTTCCACTAAAAATATATTATTTTCAGTGGCTGAATGAACATTTCTGAATACAAAACTGAGCCAGTTAAGTAGATCTGACAATATTATTTAAGAAACTAATTATGTTTAAGATATCCTACCGACTAAACTAAACTAGTGGCAGATCTTCAAACTAGGGAGAAATGTTTTCCTTGCATATTTAATGCTGTACTGGATTTGACTTTGAACAGTAGCAGAAGCAAACCATTTAGCTGATCAGTTTCATGGGAAAGCAAACCAACCTGAGAACAAAGATCCAAAAAATGAAGAACTTGCATGCTTTGCTACTGTTATTGATGGACTTCATAAGTTCAGTTAGTTAAACAGATCAATGAAGGAAGTCACAGCATCTGCTGAGAAGGTCTGAAGAGTTTAAATAAACACCCTGTGAAAAGCCTCTCTAACTTACACTTCTTTTCCTAACCATTATGTAAGGAAAATATCTCCAAGCCTTGTTTGTTATGAAGCCCTCAGATAAAAGCAGCCCTGGAAAGTCAAATGTTTCTTTCTCTAGCAAGGGTAACACCTCCATAGCTGCTGAAGCGAGGCACTGTACTTGTACAAACTCACATTCTTTACTTCTTGATAAATGTACCACAATGTGTTTTTAAGTATGGTGGTTGGCACAAGAGTAATGTGTGGATCCCTCTTTTCGTCCCTCTCCAGTGGTACTCTTTGTACTAATGCAAAGGAGGAGTGTAAATCATGTTTTGTCAGGAACCCTGGCTAGAGATGTAACACTGAAGTCCAGGGTTTTGTGGCTCACAACTATTTTTTGCAGACTTTGATCACTAGAATGTTTCACTTTGTTCTGTACACCAGATTACCTGAGGACAGTTCTTACGCTGTTGTCCAAGTAGTATCAGGACTTAATAAAGAATATTTTTTAATAAGAAGAGCCAAATTGTTTACACCACAGGCCTATGTAATAGTGTGTCTTGGCTATGCTAATAGTGCTCCCAGCCTGCCTCCGTTTCTTGTGCTTGTTCTTCCCTTTCCCCTTCCATGAAAGGTTCCAGTCTCTTCACTTACACTATCAGAACAGCTAATCCATTACAACTTTTCATTTTTTATTAATTGTTAATAGTTTCTTTAATGTTTCTGGTTAATTGCGTGATCGCACAAATGGTTGAATCACCAGGACTGGGGAATGGCACTGTGTGACAGCAAGGGCCAGGAATAAGGACCACAGAGCATAGCAGAGGCAGGAATCTCAAACTACCCAGATGGATGACCTCCTCTGATTCCTAGTGTTAACCTTCTCTAAGATCAGTACTCATTTTCTTTTTTGAGAAACAAGCATCATTTATGTAAAAATACAACTGATCCTAACCCAAACTCAGTCGTAAGGAGGAAGAAGCAACAGAACGATAGCTTAGGAATTTAAGCTCCTAAGGTTACAACTGTCCACACTTTAGTTAAAGACTGGTCTTATATAATCAGCACTCATCTTTTAGACTTGCATCTAAGTTAGAGAATACTCTTAAATATTAAGTTGTTAGCTCATAACGTGTAACACAGAACAGAACTGCAGAATCACTGTGGGCAGATAGCAAGGAAAGAGGGGCACAACTGAACTGCCAATAATGGCACCTCTCTCTACCTGATGGCTGCTACATGCTAGGAATGAAGAGATTTTACTGTTCCACTTCATGCTTGCAAATAATTTTGTCTAATAATGTTCTGATGAAATTATTGAGTACAATGTGTCCTGAAAGGACATGTCTTAGCTTGGCTGAAATCTACCTCTGAGTAATGCTGTGGAAAAAATTAAAAGAAAATGGGAGAGAAAAGCTCTTTTTCCACCCTCTTTGTTCTGCATTTGTATGAGAATGAAGTAGGCTGCACTGCAGAAGAGTAGTTTTGTCACAGAAGACATCTTAGCTGATAAAAAGAAATAACCTTGTCACCTTCTGTATCCTTTGCTGAAGTTAACATTATGTCATTATGCTTCTGGTATTTTACAGTGAGACACTGAGTCAAAATAACATTTCTTTTGTCTTTTTATTTTTTGTCCTCATCTTCAGAGCCTTGAACTCTAGGCATAATGTGGGCCTTGAATTCAACATCTGCTCTCTTGGGATTTTAGACATTTGCACCTTTACTAGGGACCTCAGCACAGGAGTGTAATCCTCTTCTTGCTAACATTGGTGTAAAAGAGAGATCATTACAATGCAGTCAGTGGAATTACTCTGGTGGAAAATGGGGGTAAATGGGGCTCTGGATTGTCCACAGATTTTCAGACAATTGGAAGAGATGTTGCAGTATGTCCTCCAATTACTATTAACAAAAGTGCTCTTCCCCACATAGCCATTTTTCTCAAAGTGACAATTTCTTTTGAGCTCTGCTTCCCATTAAGACTTTTCCTGAATGAGGGCAAATGAGAGTGATGCTCACTTTCATCAGCCAAGCAGTATTGGAGGACTGGCCTTGCTATTACTATGCACTCACAAGCAGCTCAGAAGCAATTGCAACACACTTGGTTGTCTAATTTGAAACTTTGAAAAAAGAAAGAAAAGGTTTTTTAAAGCTCAGCTCAGTAAGAGAATAGCCTGTGTAGCAGCATTTAAAACTTTCAAGTGCTTTTTAGAACAAAACTGTTGAGAAGAATTTTTTCTTTTCTTCTGTTTCCCAGCATCCAGGATATGGTGTGTGTCTCCTGCAATAATTCATGGTAACAGGAGAGATCTGCAGAAGTAAGGTAAGAATTGCGAGAAAGCAGTTTGACTTGATAGTTATTAACATGCCCAGATTTACAACCAAAAGCAGACCCGGTCTTGGTAGGTGGGTGAAGGAGAATGTTCATATATTTAAACATTGAGCTGCACTATAAAACAAGCTGTGAACAGCAATCCCAGTCTGTCTGACAAATTAAACAATAAAGTCCTGCACTGAGGCCTCTTGGTGAAGTAATGAGTGAAATCCAATGGCTTCTGTCCTTTCTGAGGCTGGAAGAAGTGTTCCTCACAGCCCCTGAGCCCAGATCTGTCACGGGCATTCAGAGCCAACCCAGTGGTCAGGGTCCCAGCAGTCTGTTTAAACTAAAACAATTTTTATCTTTGCGATATCAAATTTATATCCATTTAGACTCCCTTATATATGCTTAGATTAAGAGTGACAGAATCTAATTTAGACAGTTTTATTAATCATTTCTGAATATAACTCTGTTTTCTAAGGGAAATCAAATTAAGATGTCCGGTTCATATTTATGAGGGTTTTCCCTCTACCTCAGAAATCTATCCTCTGGCTTATTGGTCCTAAACAGCTTCTCAGAAGCATGTAGGCCAAGAAGCTGTTTATGCTGGGATGCACACAGCCCTCTTTACTTACATTTTTGTGTCAGCATATAAGCAGCTGCCAGCTGAGGAGTACTCAGCACCATCTCTCTTGGGCTGGAGCAAAGTGTTTGTGTGCTCTGTACCTTGCCCAGCAAATCCATGTCCACTGGGGAGATAATATGCACATAATGGAAAACTTTAAAAGTTATTGAAAAGTCTATGTAGTATCAAATTCAATGCATTTCTTGGTACAGTTATTCCAGTATTTTCTTCTGTTTATAGGCCAGTTATTCCTTATCTGGTCTTATCAGAATTCATGAGCAGTACCGGGAAAGAATGATGATGAGCAAATTCTAGTTCAGTTTTAGTGTTAATATGAAGATGTGCTACTAAAATAAAACAGTTACTATAAATCTATAGGAATTTTTCAGTAGAGAAGGGCTGTGTCACAAGGACTGAGACTGAAGCATTCTGATTTTATGTGGCTTTTGTTTACTTTAGCGATCTTGCTGAACTTATGACTTGGGTAAATAAAAGTCATATATGTGAGAAGACTTTTGCTGTTTTCCATCCTTGTGGCTTAAATTCTCTTTGGTAAAAACTGCTGGAAATTTGGAGTAACTTTCTGTGTCTACAGAGCTTAAAGCTTTTTCATCAGGAAATCTCACAATGCTATACACGCCCCACAAGTAATGGGTTTGATTTTAAAGCAAAAAGGGATAGTTTACTCAGGTCATACAGTTGCAGATGGGAGAAATGAAATCCTCATGTGAAGCTCTGTCCATTTGTACTTTTTCCTCTTATTCACTTTAATAAGTTTACTGTAAGTATTGTACATATATGTGGCATACATTGTATATGTGCTTTTGGGGATCCTATTAAGCTTAATCAGTCGTTCCTCACTGAAGGGTTTTAACTGCATTTTTGCAATGGGAACAGTTTTGCTGAGGCGGTGCTTTGAGATCTTTTCCATGAATCTGTACTGTGGTCTCTGAAGATCGTGTCAGTTAAATTTGGACCTATTGCCATAGCAGTTTCTTTATTTTTAGTTCACGCAACTGTTAAACACAAGTGATATAAGATGATGTACTTGAACTAACCTAAAGTCTTCCCTAACCAGTTGCTATTTACTGTAAAAAAAAAAAGCTTTCCCAGTAGAACAGGAACATATAATTAAAAACTCCTGAACTCCAGCTTTAGCATACTATGAACTATCTGATTGTGCAGACAGTTTCCTTAGAAGTATCTACAATGATTTACTTCCCATTGAAAAAGGAATTGTGCATGAAATAAACCTTACTTTACAATATTACTCTCAACCAAGAATTTAATTGAATCTTCCTTCCAGGGCAAATCTAATCTATGATCCTTAGAGATGCAGATTGCAATTCTTGCTTCTGAAGTGCACCCCCCTGTGTTTTGGGGTTTTTTATTAGTTCAGTGAAGAAGAATTGAAACCAGAGGATCTGAGTCTTTAGATGTGGTTCACATATGCTCTGAATTGGAAGAAAGACCATGACAGCAACTCATGTCATTGTAGTACTCCCAAAAGCTGGAGCTTCCACCACGCTGCCCTTCAGCACTGGAGTTCTTGCCTAGACCTTCTCCAGTCTCAAACATAGGCTGATCGCTGCTGATAATTCAGGGTCAAATTCAGAAGCATCAAACTGGGTGCTGGAAGAATTAACTCGGAATGAAAGAAAATTAAGCGTTTCCCCAGAGATCACCTCTGTCTCCTTGCTGAAATAGCTGTTACAGGCATCATATGGCTAGATATTTGTAGGACCATCATTGGTTGCTTCCATAGACCCAGCGTCTCTTTATATAATAATTTCATAGGAATCAGGGTTCTGCATTGTGCAGAAGCTGTGCAGCCGTGTCATGTTCCTCATTATCTCTTGGGAATTTTTGCTGCTACCAAGGCAGAACATGGGAGACTAAAAGGAAAATTAATGTGTCCTCAGAAGACACCATTACTAAAATACTTCCCTATGTGGAAACTGTGGCATGAAAATGTACCAATGAGTTCAGTGCTTAGTGGGGCTATTTCTGGATTGTTTACACTCACCTCTTGCTCAGAGTTGTGCATAGTGTAAGCAACTAGGTTTGAAGGTTTGCTTAAGATAGTAGTGCAGTGTTGAGCAGCGGAAGCATTTTCCTTTAAATATGGCTATACTCCAAAAGAAAGGAGTTCTGAGTAGCTCATTTGTATAATAAAACCAGTTGGTGATATGCTTTGGGAGCTGTTTTGATCCAAGATGTTATAAGTGGAGGAACATTACCACTGGAAAGTGCTTTTAATGGCAAATGGTCTGTATGAAGTATCAATGATATTGTAAGGGAAGAGTAAAAATCAGCTTCAAAAACCTATCAGAGTAACTCATAGAGCTATAGCAAAGATTTACTTGCAGTAGTGTCATGGGGTTCTGTTTGTGTCCTGAGCTATACTACAAAGCATGATGCTGCCAAGACTGAACTGAGAATGAGATAGTATAATATATTATATAAATTATACCATGAGTATAATAATAGCTCATTATAAAAATAATAATTTATAAAATAGATAATTACTTAATTTTTACCTTCACAGTGAACAAGAACAGTATGAGAAAAACAGTAGTAATGCTAAGACTTGTTCATTCTCTGAGCAAGAACCAGGTCTCCCAATGTTTAGGTTTTCTAGATCAACCAGAAAAAAAAAACAAAACCCAAAAACCAAACCAAAGCAAAACCCAAAACAACTCACAACCAAAAAACCAAAAAGCCCACACAACAACTCCCCCCCCAAAAAACCCCACCAAACAAACAGAATGTTAAAACCACAGCCAGTGAACTTTGAACAGGCCTGCAAACAAAAGGCAAAAGGGGACTGTAACGTTCATGTATTAGAATATGGGTTGCGGTAGTAACGTGAAATCTTTGATATGCTAGGAATCAGAGACTAGAAAGATACTGTTTTACAGTCAGGATATGTGTTGTTGGTACTGTAAAAGTCTATTCTCCTGCTAGTAAAACTTCTGATTAAAATCTTCCATTTTCTAGTACTATTGATTAACACTGGTTCATCCTGCAGACTGTTTCTGCTTTTATTTTATGTCTGATAATACCACTGTGATGAATTGTGTTGTGTAGTTCTAAAAATAATAACAGCCCTCGAACAAACATAATCATTTGTGGAACTAGAGAACGATGGTAATGGCAGGTATGACAGGAGAAGAATTTTGTTCTGAGAAGTTAATTGTGGGGATTTACAAAATAGTATGTGTGATCTGAGACAGAAAATACAATGAGATGAGATTTTTATCTCAAAATTACATCCAGGCTATTTTTATAATTATTTTTTAATGAAAGCTTATTGGCACATGATTTTATTTTTTCCATTTGGGAAGGAGGACAAAATGGACAGGAAATTACCTAACTAAAGTAGTCTTTACATTCCTGCTAAATGGTTCACAGAGCAGCCAGTATTAAGTGTCTGTATCAAGTAGAGAACTCTGGTAGTTGATTTAAAGATTGCTTCTGGAAAGTACTGTTTCCAATCTATCACTTGGACCCGTGGCAAAATAAAAATTTTCTACATCCTCTCTTTAGAAGCAACATGAACACTATTTACACTTCACTTTCTGACCTCAAAATACAAATTGCACTGTACAGACAATATGACATCATCCCTGCCTTCTCTTAGCTTTTGCAGAACCTGTGTTCCAGGGCAGGCAGCCAAACACTCAGTCCTGTATCTGTAGGTAGGCACAGTGTCTTGCATTTCGGTCTGTTGGAAGCAAACTGAATCCTGGCATGTAAGTAGGAAGTCAGTATGTAAAAGTGATGCTGCGGGATGTTTCACATCTCTTGAGGACAGTGTCACTAGTTTCATGAGCTATTTGGAGTAAAACTTGTTTACTCTCAACACATGTGTCTATGTAAGCTAAACTGAATATATCCTCTACTGCAAACACCAGACCAAATACGAGTGTTTTCCACTCCATAGTGAACAGGGAAAGGGAGAGTTATATACTTACATTTCTTTTGTTATGCATATTATTTGATGTTTGAAATTACTGTGTGTCCAAGTTTTTGAAAACTCTAGTAAGCATAGGTTCTGTGTGGAGCTATTTTAATATTCAAAATGTCAAACATTCTCCCCAAATTTAAAAATGAAAAAAACCTACCTTGACATTTGAGGCCTCATTTTTTTCCCAAGATATATGCATTTATATACAAATAAGTACTGAGTTATATTAATATTCTGTCTGAATCTGGTATCATACACATGTAGCTGCATCTGAAATAGCCAGTTTCCGGGCCATTGAGCTATTTTGCAGGTGCTTCTCTGTTGCTGCTTGTATGCAAATCTTGCTTACAAGCACTACTGTGCAAATCTTGCATACTCAATTACTGCATTGTTTGTATTTTCAATTAGAAAGTAGCAACCTCTACCTAAATGGTAATGTCAACCACTCAGGTGATGCCTAGGTAACGAAATAACTACTCAGTGTTCCTGTTATGATGGCATCCATTTTAACAGAAGTTATAAATCATGAAGCAAGCACTTAGCAAGACTACAGGCAAAACCTACACCCTTATGTATTTCTTTAATTAAATATTCTTGAACCAAATTGGCTGAAACAAGGAATTTTGAAAGATGGAGAGGAGGCTAAAGAAAATGTAAAGGGCAGCGACTCTGGATTTGGACTCATCTATCATATCTGGATTGACAATTTCAAATGTGAGACTATGTCTTTGCTTTAAGACTTGTCCTCCTTCATCAGTCTGCTGTCAAAGATCAGTGATTCATGATTGTTCTGAAACAGGGAAAATAACTTCTGGCAGCAATAACTGGGAAAGAAAAAGTTTTGGAGTTCATGGGATTTTAAAAATTCATCAGACTTTTACCAGATCCACCAAAACTTTAAGTACTAGAGGAAATCATCATGAATAATCTCCTCAGCGATGTTTGTCTCTGGCTGCTCTGCTCTAGCTGCCTGTTCACTTAGTGCATACAAAGATGCAAGATGCATATAAAGATGTATACGAATGCAAGAGGGAGGGACGTCAGAATGTGACAGTCATCTGCTGTAGAATTGCTTGATATATATGTGCATTAAATGCAGAAACTGCAGTCAAATTGTGCTATTTGCTAACTAGCTCTGCCAGTTACCCAAGGTGCAGTTATGTTGTCCAGCAGCAGTACATGGTACAAATTGTATCCTGTCATTTACATGACCTCAGAAAGTATTTAGAGAAGTCATGTCTTATATGGTAGAGAATCTGAAATGATTGGGTGGAGGAATCAGCTCTTCTGCAGTCGGTCCACAACAAGGAAACTCAGAGATGAAGAAACCATCTCAAATGGATCCCTGCTATTCTGCGGAGATCATCACTTGGTCCCCCTATTCAGCAGTAGTGATGCCTGGGAACCCTGATAGTCCTTGACATGAGAGAACGTATATGTTGTTGATATAGCATTGGATTGTGAAAACTTCATCATCAGGAAATAGGGCAGGGATATGGGAAAATAAACTAGGGGAAACTTCAAATTGTGCAAATAAGGAAGTTGTCTTCAGAAGGAAGTTTGCTCTTGGGTAGTGTTGAGGAGAAAAAGAGAATAAAAGGAGAAGGATATGCAAAGGAAGCACGTGTTATCCAAGGCACCAGAAGAAAAAAGTGAAGGAGCTCTGATGCCCTTACCAGTTCAAATAAGAAGGTTCAAGTCCTGGTCTACATTCCTGGATCATATCTCACTACACTTAAATATAGGATGCTGTTTACTTTGATAAATAATAATCAAAACAATAAAAAATTACTTTGGACTTGTAACTTGGAAAGAAAATAATGCACATTATATGAGTGTACAATGTGCATTATATGAGTGTACAAAAAGTCCTCAGATAAACATGAAAGCATAACCAAATTAGGTGCTCTGGATAAGGTTTTCAAGGACTGATGTGGTATTTAATTTTTTTAAATCTGCTAAGGTGAAATAATGGAAGTATATAAGTCTGAAAATCTTGTGGCACAATTGAGCAGAAAAGCTTGAGTTTTGTCAAGTATGATATGCCTGGGGGCTTTCATATTATTCAGATGATGTCAAATGTAGAGCAAACAGCATAAATGCTGAGCTGTGAGAAATATTGTGTGAATAAATATGTGCCTATCACACTTTAGGCATAAAATATTCATATATTTCAATGCTAATTCTTCCCAAACTGGACTGCTTCCTGAAAAAGTAGAGGATGTTTTTACAGAAAAGTCACTGGCTAAAATTTATACTTAATATGACTGGTACAAACAGTGGCTAGAAACACTAAATAAGCCTTTTTTTAAACTCTATCCTCTTTTAATTGTGAACCTTCATATTACAGGGTGATAATTACAGAAGCAAACTTTGCACAGGGGCAAACAGCATTTTTTCTGCATCATTGCCTAATCGTGTGGAACTGGTTGGGATTCAAGTCCAGACCCTGAATTCACTGATATCTCAGAAGCAGCTATGGATTAGCGTTTAATGAAGACCAGCTTTAATTGAAAAGGGATAATTTCAAATGTAACAACATGGTTTTGTGCCCATTTGAAGGGAAGAAGAGCTCTCAATTCCTTAAGTGCCCTTAGTGCTGGTGGGAAAAACACAGCATTTTCTAGCCCTCTGATCAGGCTTGGGAGCAATACTAAACAAAAAATTGTGTTTATATATACTATATTTACTGGATATTTTGGTCATTCACAGCCCTGTGATTTGAGAGAGACAGCTCACCTGTTTGTATGGCAAGTCTGAAGAGCAGAAGCAGTTTTAATCAATGCACAAGCATTGCTCAGCTGCTCTGTCACGCTCTGAGTAAGCCCATATGCAATGCAACGATCTGATTCTGTGCCTCTGTTCCTAGATCTGTACCTTTGGAATGATAATCTCTAGGGATAAATAATGGTCTTTAAACTTGTGGGGCACTGTGATAATGGAGTGATACAACAAAGATATCTGTAAAGAGATAGGTGCTCCAAACCAATCTCTTTCCAGGGAAAACAGCATGCACCCTACTGACATTGCAATTACCTATCACTGCCCAAGCCTGCCTTCGCTTGCTTTTATGCCTGCAGGATTCCTCTGCTGTGTTATTGGTATACTTACTTCGGCTAGTTCACTCTTCCATAGCATTCCCAAGCAGCAGGTTCCTGGGGCTTTACCCACCTTTTCAAGAAGACAGCAGTGAGCTTTTGTGAACTCCCTATTTGTTTCTCACTTGAACTTCATATTCCTTAAGCTCTACACAAACCTTGCCCCAGGATATTTTATTGGCAGTTGTGGGTTTTTTTCTCAGCCACCCTCCTTATTTTTCGTACTCCTCTTACAGCTGAATTTTCATTGTGTTTGTGCACAACTCACCACTTGTGTTTCCTGATGCATTTTTTACTACAGTTCCTGACATCTGAAGATGATTCCCTGTAGTCCATTCCCTGAAAATTCTCAATCTTCCTCCAATCTCAGCTGAAGATGTACCTTTTAGCGCATGCTTATATATCTTAATTTTCTCTTTACATTTTTTTATATATATAACCCATCAACTTTGTTGCTAATCTAAATAAAGCATTGAGGAATATATGGTATACTAAAAAGACCAAGTTACATAAAATACGGCTGAATTGCATTGGGCAGATTCTTCTTTTTCACATTAGTTGGAAAAGACGACAATAATTTTCCACAGAATTACACAGCTACACTCCGGAGTCAGTGAAAGAGGCTAGAATCCAGTATATTTCATGAGAAGCACCAGAGGCTGCTCACCTGTGCGGTGGGATGCTCTAGATTGAGAGATAAGTTGGTCCAGGATCAGGAAACTGTTACAATAAGAAACAGCCCAAGCAAGAGCTCCTGTGAAACAAATCTGGTGCGTAAATCCTTGTTGTCTTCAGTGAAACTTTTATAGCCCTTGATAAGCAACTTCCTTATTGGCACAAAGCATTAGTGTATGAATCTCACAGGCACAGGAGGAGTAGTCCATGCTCATCTTGCATCCTTGACCACCTTAGGTCTGTATACAACTCCAAAGCCGCAGGCCCAGCAGAGCTGCAGTAAGGCTTTAAAATCACTTTAAGGTACTTATATCAAATGAGTTTTCCATGCCCCTGCTTCAAGGCTGTCAGAAAACAGAGTAGGTATGCTGCCCCCAGAGGTTGTGTCACTGGTAAAGAAGTCAGGCATTGTTAATTACTGAAGTGCCTTACTGTGTCCTTTGGCTTAAGTAACCAAGGGACTGATCTAAAGAGACCACAGGAATCAGTGGGAATTTTCTTCCATTTACTTCAGCAGGCTTGGGGTCAGGCCTTTGTTGCAGTGTTCCAAAACCTGCTTAAATGCCCCTTGAGTTTCTGGTGGTCTCGTAAACTCTATCAATTGTTCCCAGATGCAGTGTGCAGAAAATAATTTTCCTTTTCTGTGAGATTTCAAATACAAACAGCAAGCAATATGAGAAGTCTGTGGGCAGCTGGTTTGACTTTTGTCCTAGAAACTCCAGACTGGCCATGCATAACCTTTCTTGAATAGAAAAAATAACAATAATTCAAATTGATTTGGATGTGAGTGCAGTCAAAAGGATTGAAACTGGCTGAAAAGACCCTGGCTTGGAAGGAACATCAAACACCACTGAGGAGGGAGATAAGAAGAACAGAGAATGGAAATTCAAACCAGAAAAGTAAAGTTAATACACCTTCATCCAAATTCTGTCTTCATTTGCACCTTATGTATTTCCTTTGTTCCTGATCTTCTCCTCTCTTGAAGGTTTTCAATAGGCCTGATAAGGCCATTGGCAAGGGTGTTGCTGTTTTGCAGTGCCATTGAGAAGTACACCAGCCTCAAAGATTGCGAGATGACTGCATGTGAGCTGGAAGAACATGCTCACATTTCTCACAGTCTTCAGGAAAAACAAATAAACGTTATATTTACATTTCTGTTCCTACATTAACCTTCTTTCTTGGGACATGACAGGAAGGGAATAATTTATCATTATACAGTCATACAGGGATCTGGCATTTCCTAGTTCAGTGAGGGATGTGATGTGTCTTAATGAACTTCCAAACAGCCTCAAAACAGTGATCCTGAAAACTGAAGAGAGAGAGTAGGCAGATTTGTTAGTGTGATGCTGGATGGGAGAGAATTTAAATTTAATATTAAGAGACTTGAAACTAAGTATCATTTAATATTGGAAGGGTTAGAAGGGAAGTGTTTCCCTTGAAATGTACTAAAAGACCTATTTTTTGAGATACCTTGGAAGCAGTGGAAGATGAGTATACTCCAAGAGGCAGTCCTTCCTTGGCAGGAATAAGAATCAGGTAGTCTTAAGGTCATACTTGTCTAAAATGGATCCTGCAATGATTGCAATGGAATGGGTCTAGTACAATGTTAACAGCTGAATTAATCACTTCACTGGAGGATCAGTACTTATTTGAAAGTGTTCACACAGTGGTATATATTTAGAAACCAACAACAGCCTAGTTTCAGCTGCTTGTCACACATGTAGGATGGGTGTTAGATAAAAGTGACATAGATTAAAAAATAAAAAGGAGAGTTTGAAGTATGAGCCACAGAGGCTCCTCCAATGAAAAGTCCAGGAGCCTGAAAAATTAGTTGAGATCTTGTCAAGGTCATTTATTCCAGGGGTTTAATGAAGCCTGGGTGCCAAACTTACTTCAAGGAAAAAAAAAAAAAAAAGGGAAAAAAGAAAAGAGCTAAGGAGCTAGCCTTCAATTTGCAGTTATAAATTTGAGATACTATATCTAGGACACATGGTTTAATATTTAGTACTACAAAATGTATCTGCTTGTGTATCTAGTTCATTTTAAAATAAACAATCTATAACCAAAATTGATTTATGTAACTAAATGAAGCAATTGCGATTAAACCAGAAAATATCTATAATCCGTGAAAATCCAGTGTGTAGAGAGGTAATTAGATAAGCCACCAGTTCAATATAGTTAGATATACCATACAAATGAGTGACCTGATTGTTCTGTTGTGCTGGTGTTAAGCAGATGTAAGACAGTTTAAATTTAGATGCAGTGGCTTGCTATGTGCTTTTTATTCAGATCGGGTTTTCTCTGACTTCCTTTGAGTACAGTGATACACATCTAATGTCATGGGGAGCAGCAACAATTTACTAATATTTGTTTGCTAGTTTAAACATTTGTTGGTTTGTTAGGATGGACATAAAGATAGAAAGAAAAAGGGAGGAAGGACTGAGAGACTATTTATTTTAGGAAGGTAATGCAGACATACAAACTAAAGGACAAATAGGTAAACACTTCATCCAAGTTGATTTTCACATCCATATACCCATCACAGTATGTGCCTGGTAAAATCAATACAATTTACCTTTTCTTTTGGTGGAAATAGATTCCTGTTTCTTTGCAAGCTATCATTCTGAAACTGTTTTGTCTCCTGTGTGCTATTTTTTTATCTCTCTGGTCTGTATTTGGGGGTTCATAATCTTCGCAGTTGAGTAGCATGGACTTCTATACTGTTCTCAGTCTTAAAAAGCTAATGCATCCCATTCTTCCCCTGAAAGCATAACCTCTAGGGCTTTTTTATGTTCTCAAGACTAGGAAGACTGCAAGGTAAAGCAAGCAACTAAATTAGCCATTTAAATTAATTGATAGATTCTATCTGCCAGGTCAAACTTGATTGTAGTGCCAATGGAAGAGGCAGGAAGGCTCAGCAGACCAACCCCACCATGGAGATGTACACCCAGGAAAGCATAGGGGATCGAGAGGGACCGACAGTGACTAGATAAAATCAGATGCCTTGGGAAAATACAATGGGAAATGTGGGGTTGGTTCAGATATGAATAGAAAGCCTTGTTGCTTTTGTTATTGCGATGCTGCTGTTGCTCGGTTTTACATATTCTTCACTCTTTATTTCTTTCCTTTTTATTATTATTATTTTTCCTGAGAAAAACAGATATATATCACATCCACATCTTGAAATGTGCTGCATTCACAAGCCTCTGAATGACAAAATACATGAAGAAATCTAACACAAAAGATGAATTGCAAGAAAATAGAATGATGCATAAAAACAGAAAACAGAAGAGTGTAGATTAAAATCCAAGAGGTGTTTATAGAACTGAGTCAACAAATCAGCTTGAACACATTCATACATTTATTTTAGGCCTATCTATAATTCAGTTTCTAGATTGTTTGCCTGAGTATGTAGGGACTGATTGCCCTCTTGCTTGTTTGTTTAAATCAGGAACATCTTCGGTGCATTTACTAATATAACAGTGACATAATGAAGAGATGAGTCAGTCACAGAAAAAAGTTATATAATAGTGTTTTAAAAGGGTGTGCTATAGTTTACTCTTAGAAAAAAAATGTTATAAGCTCTTACCAAGAGATTAACAAGTCACACTATATAATGGGAACCAATTCCTCAGTGCCCCAGTCTTGAGCTGTGCTGATGGAAGATCTTTTTGGGTATGTCAGTGACTGAAATGAGCACAAGGCATTACTCTCCCCCATGATGTTACTGACTGCAATTTATGTGGGCCCTGCACATGCCAGCTGGTTGTCATTTATGCAAGATGTGAGGCCCATTCCTGGACTCACCTGCAAGTCCTCTTTTGAACCCCCTTTTTCTGGCTTTCACATCCAACTCTGCTTTCATGTGGTCAAGAAGCAGCAGTGAAGCCACATGTTAGATTTGGTCTTCCAGAATTACTTATCAGTCTTTTTGGAGCAAGGGAGTAAATAGAGGAGAACAAATTTGGAACAAATACAGAGAACAGTTCATATTCAGTCCCCATGGTTAAACAAAGTTAACGTTGGAGAGTTTGAGGAAATTTGAGGAAATTTAGGAAATTGTGACTTGCATGTGGATAGTCCCACAAACAGGAAATGAGACTAAATCAATTTGATGAATTGTACCTTGCAAATGAGTCACAGGTATACTTTTGTAAGCATCAATTGCATTGAGAGCTATATGGAGGAGGGAAATAGAGGGACTGTTTCCTGGCATAGTGAGCATCCTGCCCCATCCAGGGCCATCTAATGGTAGTTCCCAGGCAGGTCCCACAATCTCCCACCTACTGTGGTGCTGATATCTTGTTGCTGGAAAATATATCCACAGTGACCAGGAAGCATCACTGTGAGAGCTCTAGTTCACACCAGTCCTCAGATCACCTTGCAGAGAGCAGTCAGAAAAAGAAGCTTCATTTCTTTGCTGGTGACCTATTTTGGTCTGTGAATTTTGGGCACTCCAGTGTGGAGGTACTCAGCCCTTTACGTACATACTTCATGGGATTGAACTATGAAGTATGTATGTAAATGCATACAATGGGGACTGACCTTTTCTCAGTGGGAGCTGACCTCTTTTCCCTAGTGATAAGTGATAGGACAAGAGGAAATGACCTCAAGTTATGCCAGGGGAGGTTTAGACTGGATATCACAAAAAACTTCTTCCCAGGGAGGGTTGTTAGGCATTGGAATGGGCTGCCCAGGTGGAGTCTCCATCCCTAGAGGTATTTAAAAGATGGTTAGATGTGGTGCTGAGGGACATGGTTTAGTGGTGGATGGCAGGTTAAGGTGATGGTTGGACTTGATGATCTAAAGGGTCCCTTCCAACCAAAACAATTGTATGATTCTATACATGTCAGTGGTGAATTTCAGCCTCATTAGCAACTGTTACATCTCCCTGTAAACTCACTTGGCTTATGTTGTATTTATCATGGTTTGTGTTGTATTTATCAGGGCATAGATACACAGGAGAAAACAAAGATTTGAGATTGTTAGCTGGGAAAGTGAAAATAAGATTGTTGTTTTTATACAGAATACAGCTATGAAATAAAAAGCAGACAAATGTACTGATCTTAGACCGGTGTCTCCTCTATCTATATATAAAAGAACCTGATATTTTCCAAGAGGTGTGATAAAGGTGGCAGCTGATGTAGACTGCTAGTCCGCCGTGCACACTTGCATGCAGTACGGATTTCCCTGTGGGCAAGTGCTATGTCCAGTTACTCTTTTGGGATGTAGAAATATAGGGTATCAAGAAGAATTTGATGCAAAATGATTTGACAACATTTCTTAGCTTTCCGAGTATATAGATATCAGATGTTTTTTAGATATCCATTAATAGATACAGAGGTAGACAAAGGTTGGGAGATAATACTATCGAGTCATTGGTGCTACCAGATGGGGCAATTCTGCCTTTATTTTTCTATATTTCTGGTGACCTGATCCCCCTTTCTCTCAGTTAAGCCTGAGAATATGGACATATTAAATGGCAAGGATATTCAGTCAGGAAAATAACCAATCTGTTACTAATAAAGCAAAAAGGAGTAGGAGAAACTTGTGGGGAGGACTTAAATGGGAGTATACTGATAAGGGTAAGTGCTTTTTGCTCAGCACAGGTAAGTATTGTGTGTGCATATTTGTGGGTGAGAGAGAAATGCTTTCAGAAACACACACATTTTTCAGTGCAGGTAGAATAACAGTTTTTACTCCTGAGAATACTCAGGTGACAGACAAAGTAGTGCTTAAAGAAACTTTCAGCTGAAGTGTTATTTCTACAGCCATTATCAGCTGCGCTCCCATGACTAAAATGCGTTCCTCCAGAGAGAAAGGAAAGCTAACAGAGCTTCTAGCCAATTCACAGGAAATCTGTTTTTTCTTCTTCAGAAAGGAGCAGAGGGAGTACTAGGTGAAAAAATTCACTTTGTTGAGACCAGATTTTCAGCACACAAACAGACGTGAAATGGACAATTATATAAGAAGTTAAAGCTCCAGTCACACAATGGGGAATCCCAAGGCCTCTTGTTTTTAATGGCATGGTGACATTTGAGACCAGATGAGCACTTGCTCTTTCAGAGTACAGCACACATGATGAGGTAGTAAAAGTTTTCGATTGCCAGAACTATAAATCACTTTGAGGAGTTCTAGTTTTCCAATCTTTCATGCTTAAAACGATACCACTTTATGCATATCAAAGACCAGAATATATTTCTGTTACGTGGTCTGTATTAGGATAGCATAGATTCATAATAGCCACACCACATTTATACCAGTTAATGGTATGACTAACTGAGATAAGACATTTCTATCATCTCTCAGAGAAACAGAGTTTATCAAACCCATTTTGCAGATGGAAAAGCAAAGACTCTCACATATCTTCTGTAGCAGTGTTTGAAAAATGCTGTTAATTTCCAGCGCCCATCCTGGCTCTGCTGTGTCCAGTCTGTAGGTACTCTTCTTCCTCGCTAAATACCACTATGGAGGCCAAAGGGCACAAGGTGCAATTCGTAGATAAAACAAGCACAGAATTTGATATCCCACAGCCAGAAGTCTCTTCCAGAGACCCCATTCTGAAGTCTTTTTACTTTCATCTGTCTCTCCTAAGAGCTGCGTAGATTTAAAAATATGTTTTGTGGTTATTTCTGTTTCCTTTTCAGGACAGCGTTATAACGTATGATGGAACTCTGGCAGCACAGACCTTTTCAGTGACATGCCACACAGAGACATTTTGAAATGCAGGATAAGTAAGGGTTAAAAATTGTTCAGTGGAACCAACTGGTCTCTCTAATTTTAGGTTGTCCCAAAATACCCAGCAAGAGACATTTCATTAAATGTTTTTAATATTTGTATTATTATTATTATTATTATTGGATTATTTTCCTCATTCATATTATGTGCAGAAAAAGGTATAAAATATGAAGAAGTGAGAGGAAAAAGTCTGGGTTTAATGTACAATATGTATTAACCACTATCCTATTTGTCAGGTAACTGAATTTATCACATTGCTTGTACCCATTGGTCACTAGCTTTAGCCGTTACCCCAGTGTTCTGGAGTGTCAGGACAGACGGAAAGAAACATGAGCCAGTAACTCCTCTGCACTTCGGAAAGTGAGAAAAAAGTCAAGGACACATGTTCAGAAATACAAAGGATGCTGGGAAATATTTCCAGCAACGTCAGTGTCTCCAAACAACCATTCCCCCCCAAAATCAGACATACGCAGAAGGTCCCTTCCATAACATGGTCTGAGCACAATGCATATCTGTGTCTGTGCTGTGCATATCACTATTAGATAAGAAACAGAAAATGCCAGAGGTCATGAGAGAAACAGCCAGCCAAAGGAGATGATGGGAAGCAATAAGATTTTGAAACTGACTGGTTAGTTTTGGTACTGAAGAAAAGAGTTAATGTCTGGAATACTTATGTACAGCATATCTAATTCACTGAGATGAACAAATTATCTAGGGTTGAGCTAAAAACAACCCTGGTTTTAGACTACAAGAGAAAGACCACTGCATTGAACTATAAGAAGTCGAAAAATCCTGCTTTAAACTACAAAAAAGAGGTACCAGTAAGAAGAACCTTGCTTTAGTTGAGCAGCAAAATATTTCTGCTTTGAAATACAAGCATGGGAGAAAAAATCTTATGGTATTCTGAGATGAAGTAAGAAATATACTTGTAAAACAAGGACAAAGCCTGGGTCTGGGCATTTGAAAAAGAACAAAGAAAGAGCTGTAAATACAGCAGCAGAGTTCTGTTAGCTAATGGTCAATTCTTAGGACTGAAAAGAACTTCTGAGTCATGATAGCCAGTAGTTTGGTCTTTCCTTAGCTATGTTACTTACCTAACTACTTCATGTGCTCTCACTGTTAAACACGGTTGACTGCTTACCTGGCTCGCAGAAGTGGGGATAGTTTTTACAGTGCTTTGAAAATGTTAAGCCTTCTCCCTGTGCTATGTATTGTTATTATGCTTTGCTATGGATGATTACAATGCAAAGGAGAGAACGAAAGCCTGTTCCAATATAGAAAAGATAAATGAACTGTTTAGCTGTAAACAAGAGTAGGTAATGTAGAAAATATCAAAATATTGAACAAAAAACCAAAGATGAGGAAGAAAGAAGTAAGCAAGAACACTCTTCCAAGAACATCAATCATCCATGAAATGGAGATAACTTGGAAGTGATATGCAACAGGGTGAATTTCCATATGGAAATGACTGTCAACAAGGAAAGTGCCATTTGCTTCCCTCCAATCAGATGAAGTAACCTCTTGCTGTAGCATTGCCATCTGGTGGGGACAAGCGACAGGTTTCACAGCCTGTGTTCTCCAAGGAAGGTTATACAGGTATAGCTGAGGCAGGAGCCACCAGGTATCGATACCAGAAATGCCACTGCCCACAAAGACTGTTGCTTGATTGATCTCTCTGAGTGCTCCACCGTACTGAGGAGACTGACTGTGCTAATCTGAGAGCAAATGCAATATGTAATGGTGCTTCTGCTAATGGGTAGACAGAAGAAAGCTAGTCATGCTGAAGAGTATGTGCTGAGTACTTCAAAAATAATACATAATTAGGGAGACATATGGGTAAATGAATTCCAAATACTGGGTCCTTCAACCACTCATCTGTACACTGTAGCAAGCCCTTTTCTTTAATATTTCCAATGAAAATGGAGAAATAATGAGACAGAGCATATGTACTTCTACTTCTGTATGCATTAAACAAAGGGTTTGCTTTGGATGGCCCAATAATTATGTCCAGCATAATGAAGACATATGAGAAAAACACAAAATTAACTTTGTCTTGCAAAAAGAATCAAAATATGCTGAATTCTGTTGTGGTTTTTTTTTTTTTTTCACTCAAGCAGACACAACAGAAGAAAGTGAGAATGAAGATGGCAGGAACAGAAAGGTCCATGTTCTGCAGAATGTTCTGCTGTTTCAGAAGTGAATACTAATTGTGGTATAAATTTTTTGCATCTCCAAATTCAGCTAGTTAAGTTAAACCTTTCCTAAGAAAATGCTGATGTATGTGGGCTAAAGAATATTTCCAATATGTGACAAGACAAATCAATTGAAAGAGCAGTAGCCCAAATAAAACTGGATTCCCTGCAGTTACTTTGTCTTCATGAATGAAAAGATTTCAGTCAGTCTTGTTCAAGGAAACCAGAATCTGAGTTCATTTTCACCCAGGTTTGTCAGATCACCTGTGCTGATTCCATTCATCAGCCCTTTGCAGCAGTGAGCTTTCTGTGGCATCATTCAAAGGCATCAAAACAGAAAGTCCTTCAGATATTGATTCTGCCACTGAGTATTAGGCACATTGCTACATTTGATTTTTATGGATTATTACCTTCCTCATGGGCCTTTCTATTCCAGGTTCCCCAGAGATCAATGAATGTGCATGCTAAATAGAACCTATCAAATATTATTGTTCACTCATTTTAAACCATATATTTCAACAAGCAGGATGAAATTCAACATGCCACTCAAAACTACTAGGGAGCTACAGTTCACCTTCCTGTTGGACCAAGATCAGTCAACACTTCTGTACTGCCAAAGGGTATCCTGCACAAGGAACAACTGTGCCCTTCTAAGCTGCGTACTTGTATCACTAGATACCAGCATAAACTTTTTCCAGCTTCCTAAACATTTTGCAAAATTGGAGTATGGACCCATTTTCCTCCTGCAGCTTATGGTGTCCCTTCTCTCAACACTGTGACACAGCCTGGAAAGCCATTTCCTAAGTGGTCTTCTGGCCAGTGATTAGATGGTATGGCATCAAACTCTACCCATGTTGTGGTACCGGCACCGGGGCAAACCTGTGGGCTTTCCACAGTCTATATGACTCATTTTAGGGTTTTATCCTCTGGCTTAAGGAAACTTAGTGACATCAGGCAAGTTTTTTCCTACATTGTTTCAGCTCAATAGCATGTAATGTATTGACTTTCTGAAGCAAAAGAACTGTCATGTTTCTGAAAGTGAAGAACGGGACCTGCAACTTTATCTCAGAAGAGGGAAAAAATCAGGAGCACCAGAAACTGGGTGCAAGACAATTGGAGAGACCAAAATGTGGGAAGTAGCTAAGTGTTTGTAGTAGCAAAGGTCCTTCTGCAAGGATCTTGGAGCATCTTCCTCTGACTCCTGCCAGGAGTCAGTTCATGTGGGTCATATGGAATTAAAATAATCTGAAAAACAGGTGCCATTCAGCATGGTGTTTCTGGGAACATAGGGCTTGATCCTCCCTTGCAGCATCCACAGGTTGACTGTTTCCACCAATTCAAGATGAGAGCAAAGTGGATGGGAAGCAATATTGAATCTGAGGATTAAATACCCACTGAAGGCATATGGCAGCAGTATATGAAAACAACTAGAGAATCATAGAATCACAGAATTGTAGGGGTTGGAAGGGACCTCGAGAGATCTTTGGGTCCAAACCCCCCTGCCAAAGCAGCTCCCTAGCTCATATTGCACAGATAGGCATCCAGACAGGTCTTGAATATCTCCAGAGAAGGAGTTTCCACAACCTCCCTGGGCAGCCTGTCCCAGTACTCTGTCACCCTCACTGTGTAGAAGATCTTCCACATGTTGGTGCAGAACTTCCTGAGCTCCAACTTGCAGCCATTGCCCCTTGTCCTGTCTCCACTGACCACTGAAAAGGGGCTGGCTGAAGAGTGAATTCTGCAGCCTCCTATAGCCGTTGCTTCCCAGGATTGTTATGGAGAATGCAAAGTCATAGACATAGATATAAATAGATACAGATATAGATATATAAATGTAAAATACTTTTCTCAAATCTTCAGCATTTCTGGAGCACAGCTAGGGGCAATACACTTTTTCCCTTTTTTAAAAAATTTGTAAGTGCCTATCAATGTGGAAATGTAAAGTGTCTCACAGAAATCATACTGATATTTGTCTGTGGGTATATTTCACCCCAGCAGGAGTTTAACAAGTACAGTTAAGGGTCAAACGTGCTTAGACAGTGGACTCCAAGTCCATAACTTTTATATTACAAACATTACTGCAGTATAACAACAGGAGAGGCTCAAACATGAAATCAGTTCATTTGGGTTTCAGATTTGGTGCAGTGAAAAAGCATTTGTTGATCAAGCAAAAACAAATGCCGCTTTTTGTTGGTTTGATTTGATTATTTAAGTTATATAGCCAGGTACATTCATTAGTAGTCATAGCTGAAGTACAAGGCAGAAGGCACAAATAATAATGCACTTGCCATTTTCACACTATATCAAATCCAACTTTTACCTTACAAACACTTTATTTCACTTACTATCTTGCAGGACAGTTGTTTATACCACTATTTAATTAAAACCAATTATCACAGAGTGATCCCATTGTCTGCATTGCAGTCCCTTTACTTTACTTAAAAGTGCTCTGAATTTACACCAGCTTGACAATTAAAGCTCCAAACCAGTTGTGAAAGCCTTTATATCTGGTTTTCATTAGTTCATATTAAACGATTCATTGGCTTGATTTTCACTTCAGTGAGCCTTCTCATAAAATCTGCTTAGGCATGATGGTGGCATCACACAGGAAGAGAAATGAATTAATACATCAGCAGAAACACTAACTAGAAGGCTATTTTTTTTCCTCGCATTTTATTATTTTGCAGATATACTTGTCAGTCATGTGCAAGATATACTGAGACCAAGGGAGTGGGAAAGCAGCACTAAGTCAAAAGGGTGCTTTGACACTGTATGCTGGGTTCATTTGCTGAAGCAGGTGTGTAGTCAGCAAATCTCTGCTGAAGGGAATTATTCTTTAGATGGTCTCTTCTTAGTATTATAATGGCACCACTAAAGCTGCAATAATTAAGGATCTCTCAGCATTTCATTACAAAACCATATTTTCAAGTGGATACAGAAATTGCATATAGAGAAATTTTGCTTCTTGTTCAAGTGTCTTCCTAAAATTAGCATTTTGAGTCGCTTCTTTAAAAAAAATCACACATATTAATTTGTTGATAAGCATGACTTTATGAGTATTCAGCTCAGAAAACATAGAGGAACAGCTGTGGCCCAGAAAGAAGAAATGGTTTACTGTCTTCCAGATCTGTGCAAATACTGTATAAAATGTAATATACAGAATTCCCCCATACACAGATACAGACATGGATCATCAGAAATCGATCTGTTTAGCAGGCAGGGAGCATTCTTTTCATTTATAGGTTTTTGATGTTTGGTGGAAGGCCTGCACGAGCTAACTGGAAATACAAATCTGCAAGATCTTGTGTATAAATAACCTTATTAAAAAATTGGAAAAAGATTTTTGCAGTGTAGCTTGCCTAGGATGGTAAGAAATGTGCTTCTGTCATCTAGTTGCATGTCCAGTCCAATAATCTCTGGTCTGCCCAAATTATCCTCCATATTCTCATGTATACATCTCAACAAAATGTTGAAGGTCAGCTACAGGAGCAATATGCTGGGAACATATCTACTGCATAGCTTGTGCATAGCAATTGTGGCAAGTTATGTAGGTGTTCTTTGGTGGCTGAGGTGCTTTAGCCCATAACTAAGCAGGCAAACAGCTCAATAGTGTAGGCAGGCACCCCGGCTTGACAATGTAGCAGCAGAATGACTTCAGAAGGGAAAGATCCCAAATTCATCTCCCCTGAACAGCTAGAGCAAGCCAAGATTTTCTTTCTCCAATCTCGCTTCACTCTTTTCCGTGTGAAATGGTGTTAGCTTGTGAGGGCTGCCCCTGGGTAAACATGGCAGTGGTGAAAATTTTATCCCTTGGCATTCCCCATTCGACTATTTCGGCACTTCCCTTTGCATGCAAAGCATGTGTTCACCATACAGGTGTTGAACAAAGAAGGAACAGCTCTGTACTTTTGACTCACCCCTGAACACCTTCCACAGCACTGTCACAGGCAGTTCTGGGGTCTGAGTTCTGTCTTACATGTGTAAAAGAGCAAGAAATGCATGGGGTTTTTACCTTCATTTATAAAGGATTAAAAAAAAAAAAAAACCAAACCAAGACATTTTAATGCAGTTGTTGCATAGAGAAGTATTTATTTAATTTTAATTTAAAAATACCTAAACATTTTTATTTCAAATGTATTCAGTATTTACCCAAAAGACAGAAGCAACTCTTTTTTGAAGCATATAGTGACACAATCTACAAATAATAAAGAGGATTAATTAGGTATTTATCCAACCGATGGTCAATGAATTAAATAATACAGGTTTTAGAAAACTTTATAATTATGTATTTCTGCCTGAGAGCCCAGTTAAATCTGTATAGAACACTAAACATGAAAATCCAAAGGATGGCATCAAAAGGCAAGTGTAAATAGCAAAAGCACTGAAGTTCCCTTCCTAGGACCTACACAGTTCAACAGTAGATGTCTGCTCCTCCAATCTTGTTTTATTGGAGTTACTTATGGTTCATGCCAGTATAACGATGAGCATGTTCTTTATAAATAATGCTCTTATGACTTTTTTTTTTTTAATTCTGGACTTAAATAGTTCCAGCTTACCTGTCAGTTTGTCAGATTGTTGATGGTAAACTATATTAAACCATCATTCCTGTCGGCGTTACCTGCTGCATATCTAATACTTGCATAACTAAATCATTCAAATGATGTGAACAAGGCCTGTATGTGGTGGAATATATTAACCTTTTGCATATTTATCAGGAAAAAAACCGTAAGATTTAGTCCAATTTCTATAGAAAGATACATGCACAAAAAAACCCCAACAAAAATTGGATGTAAAAATGTTTAGAATCCTAATGCTCAGGTTTAAGAATGTATACAGTATGAAGCTTAGGGTTTGACACGAGTTTCATTACAGTTATTTGCACTTAATTTGAATATTATCTTCTGCATGTCCTCTCCATTTTTCTTTCATAATGAAAAGGCCCATTTTTTAAGCAACAAATGAATTCTCATTACGATTATGTTCCCTTTACCTTCCCATCCATGTAATCTGACATCTTGATTAGGTGACATCTGAGCCAGGTGCTGTGGAAAAAACAGTCTGTCCCACCATCTGTATGATGGTCTTTTTCCTACTTTAACAAAATGATTAATTTTTTTTCTTGATAAAGAGCCCCTATATATTAACCTAGTAGTTCTCATACTGACATTATAATTCCATGAACTGTAAAAACTTCTTTTTCCTTTTTGTCTTGCCTTTCTAATTCACTTTGTAAGCACCCTATTCTCATGTCATCTATGTAGAGCAAAGGCTCCAGTTTACTGTCTCTAACATCTATATTTCAGCCAGGTTGAGTTTTACCAATACTCTTTTTTTAAACTTTATTTTATGTTTTACTTAGTACTTCAGGTCCTACAATCACGTGAGAACAGAAAACATTTTTTATCACAAAAAGGAAACAAAAGGTTTCTGTACCTCATAACTGCAGAAAAGATTTCTTTCTGTTATCTGGATATCTGATAAGACTTTGAAAAGAGCAAAATGAACTGCAATTGTGCCATGATTTTAAAATCTCACTGCTTTTAAATGAAACACATGGCATGATTTGATCAAAACCTGATTTTGGTGTTGGCAGAAGGGTTCCTAAGTCCTCACTGGACATGGGTGGCTGTGAGGAAGTTCCCCCTCCTGACATATATCCCAAGGCTAAGACCGTAAATCATGATGTGCCAGTCTGTTTGTGCTGCCCTCCCACTATCACGATCACTTGCCTCCAAGAGATATGTCTGCTAAAAATACACTTCTTTCAACAGCTGAAAAGTGAGCAGGAACAATGCTGTGATGCCCTCTAGAAGCTAAGGGTGGAAAAAGGGCAGAAGAGGGAGGAAGCAGAGAAAAAAACTGAGAAGAGCTATACAGAGATGTCAAAGAGGAAACAAAGA
Source organism: Gallinula chloropus (assembly GCF_964237585.1). Taxonomy (NCBI): domain Eukaryota; kingdom Metazoa; phylum Chordata; class Aves; order Gruiformes; family Rallidae; genus Gallinula; species Gallinula chloropus. Next base: position 68,233,212 of record NC_140088.1, on the reverse strand, counting down.
AGGTGACCTACAAACCAGCTACTACTCTTTGGGAAAGTAGCTTTGTCTTGGAAGTCAGAAGAGAAATCATGACCAGTTGTAGATACAGAGTATGCAGTAAATGTGAGCCACCCCTGTGGAGAAGTACCTATAAAGCAAGTCCTTTTTTTAGTCAAAAGATTAAGCTAAAATTCTGTTTAGCTTGATACTGATCATGAATTTTTTTAGGACCAGAACTAAGGGATGATTGGAACAGCTTTTAATTTTTCTTTTGTTGCTTATTTTTTTAGTATTTTTCTTTCTTCTATCAAGTTTTTTTTCCCTCCCAGCAACAAACCAGGTTGAGAGAGAGAAAAACAGAATCAGAAAAATATTTTGTGAGATTTGAATCCACCTTTTTTTAACCTTTGAGGAAATACTGGAAGATTTTGAATAAATGTATTTTCCTGAAAATACTTGTAGGGTTTTGCAAAGTCCTGTTGGAGGTAGAATAAATACATAAATCTGGAACTAAAAAGTCAGGCTGCATCCTGCCTGACTTTCTACCACAGTATCTCAACCAAGGGTGCCACAGTTAATAGTGAAAAGTGGAAAGAAGCATGGAAACCATAGCACTTGCTAACATGGTCTTATAATTTTTCTGTAGAGCTATGATAACTTTCTAGTTTAGGTGGGGGTCAGAACCTACAAAAATGGAGTTGTAGTCTGGAAGGAAGCAGGCAGGTAAGAACCCCTTGTAAGTGCCAAGTGCCAGGTGAGCTGGGACCACTGCCTCTCTTCACACATGTCATCATGCAGATGCCATCTGATAACGATTTATTTAACAGTGTAGGAAGAGGAGGTTTCTCATCTTAATTACACCAGCTCCAAAGGAACATCATGGATTCCACAGAAATTATTGCAGTTAAAGTGGCAACTAGTGTCAAGGACAGTATAATTAAGATTAATATTTCACCACTACAGACTGTGGCTGGGGGTTCTGCTGTGTGGAAGTGAAGAAGGAAAATGTGGGCAAAGAATTGGGACTGCAGTGTAGGACAAAGGGCAGGTAGCAGGGATCCCAACATTAGGGATCTCCTTCAGGAGAACTGTGATACACTACCTCATCATGTGGGTTATAACATGGAAGATGGAGTAGTCTGAGGACCTGAAGATAACTATGTCTATAAAATACATTTCTTCTGAAAACCTGTGGTTAGTGGCCAAGGGACAGCAATTCACAGCTGGCCAGCAGAGGAAGTAAATGAATAGAGAAATGGTAGTGGCTGCATAGAGGCAGTGATGGCAGAGGCAGGAAGCATTAGAGGTGCTGGTAGCTATGGAGGAGTTCAGTGCTGTGGCTGAAACTAAGCTCAAATTCTTCAGACCTAAATTTCTGAAGATTAAATGCCAAATCAGCTGAAAGAGCAAAAGGACAACTTAAATAAACAAAACCAGGAATAGTTGGTAAAACAGCTTGACCTAAATGAAAATGAACTCCAGTCTTTCAGCTCACACCTTAAAACCCAACCATATCACCCTTCTCTGCCATTGGAAATAGTATTTGGGGGGAAAAAAGGGAACCATGGAGTATTTAGGAGAAGTATTGGCACTCGGATTTAGGGGGGTTTTATTGCATATAATCACAGAAGATGGTCTGACAGGGACCTAAAGAGATCACCTAATCCTTTTCCACACCCACAGAAACATTTCAGTCCCAGAAAATATCATTATATTTGATTTCTGGCTTTCTCAGAACACTTACTATTAAATAACTTCAGGGAGTCTTTTCTTTATGAATTTCAAGCTTGGGCACAGAGAGACAGAAAATCAAGCAATTGCATTATCATTTGGAATAGATATAACTTCTTTCAAATAGGGCAGAAATGTGTTCTGGCAGAACAAGGAATAGTCAGGCCCTGGACCCTGAACTCTCTCTTCAGTTTCCCCATTTAATGGATTAAGGGCTCCTTTCATTACTAAGAACTGCTCTTATCAAGAAAATACTAGCATTTACTTAGCACCATTAATACAAACAGAAAGCATTCTCTGTCTACAGCCCAGCAAGGCTGGTTACATGGCTGTTGTCTCGCATAGCCAGCTGAGTGAAGGCTTCCAGCTTCTAGGACAGAGATGCTGGATAGAGGCAGAGGAGGGATCCTCTTATGCCCTGCAGAGAAGCCTAAAGGGGAATAGGATTTGCTTCTTAAAGTCAAAAATATAAAAAAAAAAAGAGAAAGATGAGGGTTGATGGGGAAGGGGGGAGGGAAGAGAAGCCTGATTATATGTAGATTCTTCATTGTCCAAATAGCTAACAATTTGGTAATACGCCTGCATATTTTTTGACTGAATTGAATGCTACTTGGTGTTATTCCTGGGAGAATTTTATCAGTAAAAACATTCTTTCCGGTGTGAGAATTGAGACATCTCTAGGACAGTGATTGCTGAACAGAAGAAAACCAATAGAAACCCACTAGCAGCCAAATATAGCATTAATTTGTGCCTCCTGAGAGGTAACAAAACATATGTTTTGGTAGCATCAAGTCGTGAGCAGCGGGAGGAAATCTTAAGATCTCTCTTGATTATCTGAGATCTTTCTCCTGTATTAAAATATAACCTTTGTTTTACCCACTGAGAAATCATTTTGGCATTTTGCAACACCTCTGAGCACCTTGCCCCAGGGCTTCGTAAAACTCCTCTTCCCAACTAGCTTTGAAATTGTGTAAATTCTGCACAATGTCTTGGGGAATGGAAATTATTTGTTTGTCCATTTACACTTGCTGCAGATCAGACAAGGCTCCCCAGTCAGGGCTCTGGGCAGAGTTTTCCGATGCAAAATCCAGCAAAGTGAACATCTTTCATGCTAAATTTTCCCACACAGTACACATGTTACTCCCCTGTGAAAATCAGTTTGTGCTGAAATGCCTAGTTATTGCAAACAGGGAACAAGGAGAATGACTTGAGGGAAAGGCTTACACACACACACGTGCATAGCTCTGTGAGCAGCCCTGACTGAAGCCGTAGGCAAGCCAGCAGTTTAAATCTGTCTTTGGAGACTGTAGGCAAAAGAGACCTAAACAGCACAGGAAACTTAAGACATTATCCAACAGATGTGGTTTAATTTTGCTGCATCTGTTGGCAGATACACAGAACGTGAGAATATAGGATGGGTGATAATAGTAGTCTGGGAGGGGCAAAGCCACAGGCAATGAAAGCTGAATGTCAGGGACGTGATGCCCGAGGCAGGTGTCTCTGGGCATAAAGTGAACTCTTTCTATTCAATCTGCCAGCTTGATAACATTTGTTTCTGTAGATGGAAAAGGTATTTCCTCTAGAGATGCTGCAGTCATCTAGCAGGGTACATCCTGCAGGTAAAGTGAGCTGTGAAATAAAAAAAATTACTTTGGCAACTTAGCACAGGGCTAAAAAGTTAAAGTCAGCATTTTCAGGATTGCACACAGATTTAGGAGGACTCAATTTCTGCATGCTCAGCCTGAGACAAAATAATGGCTCAGATGCTAAAGGGCTAAACCCCTCACCCTTAGAACATCCTGCTTTTCAAGGGTTTCAGCCCTCATAAGAACCAGGCATTAGCTCTTTTGTACAGTGAAAGGCTACAGATTAAGCGTCACTGTCACTAACAACTTCTGGAAAATGTGGCCTCCTGTTTCCACCTTTATGCTTTACCCTTGGCACCTCCATCCAGCTAGCCAGATGTGCTAGTTCAAGTGAGAACCATCAACTCAAACTCACTTCTATTCTCATTCAGCTATTTTGTGGGTTTTTTTCCAAATTAACAATAAACCCTTATATTTAGGACTGTATTCAAATAGGATTTTCAAACAGAAAATACTAATAAAGGGGTTTGTTTGTTTTTTTTCATTTTTGAAGTGCCATATGTGTTGATTTTTAATAAAGACTTCCTGAGCCTCTCCTGGTTAGTCTATTACTAACTTATTCCTAATTTATTCCTACTTTATGTCCATAATCATTTAAAAAAAGAAGCTATACAAAGACCTCTCCCCTTCACCTTGCCCTGGCAGTGAGAAAGCATCCTTTCATGTGCAGCTCTTTCACCATACCTCTCCACAGTGCCTGATGTCTCCTCTGTAATATACTTCTTCAAGAGAAACGTAGGCATTGGGTATTACTTGCCACTTCTGCATTTACAGACAAGAGAAAAGGCTCTGGCTCACACTCCCTTTGCAGTAGAAACCCCTTCAATAAATTGAGGGCTGTTTGGAAGGCACAGCCATGGGCTGGTGGAAACCCAGCTTGGCTCTGGCGAAGCCAATTCAGTCCCAGAGCACTAAGGCCATGCTAGCACAGTAAATTCAGCAAAACTAATATAGTTGCCATCTGTAGAAATGTCTGTGCTTGCTGTGAATGAGCTGTAGGTTCTGTAGGTCCTTGATACCCTATAGTTATGTCAACATGTCACTCTGCCTGGTGTCAAAACCCCGTATCTCCTCCTGGTGTGGGACTAACTTATCCAGTAAAGGCTCACATTCTTCTTGCCTTCACCACCAATTCAACTTTCCTCCTTCTCCCCACAAGGACATTTAATTTAAAACTAAGCATAATTTGATTGCATTAACATAAGTATTTTTATTAATTTTTTTTCTAGTACTTTATTTAAATACAGCTTGAGCATTTTCTACATCATATTGGCAGATATCTACAATATTTTCTCCCGTCTTTGAACAGGAACATATGGTCATTCTTTCAGAAACAGTGAAATCTTTTTTATGTAGTTCTTCCTTCTTCATCCTGTTCATCCAAAGTTTCCTATATCTGTGAAATACAGATAGTTTTGTGTACTGGCTTTTTCAGTGCCAAGGAGAGATAGGGAATGGAGGAAGACAAATTAACTGGAGCTCAGTTGAAACAACTAAAATTATATCATTTGAATATTCTGTTTATTGCAGGGGCAGAGCATAGCAACTATCATTGTAGTAAGGCAAAATACATGGGGAGAAATACAGAAAGTATCACTCGTCTTTGCCCACTGTGCATAGCTTTTGCTTGTAAGCTATGAAAAAAATACATGATGTAATCATAGAAATAATTATAATTTTACCTTCTCTAGAATGAATCAGAGCATTTTCTTCAATTTCCCTGGGTCTCAAAGCTGGCACTGAAACTCTGGTGTTGCATGGTTTGTTCAGTCAAATTTCCCCATGAAGTTGGGGGGGGTGGGGGGTTAAAGCATGAGGGAATACATGACTGGCTCTTCAGGACACAGCCATTTTGATGTGAACTGAGAAAAAAGACTCCTGCTGCGAATATAACCATTAACCTCATGCTTTGATACTGACAGGCAGCTGTAGCATTTAGCCACTAGGCAGAGAATGAAGCAGCCGCAGCTCTGGGAAGCGGGAGAAGGTAATGAGACTTAGCAGGGAGTAGCTTGCTGTGCTCAGGTACTGCTGCCCCGCAGGCCGCCCTTCGCTGCATCCACTATGCATGGTCTGATCTCTGCTTGCACCTCGTAGGGCAGCGTGGGCAGCTCCTGGCATTTGTGGTCTGCAGCTGTAGCGGATCTGTATCTGAAAGGTACTTATGCAGGAGCTTCACGTGGAAAACCAGAAAGCAGGTAGCAACCGAGATGAGGAAGAGGTGCTGAGGAAGTCAGGGACCTGGTCTACCGGTAGCCAGCATCAATAGGAATCAGTCAGATAACCTGCAAGCAACTGTGTTGGCTCAGATTCAACTAAAGGCTTTGCAGGGAGCTGGGGTGGACCCCTAATGGCTTGTATAGGGATATGTGGTGGCTGTGGTTCCCATTGCTTGGAAAATATGTGTTGCTGTGCTCTGCTACAAGCACTGATGGGCTCCAATGAAATTATGAGAAAGAATGAAAGTAAATTTGGAAGGATTTAGAAATGAAAAATGACACAAAGGGGCTCTGGGAATTTGAAAGTAGGAGTGAAACAGAATTGTGTTTGCAGTGCTTGTAGTGGAAATGTGTTTCCTTTTACACTGGGCTGGTATGAGCTGCTCTCATGTAGCCTGTGGCAATTTGGGAGGCCCACTGATGAAGCTAATGCACTTAGGAAAGTGTAAATTCAGTGAGAGAGAAAAATTAGGAGCTATTATTGTGAGATACATTAGGAAAGTATATTTACAGAGAATATAAACGAAGACAACTATTGAATATAGTAGTTCTTGGAAAAGTTTTGCCTGTGCACTGTTTGCCCAAGCAATATCCTGCTTATCATAGGCTGGGTGCTTATATAATGAAATCAGTTCCTGTTTATCTCCAGTTTCTGATGTGTCTTTCTATCTCTATTGTAATGGTCTGGGTTTGCATTTTCAGGCTAGTACTATGCAGGTTTTTCATGTAAGCTCACTCCCTTTGTTTGTCATTCCTGGGCCTGTTCAGAGGTCCCTCCCAGCTCCAGCCCACCAAGGCTTCCTTGTAGGACTCCTCATGCAGTAAGAAAAGATCATCAGTATTTCTTACTGAAATAATATTTTTCTGGTAGGGTTCTGTCAAGCTGGACACTTTAGAAGCTGTGTTAAACTGACAGAGTTCTTTGGATTTTGATCTCCTTTTAATTCTTGTGTTTGACTGATATATTTCTCAGCACTATCAGCTTACTGTTTTTTCTCTCTTTACTTGCCTTAGACCTGCTGTTTGTTCCCTTGGCATTTTTCAGTTCTCTGCTTTCTTTTTGTGGGCAGCTGTATCATCTAAAGCTGGGTCACAGCACATGCTTCCTCTCGTATCACCCTCTTCTGTCTGAATAGTTGACCTTAATTTTCTCAAAATTGAAAAAAATTTAAAATAAAAAATATTCTGAGGGAGTTTTTTGCTTTCCGCAGTTTCCAGGTAACACTGCAGTGTGCATCCCACAATGTGGCAACTGGCCTTAGTCCCCTCCTCTCTGCCCTTTCACACGAACTCCTGTACTGCTGAGTTCAACACTCCTTGAAGTAGAACAGCAGCACCTTTCCTATCTGTGCAGAGTGCTGTATTTCAAAATATAAAGAACAAAACGAACAAGAAAATTATAATAATGCAATATTATGACCAAAATAGGAATGTTACTGACATTCAAACGGGTGATCTCCAGACACAACTCAGCTATCACAGGAAAAGATGTTACTGAATACAAAGGTTTGATTTTTCCCAGCTCAGCCCGTAGCCAGTGCTTCACCAGGATGACAGGAGATGCTGTTCTGCAGGGCTTCTTTCACTTCACTGTAAACCCAAATGTACAACTTCTTATGGTCACTAATGTGACCTGGCAGACTTCCAAGTGTTGGATCATTAACCTTGCTGTCTTAGCTAAAATCCACTCAGATAATTAGGTTATCTTTATCTCAATTTTCCACTTGCAGTTTCACTTGAAAAAAAAAAACAAAAATAAACCAAAACCATGACTTTTCTTCCTTCCCTTTCCTCCAGAAAAGAAAATAGTTGTGTGAAGCTGCTGTCAAACAAAGGTGACATGGCTCTTCCATTCCCTTTTCCACTTTTTTTTTAAGACAGTAATAGTTCTAAAGCTTTACTCTCTTTCGTTCTCTATCTAAATCACAGAAATTCAGTTTCATGTCTTTATTCTGCACTGATGACTATTTCAGAGAGGTGTTAGGCCAGGTGAGTGGCAGCTATTTTTTTTGCTTTCGTTTTAGCTGACTTCTAACCAGACAGAAGGTTATGGATAGAGGAAGCATTATGATTTGCTCTGAGCTGTTCTGGGGGTTTACCTCTGAAAACAAGGGCAAAACACCTTTTAGTCTTTAGAAAGGATAACAACAGGGTTTGAGGTAGTTCTTATTGTATGAGAATTTTTATGTTATATTTTTGGTGCCATTTTTCTTCACATTTTCCCTCTTTCTGTGTAGCACATTTCTCAGTAATTTAGTACTTTCTATTATCGATTTAATGTGATACTCGTACCTGGAGAGTGCACCCACTAGGCAAGCAAAAAGCTCTGATGCGCAGGCAGGCAGCAGAAGGCACCTCACATGCAACCAGAAGTGCGTGTTTCCAGGCTTAAATCGCAATTATGATATGAAACTTGTACCTGTGAAAGCAACATTTTGGAGTATCTGCTCATAAAGGTCAGCAGCAAAGTGTGCTAGGAATTTCCTAATGGCCAGTGCTTCCTGATACTGCCCGTGTTAGCATCTCAAAATCCATCCTTATTCTGTCTTCCAGAAATAACTACATCTGTAAAAAAAAATTATAGCAGGGAAAAATCTTTCCTAATTTACATTTTTGCAACTTCCTTGCCATCAGGTGCCTCAGTTCCCATCCCATTTTTTTCCTTGCATCTCCCTGAAGGGATGTAGACAGTGGAACTGCACAAGGGCCATGGAGGTACATCTGGACTGGCAGCTGCAGCTGGGTTAACAGCTTTGTTGTGTACAAGAGCAGAATCCAGTTCAGGCACACTCTGTGCCAGATCTGGGTGACTAGCACAGATAGCAGCTAAGATACTCTCTCGTCGCTAATTCCCATCAGCTTGTCTTGAAATGGTGGAGGCATATGTTTCAGGTACCTGCTCCACTGCTGGGATTTTGGACATCATTTTGAATGAGGGACTGTTCTCTGCTTCCTCATTTTACCAGAGCAGACAAAATGTTTTTAACCACTTCTAAAGCTTTGGTGCCGCTCATTCAGCGTGGTGGTGCTTGTGTAAGCATAGGAGGTGATGATCACATGGGCTTGCATCTATTTTGGTGTAATTGTATTTGTCTTCCTGCTGCAACCCATCCCTCTCAGCTGTGCTGAGCACTAAGAAGCTAGAATTGGAACAGACTCCAGGCACAAAAGTTAAAAAAAAATGGTTTTCCCATGAACCATGACTGAGACCACCAGCTTTATACCTTGCTCAGAAAAGAAAGTCAAACCATGGAGGAGGTACGCTAGCCAAACTTTTCATAGCTAAACGGGAGGATATTTTAAGTAATAAAATGTTGATGAAATAGTTTTATTAGTGATAGTATTCACTTATTTTTCTCCTTTTAAGCTATTCTGGAAACTATTCTGTATTTAGGACTACAATCCATCTCAATTATATATATGACAGAAAGCTACGTAAAGTAGTATCAATAATTTGATAATAAAATCTTCACTTCTTCAGATAGCATAGGAGTGGAGTATTTTCCAACAGGAAAATATAGATTGCTTTTATGAATTGCCATGCTCTTTTAGCATGGAATAACATGTACTTTGGTGGTGAGAAATGACATGAAGAAAGATTACCCCATCATATGTTATGCTTCACAAACTATCTCCATGGAAATGCAGAGTTCACTTTCTTCTTTGCTCAAAACCCAGTTTGGGTAGAGATCACTATTGATTTGAAATGTAAATCAAAATTTCCTCATGAATCAGAGGACTTCATTAGTCATGCGTGGCGTCGTTCTTTCCGATATGACCTCTGTTTGCAAAATGATGTCTCACTCCCATTCTCAGACTGATAGAGTGGGCAATGAAGGAGGAAGGTTGGGCAGCTTTGAAAAAAAGGTAACTATTTGTCTCAAGTGCTTATTTCAATGCTTTCAGACATGAAAGAAACACACTTTGGAACTGATTTCCTTGCCTTCTGTCAGTCTGTCTCAACCCTTCCACAAGGTGTGGGTTGTGGGAATTCACTGAACAGAAACGACACTGCTCATCCTGTCCTAAGCAGAGCTCATACCTCCATTTTAATGTGCTTGCAATGTGAGTGTTGCATGGAGTGGAACAGTATTTAACATATACTGTATGGTATTCTAGTGCCTGGTGCCAATGGCGCATGGTTGAATACTAAAATCAACAGAGGACTCACTGTGCTGTAACGTTTTTTTTCACAACACTTCTTCCATGCTGTGAAGTTGATTGATGTCTTTTGATTAGCCCAATTTTAGCATAGAGGATGGTACAGTTTCTTCTCCATCTTGTCTGAAAATAGTAAAAAACTGCAAAGTTTTATATTTCTAGGTGGTTTTTGTTGACTATAGATACCTTCCATTTCCCCAAAGCCATGATGCACTTAAGGATTTATGTAAAGGTGAATGCATTCAATAGTAGAAGAAAAATCCATTCTCCCAGGAATAAATTCAGGCATATATGTAGATAAGCAAATAGATGTATTTATTTCCATTCTGAGAAACTTGCAAATCGAGTGTCAAGATCTAAAAGTCTGATTAATGACATTTTAATTAATTTTAATTATATATGTACTAAATAGAGTTCAGTTAAATGTTTTTATTATATAGAGCTTTTAAAAGTTTAGATAATTCATATTAGTTTAAATTAAAATTGCAATGAGTGTTTTTCTAGCAGTAAAAGTTGAAAAACTTTTAATTAAAAGACTGAAATGTAAAAATTCTGAAAACTCCTCTGCTCAAGTGATTTCATTATTTATACTAATAGAAAGTCTCAATTGAGTTTTCACAGTTCTCCACAATGAAAAAATCTACAAATAGTAGCCTTTCTTTATCCTTTTTCTTCATCTAATTCATAGAAATAAAAATAAAACGTGAAGTAGTTTGCGGGAAAGGGGCATGCAATCACATTTTACAGCTTAAAATTCAATTGGTTTAAAAATAGGCATTGATATGGAGTTTTATCATTAACTTTAATGTTCCCATAAAAGTGAATGAGAAGTTACAGTGTTTTCGTCCTTTCTGTAGTTAAACTAATAAAAATACATATTTATTCAATCAGGCATACAACAGTAGTCCCAAATGATTACAACAGTTGTTGGGTTGGGTTTTTTTTTCCCAGTTTTCATTTTCTATTTATCCTCTGAAAGTTTCCATTTAACTATCCTCAATTCACCTGAACATCAAATGGTAAGGCTCAAAAAGACTTCTATTTTCAGGGAAGCGAATAAATCACAGCAAGGACAAAATAATATATATTGAAATTTCTTTTGTTCAGAGCCATGTCAATTTTTAGCTTAAACAATTCTTTTGTAGAAAAACGTAAAATAGGGGGGGATTTATATTCCATTACACTTTACTGAATGGTTCCATTAGAAGAAAAAATGTGAACATTATACTTGGAACTTTTAAGATTTTTTTTTTAAATGAAAATACTTTAGTTTTTCAGTAAATAATACTTACATTTTGGAATTTCCCTGCTTGTTTCAGAAATATTTTTTAAATAGTGAAACAAAAATGGTGGTTTTCCACTATACAGATTTGTTCTCACTGAACTCTTTCATTTGAGCCTCCATTCTACATTCTTCATGTTCCCCCTCTATAAGACTGAAATCAACAACAACAGATAAAGAAGTAAAACTCTTGTACTTTCAGTTTGAAAAACAAAATGCAAACTAACAGCAATTTCCACCTTGCAGGTCCCTTGAAAGCCTTGGAAAACATGTCTTCTGAAACTAAACTAACTAAACCAGGAATTATTCTCATCAGTCCAGTTGTATTGGTTTAGATAGGAAGCAACATGGGGAACATCTAACTGTACATCAGGTGTGCATGGAGAAAAACACTGGCACGGAGAACCCGTACAGATAAATGAGGCTGTTTTCTACAAGCATAAGGACTCTTAAGAGACATATTGTCCTTCCAAGCCCAAGCTAGTGTCTCTGGAAGGCAAATTGCCACATGTGGGTACTCACTGGTGTCAAGGCACACCACTTGTTGTATTAGGTAGAAAACACCACAAATATACCTAAATGATTTTATTAGCCAAACGAAACTCCCCCAGAATTCAGGAGGCTATGGATTAGCAATGACCTTGCACAAGAACATTTCTAAATCAAAAGAGAAACAAAAGGCAAGTACCAGTCGCTCTCAGTTATCTTCCTGTCACTCGCTTCCTATATGCCGGGCCTGTTCAGCTGCAGCTGGTGCTCCTCCTGCTTCCTCTTTATTGCCCATTATCTGAGGCATCAAATCAAGAGACTGGGTACGTCCGCCCTTACAGTAACAGCAATGACTGCAACGTGGTGTTGAGATACCCACGCTGACTTTTAAGTGGCTAGGCTTGGGTATCGGAAGCAGTCCTGTGACCCTGGCACGGCAGCACATCAGTTCACCCCGTTCTGTGGCTGCGACTGATGCTTTGTCTTTCAGCAGGGGAAACAAATCGTAATCCTTTCATGCTTAACCTTGATTCTGCCTGTTAAAATGGTCTTGAAATCTAATGAAAAAGGGATTATCATTTTTTCTATTTCATTTCATAACTGAGTCAAGACCTTTACATATTCACTGCTAAACAAGGACTATTTGGAAAATAAGGTCCCAGAATGTGACTGCAGATCTCTGCTCCTAGGTAGGAGCCCTATTAGCTGGTAGTAAAGCAAATGAATGTTAGGTTGTTAAAACAAGTGTAAGCCTAGCATGTGACTCTAAAGGGAGATGCCAACTGTTGAATTTGCTCCTATTCCAGTTATTTGTGTCAGGGTCTGGTCATTCAAACATACTTTCCCATAAATATCCTATCTGTCCTTTGTAATCAGAGTGAGAAACAGAAGTCATGATGCTAACATAAATGCAAGCACAGCAGACTTATCATTATGAGGTAAGAGGGGAAAAGTAGAAAATTTAGAAACTAGGTCATTCAGCATATGTTAATGTGGACTTTTACTGGAAAGAGTAACGGAGGATTTTATACAATAGCCACCCTTCCAGAATAATAAAGCAAAATCTTTCCAATATTAATGTTTAATTCCAAAAAAGATATTTTTTGCAGATGGCTACTATTTTTTTCAAGCCATGAATTTATGAATATTATGTATGTGAATAGTGTGTATATTAATACACAATAGTGTGTATATTAATACACAATGTTTTCTATGAGAAATCATCTAACTTCCTCATCCATTCTTAAAAAAACTAGACATTCACATAGCAATATGCTGAGCTTGATCAGTTAGACAACTTTTAAGATTTGTCCTTTAATGCATGGCCTTGAAAAAAAAAATAATCATCTTGTTTTCTTATATGTGCCAAACATATGAAAAAAGTATCCATTCACAGGCTTAACAGAAACTTAACTCCAGAAATTGTAGTGTTTTGCTGTTTTACTAATAAGAAACGAAAGAAAAAGGACACCTTGCTAAACTGCTTCTCTGTGTTTCTCTCGAAGTTACACATCTGCTCAATCTCAGTGGAAATAATTTCTTTATTTTAGTTACTAAGCAAGATTTTACAGCTGACATACCAAAGTTCATTTAAAAAGAGCTGCAGGGAAAGAAGACTGACCTCAGCGATGTAGGGCACCATGGAATTGGCACAGCAGAATTTCCAAACCTTGCATTAGTGTTAGTGATACCCATTTCTAAACTGCTGCACACTTCGTAGAGCAGAATGCAAAATTTCTACAGTTGTAACAATTGCTGGTAAGAATGGTGAACTGAGGGGTTGTGACATCCAATAAAGTAAAATATCTAACAGCATGTAAAGAGTATGTCTAGTCCAGACTGCAAGCTCCTGTTCATCCAGGTGGACAGTCCTATGAAAGGATGTGATCCTAAGGTGTTACATGAAGTGGAACTGAAAACCCTGAGTCACTTATGTTTGTGTAGAGTCAGACCAAGGTATCTACCAAACATGCATCTCTCAATCTTCCTGTCCCAGATCCTGAAAACTATTCAAGCTCTTAATTCCCATTGAATCAAACACTTTTGAAGCTCTGTGCATCCTTACTCCAGCTAAGTCTGGACAAAATATCTGTCGCACACTGGTGCTGGCTCATATCATCCCTTCCATAGGTTTTCATAAACCTCCAGTTGTACCACAGAGATAGTACTACTTCCTGAGCTTTGATTAGACTGTGAGTAGAAACGAAGACCTGAGAGACACTGGTAATATTGTAGCAGAAGTTTTGTCAGTGAAGTGGTATCTAGTGCGTTTCCTGAGGATGGGCTACTGCAGGTGCTCTCATTGGCTTCTGTGCAGGTTGGGACGGTATAAGGTACTGTTTTCAGTCAGTGTTGGAAATTTTGTGTGACCTTAAATGAAGAGTGATGGATAACTACACTGAGACACTCTCCAAAGCAGGTAGCTGTCAAAGGAGAATTGTAGATTCTGCCAAAGAAAGAAAGGAAGGATAAAGAGACAGCAAGATATACAGAAACAGAAGAAATAAGGACAATTCGAGAACATTTTTGTACACGAAATTGTGAATGTTGCCCATGGACTATTGCAACTAAGCAGAAAAAATGATGGATAAACAGGAAAATTATGTAGTTGTTCTTTTTGTTTACACAAACTCCCCATGGCCAGTGTCTGTCAAACATTACTGTGGAGTAACTGTCCCTTTAGTGATTTTCCTTCAAGGCTTACAAGGTCTGTTCCTGCTGGCTTCTATTGCACTGCTCTTTTGCTCACACAAATCATTTCTCCCTGATTTAAACAGAGAAAATAAGTGAGATTTGTTCTTTGTGTTCATGACTGAAACCTTTAAAGATGAAATGCCTTTAGCTGGTCTGCGATCTAGAGTCTTTGGGCCGGAAAGGGTAAATATAATGGCGACAACTGAGTAATACTTCAGTCTTGACATGCTGGCCTCTTCTGGCAATTACAGCAAAGAAACAATATGTTCTTTACTCTCCTAATCAAACATTTATTCATTATTTGCACGAGATGCCGGTTAATAACACGGCACCTGAAGTAGCCAGAGATTATTTTATTTTATTTCATTTCATTTTGTTGATGTCTTGGTGGGTTTTTTCTCTTTATCCCAAGGCATTAGGTGGATATTTTCATCATGTAGACTGGCTCATTTGTCTCTGTAGCTCTTCCATTCAATGCATGCTCCTGCTGGCTGGCACATAGCCCTTCAGCTAGCACAACCAATTAACCTCCCTCTTTTTCTTTAAAAGTGAAAAAAAATAGACCCACCCCTCCTCCCTTCTCTGCGCTCACAATAGGGTTAGCCAAAGTACATATTCACAGCTATAAATATATCTCTTGGAAAACTGTAAGCATGTGCCATGAATTGGATCTATTTTGTCTTGGGAAATCACACTTAATATAAAACAACAGTTTCTGACCTTTTCTTTGTTTTCCATTGTAATACTTATTAGCATAAACTAACATTTATACTCTCTCTAACATCCAAAGAGGTGCTGACATGCATGTGGATACGTAAGCTTGCCAGATAAATGACAAGCCAAAGGGACCTGTCTTACCCATGCAGTTGCTGCAGTGCATTGCAGAAAAGCGAAACATCCTGCAGGTCAAGGAGGTGTTGCAGAATGAACACCATCACCTTGACTGAATACAATTGATCTGCTTGAAAGCACTAACATCAGCTCGGGAAAAGGTAGTCGCTCTATCAACACAGGATTGCTAAACATTGTTTGAGCCACCTGGGGTTCTTCCAGTTGCAATACCTATGACAGGGGTAGGTATATATCCTTTAGTAACCACTTGGAAAATAATACCCCTTGTTTCCCCTAAATCCTAGATAAAATACGTGGTTTATTTTGATTTTTATAAAGGGAAAGACTTGATTAAATTGTTCCTCTTTCCCCAGAATTTTTGTCAGCTGTAGATTATTAATAAACTGAAATACTTAGAATCCATTTTAAGGGATTTTATGATAAAAATTTGTATGGCTTTGTCTTTATTGTTTTGTGTGCCATTTATAATATTTAATGTGTTCATATTTTATTAATTTATAAACTACCTTGAAAGAGGGTCTGATATGTATGAGCTAGCGCCTGCTACAAACATGGTCAAGGCTTCTGCTGACTATTAGGGCCATTTTTCAATTCACTGAGCTCCTTTTACTGCTAGCCTGAAAAAGATGGGAGCTTTGTAAGCAAAGGTAGCACCTGGAGCACAGATGTGATAGAAAAAATTAATTGTGAATAAGAGAAAATGAAACTATGGTATTTGCCCAGATATCTAGTCCTCTATACTTTAAATACCTATGATCTTTCACAGGAAGGAAAATGCAAAATCAGATGAAATAGGAAAATGTGACTCATTTTGACACATTCAGTCCCTGGTAAATGCACGTTTGTCACTCATAATGTGAAATTTGTGACTTGACCCCAGTAATGTTCACTTTGTTCTGTATATCAGTCTTCCAGTCATAGATATTTGGATCATCTCCATGAACTCTTCCATTCTGAAAGCCACAAGACAATACATCATAACTCCATCAAGCCCATTTATATAAAATCCTTACTATCCATTTGATAGCACATCTTTACAACACATTTGTGTTTCACACAAATTCATACATAGTGATCTGTTGGAAACATTGCCTTTGGATCAGCAAAGGGTGAGTGGACCTTTTGGCAGCATACGTTGTCCGTGAGTGTTCTACCTAAATCCATCATCAGTCCAACTATGTTCTGCTGAGTATAGCTATATGCTATAAGGGACTCCATCCCCCTGCTACAAGGTGAGGTCCCTAGTATCTGACCATTTCCTCACTGACCAGGTCTTCTAAGACTTTTCTGAGATGCATAGGCTGAAATGTTGCAGTTTTTGAGGCCAACTCCTGAACAGAGCTGTAAGAAGCAGCCATATGCATTCCAATTAGAGGTATGGCTGTGCTAACCCTTCTAGTATCATAGGAATGGAGTTTCTGCTTACCTGTAAGGGACTTTGACCCTTGCCACTTTATTCACCTGTACTGCTGGAGGCAGAAACAAAGGTGCAGCAATCAGGGCTATGAGCCGCTGGATTGTATTTGCACATTGGTCTGCACCAACAAAAGCAAGCTGAGAGGAGTCCTCAGATACTTGTTAGTAGGTCTCTGCTCTACTCATTGTGCCTGTTATTTCTCTGAATATGAAAAATCCTTTATTTGAAACTTCTTCTTGAATTCTGTTGCTTCCCAGAGAACTTACTGTGTTTCCAGAGTTCGCCTACAACATGCAGACCAGCAGTCAAGGGCCAAGTTAACACCTATGGTAACCAGCAGAGCTTAATGGTAGGTAAGGTAGCCTATAGTAGTTGTACCCTGTGTGTGTTTTGGTACCTGCTGTGAATTTAAAGGGAAGTAGATAATTGAGCATGCTGTATTTGGTCATAGGGGAGAGTGGCATCTTCTCCTGCACAGCCTGGTGTAGTGTGTGATCTGTGTGTGAGGCTGGTGTGGGCAGAAATTAAATATCTCCAGTATGTTTTATGCTGCCTAAAGAAATCTAGCAGAGATCTCACCTTTCCAGAATCCAAATGCTTGAAATGTAGGAACTGTGATTAGCTGCATGCCAAAGTTGCCTGACTGTTCCTGTTACTGTAAGACCTGCTTTTAAGGCTATTTTCTCTCTTTGTAGGTCCAGCATGCCTTTTGGAGCAGTTTAAAACTAGCTAATTATGTGATGGAGGGGGCTTGTTACAGACCAGTTTGAAAAAGGGTTTTTACCTTCTCGTAGTGAAGAAAAAGGGTGGAAGAGGAGAGAAACTCCTGAACAGCTTCAGAGTTAAAAATGGAATTGTTTCCTTTTGATCTGGTATAAAACCCAATGTAAGTAACAAATTTACTGGGAAGATGGGTGGGGAAATCAAGGAGTGCTGATTATTTGTAGTGCCTACTGAGTCAGAAGCAATCATAACACAGGAATCAAACCCTGCTGCGCAGGTGTGAAATCGAGAAGTCACACACATCCAAAAATACATTGAATGCGTCAGATGCTGCTGTGATTGACCTTACTTTGTGTACGTTGGGTGTGTAACCTTGGGCAGTAGGTAACATGTTACAGTGAGTACACAGCCCTGATATCCATGGTGCGGCCCACTTGTTCTTTGCCTCAGCACATTGATTCAGTGATTTGCCAGCAGCTCTGATCCAAAAGTGGCTGATCTATCTGTCCAAGTAGCAAAGACCCATGTCCACATCTGCTACCATGTGTTCCTTGCAATGTTGCTTCAGATCAGAAGCTTCACCCTTCCCAGATAAAGAAGTAGGTAGCAATTAATTCTTCTGTGAAGTCAAACAAACAAACAAACAAAAAGATGATGCAGGTGAAATGTGTTTCCCTTTTTATCATAGCATATTTCTATGTAGAAATGCTGATCCTTTCCTACCACCTTTGTCAGCCATTAGAAAGGAAAAAAGCCACAACTCTTTAAAATACGGTTATTTCCCTCTGATCCCTTTTATTCAATATTTCTTAAATATTGCTAACAATATTTACAGATCAAAAGACAGCCTGAGTGGTGATACAGAGGAGTTTCCAGCTCTGCTTGGTGGGTTGGTTCTGAGATTCAGCTGATCACAGCTGGGCTTTCAATCAGCCCAGATTCAGTAGTGCAGTCAGGCCTGTCCTGTGGGATAAGACAGTGTTTTAGCCTGAGTGGAGCTACTGCCTTCTTCAAAACTCCCACTGTCTTTGAATTTCTTGCTATGTGTAATGCCAGGTAACTGTTGCCCCAGTGAAAGAGAATAACTTGGCTTTCTATAGGCTGCTAAAAATGACCATGTCTTCTGCCATCTACCTCAGGGAAATGGATGTAATCTACTAGAAATCAAAATTTATTGGCAAGATTTTTGGAAAGAGCAAGAGTGTTCCCATGAGAAGTGTGGGAATAGGAGCAGCAGAATCACCGCTTCCATGTTGCATCTTCCAACTTGAATTTCTTCCAATAATTGTCCCACCTCTTGCATAGCAAGTATTTGACAACAAAGAAGTGGAGGCAGAAACTCTTACTCTGAAAACTTGGTGTTTATCATAGCTTTTACTCCAGTGCACTTAGCTACTGCTTGGTGATTAAAACTTCCTACAAGGGAAAAAACCAAAAAGTTGTGTTACGCTTCCCATTGATACTGCAGGGGAAGAGCGGCCCTTTAATAGGTATGTGTGAAAGCTCTCCTCTTTTTAGAGTAGAAAAAGTGATTTCAAGTCTCTGTTTTTTGTCTACCTACAGTACGGCTTCCATCTTGTCCCACAACTACATCCACTGCTGTTTGCATATTGTACACCTCTCTCCCTCTAACCACATCCCACTCTACCACTGAAGCAGAAACACATTCAAGTGCTTCTTTATAACTACTGAATGCTTCAGTCTCTTTTCCTTCAACCTTTCTCAGTTCCTTGCACTGGCAGTGCTCCTCCTACCAGTCCTTTGATGGGTCATACATCACGGTGTATATGGTAAGGCTGTATGTCCTTTGCAGTGTGTGTGGTTGCACCTACACCTCTAGGAAGCAGGTGAAGAGCTCTGCTCCTCTTTCAGGTGCTGTTCTGCAGTTGCTTAGTATAGGTATAAATGACTATGCTGAGCTCAAAGCAGAGATGGGCCCTGAGTATATAACTGGTAATACCTATTCTTTCTTTTGAATCAAGGATGCACAAAGTTTGTGTTTTAAAAAAAAATAATCTGATCACGGAGCAGGAAAAAAGCCAAGAAGCCTTTCTAGGCTTGCCTATGTCTGTGTCTCTGTACAATTGGCAGGATAGGTGTTGCCCTGTTTGAACAGAATCTGCCTCGATTCACAGAATCTATTGGTGAGCAAATTGTTCTACCATCCATAACTTCACCAGTTGTGTTAGTTGAGTGCAAGTCACGGTAGCACACCACCTGCTTGTGAAGGCTGAGCCTCGCAAGGTGGAATAAAGCCTCCCAGGTCGGAAGAGCAATGTGCTGTGGAGAGCCCCACACCTCAGTGTGGTGACTGAATGAGTTGGGAAGACATGGTCCCCAGGTTCATCCTTTGGGAAGCAGTGGGTGGGGAGGAACCAATAAATTATCTTAATATCTACATCTGTTGCACTGGACAAGAGAAGAGGGTGATCAGATGTAGCTAAGAGACAAGAGGTGAAGAACTACAGGGCTGCTCCGCATTTTATTATTTTTTAAAGATATAGAAGTGGGAACTATAAATGAAGACTTCAGACCACGTAGGCCATGCAAGGAGAAGGCCTGCTGTATACCTTGTAACAAGACAAGTGTCCTGGTGTGATTCAGGCTGTTGTTAAAGAAATGTAGAACCGCAGAAATTAAGACAAATTGGAAGCTTCCTACAAGTTCATTCCCAAAACATCATCACACTTTTGCTTAACATTGGATTGAAATATCTAGCAGTTTCCTTTCATCCCAGCAGCTCACAGCAGGCAGGGTTTCATCTTGCAAATGCTGTCATCACAACTGGCAGCCTTGCTGACCGCCTTAGCAGAGAGGCCAAGGACTCCTCGATGTTGTGTTAATTTAAATGGAATAAATTGGCCTAAGGAGTCAAAGGCATTAGCACGACCCTGTCACTGTACACTTAAACATGGCTCAGGGTTCTGAGCACAGACTTCAGCTGAGTCCTGTGACAAAAAGTGCCATTAAAAATCTTTTAACTTTCATTAAAGATTCAGAAAAATTAAGAAAAACACTGGTCACTGAAATGCAGAGTATTCAGGCTTTCACACAACCTTCCCTTAACTATTTATAGCGCTTGCTTTATTTAAAGGAACAGAAAGCAAATATTTATTCCTAAATAGGATGAAAATGGAGGGGGGGAACAAAACAAGTTTGTTGAGATGGTCTAGACTGTTACCATTAAAGTCCAACATCAGCTTCCTCAAAGCAAACACAGTCCCACAGCAAATGGAGTTTCTGCTGCTAATGGTGACTATTTCTTGTACTTCTCAAGTCCCCCTGATGGGTGAGGACAATCTGAAGCCCACCACACAAGAGTTTGCAGCTTTTTTCTATGCTTTTTAGTATGTAGCTGCTAGCAGCTTCAGTCATTACAGAGCCTTATCAGTACTGCCAGGGGTTCCCTTGGCCAGGTAATTAAAACTGCTGGCAAAGGAGAAATGGAAAGAAATCAAGATTAAAAAGAGAATAAGACAGACGATAGCAACATCAGTGGCAGTGCTCCTCTCCTGTTTGGGAGAGCTAGGGTCCAACAGTGGTTCAGGGCAGAAGTGGTGTAGCTCTGATGGCAGCAATGGTGTCCTTCAGGGGGACACTTCCTGGGAGAACTGATGACTCAAGAGTTCGGCCCAAGTAGTATTTTTTTCACCAGTTACATAAAGAAACAAGTTCCCCTTGTGTTTGCCTGTGTTGTTGGGTAGGATCTAATGCCATACTAGAGTTTTGTCATTGCTCTTGGCTGGACAGGTTCTGTGTCTCTCTAAAGTTTCCAAGCTTCGCTATGTGTATGTACATAACAATCTGATCTGGAATTTGCTCACCTTAAAGAGCTTAACACACCAGTGGAGGAAGTGGAGACACAAGCTGGAAAACTGTCTTAGGAACCTGGTTGAGGCAGAGCAGCATGAAACAAGTAAGCTCTACTGCTTTGGTGATTAACAGAATTTAATTCACTCTGCTGTCCAGTATGATGAGGTGTCAAGCAGCCTAGCCTGAGCCCTGGTTGTGGTAGGTGTCATAAAGGAGTAGATGACAAGTCTAGCTTGTAGATGTTTTGAGAACACAACAGTAATAGGAAATTCAAGTCTCTAGTGACAAGCCTGATTCCCTTCCCATTTGGTTAAATGGTGTTTCTGTGTGGGTTTTTTTTTTTAAAGTAAGTCCTGTGGCATGGTGACTATGTGCCATCTGAAGCACCACCAACAACAAAAGGCTCAACTGGTACATGGATGAGACGAGCTGGTAGATGGTTGAGACAAGTTACCTAACAGTAAAAAGGAGTATTTTAAAGATAGGAAGTACAGCTGCCCATGAATGTCTTCCAGAAACACTTGGTGGGATGTTCCCTTACAGTTGTACCAGGCAACTCTTGTATGCTGTCAGCCACAGATAGATACTGATACGGTACCAAAATAAGGGAATCTGCAGAACTGCTTGAACAGAAAGGTTGTGCTCTGGAACAGTGATGCATGCAAGGCAAAGGATAGAAAGAGAAAATAAAGACCTTCTTACACCTGTAAAGGCAGACATAAGATGTTGTGTATAGGTCTGTACAGTTATCTCTGTAGCTGCTGAGCTTGCCTGACCTACTTCCAATTATTCTGCCATTCTCGACTGTTACAGGGACTCAAAAGTAGCAAAGTGGGGGGGGGGGGAAGAGGAAGTTTCTCCAGATCTGCAAGGGTTAAAGCCTTTAAAACTCAAGGAGTGTTTTCCTGCTATGCTGGGCTCACAGGAAGAGGACCTATTTTAGATGTAAAGTTAATTCCACAGTACCTAATAAATTGAAGAAGTTTACTTGAACTTAGAAAGGGGGAAATATGACCTGACTCTATCTCCACATGCAATCGGCATTCTTTCCCACGCACAGGCAGCGGGAGCTCTCCCGGGCACATTAATAAACACTTCCCTGCAAGGCGTTGTTCTGGAAGGTGGGGAGAGGACGGCTGTTCTCAAAGTAGGAATGGTAGAAATGCAGCAATGCAAACACACACTGATAAGTAAACAATGTATGTACTTGAGATCTGCAGTGAATTTAAATAATGAAATTGCAGAGACAACAGTCTGCACGCTTTCTGGGTCTTCACCCGCCACCTGGTTAGATCTCCAGAGAGGGCAGTGAAGCATCTCCTGGAGCTCTGGGACCGCGCCAGACTCCAAGATGCTGGAGCTACTTCTCTGAATCTGCTGTTCTTATTATGTCCTTTCAGAGATGGTGTGAGGTCAGAAGAGCAGAGCCAGGGTTCAGCTACCAAGAAGAGCATTCGGGGAGCCCAAGCACCTCGGACACAATGGCAGCACTTGCTGAATGCATTTGGTCTCTGAATCCAACCCACGGCTGTTCAGCAGGATCAGAGCAGGCACTGCACAGCTGAGACAGAAAAATGAGGCCTAATTATTTGAGACCCTTGTAACCCAGATACGCTGTTCCACTATGTAGAAATCTGTGCTGCTCTGTTCATTATACAGAAACATTCTGCCAGTGTGGAATTTCCTTTATAGGTAGAACTTGATACGTTTTTATTATTAATTCTCTGCTGCCATGTAATACTACACTGAGCTGTTGGGAGCTACTTTATTGCCCCTGAGTTGTTCCTTTACAGTAGTGGGTGAGCTGGCTCCTGTGTTAGAAAAGGCTTTCCTCTTCCCAAACTGTTTAGTGTAAACAAGACTTTTTTGCAAGTATGCAATGTTGTTTAATTGAGGTAAAGTACTGCCTAATTGCACAGATCATGCACGAGAAACAAACGTAGCAAAATTGCAGGATGGAATTTTTAAAGGTTTTTTTTTACTTTTGCTGTGAACAAAACATATTTTTATCCTGATGAGTTTTTAATTAGACACAGCTCCCATTAGCAAAGATTAGGAGCTGGATTACATCTCCTGCGTTTTTGAAATGCTATGTGATGATGAAAAGGATAAGTGAAAAGGAAGAATTAACACAAAAAGTTTCATTGCATCTAGGGATATGCTAAACAACATCTGAGCAAAGATAACTGCCTTCCCACCACCCCTGCTGATGCGTCTGGGTTTATCAGCAGGAAATAAGAGTGTTTATGTATCGGGAGATATTTGTTTTAAATATTTATAGGTTGCAGACTCCTTAGGCATTTACAGGAGGCTTTGTGAATTCATCATGAAGTTTTTTACACATGATATTTTGGTGAATCTTTTTTGGCATAATGCAAAAAGATTCCCTGCCCAGACTCTACATTAACCATACTGCGCTGTCTGGATTAAGAGGAGTAGGAGAGGCAATGACAGAGTTACAGATAAATGGGCAGTACCTGCAACACAGGAAAATCTCAAAGTGAAGTAATGAGGATGGAATTACAACGCTGGCATTCCTAGCATTTCAGTCTTCCCTTTACCTCACCTGCAGTATGCACAAATACGATCCAGAGTGTTTGCTCTGACCCCGAGTGTAGCAAAGAGAAGCTTCTGCATAGCTCATGATTATAAAGCTGATAAGGCACTTGAAAGAATCAATCTCCTGTGAATAAACATAAAAATATAGGCATTTCCTTGCCTTGCTTCTCTCCAACTCTTGCCCTCAGATATGTTTCCCTTATTTAGCCTAACAAAGCTGCACAGGGAGTTGCAGGTTCTTAAAGATAAGCATAAATCAGCACTTTAGTATGCAAAGTAGGTATTCTGGATCATGTCCTTTAGGTTAAAGGCAGCCTATTTTGTGGTGCTTTGGTCAGTTTCCTTGGAGAGGTATGAGCAGAAGGCCACGTGGTTTTCTTTCCCCCTAATCTAAGCAACTGTATGTGATGAAGCACAACCCTCAAGTGTTCTTTGCCTTTATGTCTCTAAGGAGAAACAAGAGGGAAAGGTAGAGAGTGTATTCTTTGTTGCTGTAGGTCAGAGTAAGGTATGTGCTCCAAGATCTCTGCCAGCTCTTCACCTGTAAAGCAACAGATGAGCCAAAAATTGTTTCTCTCTGTTGAACACTGTTCTGCCAAAAATATATACTGAGGAGCACTTTAACAAGACACAAATACTCTCTCCCACTTGATATTTGAACATTGGTTGATATTTGAGATTCAGAGCTTTGAAATACTCCCAGATCTCCTTGTGCAACACCTTTGCCACTGGCATGCTAACTAAAGATACAAAATCTGGCTGGACAGGCTATGCTTTGTGCCCACAGTTGATGAACAGAACAAGTATTTCAGCTGCCAGTTCTCCAATCCCATCTGTTAGGATGCTGCTTATGTGGGTTAGATGTTGCCCCTACTCCAGAAATGCCATGTATGAAAAGGTTGATGGGTCAGCTTGGTTCCAAACTTGTGCTTATTACTTGCAGAATTCTGCAAGATGCGAATGACTTGGGATGACTTATGACTGACAAAGAATGTAAGACCTCATTAATTAGAAGCTGTATTAATTAGAAAACTTTTTTTAAAAGTCACAGGGTTCTTTATGCATGTTATTTTTAACTCTAGTTGTTAAATGAAAAAAATGTAAGCAAGAAGATGATAATTAGCCATGTTTCTGTACTGCATGCCTTCATACACTCTGCCACACCTGTTGACATTTAAGCTCCAAAAAGCCTTTTCGAAATAAGACAATAGCCAAATAGCAGATGACGGGAAAGCATGCAGATCATAAAGCTTGTAGATGCCAAAAAGACAGACTGTATGCAGCAGGCACCCTAGAAAAATATTTGGAAAGTCACTTGGTCTCTCTGAGTTTATCACAGTGAAGAACTGCTTATAGGCAGCCCCACTGCATCCACTGACACCTGCAGATAAACTATAAAAGGGGTTAACTAGATGAGACATCATTTGGAGCCTGCCAGTCACAAAGGAATAATCCTAACTGGCCAACCTCAAGATTGCTCTTGTAAAAAGACCATGCACATCACAAAATATGACTTCCCTGTGAAGCTTTTTGCAATATTACCTGCAGGTCCCACCTGAAACCAGGACTTGTTTCTATTATAGGGTGTAAAAATGCAACCTCTGCAATAAAAAAACAGAGAGTCTACACAAATAATGTTGACAGTGTCCAGCCACAAAAAGCTGTCCTGATTTGTGTATGCAATACACAACCTCGTTCTCTAGCAGACAGTAGGGAATTAAACACAAGGCTGGCTGCTTCATTTGTGGCATCCTGCCTCCTCTTGGTTTCACAGAATCACAGAAGGGACCTCGAGAGATCTTTGGGTCCAACCCCCCCTGCCAAAGCAGCTCCCTAGCTCATATTGCACAGGTAGGCATCCAGACAGGTCTTGAATATCTCCAGAGAAGGAAATTCCACAACCCCCCTGGGCAGCCTGTTCCACTGCTCTATCACCCTCACTGTGAATAAGTTCTTCCACATGTTGGTGTGGAACTTCCTATGCTCCAACTTGCAGCCATTGCCCCTTGTCCTATCCTCACAGACCACTGAAAAGGGGCTGGCCATTTCACCCTGTGACCCACACTTGAGATATTTATAAACATTAATAAGATCCCCTCTTAGCCTTCTTTTCTCAAGGCTGAACAGCCACAGTTCTTTCAGCCTTTCCTTGTAGGGGAGATGTTCCAGGCC
This sequence comes from Gallinula chloropus, assembly GCF_964237585.1. Classification (NCBI taxonomy): domain Eukaryota; kingdom Metazoa; phylum Chordata; class Aves; order Gruiformes; family Rallidae; genus Gallinula; species Gallinula chloropus. Next base: position 68,207,475 of record NC_140088.1, on the reverse strand, counting down.
TTTAATCATCTTTGTAGCCCTCCTCTGGACTCTTTCCAGGACATTCCTGTCTTTTTTATACCAGGGAGCACAGAACTGGACACAATACTCTAGGTGGGGCTTGACCAGGGCAGAGTAGAGGGGGAGAATCACCTCCTTTGACCTGCTGGCCACACTCCTTTTGATGCACCCCAGGATCCCATTGTCTTTTTAGCCACCAGGGCACACTGCTGGCTCATGGCCAACCTGTCATCTATCAGGACCCCCAGGTCCTTCTCCACAGAGCTCCCCTCCAGCAGGTCATCCCCCAGCCTGTAATGATTCAATGGTTATTCCTTCCAAGGTGCAAGACTCTACACTTGCTTTTGTTGAACCTCATCTGGTTTCTCCCTGCCCAGCTCTCCAGCCTGTCCAGGTCTCTCTGAATGGCAGCGCAGTGTCCCTGTGTGTCAGCCACTCCTCTCAGCTTTGTATCATCAGCACTTGCTGAGGGTGGACGCTGTTCCCTCATCAAGGTCGTTGATGAAGATATTAAACAAGACAGGACCCAACACTGATCCCTGGGGAACACTACTAGTCACAGGTCTCCAGCCAGACTCTGCTCCACTGATCACCACTCTCTGAGGTCGGTCCGACAGCCAGTTCTCAACCCACCTCACTGTCCCATCATCTATCCCATGCTCTCTCGGCTTTGCTATCAGGATGTCATGGGAGACAGTATTGAAAGCCTTGCTGAAGTCAAGATAGATGACATCCACTGCTCTCCCTCCATCTATCTAGCTAGTGATGACAACATAGAAGGCTACAAGATTGGTCAAACAGCTTGGTTTGTATGGCAGCTTTTCCTTGAACTGTATGTACTCGTGAGTAAAAGCCTCTCTTAGCGCTCCGGGATCTGAATAGGGGTGACCATACAAATGTCAACACTGGCTGCAGATTATCTGTCATAACAAGCAGAAGATGGCAGACAGCGTGTCTTGAGCAAGGGGGAGAAATGCTTTATTAGATCTGAATGGAGTTCAGTAATTGTTAATTCGAGATCTGACTCATTCCATTTACCTATAATGGTACAATGACGAATTGGGATTTATCATAATTACGTTTTCACCCTGAAGAGAGACCTGCAGGTAATTCTGATCTTCAGTGCTGTCTACTGGGTTCACAGAAAGCTTCAGATTAAATGAGAAAGATCAGGCTTGCACCACTTGCCACCAGGCTTTGATGCCACAATGCCAATTTGAGCAAAGACCCCTCATACAAAGATTGCTGGGAGTTACCATATTCCCCTCTAATGGTGGTAGGGTTACAGGTGCCCTTTGTTTCACAGAGTAACTGTGCTCCTTCTTGAGACCAGATAGTAAAAATACTTGGGGGAAGTACATAGCTCTCATCTGTGAGAAACCCCTGGACGTCTGCTGAGAAATTGTTCCAAAAAAAGCCCAAAGCACTGTTAAAAAAAGGAGAATGTTTGAAGGCTTAAGTCATCATTTATTGTTTTTATTTTCTCTCCCCATCTCCCAGTCTTTTTCTTCTTTGACCGAATATTTTTCACCACACAATATATCTTAACTTAGCTCATGAATGTAAACAGTTTTCCTCTTGAAAAAGAAGCCTCTTGAGTACAAACAGCATTGAACATGGCTGGAAACACAGCAATTGGTGGTCTCCGTGCCATGGGGAAAAAAAAGTAGGTTTTGTAATTTTTGACTTGTAGGGCAATTATAAAATTACTTACAGACAGCAGCTGAGATCATCCTCTTCAGCCCATTATAACTTTGATTTGCTCAGGTTGTTGAATAAATAAATAAATAGGAATAAGCAAACAAGCAGTAACAGAGCACACCACCCCATAATCTGTTGCTTCATTAATGCAAGATGTAAATGCTTCTCTTCATCTTCCTGAGCCTAGGAGTACAGGGTGGTGTATCACGATGACAAAGCAGGGTTACTGGAGGGACAGTCTATATACCCTTTTTAACTCAAATGCATTCAGTGCCATTGAACAAAAAGCTTTAATTTATCTCATATGCAAAGTTCTGAATGTATTGCTTGTTTAATCATGATGTGGACAGTGCAGTTACTCAGAGCTGGAACTTTTTTCACCGATGGCTCAACAGCAGGTCACATGAGAAGCAAAGATCAGAGGTGGGTTCAAAAGTGGACTGTGTCATGAGACTTGTATGGATAGCTGGCCACACAAGTGGAAGGCTCAAAGGGCCATGAGTTTCCACTGAAGTTGTTGGGAATGACAACAGCAAGGAGGTGCTGATGCTCCTCAAGGCCACTGACATGAGGTCTTTGTTAATTCTGCTCGTTAGTGCACAGAGCAGGCGCTCAGACACGTCTGTTGTGCAACTCTGCTGATGGGAATGGGTGTTTCCCCGGGTAGGTGCTGGCAGAAAGGAGGCAGACATCAGGCCTTTTAGCTGGGTAGTCAGGAAGGTCATTGTGAGTATGGATAGTGGGTGAAACCACATTGAACGTTTTGCCTCCAGATGCACAAGTAAATTACACTGAGCTTAATAAGCACACAGCAGAGCAGGATATTTATAATGCCTGTCGCTCTGATATATAAGCACTTATCTAACTTACTTTAAGTGCTGAGCAAGCCAGCTGCAGGCCCTCCAAAGAAGCAAGATTAGCAGGCAGCTACTCACTGCATCTTTGAAGGGAAGCACTTGCTACTGGGAATTCTTGCTACCAAAGGAAGAGGATGGTTGATTTCTGTGCAGAAGTCATATCCAGATCTGGCAGAAGGATATGTATCCTGGGCGGGATGCATTTGGCTGTAAATTTTAAATATTTCAGAACTTGGTTGTATTTTTATTTAGCTCATACAGCTCTTGTATTTCAGCTATTGCACTGTTTTGGTGATCCACAAAAACTCCACATAATTATGCATTGCTGAATATAGGTTGTGCATATATGACCTGTTGCATCCCATAGAAAATAATTGTATTAGAAGAGACTTTTTTTGTCCTGCCTCTTTCCCCCTGGCAAATTCAGACTATTTCCCAATTGAGTATGTCAATCATTCTAAACATCATTTCTAGACCATTTTGAGACACTTCTATGACCATGCCGTGGGAAAATGAGGAAAATCTTAGAGGGTATTTTCAGAGTTGTTACAGACCTTCTCCCTGGTTTTATGCAGGAAGGAATATGTATGGGACAACCCCTAAATTCAAGTTCAGTTCTACTAATCTTGGTGTTGCTCTACATGGATATAGCACTTAATTGCAAATGCACTTAAAAACCCTCTCTGTCTTCACAAGCAGCACAACTACAGTGCAAACCTCTGCGGCTCCTCTTGACACAATGCTGTAAGAACTCTGAGCTGCAAGGCAGTATGGAGAGGTAACCATTTTTCTTCAAAAAATTCAAGTCCAGTTCATAAGGCATTGAATTTCAAACAGTTTTGCTCTCCTTGTGTTAATCTAGAGGGAGTTTAGTGTCACTGAATGCTTATGTAGAATCAGTGCTCTCCTGAAGTTCTTCCAGTGTTTTGACACACTCTTTAACTTGCATTTTTAAGTTAGGTATTTGTACGGCCGCTTTCTGAAATATATGTCTCTCATTAAATGTATGAGACATCAAGTCTTTTAACTACTTAATTTTAAGGTTTAATTTTTTATATGTCACTGCCTTTAAATCCAGCTAAGGAATAAAAGCTCAGATGATTATTACTGGCAACACGTTCATCTCTGAGGCATGAATGTATGATCCTGAAATCCAGACAGTGTCTTGGAGTTCTTTGGTAAGTTCTACAAACAGAGGTAACTTCTCTGTATACTTCCCACATATGCAGCTTGCCTGCATGCTAGTTAAACTGGTAGGCAAGCTCAGGGTGACTTGCAGAGGTATAGAAGTGATGTAATAATTTGAATGAATAAGAATTACCCAATACTGTTTCTAGGCATCAGGTGTTCAAAAGCTGTGTTTCCAGGAACTGCTTAAGGAGCTGACACTGACAGCAGTTGAAAGGCAACTTAAATATCAGTTCACATATACTGTGTCTGCAACTCAGCATCCATCACATTAGTGTCTGTGGATCTCCTTTTACAGCTTTGGACCAGTTGCTGTGGAGTTGAATTGAGTTTTCATTAGGTCAGAAACAGGGACTGTAGTGTGTTAGAAGTTAAAGCATAACTTTTTAATATTGTAAGTTCAGTGTATGCAAATTTACTTGCACTTTTGGGGAAGCGGAGTTTAAGTAAGTGCCAATGTAAAGGTCTGTATTGAAGGACTAGACCCAAAGCTTGAGCTGTAGTTGAAGTTGTTCAAGATGGGATAGAGGAGAGGCCATGAATATTAATATGGGCTCTGTGATTTCACGTGCAAAAAAGAGGATGATTTTTTCTGTATTTACCCAAAGTTTTATTGCTGTATGGAAGTACATGCAAGAAGGTATCTAAACATCTTTGGGCTAAATTGTCATCTTTTCATCTTCTTTTTGATACATTAAGTTCCCTTCTTCAAGTCATAAAATATATATTTTTGTGGAAGCCTGGGGCTCTACTGTAAGACTTGCACATAAATGGTAATCAAGCAGGGTTTTAAAGGGCTACTTAAAAATGTGTGCAGAATGGGATTAATGAAACTGGGCTAAATACAAATCCAGTTAGTTTTGTTGTTAAGTTTCCAGATTTCTGGTTTTGAAGATGAAGATAAAAGCTTTGTTTTATGCTTAACTTCTGGCAGGTAGCACTTCACACGTTATGCAGTAGTAAAAAGATCTACTTTTATTATGGAGTGGTGGATTGTATTTCCTTATTTCTACCATAGTTTTATTGTTATTTTCTTCCACTGAATTGCTTCCAGGAAAGGAATCACTTAAGGTTTTTTTCTCTTTTTCCATTTTTTCTTCACCCTTTTTTTTTATCTCCTTTTCCTGTGCTTCTAGACTTTGACTTCAGCCTCTTTTTATATAGAGCGCAAAGCTGAACAGGTTTGGTGTTCTATTTTGAGTACCATTAAAATGCATATAAATGTAGTACTCTACAAAATGTGACAGTAATGGCAGTCCAAATTCACAAGTGTTGCTATTTTACACCGCAGTCCCAGTTCCCTTGCAATTAAAAAGCACAATATATAATGTTGGGTGACATACTCTAAATATTTCTATGTTTCTGTTTCTTATAATTCTAACACAACTCCCCTCCTTTATAACAGTTAGGTTAGGGATTATCACAGTTATTAGTGTACTTTCTGAAATTGTTATGCTAAAATTTCTCTCAAATTCAACTCTGTTTAGGCCATCATCTCAGAAGATATTTGAATGCTGAACTTTGAGGATCTTGGTCCTGGGCTCACTGCAGGATGTACACACATGAATAGTAATTGCACTAGTCACATTCCTGAAGTTACCGCACAGTGGGATATGTGCAGGATCAAGAAACCGGTGCTACTGCAATTAATGAAAGTTTTCCTTAGGACCATGGTCATAAATGAAGAGGAGTGAATGCTGTGCCCTGGAATTGCCTTATGAGGAACACAGCTTGCAGATTTCCTGACATTTTCAATAATAATGCTTAAACAAAAGACAATTTACCTTTAATGCTTAGAATTATTGTATCCGTGCTTCTTTCGGCTTTCCAGATGACATGACCGGCGATAATGAGTCCAAGCTGGCAGCTGGAGACTTTCTGCTTCTCTGTAATTTTTATTGGATTATTATTAGAGATAGAAAACTGACAGCCTGGAGTTTCTCCTCATTTACCTCCGAGGAACAGGTAAAGAATATGCAACAGAACTGCAAACTTTCCAACTTCTCAGCCCTAATTAACCAGATAACGAACCAGACATGAACTAAAGCCTAAAGAGGCTGCCCTGGCCTCTGCAACAATCTTAATGTCTGCTCTTGCAGTAATTCACCTTGCAAAAGAAATCTGAAGCGTGTGTCTTGTGTATTTACAAGCCAGTCCATTTGCTGTTGCAGAGGCGATTAACTTGCACGTTTTCTACTACTTGCCTACTTCTGCAGCTAAGAATCTGCACAACAAATCTGCACAACATTGTTTATTTAAAGTAGCATCCAGTGTTGCTAATTAGAATTAGATTTTAATTGTCATTCCTAACTGTGCTTGAGATTCAGGCTAATTTACCCCTCCTTCAGGCAGGGAGATCAACTTCCAACCTTTCTTTCTAAGGGATAAATGAGTTCCACTTAATGTCTAGTTAAGCACCCAGACCAAGCATGACCTAAAGAGCGTGGAAGCACAAAACCTTGTAGCTTTAAACTAAAAATGGTCATCCTCAAATTCCCAAACCCCTGAGACTGTTAATCCTCGTTGTGTCATGCCTATCGGTGCTTTATGGCTAACGCTGAGTACTTCTGTCCCCTGTCTTTCTCTGCAGGAAGCTCACAAAATTTTGGTAACCATTTCTGCATGGGCTCTTCTCTAATGGAAATAGGACTTTCCCCGGAGATATTTCATATAGGTTCATCAGATCTTACTCCACAGTCTATACAGAAATAAGCTGCCAGGATTTTTCACATGTGCTGTGATTTACAGACCTGAATAGTTTCTGTTGCCATCAATTGTCACTAGTTTCTGTGGAAGGGTTGAATAGGCTACCAGCCACTCTCTAAATCAGTGTTTCTCAGTCTGTTGCAGCTCCCAAACAGCTTGCAAAAGGACTGGCAGTTGTGAAGAGTTAGGGAAAAGCAGTTATCGTTAGGCAATGCCTTTTCTTCTGAGACAGAGACCTAGTTTTGGTTACCAACTGCAAGTGCTTATGCCAGCCAAGATGTTCCCAGCTGCCTGCCTTCCTGGGGGGAGCTGAGTTAGGTCAAGCAAGTAAATGACTCCACAAGTAACTAAGAGTGATAACTGATTCCCACCCCACCTTACTGAGAAAAAACTGTGAGGTTATGCTGAGGACTGTGCATGTCAGGGAGACAGGCAGAGAAGTATAAGCCATGTGGCACACATACCTTTAGAAATGCCCACACATGTTTTAAGTACTCACACTAAACTTTTCTACTGGGCAGGCTTAGAAACATGAACAAGGTTTCTAGGAAAGCCCCCATCCACGTTTAGACACACTTGATAAATACTGTTGTGCTAAGTTACGGGTTTGTTTTGGTGGCTTTTTCCCTTCCAACGTATATACAAAGGTAATGGCTCGTTTTTCAACTCCCTGGTGATTTCCTCTTGAATGTATGCTCTGTGTTCAGAATCCATCAGCCAAAGCAGTCCTGGTTCCAGAAGCAGCCTGAGTGCACAACTAACAAAATTACCATCAATAAAATACATATGGAATTCCTTAAGCTTGTGAACGCTTATTTTCCTGCCAGAGGTGTACAGTAGTTCGTAAGAGTACTAGAAGGAGATTCCAGTTATACAGAATATTTGTGTCAGTAACAGATGTAATTAAAGGAATCGTTCTTTAGTTTAACATTCACCTTTGGCATGAATTCTGTCGGGGTTTAAACGTGGAAGAATATAAACATTGTACGTGGGGAAAACAGAATCTCTGTTTGCAGCCCAGCTGAATTAAAACCACAGGCAGTTAGGTGGTCCAGATGAAAACTATTATAGTACGAGGTGAAAACCAAGCTGAGTATTGTGGCCCTGAGTTTCAAGGAACGCCCACACCCGTAGCGATTTGCAGTGATGGCTATGGACTTACATGGCCAATCTGCTAAGGCACACGCAACCTTTAGTAGCTAGAGAAGGAGGTAGTACATGAAGTTAAATCCGCTGAAGTTCTCAGGAAACCAGAAACAGGCAAATTATGGAAGGTTTGTTTCATGGTTTCATGGATTTTAGGTGGCCCTAGACAAATGTTAGTTATTGTCTTTGTTATTTTCTCTTCTGGTTGCTTTCAGTTTATGCCTCACAGTACCAATTACCTTCACCTTGTATTAATAATTAGTAGGAGATAGGAAAAAAAGGGCAGCTCAGCTTCTACTCCCACCACCAGCTGTGTCTCTGTATCAGTACTTCCAACTGAATCAACTAGATGTTGTGATATAAAAATGTCTTTTTCCTCCTGTCATAAATTCCCAGACTGGCACAGGATTCTTCATTATGCCACCGATCAGCAGACAATAAGTGTGGCACCAACCCGATACCCAAGCAAACTCCATCAGCTTTGGCCTTGCAGCTCTCTGTAGCACTGTAAAATGTTAGGGGTCTTCCCATCTTATAATTTTTTTCTATAATTTGCATGCAAAGAGCCACAGAAAATGATCTGCTGTTCTCAAAATTGTGTGTATGGTTACATTTGAATGTCTCTAATAATCTTTTCTCCTAAATCACTTGTCAAAAGCAGGGCATGTGACTAAACAGGTCAATCGATGCTTTTTGTAACCAGCTGAATGGGAAACTGAAAAACTTTATTTTGGGGGCAGAGAGCCATGCTACAGTGTAATGTCCCTGTGAAAAATGGTATTGTTAAGTTTGGGCTAGGTCTGAGCCTGATCCTTCTCCAAGAAGGACACTTTGTTTAGTAGTCTTCCACAGCATAGAGTTTTACTGGTGGTTTGGAGAAGAACAAATGATTAATGCTGGAGCTGTGGTAAGGAATAAACACATCTTACTCATACATTATGGAATTGTTGATGTGTGTACTAATTCTGGGAAAACCAGCTAGGAGGATAAACATGATATTGAATGTGTAGACTTGCCTCTTGATTCTAAGACCACTGTCACTAACCATCTTAATTCTCTCATAAACATAAAGGACACATGGTACTCCTAGGGCAGAAGAATGTCCTTAAAAGGGCAACAAGAGGTCTGGACCCATGCCAAAATGGGGTAAGATTGAACAGTGGCTCCTTTGCGCACTCTGCAATCTTTTTTGGAGTTCCTCCAGGCACAAAGATCTGCCTAGGTGGATGAAGACACAGAGTTATCTTCCACTTATGCTGAAGGGCTGTCCAGCTCACAGCACACAGTGCAAACCACTGCTGTCTTGGCATCATTGTGAAAGATGAGTAACTGCTGAGGCAATTCACCAAAGGCTATGCTGTTAAGACACGTTTGAACACCCCTTAGACCTGAGACCTCTGAGGTCTTTTTGAATTCTCTGTCTGCCATGATAAGGACCCTGGGTGCTACGCCGAGCTGATGGTCTTCCCTTTTGGGAGGATAGAACAGAACAGGGCCATAGTGCAAGCTACATCACTGTGAGGATGATTTTCCTTGCAGAGAAAGATGGAAAGCATGTGTGGAGTAAAAATATATTTAAGTAGAAAATAAATTCATTTTGGGTAGAGACAAATAAGAAAAAAGGTGGTGGGAAAGGGAAAGCTGGCTAAAGGTGGGGTGAGCTATGTTATTCTGTGCTCCTGGAGGAATTTTGACAATTCCTTAAATGTTAGAGGTGTGTGGAGGAGCAAGAAACATGAAGTCTTTTCTTGGCTTGTAACTGTGAATCTTGTCCTAGTAATGATCACATTGTTTATTTGATTCCTCTAAGAAAGTGTATCTTGCTGCTTATATATAATGCCCTGCTACTTTTACAGTGATCTGTCCCCTACAGTCCTCCCACATGCTCATCCTTGTAAACTGATCTTTTCTTCACTTCTCAAGTAACCAAATCTTCCTTATCAATTACAAATTCAAAGAATAAAAAGTCAGCCAGCAGCCTCCAAAATGCTACCCTTGCTCAGTTCCAGAACATGTGTGAGAGCACGTAGAGCAGACAGACAGCTTCAGAGCTCTCCAATTGCTAACGAACTTACTGCCATTCTTTGCAAATTTTGAGACCATCCAGTGATGTGCTGTTTTGTCCCCCTCTCATGTCTACTCTCTTCCATCCTATGCCTTCTATCTTGGCCACTTGATCATTAGAACTTGCTCTTCAAAGGGATCATTAAGCAGGCTGCTATTGTTGCTATTTGGAACAATATAATGCCAGCGAAATCAATATTCTCTAGGCAAGTCTGCTATGGTCTAACATTATTGTCAAAACTGTGTTCATCACTTTTTGACCTCCTGTGGTCTGGGGAAGGAGCTTTTAGGAATGTAAGCAATTGTCAATGGCACAATCACTGGTACTGTTTTGCTGGTCCAAGAAACTGGAATTTACCATATCCAGCTTTTCAGTAGTAAAGTCTTTTTCCATGTTTCAGAACTGAATGATATTTTTGCTATGAAGGTAAGGTATCCCTTCCCATCTCAGAGTTCATGTTACTCACAGAGGAAGCAAAAGTCTCGGCCATTATCAAGCCAATTTTGTAATCTGTATCTTATCAGACTCTTGAAGAGAGTCTGTGAACAGTTCCAGTTTGGAAAAAGAAAAAAGAAAAGGAAAAAACCTGCAACATTTTGTGAAGGATAATGTAGAATATTAAGTTTTTATTAACAGATTACCATCAACTAATTTAGGAATGCACATGGGATGAAATGAACTAAGAAACTCCATGCAAGATACTTTAATCAACCATGAACACAGATCAACTGAGACATCTAATAACAGAAAGCATTGTGTGGGGCCACAGCCAAAGGTCCGTTTATTTAATATTACCTTTCAAAACGGTACTCAAAAGGGAAACAATGAATAGAAATAGAGGTTTTGACTTAAAGCTGTAATAAGCTAAATAGCTCCAGATAACCCGCGGTGCTCCCTGGTTAAAATAATGTTCTTGCTGTTATTCTTAGGGTAGAAAGAGTCCTATAGATGAAAGAGCACAAAGTTTTTCACATAGAGAACTTATTCCTAAAGGGTCTGAGCTGTTTTCCATAAATCTCTGTGGAACTTAATGTGAAATAAGACCCAGAATAACTACATCTACTTGGGACAAAAGTTAAACTTTTTTTTTTGGTGCCTTATGAGAAACGCATTTGGTCGTGGTTAGACTTCAGAAGTAATGGGTGTTGTCTCTTGATTTTTCAAGTTTTCTTGATATTATCTGTGTTGTACATGAGGAAAGGCACAGCTGAATTCCTCATAACGTTCTCAGGCAAAGAAGTCTTTAGCCTGTCAATTTAAATCACAGTAGTAACGCTAACAGCCTAAGTTACTTTCTAGCATTGAATAACATGCGCTTTAAGGAGCTAAAGGTCATACTTAAGACAGGATCTCATGTTGTCATCATGGGTGATTTTTGTTTTCATAAACTTTTCATCTTCAGCTGTGGGTCTGAACATTTTTGTTATTCCATCATTGTTTAGCCTCTGCAGATAGATGAAACCAAGTATTTCTATGAAAACAAACTAATTATTGCTAAACAGTGAGGAATGTTGTTAATTATTTGACTTAAACAAATCATGCCGTTTGTGAAGCATTAAGGTCTATTATAAGATGATTATGGTAACTACAAGTATTATAACTGCCTTTATGAAAAGAATGTTAGAATAAATGTTCTGGAAATGATAGTTTCTCTTTCTATGGTTTTACACAGAACTTATCTACTCCTTCATTTCTGAATTCATAAGCATTAAATACACACACAGCTTGGAGCACTTCACAAAACAGAATAAATACATCTCCTCATTCGAATCAATAAAGCTACTTCAGTTAACAAAGACTTCATTCTTGTTGGAGCAATCAAAATCTATATAATGTTTGCTTTGATTACTGTACTGGGATGTCTTTTCCCTGTACATTTGAGCTCTAATTGCCCTGCCACCAAGAGGCCAAGAGGAAAAAAGACTGAAAACGCCCGACCAGGCTTCCCATTACAGGCACTTACAACAGATTTCCTCCTACTGTCGCACACTGCTCAGGAATGCAAGGGGTTTGCCTGGAAAGCTTCTTTCTGTTGGGTAAAAAAGATAATCCTGGCTGTGTGTTGGTGGGAATAAATGCACTCTCGGAAGGTGTAGAAGAGCAGCTAGAAGGGAGAGTGGCATTTCGAACCCACTGTACAATGGAGTAGTTTGTCGAGTTTCAAAATGAAAAAGGAAAAAAAAACACCCAATCAAATGACTCAAGTGAGGCTGGCTGTTCTTGTCATAGCTGCTTTTTCTCACAGAGCAGATATAAACGGGAAGGCTGTGGGAATCGACAGGTACTCAAACTCCCGTAGTCGGCTCAATGTTACCTGTGTACATGAAACAGTTCATGTATGAAACTCCAAAGACACTGCATTGTAAAGAAAATCTGTAACAATTAAAAATATGCCAATGTTTCTCTAGAAGAAGACAAATGAATGTTATACAGGTCTCTATGTAAGTTTGATCTTATTGTAGAACAGCAAAATCTCATGTTAAAAATTAAGTTTCTCAGAAAAATGTGTTTCTTCATAGAACCTGCATCTTCTTAAACATCTTTCACCAGAAAGTTTCCTTATGCTTCCCTTCGATTGCTTTCTGCATGCTATCAGTTTCCCCCCCTGAAGAAGCAGTTTAATAAATACTATAATTATAACTCTTTTTGATGTCACTTTATGCAAAGTGCAGCAGACAAGAAATTCCATAAAATAATGAACGGAGTAAGAGCAACCCAGCATACACAACCGCAGGGAGAATATGAAACAAAGATCCCAAAGTGCAGTTACACCTTTCTCTCACCATGCATAAAGCGGGGGGCGGAGAGGGGAACATGTAGGCAGGGGAGGCAATGTTGTAATATTAGGGTCATAGAACATGCTGAGGTGGAAGGGACCCATAAGGATCATCGAGTCCAACTCCTGAGAGAGGAATCTTGTGACACCAGTAAAAGACATTTGGAAGATGTGCACCCTGAACTGGACAATCAGAAATTAATACTCAGCTGATAAAACACTTCAGCAGAAACTGATGGGGATAATCCCAGGGCAGAGAGTGACATCTGTCAGTCACGTTAATGTTCATCTCAAGGACAGATGTGTAGGTACAATGCTACAAAAACAAGAAGTGGGTGGAGAGCAGGAGCGGAGAATAACCACGTTCTGCAACAGACAGAGATATTTTTCAAGTTGTTCGCAGCCTTTAGCTCAGCTTAAGCCGGAGCCCGAGGAAACCTGTTGTCGGACGGTGTAGTTAGCGGAGCCGGACCTGAGAGAGGCTTGTTCCCGGGTAAAAAGCTTCGCTAATGAGAAGCAGTGGGACCCTCTGACGTATTCCTAAAACATGCATGACTCGTCTACTGGCGGGAGGGAGAGCTGCGAAGTAGGGGCCGAGCCGGTGTGTCACATCTCCCTCTGCTGGGAGGCATCGCCATCGCTCCGCCGCCTGTCGCGATCGGGGCGCCCGCGCGAACAGCCGGGGGACCGCTCGCTTCAGCTCCCAACAAATATCAATTGACAGGAGGTCTCACCTTTTGTATTTCTGCCGTGATTTTTTTTCAGGCGAATGAATACCGAGACTAAAATGATCAAGCTTTTCCTTCTTCTTTTTAAAGTGTTGCCGAATATTTGTAGATGGGAAAGGTTTTGATATCGTATCATGCAAGAGGAATAAGGAAAATAGTTTGAATACTGAGCTTCAAATGCTCATGATGAATTGTGCATGAATGAGCTACAGCTCAGGAACAGTTCAGAGAAAATATTCGCCAAACAAATGCGAAGAGAGGATAGATAAATAAATAAGAAATATGTGATCTGTTTACAGATAATTCACATGAAAGAAAAAGCTCTTTGGATGCATTATTTAGCTGTAGCTGGAGGACACAGAGTTTAGAAATGCCTAATCCCCATTGCCATTCAAGAATACGATGCTTCTGACCACTCAAAGTGAGACTTAAGCACCTTTGAATTTTTTACCTGTATTCCCTAGGCATAGGAGTCTCCAGCTCCAGCAGCATCGTCTTGTATAAGTTGCAATAGGATGTTATTCACAGCAGGATGCACCAGGATGATACACATGGTATCCAGCATGAATAAAGAGACAGAATTTGGCCCCACCTTTAGTTTAAATACTTAAAATGGTTCTTTAGTTCAAGAATGTCCTCTTCAGACATTATGAAGGGCCACACTGTTCAAAAGAACATAAATTTATTAAAGAAACAGGAACACGTGCACCTGGAAAGGCATAAGGAGCAGGACACCGTATGGCTTCCCAGGTGATTCAGCATAGTTCTAAAGTGATGGTTGTTACAAGGTGAAATGCTGTTTAAACGGGTGCTGTGGGTAGTTACACATATCTACAGTCTTGCTAATATAAGGTCAAGACTGAAAAATAGCTCACTAGTATAGCACATGAGTATGGACGAAACTTTGGGATATCTGATTCCACAGATAAGCAAACAAGGTAGTGACTTTGGAAGCTGAAGCAGAATCAGATGTTTTTTGAGATTAGCTATGAAAGAAATTTGCTTCGGACCACAATTCCACCACAAACCAACATTCCTGGCGTGAAAAACAGAGGAAAAAAAGCAACCCAAAAAGAAGCTCAGAAGTTTTTACTGGGAATGAGGCTGTGTTGCTCTTGAAATGTAAGATAGCAGACAGGTAGCTTGATTTGCCAATCCACAGTGTCACACAAGGCAACCACAGAGGAAGTAATTACCTACCTAAACTGCAAGAGAAAACTGCAGTACTTGATAGCTTGTGGTATGTGCGTCAGTGAAGCGAGAGGCTTGTCACACACCTGCTTTTTGGGTTGTGTTGTGCTGGGTTCTGCCATAAAGTAAGAACAGCATGGCAGAGCCTGGGGGAATGGCACAACCAAAAGCAAGTGTGTGATATACCTTCCATGGCACGCATGCAACATGCTACCCAGCATTTGCAGACAGCTTGCAGAGAAGCTTGCAAAATATAGCCCTTGCTCAAATACTCCATGGTGCTTGACGTGTATCTCAGTAGCTGAGAGCATCTTGACTGTCAAATCCACATAGCCACCTGATGTGGAGCCTGAATCTGTGTCCCTTGTTAATGCTTGTGTAGCAAATGAGTCCTCCAGCCAGTTGACCAGTGGTACCTGCCTAGGAACCCAATGCTCAGTGTGAGGATGGGTTACCAAACCTTGCTTGTAATTATCAGTGCACAGAAGAAATTCCTTTCCTTGCTCAAACCAGCATTTCTCAAGTCCCACATAACTCAGGGGACCTTCGTACCTCTGCTCCAAAGTCATTAATCAAATCTCACAACTCTCTGCCATGGGGATTGGAGGGTCTTTGTTTTCATACAGTGCCTGCTGCAATGTAGTCCTGAGATCTGCCACCATAACAAAAGAACATGTAAATTTCCCCTGAGTTCTGTAATTAGATTAAAGTTTGTATAAATTGTTACAAATGCAGAGGATCTTAAGAAAACATCTAGAGCAAAACCTGGTACCTATGCTACCATTCACAATATTAATTATGAAACCTGATAAGACTTTTCAAATCCAATATGACTTCTAATTGATAGTTTTGCAACTCAAGATGCTTGGGCAATAAAATACACTGAAGTCAAATTTACCAGCTCTGTGCTTCCAAAAACTGCCCGTCAAGAGCTTCAAATTCCTGAGTTGACAGCAGGGGTGAAAAACTTCAGGTATTAACTCACAACCTAATTCTCATTTAAAAAGCCCTTTTGGAAAAATGAACAAACAAACAAATCCTTAAGTATGGAAGTTACACAGACACCTTTTAAATGTTACCCTAGATTTTGTAGTCACTTACTGTGGGAATCTAATTGGGAGTTGCAATTTCTTGAACTTACCTGAAAAACTAGCTAAGGCAACACCTGCTAGACTGCTAAATCCACTTCCCAGTACAAACTGTTTGACACAATTTTTTTGTCTAAGTATGAAATCTGGAGATTAATATTAGCTTCCAATGAGTTTATGAAGGGTGTGCAGCGATTTTTTTTAAGGACATCAAAGGTAACAAAAAGATAAACTTAAATGAGATGTACTTTTAAGTCATGAACTTTTTGAACAGCTGGGAAAATACCTCCTTACCTGGGTTCTGTTGGGGTGACAAAAAACACTTTTTGGAATAAATCCAGGCAATTTGCACTTTCTAATCCCAAATCCCTGAATCCTCAGTCCTATAACTCCTATGTCAAATATGAAATTTATTAAACTGGGTTAATGATTTTGTTTATCTCATAGGAATTAACGTAAAGAGCCCTTGTGTTGGTGTGGATCCTGAATATGCAAAATTGAAGTGACATTAGGGATGACCCAAGCACAAGTGCCCTTTGTCAGTGCATGGAGGACCTCTGAGGAAGCTTGGTGCTGGCAGCTGAGCATCCATCGATGCCCTTTGTTATGCATAGTGGAGCATAGAAGGATTTGAAAGCATGTTTTCCTGAGAAGATCTTAATTTAGTTGTTTGTTGCTATTGCTTGAACCATCTTCTCCAGGAAAAGGTCTATCTATTTCCAATAGGAAAGTGCTTACTGAACAATCAGGCTGCAGTAGCCTTGTTCCTCTGTTATCCACCACACTTCAGGTACTGGGAAAAGATTTGCATTCTCCCTAAGCCAAGAGCTTGTGGTCTCTGTGCCATCACTTCTGTTACAGCTGTGAAGCAGCAAGTACTCCCCCTGTGCAGCTACTCTGGGGCAGAGAGGCTGACAGGTTGGCCACCACCAGGGATCCCCCAGGCAGGGCTGCAGGGACATTGTCTTGAAATTGGGATGGACCCATTTAATGAGGTCACTGAGCTACTAACTAGAAACTAAGCCTGGAACTATAGGTATTACTCCTGGGAAGCCCCAACACATCAAAAATAAATTAACTCCGTTTAATGGAGAAGCAAGCCCTCCCTTCCCTGTCCCTCATGGCAGTAGATGTGCCCGTCAGCTGGTGCTGCAACAGCTACTGCATCTTCCACGCGTGACATCTTTCTGGGATCTCTTGTCTCGCTTCTGCCAAATTTCCCCTTGCACAGGGGAAACTAAATACCCAACAGAGGAGAGATGCTCCAAACTTATGGAGTTATGGCAAAAGTGGCCAACAAACATACACGGGGAACTGCTCTGTTGAAGCAGTTTACCTGAAACATAAGGCTAGGTAGCATGAGTGAGGTGAGGGATCTGCACGGGGAGCACACTTTCTTGTTCAGGACCCACATTCTCCTTAGAACGTGGATACAAGTTGAGAGTTTCCTTTCCACCACTTACAGATCCTTGGGACCTAACTCAGGGGTTATGATGGAGCCCTAATGTTTTCTGAACTATGCCATCGTGTTTGAAGCAGGTGGGACATGTCCCATTAAAAGATGTGGCTCAGCCAGGAGATAGAGAGCTGCAGTGCTCTAGTTGGAGAGGATTGTTTGGACGTGCCGAGTACATTATCCCATTGGGCTTGAAATGCACCATTCCCAGGGCACTGTCTGGTATATCCAGGTGTTCTGCCCCTTTTTCTTGCTCTGTGACTGTACCAAAAAAAAAAAAAAAAAAAGGAACACTGCTTTCCCGTGGTAGTGCAGCTACTGTGGAGGAGGGAAAAAACCCTGCCTTCCCCCCACCCAAACCAGAGATGGGGAATAGTCTGGGTAATTCTCTGGGAAGAGTGTTAAAGTCAGGGGGGATGGAGCTTCCCTGGGGGCTGGCAGCTCCTGTGGACCCTGGGAAACCCTCCTGCGGCATCATCAGCGCTGCTACTCCTCTCCTGCCGGGGGCGAAGGCAAAGCCAGCGTGTCTGGGAAGATCACAGCCGCACCTTGGAGGAAAATAGCGTTCCTTGCCTCGCACGGGCTGGAAAAGGCGATGCTCCCTGGAGTACCACGTTGTGGGGAGAGCTGTGGGGCTGCAGCCCCCTTGGCATGGGCAAAGCTGGGTCTGGTCATGGCTGGGGGACAGCCTGCCTGGGCTCTGGGAACGATGACTTTAAAAAAGCCTTGGAAAGCAACAATAAAAACCCAAGCAAGTCCTGGTAGAGCAGCAGACCTGAGATGTGGGCACTGCCATCCTGCTGAGCGAGATTTGGTGGGTGTATAGTGAAGCCAGAGGTCAAGGGAGACCTTTTTGGGGCTGTAAGGAGGGTGGGAGGTTAAGATCTGGCAGGAAGCAACCCCAGCCTTAAGAGATCCAGAAGGACACACTGGGGAGATGTTCCCAAGGGATGGGGGGGTCCCCAAACTTCCCTCCTGGTGCTGCTTCTCCCCCTCACCCTACTGCATGTGGGAGCAGATGGATGCCTCCTGGCCAACATGGACCTCCCCACCCCGCATTTTGTGGGTCCCTAAGGACAGCCCCGGCCCCTCAGAGCCCTGCAGGTGTTGGGGGTGTCAGGCCTAGGGAGCCGGTGTGGCAATGAGAGAGCCACAGATGCAGTGGTGTCCGGCTAGGGCAGCCCGGCTCCCGGGGCTTCTCCCAGCTACACGGCCCAGCCGGGGGAGTGGAGGAGAGTGGGAACGCGTGTGAGTGTGTGTGTGTGTGCACTAGCATCTGCGTGCGAGTGTGCCCGCGGGTGTGCGCGCAGGGGGCGCGGGAGGGGGAGGCGAAAGGGGGCCGGTTCTGCAGCGGGTGGCTCCCAGCCTCCCCCGCCCCCTTCCCTCTGGGTCTGCTCCTCGCTCCGGCTCGCATTTTATCGCAGGCGGCCGGCGCAGCCCCCTCTCCCCAGCCCCGGCCCCGGCCCCCGCCCACCCCCGGGGTGGAGGCAGCCGCGCCGAGCCGCCCGCGGGAAGAAGGCAGCTCTCCGCCGGGTTCCGCGCCGCTCCGCGCCCCTCCGCGGGGCCATGCAGCGCTCCTGCCTCGCCGCTACGAGGGGTGCCCCTCGACCCGCCGCCCCCCGCGCAGCCTGAGCGCCTTGCGGGGGCTCCGCGTCCCTCCGCGTCCCTCCGCGCCCGGCGGTGGGACGGGGCTGGCGGAGGCAGAGGCGGCACCGAAAAGCTCGGCGGTTCTGCGCGACTCCCCCCTACACCGGCCATGGGAAAGGGGCTGGAGGGGACGGCGGCCCGCTGCGGGCTGGGACTGGGATACCTGCTGCAGACTGTAGTGCTCCCCGCCCTGGCCGTCCTGGGGGCCAGCCGCCCCGGCTCAGCGGCGCAAGGTAAGGAGGGGGATGGATGGAGAGGGGCCGGGGCATCCTCCGGGTGCGGACTGAAAATGCAAATTTACGCCGGGATTTTTTTCTGCGTGTTTGTGTGCAAGCAGCGCATTCTCCCGCATGCGGGGCGCCCGCCGGGGTCTGGGGCTCCGGCCCCCTCCCCCGCAGCCTCGTGTATGTCGTTGCTGAGCCTGGCCGGGACAGGCGTTTCCCTGCACTCCGTCCTGAAGCGGGTTACTGAGGCCGGAGCGGGGGGGCTCTGGGCTGAAGGAGTCCCGCCGGCAGCCCTCCGTCCGGCGGGGGAGCGGCACCGGTGCGCCCCGGAGGGCTGGCAAGGTGCGTTGGAAAGGCAGGTGCGGGGCCGGTGCCCCTCGGCAGCGGCACGGCCGTGCCCCGGGGTCCTTCAGGCGATGGTCGTTCGTGAGGCCCCCCGTCTTCCCCCCACACCCTCCTCTTCGTGCCTAAAACACGATACACCCGAAGGGAGTTACTGGCTTTCTGTGTTTAGGCTTATTTCTTTTTCCCACTCCCTTAGCGGGGGTTCTGGAGTACATCTCGATCTGTTTTCCCTGTAGCCGGCGTATAAATTCCCCTTTCCAAGTGAAAACGTCTTGCTTCTCAGTGCGAGTTTAGCGATATCTTGAGAGCATCACAAAGAGCCCTGGCTCAGTGTGTCACCCGCCCGGCACACTGCCACAGCGGGAGCCTTTTCTCCTGCGAGCTGATCCGGATAAACTTTCTCAGTGCTTTTCTCCTCCCTTCCCAGGAGTTAGACCTAAAGTGGAAATGGGTGGCTTTTGCTGAGAAATAGTTTTCTACAACGTCCTCAGTATTGGAGAGGGAAAGAGGTTGCTGCTGCATGTGGGCAGAACCCTGCATAGCAAGGATGTGAGAGTTCAGGAAAGCACTTGGAAATTCTGGTTATGTGGTTAGCAAGAGAAAAGGAATTTTAGTAGCGGTTTTGTTGTTGTTGTTTCCCCTCGCCTCCCCCCCCCCCCCCCCCCCAACCAAGAAATAATAATATGCACCAAAGCTTTGATTTGGAGTTGTTAGGATAATGCAAGTGGAAGAACGTTTGATTTTCTCCCCCTCCTCTCTGCGGAGAGGCACTTGAGACAACTGCACAGGTCTGACCCTGTGCTCTCACCGAGCCATTACAAAGCACACTCCTCTCTGGCCTTTCTGACAGGAGAGTTGTGCTGGTTGCTCTGACTCCCGGTGCTCCTGGCAGGCTTTCGGGAGCCGTAGGGTTGCTGCTGGTGGGCTGGATGCACTGTACATCATGTCTGTACATGTAACTGTGCTAATCCATTTCCTGCTGATACTCCATCCTCAGAGTCACGTTCACTCACCCGTATTGGGCATTTATCTTGCAAGAAGATCAGAAACCTGGTTGTGAAAAAGAAGTAGCAGAGAACAAGAGTACAAAAATCCCTTATGCATTGTGTCATGTTTCTTCTGTGTCTTATGTACCATCCTTCCCTTTTGCTGGTCAGTCTCGTGTTTGAGATAGGACAGGTTTGATGTTCTGTATTTAAAGGTTTTAACAGTACCATGTGCATGCAGACCTAGATGTCAGTGGTTTTATATCAGTCTGTGCAGATGGGCGGGTGTTGGAGGGGAAACATCCTCTCGGATAGTTGGACCTGGAGCAGAAAGGAGTCTGCCCACTTGCCGGCAGGACATGGGTAATTCGTGTGACAGATGGCCTGAGCGGGGAAGAGAGGACCCCCTGCGTTCGGCTGCTTCAGAGCGTGCATCTCCGTGCCACAGGGCATACCTCACACTTTCAGATGGTTTCTCCTTTCCACATGTACCCTCCACAACACAGCGCTGTGGGAGGGAAATGCCATGAGGGGAGAGGAGCCAGGCTGCCTGCGCTGCAGAGGTCGGCACATGTGTGGGACCTGTCACTGGCCGTGGGTGTGCTCTCCTACCCAGAAAGGGTCAGAGAGCTCTTTGGCATCGCTTCCTGTTGTGCGGTGTGTGATAAACTTTCACAACAGAGCAGAAAATCCAGGGACTGTGGTTGGGATATAGTCGCTCATCTTGGACTTGTTTTTCCATGTATGTTTTTATTTTTATTTTTATTTCCCATTTGTCAGGACCAGGCACAGAATTTGGGTGCAGACCTGGTTTTGGCATCTTTCCCAGAGCCGAGGGATTATCTGATTGGCGTTTGCCGTGGGGATCTTCATGTGTGTGTGGTGCTTCAGTGAGGCAATAAATCAACAGTTTAACTATGCCCTCTTCAGGAAGTTTCCTCCTCATATAGCACCGGGCACAGTTTTCCTTCTGTTTTATTTATACATTTTCAAAAATGGGTGAACACTGAAATGACTCTTACCCAACCTCTTTTTCCAAAGTCATCCCCCGTTCCGTCTGTCTCCTTTGAAATGGAAACACCCCTCTAGTCTTTTCAGTTGCATTCTTTTGAGAGCAATAGAAATAGGACACGTGGCAATTATGTTCCAAACTGATGTCGGTGGTCTGATTTCCAGTGGGTCTGGAGCTAGCTGACTTAGTTTGAGCTGTGCAAAAAAATATTTCAGTTTACCTTTGCGATACCTTTGAAAGGAGAGAAAAAACCTGAGGTGGCATCTTCATACAGCAGGCACATAGTTAAAATTTAGAAAGGGGATGACAGGAAGGGAAAGAGGGTGTGTGCATTTTTTTTCCCAGTACTTGCTGCTAGTACTATTTCTTGTTTTGCTTCTCCATTCCCCAACCATCTGTATCTTTTGAAGCAGGCTAAGGAGGCTGTGAGCATTGCTGGGACTTCTGCTTTTCCATTGCCTTGTGGAAAATAAATTTATTAACAGAGTAGCTAGTGGACCAACCCCCACGTTCCCTTGCAGAGAGATTCATATTGCTGCATCTCACCATCCTCCTGTGAGTGTCTCAGCAGAGCTAAATTCACTTTTTGTCATATTAGCATTTCTTCTTATCTGAAGCTGTCTAAATATTTTTCTGCTGGTATCAGGAAAGAACAGGAAATGGCCACGATGACAGAGGCGGCCCTTAATTCTCAAAGTGAGGTGAATGGGGCCAGAGCGATTATCCAAACAAGAATCAACTCTGATCTGACATTTGCTGCATGCATTATACATCTGTGATAAGCTACACCAGAATGACAATTCCAACTTCCCAAGCTGAGAAAGAGCGAGCAACCACCCCTGGACCCAAGCACGTACCCTTACCTGGCATTTCAGTGCCATCTCCTGTAAGGGCATCTTATCTTTCAATCAGCAGAGACTGAGTTTCAGCTGTTGTGCTTTCCTATCTCCCCCCACCCCCCTCCACCCCTCACCCCCCGCCATTTTTTCAGACATTTAAAGTGTTTAAAGAACTTGTATTGTATCCCCATCTTTTTGAGGGGTAGGTGGGACAAGAGGGAGGGTCAGGCTACCTATCTGTAGTGATAAGCGTGGTTCAGACAGCTTTATGGGCTAATTGTGATGGCATTGAAATAGATAGAAAAGTTAAAGGGAATGTGTATTAATGTATTTTTGTTTCAATTGATCCTTTACAACAAAAGAGTACATTTTTTCATGCTTAACCCTTCAAACCTAATTAAATCCAAGTGATAATTTAAAAGGAAAACTGTAAAAGAGCCATATGTGCAGATATTTGTCCTGCCCCAGCATAGTCTGTATTAGCAACAGCAGCAGTTTGAAAATGCTTGGTGCGGAAAAAGTGAAATATAGCATGTGAATGTACTAACCTTTTGGGGAGGCACTTCTTAATTAAATACTCAAATGGATCTCATTGAAAAAAGGGGGGAAACAGACTTAATTATCATGATGCATCAGTGGACAACTTGTATGTGATCATGTGGGCGTAATAGTATTTGTATTAGTAAAGCAAGGGCCAAGTAGTATTTCATTGTGAATGGATAAACCCACTTGGAACATTAAATTGTTTCAAAGGGATGTGCTCTGCCAGATTTCTGCGGTGTTGACGAGTTTGGGCTGGGTGTGGGGTAGCCCATCCTGGCCTTGAGAAGAGTTTTAGTACTCCGGTAGGTTTTGCTGAACACAGAGCAGCCAGCACGTTTCCTTTGCTGCCCGAGGTGCTATTTCGGCTGGATTAAAATGAAGTGGACGGATCTGTAGAGGAGAGATTCCTCCCCAGGAACATGGGAGCCAGAATCCAGGTTCTTCTTCCTCCTGCTCCAATCCCTAGTGCCCAGTTGCAACAGTTACGGGGAAAAAAAAGCACATACATCAAATACAGCCCCCTTCTGATGGCTTTTCAGCATTACTGTCAGAGTCGCTTATTACTCTGTACAGTAAGGATGGCTGAGTATATCTAAACATTTCCACAATTGTGGGGTATATTTAAAGTTAATCATTTTACACGCATCTTTCATCACATAAGGAGTTTTTTTCTTTTTTTTTCCTTTGGTAATGGTCTCAAACCTGGATTATTCCCTATATTTTGGGACTAGCTTTGTGTGTGACATCCAAAGTCAGAAACAGGAAACAGCATTAACCATATTAAAAAGATTTTCCTAATTTAATTTTCCAAATACAGTATGTCTGAAAACAGGAATACAGCTCTGTGCCAAGGCCAGGCAAATCAGTTCCATAGCTGGTCTGCACAGCAAGGGAGGAGAAAATGTGGATTATATTTATGAGGCATTTTTCAAGTAAGTATCTTGATTTTTGTGTGAGTTGAAGAGTGGTGGTGTGAGGCACAGTCTGTCTGGTTCAGCTGAACAGGATGGAAAACAGCATCAGTTCCCATGGAAGGTAAGAGGAGCCCCGGCTGACTAGGGCAACAACTGAGTCTTTCCATACAGTGTGTGACCAGAGTTCTGTGTATATGTAAAACACTTAAGGAGAGCTGTCCCCTGAAAAGCAAAGCTGCATTTATTTCTTGCTGCCAGCAAAGTAATCTTGTTTGGAGTAACCCATTCGTATGGCCACGTTTGTTGCTTTCCGGTGTCCTTCTGGGTTTCAAATCCTTGGACTTTGAGGACTCAGTTCTGGTTACTTTTTTCTGGAAAAAGGCACAGTAGCTGCTTTTGCAGCTTATCAGAGGAAAATACCTTCTAATTGTAGTTGCAAAGGGGGAATCGTAGGTAAATGTATATTGCTTGGTGGTGAGCAGTTTGCTGCGATTTAGTCAGAGAATTGAACTCGGCGTGAATCTCAACTGTTCAGATCCTTGCTTTGTCACTGAAAACACATCACTGGAGGCTATCTTTGAAATAAAAGTTAATGTAACCGTGGTGCTCTGCCCATGCAGTATGTTCCACATAACGATCTGTCCCCATAGGGAAAAAATGGCATTCTCTTTCCCAATCTCCCTTTCCTCCCTGGCAAGGGGGGAGAGGGTGTGTGAGTTTGAAGTGCACCTCTGGTTAGCCACCCAGTGGAGGTACTCCAGTTCAGCAGGCAGCGGGCTTGGCACCGGTGCCAATAAAGCACTAATTACATCCCCTGTCATTTTCATTAACCATCTTTGCTTCCACGTTCAATTTAGAGGTATAAAACCGCGCGAGCTTTTAAAACCTAAGTCAAGGATTAAAAGTGAGGAGTAAGAGATGAGCAGCGGTTTTCCAGTTGGCTACAACCTCTGTCAGCGCAGCAGCAGAATAATATCGTGCAGAGGCACAGTTCAGTGCTAACTGCTTCCAAGTACTGAAGAGATGGTGGTGTTTTAAGTGATTTATTGAGTGTGCTTGGTAGAGTCCAATCTCGGGAGCAGGCGCCCCTGGAGCTTTCCATCATAATGTTATCCAAGAGGCGATCTGAAGGAAATGGTATTAAGTCTTCTGGGAGGCAAACTGTATCCAAAGAAAGACTTAATTTGCATCATTTGTAAGCAAGCATTTGAAATTATGCTGTAAAGGATATGGTTATGAAGAAGCTTGTGTTGAACAAATAGGAACAACAGAACCCTCCTTATTTTTTATGTGTACTTTGTTTCCTGGTGTTAGTGGGGTCATCTGCAGACTTGCAGACCCAAACTCCAGCGGTGTGAGGTGAGAGGGCTTGCTGAGCACTGTCATTGCTTTTGTGGTAGGTCTGCTTAAACATCGGTTGTGTCTTTTTGGGTTTTGATTTGTGTTTTTTGAGTAAGGATGGGGCATAAAGTCCACTGTAAGCCATGGGGGTGCATGCTAGCCATAGAAGGTAAAAGAAAACCCCAACTGTAGTTGTGTTCCAGTTGCTTTCCTTGAGGCTGGCTCTGCTCATACAAACAACACACACAAGTAAAGTACAACGAGTCAGAGCAGCGGGCAAGAGCTGCCAGAGGTTTCCTCAGCTTTCAGTAACCTCAGAGATGCTTGTATACAGCTTTCCCCCTAGGTAGTCATCACTAGAAAAGCTTCCTGTTTGCTTTTATAGCCCTATCCCAAATCACTTGTATGTTAAGCAGGAAACATGGGATTTCCTCCTAATTCATCAAACGCCGGGATTTGGGGAGTCACTTTATAGCTTGGCACATTATCATCTACAAGTTTGGGCTGGGGGAGAGAAGCTTCATGCAAAATTAGTTTCACTTTAAAATATAATTTTTGTCAATGTGAAAAATTTCAAGGGAAACAAAAAAAAAAAAGAGAAAAGAATAAAGATTCCTTTTGTTTATTTGCTGGGGAAAGGTTGAAAAACCCCAAGAAACCTTAATCAAAACCAGAAAAGATTCAGTTATTTTAGTGAAAAGGTCAATAAAGCCCCAAATATTTACCTCACTGGCCAAACTTTTTACTGGTAGGCATTCAGGGAAAATGGGAAAGTTAAAAGTTGTAAAATCTGGCGATTGCAGGTTTTGTTTCCATTTATGTTTTTCCATATATTTCAACCAGCCCAGTGAAAAACCTCCCTGTTAAACTTGAGGTACAGACCTGGTTAGGCACCAGTCAAGACATGTATTTACAGCACCTTCCAGGTCTTGTGTTTTGTGGTGGTTTTTTTTTTTTTTTAATCTCTCATTGATTTGACTGATGCAGATTGAGATAGAGACCCTGATACACAGGGGTGCCAGACATGACCTTAATACTGCCAGGGAAGGGCAGGCAGTGCTGGATTTAGGCAAGTACCTTAGCTATTCCCCCAACACAAGCAGTGCTGCTCTAACCTGCATGACTCTGCAATAACCCATCAAAGCAGGGGTGTCCCCTGTGTCCCTACATGATGCTGCAATGCATCAGCGCCTCCTCAGAGTATCTCTTTCCTTTGTCCTGCCTTCTCACTTTCCTCAGAGTCCTGCCTTCCCATGCAGGCAGGACAGGAAGAGGCAGCCAAAAAGCTGTGCATGTTCACCTCTGTTGGTGATGCTTCCCATGGGGGACATCTGCAGTTGTGTCTTTAGCACAGCTTTGCTACAGGTTTGCATTGCAAGAGACAGTGGGAGGTTCTTATTTGTCACATTGCATTAGCTATTTAATCTTTAATCCATTTTGCTGGATTGGGAGTACAGATATATTTATTTGCTGAAGAGATGTAAGGGGGACTGCCAAAGGGTGTAGAGCAAATGTGCACGGAAGCCAAAATGCGAATTCAGTGCCCAAGACTCTGGTGCTCCACTCTGTCGTCCTTCCCTGCCTGTCCAAGAGCTGGATGCTGCAGAGGGAATGATAACGTTGAAGGCTCTCCAGTACCTTCAATATCAGATTGCTTTGGT
The DNA here is from genome assembly GCF_964237585.1 of Gallinula chloropus. Classification (NCBI taxonomy): domain Eukaryota; kingdom Metazoa; phylum Chordata; class Aves; order Gruiformes; family Rallidae; genus Gallinula; species Gallinula chloropus. Next base: position 68,181,061 of record NC_140088.1, on the reverse strand, counting down.
TTCACTAATGGTTTCTTTATATCTGCTGGTATCTAGAGATAGATGCAAAGAACAAAGGGCAAACCCATGTGCTGTTGCTCGGAAACAGGAATACTTCCTGAAAGCCCTGACTTTATGGTGGCAGGCAGTTTGGGAGGATTTGCTTTGCCCAGTGAGATCCACGGTGTTAACCCAAATTTGGAAGGAGCAAGAATGGAGCCAGTGGGTGACTGCAGCGCTGTTGTAAATGGAATAAAGATCATTGCCTTGGGTTGCTTTGTTTCATTTGAGTTTAATCTGCAATTCAGGAATATCTCATTCAACTATACTTCATTCATTTGAATGAACAACTTGTGCTCCAGAGGATCCTGTTGCCTTACCAGTCACAAAAGCTATGAGGTTGCCTAGGGAATTAAATCACTATCTTTTTTTTTTGTTTTTCCTCTTGTTGAAGTAACATTATCAGCAGCAATGCTAAGGAGCTCGGATGGAGTTTACTGGCCTGGCAACGACTGAGCAATTTCTTGTTAGGTAGCTCCTGCCAATCCCTTTTTAGTTATTTTCAAGAAGTAAAGTAGCTTTATTTCTTAGTCTCGTATTGAGTGAGAGGTTGAAATGTTAAGCTCTGTGGATTAACGGTGTATCCTTTGAGAAAAAGGAAAGCTTGCGTTTTTCTTGGTCCCCTGAGTGCTGGATGCGATTGTTTGAGACATCTTGAATTTCATCAGCTGGATGCGAGGAGAGGTGCAAGTAAGCCTTGAATGATCTGTCAAAAGAGGTTGACTCTATTGCAGCCATTTTGGAAACCTGTTTGATCTGATAGTTCCTCCCCAGGCGTTTCTTCACTTGAGTTTAGTGCATTTCACATCAGGCAGTGGAAAGTCATCACCACAGGACTATTAGTAATTCAGACCTTCTTGGAGAGCTATATTCCAACCATAAATTTGCTGAAATGATGGCTGCAGTGTGAATCACTGCACTCCTATGATATGGTGTATTTATTGTTTACATACATCGCTTGTCTTATCCAGTCCCAACATATGTGTTTATACTGGAAAGTTTACACTGTGAGTGAAAATAATAATATGGTCTCACTGAATGAGGTTAATTGCAGTTCAGTCATACCGAAATCGAGGAGTGAGGAGTGGGACAGAATAGCAAGCGAGGCTAATTCTGCTCTCACGTGCATTGGATTTACCTACTCTGACTGTAGTGCAGGTAATTACTGGGAGGAACTCAAGAGTACAGACATGCACACTGCCTAGTCTGAATTAATTTTCTCTTTCCTTAATGTATCTCCCAGTTTTGCCAGTTGCTGGTGGAATTAACACAGGTGTCTTTCTCTCATCTTTCCCTACAATATCAACAACCTCGTGTGTCAGTCTGGTTACTCTGCAGCTCTACATGTGCAAAAGATGAGTGGCTGTGACTAGCAGTGAATGGCTGGTGCAGAGTAACAGTGAGGTGTCCACACTGAAATTTTGGGTTGTCTGTAGTTGGAGGAGATGATTGCTCAAGCCTTTGTTTTAAGTTTTAAGATTAGGTAAAAACTCAGTGGTGCTTTCAACTAGGGGGAGGTAAAATTTCCTGTGTTAAACTCACTTCAGATTTGAAAATCAGAGTTAATTGTGGATCAGCCTAGTTAAGGATTGGGGCTGTAATTAAATGGTGAAGCATGTGCCCTTGCACCAGTGTTGTTCACTGAAAATCTCACTAAAATGCCTCATGAAATACTAGTATTCCTCACTCGAAGCTTTTTGGCCCCAAAGCTGCACTACTTTTTGGCAAGTCATCCTACCCATTACAAATTCCTTTCACGCAGACGTTGCAAATCTAGCATTAGGGACTTCCTTTCTGCTTCCTCACCAGTTTCTGAAGGTGAGAGTAACTTTTTTGGTCTCTAGCTCAAGATGCAGCAATATTCCTAGGCAGCAGATCTCTGCTAGCAAGCATGTGAGTGCTGGGTACCCCTCTCTTCCTCTTAACTTCACCTCCCAGGTCAAATAGCTGTGCTGTGCAAATAGGAGCTTCCTAATTTCTTAGGTCAGTTTCATATTGGTTTCCTTTTCTTGTTGGTTTTCTTGTTTTGTTTACTAAAGCCCTAGTGCTTATACCAATTTAAACTATACAAGGACAGGTTATGACCACCAACAAATATAGCTCCGTTAATTTCAAAGCTAGCACAAATCAGAAGCTGATCTGGCTCTGTGTTAAAAATACAGTGACACAGTAAAGTGAGACCTCGGGTGGACAGATATTGATCTCACCTTTTTCACTGGGTTATATCTTTAAGCTCAATAATTTGAATACCTTTGAGGCTTTCCATTTCCCTATGTGTGGTGATGTGGCTCTTTCCTGTAGAGAGATTAAACCACTGTCTCACTCAAATATGGGGGTGAGATTTTTTCCCAGGTATATGTGTTTTCTCTTGGGTTTTGTCATGTTATTTCAGATAAGATCATAGACAGCCAAATGTCACCAACTGTAGACAGATATCCACATAAATATCTATTACACACAAATGCATGGCAATTTCCTATGTTGGCCATCAGTGATTTTTGAACTAGAGACCTCTTCCTACTAAAAGCATGGGCTTTGGAGGCTTGAGTTAGAAGTGCAGCCTGGTAGCAGTTATTATCCTAGTTTAGTCAGTAGAATGAGAAGTGCCATGTGCTTTTCACGAGCCATGGAAAAGGAAAAATTGTTCAGCTCCTGCTAGCTTTTGTCCTTTGCTTGTCCTGCAGTGTTCTGCATGTTGTTTTTGTTGTTGTTGTTGTTGTTGCTAAATGTTACAATAAGTCTTTGTAGTAAACATAGCTATTAGATAACACCTTCCAAATCTTTTTTTTAAAGTTCTAATTTACTTACTCACTTTATAAACATTTCTATCATTTTGTAGTCTCAAGAGGAAAGTCTTACATTTGCATTTATAAGAAACATTTGCAAAGAAAACTGAATTAAAATGACAAAGTGACGCTGCATGGACAATTCATCTCCTGTGTTTTACTGATGAGCTTGTTTTTTTGAGTACTTGGTTTCATTGCAAAGATTCTTTGTCTTAGGGAAATCAGTTGATGGCAGTACCTCGATCAAATTTTGTCTGATTAGTTTCACTGGATTGTTTCGGATTTACTCACCAGAGCAGGACAAGGAAAACTTCATTTTTTTAAAGTTTTATATCCACTAGTACCAATACAGAACACACATTTCACTCGTGGAGGCCAGGCTGAGGTTAAGTTGGCTTTAAAGATAACAGTAGATTCCAGCGTCCTTGCATTTGTTTTGTATTTGGTGACAGTCACTAAATCAGAGGAAGGAATGTTCAAACAACACACTTGAGGAAAAGTGATTTTTATAGAAAGGGCCCGTTCCCGCTAATAGCCAGTAACTGCACATAACCCCACTGACATTAAAAGTCCATTAGCTAAGCCCAGTTTAAACAGCAGCTGATGCTTTGTCAGCTAAATGTACATTGGAATTTTTCATGTAACACAGCAATAGCACTTCTGTAGTTTTTTCTAAAAATATGTACATTAAGGAAAGCAAATGTCATCTGATAGTAGTAAGATGAAGAGTTCACATTAATGTAGGGAGAATTGTAATCAAACTGAAGTTACCATCTGGTTGCATTAGCAAGGAACAAAACCGGTTACAGGGAGAACAGAAAGCGTCAGATTTCTGAATTAAAGCTAGGTTAACAAATCTAGCACACAGGCTTCTGTAACACAGCGTAGGTGAAGAGCTGCTTATCTGCTTGGTTCTTTACCACTGAATTTTTTATGACCTTGTTTGAGAAAAGTTTCTGCTGAAGTCAGTAAGGTGATTTGTCATGCAGAGCACTGGGTTTCCATGGAGGAAAAAAAATGGTTATTTGCTAGCTATTTAGGAAATATGTCTCATTATGGCAGTGTGAAAACGTTTAAACTTGTCAAGATAGTGTTTGTATGCCTGTGGCCTTAAAACCTAGTTAACCATTGGTGCAGCAAGTAGCATCCGCCCATCTCAGTGTATCAAAAAGAGGCTTGAGAAGTATGGTAACAAAACGGTGCGTGTTTGGTAAAGACAAACTGTGGCAGGTGATGAACTAGGACCAGGAGACTGAGGTCCTAGTGCTGTGGTCTTGGGACCCACTGAAGCACCCTGTTTGGTAATCGGTCTGAGAAGCCACTTTGAGGTCTGCTTTGAAAATAGATCTTGTGCTACAAAGCCATTGTGGAGACAGGGAAAGGGTCACTTAGTAAGTTAATGTGAGAGCGGAAACAGGGGTAATTAGTCGCTTACTGATGTGCTCCCGAGTATGGTGAAGTATTACTGTAACCTCCTCCGCCTCCTCTTTGCTATAATCGGTCCATTAGTGAAACCTTGTACAAGTACTGACAGGAGTAGGGCTTAAATGCCTCATGTGGGTAGACATACCCACTGCAAAAATCCTGTGAACACATCTGGAGGGCTCACTTAAACTCTCAAAAAACTGTGTTAGCAGTGCAAAACTCTCAAATGTGTCATGAAGCTGAATTTGAAGTTTTTGTCTTTCCAAGCTGAAGGACTTGACATCAGTAGCGTGCCCAGAGCTGATGGTGTGTTTGCGAACCGCAGGGCTTAAGGAGAGTAATTTAATTGCATTTTTCCCCCCTCTTCTGGAACATAACATGTAAACATATTACTGAACTAAAGCCTGGTTTTAATTACAAGCAGTAACTTTTTCATGTTGACAGATTTTCACATGGAAAGCTTTACTGAAAATGAGGGAAGACCTTTCTGCCATCATTAGTTCTTGCTGCTTAGTGCTTTTATCAAGTACAGTAAAATACCATTTTTAATTAATTCCAAGCTTATATGGACATGTTTAATATAATTAACAAACGAAATCCTGTTTGCTAACATATTGCTTGTGAAACCGGTCTGAATAATCTGGTCTCTAGCATACATAAATCAGTCCGTAATAACAGCTGTAAATATTTCACAATATACTTGGAGTGCTTTGATTTTAATGCTGAATCCACTTTTGGGTTTTAAGGATAAAACGTAGGTTAAAAGTGACTTTTCCCATATGTGCTTTCCTAATCTCTTGCGCTACATTGCCTGAAAGTTATTAAAAAAATCATTATTGGATTGGATTATAAAAAAAGTAAATATCTAAGCGTTTATGAGCTGGGAGAATTATGTAATTGAATTACGCTGGAGCTAACAAAATGACGCCATTCACGTTGGCGCCGGACAATTGCTCCACTACAGCCGTGAATTTTTTTCATTGGAAAAGACATTGCGGTGCCAATACTCTTTGTCTTTCTCAAAGTTTTACTATTTTTGTCTGTCTGGTATATTGTATGCTAAGCCTGGAACCCATGCATTAAAAGTGTTAGAAGCAGCTGATTAAGTGGCTAATTCAGGCATCTGCAGGGCTGTGAAAACCCAAGGTGACCAGGAGCCCGGTCTGTAGAGGCATGCTGGCGGACCTACATGAGCCTGTGTTATGTGCTGGGCCCCTTCTTTCTGGGAAGGCTTTGAGCCTCTAAATAGAAAGAGGAAAAGGAGACCAATAGTCTGCCTTCTGCAGAATATTTGAGGTTGCGTGAGGCTACTAAGCCATCCTTGTGTGTTAGGACTGTGCGTGTGGTTTGTCCAGTTCAGCAGAAGGCCTTGAAATTTCGGGGGAAGATTTATAATCATCCCTCAAGTCATTTTCCCTAGCCCCAAACAAAGACTTTGAAAAACAGTTGTGTAAAGCAAAACATTTTGCAATTTTTGTTTACTTGGGAATGTTCTTTAACCTCTAAAAATAAGAAATAAAGTAACCAAGTGCTATTTTGAAAGGCAAATTCGAAGAGCGTTTGCATTACGGACTTTTTACCCCTGTTCTTCTGTTGGATTTCCTCATTGAAGTTGACATAAATTTTCTAATGTTTTGGCAATTATGTTCTATGAAGAAGTTACTAGTCTCCAGAACTGCCAGGGTCCTTCGCAAATGCTGTCTCCTCTAAGCCATGTGCCCCTCAAACTTAGGACCACACCCCTCAAAATGAAATGCATGACTAAAAATTGTTGTTGGGTAGGTGATAATGTTGGGAAATTTTGCAGGGGAAGATTTTTTTGGTTTTCCCTTTCTTCCTTGACCTACTGAACAAAGCCTGCAGTTGTGTTCAGCTCACTGAGGTGTGTTTCTGTGCAAGGGGAGCCCCTGGGCAGAGGATGGAAGGAAGCTGCAGGGTGTCTCTGCTGCTCCTCTGCAGCGGGTGCAGGTACTCAGGCAATGGCAGGGGGTCTGCAGGGGTGGCCCCTGTGAAGAGAAGGGTGAGGAGCTGCTCCAGATGCTGCACCTGATTCTCCTTGCAGCCTCTGGAGTGTCCAGGTTGGAGCAGGTTTATCCTGAGGGACTCCAGCCCATGCACCCTACTCCAGAGTAGGGGGAAAAAGGGGCTTGGCAGATTTTTTTTGTTGTTGTTGTTGTTGTTTTGTTCTTCTTTGTAGGAGGCTGATTAAGATCTGTGACATAACTGGCACACAAAGCTATTCGTAATATCTTCTGCAGTTAGTTAAGGAAAATAAATGATTCTTTGTGGTCATTTATGCCAGCAAAACTCTGTTTCAAGGAAAACTTTTAGGATATTCTGGTTGTGTCCACCCTGTGATATGTCTGACTTAACATGGCATGATTTTCCCAAGGTTTCTGCTGTATGATGCCTAGGCATTTTGGAATCTCACAAGCTTATGCAAATGCATTTCTGACTCTCATGCTAATGAAAAGGGCTCTTATTTGACCAATAAAATGTAAGGATGTTCCATTCTATTTGCTTATTTTTCTGTTTCTCCCCTGTGTGCATCAAAAGAAAGAAAATCCAGTTGATCCTGTTGAAGTTCCTTGTTTTGAGACATGATTTCAGCACTTTCATGGAAGTAGGTTAGTGGGGCGTTGTATTTACCCCATGGTCTGTAAGGTCAAAATCATCTTGAAACAATTGATCCCTTTTTGTCCAGTCTCAATTTTAGTTTAAATAAAGTAATTCTTACCTACAGTGCAAAGTAAAACCAGTTGTATTGCTTGTTTCCTGAAATGGCATTGAAAACAAACACAAATGCTTGTCTATCGATATCACTTGTGCATATTAGAAAGTAAATGTGTGAGAGAAACATTTGATTAAGGAAGACCCTAAAAGAAAGGGTATTTAATGAGCAGATTTCATCTAACTTTACCTTGCTTTTAGACAGTCAGGATTTAAAGATTTATTTTAAGGTTTTTTAATCAATTTAATAACAAGCAGTGATTCATCATCTTTCAGTAAGCATCAGCTGTTGCTATCAACATCCTGTGGGCACCTAGGAATGCGTAGCTATGACGTGCAAAGGTGCAACTATAAAATATGTGGCGGGTGGTGGCTCTAGAGAGATTACGACAGTTCCTGTATGCAGTACTTGGCGTCTTCAGCTTCCCCATATCAATTCTTAGTTTTCTGTAGGATGAGAACTTGCATTGCTGTGTGAGCACTTGCACTGAATCACTGCTTGAGAACACTGAAGTGCATTGAACATATTAAGTTGCTTTGTTATGTGTATGTGCAGCCTGCATCCAGACACTGTCATTGGGAAGTTATTAGTGTATATAATTACTTAACCACAAGGAATTTCTGGACTGAAATAGCTTATGTAAGCCTACATGTTTCCTTCCCAGAAACTCAGTTTAAAGGCTCATGCAAGTCTCTTGCCAAAGATATGTCTTCCTGACCATGAAATACTGTTTGGGAAGATGCACTTACCTGTAAGGGTAAAGAGTTTACCTGACAATACCCCTAGCTTCACAGTTCAGTTCCTTTGACTTTTGCTCTGGGTTGTTTACCAAGTGCTGGATTGTTTAGTATTCTGTGATTTGACCTTTAGATTTCAACCACTACCTAATCGGCAGCATGGATCTTCCTGTAGGAGCAAAAATTATTAACGAGAATTTGTTCAATACCAAGTTTTCATGACTTGAAGGCCACGAGGTATGTCTTGTGTGCATGAAAATCAAGTAGTTGCAGCAGCGTAGGTCTGGAATGTGAGAGGGCCAAAGGTGTTTTGATTAGTGAGAAAATGGATACCAGCTGGTTTATTTATGCTTATAAATATATATAACTGTATTTAGGTGCACAGGTAAATTGTGTATGCTACTTAGCCCCCATCTGTTCCTAATAAATCTCAGCCCACAGGCTTTAGGTTTTGAAACTTCCGATTATGCTCAGATAAGTGAACTTTCTAAGTAGAAGAGCTGGCCTTCACAAGATGTATTTGCAGCTGAACCTCTCATTTTGTGTAAACTAACATGGGTTCCCAGGGTTCAGTGAGTGACGCAGCTCTCCACCAGCTGAGGGCTGTTAACAGCTATGGTTTCCGTAAGGCTGTATTCATGGTGGAGAGATTTCTATCATCTCATCTGTCTGGACAGGAAAAATTTCTGTGACTCTAAGAACACTTTTAAAAAACGGGTGGGGGAAAAAAAAAGGAGCAGACTTTGTGAAGTACATCAGAGAGTGATCCTGGTGTTAACAAAGAGATTCTTTCCTGATACAATGAGGAAATTGTATCTTTACAAGGTCTGGTCCCACTTAAGAAAGCCTGAAGAAAAGGTAGGCATCTAGAATGTCAATTATTGGGTAAAATGCTGTTTTATGACTGCAAGTTATTTTGGATTTCTTACACTTTCAAAAAGCAAATTTTTCCTTGGAAATTTTTGCAGCCACCCACCACCCTGCAGATGCAAAGACGTAGTAATTAAACTGAAAAGGCTGCAAGCTCACATTGCCCCCGCTCTCTGCAGTTGTTTGTTCTCAGAACATCACCCTACTTCTGATCAAAACCTGAGATGAACTTTTCTCAGCAGGTCTCTGTACCATCAAGGCTGTCTTTTCAGCTACAGCAAGGACTGGTAGCTTTTGATCATCTTAGAGGGTATTTGCAAAAACAAAAATAAAACTTGGTTTTCCTCATTGTCCTTTTTCAAATTAGGCAATGGAAAATTAAAACACACAAAACCTGACCTGTTAGGATTAACGATTTTAAATATTAATTAGTAACAGTGGAAAACAATATTTTTTTTGAGAATTAAGAGTTTTGACTACACTACAGTATTTATTTTTATTTCCCTGGGTCTTAAGACAAATACTGCATAAAGAAGTTAAAGCATCCTCTTTGCCCCAAAATACATGTTTAGTCTATACCTTGTGTTTATAAACATTTTTTTCTCTTGCATGAAAAGTTAAGATGGGAACAAACTTATCCGTGGGATGTGATGCTGGAGAAAGGAAGTTTTTGGATCCTCCAGCTAAATAACAACTATGCTTTGGGGAGCAGAGCAGTATGTATTTACTAGTCACATGGAAACCACAAGACAGACACAAATGCATGCAGACTGTCTGGTTAAAGGTTACCAAAGCATGTTGTGCATGATGCTACTTGAGGCAAGAAATGGAAGATGGGAGTAAACTGCTGCGTTGTGATTAGGATGCCAGCACGCACGAAGTGGACTGGTCCCACCTACTGCCTGCAAGCGCCCATACAGTTGTGTCTCACTGGTTCTTGTTTGCCATCCAGCGGACTGACTGTGGCCCTGACATAAAGCATGGGAAGCAGTTAGGGGTCAGGCCCAGAATAGCCTGCCCATAAAGGAATGCCAGAGGAGTGCTTTAAAGGCAAATACTGCTTTGGGAAAGACCTTGGAATTGGGTATGAGCTGAGGCAAGCAGGGAGAGCTCCTTGAAAACCAATAGAAAAGTCACATGAATTCACTTGGGTGGGTTTTTTTTGTTCAGTTGGGTTTATAAATTTTTTATATAAAATAAATGTGTCATTTTCTATATGAACCATCTAGAATATTGTGACTATGAGGTATATTAAATAAGAGGTACTTTAACACAAGACAGAAAAATAATGTTGACACCAAGTATCTCTTCATGGTGGGTGGGGTTTTTTTTTGTTTTCTTTATATGAGGCTGCTCTTTATTCACCTGAGAAGTCTTGCGGCAGTGGGTGGAATCACTTAGAGCAGTTTTCTGAGTTAGTCTATCTAGCCCCTAAAAGAGATACCAGGAGGTCATTGTTAGCCTTGAACACTACAGGAAACTGTAAAACCCAAAGGCAACATAAAATGAGATCCCACAAGCTGCCTGAGTGAGGAATTTGGAGCAAAAAAGATGGAAAGTCTCAGTGTAAAGACTGTGGATCTGGCCCTTGGTTTTGACTTCCAACTCTGCCTCCAGAGCAGTCTCATTTGTTATCAGTGACTCTCCTGTTGGGATGCTGAGGTTGGTGTCATTTTGGAAAGCTTGCTGAGTACACTAAGCTGTAAATTACATGAAGGGAACTGACAAAGTCACTGTAAGCATTGTGGTGCTTCATACCCATAGAAAAATGCCATAGGAAAATTTCAAGCATAAATGGGTGTGAAGGTGCATTTCTGTAAAAATCCTTTCTCTTGTAAGCAGTCCTATTAACTTTTGAAGTGTGATGAAACTTCAGCAAGCGTATGTGTTGCAGTGTGTGACCAATCCCATGCCCCTAATACACAGCTTTGCAAGGTTGTGGCCTAAAATGTGTAGTCCCAATAGGATCAGGAACAGTCCCTTAGGAAGGATTTCAGAAGAGGAACATAACTTTTCTGGTGAATTCCTAATCTAAACTCCCTGTTGCAAGAGCTCTCATCAGAGAAGTTCTGATGATGTCTATTGATTAAATTTCTTTTTTGTATCCTAAAGAGTAAATCGAAAGGTCATTTTTTTATATCAGTGTGCAAGAAGCTTTATTGATTCTTCTTTATGAGGCATTAATGAAATCTATAGAAGCCTAACAAGATTGTATAGTTAACCTTGGCAAGATTGTCTGCACTTTTTACATGTGCAGAAAAGGGAAAATACAATGTTCCATTTTGGTGGTTTAAATTATGTGGGAACGAGTGAATTTCACAAAACCTAATATCTCAGCAGAGAGAGAGTGTGTGATGTATGTACGCTACTCCATTAACTCCAAAATGTGCTTAGCAGAGATTTTTTGGGAATACTTTGTTTTCCCGCCTAATGGTACCACATATTTATCACTATGAAAACAAGCAGGGAAGTCAATCACTCATTATGCATGCCAGAAATGCCTTCTGCAGTCACAATGGTGGTATGTCAAGACTCTGTCCTACTTTAAAAGAACAGGCAGGATTTACTCTGGAAATGTACCAAAATGAACCAATCTTTCTCAAAAATATGAAGCTGGGATCAATTTTGCAAAGTTAAAATAAACAGTAGTCACACTTGACCCAGTGTGTTATGGTAACAGAGGAAGAAATGTAGAAAGCTGGGGGTATCTATGGATTTGGTTTGGTAGAACATTAAACACGACATATCAGATTAAAAAATTATCCACTAACCTAAAAGCTATTCATAATAAAATTTGTGAAGAATTCTCAGTGTGCTATTTCATTCCACGTTATTTTCTTCAACATATTTTCATTATATATCACTTAAATTAATGAAGGCCATCTTGGCTATGAAGTACAAAGCTAATGCCCCCTGAGAAGGGATGCCTTTGCATAGTAAAAACTCAGATCATGCTCATCAGAAGCTCAGAAGCCTTTGAGTGAATGTCATGCATTTTTATTTGCAGTAGGAAAAACATATTGGAGAGAGACAAGTATAATTATCTCAATTTTTAGATGGAAACCAGAGGAGCAGGAGGCAGCACTGGGGAGTGAACAGACACTGGAATTCCCCTCTGGTGGGCTCACAGAAAACATGGAAGTAATTTGTGGTATGAAAATGGCTGGTGTTGCTTGTTTCCATCAAGAGGCCATGGAGAATGTAGGAAGTGGGTGCTGGGTTATTACACCACAGTCTGATTTATGACCGGCCTAACTGGTGCTGCCCCGCCTCATCTTTTCTGCTTGTCTTCATCAGGTGGTCAGTGGGCTGCCAGTATGGCTAAAATCAAGAGTGCAGCTCCTAATCCTGATTTTTGGCTCTGCAGACCTGTGGTGAGAGCAGCAGCTAGCTGCAAAAGCTAGGTTGGATGAGCCCTGACCCATGGAGTTGTTGGTCCTGCTTGCTGGCACCTCTGAAGACCAGACTTCCTTCCCTGGTTTGCTCTATGCCGTGTGGTTTACTCCAGCCACCTCTCCTATGTGTGTGAGTTTGTGTGAGACTTACAACCCCCCTCACATGGCCTTTTTATCACTTACTGTCCTTATAAAAGTCCCTTTTTCTCCCTACCAGATGGACAGTCTGGTAGCGGGTCAAGACTCTGCCTGTGCCCAAAGGGCGAATGGCTTCACTTCCCATTCTGCAGCTCTAGTCTCCTTCAGAGCACTACAAAATCAGGCTGTAATCAGGCTTCCCAAAACACAGAAGCAGTCCAGCATGGCTCTGGAGCTGCTATTAGCTATTGTGAAACTGGGGGTGCTGTGTCTCAGCTTGTAAAACAGGTACATGTCCATTCTGCTTTTTGTATTTTTTAAGTCACATTCTATTATTGGTTTGGATTCTGAGTAATGACCATTCAGGCTCTGGTGTTTGTGAAATGATGGAAGACAGAGATGTTCAGTACATTGGGATCTTTTTATCTCTTCCTTTGGAAAGTGTGTCCAGAAAATCCATTGCTTGGGTCTGCCTGGGTGGGAGCAGCCCCAGAAACCAGCTTGAGTAACCTTCTGAGATACTCTAAGAAAACCGCAGGGTTACCTGAACAGTATGTGGAAAATGCATTACAGGATGTAAGTGAATCAGAGGGACATGTAGACGTGCTACCTTTTTTTTTTTCTCTTATATAAATAGCACAAAGAACAAGGGTTTGCTTATTTTCCTTTTAATTGAATGTTTCAGTTAAACTTCCCTGTAGTTTCAAGATGTCAGTACATCAGTAGACATACATTTGAAAGCTGAAGACATTTTGATGACTGCTAATATTTAGTTTCTACTTCAACTAAGCTACTGACTCTTTTTATTCACTGATTGATTGAATGGAAATTTAAAGTTAAAGGATGCCAAGAGGTATTTGGACCCTGGCACTCTAGTAATAATACCAGGAGTAAGCACAATTGCATCCATATCTGCAGGTATGTGTTCTGGCAGGACATTGCCAAGAAGGCAGATGCTACCAGTTTTGTAACAGAAAACGCTGAGAAAAAAACTTGAGGTTTGGGCAGACAGACAAAAAGACAAATGGGTGGATGCAAAGCTGAAGAGAGGTTAATCAGTCCCTTGCAAACATAGGATGTGCTCCAGAAATGGCAACACTTTCCTCCTGGGAGCATGCTTGAGCTAGAGCACACAGTAAGCAATGGCTTTGGTGGCCAGGCTGGGGGACAGGACAGAGGGTGCTGAGCTGTCTAAAAATGCTCCTGCTGACATTGGAAATGAGTGCAGACACAGCTGGCTTGAGCTGTCAATACCTTACAGCACCAGGCAACAGTAGGCGTATGTAGTGGTCAGGACAGGCGTGTTTGCCATCCTGGGGACTTCAGCTTCTCCTGTCACTGACTGGCGCACAGTGGCCTCTGCATGCATGCAGGTGAGTGCACCTGCCAAACCTCTGTGTGGAGCACTCACTGATGATGTGCCTGTACGTAAAATAAAAGGTGTTAACGATGCCTCTGCCACAGATGTTGCTGCCAAGCCCTCTGCCTGGCTTCGCAGACTGCCAAGGTGACTGGTTTATCATGCGGAAAGGGTGTAATAGCTACTGACCCAAGGGTTCTCTGCTTCAGGTGGTTTCTGGGGCTTCTTGAGCAGGTGTTTAGCCATCCCATGATGGAATTGGGCAAAATCATTGAACGTTTTCAAAAGCCTGAGCCCTCTTCTCTGCATGGACTGGACCTTAACCCTGGCTCCAGGGCACCCTGACAAGCAAATCCTGCCCCAGGTACAGGTGGCTGGCACTGCTGTAGCAGGTAATGCTCACTGCTTTTTGCTATAAGAAACTGCATTATATTCCTGTGGGAGGCCAGGTGAGCCCCACACTTTCTACAGCAGGTCATACCAGACTGAAATCCCTGCTGTGCAGCAGTGGCAGCACTCACTTGGTGAGGTACACAGGAGGGTTGGTTCTCCAAGGCACTGTAAAGCAAATGTTTCTTGTGATTTGCACTGCAGGGGTGGCCTGTGCCAGGTACTTCTCAAACTGGAGAGATGGGACTTGCTTTTGGCCAAGGTACAGCTGGGTTTTTTTGGTGTGTGACATATTTCTGCTGCTTGTGTGCAGGAGTTTTCCATTGCAGTTCATCCTCAGGTCTTCACCGAATACAGAGTTAAAACTAGTGAAGTGAAGTATCTTAAAACACCTCAAATGGTCTTTTTTTGTGTTTTCTTTCTTGGTACTTATTTTATCTAGCACAGGAAGATTTGTGTTCCTTTCTTTTTTTGGTTGTTCTTCTTTACCTTTATTCCAAATTGAGAAGCTGTATAACATGGATATTAGATTGCTTCTTCCAAATGCTGCAGGAAGCACTGCACAAAATGGAAGGAGGTTGCACTCACCTTGCACTGTGCAATATCTGTCTGCCCTTCGAGTAGCCTGGCTAGGATTTCTACTCAGAGAGGCACTCCTGTTCTGTCCCTGTGCAAAACACTGCTAGGCTTAAAATGGTCAAGACTGCCTTTTACTTGTCTTTTACGTTCAAGGTCAGATGATTGAGGAATTTAAACTGCTCATAAAAATAGGGGGGAATGGAGTTGCAGTTTTTTACACTGTGCTAAGGACATTACAATCTCTTTGGTGTAATATGGTAATTTTTAATGGGCGAAGAGTGACTTGCACACCACTTACATTTTGCTTAAAACCTTCTAGTAGAAATTCAGTGTCAGTGAGATTTTGTACAGGTCTTTCACATACATATGAATTAAATTCAGAGATGTCTTTTATTTGCACAGGGTAGGGAAAAGACTATAAAATAAATTTAAGAACAGAACAAAATCTTTGAGTTTACCTCTCCAAATCCTGCTTTGATATTGGGTTTATTACACATACTCTTTTTGTATTAAAAGACTGTTTTGAAATCTGTCTGTCTAGCACTTAATAAATCTGGTCCAGTCAGTATATGGTGCGGTACTTTATACTGCAAATAAATCTGCTTCACATAACTTATACATGATAGGACAGATGCTTGAGCTGAGGAACTGGAACCATGGATCTAATACAACTGCCCACTTCTGGTGACATGGAGATAACTGTGCTTTTCAGAACACCCTTTGTCTTTCTTTAGAATATTTCAAAGTATTAGATAATCAATTGCATATCAATAACATGTTGAAACTCAAGTATAGGGACAGCAACAGCTTTCTGGGGTGAAAACTGAGTCATGCTTTCTAGTTTGTTTCAGGCTGTAAAGCCATGTGTCAGTGGCAAAATGGTGGGTTTGTGTTCTCTGGTTGTATTAGCACCATTTAAATGGGCATCATGAGACATCAAGGAAAGGCAGATGTACTCTGGAGAAGAGCTGTGGACTAAAGTTTCATATAGAAGTGCCACAACATAGTCACATGATGTCATGTGCAGTGATGTTTTCTCACTGCCATCCCTTGGATACAATGTGCAGGAAGTACTGGTTTTCCATTGATCCTTCTTGGGGCTAATGATACAGGAGTCTTTTTAAGTCTAAAAGAGTGTTGCATCTTGATTAATTAGAGCAGAAATATCTAAAAGTGCCATGGGTGTCCATTGTGGAAACAATGGACCGCATCTCATACTAGTTTGCAGTGTGAAATACTACATAATACCTTTAGACAATCTGAGTCTCCAAAACATTCCCCAACATACACAGAAGGTGGTCAAACACTGGAACAGGCTTCCTAGAGAGGTGGTTGATGCCCGAAGCCTTTCAGTGTTTATTAAGGCTATTGTCCAAATGCCTCAATTCACTTTAACTTCTGATCAGCCCTGAAGTGTTCAGGCAGTTGGACTAGATGATCTTCCTAAGTCCTTTCCAACTGAGCTCCTCTATTTCCCCCTGTCAGGAGAAGAACTTTTAGGAGAATAAGGAGAGAGACATCCGTTTCCAGTTATATGCCAGCAAATTTGGCTGCCTTAACCTCTTGCAGCCATTATGCTTATGTTGTACTTAAATCCAATCCTTGCCAGTTTTTTTGGCATCACCCCAACATGAGGAGAAAAAAAAAACCAGCTACTTTTAAAAAGTGTAGGAAATTCTTCAGTATGTGCGTGCTGATACTCAAGGCTTCGTTGGCAAGTTTGGGTCCAGTGTAGGGAAGCTGGACCTGGGAGGCAGAGCTTTCTGGCTGTTTTGAGTCTCCCAGCCAAAATAGTTCTGCTGTTGGCTGGCTCCCTGACTACAGAAATACGTGCAAGCAACACTGGGGTGTTGTGTAAACTATTTTGTACGTAAACGCGACCAACGAAAACATGTAATTGAGAACTGGCATTTTTCCTTCCTTTCTTAAAAGACATGCCACTAGAATTTGCTCTCTGCTTTGGATTTAAATAACATCCATTGTAGCTGTCTGTTCTCACTATTTCCCTGAGCATAAAGCAAATGAAAGCAGAAATATGTTAAAGCATTTTAAATGTGCTCTAGCATAGCCTCAGCCTTTCCTTCCAATTCCTCCTTCTATGACTATGTGAAACAGTTCTCAAAAGTTAATCGCTGCCTTGTTCCCCAGCTCCTTCCTCCCCAAACTACTTCCAAATAACCTGGAATTAAATTTGAATGTTTTTGAAGTTTCTAAAACCTTCAGTTAATTTGCATGCTTTTCATTGTCATAGTTTGTTTGTGCACATCATTTTGAAGGTTGGTCCTGGAAGAGCAGAAGGTTTGCCTCTGGCAGTGGTCCTGCGAGGCAAGAGACCAACCTATCTCACCAAAAAAACCCCACCACCAGCAACCTTCCCCCCCCACCCCGGCCCCTCCCCTCCAATGTTTCTGGCTGAATTCTGCAGACTATTTTCAGAAGCTGTCCCAACAGCTATCCAAATATTTTGTTGCTTCTCTGGATGTTGTTGATAAGGTTGGTGCTGTCATTAGTTGTAATGCTTTTTATCTCCCAGAGCAAACAGCAGTGTTAATGCGGATTAGCATATTTGTCAGTATGTCACTAGTTTTAATTTCTGTGGCTCCTGCGGTCATCCTCACCACTGTTTTTCAGCATTTGGATAAGGCAGTAGTGAGACTATTTGCAAATCCTTAAAGTCTGTTGAGTTGTGGTGTGATTGATCATTTCGTCTGAAAACTTGTATTAAAACTGTGCTGTGGATCAGAGGGGTGTCAGCAGCATACTTTATGATTTACTATTTTCTAGCTCTAGGAAGCAGGAACAGCTCTCAGTGTCTTGTATGCTGTGCCAGGTGAAATGGTATATTGCCAGCACAAAGAGTTTGGGCGTAAAGTGTACATAAAATTTTTTCCACAAAAATAATTCTGCGAATACGGGCAAATAGCTGAATAATATTCAGATCAGATTGTAAATAAAACTAAGAAATAAGGCAGTATAAAACTTGTAAAGAACAACGTGATAACTCTTTTTTTGCCTCTATTTTATCTTCTTGCTGGCATTTTTCAGTGCCAGTCAGAATTACTGTGGTTATTCCGAAATGCACATTCGAGTTTCTGGGTTTCAGGAAACATCAGTCTGAACAGCTGTATTACATCCTTTAACTTACACAGCATGTAAATGGCAAGTTTTCCTTAGGAAACAAGTTATAAGGAACATTGGTAGCCTGGTGCAGGTAGAGCTGAGCAGTTCTGTGAAGTGGGGCTGGTCTGGAGCCAGAGTGATGGCATAAAGTGGGAAAGGACTCAGCAGGGCAGAACAGGATGGAGAGTGCCGATTTTCAGCTCCCTGGAATTTTGTACCCTTGAGGATGCAGGAGAAAATCAGAGGAGAGGAGAGACTGAAACACGTGAGTGTTCTCTCCTGCTCCAGTTGTAATGATTTCTTCCATCACATTCTGCCTCTACCATCATGCTAAGCATTTTACCTGAACATACACGATTCTTTCATAATTACAAATATTTGTTTAGGGAAGAATGTCTGAGCATTTAAACTCTAAAGGAGGAAAAAAAAAACCCAAAAGAATAAAATCTGCAAGACTTCACATAAACCTTTTCTTTTTAAAAGTGTGTGTGTGGGGGGGGTGGGGGTGGGGTGGTATGCATGGAGAAAGGGGAAAGGGGGTAAGTCAGGAGAGAGGCTTCCTCCCTCCTCAGAGCATCCACAGGGGTGATAAGCAGCAGGAAGCTCTAGAGTGTTTGGTACTGGGATTGAGCGTAGGCTGTGTTTCTTAAGTGAGGGTCAGAGGTGACACTGGGACCGGGCAGAAAGGAGCTGAGGCTGTTTCTCTCCACTCCGAAGAACCAGTGGAGCTGGAGCCTCCCTCTGGTATTTTATCAGTGCTTGCATGAGGAGTGCCAGTTTACGCTGAGTAACAACACATCCACTATCTCGCTTGACTTTTTCTTTCCCCTTTAAGTCAAGGAGAATCAGCTCTCAGTGCAGATAGCATGTGCTGTGATTACAGCCAGTGCAGTCGCTAACATCTTCCAGATGTTTTATAGCCCCTTGCATCAGCCTCAAAACGAAATTCCCCTCTTTGTTGCCTATAATTTCTTTTATTTTCAGTTAAATCTATGTTCTAATGGATGCCTCCTTTATAAGATGTAAATCACTCCATTTTAGCAGTCTGTAACAAACATTTACTGTCTGATTGCTCTACGTGAAGTTAGTGGGATTTTTATAAACTGGATTCACTAGAAATGAGATTGAATATGTTGTAAACACTTGCCTCCAGAAGCCTACTGTCAAACAAGGAGTCAGGGAAATAAGTATTTCTTACACAAGATTACATAAACCAGGATATTCCTGCACATAAAGAACAGGGATTTAATTCTTGCAGTCCTGCCTGGCTGCTGAAGTAGGGGAATGAAAGGGGCTGGGGATTCAGTGGTGAGTGTGTATATACAGGAAACGCTTTCGCCTTCGGTTGGAGTCAGTCATTTTCAAGCCCTTCAGTAGGCATAAAGTCTCAAAGCTTGGAAGCAGAACTGCATGATTCAGTTGAATAAATGTGTTTGACATTGAAGACAAATATTGTACTCAGTAGAGCAATTTTGAAGTCTAATGCTCTCCTCTCCCAACTAATTCTAAGGCTTAATTACTGAATACCAATATTGTATAATTCGCCAATAATTCCCTGGCTGCCTTTTGTTCACTTGTGCCGTTAGTACCACATTATCAAATACCAAAAAGATTATCAGATAGCATGACTGGTTTGCAGATGCTCTGCAGTACCAGAAAATATCAAAATGCAACGACTTGCCAATCCGCAAAGTGGTGTTCAACTGCCTCTGTAGGAGGATGAACTATTATTCCACTCTTCAGTTTTCCAAGCCTGATTTGCATGTAGTAATAAAACCTTCCCTTCGTAATACTATTAATCTCCCAAATTTGAGAGGCAGACAGAATGAGTTTCCTTTGTCTTAATTCAAGAAAATATATGTTTTGCCCGTACGGCTTACAGACGAGTTATCTGCCGTCAAATTAATGTAGCCTTAGGAAATACAAGGACACCACTGAGCCTTTCTGCTTGGACAGCTTCTGCTTGAGTGTAAACACTGGCAGCCCTGCTGCCTTTGTACTGCAGTCTTTTCCAGGAGGGCTTCATTTGGTCTACATTATGAGCTGGAGAAAATACTTTTTTTTTTTTTAAATCTAACAGTTTCTTGAAAAGCTGAGCTGTTCATATGAGAACTTTTCAGTGTCAGGTTTTAGTTAGTTGAAGTACTGTACACAAAAGGACATAAAAGCAATATATCTGGCAGTGGAAATTGCTAGAATTGATTTTTGTACCATAAATTGATCATATTTTTAGCAATAATCATATTACATTATTTCATCTAGAGATTTGATAGATGCATGCAGTTTTTTCTCTCCTTATTGAAAAGGTGTCAGTCAGAAACTTTCAGCTTTCCTATGCTCATTGTAAAAATAACACCGTGGGAAGGACTGGGATTTTCACTGTGAATACATATCTTATCATCAGATACAGCAATTCAAATATTTCTCCTGACAGAAGCAAAGGGGTGAAAACTGACTTGCTACAAAGCCCTTGGAAAGCAGCAGAATGGTTCAGACTTTCCTGGGCACTCAAGGTTTCACTTGATAGTTGCCTGCCCCCCAAAAGAGGAGGTTTCCACCCTTATGATCCTTCAGTCTCAGAGAGGTGCAGAAGGCTCCGTGGAAGGTCTTTGCTCCTGTTTATGTGTTAATGTGTAAAGGAGAGTTTTGAGTTGAAGCTCAGCTTAGTCACAGCTCTCAAATTCCTCAGGCCAAACAGTGAGTTCAGAATAGTCCTCATTGTTTTCTGAGTTGCTGGCCTAGATCTTTTAGTGGAGTGTCTGTAATCCCCCTGAAATACCACATATGGCAGTCGCAAGGAGACTAATACAGAGCTCCCAGCCTGCCCAACAGAGGCGGAGTGACGTGGAACCTTCTTTGCATAGACTTCTCTCTACTGCTTGGCTTTTGGTACTGAAGGAGGTGACAGCAGCACAGAGTGTTACCCCAAGCATCAGCGATCAGTGAGAGCAGCAGCTTGAGTCCCGCCGTGTGTGAGTTGCTGCCACATTCGGTGCTAGCAGGGCTGAAAATTCTCTGTCACCAAATGCAAAGCTGTACACCCTTTTGAGAAGACTCAAGGCTGTCAGGTGCTAGTCGTGGCTGTGACTGCAGCACGGTGACTTGCATGAGGGACCGGGAAAGATCAGGAGGTTAGAGAGTGGTAGGACTGAAGATAAAACTGTTTGAAGCACTTAACGAGATGAATTACACTGTTTGTGCTACAAAGCTGGGTTGGCAGTCATGGCGTTGCTCCAGTTCCGTTTCCCCTCATGTGCGTTCATAGAGCACATAAGCTGTCATGAGAGGAGGAGGAGGAGTCGTCTCCTAGTGTCTTCTGCCACATGCCCAGGTGGATGGCTGCGTCTTCCCACAGCTTGCTAGGAAACCTCAGCAGAGGTTGCTGCGGCACCAAGAGCAGTGGCATGGGGCTTCGGAAGTCCCAGGTGTGCTCCTGTGCATGTAGAGCTCAAGTGAGGCGATGGGCTCAGGAAAAGCACTGAAGGCTGTGCTAGGCTAAGCCCCATGCTCAGATGTGGGGAGCAAGTGCTGGGTTAACCCTCTGGAAAAGACACACTTTGAGTAATTGTGCTGCTACAATGTAGGGTGAAAGTGCATCAGTAGGACATCTCCGAGAAGCCTTACACTGCTCCTGACCATGTTAAATCTATCTCTGCAGGAACAAAGGGTGCTGGTTTCTAGGGCTACCTATCCATTACCTTAGACGAAGAAACACAAGGGCTGGAGAGGCATGTTAGGACAGCAATTACATGAGCTTGTATTAAGGAGCCACAGCTGGCCACTTAGCTTGTCAGTAGCAACCATCGCTAGCTAGGTTTGAGTCAGGAAACCCTCGAAATCTGCTGAGGGAGCCTGAGTTAGCAGATCATGAGGACAGTTTTGAGATCACTGTTCAAAGGATTAATTAACTTTTGGCAAAACCACCTTCTGACAGATTTATATGGAGCCTTTGAGACTGTGGGGATGGGACTGCCACAAAGAGGAATGTGGTCCTGGGGTTACTGTGTGGTCATGTAACCACCCCTCTGCCCCAACAGATCCTGCTACAGCAGCTGGGCTGCAAATTCAGTGTTAGAGGTCCATGAGAAAAATACAGGCTCTGAAATGGAGCTTGCAGAGATAATGAGGCATAATTTTTGAATGACGAAGGGTGTGCATGGACAGCAAAGCTGGAACAGTGTATTGAATCCTACTTGCTTTTCTGTTCGTTATTTTGTACTTGTACCTTCTACTGGCTTCATGTCCCCGCTTTAAAGCAAAGTTCCTTTTAACTTGCTGACCTCCAGAAGCTACTGTGAAGCTGAGTTCATAAAGCTTTGAACTTTCCAGCCTCAGCAGAGAGGTAGAGAGGAACTACCTGCATGTAAAGCACTGTTGGATGGAGGTGTCTTATTAAATCAACGTCTCTCACAGGTTGATATTCTTGTAGCACCAGTCTGTAAAAAGAAATAACCAGAGTTAGTGTTTCGGGGTTTTTTTTAGGGAGTTTTGCCCCTTATTTGAAAGAAGAATGGTCAACTTAGAGTACTTGGGTAGCAGAAGACTTCTTCTTCCACTTTCCCTCTGATTCAGTATTATTGCAAGGTGCAGGACTCTTACAGCTGTTACTGCCATATAATGCAATGAGTGACAAACACTACTTAGCATACTGAATGGGGGCACTGTCCCTAGCTTAATCTATGTAATGCCCCCACTGCAAGATATAAATAGATTAAGAGAGAAAATCCAATAATTTCTCCATTCTCCCACCAGAGCAATACACATTACATGTTTCTTGCCTTCTAATTGCATTACGTGGCAGGGATGCAATAAACATTTAATGGCAGTCACAGTCATCTGTCACTTCCCTTTAGATTGGTAATGTTCAGTATGATTTATGTGCTTAACACTGTGCATTTTCAAGGGGAGGGAGGAGGATATGAGTAACCCATGTCAAAAGTTCTGCTTTCAGCTAAAAGATTAATAAGGGTTAAGGAGTAGTAAGAGATTGAGTACTGAGTGCTCCTGAGGTACTTTAGCTAATCCCTCACGAAACCAGGATAGGATCTTAAAAGTCTTGGGCTTGATTTACCACAGACAGTACTTTAGTTTTGCACAGATATAACACCACTGAAATGAAACTGGAGTTACACCAATACGTGCAGTGCAAATAATTAGAATAATTATTGGTTTAGGAAAAAACAATAGGTTTAGGAAAAAGCATTTGAGTCCCACTCCAGCTTGTTGCTTAGACATCTTCATGAACAAGTGTATTTCAGAGGGAGAAATGGTGGGTGCTGGAAAGCAGTGTGGTCTGATATATATATATATCAGGATGTAGCAAATATAATTTATCTGAGCAGTGAATCTTCCATTAGTTTCAAGAATAGTGCGGTTCCATCATGAAAGTCTGTTAAAAACACAGACACCATGAAATATATAGTTCATGTTGAACACTTTAATGGAAAAACTACAAATCCCTGTGGATGTGTTAATACTGAATTATAATTTCCCACTCCTCTCCCCCCACCCCCAGAGCAAGGTGGGGGAAAGATGCTCAGCCACGTTTCTCATAAGGCTGCTCTGCGTTGTCTTGTGTGGAGTTTTACCAAGTGATGGGTAGCACATTACGCATCCAGCAGCAAAACCTGGCTATTTCTACATAGGGAGAAAAAAGATTTCCCATACCTTTTCCTGCAGCAGCATTGAGAGCTGCACTTTTGAATGCACAGGCCGTTTGCTTTAGTGAGCAAAGTTAAATGGCGCTGCTCCAAAAAGTGGCGTCACCACACCAGTGTTCTTTTCATTTACTAGATAGGCACGAAATGCTAAAACCCCCTAAATCCCAATATAGTGAGAAAAAAGCATAAAACCAGACGCAGTAACAAAGTTAGTGTGAATAAAAAGAGAGGTTTGGGTTCTTTGGGTTTTTTAAAGCAGATAGGAAGGCTCCAGCTTATGCCAGACAGACCACCAGCAAGTCATCATCTGGTGAAAACTTCCAGCCAGTGTGAATTTGAGCTGAACAGTAGCCCGCAGGTGACAGTCTCTGTAGCCCATTAGCAGTCTCTTGAGACCTGTAATCCTGCAGCTGAGCCCGTTTCTTACTCTTGCCAAGAGCTCTGTTCACGTTTGGTTTGCTCGGCTGCGCTTCCCCATTGGGGAGCAACTGTGCCCTGCTGCAGCGCTGTGGCTCCCCTGCAGTTCGGTAGGCAGTTTCCCTTCGCCGGCTTCTCCTGTTGATTGCAGGATGGAGATCAACCCTAAGGTTTTGCCTCTTAATTTTTGCTTTTGCACTCTGCATTTGCAGAGAAAAAGGAGGGGAGCGGGATTTAGTTTTCTTGCCTGTTAGAAAGGCGGATTTGGGCTTTCTGAGGTGTTTCACCGAGGGATGGGATGAGCAGGAAAGGGATGCAGCATTGAACTACTGTGTCCTAAGAAGAGCTCCTAGAAACTATGCTCAGCAAGGAGGAAGCGTGGAGGGAGTGAGGGTGTGTGTGCCTACTAAGGGTACAAAGGGTTGCTTGTTTGTGAACTCACCTCTGCAGCTTGCAGGCGAGTCACCTGCTGCATCCTGCTCTGGGCCTTTCCTAATTTGACAGGGTCACTTGGTAAGGTGCTATCTGCCACGCAAACCATTACCAAAGGTGGCGAGGCAGCTCTTCTTGTGTGAGCCGCTAAGTCATTAACTTGTGCGTCACTGGAAAAGCATCCTAGTCCCTGTTTGTGTCCTGCCTGATCAATATCCGCTGAGTGGGTATCTGTGTCCTTCAACCCCCTCAGGAGCGGTTTAACTTTCCCGGCGGCCCCGCATCCCTCAGCTAATGGGCGCTGGGGGGGAGCACAGACCTTCATTGTCGCTGGCCCCGCCGCCACCGCTTTTCTTTGCGTGTCAGCGCCGGACACCTCTGCCCGGCCCTCGGGGCACGCTGCATGGCGCTCGGGGCGTGCTGACTTGGAATCCCCGGCACCTCCCGAAAGCGGTGGTCTGTCGCTCATCGCTGAGGCTGCGGGCTTGACGCCACCGCCAAGCCGTGCGACGCTCTCTCCGCCACATGCCCCCGGTTCCGAGTCGGGCCAGGCGCTGCCGCCGGAGCCAGACCGCGGGGACGAGCGCGCCAGGCGCGGCCGGGCCAGCCCCCAGGCGGCGCGTAGCGAGCCCTTCCCCGCGCCACGCCCCCGAAGGCGCGCGGCCCGGGCAGCTGACGGAGGGGGCCCGCCGTGCGCCGCAGCCTGCGCGCGGGGCGCCCTCTAGCGGCCAGGAGTGGGGAGCGAGGGAGCCGGCCCCTGGGCTGCCGGGTCCTACCGCCGTCCGCCGGGTTTGGGTGCTCGGGCGGGTTCGGAGGGGAGGCACAGGGTGGTGGGGGCGGGGGCGGGGTAGTATTACGGCCGTGTTGCTTTGAAAAATACTCTGTTGCGTGGCTAGCCTGAGCGCCGGGAAGCGGTTTAAACTTTCTAGTGCTTCGGCTAAATCCCCGTGAAGCCGCTTCCCTAGCAGATCAAAGCGAAGATGCGCCTCTTGGCACCAGCGGCTGGCCCTCCGTGAGGCGGGGCCTGAAGGGCCTGGGACAGGCAGCAGCCGTGGGGTCTTGGTTGTGCTGGTTTTGCGTGCACGCTTTGGATCCATCCGGATGTTTTAATTGGAATTCCTAGTCGCCTTTAGCAGGAAAAAAAAAAACCAAGCAATTGAGAGAGTTATGCCTGTTACATTTCACGTTCTGCAGTACATCCTGCAGCTCTATGAAAGAAGTTAAGGCGGAGTTGGACTGGATGATCCTTACAGGTCCCTTCCAACTCAGAAGACTCTACGATTCAATACTAATGCAGATATTAATGACTGAAAAACTCCAGGCCCTGTCTTTCTCATTTGAGAAATACAGTGATTTGGGGGCTAGTAACATTTGCGAGTGTGGATGCAGTTGCTTGACTGATGTACTGCATTTGGTGCATTTGGGGATGGCAGAGCAGGAATAAGTTCTACACCATCCCTTGCTGTCTACTTAAGCCTAAGTACAGGCTTTGATTTAGTTTTCTACTTAGAAGATGAAATTTTACTTCACTGAAAAGGTTGCAAGGATTACTGCCTGTCTGTGCAATTGGGGTTTTGTGGTCTGGGATATGGGGAGCTTTGTTTTTACAGATAATAGGTCTCTGATAAGTCTTCCCAATACAACTATTATCAGAACAATATTTTGAAGCTGTATCTGTACGTCTAGTGTAACTATGTACGCCTTTTTCATCCTGTCACATATTTCGTGTAGAACCATGCGTGCTTTAACCTGAGGCAGCTGCCCCAGTGCCAACAACCCCCCCAACCCCTACTGCAGCCAGTGCTGGCCAACAAGGCAACTGCAGTGGAAGGGTATGGTGCTCCCAAAATGCACAGTACGGTCCCCCAGAATCTCCCCATTTTCCCCATCTGTCTGTCTCTGCTTTCTTTGCATTGATGGATGAGTGTAGGAAGATGTCTGCTCTTGCATGCTGGCTCAGATATTTAGCTTTGTTGCTGGTTTATTATTGTGTTTCAGGCCTCATTAGAAGTTTTGATAGAAGCATGTACCTATGAATATAGTCATTAACACATTTATTATTTGCAAATTTGCACTTTGGCTATTAAATAAACAAACGGAACAGCCTGTACCGCTATTACTACGCTGCCTGAAATAGTCACTTTGGTCAGGTCTTGCAGTGAAGAAAGCTGGTGTAACCCCACTCACGGCAGTGTTACTGTGCAGTTTAAAGCCATTTTGAAAATCTGGCCACAGTATGTAGTATTTGTTAATAAGTTGGCAAGGGAGTTTTATTTATTCCTTAGAGGACCATTTCAGAGAAGCCTGGATTTAAAATCGAAGTGAAAGAAGCTCTCATTAATTTTATGTATAATACATATCTCAGCAGCATATACCATAGACCAATATAAAAATTTCTAGCTCCAGGAAATTGTTTTTTTCTTCTTTTTTTAAGCAAAAATATACAATTTGTATAGCGTATAGAGTTTGATTCTATCATAAATAATAGTTTTTGTAGCTCACGCTGTAAGGATAGGCATAAAGGGCCATGTTGGAGAAGAACAGTGTGGAGGTGCTTTGGGTACAGGTTGCTTAGCATCCCTGTCACCAGCTAGCCCAGGAAGGAAGACCTGAAAGTGAAGAGGGTGCTTAGGGTGCATCCTGATAGGACTCACATAGGGGTGATGTGTCAGCACCTGGTCAGTGTGTAGAAAGATACAAGTCTCTTCTCATTTTAGATGTTCTTGGAGACTTTTTTATATACACACACACACACACACATGTGTGCACACACATACACTCGTGTGCCTGTATACAGCAATGAGGAATGTGCACATTTAGAAAGCCATTTCCGTCCTACTGCAGTGAAACACAGCTTCTCTATTGGCACCATGGTGGTGGTAAGCTTTGTATGCAAAATTAGCAAATGCTCAAGGCTTTGCATCCTTACAGGATGCAGTTGATTTCTTCCCTTTCCATCACGAGGCAAGGGGAGCGTCACTGTCTGTCACAGCGGGAGGCCCCACTGTGCACTCACGTTAAATGTCACATGGATACACTCCCAGTAGAGCGAGACTCAGCGTAAACAGATGTCCTGTCCTGTGAGGAAACCAACTCAGGCCCAGGGCTCAGCAAGCAGGGGTGAAACCCTTAAATTACTGCAGAAGCTCATGGTCCAAACCCAGGAGTTCCCTGGGAGGTTTGTGGTTGTGCAATGCAGGTGGGATCCTGGTTTTTCAGGTCTTATCTGTAATGACTTGGGGGTGGGGAGACTGTTGGCTTTTCCAGACCCAAATGTGCTCTTGCTGTGCTGCGCTATCCATCATTACCTGTTCATCGGAAGCAGTGAGAGTCAGCTGCTCAGTCCTCTGAGTGTTCTGCCTTCCTTTAATGTATTCCTAAATTGCTTAAAAGTTTATTTGTAGCCATAATAGTCTGTGCTATCCTAATTTCTGTCTGCATGTTTGTAAAATCACGTCAGCAGCCATCAACGTTTGAAATCATTGCAACATATTTCAATTATATCCCTTTGCTGCTGGTAAAGACTGTTTAAGAATAAAATAGTAACCCTGCACTTAATGCAATCAAAGTTTTCTCAAAACTGGTTTCTACCATCATCGCTCATTCAGTATGGTTGAAAATGTTTTGTATTATGCTATTAGAGTGACTTGTCAGTGAACAACACACGTTAATATTGATTTTAATACACACAAATGATTCCTTAAATCCCCAAATGCTTAATGAAAATTTCAGAATAGTCTTGTAAAAGAATTCATGGATGTAAGCTGGATAGCATTCAAAGAACAGTTGATTGTTCTGTTCTAGAACACAACCTGATATATGACCTATTGTTTAACTACCATTCAGGTAAACAGATTCTATAAATAGTTAACATGATGGGTTTTGTCTCCCCCTGACCAATTTTTTTGTTGTGTTTTTCTTTTTTTTTCTTCTTTGCTTTTTCTTTCTGTTTCTTCCAAGGAAGATGACAGAAGTGTGTTTTTAAGACTCTGTCTGCACTGAAAAAATTCATAAATTAATTTCCAGGGTAAGCAGTGATAGAAGTCTCGGTATAAACAATGCTTCCTACTCAGGCCCATTTTCAATACCACTTTGCTGTAATGAAAAACTAGCTGTGTTGAGTAGCAATGGGCATTTCTCTTCCTGACCTCATCCTCTAACCTTGTTTTGATGGGTTTAATTTCTGAGCTCCTTTATGAACTGTGTTCCCAAGAAGCTAAGTGGTGAGACATGGAGAAGAGAGATCTGTAGCTTGAGGTGAGGGGAAATGCTAACACAGTTGGTTGATTAGTTGTTTGGATTTTTTAAATTGGAGACCAGAAGGGGTACTTGCACTGTGAAAGCAGAAAGCCAAAGGTGAGGATTGGGTAAATAAAAAAAACCCACTATGGAAACAGGGCTCAGAGGGGTGATCGGAACAAGAGGTATGCAAGGATTGTGTCAGGAGGACAGAGATCCCACCTTCCAATCCAGATCTGCACAGATTAACTGGGCCAACTGGCAAAGATCATTATCTTCACCCTGCTGACCCCCATCCTCCTCACTCTGCAGCTGACAATTTTCCAAGATCTATATAAGCTGGAGACTAGTATGCACAAAGAACTCATCTGAGATGGAAAAATCTTTTTACCTGTAAGCCACCAAGCAACAGTAGGCACTAATACATCTGAGTCACTGGTAAAGTAGGTTAGATTTGAATTAGTGATCTATGGTGAAAAATTGCATATGCAGCCGATGTTCCCTTGATGGTTGACGGTTTAACTACTGATGTCCACCAAGCACTGTGTCTTCGCTTTGGGTAACAAATGAAGCATGAGTGCAGGAACTGCCAGTCTCTCTCTCTGGTCCTTTCAGAAACCTCCGTTAGCTGGTCCATCGCTGCTTCCTTTTGCACCAGTTCACACAGGTAGGGTTGTTTCCTCTGCCCACAGGAAGGGGGAGTGTGGCCTTAATGGCTCCATGCCGTTGAATTCAGTAGATTCGATGGCTTTGCATCCCATGCAGCATTTAGTTCACCCATTGCCACCTTCCCTTCTCCCTGGGGTGCCAGGCGGATGGTGTCAGTTGAGTTAACGTCCCCCATCACACCCTCTGCGCGCGATGCTCACACACAAACACATGCACGCCTGGGCACACTTGAGCCCCATCGTGGCGTGTGCCTTAAAGCACAAACTATTCCAATCTGAAAATTGCTTTGAGATTGTAAATTGCTTTTTTGATCCTTTGGGATGAAAAGTTCCATATCAGTGTATTATTATTAATGACAAATTATTCTTGAGGCGGTGGGGCTACTTTGCTTCTGATGGAGCGAAATGAGTTAGCGCTTTCCCATGAGTATACCCCAAATGTGAAATACGGGCGGATGAGCCTGGCAGCCTGACGTCTGGATGCCATGAGTGCATTTTGCTCGCTGAAAATGCCACGAAAGAAGATGCCCCAAAGATGCATGTTGTACCATGGACGACGGGGCTGGTGCCGGGTTTGCTGCTTGCTGGTCGCCTTTGTCGGCAGCCAGCTGTACCAACGCCCTCTGAGAGCCTCGCTGAAGTCCCGTCTCGGTGGCTGAAGCATTTCCACTGTTTGTTTTTCTGGGATCCCTTCCAGTTCCTCTGAATTGGCCTCTTGTTTGCCCGCCTCCCCCGGCCTGCACACGGGTCTGCGGCGCTCCCCGGGTGTCCGCCGCTCGCTGGCACCACTTAGCCAGGGGTTGTTTGGGGCCAGGGAATGATTCCGAGTCAAATTTCGGTGCCAGACAAAGCAGCCCTTAAATCCATTACCGACTTTCAGCTATGCCCTTGTCTCCTGTTTTTTCTAAAACACTCAAGTTCATTACTACAAGTTCGGGAGAGAAGAAACAAGCCCCTACGCTGTAATCACTGGCTGTGGGGAAGTTTCTTCTTTCTTACCCCACTGCTGACTTTCAAATATTCAGGATTTATTGGTTTGAAAGCTGCCCTGTGCGAAAGCTTATTTCAAAAGGCAGAAGATCTGCATGGTGCTTAACGTGTGCTCTGGCATTTCGAGAGCATCGGTAACAAAGTGAGCTTCCCAAAAATGCATTTCAGCCAGGAGCAATAGAAATGTTTTGCGTGATGGATCTGTGGCCAGGCACGAGCAGGAACAGCTTTCTGCAGGCTTGAGGATGGGAGAAGCAGAGGGACAACAAGTCATGTAACGGCAGATTTACAGGGCAACTTTTTCCTTATGTTTTTTTTATAGTAAGTGAGAGGCTATGGCAAACCCTTTTGTGCCAGGGAGACTGTTTTCTGAAAGAAATCCTGACACTCTGGAGGGAAAAAATGCAAAAAGCAGTTGTGAAACACCCCCCAGCCACTTTATACCAAGTTTTCAAGGCTGAACTAAAGCCAAATCATGAATTCTCATCAATTACTGTAATTTCATGCCAAATGTGTTTATTTACTAATCTGAGAACAAACAAGATAAGAAGGCAAAAATGTCCCACCCCAAAGCAAATAAAACCAACCCCACCACCAACAGTTTTTCAGTCCACAAAACCTAAAGGGAGTGAGGGAGCTGATGCTTTGGAAACAGAGGGATGGAAAGGGGCTGGGTTGGGTGGTAGCAGTGGGTTTGTCCAGGTGTAGCATGGAGGGGGGCCTACTTTATGGTGAGCACTCCTGGGCAGTCTTGTGATAGAGAATTGGATGCTCACAGTGAGGCCGTGACCCTGTGGCATGAGGTCTCTGGCAGCAGCAGTGTCCGAAGCGGGACTCACAGTCCCTGACTTGAGCTTCATGCTTCACCCCTGCAGCTCTGCCAGCTGGGTTCAAAGCCACTCACAGAGCTGTTATTTATGGCAAGGCCACTGTACTCTGCAAATTTGGTGTAGGTATGTGGAATCATAGTTACTTACTCATGTTTTTGTAGGTAGTAAAGTACTTCATGGCCCTGACCCGCATCCCATTTTCACACCTGCCTCCCCTTTTCAAGCCTGCATGCATGCCTTTCCCACGAGTGCAGAGATGGCGATTTTTTTGACTGGCACTAAGCTGGTAAGGCTGTCCTTCTGCGTATACTTTTCTACCAGTCTGAAAGGAAGAAAGTGACGTTGGTCCTCTGGAGATAAGGGAAATGTTCTGAACAACAGAAACGTCTTTTTCCCCTCTTTAAAAGGGTGAAGAATACAGCAACTATGGGCTTTGGAGGATCTGCTGGGGGAAATTTGGTAGGAAGTCCTTTTGGAGGGTTTGGTGGAGAGTGTAACGGCTGAAAATTGTCATTTCTCTAAAGAAAGCTAGAAGAATGATAGCAGGAAAGTTGAGGTCCCAAGCCATTGAGAAGCTGCACTGACAAGAAGAAAGAAGAGTTTAGGTTTTATGTGTTTGTTTTTTTTTTTTCCTTTTTCTTTTTTCTTTTGTATGGTTATTTGTCTGAACTTTCAAATATATAAACATAGTTTTTTTTTGATCCAGCAAATGTTGGGCTAGGTACTACTATGTGTTAGCAAGAAACAGGAGAGGAATAATGAGAAGATGGAGAAGCATTTTCTTTTCTGTAAAGCTGAGAGCCCTTGTCTGAAGAGACCTCTGCAAGTTCAGCATCTTGGCAGCTTTCCCATCTTCTAGGAGTGGGAGCATAGGAAAGATAACCAGGGGAGCTGTTGGGAGCTCTCCTGGATCTGTTCTGAGTTGCACAGATGGCAGATTGTGATCCTGGGCTCAGGTGTAGGACTGAGTGTGCGTGTGCATTTGAAACATGCTAATTCGGAAAGGTAACGTGGCTTGTTTTAAGAGGTGTTCTGTGGGCAGATGTAAGTGATGGGGATAGTAGGGTTCATTGTAGTGGTCGAGGTTTGGGACTACTGGTGTACTCAAATATAAACAGACAGAATTGATGGGATTTTGGTCTGGTAGGCCAAATCCTTCATGGAATTGCTCCATTTTAACCACAGCTTTCAAGGACAAAAGGTAAATGCAACATGCAGTATCATCACAGAAAGGGTGGATATAATAAAATAAAAAGCCACACTAACTAAACCCCATCTTGACTGCAGTGCTCTTCTTTCAGAACGAGCCAGAATTTCATGTCTGTTGTAGAAAAACTCCTTAAAAATGTTAGGCTCACATACAGGTATTTACAGGCTTCACCAGTAAAATGGAATAATATGGGTCCAAAGAACTGGTGTTACTACTGAAAGATCTAAACTAGACCTCAGGGACAATAAAGGGTTCAGATTTGCATGAGTGATTTTTAAAAATTTTCTTTGCTTGTTTGCGAACCGACAACTGGAGTTGTCCTCCAGTCAACGACAGGAGTGGATGGCCAAGGACCTGTTCTCTTTTTGTCTCTGACATTCTTGATATAATTTTTTAATGAGACAGAAATAAAGGAGCCATTTGTCTTTGTTTAGCTTTTGGGTGAGGTTTTTTTTTGTTTTGTAGAAAACAATTCACTACGCCCTGACATGAGCATTAACAGAATAGAGGCTGAACATGCTACCGATAAAGCAGACCGCGATGCATTGTGTGCATTGTTTGGCTTTTTAATTTTAAAAAGAGAGTGCTACACAGTCAGCCTAATTATTAGGAAATTAAGAGTGAAGGGGAAACCAGGCAGAACTGTTCTACTTGGAGGGAAGCAAACATATGGAATAAGTTGTAGAGCAAAGCTATTAAAACCAATATGTGAGCTGCAGAGAGACAAAGAGGGTGACGTGTTTATTGTGAACAGGGAGGGGGGTTCTAAAAACACAGAAACAGATGCAAGTAAGCAGGGGGTGAAATAAAGGGGATAGACTGGATTCTGTGGGCATAGTGCCCTTTTGTGTGGTGAGTTTGTGTGCTCCTGTAAGGTGAGACATTTATTATGCTGAAGTTCCACGTTAGCTGAATGCTTTCAAAAAATGAAGGAGTATGGAGATGGAAACCTTCATTTTTCTTGCAAGGAGTTTTGTTTCATATCCACCAGACCATTGTTGGACTGGTGACAGTGGTTTTACTGGACCTGGGCATTTTAAGCAAGTAGGTCAATGGCAGTCCTATTGGTGAGAAGATGTCCTGATGCTGTGATTCTGGTGCTTTGGCATGATATGCAGTAGAAGTAGAAACCATCTTGATGAGGATGTCATCTTCACAGCGCTCTGGATGTCAAGTGTTCTGCCCAGCCCTGAGAGACTGGCTCGTCTGGTAAGGGGTGGATGCAGGGTTCCTTGTGACACAGGGAATTAATTGGGAATGGGACCTGACCTTCCAAGAACAGGTCACAATGCTTGGGGTTTTTGGGGTTTTTTTCCTCCCAGTTTTAGAAAAAGTATGGGGTTTCTTTAAACAGGGTTTTTAATGGTCCCTGCACTGCCAGTGAGTTCAGCTGCTAGTCCTTCCTCTCCCTGCAAAATCAACTGCTTCCAGGAGACAGCTCTGATGGCGAAGATAAGGCTGTTTTGTGAGAAACTGCCCCCTGCCCCCCCCCGGGGTTTCCTTTGTGAAGTGTGTCGAAATGAGGAGCAGAAGGACAGATCCTTTGGTCCAAAGTGATAGTGAGAAAGAAAAGGAAGCATGACCTGAGTTCCCCTAATTACGGTGCTGAGCACAGAGATCCAAGACCCGGCCTCTGGTCTTTGCCCCTGTGCGGTTTTGTTTTTTTTTTTTTTCTTTTTTCATGATGTGAAACAATCCCATCAGTGTGATAGCTGGTCTGTGGGTATCCTAGCAATGATACGTGCAGCCTGGAAAGATCACCTGCTGCTTTGCATCAGAGCTCTCCTTATTTTGTGACTAAATGTCCCACGTAACATGAATCTTCATGTCCTCCCTTAGGTCCCAGAAAATCCTGGCTTCTTAAACATTAGTTGGTCAAGGTCTCTGATAGATTGTTTGCCAATATAATTAAAAAGTGCATAGTGGATAATACAGTGTAGGATTTTTTTTTCTTTTAAGGTTGTCTTTTTTTTTTTTTTTTTTTTTACAGATTGATCACAAATACCATATTTGACAAGTAGTAAGCCATAAGCTTGGAAAAGCCAGTCCTGGTTGTGAGCTGGATCCAGATGCAGTAAAATTTAGTCTCTTGTCATCTTTAAAAAAAATTGTCTGTTTCCCAAGGAAAAAAAAGTCAGTAATCTGTTTATTTCTACATCTGCTGGAACCATTTTCTATTAGATGGCGTGTGAGCGATGATTAATTAGTTGCTTTTGTTTCAGCTTTAAGGTTTGTGCAAGCAACGGTGGGAAGAGGGGGTTTGTGAGCTGGTCTTCTGCCAGGGGTTGTCATTCACATGGTTGACAACTCCATCTCTCTAGAAGGCCATATAATAATGTATTTCAAAATAAAAAGTCGGTTAAGGGGACATTCATCACTTTGAGAGCGTGTTCAAAGCGAGTGTCAGGCATGTAATTCAAGAACGCTTCAAAGTAGGGCTCCTGAGAGAAGAATTAATAGGAGAGAAACACAGCCGGTACTCCCTGTGTCCTTCCCTACCTGACTGTTCCTAACGTGAGAGATGTGGCCTTCTGTCTCAATCTCAGAGACTCTGGGTTCAGTGTTACCAGCTGTGCCTGAGCACTGCAGCCGGTTGGTCCTGGAGCAGGTTCAGCTGGCCAGCGGTGTCCTTCCTTCCGTGCCACCTTTCATTGGACACAAAGGGCCAGTGCTGATCTTGCTGATGCTACTTTCACACTTGAAATATGTTAATATGATGTCAGTGTGAGGTAAGAACTGTTTCCGGAGCATGCTTGACAGCTGGTATCCTGCACTCCCATGGTAAGAAGAGGCAGCGGATGCAGCGATGTGGCTCTGTGGTATGAGCTGTTGATTTGACAGCAGCAGATATTGCACCCCTGCATCACTTGCACACTTCTGCTTTAGAGCCTGATCTCTTCCTGCTATTCAGAGATGAAATTTTGGGATCCCCGGTAAGAACTGGTGGTGTTCTGCTATGGCCATGAGACCCCTCACTAGCCCGGGATTTAGTTGTAGTCCTGTCAGTGTTAGGGAGGGGTACTTGCCTCCTTCAGCAAACTGAGTACTTATATGTTTTCTGGATAAGAAAAAAAGTGTAAAACTAGCACATGTTAAGTTGTTCCTAATTCTGGTGGAGGATGATTTTACCAGTTTGTATCTCACTCCTCAAATTAGTCTTGTCATTTTCTCCATGTTGTTGCTTTGGCCCAATGTAGAGACATTATTTCTCTGATCTTGCTGTTTCTTTGCAGCATGCCTGCTGTTCTTGGCCTTAGTCTGTGCAGACCCTTCTAGTGTTCTGTAATAAATGTAGATTTTGGTCTCGCCATGATCTTATCTAACATCTCCATCGATGCCTAGGAGCTAGCGGGAGTTTTACACCCAACTTCTCAGGATCATATTAGGAATAGGAATGCATCTTAGACCTGTTTGTGCCTTAAGTGTGAGGCTGTCTTCTGCAGTTTCTCTCACTTAGGGTCCAGGCACTTACTGCTGTCAATTGTGCCGAGCAGAAGACTTCAACAACTGCTATATGCCGTCCCCAAACAAAAAATGTCTGACAACTGCAGACGAGAGGGTCAAGGTGCTATCAGTGAAACTACAGGTTGTTTTCACCTTTAGATAGCTGGTAAATTAAAATTGCTCTCCAATTTCTCAGAGAGGAAAGTGTTAGAAACTATTAGCTAAAAGCTTTCTGCCTGACAGCATTAATTTCCTATTCATTTCATTAAAGGGACATTTTTGGAGGGACTTGTAAATTACAGCATGCTCCTAGCAGAATAATAGCTTCAGGAAAAACATGTAATAGCTCTCCTTAATCAAAATAAGGGCAAGTTGTTTATCCGGCTGAAATGCTGAGGATCACTAAAGCTCGATTTTCTGTTTTTTCACACTAAACAGATGTACTTTTTATTTTTTTTAAACTATGTTTTAAGAGAAACATGGTTATATTTCAGTAAAGCACATGCCTGTTTGGTTCTTTGTTCTGCACATATATATGCTTCTGTTTCCTTTTTTGTTTCTGAACTCATCTCCCTGTCCATGTCCTTCCTTGACTGTGACATGTCAGCCAAAAAGAAGCAACCACAAACTGTTGGATAAAATAGAAATCTGCCCCTGTGGGATAACGTAGAGGATATTATCATTGTGTAGATAAAAGCTCATGATAAAACCTCCTGCCAGAGCTGAATGAATCTCATCTTAGTCATGCTATAGATCAGGTGGGAGTTTCTGCTGGCACTTGCTCTGTGATGCTCAAGACCAGCTCACACTAACTCTACACGTGTAAATAATTAACACAAAGTAGGAGGAGATCCAGAATTAGACCATGATTATAGTGGGGCTTTTCAGAGAAGGGTGCATGCAAGCTGGTTGGAGATAGCTAACACTATGATCTTAAAAGACATTTAGATACCAAGTCTAGATCCCCACAGGTTTTTAGAAAACAAACTTCATTTACAATTAATATGCCAAATTTTAATTGTATTTTTTTCCCGGGATACCATTTTTCTGCTTAGCTTGACCTATATCTGCTTTTAATTGAGCTTTAGATAGTTTGTACTGTGGAGTTGTGATTTCTCTTGCATGATCTTCTCCGTGCTTTGCAATTAAGAACAGTTTTATTAAGTGTTCCTGCAGCCCTCGGTTTGCCACAAATGGTTCAATTTTCATTATAAACAAATGAGAGCAAAAAGAATTTGAATAAAATACAATAAATACATCTCTGAAATGTCATGGCAAAAAATTTAGTAGCTGTACTCCCTTGCTCACTGCTTGAGTACTGATGAGGACCGGCAGCATACTATGGCATAGCTCAGTACCTCCCCAAACCTGGGTGCTTGTGCTCTTTCCTAAACAACTGAGGCAAGGCAGAGCCAGGGGCTATTTTTTTTAAATTTGCACAAAATGAACATGAAAAGCATATTTGGACTGATGAGGATCTTTCAGTTGGCTTTCTTGCTGTGGTCCAAGAAGTGCATTTAGAGATCACAGCATAGCAGGGAGTCAGAGGTAGAGCTGGGACCTCTCCATGTGGTGGCAGAGGGCGTGAAACTTGGGTGATTAGTACAGCAACAAAATCCTACTTTTCAGTGCTAATGTCTGACTTTAATAGCAGTTTCGATGCACATGGGGAGGAGCAGAATGAAGAAATAATCAAGAAAACCACAAAGAGCAATAACGTTCCCCAGAAATAGCTGCTTTTTTTTTTTCCTTAGACATATGAAGTGTGGCATGCAGTGCTCTTGCCTATATTGCATTCTCCATCTGGCTGGTTACTGAAAGCTCAGATTCTCCTGGGCTTTTCTGAGTTATTTACTTTAATATTCTGCCTTTTATAGAAAAGATTATCTTACAAACTGGATTCTCCATAGTGGATAGATTTTTATGGTTTAATCCTGTTTTTGATATCTAATTCTATTTTTTCCCCTTGAATTTAATATCATTTCCCCTGACACACATATATAAACATACACAGTATTTCATGTCTTATTTTTTTTTTGTGGTAGTGTCTCATGCAGAGTTTCTTTTCTTACCACGCTTGATTGAGAAATGGCTCCTAGGGGATTCAGAGAATTGTTCTATACCTCCAGCTTAGGGACCGAGAAATCCCCATGCGACTTGTTTCCTTTAAATGGGGACTACAGCCAAAGCCCAATTAATACAGAGGGAATCCTTCCATTGATTTCAGTTATCTCTTGGTCAGGCTGCCTGGCTTCTGTGCTTCATTATCGTTATCACTGGGCATATCACAATACATGTACTTATCCTACTTTATGCCTGTGAGGTAAAGAAGCAATAGTTCTTCCATTTTATGGATAGGGGTTTGAAGTACAGTGAGATGAAGTGCTTGATCTGGCAAGAGACTGAACTTAGTTATTGAAGCCCTGGTTTAGGTAAATCCCAACATACTGTCACCTAAAGACCCTGCCAAGTTCCTGTAGGTGTTGGTGAAATCTATGTATCCTTTGTGCAGATGATGGGATTCATGCAAAGTAGTATGGAATGAGTTCTGGGACCACAGCTTGGGATCCAGGAGTAGCTATCCTGGGATGACATAAATGCTCAGTGGCATATACACAATGAGAGTAAAACTCACCCCACACAGAACACTGTTTGATGGCTGTAGGACTCTAAAGAGAGATTATGGACCTGAGTTATCTGGAACTGACTCTGGGTAGTGGGTGACCAGTGTTGTATGTGCTTCATCCCTGTGAGAATTCTCCCAAGACCCTGGCTCTTCAGAAGTGAGTTCAGGCTCAGAAAGCCCCCTAAGGTGGCAGTTCTGGGTAGTAGGGAGGTTGTTTCTTTTAGTTGGAAGGTAATTGCTCTCCAGAATGGCTGGTGACAGGATGCTTTGGGTTGCACTGAAGGACTTGCTTAGGGTGGGAGGAGGAATGTATTCCAAACTACAGCCAAAGCAAAACAGCTGGAATTTTGTCAGCCCTGGGATCACGCCAGGGGCTTTCTCTGTTCTTCCTCTATCCCACCCATCACGCTCACTGGTACAGCACCACATTATGCAGTGAAAGATGGATCTCTTCTGGTTTGTGTATTTAATTTTATGTGGGAAAATAATGGGTTTTTTTTTCCTTTTCTTCTGAAGACATCCATGTAAGGGTCCCATAGTGCCTTAGGCAAATCACTGTGAGATTTAAAC
Organism: Gallinula chloropus; assembly: GCF_964237585.1. NCBI lineage: Eukaryota > Metazoa > Chordata > Aves > Gruiformes > Rallidae > Gallinula > Gallinula chloropus. The sequence goes on along the minus strand of NC_140088.1, from coordinate 68,142,405 downwards.
CAGAAAGCTTAGGATTCTGTTTAGTCTTCCCATTAGGCTGAAAGAGGTTTAGATTTCCACTGATTGACCACTGAACCCTCCCTTCCTCCCTACCCCCATCAGCTCCACTTCTCTGGCCCAGATCAATGTCAGTAGTTAAATGGATCGGTTATTTGAAAGCTGTCTGTTGACCTTTCCTTTGTGATTGATTGCATGAAAAGTGCACAGGAGTGTGGCTTCCAGCTAGGCAAGCAGTCACTGCTGACGGCTCTCTTTCACCACTCCCTATAGCCCACTAGGATTTCCCACAGAGGAATAGGCTGCCTGCGAAGATGCCGGACCAGAGAGTGCTCTCAAGTAACCATAATGAAGCTGAAAGCCAGCTCTAGTCTTCTTCAATGGCTGAGAGAAATTATTTATGAAGAGGAGACCAGGGCTGAGTGGTTTACTGGCCTTCAAAACACTTCCTGACCGGAGGTCTGGAATCAGAGATCTGTAAGAGCCCTGGGTGGCCGTTGCTTATGGGTGTTGGCAGGTGTCCTACCAAAAACAAGGAATGGGGACAAAACCAGGGCCATCTGACTGACTCTGGTCTGCACACCAGGGTGCACTTGCCATCTCACACACTCACCATCTCGCACATGTGCTGTCTTAGCCCGGAGAAATAATTAAATTTTCTATCTTTCAATATGCATTTGAAATACAAAAACAGCCTGCAGGAGCAGATGCACAGAATTAGTCTTTGTGCAACTCTTCTTTCTTATGCCTTCCCAGTCTAAAACTAATGTTGTCAGAGCTTTAATTTGCTTTAAATCTCCTGTAACTAATTCCATGGTAACAGGTTTTGATTTCTGGCATATGGAACATTTTAGTTACTCCCGATTGTTAGCATTATGAATAATAAACCCACCTTTTAACTCTTAAAATAAAGTTTGACAGTGCAGTAAGTGACGTTCTGTTTGCTCAGAAACAGAGAATACAAATTACCCTAAATCAGGTAATGGGAAGCTGATGTATGATGATTATGTTGTTCCATCATCCAGTTTTTAGTAGGTTGTGTAGGATCGGTAAGTCACTGCATGATCTCCCTTTTAAATCACTTTCTTAATAAACGTGTAACAACACTAGCCTGATGTAGGGCACAGCATGACTCTATGCTTAATCTATATTTTACAAACCAGCAATACATCACAAGTAATGAAAAGGTTCATAATGTCAATGCTTGATTCTGATTATCAGGGAGTTGCTCTCTGTAGACTGTGGGATAACATGGAGAGCTAGAGAAGAGGGTGGACCAGGCTGAAAACTGGGGTTTATCGTGATAAATACTATGTACCAAGGCCTAGGCTGGTGCCTGAAACCTAGGTTAATGGTGGGTGCTGGGCAATTGGAAAAATCATTGGGGTTTTTTGATGACAAGGATTTGACATCAACTGACTTTTCTTTTGCCCATCAGTGCTTTTCAGCTTTGACATTGCAAGGGGTCCTACCAAAGGGTTGGTCTTAACCCTTTGCAGACAGTGGAGAGAATAGGTTGTGGAGGAGCTGTGAAAGGCACGACCTGGGAGTGAGAAATAAGTGGGTCTGTTGGAGGCTGAAAAAGACTTGGGAGCTTTAGAGAGCTGAAGAGTGTGATCCTGCATCCCACAGAGGGAAGTATTTGCAGCCTTCTGTATTACTCTTTGGGGGATGGTGTGGTGGAAGGAAGGGCAAACAGAGCTGAAAATGTGTGACCCACCTCCTGCAAACTGCTGCCTGTGTACGAGCCACCCGAATTTCAGCTGCTGTCACTCAGCAGCAAGTGATAGTGTAAGCCAGGCTTAGGTCTAGGTAAGGCTGCTGGGGGTAGTTTCCCTACATTACACACACGACAAGTTTGGCTGAAAAAGGCCCTAATTTGAATGTGAGTCTCACGTTCAAATGCAGGAATGCAGAGGGCTTGGGGACAGTGCTCTGTCTGTGGTATTTGACATCAGCTAACTTTACGGTTCTGGCTGCTAGAGTCTGATTCAGGGCTACCCCACATTTCTACCTGAAGCAGACTACTACTAGGCTGTGGAGAATGTAATCTCCATGTTCTCTCTCTTGGCTCCTCTTCTAGTTTTCGGCTCTTTTTTTTTTTTTTTTTTAAGCCCAGCTAAGGAGACATGTGGGAATTTGAGTCCTCCTCTTCTCACATACTTCTCCTTGCAACTTGGGGTTCATTATGGCAAAACTCTCCATTTGTGTTGAACACCCTAGCAATTAGCAAATGCCATCAGCATGCAGCCAGTTGCCAGTGGCGGAATGTAATGGTGTAGAGAGTTCACCGTCACTTTCATGTCATTCTTTAAATGGCCTAATAAAAGGGAGAACTGTTTCAGGGTTAATAAAAGAAATTGTAGCTCTTGTAATTGATAGTAGCTCTTGCTCATCTATCCAGTCCAAATTAATACCTTTCTTTTTCCTAAGGGATGAGGGATCAAATGATGACTTACCAAATCATAGGGAAGTGAGATTATTTCAAGCTCTAAAAAGAGTATAATTGGGAATAGACAATTATTTTTTCTCTTAATGCAAGATAATTTAAAGCTAGTCCTTGCACTGGAAGGAGGGTAGAAGGAAAGCAGGATAAAGGAGACAGGGACAAAATAAATTTAAGAAAAAAATAAAATTGGCAGCTCTCCAGCCTCCTTGCAAACACAGATCTGAACCTGGTGCATGCCCAGTCTGCACAGCTGCATGTTTCCTTGCTGCGCTGGCTCACTGCACAACAGTGGTTTTACTTAGGGTGGCTTGGTTGGGTGAGGGGTGTTAGGCAAAATATTTCCATGGTTAGAATTAACAAGAGAGTTGAGCTGTGCTAGAAAAGAGTCTGGCATTTACTTGACCCACTGATTCTGATAAAGATGCAATGGTAATGAAAACTTTCCAGGCAGAAAGCTGTTGCTTTAAGGCCCTGAGCACATGGTCAATGCACTGGATGCTATGAACACTGTGGGCTCATGCAAGACTGTTGCAGAAATGGCTCTGCCTGCCTGCTCAGCTCTTTAACCAAAATTATAGGGAAAACCTAGTGTAAGCATCTTTAAGTGAGTTTAATGTCCACTGGGTGAGGGCCTTCCTCTTTCCAATAAACTGTCAGGTTATGCTCCAGTAATTCCCTTTCTTATATTATTTTAAGAACATATGCTTTTGTGACATTAAAAAACTTACAGGGACATTTGTCTGCTGCAAAGATGGGATGAGGAGTTTTAATAGAGCTAGAAACTACAGACCTATCAAAGAAGACATTCATGATTACAAAGCTATTAATGGGAGAATTAAGTGCTAGAGAGTAGCCAGCACCCAGTTTGGGTTCTCAGGCATAACAGATTCAGGTCTCCATTCTGTCTGACTCAGACCAGGGACCTGAATTTCAGTTTCTACCAGAAAACACCCACTGAGTATCCTGACTTGACTATGGCTGTTGGGTTCATTTCTGAATCGAAACTTCTGTCTTTGATTTTAGGACAGAAATGGCAAAAGCTTCAGAGAAATAAGCTTATTTCATCAAATTGCTTTCATTATGGATGCTATGCCAATTTTCCTTTGGGAAAGAGCAAAAGGAATAAGTCTAAAAATTTCTAAGCAACCTAATAAAGAATGAATCAAAAGATTTCGTATCAGTACCCACTCTCCCTCCCTTCCCCAAGGATCCTTCCATTGCCAAAGCTGAGATAAAACAATGTCTCTTTGCAAGAAGTGCTGGGGAAAAATCCTTATCCCAGTCCTTGTGTCCTTATGTGATCCTCCAGACCCAGCACTAAAAGGAGTCCGTGTGTATCCCGATGACCCTTCCCTTTCGAGCCCTTGAACAACTTCTGAGCACACACTTAGAGCTCAGGGAAGCATTTACTCAGGGTCACTGCAGCACTTTCTTGGTGGAGAGTTATTCCTGAGCACGATACTTGATTCCTACACAGGCTCTCGCAGTGTGCCTAAGGTAATAGCACTTTACCTTCTAATAAAACTAGGGGAGGTGAAGAGTTGTTTCAATACCTGAACAGAAATGAAGAGGTTGTGAAGCTTTCCTCCTTCCTTCCTTCTTCCCATGCAGCACAGCTGTCTTAGGCTCTTCTTCCCACTTGGCCCTGGACACCTGACAGTTCCTGGTGTTGTGTTGCTTCGCACTCATGTTTCCAAGTGGAATCCAGCCATCCTTTCAATGGCTTCCTCCCATGGCTACCTGATGTCTGAAAGGTTGGACAGTGAATATGCTTTCCTGTCAGCTCCTGGTCCATGGACGGCATTAGGTTTTGCAAATGACCCTTTCATCCATCATGGAAAGCTCTAGGTCTGGGCTTCCAACTGTGTTATTTCCCTTTCCTCATAGGTAGGCAAAAAGAAGTAGGTTGATGGAAGACACATAAGAGCTGTTTAACTCCTTGCCAGCATAGTATAATGGTCTGCACTAGTATGTTGTCTTGGAAAAAAAAAAGGGAGAGGGGAAAAATATCTGGCAATCTGATTTGATTTTATTTAGAAGGGGAAATGGAGACATTTTGAGAGATTAAGTGATATGCCTAAGGCTGGGCAGGGGGGCTGACCAGAGCTCAGACCTGAATTTGCTGCTTGCCCAGTTGTGTAATTCGAGCCCAAGACTTTTTCTAACCTCTGAATAAAATATGTTTAAAGCCAAACAGTTACAGTCCTTTCTGGCACTGCTTCTTGCAAATCATCCTAGTAAATGCAAGGATATTAGAAAGTTTAAGAACAAACCCAGGTCACAATATCCTGCATTTTCCTGAAGCCTCCTATTGAATTTTGAGAACGTAATTTCTATTTTATCATGGTGAAAAGTAGCACCTGCGGTGGGTTGATTTCTTTGCAAATGCCAACTCTAATGTTTCAAAGAACGCTCCAAATGAAATGAAAATGAGAGCAGAAGGGTACATAGCTGTCATTAGCCTTAAGATTGTTTATGAAAACCCGAGATGACCTACAGCTTTAAATGACATTGATTGGCGTACTTTAACTTTGTGCTAATGGACTAATGACTTGCAAAGCTCTGAACATTCAAAGGAGGGGAAAAAAAAGGAAAAGAAAAAAAGACTGGCATCTGTGAAAGATGTTGATTGCAATCTGTGGTATTCAGCTGACTTTTCCAATAAGTGTTAAATATGCAGGACACTGCGTAGAATTGTAATTGTTGCTATTTAAAAAATAAATACATTAAAAATCATTCCTCGAGTAACAAAGTCTTTTGCCTTTAGTGCCAGAATACAACGTTTACAAATGAATGCTTTCAGCTGTAGCCTCTCGGCACTGGAGGCAAACCTTGCTACGTATTATTCAGCAGCACATGGTGTCTGAACGGTCCTTCTAAATCTCCAGCCTGAAGGACAGAGGGCCGAGGGAATAAAGCTCAAACGATATGACAAAACCCCTTCCTCCTCCTGCTGCAGAACATGTACCAACTACGTCCAATTCTTGTTTTGCCCCTTAACTCAGTTGGATGTTTGGGATAAAAGGGAGGGTAGGATTTGCCTTAGATTTCCAGTGTAGTGGTAACTGTTTCTTCTTCTTCTTCTTCTATTGTCCTGAGTAAAATGTGTTGCTACAGGAATCCTTTGGAGACATGAAATGCTGCCGAAAGGTCACTGTTTACAGCACAGCCGATATAGCACGAGACACTGCTAATCTATCGTTTCTATGATGAATATGTTGACAAGCAGCTGAATTTTAATAATTAATCATGATAAAACTAAGGCGAGTTAATAATTTAGAGTCTGATAATGGAGAGTGGTGTGACTCCTTGAGTAGGCAGTTTCTGTTAAGTTGCACCTCTGTTAATTTTAACCAAAAGGAGTGCTGTCACTTTTAATTAACAACGAGAAGCTCTTGGAGCTGTGCAGCTGGCGCAGAGGAGGTCAGCTCCAGTGAATGTGAACAGCTCAAAGACAAAATTTGGGGACTGTGTATATAGTCAGTCTAAAGCTAATCAATGTGGTAGGCTCCTCGAGCTGTACATTTGCTTTACCAAGGTAAAGCATGTTACTGGAAAACAAGCAAGCAAAACGGTAAAAAGTTGAATATGTAGAAAGTTTTGGAGTTGGTTTATTTTTTTCTAATCTCAAATGTGTTGATCGCAAAAAGTCAGCCTGTGAAACCCTGACCTTACTAGCAGTGGTAGCAGAACTGACATCATGTCTAATGGAAGCAGAGTTTAGCCAGTTATATGCAAATATTCACCAAAATGTTCTTGTGACTTGTCCATCTTCCAATTGCCTCCTCTCTCCTTAAGTGGACAGACTGAAAATGTTTTGGATTCCCAAAGAAGTGAGGCATAGGTACTGATGCTGTTGTTGGGCAGGTCCCCTCTCCAAAAACTTTATAATTTTTTTAAATTGCCCATTTCAACAGAAAGAGGTAAGGGACTCCATGAAATGTGTCTCTGAGCTTTGTGAAAATTGAAGGAGGTCTAGGGGAAGTAAGACAGAGAGAATATCTTTTGCTTTTATATCCCAACTGCTAAATCCATAATGCTTTCTCAGGGCTGAATATGCTGGTGTAGGGCACTGCAGTTGTGTAAGGTTGGCGGCATGGCATTAGATGCTGCAGTGCTGGGGCATTGACTTGTGTTTCCCGCTTCTTAGGGTAGGAAATTCCTGGAATACTGGGACTACTGAGGTACCTATTCAGTTATCAGAAACATTTGGCAAGTTGCTAAGAGCGGTCACCGTAGCCAAAGTATTATTTTAGTAATTTTACAAAGTTCTTTGATAAACAGTGGTTGACATTTCTAAGGAACCCTGTTCTCTTCACCCTTGCTGCGGTCAGAGTTGGCCAGCAGAGAGGAAACACCTCACATGGCGTGGCTCGGGTTACACAAATCAGATGATTTAACAGACTTTTCAATGTTCGCTGTTTAAATAGCTGCTTTTGTTCCTGGCTTGGCCGACTTTTCAGAGGGCTGCCGTTCTCCACTTCACTGTCTTGTTTGCAAAAGTTGGCTGTTCATGTTAAAGACGCATTGGCATGGTTTGAAAGGAAGAAATAATAAAGCAGGGCAGTAAGCAGTTAAAGTAGCGGGTGTGTAATATTCAGAGTTACTTTACTTGGCCTCAGCACTGTATCAATGGCAAAAAAAATTAACACCAAAAAAATGCATGTAAAGAACGTCCGCTTCTGAGAAGCGCTCCAAGCAGTACCCGCTCACCACTCTTACATCTCCGACTGTGTGATCTTGTCTCTGTTATTTGTTTGTTTTGGCCAGACTCCAAGGGATTCGTACTACAGGCTGTTTTGTCACTGGGGTTGACATAGCTCACAGTTTTTCCTTTTGGTTTTTCACTAGAGAGAATCGTATTTGTTGTGCTGCACAGAATAACTTCAACTCACTGTTTGCAGTTTCATGTCATGTTGTGTTGATGTGTGATGAAGGCATGTCCTGTCATGATTTTATGTCATTATATGACAAGAAACCTTCCTCATAAATTAACACAATTTGATTAAGTTGCAGCACTGGGTCAAGTTATTCCCTTGCAAAGTTTCAGGAGTTCCAGAGACCCAAACTAGTTCAGAACAATAGCAAAGCTTCAGGCTAAGCTTGTGAGATGTGAGATACTCCCCACAAAATTGGGATTGTCCTCTGAACTGCTTTGTAGACAACCTTTGCATCGTATCCCAGCCTGAGACTGTTACTAAAACGTCTGAACTGACTGACAAGCAGGGGTGGATGAAGTACGTGTGGTTTAGACAGCCATACTGCTAAAGACAACCTCCACTTGTATCTGCACCTGCTGGTTTCTAATCAACTTGAATGAAAGGGGTCCCCAAAGTCCTGTCCTCCTTACTCCCTAAATCCATGCAAAAGCAGTAGGATGTATTGTAGTAGATGTATGGATGTCTGAAAGGATGACAGCCTGTAAGTTCAGGACCTGCACCCAGCACACCGTCTATTCATGGGGATCCACAATCCGTAAATCATTGCATTTATGTGTAGCAACATGCTGCATAAAGTGTGGCACTTCGGTATGAACAGCACACTGTACCTGGCAGCAAAATATAGAGCCGTGCCTATTTTATAGTAAATCATATTTAATTGGTCATGTCCTCAATAAAATGTGCCAACATTTCTGAAGTCATATGTGAACCGCCTACAATTATAGACAAATGTCTGCATGAAAGGGTCAGATGTGTTTCACGTGCCCCGAGAAGCCCAGTTACTTAGCACCAGACTTGAGAGTGAAGTCCATAGCTCAGGGGTCACCAAATTCAACCCCCTTATGTTAATGTTATCGCTTACTTGATTTATTTGTTGAGGTAATTGCATATGTTATTACTGTAGAATTTTTATTGCAATTTACTCATCTAGGAATTCCAGGGTAAATTAGACTACATATCAGATAATCTTTGTATTTGTTATATGTACGGAAAGAAACGGTTGAATCACATTTTTATGTGTGGCGATTTGTATCAGCAGTCATCAACTTCCTTTCTACTGGCTGGAGAAAGAGTAATCTTGCATTCTTTCTTAAAAATACATGGTTCTGACTTAGATTTCATATATATGTATAGAAGGTTTTTGAGAGTCTTGTAAATTTTTCAAACATTGAGTATTTTTTTGTAGGTGACAGAAATGAGCTGAAAGTAGGAAATTACCAAAAGCCTCCTTCACCCCCCACGTTTTGCTTCTTGCCAGCCATTCATCATTTTACAGCATATAAAACTCTGGAGGGTTTTTTTTCCAGCTTTGTACTTACTGCATAACATCAATAACTACTTATATCTTCAATACAATCTATGGACAAGAAAACAAATCAAGTCTAGCATGTTCATGATTTATTGTAAAAGGGTTAGCAATTAGGTTTTGATTTCAGGCTGGCAGAAAGCCTTTGCACTTTAACTATCCCTACCTAGTAAATGATTTTCCTCAAGTCATTCAGCCAGTAGATGTAAAAAGTGAGTGCTGTCCTACAAGCTCACATAGTTGTTGAATAGTTAAAATTGCCTCTTGCAGTTTGGCTTTTACTACACTTTCAAGAACAACCATTGCATTTATTCCTTCCCTAAACAAATGATGAAATGAAGTAACCTATTCTACATGATTTAAAAGCAACAATGAGAGAGTTTAGTGTTTAGGAGCTGGCAAGCTTGCTTTAGGGTTGAGATGAATCATAGCCACCGGATGAAGATGGTGATGTTACCTCTTTGTCCACTGCATGGCTCAGAGGTGATGCTCAGGGACACATTGCAAGCTGGTCCCTTAGGCACTCTGTGGCACACATTTGCTCCTTCCTCTCAGGTAGAAACCCACCTTCATCTGCCTGTCAGAGGAATGGCGAAAATAAAAAACAGAGGGCCCGATCCTGTGAAGCACTAAGCACACCCCAAAGTTTTGCATTCCCTCAGCTCCCTGGTGATTAAGATGCTCAAAACTGACCATTCTGCATCAGGCATGGCAGCACGGGGGATTTCGAGCATCCATTTCTGTTTTGCTCATTTCTTTCCCTACCGGCTCCCAATTTGTTTTTGTTTGGCTGCTCTGTGGCAGGCACAGGTCTGGTTTGCTGTATTAGTAAAAAGTAAAACCTGTTACATAAATTGGCTAAAGAAAATATCAGTCAGTTATCAGTTCAAGTTTTAAATTATGTTCATTTGACTGATGTTGTGTGCTGAGCTAAGGAGAAAGCAAGCTGTTGGGACCTCTGGCCCTTTTAAGATCTCTTCTGGGGAGTTTAGGGCTCCTTTTATGGTCTTTGGTGGTTGTTTGCTTGGGCTGATCATGAGAGAACAGTGAGGTGCAGACTGCAAAGCCACCAGCAAAAGAATGTCCAGGTTTTTCTCCTGTGGGCTCAGCCCTGTCATGGTGGAACTGCCTGAGGCTCACTGGTGGTCACAGGTTGTTCCTGAAATAAACTGCACTTTACAAAGGCTGAAGATGTAGCATTTCTGTTTTGAGAGAGGGAAGTACGCTTGGGTTCCTGTTTTCCTTCTTTTGGGGGAAAGGTTTTTTAGTTTGGGGTTTTTTAGGAAAGTGGCAGGGTGGAAAGCGTTTTCATACGCTGCAAAATCTGAAACGTAAAACTTGCTACTGGTGAATTATTATCATTTTCTGTTTACCCTAGAATAGCCTACATGCCGTAGGATCTACACAGAGAGGTGCTAGGAAGGCAGGACTCCTCTACTGCAAAGCTCCCTAAATGACAATAGGCACAGAGAAGAAAACACAGGCCAGAGTGTGAAAATAGAAGTCGAGTCTGCTTGCTGTAACATGGCAAAATTGTTTCTTAAGGGTATTTCATGAGTAATGAAGCTCAACAGCTTAGTTTCATTATCCAGGCTGAGATAAATGCATGGAGAATACATTTCAATACATCATCTAAGCCTCCATGTGATTTAAGTCTCCAGTCAAGTCATGGTCTGTTCAACACAACACTACGTTTGCAGGAGTTGGACTTTCAAACACAATTAAAACTTAAATTCCACGAAGTGCACAAAGTCAAAATTTTTGTAAAGGATTGAGTGATTGCACAAATAAAGATGTTTCCCAAGTAATTGGTTTGGGTTCACTGCAGGCCATCACATCCCATCTCGCAGATTCTGCAGAGCTTGGACACTCTCACTATGCTCAGGGCTTGGGCTAGAGAGGAGGAAGAGCAAACTGGAGAGTGGCTGGAGCTGCTAGGTGGGCAACACTGGGCACTTGGCTTCTGCATGCCAGACTTCAGTAGAGGGGTGAAAACAAGAGTATTTTCCGGTCTGCTGTATAGAGAAAGGCCCCATCCCTCTAAGGGTGTCCTGAAAACAGAACAGGGTGAGGGGAAGGAACTGGGATATCTGGTAGCTCGTGTAGATGTAGGGCTACAGAAATAACGACCGGTCTGACATGTTCCCAAACTCAGGCACATGCGCTGACTCGTAGCTTCAAGAGGGAATTGGCACTGAATACATGTCTTAAGGAATATTGATTTAACACCGTATCTTAGGTGCAGTGTAAGCTGTGTTGCTTCACAATTTCCTTTAGCTACAATGATCTTAGTAATGATCTTGGTGTAATGTCCCTTCACACATCTTATGCTCCTCAAACCAAGTAACTCCCTCTAAAGCATCATTTTTGGTTCCTTCTGTACATGAAAAGCTTCAGTAAGCCTAATGTGTTCCCACAAGAAGTCAGTGGGAAAGGACTCCCTGAAATCCATGGGTGTGAGATTCGGCTTTATTTGCCTGATAGATTATGTTGCGCAGAAGGTAAAACTTTCCATTTTGAGTCCTTTGATAACCCTATACTAATTACTGCTCTTTGACAAGCATTGTGCTGTTCTTCAAGTGGTGAGTAGAAAGCAGAAGATGCCATCAGCGTGTAAGATCAAGAGATACAGGCAACATCATAAGGCTATTTGTCTGGCTCATTTACTCGCCTGCCCTTCTATGATCTCAAAAATCTGCTGTAACTCCGCACTCTGTGGAAAAGCCATAATATGCAAAACAAACATGATGCTGGCGATGCAACATTAAGCAACTGATGATGTTAAGAAACGTACTAATACTTGTGTTTGAGGCCGTCTGGTCTGGTTTAACCCTCCTGAGCCTCTTTAATAGATGGAGATACTGTGTATTACACAATGAAGTGCTTTAGGATAAAAGACTCTGTGCTATTGTTGCTACATGCTCTGAAACTAATATTTTCTGATTTATATTTCCCCTGCCTCTCTCTTCTTCATATGTATGTATGCAATACATATACATTTTAAAAGAGAATTTTATATTTCATCTCTCTTGGGAAAATTCTGTTCCCTGAAGATGCCTGGTTTCCCCTAATGTGGGCTAGTGGCAGTGAGTTAATGAATGTTTGCTTCTTCTGTAAGAACTTTTCACCAGAGACACTTCAGTAATAGTATAGTCCTGAATGTAAGTGGAATATAAATTTTACACAGTTGAAATGCCTGCTTTGATGGAAGGGGGCAGATTTACAAATGTGAGATATTCCAAACTGTTTTGAGATGACTGGATTAATTTGAAATACAGCGTCGGTGCAGGGAAACAGCCTGGGGGTGGATTGATCTTGTTTACATGCTGACATGTTCCTTCCGTAGTTTGTCTGTGCAGAAATTTGCCCATGCAGAACTGTATGCATTGGGGAGGCAGGTTCATTTTAGACCTCTTGACTGATTTTCTTTGGAGATTCTGACTTGTCAAAAAATAAATTATTAAAAAAAAAAAAAGAAGAAAAAAGAAAAAAAAAGAGAAAGTGTTCTGTAAGCTTTAAAAAAGCAGCTCAGGATTCATTTAAACCTTTGAAATGTTTCAATGCTTCAGTCTTCCTGCAGTGTCCCAGTGCAACATTGCATCACCTGGAAGAAAAAGTTGGTATTTTTTATTCTGATATTGCAGACTTAGCCAAGGGACCCAGAGTAAGAGGTTATGTCTGTACTGGCACTCTGCGGTGCTGTTTCACTCTTGGTTTGTTATTTTCCACTTCCCACTGAAAGCACATTGAAATGGTCCTGCTGCACAGGCTCCTCAATTAAAGAGCCCTTCCCTCCCTCTACCTTCTGCCCTCACCCGTGCACCCTGCTGTGGGGGGCCTTGGGGTACAAGGGAAGAGAATGCTAGTTTTCCAGTGACAGCGTTGTTTGTAATGATTTATTATTTCTATTACTCATGTCCTTAGAGGCCACATTTAAAGATTGGGGCTTAATTGCGCTAGGTGCATTGTGAATGTGGTAGAAAAAAGCAGGCGCCGTCCTGAAGCACTTGTTAATAAAGCACCGTGACTGGCCGCAAGTCAAACAGGTGTGAGAAGTGGGTGCAGGGGAGACAAAGTACAAGAGGAAACAGAGGAGTAAATTTGCCGTGTGGTAAATGTATGCAGAAACTAAAGGAAAGTGTACTGTACTCATGTGTCAGGCACTAAAAATAAATCTTGCCTGTCCTTGAAGAAGAGTCAAGACTGAGCAGCTGAGTGGTTGGACTTGGTGCTGAACAAGCCTGGAAGTAAAATGTGATGGCTCTGTAGAGTTAAATTTGCTTTGGAATTTACTTTTATAAAGCATGGAATTTTATGTGTAAATGAGATCTATAACTGCCTATATAAAAGTGAAGGCTTTTAGTACTTCTGAGAATGATGACCACATTCTCTTTGCTACTGAAGGACTAACTTCGTATTGGGACTGCAGGATCAGAGCACACTGAGTAATTCACTATTGGTTATTTCATAAGCTTTGTCTTTGATGAGCACAAAATACAATTTTCTTGAATCAATTGATTTATTATATGATGTATTTATTTTTCTACCAATCTGCTCCTGCCAGACTTACTCAAAGTATTTTCTGGTGGTGAAGCAGTGACCCTGATGCCAAAGCAGAAGTGCTCTTGCTGGGTTGTGGGAGCACGCTGAACCTGGGGCAGGGAGGGACCAACCCTCTCCTATCACATCATGTGAGCATGCCCTTACCACCCCACCTTGCCTTTCTGCTGTGCAAGGACCCGCAGCCACAGCCTTGTGACCATCCTTCTTCTGTGGCTGGCAGCACTGCAGCTGGTGTGCCTGTAGCTGACCTCTGGGCTCCAGCAGTGGCAGGACCTGGAAGATACGGGGACAAAACCGGAAGGCTTAGGGAAGATTTTTTTCCTGGTCTGTCTTCTGTCTATTCCTTCTTGAAATGCTGGGATGTGAGTTATGTTTTAAGGGTAGTGTGGATATAGCTGTTGCCTTCAGCAAAAAGATGCTGAAAAGCAAACTGGTTGGAATTACGCTTTCGCTTATTGCTCCCATGAAGCAGCAGCCTTGTGAACCTGGTGATAAATCACAGTGCAAAGCACACAGTGATGATGAGGTGAAGTAGGGAAAAACCTCCAAAGGAGAAAGTGAAGACAATGGAGGAGGCATTGATTTGATTTTGATAGCTGCTAAACAAAGTGGGTTGACAAAAAGCATTAATGCCGCTTTCAGCCGCCTCCGCAGGAGGTCAGCTGCCAAACAAGAGAGGAAACTGTAGGGGTGAGTTATGGGCTGGCTCTAAGACTGATGACTACTTCTGCTTGATGGAACTAGAGTTACTTGCTAGTGAATGTCCTGGCATGTCAGCAAGAGACCTGGTCTTTTGCTTTCTGACAAGGGATCTTGAAGGTGAGGGAATTGAAAGAGTATTCTTTGCTGTGTGAAGTGCCTGAGCTCTGCTGCTGCCCTGGGAGGTGTGCCAGGGTAACCCAAAAACACCCTGCTCTTGCTCAGGGCACACATGGCAACTGGGCAAGGCCAGCCCTGATGCAGTGCAGGTGGCTGTGGCACAAGGCCTCAGTGTAACAATATCTCCTTGGTGGATTTTTATGGAGATGTGTAGTGTTAATGTTTCTGTTGAGGTTTTATTTGGTCGTCTTCCCCTTTTCAGTATTCCTCCCAGGTCCTCCTCCATGATGGAAATATTTGGGTCTATGTGCATTTGCAAACTTGCTTTAAGACTGTTATCTGCGCTCATGCTTTCTCAAAATAGTTTCCAAGTTGGCCATGATTAGAGATGCCATTTGTGTCACTGTTAATCTGTGAAAATTTTTTGCCAAATCACTAAGATGCTGCTTTGAGATGAGGGAGCCATTCTGCACAAACTCAGGTTGTTTCCCTAATGGAGAAAGAAAGAGCAGCTGCAAATTGAATATTTTATTGTTGATAATGGCCAGCCAAGATGACTAGAACAGCATGCTGGCTACAGCACTGCTGCTTCTCTTTTAATGTTTCTTTGGCTGACAACTTGAAAAACACAACTAAATTTTGCAGTAATCAACAGACATGAAGTCTAATTACAATGTAGTAAAATATCTTAGCTACTGTTAAAGTGGTGCTCAGCTGATGGACTAAAGGAAGTCTGAAAGAATGCTTTTACTGTTTATTTTAACCCTGCACTCCAATGCTTTTAACCCTGCTTTTCTCATGCAGTTTGTAATAAAACCTCAAAAATTATCAGAGTAACTGGGCAAACAATACCCTGTTTTCTTCATCCCCAGTTGATGGAGACAACACTCTCTTGAGACGCAAATACCATGGTGCCTCTCATAATATCCCTCCTTTCAGTAGTTACCTTTATCCCACCACTTGCCACCTTACTCTCTTTTCAGTTTCCATCACCTTCCTTAAGCATCTGATAAGCAAGCAGCTTCTGCATGTGTACAGAATTGCTGGCTTCCAGGACTCTTATTTCCATTACTTGCATCAGGACAACACTAATGAGGTATGAAATCATGCTGGCCACAGGACATTTCCTGAGCAAATTCTCCTCCAAAATAAGCAGGCATCTGGGCCTGATGGAGCTGTGGAAGTTGCACGGTGCAAGGAGGGCCTTGGAGAGCCATATGGTTGAAGGCTAGTGGTGACATTTCTGCTTTTCTTCCTTATATGGTTCATTTCTACAGTTTGTTTTCTTAATTGCTCTCTGTTTGCTGAGTCTCTGTGGACTGTAGTGTCTGTAAAACAATGTACGACTGGAGGAAAAACAAGGGGTTGACTGGTTCACTACACATGCAAACGTGAAATACTGTAAAATACGAATTTGAGGGAACCAACTCTCTATTGAACTAAATTCTAAATCAGTTGTAACTGAAATTCTTTTGTCTAACTATGATTTAATATTTCATAGCAGACGGTTTATTCTATAGCAGTGTAGCACCTATGCCGCTCACAGATGGTCAGGTCTTGGCTGGACTACTGCATGTGCCCTAGCTGCTCCAGCAGGAAGAAGCTTGCTTCAATTGAGCAGGCAAAAAAGTCCAGAGAGAAGGGAGTATTTTCATCCTTGTTCCATGAAAAAAGTGGACCGAAAAAGTAGGAGACTTGCCCAATAATAAATAACCTTAAATAACCTAGGTTATTTAAGAACTGCAACCATTGTGGGCACTTGAGGCACTTCTAAAGGAAAGTGTGTGAAACCTTCAATGTAACTAGCAATAAAGCAAAATACTTGATTACATAGTGATGCAAACCTGAAATCCTTCCTGACGCAATCTAGAGAAAACCTGTCAGTCACCGTCATACCACCATGGCACAGCCTCTTTACTACTCTGCATAGTAAACACTGTAAGATAGATACAAAATGAAACACAAAATCAAAAAGAAAAAAAACAACCCCCAAACCGACAACAAACCAGACATGGGCTACTTTGATCTGAGGCCAAGATCTGCCCCCACTGCCTCTGAGACCGTGAGAGGCAGTGGTACGGTACAGAAGGAGAAACACAGAAAGGCAATTTGCAGCTTGGAAATTCCAAACTCCACATTAAAGAAGTTGGAAACGTGGCCGAGCAGGCTGGTGGTCTATTGGAACGGTCACCTGCAGTTGCATTTCAAACAAAAGCTCTGAAGCAAGCCATGGGGTCACCAACAAAGGAGCAGAAAGCTCATTTCCAGCCTATCTTTTGTTATACCTGGTTGTAGACTGTGTTGCAGACACTGCAAGGGAGGGATTCTGTGACTGGAAATGATGCAGTAAGACACTTTAACCAAAAGCAAAAATGTTGCCCCCCTCCATCGTCTTTACATGGGAAAATCAGATTAAAACACTGCTGCTGTATCAAGGTCAAAAGAACTGAAGCTATCAAGCTAGGCAAAAGAAGATGGTTAAGATTTAGCCAACAAAAGAAATATCTATAGATAGTTTTCCAAATCCTAGGTATGAATTGAACTGACATATGGATAATGCAGCATTGTTTCTGCTTTCTGGATGGAAACGGTGCTTTAATTGAGTTTTCAGTACTTGTGCTTGCTGTTAGAATTGGGTTTGGATAAACCTGCTGGGAAGTTTGCTGTTAATGTATTGTTTCAGCAGCATTCTTGTTCTCTTAACGTTCTGGTACGATCGATGCTTAAAGGCTGTGAGAACACTCAAGTAGTTTTATTTAAAATTTTGAATTAACGTTTTGGGGAACTGCTCTTTTTTAGTTGCTCTTTTCATCATTTGGCTATCGATATGCTGGAGATAAGACGACAGCCCAAAATCAATAGGAGATGAGCAGGATTTAAGTGAGCAATCAGCCCCTGTAACTCTACTCCTCCGCGTGCTCTAATAACATCTGTAAAAACAGAGATACTGTAACAGATGTGAGGACTATAGATACACTGCCTTTGCAAGGGAGGCATTTAATGAAAACGGGACAAAATTAAGTGAGGGCAGAGAATAGTTTGGGAAGGTGACTTGAATTATCTACATGCATGACAGTGATGGTAACTCTGTCATGGTTTAATGTGTCAAGTGATTAAACCCCACAGCAGTTTGCTCACTCTGTTCCCCCAGTGGGATGGGGGAGAGAATTGGGGCAAAAAACAGGTAAAATGTGTGGGCTGAGATAAAGGGAGCCTAATAGGATGGAAAAGGAAGATGATGATGATGATGATAATATAATATACGAGTGATGCATAGCTGAGCAGATGCTCAGATAGTTCCCAAGTCAAGATGCCTCCCAGACCACCCCCGGTTTATGTACTGAGCATGATGTCATATGGTGTGGAATATCCCTTTGAGCAGCTTGGGTCAGCTATCTTGGCTGTGTCCCCCTCCCACCTTCTTCGGCATCCCTACCTTGTTAGCAGGGCAGTATGAGGAGCTGAAAAGTCCTTGACTGCTTGGCAGTGATCAAAAACATCAGTGTGTTATCAGCACTGTTCTCATCCTAAATCCAAACCAGAGCACTACACAATCTCCTAGGAAGAAAATTAACTTTGTCCCAGGCAAAAGCAGGACAAACTGAAAACATAATTTATCTCTAAACCAGTGGGGGAATTCCTCTGCATCAAAAACTTGACCAGATTATACGAAGCAATTAGTGCAAATATACTACAACATTACAGAGCACAAGCATATTTTTTTTTAATTTTTCAAAATAGAAGAGGCCAAATACCATTATATATTACATTAATGAGATAGATTGCTACTTTTAATGGAGCCTCTGTGCTCTGCACTGCACTGTATGCAGATTTGCTAGTTAATAAGCCCGAACAGTGTTTCTGTTCATGGAAAATGAATCTGAAACGTTTGTCAGATTATCTGTTTGGCATGCCTGACTGGTGTCTGGAGTGGCACTTTGCTAATGTGCTATTACTCAGTGTCATTAACCCGCAGAAGTGATTGAAAGGTGAATTTATATTTGCATCATGCTGCTTGGAACAGGCGGTGCTCTAGATTAATCTGGTGCCCTGTGAAATGGTGCTGCACGGGGTAAACACGAACTGTGCATCTTGGAAAGCACGTATCCCTAAATCTCGGTAGCTTTTTTCAATAGAGGAGTGTCCTGTTGTGTGTGTAGTAACATGCAGTCACAAAGTTCCTTGTTTGTTAGCAGTCTGTTCAACATCATTAGGAATACAAAGTTTCTATATTTCCTGTGTAAAGCCTCCGATTGCTTCACTCATCAGCAGTAAAACCACATCAAATACTTTGGCAACTGTGCTATGTATGCAGAGCTTTGAAATACTGCATTAAAAAAAAAAGGCAGGATTGTTTTGACAAATGCAGAGCTGCCAGTTTTCCTATTGATCATGAAAGGGTTTCTCTTTCCATACAAGTAGATTACTTTCAACTTACAATATATCTCCTTCTCCATTGAAAGCAAGTAAGTCTTACTTTCTTTCCATAAGTGGAACCCTCATTGTTTGGGTTATTTTTTTTTCCAATTAAATAACTGGTTGGAGACTGCTTAATGCTCTGCATCTTCAGACATTTTTACAAACCATTTTTCTTGCAAAAAAGTATTTAAGGGGGGCTTATTGAGTAAAAGCCATAGTCTTTTCATTTAGGTGGATTTTGGAGCTGAAGTGGGGTTTGCTATGACTTGTTCAGACTTGCAAGGACATACAAACTCACAAAAACACTGAAACTGTAGAAAGACAAGGGGGGAGAGGGAGGCTGGAATTAGTCTGCATCTCTCCTGATTTTACTTCTTTCTTTTTGGTTTTTACATCAAAGCTTGAAGCTTGAAATAATTAGTCTTCTGGGTTTCTTTATTTATTTTTTTTTGAAGTTGCATATTTCTCTATGTAAAAAAGAAAAAATAAAACCCGCATCAACCATTAGCTTTCTTGCACCATGCCTCACAGAAGACAGACGAGTGTGACACTGTGATAATCTCCCTTTGACATATCCCAGAGTCGGGTAATGTTTTCAAAAAAACCCCTCAAACTGGGATTTTATCTCTTACTGTGCCAGCTTGGGGCTCTCACTCAGTCTGCCCACCCACCCCATCAAGAATTGTGCCCCCAGAACCATGTAGTGAGAGCCTGTGCTCAAGCAGAACTGAGGGGGGTGTTTGTGTGTGTGTGGGAAAGGTGTAAGTGAAGACTGTGACATTAACAAATCATTGCAAAAATGAGTGCAGAGCTGATCTTAAATGAGAGGTGTCACGGTAATAAATGATCTCTGAAAATCGTGGTGACAGGCTAGTGTATCTGGGGTCGGGGTGCGTTACGCGCTGCGCGGGGATGTTGCTTGTCCCACTTCTCTTTAGAAAGATGCCGGTTCTTACCCATTTTCCATATCGTAAGGATTAGTGCTGTCTCCATTTACGAAGTCTAGCCATTTTTCAGGGACTTGAAAAAGAATGGGCTTGCTATTCTTCTCAATTAGTGCTTTATTTTGTTTAATCAGATAGAGATCAGTTTTCTGTCGTCATTCCATAACAATAATAAATGTACTGATGAGCCTAATTGTTATAGTAATTAGACCTCAAACCCAGGAGCAGTCACCCCTAAGTTTTACTGTTCAAAAAAGGATAAATGCCGAGCAACCTTGAATGTCTTTCCAGACGTTGATTAGTTGTGTAGCCTAAGTACCAGGATTCTTCTGTGTGTTATTTTTACTGTTATTGGATGGTAAAACAAAGAAAAGAAATCCCGAGGAGTTCATCTACATTGACATGATAGATTACAAGAGCTTCTCCAGGGCATTTCTTCATCACATATAGATAAATTCAATCTCTCGCCTTTTCCTGTAATGGAAAGATTGCTACAATGTGGGAGTTAATTAGCAAAACTGTTTATGAAAGGAGGGGGGGGTGCAGAGAGGTTATAGGCATGGATAGAATAGATAGATGGATGAATGGATGGATTGATGGATGAATAGATAGAAGCTGGGATGTTTTAAGTTTAAAATAAATCCAAGCGTACAGGGGATTGCAAAACTTTTAGTTTGCCCATATGTATATAAACAAACAGACTGCTTACTGTCAACCCTGGAAAAGCATTTTATGACAGAGATGCTTTTTTCCATTTTTGTGTGCACGCCTGTGTTGATGTTTAAACTGAAAAGCACTTTCTGGACATTGTGTAATTTCACTCGCTGACAAGCAAGTCTCTTCATGAGACCCAATGGAAGCAGGAAGGGCAGCGCAGCAAAATGAAGGGGAAAAAAAGGAAGAAGTTTAATAAACTGTTAAGGAGAGCCTGGAGTGGTGGTGTAGCCTGTTAGTTGAGCTGTGTTGAAAAAGAAAATATGGATGATAACAGTATTTGTAAAGAGAAGGCAATGCTGTTAATTTTGCTTTTTAAAAATTAAACCAGACAAAACTGGGAGTATTTCTTTATTACTCAATTTGGAGAAATGTTAAAAACAACAATGAATACATTCAGTTTACTGCATTTCACTCAAACAGAGGTAAGGCAGTGACCTTCTCCTATTTCCACTTTAATACTGATATAAATCTGAAGATACTCAGGCCTTTTCTGTTTCTGATGGTTTTCCACTCCTGGTTTACATTCACTAAGGAAACACTGTGGATTAACACAGCACCCTGCTTCTTGGATTTCCATTCCTCTGTTATGATGTTTGTTTCATTTCATTTGCTTTTTAAATAAAGCCATTGTTCAATTTTAATTATTAAAAAATGAGTAGCTCTTCAAGTTAAAGAAGAGCTCATGAAATAATTTAATCCCATTTTAACTTGATTTAAGTAAATATATTTAAGAGATGGTTGGACCCTTTTCATTAGGATATATGCATATATATCTAAGTTTAGCTTAATAATGTGTCTGCCCTTGACTCAGAATAGTTTTTCACTGCAAATATAAATGTAAAAAAAATAGAAAGTCTTAAAAGCACTGAAATTATTTGTAAAGTCCGTTAGCAGTATATGTATAGATAGAATTCCTTTGGGCTTTAAGAGGGAAAGCGCAAGGTTTAAAGTTAAAACACAACCAAAATGCTTTACTAATGAGCCTGTATGTGGTAATCTATGTAAACATGTCAGACAAAACACGTTTTGGGATTGCACAGAAGTACTTTGAACCTTGCAGTGAGATGAAATATATTTCACAGTTGCCTTATTTGTTGATCTGGAAGAGACTGTCTTACTGAACATGACACCAGCATGTTCCCCAGCTTCACAATTATGTTATTCTGTGATTTAATGCAGAAAACAGTACGACTATGTTTATGAAAGTAGAAGTACTGCTCAGGAAGTGTCTTTGAGAGGAATGAGAACATTTGGCCAGAATAAGAACCTGTTTATGCTCCTCCATTGCCCTGAATTTGAGTCTTGGACTTTTGGAACTCTTCCTGCCTTGGACTGAGGAACACCTCAACCAGAAGCGCCATCTCCCCCTGGAGCATACCTTTCTTGGAAGTCAGTGTCCCCCATGGCTTGCTACCACTTCAATTGTTTCTTACAGTGAAGTCTTTCTTCAGGGACGCTACGAGATGACCAGCTACCCATGGTCTCCTCTGCACACCAAAATGTTTCCCTCAGGTATCCCATGATGTTTCCCATTTCCTAAAGCTGCCTGCAAGAATACAACTTGGTCACCAGCATGCAGCATGGCTATATGCTAATGGTCATCAGCAAGTTGTGCCAAATCCCCCACATGCTTTCTATACACAGTACTAGTAGATCCATCTACTGGGATTGTACCACCAGTAGACATTGGTCAGGTTAATAGTGAGCACTTACATATAAGCCATTCGTTATCAGTTGAGAACCTTCTCACTAATGAAAGGGAAGGTCATGAACCAGTTTTCAAGGCAATAATCTGGTGAAACCCACTTAGGGCAAACATCTCACTATTGGTTAGAAAAATGAAAATGTGTTTTACTTCACATCTGGAGAGGCCAACCCTTGGGAGGTGGGGGCTCGTTCCTTTGTCCATGTGAGAAACCACCCATTGCTCCTTCTCTTGAGTGCTTGGGGGGCTTTGTGATTGTTAGATTTTAAATTTTTTATTGTTTTGTTAGCTTAACCTGCAGTTGACCCATACAGGTTTCATTCAGAGTGATGCCACTTAGTAGTAATGCATTTTCTGACACCCTGTAGAAATTATGCTGCTGGTGTCGTGGTTTGGAGCATCAGCCTGGGCGGAGCTTCTGGTGGGCTCGTCCCCTGTCGGGGAGCCTCGTACAAGGCTGCTCTTTTATTATTTACCACCTTGCTTGTGGCATCATGCTTGAACTCTGGAACTTTTCAAGTCTACTTCCCAGGGGTTTGAGGGCAATTATTAACCCCTGCAATGCCAAAAATTCCCCAAGATGGTGAAACTCTATAGGTTCATGTATGCTTGGTTGGTCTGTATGGGATTATAATTTACTGCTTGACAACTTTGGATGAATTTAGCCACCATCTTCTGTAATTCCCTTAAAGACACCTGTGAGAGTCTGAGCAAGGGGTCAGACCCCAAAGGTTTGGCTTTCCCCACCCCACACACCCCTTTATGGGCTTCTAGGTGTTGGCATAACCCCGTAAAGGCAAAACTTCCTTTATCTCTGACATGACTAGGTTTTCAACCCCAGGGTCTAATGCCATTATGTGTTAGTCCTACGTTTCTGGCAGAAAAGAAGCATTTTATCCAGTTACTTCTAGTACTTATCAATATATCATACTGGTTTCTTCGGTTGGGTCTTGTATGATGTCTAAGTAATGAAGGCTAACAAAACAGGGTCATAGTCACACTGATGGCTGCTTATATTTGCTGCTCAACACCTTCTTGCAAACATGATCATTTAGGAAATCAATTTGAATTTAAGGAAAAACAAAACAGAAAACCACTATGAATTAAAATTAACATTTGTACTGTGCCTTCGCCTTTGGAACAAGACAAGGAAGGCAGATTTCAGAATTTTCTTCTAGAATGTGTGAGAAAGGA
This sequence comes from Gallinula chloropus, assembly GCF_964237585.1. Classification (NCBI taxonomy): domain Eukaryota; kingdom Metazoa; phylum Chordata; class Aves; order Gruiformes; family Rallidae; genus Gallinula; species Gallinula chloropus. Next base: position 68,119,352 of record NC_140088.1, on the reverse strand, counting down.
TAATATTGTGTCTCATGAAGCAGAAGTTATGAAAGCTGACCAAGCTCATTAAGGTTTTACTTTGATTTCGAAGCTGCAACTCAAGAGGTCATCAGGCAAGAGAATATCAATGGCAACTAACAAGCAGAGTTTGTGGTGGCATGTGCTTCCTTGCATGGCTGTGTGCAGGTGTGCGTGGAAAGGGTTTTTCACCAGGAGTTTGTGAAGCCATCCTGTGCCTCCTAGTTGCTTTTATTGTTCTCTTTGTGATTAGTGAGGCAGCTGTCATGAGAATTGCATTGCAAATGAAGGAAAAGCCAGCACTGGTGAGTACTGGTAGAGCAACGGCTGGTATAACCCTGTGTTTTGGAAGAAGACATCCTTAGGGTCCCCAGGCAGATTGTCCAGATAGACGTTGCCTGTTATTAAGATGTGGGGTTGCTGGTGGTGTAGCACAGTGAAGGTCCTGTAAAGATTGAAATGCCGAGTCAGGGGCTGTGCGTGCTGCATCACCTTCACAAAGACCCTGCTCTTTATAGGCTACTTCCAAAAGTAAAAAAGGCTTAAAATGGATCTCAGTGACTGTCTCAGAAACAAACACGGGCAAATGAGCTTGAATAAAAAAGCAACTCTATGTCTGTTTCTCTTGTATCTTTTGGCCCTGCCTGTGCAATGGTGAAGCATTTCTTTTATACTCAAATGAGCTGGATGCAGATGGCAGCTCCCTATAGCCCCAGTGCAGCCGTACTTCGAGATCTTGTCATTTTGCTTGTTTTTCACACCATGGCTTAAACTGTCCTAGGCTAGGTGCTACCTGCCAGGTGGTTGCAGCAAACTGCTCTTCTAAGCACATGGAGCTGATCCAGCCTTCATCTCTGCAGCTGCGGTGTCTGCCCTTCTCAGTCAATGGGAAACTAATGATGCAAATGGTATGGCATTGGTGTGAGATGTCCTGAGTAGAGATACACCTCTGTTAGCTTTGTAACTGTGGGCTGTGAGTCAAAATAAAATGTGGTGAATTGTTATGCAAGTGAGGAAGGGGAGAAGACCCTCTTTCTTTCTTCAGTGCAAGACAGGGCATCTCTCTGCTCATCGGCCTCTGCAATTTGGACTGGTATATTAAGGGCAGGAAAGAATGTAGAGCCATTATTTGTTTTACAGAAATTTATGTTTTGGAAAAGTTCTGGCAGAGGCAGGTTATCACTGCTTCTGATCTAAATACCCACATGAAGGCAAAAAGTGATTGCAGTTCCTCTGTTAAAGAGGTATTAACTTTTAGTGGATGTGAATTTAATCTAAGCTATCTATTCACATTAGACAGATCATGCATTATCACTGATGATTATTGGAATTCTGCTTAAGCATTTGAAATTCAGACAAGATGCTATGAAAGTCAAATTGAGTAGGAAATGACCATAGAAAGTGTGAAGCTGACTATCCTGTCTTCATCAAGAAGAGGGGAAAAAAACCCCAAAACATTTTAAGCCTTGAAAAACAAGATAGGTAATCAGAAAATCTTTCTGGCGTTGATAATCTTCACTTGCTTCTACTGTTTATATGATCTCTAAAATCCAGCGTTTTTCCCCTTGTGAATGTATCCCTCATTCATTTGATAGCATGTTTATTTTTCAGCTATAGTCTGTATCGTAAAATTCATTAGTCAATTGATGGGGAATAAGCTGGGAAAATAAAAACTAATGAAGCCCCTAGCAGTCAGCTCTTCCCTCCATCCCCAACAGACCAACAAAATGGGAGAGAGAACGAGAAGTAACCCACCCCACCACATTTCTATTGTTGGTTTACAAGGTAGCGTTTGCGATTTGGTAGCAAAAATCCCTCTGTTCACATCCACTGTGCTGTCCTGTGGTGTTTCCAGGGTCAGGTGGAAGGAAAGCTTTGCACATGTGATTTATCCAATACATGACTTGAACCTCACAGAATCACAAGATTGGAAAAGACCTTTAAAATCATCAAGTCCAACCGTTCCTGTCCTATGCTAAACCATATCCTTAAGTACCTCATCTACCCTTTTTTTAAACACATCCAGAGATAGTGACTCAATCACCTCCCTGGACAAGCCTGTTCCAGGCCCCAACAACTCTTTCAGTAAAAATATTTTTCCTAATATCTAATCTGAACCTGCCCTGGCACAGCTTCTTACCATTCCTTCTTGTCCTATCACCTGTCACATGGCTGAAGAAACCATCGCCCACCTCTCTACAACTTCCCTTCAGGTAGTTGTAGGCAGTGATAAGGTCCCCCCTCAGCCTCCTCTTCTTCAGGCTAAACATCCCCAGCTCCCTCAGCCACTCCTCATATGATTTGCCCTCCAGCCCCTTCACCAGCCTGGTTGCCCTTCTCTGTACTTGCTCAAGGACCTCAATGTCCTTCTTACGGTGAGGAGCCCAGAACTGGGCACAGTGCTTGAGGTGCAGTCTCACCAATGCCGAGTACAGGGGCACAATCACCTCCCTAGACCTACCAGCCACACTGTTTTTGATACAAGCCAGGATGCCATTGGCTTTCCTGGCCACCCAGGCACACTGCTGGCTCATATTCAGCCTGCAGTCAACCAACACCCCCAGGTCCTTTTCTGCCTGATAGCTCTCCAGCCAGTCTCCCCCAAGCCTGTAGTGCTGCATGGGGTTGTTATGTTCCATGTGCAGCACTCTGCACTTGGCCATGTTAAACTTCATCCCATTGGTCTCAGCCCATCGATCCAGTCTGTTCAGATTCCTTTGAAGAGCCTCCCTACCCTCAGGCAGATCAACATTTCCTCCCCAACTTACTGAGGGAGCATTCAATCCCTTCATTGAGGTCATTGATAAAGATATTGAACAAAACTGGACCTAGGACTGAGCCCTGGGGATGCCACTCGTGACCGGCCTCCAGATGGATTTGACTCCATTCGCCACCACCCTTTGGGCCCGTCCATCCAGCCAGTTTTTAACCCAGCTGAGAGTCCACCTGTCTAGGCCAGTGGCAGCCAGTTTCTCAGTCAGAATGCTGTGAGAAATCATGTCAAAGGCTTTACTGAAGTCCAGGTAGACCACATCCACAGGCTTTCCCTCGTCCATTAAGCAGGTCACCTTGTCGTAGAAGGCTCAGTTTTATCAGTGCTGTAGACTCAGGTTGGGCTGAATTTTGAAATAAGAGACACCTTGAGGTAGAGGAAGACTTTTGAGATTGTTCATCAGATCCTTGTATTACCTTTCTTTGCTCATTTTATACTGGAAAGAAAAAAAAATGTTTGTTTTCCATCTTTCAAAATGTGAAAATGAGTATGGAGTATATACTAGATTGCCCAAGCACTCTAGGATGGAGAGACACATGAGACACATCTTGCTAGTTCCATCTCGTTCATGGTTTACCATAAAAAAACAACCCCCTCCAAAATCAACCAGAATTTCATAGAGTTTATTCTTTGCATAAAATACTTAAATTTTAATTTTTTAACTCACAGGACTGTTTTGGGAATATAATTATTAATATTTATTAATTTAATTTTCTTCCATTAAAACTAATAGCTAATGTTTTAATTTTTAATACTGCTTCTGGTGTACCTGGTCCTAGAGGGAAAATAAGGATAGTCCTGGGAATCATGTTAAATTTATAGCTGACCTATCTGGTAAGAATCATCAGTCTTCAGAGAAAATAGAGGTCCACTTTGGTACTCCTTTGTCTATGGTTTTGTATCTGTGGGAGCAGGTAGGGAATGTTTAAACACTTACTGGCCTAGTAACTATCTACAGATCATAAGTGAAAAGCTCAGGTATAAATGATGGCCAGGCAGTGGAGTGAATTTGGTCCTATATGTTGAAAGACAGAAAGAGATACAGTCTGGTCAGGTCTGCTGGACTGCTGGTTGGTGACTGGAGAAAAAGCGTGGATGGAAGGAGTCCACAGGTGGTTTTTTTGCTCTAAACTGCCTTTCTCAGCATGAGCTATTAAAAAAAAAAGAAAAGAAAAGAAAAAGAAAATTAAATGTTTACATGAAAATCCTAAGTCCATCAGGGCATTATTGAAACTGTTTCTACAATGTACTCGATGGAGTGTTTTCAGGCTTTCACATGATCCCGTACATGGCTGCAGATGCCCTCATTTGAGTGCTCAGGGTCACGCGTGTAGAGGTGAGGTGCTCCATCTGCCGCCTGTTGTGTCCCTCCCAGATGACATGTTCCCCGTGTCTCCATGCCTCAGGCAATGTCCAGGGTCTCCCAGCTCAAACTGCTTCTCAGGGTCAGTACTGCAGTGGGGATGTGGCACTGCTGGTCACATACCTGCAGCGAGCATGCAGAGGATGGGGGAGGTTCCTCTCAGGCCACAGGTTTATGCATTGAGTACAGGGTGGTTTGTGCAGCCCACCCTCTGTGCTGTTGTGGGTTTTGCTGGATAGGAGACAACCCAGCAGTGATGGTGGGCACATAGCTCTTTCTGCGGTGTGTGGAAATGTTGCCTATCTTAGACAGATGGCAAAGGTCAGGTCCTGTACGAAGCAATATTTAAATTACAGGCCATGGAAATGAGTATTCTGACCTTTTTGTAAACCTGCTGCTCCTCACTCTTTTTGGTTTTATTCTTCATTCACCGGTGTTTAAAAAAAAAAAATCCAGCCGAAGGTCTGCGACTGACATTTCCGAGTGAAACAGAGAGTGCAACATTTCAGTTTGACCCTGGCACTGCAGCTGCTGAAATATTAACAGCATTAAATGCAGGTGAATCGGAAATGTGTGCACAGGCCAAAGATTCCTCCAGGCGGTTTTCTTCGAGCTCACCCGCTCCCTGCGTGGCTGTCGCGGGCGGGGAGTCTCCTCCGCTTCCCCAAATGAAGAGTGACAGGGGTGATGAGGATGGTGGTTATTGCAACTGCCTTTCTTTGATAGCAAAAGCTGTCTGCCTGATAAGATTTAAGAGGCAGCGTGGATTGTCCAGGTAAGGCACAGCCACCTCCAGAAAGCGCATAAGCCAGCTACGGAAAAGCCACGCGTTCTTACATGACGCTGGCTGCCACTGCCAAGCCCATGACTGTGGAAGCCTGGGGACATGGGTGACTATTGAGGTAAATCTGGACCTCAGGCCAGGCTGCTTTACACCCCCAGTCCCAAGCTTTGCCTGCGATGTTTACGTATTTATTTTGTACATGTGTGTTGTTATGTGGGCTGCCTGAGCGCACGCTGCAGTACGAGGTCGGGGAGTCCTGTGAGCACTTGGGAATCATTTGCTTCAATAAATGATTGCGTTTTGAAGCCCAGAAAAGGAAGGATTTCATTAATATGAAAACATCCCCATCTCTGAGCTGTCTGTCCCAAACAGTGGAGAGACGGGGGTGGTGGTGCTACACGGCTGTCAGGCACTAAGCTCCCATAGCGGCAGGCTGGTGGTGGTGTTAGGAGGTGAAGTATTTGGAAGGGGGCACTCTTGTGGCTGCCAGAACCATCCGAATTGTTAATTTCCATCAGTGTCATGCCAGCTTTTTCACAGAACTGGTTAATGAGGTAAGCAGTCATTTCAATATCGCCACGTTTAGGTTACTGGCAAATCTGCCATGACGCAAACAGACTTTTTAAAAAGCCAAAATAAAATGAAATGTCTTTAACTATTCCCCACCACCCCTTAATCAAGCAGAATAAAATGCTAAGAAGGGAATTTAAATTCTCATGCATGTGCACAGGACATGAGTTTTACTCCTTTCTACTTTTAGGACATGAATAAAATACATGGTTTTTTTTCAAAGTTAGTTCTCTGTCAAGTTTGCTGCCTGACTTTTCTTTATAACTTTCTTTCTGCTCTTTTCCCCCATCATTCTTCCTTTCCCCAACTGCCACCATGTACCATCCTTGCTTGCTTTCTTGCAAAGCTGCCAAGAAACTGTGAGCAAATTTAATGTCTGAATAACTGCTCGGTCTCTCAGTGACCTTGAAAAAATTGCTTTGCATCATTAAAAATTCATAGAAATGAAATTTTTGTGAGGAGACTGGCACATGCAAAATTAGTACTTGTTGAAATGCAGCTGGAGTAATCCAACCTCGTGAACTTTCGAAATTGTAATTCTTATGAGAGCTAATTGCGGCCACCTTACAACTTGGATCAAGTGTTGCTGTTTGACTTCCTAAAATAATATCATCCCGTGCATGATATACCTACAAGCACGTGCAGTAGGTGCAGGTAAAATTGATACATAGCTTCCTTTGCAGAGACAACAATGTTTAAAGGTTGTGAAGTGCAGACGCATGCTGAAACAGGATGCAGTGCCTGGCTGGGATAGTTGACACTAAGTAAATGGTAAAGCTTTGCTGCTGCTAATGGGCTACGCGGAGCTCTTGGCTGCGTATCCACTCTGTGCCGCTAATTAGCTGTGGTGCCGTGAAGTTCAAGATGTGACTCCTTGAACTCTCAGAATTTATCAGTCCAGATTTTTTTCCCCTTGTGTTGGCCATCTAAGCTGCAAAGCTTGGCAGTGCATTTGGGATGGGGGGGAAGCATGTTTGGGTGCTAACCATGTTCCCAGTCGTCTTGCTTTCCTGCTATATGTGAAGAATGTTTTGCTGGGGAAAAAACACAATTAGATAATAACTACTGAAGTGCAGCATTCAGTAGCATAGTGCACTTTCCCTTCCTCAGCAGTGTGGTAGGACAGAGGCTTTAACAGATGTCGCTTGTTCAGTTTTCATTTCAGGGTCATAAAATGCGATGCTCGTGGAGCCTGAGCAGGAGGGATGCTGTCCCCATGACCCAAGTGCACCAGGGTGTTTGGCCTGATGGAAGAAATCACTTAGGGTTTCCAAGTACTGACCAACATGATCTATTTTTGTAGTTTATTCCTTGAAGGCTGCTTGTTAATATCAAAGAGCACTGCAGTGTATTGGGCATGATCCCACTTTCATTAATACTATTGGAGACTTTCCATCTACTTTGCTGGATTTGCATAAGTTGTATCTGGGGGAGAAGAACGAGACGCCTTCTATGTGTATGATCCAAGAAGGCAGTTTTACACTGTTATCATTTTAAAAACACCAGCACTTTGGGTGATTTCTGGTGGAATTCAGTGCACGTCACAAAAAGCTTGATGTCCCAAGCTGTGAAGCAGAGCTGGGACCATGCAAAGGCTGCAGCTGGCAGCAGCAGTGCTTTGTTGTTCACCCGGCTCGTGAGCTCAGTGGATGTACTGAATCCCGGTTGCAGCTCCATCACCACCCGTGCTGCAGTTCAGTTTGCTGTCACATCATAATTAAAAAATCATTGCTCTCAATAATGTTTGGCACTGTGGCTGGACTGAAGACGAAACCGGCTCAGATACAATGTGACTGTATGAAAAAAGTTCATCTGCCCTCTGTATTTTCAGCCTAAGTCTGTAAGGATAACAATGCAGGCATAACTTCATGAAGCTGGCTCGTTCTCTTTTGATTTTGCTTTGTTCCTAGGCATTTTTCTCACTTTGTTATACAGTACCTTGCTTTTTTGAACACATCTTGTCTTCCCTAGCGCCTTGCTGCTGGGTGCCATTAGCATATATCTGGGCCGCCCCTTGTGCAGAGCTGTCCCCAGGTGAAAGCCCTCGTGGTCTGGGATGGAAAGAGGCTGCAATTTACTGAGTCCATTATCACCTCCAGACGTGTAGAATGATAATGGAAGTGACAGAGGTGCAGCTGAAAATTGGCTCTTAATATTTTATGTGTTAAAGCTGAGGATTGGAAATCTCACACTGCTCTTCAGGGAAAATGAAGTGTGTGTGTGTGTCTTTTGTTTCCCCTCTTCTCCCATCAAATTCAACCACTGGGCAAAACAGCTTTTCTTTTACACCCATGTATGATGGAAACACTGTGCTTCAGCAGTGATATTTTAAAAGACATTGCTATGAAATACAAATTATGAAGAATGACAAGTTATCCTGAACAGTAGCATGATGCCATCAGAACCACTGCTTCACTGAAACTTTGGAGGACATAGATGCAAGGCTCCTTCTTTCTGCCTTCAAGTTAGGGACAAAGCATATTGTCTGCCCTGAAGCAGCAGCTTCAAACTGCTTTCCTTCACATCTTGTAGTTTGTAACTTGGGTGGTTTCATCCCTCTGCTCTAATGCTTGCAAATTATGCTCTTTTATCAAGGCAGCTCCCTTTCCCCCACCCCGCACATAGACAGCGACCTATTATTCAAGATTACTGTTCATCTATTCATGTGTAATATGTCATGGATACATAATTTTAAATAGTTTCTTCTTTTAAATGACTTATGCAAATGGAAAATTAGCTTCCTGGCCTTTCACCAAACTCTGCAGACTTTCTGTGTCTTCTTGGTAGTGATCACAAGCAGTATTAGATGAAATTGGTTCTTGCAGCTTGGCTTTATTAATTTCTCGTGTTCTTACATCAGTTAAACCACTTAGGACTGGGTGCTGCCACAATTCTTAGTGACCCGGAGATTTCTGGAGTGCTTTGTAGGACTCTTTCCCTTCCTCTTAGCATCTTCTGTGCAAATGCTGAAACCAGGGGTAAGAGCACTCTGCGGAAGGGTATTTCCATGCATGCAAAAGAGATTCTGGCTTTCCTTGTGTGCTCTGCATTTTTGAATGAGATGTTCGGCAGCGTCTTCGTAAGTACCGCGTCACTTCCTTTGCAGGCGAGCCTCGCAGCAAGCAGACTCACGGGCCACGTCTTGCAGTTCAATGCCCCTCGATTGCCCCTGGATATAGTCACTCTTAACTTCATATCATGGGCTGCCTTACTCTGAGCCATGAGTTGTTCCTGCTGTCCTGCCCACAGCCAGAAATGTTTAAATATGAATGCAAACCACCATTTTGTAGTTGTCCTCACCGCAATGGGCTGCGAGTTGTGTAGATGATAGATTGGGCTCGGATTTAGGGAACCTGGGTGCTAGCCATGGGTCTGCAGGGACTTTGTCAGTCTGAACACATGATTTGTCCATGACTCAGATTTTCATTTTTTAATGAGAAGTAAACACACTTTCTCAGTAGAGCAGTTGTGACATAACTGTTACTAATTTAGAGATTGCTCAGCTATGATGCCATTATGACAATGGGGAGGCTTAGAAGTTCAGTATGACTCATCATTTTACAAAACGGTAAAATAAAGCCTTGAGAGAACTTCAGCGTAAACAAGGCTGAGGCATCGTAGCTAATCATGGTTTTATAGTGTGCCGAACTAATTTTGCAGAATGGAAATGTGCCACCCACCCCCACTCCGTTCCTGCTTCTCTTCTCTGCAGAGGCACGCTGGGATGCAGGGAACACCATTAGCTGTTGCTGGTTGAAGCTGGGGTGCAAGAGATAGATGTGCCAGTTTGAAGAGTGGGGAAAATTGCCAGGATAATAAACATCTTTTCTTCAGCAGTTCCCGCTTGACTGTTCCAAAAGTTATGGAGGTTTTTTTAATTAAAAATCGTTATTATTGAAATGAGCAACCCTGCGTGCCATATGGGTCCAAATAAAAGATAAAGTCCAAGCCTTGCATGCTATTTGTATTCTGTCTTTTTGCTTGTTTTGTTTTAAATAAAGAACCAGAGAATCACCCTATTAAGATTTAATTGACTTACAGAGAAAAAAAACCCTAACTAACTAAATCCTCCTAACAGAGGAGCAAATGTTTCCTCTAATCCCAACAACATTTTATCTGAAATAGAAAAAAGCTACCCATATTCAGATTTTGTTATTTAATCACCATGTTTGTTCCCAATTTCTGTGTTTCATGCCAAGCCTACTGCAAATCGGCAATGAGTTTTTTCTAGTGGACAGCCCTTGTGCAGATGGTCGGAAGGAGCAGTGTATTTGCAGGACATTATGCGAAGTCATTAAAAAAAATGAAAGAAGATGCTTTGATATCCTGAGGAAGGTGTGCAGAAAATGGGAAGAGAGTCAATGTGAAACTGGGCAGCTGAAAGCAGGGCATTGAAAAGTGTTTGCAAGGGGAGGAAAAAAAATTGAGAAAGCTTTTTCTCCATATCAGATGGTTAAGATAAGCAAATAATGAACCACAATGGTAAAATGTGACTCTAGCCCCTCAAACTTCAGGCTATTTGGGTCTGGGGATTGGACTTGTAGTAAGTCTGTCTGAAAATACAACCATTCAGATGTTTTGCCTTTTCCAAAATGCAAATTTGGGGAAGGAGGTAAGTTTTTTTTTCTACACTTATATCTGCTTTCCAACAACAGTTATTTAAAATTGTCCACTGTTCTATGGTTTTAAAATGTAGAAGTAATTACTGGGTTACCACAATAAATATTGTCCAGAATGTGGAAAAAAATCAAATTATAAAGTAGCCTCATGAACAATTGTAAAAAGTTGAGATTTAATGTGATCTAGTGTACATGGGTTTGATTTGCTCAAGATACAAGCGCTTCAAATAATGATGAGCAATATTCAACTGTTTCAGCAGCCTGATCTTTCTGAGGATGCTGCTAGGTTGCTCGTGCATGAGGAGCTCGATGTAAAGGTACATTCCATTCTAGTTTCCCATAAATTACTGGGTTCTGTCTGGAAGCTGCTGCCCAGTGCTGTAGGAACAGGCAGGCTTTTACAACAGGGCTTTTCATCTCTCTTGCTTCAGAAAATACTCTTTTTGGTTTTCTGATGGTTGACATTGTCCCTGACATTTCACAACTTAGGGACATCTGCCCATGCTGTGGCCTTCCTCGTTATGCAGATGTGGTGGCCAAGGCAAGGAGAACAGCAGCGGACAGTTTAATGGCAATCGGGTTGCCACGGGAGAAGGAAGTACAACACCACATCACTGATACGATAAATCTCTTCTTCCTCTTGCAGACCACAGCACTGCTGAGGCATCTTATTTCAATTCCACATACTTAGCATTCACATCAAGTATAAAGAGGGCTATTCATGTTTCACTATCTGGTTGATGTTTTCCCCCATTTCCAGTTGCTTTAAGAGTAGCAAATGAAAAGATCTTATATTGGTTAGGCCTTAATTATGGCTGCACCTAGCACAGAAGGGCCAACCTGGGCAATCTCACAAGTTAGAAGTTTCTGAATGAGCACAAAAACATTTCGTTTATTTGCTTCTTTCTTTTTTAATTTTGCTGTATGACATTAGGTTAATTGCCTGATTATTAACTGAGGGAGAGATAGAGAGAAGTAAACAAAGGCGCTGCTAAAGGTGGTTGGGTGCCTCTGTGCGCTGTGAGCCCTAACATTGATAAACTGAAGTTACTCAGCCTGGAATGACCTCAGGGAACAAATGTCTTCCTGAAGCACCCACAGCTCATGAATTTTAGCACTGATGGCATGTTAATTCCTGACTATTATATGTTATTCCTTAATTTTTCTTCTTTTGTTATAAAAATATTTCAGTCAGTGATTTAGCAAAGAAAAAAACAATCCTGTATGATTTAAATGACCAGCTCTTCTAAGCTATTATGCAAATAATATGTTACTTAGAAGTCTAAGTAACATATATGCCCAAACTCAAGATCAAGATACAGATTTTTCATTTGAGGGAGGGAAGCAAGCAGCGTTACATATGAAATCCATTTTCATAACAAATTATTTTGACCATATTTGACGGGATTTTTCACATATTAATAATTTATTTTTAAAAATGAATGCTCCTTAATAAATATTAGTCTGCTTGTATAATTTGAAGGAAGAGGTACGATTGCATGGTGGGAATCAACTAATATTCCTTTTCTTCTCAGTGCCCACTGGGGGAAGAGATCCTTAGGATTTACAAATAATGGAGGAGTTAGAAAAGTAAAATAATCAGTATAAATATTTTGCGTAAAGGGACCTATTGATTTCAAGAGAAAATGAGAGAGGGAGAGGAATTCCATTGTAGCAGTTGGCTTTTCAGACACTTCTAGAGCAGATGGCCTAATGGTCTAAGCATCTGGTTTGAAATATCTGCTTTCCCTAGGGCCATCAGTTCAAATTTAGGCAAGCTTCATTTATACCTTTATTTTCAAGACAGATCATTTGGTCTGACTCTCCGGTTGATTACAAGGAGTGGTTTTGCTCAGGTAACACCACTGATGCTGGCTCAAATGGTTTCATGCCATTCACAGGGTAGATTTTTCAGGCTTGAACTTAAAAATGGAAGTTCAACTGGCTATGTGTCATTCTTGAAGATGATCCATTTGCTATAGTGGGATTTGCACTGGTGTCAGTGTTCAGAATTTCCCTTGTTTCCCTACTGCCTTGCAACATTTCTTGGATGGATGATGTATTGTTCTTGCTTCTCTTTCTTGTTTTGAGCATTTCACTTGAAAATATTGGCTATTACATCTGAGTATGGATGGAAAGTTTTTAGGTAAGAGCAGGTTCAGTGTGCAGAGTAGGGAAAAATGAATATCACTCTTACATGGCAAGTAACGCAGGAGTGTTGCATGCTCTGTGCTTGTTGCATGGGGTTTTACAAGGAAAGGCTTGTTATATGCCTTGAGTCATACTTACATCTTGCTTTGCTCTCTGCTATCTATCATGCAGGCTGCTCCTTCAGACATGTTCTAATAAAAGAGTGAGCTATATTTTCTTGTAATAAAGAGGCAAATTTGAAACAACAGTAGGAGAATAGGAGGGCAATGGAAGGGCAGGTTCATTTTGTGATCATTGTGTGAAATTGTTTATGCTATCATGTATTCCTCATTGCTGAAATCGTCTTTCTAACAGATTTGCTGCAAATTTCGTATTATGCTGCGCTACAGCTGGTGACCTATATGCTGTCATCTGCATGGTTTTTTATAGTAAGAATTTGAGTTTGAATTAGTTTTCTTCCCTATTATGAATTGATAGCATGTTTTCAGAAAACCAAGGAGAAAGAAAAATGAATAACAGGGAGATTTATAAGCCAAATGATGAGAACAGAATTTAGCCTGCTGTATAGTAATTGAGTGGCAAAAACAATTCCCCTTGTTGAAGAGAGATTAATCAAAAGATTAACCAAAGGCACTTGCTAACAGCAGTTCTTAGGACAGTCCAGAATATGTACTAGGCAAAATTAATCCTTCCAAATTGCTAAGAAACTCAGGGACTTTGAGATTTAACCCAGAGTGCTGCAGTTAGTAAACCGTTTCCAATCAGTGTCAGGTTCATAATTTTTTGTTTTGCTTTGCTTAAATATACAATCTCAGCCATGTTTGTGTGAGGGGGTCAAACCCTTGCCTGGACTGTGGCCTCCTCGTGTCCCTTGGTATCTGTGCAGGTTGTACAAGGCTGGAGCTCCAGAGACTTCTCTGAGTTGTGCCGACTATCTGTGCAACAGAAGATTGTGTGGCCACCGTTGATCTGGGGAGACTTCCTTTAGCTTGTGTCCCACAGACATGTTTACCCGTCTCTAGAAAGGATCCCAGAACAGTTGGTGTAGGCATGACGCTGATGGCTTTTAGCCACTTTAGGGCCTGGCTGTATAAGCAAAGGGATCCTTCATTTGTCAGCTGTATTGATTTTCTGTTGGCTTTGTACAGTCACAGTGCTACTGCAAAAGAGGTCTTACTCCACAGTATTGGATGTCACCGAGCTTTGATGGGGCACTGGGTATCTCTAGGGATGATCAAAGGCTGTAATGAACAGCATGCCTTATTAAAGGGTGCCTGTGTAGGTTAACTTAATAGGTGACCTGAGCCATTCTATAGAAATATTTAGTACAAATAATGTCTACTATGATTAGAATTTAAAATAATCTGCTTCTCAGATCTGGTTCCCGATGGGGTTTTTGCGATCAAGAAAAAATTAAGAAAGAAATTAAAATAAACAATACTGAAGAGATAAATATGAATCCTGCACAATTCATTTGGTAAATAGTAAATAGCTTTTCTTCCTCAAGTGCCTTTTCAGAGTGCAAGGGAGAAAGAAGCAGCAGAAGGATAAAAGACTTCTGGAAATTTCACTGCAATGCTCTGTTTTTTTCAGGCTCTTTCCTCTGCCAAAGCAAACACCAAAAATCACAGCAAACTCGGAATGAGGCAGCAGCTTTGTCTTTTTTACTTTTGTTTTTTCTCTGTCTTCATGACTGACAGACTCACTCAGTGCTTCACTTTCTGAACTGTCACCTTCCCTCCTCAAACTGCTTTCAAATCCCATAGAGCTCCTGCAAGGGAGCAACCCTGTCAGAGGTGCCCATCAGCTTCTAACACATCAAAGTAGACAAGGACCTGGAAGAGGAGTTAATCCCTCCTGCTCTTGCCCCACTTTTCTTTCTCTCAAATTTTCCCAGTCTAAATTATCCTGGGAGTTAGGGTTTATTTTTTAAGTAAGCAGAGATCCAGTCAGGGAACCAGAGCTCCATGAACCTTCCAGCCCTGGTGGCTTCGCTCCTGTACCTGGAGTTCAGTCTTGCAACTATCCAGCCGCATTTTCGGACATGACCTGCTGCTAGGTATTCCTGCTGCTCCAGACCCTTCCCACACATGTCAGGGTCATCTCACACCTCTATGGACAGCTTGCTGAAAGCTGGCCAGCGACTGCAGCAGACACAGGGGGCAAAGAACGTCCAAAACTTCTCCTGAGCTGCAGCAGGCAACACACAGGGGTTCTATAAATAAGGTTTCCTTTGCTCTGATAACCAGGAAGTTTCTGAACTGTCAGGTACATGATCCAGAAAGCAGTGGTTCTCTGTAAGGCTGTGAAATGCAATATAACTTTTTCCTTGCTATTAAGAATGTGAGGTAAGGCAGCAAGTATCCTGAGTTTGTCTTTCCCTTCCCTTTTGATTTTTTTTTTTTTGTTCCACAGTATCAAATTTCTCTGAGCATATAGAAAATTAGCGTAAAAGTACAGGGTGATTGGAAGCAGGCAGCAGAGCAGTAGGATCCCATTGGCTTTCTGAAGGGTTTTATTCAGAGGATGAACAAATAACTTGGTACTTTCCTGTTGCTTACATTTTTTCTGCTTTGGAGACCTTTAAAAGTGTATGTGGTTGCTGCAAAAATAGATGTATTTTTGTTGAGCAACCAGTTTTCTTTCTAGGTGATAGCCAAATATAAATAATTAATCAAAACTACCACCGTTGATTCTTCATCAGATATACTGACTCATTATCCCATACACGTTACATATTTTTGCAATTTTCTCATCACTGATCCTTGTGTTATTTTGATGGGTGTACAAAAAGAAAACCTAACCAAAGCATCATTTCTTGACTAGTTAAAGATGAAAACTGCAGCAGACGCAGCCCCGTTGCTTTGCCAGGCAGGACACCCAAACATGGCCAGAGTTTCAGGGTTGGTGCTATTGGAATTTCTGTGTGGTTTCCTTTTGACATACTGCAGTTCTGAGCTCCTTCAGGTCCCCCGAGGCTTTATGTGGATTGAGAGAGCCTTAGTTAAGCTTGATTTGATGCAGCACTCTTGGATCCAAGACAAAGCAAAGCTTTTGTATTTCCTAAAGAGCATGTTATCCTCAGAGCACTTAATTTGTACCCTCTACTTTTGCTAGTAAAGGAGGCAGTCTTGCTTGCCCTCCATGGGGTAGTAGCAGGGTTTTATTCCCTCCTGCCTCCTGCCTGTTCAGGCCATAGTTAGTTACCTATATTTACCTGCAGATCTTTACAAGGATTCTTGTATAAACAAGGTGATAAAAAATGAGGCGCAGGAGGATGTTTTGCTTTGAGCCTAGTGCACATCTGGAGGCCTTTTTTGTCCTGCTGTGCCTGTGCAAAAGGTTGTTTCAGAAAGCAGGGAAGAGAAAATGTGGTTTAATAAATATGTGATAATGCTTCACAAGTAAGAGAAGTGGGAGAAGAACAAGAAAAACACCAATATTTCAATACAGGTAGAAAGTCTTGTAGCTGAGTTGGCAATGTACAGAAAACCTAATCCCTTGGATATTTTCCCAGGCCTAATCTGATGTCCTCTTTTCACTGCTGAGCATTGTCCTATTTATTCTTGGCCACAACTCATGCAGCAGGTACAAGGATGGCATGGCATAATACTCCTGAGGTTCTCAAGTCTACATATCAGCTCATAAATATCTCTCTCTGATGCATGTGGCAGAGCCCTAGCAATTGCTAAGCAGAAGCCCTTTGCCAGTAGTGTTGGGGAAGCAGAAGCAAAGCTCGTGTGCAGGGCAACGTGCTCCTCGAGTGTCTCATGCTGTAGTGTTTGACTAAGCAGAATGTGGTCATGAGTGCTTTACGTGGCAGCAATCCCAACACTGCCCAGCACACGCAGATGCTGGAGACTCACCAGAGACTTGTCTTTGCTGTGTGGACGAGAACCTGACTCGCTTTCACCCAGGTCAGCAGGCAGACTGCTGATGGGCAGCAAAATGTACTGGATGAGAAGCTGCTCCATGCTGTCAGGTGTGACACAGCTCTGAACTTATTTATGGTTACATGGGCCGTGGTCTGGGATGAAAGAAATAAGGAGGATGAGATCCAGCATCCAAGAATGCCACAGGGCAGGACTAAAGATCCAGAAATGAGACAGTGGTTCAGGAGTGGTTTTTTGCACTCAGCTGGGCTTTGCTGCATGACTGCACCACACAGGTAGTACAACGTTTTCTTTTTATTCTTAATATGCCTCCTCAGCTTATTTTGTTGAGGACCAGTGGTAACCTAATTTCTGCAATGCTTGCCATTTTGCCAGGAAAGCCAAGGACTGGTGTGAACTGCAACACACAGAAAGTGGAAGAGATAATCTCTGATTATCTGCTGTGTGCAGAGGTCAAGCGGTAATGGTTGGATTCAAAGCCATGTCTGGCAGAACTGGTGGCATGCATCTGATCCTCCTGAGATTTACATGAAAGGCCACAGCACATACCAGCATGGGGCTATAGGTAATGCACAACAGAAGCACCTAGGGAAGTATGTAAGAATCCCAGCATACAGGTGCTCTTCATGCCTGCAAGTCCAGGAGAGCAAAGATACATGCCTAGGCAGTGAGGTGGGAAAGTAAAGGAGCCTGCAACCCTTGCATCAATTCTTGCAAGCCATCTCCCTTGCTGCGTCTACATGCAACACCCAGAATGAAGGGAGCTCCATTTTGACTGTCGTTATCAAGACATGGAGTAAAGCAAGCTATCAGTAGGAAAAATTAAAAAACATTATGAGATCTTTTATGTTATCTGTGTAAATATATCTGGGTAGTGTG
Source organism: Gallinula chloropus (assembly GCF_964237585.1). Lineage (NCBI taxonomy): Eukaryota > Metazoa > Chordata > Aves > Gruiformes > Rallidae > Gallinula > Gallinula chloropus. The sequence continues at coordinate 68,102,320 of NC_140088.1, read as the reverse complement.
TGTCTGTTATGCTTGTTACATTGCTTTCTGTACTGCGTTTCTGCTGCTTTATGCATCCAGGATAATCCTTTTTGAAAACTAGAGGTAAAAGTGGCACTGACTAGCAAGATAAATCTGATTTACCTCCAGTGCTAACAAGTATTGCCGAGATGTTCTCTGGGAAGAAGAGGGCAAAAGCACTAAATGCATTTTCCATACAGCATAACTCCTTCACTGGTTTCCTTTTGCCCTGGATCTCTTTGTTTTGGTTTCAGTGAGTGAATAAGATCTGCACACATTATTAATAGTCAGGAGCACGAGTGAGCTGGCGTTTACCCACAGCCTTGCTGTTATCTCTAACGCACAAATGAACTACAGCTAAATTGCAGAATTAATCACATTAAATTTTTGGTCCCTGATAAGGCAAATGCCACTCTATTTTTATTTGGTTTGAGCCTGGAAAACAATTTAGCTGAGTTCTTCTGGAAGTGCAGTTTGCTTCCATTTCGTTGTTCTACAGCATCACATTAGATCTTATCACTGCTGCTGCATTAGTGTGTCTAAGCAGCGCTCTGGTGATTATATCCACCTTCTTCCACACCGCTGCTAAATGAACCAGGACAGAAAAGCTAATTACACCTTTTCTATGGAGAAGGGTTTCCTGTTACCCAGTCCACATGCTGAAAATTTGGAAACGCCCAGGCTCCAGATATAATTTATAATATGGCTTGATTTGCCAGATGCCTTACCCAGGCCTGGAAGGATTGCTAAACCATGGATCACCAATACCTGCTCTTCAGGGAAGGCTGAAGGTGTGGGAGCAGAGGAAACTCACTGCTCTTAGTGGAAGGGGGTGAAGGAAACTATGTTAGAGCTAAGGTGACAAAATTTTGGAGGCAGGAAAGGAATGCAGCCTAACAAATTGTGCAAGTAGGGACAGACTCCAAACCTGAAGCCACGTCCTTTATGGGGCACTGGTAGGTGTGCTGTATGTGCAAATCCACTTGGCACTATAAATGTTATAAACCATAGTCATAAAAAATAACAAGTATGTCTGAGGAAACCGTGACCTGATTATAAGAAAGCATTCTAGTTTCACTGAATGAACTATTTCTGGAAAGTGATTAACTCAGATGGAGTAATAAATGAAGTAATAAATCTCTGCATTTGATCCTCTGGGTTTAATCCATGAGACAAGATTTATGACCGGACCCATTAACTCTTGTACTGGGAAAATGCTCTTCATCTCTCATCTGTGTGATATTAATTTAGAAGGTTTGCATTCAGAAAGGTCCATCTTAGCTTTCAGTTGAATAGGGAAAACTTTTGAGACTATTTCATGCAGATATATGCAGGATAACGTAGGTCTCAAAGCAATGGTCTTCCGATGTATGCAGCATTTTGCTGGTTGTTCTGAAATTAAGCTACAGTCTGACTGAGTCCTAAAAAAAGAGGAAAATCTATTTTAAACTTCAGTCCATTCTGAATTCATGCTGCAGCTGCCAAATGTGTTGGCTACTCATGGATCTATTTCTGCATGAGTTAAGACTGTACGAACTGCAATGTATTGTCCTAACAGATGTTCCATTTCTCTGGATTTAAGCTGGTCTACTGCACCATGTTCAGGCAATGTGAAGGTCCAGTATAGATATCTGTATGTTTCAATAGCTGAAAAATCAGGAAGATACCAAAGCATATAGATGCATTGTGTAGGAGATTCAGCCAAACCTTAATACCAGATCTCAGCAGATCTGGGCTTTTGGGTAGTCCAGCACGAAGAGTACGAATGACCTCATCTGTAGGCACTCGTAGGTACTTGCCTGTGCATCAGCATGATTTGTAAACCTTATAAGAAACATAGGAACTGAATTTTTATGTATTTTTAGCTCCAGGTCTTGTGTCTGACCCATTTCGTAGCAAAAAGTGAAGACTGTCAGGAGAGCTTGCTGCACAGAAGCATTCAGCTGCTATTGTATGTTGAAACCTTAAGAGTTTGACTCTTACGATATGCAGTATCTTTCTTAGAAATTGTATTTGAGGCACTTTCTGTAGTCATAAAATAGCTGCAGAATGATATGCAATATCAGCTGCCAGTGGTGGCATCATAGCTAATAAGATCAATTAAAAATAGATTTTTAGTGTATAGGATAAAAAAGTAAAAGCTAAGTGAAAGATTTGCAAGTGAGCTAGAAGCAATATCCCATTCTGAGTTGTTATTTTTAAATGAGAGTCATGCAGAAGAGCCATGCAGTCTATGTGCCATTATATAATCCAGTGATCGAAAGTAAGGAGGGGATCTGTATATATACATATACATATACATATATATATATAACCACTTACTGCTTCAAGAGAGTGTAAGTACCTATTTTCAGATTGTTACTTCTGACACTAATGGGAAAATAAGTTCCTTTACAATGTGCTTTCAGACACTAATATAATAAGCTTGTTACTATCCACAACATTCAAGGTCCCTTAACATCAGCAAGAGTATAATTATAAAATATTACCCCATAACAAGGACATGCAATGTTTCGTAAGTGTAAACATTAAGGCTGCTCCAATTACAGGCTTCCCTGTAGCTACTTTGGAAAGACACTTACCTCTCTGCCTGCTTTTGACAAGCAGAGAAAGGTGTAACCCATGTACCCAATCCCGCACATGCTCAACTCTACTGGCTGACATCAAAGACAGCCTTTGGAAGATAAAATCTTAGCATCCTATGACCATCTAGAATTTCACCCTGGCTCCATAAATTAGAACAGGTATGTACACTTTTTGCAGATTTTGGACCTTAAGACCAAACACTACCCTTGGGTAGGCTCCTTTAAGATAATTAAGACATCAAACTGGACGTGTGCCACTAAATGTCAGGAGAAGAAAGATTTCTTTCCTTTTTTTCTTCTTTTTTTTTTTTTTAACATTTTTTTTAAGGCTAGTGTGGTGGCAAACTGTAAAGAATTAGTTTGGGATGAGCATCCAGAAGGTGATTTAAATTAGTAAGCTGCATGTAAATTTCTACACTCCTTAATTGATCATTTCTGATGTTCAGTATTAAGTTAAAGTGTTCATCAGTATCTGCAGCCAGGGACAATCACTATTGTCCAGCACCCTCATTCTCATAGCTTTTGTGCAGAAGAAATGCTGCCTGCAGCCTGTGCCCGAGCAGCCCCATGGGCTTTTCTGCGGATGGAACTGACTAAGGTCACTTGGGTTCAGTAGCATTGTCACAGATGACTGTTCAGCTAATGATGGGATATGCTGAATTGTAGGAACTTCTCAGGGCTACCCCATGGGGCGGGGGGCAACGGTGCTATTAAGATTTATTTGGCTTCTGTGCTAACACAAATTGTGTGCTAAAGCAAGGTGTGATGCTCTGCAGACTGATTCAGCCTAGACTTGTCAGAGGAGCAGGAGGCCCACGATAAGTAGTGTCCTAGTTGCAGCTGTCCACAACCTGATGACGGATGTAGCTGGGAGATACGACCGCCTGTTCTCAGGAATGCTTTTGGAAATGAAGCTTCTACTGTGACACTTGATATATTCTCATGTCCAAGCGTCCTATTCACTTTTAATGCTGCTCTGTGATTCCTGAAGCTGTCCTCTGCGTGTGCAGTATTGCGTGTATAAGCTGCCCATGGTCTTTGCATGTAGAGTCTTCACTGATGTTGGGGATGTGTCGCTCAGGGTGGCTGTACATGTATGAATTAGAAGGGCTATGGCTCCCTCTTGTTCCAAATGCCTGCATGGGTACCTAAGCATCATCCGCTCTTGCTCTTGGTCAGCTGTCAATTTTGTACAATAATAGACTCAAACATTCCTCCTTATCTAGTTGATGTGGAAGCAGTTAGCTAGCAAAGTACAACCAAAGCAGAAGCAAAGAATAGATTCTCCTTCTTGGAGGTGTTTCTGAAGAGCCAGATGCCTGTCATCTCTTGCGGTATCAAAATACCTGCCCCCATATACTGGCCAAGCCCGGGTCTGTGGCAGTCGCACAGATTGCTAGACATGGGGTGGGTGAGATGTCTGGACTCTCCAACTGTCACAGTAGTGGAAACATGAAATAACCCCTTCTGCATCACCATGGTTTGCTGGCAGTATAACTTGGCCGAGTTTAATCCCGGCCCCGCTCACAGGAGCTCTTCTGATCCTCCCACTGCTTTCTCTGTCCAGGAGTGAGGGAGTGTGGTCACCCGTGCTCACAGAGCAGGGAAAACATACAGGACTCTCGGCAGTGAGTCTAGCCCTCAACATCCCCTCCCTGTACACTTGAGCGACCCATTTCTTACCCTTTGGTTTATTCTTTCAAGCCCTTGCACAGGGGAATAATCTGTTTTCATTTTACTCTTCCGACTCACATCAACATGACTGCTCAGCTACACTTACAAGATCAGGCTCCCTGGCAAAGCTGCGTGTGGTGCATTTCTGTTGGTAAACTTCTTTTCTTACTTGCAAATCCACCCAGGAGAAAATGGTCATAAAATGTGTTACTGGCTTGGAGACTCACTAACCTACCATTTAACAATGGTTGAAAGGGTTTCTCTATTTTTCTGTAGAGTGCAGATCGATAAATCTTTAATAAACATCCGAGTTTTTTTAAGATAATGCTCTTTTGAGCTATGGGAGTGCTAAATTGCCTACAAATAAGAGTTTCAGTAGTGAAAAAATAAAAGCTTATATATAGAATTTCAGCCCTGGGAATGTTATGTTTTAATCGGTTTACTTAATAAAATGCACTAAGAAGATTGCAGTTATCAACACAATACTTTTCAGAAATCTGACACAGCTAGCTCATTTATTAATGTGAATCACAAAAATAAATGGCAAATACAAAGCATTCAGCCGAAGTTGTGTTAACTCCCAAGATGGCTTTCTTATTCCGTTGCCTCACTAGCTTAAGTTTATAATGACAGCACTGCAGATCTGATGTCTTTGTAGTGAATTTTTAAATAATCCTTAGAAGAAAGAAAAACCAGGCATCTAACCAATTAAGACTAAGGGTTTGGATTCAGAGTTACAGACACTTCAAAGAAAGCTAAGTTTGCCCAAAAAGACATTTTCCCATGTCACTTTTAGTTCCAATGTGAACTGTGAGATGTATTTGGTTAAAAAAGGATGTTTGTTTCATATTAAAAAGCCATCTAAACAAGCTTGTGGTTGTAACAATGCCCATCATGTTTAAAAAGTAGTTGTATATATTATAACATGATAATAAATAATACATGTCTGTCTATAGCTATCTATCCACCCATCCATCCATCTAGCCAGCCATCCATGTAAAACTGTGAAATTACAAGTAGCAAAATAATGCTCGTTCTCCCTGATATGCTCCATTTTTTTTCCTGGGAGTGATTCTGAACCTAAACCTCAGACTTAAAGGAGACCATATTTTGGTCAGACTTGCTTAGAAATCTAAATTTTCTGTGTGGCCCCAAGAATGTAAATGCCACCAAAATGCAGATCTGCCGTTCAGCAATCACTTTTTGTGCTTGGACTTTTCATTTTGGGGATGGAGAGGTCAGGGGATAAACCATTATTGGACCAAGACCAATAATTGTGCAGAAAACACGTACAGAGAGACAGCCATGTCCAAGCAGTTGGTTTCTGTGTGAATCCGAGGAACGGGACCTCTTGGGTCCAAATCCCAGCAGTGTCTTCATAGGCTACATTCAGCTAAATGGTGTTTTGTGTTATCTGCTGGCAGCAGATAAAAGTCCCACTGTTGTTGTTGAGGCCCTGGGAGGCTCAGTGAGCTGTTTGGGGTTTGGGAGGCAGGCAGGGGAGCACCCCTCCCACATGGGGAGCATTGCTTCTTTTCATCAAGGCGGCTGCTGCCAGCTGCAGGCTCCAGGGATGCCATTTTTAATAATTGAAAGCCTTACTCCCCTACACAATTCAGAGCTTTAGATCCTCCTCCTACAAAATCTTCCGTGTGCTGCTGGTCAAAAGCCCGTGCCTGTGGGCAGGCGCCAGCTGTCTTCTGATGCCAGCAACTGGAAAAATGGGCATTTCACTATGATGCACGGTGAGCACTGGGGTGGTGGGAGGACCAGGGACACTCATTGTTTAGTGAGCAGGCAGGTCTACTGGGATGCACTGGGACAGCCTGGAATCCCCATGCCAGGTTTTTGTGCTGAGGGCTTTAGCATCTGCACAGGACGGGAATGATAAATAACTTCTCTGAGCCGTCTTCATTGTTGCGGTGGAGCACCCGTGAGGGAGAGCCCTGGGGATGCTCTCAGTGAGGCTGCCTTCGCCAGCATGGGGGTGGAAACTGCTACATGCAGGTCACTGCAATGTCTTGCATGTGGCAGGGGTGCTTCCCATGAGAGCAGGGGACAGGCAAGGCAGGGGTGAGGTTGGCGTCGTGGGGAGACAGCAAAAGAAATACTTTACATGGTGGGTTGCCAGTGAGACTGGGGCTGCAGAGCAGTGGTTGCCCTCTTTTTTGGCTGCCTTCACATTCTAGTTATGAATTATTTTAATTTCTTCTGTGGATTTATTAAGCACCTCTTGTCCTGGTGGCTCAGCACTTATTTACCAAGTTAAACCAAGCAGTAAATTACCTATGCTTTCCTGAGCACAATGGACAGTGCAGAACTAGAGTTACTGTATTAGGAAATTAAAATTAGGCCAGAAATAAAGAAAATAGGAAGGCTTCTACTGTATTTCCTGCCTTTGACTTCAGCTAGATCTCCCTGGAGAGAGGTATCCGTGCTGAAAGTCCTCCTGTAGATGACCTCTGCTGTCCCCTGTGACTTAAAACTAAGGAGCTTCACGGCTAATGGATAAGCACTGATTTTCTTTCCTCTGGATCCTATGTACGCAGTTACTTTTTGTGACAGCTCCTAATATTGACATCAAAGTGCACCTTCTCCCAGCCTGAAAACTTGCTCCATCCATTTATTCTGTCTCCACTTCATCTTCCGCAGTAGCGTTGCAGTGGGGCTACGTTTCCCTGGGTGAGTCGCAGATAGGTCAGGTGTTAGCTGGGTACACAGGAGCTTTGTGGCTGGTTCCACAGTTGGCCCTTCTCCATGGAGCCCATTAAAGCTTTTACACTACAATTTAGCCTAAGAAATTCTATTTTATCAATTTTATTATCCTCAAGGTATCATGGTGAACATCATATTGGATTACACAAATGAAGACGGTTTTACTGAGAGACTGTAAATGCTTTGTGCTAATTTTATAACTTAGTTTATAAAGTGCTTCTGCTAACAATGAACTGATTGTGAGCAAAGAGGCAGGGGCTGTTTGGTCTTTTGATACATTGCTTCTCAGTGGAAGCCACACAGTTGTGGGGTTTAGTGAGATACATCCCCATACGTTTAATGTACAAACATTTTCCCTTTTCTGATGCTTGTTTTTGCTGACCTTCTCTAGTCAAGAGACAGGCTTCCCTTATTAATCTGTAAATCAGAGACATTTAATTGCTTCTGCAGTTTAGTATGGGTTTGGTAATGTTCCAGTGGAAAAAATGTTGCTTTGACCAACCACTGTGATGTCTGCTTTTCCAAGCAGGAGACAGAAGAGAGAGCAGAGATAAGATACAGTCAAACAGATTATGCCTTTTCTAATTACAAGCGACCCATTCTGTTCTGCTGTGGGTGGAAGACCAAACGCAATCTATTACAGAACATAAGAATATAACCCTATATAGGTATGCTTAATATTAGGAAAAAACCCACACACATGTGAACTTAGAGTGTCTTTAATGGAAGGAACATGCATGTTTCTTTGGAATAAACTATCAGTTTGGAAAAGGGAGAATTTTAATCTTTCTTGCTAGCTGTAGACTCAGGGCGCAGTTACAATGCTGTTTACATTCACAACCATACTTAGATCAATTCATAACGAAGGCAGATGAAGGCAGGCTCCTCTAATGACTGGAAAGAGTCCAGAGGATGTCAGGAATTTCTGAGACTCCTTCTAGGGTGCACTGCAGCTAATTAAATCCAAGAATAATTTAAAAAAAAAAAAGTAGAGGAAGTGCAAATACAGATTGCCAAACTAACCTCAAAGGTCTTTGCCATTTCTAAGCTGTCTTTACTTGAATCTAATTTTTTTTGAGGGATAACTGTATTTATTTACAGTTCCATATATATTTCCTTTCTTACAGTGTTGCCTCTCTCTTTGTGTGACAAGTATCCTTAGTGCAGGGCCCGGGGGGTTATGCACAAATAAGAAAGAACCAAATAATCCCAGTGGGTGGGCACTGCCTTCTTCCTTTCCTTCCAGCACTTCTGTGGTCGTTATGCTTTGTACACCACATCTGTGCCTGCAAATGTTTTGGGTTTTTTCACTTCTGTGCGTAGGCATCTCCATTGAGTATCTCACTTGTTTCTCTCCATTTTAAGCTGTCTGAGAGCCCAGACACACCACTGAGAGTCACATAACAAAGTACAATTCAAGAGGTGTGCATATAGGTTAGGCTTTAAGCATGGAAAGGCTTCATCACTTCCCGACATGGCCACCCTGCACTGGAATCATCAGGCTCTTGCTGGACTCAAAGTTCAAAGAAAGGCTCAGGCGGGGGGGCTGAGCATCAGTGTGTGGGGATGCAGGGCTGCCTCTGCACTCCCTCCCCTCACTGCTTCCAGGCAGGAGAAACCAGTCTGATGCTGAGCAGCACTTTCTGAAGGTTTGGCCCCCATGACACTTTTCCTGGTGGTTTTTGAGGTGGGGACTTGACTCTTAGGCTGCATCAGGGAATTGCTGACCACAGGTAACAGGCCAGATAAAGTTTCTTGCTGTCTTGAGTGCTTGATGTAGTCCAGGTGGTCCAGACACAATTAAATTATAAAACTTCCCATTCATCACTGAGGAAATGCTAACATCATTATCTGCACCACAAGATAAGATTGGGCTGCTCAGTGGAGAAAGTGCTGTCTCTGGGGGTCCTCGAAGGCAAGGTTTCAGGGATCAGATGGGGGACAGTGCCCCATGGACTGAGGGAGCCACGCAATTGCTGTCAAGGTCTCTATAACCCAGAAAGAGCTTGCTTATCCTTCCCACAACCACTGCTGTTTCAGTCATGCTGCCTTCAGAGCAAAGAGGGTTAAAGCTTTTAGCTGTCTTTTCAGAAGCCCATTACAGAGCTGAAAACACAGCCATGAAGAAGAGAGTGGGTTTGGAGCTAAAGGTCCAGGGCATGCCTAAAGATGGGGAGTGTAAGAGATGGCCTCATGGGAGAGGAAAACTGGAGCAGCCTTGTTGGGTGGGAGAATTGCTGGTCTTTCCCACTTGACCACTGGTGGGAGTTGATGGGCTTCAGGGACTCAAAAAGAGCTTTGCAGATGTCTGTTCTGTGATGCTCCCAGGTCTGCGCTGAGGCTTGGAGGCCAGCGACTGCTCTATCTCCTGGGCCCCTCTTTGTTTATTTGTCTTCAGAGAGTCTTTGAAATCCTACTATATGAAGTCTTGTGTAAATATATTTTTTAAAAGCTCACAGTTTAATGGGAATAAAAAGAAACTCCTGTGTTCCCATATTTTCTGAGCTTGTTTCCCGCTGAGGAATAAGAAGCTTTGAATAACTAGTAAAGTGGCTGCAAAACTTGAGAAGAAACTACAGAACGGATGCAGACTTTGAATTTGTAAAACCTTAGGTGTGACCCTGTAGGCTGACTAGAGAAATCTGTTTTGGAATACTTGGGGTATTCATACAGACTGCAGGACTAGGCTCTGTTGTGCCTAATAATGCTGAAGATTTCCTTTATGAACAGACAAATGCAGATAACAAATATTGCAGCAGTAGCAAAATTCACAAGGACGGCAGGAACCCCAGTGTAAAGCTGTGGAGAGGCTTTTCTTCTTATTTATGCTGGTGCAAGGCTTTGTTTCGAAACCTTGGCACTGCAATGCCACTCTGTGGAGCTGGAAACCTAAGAGCTGTGTGAGGCATTGGATGAGTGATGTGGTGACTCCATTCACTGTTCCTAGTGCAGAAAAGATTTTTTTTTTATTCAGTCCACAATTTTGTTTGTTCTTTGCCAGTCAGTTACCATCGAGTTCCAAATGTTTTCTGCCCTTACATGCCTATGTGTGTCTATACACTTGTGTAGGCTTACAATTAAGCTCAAAAGCAAAGTAGACTTGTCATGATTTTTCTCTTTAAGAGCCATTTTTTTTTATCATTTAGTGAAAACAAAGAGGCTGGGAAGATGCCAAGTTGTCTTGTCCTACTAATAACTAAAACTTCACTTTTATCTTGAAGAAGTACACACCTGATTTTCCTTCACTGGAAAAAACATGGAAAAACCAGCAGCAGTAGGGCATATCTGAATGATAGCTGTTGTGGACTTTTTTTCCCCTCCCTATTCCCTGGACATCTTGACAACGGAGGGACTTCCTGTGCTGCTACAGTCGAGACAAAAGCATCTCTGAGGTACAGTGGTCAGTCTTTGCTTGGGACTGACTCGTTCTTGGGTAGCCATGGGATGGGAGGGCAGCTCCCATTGTCTGGGAAGGGAATGGGGTTTGTTGGGGGTAGAAGAGGGGCCTGGAGTGCGGCCGTCTTTCATGGGGTGCATTTGGGGGTCCTATTAGAACCACAGCTGTGGAACTATAGTTGCTATTTGTGATTTCTAACCTGCATCACTGTAGGCAGCAGCCTGACACTGTGACTGTAGGTCTGCCAGGAGCAAAGGGCCTTGAAAAGATTTTTTGGTTTTTTTTTTTATTTTAATTTTCTTTTTCTGTCCTTTACGTGATGAGAGTGGGAAGATGCAATTGGTTTTGTGTCTCTTGGCAGCACAGTGTCGGATTCAGGTGAAAGAAAAAGGTATTTGAGCAGTAAGTCAGGAGAATGAAAACAAGGCCCTTCACATGAGGTGATGCTTTTGTTTTACACAGATTACACTGAAATTCTCACTTACGAGGTTATTACCGTTTATAATCCCCTGAAACTCCATTATGAATCCTCTTGTAGTAACAAGTACCTGGCTATCACGTATGCAAATGCCTTATCTCATGAGAGCAGCCGGGCACAGAGGGTGCCCTTTGCTGAACACTTCAAGGGATGTGCTGACATTGCTTGTTTCTTTTTGTACGAGTTTATCCCAAAAGGAACCTGCCCTCCAAGAAATCAATAATGCTTCTATATTTGTCCAGGGGGTTTTGTTGGTTTGCTGTGCTGCGCCAACACAAATCCCCACCAGAAAAGTTACTGAAGCAGGAAGATAAATTTTGACCGGCTGCTACCAGAAATACCTCGTTACTGGAAATGTGTGTCATGCTGTATGTGCGATCTGCCTCGTCTGTCACGATCAGCAGCAATGTGTGCTTTCAAGTAGCTGATTTTGCACATTAAAAACAAAAATAAAAATCGCAGTTCTTTGTAGTCTCCTGCAGTACTTTCAGGTCCTTGGAAACGTGCAGTGAGCAGACAGGGCTTGGTTTTGCTACAAACTGCCCAGTCACTTGATTTGTCTCTACCATCTTCCTGCCCACACTTCTCTTCAGCTAATGACAGGGGTTGTCGGTCTTTCTGCAGCTCTGGGGAAAAACTGCAAACTTGGAAAACTACCACTTGTCCCTGCTATAAAAGTAATTAAGGAACTTGCTGTATTAACATGCGCAAAGTGAAGCCAGATTGCATCCTCTCCTGAGACCCTGGGGAAAGAGAGATACTAGGGCTTTATCATAGGAACACTGGGTCTTCGTCTGGGCTAATTGAACTGTCATAAGCAGTGTGTCAGTTAAGACGGTCAGATACATCTCCATTGCAAAATCCACAACTGACAATGCGGCTTTCTCTGGAGAAAATCCTGGCCTCGCTGCACATCCTTTGGCTTTGGAGATGGGGAGCAGGGAGGAGAGGAGGTTAAAAAGAAGAAAAGGGGAAAAGCAGGGGAGAAAAGAAAGGCCAGGGCCTAACTGAAGTTAGAAGTGATCCCATTTTAGAGAATGTTTTCTTAACAGAGTGCTGCAACCCCCCGGCCTCCGCATTTCAGATTAAATTACTGTTGGTAGAGATAAGCTCCATTAAGGCTGTCGCTGCCAAAGGAAGCTTTTCCATGGCCGTTGCTCTCCCCTCCTCCCCCAAACCTAAGATACAATGATAAAAGCATTAACAGGGGCCAGAGCAGGCCATGAGGATAAACTTTTTATTACTATGCAAATGCAGGCAATCTAGAAAATTAATATTTCATGTGTCCCTCTCTTCTCAAGGCATGTTTCGATTAAAGGCTCCTGGTCCCTCGTCCTGGCAGCTGGTTGCAAGGGCTGTTGTCATTAGCAGGGTCTTGAACTTCTTTTTGTTTTTTGCTGGCTGTTACCGGGGCACCAGTCAGGGGACTGGCCAGTGTCCTGTGTGCAGGCTGCCCCAGGAGCTCTTAGCAGCACCATGAGAGGAGCGGAGCACCTGGGTGCATACCGCACTGCGAGTGCCTCTGGCCGAGGCCCGTAATGCCATGCTGCACACCCTCCCTGGGATGCCAGCACTGGAAACGAAGGTCTGCAGCAATTATAGAAGCGGTTGAAATAGTGTTCTCTGCACTTCCTAAGTAGGTAGCTAGGCAATGCTACACACAGATGTACAGCCAAGGTGCAAGATGGATGAGCTGCCATCCAGTGTTACAACCCTGCCACATACCGAGTTGCGGGAGAGACGCTAGCTGTGTCCACGGTGTGGTGTGCTGCAATCCCTTAGGCTGGGGCTGGCAGTAGGTAGGCTGCCCAGAAAGCCTCACGTCCTTGGCAATGCCGATTTATGGCTGGATCCTGCCCTTCTTCTCTCTTTCTAGAGGACTTTGCAAGGAGCAGCTGCAGTTGTGCTTCCTTGAAGCCTTGCGGAGTGCCTGCGAGGTGAGTGGATGCTGCCATGCCATTTGTGCAGCAGGCAGGCAGTTGTTAAATGGCCCAGCCAAAGTGACGTAGGACTTGGTAGGGAAGTCGTGATGGGTCTCGGGATTGAAGTGCTCACTTGTTCTTTTCTTTACTGTGGTTTTAATGCATGCATATCACAGTACATATGCAAGGCAAAATGTGGGAGTCAATACATACCACAACCTGAGACCGCGCAGGTGGCATCATGCTCCAGATGCACTCACACAGAAGGGGTAAGAGGCTCTTAATGTGTTCAGAGCATTAATAAGCTTAAAGTGGATTTGAAGGAAAGGTAAGAGAATTGTGAATTAAATATTGATCCTGGTATTTCATTGTTGAATCGCAGCCTTTCAATTGCCCATGGATTATTCTGCCATCGCATCATAGCAGCTAGAGATGGAAAAGCCGTACAATTATCCCATTCATCTCCTTGCCAATGGAAGAGTGTTCCCCACAGTACATTCTCGTAGTGGCTGAAGTTGATTACTTAATTCCAATTACTGACAGTCTACTAATTGCTTAGGCTGTATTCCAATTTTTGTCAGCCCTCCCTTCATGTTAACTCCCTATCTAGAGGTCTGCCCTGCCTTCTGGAGTGGGATCATGTGAGTGGTTTACTATAAGAACTTTTAAAATAAGCTGAAGTTTCTCTGTATTTTTTTTCCTGTTCTTTGTTTCTAACTGCATGAGTTCTTGATCCACCTGTGCTTTATAGAATACACAGGAAACTAAAATGTTTCCAAATGAGACACTTAAGGAGAGCAGACATGTCAGCATTCCCTAGAAATGATTGTTTTCCTTTCAATGTGCCCTGGTCACTAACCTCCAGCTGAAGGCTTTCTGATGTTATATACTTCTAAATAAATTAAGGCAAAATATCTCTGCCAAAATCTCTATCAGATTCACGTAATTTTTTCCCTGCCATTAGAGAATTATCCTCCAGCAATTCTTAGTTCCAGAAATTGGTCTGCATGAAAAGGAAATATTAAGTCTGTCTGTTACTCACAGGTAAATCCACACCTCAGCCCTTTCACCATCTTCCCTTTCCTTAAAACTGCCCTGTTTTACCCCAGGCCATTTTGCTGTCAGGGAGACATTAGCTGCATGCTGGTGAACATCAGAGGGCAATGGGCAGTTTTCTGACTGCCCAAATTCCTTTAAATCATTTATTTACTCACTCATACAGTTTTTTGGCCAGCAAATGTGTGTCAGTGAGGTTTTCTTGATGGGACTGGGCAACCAGAAAGGTACCAGATGGAAAGGTTGGCAGAGATGGGGGTCACGGGAGTGTGAGGATGTCTGTGAAGTTTATTTAAAAAAGAAAGCACTAGTGATGGAGCTGAGGGCTAAAGGCTGGTGTGGGTCTGGGGAGAAGATGAAATGCTTGAAGGTAGATAAAAGGATGTTTCTTCTGTGTGTGTGTGCACTGCAGAAGCAAGTAGCCAAAAGCAGCTGGGGCTATAGCAGCAATGTGGGAGGATGCCCAGCATCCCTGAGCAGTGCTGGGCTGTGTCTAGCCCCATGGGGAGACAGTAGGCACTGAGGGGCTGGCGAGCCACGTGCACTCACAGAGCTTGTCCAGCCCTGGAGGTGATGTGAACATAAAAGGAAAGCCTTGCTGCTCAGAGCAGCACTGGGAAGTCTCCAAAGGGACTGTGGTAAAGAGGCTTAGTTTTGACAGGTGAGGGCACAGTGCTCCCAGATGAAGTGACACCAGATAAATGACTGTCATTTTCAACCACATCTCTAGTGTGGAGCTTTCTGAAAGATTTCTAGGCACAAAGGGAGGAATTTGTCTGTTGCTGGGGATTGTAGCTAGAAAAAAGTCAGTAGAAGAAAGTCCACTTTTTAAAGAAGTTTACAGAAGACAGACAACCGTGTGAAAGTGAATCTATTAGACCTCCAGGCATGTAAAAGTTAAATAATCACGAGATGACACAGAGTTATGTTGAGCTTCCAGCCTGATAGCTTGCTTATAAAATGGCTCTTAACTCATGGCTTCATTTTTACTTTGAATGCCCCAGTTTAGCACTGAGCAAAAGAATAGACAGGGAGCAAAGGAGGCTGAAAATGAGCCTGTGCGGCAGAGCTGCTGCTTTGAAGGTGCGCGGCCTTTCACTGCCACGCAGCTTTATCATCCAAGGCCTGCCAAGTTTTTAATTTGATAAAATTAAGTAGGCAAAGGGAAAGGAAAATGCACACAGGGAAAATGTTACATCTGCAGTTGAGCCTTGAGTTCAGGTTACAGAGTGAAGTAAGGTTCACAGGAGTTATTTTAGTATTTCAGTAACTCTGGTCAAGACAACGGTTGCACTTACGACTGGCAGTGTAGAATAACCTACATAAAACATTATCTGTGTTGAAGAACACACAGTCTGAGACAGGGATGCTGTATGCTAGCTCAGAGTGTGATATTAAAAGGAGCTACTATCTCCCATGATAGTTGCTTATGAAAGAAATGTATTGCTGGCTACTGTAGATACTCTGTGTAATGTCCAAACCAATTCCCACTGTTTGTGGATTTTTAATCTTCTGTTTGATGGTTCACATGGCCATTCTCTCACAAACGTGAATTGTCTCTCCGTTAGAGATGACTATCTAAAGCAAGAAATCATCCTGCTTCTTTCCACTTACCTTATGTTGGTATATAGCTTATGCCACATGCACCTGACTGCTTTCAAACCCTAGGATATTCTGAATATTTCTGTCCCTTGCAATATGAGTCAGAACCAAAAAGATGATAAGAGGATATGGGTAATATGGGCCCCATGGGTCTCACACCATAGACAACTATCTTTAGACACAAAATTTTTATTGAGTAGCACATAATTTTATACTTACAACACTATGTTGTGTTTCCCAACTAGTGCACTGCCACAAATTTGTGGCATAATTACAAAGAAAGGTCAATAACCTTATTCAGAATTAAGTGGACTGATCTATGGTCCAAGGGGACTAAGCTTTTGGCAAACAAAAATAACCAAATTTATTAAAGCACAAGAGAATAAATGGGTGGGAAAATGTCCTGTTATTGTTTAAACTGTAATGCTGTTCTCATTCAAGGTTGCTCTCCAATTGAACCTTAAGCATTTGTAAAAAGAACGTTTAGGATGTCCTACCCGAATAAATAATGGTTCTGGAAAGCAGGTGTAGATTTACAGGGTAGTGATGAATGTCTGCAGGGACCTTGGCACTCCATTAACACTGCAGGGTATAGAGTGTCCTCCCAGATCATGCAGTGTGCTTCACAACTCTTCCATCTACCCTCCCTGAAGTGTCTTTAAAAAAACAACCAACCTCCATCTTGCATGTCATCTTGTAGTAGGAAGGTGGAGGGGATTACAGAGCTCTAGTCTTGCAGCTCTTCTCTTGGTAGATGTTGCCATGAAGGCAGCTCTGGAAAAAGGAGGTAATTTCTGGTTCTTTTGCCCTGTTGTGATTAGCTATTTCACTGTGGAATATTGAAGAAGGGCTTCTGGTGCTTCTGCTAAGAATGCTTTGACACAAACACTGATAATCATGCATATCCCACGTGGCTGGTGGGAAGACTTTCCAGCAGCCCAAATCCAGCAATGCATCCTCCTTTGAACTGTTCTGAGCATTCACTGGCTTTCGGTTATGCTACAGAACTACTAAGCAATCCATGTTGCACATGAGAAATAGTTGTGGGTAAGAATGGAGAACCAAGCAAGAAAAAGTATATTTCAAACACTTTTTTTTTTTCCTCTGGCTTTTCATCCAAAAAAAGATTCCTGGAGAGCCAGGGCTGGACTATCAATTGAGGGAAGTGAGGAAGCATGCTTGTGTTTACTTTCAAAACAGCCATCCTTGTTTTGAGTGTTGTTTTCCAGCTAAAACAAGAGAAGTGTTGCTGTCCCTGACGCACACAGCTCTGACAGGTTGTTGGAGTGCACACAGGAAGAAGAAAAGAAATGATAGTCCAAAAATTATTTCCCGTATCTTTGAGAGGAACAAGTCATATTATTGTTTCCCTTGATTCTTAGTGCTGAAAGCCCTGCCTTTACTCTTTAATAGATGACTGAGTTTGATGAAGGTTTTTGAACCGCCTAAATGGTCAGGTGTCAGAGATCTATAGGCAGCTGGTGTTTGTTTAGTAAATGATGTCCCTGTTATTGTAGTAAAAGACAGGCCTCAGTGGGCTATAAATACACTCTGTTCCCATGCATCATACCTCTGTCCGAAAGTAGGGTTCAGACCTTTGGTTGTTTTTCTCTCCAATTTCTTTATTTTTCATTATGTTTCTCCCTCCCTCTCACCCACCAGGTTATTACACTGAAACAAGATCAAACCAAGTAACTCATCTGATAACCTTTCCAGAAGGCAGCAGAATATTCTGTATGCGACAGTTGCCATTGCAATCTTTATCATTGTCCTTTGTGAACCGTCAATGTTTCCCATGTTACTTGAATAATGTGACAAAGACAACAGTGAACGTGTATTAGTGGAGACCATGACTGCAAAATGTTCCTTTCTACCCACATAAGAAATTGTGAGATGGGAATGGAGGACCTTAATATATTTTCCCAAGTTGATTGCATGTCTGCATTGGAGAGGGTCAGAAAGGAAACTGCTGGTTAGAGAGTGCGTGGGATTTTGTGATCAGATAGATGTCCAGAAGAGTACTTTAATGACAGTACTATTTCCTGTCTGACTCCAGTCATTTTACTCATGTTGTGATTGTTCTGGTAGATGCAGAGGAATTTTAGCTAATTTACAGTATTAGTATAGTTCCACTGGACATTTATTTGAGTATCTGAAGCTGTAAGGTCAAAGGAAAAAGTTGCTTTGGGAAACCATTTTTGTGTGTGTGTGTATATATAAAATTAAAAAAAATATATATAGAAGAAATATATATTAAAAGAATATATATATTAAAAGATATATATATAATTAAAATTAATATATATATATATTAAAAGAAAATATATAAAAGAATATATAGAAGTGGGAGTCTAGTCCAAGGCTTGGAAAATATCCTAGTGGGGCTTTTGCTGTGAGTGGGAGGTAACTTTTCTTTGTCTTGGATACTGCAGGGTCATTATTACCTCATGTCAACTGAGTGGTAGCCTTTCTTTTGCCTTGCTCATAAACCTAAAGCTGATGATCTGCTCATCTGGAAGTGCCTGTGTGGCATAGCTGAGAACAGAAAGAGCTCATAACACACCTGACATACAGGTGGCACTGGGTGGTACCTCAGAGTCAAAGCCATGCCTAGTTTGAAAACATCTGAATCCAGAAGGAGAGTGTATTTGAAAGAGGGAAGGAAAATGTAAACACTTTGAACCTCATAGGCTCATCAAACTCTGAGCCTGAGCTTTCACAGTAAGAGCAATCACTGCCCTTAACTCTTTATGCAGTAAATCTGGACATCTGAGGTTTCACTGCTGGTGAGCAACTGGCAGCAAGCTCAGGAACACAGAGCCTTCCACTGTCTGCCAGTTAACATCTCAAAGTCTCCAGATCAGTAAGTGGGAATTAAGCATCCCATAGGATATGGGCATACACTGTGGCCAGGGTTGCATTTGACCATGACTTAACCAATGTGCTTATGATATAAAAACAAACTGTATATTCAGAATCCTATGGAGTTTCTTAAGGAAGACTTCCCCCTGTAAACGAACAGTTGGATTTACACTCCTCACCGAAAGGTCACAGGGACAGGAAAGAGTGACATGGCAAGTTTGGTGGTACTCTTCCGATAGAACACAGTCGTATGTTCACTATGGAGGAGGTGCACAGCCTCCTTTTATTATTGTTTTTTCCCTTTAAGCATATCTGGTAGAATTAGGACTGCAACAAAACTGTCCTGATGATGTGAATGTGTGAAATTGCAGATCTCCTTCAACAACCTTTTGCTCTTAGTTTCTTTCTTTTTGTCTGTCAAGCTGCTGATTTTAAGCCTCCCCTTCTCCTTAAACAACATTTTGTTGGGGAAAAAAAACCCGTATTTTCTCACTTTTTCCTGGCTCAACTTTCCATTCTCCTCATTGATACTCCAAAGACGAATCTTTGAGGGAACCGAATAATTGGAATCTTCAGGGTACGAATTGTTCATTTTCCACTAAATATGAAACCCATCATGCTGAACTGTGAATGCAGCAGGATGCACTTAGCAGGTGTATGAAAATGAAAATATAAAGGACACTGATTGAAAGGAGAGGGGGAAAAATCATGAAAGTGACATTTCCTCAACTCATCCAAAATACACAAAACTATTTTAACTGCTTTCATAACAGATACCATGCAAAGAGACCCAATTAATTTTATCTTCATGCTGCTATACAATCTGTATAATTCTTTTGGTCACCAAAATGTCTGAGGTATTATTCATGCAGATTTCACTCCTTGGAAAAGAAATCTCTTTTAATCTCTTTTCCTCTTTATCTATGGATAGATCTGTCTGTGAACAGCTCCAAATCTTAGCAGGCAAAAAAGGTGTAAGTAATGACAACGTGAGAAATTCTGGAAGATACCTTAAAGACAAAGCGTGTTTGCATCAGGGAGAGATGGACAGTTAAAGAGAGGAGCACATACAGTGTGAATGTAATTGTGTTTAAAGATAAATGTCTTCTAACTTGGTATATTGAAGGGATGAAATACTTTTGAAGAGGTCACAGTAACCTTACAATTTGTGTGAAGGTAATGAAGGGAACGCCAACAATAGTAAATGAAGCCCTAATTCCTCACATAATTACGGGGAGTGAAATCCATTCCTGATATTCCTTGAGCCAGATTCACTCTTGGTCTTGGCTACGGGAAACCAGCCAAACTTTTGTGTCTCAGCAAAGGGGATGCGGCCAAGACCCTCAGAAGAAAGTTGAGCAGCAGGAAGTGGCAGAAATTTTATGAAACTTCTGTGCAGGTACCGGGAAAGGGAGGACAAGTGGCCTTCTGATTCTAGGAATAGGTACCTTGTTTCCTTTGCAAGGCTACAGCCAGGTAAGTCCTTGCATTTTCATCATTGATCTTCACTTCAGCCTGCAGCAAGTGTTACGGACTGCTCAGTATGCCTGAGCAGAGCATATTGATCTACAAGGATGTTGGAGAGGGAAAACGACACAATCTGCTGGAATTCAGTTATGGCAACAAAAATGAGTATAATTGACAGGTAGCAAGTGGGTACTCAGAGATTTGTTCTTCTGAAACGTCCAAGAGGGAGGATGGATGGGTAGATTGATTTCATAACTAAGCATGAAGCTGCCTCATTTCCTGGTTTCATTGTCAGCTCAGAAGCCAGTCTCGGTTTGATGAATGGTTTTCTCTGGTTTACAAGGATTTTAGAAAGCTTCATTTTGGTGTAGTTTCAGGAAATCTTGGGCTGAATTCAGCTCTATGTAGGGGTCTGGGTGAATCTGGGTTAGTGTATGATTTCATGCATCTAGTGCAGAGAAACCAGAAAATTGCATAACAGGTCTTTTTCTGCATATGGGTTCACGCAGAGAAGAATGTTATATTTTAATCCCCCAAGACCCAACAGTACTTGCTTTATGCTTTTTGTCTCATCTGAATATAAATCTCAATGTAAAACTTGTCTCCTGTAAAGTGAAAGCATGAAAATTAATCTTGCATTAGTGACTGCATTGAGCCTGCTGAATCCAGAAACCAAGCCATGATCAGCTTAACTCTGGGAGTAAGTCCATAGCGTGGCCATTTGACATGCAGAAGGTAGGAGAACCACCCGGGTCTGCATTTGGAGGTAGAAAAAGTAAATGGCCATAGAAGAGGGGAAAGCACCACAACTTTCACTGGCTACAGATTTCAATGGCTTCTTTATATTCAGATGAGAACCAAGGGAGAGAGCAGAGGCCCGATCTAGAGCACCTCTTGTTCTCCAGTATGCTACCCAGACAGCCTCGCTGCTCCCTGCCCCTTTCTCCCAGCAGATCACAAAGCTGCAGGCTAGCCTGTGGACTTGTTTTGGAAGATAGCAGCATCTTCTCCAGTCTGGCCTGATGTCAACCACATAATAAACTTGTATTTGTTACAACGTGGGTGGGAAGCATGTTGGAATATAGGACAGAGAGCCTGCCCTATATTACAAGGATTTTTTTTTCATTTAACAAATGCTCATTTATCAAGCTGCTGAGGGGAGAGAAACCTGGCTATTTCTGTCATTGTGCCTGCTAGGATTTAAAATCCACCTTAAAAGGTATAAACAGATTTGAAGCCCCAACACATTTAAAGACAGAGAACATATGCAAGTTTAGAGAAAGCTAAGTAGTTATTTCTATCGTTGTTGTGATTTTTACTGATTCTGAAAAACATCTTAAAGTAGGAATTCAAAAATGCAGCCCGTATTCCTCTCTGTACACTCATGTTTGCATGTTATGCACATTTCAGGGGGGCTTATTTTGAAATACTGGGTTAGGATAGGTCTTTGCCTTTTCCTTATTATAAGTAATTTTCCTGGCAGTGGTTTTACTTAACATTAAGACCTAAACTAATAGCCAGAATGGATGTCATTGGCCCTTACTGTCTACTCTTTTCCAGTCAAAGAGTATTTGTGAATTTAAAGTAATTAAGTTGGCCTGAATTTGGCATCAGAGGCTTATGCCTGGTAAAAATTATCTTTTATGTGTCTCTTTTAAATTATACAACTTTTTAAGGTTTTTTGCTTACACATACACACAACTACTTGGAGAATCATACCTAATTTTTGTGTCCTCTAGTGACCTTATTTATGATATAACTGTAAAAGAGAAAGCCAAGTTGGTTTCTCTTTGAGGCTATGACTTTGATCTTAGGATATTGAATTTTATGTTACTTTATTTTAGAGGTTCTAACGAGAACAAAAAAATCAGGAAAATTGAGAACAGCGGGGAAGGCCTTTCTATTCAGAGGTAGATTACTTTATCTTTAATCCTCTCCCCTTCCTTGTGCCCGATGCAATGTGCACATACACACATCTATGTGTGCACAAGTACTTGTACAGTTTAAGTTTCTCTTGCCCTCCCTCAGAGCCAGAAGCATAAATCTTGTTTCTCTAATAAAGGCATTTAAAGCACAAAGTTATGAAAATATTGTCTATATTTATGTGTTGGGTATGTCACTGGCAGTAGAAAGCATTCATCTTCCCTGTCACTTAGCTTCTTTGCTGAAGTCTCTAGGGATAGCAACATTTGGTTTTCTTGAAATTTTCAATAAAGGACAGGCAAATAATGTCTTTCTCTACCAGGCTTTCCCCAGCGTAGCTCTACTGAGGGTGTCTTGCAGGGACAATTAAACTGTGCCGTTGCCGGAGTTTCAGTGGTTATTGCAGCATTTGTCCCTTCCTGACAAATTGCATTATTCCCATGGCTACAGACCATTAATGGGCCCAGGGGAGCTCACCCCTGGGTAGATGCAACCCCAAGAAGGGGCAAGCAGAAGGTGGCCAAAAATGAGCCTTTTTGGGTGCTCTCCGATACCTCTGAGCTGCTGGCTACTTGGTGCTCAGTGTATCAGGTGCCCCCTTCCCTGCCTGGGATTTGCAGCTCTCATAGCTTTGCAGTCTGGCACCTGCTGCCCCTGCACCTCTTCCCACCAGAGAGGGGATCTTTCCCTTGTGCTTCTCTCTGGGCCCAAGTGTTTGGTAATAGGTGGTAGCTTAAATGTCAGCAAAGCCTGGGTACCACACCATTACACTGAAATACCCTTTTTTTGTCATTGCCTGTTACTGGTTGTGGTTGGTTTTTCTACCTTGTTACCTGGTTTGGTTTCAGGCTTTGGCTTCTCCATCAGAACAGCCAGGAAGGATAGCAGATGTCATGGTCTAGCTGAGGTTTTTAGATCTGCACAGCAAAAAATGGACAGAGCTGGTCATCCTCACATGAGGCACTGTACAGGCAGCAGACAGGCATGGTCTGTGTGGGGCATCACTGAGATTGCAGGAGAAAATACATCCTTGACGCTGCTCATTATGCTGAATGGAGCTATGCAAGGTGGCAGTTTTCTCTTTTGAGACACTAATGTGAAGGGAACAGGAAAGTATTCAGAGGTCAATAATTAAAGCCTTGCCTTAACTTGAAATTCTGCCTCTGTTCAGTTCCTGATCCCAAATGTTCAGCTGGAAAATCCCCAAAGAGACCAGTTTGTAATTCTCATATAGTCTTCGTGTAACCAGGTGTGTTTTCTGCATCCAAAGGGTGATGTGGTTATCCAGGTCTCTTACTTAAGCCTTATTAATTCATGGGTTTTTTTTCTAATGTGGATGTTCCCGATTTGTGTTTTGACATATAGACAGAAGTGATGGTGCATTGTAAATTTCTTACTATATAGACATTTTGGTTAACCTAAATTGCCTGCACAGAGAGGGACAGAAGGGAATGGTTATGTTTTGGGAATAAAGTTTAAAAGTATATCTGGTCTTCTCTCAGATTGCTTTAAAAGGGCTGAAGAAAGCTGGTATTTTATCACTTGTGAGGTCCTTTCTGTTTGCTTTCTTTCCTCAGAAATCTTCACCCCAGAAACAGCATGCACAACATACTCCCTTCACATGTGTCACCTTCATATGGCACTGCAGCTTTGTGAAAATACACTTTTGCTCTATTAAACGCGCAGATTTAGCTTACTCAGTAGTTTAGCATCGAGACTTGTAAGGATGGCCGTATTGGTAATTGTTACCATTGGAGAACAGATGCTTTGCTCTCTCAGTGAGGCAGGTAATTTGTTTGATGTTCTTGCTCTCTAGGAATTTTTCTGTTTTGCTGGCATGTGTTTGTAGTATTTCCATTTGCTCTGGACAAAATCCAGATGCTAACACACCAATCTTGTGCAAATATCTGCAGTTAGAATTTATACAGAGCCTAGGTGGAAGCACGTGAATCAAAGTGGTTAAAGAGTTAATGCCTAGCAAGCTTGTTCCTTCAGTACTGCTTCTACCTTCGCTGCAGACAAAGCGTTATTTAGTACACGTTGGGAATCTCAGTACCTTGCTGTAATGATCACTGCAGATAATCAGCCTCTGTCTACGACAGAAAAATTGCTGCAATTGGATAATGTAGTTTATCTCTGCTGGGACCCCAGATGAGACGCGTTAGCATAACTGCACAGCCAGCCAACATAACAGTTTTAAACACTATCTTGAACCGTGAGATCAGCGAGATGCTGCGGTGCTTGGTAGGGCAGTGGTTGTCAGCCGTCTGACGAGGATACAGTCCCCACTGCTATTAACAGCGCGGGCACTGAATTCCTAAAATATTCCTTCAGGGACCACAGTCATGGCTAGCAATTCCTGATCATCTGTATTTACCTGTGAAGTGCTTCTGCTCGCAGGAGTGCTGGCTTTGGCAGCAGCACTTAACTCTCCTTGTTTGCTGAACATAGCACGGTGCTTTGTCTTAGCATGCCTAAAAATGAATGCTGTGTTACCAACACTAGGTTTTAAGGATAATTTGTCAAGGAAATACACCATTTAAAGTTACTTCTTTTATTAAGAAGCCTCATTACACTCTGAAGTCTACACAAGCCTTTAATTTGCTTTGGTGGTTACTAGGTAGGTTGAATTGGGTACAGCTAAGGTTTAGATGCACTGATCAGGTCTGAGATTAGTGAGTGCACCTTGATGGCATCCCAAATCTTCATCAGAGCAAGATCTGAGTGCATGGGAGCACAGTCCACAGGCATGCTGCTAGAGCCGTAAGCCAGCAGCAAATATGATGCTCTTGTGGAAAGTCCCGCGCCCGCAGAGACAAAGTGGCCCTGAGCTGCCTTGAGACAGCAGAGGATAAAAGGAGTAAGACGGGGCCAAGTAATGAGACAAGACAGGTCCATGGTTTTCACACGGTGGGGTTTTTTTGAGGGTTTGTTTTTTATTTGTTTTTTTATTGTTTGGGGTTTTTTCCTTTTGTGAAAGGAAGGACCAAAGCTTATACTTCCAAGACATGGGTTTGCAGTGCTTTACACTACATTGGTGTTCTTACAGCACCTGTGAGTTAATATCTTGATCCTGGTAGAAACTGTAAGTGGTATATAATGTTCCTATGTCACTGGTTCAGCTGCATAAAACAAAATAATAGAAATGGCATCTATGACGAAGAGCTCACTTATAAAAGTCTTTTTGTTTTATATAAGGTTGGTTAATTTATGTATCCAGTTGGTCTCACAGACCTCAATGGGACTGTTTGTGGGAATAAATAGGCTAGGTTTTAATCCCTTAGGTTTTCCTAATAACATCATTATGTCATTTAAAGCATGAACAGCGTTTATCTTGATGACCTCTTGTTATTTGAGATCAAAGTCAGATAAGAGTTGGAAATGAATTCAGCCTAGGAGTCTCATTAAAAAGCCATCTACAGTGAGTTTCACAGCAGAGTAGTTCTGTAGGTTTCATTTTGGTCCCTCACTGCAGTCTTTCCTTCTGGAAATACACTTCTTGGCTTGGGGCACTAATTACCACCTTTATCAAGAACCTTGCCCCCAAAATGCCTGCACACAGGCTTTGTCTTCTGGCATCACCAGCGTTGCTGAATGGGAAATGAATCAAATTTCAAAGACCGAAAGATTTGGTGAATTCTAGCCTTGAGTAAGAAATAATACCTACTTCAAGGCGAGTTGTGAGGGTTTGATAGGGACATGAACAATCCCTATTAGTGTTAAAGTAATAGTGGAATTAGGTCATGATCCAGTGTTTTTTTCCTAAGGATAGGGCTGTGATATTTATATCAGGAAAAAACATTTATAAAGCTGTATGAGCCTGAAGCTTCCCACTTTCTTCCTTCCCCACTTTCTGAAGGGACTCATGAGTGAGTCTGAAGCTAGTACCTCAGTGAAAACCATTTTCGTTGTCTAATTCAGATTTGTTATAACATATGGCAGTGGTGGCGGTGATGGGAGAACATCACATTTTGTGAATTAAATTCCAGAGACATAAATAATTCAGCTTTCTTGAGCTTAAAAGAGATTTTCCAATGAGTTCTATTTTTTATGTACATTGTTAACAGAGGGGAAAAAACCCAAAACCAAACACTAGCATTCTGCTTAGGTCTGTTGAATAGTCCAGAAAGTTTCCTTTCTAATCATCTCCCTTTTATTGAGTAAATCTTGCTGCTTGAAAAAAGGTATTTGAAGTACTATGTCGTACGAAACCAGAGTATTTTCCCCTAAGTTATTAACCCTTGCCAAACCAGCAGATGCATGAGTTATAAGAGACAGCATCAAATTACATTAGATACTTATGTTTAGGCAACTGATTTAAGCCCTTTGTATGGTGATGGCACTATAATTAATTCATACTATGTAATAAAATATGCATAAGTAATTCATACTGTAATGAAAAGTGACATTCTTATTGTCTAGTGCTTGTAGAAAGACCCAGTATTGAAGATGATTTCAATATTTTCTTGTATGATGTTCTATATATGCAGAATATATAGGAAGTTTGTAACATCTCACTGCATTAGATGTATCATCGATGCAAAGAGTGCAAAGTTGCATTACAAGGTGTATGTTGATCTTAGCCTTGAAATCAGTGGTAAAGATGAAAATTCATCTGAAGTTCTGTTTGTAAGCTCACAGTACGAAATAACATTTACTGGCAGGTAAGTTTGAAATGGTCACTCCTCAGGGCAGTGAGAATTGGCAAGATTAGTTTAACCAAAAGGAAGCGACAAGTTAAAGCTGAAGACCGTCAGGAGCAGGAAGGCACAGAAATCAGCACATCCCTCCATATATTAGGGAGTAATCAGAGAAGATAAGATTGTTGCAGATGCTTTTCAGGATTTTCTTTTTGTTGGTCGTTGCTACAGAGAATAATGAATAAATGTGGAGCGGGGGAATTCCAGAGAGTAAAGGTACAGTGCTCCCTTTGGCAGATGATTCTAAAAAATTTGTGTGTGTGTGAAATGGAAGAACTCAGGAAATTAAATGTCAATAAATCATCGGGACCAGATGGCATTCATCTGAGATTTCAAAAAAACGCAGTAGCAGAGTTACTATAAAAATATGTATAGATTATAACTGAAAACAACCTCATCTATTAAATGAGAACAGTTGTCAATAGAAAAGACTTCTTAAAAGACAGGAATAGTGGCAAGAATGATATTGTGGCCAGTGAATTTAATCTCCATGGTAGGAAAATAGATTTAGGATTTGATGCCTTACAGTCTTTGACTGGCTCAACAAAAATGTTTAAAACAATGCAGAAAAAAAGGCCCTGTGGTATTAGAACACAGATAGAACTGTGGGGTTTTTTTTCCAAATGTCTCTTTATATCGTTCTTTTTACCAAGTCTGGTAATGAAATTTGTTAATTAGAGGGCGAGGGTAAAGTTAGATCTGTTCAGGGATTAAGAGAGGGAATTAGATTGCCTGGATTACAAGTAGGGAAAAAAACCCACAAGGACTGGTATCTTTGCCTCAGCACAGGAGGAGGTTATTAATATGTAACTATGGGGTTCAACCCTAGAGCTGGTGTTGGGAAAAACATTTAGAGTGGGGGAGGTGGGGACAGAAGAGAGGTGACTGCTGTCACAACAGGAACTTGCTTGTGCCTTTACAAGGCATTGGAAATTCCTGAGAAAGCTAGGAATTTGGGCAATGTAATTCCAGATAGGCAGGTGCAATGAAATGCATACTGGAAAGAGCAACTTGTCCAAAACTGAGACGTGTTTTGGGTTAGGCTGCACTGCCCCTAGCGAAGATAAAGGGATGGGAGGTAAGAACCTGTCCCCTCTACATCAAACAGACCTGAGTCCTTCTAGAATAAATTCATCCCCGTGGCTGAAGGGGAGACAAGCATTGCATGTCAGGGGGCTGTCTGAGGTGTGTGCTGCTCCCAGCAGCACCAGACGAGCACCGCCTGCCTTTGCTTTGCCCCTGCAGTAATGGTACCCATGCCCTGCCCGTGTCTCCTCGAGTGTTTATGCAACGTACCACTTAGCTTATTGCAGGCATCCGGGTGGCTTCTCTTACCCATCCCAGCGCAAATGTGTAATCAGCATAATTAACATTACAGAGTGAAATGGCACTGAAGATAGATGGCTAAAGATAC
This sequence comes from Gallinula chloropus, assembly GCF_964237585.1. Taxonomy (NCBI): domain Eukaryota; kingdom Metazoa; phylum Chordata; class Aves; order Gruiformes; family Rallidae; genus Gallinula; species Gallinula chloropus. The sequence continues at coordinate 68,074,525 of NC_140088.1, read as the reverse complement.
TGGTGTGGCAGAGAAAGATGATGAGTGGAATACCAAAATGTTGTCCTTTGTTAAGGAGGAAATAGTTGTCTGTTACAATTTTTCACCTTTATTGAGGGATTCACTCATTTTATTCTGACAAAAAACAAGTAAAAGATAGCAAAGAAAAGTGTGAGGGAAGGCTCACCAAAGATTAGAGGAGTGGTAGAAGTGGGAAAAGAGATTCAGCAATGAAGGCTCAGAGCAGTGCTAGGAAATCAATTTGTCTCCCTTACTATGTACAGGCTGTAACTAATGATTTGGAGAACGTTTTTGAAGGAGGTGCTTGCTATAAACCCCAAACTAACTGATCCATTTCACTTCAAAGTATGTTGTAGGGGAAAAGTCTACTTTATCTTCTCTATTCAGGGTAGCAATAAACTCCTTCTCATACTACTTTCACTCCCAGCAAGAACTCTGCATCACTGAGATTCTCAAGGCTAGGTTTGCAAAGCAAACATCTAGAGACTGTTTTTTAAAAGTCGGCTGAGATCTGGTTTCCTCCATGGGATCAAAGGGCTGGACTTTCCACAAAAGATTTATGGGCAACTCTTCCAAATTCTCTGCATTCCGCTGAATAGGAAGAGTGCCTGTTTGAGAGTTGGATTGATAATTCGGTACAGTGGGGATAAAGTATTAGCTTCTGATGTTTGCCAAGAATTTTGTATCAGAGCATCCTAGAGGAGTGCAAAGGAGGGCTTCTGTGCCTGACATTACAAAGCTCATCTCTAAAAACAAATATCTCACAGTTTGGAGTTTCAAAAGAGGGTGCGTTTTATTCTGCTGCATTGGGAGAATTTGAGAGGTCAGCAGAACAGGACTTTCTTCCGCTGTGATTTTTTTCTAATTAGACAAAAGCCAACTTTTCCTCAGAAGGAAAGGCTGCCTTCCCCAGCTCCCTCATTTCCTCACGGAGCATGCTGTTGGCAGAACAAGGACTCGCTTCTGAAATCATTGCTACCAATTATACAGTAGAGATAATTCCACCGAGAAAGTGTAGACCAAACTTTATCTCATTAAGACAAAGTCCAGATGCTCTGTTTATGTGTGTTTTAAAACCAGCACAGTAAAATCTTCCAGATACATGTAATTGGCAAGAGAAAGCAGAGTACAACAGGGTAATAGTTCTGTTCTTTTGTTTCAAATTAACAACTGCGGTGTATTGTCTCGTCTCCAAATAGAGATCTGAACAAGGACATGGATTGTACAGCATGCCAAAAAGACTTTGTGGGTGTACATTGCAGGAACAAAAGGAAGGGGTTCTCTGGTGATTAGGAGGTGCTGTGAAGACTTTCTCAGAGAGGGTAACTTTGAAAAGAAATCAAGATGCCAAAAATCTGAGAAATAATGTCAAATTATTATCTTTGTTATTTTCAGGGTAGGAGAGGAAATAAATGCTCTTTTGTGTCCTTGGCAGGGGAGCATTTCCATCTGTGAGCAGGGGTGGGAAAGACCCTCTTCCAATTATCCAGGCTGTCCAAAAGCCCAGGCGGGAGAGGTTGATGATGACATGGATGTCTTTGTCTCAATTTACAGATACTAGGTAGTATGAATCCCTCTCCTGCCCCATGGGAAAAAGCTCTCAGGTAATAGAAAGTAACATTTTTCATGGGAAGAGGAAAAAAAGATGCATTTAGACAATTCTCATTGGAAAAATTGTAGCCCAAGGCTGTAATAAAGATGCTGGTTTCATGAAACTGAAACGGGCTTGGACACACTGAATTACAGAGTAACGGGAGCCCAGGCAATTAATAGTAAAATCGCTCTTAAATATAAATGAGGGTTTAGGATAATGTTTTTGAAATATTCCATTTTGTAATAACACAATAAAGTGATCTGCACTCCTCACCTTGCAGAGAACAGCTTACTTAAGTGAATTCTATTCCCTTGAGACCAGGTTTGGATATTTGGCTTAATATCAGTCATTACTTCCTGAGCACATCAGCAAAGTTTGGTTCCATTTATCCTAAGTGTTGAATTTAGCTGGGGACTCTGCAGGCTCTGTTTTGCCCTGCCATGACTGTGGCTGTGATGCAAAACAATAGGTGAGATGCCGACGGTGTTGCTGCTGAAGTTTCCACCTTCCTTGGCAGGATGTGATGCACCCACTGCTGGGCAGGAGATGCTGCTGGCAGGAACGGGAGGAAAAAGCTTGTTATGAGAGGTCTGTTTGTAGGGCAATCGCCAGCAGACTTGTTTCCATCTCTCGTTTTTAGTAATCCAGTACGGTTTTTAAGTGTGTCTCTTGGAAATCATACACTAGGAGACTGCACGTAGCCACAGCACAGGAGACGGCGCGGAATTGCTCCCTTATCTGTTGATGTTGGCTTCACAAAAGAGTACAGGAGAAACTACAGCCCCAATCTGTCTCCCAGAGGAGGTCTGCTAGCAACCCAGTCTCATATCTGTGCTGCTTTATAGGGCAGCGATTCTCTCTCAGGAGTGGATAAAGCTCTCGCTAAAACCAAGGACAAAGTCCCTATTGACAACAGTGGAAGTAGAATCCAGCTTCTGTGCATCTAAGGAGCAGGTCTGTACCCCAAATAAGAAAACCTCTAACTTCCAAAGCTTGGTTGCGTTCATCTTTACAGGTGATCTGAAACAGGTATTATAAGCATCCTAGTTCCCTGAACTGCATTGCAGGGGAAGTGCCAAGTGCACCAAATCTTCGAGTTATTTCTCTTGCCTGCTGACTCAAAGGCTGACTCTGATACTTGCTGATGCAGCAAAGGAGCAGGTCCCCTTTTTGCTTAGAGGGAGCCCACTATTCCTTCCAGCTGCAGCAGTGATCCTCACAGGGTGGAAATCCGGGCACAATTTATCACCCCTGCCCCTGGTGGCATCACTGGTGGTGAAGGAAAAGTGACACATATTCGTTATGCCATCAAGTTACACTCTTCTAGGGACAGAGCTTAATTGGCTTTGTAGGGTGGTGGGAAGGAAAAGAGGGAAAGTGTGACAGCTGTTTCATTAGATGGGATGTTGAATAAAATGGGTAAGAGACTGCACCCCCCAGAGTTAACCTTTTCTGCCTGCATTTGAAAGCTCAGTTGTGAGGTTAGGTTTGAAAAGGCTGATGGGGTGGGGAAGGGCAGGTTAATGTGTTTTATTAGAGTCAGCTCAGGAAAAAAAAAAACCTTTTCTTTTGGGATGACCTGAATTATTATTTCCTACTATAAATTAAATGACAGCTCACCTGGGAGAAGAGAGAGGGGATTTAAAACCAAATAACGATTCATAAAATCCATTGCTGCAAGATAAATAAGTTTTGAAGAACATCTAGTGCTAGACCAGCTTCACTATGTGCAAAAGCCTTATAGCTAAAAGCCATTAAGTCAATTAATACTGTACAATACATCAGAGCCAGTTCATGCTGACAGAAGGTCAGCTCAAGGGAACGATGCCCTGGCCCAGCTGATGTTAGCTAAGATGTCATGTCCCAGAGCACCATCCCAGCAGCACAGGGCAAGATGTGGGTTTTCGTGGTTTGCAGCTGGCTACCGCATAGGCTTTTTCCTCTGACTCTTATCTCCTGGCATTTACTCCTGCACATTTTCTGGCTTCTAGGCCAGCATAAATGTCTTTTTGGCAAAAACCTGCACCACCAGTTCCTTGTTGGAAGGTGTCCTTAGGGCTCATCTTCTGAGCTAGGGAGCCATGCCGCTCTGTTTTGTGTTCCCAGGTTCCACCAGGTTCTGCTGTTCTTCGCACCGGTGTAAATCCAGAGGAAATCTGTAGCCTATCACTTTACACCGAGGAGATGAGGGAGACCCACTGCAGCGAGGGCATTGTACAAAATTAGGTAATAAGTCAGTCTGGGTCTCCACTTGGCCTTGTCAAAGGGCAGGCAGAAAGACATGCAGTGGGGAGGTGGGGTGAGGTGGGGGGTGGCAGGCTCAGTTTGAATGTTTGCCCTTTGAATTAATTCTGGTTGACCTACTTCAGCAATGATTGAAGAATTTTTTATTCAGTTTGCCCTGATCTATCCCCTGGTGAGCGTGCGCTTGTTATTTTTTAATGAAACCATTTTCACAGCCTGTTGTTTTAGGTGTTGCGAATGGAGGAGAGTGAGGTTATTTTTTTGTTCATATCCTATTTTTCGTTTCTTCAGGGTTCCCAGCGCCACGCGTTGCTCTTAACTGCGTGCGCACAGAGCACTCCTCGTTCCCCGCTCTCGGCTCAGCAGGATTGTTTTCACAGCAGATAAAAATAGTGTAAAGACATAATCAATGATTAAAAAAATAAAAAAATCTGTCTTGCAGGAATCATAAACGAGTATTTTTGTCTTTTCCTGTGAGTCATGTGCGAGTAGACTTGAGGAACGTCTTGCTCTGGCTTTAGGCTTCTCTGGAGCATTGGCGTTTGAGCCTTGGGACACAGAGTATATGTAGGGTGGGATGCACTGAAGTAACCGTGAAAAAAAGCTATTAATTTACACTCTGCACTTAGGTCAGACACAAAGGACTTGCCATACTCGATGAGATCACTGTTCCATCTTGCCTTCTGTCCTGAGGAAAGTGCAGCATCTCTCCTCTCCCATCACAGCATGTACGTTCACATTGTGCCACCAGGGCTGATTCACTGCAAATGCAGCACCAAATGGTGAGATCCTGAGGTCTTTTCTCTTCATATTTGGAAGCTTCATAAGAATTGCACCTACTCTCCACCACTCTGGAGCTTTTGTTGTGCAATGAAAGAAGTTCAAGGCATGACTAATAGTTTAGTGAAGGCGCAGACCCAGGGCTGATTGCCTTTTGAAGATACTGCTTTGGCTCCGAAGTAGCAGGTAAGGTAGCAGCGGCTTCAGGTTTTTGTTACTGGTCAACAACTGAAGCTTTTTTTTTTTTATCGCATGAAAAGCTGACAGGTTTGGTTTTGTTAAGCAACACGAAGGAGGTTTCAGAGACTCCCATGATGTGCCATTCCCTGCCTGTTTGCCCTCCTTTTGCAGAGCAGGGGTAAGTGCCAGCAAGCACATAGGTTAAAAAAAATTATCTTGGTTCCTTTTTGTATTTTGGATTTTTTTTTTCTACCTTTAAGCAATTGCCAGGTTTCTGGCTATGAAACAAACATGAAAAACATTAGTTCTAAACAACTGAAATTTAAATAAAAAGGCCCTCAGTTTGTTTAGTGAATGCTTCCTAGGCAACTGGCATTGATCAGAGTTTCAAATATCCATTACCGGCTTAAAAGAAAAATTGACCAAATGCCAGTAACCTTTTTTCAACAAAGAAATAAATGACACTTCCAGAGAGGAATAACATCTTATTGTTATTTGTTGTATAGTATCACTGTGATCAGCTACATGAATGAAGGGACATAAAAGCTGAATGGGCAAAAAAGAAGCCTTTCTCTTAAACAAAGACATACAGCTTTATTCCTCCTTCTCAATCTAACTTGCCAGGAACAGGTTCCATAATGGGACACTATTATCATCACTTTAATCTTGTTTAAATTCAAAATTCTTCCTGCAAGCCTCAAGGCCTAGAGCAAAGACCTTCAGTAAGTTATCTTAAGAAAGCAGATTGCTTGTGAATCACTTCTTATAGTCTATAAAATCCTTTGTAATTTACAGAACAGCTGTCCATAATAAAACATCAGAAAAGCTCTGCTTTGAGCCCTTAGACTGAAATAAACACAATGTAGAAATACACAATTATGTGGAACACATTTAGAAATGTGCAGGTGCCAGACAGAAGCTTTTCACCTCTTTACTGCTAAAAAATCTTAATGTAACAGGTTAGAACAGGATGCTGGATTAAATAATAGCCAATAAACATATACGGAGGAGCATCAAAATGTTCAAAGATCATTCACTGGGGATTCTAGAAAAAAAACCACAACGTGACCTCTAATGAATTTGAGAGGCTGAAAGTGTTTCTAAGTGCTGGTTCTGTTAAATCTTTGAGCTTCAGATTTTTAAGTTGCTCTTCTTTTTGCTGTTCTTATAAATGAGTCCCAGGATGTTTTCAAGGTTAAGAGAGGAGTTGCTGTAACATTTCGACCTAATAGGTGTTCACTTAGCATATGTTGGCCATGAAGAGGACAAATGGAGCCTTTTCATCCCATGGCTGTTTAGAAAAATAGCATTCATGATACTGATCCCTCGTAAATGTCTTCATAACTTAAAGATATGCTTCTTCGAAATGAAATTTCCTATAAAGTCAGGTGCCAGTTAAAACAATATTGATGCTTGTTTCTGTACCACCTTTGTTCCTTGAAGACCTCAAACTCACTTTGGCGTCATAGACCCATCCATAATTTACTGACAGAGTCTAGGACATGGTAGGATGGGAAATAAAATAATGGACCTGAAGACAGGCTTTTTTAAAGAGCTCTTACCTCCACTGGGAGCGAAGTTGCTTCTTTTTATGCTCTTTCTGGGATTCTCCAGAATGAACTTCTGTTTTGAGTAATTTTCCTAGGTTCTCTAAGGAAACCAGATCAAATTTATTGTGGAGACTTTTTTTTAAGGTCCTTTATATAAAACACAGGTTAACTTCAACCATGTGGTCTTGCTTCTGTCTCATCAGATGAGACTGATGAGAGAAGATGGTTATGTCGTTATATAAGGACCTTGTGTTATATATTAACGGAGAGATGTAGGTTTGTTTCTTCTGCCCAATGTTAATAAATAGATGAGACAGGTGGATTTTTAGGGATCTCTTAGTTTGCTCAGCACATATTGCAAGATTCTTGCAATGAACAGGCATAGCTTTCTGGAGGGTAGGAGGTGTGTGTGCTTAACTAGTTGAAAAAATATGTTGAATCCTGTTGCAGAACTACAGCAACACTTTCACTGGAAAAGCAATAGGAAGATCTATTGAGGACAGATTTTAAACCAGATTTTACATGCTTTCTGTTCAAGACCTAGTAGCACTGTTACACAAATGGTGGCACCGAGAGTGCATTTGTGCTCTGACCAGAGGATCTATGGTAACAGGAAAGACCCAATTCAGGAAGTTAATGTAGAAAGATTTTCATTCTAGGTTTCAAAAAAAGAGGAAGAAAAGCTTGGCACTTCATATATACCTTCTCCCTTCGACCTCTTCCACATCCCAAGGCTCTGGTATACATCCCATGTCAGTGAGCAGGGTGAGTGTAGGAGGAAGGAATGTCACAAGCCACAGGAGTTAAGATTGCAAAAAAAAAAAAAAAGATGTGAAGAGAAATCTGAAGTTAAGATGTAAAAAAAAAGGAAATGTGAACAAAAGAGTCAGTGCAACAAACATCCCATGTGCTTAGGCTTAGCCAACTAAATACCTTCAGTAATTCTTTCAACTGCTTTCCCCTTCTGTTAGTATTTCTCATTATTTTCCCAGTACCATCCAAACTCATGTCTTTCACCTTTGTAGTAATCATAGCTTGAGCTGTTATTTCCTTAAAAGAGTGATAAATTATTTAGAATAGGAGAAGGGAAGTAATGGGGAAAAAAGAATGGGTGCTGAGGGGAAAAAATAAGAGTTTGGGGAAGGATGTATAGAGTCTGACCAGAGCTACAGACACATTTTGTGTCCTCATGTGTGACAGGATATCCCTAAAATGGTTCTGCCAGGAAAGATTAAGTCATGCTTGGGAAGAGGGGCTCAACGGTGGGTTTAGTTATTGAATAACTGCAGCAACTCTCCTTGGCTTTCTGGATTTTTTTAGCTATTTATTCTTGATAAACACAGGCAGAAAGTTAAAAATTATATAGCTTCCAGTCATGGTCAGTGCCCTGTACTGATAAAGGGATTCAGGACTGTCGGTTTGGGGTTTTAAGGGTTTCATTACTGTTTTCTATAAAGCATCGTGATGGCTGATTTTTTTTTTCTTCCTAAACTGGGCAGATTTCAGTGAATGCCACCCCTGTGCCCGTTCTCCACTATTTTCCTGACAGTGAGCTGATGCTGGGTCATGGTTGCAGTTCTCCCTGTGGCATGCAAGAGGTAGTGCTAAGCAGTTACTGTTTGTGGATTGGTAATATTCACAGTAGCTTGTTTTCATTTCTTCAAAATCAAGCAATTAGTTTGTCCGTCTGACATTTTTCTGACTTTCAAATTAGATGCTTCAGACATGCACCTCCTTTTTGAATTCTTAGCAGCTCTAGCAGTTTTTTGGCTGAATTTGCCAAAAGCTCCACTTACTAAATAACATTGGTGGCAAAAGGTAGCAAAAGCTTTAGTGTTGATGCCCTCATAGCAGAGAGTCTTCAAGGGGGAATACAGCTTGACCTCTTCTGTGCTGACCAATGTCTGCACAATTTAAAGTTGGCCAGGGCCTAATGAGTATGTGGCATGCTGGAGCAACACAAGCTGGAGAACCTCAGATGGCCTCAAAAGGCCATCCATAAACACCCATGTGTGTCTGGAGATGGTCAAGGTGAAGGTGATGAATGATGAGAACAATAGCTCTCTCCCACACCATCCCAGCTGCAATGTTGTGCGACACAGGAGACAGCAAAGCGCGCTGGGGTGTGATTTACTCTCCCCTGGCCCAGCAAGGGCTGACAGTGTCAAGGTACCATATATTTATTGCTCCCACTCACCCTAAAACTCTGCAGTTTTGACTGTTAGTTTGTCTTTATTCGATGAAAAGTCCGCAACCTTCCTCCCTTATCAGGCTCTGAAACATCTGTTTCAGTTTATTAGCTAATTTCCTACAAAATTGGGAGGCTTTAGTCTACTGAAAATGAAGTTTCTGCTATCAACAGCTGCCAGTGGAGTGTGCTTTTGTGGAGCATCTCGTGCCTTTGCACAGAACTTGCTCAGCTTTTTAATTAAACCTCTCTGGTCCAGAGAGCACGCTGAAGGTGTGAAGCAGGAGCAGAGCTCATGTCAAAGGTGTCTCTTACATTTATTTCCTATCCAAATTCTGACTTTCCTGTTGCAAGTCTGGTGAAATTTTATTTTCCTTCTCTTGTTAGCTTCTGCCACCAACTCAACCTTCCTTCTTCTTAACAACCTCATTTTTCAAAGCCACTGCTCAGTCGAGGCAGAGGCTTGCTAATAGGGTTGTTCCTGTAGTTGATCCACTAGCTGTGGAGGAACTACCTTCTTGGGGTGGTTTTTAGTCAGTCTTGCTGGGCTTGGTGATAGACCACTAGGAAAATACAAAGCTACCGTGCTGCCCAGGGAGTAAGCTGAAAGTATCAGCTCTGACAGAAAGTGTCTGCCTGGTATTTCTGTTTATATATATTTCACCGTGGTAAAGTGTCCTCCAACTCAGCAGCTTGAGGAGCATAGCATTAAATTTCACTGTTGCTGTTATTTTGAAATTTATCAACTCCTGTGTTGATGCATCCTAAAGTGACAGGTTTAAAATACAGCATTGTTCTCTTGTCCTCCTTTCCCAGATGCAAAATATCACTCTCTTTTTGAACTCCAGCAAGTGCATGTACAAAGTAAAATACCGAGCTCTCCTCACCCTCCCATCTGCAGATTGCTCTCCATATGTTACACTTTAAGATGTAATTTAATAACTAAAGGGAATTAATACATTAAAAAAATTAGGCATGAATTTTTAGTGCTGGTACAAGGTGCCAGATGGAAAGGCAGTGGAGAGGGAAGACCTTTCTTTGTCACCAGAGGCCCTAAAACCAATGTAGCAACACCACAAAGCCCCTCACATTGCCTGTTAATGTGCTTTCATCTCCCTCCTTAACCCATCACTGAGCTTTTTTTCCTTGGGATTTCCTCCAGACCCAGGCTTGACTGAATTTTTTTTGGCTCTTCAGCTGTCTGTCTGTCCATCACCCTGCCCCAAGCAAGGGGAAATCAGTTTGTCACTGGGAGGAGAGGAAAGCAGTGCATTTGGGTTGGATGGGGAAGCATCTGCTACTCTTGGGGTGGGAGGTGGTTTGTGCACTTGCTGGGAAGAACAAAGGCAGAAGCTGGCAATTACCGAAGCCCTTCTTGGGTGGCTGGTGCTTTCTGCAAGGATACAAAGGCAGCTGCAGATTAACAGAACTAGCACTTTAAGCACATCTAGTCTGCATTGGTACAGTCTGTGGTTTGCTGAGATTGCCAGAGTATTATGTGGCAGAAGTCTGTTTGAAACCTGGATTTATGTAACTAATCCACTAAAATACTATAATGAAGAGTGCATTGAGCTTTTAATCAAGAAGTGGTCTTTATAGCTATAAAATCATTGCACAATAGTATTATGTAACACGATTGTACATTTTTTTAAAAAAACCCAATGGTTCAGTACTGATGGCTTTTGCTCTCTGATTTTCTTCTTCCTAAATCTCTTATTCGCCAGGTTGGTTGTTTCTCGGAGCATGCTTTTAGGTAGCATCATGGGTAAGGCTTGCCATGTTTATATAAAAACAGGTTGCCAGCATTATGCAGTCTTCATTGAAAAGGATCTGCGTTTCTTTACTGAATATTGAATATTGGCACTGTTTTTGTGACCGTGGTAAAGTGAAGCAGGACTCTCCTGAGTTTCGTTCAGCTGTTGATCTTCCTTGTAACAGTCAGATTTCCTGTATTTTTGATAGAAGCCAACCATTGATCATAGAAAGCCTGAAGTTTTAGAAGAGATTTTGCTAGTCCAGTTGTTAAAATAATAAAACCACAAATGAACAAAATACAATAGATAAAAATGTGGTTTGAGAGCAAGCTAGTAAAGCGAACCCCCTTTATCCCCCCAGTGCCGCTGCAGCTCATTCTGAGTCACAGAGCACTGCCAGCCAGAAGCTGTGACTGCAAGCATATATGCTTCATGCATAGGGTAAGGGTTGGAGCTGGGTCAGCTATAGATGAAGCCCTTATGTCAGTGGCACACCCCAGGTTATTATTTTTTAATCTTTTTTGATGGAGCTTTTTACACCTACATGACACGGTGAGAATTTCTGTAGCTTTCTTACCAAGCTGAGCAAAGGCAGCTGTGCGAAAAGAGGCAGAACAAAGGTGTGCAATCGGGGAGCGATTTTTTTCTATTTTAATTTAATACTTGTTGTGGTTTACAGGAATCAAAATTCAAGTTGGTAACAAAGAGCTTATAGGCAGCATTTTATGTAAGCATATGAACAACAGAAATGGTTACTGGAGTAATTATAAATAGATGTGATAAAAATAACTGTGTAGATAATAAATTCTCACATTTTTTAATGTCTAAGAAGATATAGCTTTTTTATTAAGGATGATAAATACATGATCAGTTAATGCCTGATGGTGGCTACCAAGTGACAGTATTCTTGCTGTGGTGCTCAACACCTGCCTTGGGTGGCCACAGAAAAATGTCACACTTTGTCAGGGAGCATGTAGAGACATGTCAGCTTGAGGTAGTTATCCTAAATTAAAAAAAAAAATGAAGTAAATTTTCTGGTGGCTAATGAGTTTGCTTGGTGAGGCTGTCTGCTGCCCTCAGTAGGAGGCCTATTTGGCCAAATATACTTCTGAAACTCCTGATTCAAAATGATTTACCTGGGGTTATGACCTATGTCCTGGCCATGCAGGCAGGTGTAGTTCCTGGAGCCTGCCTGGTCTCTGGGAGCCTGGCTGTGATGTGTGCAGCCCTCACTTCCACCATGGTTTCTGCCAGCTTGGAAAGTGGGGCAGCTTCCTTAAGCTAGAAAAAATTGCCTGTTGGCTCCAAGGGTGCCTTGTGTGCACCTCTGAATGCTGGCCAGGACTACAGCTAGCCACTGCTAGTCTTGTGCCCCCTGTATTGCTCCTAGGCACGGGGTCCATAGTCTGCATATATTTTTGACCAGTCTGTGACCAGCTTTGGCTGCTGCCTGTGATAAGTACATTTAGCAAGTGAAAAGTGCCCATTTTCTAAAGTCATAGTGTGGCACCCACACCGCTTATCTCAAAAGGAAACACCAGGCAAAGTAGGTGGGGGGTTAAATTAAGTTGCTTTTTATTGCCTTATTGCCAGAGTACCTGCAGCCCAGCTTTGATGCCGCGCTATGTTTCAGAGCAGTTCTTTCACGTGCACTACGCTCAGTGTTTATCTCCCATTATCATACCCTACTGACAAGACATTGAATAGAAATTGTGGCAAAGACGTGACAGGCGATTCGAGGACGCCCTTAGTAAGTTAATCAGCTTTTGATACTTTCAAACTCCCTGTACTAGAGGCTGGCAGACTGATGGCACGCCGCCGCCGCCGCCGCAGTAAATTGTTTCTCCTTCGTGGGAAGTGTGCAGCAGCACCGTAATTTGGACGACGGAGCGTTTGACAGCTAACCCGTCACGCGCAGTGCACCCCGGGGGAGCTGCTCACCCTCCGTTTTGCATGCAGCCAAGCGCTGATGAAATAGGGGCTAAATAGGAGAATCATTTTCCAATCAAGCAGCAGCGTGACTATTTATCCCATTGCCGAAAGGGTCTCTGTCAAACCCCACTGCCCGGAGGACTTTCTCTTGGCGTGTTTATTCAACTAAGCCCTGTGCTTGGCTGGTTATTCTTTATGCATCAGGTGTTGTAGGCTTTTGCTTTTTCTTTTTAAAAAAAAAAAAAGAAATTGGCTGAGGAGATAAGGAAAATGGTGAAAGTCTTTGCTGATGTATGGTCTCATCACATTCATTAATGCAAGGTGGCAGGATGACAGATACTGGGAAAACTGTGCAGGGTCTGTGCAGCCATGCAAAGGGAATCTTGCCAATATTTAATAAAAGAAAGAGTGATGAGACAAAGAATGTATGTACAATGGCTGACGTGGTTAATCGGTGCTTGGCTTGTCCAGATGTTGAAGTATTCGAGTAGCTTAAAGAGTGACCTGTAAGCAGAGTAAACAGTGTTATGTGTGTGCTGTTGAGGTATTAATTTGAACTTCCCAAGGGATTTAAAATCCAAAGTAGAACTATGATTTTACAAGTGATGGAGATTTGGATTATCCAGGTCTTAATATAGCTATTTCTTTTTCATAGAGCACGTGATCTGTACTCTGTGCAGAAGCACTTACATTCTAAAACTACTGGGAAAATCCTGTGAGAAAAGATGAACTCAAACAGTATTATTAGGAAGCGGGGAGAGTAAAGGAAATGCAGTTTCTATACAATAAAATTCCCCTGAATTATTTTACATGTCTTTGCATCAATTGCACAGCCTTTCCCTGTACCTTAAGTTTAGTAATTTATTACTCTACCACTGCAATACTGTGGGTTTTAACTGTTGGGTTTTTAAAGTATTTCTTTGAAAATAAAGTTAATATATAGTTTGAAAAGTGATAGTTTAGGACCTTATGATGGTCAAAGATCAATTAATCTTCCCCCAGTGTTCATCCACAACTGTCTGCAGACATATGCAATTTTCTTTAAGTCCAAAAGTTCTGCATGCAGCTACTTGCTTTCTTATATAATTTTGTATTTTCTTCACCAAGCAAAAATATTTTGGATTAATTGTGTTAAAAAAAAATTGCAGTCATAGAAATTCAGTTTATTTCTTCTGAATGTGATAGGTCTGTTTTAGATTTATACCTAGGCAAATCGAAAGCAGAATTCAGCTCATTATGTCTGTACATATGCACATATTTCATTATGAAGCTATTTATTAGTAACATTTCTGAGACAACGAGCTCAGATGTCCTGGTAACTCAGATATGCTGATCCAGTAACCTTTGGGAATACTCTACCTCCTTTGGTCACCGGGCTTTTCTCCTGAGTATTGTCTTCTTATGCTTTAATACAGCTCTTGCTCAGTTGTGTCACTTTGGCATCACTGAAGCCAGTGCTGTAACCTTTAGGAAGATGGCCAGGGTCTAGTATGCAAAGTGGTTTTACTTCAGTTCTTAACCCAGAAGTGGGTCATTGTCCATGTGCAGAATCAGAATCAGACTTAATATTTTGTCTTAATTTTTGCCCATTGCGAATTGATTGTATATATCAGTGTATCAGAAGATCAGTAAAATCTATGAGAGGTCTTTCCAAGTAAAGTTTGGAAATCTATGTCATTTTCATGGAATTACTTCTTGAATTATTTCTTGAATCAACTGGTGCATCTCAGAGATTGAATACTGCAGCATAGAATCATAGAGTCTTAGAGGTTGGAAAAGACTTCCAAGATCATCAAGTCCAACTGTCTGTCCAATACCATCACATCAACTAAACCATGTCCTGGAGTGCCATATCTACATGTTTTTTGAACACCTTCAGGGATGGTGACTCCACCACCTCTGTGGGCAGCCTATTCCAATTCCTGACTGAGGCATCATGATGTTTGGTCCAGTATTACCCAGAACTCAAGTTTTACTATAAAAATTGTAGGTTAGTGAAGAATCTATATGATCACATCACATGCAGTAGTGTATGTCCATCAAATCTCATGGGACTTTGTAAGATCCCTGAGTCTGGTGCTGAAAATTTCAGTTTAAAGTATGTAGACACACTGGAAATAAACCTTCCTTCTGAAGTTAGGTTGAAAAATGTAAATTCTGAAACCTGTCCTACTTCCTGTCTTCCCCCACAGTCCCTAAAATATGCCTATATGTTAACACATGCACCTGCCTCCTTTGCAGACATAACCTATTTTTTAAGTTATATAAAGTCTATGTTTCACTAGGTTTGGTCCTTCAAGCAAGACCTAGAAATTGTATTTGGGTTATGCTACAGATCCAAGACCACAAATCAGATGTGGGCTCTAATGGGCTAAATAAACTCTTAACTTTGCCTAACCCAGTGCTGGGGAAAGAACCAAATACAAGGTGCCAGGGAGAATTCTCTTCTGATAACACACTTACCCATGGAATGATGCTATGAGTAATGATAGGCTACCTTATTGCACATAACTCCTTTTAGAATGAAAAAAAAAGAGAAAAAAAAAGGAGTTGGCCAACTGCATCAAAATACCTACTTGGACACCTTTCTAGTACAAAGAAAGCACAGCAGTTCCAACAGTTTGGACCATCAGTTCCAAATGGATGTGGTGGCAGTTAAGTCTTGCTGCCTTTGACTTGGCAGCTCAAATAAATCAGGACTTGTTTAAATTAGAGTCAGCTGACAGACACCTTGGGAGGGTTTCAGAATGAGATCCAAATTTGCAACTATAAATCTTTAGGAAGGAGTCTTCCCTGTTTTACTCCCTCAACATCATTGCCTATAGCAATTTTCTTGCTTATGCTGAAGAAGCATATGATAAAGACCTGAAAGAAGAAAGATAAATAGGAATGATGTAATGCTGTCCAGTTCCCTTTTTCTGTCTTTACCACTCTCACTCAAGGGCTGTTGAAGACTTCTTCTTTGGGGTTAGGTAAGAAGGGATAAAAGGAGTTACAGTATCTCTTGAGCTGCCTTGTGGCTTCATTTCCACATCATTTAAGAAACTAGATGGTGGTTTCCATAGAAGCCCAGAATCTGAGGGATATAAACTTATTGTTTTAAAACTAATGGTGCACTGTTGACTCACAGGATTGTTTAAGCTGGGAACATAGCAAGACTGTCTTGAGATGCACAACACAAATCTCTTGTTTTGTACAAAACAATATGGTGATTTTAAAATGTAAAGCTATATGGGGATTTTAAAAAACAGTCAATCAAAACACTTGGTTTTTGGCAACAGGGATTCACACAGGTTCTTTAGCAACCTCTAAATGAAATGCCAAATACCAACATCGGGAAGGGTCTGCACGTGCTTCTAGAAGCATTTATATTTTCCAGACAAAGTGACACTTTGGAAGAGGGTAGGGTGTCTTTTTAGAAACATGGAAAGGTTTATCTATACCATGGCTGCATGCTATTTCTGGTATGTCATAACCTTATCTTCTTAGCAGATTTTCCAATTGTGCACAGTGTGCATCTGTGACTGAGACAAAATCAATGCTTATAGATTTAGCTGTGTAATCCTATCGCTTGTTCTCCTAGATATGATTTGAAATGTAAAGTTCGTTAATGTTTAAATGAACTCAAAGGCCTAGAGTCTCCAGAGGAGTTTTCAGTTTCTTAGAGAGCAATCCATTTCTTACCTCTTCCCCCCAGGCCCCGCCAACTTGTCACTGTCTGTCTTTGAGTCTCCTTAGTCATTTAAGACTCTGGAACACTCAATCATGCCCAAAGTATATATTGAAAGAAAAAAGCAAGAGCATTGCTAATCATGCTACCAATAGTTTCTTAAGCATGTGAAACGCTTGTACTCCCCTGTATGAATCAGAGTTAGGAAAAGTGAAGCAGAAAGTGAGTAATTGGCTTTTACAGCTTTTGTCATAAAATTCTGTTCCAACAGCTACTCTTACCTCTTTCAGAAAACACTATGTACTTTTCATTACTCTATCTTCACATTACTCTATCTTCCCTGTTACAGCAATAAATATTTAAAGGAACTTGGGGGTGGGGAGGTTTATTTTATTTTTCTTGTTCGCAGTTTTACCAGAGTATATATACCAATGCCAGGCAAAAAGAGATTGTTTGGGGGTACTTTGAGGCAAAAACTCCTCTGTGAATTTCTAGAAGAGGGAGAGAAAATAATTTGGGGACTGAATTTTGCTAATCCTGAATTTATAACCATCTGTTACTTACATGGATTGCAGTGGTAAGGAGCCAGCCTTGTTCACCTAAGTAAAAATGTGGACTATTTGGGAGGACATAGTTAGGTATTTTAAAAGTTCACCTGACATGAGTGCTTGGATGCTGAGAGCAGTGATTAATTACTTTCTGTCTCTCAGATACCAACCTGAGACAAAATGCTGTTTCATTTTGCTGATGTTCTGCACTTGAATGGATTAAACTGCTCGATGGGGCCCTAATTTCTAATGTTTTCTCTGCATATTCAGTGTCTTCCTACACTTTGACTTATGCTTGCCTCCAGGCTGAGCATTATTTTTGAATGGGAGCTGCTCTGAAGTTTGGAAATGGGGTTCACATAGCAGATCTGTGTTTGCTACTGTCGGCATAGACTGTCAAGTGAAACTGCTTCAAACACATCAAGCTCAGCCTAGGGTTCATGTTCTTCATGTTTATGGCCTTTGGTGGCTCTGGGGAAGGTTTGACTCTGGATTGAGTTTGTTCCCATACAAGTTCTCCTTCCCTTGTTTCCCACCAAGTGAAACTTCCCCTGCGGGGGCATCTCTGGAAGTGCTTGGGCATGTTGAGAGGTTCACCTGTGTGTATCCCCCCAGTCAGGGGACAAGCAGTTACACAGGTGAAAATTTCTTTCAGGTTTCTTTAGCTCAAATCCTCAAACAAACCAGCAATTAATCTTTTTTTTTAAACCATGGTCGTGATTCATTTCCTGTAACACCTAGGAAGTGAGTCCTTGAAAGTGTGTTTGTACGTGTGTGTGCACTCGCAGGGGAAACAGTCAAATCATGGTTATCCCACAAGCTTCAGTATAAGTAGGGCCTTTCAAGGACTCCTCAGACCAGATGCAAGGAAGAATCAGAGAGAGGGTTTTAAAATGTCATTGTAGGTTGGGAATTTGGAGGATTTTGGAGTCAAATAGTGAGATTCAATGTGTTTTGTCCTGACCAAATGAACCATTCTTTGTGATGACAGAAAGCAGTGCAGAGTGCTTAACCTTTGTTTTAACTTACACTGTCAGTGTGCTGGTAATAAGGACAGAGAAGGATTTGGGGGAAGTTGCAGATGGGGAAATTCAGGAATGTAGGTGTTACTCTTGCTTGGGACATGCCAAGTGGCATTTAGGGACAAAGTGCAGGGAGCTGAACAGCATTAATGGAAAACAGGGGCTATTGGGTTGCCTGAAGGACTTTAAATTGGACTAGAGGCTCTGTCAGAAATCAGGTATCTGCATGCAGTGCTGTTTGTGCCTGTGAAAATAATCTGTGTTAATAATTGATTGTTCAATTAGTAAAGCAAATGTTACAAAGTTAGACAGCTTTGTGTGCCGGTGATGACAGGAATATATTTGGCTACAGCCTATTATCAGTCTAAGGCGGAGAAACACTATTCCAAGAAAATCCAGCTTGTTATTCCTCTTGCTTACCCTTTTCTTCCTCCGCCACTTAAAATGGCCTAATACAGGCAGACAGTAAGTACATGCAGTGAATAACATTAGATGAAGATGTAGCTATGCTTATTGTATCCCTGGAAAGAACGCGAGACAGCATAAAAGGCCCCAGAGCTGTCTAGGCAGGGAGAGATCAGAGCTCCAACTTCTTCTGCAGATTTTGAGAAGGAAAAGCAAGCTGGCAGGAATTCTTGCAGAGGGGCACAGAAACAACATCTGCTGTTTTATCTTGCTTGCCCTTGTAATGTTGTTATGTCCAGAGTGACGGTGTGCTATGCAGGGGAATGTGGAAACTCTGGTGTAAGCAAATGTAACTTTTTGACAAGCCCTGGAAGCGGGTGAATGCAGGTACAGATTACTCCCGTCACAGCATGAGGCTTTTTTAAAAAGACGTTTGAAAAAGTTCAAATAAATCCTTTTCTTGGTGGCTTATCTTAGAGAACAGTGCATGCAGAGTACACTGGACAGGCTTTCTAAATCTGCTGCCAGGAGTTTGCAAATCCCTTATCAGAAGTTACGCAAGAGCTGGGCCTCTGCTAGTTACTCTATTCAAAGTTTGTGTACAAGTAACACACCAGTAATCATTCTGCTGATTACAACTAGCAATACATGGAGTAGCTTTCCTAGAGGCTTCTCAAAGAAACATGTGACCATTAATTAACTAATCCTCCCTGCTGGCTGGCCAGGACAGTCTGGTGGATGTAAAAATGTATTATGACCATTTTTCAAGGGAAGGTTGCAAGCAAAAGGAGGCAGTTTGATAAATGGGTGGAACCAACTTAATAAATGTCTGTGGCCTATATTTGTGTCTCTACTTTGGGAAAGCATGATCTGGTCCTGCAGCCCCACTAGCTCGGTCAGCACTTTTCAGGCTGCTGCCTGGCCCTTTGGGAATTCGAACTTCACATATTTTTGTGCCTTCTAGTTTCAGGAAAGCAATTATTTAGTTACTCTGCCTACTGCTTATTCCCTCAGTGCTTATGCTATGGGGAGGTGCCGGCACACACACCTGGGGAAGCACACCTACACCAGCAACGGCCAGTGGGAGAAGTGTGTTGACACAGAGGGCTGCAGTTGGTGATGTTTTGGGCTAGGTCCAGTGGGCGTTTTGACATCAGGAGGGAGGAGGCAGAATTAAGTGCATTTATGTAATGAGTGTTGGGAAGAAAGATGTGATTAATAAAGATCATTATAAAGCTGAATGGGTACAGAGTTCACTAAAGCTCATTTTAATAATCCCAGAAGGCTTTGGGTATTTAAATAATGGCACTGACAAGAAGAGTCAAAAAATAATGATAAAGTAGCAAAAGGCAGTGGTTTGTTTTATTGTAAGAGGTGTTGTACTTAAGCCTTCAAAGATCTCGTGCTGAAAGAAATGGCATGGCAGTTTGGAAGGAAGCAGAGGCAGCCATCAGAAGCTGTTTTGCACTGCTTTTCTCCATCTTCCTTTGTGTTTTTCTAGACCCTATACTTGCCAGTGTAGGAAGATTTAATAGGTGTTTGTACAGCATGTTTGGGCTTGGTTCTAATTGTAGTATTTGAACATTACCAGAACAGAACTAATAAACAATAATTATATCAATAATAGTGCCACACAGACACATGTATAAAAGTTTGGAATGCTGAAATAAATCTCAATGAGATTAATTTGTGGGTAAGGTATATAATCAGGCTTATAGTAAATTGCAATGGTTTTCTGATATGTGCCTCTGCTGATCACATAAAAATCCCTGTCACTAGTCCAGAATATAAAGTAGCTTTGCTGTACACATTTTTCTATACATACTCTTACATCGATGCAGGATTGAAAGCAAACTGTTTTGTGTTAAAGGTTGCCATAACTTTGACAAAGCAATTTCACAATTCCAAATGAATTAATAAAAACCAGTGGTAACTATTTGCAATTCTTTGCATGTTTTGCAATATTAGAAGTTTTAAGGGGATGGTAGTAGGTGGAGACAGACTGCAAGGAAGTTTCTCAAAGGTGTGATAAATTTTTGTATGCCTCTCAGATTTTATGCAGTGCCTTCCTACTCCATGCATAGTGTTCTTCTACTGCTTACGACTTAGACATTTGTCTAAAAGAGGAATAAATTAGCTGAGAAGAGCAGCTGATGGCAGTGGATCAGCACCTTGGAGTGAGTGTTCATGGTGTCTCACCCTTATCTTCAAAGAGATAGATAAGTGAGGAGAAAGCAGGTAAACAGTCAATGTTATGACAAACTTGAGAAAAGGTTCTGAAAGTTATATTTGGGTTCAGTTATAAGGGGTTAGCAAACGTCATGTGCCACTGGCATTTATTACTGAATTTAATGTGTCCTTCAGCTCAGCTTGAAGGGACTTTGCAGAGCTGCAGATTGTTGATGGCAGGTGTGCAAACGAATCTGGTGGGGTTTATGGCAGCGTTGCTAGGTCCTGACTATCTCAAGTACTACTTCACACCATCCAAAACGGAGTCTGAACTGCCACATAGAGTCCATAGCTGTCGCTTCCCATCAGTGCTTTTCAGGGAAGAACTGCAGTTGGAGCGGTCTCCCAGCCAGCAGCACAGGTTGTCCCTCTATACAGGGCCTGAGCAGGGCTTTTCCTTACATGGGCTGCACAAGCAGGACAATATCATGTGCGAAGAGAGATCCGTATGGATTCAATCACTCTGACAAAATTGTTCTTCATTGACGAGGCGTTTTCGCCTGACACAAAAGACTGGATCAGTCAACATCCAACACAACTTCCAAAATTTTTAGGGCACACTGAATCTCTGTGCTTTGGTGGTTTCCTAGCTGATTGCTACAAAGTGGCAAATGCGAATACAACTAAGTTGTTACACTACTCTTTGTTCGTGAGCATGTAAAATATGTGTTGAAAAAAGCTATTATTAAAGAAAAATTAAAACAGGAAGGCTGTGGTAATCTTGTGCTGTGTTAGAGGAGTGCATTGGAAATCACTGCTTTGCTGGATCCAAATTCTGCCTCTTAAATTTAGGCATAGCATATCTCCTCCCCCGTAAGTCTATGGTGCTAGCATAGATGTTCTATTGTTTAGCTTAATTTAGGCCTTGAAAACATGGAAGCCAAGCACTTAAAAAGCAGCTGTTCATCTGAATGTATTAAGCAATTTACTTTAGGTAATGTAGCCTATAAAATTTTAATTTTGGATTAAATAAACCATATCCTTCAGCACAACTCTCCTACCTTGATGTTCAGAGAATGAAATATGGGCACATTTAGTGAATTTCTTCTCCAGGATGCTCCAGTGGATAAGGGTCAATAGTTTCCTAATCAAAGCAGTCAATAGCAATTTCTCTTAGTAAGCACAAAGAAATTAGCATTAAACAACAGGCATCAGTAGCAAAAGTTTTATATGTTGTGTGTTTGGACTGCAACGGGCTTTAGGAAGGAACTGTAGCAGCTAGTATGCTAGTACTCAATAGATAGGAAGTAGCTTAATTATATATCCCTGTTGACAGGAGATGCATCATCCAGCAAAGTGTCTAAACAAGTTGGCAACAAATGTACAAATATTTGTGCCTGTGTGTTCAAAGGTAGGCATGTTTTCTGCGGTGTTTATGTTATGCATTTTATGTCTTAAGAAGTGAAACTAAGCAGATGTTTTGCTGCAGTTGAAAAGCTTAAATGATTTCTTGTCACAGTCTCTCCATGAATACCGTTCTCACCCTAGGAAACAGGTCCTTTCTTGCCTTGCTGTGGCAATATTACATGTGTTTTAGGTGCACTTCTCCAGGGTCAAGACCTTCAGCTGGTATTGAGGAGTTTTGCTTTCTGGATGCTGATTGAAATGTCACTTGGAACTGGTGGAGATGTGGCCCTTCTTACCTTAGCCTTGGATTAGCAAGCATTGAAATGGTGTAAACTAAAGCATGAGCTCTGGCTGTTTTCTGATGTGAAATGAGTTCTTTGTTGCAAGTTTCAGATTAAAATCCCACAGATGCCATGGAGAGCCTCTCCATGGACTGGAGTCACTGGGATCTGACCAGGAGTGGGTACAGGCAAGGATGCTGTTATGGTACAAGTAGCAACAGAGGCTATGATGGAAAATAGTCAACTGTGCTGGTTCTGGTCAGGCCAGAGGTAATGGGCTGCTTCCCAAGCAGCCAGCCCAGGTGAGCTGAGTCAGCCCAGGTGAGTTGAGTTCAGCCCAGGTGAGCTGAGTTAGCCAGGGCTGTTTCCGCACCACCTGACATCACTCCCCCATAAAAGGGGCTGGTTGGGGAGGAGTGCTCCTGGGTCCCTTCAGTGCAGTCTGAGTGCAGCCTGGACATTGGATTTGACCTCTTGTTCAGCAGCACTCTGTGTTATCAGGGGGTGTGAGTATAATTTGCCATGCACTGTTACTGTTCCCCTTTCATTGTGCTTTTGGCAGTAAACTGTCCTTATCCCAACTCATGGCGGCTCTGCCTGTTCTCGTCTGGGAGTGAGTGACTGGTGTGTGGTGCTCAGCCACTGGTTGGGGCTGAAGCACCACATCAATTATCTCAAACACATTTTGGTTTTAATTTAAAAATTTTAAGCAAAGTATACCTAGAAGATTTCTAAGGAGAAAAGTGTTGACCTATATCTAGAGCAGTTTCATAAACACATGTAAAAATAACCGGTTTGAAAATTACTGAACACCTCCAGCCTTTGCTTACTCCTGTTCATTCTTCATAGCAAATGAGCTTTTGACATATGACTCAGTCACATGTGGGCTCTAAGATGTAAGAGATGAGAATTCAACAGATTTTGTTAATCTATGAAGGAAATGTTAATAGCATGGTTGTATCTTGTTTGTCATCTGTTTTTAACTCCTTGTTTTTAATGTCCTTCTAAAGCTCCTCTCAATTTTTCAGAGTATAATAGAAGTTTCTCACGGTCGATATCTGAGGTTGTACAATCTATATCATAGTATTGATTTGGGACAGGTGAGGAACTCAGCAATTGGCAGACTGAGGAACAAAGGAGCATTTTTAAGAGATTCAGAGAGGCTGAGTAAATCCAGGAGAGGACAGCAAGCCTTAGAAACAAGTCTCTTGCAAATGTCCAAGGCTGCAGGCTGCGAGGGACTGTGAAGGAAGTGCCTGTTGCTTTTAAAGACTGATTTTACATCTCTTAACATCTTGAGAAAAATCTAACTCTTAGAATAAAAATTAATATAATAAGCAAAAATACTTTTTGAATGGCAGAAGAAAATCAGGTATTTTTATCCAGAGGCGCACAGCAAGCAGTCACTTTTTTATTAGTTTCGAAGACCCATACTTTCATGTACTTGTTTCTTTGATGAGAAAAGTAGCTTAGTGCTTGTATTATATCATATACTTTCAGAGCCACTGTTTGATAGAAAAATTTGAGGCATGGATAGTTTATTGAAGTCTTGATTTTATTCTTGATAGACCACAGTTTTGTCCAGCAAAGGAAATTGTTCTGATAAATTTTTCTTCTGTCTGATTCATTCCACAGTTCCCTTTCCAGAGAGCACAACTTTATTACGTATTCAATCTCACTTCTCTGCTGTTACACAAAGACTATGCCACAGAGATACAAACTGGCTGTCAGAAAAGGCTTTGCTCTTGGTCAGCCATGACTTTATGAATAACCAAGCAGAGAATTACTCATGTGGCTTATCCAGGTGGCATTGTGATAGCTGCCTGGTTCAGGGGCAGCTCAGGTAGAATTGAAATGGTCTCTGGGCTACCCATGCCACAGGTACAGGGTGAAAAATGGTGCTTTGACTTCCAGGCTTTATGCATCCACACAGCCCCTTGCTCATAGTCTTCATTGCAAGTGGTGTCCAGTTGCTGTTTAATCGAGAACAAAGAGAGAAATTAGCATTTATTTTTTCATAACCCAGGCTCTGTCAGCAATACAATTTGTAAGAGCAGTATTCATTATTGTTTAAATGACAGTTTTACTAGAAACCCCAACTGGTTGTGCTAGGTCTGCCTAACATGTTGCACAGGTGAAAGAACTTACTACTGGGAAGAGTAATTGTGTGCCTGACTAAGTGCAGAGCAGTGGTAAATGCTTCCATTTGCAGGCACATTCAGTGTGTTAGCCCAAATCCTTCACTCCCAGATGACTAAAGGACATATTATTCTGACACACAGGAATAGCTCATCAGTTGGTACAAGGCAGTAAGTGACAATAACCAAGAGTTGGGTAAGGGTTCCTGTGACTCTGCACAAAAGCCACATTTCTGAAGGGGGGTTTGATTACATGTAGTTTGAGAACACTAGAGCAAGTTAGTGAACACACTCTATATTTTGGAACAGGACTAGTATTATTTTCCATGGGATAATACTAGTAGGAGGAAAAGCCTTTGTTAAAATGTAACAATGGCACAATAGATGTCTATAATTTGGTTCAAAACACAGTAAAATTATCCCCAATCAAGGGTTATAAATGCAGGATATTTAGACTTCATTTCCTAGATCCTGGCTTGTCAAGGTTGGGAAATGCTCACTATCCAAACAAGCCTAGCTCTCACCACCCCCAGTTAACAACCCTATGATTATGAGTGAAGCATTTAACCTTTCTGGTCCTGGATTAGATCAAGCTGATCTTGAAGGGCAATTCTAGGTTTTTGTGCTCTGTGGCTGTGTGATTATGTTGCATTCCCATGCCTCCAGCCTTCCCTTGGACACCCACATTCCTATGTACACTTACGCTCCCCTTCTCTGCAGTATCCCCTTCTTCTGCCAGGGCCTCCCACCCCACAGCTGTAAATGTGTGCTCTCTTTTTTCAAAACTCCTGTCATCTTCCCTTGGTATCAAGAGACCATTGGTAGAGCTGTGATATGGTGCATGTGTGCACTTTCTCTACATGACTGTTTCTTTCATTATTTTCAAAAAGTGAAGGTGCCTTTTTCAGGAACTAGCTGTAGCCTCAGTTGCCTTGTGAATAATGGGAGATAAATGTACTCAAAATAGCCACCTAATAGTGGGTGAATTCTGACCTTTGTCCCTTTCAGAGCAATGGGAAATTATGACCATTTAGAAAGATATCAATTCTACATTAAATTCTCTATGGTACAATCATGTGCTCGTGCTAGGGAAAAAAAAAATTAAACGTGCCCAAAGTTAAAAAGAATTGCTGGAAAAGCGCTGAAAGGTTTTCCCTCCCTTCCCACATGCCCAGCTTCTGCATGCTATTTCAGTGAGTCCTGACTGTTTCTGGCTGCAGAGCATCTATCCATACCACAGCTTGCACCGTTGGTACAAATACTGTTGATGTTCAGTACTGTGGATTGAGATGGAAGCTAAACATCCAGGGGCCCAGGTGGACTGGCAAACAATGTACTGAAGACAAACCTGTCATTCGTCGCTTTTATTAAACAAGTCATAAAGATTAAAGTGGCTCATGGCCTGCAAATACAATTCAGATCATGAATGTAGACCTGGATTTAACTCAAAGGGAAGCATAATGCATCCATCTTACTCTATAATGAGAAGGAAATGGTCTGAAACCCACAGGCCATGTTTCTTGAAGGGCTCACTATAAAATAAACTCATACATTACTTAGTTTATTTGCATTGTCTCAGAAAGAAATGCTTCCTTGGTCAAAATAGTAAGCTCATTATCAGCAAAAGGTCAAGCATGTTCTTGCTCAAAGCATAAACACTTTGTTGCATCTGTGCTTAAATTCTTTAATTTTGGGAAGGCTATTGTAGACGTGTAGCCATGGTTTTAACTTCAAGGCTAAGCTCACTCTCTTCTGGATGGAACATGAATGCAGTGAAAGGTCATCTTTGTCCCTGCAAGACTTTCAAATATTATGAGTTAAAGTAAGAGAGGAAGGAATAAAGATTACCGCTGCAATCCTACAGACTGAATGGCTTGCCCGTGGTTACTCAAGTTGTCTGTGGCAGAGCTGGGATTGACCTTGTAAGCCTCATGTACACATCTGTCATGTAGCTCAGCTTCCTTCCCCTCAGGACTTTGCCACTGGGATTGTGTTATATTGGGCTGGGCTTGTTTTCTGTGTGAGATGTTAAATCTTTCTTTCCGTGCCTGGCAGGAGCACACTTCATGTTGTCCTCATGTAGGAGAGAGCATGGGGAAAGCCGATAAGGGACGTGCATCAGGCACAAAGTCTCACTTCCACCTGACTGGCACATCCTCACATAGAGAATTGAGATATCATTGCAGCATGGGACACAGCTGTTGGTAGCTGTAATATAGCATGCTTGCAAATTTCCTGGCAAAATTTAGATAGTCAGCACGCAGTATGCTTTTCAGCAATTATAATCAAATGTTCCATAATGATGTATGATTGAAAAATAGTGCTGGCACTCCTGGCCCTGCTTTCACAGGTTCTTCATATTAATGGACAGCTTTGCCAATTTTTCCTCTCTGCTGGGGAGGGCATCGGAATCCATCCAGGCAGCTGGGTTGCATTTAGTTTCACAAACCAGTGTGTACTCAGCTGTCTCTAGAGCAACAGGACCGTACCTTTGCAGGAATATTCCTGAATCATTACAGAAGTCACCAGGTACTGGCTGGGGCTACAATGAGGGTTGCTGAGAGCTTAGCACAAGTCATGGAGGGTGCCTGCTTGTAAGAATATGTGAAATAGCAGCAGCTGCACCTGGTATGTGGTTTGGGGAGCACACGAAGACCGTTCTCCATCTCTCCTGCTTCTGTCAAAATTCTGCAGCATCTCTTCTTAGCACAGCCGCTGGAAAGAAAAATAATAGGCAGCTCGCAGGCTGTGGTGTTGTTATTCGGCTGGTATTGACTGGCAGGACGAGGACATTGCAGAACTGCCTTTCTCTAGCTGTCAGCTGATCAGCTGTGACAGCCCTAATAATGGTGATGTCAGGAGGCAAGTAAAGAGATGCCACAAATGGATTGCACGTGTATAATTGCTTCGAAAACAAATCTGTTAATAAAAGGAGACGAGAAAATTGACAGGAAGAAATGGCTTATTGCATGCTAATTTTCTCTGGCTTTCATATTCTCTTTCTTTTTCTCTTTTTTTCTTTTTAAATTCAATTGGGTCACTCTTTCTGTGGAGAATCGTGGTCAGAAAATTGAATGTGGGGAGGAATTCTATGCAATAAATAATTAAAATTATGTGTTTTTCAAGGATCAAGTTCAGACAGATGGATTTGGCTGAGGTGGTGTTACCTATCTGATGGCTCTTTCAGATTACATTTACCCTATTACAGTCCTTTGAGACGTACAAATCAAAGTCATGTGTACCCTGCTGTGGCTTAATGGTAGAAAAAGTCTGTATACATGTACTGGGATCTAGATATTCATGTAGTTTTATGAACTTTGTTGACAAACATTCCTTTAGTTCAGAGTTATAGTCTGAGTTGTATTATGACTCGCAGAGCACAGGTGGCAACAACCACCTGGAAAGGACCTGCTGGGAAGAGGAGAGGACAGCAGTAAAGTTTGTGTGGTTTATTTCCAGTCTGAGTTTGCTAAAGATGAAAGTTATTATGGTAGAAGTCAAGTGATTCCCAAGAGTTGTGAAGTTAAGTTGTGTTCTTGCTGGCTTTCTAACACTTTTCTGTTGCGTGAATCTTGGCATCTAGCTTGGTCACCGTTTGCAGCCTCAGCAGTGAGGTCAGGAGTTAGATTTCTTCAGAGATGAAGTTTGATCTTTTAAAGTAGTCTAGTAAAGCTAGACAAGCTGCTCTAAAGGAAGAATTGAGCCTAAACTCTCTACACCATGACAAAAATGTCAAATCAAAAGTTACAACCCTTCCCCTAGAAGGGCACACTTGAAGACTGCAGACTAGACCTGAATTTCACAAAAGTGGTTTTGACTCCAGATTGAATCAGTTTCCAGTCTGACAACATGCCAGTACTGTAAACACAAAAGGGGGAAAAAGAGAAAAAAATAATAAAAGTTTGTCTCCAAGATGCATGAAACCACTTCTGATGGGTGTGGACATGTTCGCTGGCAATGGGGCAGGATTATGGTGCACTGGCAGAAACTCCTTGATGTGCTCAGGTTTGGTTGTTGGAGCGGACAGACTAGAATTTCTTCTACTTCTTAATTCATGCTGCAAAACAAATTTTAAAAAAATGTGTTTGGGGAACAGTTACTTTCAGATTTGTAAGGAGATATTAGAAATGGCAAATAAGAGCAGTAATGCAACAAGGGAAAGTGGGACAAATATGAAGAAAGATTTGAACAATATTCTTTGATGTTATTCATTTAACAAAGATAGAGAAGACTCATTTCATAGCTGGCTGCTGCGATCTGTGCTGAGATAGTTTATGACTGTGTCAGTTTTTACACTTTCCCTGAAGTTGTTTGGGGATGTAGCATTTATAGTACATTATTGAAATACAAAGCGTGCTTCGTATTCATGTTTTCCTTAATTAAACTTTCCGCGCCATGGCTTGGGGTTCAGGAGAGCAGTTGCTCTCTCGGTTTCAGCAATGAGGAGCAAGTTGCTCTACATGACAGCATTTCATCTCTATGTGGCTGGGGACAGTAATGCATGAGCAGCAGGTGAAGGCATTAATCTCCTCAGCTACCCAGAAATGAACTGTCATGTACAGCAACTTGTTCTCTGCTGCTACCTAGGCCCCATTCCTTCTGTGTACAAGATTACATCTCCCTCCTTTGCATACATCAAGCATATTCTTGAGGTACTGACATTTTTTCCACCTGGGAGTAGCAGACCCAGGAAGTATGAATCCTGGAGGTGCTGCAGTCCATGGGGCCAGGCAGTAGTGGTGGTTGTAGCAAGCACAGAAGTGGTAGGGGTGCTGCGGGACATCCTTTTTTCCAAGTCTGAAGGTTATAGGATCTGAGGGGTGCTGTGAGGGAAATCCTCAGGATGTGAAAGAAGCAGCTGCCTGAAGGGCAGTGGAAAAACAGGCTGGTAATTTGTTCTCTCTGAAGTGTGTGCAATACATCAGAGTGTGTTCCCCTGGCTTCCGTGCAAAATAGTGTTTTCCCAGCTGAATTCCAAACCCTTTGGGTTGCTGCTCACCTGGCCAGAGCATGGACTGTTCTTCATTGGAGAGAGATAACAAGTCACTTAAAAACCCGCTCTAGCTGTCAGCAGGTAAATTGTGCAGAGCAGCCTAACTTCAGCATAACAACAGAGATTAATGTAACAGTGTTTTTTATTTCTAGGGGGAGGTTTTTTATAGGTTTGGTTTTGGTTTTTTGATTTGGGGTGGGGTGGATGTTTGCCAAATTCACGTTCATTTACAGTGGTGGGAAGTGCTGTGCAGAGTTTTGTGTTAAGGTGACAGTGTGCCACCACACGTTGCCAAAGAGCAGAGGTGAACTGAGGAAAAAAGCAGCTCAGCTTACAGAGGCTTTGTTCATTAACAGGAAGCTCCAGCCCAGACTCCTGAGGTAAAATGCTGACTGTCCTGCTCTTACAATACCTGTTTTCAGCTGTGCTATAATGCGTCTTGGCATCAGTACTGAGTACAGTGGGAATCTAACCAAAATACACCCCCCTCTCTAAGTATTAGCAGCGAGCTTCTGAGGTTCCTTGCATACAATTACTACCCAAATGCACAGCTGCTGTTTTAATTCAGATACTCATTTGCTTGTGTGCTGTGATTTTGCCACTTAGTAAGAAATGTGGCTCAGAGAGTGAAATGGAACCATTGCAAATGGGTTTTTTTTTACACCTTTTTGATGCAAAGACTTCACATTCCATGGCTAATAAGCAATGTTCTATGTTTTCTACCCTTTCTGCCCCAAGCCTTGTACAGTCACAAAGTGCGACCTTCTACCATATATTTCCAGATGTTTGATTTAATGCTACTGTGCTCTGCTGGCTGCAAATAAGAAACCTGCTGAATGAGGGTACCTAACACCAAAATGAACCTGTGCTGCTCAGGCCAATTTTGCCAAGTGAAGAGCAGAAAAAGCTGTTTAAACTTACTGCAGTACTACTTTATACTGTATCCTCTATTTAGACACTAGAATAAAGCAGGATTACCTCTTGCCTTATTTGAATATTAGAATACTATTACTAGTGTGTGGATGGATGGGTGTTGCATGGATGTGAGTAAACTAGACCTGTAGTTAAGTATTCTGAGAGTCACAAAAGTAGATGCAATTGTTTAGATTTGAAAGTTTTGAAACTTTACTGAGTTTTGAAAGAGTTCTGTCCTCTGTCATTCTCTGTCTCCTGTTCTTAGCTATAAAATTTTATCTGTTTTTAACATTATATAAAGAAAAGTCAAGTTTGCTGAACTTGAAGGGGAAAAAAAAGGATAGGAGGAATATGAAATTAAAAAATTAAAAAGAAGTAGGGAGTCTAAATGCAAGAAGGAAAAAGTATAAAAATGAAGAATAAAAGATAGGCTGGAAAACCCAAGAAAAAAAATGAAGAAGGTCAGAGAAGAGAAAAGAGAAAGGCGGGGGTTGAAATACACGTGTTTTATGCTCAAATCAGTCAGATAGCTTAGGTCTGTGTTTCTCTAGTGATGGTGTTTATGATCAGGACTCAAGAGATTCATCTGGGACTGGATATCAGTTTCCTCAGAAAGGCTGGGGATGATGGGGAAGGAGATTACAGCACTGATTCATTGCTCCTCAGCTTGGATCCGACCTGCTGAGGAGTGCTGAATAAATAGATGCAATACAGCAGCAAAAACTTACCCAGCAGAGCCTGCAAATGAATTGCATTTCCATTATTCCTCTGCAGAGCTTCTTTTTCTTTATGTTTTGGATTAATTCATTAACATTGCTGTGCTGTCCTTTTGAGCACATGTCCTTTTTAAAAATATCAAAACTGAAGGAATCCATTTGCTTCTGGAAAGGGCCAAGGCTCTGGCACAGACAGCAGAGGTTCTCATGCGGGGAGCTGAGACTTCAAAGATCTGCAGTTTCAGACTAACTAGATACATGCAAATGTAATTTCGCGGAATAATCTGGGCTGTTACTGAACAATACTGCTTTCTTTAGACCCCAGGGAGTTGATGGCAGGTATAAATGACCATGTGTCCCAGTACTGGCAATGCACGTTTAAAAGTGGGTTTAGTGCTGGCCAAACAGTGTTGTCCTGAGTGCTGTGCAGTGGATTGGCACCTGTGGCATCTTCAGGACAGGCGGAGGTGTCACCCAGCAACCGTTTATTATCCTGCTGCTAGAGGTGGCGAAGGTAGAAGCACTTCAAGCCGGTGGAAACACTTCAAGGCACCTTTTCACTCTGCTTCTTCATGTGTGCTTTTAGCTGCAGAAACTCAGTAGTGTTGTCATCTGACCTGAGTTTCAGTATGTTAGTCCAAACCAATTCACAGCACTGAGGAGAAACAGGTGTAACTTGGCAGTGAGTCTTTTGGTTTTTAGGATCTGAAGCCCCTTTTCCAGTGGCGTTTTCTGTTGGCATATTAAGAGATATCAGTCCCTGTAGGAACCTTACATTAAAAATGGATGTGGCAGACAATGATTTACAGATAAGTTAGAGAAGCAAGTCAGTGTGTGATAGATCCAGAAGTTAAACTTCAGCTGCCAGTCTCTGAACATCAGCACTGTCTGTTTTTCCACAAAGCATCTGTGCTGGATCTGTTGTCAGCACTTGCTGGGGATTTCCCTACTTTTACCAGTCAAAACTGTGATTACTGAGTATTCAGGTTTCCTTTTGTTTTTTCTTCCCTTGTTTTTTCTTCCTGTTAGTGTCCACAGAGTGAACTTGAAAAGATCTGGAGGCAAAGGATAGTGTGGGAGGGAGGGGTGACTGTGGTCTTTGCTAGTACTGGAGTTTTACACGCTGTGATCTGGAAGAAATCTGACAGCATGTGTCAGAGCTTCCCATAGGCACTGCACATTTACTATCTGGTCTCAACAATTTCTGTTTGAACTATCTTGGTGCTCCTGATGGTGGAAAGGTTGACAATCCACCAGCACTTGGGCCAAAGGTTGACAAGAAGTTTGAGAGGTAAAGCAAAGGCAGGAGGCTGCTGTCTCAGAGTGCTCTTTCAATTTTAAGATTTATTTTTTTAATTGCTAGAGAGTTTGAAAATAAGAAATCAGCAAGACTTAGGAAATAAGTGTGAATGAAATTAGTCTCTGCAGGGGGAAATATCCAATCTGTAACTGAATATTTCAGACCTTTCATGGTCTCCAGAAATAGCTGTGTGGATGCAGACTGTTTCTGTAATTATATGAGAGGGCCTGGACTGCAGTTTCCCTCTGCGGGCTCTGGGATCCATCCACCGTGGTTTCCAGCTTTAGAAAACAATTGGATGGGTGTTAATGTCAATGAACTAGCTGTGTTTTCCTTCCGTCGTCCTTCATTTGCTGAATCTATGGATGCTGGGGGTAGAGTGGCAAGAGAGATTGTGCAACCTCTGTAAATAAATGTGTGCTCCAAGAGGTACGTTGTCCATGCATTTCCTGAAATAAGCAGGCCCTGCGTGGAGGGTGATAGCTGATTTAATCATCCTCTACGTTTCCAAAGTAAACACCTTTCTTGCTTTCATTTTCCCTCAGAAATCTTTGTATTAAGATTTGATTGAACACCTTACCATTAGCTTTATTAGTATATAGAGTATGCACAATCTGTTGTTATTTGCTGCATGCAACCAAGATATTCAAGCGGATGGGTGCTTTTCATCTGCTTACAAAGTGTATTTACAAACCCGATTCTTAGTCTAAATAAATAAATAAATGCATGAGTCATATTTCTTTCTGATCCTAGGCAATAATCTGTGTTCTTCCATCTGGCTTCCTAAATACCTGGGTTCTTAATTTAAGAAGATGATATTTATATTTTCTTTCCTTTTTCTATTTCTTGAAAGGATTTTTTTATTCCCCTTTTCCACATCTGGTGCTCAGATTCCCAAGTTCCTCCCCCCTTCTCCTCTCCAGAAGCTCCTGCTTAGAATTTAGCTAATGGATTTCTAATTCAATTTGGACTTCTGCTGGGATAAATCAGCCCCATACAAAATAATTTATGGTTCTTGAAAAATTGGCCATGGATGAAATTAGGTAACTAGCACCAGGCGAATAATAATCTCATTAAGATCCATGTAAGAAACTAGTAGGTAGATATCATGAGGACTGATGTTAATCTCAGGACACGTCTCATCAAGATATCAAGATGCCCCTAGCCCTTCAGAGCACCCAAGCAAAAGATCCTGCTCCCAATCCTGCTCTTCAATCTCTACATTGATACAGAGGGAGACCAGTGATAAACTTGCATCAGCTCCAAAATAGCCAAATTTTGTGCCCTCGTTGTTTCATAAACATAGATTTGTTTGTGGTCCTTTGTGTAACTGTTGTTGGCTGTTCAGTAAATGATGCTGAAAGATATTTTGGAGAAATTTTGCAGGATGACTCTGAGTACTGAGCTGTTTACTCAGTTTGAAGGTAGTGAATTAGAGTGCTACCTATTAGGCAGATCCATCCATTTTGCAGATGGGACATTGACACTTGTCAGAGTAGATTTCCCCAAGGCTACACAAGAATATCTGTCCCCTGGGTCTCAGCTCAATGCCTTAACCAGGTGGCCATACAGCAGCTGCGACTTTAGGTATAGGCAAGTGTCCCATGTTTCTCTGGGATGGAGAGGTCCCACTAACTAGATTAACTGTACACATCAGATAGCTCATGAAGTCAGGATCCATGACATCCCTCTAGATCTCAGTTTTATTAATCATGAGATGTTGGGTCATCACTCTTTGCTCAGAAAAATGCTTGCATTGAAACCGTTAGAAATCTAGGAGCAGAGATCTGCAGCAGTTTTAATCATGGGAAAAGTAAGGATATCAATAGCCATTCTTGCTAGAACCAAAGGATCGATGTTTTAACCCTAACATACTGATGCCAGAAGCAAGCTTAATTATAAATATGAAACAACAATAAAGATAGGGAAGCATTTGAAAAATACCACATCCAGTTATAGATGGTCTTTCAGTTGTGCAGGATGGGACACCTTTCATTGTGCTCAGGCCATTAACAATATGTTGCACATAAATTTATCTATATTAAACCAACTTTTGCTGTGTGATAATATTTACTACTAGCCCACAAATCCATCTGCCTATGGCTGATGATTCTTGAGCCTGAGCTCTGTCATTGTTTCTAGTACACAATAGTCTTAAGAAATCCTCGTATGAGAGAAGGTAGGATCAATTCTTCATTTGTTCATTGTATTCACACCACCACATTCAGACTGTTGAAACAGCAGTCATGATGAAAAACCCATGTGTGAACTTCCCATTCTAAAAATACATGCAGAGTTAATTATCAGTGGATTTTTCCTGAATTGTATACTTTGGACTATACCCAGGAAACTTGTTTCCAGTATGTGTTGAGAATATACTTTATGTGCTATGAAATGCATCCTACCATCTAACCACAAAGGTTAAGTTGGGTCTTGTAATAAGAGTTTTTTCATGTTATTGTAACAGACACCTACTTTCATGTTCATGTAAATATGGCAGGCTCTGTCCTGCGTATCAAGGAGTGCCTGAAGGGGACTCGAGAATGAATAGGTTTAACAGAAAGTATTTTAGCCTAAGCCTTGTCCATCTTTAATTAGTTATCAGGGTTAAAGGAGGGGTCAAGAGCCTGGAGCTGCTTCAGGACTAATGTGTCAAAGAAACGTGAAGCCTAACACTGAAGAGGAAATGATGCTCCTCAGAGGTTTAATAATTTTTTGACCCTGTGTCACCCGTTATGACTAATAATGGCAGCTGGGGCAGAAAATGTTTCAAATTAGACTTTGCTTTGCAGGTGGCTAGAAGGGGGTCCCATACCCTTCACAAGCTAGAATTCAGAAGGAAAAAAATGCATTTCGGTTTTGCAGGCAGGACCAAAAATTCTCATGGTCTGCCCCTGAAGTTCTGACCCTGAAGTTTCTTGGTCATTCATATGTTGCCTTATTAGAGAAAACAGAGGTAGCAATAATATGCAGCCAAATTGCATGAACACCACCAGCACAACCATGGCTAACAGGAATCATGTTAATTTTCTAATTAGAATTGGATTAAATGCCCGGAGCTCACACTTACAGAGTACAGTGTGTGTTTGACAAAGTAACACTTAAATGACAGAGAAAGGAAGATAAAGTTTCAGAGACAGTCTTTTTTTTTTTTAGCATGAATATTTTATTAGTCTTAAAGAAATGGAAAGAGAAAGCAACAGGACCAAGGAAAGTAACCTTCCACAGGATAATAATTACCAAGAAATGTCCCCATTGTCATCTGCTCTTTGGACAATGATACAGGGTTTTTTTCAGGTGCTCTACTTCCGATAGCCTTAGCACAGTGACTGAGCCAACCTTATCCAGTAGCTCTGCAGAAGCACTACAAGAAAGTTTCCACCAGAATTAATGGAAGCGTTGCAAAGAGGGATGTGCCTGATGGTGTACAGGACAGGTCAGCAGAGAGACTAGACTTTTCCCTCTTCATTCAACACTTCACACTGTTCTTGCTCACCCCCTGATGCTTTGCCTCCTTCCTGTTTTATCAATTTATATAGTTAGGCAGCCTCATAATAAATAGAATTTGAAGATTACTGAGTTAAATTTCTTATACTGGCAGTAGTTATAAACCTTGTTGCCCAAAAATGAGATTGGTGCTTTTCATATGGAACGGAAAGTATTTTCATTGCCTTATGTGAAATCATACCATGTTCTGGCGTTTTCCGACAC
The DNA here is from genome assembly GCF_964237585.1 of Gallinula chloropus. Taxonomy (NCBI): domain Eukaryota; kingdom Metazoa; phylum Chordata; class Aves; order Gruiformes; family Rallidae; genus Gallinula; species Gallinula chloropus. Next base: position 68,039,028 of record NC_140088.1, on the reverse strand, counting down.
CAAGTTCAAGACTAACAAATACCTGCACCATCTCTTGCACATTTAGGCAGCAGCGGGTAGCGTGACGGACTTTGTCTCAGGGTGATGGTAAAGTTCTGCATGCAGAACCTTAAATGTCATGCCTGTGTGTATATCTGTAATCTTTGTCTTGGATTCACAATGGGATGTGAAAAGAAACACGTGTCTCAGAGCTACGAGAATCATTTTGAAGGCAAGTGTTTTGTCTTTGGTTTGCCTCTGATCTGACTGATGATAAAATTGCCATTAGACTCGAGAAGCAGAAATTTTAATTATAATTATGAATTAAATGAACTGGTGGAAGATGCCTTTTCCCCAGACAGTAATGTATATAGCTTGCAAGCCACTTCATAAAGCTTGCACAGTCAGTATTTTCCTCACCTAGACCTGATTCTCCTTTTCCTTACTCTGGTGCAAATCATATCTGTCTCCACTAAAACTGTTAATCATGAGCAGTGTGGTTTACCAGTGTAAGCCAGGCAAAATATATTCCTACCATTGAAAAAAGATCGTGCTATCAAAGCAGGGAAGATGGAGCACAAGCTGGTTGCTGTAGGTAGCATGGCTGTACAGTGTCCTCATTGGCCATGGCCAACTGAGCACTGTTTGCCCTTTCGTCTTCCTCTGCCGTTGGTTTTACATCTCACCATGCAGCATTCACATTAAGTGAGAACACAGCAAGAAGTGCACAGTGGGTACTGCCAGCTGAGTGGGGAGCACCAGTGGCTGCTTGTTTAATTGTCTAATTCTGGGCCATGCACTGCTGTCTCCTTCCTGAGAAAAGCTACTCAAGGTAGATGGGCACAGCAAACACAATTACTGTATTAGGCCATTGGTAGCTTATTTGGGATGTCTAATGTAGTAGGCCTGTCCTTGTATAACAGAAACATCCTTCCTGAGCTCTTCACTTGAACCAAAAATCCTGTATTTTGAGATGTCATAGGTGCCCATCGTCAGGGCTTTAGGAAGGACTCCAGGTTGGCGCCTGTGTCAGAGAGCAGATCACATATTGCTTCCAATGCCTTCGTGGAAGTTGCTTCTTTGGTAGGGGCACTGCAGAACAGCAAAGGATGTGTTTGGGTTTTATTTGATGTGTGTGTCTTTGCTGGGGGAGACCTTTGCCCAGCAGGTAGCCACTCAGTGGATATGTTACTAGTTCTCTAAGTGCATGCAGAGCTTGTGTTTAATCTCCTGGGGATGTGTTGTAAAGCTGAGATTTGCTACGAGAGTCTTTGCTGAGCTGTTGCAGGTGCAGGGGAAGTTCATTCCTCTTTACAGTCTTTATTTATTCTGTTTCTGGACTGAAGTCACCCAAAAAGGATGAATATTGCATGCCCTATCGATTTCTCTATCGCTTCTCCCAGGCCATGCCTGCACTCTGCTTTCCATGCTGAAAGGAACATTTCATTTTGTGGGTGCTTGGTAAATTTGCACCTGAAATTCTCTTGACCTTGCTCCCCTAAGAGTTCAGCAAGGTTCAGCATGCATCTGTTTTGTGGGCTGCCGCAAAGCCAAGCCTCATCTTTAGGCACATAAAGGCCTGAAGTTAATTCAGCTACGAGCAAGTGGATACTAGCCTCCCAAGCTGGACAAATATTAGGCTGTTATAAAATTGCAATCTTCCTGGGCTATTTGGTGAAATCTTCCACTCTTGAGAGGTGCTGAAGAATAACATGAGATTGCCTTACTGCATGCTCACCTTGCAGTCGTCCAGAGGTAGAGCTGAGAATGCACTCTGATGTTACGGGTCTCTGAGGTGGAGGCAAGCTCTTTGGCATACAGGATTTTTCTGCTTCCACACTTCCCATTTGGTGGCACCCTATGACTAAAGGACTTCTAGCTGAGCTATTTCCCATCCTGAAAATGTGTGCGCTGTAAACCAAACCCTTGCCTCCATCCTGATAAACTGCCGCACCGAGCTAGCACCTGCTGTTAATTTCACAGTAAACAGTACTTGTTGCTCTAGAAAGCTTTTTAATCATAACATTAAAAAAAACTGAACAGAAATCCCATCCATACAGTTAACTCCAGATGCCTTTCTTGCAACGCGTGGGGAATGATCTTGCCGAGTGATGGGCATCCAAATGCAAATGGAATTAGCTTTGCAGCCATTCATTTTAAATTGCTCTTGAATCATTCTGAAGTAAATTCCATTTGTGGAGAATTTGCTTCAGGTCTTGCACAAAGAGATAATGGTCCAATATATTATGATCTAAGCAATAATAGTTTAAGTCTCGCAGTTCAGAAATATAGTGAGTTATATGCTGGGTTGATGAGAATTAAAGCTTGATATATAGCAATAAAACTAGTCATCTAGAGATGAATAGATTGGTGTACGGAGCACAATATTTTCCTGCCACAGATTAGAGCTGGGATACTAGTCCATAAAAAGGGAAGTATACTATAAAATCTCCTTTTCACTTTTTATGCATGAAGAGCTATAATACGTACAGTTTTACAAACAAATACATGAAAAGAATCGACCTTTCCTAACATCAAAAGGTTCCTGGCTTAGGCAAAGCTTTGTTTTACCTTTAAGGAAAATTAAAATTCCTATGTGTGACAGTCCATGACAGTTTCTCTCAATGCTGATTTCAGTGATACTTCACTGGTTTCTATAGATTTTGCATTTGACTTGATTTAAAAAAATACCAAAAACTTGTCAGCTACTAGATAAGGCAAATAGAAGAATGTATCTGTATTCGGGTCAGCAACTAAAATAAAAATTCCAAATTAAATTTATGGATTAAAATGGCTTTTTAAAATTTATTTTCTTAATATGAATGAATTGCATGAGCGAAACCAGTTTAGCAGTACCATTAATCAGGTCTTTTGTCTTGCTAATATAAATCAGTCAATAACAACAGATGGGCTGTATACTTTATTATGTGAAAATAAAGATGAATGTGACATCCTGCAGAAGTAAACTTGCAGCTCAAAGTTACTGAGCACAGAAGGGGATTTGTTACAACAGGGGAGAATGATGCATGTCTCGTTATTTGCGTTTGATCAAGGTTGTAAGAGGAACTTGCTACACATGACATTGACATAATGATTGGAAATCAAGTACATGAATTTTTAGTATGTGTTTGTATCTGTGCTCCCAGATCACTCCCAAATGGTTTAATTATCTTTTTTTCCTCCAGACAAGAGGAAAAAAAATGTGTAGTTCTTACAAGAGTTAAATAAGAGATAGATAAAGTTTGCTGCTTTGTTGTGCTGTCGGGAGATGAACATTTTAAATAATCAGCGATAACCATCAGGAAGATTCAGAACAAAGTCTCAGGCAAGATTTATCCCCTCATACAGCGATGGAGCACACAATGGGAAACAGCTGCTGTACAAACTATAGAAACCAGCCCAGCAGGCCACACTGTTATCATAGTCATTCCTGAAAAACCCAAGTCACAGAGTTTGGTCTTTGTGTGGACAGAGGAGTGACCTGTGCTTAACTAGAGCTGGTCACGAGAAACTTTTGTGGAAGCGCTTTTTAGGTGGTTAGAAACTGTGGCTTTGCAAAAACAGAGATTTATGTGATCACTTCAGTTTTACCAAAAGCTCATTTTGTAGAGAGTAGTACAAAACCTGAACACCGGGAAATTTCCTATATTGATGTTTTCAGAGGTAAATATCAGTGTTCTAAGAATATTCTAAGAATATTTTGTTATATAATTACACTGCCATTATAATTATTCTCTCATGTTGCTGAAAGCATTACAATGAAAGCTTATCAGCATAATTGAAAAAAATGAAATGCAAGCCCTGGACCCAAAATGTGTGTTAAGGTTGATGGTTCAAAACCTGTCTAACATCCAGCAGCCACGTCATCTGACTGACCTAAGCTGTGCCACCACTGTACCTGTTGTAATTGGTAAGCCATCATGAGGGGATTTAAGGTTCTTCTTCCCCAACCCATCCTCATCCCAAGAGGCAAGTACCACAGCCTGGTAGAGGGGAACCGCGGCTGCACACCTTGTCTACCTGTAAATGATCATCCTGTGAGTTCAGCCAGTTGCAGTGGCTGGGGTGCCTGGGGTTGGGGAGAGTGTTTTGATTCCCCAGCTAATCCCACATCTTTGGGGAATGCAGGGGACACCAAGTGACTTCCTGCTGCAATTCACACAAGCTGATAAAAACACATGTTATCTTTCAGCAGTGAATAGCAGGAGCAAGGGGCCCTAAATGCTAAGGGAGGAAGGGGTAGCTTTGTGGTCTGCCTGGGGCTTTTTCTGCCAAATGCAGAAAAACCTAGTTATGGTCATTTTCTGGATGCTCCTCTTAAGAATCTGCTCTATAAAAAAACGCAACCCCAATGTTGCTACTAATGGCAACAGTGCAAGGGCAGGGATTGAATGAACATACTCCCATTTAAAAAGCAAAAAAAAAAATCTGTTTTAGCTACTATCTGAAATTTATTCTAAAAGAGCAGAATTTAGATGCCAGTTTCTAGTGACAAGGTAGCTTTTGTGCACTCTGTCACTGTGAACAGTTTGTGAATGGCTTCCACCAGTATCTGTGCAGGGTTGATCCTGGCTGGACACCAGGAGCCCACCAAAGTCACTCTCTCACTCCCCTCCTCAGCTGGATAGGGGAGAGAACGTATAACAGAAGGCTTCTGTGTCAAGATAAGGACAGGGAGATCACTCAGCAATTACTGTTACAGGCAAAATGGACTCAACTTGGAGAAAATTAATTTAATTTATTATCAATGAAATCAAGAGCTGAGTAATGAGAAATAAAACCAAATCTTAAAACCCTTCTTACTCTTCTTTGCTGATGTTTTCACAGCAGTTTTTTTTCCTTGTTATTTTATCCCAGAGGTGCTATGAACATGGCTGATGGGCTTGGCCTTTGGCCAGTGAGGGGTCAGTTCTGGAGCCAGCTGGTATTGATTGTACCAGACATGGGAGAAGTTTCTAGCATCTTCTCACAGAAGCCACCCCTGTAGTCCTCCTGCTACATGCAGTCGCAAATAGAAACATGCCATGCAAACCCAATGCAATATCCATAATGTTTGAGAGCAGTTCAAATGCCTCTTGACAGCAGTGAGAAAGAATGTGGAAAAATAAAGCTGGACTTCGTTACGGCTTAATAAGAGTAAGGTGGAATTGTAGCAAGAAGCCAGTAAGAAAACTGGCTTGTACCTTACTGTGGGATGCCAGGCTGGTGAGAGAAACAGCTACTGTCACAATCTAAGCATGAGACTAGCTTATCATATGCCGGGCAATACTGTGAATCCATTTTAACATAAACAAAATATTTAAACTTTAGAAGCACTTACCTTCAGGAGGGAAAGCAATAGCCCACACACATTCTCCAGGCTGATTACAGAAATCATTTTAAACCCTCCTTTTTTTTTTCTCTTTTCTGCAGCATACTGATGCCTTTTTTTAGAGTTTCTAGTTACATCTTTGATAAGATGCAGTTAATTGGTCAGGCAGCACAAGTATTGTCTTTGATAATGTGCAGAAATCTAGTGGTGAAAATAAATACATTTGTTCTTCCAGTCACCAGAAATTAGTGAAGCAATACTTGTTTAATTATAAAACATATGTGTGCTTTGTTAGTTTCCATCTGTCTGCTCGCTGATTTGCAATTAAATGACCAGAAGAAAAAGATACGTCCTGTGGCAATTCAGGGGAAATGATTCATCTCTAATGTTTCTGTGTTGTGGATGTGTACAGAGCAGTGTGAGGCAGGGAGTGGGAAAGAGGGGGGGAGCGTGTTGGTTTCAGCCAGGATAGAGTTCATTTCATTCTAGTAGCTGGTATATGCTGTGGTTTGGATTTGGTACAAGGATAATGTTGGTAGCACACTGATGGGTTTAGCTGTTATTGGGTAGTTGTAGCATCTACACTAAGACAAGGACTTTTCAGCTTTCCACACCCTGCCAGGTGCACAAGGAGCTGGAAGAGCAGGACAGCTGACCCAACCTGGCCAAAGGGATATTCCCTACTATAGGATGTTATGCTTCGTGTGTAACTGGGGAGCCTAGCCAGGAGGCAGATTTGCTGCTCAGAAACAGACTGGGCATTGGGGTATTTTTTCACCATGTGGTGAGCAATTGCATTTGTACATCACTAGTTTTATATACTAGTATTAGTATTGGTATTAGTATTGTCTTCTTTTGCTATTCTGCCTTTATCTCAGCCCATGATGTTTTTTTTTCACTCTCCTCCTCATCTCTTTGGACAGCAAGTGATGAGCAAGCAGCTGTGTGGAGAGTAGGGGATGAGGAATGCTGAAGAGCTTCTTGCTTTGGTTCAAATATGTTTTGCTATCATGAAACCAAATGGAGACTCCCATTAATTATCTTTCTCCTATTAACTCCCATTAACTTGTCTTTCTGTTTGGAAAAAAAAATGGGGGAAAAATGGACCAAGGGAAAAAAAACCAAAAAAAAATCTAATGAGGAGAAGACATGGGATTGCAGGAAAAGGAGGCTGGTGTGGCCAGAGTAAGGAGACTACAAAAAAACCAACAACAAAAAAGAAGGATGATAAAGTAATAAAAAATAAATATAGGCATTTGAACATGATTAGCTGGAGATCAAAATGGAATTGTTATAGTATGTCACAGATTTTCCCTTCACTAGAAAAATGTCAGGCCTTATTTAGTGACCCTTGCTTCTATCATTGAACCAGTTTGCTTCTATTAACTCTCAGGGAGTGATGCAGTAGTGAGTCAGGCCTGCTACTCTTTGTAAAATGAGACACCCAAAAGGGCAGGAGTATTTTTAAATTAATGTGAAGGAGGGGGAAAAAACATTGGTGAACATATGTTCTCTTCATAAATAGTTCAAGAGGTTCGCAAAATCTTTTGCTGTGTGAAGTATTCCCATCACTGTTAAAGAAGTACAGTCTACCTGTGTAGACTGGTACCTGTGAGGAGAGGTACCATACAACCTTCTCCCTGTATTGTTCCTCTGTTCCTTTGCTTTCCTGGGTTTCTGCAAAAGCAGTAGCTGAAAAGAGAGTCTTTCATGCCCCTTGTAATTCTGGACACAGCCTGCACAGGCATGTCTCAGGTACAAGATGGTAGCCGTCTGACATTTCATCTTCATGAAGACTGGCAGGGAGAAGATAGCCAGCCTTCCACAGTACTTTTAGTTTGATGTTCTGTGTTGTTTTATTGATCAGCAGCAGCATCTGTCACTGTGTGTAATGATAACTGCTTCAGAGGCAGAAGGGGGGAGATTGAATAAGGCCTTCAGGACTGTCAGCTTGCTGCTGGTGGATCTGTCAGTAGTTGGTGTCCGCCACCCCCTTGCTGCTGGGAGCCTCTGGAATGTTCTTGTGCACTGACAGTAGGTGGGGAGGTGGATGGGAAGAGGGTTATTCTCTGCTGAATTGTTGCTTTCTGATGTAGAAGACTTCCTCTGCAGAAAGGGGTGGTGGGGTTGTAGAGCGGGATTTGTGAAGAGGGAGGGCGAAAGGAAAGTAGGTGTTTTCAGTGTTGCCTCCTGGGCATTGGATTCTTTTCCTCCTCTAGGACTTCTTACATCGACTGTATTCATCGCCAGCAGCATCAGAGAGGTGGAGAGGTTCCTTACATCAATAGTATGCATCCTTGTTGGCCCAAACCATCATCTCACAGTTGCTCTGCCCCATGTCCCAGATCCCGATTCTTCTCTGTAATGAGGACAGCACAGACCAGTGTAATACAAACGAAGTAAACAAAGTGTAGCTTGGCACCTTCATTAGCAGGCTTGCCAAGAGAGTCGGGGTATGAACAAGCAGGGTCAGACTGGGCTTGTGTTTAGTCTTTTGCCCTTAGAGCAGATTTCAAATTGCTCATATGAAACAAAAGGTGCTATTTTCTATTTGTACCAGCCTCAGCCAGTACTAGCTATGTGCATACACTTGATTAAACAGTGCGATGAGGCACTATTGAAAAGTATGACCTTGAAGCCTCCAAAAGTTTCTATTATTTCTTTTTACGGCTTTGCAGGCAACTCTCCCAAGCGCTAACATAATGCTTTATTGCTAGTATTGCTGGTGATGATAACAAAGGACCATTCCTAGGCATGTGAATGTGCACGTCCCTGTCATATCGCATAGAGGAAAGAGAGCTCAGGATGTAAAGAACAATTTCTTCTAGTCAGAAAACAGCAGTGCCTATAAGCCTCAGTCCAGGGACGCTCCTAAGATAACATATTCTAAAAGTATGCTCCTTTTGAAATTTTCAGAAAGTGTTTGTGTTTTCCAGCTGAGTCTTGGTTGTTTCATTTGTCCTTTCTGTTTCTTCTCTACAGATGATGATTTTTTTCATGAACTTCCAGAAACCTTTCCATCTGATCCTCCAGAGCCATTGCCCCACTTCCTCATTGAACCCGAAGAGGCTTACATTGTGAAGAACAAGCCTGTGAATCTGTACTGCAAAGCGAGCCCAGCCACGCAGATTTATTTTAAGTGCAACAGTGAATGGGTTCATCAGAAGGACCATGTGGTGGATGAGAGAGTAGATGAAACCTCTGGTAAGTTTGTGTTATGTCATAGAGGAATGGGCATTAAAAAGCATTCATATGGAGCCCACCACTGTAATCTAGCAGCTCTTTCATCTGGCAACTACTTTTCTTTACTCTTGATATAGCTGTGAATTCTGTATCTGGCATTACTGAACTTTAGCTGACATAGCACAGGACTGTCAGCATCCAGGTCAGTTGGTAAAACGTGACTGTAGAGCGCCCCGCCCAAGTCTGAAATGAAAAAACCAAACAGGAGACCCGTGCTCAAACAAAATGTAATAATCTCTTTCTCAGCCAGGTCTACTCCCTGTTCATCTCCCCAGTGTGACAGGCTCACAGTGGTTGCACTGCAGATTGTATGATAGTTGCAGACCAAGAATCACATCTTCCCTGAAGTTTCAAAGAGCAATTGGGTTGTTTCTTCTTGGGGAGACTCAAGGAAAAAAGGAGAAATTTAATAAGATTCCAGCAAGAAAGGAGAAAGCACACTTGGGTACATTTAGAGCAGTGTATTGATCTGGAGCAAACACCTGGCTGTTATTCCATTACACTTCTCTGCCTGCTCCATAGAGCCTGAATGAAGGAGAACTACAGTAGGTTAGTGAGGAAAAAGAAATAAAATATATTAAAAAAAAAAAGAAAAAACAAGAGCTTCATTCTTCCTGGTCAATATGAGAAATCCCAGTGGCAATCATAGAGAAAAAATAGGACCCTTATAGTACCAAAAAAAAAAAAAAAAGGTTTAAAAACTTGAGTAATAAACCAGTGTAAATCAAAGGTATGATTATTCCCTCTTTGGGAAGACTGGTAATCAATAGAGTTTGAAGAGAGAAGTGGGACTTACTGCTGTTTTGATGACTCTGAGAAATAACTGGATACCAAGCAGGAAGGTACCTTTCATTTGGGAATTACACCATCACTTGGTCTAATTGCTTAGAAAAATAACTCCACCAGATGTCTTGGGGTCTCTTATGAACTGGGTTTTATTTGTTTCAGCTCATTTATTTGCACTGAGATCAAAAGCATAAGCTTGTAACGGTACTGTGGTGCTCTTGGCTTGAAAAAGAGAAGGTGTGTGTAGGAGGAAAGGCTGTAGAAATATCTGTGTTAAACTTTGGGCCTGTTTGTTTGTAAGAATTGTCTTTTCCAACAAGTTGATTGCAGCAGAAAAACTAAGAGAATAAATTCATGTTACTTAGTACATCTTGAATTTTATTCATTCCTGGGAGTCCACTGGGACAAATAAGGACAAGTAGGAGGGCAACTTATCACTGTGTGCATTTTTTAGGCTTTTATTAACATCAGCCTTCAGAAACAGGAAAATGTTTTGCTACAGGTGAAATCTTTCACTACAGATGAAAAAATAACTCTTTTATTCTCAAAAATCTCATTGAAGAAAAGCTACGTGATGCCATAAAACAAATACAGAAGGCCAGTCTTGAAAAGAGATGCATCTGAATATATTAGAGGACAAATGTTTTGCATAGCAAACAGCAGCAATTACATGCAAACAAATCCCGTATCCAATTAGAAATTAACATAATCTACTGGAGTTTGGGGGGAGGAGGGTGTCAAAAGCTGTGCACATCAGATTATTAGCACAAGAGCCACAAGCTCAGTCACACTAATAGCTTGTCAAAGCAAAAATGTCATTGGAACTTGGTGGTTGCCAAAAGGTGGTTACCGCGTGTTGCGGTTGCAGGGCTTGTGCGCCTTTTGGTATGTAGACCAAGAATCTAGGGTTCGTAGCACATAGTTACTGTAGAAATAGGTAAACAATGTATTTTATGTGGTAAAATAGTATCTTCTTCAGAGCAATGGAAGCTCAGGAAAATACATCTGCTGGAGAAAAAACTGCAGGACCGTGAGGGTTCAGTCTGGTGCCCAAAGGAGTTATGAGATCATCAGCTTGACCAGCTTGCACCAGTCAGGCTGGTGAAGACCTTTGATGCTACCACTTTTGAGGCTATTTTGGTTTCTTTTGCTGTTTTTGGCCAGCTCATGCAGTAGTTGTAACCTAGGGCACAGCTGCAGTGACTGAGCTGCTGAGAGGCTGGTGTGAGGCTGGCAGCCCGAGCCTGTGCTGCTGCGGCTTCAGACTTGTGGCTAGAGAGGCTGCAGAAGTTGTCCATAAATCAGGTTAGGTCTGGCCTTTACATGGGTAACCTGGGGCTCAAAAGCATTGCAGTTATGCAGTGTTTCTGTGGGGTCGGTCGTGTAATCCAAGCAACTGGAAATGGGTTGCATTCTTCTTTCTTGATACTTTCCTGTATGTAAGATCCCTTCTGCCTAAATACAAAGAAGAGCATCGTGCTGAGGCAGTGTTCTGCCACCATTTTTGAACCAGGCTCTTTCTTGTTTCTTTAGGTAGAAAAGCAGAGCAAAGGAAAAAAAAGAGGAACAGACAGTAAAATATATGAGAGGAAACTGGTAGAGGTCACCTATGCTTTCTTTTCTAAAAGATGAGTAATTGGGGAAAAAAGAGGACGAAAGTATAGGTGTGATGCTAGTGGTACATCATCTTGGGATTGTAAATGATGCATGAAAGAGAGAAATAGGGTTTGATTTGCAAAAGATTATCTGTTCATGGACTTTGAACCTCTGCCCAGGAATGAAATCTATGTAGAGATGATTAACTCTTAAGGCAAATTTGTTTCTGTCATTGATAAAACCAGAGACAACAGCACAGCAATAGTAACAGCATAAGAGACAGAATGCAAGTGCGGCCGAGTTCTCATTGAAGAGAGACACTAAATAGAAATGCTGAAAATATTAACCAGGTTGATTTTTAAGAGAGGAAAATAAATATTTATATCTTTTGTCTATATATTTTTTCTTTACAGCAGAGAGAAGGTATAAAATAAGAGTTATAGTTATATGCACTTTGCACTGTGGGATATTTTTAAACAGTAGGTAAAGTGTTGCTGTGAAGAACATGCACAGGGACTCTGTGGGAGTTGCTGCCTTCTGGTTGGAGATGAGGAGAACAGTAACAGTGACAGGGTGTTCTAGTACCACTTTATTTAATTAAATTAGCCTGAAGAGAGAGAGACTTGTAAAAAAAGATTCCAATGATGGAGTCTCAGAATCCAGAAGCTTTACATAGATGATCATTACATTGCCAGACTCAGGGGAATTTTTCTTCTTTATGGAAAAAAGCTAAGCATTTTCATAAAGAAGTCAAATGGGTGCTTTGAAAATCTTTAGTGCACATCTTTGACTCTTTCATTTCCTATGTACATGAAATACAAGGCAAGGCATGTTTTTGCTGGAATATTTTCCCATTAATGTGGAAAAATACATGTAAAGAATAAGAACACTGGTTTAAAAAAAAAAAAAGATGAAAGTTGTTTTGAGGGAGCACATTTGATTTTATGGCTCACTGTTGTAAAAGATAACAGCAACGAAAGTAGAGGGAACCCTGCGGAACTGAGGCTTTTGTGGGCAAAAAAGTTCCATTGTCATGGGGCAGGAAGCTGAATAGCATCAATAATTGTTAGAGCAATTTTTGCACATTTTCCAAATCACTGTACCTCTGAAAACTACTCTGGCAAAAGATTTTATTCTACATGTACGCTTTTTTTATAGAGAAATACTTTTCTGGCACACACACCAATTCCGCAGTGTTGGGAGAGTTGGGGATGTATGGAAAATCCCCTTTCATTTGTCCAAAGGAATTAAATGGTGCTAAATCAAGCCCCCCCATCCCAGTGATGTGCAACAGAGAAAAATCAGTACTACAGGGACCTTGTTTTTGTCTTTTTCAATTTGGGTATACATTGTAATAGTTTGTCCATGACTATTAAGGTGAAATGATCTATAAAACCCTTCTTGCCCTCTCCAGTGCCAGTGACATGTTGTTCTTCTCTCTCCTTCAAGCAAGGAGAAAACAACATTTGGAACTCTTCTAAGTGCTAATTAAATAGACGTATTGGGCAATTCAGCCGGCATTATTGTTTGCCTACACTTTCTGTCTTCTTTTGCTGGGATGCATGGGGAGAGGAGGGCTCAGGGAGATTGCTGATGACCTCCTCTGTGTTGCCCAAATTGCAGCAAGACAGAATAAGGAGACTTGAGCCTGGCCTGAGGGCCCAGCTAATGCAAAATGAACAGGCTCATCTGTGCAATCTCAGAAGAAAGGCACCTGAGGGAGACTCTGTTAAGGAGCAGCTGAAGTCACTAATCCTTTTCCCATTTCGTGTTTTTGGAAGCAGGCTCTCACAGGACCTAACATCTCCCAAGAGCAATCTATGGTGCCACCCATCCTTCAGCAAGGAGGATAGGTGGTGCTGAGGACTTTCTCTTGAGCTGCCCCTTCAACTCTCTGCCTCCCCACAAATTAAAAAAGGTATAGTTAGAATCTGGCTCAAAGTAAGATTTTTGTCTGATTAAGAGGTTTTATTCAATTGTGCTGAGGTGAATGAATATGCTCTTCTTTTCAGACAGAAATCTCAGACTTTGTTTTTTTCAGTTTCTTTACATAGCCACCACTGTGACTCCCATGCCTACCTCCTACCATTACCTTTCCCCACTAATAACATTTTTGGATGACTTGCAGATTTAATGAAAGGAGACTGAGCTTTTGATGTAGAGTCAGAATTTATCTGGCAAATAAGGAGGCTGTTACCTTAAGCAATGGGTTTGGCAGCCTGTCGAAGGACAGGCTAGATAAGTCTTTAATAGATCAACCTCTCGACAGAAAGATCAAAGATTGACATCTGCCCATTTGCCTTGCTTTAAAACAGTTCTTGCAAGATGCTACAGCCAAGGCAGCAGTGGGGAAATCTCCACATTGACTGTCTCTGCTCTTCTGGCTCCATGGATAGAGATAGTAAAGTCACTTCCAGCCTACAGTGCTCTATCGCTGTATCTCCCTCTCTGTGTGTACATCTCAAGAAGGAAATTTGTTTTGGTGGGGCTTTGCCACCACATTTTGCAAGGCTGCATTGTCCTGATGAAAGAAGCCCCATAAACTGGTCCAGGTGTGGTTTAAGGTTTTGACTATACTGCAAAGATCATCATGTAGCCTCTCATTTTGAGCAGTTGTGCTCATTTGTCTTAGTGGTATTTATAAACAAGAAAAACTATCGTTAGGTTTTTAATACACCACATCTTTCAATACTAGTGCTGAAGAACTTAAGTTTGGGTACCCAAATATGAAATTCTGCGTCCCCTGCCCCCATGTAAGTACAGCTGTGGGAGAGGGGTGCAGAGAGGTTCCATTTTGCTCGGTTTTTTTAACCTGCGGATCTTCCTTTTCTTAATGCTCTTTTCCCTCTCTGCACACATTCCTTCCTTAATCTCTTGTTGCTGTTTCTTGGCCTGCTGTAGCATTCCAATTCTCTGTATTGTTTTTCAAGAGTGCAACAGATAAGAAAAAACCCTATCTTTCTGAATTTTTCTTTGGCCAGTTTCCCTATTAACTTCACTAGGGAGATGACAAGTGATGCTAAATGCTGCAGTTATACTTAGCCTGCAATATTTTGAACTCTCTGGGGTAGAATACCTTGGGGTTATGTTAGCAAGGGCAGCCACATATCATAAATAAGGATTGTTTTCATTCCACTATTGTCACAAGTCATTTTATTTTCTGTTTATCATTGCATCAAATCCATTACAAACATCAAGCGCCTCGATTCAAAATAATTATTTCTCAGCAACATATTGCCAATTTTTAGCTCTGCTCCTTCAATGCTCTGCCCTAATCCAACTCATTTCAAGGAAATTTAAAAATGTGTCTGTGTATCCCTTCCCAAATGCTTCTATTAATAGTTTTTTGATGTGGATTAGAATTGATACTACAGTCCATTTTCTTTACTAATTCAAAGTCTGACCCCTCTTTGGGTGAATTCTGTGACTGAGACACGTTTATATGTATAGTCTGAAAGCCTGCAGCTGGTGCAGAGAGGAGCGGACAACTCTATTTCTCCAAAGAACTGGAATTCTCTAGGGAAATACAGGCTGTTTACTTTCAAAACAGTATATGAACAAACCCACATTTTTTTCCTATTGATATTTAGGTTGCAGCCATTTTAGATATCACTCAGGTCATCGTCTCTCTGTCTGTCACTCCCCGGGGCCTGGTGGGCATCTCTCTTGTGAAAGAGGAGCCCCACGTCCACCACGACTGCAAGAGAAATTCTCTCTTCTTGCAGTTTGCATCTTCAAAAGCAGCTGGTGAGAACATGATCCCTAGCACACCCAGATCAAGGGAATACCCAACTGCAAAGCTGCTGCAGGCGGGTTTTTCCAGGCAGGCAAAGTTTCCACTTATATCTTGAGTAATTAGTATACTTTGATAAAAAAAGAGACTGTTTGGAAACTTCAGAAACAACACCCATGCAGAGGCAGAAACACTCTATTTTCTAGGAGAAAAATTCAAAATGGTGTTTGTTTTTGTTGAAGTGAGTGGAGAAATCATTGTGGCCAGTCATGACCTAAAGAAGGGAAATAATCTTTTTGTAAACAGAATAAGAACATTGGGCCAGATACTTGTTTCTGGAGGAAAATCTGATCATAGGCAATACAAAACCACTCTCCAAACCCAGGAAGATTATCTTTCCATATAGAAGCCTGCGAGACTATGGAGTTTTTGAGTTTACTCCACTGAGAATAGTATTCACGATGTAGAACACACTTATAAAATGTATTGACATACCGTTAACTACATCTTTAATCAAAGTGCTCCATGTGGGGGTTTTGTCTCTGTAAGTCTTTGTGGAAGGCTGCTTCTAGCTCTTACGTGTAGGCACCTTCTTTATATGTTCGCAGCTATTGACACCTGCCCGTTCTGCTAATGCTGTCCTTTCCAGCAGCTCTTTGCCCTGTGGGAATGTGTGCCCCCCCGCCCTCCCGCCTTTACAGACAGCAGCCATGGACCCCGTGAACCCTCTGCCCTCATGGCTAAGCTGACTGAGCTGGGATCTTCCAGCCTATGTATTCGCTCTATCCTTCAGGGTGTTCAGACATGCTAACAAGACTGCCCAGAGGGGGCTACTCTCCTGCAAGTTAATCCTGCTCATGCTCTTCCTGTGAGTAGTGATGGATCCATGGGAATGGTCATTTGTCTGCTCCAAATTTTCTGTGGATTCACCATGTGTCTTTCTGCAAATGACTCATGGTCTCCGTTATTTACCTCTTCAAAGTGCTCTGGGACCAAAAGATAAAAGCTTTAGGATATTTATTCTTTTCTTATTGCAGAATTAACTTCCTATCTGCAGCTGTTTGCCTAATTGTCCTCAAGGTTTCCTGTGAGCTTCTAGAAAAACAAATTTGAGACAGGAAATAAAGTTATTTAAAATAATAAGAGGAGGAATATGGAATGCTTGGTGCATTCATCTGAAGCGTTTGAGGATACCCTTCTGAATATTTCCAGCCTACACCTTATCTCCCTCCAAGTTTTTCCTTCATTAAACCCTTTGTTACACACTTGTAATCCCATTTATTCCCCAAAAGACATCTTCAGACATCAGTCCACCCACCACAGCTTCAGACTAACCCCAGCTTTGCACAGCAATGTTTCCTTTTTCCATCCGTGTCCTCGTGCTCCTTTGGAGCCAAACGCCCTTTCCGTGGGATCCAGAGCACCCACGATGTGGGCGGTCTGGTGCCTGAAAGGCCAATAAATGTCAGCTTGGTTTGGAAGCAAGTTCCAAAGGTTAGTCTTCATCCTGCATCTGCTGGCCTAAATGGAAAGCAACTGTTTTCTAGATACAAGAATGGAGGAAAAGAACAGCATAGTCAAGCAAAACCTCTACAGTCAATAGCAGCCCCGCTGTGCAAAGGCAGGAACACTTGCATCCTATAAATGTAGGGGGTTCAGTTAATTAAATACGAGCATGAGTAGGACTGATAGGTTTGTAGTTTCTTTGAAGAAATCCCTGAAACTGTGCAGGGAGATATTTACTTTTTCTTTGTTGAGAACAAGTTATTGTCTGATGAGGCAACTGGAAATGTAGTTTAACCTAGTTAAGAGACATTAGGGTCTTGATGAGTGTGCAAGACATTAAAGTGTTGATGTCTTGAGTCTCTGGAAGTCTATCTAAGCACGTATCTCAGTAACCTGAGGAGTATATTCTACTTTTTTCTCTATTAGCTCATTACACAGGTATCATTCTCTGAAGAAAAGTAGAAGAATTCCGGTTGCTTGAAACTAGACTGGCAAAATCCTTCCTTTTTCTTTTTTTTTTTCCTTTTTTTTTAAACTGTTGCTCGTAGATCAGATTTAGTGAGGCTTTTTCCACCATGCAGGTAGGGTACCAAACCATTGCTAACATGTAAAGGGAAAGAGAGGTGGCTGTCACATGCAGCTTTGACCCATACAGGATCTAATTTTGTGCTGCCTTTGTGGGTTCACCACCTGTATTCATTTTGTCATTCCCATGCACTCCTCATCTGTACATAAATGAGCAGTGTGATGTGGTAGGTGCCAGCAGGACTGCCATTCACCAGCGAGGTTATGTACAGCTCTTTCTCATCAGGTTTTGATGGGATGCCTTTCACAATTCCTCATAACTTCTCATCTCTGTTCGTATTTTGATTGTGAGAGGAGAAAGGGAGTCTTTTGTCAGACTGTTCTGTCTCTCTTCTTCCCCCTGAATGCTGATCTTTAGGCCTTCACAGCCTCTTCTATTATTTGCTCCCAGGTTTTGATTTTAGACAGAATCTCAGTTGGTTGATTGCTACTTTCGGCTTCCCAGTGACTTGTACAATGATGTTTCTGTAATGAGTGCTGACACTGCACCCAGGTCGGTTGCTGTGCCTTCCTCTGAACAGGAGTGAGAATTGCTCGGCCTGAAGAATAACGATGCCTAGAAGTAGATCAGGCTGGCTTTGGGGTTTAGTTTTAATCTTTTTGTTCTTCAACTAAGGTAGAAGCCAGTATTGGAATTCAGACAGAGTGGGTTCCCAGGAAACAAATAAAAAAAAAGAAAAACGAGGCAGGCAGAATTACAAGGGTAGTATTGACAGTATTTACTTACATAATGAAAAAGGTCTTTTTTCATGTCAAAGCCGCATGGATCTGCAGAGCAACTTGCTCGCATCCCTGGTGCCTTGCTGTAGCTGGCAGGGATCATGAGCTGTGCTGTATCCAGAAACGTGTACACACCAAATGACTTCTGTTATCACCTTTTCACATGCCTACCTGCGATGATTCTTTTATTCACTACAAACCAAGGAAAATCTCCTGGTGTTCAGGACCCAGTGTTTTGACTGCTGCCCTCACTCAGCCCTGAAAACACGCTGCATGGGGGAGCAGACAGTAAATTCCCAGAGCTTCATGGCTGTCTGATGAAAGTTCCTTCGCTTTACAGTGCACTGGACAAAGCTGCTTTGAAAGCAGCTGCTTGCCTTTTTCCTTTTTTCTATTTTTTTTTCTTCAAAATACCTAAGTCAGTTGTGAGATGGCATCCCTAGCACGCAGAACAACAACCGCAAAAAACGATGAGGTTTTTGCACTTCTCTCCCAACCTGCTGTTCCTACATACCACGGACTAGAAAATAGGAAAACAGCTGCTGAGGAAGGCTCCCGAGTGACCCCTTGTGTCACGTCGCGACTGTCCTTGTTCCCACAATAGCTGCACCAGCCACTGAAGTGTGTCATTACATCAAGTTCACAGAAATAAGGCGTTTTCACGTTGTCTCCGCTTCTCAAAACCACGCAGAGTGGGTGCGGTATGTAAATACATATACAGATACACATGGTGTATATATATACACACACGTGTATGTCAGTAAGTCACATAACATAAGCAACTTGGTGCATATTTTTATAAAAAAAATTACACCCAAGCCCATTTACTGTTGATTTCCCTGCCCCCCTTCCGCTATGCAAAGGGAATGTAAACACGCTGTTCAAAATTCAGATGCTTTTGGTTGGCTTCCCAGATGTTTGAAGTTCAATAGATTCTTCTTTTTTTTTTTTCCATAATTTCCTTGGCTTCTTCTAGTGAAGTGCTAAACAACCATAATTCCTTTTTGCCTGCGCATTGAGATTCATCTCTAGTCTCTAAACTGCCTCAAAAGTGCTTCAATTTTGTATGAGCGCTAAGCTGGGGACTAGGAAGCATTACCCGCTGCTGAAGGCCCAGATCATTAGAAAGAGCATGTAAATCCTCTGAACCAGAAATAAAAAGTGCACAGATTTTCTTTGTGAGGACTCAACTGCAGCTTTAAGTAAAACATGAACCTTTGGCATGTTTTTTTTCCTGGCCCTTGAAAAAAAAAAGCAAGAAAACACAACAATATCTTTTCTCAGCTGCACGTGCCTCAAACAAAAGAAGGGAAGATTGGGCTTTCACCCAAAAGCTGGAGCTGCTAAGAGTTCGCAGGTTCTCAGATTCATATTCACACTTTGCTATGTAGATAACTTCTCTTTTCCTGCTGCCTGTAAGTAGCACCAGCCGGGCAGTGAATTGCTTGGGTACCTTCACTTGGGGTTGCTTAGGGTCAGGATGAGCCGAGTCACATTTGTTTCTACTCCTGGACCTCATCCTGTGTGAGTTCAGAAATGATGATGCCCATGTTTGAACGTAAATATATGCTTGTAGTGAGGTTTTCTTCGGAGTTCCGACTATACCGGCGCGTGATTATGGCTTTTGTACCAGGAAAAAAGAAAGTGGCAACAATAGGCACGCATTGTTACATGTGGAAGAGAACAATGCATTTTGGGGCAATTTGTGCATATTAACAAAAAAAATACCATCAACCAGAAAATAACGTCCCTTAAAAAAAGGGGGGGAGGTGTTTCTCTTTGTCTCTGAACAGTTTGTAGGCTGAGAACAAGCAATCCAATGCTGTTCTAAGGTATTAAATGCTGGTAGTTCAAGGCTGATGTAAAGCAATCAGCCGTTGAGGTTGGCAGGGGAAGGATGTAGCAGAGGCACTTTTTTACCTTCTCCAAGGGACAAGCCCACAGATCTGTACTGCCCACCTCCACCACGCTGTCATGGCACGCGGTTTGTTTTCCACCAGCATTCAACAACTCAGTTTTGAAATATTCCCCGCATTTCACAGGACGTGGTCCTTCAGGTCTTAATGGGAAAAGAATTAATAGGCCTTGTTTTCACTAGAAGAAAATAACCCCCAAACAGAACTCCTGTTCTTTAATTCCAGTTCAAGGCAAAATCCTCTGAAGACAGTCCTTTGTCATTTTTGTGTAAGGCAGTTAAAAAATGGAGGGGGAGCTGGGTTTTTAGCTTAACTCACTGCCATTAGCTGATAGGTAGGTACCATAGCTAACTGATGCATACCAGTCCAAACTCCACACTGGTTTTGTGACAAACTTGCCTTAATTAAGCTGTTGCTGTCATTTCTATTGTTTTGAGTTAAGAATGCATCTGTTTCCTAAAGAGAAGGTTATTGAGAGAGCAAAAAATAGCTGGAAGCCTTTAATTTAAATATTTAAGCTAATATTTGTGAAAAAATTGTTTGTGATCTTCTTGCAATCATTTCATATCACCAGCCAGGCACAATTTATGGAAAAGCAATATTGAGGCAAAGCCAGCTGCATTCAATAACTGTGTAAAGGATTACTGGGTGTTAAAGCTGTTTGCTCTTTTAAACTATCTCTAGATATCTATCTGTCTATCTATCTTTTGTTAAGGTTACAGATACTCTTTACAGAAAACAAGCTATAGGCAAAGTGTGCTGTTATGCAATCATCTCTGTCCCATTAGGATGCAAAGAATCCATTTTTCTCAGCAAGAACTTTCATATTTGAAGCCGTTCTTCTTGTACATAGCTTATTTATTCATTTTTTAAACAAAAATTCCATAGCTTAAGTGCTCTGATATATTTGAGTGGAATAACTCTCTGACTGTGAGGGATCCATCTCTGCAGGAAGGTAAATAAATTTCAATTCTGACATAGCACCAATTTTATCTTTACCTTTGTAAAAAGGTTATTTCAGCAAGTAAAGTGATCAGCCTTCTGCTGAGGAGACAGGTTGTTTATAGGGCCTCTGATGAGCTGTTAAAAATATTGGCCAGGTCATTTTTGTCTATCAGTAAGTAAAAAGGCCATCATTCTTGGCTTTGTTCGTTAAACTTTTGCCATCAGAGAACAACCTAATGGCAAAGGACTGCATAATAAAAAAAGGAATCTGTTTACCTTTTATTAAGTCTGTTTACAGTCAAACCACTTTGGTGTATGGTCTTGGCCACTTTCATGAAGCAAAAAATAGGAAGCTCTTTTAAGGATTTTTAGATGAAGCTTTATATGAAATTTAAGACAGATGGGGACTATGAGAACTGAAAATGCCTTTTTCCTTTTTGGCAAATACTGTGGACACAATCCAGCCCCTCTTGAAATTATTGCAACACTCTGTTTTTTGGTATCAGGATTTTCTTTGCACCCTCATTTTGCATTAAAAAATATGTGTGCTTCTGTCATTCAAATCTGTCCTGACTGAACAACATTCATAAAATATTCCTTCATGTCCCTCTCCTACTCCTGTTGGCTAGAGAAAGGAGCCATGAGTCAGAAAACATGGACTGTTTCAGACTGGCACTGAATTATTTTAAGACTGAGCAAGCCACTGCATTTTTCTCTACATCTAGGTTGAGGATCCAAATGGGAATGCACCATGGTTTTCTAAGTTGCGTGCCATATAATTTCATTCTGTAGCAGCATGTGTTGCATGGATGTGTGGAGAAATCTCCCTACCCCAAAGCTTTATTTTTCTGCTAACTCCCCAAAGCCTCTTCTGTGTCATCAAGATACACCTTCTCTGCCTTCTGTGTCCCTGCTGATTTGGTGTGCAGCATCTGGGGGCGGAGTTGTCTGTGCCAGTCAAAGTGGGAAGGGAGCCAACAGCACTGAATATCAGATTTGGGAGAGTGCCCCGAGTACCAGCTTCAAGAAATTGAACTTGTAAAGGGTTGCATCTTACCTGCATGAAAATAGGCCATATTTCCATTCTTATTTACAGTGGCTGCGATACACCTGCAATCTATATGCATGTATTACAGTGATGTCTTTTTCCAGACCAGTAGGTCATGAAGTTCCGTCTCCTTGAGAAATGTGTTCTACGGCGTATGTGATTACTAATTAATGAAATACCTTCGGGCAAATGAAAGCACAAAAGCACAAAAATTGTTTGAACTTCCATTTACAGAGAAAATAAACAAATTGTCCATGCAGTTTTCTAGAGTTTGTAAGCTTGGTTTAGTCTTGCAACTAAATAGTTCCTGTTTAGTGTTGTGCAAGAGGGTCAAACACATGCCAATGTAATACTTGCTCAAAATTGCTCTATCAGAGTCCTGAGGAATAGTTTCACAGGTGCCGAGTATTAATATCAAATGCCGAACATTTTTGGCAGCCAAAATACATCAAAATAATTTCTTGGCAGAACAATACCCACTGAGGTGTAGATATTAGCTCTGTGACCTAGATTGACTCTAGGCTGGATAATTACATTTGATTAATTGATAATAATCTGTTTTCACATGTTTACAGTGATCGTTTATTGTGTTGTGCGGTCATATATTGTTACAGACCCTTATAAGATGGTTTTGCTTCCTTCTAGTAAGACGTAAGTCTGACTGGCAAATCTGCTCCGATTAAAACAGTTGGGAAATTTGCCAGTTACTTCATCATGTGCAATATGGAACCCATGAGTTATTATTGCAGTTACTAATAATCTACCATAATATCATACAATTACATTGCATTTGCATACATTACAAAAGATAACATTTCTGCCTCTGAAGACCAGATAATCTACCTCACAGTTTGTATAGCCAGCTAACTTACGCACTCGGGGACTGTGTGAATGAAGTCTTTGCTTGAATGTGTTTCTAAGATACAGTTTATAATAAAAGGCCATGTATATAAGGAACAATTCCCTCTTCGCAGTTTCTTTTCCTCCAGGAGGGGTAGTAATTCTATTTTGATATATGCCATCAGCCAGTGCATGTCCCCATGCTCGTTGTGCTGTGCACATTAGCAGTAGGCAGACTGAGCAAGGCTCCCTCTGCTTCTCTCTGCCCATTAATCCCTCATTAACGTGCAAATACAGAAATAAGTTCTGCTTCCTTCCTAGTCCTTTTCAGAGCTCAAGTTGTAGTAGTCCCAGAGATAGATTTATTTAGTTGAAATTAATAGTTGTATATGCCATGCTACTAAATATGCAAAATTTGTCATTTATGGAGAACCTGTTCATTTCATGGGACTGAGATACAATCGCAGTCACCCTGAACCGTCTTGTTAGCTATCCTCTGTCCTTGACTGGACAGAAAACTATTAGGGACAAAAGGCTATCTTGGACCTGGTTATCTAGTCTCCTAATGGCTACAGGGTTTTGGGTCTCTCTAGGAAAATTCCACCAATGCAATGTCTTTTTCTGGTGCCAACTTTAGGTAAGTGTATTAAATCTGACTGATCTGTGTCTATAAATAGCCTTAGCCTTGAGCAAACTCTGAGCAACCTCTGTGACATCTTTTATAACCCGACAGATCCAGATCGTTATACTCAAGACCCAGAGAGGACAGCAAATATTTTTGTGGGTTTTTTTTTCCCCTGAGACTTTTTTACTCACTCATCCTCAAGTTGTAAAACTTCTTACATTGCTTCTCTTTTGGGAGTGCTACAGTTATTCACCAAGATCAGAAAATAAACAATTGTGCTGAAAGAGCCCAGCAACCTGGGGGTGTATTTTTAAGGATCTCTGGGGTTTTTTAGTGAACAATCTTAAGATACAATTACCATTTATTTTGGAGAATTGCTTTAGATTACTTTGATTTTCTGCATTTTCATTTTAAAGCTCCTCTCTTCACAATCTTCTTGTTATCAGAAATAGTGCGGTGATAATTAGATCAATATCTTCACATATCTGTCTTCACAGCCAAGATCCAGATGGGCTGCAAGGGGCTACAGAAACAGTTCTCACTTGGTTGAATGCAAATCAAGTTTGGACAGCACAGGCAAAGGTTTTTTCCTATCATATTCTAGCTATTCATCACAGGGACCATACGAGTTATAAATGCTATGTAGCTGTTCTTTACAGTTTTATCCACATTAGAAGGGGGCCTGTTGAGCTTTCTAGCTGCCCACATTTCTGTTCCCTTTGGCTGTGTTAGTTATTGCCTTGCTCTAAAATAGGAAGGTCCTGAGTTCTGGTGGATTGCACCACCCTGTGTGATTTTATTCGTTCTGGAAATGTGCACGTTACTCGAGTGTTATAAGAAAACATTTATGCTGCATATCTTCACCAGCAGTATAGCTTAGCTATATGAGGAGCTAGACTGAAAGAAATCTGTATGTTTCTAATAAAGTAGGTAAGGTAGAAGAGATAGTCTCTGAGAGAGTGACATTTTGTTACTTAGTGTTGTAGCAAAGAATTGGCCAATACCAGGTTAATTATATGCTGCATAAATTACTGCTAATCTCCTCATCTGTCTTGTCCTAACTATTTTCAGACTAAATATAGGGACTTACTTTATAATTTTTTATAGTTTATAATTTTACACTCAGAGGTTGTGCACTCACCTATAATCAAACAGTTTGATCAACAGTTGCCCGAGCTACAGACACAGCATGCCACCTTGTCTGGAAATATTGAGACAGGGGTTGTTTGTCTTTTTTCTCTCTCTTTTTTTTTTTTTTTTTTTGACTTTAGCTACCTTCGTTGATTTAGAAACAGAAGTAGCTTCAACAGGGATAAGATGAAGATCTCTGTTTGAAGTCATCATACCAGGGTTGTCCTGCGCATGGTGCCCATGTGAGGTGTGTAAGCGATACACTCTGGAATGAAAGCAGACAGCGTCAGCTCGTCCGTGCAATCGGATGTATGGCGGTATGTCAGCTGGCAGCAAGGCAGTTGCTGTCTGAGGTGTCTCAGCAAATTGTGGCTCTTGTAACCTTGCCTAGAAAACAATTTTTATTTAGGGGTTAGGCTGAAGTGTGGTAGCAGAAGGAACAGGATTGTGCAGTGACATAGGAAGGAAACGCTTCACTTTTTGTGGGCAACAGTGGGAGGGAGGGGTTGAATCAGTTTCAAGTTCTGGACGTGGATCTTTACATCCCAGATGATTTCATGGCATTATCAACTGTTTTGATACATTTTCACCTCCATGAAAAATAGATGGTATTTTTGGCCTGTAAGCAGAAAGAGGTGGGGTCTGTTTTGTATGTAAAGAAAGTGTGCATCTCTCTGGTCATCAATGGATGATATTGCTCAGAGATCAATGGCCAAATTATTTTGAATAATCTGAAACCTAGCTGTACCTAACAGCTATCCCAAAAGTTATTACCTGGGCTAGCTTCTTGTTTTGCGTTAGAAAGCATCTCAGGCAGTCTGAGATAACATTTCTGCTGATGCATTCGGTGGGAGATACTCATCATACGGTTTTGCATCTTCAACAGGCTATCAGAAAATGGCATTTGTGTCCTGAATGTTAAGGCTATTTCATAATCATTATTAACCAGTACTGTCATTATGAGCCTGCTTGCTTTAGCCCTCGGGTAACAAAGTTCACTGCTCCATCAAGCTCTGTCATAATCAGCCTTATTATAAAAACATAATATTGTAACCTTCAGAGGCTCTCTGGGCTTGAGCTATAAAAACTGGGAATGAACTGAAGTAATCTTTAGGCTAACAGCAGTTGCACTGGGAAAATATAACCATTTTTATGCATGTAATGTACATGCTCCCTCCCCACCCTCTTCATGCTCTTCTCAACAGGACAAAAGCTGTCCCTCGGACCCCTTTTGGAGCCAAATTAACTCATCAAAGCAGAACAAGTTTATAACACAGTCTTCACTGCATATCAAATGCCCATGCATCCCTTTGATTTCCATTCTTTGGAGTGCAGTTGCCATATTTTGAGTATTTCATTTCAAGGAGGAAAGCTATTATGTGTTTCCCCCAAAGTAGCTGATTATTCAATGGCTAAAGATGTCAAGGATAATGAAATAAAAAGGGAGCTAGGCATCTCATTAGAAGGCATTCCCACCAGAGGAGTCTGTGGTATTACATGCATGAATTCCTTTCTGCTGCTAAGTTGTTAACCAAGTTTTGGATGCAAACAGCATGCAGCTTCAATGACAGTGCTCAAGTGTGTACAAACAGTAATTAATCGTTGGCTCCCTGAATGGAGCCTCTGTGAGGCTGGAGGCAAATCAAAGGGCTGGCCTGGTTTCCAGCGCTTGAGGAACAGGCCGTGCTGTACAATTGGGACCATTCACATTATGAATATCACCTTGTAAGCCGTGCTGCAGGAGGCTGAGGGTAGCTGGCCTCCACAGGCTCAAGCCTGTGCTCAGCAGAACAACCTGCCCTTTGGTGTTTGGTGATGGGGACAAAATGTGCAGGCTGTGGTCCAAGGATCTTTCAGTTTCCTGGCAATTCTGGAAGGAAAAGGAAAATCAATTCCACTACACAAAATATTTGTATGTGGAATTTGTATGGCTGTTTGCAAGGGTGCATTTTTGAAATGGCAGTGGTGTGTTCTACACACAGGCATGCATTACAAGCTCATTGATGCTTTGGCATCAGCAGCAAAACCCAAATATGCTGACAAGAGGTGTAAGCACTCTCCCTTTGCTACCCAGTTTCTTGGCTGGAATTAAGAACATTTTGAGCAGGCAATGCATTTTGAGGCGGAGAAAGGGGCTGTGCCGATATGAAATGTAGTGGTTGTTGTTAGAGGATCAACACATTACCAACAATCCTTACAGTGGTGGCTGATACACCACAGTATTTCCTTGCACTTAGAAGCAGCAAAACAGTTTCCTATCAGAGAGTGTTGTGTGGGATATGTGGGCAAGTATTGGACTGCTCGGATGGATAGCGAGTGGGTCGCTGTCGTCATTGGTGAGATTGTGGGGTTTTGGGGGTTGCACTGACATATGTTATGCAGGGCATGGCCAGGGACACTGTCAGGCACTCAAGTATATTGCCTGTGTTATAAAATCACCGAAAAGATATCTCATTACTAGCAGTATATATAACAGTAATAGTCCCCAAACTGCAGCTTGCAATAACTATACTGCGACACACGCACCCATCACTACAGAGTCTCAGGACATTTTCTACAATGGTAAAATCCATTTTCCTGGGCAGTTCAGTGTCAGAGTGAATAGGACTTCTCCCTGTGCTGTATCTCTCTAGCAAGAGATGAAATACAAGGGGGCTAAGGGAGTCATATAAATTGAATGACTCTCTGGGTTTATGATATTCATATGAAAATAAAACTGGGCTGGATCGTCACTTGATGTAAATCATCCTAGGGACATGGTAGAATTTATATCAGCTGAGGTGCTGTTCCTCTTATTTGTCTAGCATACACACAGTAGGTGATAAAAGTCAAAATCACAGTGATTCATTTTTCCTTCTCCCACTTCTGTTATTATGCAGATAAAGTGTTGCTTTTTTCCCTTTGGATCCTCATGACAGTCCATGTTGATGAGTAGATATTGGTAAAGAGCTGTAAGGTCTCACGACAACCTTGCAAGCAGACCTCTGTTCCTACATTTCTTTCTTTCTATCTCTAAGCATAATATTGACCAGCATTGCTTGTACCCTGACAGGTCTGATTGTTCGAGAGGTAAGCATTGAGATTTCCCGCCAGCAAGTTGAGGAGCTCTTCGGGCCTGAAGATTACTGGTGCCAGTGTGTTGCCTGGAGCTCTGCAGGCACCACCAAGAGCCGGAAAGCCTACGTCCGCATTGCATGTGAGTGTCTTTGCTCTGGTCAAATTGGTGGTGTTTGGGTAAGAAAAAGTGGAGTCTCTCCCAGCTGGGAGAGAGATTTTGTGTCCAACCAAGGCTTTGTATTTTCTGCAGTTATTGATGCATATTAAAATTAAGCATTTGTAAGAATTTCAGTTTATCCTGTTCTTAAGAGCAAATCTCATCTTCCTCCTTTCCATGGGGGAAAGACATCAAAACGAGTATTTTTTGAGTACAGCAATTATATGTCTCAAGGAAAGTGTCTGAAACGATTAGGAATATTATGAAAGCCAACTATGAAATGAGGTGACAGCTCTTACTATCACAGAATCACCTCTGGAGGTCATCTGTTCCAAACCTGCTGTTCAAGCAGGGCCAACCTAGAGCCAGATGTTCATGACCATGTTAGGATGATTTTTGAATATCTCCAAGGAGGGAGACCATACCACCTCTCCAGGCAGCCTGTGCCAGTGCTTAGTGACCCTCATGGTGAAAAAGTACTTCCTGATGTTCAGAGGGAACCTTCTGTGTTTCAGTGTGTGCCCATTGCCTCAGGTCCCATCACCAGACACTACTGATAGAGCCTGGCTCCATTCTCTTTGCACCCTCCTTTCAGGTATTTGTACACATCAATGAGGTGCCCCTGAGCCTGCTCTTCTCCAGGCTGAACAGCCCCAGCTCTCTCAGCCTTTCCTCATAGGAGAGATGCTTCAGTCTCATGGTCATCTTTGTGGCCCTTGGATGGACTCTGATGTCCATATCTCACTTGAACTAGGGAGCCTAGAACTGGACCTTGCACTACAGGTGCTGAGCAGAGGGGAAGAACAAACTCCCTCAACCTGCTGGCAATAATTTTGGTCTAATGCAGCCCAGGATTGCATTCACCTTTGTCTCAAGGGCACATTGTTAATGCATGGTCAACTTGGTGTCCACTAGGACCCCTAGGTCCTTTGCTGTGAAGCTGAAAATGTATATTTCTGCAATCATGTAATAAAGCTGCTGCTCCTTAACAAAGAAGAAAGTGTTTAGTGTATCATTTAATCAGCTCGGTAATAGGAGATTGAAAGCAGTCATCTCAACCCTAATATTTCATTACTGTTATTCATGGCTGCCAGCCTTGGTATTTATTTTGAACCATTCCCAGCTTAGACCCCAAGAACACAGGGCAGCCAGTTCTCTGAAAACAGATCTTCATTTGACTGTACAAATATTTAATGTTCATTAATTTTCAAATAGGTGCTTTTCCTTGTAATAGAGTAGTCACACTGGGGACTTCCATTTCTCTTTCACTTGATGAAATCCTGTTTTTATATAATGGGAAGAAAATATATAATCTAGAATTATATTTCTTCCTCTGTTTTAACCTCAGAAAACGCACATTTTGTGAGAAATGGTCATTAGAAGATCGATTTGCACCATAATTATGTTTCCTGCACTGTGCCTAGAAATTTATAAGGAGGGAAAAAAATTGCTCCAGACTAAAAAAGCATTTCACAAACATGTTAAAGGAAGAACTCTGCTATTTAAAGCTTTCCATTTAAAGATTTATTCTCCTTTTGTTCTTTTGAAAGTACTATGTGGTTAAATCCTCAAAGAGGAGTTACCTTCTATGTAAACATCTAGATACAAATCTCAGAGGTTCAATTTGAATACCCATTTCTTAATGCTTTTAGTCCAGGTAACTGACTGGAGATGGAGGAGCTGTACTTTTGAGTCAGGAATAGACTCACAGAAAAATTTCCCCAGGGTTGAGGGGAGTTAAAATTATCGTAGAAAGTTTCCTGCAAAATAAGAAATGCCATTGCATATGAGCATAGTGCTTTCCCACGGCAGGAAACTTTTCAAGACTTTGAGGATTTTATTTTTCTGTACTGAAGCAAAAGAAAATGGTTTCACTTTTTCTTTCTTCTAAGTACTTCAGAGAGACTGAGCAATGTTTGAACAGGTTTTTTTAAATGATGACTCCTGTTAGGTCCTAGAGTAGATTTTTGTGTCCTGCCAGGTAGCCCTTGACAGATGACCATTAAAGTAACATAGTTTAGAGGTCTGATTGTATTCCAATTGATGGTTAAGTAATTTTTGTGTACTGCCATACTTATGCACTTAATTTCTATATAACACATTATCATTGTATGCATATGCAAGATATTTTATATCAGTTGGCATTTCTGCCCAGATGACCAGATTACTGTTGAAGGTGCTCATAACGTCAAGTTTGCTTCTTTATCTTGCCATACTTTGGAGAATGAGGAACAATCAGTTCAGTGATTTTGCTGGAGTCTTGGTGGGTTTCTTTAGAACATTCTAATTAAATACATTCTGGGGGAGGTTCATGTGCCTGTAACTCAGATGTCGCTGGCTGAAGTTTTTTTAGCCTCTTGTTCCTGAATTTGAGGTTCTTGGCAGGTGTGACTCAGGCAAATCACTTAGACTCCATAGGATTATGGATGGAAGTGTTAGGCCTTCAAACTGCAGATTTTCAAACAACAGTAAAAGCACATGTAATTTCAACCCACTGCCATGGGCAGGGACACCTTCCACTAGACCAGGTTGCCCAAATCTGGGCATCAGGTTTGCCCCATCCAACCTGGCCTTAAGCACTCTTCTCTGCAAAATTGTCCATTTTAAATTTCACAATTTTCTATAAATTTCTAAAGTAACCCAGAATTATTTTTTAAGAAACTCAAACATATGATGTGGGGTATATATCTTAATTTGTGATGTCATTTATTCTTCAAGATCACTCTTTTTAACTGTGGATTTAGATATGCTGTTGCTCACCTATATTCACAGCCTTGACTTCAGGGGACTGAATCTGTCTTGGCAATATAGAAGTTGCTTCCTAATAAACTTTAAGCACAGCTGGAAAGTCTTCAGATGACTACACAATGTGCCATGAGACTGGAATGCAAGGGAGAGTCCCTGTAGTATCTATTAGTCCAGAAAATCAAGGATGTCCAAAATTTAAGAGGAACAAAAGAGTTGGTCAATCTCTCTGGCTCTGTCTGCAAGTATAGTTGCATGTTTGTCACCAGTGCAGACTTTAATTGGTATAAAAAGTGAAGGCTGACAGTTTTGAGAAAGGTAAGAAGTAAATGGAATATATAAAGTGCTCTGCTTAAATTATATTATTATCTTAATACCTGAACCTGGTGATTTCATCTCAACAGGTACAACTGTAGCATAACTAGCCATACCTTGCAGATTAAGAAAAGCTTCTTTCCTTCTCCCTCTTCCCTCCCCCTCCTCTTTCTCCTGATCTTCCTTCTTTTCTCTTTCTCCTTTTTTCTCTCTTTTCTCCCTTATACCCACCAGTCTTATTCTGGAATTATTGTGTCCTCTCAAGGGCTGGAGATGCACTCCATTAAAAAAATAAATAAAAAAAATAGCATGCAACATCTCTGTTCACTAAGCGTGTAATAGAATTAACTGAAAAGTAATTTGAAAGTGTGAAAAATGTGCATCCTGGAAAAACAGCTTGTATTTGTTTAATGCAGGGTCAGGCGTGTGTCAGAAAGTACATAACAACCTAGTCAATGAAAGTTCTCTGTGAAAATCAATTGCAACATTCCTCCAGCCAAGAGCTTGAGTTATTCAGGAAGAGAGCAATCTATAAATGTGGAGTGAAGACGCTGCTGGTTTTCAAAGGCTGCCCATGCTAGCAATATAAACAGGAAAGAGCCTGAGACTACAGCAAACATCCTGGCTTCTCTAAGTGTTCAGAGCATTTAACGGCGTCTCACCATTGCACTCCTGGACCACGATTATGCTAGGAAATCACTCCCTTCTGTGCAGGCTGTTTCTGAAAAGGAGCTTTTTGCCCGTTTCATGGAATTTGTCTTCCTGAGGCGTTGTTCTCCCCATGAGAACAGAGCCAAGCATTTCATCCTCTTAAACTAGCAGATTTGTTGGGATTAATTTTCAATTTGTCATTCTAGATGTCTCAGTAACCAACGAAGTAGGGACACCTAATATATGTCTCGATGGAGCTAGAAAGAGATAATAAATTTTCTGAGATATTGGCCTATGAATGCTAAAACATATTTCCTGTTTATTCACACATTTCTTATTTATTCGAGGCACATCCTAACAGGAGCACTAGGAGTCACTAATATGTTTGGATACAGTTTTTCTGCTTAATTAAAAAAATGGTTTTTTTCTGAAGGGAGGGAGAAAAGAAGGGAGTAAAGAAGGGGGTTGGGTAGCTTTGTCTGGAAAAAACAAAACACAACAAAACAAAACAAAGCCCAAGATAAAGTTTTAATGTGAACTTTATGTTACAAGACTGATGTCATTGAACAGATAAAACTTAAATTAAATAAATGAGGTCTGGGCCTATGTAACAGGGAGTAGAGGTAAACCCACTGGAAAACACATCTGATAAAGATTAAACAATAGCAGCAGGATTCGACCTAATTTTTCAATCAGATAAGAAAGAAGTGGCTAAAATAAATTGTGCTGAGCCATGTACATAGAGCAACCTCACTTTTCATTTGGTCCAGTTTGGTGTTGCTGTAGCCCCACTGACTTCACAACATTAACCCATGCTGCCCTTAAGAAAATACAGTAATAATATAAGCCCTAAATCTCCTGGCAGGTTTTGGAAGTGTAGAAAGCCTGTAAGAAATGGCAGCTTTCTCTGTAATTTCTGTTACCCGAGCTCTTTTGGTGTAACGAATGTATGTAGTCTCTTATTTTCCTTTAGTCATTATCTTAAAATCAGAATTTTTAAAAAAAAAATAATTTTTAAAAGCCCTGATGTAGTAATAAACTGTGTTTGCTAATCTTTTGTATAATTTGATACTCGTTTCCTATGTACTTATCTAAAAGCCTTTTTTCCCTCCAGACATTTTTTCAAAGGAATGTAGCTAATATATGCGTGTCAGATACTGTATGCTGATAAGATAAATGCAGTACAGAAAAGCAGGCTGGTTCACCTGATGGTGTATCTCTAGTTATGAGGGGTATGCAGTCATAAAAAGAAACAGATATGGGGGAAAAAAATCATGGAGTTTTGACAAACACTCGGTTATCTCACCTTTTAGTACAGGGGCCCACGCTCCGCGTTACACTGCTGCAGTGCCTTTCTTCCCTCTCTTCACACACCTAATCCAAGCAGCACTGTGAGGACATGTTCCTGTAGCCAACGAAGCATTAGATAGCACTGCAATAGGTAGATAATTGGGTGGATGTTAAGATAAGGAGATGGAGCTGTGACAGAACTGGAGTATTTTAACAGGAAGGTACGTCCAGAATATGCAGTATTACAAAATAACCCAAAAATGTGTTTTGTGAACTTTGATAAGAGACTTAGAGATAGGACCTTAATTCCTTCCTCATGTACCATTTAAGTCAGTACCAATCAATATCTGCTGTTCGTAGTTAATAGAAGGATAACTGAGGCGCATGGTCTTGAGCTGAGATTACTGAAGAGGGAACGGGAGATCACAGAAAGGGCAGCAGAGAAGTTAACTGAGCATTTAACATATTTGACACTACCATTCTGCTTTTGCACCTGATAGGCATGTTTCTGATCTGCTTCCCAATTTAGCAGGCATGACCGACTCCCAAACAGTTGAAACTAATAAATACAAGTCACATTGCTTTGTAATGAAGACCTAAGACTTTGTAAATTAAGATGGCCTTGACTTCACTGTTAGCATTGCTTAAAAAAAAGGAAACTCCTTTACTGAATTTATATGAATTTAATCCCTCAGTAGAAGCCTTGAGAATATCCTATCTACACTGTCATGTCTAAGAAATAATCATTTTTCAGTAGTCTGCTTAGTGTCTGATGGTGAAACATAGATGCAGTAACAAAAGGAAGCTAACAACATTTTGCAGGTGTTTTGGTAGCTCTGAGTCAGGTTACTGTATCAGAAAGCAACAACAACAAAATACCACATTTATACAAATTATTTACTGTTTTAGTGTTTCCATGTGCTACCAATTCAATTCTACATATGAATTGCAATGTTCCTAATGTCCATTTTTAGTACCTTTAGTATATCTGTCAAAGGTACCTGTTGAGGTTTGGTCATTTGAACTTTACATTTAGATTTATTTGAAAACAAAAAACTTCGGATTCCATCTTTAATCACCAAATAAAATAATGGATAGAATAAAGTTTGTAAGTTAGTTTGCAGGTTAAGCTTACAAAGAAAACCAAGACATATTGAGCTATCAAGTAAAACATAAGAGAGGGAGAATAGTGCAATTGATAAATGCCTATGAAATCTGGATAAAATTTGCTTGCTTGCTTCTTTTGCAGTTGCCTCCATACCAAATGTGTTGAGTTGTTGTTCTTCAGAATAAGCATAGCCTGAAAGGAAACTGTGTTGTAAAAGTGTTTTGTGTTACCAGCACCTGACTGAACCTGCTTACAGGTGAAAAAGAGGGGGAAAAATGCTTCTTCTGTAGGCACTGGGTCTTGGAGGAATTGTCATAGTGCATTGTTATCCCCAGCTGACTGAAGATGCCATCAGCAGAATGAGGGGCCTGATGGGTCTTCACCTCCTGTTTGCTCAGGCTGTGAACATGTAGGGAATACAAGGGGAGAGAAAGTTCTGGGCCCAGGCAAAGCATCTTACAGATTGTAGCCTGGTAACCAAAGAGGTTCCTCACCTCACCCTATATCTCCAGTCAACAGATGTAGCAGCCAGCATCCCAAAAACATGTTGTGCACTTCCAAGAAGTCAGCTTCAGTCCCTGTCAGCTGCTCAGTTGTGAGAGCTGATGCTGCTTCTTGGCTGAGCTCTCTGGGCTGTCCAAGAGCTACGAACAAGCTCAGCCCAAGCTGCGATATGCAAGGCATCTTTGGGAAGGGCAAAGCTCCACCATCCCTGATGTTCCTCTCCAGGCAGAGAAGGTGGCTGAGGCAGCCTCACAGTGCTGCAGCATTTGTCCTTAGGGCTGGTAGGGTGTAAAACAGCCCTTCTACAGAAGGACAGAGCGGCAGAGTTGTGTGTTGAGCACAGAGATGGGGTTTCGAGGTGCTGACTTGTTTCCTCTGTCCTCAGCTCTAGCTGCTCATGCTTGGGCTGGCTGAGAGCACAGCCCTGTCCGGCCACCATTGAGCAGCAACACACTGAAGGAGGACAGGGGGCTTTGATCAACACCCAGCAGCGAGTGGCTGATACAACCAGGGACTCTGTGGGGATACAAAAGCAAATGAGAGAGGTTTCAGAGGGATCCCCTGGGTTGCAGACTGATGATGCTCCTGTGACTGTCTCGGTGGAAATCTGGTTTGATATAATTAACAACACAGAGCTGGAACCACACAAAGGCAAAATGGAAGAGAAAAGCGGGGGGTTTATACCTAACCTCTGCATTGCTTACCCACCAGTGCTATTGATCCCCACACAGAAGTCATATATTAAGCTGTGAATAGAAAAGGGAGGCCAAAGGATGTCTGATAGCATGTGCTTTCTTAAGTTACTAATTACAATTCAGTCTCTAATGTGTTTTTGCTTAAAAAGCGTTTCCCAACTCCACCTGCATCATGGCAAGTGACAGAGGAGGAACAGGCCAGTTTTACAATATTAGTCACGTTTCTCTAAGTCAGCATCAATCATCTAAGGTTGGGAAGAAGTGCAGTGAGATAGGCTTTTGCAAGGATGTGGAGCTTCTCTTATTTTGTAGAACATCAGTGGCATTTTCTCCACATTTTTATCCAGAATTTTTTTCTGTTTGAGTTTTTCTTATTAGGCTAAGTGAAATCAAAACAGCTATGAACCTTGCCTCTTGGAACACTCTCGGCAGCAGGAGATAGACTTGGAGAGCTTGGCTACCTATTGATCCTCTAGTAATGGTTAAAATACTACAAAGCTGTATTTCCTTTTTTTTTTTTCTCTAGTGTTTTAATTGCATTTTTTGATTATTATATGTTTGGTTTTATATGGATGCCTGTACATATTTACCCATACAAAACAAGCTGTCTTCTGTATGGAAACTTCTGCAAAGGTCTTTTCATGTTCATAAAACCTTTTTTCTTTGAAAGTACACACCAAACATACTCCTGCCAGTGGGCATAGTTAATATGAAAGTTGCATAGAAAATAGCATATTTTTTCCTTTTGTGCTCTTAAAACTGCTCGGTTTTTTAATCGTTTGTTGCAGTAGGAAAGTTGATCTTGGAGTTGCTGGAAGGAACACCGAGTGAAGAGTCTTTAAGGTCTACCAAGGGCAGAAATCCATCTTTCCCTGACAGTAATGCTGCATTGTTCTGTTCGTTTCTGGTGTACATCTAATTCCTGGCTGACAAGTGTCCGTTTTTCATGCTCATTCATTAGTCACCCTTGCATTAGCACTGCCTTGAAGGCGTCTGGACTGCCTCTTACTGCATTTCTCAGAAATGATAAAAGATATCCTTAAAGTTTTGCCCACCCACCCATCACAGCAAAACCCAGAACAGCAAAGAGATAAAATACATTTGATTTTAAAAAAATAATAGGGTCATTCTTTGCTCATTCTTAGAAGTTGAAAGGTAGAAAAGGAAGTGGGAAATGCTGTGAGTTCCTATAGAAACTATTAACATCCACAGGCAAAAAAAAGCAACTTTTGAGTGGTTTGCAAGATAAAATGCATTAAATGTAAAGGGAAGTGGTTTAGCAGTGCATTGAAATTAAGATCTAATGCCCCTTTCCCCCCAAAAAGCATGATGATTCAGGAATAAAGCTAATAATATGGTGTTCGCTGAGATTTTGATTTCCCATTATACTGGTTTAGTTTTATGCTTGTGGAAATTCTCTCATTTCAATGCAGCTCTGAATGAAGCCATCTGTCCTTACCAGAGAGGGTTGTGCAGGAGTATTTCAGGAGTCTTGGAGGAAAGTCTCATCTTAAGTATGCTGTAAATGTGCTGCAATATATGCCACAAGAGCACCCTCTGAATTTACTAAGACTATACATTAGTAAAGAAAATAGAGTCTGGTTCGAGGTGACAGACCAGAATTTTAATCCTTCTCCTTGTGTTCTTTTTATGAAGACAGCCTTGAAGGGAAGTTAGAGGCAGGGGAGGAACTTCCTGACAGAGGTGCAGGCTGTCCCCTCCACCTGGCAATGACATCCCTACATGCAGCTGGGTGAACTGTGAGAGAGAGATAGGGAAGAAATGAGATGGACCCTTCAGCATTGCTTTGCACCGGGGCTCGCTCTGCTCCAGAAGAGATGAGCTGTGGCAGCAACATTACCTTTAAAAGGTGGGGAGTGTATTGCTAATGCAGTCAGGGATCGTTCTACATTACCAAAATAGTAATGGAAAGTAAGTGCAACTGCCTTTGGTGTCTCCTTACTGATGGTGAAGGTAGAGAAGACTTACTCCCAGCATTGCATTTACAGGGCTGCTGCTGATCCAAGGCTTTAAAAATTGACACTGCCTTTTCACAGACAGAGGCCCTGACGCCAGAATGAAT
The DNA here is from genome assembly GCF_964237585.1 of Gallinula chloropus. NCBI lineage: Eukaryota > Metazoa > Chordata > Aves > Gruiformes > Rallidae > Gallinula > Gallinula chloropus. The sequence continues at coordinate 68,002,459 of NC_140088.1, read as the reverse complement.
CAAATGTTTTATTGTTTTGCTTTTTCAGATATATTTTCTGAAGGTTGTTAAAACTTTTTTCTGGGGTGTAGTTTTTTTGGGGTTTGGTTTTTGTGAATGTTTTTTGTTTTTTTTTTGCAGTGGGGTGTATTTTATTTCTCTCTTGCCATTGTCTGGGCAAAGTACCCCTTCTGTCTTTGCTTGCAAGTAATTGTGACTTAAATGACACTTGGAAAAAGTGAAAAATATTATTGCAATTGCTCTGCTTGGAAGAGATTCTAAGTCCCTCACTACATTATCAAGCTCACCCACTGCTGGTTGACACTGTGAAGTTGCCATGATGACTGTAATTGTTAAATGGCAAAGAAAGACGGAGATTGAAGAATTAGAAGGATGTCTTTGTTATCCAAAGAAATCATACTGCAAGGATCACAGAAAAATAGCTGTCATTTCAAAACCCAAAGCTGTCCCAGCAGGGTGTTTCATGATAGAGCTAGTGATGAAGTTGTTTGTCCAGGCTCTATGCTTCATAACTTAAAAAAACACTTTGTTAACTTGTTTGTCTGTTAAACCAGTGAACCTTATTCTTGATTAGGTAAAACCTGCCTTGCACGGCTGCCATCTGTAGCTTTTTGTAGGTGTCATGGCTACAGTGGGAGGTGGTGGGGAGTTCTGGTGGGATAAAGCTGTGAACACGTGAACAGGGTATAAGAGCTCCCAACCTTGTAAATACACAATGATGTGCTTTTTTTTCCCCCTTTCACAAATGAGTATCATTTACTCAATAGTATCTAATAGCTCCTTTGAGAACATTACTGTCTGAAATGTCAAGGCCCCTACTTAGTGTGTTTTTAGTTTCTGGATCATTGACCTGCTCGAATCCAATGGCGCCATGAAAGTGTCTGCACACAGCAAAGCCCAGCAAGTGGGTGACAGCCAGGGGAGCTGGGGTTCTACAGGGTTTGTCTCACCTGCAGCAGTCCCACTGCCATGGTTCCCATGAAAAAGGGGCTGTTCATACCCCAGTGAGGCCAACTGTTTATAATGAAGAGGTTAAAGTGGGATTTTATTACCGTTATTATGCATTTCTAGACTAATGATTTTTCCTTTTGTATGCACTAAGATTTGGGAGATTTTTTTTTAAATGCAGGTGCTTTATGAGAGAGGTGATTATTGTAGATGTGAGGCTATGGAGTGCTTCAGAGCTCTATTAATGTTTCAGGAAGGAAGGCAGGACATTAAATCAAGATGTCAAGGAAAAACCTCATATTATTATTTATCTAATTTGCCTCTACTGTCTTCATCCCTCCATATCTGAACACCTGAAAGCTATTATTAATGTGCTTTTTATTCCTACTCTTATAAGCTTCTATTACCAGCATGGTAGCTTTCTCATTTGTCCTCGGTCATGAGGGTAGACACAATAAGAGAGTTTTAATTGTCTACACTGTGCACATATGCGTACCTGTTAGATGCACTAAGGTACACCCAATGTGGTGGTATTTCATTTCTTTTTGGAAATACCTGCAGTAGTAGCAATAATCCGACTGTATGGGCGTTGTTATCAATATAACTTCGGTTGTTCGCTAATCTAAACCAACCTGCATTAACCCTGCATTATGTGGGCCTAGGATACATATCAATCCCACAGGGTGTGTGAGGAGCCTGGGCCAAAGGAAAGGTGTTGTGTCAAGGCGGTGGGAGCTATGTACAGGCGTTGAATACTGACCTAATCTGGCTGATTGTCTTGCTGTGGGTGCTCTCACATGAACAAGCGTTCCTGGCCTGAAATAACTCCAGTGTGACAAGGATGCTAACAGGGACAGTGTGGTGAAGTTTGACATCTCATCCTAAGAAATGATCCCTTCCAGGTGTTTGCCCCTCCTCTTTGCCATAAGAGATCTGGTGTCATCGGTTAAAGCCCTCTTCATCAGTAACTGAGCTTAAAGTGGTGGATTTCATGGTGAGGTAGTTGTGACGTTGACATGTGCTTTCTTTCAACAGAGGGTAACACCCAAACAAGCAAAGAGCTGGAGGCAGTTATTTCTTCTATTTCCACAGTAAAAGCTGCCAAAGGTTATCTTTGTGTGCCCTAAACTGTGGCCATAAATCCCATCACATCAGAGGGGCCCTCAGTATCCCTGCCTTGTGTACCAGGGGGAGCAGGCATGCCAATGGTGAGGAGGGAGTGGAGTTTGGAGTTGCTTCTCTCTTGCCTGCGGTGCAGGGGAAGAACAAACATGCCTCAGTTTCACTAGGTAAACACATGGGTTTAAGGATGTTAGAAGCTTACCATGTTATAAACTTAAGATCAGCATCTCCAGCCATGACAGATGTTTTCCATGGTACAAATAGATTGACATTGAGTTCCAGGTAGTTGAGCAACCTAATTTTCCTGATGGAGACTGAGACAGCGGTCTTGTGCTAGCTGAAGGTTAGCTTCAGAGGAGCTGATTTTGATGGCAGGCACCTGACCTCCCTTTCCATCTGTGCTTTTGCCTGCCCCAGGTTTTGTCTTTTGGTAGTGCTGATGCAGTTCCTTCTGGGGTCAGCCATAAATCAGATCTTGGAGGTAATCTAGATGAAAACTAGCCCTTTGGATGGTTTATTTGTAAACTGGTTCAATTCAATGAACTGTTTTCCATCACAGCAGCAGGTTATGGCTTCAAAATATGAAATATTTGGCTTTTAAATTGTTCCCATATGACTTGTTTCCAATATGACACAAATATTTGTGCAGCTTCACCGTGAGCTGGCATAGAGATCTGGTCTGACTTCAGAACAAAAACTAAAATAAAAATAACTTTTTTGCAAGTTTTTTCTTTTACAAGCCAAGACAGCTCTCTTATATGGCCTCAAGCATGGCCTCGTGTCCATTTGCAGCAGCAACTGGCAGCAGGGAGAAATACGTTCAGTCGCAGTTGGGTCTGAAGGCTCAGTTTTCCAAAGCCCATCCTCCCTGGTACAAGGGAGAGGATGCCAGTCCATGGCAGAAATACGAAGCCGGTGCTGAGGAGGGAACTCCTCAAGTCAGTTTTACCACCAACACAAAGATATTACAGAGGTGTACAAAACAGCAGAGTGCACAGCTCTCCAGTATGATGAACAGGTCCCAATGGTTGGAGGCTCTCTCTCTGCCTGCCACATTTCTGTGATTGCTTTGCCAGGATCCAAGCACAGTTCAAGCTCCCATTACAATTATTATTGTTACCTATTTAGTGCTACAAGGATAATGACAAAATGAAGACAAATAAGTTAAAGCTGTAAAGTTAATGCTTATAAACTAAAAGTACATTAAATTGCAGCACCAACGCTTTAATCCCTAAGCTTTAAGCATCTCATGTCCTTTCGTCTCAGAGGTATAATTTTCCTTTACTTTCTTTAGTACTTCACTAACATAGTTTTTGAAATATAAATTTTCTGAAGAAGGGACTTTTGCTTTTTGTTCTGTGTCTGGACATGCCTTTCCACAATGAGGCCCTGGATTCTCATATTACTGTAAAGCACAGTAATATAATTAATAAATCCACTATGAAGCCTTTGACTGCCTAATGTTGGAATGAAATGAAAACATCACCATCTTTCAGAAGTGCTCCACTTTCCAGGCAGCAGAAAAGCTATTTTTCCTGTTTAGAGAGACTTCTCACATTTATGCAGTATGGAAATCAAATGTAATTAAATGACAAACTAATAGTATTGCCAATTCTTTTTCTTCTTCTTCCTCCTCCCCAGATCTCCGAAAAACTTTTGAGCAGGAGCCCTTGGGGAAAGAAGTGTCCCTGGAGCAGGAGGTCCTGCTCCAGTGTCGTCCTCCCGAAGGCATCCCAGCAGCAGAGGTGAGCGGCAGTGTCCTGGCACTTGGACATCCTGACTGAGGCCTGGTCGGTGACTAATGGTGCAGTGAGTCAGGGCATGGCGTGATAAATGGGTGGTAATGGAGAGCTGACTGACTGCTGCTGGTAGACAAGATTGATCGGGAACTGATTAATGGCTTCGGATTGTAGTGCCTTGCTGGGCAGAGCTGCAGGCAATTTGGTTTCAGTTTTTTCTTCCCTTTCAAAAATCACAGTTTTATCTGGCATCCAGAGGACATGTAGCTGGTGGAGCATATTAATACCAACCTACTCTCTGTCCTTTTCCTTCTAAAAAAACATGTCACTTATTCTGAGAGGCACTTTTCAAGCTTGCTATAAAGATCGTTTAATTTTTAGTTTGCCAAGTTTTATTTCCCTCACGCTTGTGTACATGATCCTGCTTGCACCAGCCAGCCAGTTTGGCACAGTAGCACGCACCATGGTCCAGTGCAGGCTCCCAGGTGAAGGAGCATGATGTGGAGACAAACAGGAGGTGTGTCTGCCAAATAATACATCTTCAGGGGCTTATCTGTTTTTCCTACTGGTATCTAAGTAAACCCAGGGTGAGTAGCCTGCCCTACACCTGGCAGGAGGGAGCCTACCTGTGCCCAGCAAAGAGCAGTGGGTCCGTATGGGCAGGAGCTTCCCTAAGTGCAGTGGTGGCTCCACCTTCAGGATCATTGCTCATGGGAGGAGGGTCTCTGAGTCACAGGGAGGGGGGCTCTAAAACCCTAAATCCGCTGCAACTGTTAAGAGAAGAATTGATTGTTAATGACAGTAATTCCCCATTCTGAATTCTCATCAGTTTTCCTCTGCCACGCACAGAAGAAACTGTTGCCAGTTTGCGTTAGGATAAGTTAGACTGCCATGGCTAAGTAGCAAAGTGGTTGTCACTCAGCACTGATGGCTGATTTCTCGGGAGATGAAGCTTAAAGTGTTACCTCCCCATCTAACCCAAATTTAGATTTAATAGGAAATGCAGAAACATGTGCACAAACATCAGAACAAATAATTAGCATGGAAGATTTTTCCCATTTTCTTTTTTTCCATAGGCTGGGGTTTTTTTCCCCATTAAGACTGCTGAAACTGTAGAGTGCTTTCCCGAGGAACTTAGCAGCAATTTTTTATTTTCCTTTCCAATGCTTCTTTGCATTAAATCATCTCGCCTTTGTGCCATGACAAGACTGCTTGCAATGGGATATGTTGCTCTGGAGGGGCAGGGTAGTGCTGGGGAACTTCATTACGTTTGCTAGAAGCAGAGATTGATGATGACAGGTAGTTTGTTTGAATGCAGTGTTACAAGCACCTCTGAAATTTCAGCAACCAGTCCGGTTATTCCCTTGGAAAGGTCTGTAATGCCTGGTAGGGCAGCTGGGACCCAAACAGCATCATTTAACATGATGCGTGGAAGTGATCTCTGAAAAGATCCTCTGTGAGCTGCTCTCATAATAATTGCACTTTTTCCTGCCTCATAGTATCCTGGCTCACTCTGTCAATAGCTGAGATTCATGACTGCACACTAACTGGCTCTGAATCTTATTTGTACCGTGGTTGGGGCAGACACCAATTAACACTTGGTAGGCTCAGAAATCATATACTCCCCATCTGACATTCAAAAGAACCATTCTCAATGTTGGTTTTTTTCCTCTTCTGACTTTTGAAGTCAGAAGGAGATCAAACACCCAGATTGGACAGCCGCCTAATACAGCCTCTTTGTAGATTCTTTCCAACACTATTAAAAGAACAAAGACCTGAACGCTAATGAATACGAATACCTTAATGTGACATTTTATTACAGCCACTTGCTGAAGCTGGTAAGATAAATTTTAAAAAATGGAAAGATGAAAGGTAACTTGGTGGGTTGAAGGATTACATGATTATTTTAACTTAGAGATGAATGAGTTCTTTGTTTAAGACTTCGTTTATTTGTTCGGAGAAGTTTCTGATATGATGGTACAGGTAACTGAGTATGAAAGGACTTGGGAGAAGGCAGGCAGCAAGCTGAGGCTCTTTTCCACCTTGTTGAAAGACTGCTTTGATTCTGAGTAATGCATATGCTGCAGCTGTGAGCAGCATTTCCAAATGCTTTGGTAAGCAAGGACCTGAAGACTTTTCCCACTCTGGGCACTGAGTTAGGTTTTGGGGTTTTCTTCCACTTTCTGGCTTCTGAAGTGGTCGCTGGATTTAATACCAAAAGAGTGGAAGAAAAACTTTTGCTGTGAAACTGTATGAAATACACATTCAGTAGAATGTAGTGCTGGAGTGCAGAGTCCCAGCATCTTCCCCTTGCTTTTTCTCTTTGATTTTTTCCTCCTCCTTTAGTTTTTTGTGGGTTTTTTTCCCAGGTATTTCAAAGTGGTGGGAACAGACACACTCAGGGATAGATTCTGTCCTCTTTTCAGTGGCTGGGGAATTTAGTCTTATAATTCCCAGCATATTTAATTGCTATTAACTGTCAAGCTCTTATGGATCAATGCTAGAGCAGATCTTACTGTTACTGAAGAGCCGAAACACATACAGCTGCTCCAGAGGGCAAGAAGGACAAAGACAGAGATGGGCAGGGAAAGCTTTTAAGGCAGCACTTACAAGTCCCTAAGATCCACCAGGACATGACAAGCATTAGAGTAGGCTCAGATCACAGCTACTAGAAAAAAAAAAAAAGCCCAGGATCCAAACAGAAGAAGGTGTGTTAAAATGCACCAGTCTCATGGCCTAAGGTCAAACTAAAATATGCCTTGCTCATTCACTTAGGATGAAGTAAGGAACTGAGGGTCTGCTTGGCCTCTCAGAAAACCAGACCAGCTTTTCTGTGGCCATATACCCCTGCCTACTAGCCCTGAGCAGCACCAGTGCCAGGTGCACCGTGGCATGTCTCCCCATACCCAATGTTAAAGCCAATATTAAGCTGAACCTGCCTACAGGTTTGGAAATATCCAGGTAAACATTTTGTCTTTTCCAGTCTGTGGCCCAGGCAAGCAGCAAAAGAAGCAGCGCAGGCGCTGTTACACTGAGGTTTCCACACACAGCTGAGGGCTGAAGGGGAAAACTCACCTGTTGTTGCTGGGGAAAATAAAAAAGAGGAATGGATCTAAAACCAGACAGCACCCTGCCCTAGCTCCATGCTTCCCTGCCTTCTGCTCTTCCTCAGTGGGGAGAAATAGGACGAGGTGGTAAAGTAAACAGTCTCACCTGCCAGACTTGGAGGAAGCTGCTGTTGCTCAGCAGAAATCAGTTGCAGCTCCCCGGTGTCAACAGCAACACTTCAATTCCACCCCCTTCTGTGTGTGCATTGTTTCAAACCTGACCTGAGAAGGCAGGAAGGTTCCGATTCTGCAGCACTCCAACAGTAACAGCTGAGTTATTACCAATTAACCCCTTAGCTCATTTAATTTGTTCCTTAAAAGATGCCAGCATCGTGTTGCACATGATAAAATATAGTTAGAGACACCAAGTCACATCACATTAGCTCATTGTGATGGGTTATAGATCAAAACATCAATGAGATGTAAGACTGGTTAATATGCCATAAGCTGCCAGATGAACTTTTGCATTGAAATGTATGATTTGTGGTGGACATAACAGGAGGAGAATTGCTTCTTTAATTACAATAAAGGTGTTTCACCAAGTAGTTTAATTGCAGAACAGGGTGTAACACTCAGTGACCCAGTTGGGTTTAAAACTGGATGTGATATTTATCCACATTCATGGCTTTAATTAGGAATTAGAGCAAGGGGGAAAGCATCCCCGAGTCAAGAGGTGGAAGAGGGTGTTTTTGCCAAGTCAAGATGACTGCGACACAAACTTTATTCAGCTGCTTTTGCAGAGACAAAAGCTGGTAGAAGCTGGGGACTTCTCAAAGTAGGCATCATCAGATGGCTGCACCATCTAATTGATTATTAATACAACCACTGTTTGCTTTGTTTCATGAGAACCACTTATGTTTTGCAGCAGTTATCCCTTAATTGGGATTTCGTGTGTATGCATTTCCATGCAGGTGTGTGTCACCCAGGCAATGTTTTATATTCTCAGCAGGGAAGTGAGCTCTAAGAGAGGCGAGTGGAGGATTTTTGTGGTCACAAATACTAATTAGCTGGGAAGTGACACTGTCCTTTGTGGTGTCTTGCAGCATACAGAACTGCCTTCGGGTGTCAGTGGGAGGGAGAGCGGGGAGGGGGAGGTGGGTTTGTGTGCAGAAGGAGCACAGCCCAAAGTGAATGAGGAGACTGCTCATTCATTTTGCCCTGGAGAGCTGTCAGGCAATGTCTGGCAATGAAGGGTTGTCCTTCTCCAGAAGTACAGGGAAAAGCTCCCTGTAACTCTCAGTGTCTGGTCCCATACATTTTTGTTCCTTTTTACATAATTTTTATACCCCTGTCTGCTGGTAGATAGTCAGGGCATGCCTCTGAGAAGCATGAGAGGTAGGTTACAAGCCTCTGTTTGAGGATAGGCTTGCATTTGCATCTTGTGCTTTCATGGGAAATATGCTGACTACTAGTTTATTAGGTGGCCTTATTTTTACATTCCCTACCACTTCATTTCCACAGTACAGAAACCCACGCCAAGACACGCAGTTCTTGCGGGGCCAAGTTTTCTGAGACCTGAATTTTCTATCAGATCTGCCCCTATATTTTCCTTTCTAGTGCAGTTCCACTGCTGCCAGTGCAAGAGTAGAGTGTAATCTTAAGTGAATCAGGTTGCTGTATGGTTGGATCTGACCACAGGCGAGGGTGATCTGTGGGACCAGAGAACAGTCAGTTTTCTAGTTACTACATAACATATTACAACAGGAGGTTTTCTACAAGAGCATTGACATGAACCCTGCTACCTTACCCTCTCTACAGATTGCTTTTTGTGGTGAAGATGGTTCTGGGATGCTACTTTAGCTAATGCAAGCTACGTCTCCTTTTCAGGCTGCATTTTACCTTACACATATTTTTTGGAAGATACATCATGTGGGGGACAGATTTTAGATGCATTTTTTGATGAGGTAGATGAGCATACCTCCCAACGTTCCTCTTAGAGAAGACAGCTCCTCATCCTGGAGATACTATTGTGTATACCTACGAGATTAGTCCATCTGGTCCTACTTTTACACTGATTCTTGCTCACTATACCCAACCGTCCTCAAAGTGCCTGAAGTGTGAGAGTTACCTCTGGCAGGGCTTTGCAGAGTCCTCAGGTTTTACCAGCACCCTCAGTCCCCTGGTGATAGCTTTTGCCTTGGTCAGTTCCTCTAGTAGAAATTTAGTACTCTAAGCAGAAATATGTGTAATTAAGGAAGTATTTCCACAGCAGGAACACGAATTCCCCTTATTGGCAGCAGAAGCACGGTAGCAACAACTGAACAAAATTTCATGGTGGTTTGCATTTGCTGTTTCATTCTCAATATGTGTTTTGCAGGCTCTCATAGCTGTAATTTCTGCCTCTTTGGAGACCACCCTTTTATTTTTCTTTTTTTTTTTTTTTAGCCTTAAATGTGTACAAAATCTATTTCCAGCAAATAGTACATGTAGGACAGCATCCTCTTCAGCATGCAGTCGATGGGGTGAAAGTGTACATGTGAAACCAAATCCGAAAAACTCAAATAACATTCTTCAAAGAGGCATTCAAGGTACCCGAAATAGCTGCCAGCTCAATAGCCTGTATAAACCTGCTAGAGTTTTCTCAGTCTCACTTGGGCGCCTTGTACTATGTCCAAATCAGTAGTTATCTTCACGAATGTTTTATTCTTACTGACACGTGTATGTGTGCCCTTACTATCAATATGGTATGAGGTGCGTGCCTGCTGTTACAATTCAGGTGAAGCAGGAGAGCTGTGATTTCCCTGTGGCTGTTAGAGGCTATGTGAGCTCTACAGGGACTCTCAAGGTGAGCAGTGATGCCACGACCAGTCAGAGTGGCTGTGAGAGGACACCAGCCACAACACCAGCCTGGCTAGGGGACCAGATGGAAGGCGATCCTACCACGTTGGCCAGGAAGAGGGAATGGCAGAGATGCCATGGTCATGCTTCCCAGAAGTATGAATTGCCTTTTACCAAAGCTAATATCTCGCTGCTCCTAGCTATTTGCATCTTGTTTCTTATGGAGAATTCTACTTGTGGGCACCTAGAGGGTATAGTCTTGCTGTTTTCAGCAGGTGCCCTCCAGTCCTCTTCGGACTGGAGGATTGCACGAGGTATAAGGAACAACTCATACGACCAGCAGGGGAGGACCTAGACTAGCTCCTATGCCTTTTCCATTCTTGGGATTCTTTTAGAGCAGATGTGCTGTTGCTCTACCAGATTCTAAAAACAGTCATGCATATGCAAGTGTGCCAAGAGATTTAAGTATCTAGCAATGCTAGTAACTTGACGTGGCTAAATTTGTGTCAGTAATTAGCTTCTGTAATAGGTTTTCCTATGTATGTAATCGCTTGTGTGATTTATGTTCCCTGTGTTCATTTAGTCTGCACAGAAGCCTGGCCCATCTTTGTGAGCCTTAGTCTCTGCTTGCACTGCCTTGTTTCAGGCTGCTGCTGGAAACATCTTGCAGCAGCACAGGTCTGGCTGCAGCTCTGCAGTACAGCCAGGGCAGCGATTGCGGGTTTTACTGTTCTTGCTGATGGTCTCGCTTTTCATGTTGGGTGGCATGTGGCAGGTTCCCTCTTAATTAGAACAAATGTGCCAATTATGTTAATGTATCTCCCGATACCAATCAGTGAATAATTAGAGACAACACATCTGTCTCTCACTGGGGAGTGGAATGACAGAAAAGATGCTACAAGGTATGCTGCTCTAAATTACAGCCACCTTGGATCGTGCGCTTCCTCAGCCAGTTGCAGGGATGGCTCTGTCTCCTGGCAGGCCTTCCAGCATGTTAGCAGAACTGGATGTGCAGATCCAGAACAGCTGGCAGGAGCTGTGTGCCTCACTGCTCCGCAAATTACATCCAGAGCGCTAAGGAGATCTGACCAAAAAGTAGCTGACTTTTGGTGTGCTCCATCTTCTCAGCATCCATAGTGAGTCAGGACTTAGTTCGCTGTGCTCACACCTTTACAGAGGGGCCTTCTCTTGCTACTCAGTTTGCAAACATATAACAAAAATACCATCTTGAGTGGAAAACCAAAAAAAAAGAAATAGGCGTTTTGTGCTTGCTTTGTTCCAGGGCTGGTGTGTAAGAAAACAGTTGCATGTTGTTGTAATTATTCATAGCTGTCATCTCCACAAGGGAACACTTAGCCCATCCTTCATGGCAGTATTGTTGCCAATTAAATGTTTTCTGTTATGATAAGGCAAAACTGATGCCCAGGCTTTTTCTATGTATATGCACAGCCATCCATATGTTTATTAATAACAGTTGGTGGGATGTGCCTGATTTAATGGAATAAATAGAGCTAGGTACCTGTTCAAGAATCATTGTGACTATCACTGGTAAAAATACATCTTCAGTGTTTAGGCAAAAGGAAACAACTACTTTAAAAGCATCTTCTCCGGGGAGTTGAAAACTGGAACCATAAGGGCATGATTTGGTATGATATGAAGACGGGCATCTTGAGCACTTTGAAACACTTGTGTGTATCCTGCTGCCCCTCTGTCTGCTCACCCAGAGGGGTGCAGCTCTCTGGCACAAAAACATCCTGTGCTTCATCTGCCAGCATCTTGTGAGCATGGTGGTTTCCCCAAGGCACCAGTCACCGTTACTCAGGCAGTGGAATTAAATTCAGGATAAGTTTCTGCACTGACTGGATTAACAGACTACTTCAGCGAGGGGGCTGTGCCTTGGGGAATGACATGGCATCAAAAGAAATCGCTGCTTTTAACTTCCGTAATAACAGTTTGCATACTTGTCATTCATAAATCACCCTGTCTCGTTCCGCTTTGTTCTCTTCTCTTTTGTATTTGACACCTGATCTCTTCCTACTCACACAACAGAACAACCCTGCTCCCACCTATTCTGGTTACCTCAAAAAAATAAACCTAAGGTTTGGAGGTGCTGAGCACTGCAGCCTCCCGTGCCAGAATAAATGGTGTCGTTACTAACTGAAAATAAGTACTAACAAAAGTATCGTTTACATATTGTAGTGTGTTTAATTAGTTACCATTTCGACAAGGACTGAGGGAGAAAACACAACTGGTGGAGGGGTCTGCTCTTCTCTGTGTTGCTCTAAAATGTGTATGAAAGGAGACTTCTGACTCCTGTCAAATCATCCATCAGTTTCTCCCTTCGGATTGGACAACGCTATAGTTTGCAACATGAACAGAGTCGTGACATTGTAAAAACCTGGATGACAGAAGATGACTTGAATTATTTGTATTAAAGAGGTATCTTGTAAAAGAGATGGGGTTTAGATAAGCACACACAGTACCAATGAACTGGCAAAACAGATTTCAGAGAAAAGATGACATTCTGTTCTGCAAACCTCATGGTTTATTGTTAGCAAATTCTGTGAGCCACTGTGTGAAAAGGATCTTTTCCCTAACAGATCTGGTGAAGAGCCAGAGGCAGTATACTGAATTATACAGAGTATCTCTTGTTTTTCTGGTATTGCAGTTCCTGTTTTCGTATAATCTCCAGTGTTTTTGCAGGGATGACAGAGGATTTAATGTTCATAACTTTAATTTTGTCTAATCAGCTGAGACCCAGGCTGAATATGCATGAGTGTGTTTTTGTGGAGAAAGTGTTGCCGAGTGCTGGAAAAAGAGAATCACGTGCCTGTGTGCAGAGCCTTGCGTAGTGTCGAGGGCTGCCAGAGTATGTGATTGGATGGGAGTATCAGAAACATTTTGGACTGCCCCTTAGACCTTGTAGACTGTAGCCTTGTCCTCACCAATGTCCTGATGCCCTCAAAGTGTAGAGCATAGGAGAAGTACAGGTGGATTTACAGGTGGCATGTACACAGCTGTGGCAGTATGTTTAGCACATTTTAGAGTCCTGCCTCAAGTCTGTACTCCATCCCAGAAATAAACAATGGTATTAAAAACCAAGAAAGACATTTTTTTGTGTGTGTGAGAGGTAGGGGCTAAGTGGCAGCCTACCACTGGTGGAAAGGTAAGGTCCTGGCTTGATTTGCAGTCTGGAATGCATGCCAACTTGACCTGTGAGTGACAAGGGAGCTAAATATTGCCATCAACTGAAGAGGAATCTGTCTGTCTTGATTATACCTGATACCTATTAGGATTCAAGAGAGGAAGAAGAACAATTTTAGTCATCCTGACAAGGAAAACCAGGTTATTGCCAAAGAGCTTATATCTTCCGTGGCAAAACATGAATGTTCTAGTACCAGCTGGAGCTGCTTGAAGTAGGGCTAAAGATGGGGAGCTGGTGGTGGGCAGCTTGAATCAAAGACCACGTCCAGTAGCGCTATCTTGCAGTGTTGGACTGGCTCATCCAAGGATGAATCGAGCCCTCTAACACCAGGAGAGGCCATCCCTTTTCTCCCCAGGGCTCAGGGCAGTCTGCATGGCAGTCTCCTGGGAGAGTGGGCATCAGGTTCTCTATTAGTTTTGGGGTATGTTGATGCTCAGGCAGTTCCTCAAATGTCTCTGGAAAAGTAGGGTTTGTGAGAGTAGGTCTTGGCAGTCCCCATCTTGTGGGTCCGATAGGTTGATTGTGTTTATGTTTTTCTTCCTTTAATTAAATCCTGGGCAGATGCTGAAGTGATCCAGTGACATGAAGGCCCAGCTTTGATCCGTCCAGAGCCTCAGTCCCATCCTTCAGATCATGCTTAGTTCAAATGAAAACAAGCTACTAGATTTGCAGCCAAATTATGTTAGGGTGGCTCGCAGCAGTCAGTTGGGATATAATAGGGTGTTTCTTTAGGAAGGCAATAAAGAGAACATTGTCTAGATTTAAAAATCACACATGAAAATATTTTTCTGCATAACCAAGGAAATTATGCTTTACTAAAATAAAATATAACTTACATAAAGAAAAGAGAAAAATAAGCACTGATGTAGTCTTTGTGATTCCATATTTCCTTGGTAACTGTCTCTATTTTGTTTAATCCTGATTGCAGCAAAGCAGTAACATGCACGTATGTGTGAGGGCATGTATACTTAAAAACATTGGCATACTTGCAATTTGTTAATGTGACCTGCTCTGGTGTAGGGCCTCTTTGTGTTAGACCCACGGCAGGTACCTACAAGGTTACTGCATTATTACCTGCCTAATTAGACAAGATGCTGTGTGTGAGATCTCTGCCAGTTTAGGGTTTCTGATATTGTAAAGGAATTTTCTGTTTATAGATATGGTCCTGAGGTATCAGCCCTTCCTTATCCTTTGCCTCAGGCTCTGAAAACATACATCAGTCCGTACAGTAGCTGACAGCCTTTGAAAATGCATTGATATTTTCAAGGCAAGGCAATTGTGGTGTGGATGGGTTGGGAACCTGAAGGAGACATGGAGGAGCAGGTAGTCATGAAGAATGTTCTCCCACATTTCTGCTGCGGTGTTTTATTTTGGTTGACAGCACACCTCAGGTGAGTCCTTTGTGATAAGCCTTGACTCATTGTGCTTTCTGGGATGAGCAATGTAATCATAGACACTATGCCTCTTGTGGTGTGACCTGGTGCTGACTCACTGCCTCCTCTCTGGCCCTTTGAAACCCAAGGTGGAGTGGCTGAAGAATGAAGAGGTGATTGATCCTGTGGAAGACCGAAATTTTTACATCACCATCGATCACAACCTGATCATTAAGCAAGCCCGGCTTTCTGACACAGCCAATTACACTTGTGTTGCCAAAAACATTGTGGCCAAAAGGAAGAGCACCACAGCAACTGTGATTGTCTATGGTAAGTGATGTCCCACTGCATGTGGATGGACATGCGCCCAAAGCAAGCAGTGGGACAGAAGGGGGATGCTGAATGCCTGTCTGCAACTCTTACTTGCCTGTGCTGCCTGTTGACTTGCAGCCATATATACAACAACTGCTGTCAGCATTCATTACCAAAAATACTCAGAAGTACAGATCTGATGGCTTGGCTTATTGGTGACAGACAACGGTGTTAAAGGAGGAACTGGCACCTACACAAACAGCCGGTTGCCTTGTTGAAGAGAAGGTGGTTGCTCCCATTGCTGTAACACATGCTGGCTGGAGGCAGCAAGGAGCCATCAGGGCCCTTCCTCCAGCAGGCATGTCCAAGGCTTTGCTTTCTACCAACACATTTAACGTTCTTAGTGTCACTTTTCAGAAGTAAAACTGAAAGGAAGTTTGTGCTCCAAATACTGCTAGGACTGTAAGAACACAGCAGAATCTTCCATTTTTGTATATCACTTCAAATAAACGTTTTTGGTGTCTACTACCAAAACATACTCTGATGTCGGGCAAAGTGACTTCCAGTGACTTCCAGTCTGTAGGCATAGAACGTAGCTTAAAAATAAACATCAGGGGATACAAAGCATGGGGTAGTGTTATTCTGTGCCTGCACCCACAGGCTCAATCTATTATTGAGGATGGCCATGCTTCGGCTGCAGAGGGGGCCAGATGAGATGTTCTGGGCTGTGCTGCACTGCAGCTCTGCCCCACCAGTCCCTGCAAAGTTACTGCCCGGATGCATCCCAGGCAGGGGCATCCACCAGAACAAAACCTGCTCTGACAAAGTGCCAGCTGACTGTCCTGGTGTTCCTTACAATCAGCTTAATTATAGGGTAGACAAGTAGGAAAAAATCCCTATGATTATCCCTAATATTCATTTCATATTCAGGGTAGCAGTTAGATTTAATTGTAAGCAGTTGCTTTCCTGAAGGTACAATGAGGGCATTTTAGTTGCGTTTTTATAGAAAACTGACTGAATTGAGTTGATTAGCAGTGTTTGTGATATTGAGGGATGGACCATGCAAGAGCACTGTGTTTTGTAACTGTATTGAATGCAGAAACAAAGATGTAGGCATGCTGCAACTCTTCCTCATACATACATAGAATTTTTTTTCAATTGCAGGCAAGAGACATATGTAGAGTAACAGCCATTTTTAGGAGGTTTGCTACCAGAGCAGCTTAAGGGTTGTGTCATATCACAAGCATCTGGGTTTAGGGAATCTGAGCAATGAGGATGTTATCCATATCCTGGCAACAACATTATTTCATAAAGCAGCACAGCTCTTCATCCATCCATCCATCCATCCATCCATCCATCCATCCATCCATCCATCCATCCATCCCAGAAACTGAGCTGGGTGAGCAACAGAGTCAGCACAAATATTTTCCCAGAGAGAAATATCTCCCCAGAATCAAAAAATAAAAATGCATTTAGTGAGAGTTCACTCTGAACAACTTAAATATGATATGGACTTGTTGGGACATTCATATGCACCAGCTATGTCCACAGAGCGGTGACAGATGTTGTCCTTGCATCCTGAAATCACCTTATGGAAAGAAAATTACCAATTCCTGATCAAAGCACAGGGGTCCCTCAGCATGCACAGTACATCCAGGAATGAGCTAGAGTGCAGATTATCTCCCACTGGAAAACACAGCTTTCAGAGTGCAAGCTTCTACGGGGGCAGGGCTATGGGTGCCCTCTGAACCTGCAGGGATTTTGACCCTGCACACATCACCAGGTGCTTAGTGCTGGGCCAGGTCAGTTTTCAGGAGCAGGCAGGTCACCTGCCAGGCGTGATGGTCATCAAAATGGTGTTTCTCATTCAGCATCAGCATTTCTTTGCCTTGTACATTTGTACTCTGTACATTGGAGATGTGGGTTTGTGTCTGTTCGGTGTTGCCTCTCATGCTCTTCCCAGCCATCACTTGCTGACAGCTGTTGGAGGCAGCATGACACAGAGTTGGAGGCACCTTTGGGCTGACCCAAATGGCTTGCTTATGCAATCATACTCTTTCTCTCTTGCTTTTCAGTGAATGGAGGCTGGTCTACCTGGACTGAGTGGTCAGTGTGTAACAGCCGATGTGGGAGAGGGTTTCAGAAGCGTACAAGGACCTGCACCAACCCTGCCCCACTCAACGGCGGTGCCTTCTGCGAGGGCCAGAGTGTTCAGAAAATAGCTTGCACCACTCTGTGTCCAGGTTCAGTATGAACTGTGCATAGCCCTATATAAAGAGTTTGTCATCAGTCGTTGCAGGAGAAGACTATTAGTTACAAAAGCCATCTCTTTATCAATAAATCCAAAGTTTCAGTGAATGAATATGAAATTCTGTTACATAAGTAGATAAAAAAGTGAGCACTCTATATCAAGCAGCAGAGGATTCAGATGCACTTTTGCACACAGCTTGTACCTCAGCCCTGGTAATTCAGGGAATTTGGGGGACATTCAGAGCTTCAAATAGTAGGAGGTAAAGACTGAAAGTCCTGGATAAGGACTGGAGTTTGAATACAGAAACCAACTGTGATGTATATATATTTGCAATGTCTGTTCAGTCCAACTGTCGCAACAGGGGGAGCATCTAGGGTGTGGATGTTAAATTTGAGGCATGTGTTAACCTGACTTCAAATACAGAGACCTTTATACTAGAAGGAGATGTGTATACATACCTTTCAAAAGTATTTACGTGTAAACTTCTGAAAAATATAAAATTGCTTCAGGACAGAAGGTAGTTGGTGGCTTTTTCTTTGATAAAAGTTCTACCATCTGTCCTATTGTCCAGGGCTTTCCTACCTGTGCAGTCATACTCAAACTGATAGCGGTAGGGTTGTCTTCAGCTTGTGAAGTCTGGCCACCCAACCCCAGGTCTTAGTTGTGGGTGAAACGTAAAAGCCAAAATTCTTGGGCTGTGTCACTGGAACAATTTCACAGTTTGTTCTTTGGCTGTTCAGTTTAGTGCTTTTGAAAATCATTTGTGGGATTTTGAAAGGCACTAGGTAAATTCCTGATTCTGCTTATGTAAAATAGGTCAGTGCCTCTGGATACTTATATATACTTATATAGTTTTATATATAAAATATTTAATTTTAAATGTCTTCCTACTAAGGAGAAAATTTTGGCCAAGTTTAACCTCTGCATTAAAAAATGTCCCAGAAAAAAATCATAGATTCCCAAGTTGTTAATTTTCCTGTGCACTTTGAGCAGTGCTGACAGGTTTATAAAATGAGTAGGAAAGAGAAAATAAGGCCAGCTCAGAGAGAAAGGAGGTGGGGAGTGAACGTGCATTTACAGGACAGAAATAGGACTTTAAGAAGAGCATGCTACTATCTTCCTGCCTTGCTGAGAATGGCCAGGAGGTGCAGGCTGATGTGCCAAGACGCGTATTGCTCGTGCTTGATCTCACTTTTATGTACCCCCTAACAAGTCACGTCTTCTCCTTGCCTCAGTGGATGGCAAGTGGACGTCCTGGAGCAAGTGGTCCACCTGCGGCACAGAGTGCACCCACTGGCGCCGGAGAGAGTGCACGGCCCCAGCGCCAAAGAACGGGGGGAAGGACTGCGAGGGACTGGTGCTGCAGTCCAAGAACTGCACCGACGGGCTCTGCATGCAGGGTAAGTGCTGTTGTGACGCCTCCAGAGCTTGGGGTGTAGGTGGCTGCAGAAAAACCTGCAGTAGCTGCAGATCAGCATCAATGACCTGAAGTCACAGAATCATTTGTAGGATGGAGAAACAGGTTAATCCAGACTGGACACCCCACTCTTCTTCCCTGAAGATTAAAGTAGTGAAGTACTTATGGACATAGTTTAGTAAGTAATATAGGTGGTAGGGGGACAGTTGGACTCGATATTGGAGGTCTTTTCCAACCTTAATGATTCAGTGATATCTGGTGTTTAAGAAGTTGAACTGTGAAGAATTGGACAGAGCCCTGTCCCTGCTGCTTGCCCCACCAAACACCACTTCTCTCCAATACTGGATCAGCATCTGTCCAGGGAAGCTTGGTAGTGACTCTACAGCAATGCAAATTAAAAGTAGAGAGTCTGGGGCAATGGCAGCTTTTTCCAAAAAGAAAACTTGGGAAAACAGCTCAGCTTGGTTCTTACTGTCGAGAATTGTGGATGCATGTGTTTCTGTATATAATAGCTATACTCCTCTTTGAATTTGGGGTTTCCTGTAGAAAGAGATATCCTGTATCTCTTCAGTGTCTATGCAAACTCCATATATAGTTATCAGCATTCTGCAGGCTCATGCACGGCTCTAGCACTGAAGTCTGTTTCCCCTGCGCTTATTCACTCCGTGGTCCTGCCTTTGATAGTAATAGCAGCAAGAATTAAAATAGGCTTTTAGGGTGATTCTAAAATCTGCTGATGAACAATTAGTCATCTCTGCACCCCATCCCTTCTCAAAAATGAGGTGTTCTCTGTTCTACCGATGTACTGGAACTTCCTTTGACATTTCTTTAGCACGATATCCTGAGCAAAATCCTCAAGTGCACATCTCTCCTGTTCCTTCATTCTGTCTCTCTGCAGTACTTCTCTGTCAACTCTCAGCTCTCTGTTGTCTGAAGAGTTGTGGCTGTGACTGTCTGGTATCTATGTGTCCATATCATAAAATGCTCTGAGTTTTGTCATGAAAAAAGAGTAGGTAATTTTTATTCTTTGAGGCAGGTTACTTTTGATTGAAGTAGTCATGATGACAGAAGAGTGACACTACCTGCTTCTTGAATAAGTGCCATATAGGTGGCTACTGTGCTGACAGCAATCTCTGAGATACCCTATGGCACAGCATGGCCATTTGCTCAGAGGTTTCCCAGTTTTACAAAAAAGTTTTCTTCCATATAGCTCACACAAATGCTTTCAGTGCATTAAAAGCTGTTAGTCAATGTCAGCAACCTATAAAGCTGTAATTCCTCGAAACATTTGTTTTTATGGGGAGGAAGGAAAAGTGAGATTCAGAGTTCCTCTCTTTTTCTTTTCTAAAGGTAGGGGAAAAGAAATCGAATCCAGCCACATCTTGTTGTATAACACCTTGGTGACTTTTATAGTGGGGAAGCTAATGTACCCCTAGCTCCAAGAGTGTGAATAAGTCATTATGGTAAATTAGGAAGAAAAGATACATTTCGCCGTATAGAAGAGCTCTTCACTATCAGATTATATTTAGACAGGTGTATGTCATCTTTGTGTATGTGCATAAAGAGAGCCATTTAAGCAGAAATCTTGTGCAAAAGTGGATGTAATGGTATGGCAGAATAAAAGCCCTGTAGGGATCTCATTTATCTGTTGATGTTATATTGCATTTTATTTGGGAAAGTGGATGCTGAGTATAAAGCAGAGTTCTTCAGCGGGAGAGGGAGTCAGGCTGTTGTGAATCCTATTCTGCTTCATATATATGTATATAAAAAATGGTAATGAAAAATATACAGTCACATATTGACCTGCTTGGCTCCAGGGGCTGTGATCATCCTTCAGTGTTGGAATTTAATGGCAGTGTTTTAATGGTGTCTTTATACTCGTGGGGTTTCATATACCTGTAAAACTTACAGTCCTGCTCCCTGATCCATCACTGCTGAGAAGATTGATTTGCCATACTTGGTGGCAGTGTGCCGGCTGTTCTCTCTCTCTAGAGCTCTTTTTCTTTTTTTCTTTATTTATGCAAAACCAGTCTGAACACTTACATTTTTGCCAGTGTAGATCTAAATTTGTAGCAAATCTGCTTTCTGAGCTTGGAAGAAACACAGGACTCCTTTTGTTCCTAAAACAACATGCCTCTTTCCACATTATTTGAGGCTGGTGAGGTCTGGCCTGGAATGGACATTTCTGCCTGGGGACCTGTGGATCCCCAGCAGACTTTTCCAGTGCCTTTATGCCAGTCCATCTGACATGGTGCAGATGGCACAAAGGAAGCCATAGCCACCTTCCCTCTGTGGCCATATCCTCTGGGAGATGTGTTGGGCAGCTGCTCACCTGCACCGTAGCCAAACCCCACTCCTAGGTGCCTTGGTGCTTCTTCCTTCATGCCAGTCTTTAGTGAATGCTTAAAGGTTGACTTTAGTATCATGAGTGTAGTTGAGGTCGGAGAATTAGCAGACAGACCCTCTTACCGGGAGTCAATAGGCTGTTGCTTTGACAAAAACTCACTTGTAAATATATCTCTCTATATAGCTGTACATAAAAGATATCCTGAAAAATGTTGGATTGAATGAGTCTAATTTACAAGCCCTTTCTCTTCCAGTCTATTATTCACTACAGTAGCATCAGCTGGATAAATCAATAAGCTCTTTCATCAGACTGCCCCTGCTCTAGCAAAGAGCAGCAGTCTGCACCACTATCGATTTCCATGGGGATAAAAACTGTGGAGCTTTCTCCATCCCTTGTAATTACAGTATTTTACACCCAAAGCTGTAGTTTGTGCTTACCACTAACTGTGGCATTTCTCGTGCAGCTCTGCTGTCACATTTATTCAGACTAATGATCTTGCTAGTACACACACACACTCCTTTATCCAGTAGTTAGTATTTTTCTGTTAACATGAAAGGATGAACAGTCATTAAACTAGAGAGCCTGCAGAGAGGTAGCGGGCTGAATTGAAGGAGAAAAGTAGCAGTAGTGAAAATTTAGGGCGGTCATTACTATTTTAAGTTTCCAAATACACAGTATTGCCTAGCAGGTCCCATTATAACAATTTTGTAATTTCTGTGATAACATTAATATGATCTTCTGGAACAAATTATGCTGTAGGTGTAAGAAGAATTGGCTGGTTACCACCCACACCAGTTGCATTATTGCCTCCATAGTTGCATTATTTCCCATTTGAAGTATGAGTACTGTGGTAAATACTTCACTTTTAAAGGCATACACTGAATCTCGCAGTGGATCACTATAAACTGAAACACTGCAATTAGCCCTCCACTCACCCTGCCTAATGATTTTGGTGGGCGTTCTGTGTGGGGACTATGAAAGCAAAGCACTCCACTGCCAGTTCAAACTTCAGCTCAAGTAGTTCCCTTCACTCAGTCACAAACATGTTTAAATCAAAGGATGAGGGGAAGTATTTCACTGGGCCCAATCTGGAATGACTGTGAGAGAGTATGCATGATACCAAACACATGCTAAAAAGTCCCTGGCCAGCCTGGGACTCGCTGATGGCAATCAGGATGGTCATCAGGAAGAGGTGGACAACCTGTGAAGAGCTAGCTGTGGTGCATGGTTATGTCGAAGGCTTATTCCATGAGCTGTGACATGTAGCGGTCCTGCTCAGAGCATGTCACCTGTGTCCTTTCTGTTGAGGATCTGAAGTCATAGTGTTCAGATCTGT
Source organism: Gallinula chloropus (assembly GCF_964237585.1). NCBI lineage: Eukaryota > Metazoa > Chordata > Aves > Gruiformes > Rallidae > Gallinula > Gallinula chloropus. Next base: position 67,980,524 of record NC_140088.1, on the reverse strand, counting down.
ATCATCCCTGTCCCGAATGAGCAGGTACAGCAAGTCCGTAGGCATGAGGCTGGTGCCTGCGCATGCTGGTAAAGCTGTTGGTCTTTCCTGAAATCATGCCTGCAATGTGCAGGGCTGGCAGAAGCACAGCCAGAGAGAGACAGCCAGTGTCTCTTCTTCAGCTCGCTCTCAGCTTTAGTAGACCACTGTGGCTTTTCATAAAAGGCTGGCTAAGCTGTGTTTTCAATTTTTTTTCTGAAGCACAGGGTTAGCCATCTTACAGCAGCGAGGTAATAGCGAAGCACATGTTGTCGCTTGAGGACTATGGACTGTGTAGTTACATAAATAGTACTGCAGCTCCGCGTAATGAAAACTGTTCACTTTATACATTCCCACAATGTGGAATACAAATCCATCATTGAATAGGACCAAAAGGAAATTTCCACTTGTGAATCGTTGCCAAGTGTTACATCCAGTGGGCACTTTTCCTTTGTTACTTTGGATTTAAGTAAATAAGCATGAAAAGACTTAAGACATGCAGCTATCACTTAAAGAATGGAAGAAAAGATGCGAAAAACCTTCATCCATCATTAAAAACAACACTGTGGACTAACTCCTGGGTCACTGTCGTTCTCTCCCTGCATGTAGCTTAACTATTTGGAAATTCAAATAATGGGTAAACCACTTGAAAAAAAGGCACATATGCCATGGTGAAGATGTTATTATCAGAGTAGTAAGTCCACCTTATTAAAAAAAAAAAACCTGCTTTCTAGTTGAGAGTGAATTGATGTGAAATGATGACGGCAAATCTATATTTACCAAGAGCTATGAAATCTTTGTCTGAAAGGCGGTATGAAGTTCCTAAGGTTCCCTCTTACAATGATTGTGCCTCAGTGAGTGAGAAAGATGCAGTTTGTCGTGCTTGTGCATGAAATGGTTAACTGCTGCCCTTTTCCAGTCTCATGCCTGTTTATACACAGATCTCAAGTAGAAAGCAAGATTTAACCTGATACTAACATCTCTTTCTTCCCTAATCATATATATTCTGCCCATGCCCTGCTTGTTTAATGTAACAAACCAGAACCTCTGATGGTTATTCCATTCGTTCCCCTTTTTGGCTTGTTTTGAAAGCCGGCATTCAAGGAAGAATTAGAGGGCAGAGCAGTTTGATGAGGACCTCTTGTCCTCCAGAGCAGATTAGTGTGCAAAGAGCAGGGGAATGTTTTCCAGTCTCCAGGAGGTAAGCAAAGCTCTCTCAAGGGAGACTGCAACAGAAGCCTGTGTGTGCAGAGGAATGAAATAAAACCTTTTATTAAGAGCATGTGGGTCAAGAGAGAACTTCTAATACGTTCAGTCTGTCAGTGTAATGATTTAGCCACCTGGCCTGTTTCACTGAGCCCTTGCAGGGGGAGTTTCATTCATTTGAAGAATGCATCTCATCTGTTCCTAGAGGAAGTTTTCTGTAATATTGTTATTTGATATGATGCATTATTCTGTTTTCAGCCCAACTACTATATAATGATGAAGCAGCCAAGGGAGTTTATGAATACATCTCAGAGTTACGACTCATCTTTATTTTTATTGTAGCAGCATGAGAAATCCCCAGCTGAGAAGCGTCCACACTCTGGTGGGCCCTCTGTAAGTGAGAGCTCTTGCATAAAAAAACCTAGCACTCGAAGCTGCTGAAAGCATTGAGAGAAAACAGAAGTGCAGAGCCACAGGCAGAACCCAGGACACTAAAATTTCTGTGTCTTACCCCAGTCAGTTCAGAGAGATCCACCTCCACATTTTAACTTTAATGGAAAGCAAGTGCTCTAAGACCTCAAGGCTGTTTTGGAAAAAAACTTCAATTAATGAAAAAATATTATGGCCATGCAGAGAGGAGCAAACCCTCAACATTTTCCAATTATATTTTTAATTCTTCCTAATTTCCTTGAGTTTTTCTTCTATTCTTCCCTTATTCCTCTGCATGTTAAAAAGGAAAAAAAAAAGTGCTTTTATTTTCCTTACAATGTACAAAAGTGAATATATTTCATGATTTTTGTTTTCCTGGCAGAGTGTCAGGAAGAGCAAGTTTACATGAGCAGCCTAGAAGTCTCATTAGTTAGTCAGTGACAGGATGGGAAGTAAAACTCGATGTGCTTTCCATTTCTACACCTATGTTCTACGTAAAGGACTAACAAAAACATTGGCAGCATGCTTAAATGAAAACTCATCTTGGGGAAAGACATTTCTGTGGTTTGGGAAATGAACATTGAGCTGATCAGCTGATTCTGGAGTCTGGGATTTTTGAGGGCAGTACAACTTACCTTGCCTGTGAGGTGATAGCCCTGCAGGTTTTCAACATGTGTCACTGAACATCCATGTGGACAACTCATGCTTTCCATGATCATTTTGTCCAGCAGTCCTAACAGTTTCCCCTCTTCTGGATCCAATTCCAGCTGTCCCTTCCTTCATCTAAGTGTTAGCTGTCATGTGTCCCCTCTTTAGCGATGCCCCCCTTTCAGCTCGCCCTGTAACCTGTTTGCTCTTGTCCAGCTCCAATTACAAAACCAAGCCAACCCAGGAAGTCTATTTAGCAGTCAGCCATTGCAAATGTGGAATTTGGAAATACATGATCTAGCAAATTGTGATGCTAGACATGTGTTTACTTTTGCTGTCAAACACGCGTAACAAAGCCAATGTTAAGGCTCTGGGCTTCTAAGATACTGAAGACTGACATAAGATTTAGCCAGAAGGTCAAAGTCCTTAACTGTAAAAGATTGCATAATGTCAAAATTGCCTGTTCTAATCCACATCAAATTTTAGCAACAAGTTATCCTGCTCTTCCATCTTCCCCCACCCCTTTACAGATGACATGCATGTTTAAACTCAGGCAAGACCTTTCTAACAATGTTAACAAAATGTCAGGAAACTAATTTAAATTGAAAACATAGTTGCAATCTTAATTATAGAATATCATAAACTCCTGTTCAAGGACAGAACAAGAGAGACTCCCTGTTTAACCTACCCACTCAGCAAAGATCTGAGATGATACTTAAGTAAATAATCAGTCACAAAACCTCAAGATCCCTGTTTATTAGCCCACCCGGAACATGCCAATAATTAGTCCTTTAGAAGAAAAATAAATTACTGTGCATTATCTCTGGGATGCCTGATACCATATCTAACCTTCAGCATCATTACTGCAGACATGAAGGTCTTTCTTTACAATAGCAAATACAGGAAGAAGCTGGGCACATTCCGTCTAAGCCCATTTTCTTGTTTATGTGCTACAGTTCCCGAGAAGTAGCAGGGGAGAGAAACAAGAGCAATTACACTTCAAAGATTATTGTTAATATTTCTCCTGTGGTAAATCTGCATTAGTAACAGGTTAAGCGAACATGAAACCTTAACATTAAACAGTCCTTTGACAGGGTTTACTCTATGGTTGCACTTGCACTCCTAAGTCTGTCCCCTTGTAGAAAAAGAAGTACTGGAAGCTTGTGCAGTCACAGTCTCTGGGCAATGGGACCTGCACAGAGCAATTCAAAACTCCAGGATGTCAAATAACTCTCATAAATTCCTTCTCTTAATGTGAGAATATGTGACTGCTTGTCCATCATAGGGACTAGATGGAAACCTATAGCATTGCAATGCATCTGAATTAAGATTTTGAAAGCTCTGCAAAGTTTCTTTTGAAAGTTTTGAGCCTTTGCACACTGTATTTGAAATATAGATTTTGCTTTAAAAATAATGAAGAGACTCAGCAAGCTGGTGGTGGCTGTAGAATTGCTGAGAAGTAAACAGGGTAAGGCGAAAGGACACATAAAATGGAAACAGGACTAGCCACGTCACCACTGTGGTCATGGCACCACAGGCACTGCAGGGGCATGTGCCTTTCTTCTTTATCTTAGAAATGGCTCTTTATAATGGAATTCAGAATTGCTGGATATCACTTCTGAGGAGTGCACTTTTACGAAATCTGGAAATGGGCTGACTTTGAAATGAGAATGGCATTTTATAGGAAAAGGGAGAGGAGTTGAATTACTAGAACCTGGCATTTGGAAACAGCAGTATATACTTGATCTTTAACTGTTGAGATCCACTGAACTCAGAAATCAACAAAACAAACCAAATTAAAAAAAATAATAATTAGGGTTCTTAACCCAATTTGTCTTGAACTTTTCAGCATAATTTCTGAGAATTATTACAGAAAATTTCAACAAACCCAAAGATTTTAAGGATATTTCTGACTGGAGCTGGGGAAAGAGGAACCTAGCTAAACTAATGCTGAAAAAAAACCTACCTCATTGTGGGAATTAAGAACAGAACAATTGGAGACTGCTGTGGGAAAAATTCCTACCTTGCTGACTTTGAATTATTAAATACTGGAAGTCTTCTGGCATGTATGTATTGCAGAGAAGCAAAGAGTTGTTTGAGTAAACTTTCATGTTGCGATGTACGGACCCCATAGCTACTTTAAATCACCGAAGAACTGCTTCCTTCATCTTTTAGGCATCTAAATGTGAGAATTAGTCTCTGTTCATCTGTCCATCATAGCTGTGTGGCTCAGAGCCTGGTGTCAGCAAGGCCTTTTTCCTACTTCAGTGGTGCTATGCTGGATAAAACCATCAAAGTAGAGAAAGAAAGGCAGCAGTTGAATGTGTTCACTCTTCTAGGCAATTTAAGGGCACAGACTTTGGAGCCAAAAGAGAGGAAAGTGCTGTTACAATATATTATGCTCAACCTGTTGAGTTCATTGCAACAGGATGTTATTTAGACATGTCATGGGGCTAGGTTTTCAAAAGGGCCACCTAATTACGTGACCTTAGCTCCTTTTGAAACTGCTACGTAGAGGGTAAAGTAAAGAGTGTTTATAGATTAGAAGCAAGTGGTGCCAGATTAAAAGACAATGCATTAGAAGAACAAGCAGTTATGGTGCGCTATATGCAGTCTTTGCTTTATAAAAGAAAGTGTGTGTCTCCAGCTCTAATTGACCTTGATATAGTCTCAAAATATGTATCATTCACTGTGACCTCAGCAGCTAATAATATAAAGCAATTTCTTTGCAGGATAATTGTAAATATTTTTGTAAATATGTCCCAAACTGTATAAACCCTGGTGGATAAGGGCCCAGAAAGATCACCTTCAGCTGCCCTACCATCTTGCCTAGTTACTTAGTGGTGAGAGAAAAAAGTAACTGGGAAAAATACAAATGGAAAATTGGAATTTTTTCTTTCTCTGTTATTGGAATATTTTATATTCTGTAAAACAACAGAGTAAAATATTTCCTATTCTGACCAATTTACTCTAAAATTGTTATCTATTAATAAAAAATCAGCATGACTAGAAAGCTAGAAAAATCTATTAAGGACAAAAAAGGGGAGCCAGTTAACAAAGTTCCCTCTGCAGGAAGCCATGACCTAGTGTTTTATATCACAGGGATAAAAGTTGTCTTTAATACATGCCAGTGTGCAGGCCAAGGCAGTATATTCCCAGAGCTTTCTATGTAAAATCAAACACAGGATTTCAGGATGTTCATGGTCATGATACTGAATTCCTAGTCTGAGTACCATGTGTGTGCATATATGCCCATGAATACGTCGAGGGGCAGATTCTTCCCCAATGGAAAAAAGAGAGATTAGAAAGGTGGTTTTGTTGACTGGTGACACCCTGTTTCAATTTCATTCTCAAGGGAATCAGTGCCATAATCTCTGCACAAGTAGCTTTCATAGCTCTGAGATTCTTCCACTCTCAAGCACTTCATTTTTCCTCAACTTGGCAGAAGGTTTGTCTACTGCTCCTAAGGAAATTGAAGCAAATGAACTCATGCTGCAAAAAGGGTCATCCTGCCTGTTTGTCAAAGCTCACCCCCTAAGGCAGATGGTCCCACACATGCAGATACGCTGGAGGCCATTCAGCCACAGAAACCTGCTGTTAGGTCTCCTGTGGTCTCTGGCACAAATCTGTTTGCAGAAGGTCAGAGCAAGGCATGTGGGACCGGAATGCTCAGGCTGGGCTTCCAGCATTTGTGGATCATCTGCCTTCACTAACTGCACCAAACTAATATAATGAGCTTCAAAATCTACTTAGTTAAACGGATAGAACTCCCCAAATCCGTGTAAGTGTGACTGATGCTGAAATTCATTTAAACTGAACCGATAAAAAGGCTGCTGAAGCCTTTTCTATATACCAGCGTTGGACTGGTTTGTCTTTCCAATCTGACATATTCACCCTTCACTTTTCCCAGTGTGTTACATCATTGTAAAGGTGCTTAAATTGCTCTTCACATGCTTTATAGAAAGAGAATAGGCAATGCCTACACAATGCACCTTTATAATGATACATCTGCATTTGTACAAAGGATTTGTGCCAGTGTAATTATTTTGGTTAAAAAAAGCCCACCTTTAGCACTTAATAGAAACACTTCCAAGGGGACAAAAAATGTATTTACAAGCCTGAAGTTGAATTTAAAGTAGAATGCATGGAGAAACATCAACTTAATTAAGAGCTTTTTAATGAATGCATTTACCATGCAATTACAGCGGTGCAATTTCTGTGTGTTAACCTAAGCCTCCCACTGATTCTCCAGGTATGACATAGGGTGAGGTACTTGCAAAATAAGGGAAATAAATATCCACTTTTGGTAAGCCTCTGAGAGCCTCAAATAAAAGGGCCTAAAGTATGATTATTACTATTTTACTCATCCAGCAGTAAGTTACACAACAAAACATCAAAAGCCCTTTGAAAATGTACTTTTCCTAACAAGCTGTAGGAAGAAGCTTAGATTACTTTTCTCAAAGCAAGTGGCTCACTGTGAAACCAGCTGCTCTGAGTGTGAGTCAGCAGCCACAGCAGTCTTCGCAGAGTCAAACCCACTAGCACCTTTCTAAATTCACCCTCGTTAAAAATTTTGATGATCCTGGTAGAAGTCCCTCAGGTACTCACCAAGCAGTGCTGTTGATACAAGTAGGGCGAAAAAACAAACCCACAACACAAGAAAAAGATCTCTTTTCTCTGCAGTTACTTTGAAGAGAGGAGGGAAGTCATTCGTCATTATTTCAGTTACTAATCCCAGCAGGTTTTCATCATTATCTGATGAAAATGTCATTTCTCATTGTTTGAAGGCATAGTCAGAGGGACCAGTGTGAAAGCCAACTTTCTAAAGCAGTACCTGTGCTCTTGTTCTGGGAGCATGGCAATAGCCCAGCCTCCTGCCCAGCCACCACCGCTGGCACATGGCTGCAAGCCTTCTCCTTACTGCTGCCTCTGCAGTGCCCACTCCTTTTTGGGAGAGAACTTTCAGGACAAATAAGTGTTTAAAAGTAGTTTTATTCTAAAAAGCCCTGCCCAAATGGCAGAAGGTGTCTGTGGTTGCCATGTTTGAGTGATCTCCAACAAATGTGCTTAATTTGCAAGTGCAAATGGAGCTGGCATTTGATCAGTGGGTGGCTGGGGGTGCCAGCTTGGCTGGGATGCTGAAAGTCAACCCAAGGTAAGGTCTGTCCTAGCTTCAGCCAGGGAAGCCTGCCCACATGCTGTGAGCAAACTGGGTTGTTTGACCACCGTGGCATCGCTGTCACCTCCACAAGGACTTTACATCCAGGACAAGTGGCCACCTCTCCATGTACAGCTGGGTTGGTCAGCTCTTACTCTTGAACCTCAGCTGAGAATGTGTCCTTGCAGACACTTGTGCAAGCCAGGCTATGTTTGCACAGAAATGGTAGGCTGGAGTTGGGTTCTTGATTCAGTTCACAGCACTCACTGGAGAATAAAATCAAGCTCACTTTACTAAGCATGTTGGTTTTCGAGGCTAATGGAAGCAGCAAGCAGTATCCTGGCTTCACCCTCCCATTTTAATAGACATGCCTTTGAATACGTACACAAAACATTTATGTTGAAGAAATTGGTGTCACTGTTATGTTAGCTGCAAGGATGCTCTCTCTAGTTATCAGTGAATCTAAGCAAACTTGTAAGATGCAAATAAGTATTTGTGGCAAACAGGTTCTATAAGAGGTTGCAATGAGGTAAATTTCTTTTAGAGTATTTTGAGGACCACACTTGTTTGTTTTGCTGAAAAGACTTGAATTTAGATTTCCATTTTCCCAAGAGGAGAGAATGCTTTCAATAATATCACAGCTAATCCAGTCCTTTGTGCCTGTTGAGTGGCAGTTGCTAGATTACTTCAGACGTGGCAGGAATGATGCACAACTTTGAATGCAGAACTTGTCAGCTGAAATGCAACAGAAGGAGAGAGGAATAGCCTTTCTGACTCTGCACGAGTGAGCTCAAGCTCTGTGGGTGATACAGACCCAGGGGAGATGTGCTGTCCCATGCCAGCTCCTCCAAGATCATGCTGGGGCACATGAACGGCAGAGAGGCATCCTCAGCTTTCCCAGTGGATTTGAGTACGAGGTAAAAAGGCTTATGGAGATGCAGCCAGCATCAATTCCATCTGGTCCTTGTGCCTCATATTTCCTGTTGGCTGCCTCTTGGTCCCCAGAGATATCTTGCCAAAGGAAATATTGGGCATAAAACTATCACTGAAATTGAGGTTGACTAAATATGGGCCTCAGCATTCATTTGGGGAGTAAGTAGAGAGTGACTAGGGTACTGTAAATTCCTGCCCAGACCTGCTGAGCACTCACTCAAGCCCTCAGAAGTTGCTCGCCTGACTTTTTATGGCCAATACCTAGAGTATACTAGTAGAAATAGGAAGCAGTTATTAAGAAAGATTGAGTATGCATGTTGAGAGTACACATAGGGGAACCTGCCTCGAAGAACCAAATAAATGAATGCATGAACTTAATATTTCTAAAAGTAATTATAAGGCTGGAATCATTGCTATGAAATAGTTTTAAATAGATACTACAGGCAATACAGTCTGTCCCATGAGGCCTCAGAAAAAAAACACCATCAAAAAGCCTCTTCTTGCTGTGATGTGGTGGGTTGAGCCTGGCTGGATGCCAGGTGCCCACCAACACCACCCTATCACTCCCCTCCTCAGCTGGACAGGGAGAGAAAATATAATGAAAGGCTCATGGATTGAGATAAGGACAAGGAGACAGCTCAACAATTACCATTATGGGCAAAACGGACTCAAGCAGGGGAAAATTAATTTCATTTATTACCAATAAGATCAGAGTAGGATAGCACAAGAGGTGCTGAGCACTCGTACTCAGCATTTTTGGGAGCTGGAGTTTATTACCTCAGCCTGTCTGTAATGTGGCCCTGTGCATTAGGCGTGGGCCCGGAGAGGTTTTTCCATCTCCGTGTCACCTGCAGCAAGTCCCCGGCTGCGCGAGCTGCTTCAAAAGCACTGAAGGGAAGGTGATGGATGAGGGGTACCTTCTGTCTTACACTGACTCTGAGCCCCTCCCTGACAGCCACTGCCCCACTTTGGATTTGCCATTTACCTTTGCAGCAGGATGGGACTTGGAGTATTTCACTCATTTCCCATATGGATGGAAAGCATCTGGGAGGGGCGTAGTGAATTCACAGGACTCATGTGCGAACTAAGCAGCTCCAGTTTGCTGTACTCTGGGAGCTGCAGAAAGAAAAGACAAAGGCAATTATATCTCTTATTTATCCATTCCAAAATACAGCTGTAAATTGTGTTATGATTTTGTCAATATATGGTGCTTGCAAAGGTTTCAAATAAATAATGTTATGACCCCAGAGGCCTTATTGATTTTGTAATAATTTCAAAGAGAACCCACTCAGTTTCCCGTTTGCTGACAAATTCTTTGCTCCCTGAGGAATTCCTATTGAACATGTATTAAAGACCGGATAAAATAATTCCAGGGAAATACAGAGAGAGGGCTTTGTGCATGGAGTCTGCTGCGTGAATGGGTAGTTAACCTCTGACCAGTGACGACAGGTCTCCTTTAGCTCTATTAGATCAACAGTAAGCTACTATAATTAAATAAAAAAACTGTTTAGAGCCTCACGGAACATGTCCTGGGAATTAAAGCATATGGCAGGGATAGGGAAAAAAGACTTTCCATATGCTAATGACCCTTGATGTCTGAAATAAATTAGATCCATTAGAGTTTATGCTCAATAAAAGAAAGACTTTAAGCACTCCAAAGTTAGTGACTCGAGACCGATTTTGGCTTAGAAATTCAGTCTGCCTGCTTATTAATTCTTAGTAAGGCTCTGGAGGAGACAGGGGATGCAAAATCATAATTCTGTGCTGTATCAGAATTTTAAAGTGCCATCGGTTTCTTTTCCTTCTTTTTTTTTTTAATTAAACCATTTTTCATGCTTCCTTTTTTTTTTTTTTGTTCTCATTAATTTGATTTTGTTCCCATTTTTGTTTAATTTCTTTCTTTTCAAGGTTTCATTTATCCTATTTCAACTGAACAGAGAACCCAGAATGAATATGGATTTTCTTGTAAGTTTGATGTTTGATTTTACATTCCGGGATGCTAATTTGATGCTGTTCCTTGAGTCAGGCCTTACTGTTATGCCAGCCCCGTGTGACTAGGCAAACAGAGGCCTATTCGGCAGATTAAGTGGCATGCTGCTTGCTTGAGAGCAGTCGCAGTGTTTTGCTGCCAGTGGGTTGACACAGGATGGTAAGGGCTCTTATGCAGGAGGAAAGTGGGGGGAGAAGATGCTGCCTAAGAGGCAGAAACTGGAGAGAATGAACCCTCGTCTCATTAAAATTTCCTTAGCAAATGGAAGAAATATGGTGGAGGGACAACTTTTCTTTGAGCTGAAACTCAGTTACCTGCTTCCTGAACTGCTGAGGAAAAAAAAAAATGTGATGTTTCTAGGCTGATACATTGAAGGGCTGATAGCTAGGAGCTCACAGAGATTGATCGGTCCGTTTCAGCATCTACCAGCTCTCACCTCTATGGCTGGAGAGCAGCCTGGCTTAAATGGCTAGAAGGTGGGTAGCAAAAAAAATAAAACTATTTCACATGTTTCAAGCTAACAAAAATGAGGTATTAAAAAGTCTGATTGGTTCTGCACTTTCTTTTTTATTACACTGTCTTTAAAACTGGGATTCTTCACTGTATAAAAGTACATCAAATTTTGATCATGGATTCAGACCTTTTGGAAAAAAATGTCCAGTGGAGAAGGATTCTACAGTTTAGCCTGGAATTAGTGCTGAAGATATGGTATGAGCAGCTAGTGGAAGTATCATAATAAATCTGGTTTCCTTTTGATAAATTGCCACATTATTTATTGTGCTTGCTTCAGCTTTTATCCAAATGTTAATGCCAGCGATGAGAATTCAGTATCTGATTCGCTGCTTTGCTAGTTTAGGTTTTTTACACGGAAAGGAAGGAAGAGAAAAACGGCTTGGCACACTGTAGTTTAAAAAAAGCACGCTCAAAAGTACATTGCCTGATACTCCAGGCATTTCATAGAAAATGGACTTTGAAGGTTTTTTTACTCTTTATAGCTTAAAAGTTAAGCTTCTGAAGTTTCAAAATCCGCAATGTGGGGTTTTTCTTGTTAGGAGATTATAATAACCGATATTATGACACTATGTCACTAAAACATATGCTTTTATTTCATAGGGTGAATTTGCTTCATGAGACCAAGTCTGTAACCTGTATTATGCTTAGTAATTCACAGCCTGGGTGCTAGATAGATGAGCAAGTAGATAGGGAAAGAGTTAGAACACAAGTTAGAGAGAAATCAAAGATCATTTTCAATCAAAAGGGCATATACCTGTTATATAGCTTTGGAAATGGATTTTTAAATTAGCCTATAAAAAGGTAGTAAATATCTGCAGGAAACGAGAGTAATAAGAATGTGTTTTCTTGAAAGTCCCTGTGAGAAGAACATTCCTTCAAAGTTCCTGGCCTCTCTCCCTCTAGCTGCTCCTGACTCAGATGATGTTGCTCTGTACGTCGGGATCGTCATAGCCGTGATCGTGTGCCTGGCTATTTCCGTGGTTGTGGCCCTGTTTGTCTATCGCAAGAACCACCGTGACTTTGAGTCAGATATTATCGACTCCTCAGCGCTAAATGGGGGATTTCAGCCTGTTAACATCAAGGCTGCAAGACAAGGTTAGTTGTCATTTCACTCCGTGTTGACCAATTCTGGGAGATGCTATAAGGATACGGTCTCTTGGGCTGCATGAATGATATTTGCTAGATGCTTTTTGGCATTTCATAAAGGGGAGAAAGATTATATCCATTTCTTTCTGATGGTCAAGTGCTTAAGACCCACATTGGCATTTTTCAGATGTGCTCAAGAGCATAGAGCAGAGGAATTTAACTTCTGAAGAGAGAGCTTGAATGTTAGAGTGAAACATAGGCATTTATGAAAATACAGATCCAGATCAAATTTAAGTCAAAGGCAGAGCTCTGGCAGAAACAACGGAGGCAGATTTATCAGAGGAGTGATATTACAGTATAATAATTCTATCACATTTTCCTCCCCTTTGTTTCACTAATAGCCTTTTTTACTGTGCCCTGTCTCCACAGACATAAATAGTAGTTTAAGAAGTACTGTACATTCAATAGCCAATGTAGAAGAAGTTGTGGTAGAACATCGTTTAATAATGAGCATTTTTATCACTGGTGCATAACAGCTTGATTATTTCCACACTTCATTGGTCTAGAAAAAAAAGCAAACCAACAAACCAACCACTCTGAAGGGAGTGCTGACTTCTTCAAGGTACATATTTAGGCTGAGCTGTCCCTCTTTTTTCCCCAATATGTGTGTAAGAAAAATAAATCAAATTAAGAGTTAAGATGACAAGAGAGTCGTCATATGGATGATTAGCAGAAGTGTCATTTTCTTTGCTGGAGATGCTTTTAAAACAAACCTTCAAAAAGTGTAATGCAGGCACTAATCCCCAACTGCAGGGAGTCCTGGGCACGATGACTTCTTAGGTTTGTTGTGTCTTTTATTTCTGAATACTGTCATTAAGCCAATTAGTTAAGTTGGTTAATGATTGTCACTTAGCATTTAGGGAGGGGTTGTTGATAAAGTCAGACCTACTGAGTAAGGAAAACATCTTGCCCTGAAGCTAAACATGTCATACTTGAAAACTGAGTGCAGCCTGGAAAAACGATCCCAATGAAAAGTCTTTAGAGCAGAAACATGCTGTAGTTTTGTATGACAATTAGATTCCATAGTGGCTGGGGGACTACAAGCCCTGGGAGTTTGCTCTAGTGATGCACAGAAAAGGAGATGAAGGTCAGTCTGCAAGAACTTTGCACATCATAACCTTTCATTTAAAAGCCAAAATGCAGAATGCAAACCCAAATCATTACCCAGAAGAAAGTCATCAGAATAGAGAAGTAATATAGTTCTTCCTAATTTCCAATGCAGACCTCCTGGCAGTGCCACCAGACCTGACTTCTGCTGCGGCCATGTACAGGGGTCCTGTTTATGCCTTGCATGATGTCTCTGATAAAATCCCGATGACCAATTCTCCAATCCTGGACCCGCTGCCCAACCTGAAGATCAAGGTTTATAACACCTCTGGTGCAGTCACACCCCAGGATGAACTCTCTGACCTCTCCTCCAAGCTGTCCCCACAGATTACACAGTCTCTGCTGGAGAATGAGACCCTGAACATGAAGAACCAGAGCCTTGCTCGGCAAACAGACCCATCGTGCACTGCATTTGGGACCTTCAACTCCTTAGGAGGTCACCTAGTAATTCCCAATTCAGGTAAGTGCTAGCTTACTATGTTAGCTTAAAGGAAGTTATCTTGTGGTTTTAAGTGGAGTTAGCTTGCTTTTATGCAGGAAAAAGCAGGGTCACTCTTGGGACTCTGCCTTTTCTTTGTTCAGAAGAAACAGATGATTTTTCCCCCCATTCAGATTTACCAAGGTACTTCATATATTTTTTTCCCAGTGTCCTGGCCACCTTTTAAGCAGAGTATTGCAGGGGTCTTAGCTGCTTTCTGAGACGTGTGAGGCTTCAGAGTTTCCCTGTGTGAAGTACGATTCAGCATCCTTGACCTTTTCCTTTCATGCAGTTCTATAAAAGGGACTCTAAGCCAGAAAGGCTCAGTCTTGTCATCACACATAAAAAGGACAAATTAATTAAAAAATAAATCAGTTGTTCCACTTCCAATTCATTGCAGACTGTGTGGTATTGAAATAGGACAGCAGAATACTAATTTTTGGAAAGCTTTTTTCCCTCCACACATACCCAAGGAAAATAAGGCCAAAGAGTGTCTTTTCTGTATTTCTATCCTCATCATATGTATTGTTGAGTTGTTTTACAGCTCGGAAATAAAGGGACTGATCATTGAATACATGTTGATGTAATTGCAAATTGCTGCTCAGTCTTTCTCATAGGGTATGAAGCCAGGCTGCCATACCCCCTTTTGACCCCAGGCGCCCTTTAGACCACCCAGACAGCATGGGGGCAATTTCAGAGCATCCCAGGAGCTCCTGGACAGCCTTAGGAGAGCTCAGATCCTTCAGGAGAGCCACACTGCTGTTTGGTTCTTAGTTGACGTGTTGACATTCAAAGTAAGTTCAGCACCAAGGTGTTCCTGTGGGTTTGGCATACTTATGAAGAGCAACATTAGTATCTAAAGTAGGGTTGAATCAAATTAATGAAACACTGCATGTGTGGGATATGCAGTCTGTACAGTGGTTAGGAGGCCCCCTGCCTGGTTTCTCTTGAGCTTTGAGTTTAGGTAGAACCACAGTAAATGTGAGACCACAGCTCGCAACTGGCTGATATGGCAGGTCAAGGTTTCACAGCATTTCTGCATTCCTCCTTTTCATCTAATGGTCAGCTCTTGGCCATTTTAGAGTACAGGCCTGACCAAGGGTACAGTGCCTACTCTTGTCCCCTGCTCCTTTGCTGGAACTTTTCTTGTTTGTTGAGCCTATGGAGAAAGCAAAACACCTAGGTGGCCCAGGATCTAGGTAGTTTGGTCCTTCCAGGATGCAGGCCATGCAGTGCCTAAGTATATGTACATCCTCCTAGCAAGGTGAGCAAAGCCCTTGATTTAGGTAATGCCGGTCCTGTTGCAGCTGTGAACAAGCACAGGTGAGATCGTAAGAGGCCTATAAAGAAACAGGTGTCAGAAGTTGTTCATGGAAAATGCTTTCCTAGCTAATCTGTCCCCTTCAAAGCCAGGTATGGGACTGAGCCCCTGCACATGGACACATGGGAGGTCTCCCATGTAACCAAATTATGTATGCTAAAGAAAAGAGACGGGGCCATGCACAGTTTCTCTAAAGCCTCTCTTGTGCATATGGGTATATGTAAATAATCTGCCTGGAGGGGGGTTTTCAGCTATGGAGCTAATAACGGTATGAAAATCCTTCCCACTTGATTCCCAGCTAATCCACATCTGCAAAGACAGCTGGCTGAGATGTGTCCAGCAGAGTGAAATAGCTGGTTCGTGTGCTGTGTTTGTCGTGTAACGACAGGACGTTTCTGAAATGGCAGTAATGTAAGAACAGTTGTTTGTAATCAAGTGTGCAGCTAATAACTACTGAAAAGGGCACTGAATTTATTTGTCCACATTTTTTTCATGGTTGGATACACAAATTTTGAGCCACCACACGCCTAGGCACTTTCAAAATACCAAGAAGCCCAATTTTGTCTCCCTGGTAGTTCAATTAGCAGCTGAGTGCGTTAAAAAACAGGATGCCAGCCACAAAAGCCATCTTTCAGGAAACAACTAGTTCTTGTTGCTTCCTGGGATAGTGCTCCACAGCCTTTCTTTCCTGATTATAATTAGGTAAGAATTGCCTAGGGAGCGATGTCCCATTACAGCTGTTGGAAATTTTCATCAGAGTTGTTCGTTTTTCCATCATTTTACAGGGTAAACAGCAGCATAACCATCTGTCTGCTCTTTAAATAAAATAAAAGAGAAGGAAATAGTTTTCTCCACTCCTGTATTTGAATGCCAATGCACAAGAGGAATAAGAACAGACCAGCTGACCACTGGAGATACCAGGGCTGCAGTAAATACCTTTTTTGCTGAGGTCATGTAGAGTCAGCTGGTGAGGTTGAAGAAAATCGGGCATCACAGGCTTCAACTTCTGCCTCTTCTGTCAGTCCCCTTCACAGACCCACTTGCCTTTTTTCCTCCATTTTATCTCTTGTGTCTCTTCTGTTCTGCAGGAGTAAGCTTGCTGATCCCAGCGGGGGCCGTTCCACAAGGGAGAGTCTATGAAATGTATGTGACAGTACACAGGAAGGAGAACATGAGGTAAAAGACCCTCTTCATTTGGTTGTGCATTAGTGGAGGGAGAAGATGTAGTAATTCAAGACCTGTGGTAATATGTTTATGCAAAGTCAACTGTATTGAAACTATTTGCTGAGGTGGAGCTAAATGTGAGCAAAGCTGAGGATAAACTTCACCCCAAAAACCAGCTCAGGCTGTTGCTTTTCTAACCAAAAGTTGTAGTCTGCAGCAAACCCTCAAGCTTGGGGGATGCTGAATCATAGCCAGCAGCGAGGAAGATGTGCCAGCATGAGTTGGGTGCAGCAGAGAAGGTGTGAGGCTATCTCTAAATCAAGACCCATACTGCAAAAGAGAAGGGAGCAGAGGAGCAAGGTAACAAAGCGACTCAGCAGAGGGACAGGTGCCTGAGCACCTAGCTTGGAAAATTGTCTCTCCTGTCGTAATGAAGGTGAATTTTTATTTGGGCTTGGTTAGTCCATGCAGGAAAACTGATGGAGCCAGGGCTTTTGGTGTCATTCACCCCTCTTTGTTCCAAGGTAGAAGTAAGCAGGTAATTGTCCTGTTTAGCCTCAGGGACAGCAAGCTGAGAGCCACCCAGAGCCAAAGTTGGGCTGACCCATGTTCTCACCTGTTATCTGCATGTATGGCCAATTCATATTCAAGATCTTAATGTCTAATTAGTGATCTGGCAGACTTGGTATAGGAAAAGTTTGCGAAAAGGCCAAGGTACTATTTGAAGCAGTTTAGGAAAACCTAGTGCAGAGAAAGGTGAGATCTTAGTCTGCAGAACAGAGTTGAGTGCACAAAGTCTGAATGGTAAATGTGAATCTAAGCAATCATTACACGGTACTTTGCCTCTTTTCCCTCCTCATAGCTAGAGACATTTTTTGGCTCAGTCCCTTAATGGCTTTTATTATGTGCTAAGCCACAGCTGTTTATACACTGTGTGATATTGAACACTATTTTTTAGCTTGGTAGTCTTTCACCCATGTTAAAATAATCTGCTTAAAGAAAAAATAAGTACTCCCCCCCACCATCTTTTTGCATACATTATTCATGGCCTGCTCTTTGAAAATAGCTAATTGCAGCCACAGAAAAAGTGTCTCTGTTCATATCTAATATTGATTGTATTTCTATTACTTTTGGCTGTGTTTTAAAGGCAATTATGAATGGCAATGAAGAAGGATTCTTTCCATCAGAAAGAAAAAAAAATTAAAATCAGAGGGTAGCCCTGTTATTCAACTTGCCTCCAAATGTCCCTTTTTAAAATATCTAATTCTTCAAAAAGGATTTATTTCATTCCTAGAAGGAGCTATATGTGCAATTCTTTTCACTCCTGCCAGTTATGGAGGGAACCCCTGCTTCCTTATTCATGCAGCTGTGGACAACCAATGTGACATGGCAGTCTTTTGTTTTCTTCAAGGGTCATAAAGCCTCCTCTACGTGCTTTGTGATAGCTGTTATTCTGCAGGTCACACAGGGGATAAAAGGATAGGTTAACCTGTATTGGGAAAAGCTTGCTTGGAGCTGTGGCTTCCATGAAACTGAGCAAGTGTGAAGTACACCTGCAGAAGTGAATGGGAGAGTGTGAACCCTCATTTGCAATGAAGATTTTGAGAAGTGATTTCTTTCCCTAGGCGAGGAGAGCAGAGGACAGGCTGCCTTGGCTGTGGGGAAGCAGGGCACATCCTATCATGGTTGTAATCGCTTCCTGGGTGCACAGGTTGCTTTTTTGGTTTACAGTGTGTTTCCAGCCCCCCTTCAACATTCCAGACTCTTTTATGCTCATGGAAACCAACCACTTATAGGACATTTAAAATGGAACTCGTCAGGTGTTGTCTAGATCGCTCTGAACTGAATATTCACTGAACCAGGCTTAAACACCTCACCTGCTACCTGCTCCCTGTCCCCAGGTGCCCAGGAGCAGAAAGGTGTGGGTGGCACCCAGCACCCAGCTGTAATGGTCTCCCGCTGCGAGGCTCTGCTACCAGGCACTTCACTTGCTGTAGCAGAGCTGCAGTTTGGTCAAAGCCTTTTTTCCTGGCTGCATGGGCCACAGATGTTGCTTCATATAATTGGAGTCATATGGCTGCCACAAGTTAGTGTGCAGTGTAATTACTTTTTAAATCCATTGGTGTGCTCTTCTAGCACTCCAGCAGAAAGTGCTAGTCCACAGTAAGGACTAGCTGCAGACATTCGCTTTTGTGGCCAAGCGGTAACTGGAGTGTGTTCGATAAACCCTGTGAGACCCTTTATTTATTTTCATGTGCACTGTGTAAAATGTGTATGGATTGAAAAGTCCCGTTGTGTGTTGGTGTAGTTTGGAAGGGGACATATAGGAAACTATAAAACGGGTGTTATAATCAGCAATGAAGGCAGGCTCTTTTTCTTGATATACAACCACCACTGAGGTGAGAATTTGGTCTCCGCAGCGCTACCTTAAATAGAACCAGTGCTGCAATGGAGAGTCTCACCATCACAGCACACGTATCTCCAGCAACTTAGTTCTCATTTTGTTTGTAGAAATACGAAATTAATTCTGAACAATTCAAGCTGAAATAGGAAATCTGCTATCCTTTGGAGTCCTGCAAAATCCCCTCTTCTCTTCCTTCCTTTGTTTTCCTAATACATTTCCCCAGTTAGTCTCTCAAACCTGCAGTATAGAAATTTGAGAGATTTCACAACGTGGTAATATCCCTCTTTGTGTTGCCTTGCAGATTGGCTAGGAGAGCTTTCTGAGATGCTCTGCTTACTCCATTTCATATCCATCAAAGCATGTGAGAGCAGGAGAGTCACCCTAAAAGCATTATCCTTCTGCAGTGAATTGGGGTTCTGATGGTTTGCAATAAAGGCCACTCGGAGGCAGTTGTTTTCTCTAAGTGTGTTAGCATGCTTGGAGCACAGTGGATTTTCTCGTTTCCTTGAGCAGGCTGGTTTTCCCGCTCCTGCCTGACAAGCTTATCCTCATACTGCCCGTCATTCAAGGCAGGATGGACGGCAAGCAGCTACCGGGCTCTAATCCCTGGCTGCTGTGAGAAATTCATGTTGAGCTTGTGGAAAGGTCCATGTGCTTTATGAAGTGACTACAGAGGGGCAAAGGATATCTGTGAGTGTACATATATATGTGTGTGTGTTTGTAGTTTGTACAGATAAACGTATAATAAATATAGCTGAAAAAATGGCAAGCAAATAAGAATGTTTTAGACCTACCAGACAGGTTTCTGTCTTGAAACTCATTGGCTTTTTCAGTGGTGATGAGGTGCTCTCTCCCTTAGTCTGAGGAAGTATCACTGACTGAGATTTGCAAACCACTGCCTTCTTGAGCTGTGGTTTCACCTATAAAATAAACACGTTGTTGTCACCAGTACCTGGCAAGAACTTGTTCCCATGAGCACCAGTGAGAGCCTAGGTCTTACACGACTAAGGATTAAATAGCATAAGTATAAACCTCCAACCTTCAGGATTTTCTTGACTGCCTCAGGTTAAAAAACAAATTTAGCTGTGAGCTATATTAGTGGAGCTGTGTCTTTCCTTTGGAAACATCTGGCCCTGGTCAGTGCTAGACAGGGTCTGGGCCTTGACGGACCGCTGGTTTGATCTCATGTGGCAGTTCCTGTGTTCCTGCGTGAACCCCTGCCGAGCTCGCACAGTTTTAGGTGGAGCTACTCTTGCATACTCTAATCAGAGGCAAGAGCTGCACTGAACGCAGCACAGTGAAGGACACTCCAGCATAATCTATCGCACATGCCCCCGGAATGTGACAGCCCTGAAGAATGGGGCAAACAGTGCTCCTGAAAATCTTGATGGAAGACACATAAATTGTGCAACTTCCAAATTACCTACCTTGAGAGAAAGAAGGGTTGGGTGAGCCTTGTCAGGATTTCGTCAGTGGTTTCTCAGTATATGTATAGACCTTATATTGAAATCACACAGCTGATCAATGAGTTTGGTCCAAGGGGTTATGTTGCCTTTTTTACCAGTAAGCTCAATCTTGTGTTTGTGATATGAACGTTTCTCCACCCTCCTTCTGTATCTTGGTTGCATAAACAAAATTATATTGCAACTCCAGAAGACAATTTCAAAAAATGGCAGTCACTGTAATTGAAAATTCAAAATAAAAAGGACAGAGCATGAGTAAAAGGGGAAGAAACCTTTTCTGATCATTTTATTTCTAAAGATACATGGGAAGAAGAACCAGAACGAGTCAAAAATATTAAGTTTGAAACTTAAGAACACACATTAAAAGTAAAACACCAGCAATAAAAGGAGAAGTAAAATGTCTTTCATAATACTTTTGGCTAAGCTGTGTAGAAGGCTTGCCATCTGTTTTTATGAGTTAGCCATTCCTGTCTCCCTACTCTATCCTGTGCTTCCTGAGCTGCTGTGATTGCCTTTAACATTTATGCATGATGCCAGGGAGCACAATGTAGGCCCACTGAGGAGCAAAGATTTCTCTAGTTGTGCTCACATCTGCTGTTTGACAGCTACCTTAATGAATATGTTCTGGCTTATTACAGGGAGACAGTTTCAAATGAGTAATCCCATTAAAAAGCACAGATTTGATTGTGAAGGAACCAGATACAGTGAATAAAAGTTTGTTTGCTTTTAAGTAAAAGTTGACTGTTCTTGATAAGCTTTGTGGGATGGGATAACATCTAAATATCTGAAGACATTTCAGTTACTGTTACTGCCTTTTCATAGCAATGTTAAGTGGAGTATTGAATTTTAGACTCAGTCAAATCTTTGTAAAACCAAACCATCCCTTTCCCTTGCTGGGAAGTGATTTTGGAGTCATACTAGCACAGCTCAATATCCAGTTCCATCTGATAAGCAGTCCCAGGACTGCTGCAAGTGAAGCACATGTGGATAGGGTTTTTTTGGGGGGGGGATTGGTTGCAGGGCGTTTTTTTATAAAGCCTAAAAGTAGATTCAGAAACAATTTTGAAGATGTCTGCTCATAGATCTTTTTGCTTTAGAGGAGATCTGTCTCTTGTTCTATATGCTCATGTTAGTCTGTGTTTGTGCCGGATCTCCTGCGAATTGTAACACAGAAACCACAGTACTTGATCACAAGAGATGCTCATCTAGGTTGGAATCCTGGCTTTGCCAGTGCTGCATCACCTGCCCAAGGAGAAGGTAGAAAATTGCTCATAATGAATGACTATACAATAACCTGTCTTCAGGGGAATTTGTTGTTTACTAATCTCATCAATTAGTGTTGGGTTTGTGCCTTGAAGCAGAAAGATTAATATCTTTTGTATAATATATCTTGTCTACTGCATCTGTTTCTATTCTCATTAGCTATAGTAAGATAATCCTTTTGCTTTAAAATGGAAATTAGAAACAGTGAGAAATAAGAAAAGATCTGCCAAGGGATTGTTCGTTCCTTTTTCCTGTCAGTTGTCACAGGTTACCTCTCTACTGCATGTGCCTTTGAGTAGTTTAGCCTCATTCCTCTGGGTTTCAGGTGTTTATTTACGAGATCTCAGTAAGGTCCCTAAACACCCTGCTACCTGCAGTCACCTTAGAACTGGGTAGGGAAGAGATATCAGCTCAGCATGCTCTGACATGCCTTGTCCCATACAGCCCCAGGAACCAGATTTGCTTTTTGCCGCGGTGTCACATTACAAGTTGATGCCTGCTGAGTTGCAGTAAGCTCACCTGAGATCTTTTTCACTTTTATTGCTTTTCTTTGCTACTAAATAACTATGCTTGGAACTTGTTTTGCTCTGAAAATGTGAGGTACTGTAGGATTAATGGGGTTTTATTTCCTACCCATATTTTTACCCTGTCTGGATCTTTTGCATTATTTTCTGGCTTTCCTTTTTACTTCAAATAATTCCTTATTTACTGTTATCTGTAAATCTAATGATTGTGTTGATAATTACATTGCCTTCCAGTAAGTAGAAATCCTGGCCTTGCAGTGTTCAGAGAGAGGTTTAGCACAGACTTCAGCAGATCTGGGATTTCACTTGTTCAGTGACACTGACCCCTCTCCTTGAGAACTTCTCTGCAGCTCATTATAACTCATTTTTTAAAGGCTTATTCCAAGGAATTGGGTCACTTGCAGTCCCCAAACTGGTGGAGAGCTGAGGTGGGTTAGTATCTGCATGAGTTAGGTGGTAGAGGAGAATCATTGGGATCAGAAGTGTTCCCTAACTTGGTGGCCCTGGACTCAGATGCATGTCTGGCTGGCAATTTGGGACTGAAAAGTCTAAATGTGCCTTTAGCTGGCACATTTTTCTGCCCTTCACTCATCTGGTTGTACTCTATCTTACATAGCCAAATCAGGAGCATGTGTATCATATGCTTGGCAATAAAGCTCATAAGACTGGTGAAAAAGGTGCTACTTACCAACTTCAGGAAAAAAAATATGAAGCCTTTCTATTTTTTGCACATCCTTTGTATGCTTGTATCCACTTCCCATCTGACTTGCTGACTGCGCAGTCTGGAGTGCCTCTTGACTTTGTGTTCTGCATCATCTTTTATACTTGTACTAATCGGATATAAAACGCTGTGGCGTGGAATCATGCCCTCCATCAGAGTCCTAAAATTTAACAACCAATGAAACTTTGTCATGGAGCAGCAACTAAACTTAATTTTACTTTGACACAACTTTGGGCTGTATTATGTGTCAGCACTGTAGTATTTTAATGACCTTTCGGCTTTTTTTCCCACCATGCAGCAGTACTCAGATTCTTGTCGATTTTAACTCATTTTTCACCTAAAAGGCACTGTATGCATTTTTTTACAGCAATCCTGACACATCCCCTCCTATATTCCCTCTGACTGCTGGTTTTATAATTCAGTCAAAAAAACTAAGATAACTTGTATTTTTTTCCTTCTTTCTTCATGCATCAGTAGTCTTGTACATGAAGTTAGTTTAACCAGATGATTAAGTCTAAAGCCAATCGTATCTGTAGCTTTCCAGACAAACATTTTAATTCTGAAAGATTTTTCCCA
The DNA here is from genome assembly GCF_964237585.1 of Gallinula chloropus. Classification (NCBI taxonomy): domain Eukaryota; kingdom Metazoa; phylum Chordata; class Aves; order Gruiformes; family Rallidae; genus Gallinula; species Gallinula chloropus. Next base: position 67,957,462 of record NC_140088.1, on the reverse strand, counting down.
TAAGGCATTATATTTTTTGGCAGTTTCTTGAATTAGACTGTAGGTGAGTGTCCAGTTATTCATCAGTGCACAAGGTAGATGACCATTGAAAAGCAGCACCAAATTGTTAGTGTTTTTTAAGCTTCTTGTTCCTTCTTATAAAAAAATAAACACAACAAAACCTGAAGTAAATGAGTCTGAAAAAGAAGTAACGTTTTAATCAAATCTGCCTAATGATTTATTCAGTTCAGTCTTGAAAGACAGTGATCCCTGATCTTCTGAATCTGAACCCTACAGTGTTTAAGAGGAGCTGGACTAGGTACTCTATCTGGTAGTGTTTCATTTCTTTTACATCCTGCTTGTTAGGCTAAAAAAACCAGCATAATACATGATAGCTGTCCAGATTGTTATATTTTACATCTTTTTTGAAAGGCAGCTATATCGCAGCTGTTTGTTTCCAGTTCATGGCTTTTCAGAAACAATTGGTAAGTCATTTAGTAAACTCATCAGTTAATTTCCACAGATGCATATCATCTGGATTTACTGATTTGCATAGATGTAAATTTTACCATACCCCCCCCCGTGTTATAAAAACCTCCCACAACATTTGTAGCACCAAGAGACACTTCACAGAAGTACCTTTATCCCACTGTGAAAAAGGATTTCTCAAAAGTTTATCTTTCATTTTCTGTGGGATTAATGGATTATTCAGGGAGAATTAAGGTGGGCAAAATTAGGATATGTCTGTGGATTTATCTCTGCAATAGCCAGCACGGGTGCAATAAATTGGATATCGAAACAGCTTCTGTACTGATTCGGTCTCCTTGAAAATATTATCTAAGATTACAGATACTCTTTTTTGCTCTTTCTTTCAGTAAAGGCACAGACTTGCAGAAATAAACAGGTCTTAATGATGTCTCAACTAGTTCCACTGAAGCCAGCACAGATGTAAATACAAGTATTTGTAAATGCAGCAAGGGACTGAACCCTTAGCTGGAGCAGAAGATGGGAGGTCCTGTGGGCAGATCTGGACTTTAAGTGCAGATCATATCAAATGCTTAATGTCCCACTCGCTGGTTTCTGGATCATGAATTTGTCCTCTGTATTATTTAGGGAGGCAGCTGATGAGGCACATTCAACTGTATTTGTCATACGCCAGATGTCAGGATAGTTAAAGTCACTCATGCTTCCTCTGGTTTTAAACTCCTCAGCAGTTCGTCTGGAATAGTTCACACATATGCATGCATGCCCACACATGCACACACAGAGTATCTTACAAACCACACCCTATACAATGTATCCTATATATTTATATGATTTCCCATATCATCCCTTCCTGGTGACTGGCTGTAAGTGTGCTGGACAGTTCCTGTGTTTTTCACTGAGCAGCTTATCGCTAGAAATCTCAGGCTTTGCCACTGTGTTTTCCCCTCTGCACTGCTCCTTACCATCCCTTCATCCCTTCTCCCCGCTGCTGGTGACACCTGCTCCCCACAAGCATATTTGGAATGGCAGTTCTAGTAGATCGGAATGCCTTTTAAGTAAAATGGAGTATCAGTGGGTTTGGTGATCACTCTGAACCCCAACTGCACATCTCAGCTGTGCTGCAGGCCACTTAAGAGGTCTCAGACGTGATCATTAGTTAATTCTCTTCCTCTGTTCTTCACTTCTCGCTATCCAGACAGTAAATACTTCTCACACATAGAGCTTACAAGAGCCACTACTCATTTTTGTACACTGCTCAGCTGCTGCCAAAGGCAGTAGTGGCTGTGTTTCAGCAGTGGGTGAGATGAAGCCTCTGCAGGCAGTCTGCAGGGATGCTTCAGAGTGGAGGGTGCTCAGCAAGCGTGGTCTATAATTTCCTGCCACCTAAACCTGCATTTTAATGGATGAGGAATACCTGGCCAAAAAAATAACATTTGGTCATTTGAAAAAACAAACCAAAGAAAGAAACCAAAACCAACCCCACCCAATCTTTCCTTGCACAGTCTGTTTATTTTAAGAGAAGGATTTTTTTATTATTATTTTTACATACCTGAATCTACCTTTTTTTCCCTTTTTCAACCTTCTTAATGTATCCATCTTTCTGTCCCCTTGTCAGGCCACCAGTAGAAGACAGCCAAACCCTGCTGACGCCGGTGGTGAGCTGCGGTCCACCAGGAGCACTGCTAACCCGGCCTGTCATTTTAACCATGCACCACTGTGCAGACCCGAACACGGAGGACTGGCAGATCCAGCTGAAGCACCAGGCTGCCCAGGGGCCGTGGGAGGTGAGGCTCTGGTGCTCTAGCCTGCATCCTGAGTGTGTGCAGGGCACCTTCCTTCTCCTTCAGCTGCCTTGTTGAACCACCCTTTTGGGGTTTCTGTGCAAGACGCACGGCTGCTGCGGGCACACAGAAGTGCCCTTTGGCACCAGATGTCTAAGCTGCCCAGTGCTCAAGATAATGGCTTGGGACAGTTTGATGCCTCCCAGTTCTGGCTAATTCCCATGAAAAAGAGTTTTTCTTTCAGGATTTTGGGACTTTTCGGTTGTGACAGGATATTGTGCTGAAGTGGTGGTGAAAGAAAGAAAATAAAAAGCAAAATAAAAAGGAATGGTTGGAAATAAGGAAAATAGGAGAACCTTCTTTACATACTAGTTTTCACTCCCCTACTTTATAGTTTGTTTTCAGGATAGTGAAATTGTTGCTGTAAATTATCTCTTGCTTCACCATCAAGACCTTGGCCAGCTTATTAAAATGTATAGGTCTTGTCTTTACTTTTTCCCTCCTAAGATGTTGGTGGAGCATCCCTTTGATTCAGTTCATGCAGGCAGGATCCAACTCTGCACCCTGGGAACTCAGGGGAGCTGCACAGACACTGCTGGGTAACACAGGCCTGATGGGACCCTGGGGTGGTTGGTGGTTCCTTGCCAGTAGTGCAGCAGGAGAATATCCCAGGGCAGGGTGGCAGAAGGATCTACCACTCTAACTGGAGCATAAAGTGATGCTTTCAGCAAGGCTGAGCCATCCTGGCAAAGCCCTCCTCTCCCACCTTCTACGTACCTGCTGCCACCAGTTTGGTCTTATATAATTAATTTGGCAAGGGCACTTTGTCCTACCAGTAGAATTAATGAGGGCAGGGTGGTTTTTGAAGGCAGTTGGGCTGACAGCAGCAAGAGTACCATGTCCAGCATCACCTTTGAAAGGCTCTTGCATTTGTCCCTCTGCCTGTGGCTCCAGCTCTCCCCTACACTGGGAGGAAGCATGAGGCAAACACGAGCCTGTCTCGCCAACTAATCTGCACCCCACCGGCCTGACTCTTGGCACAGCACATATGTTCCTTTTTTGTGTCCGTGTGTTACTGGCATCTCTTCATTTTCTCCCTTGTCCTTCTCCGGCCCTTGGCAGAGTGGTTGTTCCACCAGCCATGCACACATGTTAGTGCAAGCGAAGCATTCACAGCATCCACAGGGTCCCTGCCCATCTCATGGAGATCTTCTTCCTCCTCTCATTTGTGGAGCAGCCCCCCAAACTGAGTCCCACACATACTTCCAACCATGCAGGCAAACACACACATGCAGACAGCACATTCACACCCCTGCAGCATCACCAGGGCCAGGTGCTGGCCTGTCTGTATGGGATGCTATCCACGTGGCAGCACCCTGTTCTCCAGAAGGATTGTGCCATGCCTGCAAACACGGACCATTTTCCTTTCCCGAGACTATGGGCCCAAGCTTAACACTACATTTTATTTGAGCCTGCACTGCTCAGCTCCCTGGTGTGCATGTTGTGCTGCAGATCTGCCGGCAGCAGAGGTGAAACAAATGAGCTGTGCCAACTGTAATGCGGTGTGTGGTGGCTTTGCAAGAGGCAGCCGTCATCCGCTGCTGCCTTCTCGCTTCTGCTGCCTCTCAAAGTTGTTCAAAGCATCTTGTGTTGCATGCAGGATATTGCATGCAGGATTGAATGGAGAAATTAGCAGGGGAGCTGTTTTCCTTCACGCACAGGGTGAGGAGGTTGTCTGCATTCGGGCTGTATGTATTTTTTTTCTCTTCGCCTTGCAGTCTTGTCACGGAGAATTATTCCGATGAAGCAGCAGGTGATATTTCATGTAGATGTGGTATTAGACCATTGTAGAGGTACCTTGAGTTTTTATAACTCCATATTTTTATGCTTCGGAAGTGAGGTCACCGATTAGTTCTGCAATATATTTTTCAACAAAGTATTGGTGTCTTTTTCATTATTTGCCTAACTCTGCCCAGGGCTTTAAAAGCTTCTGCAGGGCCCAAAGGAAAGAGTTACAATCCTTAGAGAAGTGAGGACAGAAGGAGGTCTCTACCACCATCATCACCACCAGTACCCCAGTGAAATCATCCCCACCCAGTGCCTATGCAGGAGAAAAGATGGAAGCAGGAATTTTAAATCTAAGGTGCAAACAGCAAGGACTTTGTGCATCAACCAGGCTTAAAAGGGGCATTGCTCTTGCAAAGGAGAGCAGCTCTGAGGGGTTAGGAGCTCTAACTTGTCCTCTTTCTCCCTTAGGATGTGGTGGTGGTTGGGGAGGAAAACTTCACCACTCCATGCTATATCCAGCTGGACCCTGAGGCCTGCCATATCTTGACAGAAACCCTCAGCACGTATGCCTTGGTGGGACAGTCAATCACCAAAGCAGCAGCCAAACGTCTCAAACTGGCCATCTTTGGACCACTGTCCTGCTCTTCGTTGGAATACAGCATCCGGGTCTACTGCCTTGATGACACACAGGATGCCCTGAAGGTGGTTGTTGCTCTCTTGCTTTCTTTCCCTTTCCCTTTCCCTTTCCCTTTCCCTTTCCCTTTCCCTTTCCCTTTCCCTTTCCCTTTCCCTTTCCCTTTCCCTCTCCCTCTCCCTCTCCCTCTCCCTCTCAAGCTCTTGCAGGACTGCAGTCATAGTGGTGACTGGACTCTCTGCTCCATGTATTCCTGCTCCCTGGATTATTTTTCTGATTAGTAGAAGAGCTTGACAACAAGCCACTGTTTTGTGGTTTAACCCCCCACACTACAAAGGGGCCTCATACTATTTTCTGCCCGCCAGTCTTTTTTCCTTTGTTTACCTGTATCATATCCTGAATCCTAAGATTTCTGCATTATTAAAAGGCCATAAGGTACGCGGAGCTTCATTCGTTGTTCATTTATTTTTAATGCTAAGTGCCAGCTCCCCAGAGATGGGGAAACATATAAATGCCTCTTTGTAAATAGTTGATAATGACAAAAGAAGCTTCCTGGCTGTTAATCACTGCCTGCTTTCATACTGCTTTATTACACCTCTTCGTGTGCAGCGTTTTGTGTTGGAAATTCACAACTAAAATAAACCAAAGCTGTTGCTTTCTCTAACTACCTAACCTCACTCTTGCTGCGGAATTCTGGCCGGCACACAGACACACACTTGCTACATACCGATGAGCAGGTAGATAACTGTATTTGCCGTTTTTCTTTATAAATAAGTGTATTTATACAGATGGTGTTTATAATAGATGTGTTCACGAAATACATAGTTCCAACTGTACAGATAAGAATGGAGGTTATTAAAGGGTGAGTTTTTTCCTTTAATCATAGCCAGTGCCACTTCCCAAATGCCTCTTTGTTGCAAAGTAAATTCAAAGCCTGATGTTAAGCCGAGTCATCCTGGTGCTGTATATGCTTATGTTGCCTCAGCTCCGAGAGGGAATTATTGGGATTCAAACCCACATGCACTGGCTGGGAGATGTTTGTGTTTCTTGCAGCAGTGATTTCCATCACTGCGAATGGCGCACTCTGTTTTCCACCCAAATACTCCCTGATATGAAGACCTGCCTGCCTAGGCTCTGCTGGGGGAAACCTCTTTTGCTATACATTATGAAAGGCAGTAAAGTATAAGGGTTGAAGCAGGCATATTGTGGCTTCAGCATACTTTTGAGTGTACAGGGCCTGGGAGCTCGGCCTCTACCAAAGCGTGGTGTCATCAGTCTTGTAGAAACCATTATTTTTACTGTTATCATGTCCCTCTTGGTTTTCCTCTTAAAAAGAAAAAAAAAAGTGAAAATGATCTTTTGTAGTGATCAAGCTCCAAAAGTACTGATGGTTTTATGCCTGTGCTACGTAATGCAATTTTCCAGGGGTTCATCAAGGCCTGAGGTAATAATAAGTGAGTCGGAGGGGCCTTGGACAGACTGCTAATGCAGTCAGAGCTGGGAGAATCCAATTAGGTGTTACTCAAGAGCTGTTGCTTTGTTTCTAACAGACTGTGGTGAGAGCTGTGAGGTAAAATTAATCCAATTCAGTTCCATAGCAGAAGAGATCAGGAGAGCTGCTGAGCAACATGAAGGGACTATCTTTCAACTAATGTTTGGGAGAGGAGCAAGCCTCTTCCTTATCTGCTGAGTGGCCCATCTATAGAATCCATATCTCTCCAATTTAGATACAGGGATGTCCTGTGGGACAGTGTGAAATGCTTTACACAAGACTGGGTAGATGTCAGTTGGTCTTCCACTATCCACCCGTACTGCAACACCCCTGTAGAAGTCCACCAAATTTGTAAGGCACTTAGTTGGCCTCCGATGAAGCTGACTGGCTGGCTGCAGTGTCTGGAAATCCTTTGTTCCACGGTTCAGGTGCTCTCATGCTGACCTGTGATCCTTCTGTATCTGAGCATCTATTGCTGGCACTGGCATCAAACTGGAGGAGACGGGTGGATTGAGCTTCCTCTCCTCTGGCAATTTTAATTTAATTTTAATTAGTTTATTTTAGTATAACTTTAAATGTCTCATTTTTCAAACATCTACCCCAAGACTGGAAGGTGACCCATGGGGTACAAGACCCAGCTACCTGTTGTCTTACAGGAGGACCAGCACATGTAGTCACTGGACACAAACTTGTGAATGTATCAGTTGTTCTTCTCTGGAAATACAAGGTCTGAGGAAGGAGAAGGTTTAAGAAAAATGAACCTAGTAAAACTAGCTGTAGATTAAAGGGTTGATTGAGTATGGATTGATGTGCACAAACCGGTGTGGTCTAACCAGCACTGCAAAGATGTTCTGTAGACTCAAAATATGGCTATTTTGAAAGAAAAAAAGAGGTTGGTGTGTTTGCTGCATGCTTTCACAGCAGCTGGCACCACAAAAGCCCCAGCCGTGCTGGGAGAAGGTCCTTGACACTGCTGTATTTCCAAAGGGAAGCCACTGAAGAGGCAGTTACTGCTGGCTGTACGGGACAAGGTATGCAGATAGGGCTGGACCAGCAGATCCTGAGGTTAAAAGTAATTTGGAGAGGGTGGAAATGCTGTAGGCAACATGTGAGGCACCAGCTGCAACGTCTCGGTGTCTCAGGCCTCGCTACTTCAGGCAAGGCGCTGCAGCATGAGATGTAGCCACATTGAGATGTCTGAGGTTTGAAAGAGGCTTTGTAGGGGATTGTGTGTTTGTTTTAATAGGCAACCAAATGCATTATGTTATTATTTACAACTAGGAACAAGTGCACCATATGCTGAATGTGTCCTAACAGCCAAAGAAAGACAAGCAGTTGCAGTAGAAAACACAGAGCAGTATTTATCCAGCAGGCTTTTCCTCCCATCATGCAAAGTAAGCACTCACTGCCAAACTGCTGTTGCCCACAAAACAGTAAGGAAGTGTAATGAAGTACCATGAATAAGGGCTTGGTTATTGTGGGACTGGCTCAGCAGGGTTTCTGGGGGCTGTGGATCAGATCTGTCAGTACAGATTACATGCACGTCATCCTTTGCCCCACAAGATCCTGAGTGGGCCAGATGGGATGCTCACAAAAACACTTTTTGGGGAAGGGCAAGGGTAGCTGTGACCTCAAGCACTTCTTTCTTTTTAAACACTAGTTATGCACTTTGAAGGGGATTCCCAAGCTAGTCTGCTGTAAAAAAAAATCCACAACCTGCCTCATGCTGTGGGGAAACTATCCTGAAAGGAAAAAAAAAGCAAACAACAAAAAAAGGCACAATGGGCATGTGATCTCTCAGTTATTTATTGTGTATTTTTCCTCTAATGAAGAAAAGCAATAGCTTAGACTGAATGCCATCTTGCTTGTGCCATTTATGCAGAAGCCCTTTCCAGTACAGGTTGTGGCTGTTCTGGTGGTGCTGGTGATAGAGTGATGCCTTACACAGCTCCATCTCCTAGTAAGGGCTTAAAGGCATAAGTCCCAGCTCACAGGGGAAGTGAGACAATGGGGAGGGTGGCTGAAGCCTCCTCAGCATGGGGCAAGCAACACGCAACACAGGTTTTGGCTCAGGAGAGCACAGAGGTGCCAACCAGAGGGATAAGGACTGCTCTAAATAAAATACTGTATGGCTAGAGCCAGACTACAGGTTTGAAGGGCTATATAAGTCATCACTGCAAATTAATTCTGAATTAATTAGCTGAGTTGGGATGGGAGAAGTATGGGCTGTTCGGCATCCTCCAGCTGGAGCATGTGGGCTACAGTGAACAAGGGCGTTTATCCAAAGTGGCATATTGAAACTGGACCCCCAGATCTGGTAACGGGATGGTGTGGCGTCATGCTGGGATGGTTTTCCCCCAGGAAGTGTGGCTCCCAGGGCCAGCACTGCATGAGTAGGAGCAGTGGTTTGGCCCCCATGCCCTGCATGCCTGAGAGGTGGCTTCTGCAATTAGCTCACACAGTGCTGCACGTCATCTTCTGGCCGTTCTGGGGAGGTAATTTGAACATAATGAAGATCTATAGTAATCAGATAATTACTATCGATTGCTCTTTAGACTCTTGACGAGGTAATTAGGGGGACACTGGAAAGAAGCTGGAACTGATTCATTGGCATAACCTTAATCTAAAAGGTTTCCTAATTTTGTTTCTTTTCCTCTAATGGCTGATAAACGAACATCATTTTAGCATCAGGATCTGCCAGGTATCAGGCTCGCCAGGGGCAGGGGCTTTTCTTTTATGCTAACTAGATCCTGAAAGTGATGCAGAGTAGCTTGGTTTGCACTTACCTAAAACGGAGGCTCCTTATTTGGCCTGGGGTAGCGTCCTGGTCTTATGTGCCTGTGTACTCCTTGAGCATGTTTACTCGGTACATGATTGGTTTTGGCCATGTGAGTCTGGTTGGTGAGCTCTCATAATTAAATATGACTGAATTTGACTGTGTTGGTTTCTAATGGGCTCGTGTACTTCGTGGCCTGTGTACTTGCTTCTTTCACGTGGGCTACATACATTTAGGATGTTTGTAGGCAATGTCGTCTCATAAGTTATAGGTATGTATTTATTTTTAGCTGCAGAAAATGTCAAGACTCTTGGCTTACCAGCTTTTAATTGCAAGATCAGTATTTTAGTAGCCCTGAACCTATATATACATATGTACAAAATACTCCATCACAGTGTCTTGCATTGCTTTCTACAATCCTGTTTGATGGTTAGTCTCAGAATAGGCATCTGTCACCTCCTGTACTGCTCTGTCACAGAGCAGTTTTCCAGGAAGCCCCAAGTTTATGGAAAAGATATGCACAGATCTCATATCAGCAGGACCTAAGTAAGAATTTCCAAAAAGAAAAATAGTAAAGCTACCATTAGATGACCTCTTTGGGGAGCGATGGAAAGGACCACTATATTTCCATTTTCAAGCAGTGCCTGTATGCAGTCATTCTGTTCAATATAGTTGCATACAATTAAGCTTTCTGCTTACAGGATGTGTCAGATAACTGTGGCTCCCAAAGGAGACATGGGTGCCTGCATCCCTTCTGCTGTATGATGAGGATTATACTCAGACCCACTAGTGCAATTCAGGCTCACGGGGAAACACAACTGTGCCTTTTTTTTTTTTTTTTTTTTGGGGGGGGGGGGTATTACACAAGTTATAGCTTGTACAGCCATTGATTTTGAAGAATCAGAAGCCCAGTGTGCTGTTTTGATGAAGCCTGAGCACTTTCTTCTTGTTATCACATTACTGCAGGAGGTTCTACAGCTCGAGAGGCAGATGGGCGGGCAGCTTTTGGAGGAGCCCAAAGCTTTGCATTTTAAGGGAAGCACCCACAACCTCCGCCTGTCCATTCATGACATTGCCCACTCTCTCTGGAAGAGCAAACTGCTGGCTAAATACCAGGTGAGCTTCACAAACCATTCATATTAGATCCTAGCAGTGAGGTTTAACAAAATGTCGTAACACGCAGGGGTGTTCAAACAAATACCAAGTACCAGGATGCAGTCCTGCTGGCATTTTATTTCCCTGGATGTCTGCAGAGACAATAGCATGGAGCCCACAGTCTCTGGCCATATAGCACCCACGCCATGGTCTCGCACACCCCTAACTATGCTTTTTCTTGCTTTCCTCCTGCAGGAGATTCCCTTTTACCACATCTGGAGTGGGTGCCAGAGGAACCTGCACTGCACCTTCACTCTGGAAAGGTTCAGCCTGAATACCCTGGAGCTGGTGTGCAAACTTTGTGTGCGGCAGGTTGAAGGAGAAGGGCAGATCTTCCAGCTCAACTGCTCTGTCTCAGAGGTAAATGACGTCATTGCACCTCTTTCTCTGACCACAGGAATGTGGGAGGTCTAAGGATGTATTTCCTTTCCCATTGCTACATGTTTAGTGCTTCCCATTTTCTTCCTGACTTCTGGGATGGACATAAGGGGTGGATTAAGTCATTGCTTTCTCTTTCCTGTTGCATTTTCCCTTATTTTCTCTCATCTGGAAGGGATCATCCAACCTTCAAGGGATAAAGGAGGGCAGCTATTGGAGGCCCTGCTAGTGCCACTTTTCTGTGTCTATGTGGAGGATCTCTTTGCCTACCACTCCCTAAGGCAGTTTGCAAGGTACTACGTGGTCCTATTTCCTGGCAGTCCACAAGATCATTTCCCTGGAGAGGGAGAAAGGAGAATAGGAAAACATCATTGCCACATGTTTGCACAAGCCACTGCACTCTGATCCCACGTAATAACTGCTGTGCAGTAGGGAGTATCAAATGGTCTAGTTGCGATAGACTTTTCACCTCTGATTATGCTACTGCTACAAATCCTGGCTATTATCTTTGACAGTTTTTCTTTTGATGGCTGACATTTTCTAGTAGAAAAATGATCACAAGTAGTTTTGGAACTTCTTTGATGGTGCTATATAGCAACTGTGGAATGTTCGCTCCTTCGTGCAGTCAGGCTTAGGCATGAGACCAAGCAACACGTTTGGGTGTAAAGTGGCATTGACTTCAGTGAGTGGGTTTTATGCCTGGTACCTTGATGGCTATGAAGAGCAGGTTCTCAAGCAGCAATTGCTGTTGGACAACTCGGGGAAGGGCTGGGAAACCGCAGACAAAAGTTACTTGTGCTGTAGGGCTCTGACGGTGTGCACCATTACCCATAACATCTGCTGGGTTAGTGCATGTAAAGTTACATATTCATCTGGGAACTACATAGCATTAAAGACAGATGGTAAAACAAGTATCATAAACAATTATTGTAATAAGTGCTGCATTGAGGTATTCTCTAATTTAACCTCACAGAGAAGAGAAAGAACTGAGAGTAACTTTAATGAAATGCAAGTATACACTATAATCATCTTCAGCTGCTTGTGGGTAATAGGGCCTGGTAATGAATTCAGAGGGAACAGGATAATATTCTTGTCATGTGCTGCAATCCCATTCTTCAGGGATGAATAGAGGAAGGGAATAATACCGCCGCTATCATGGCTGCCTGCTGCAAAATTGTTCCTCTTGATTGACATGTAGTGATGTTCCTGAGCCCAAGCAAGGAACAAGAGGACCTTGGGCATACAGCATTTTGTCAACTTTGTTACTAAAATCACCCAAAACTAAACCTCAGTGGGTCTGAAGATAAAATTTACCTGGAAGTGTAGTAACAGCAATCTGGAAACCGATGTGACTGCTTCTAGAGGTGTAAAAAGAAGATGTGATAAAGACACCAGACCAGGCATCATGAAATGTTAGCTGCAGTTCCTCACATGTTCTTCTGGTGACTAAGTAGAACAGTTAAGGGTGTGTTTTCATCCCTGCTTTCAGGTGGTGTCTGGTTTGGCTTGCTTCTAGTGATTTCAGATTCTGCACATTATTCCCTTCTTGTGGGGTTAGACAGACAGCTAGTGGTTAGGCACTGCAGGACCTTTCTTCATTGCTGGATCCACTTCTACCCCTGTCACCCCATGGTAAAAATATAGTACCACATTTTCTGCATCCTCCCTTTATGGGCTTTCTTTTTTTGTCCCCTATAAATGTTGTAAAACTTCTGCAGATTAAACTGTCTTATTGTGGCTTTATACAGCATCTTCCAGTGGGACTTCAAAAATACGAATGCAGCGAGTGCCAAAACATGCACAGTTGTAAGAAAAGAGGAAGAGTGCAATAAAGATGTCCCACTGTTTTTTAAGCCTACTTTTTATCTTGTGCTGTTGGTACTGACCCGGGGTACTGGGCTCACTCTGCAGCCTGATGGACCTGGAGAACAGTAGCTCCTTGCCTGAAGCCGTGGGGTGGCCAGTCTGTGATGTGGGGCCTTGGCACCCAAGTAGGTTTGCCACATTTGGGACTGCTTTGGGTATGTTAACTGAGGACATTACAGTGTGGCATAAACCTTCTTTGCTTAGACATTTCACTGATAGCCTAAAATGAAAAAAAAAAGGGCTGGGTGTATATGTGTATATATGTATATAGATTTGAAGAGAATTAACTGGTGTGGATAAAAGAGTAGAGGCAGAAGAGGTTCAATTCTGTTCGTTGCTTACGGATACTGGCTCTCCCCTTGCCATCTCCGTGTACATTTTCAAAGGGGGAAACCACAGACTGCAGCACATGGCTGAGCATCTTCAACAAGCTTCCTGGGGAATTTGTGATGGCAGCTTAAGCCAGGCATTACCTGGTTTTGAGGCAGTTTCAGGTTTTACAGGGCTTTCCTAACTGCCAGCTTGACACACAGCAACAAGACAGCTCTCAGAGGAGAAAACAAACTGGCGTTTAATGACTAATCTTTTGCACGGGTGTTTCTGGCTGCCCAGGGCTGTGACCTGGGCAAAGACAGAGATGAAGCAGCTTGCCTGATTCTGCCAGCTCAGTCTCAAGCCTGTGATGCTGCAAAAGAGAGCAATTCAGAAGGGAGTTGAGTGGCATGAACATGCTTGCTGTTTTATTCCATCACATGCTTTGGTAGTTGGAGGTGACCAGTGCTGTGTGTGGGAGAAATGTCCCTGCTGCACAGTCGGGCAGACAGTGTCAATGCGGTTTGGCGGGGCTTTGGGCCACCACACCACCTCATCATTCCTAAGCAAATTCAACCATCCATATTGACAACTACCTATGTCCATCCAGCTATTGAGCTCCTCTTTCTACCTACCTGTGGGTGCTAAATGCTTCCAGGCCAAGGAAGTGATAAAATTTTTGCCCAGAAGAGCCAACAGCTTGTTATTCCTAACAGGGCTACCTTACAACTATGTCATGGGGAGCCTCCAAGCTGACAGGATCTCATCAGACAGCAGCAACCCTGTACTTGCAGGGAACAGGCTGGCTTTGGAGGTGACTTTCGCCTTGAAACACCGCTGTGACCGCCTTTGAATACACCGCTGGTCTTGGGGAGAAGGGTGATGGCTGCCTCCCAAGTGCACGTGCTCCAGCTATCTATCTCTAGCATAGACTTAAAGCTGCATGAAAATGAGAGATCAGTTTGTGCCAGTAACGGCTTTAACCATTTCTTCATGGTCTACCTGACATCAGAGGCTTCAGAGAGCACAGTTCCTGCCAGGGGGATGTCAGTGATGTGACCCTGGTGCTGTCTCTGTGTGGGGTGGGGGCCTCAGGGTGCTTCCAGCAAGGCACTCCTTCCTGCCAACTAAGGCAGGAGAGCCCTGTTCTACCCTAGTAGTAGCAGCTTGCTCTGAAATGTGTCAGAAAATGACTGATTTTTCATTATTTCCAGTAAATGATTAATTAGATAGGCTCAATTTTGTCCAACCATAGCAATCTTCCCCCTAAAAGAAAAACAACAACCTAAACAACAACGAACTAAACAAAACCAAATAAAAAACCCTACTGGAATCCCAAACCTGCTGTCTACCTAAAGTCATTTATAAATATTTCTCTTTTTTAGCTAATATAAACATTTGGTTAGCGGAGGACTACCCCCCTTTAATGCAAGTAAAAGCACTGAATCTCAGAGGACACACTTCTACAATCATCTCTGCACTCAGTGATAAAACAGCTGTACTTTTTTTTTTTTTTTTTCTTTCTTTCCAACCTTAGGAACCTTCTGGCATTGATTATCCTCCTATGGACTCAGCAGGCACCATCACCACCATAGTAGGCCCTAGTGCTTTCAGCATCCCCCTCCCGATACGGCAGAAGCTGTGCAGCAGCCTGGACGCACCCCAGACCAGGGGCCATGACTGGCGGATGCTGGCCCACAAGCTGAAACTGGACAGGTGAGTGGGGCTGCCTACATTTGCTTGGGTGGCAAAGACTCTCAGGAGGTATGTGCAAAAGGGTCCTGGTGAAGATGAGTGACAGCAGATGTGTCTACAGATTAGTCAGACTGACTGCACAGGAGATGAGGGACATGGGCACCCTGACAGCACCAGTAATGGGGATGGGCTGGAATCACATAAATTTGGGTAGCCTTCCCGCAGCTCAAAAAAATGAGTTTCCTTTTGGCTTGTTGCAGGTATCTGAATTATTTTGCTACAAAATCAAGTCCTACTGGGGTGATCCTGGATCTCTGGGAAGCCCAGAATTTCCCTGACGGCAACCTGAGCATGCTGGCAGCGGTTCTTGAAGAAATGGGAAGACACGAGACCGTTGTTTCTTTGGCAGCAGAAGGAAATTACTGATGCAGCTTTGGTGTGAACAGGAAGGACAGACGCAGGGAGCGGTAATGCCCTGTTATTACAAACGAGAATTGAAATGAAAACCCAGACCAATGAGTTACACAAGAGACATTTCAGAGAAGAAAGCAAGCGAACAAAGAAAAAAAAGAAAACAGCCCTGACCTTCACACGTGCTCTCCTTGTACATTATCACAGGATCTAAAAGAAATCATGCAAAGTTGTACCTTGAAAATATAAATCAACCTAATGTTCCTCTCGGCTTGGCTGTACACTGCTTGGTACAGGATTTTACAGTTTCCTAGGAAACGCTTTTTATTGCTATCCAGATATATGGATAAACTTTCTTAACAATCCCAATTTCTATGGATGTTGTTTACATCAAATTCTGGACAGGGGTAAGGAGGCTGTCCATGGCCCTTTATATTTTTTGTTAAAAGCCATTCTAGACAAGGCTGTGGACAGTTGGTTGTGGCTATTTCAGCTTATTGGTTTCTGGCGAATTCAGATTTTGGCTACAATTCTGCACGAGTGTCTCACAATGATCCTCCTGTCATTGTTCTGTTTCCTAGACCTACTTGTAAGAAAAAAACAAACAAACAAAACCAAGAAAATCAGAGTTTTAAGAGGTGTGCATCTGGAAAGCAGGTACTCTGGGTGCTAAGCAGGAACACATGTAACGTCCCCTTCCTTCCCCAAGGCAGTCCCACTGAGCCTGTGTCAAGAATAGCTGTAGGACAGTGGGAAACATAGGATCAGAGTTAATTTTCAATTCACAGCTCAACAATACCCTTTCCACCCCTTTGCGATATGAGGGGGTTGGATATGCAATTCAGTGTGGTTGTGGGGGGGGAGAAATCCAGAAAAAAAAAAAAAGAAAAAAAAAAAGAGAAGTTGCTATAATAATTATTTACTAATTAGAATCTAGTGCAAGGATTATTATTATTGTTATCATTATTACTTTATTTCTAATTTTGTCAGCAGCAGAATGAATCATTCCTGTTTTTATGGAACCTGTTGTCCCCTTCCTGAAGGTCTTATAAGACACATTCCTCTACATGCTGTACATCCTTCCCTTCTCCAGCCATCATAGTCCTCAAAAGTCCTTTGCTAGCCCACACTGCTTGCTCACCTCAGGTTAGCATTGTTGTGCTTCATGCCCAATGCAAAGGTGAGATAAACTGGTGACATTCCACTAAAGTCACTGATCTGCACCAGCAAAGGCTCCAACCCTACAACCCTCCCTGGGATGTTTTGTACCACCCTGGTGCCTCCAGGTTGCTCCAACAAGCAATCCTGTCCCAAGGCGGTAGGAACCAGTGACAGCCTCCCAGTCCACATACACGTAACCTACTGGTTCAGGAGCACAGGTGCAAGCATGTGGAGGCACTGATCTTGACCACCTGATTCAACCATCCAAGGTGGACCTCCATGTGTCTTGCTTTGCTTTGAAGTGATCCAAGAGCCAGCAGCTCCCGTTAGCCTCCCATGGAGCTGCAGGCACTCAATCTTCTAGAAACCCACCACCTCCCAAAATGTTTCCAGTAGTCAGGGCTAATAAGAGTCCCCTGCTGGGTCATTTCTGGGTGAGATGCACTTGGCAGCTCTCTACAGACGTTCCTAGGCTTGCTGCAGCCTGGGAAGTCTCCACCGTGTAGGCCAGAGTAGGGCAATGGAGCGGTGAAGCTGAAATCCCATGTACTGCAGTTTATTGCCTGTGCTGTGCTCCCTCCACCACCACTGCCCAAGCAGGGAGGTGCAGGACCTCACTGACTGACCGGGGCATGTCTGTCCCTCTCAGCCATGTCCTTCTTGGCCACCACAAACAGGCGACATGAAAACTTGGCAAAAGTTGTGAACTCTTGCCCTTTTGGTAGCTGCAAATGTATTTTATTTTTTGCTCAGTGAAAAGACTGACTCTTTGGTACATGACAGCACCTAGGATCACAGAAGTTTTGCTGCCTGGCTTGCTTGTCCTCTACCTTCTTGTGCAAAGGCAGATTTTTGTACCCCTGCCTGTCGACTCCAGCCAGGTTTCCAGCCAGGCCCTGGTTATGGCTGTTGTGTACCCACTCATGCCCCTGCCCACAGATGCATTCCCGCTTTGTCTGCTTCCTGAGACTGGAGTTGGTTTGTTTTCTTTTGTGGTTTTGGGTCTTATTTTTTCCCCAAGGCTTTCCAGATTGTGCCCTTAAAGTTAACTTTGAAAATGTCATTGGTCAAAATGAAAGGAGAATTTCATCTGACCTTTTTCCCATCTGACATTTCCATAGGCTTGGGACTTCTTGTTTTTAATTTCTCAGCCCCCTGACACCAGCAGGGTTTTGACTGACTGGTGGGCAGCAATCACAAAGCACTCCCTTCCTTGCAAGAGGTAATCTGGCAGTTTGCAAACCAGCATTTGGGTCAAAACCAGAGACCGGAGGACCTATGTTTTGACTTTTGACATCTGTCTACATTTTGCCTGTGTAAGCCCCACCTTCTCTGAATATGGCAGTGCCAGGGGCATCCTTTCTATACTCAACCATCTTTCTTTTAACTGGCCATCTGACGCAGCCCATTGCAATGGGCTTTTAACTTCAGGAGGCTTCAAGTGGAGCTTTCAGCTCTGCCTTTTCTCAATATTTTTTACTCATCTTGGAGCTCTAAAATGGCTCTTAAATGACAGATCTCAGCTTTTCTTCCTCCTGTGCCATCTTTAGGTGTAACCAGTTGTACTTAGTTACTTGTGGGGTTTTTTGTCCTTCCCACACGTCCTTCCTGTGTGACTCTTCTTCCAAGGCAGGTCCATGAGCTGAACTGTCCTTCATCTGCTTCTGCTCTTCGGCTCAGTCTATGCTAGCTGACATCCAGGCTCACTGGTATCCTGGCTCTTGGCTTTTGCTAGGTGGGCAGTGTATGCACCCTTCTCACAGGGGCCTTGTCATAGAGTGTCTCGTGGCTACAAGTCAATGCTCCTTTTGCTAGCTCTCTGACCTACTCTGCAAGCCCTCCTTCAGGAAAAAGAGATGAGCACCTTGCTTAAAATATTCTGGAGCATTTTACTTTTACAGGGTCACTGTAAAGGGGATGTATTGAGAGGAGAAGGGGCTCTGATTAAGAGGAGCATCCACAGAGAGACATGGTGGTCAAGAACATCACCTAGGGCAGTGGTATTGCCATTGCTAGGAGGAGGAGATGCTCTTCCTCCATTCCAACCGCTCAGGTACCTTTCTTTGCCCACTGCAGTCACAGGCTAGATCGCTTCTCCATCCTCTGCTCCATCTGCTTTTGCGGGGTCCCAGTGAGATGCCATGAGAGCTGCCTTCAGCGCTGGCAGGACAGGGAGAAGGTTCTGGGGACGGGGATGGTTTCTCCTCAGAGCCACACCTCATCCTGGAAGCTCCGTGCTGGTGCTTTGCCGCTGCTGCTCGCTGCAGCTCCCAGCTCACCCGACACTCACCCTGCACTAATATTGCTCCGGTTTTTCTCTTCTTCCAGGGGTACCGCGCTGGCAGGGGGTGCGGCTGAGGAGAGGGCTCTGGGAGTGGCTGGTGGTGCGCATCCTCCTCCTGCTGCCCCAAGGAGGGAGGGCGGGAAGGAAGGGTGACCTGGTCGGTTCGGGGATGTTACGTTTGGTGGGATTCGGGGCAGCAGTGGTCCCTCCGCCCGCATGGTGGGGACACAGCGCCATCTCGTGGGGCTGAGCCCCGGCTCCGGCGCACCGCCGCGGCCAGGACTGCGGCTCCGGGAAAGGCTTTCCCGAGGGGCAGCAGCTGAGAAATGGCAGAGAGGTTTGGCAGACAGAACCAACGGACTCTTAAGAGTTATCGTAACATTTTATGTCAGGTAAGCACATCTACTTAAAAAGAAAAAAAAAAAATCAAAGCAAACCCTGCAGGCATCTTATTCTCCAGTTGTTGATGATTTTTTAAATGCTTCTCCTTTTAGTTGTCCACCTTCTGCAACGTGCTGTAGCAGTTTTGCTGCTCTTCACACCATCTCTTCATTACATGTTGATTGCTAGCGCTATAAATAATATATATATTATATAAATATATATAAAATATCTACTGACGTCAAGGGAAACCTTTAATTTCTGAGTAAGAAACACTATCCGAGGCAGTCCTTTTCACCTGACTTTTTTCTTTAGTTCTTCTTGTGTTGTGTCCTTGTAAAGGTGGCTGTCATTGTATAGGGTAATTTGGGGGTTTGGGTTTGTTTGGGGTTTTTACTTCTTTTCCTAAATTTCTGATCGCAGCTGACCCACTGTATCTCGCTAAACAGTACGAGACCTAAGTGCTGTTTTACTGAATCTCAAAAGATTTGAGGCAGTGAGGGTCTCAAAGTCACGGTTTGCTTCCATGGGAGACCGAGACTCTTTTTTTTCCATATTGCTGGCAGAAATGCAGACACTCGTGAGACATGTTGGAGTCTGGGATGCCCACAGAGCAAAACATGTCTGTTGCTTGGGTTTCTTGCTATTTCTGTTGCTTACATATAGAATAAATGTATTTACATGCTGTAAGCCTGTCACTGTGGACAGTGTCCTAATGTTTTGTATTCCTACCTGCAATAGTTTCGTTTTGGTTCTCCTTTGCTTCTTGTTTGGGGGGAGGGGGGCGAAGTGGGAAAGGGAGGGGTGGGGCAGCTCTTAGACAATTGTATGTTCTAGCCAAGTAGTTATCACAGCTCTGAGGATATTTTTAAACAAGATGATACTGTTGAGGTTGTGAGGTTTGTTTTTAAATATGTGTCCAGGGCACTTTGTAAACTATATTATTAGAGGGTTCAGAAGTCTTTTCAGGTGTTACTCTGGCTCTCACCTGGCCACGGAGTAATCAGTTGTTTGCAGGCTGGCTTGCTTAATAACATGTGGTGCAAAGATGCAAGTGGTTTGTGAATGAAAACCAAACCTTTGGCCCTTCTCCTGTGAGGGTTCCAATGAGTTATTGACTTCTGGGTCACCACCACAATCCATTGCTAGCTTGTGTGTGAAACCTGGAGTTCATAAAATGAGCTGCGTGGCAGACTTCTAAATGCTGAAGCAAGTGGCTATCCTTTGAAGTGGGAATTTAAGAGCCATGCAGAGATGCAGAGAGCGTGGGGTGAGGGGAGACGCGAGGGGGTGCACGTGTGTGTGTGTGTATAACACACAGACAGGCAGAGAGGAGAACATACTGCTGGATGCTTTTAGCTGTGGTGTTACTTGTGAGCATCCTCTTGCGAACAACTTCTGCTTGGGAAGGTGAAGGTTAAAATTCAGTGCTGTATCATCACTGCAAGGTCAAACAGGCAGTCTGTTGAGCACCAGGAGAGTAAAAACTGGCAAGGAACTCAAGTTGGACTTGAACCAAAGCCACAGAAATGAGCCCTCAAGTTTGGTAGGTCAAGCTTCTCGCTTGAAATAGGAGCATTTCGTTTATTTACTTACTTGTCCTTTAAGCTTGGCAGCTACTCCCTGAAATCTGAAAATCCTTTTATCTGAAAGTCCTTTGATAAGCTCTGCCTGTACAAAAAAGCAATGATAACCCAGAGTCCCCACAAACTTCTATCACCAAATAGGTATTTCACATTACTGTGATGGTGGTTAAATGCATTTAGGAACAGTGTTTCAGCCTCCTCAGCTGCTTACAAAGATATGAATTGCTGCGTGTGCTGTACCCTGGGCCTGCCCTTTTCCCCCAGAGCATCCCATGCCATGGCATGTGAGTAACTTCTGGATGCCTGTGACCCAGGCAGGTCTCTCCCACAGCGGTGAGGTGGCTCTCCCAGCACTGGCACTCAGGTCTCCAGCTGCCAGCTTGCAGCTGTTGGGACAATAGCCCCTAGATGAGAAGGGCTCATGTGGCCCCAAGAGCTTCTCTGGCTGCTGCCAGCTGGCTCTTGCTATGGCTTGCCAGAAAATTTTGGAGCTTAAAAAATATGAACAAAAAGCAAAATCTGTCTTGAAAGTAAACAAAATTAGGAAGAAGGAGACGCAAAACATTCTTCTCCCATAGATCTTGCAAGGTACCTTGCAAAAACACCCTTCAAGCTGTGAGTCAATAACCTGTTTTGAAGCAGGGTGTGTAACACAGCTGAGACAGAGAAGTTATGACATGGACATTTTGGCACATCTGTGTGATGGGCTTTTTTGCAAACACATGTTCTGTCCAAGTTGAAGAGTAAAATAAAACAAAAAAAAAAAAACAACCCAACACCAACCAAACAAAAAAAACCCTAATGGGAAGCTGGTACCTTTGGTACCTTTATAAAGGAAAGAAGGAGGTCCCGTAGGAAATGAAACGTCTGCATGACTCAGGCTGAGAGGATTTATTGTGTTTCTTGCTCCTCTTCCCATGTCTCAGCTCTACCAGGGTTCAAGGGATTTGTTTTCTTTTGCTATTCAGATCTGGAGAAGTATTCTGGTTTTGATTTCCCTATTGCTGTATCTTCTATGCAATTCCTTTTCTAAAACCTGACTTACTACCAGAGAAGTGCTAGCCATTGCATTATTTGTATTGCTGTACAGTGGAGGTGTGGTTTACTAGTTCTGAGTGTGCCTCTTATCCCCCTCCCTTTTTTCTCCTTCCCTCTGTTTGTAAATGCCTGCATTTATTCTGTCAGCCTGACATGTACAAAGTGTAAGAAAGAATTTTTAAACAGGTAATAAATTATATTTATAAGCAACTGGAAAAAAAGAAAAAAAAAAAAAAACAACAACCAAACACCACTACCTTGTGTTCAATTGTTGAGTCCCTGGAAGCTTGGAAGGAAAGCGGAGCCTTGCCTTCTCTCTTTTCTCTCTTCTCTTCTTCTGCGTCTCCCCTCCCCTCCCCTCCCCTCCCCTTCCCTTTTTTTTCTTCCCTTCCCTTCCCTTCCCTTCCCTTCCCTTCCCTTCCCTTCCCTTCCCTTCCCTTCCCTTCCCTTCCCTTCCCTTCCCTTCCCTTCCCTTCCCTTCCCTTCCCTTCCCTTCCCTTCCCTTCCCTTCCCTTCCCTTCCCTTCCCTTCTTTTCTTTTCTTTTCTTTTCTTTTCTTTTCTTTTCTTTTCTTTTCTTTTCTTTTCTTTTCTTTTCTTTTCTTTTCTTTTCTTTTCTTTTCTTTTCTTTTCTTTTCTCTTTTCTTTTCTTTTCTTTTCTTTTCTTTTTTCTTTTCTTTTCTTTTCCTTTTCTTTTCTTCTCTTTTCTCTTTTTTTCTCAAAAGAAATGTATCTGCATGTAAGGACACCGTGTGAAGCAGTCTCTGGCATAAGGTACCATTCGTGACATCCACATGCCCATGCAGGATCCCTTGTGCATTCCCAAGGGGTTTTACCCCAGCAGCTACAGGAGGATTCACCCCTGACAGTTTTCCTGGGGTTTGACAATTGGAATATCTACAGCCAGCCCTTCATCAGTGGGTCAGGCCCCTGGCTGAGGAGCTCATCCTACCCATGCTGGAGTTAATATAAGGGCCTGTGCACTGCCAGGGGCAGCATCATTCCACCCCACCCTGTCTCCCCGGGTTACAGGGCTGCCTGCCAGCCCTGGAGCTCTCCTCCTGTGCCATGCAGAGGAAGGCCTTGCCATCTCACATGCCAGAGGCGCAGCCTGTGAGCATGGCCATGCAATGTGCTCACTCGGGGGCTCTGCCTGCAAAGGGCAAGTCAAAGCTAAGCCAAAGCCAGAGCACATGAAGCCAAACAGGATGCTGCCCAAAAGCAGACACTGTGGAGACAAGTGCGCTTGCCAGGTTTGTAAGACCCCTGCAGTCAAGCTGGAAAAGGGCAGCCCTTTAAAAACCCAATCCCTGTACGCTTGGATTACAGCAAGCTTTTCCCAGGATGCATGGTAGCTGTATTTTGTTTTGCTCCCAATACAGTTTTTAATGTGAGCTGCATGATGGGCAGAAGGCCATGGCTCAGACTGCTCACTCTAAGCATAGGGAACCACCTGCTTCTCTAATGCTCCTCAAAAAAGTGTTTCTCAAGTTTATTTGCAGTTAAGAGGCAGTTACTCTTTGCAGGAGGCCAGGCACGGGCAGCCCCACAATGCCAGCTTGTGTGGCTGTCCCTTGTGGCTACTGGGCACTGAGCTGGGGACTAGCAGAACTGGCAGATAACTGAGCCAAGACCTGCTGACCTAAATCCAGATGAAATACCGGGTATTGCTCAAGTACATTGATCATGGTACAGAGCTGCAGGCAAGCACCAGTAACGGGCTTGCTCCATCCAAAAGACCGTTGGCAACACAGTGGGAGGCCCATTTGGTTTTTTTAATTTCATTTTATGATTAGCTTCTCTGTAATTGGAAGAGGTATAAGTATGAAAGAGAACCGAGAGCTGTAATGTGAAAATGAGATCTGTATCCCAAGGCACATGAGGTGTAAGTTCTTCAGCGGTAACTCTGGCCACCTTGTGGTCCTGCAGCTAGAGAGCCAAGCTGCAAGCAGAGGCTGCTTCTGCAGAATTAAGATGCCCACTTTGGGCACAGTCACTGCTTTTACCTTTCCTAGTGTCTATCTGCCTCTCCCTTTGCACACTTAGCTTTCACAGGAGAAAAACTCTTTCTGTCCATCCCACTATTCCCACCCTGTGTACATGTATTATCAAATTCAAGTTTCCTTTGGTTTCTGACACCCCCATGAATTTTCTACCAGGTACCTTACCTCTACCTATTTTTCCTGAGACTCCTGGAAGGGTCTACTCTGGCATTTCTGTATGAGAAGATGCAACTTTTGTTTCCAGGTAGTGAAAAAGCACAGTTTTGTGTGTTTTGTGAGGAAGAAGTGTTCTGGTTTTGGCAGGGGACAGCAGCATGACTCTGCCAACTTGAATGGAATCAAAACAGTCCCAGTATCACCTGCAGAGGATACAGGTAGCTAAGGCTAAATAATATCCATCATCTAGCAAGGTAGAGAGAAAGAAAATGAGAACAGCGCCTAGGACAGCCCCAAAAAGCCATACCTAGAAAGGGGATAAAGCAAGCACGATGGGATAAGCTGCAGGAACACCTATCTCAACAGCATCACTGGAGGAGGTTCAGCCCAGATGGGCTGTTCTGGAGTACAAGGGGCCAGAAACAGCCCCAAAACTCCAGGGTACAGTGAGATGCCTTGGACAGCGTGCAGCAAGCATGGGGCTTCCCAGCCTAGCCATGGTCTGGCCTGGGCACTGTGGAAATGCTGCTGGAGACTAACTGCAGTGTTCTGCTGCTGTTCACAAGCAGCCTGGGGCAAAGCAGGAGGGCTGAAGGGTCTGTGTTAGTCAGCAGTAAGATGCAGCTCAAGGGGGAAAAAAAGAAAGATAAATGCTGTTTACACACTCCTCTGAAAATAACCGTCAAGGTAATTACACGTTAGGCAACAGCGAGCTGAACGCTGCAGCGTGGCACTGCAGAACGAGCAGTGCGCTCAGACTACAAACACAAACGCATACTGCTATCTCTCTGCATGCAGAGATCCATACACACGCTCCCATGTCTCTCAGCAGTAAGCAACACATTCCAGCTCATGCACTGCATGTAGGCTGCAAGGGGTTTTTTTGTTTCCTTTTCCTTTTGGAGCAAAGGGCTGGAAGAATCCAGCTTCAGACTGTGCACAGATTACCTCCTGTGCTATTAAAAATAGTAGTTGCAATTCATAAATAAGTGGGGAAAAGGGGAGGGGTGTGCTCACAAAAATATTATGCAAATGACAAATTTCTATAGATTTGCATAATCAGCCACAAAACGCAAGTGACTGCTCTATTAGCGATAACACTATTTTAATTACTGTTTCTCTCTCCACCGAGTTGTGAAAGGGGTGATGCTTTTTTTATGCCAGTAGAAACATATGCAACATCTTGCTATTTACTTGTTTGCTCAGAGGAAAAAATATTTTTTTAAAATTATTTTAAAAAAATGTGGCAAGGTCAAAATAATCTAGCCAGGGAAATGCAACCCAAAGGTGGTGCTTTTCAAGCACAGGAAAAGGGAATAGAAGTAAAAGCAATCTCTTTCATGGGGAGAGGGAAACAATTTTATTTGGGGGAATGTTAAAACAACCATATACAATTTGAACAAATACAACATAACAGTTTGTTCCCCAGGTTTTCTAATTACAGTATTTACAAGTTTAATAAGGCACTGGTTCTCAAAAAAGAACACAAATTAGCTTCTTAAGTCTTTACATTGTCAACCTTTTCTTTAATAGAAACAACTTTGTCCTAGAGAAAGGATAGCAGTTGCTAGATGGCATCTCTCCTTTTGTTTTACTTGTGGTGGGTTTTTTTTTGCTTGCTTTCTTCTCCCACTTACCTATGCCAATTTATCTATGCCAATAAGTCACTACACAAAACTTCCTTCAGTGATTTACATTTGAAAACTGGATTTCCAGACCCACCAGCACTGAAGCCATGATTAACTTCATCACTGACTTCCAAACCCCCATCAATGTGCACCGTGAGACTATCAAAATCTGGAAGTGATGTTAAAAGGCCACACTTGGCAAAATAACCTGTAGCAATTGTACATGCTGAAACCATCATAATTACACATTCGGTGTGGCAGAAAGTCACCCATGCAGGCAGCAACCCAAATGTCACCTGATAGAACAAATGATTTCCACCCTCGCCTTAGGCCATTTCCTGGCCTTAGGAATATCCCTTTACAATAACATAGATTACAGTGGGCAGGAAAGTTGAGGGCAACATCTGGGCTTTTGAGTCTTGAGAGAAAATGGGCAGTCACTAGATATACAACTGCAGACCCTTTGCTTTCTCAGAATGTGTCTCATCATATATATATATTCATTTTCCTATATAGCACTGTTGCAGTGATTTGTCATTTATGTATTTTCATAAATAAATATTATGTTTTATTTAGTGCTTTATCATCCCTAATAGTTTACTCTTAATCCACATACTGGAGTTATTCCAGACTCCCAACTGAATATATATATATATTTTTATATATATATATAAAACACATAAACTGGAACATTTAACATACAAACTTTATGTAACCTATCAACCAGTATCTTATATCTCTTTCTTTTGGACCAAAAAAGGTTAAGACTTTTTCAGAAAAACAGCAACTGGTCCCCTCTCTCACCACACACTGACAGCAGGTGTCGGGGGCATTGTGTGCAGTGTCCACCAGCCAGCAAATTTCCCCTCCAAAACACTTCAGGAGAGAGATATGATAATTAAAATTAACACCACCCCCCAAAAAAAACCCAAAACAAAACAAAACCTCAAAAACCTATTTGAGGCAATCAGATGTAAAACAGCTAAACACAGCCAGAAAAGAGGCACCGCTGCTGCCCAACCACTTATGCAGTACCCACAGGGACCAGGCTTGGAGGTGGGACTGACCAAGCCTGCCCGTGACCACTGCCAAAGTCAGTGGGAGCAGCAGTGCCATTTCCACCAGCGTGACCTCCCTGCGAGCCATGGAAGGACCAACTCTGGATGTTGGGATGTTTCCCATCTCCTTGGGGAACTGCATTTGTTTCTGTGGAAGGGCATGAAGGCGAAAGGAGTGAGAGTAGAATCCCCACTGTTCCATTCACCAAGACAAAAGGTGAAGAGTGGCTGGGCTGTTCCGATTTTGGGCCACAAATCTTCAAGCCGAAGTCAGCCAAAGAGAGAAGCAAAGCCCACTCTCAGCCAAGCAAGCACACCGTTCATTAAGGACAGGGGAACCCAGTGTCATCACTCCTGTGAGTAGGGTCCAGAGTTCTACTAGCTTTTAAAGATCTTCTTTGTATGGCTCAGTATTCTTGGGTACAGGCAGGGAAACTGCACTGCAGAAAAAGTACTCTAATAATGAAAATCCTCCAATGAAACATTTCAACACATAAAACCATGGAGGTCTTTCTGATTCTCTTGAACCCACACGCATTTCTCTGTTAACTTGCAAGTATAAAAATGCTAATTTTCCCAACTAGAAATACCTTCAAGGGAGCCATAAAGCTAAACCCCAATTATATACCAACCTACCTACCACAAAAAATCAGTTTTGTCCAAAAAAAGGAGGAGGGAGGAAAAAAGAAAAAAAAAAAAAAAAAGGAAAGCATTACAGGCTAAATCCAGCATGGCATTTATTTCAGTTCTGAAACAGGCTTAGTGTAATCAAAGCAGCAGTTTTAAGACTTATTTCAAAATTAAACTGGTCACCATCTAGTGAAACAGGACAAAGGCAGGCAAAAAAAAATCAAAACAAAAAATGGTAAAGAAGGGTAAACCGGTAATTCCCATACAGCTCAGCTTTGATAACCTGACAAAGAACAGATACCTTCCCAAAGAAAAACGCTTCATGGGGAATATTTCACCTCTCATTTCTCCTTCTATAGTTTTAACATGGCAGCAGCCACTGCATTCCCAGGAAGGAGGAATGGAGAAAGACAAGTATGTTTTCCATCACTTTTCTCCTCTAAAAGCTCCTCATGCTGAGCACCACAATGCCACAGAGTCCCATCTTGGTGCAGAGCCCTTCTCTAAAGCAGAAGGGCTGGAGACACGTACTTGCTGCCAGACACAGTGCCCAGGTCTCATGACATAGCCAAGTCCCAGGCTCCTTCTGCGCCACCTTCTCTCTGTGAGAAGGAGGCCCCAGGTCTCCTTACGCTTAGAGACTACCACCACAAACATGGGGATGATTTTAAGTCGTTTCCTTTCCCTTAAAAAAGGGAACTCAGATATTAGTTTCCCCTCGTCCAGCTGTGGCTGTGGCTAAATATCTCACATTTACAGAGACGAAAGAGCAACTTAATTTTTCCTCACAAGGGACTTCCCCTTACCCAATGGTTGTGTATGTCAGCCACAGCAATTTCAAATCTACCAGCAGACCCAAATGTGTACTTCATTTCCACCCACATGCAAAATACTTTCCTTTTTTTTTTTTTTTTTATCTTTTCAGTGGAGGGAAAGAAAGGAGGAAAAATAAAGAGTTGCAAAAAGGGGCCCTTGTTTAGCATCACCCTTGTACCGTGTGCCCATCAGATTTCCTGGAAGGGTGAAGAGTTTCTTCACACAAGCAAGTCACGACGAACAATATTCATACGGCTGCCAATTATCTTAAACAAAGCACGACCCTTGGAAGAGGACACCCACAGGAACCCAGCTGCCCGTGCTAACAATGGCAGGGATGTAATTGGGCTCCACCTCTGGATGGAGAGAACTGCTCACACGGGCAGAGCTATGGAAAGTCATCACCGCAGGTAGGCAACTTTCATGATGGTTTCCACTACAGTTCCTCTGAGCTGCACAGACACTTTTTTTTAATAAATGCTGGAGTGCAATAGTCTCTTTATAAATGAAAAAGTCATTTTGCTTTCATTTTCAGCACAGTTTCTTCCAATTTTTTAATGTAACAATATACATATTTTTTACTTCTAACCAAAAGTTTTATTTTCATAAAATTTAAAGCAGTAGCTTTTTAAACAATCAAAATAATAATAATAACAAATAATAATAAAATAATAAGTGGCTTTCACAGAAAGCAACACGCATAATCTTAAACCAGTTAGTAAAACTGTACTTCCCCATGTAAACAAGGGCAGACAAGCCTCTTCCAATCTTATTTGTCAAAATACAGCTGATTTTGCAAAGTATTATCTCCTCAAAAGCTGTCAGACAATCTTACAGCTGATCTCAAACGTGACTGCATTCAAGGTACTTATTAGCGATGACTGTCGATATCTCTTCAGGACTTCTGCCTGGACAGGAAAGTCCCTTTCCATAGGTCTTCAGGAGAGCTGCCTCTGGCTGAGTCAGAGCTTAATGTCCTGTGACTCTGACATCTTGGCAAGTGTTTTCTTGACCCGAAGGGCTGTGAGCCGGGAGGCAGGGTTGTGAGCCCAGCATTCCATCATCAGTTTCCCCATCTGCCGTAGGCACTGAGGAGAGAAACGGGAGAGAAAGTCCCACCTGGGTCAGTGGAAGAGGAGACCCCGGTCGGCAGCAATCCCGAAAAACTGAGGGGAAAAGGTCTTTTCTAAGGGTAGCCAAAGAAAAAAGATAACATGCCATCTTACTCACCTCTTCAAGAACTATTATTTTATATATATTAAGGACAGTTTTTAAAACACGAGAATTATTCTCAAAATTTATGACAAGTTGTACTGTAGACTTGGCTGTACACTCCACTTTTCTTATCCCTCCTTCCCAAACCCATGCACAAAATCTCCCTCAGCCTGACCTGCACAAGCATGGCTTCATACAGTGAGCCCTTTGCCATACAGTTTCAGTGGAATTCCTTTTCCTCAGCCAGCGACTGGGTCTGGGGCTGCAGCCCAGCATGAGAAAGCACCGACAGCTCCTGCTGTAAAGCCAACTGCAAACACCCAGCTCGGTTCGGCCCTGCCCCACAGCATCCCCTGCTCCCTTCCAAAACACAGCCAGACCACCCCTTCAGTACCCAGCAATGCTTTCTTGCTGACAGGATCTCAGAGCTTCCTTTGCCATCCTGGAAAAGGATCATACAACCTTGCTGTCAGTCTACCACCTCCTTCCAAACAGAAATCACCCTGTAAGCCACAGCAGCCAGGTGATGACCCCTGCAGATTTATGCTGCCTGAAGTTCTGCTTGCTACAATAGGAAAAGAGAAGTTTTCCTTTTCATCCAACTTGCTCCTGGCCCAGAAGCAGTGCAGATCCTAAAAGACATTAAATGCCTACACCAGCCTAATACTTTTCTGATTAATGTGGATTGTTATGAACACGTTTTGCTGATACAAAAGGTTTCACATACTAACGAGTTTGCCTTTCTTCGCTACAACTCCTTAAGTGGGATTACTGATGATGCTAACCAATTAAGGAAGAAGAGTTGTTTCAAGAAGCATCCCCCATCCTTGGTATGTGAGGTAGCAGACTGACCACACGTGGAGGGTCACTGCATAAAAGCCCTTCCTGGGTTTGATGCTCACAGCGCTTCCTCCAGTGTTTCCACTCCTGGTCTGAAGCTTCAGAGGTATTTGGTTAGGGGGAGGATGAGGCAGATGATGCTGTATTAGACCATCCCACACTGTCCACTGCACAAGTCCTCAAGCCTCCTAGGAGGTCATTTTATTTTCCCATCATGCTCCCAAATTGCCTACAACTCATGTCACCTACATTTTTCATCTACCCAGAAAATATTCATCTACATGCTGCTATCCCCAAATGGCAGCTCTCTTCTGCAACTGTAGAAAACTTTACAGCAATAAACTGTACCAATTAACATGATTAATGGTCTCTCCTCCCTAGCATCTTGAGAACAGTCGGCAACTTTGCCTGCCCTACCTCAACTGTTTGTACTCTGAATCCATGAGCACAACTTTGCTCCCCCAGGAGGGAGAGTTTCAGACTCTCCCCAGCCCTCTTACCTCCCTGTTTTATTATGGAAAGTGTCTTCTGGACCCTACATCTCTTCTGAAAGGCCACACTTGTAGCCCTCTCTGCTAAAACACAAAGATGTAAAGCGGTGAATGATCAGTGCTCCACCTGGCAGCCTGGCTACTGCAGTCTGTGCTACTGCAGCTCAATACCATTCTAGTAGAACTTAATATCCTGCAAAATGTTAGCACAGAAACACGGTAAAATCACGTTTCCAGATCTGCCCACCTATGATCACAGAAAAGCTGTATCCTTGTTTCATTTCAAAGAGATGGGATATTTTCTTCTTTAAAAAAATGAAAGAAAAAAGAATGAGTGCATGCTGAAGAACACTGCCACAACACTATACAATTTCTCTTCTGAAACTTTTGGCTAGCTCACGATTTAATGCTCTCAATGCCTGGAGTAGAAAGCAAAATGAATGAAAGAGGAAAACAGGGAGACTAAGAAGGTCTGAGCACGGCAGGCTACTGGCATCTGGTAGACAGCACACAAGAAACTCACTTGCAAGTATCACAGCCTGCTGACCCTGGTGCCCTGAACACTGTCAGTGGAGATATCTGAGAAGGTGAGGCTCCTTACCCAGCCCTGTTATGTGATCACTGGTTCTAGCACCAGTGGTAGAGCTCCTCCTCGCTCAAAATGATGCACAGTTGGGTCAACCTCACTCACTCTGATTAAAAGCACAGACAGCATTTTAAGGGGGGACGATACCTCATCACTGCTCCATCTGTTGGGAAACGAAGGGCGTAGTCTCTTGATGCACACAATCTCTCGCATGTCCTCGTATGAGGGGTCGCTGGGCACCAGGTCATGATATGGAAGCTGGTATTCCTCAACTATTCCTGAAAGAAGCAGTTAGTCACCCATCACTTGAAGAGGACACCTTCCACTACCCTCTTCTCCTCTCAACTGGTAACAGATTGACCACATTAACAATATGGTGCACTTAAAAAACCTTGCTGCCCTGGAAGCTTATTCCACAGTCAAACTCCAACATAATCTCTGCTGTGTAAAGACTGACCAGGTATCTTAACCTTATTTTAATCTGAAATCTTAGTTACTTGCTAAGAGAGACAGTTTGTTAGCGTTGGGCCCAGATCAGGGTAATTCAGTGGAGAATTAACACTGAGTTAGGTCTCCTTCTTATCAGTGGACCTGGTATATATTAAAGGGCATTCTGTGCCTTTTCAGAACACGTCCAGGTTCTGTTCTTTGTGCACAGCACAATATTACAGATTTTACATCATATACACTTTATCTGTGTTTGTAAACACAGGGATCACATTGCTCATCAGTGAAATTCAGCTCCTCCAGGGTAATGCATGGAGCAGGCATTCAGCATAATACTGCAGGCTTTAAAGACCCATAAAGTCTGGTGAAGGTAGCATGGACCCAAGAGAGGCATGCTCTACCCTTACATGCCACCAATCTGGCACGTAACTGCTGCCAAGTCATTTCTCTGCATTTAACTTTCCTCAGTGGCAAAATAGAGGTAATAACAGCCATCATTTCTGCACTATGTGGAGCTTTACATGCAGAAAGCACCCGTAGCCTACGCACACAAGGATGGATCTATGCACTGAGTCAGCAGCTGGCTGCATTGCTTTATCGGTGCTGTCCTCACGCTTGAATGCCTGATACCAGAAGGAAATGAGGCACATCACTGCTATGACAATAATGCAGCAAAGGCCATTTCCCTCAGTTTTCTTCTACTGGTCTTCTAAATGGATTATTTGTTTTTAAATAGTGGCACAGCATACCCCCAAATTGTTTGTTCTCCTGCTTCTATTTAACTTTAACAAAACAAAGAAATCACTATGTACTTTCTGCTAAAATAGCTGAATACCCCAATCGAGCAAAAACGCATTGCCACTGGAAAAGGCCCCCAGATGAGTTCCATAGACGTGGGTCTGTGCAGGCATCCACCGCCTTCAAACAAGCTATTAAAATACAGTCTAAATCTTTGCTGTTGAATAGCACTGATCGATGCTTTAAATTAGGCTTCAACAAGAAAACAGAGGTGAAGAGAGTTACCTGTATGGTTTGTCCACATTTGTTTATCACAGTAAAAACAATTACCCACGGAAAAAGATGTATTGGAAGACTGGGATTATAAATGGGGTTCACCGACACAATTAAAAGTGATTTCCCAGCTCTCAAAAAAAAATAAAGGTAATGTTTGGCATTTACCTCCTGAAACACATCTCCTTGCTATCTCCCAAAGGATGAGTCCAAAACTGTACATATCAGCCATGATGTACGACTGAAAGTGATTTCTATTCAAGCTTTCATCCAGCACCTCAGGAGGCATATAGCGTTTTGTTCCTACGCGGGTGTTGGGAGGAATGTCTACCTCGTTTGTATCACTATAGAAAAAGAAAGGGGGGTGGGGGGGTGGGAAAAAGGGCATCAAACATGCAATAAAGCGGCTCGGAAAGAAAGCAATTTAGATGGGAGAAGTATTGAATTCACACCACATCCACTCTCAAACAAGGTCAAAAGTAATGCATAATCTTAATGGAACAACTCTTACAAGGAAAGCCTCTTAGTATGAAGGCAGCCCTTCTTACAAGGCTGACCCGCTTGAGGTGGTGTTAAGCATTCAAATGCATAACCACAATGGAGATCAGACTCAACAGGGATGCTGTAAGGTTCCCCGAGATTTCATTAGCGTTATCCTGAGATTTAACGCTGGTGATAACAATCAAATCGTCATTAAATGCTGCCTCCTTAACATACTCCACCACCTAAAGCTTTAGTCTTAGCATTTAGCAGATGGCACTAAATAGCTAGGCAGTAGCAAATGAGATCTGCAAGGAAGATCTGCAAGGAGTGCTGGTTTTCGTGTAGGCATTGATGTTTGTTCTCCTCCAGCCTTTACACATCAATATGTGTGAGCCCACAGACGTAAACGTGTAAAAAACAAATATCTAACCGAATGTGTCACACCTCACACACTGACCAGATGAGACAACACCTATCTAACAGGAAGCAAACCTCTATTAATTACGTGACTGGATTATTTATTTTATTAACTCCAAATCAGCTGTGTCAGTTGTAATGGTTTAAAAATGTTTAATAAATGGCAAATATTGTGGTTTGCTTAGAAAGGTCTGTCTCCCCTTCCCCACCTTAAAATGTAAAAAAATTAAATGTGATGAATACAACAAAAGCTCACAGAATTATGCAACTTCTGTAATTTTCTTTGCCTACAGTTATGAAAATGCCAATAAGAGCTGTGCCTGAAGTACAGCCAGTTACCTACACAGCTACACAGTCATTAAATCATACATATGCTGGTGGCATTTCTGTATACCCAAAAAATGGTAATATAAATCTAGTGACCTGCACTGTCTTGCAATATTTCATAGAAAATGAGAAATGTAGAGAACTTCACTGAACTTATTAGCTTCAGCAGAGCACACCCCTTTCAACTACTTTTTTCTGTTCCTGGTCATTGCCTGAGAAATGATGTCTAAGGAAGGATTCAGTAAGAAACAATCCAAGTATGTAACGTAGATTCCATGTGGACTGTGAGAAATAGGTATTTCATCTTCTTTTGTAGCAAGACTCGGTATTTCCTAGTTCTTCCCTGTTCATCCCTAAGCAGTGTGCTGTTCTGTACTCATCAGGCAAGGTATACCTGCAAAGGGTGAATTTCTTCCCTGAAACTTTTACATCAAATAGCGTATTTCCAAGTTGTTGGTTTTTTTCTAGGACTGTTCTTCCAAGTAAAAATATTCCTTTCTCATCTCCTAAAGGAAGGTCAGGTTCATAAAGCAAACACCTCACCAGGAAACTTGGTTGGTAAGTGAATGATGAGAAGAGCACATAAAAACTGCCTTTCCTTACACTGAATAATTTCAGTTCAGGATTTGTACAGAATTCTTAATTTTTTTTTATACTTCAGGGAGCCCATGGTTTCAAAGCTGACCTCTGAAATGGAAACCTTCAGTTCCATGGACACATTTCTGCGCACAGAAAAAGTCAGAGACTAGGTAACATATGCCTCCAGGACCAGCACCAAGAGCTCAAGCTCCTTTTGAACACAGCTGACAGACAGCAGTGACTCCTTTATGAATCCCAGGAGTGTGTAAGTCCTACTTGCCTGTTCTAAGTTGTTTAAACACGCAACCATTTTTTTAAAACCCAAATTTAAAAGCCATTTCAAAAATGAAATCTGTACTTTGGAAATTTGATTTGTAGGAAATGAAGCAAAAGTCAGCCCAAACAGGGTGTTTTTCAATAAATCCCAACTAGCAAGTTGTGCAAATGATTTGTATTATTCTATGTAAGTTGTGAGTGAACGATTATCTGGGGATCAGACGAGCTGAAAGCTTCAGTGACAAGTTTACTGACATGACTTCAGCCTGTCAGTGCCATGTCCTTGTAGCAAGTGGCAGCAATACTCAGGTTGCTATTGCGGGTGAAGTGATGAAAACTGCATCTGGACACAAATAAAACTGCTGTGCTCAATGCCTGTTTATACACCTGCATTATGTGTTTATGCGACGTCCTCACCTACATGGGTAGCTCCACCTCACACACAGATAAGCACAGTGTCAAAGGTACATACATACACTGCAGGGGTTCACGTGCTGCTCAATCAACCACTAAACCCATGTGTGCATCTGATTTGCCAACTTTCCCTCACCTTCATCGCTTCTACTCACCTGATAAATTTAACAGCCAAGCCCAAATCTGCTATACAGCAGGTGCCATTCTTTTTCACCAGGATATTCTTACTTTTTAGGTCACGGTGGGCAATAGCAGGTTTGCCCTGAGTACTGAAGATCTCAGTATGCAGGTGGCACAAGCCGCTGACAGAGGAGTACGCCAGTTTTAGCATGGCTTTTGTGTCCAAGGTAGTAGATTTTAGGTAATCATAAAGTGAGCCATTCTCATGGTAGTCGGTGATGAGATACAGCTGGGTCCAAGATCCTGTTCCTTTAATGTCCGCAGCAATGAATCCTGAAAAAGGAGATTTTTCAAATTAATACTTCTTGGGGCTTTTTTTTTTTTTGACTGCTCAGAACTCTAGAGGGTCAGCCACTTCAATAGTTTTATTTTAATAACATATTTAAGTTCTTTCATCTTACCTCCACGCAACTATACCTCACTTCTAGCCTTTAAACACATTTCCAGAAAGCCTAGATACGGAAATACAGGTGACAGAATGAGTCATGTGGTGTTTGGAGTAAGAGCTACCAAACCCCATTATTTTTAACTTTTCTTTATGTTTGAGTAATCCCTGAAACATCTTTCTTTTGAAAAGTGCTGGGTGGCTAATTGCGGAGCACAGCAGGTACCAAGGCATGCTGGAAAGGCCATCAGATAGCAGCAAATGCAAAATTATTAAACTTAAGAAACCTGTACACTATCAAATAATTCTCTTTAATTTCACTCACCGAGAATATTTTCATGCCTCATTAAGACAGTCTGGTAGATTTCTGTTTCTCTGAACCAGCTGGCCTCCTCTGTGGTAAAAAACACTTTCACAGCTACCTTTTCACCACGCCACTTTCCCATCCAGACTTCTCCATAGCGACCTTTTCCAATCTGCTTTACCATCTGAATCTGTTTTGCAATGGTCCTTTGAACCTGTGAGAAGCCGAAATGGGTGGTTAGGACTTGGTCCACAGAAATCTTCTACACTCACCTCCCTTTTTCTGTGTCTCCTTTCCATGAAGCAAACCCAGTAGAAAGGGGGATACACAGCCCTTAAGACATGGATCTCAGCAAAGCTCCACAACCCAGGTGCTTCCCCGTTTCTCTCAGCACCGGTGAGGCCAACTCCTGCCACTGTGAAGAAGCTTTTCCATACATCCCCAAGATGCACCATGTTCTCTCAAGAAAGTAAATCGGTCTGTGTGAAGGAAAAGTTTGACCACTAACCTTGAGATTTTTATTTTACTGCAGGGGGTCACCACTTTGTGGAAATTTTCGTATTATTTTTGGAAAAGCTTTGACAGAAAACACTTCTGGCCACCCCAATCCAAATTCCAAAGGGGTAGGCAACACATTTTTAATTAAAAGAGGGATGTTTGCTATATACTAAACACCGTTGAGACTCAAGGATAGGGTTCACAAGAGCCAAAAGCCTTTCAGCACTCCAAAACTAGCAAAACTACTGAAAACAGCTTCCTATCCCTTCCTTGAAAATCCCATGCCTAATAATTTCAAAATATAAATTTGGTGTTAGGAGTCTCAGCAACTACTTACACAGTGAGAACTCACGTGCCTGCACTGATTTAAAAAACAATCATCATTACATAGCAATAAAAAGTAAGAATTTAATCCCAAAAATATGGAAGCACAGCTTTAAATTTGCCCTTCCCAGTGTTCATCCCAGCTTTGTCAGTGGCTCTACTGTGAACTGACGCCAAAGTCAAACAATCTGTGCTGCTGCAGCAGAAGATGGATGCGTTTGGCAGCACTGCAGAGATACCCTTCATAAGGATGGCAGGCCCCATGCAGTTCTCCATTTGGCTCTACGTTTAACAAGTTTTCATGATTACAAAGCACCTTGGACAAATAGAGACTGACATATTTTCACAGGATTGGAGCGTGTCTGCAGAACATGTGTTTCTAAAAGCTCAGAAAGAAAAACTCGAGTCGATGCTGCAACACAACCCAGTGGTGTTCACAGCTGACTCGGCCTCATTCCAGGACAACAGGACATTCGAAAGTCTCCCTCCTGTGCTTCTGTATTGCCAGTTCAATCCACAGCTAACAGTTTTACAAGATTTTGAAAGAAACTAATTTTACAGACTCCAATGCAGCTGCCCCAAGCAACTGGTAAAATCTGGAACGTGCAAATTCGAGGTGTCCTGGTTTTGCCACCATCCATATACAAATTTCAAGCCATTTATTGCAGCAAGTGTGCACTACCTGGGTATCTAAGAAATCATATGCATTTCTTGTAATCCCGAATATTTTTGCAATATTGGCTGGCAGAAATGATCAAAACTAGATTTTAAAATCATATAGGTCCTTTGTTATCCCTGGGAGGTCCAGTGGAAATTGCCAGTTTGGTAATGCAGAACAGGGCTGGCACAACACCAATGCAGCATGAATCATACAATCATAGAATCACTTTGGTTGGAGGAGACCTTTAAGATCACCAAGTCCAACTACAACCTAACCCTGCCTAGTCCACCTATAGACCGTGTCCCTAAGCACAACATGTACATGCCTTTTAAATGCCTCCAGGGATGGTGACTCCGCCACTTCCCTGGGCAGCCTGTTCCAATACTTAACTGCCCTTTCAGTAATGAAATTCTTCCTGATATCTAACCCATATCTCCCCTGGTACAATTTGAAACCATTTCTTCTCGTCCAATGCCTTGTCCCCTGAGAGAAGAGACAGATCCCCACCTCTCTAAACCCTCCTTGCAGGTAGTTGTAGAGAGTGATAAGAAAAAACCCAGTTCCCTCAGCTGCTCCTCACAGGACTTGTGCTCCAAACCCTTCAGCTTCATTGCCCTCCTCTGGACATGCCCCAGCATTTCAACATCCTTCTTGTAGTGAGGGGCCCAAAACTGGACACAGTACTCAAGGTACGGCCTCACTGGAGTTGAGTATAGTGGAACTCCAGCTCATCACACAATTCCTGATACAGGCCAGGATGCTGTTGGCCTTCTTGGCCACATGGGCTCGCTGCCAGCTCATGTTCAGCTGGCTGTTCACGAACACCCCCAGGTCCTTTCCCTCCAGGGAGTTCTCCAGCCACTCTGCCTCAAGTCTGCAGCGTTCCCTGGGGTTATTGGGACCAAAGTGCAGGACCCAGCACTTGACCTTGCCGAACCCCATAAAGTTGGTCTCTGCCCATCAATTCAGCTTGTCCAGGTCCCTCTGCAGAGCCTTCCTGCAGATCGACACTCCCACACAATCTGGTGTCATCTGCAAACTTACTGAGGGTGCACTCGATCCCCTTGTCATGATCATTAATAAAGATGTTACAGAGGACAGGCCCCAGCACTGAGCCCTGGGAAACATCCTTGTGACGTGCTGCCAGCTGGATTTAACTCCGTTCACCACAACTCTTTGCAATGAGTCGTCCATCCAGTTTTTAACTCAGCAAAGAATATATCCACCTATTTCATGGGCAGCTAGTTTCTCCAGGAGGATGCTGTGGGGAACAGTGTTGAAGGCTTTACCGAAGTCCAGATAGACAACATCCACAGCCTTCCCCTCATCCACTGAGCAGGTCACCTTGTCATAGAAGGAGATCAGGTTGGTCTGCCTTTCATAAACCCATGCTGACTGAGCCTGACCGCCTGAGTGTTGTGCATGTGTTGCATGATGGTACTCAACATGATTCATTCCATCACCTTCCACAGCACCGAGATCAGGCTGAGAGGCCTGTAGGTCCCTGGGTCCTCCTTCTGGCCCTTCCTGTAGATGGGCATCACATGTGCCAGCTTCCAGTCAAGCAAAACCATCCTGGTCAGCCAGGACTGCTGGTAAATCAGGGCAAGTGGCTTGGCAAGCACTTCCACAAGCTCCCTCAGTACCCTCAGGTGTATTCCAACGGGACCCATCGACTTGTGTGGATCTATGCATACAACTGTTTCGTGCTCCTCCTGTTTGCTGCCCATGCTGCGTGCATTAGTGTAGATGCACTTCAGTCAGGCTGTTGATCCCTCCACCTTTCCAAGAGAAGGTCTCGCTCACTGGCACACCGCCCCTCTAACCCTGGCATGCTACCCCCAGGACTTTGTCCATCATAAATGTCTGTCCAAAGAAGAATTCAAAACCTATTAGGAAAGGTCTATCATAATTTATTTTGTAAATAAATCTCTGGGTTTCATATTAGACAATTTAAAGGAGAAATGCATACAGTGGCATTTATGCAAAGCTATTTCAAAAGTCCAAGCTTTCTTCTTCTGTCATTTAAACAGAATCCCATTTTTTTCAGCCTGCCCTACAATTTATCATTACTGGTGGCTTCAGTGCCATTATTTTTGATTAACATCAGTGAAAGCCAAGAATAGAGATTAGCCTTAATTTTTTAAATGGATTTATTCTCTTTTATACTCTCATATAGTGATTGAACAATAGTTATATTACATTGGAATTTTGCTGTAACATTTTGTAATGTCATCTTAGCATCGTTGCTTTCTATTTTACCCATTTTAAAAATGCATCCTGAACAATAATGCAGTTATAACAAATAACTTAATTTGTGTAAATATATGTAATGGCATCATAAAGTACATGGAATTACAATACTTAATGATGAAAAGTTCCTTATTAAATTACATTAAGAAAATGAAAAACACATTTCTGTTAGGCTTTTCAGGCGGCAGAATACTATGTGAAGGGCCTTAACCTGGTTTTCTCTTGCTAGAACTGGTCAAGCGATTTCCTATGAACAATTTATTTCATTTTAAGGAATTTAGCCCTTTCTTGAATCATAAACTGATTACAATTTCTAAAACAGATCGGTTAATCAAAACTGTAGGATGAACTGATTTCATAAGCATGCTGAATGATGTGTTCATGTGAATTATTTACACTGAGTGGGGTGGGGCTTGGGGATTTTTTCCCTTTCTTTTCAAATCTGTCTATTTTGCTGCTTGATCTCTGTGATCAGCTAGGTTAGGTTACACAGCCCTGTTTCCTTTCCCTGACTGGAATCAACCTAATGACCAGCTATTTCTACTTTATGCATTCTGTTTTTCTGACATTCAGCTAAATGTATTCAACTAATGCAGATAAAACTTCACACAAAGTAACCTTTTGTAACTTAAATATTTTTACAGAGAACTTCATGCCTATGTCTGCGATGTAGGCCCTTGAGAAGCGAAATTCACTGGAAGGAGAATTAGGAAAAACATACGTGAAAAGGTAGATACCATGAAAAGATAGAGACCAAATGGTAATTCCACACAATTTTCATATAGAACACTGAAAAAAAAATGTCCATAGCATCTAAACTCCTTCCCCAGTTTCCTGTGTGGATTTGCAGTGGCAACAGCTTCGCCAACACTTCCTTGCTCTGTCAAGGTCAGTGGGGTTCTCCTTGCTTGCACACACCTGATTGTACACACCCCAGCTTGCTGCCTCATAGCCTTATGTACAATTTACTGTACCTCTTTTTCTTGGTTTAAAATTTGATTGGCAGCATTTGACCCTCAGAAAACTTTTCTGTCAGAGGTACAAACAGGTCAGGAGACAAAGCGCTTGCTGAATGCCAAAGTGTCGATAAGATCTTGGTTAATGCTCAGTATTGGTATAATATTTGTAACTATTAGAATAAAAGTTCTGCAGTGAAGGAAAACATCACTGCTTAGCATTCTGTGACATTTTGTAATAAATTTGTGGCTTATTTTCCTGACATAATACCTTTGGATGTTTCAGTCTTTGCATAGGAAATAACAGAGTTAAAACCAAACTCTTCCACAATGAAGTCTAGAGCATTATTGCCAGGCACTTTCTATATACTTCTTTCAGGCACGGGCCCAGAGTCATTAATCTGTGCATTTCTAGAGAGCCTCTAGTGGTTGTAGCTGTCTGGGAAATGCAGCAAACATCTATTACTAAGCGCAAGATTCATTATAGCTCTCATTTTTCTCCTTTTCCACAGAAAATCACTATTTAAAGGGAAAGTCTGGGGAAAAAGCGTTTGGATTTTCATAGGCAAAGAGGAAGGAAAAGAGTGTAGTCAGGAAGAACAGTGGCTTCAAAGTCGTCAGGCTTGTGAGAGGAGGACTGGCCAAAGACAGAATGGTTTCTGCTTAACTGAGCGCTGGCACAGCTCTGAGAGCTACTGAGCAATGACCCAGCTGGGATGCCACCTGGGCCATTACAGCAGTTAATTACCAGAAGTTATTTTTTCCATCCAACAAAAGAGTAGACCTGGGGACACCAGTAAGATCATAGATCACATCTTCAACATGGGATGGCATAAAGCACAAGAGGTCACAACCAACACTGCTCCATTCTTTTGGTCTCAAGGGCATCTTGAGATGAAGTATCAAGCCAGGCACTGCTACAGCGTGCCCCAGGGCACCTGCTACCTGCATGGGCTGCTGGGACCACATCCTCTCAGAGAAGAACAACCAAGTTCCTTGTGTTTGCTCTAAAACATTCTATCATTTCTGTAACTGTAAGAAGTAGGAGTACCAAATGCAGACTGAGACCACAGGGTCTTATGCAAAAACAAACAACCCCCCCCCCCCAAAACAAACAAAAAACCCCCAGCCAACCAAAAACCAAAGCAAAAAAGCAAGAACCCCACACAATTAAATCAACTGGAAGCACTTGTCAGGAACAGTCCTAAACTGTGTGATCGCTCCCTTTCTATGGCTGACAAGAGGGCCACTGGTATGGGACATGACAGAGCTTTCTTAAAGCCTAGTCCTAAATGAAGGAGTTTCTCTGAAGGGAGGAAAATGACAGTGGGTTTCCCATGCTCAGCAGCAGTCACAGCACCCACTTGGCAGCTTTGCTTTTTCCTCAATAGCTACGTTAACTGTCAGAAAATTGGATTTTTTAAAAAGTCAGCACTTCATTTAAATCATACTCTAAGCACTTACTCCTCCTAGGACAAATTGAGTTTAGGCAGATTTTCACCAACCACTTGGCCTGTTGCATCATTTTAAGGAATTATAAAGCTTCCCATTTTATTTCTTCTTCAGGGTATAGAAAAAAGATGTGTGGGCAAACACCAGATAGTAAGTAGTACTTGGAAACTGGAAAACAACTACAGTAATAGGATCACTACGAATTAATAGGTTTGGGAGACAGGAAGGACAGTCAGTTCAGAAATAACCACAAAACTCTACCCCTGTGCCTTTAACCTCCGAGATTGCCACACTACAAGGAAAATTATTCACTCTTGACTTCTGAACGCAAAATGAAGCCTACCATATAAGGGTTCCAGGTTTGATGAATTACAGTTCCCTTTACATAAAGACGACGTGTCAGTGCTTGA
Organism: Gallinula chloropus; assembly: GCF_964237585.1. Classification (NCBI taxonomy): domain Eukaryota; kingdom Metazoa; phylum Chordata; class Aves; order Gruiformes; family Rallidae; genus Gallinula; species Gallinula chloropus. The sequence goes on along the minus strand of NC_140088.1, from coordinate 67,915,461 downwards.
GATGCTACTGTGCACTGCACATAAAAAGCACCAAAATAAGATCAGCGGGACAGATGCTGTCCTGTACACTGATGAATTTCTGTGAGCTCTATTAGCCTGTACTTACCCTATGGCATATAAAACACAAGATGAGGTAACAAGAAACTAAGTTTTTTTGTCTTAGCCTACATGAATAAAAATCTCCTACTTCAAAGCAGCTGCTCTCCAGCTTAAATCCTTTTCATTTCTGGGAGATAACAGAAAAACAAAACTAAGACAGCAACTGAGAGCACATAAATCTAATTTCTCATGCATCATTTTGTCTTTGCCCTCTACTCATTTTCTCCTTTTAAACTTACATTAAAATAATATTGCTTTCTTACCAGGAGAGGGAGCCCGGAGCCGCTCCCTGAGCTCTGGGACTGCTCGATCAAATCCTTCAGGGACTCTCCAGGGGGAATGTAGGTCTCATCCTGCTCCAGCCCGATGCTGTAGCGAGGCCTCGTCTCTTGGCGTCTGTATCTGCTGCTTTACATGGAAGTGAAATTAGCTTGGAAGACAATGACCACATGTGCAATGAATAATGCACACTGTTTGCTTCATTTATAGGGTCACAGCTTCCCCTGCTTCCCTGAGGGATATTCTGGACTCACTGTCCAAAATTTTCAATTTCATTCTTAGCAACTGTATTCAGCATCAAAACGCAAAGTAAAAAACCTCAAAGACTCTGTGATCTGGTCCAAGTTTGCAAAATGACCTTTTTTTTTTTTTTTTCCCAGAAGCTTAAATACATTTAAAACATAGACCAAGTAAATTCCCAGGTTCATTTTACAGACTGCAGTGGGTCTTTTAGGAGGCAGAAGAGGTAAGGTCATGGGATTTGGGACAATTTAAAAAACGTGACAAATTATTTAAACATAATGTATGTCAATTGTGACCACATCCTAGACAGATTAACTTACATTTCTGTATACATCTATTTTTTGTGATCAGTTCTTCACCATATAAACACATTTAGAAGCCTTAGGTTTATTTACCCAGGATATAATTTTCCCTATGGCTTTCTTAAACTCAGTAAAGAATAATCTGTACTTCTACCTGAATGGCTTTTTAGGATGTTGGGCAAAAGAAGCTATATGAAATACATCACACACTGTGACTAGCATGAATAAAATACACCGTTTTCTGCATCACAGAATTAGTTTCTTGTTTCTTTTCCCTAAGTTCCAATTTAATTATTTTAAATTCCTAAGTCTGTAAAAAGATAAATGTTGAGAGGAACATTAAGAAGCTAGTAAACTATTCCTTATTTACCTGAAGTAGCAGACTATGATGATAAGCACCAGAAGTATACTGCAAACAGTCCCCGAGATCAGCAGGGCTTTATTGTTAATGTTTCCTTCAGCAAAGTCTGGTATTAAAAACAAGGAAAGTGGAAAATTTGGAATGGGAGGTGTTACAACATCAGCATCAGAAGACACATGTGCCTTAAAAAGTGCAGTGGCCAGAAGTTAATTTCCTTTCTTTTCTACTGAGGTCCTGTGCAAGATAGCCCTGGATTCCGCAGGCATTCTGTGTGCTTCCTCTTTGACCCTCACTACCCAAGGCATGGCAGGTACCTCAAAAAGCTTATCTAAGTTCTCAGTGCTCATTTTGGCAAAACGTCACCTTGATTTGTAATTCCCTGTTCAGATCTGAATGAAAAATCACTTAAAGACCCACAGCTCTGTGTCTTAACCTAAGTGCCAGGACATAGAAAAATTACTGCCTCTATCTTAAATCACTCTTATTAAATACCATCCCATCAGGCAATTAACAGATATATATATAAAAAAAATATCCTGCCAGGGAAGACAGAACCCCCAAGAAAGCAGGCCAATAGAGGCCTTGGAAAGTATATTCCCATTGCTGCAGAATTATCCATCTCTCAGATCCTGTTTGAGACACCCGAGTAGGAATTCTTCCTCCGTTCGCTCTACAGCAGCCCCACGTGCCAGGGCGGGCAGCACCATCTTTCCAACAGCTATTCTGTAGAACACTCTGAAAATGAAATGTGACAAGTAACTTGCAGAAAATGCCGTTACATTACAAGTGTTAAAACGTTGCAGTCGATCTTTGCACAAGAGACTCGTATTCTCCTTTAAAGTGTACCATTAACCTCCAAATGTGTATTCTCAACTCAGGCAAGCGAGCCTGACCTCCATGCGTGGTCCTCTGCTGAAAGACGATGAAACCAAGCGCTATTCTTTTTCTAACCTCCCTCACTCCCCAAAACCTTGGAATTATGGCATCGCAGCATTCAGACACACACGCTGCTCGCCCTCTCCCCCTCCTCCGCCCAAGTTGCTACTTGGTATAATGCACAGGAGGACTATGTTTTCTGGAGCTCTCCCAGCCCCACCCTCTTGCATCCCTCACACTAATGCAAGAAATTTATCCTTATCGACTCATTCTGGAATGGTGCTATTACATTTCAGATTTACAAGGGTAATGAGACAAGGAGGTTCCTAAGGGACTCCTGGTTTACTGTCAGGCTCTTTTATTTTAAAGATCCAGTTTCTGCTTCTGTTTTTGCCCCAAATGATTTCTTTCCTTCCCCCTTCCACTACAAACAGAGCTTCACAACCAAGGCACCTTTTGATCACACTGGTCATGTTTTAACCTGCCATTACCTGCTCCGGGAGCATTAACAAATGTAAACATTCAAGACACAGCCGATGCCTTTGAAAGGGGACACTGTCATGATGTCTTTCAGGAAAACACTGGAGCCCATCATTCTCCCCGCTGCGGCAGATTTCTACCTGGCCTGACACTCCAAGTGGGCTGTGAGCTGAAACCAAGAGCCCACAGGGGAATCCAGACCTCTCTCCCAAAGTGATGGCTGCTTGACAGGGCTACAGGCTCCAGTTCATGCTATGTAAGCAGCCTGTGGCAGCTAGCCATTTCCATCTAAAAGGTGTGGTTTGTAGCAGTTTAAGACCTTGCAGCCCACCTTCGGAGGAGAGGATAAAGCAGACCACAGAGAGGGAATTTTGTACTTGGAAGGAAGCTGGGTATCTGTCTGCAGCAAGGGCTTTCCCACTTCACAGAACAAGCCACAGTGGAAGTTGGGCTTTTGTGCCCAACAGTCAAGAACGCTGATGTCAGATGCAGAGGGAGAACTTCAGACCTTGCTCATACCTGTGTATACCAGAGAGCAAAGCCATGGAAGTCTGCGCATTTGCACAGACCCGGAGCGCTGCACTACCAGAACCTGTAAAGCCCCCACTGTCCATGCTACCCATGTGTGTCTGAGTGCACACACTGGGGAGAGGTGTGATAGAGATGCTGAGATACTACTCAAACTACAGTAATTTTAAAAGATTCAAACCCTGTGTTCCAAGTTTCCAATGGGCTTCTCCCATTTGGAACAGTAAATAAACAGTTTGATTTTCCTGGAGGCCAGAAGGCAGAATGTCTAAAACTTCAGACTCCAACACTGCAAAAATTTTTGGTACCCAAATGCAATCATGGGAAGCAAGTGAAGGAAAGTGTGTGAGCCATTAAGGGAATGGGTCTTGATCCTCATGCTGGGAGCAGCTGATGCAGGCTGCAGCAGCAGCAATGTCTGCGTTCTTGCAGTAGGTGATGTCCCCCACGCTGGCAGTGTCAGCTAATGCAGCTTTGGTAGTGATTCACTATGTACAGCATGGGCACACAACTGGCTCTCACAGGAGAGGAGAATAACTTCCATATGCCTTTGGATTTATTTGGTTAGGTACGATGAGAGTCAATACTGATGACAAGTGAGCTATTGTCTCACCTTTCAAATACTTCCTGCATTTTCAAAACATTCTGGCAGAATTTCACTTGCTTGCTCACTTCAGGGCTTCACAAACCCACTGGTGCACGGAAAACACAAGATTAAAAGCATGCCCCTGTTCTTCCACCAGCAACATCTGTTCTGATGAACTGAGCCAGACTGGTGCTGCTGGAGACCAACTCTTCTCTACTCCTATGGCCCGTGCTGTTCTCCAAATCGCAACAGGACAAACCCTGCATTCCTTGCAGCTTCTTGGACATGCAGAGGGATGAGTCTGCCTCATCACTGGCTCGTGGGCTCCGTGGTGAAGACTGTGGTGGGTACTGGTCAGCGACATTTTTTGTGATGGAAACAGTCTGTCCTTTAAGGAGTCCAGCACTGTGCTTTTCAGTGTTACGTTACTTGGCAACTGCAACATGCCAAGCAGCAGGGTTATGAGAATAAGCAGCAGCTTCCACAGCAGCAGCAGTGAGTGATTACTGCAAGCATGGTGGGGGAGCACAGAACAAACACAGAGTAGGTTTAGGAAGCTTCTTCACATACCTCAGCTGGCTGGTAATAGCAAAGCCCAGCAAATAGCACATTAACAGGTTTACGTTGTACGAAAACACTGGTGGGCACAGGTGTCAGTGCTGATCAGCACAGAAAGGGAGAGATGGCAACAAGAGGAGGGTCTTTGGTGATACCAAGCTGCCCCTCAGTTTTCCCCTGTGATTTCCCCCTCCTCCACCACTCATTCCCCTCACTTTGCCATCTGCAGGACCATGCCAACGAGTGCACTGCAAATGCCACCCATCAGGTTCAAGGGAGAAGTCAGCAATATCAAAGGGAGGGGAGGTTCTCCTCCCTCCCCAGGACCCTGCAGTTCACAATGTTACGGTTATCCGAGTAAAAACTGCAGTGAAATCTGAGGCGCGGAGACTGTGTGCACACATCAAACCCCATCATTCCTCCAATCATTCCCTTGCCCATTCATCACTGGCTCTACAGGCAGGGAGCCAGACACGGTGGCACCACCACTTCTGCTTATATAGGCTCTAAATCAGTAAAGACATATTTCTCCTTACAACTGGTCTCAGCCTGCACTTTTGCAGGGATTTCCAGGAATATCTTTTATTGTTTAAAGCAGAGGTGTTGTATCAGACCCAATTATAACTCTCATTTCCTTAATAAGACAGACGCACAGCTGGAACGAGGACTTCATGGTTTTTCTGGGGTACTTTACCCTGCTAGTTCTGTACCAAGATGAGCTCAAAACTTAGGCTTAGCTGTTGTTTCTTCCATTTTTCTTACCAAGCCTTGCTTTGACTGGTGTTAATTCTCCTAGCTCTCACTTTCACGTATGTGGTCCTTCTTTCTTTCCATGAAGAAGGCATAAAACCCACCTTCCAGCACATGCCATGTCTGGAAAAGCACTTTGAGAACACAAAGTCACTTGCCTTTGTAGATGCTACCTTGGTACAGAGGTTAATTTGCAGTTCAACAACCTCTGACCTGCAGCTGGATGCTCCCCCTAGACTCTGTTTCCCATGAGATAAGACCTCAGACGCAAGTTCATCAGAAGCTAAATTTCTGTTTGCTTTATAAATGCTGAGGAGCATACATATATTTCATGGAATCCCAGAGGTCAGGAGGTTGTTCCTAGAAGCTTGTTTTTCATTTCATCTTCTCTTTCTTTACACTTAGGAGTTTATATAAAATTTGATACACAATTCCAGCAGTACTCAGTCAATCACAGCCTAATTTAAATGTTTCCAGCAGAAACAACAATCTCAACGATAGTAGTGGGCACTGGCACTAGTGTGTATTTGTACACAGTATTTCTACCTAGTTGCAATGAAGATCTACAGTTCAAACCATGGCTTTTCTCTGAGTCTTCACACTAGGATACAGCAGCGACAAATTAAAACAAGACCGGCACCAAGAATGACATATTTACTTAAAGCTTTAATAAGGGTGCTGACTTCAGCCCTGTCCAGCCACATTTAATGAAGCAGCTCCTGAAATATATTTCCACAGTACACTACCAGGTTACTGGTAGAGCGAGAGCTTATTTCAAACAAAAGTCTCCAAAATATGTTGAGTGAATACATGGCCTGTTGTTTGCAATGGTAAAACAGACAACTTTGCAACACAGAGCAGCCAGAGTCCCACTTCAACTCTATGAAATTTTTCTTTCCACAAATATTCTCTCTGCTATTTAATGGGCCTGCCACCACGGTGCCCAAGTAATACTTTATTTACTCCGTATAAACACAGAGAAAAACAGTACTGATCCAAACAACTTCTACCACTATCAAAAGCTAGCTTTATTATTTTCTGTGCAGGCAGCAGATAGCATTGCCAAATAACTAAAATCTTAATAAGGCAGCTGTCTAGTGTTAGGCATTGGTTCAGTGTTTCTGAGTAGTTTTTACATAGAATAAACTGAGCCAGCAGCAAGAAGAAATCATGCAGCGTTTTCCAAAGTGAAATGGTATTTATTGATACACTAAGTAAGTGTGAACAAATATTTACTTCCTTTTGGAGCTTCTCTCTCAGTCCAAAGAACTTCTTAAAATGAAAAAAACCACAACAAAGTAGTGCATAACTCGTACGTTAGAAGTCAGAATTTTATGAGGTTTCATTGACTTAATGGCTTGCTAGTAAACATTGAAATATTTTCATACTACTCTCCATAGGCCTGACTCTGCAGCCCACCTGTGCAGAATTTCATAGGCGTGAAGGGAACAGCTTAGATAAGTGAAGGCTTTCTCTGAGCATGCATTTGTGTAAGTATCTGCTGTTACCGTAATTAAGAGTGCATCTGCACACTGATCAGGATTTTCAACTCGGAATGCCATGATTACAAATTCTCCTGCAACCTTGAACTTACTCTTGCCCACTGAACTCCATTATGATCCCTGCAAATCTTGGCCAATCCCAAGAGTTTACCATGGATGAATTTACACTTTTTAGGAATACAGTTTTATAAACTGCATATTCCCCAACATCCATCCAACTCAGCTTTACCACCTTTCAGAAAACGATGTTTAAACAAACAAACAAACAAGCAAGCTAAAACCTTGACCCAGAATCTACTACACTAATACAGGTCCGTTTGTCCTCAAATAACAATTTAAAACAAAACAAACCAATGTGATAGTTCTTAGTCTGCATTCTATTTTCAGCTACATTTTTCAAGTAGAAAATCCGCTTTAGTGACCATTTATTCTTCCAGTGCTGGATTATCAGGTTTTTTAAATAAGAAAAGCTTAATGGACCTCAGTCGACTTGAACTGACTGATTAACCACTGGAGATCTGGTCCCAGATGCATGTGGATTTATGAACAACAGTAATGCATACTGCAGGGACTAGAAGGAGGATTCAATTCATCATCAGGCTAAAACCATACACAGCAAGAGGCATCCTCTGCCATGACTAATCTAAGTCTTTGGGACATCTGCGGAAAGCCAGCAGGTCTGTGCTAGGACAACATTGTATGACTCCAATGCATCCAGTGCTCACTGCATGTGTGATGATAGCAGGTATCAGCAACCACTGTTCTCCATGTAAACTAAAGGAATTCCGCACCACTATTTAATGCAGTTTGTCTCTCTAATCTCATGCAGTTGGAAGTGGGTGCTTTGGTTTTTCAGCTTGTTTCTTCCTGAGGCACAAAGAACAGCAGCAGTAAAAAACCAGTTTGGGACTGGATTTGCCTGCCCTTACCTCGATTTTTCAGTGGTGGCAGCGTAGGGTGAAGGTGTTTGTTACAGTAATCTTGGCCTGTGCAACATTCAATAGATCTTCTTTGGTGTGGAATAGGAGTGTCCTACAAGAAACAATTTGATAGAAAGCAAAGTAATTATCTGTGTCATGACACCATTCTGGCACTTGAGAGAAATACGTGCTGGACTGCAGCATGTTACAGATTTCTGGGATGTGTAGAGTTCGGATTTCTGTCACTGAGTGTATCCAGGAACACTTTGTCTAGATAATTAAGAGATGAATTCACCCCTAACATATTTCTATTGGTGCCCTAGTGCTGCAGACTGACTTGAGTCTAGTGGTGTAAGACAGAACCGTGGAAGTTACAAACATCCATCAGCTAAGGCTTCTATTAAAAAAATAAGTTAATGTGGGTATTCAAAACAGTTTAACCAGAATAATGCAGGAATTACTGTGTGGACTAATTTAGCTGCTGCTTTTGCTCTGACAGGAAGCTGAGTAAAATACCTTTGATGGACCTTGATGGTTAGACTATTCCAGTACTCATATAAAATCACTTAAGGATAACGTTAAGAAAGGGCAAACACCTTAGAGCCACCTTGCTCCATTGCCCATACCCCTTCCACTCCTGCAGCAAGATTTGTTCTCCATCAGGTGAGCACTGGGAATGTCTGGCATCAGAAATCCCAAAGTGCAGCAGCATGTAAGACATAAAAGTTGCTGTGAGCCATCAAGTAGCATCCTCACTAACTTAGCTACCATGAAGTCTTAAAGAATTAGATTGCACTTTTCCAAATCCAAACTTCCTCTGACCAAGGGCATTACTAGTAACAGCTGTGCCAGAGCTCACAGTATCATTAGAAGCAGCTATGCAATCACCATTTGGTGATATAAATGCACTCCTCTCAGCAATCAATTGCAACAACTATCTGCCAAATGAACAGAAGTGAAAAACATGGACCTCATAATGCCTGTTGACTGTATTTCAGCTGAAAGCTATTAAAAAGACCAAAAAAGCTATAAAAGAACTTAGGCAGCAAATGCTTTCTTACCCGACACTGGAAGTCCGAGCCCTCTAATCCGAGACATCCTTTGGTGACTAAATGTCCACCAGACTCATCTTCTTCTATTATGGTAAAGCAGTAGCCATCAGTACTGAGGATTGGAAAGGGTGAATCAGGAAAATGACTTGAAGTGAAAAATGTGCTGCTGAATATAGTCTTAAACTTTGCTCCTTGCAAGGCAAACCTGCCACTAACAAATCAACATACTAAGGCAGGCTGGAAGCTTTGAGCACCCAGTGCAACCTCCTATAATGCAGTCCAGCAGCTCTTGGACTCACAAAGGAGGCTTTGCCTTGGAGTCAACGGTCTTACCTTCCCAATATTTCACAGCTATAAAGCCCATGAACAAACATCTAAATCCTCTGCCTATAGTCATTAACATGTTAAGACTTTGGAGACATATACAAATGCAAACATCACCTCTACAGCAGGTCTGCCTTGTGTGTGGGAACAAGGCATGGATATTTGCACCTGAAGAAAGAAACATTTTTGAAATACTGAACATAAAACATTATTGAGTGATGTGTGAACCCTGTTTTCACCATATTACAAACAGAAACGCTCTTGTGTATGAGTCCTTGAGTTATCATCAACACCCTTCATAGCTGTTTACTTGGGTTATAAGCCTAAAGTGATCCATAATGCTTCCATTTGCAAGAACATGCACCAGGGAGGACAAGTATACTAACAGATGGCTAGATGTTGCTGGTGATAAATGTCCTTGCTCAATGAAGGTCAAATGCCTGAATGCTATGGAAAGTGGAGGAGGAGGGCACAAGAAGGGTGGCTGGTCTACATTATTTTCTCAGCACTCTGAAGGAGATATGTAATGTGTGTAAGTAAAACAAATTGACTGATTTGCAGGAAGAGGATCCAAAAGCAAAGAAAAAACTCTTTAATTGGGGACATTTAAGTCACGTGAAAAAAAATTCTGTTATTTCCCCAGGAAAATAACACTGGTTATTATCTGCAATGAGTATTTTTCAGAAGAGAAGGAACAAACTCAGTTAAAACAAGGAAATAAAAAGAAAAAAGGATTAGAAAATTTAAAGACAGCAGAATTTCAGATGATTTTCTCCTTACTTGAATGAAAGGAGAGCCTAACACAGCAACAACAGCAAAGGCAATGAAGATGTAGGAAACGAGAGGCACTGTTACACACAGAAGAGATAAACACAATTTGTAAGTATTAGCTACACGACAGAGAGATGCTGGATAGGATCATGTCAAACATTTGCTGGGGTATATTTTGATATTAGCGGTGCAGGGTCTAGCCACAGTAAGCTTATTACTTCAAATAATAATCTATCACAGGTTATTGACTTCTGGATTTGAAAAGTCATCAGTTGCACATTACAAATTACTTTCTCAGAGAAGCGAGCAATGACTTCTACCCTTCTTTGACATTGTGCAAGGCAAAGGAGACAGCAACCCTTCTGGGCAACCACCACCTTGATTTCATTGCTTCAGCTTAAAAGATCAGAACAATTGGACTGCCAAGAAGAGAGACTGTAAGGAATCCATTAGATACAATATTAAATTAGATTAGATTTTATTTGTTTGCATGGTGCCTTTGATTCAAAGTAATGAGTAAGTTTAACCCAGGGGACAGAGCAACAAAACAATAAATTGCAATCAAGTGAAACACAAAAATGAACTCCACAGCTAACAGTCCCCTGCAAAACACAAACACACAGTTCACCAAAGGAAAGCAGGGGAAGGAAAAGTCAAATTGTTTGCAGAAATGAAAAAGAAGCAGGAAAGCAGTTTTAGTTCATTTTTTTTTCTGATGTGCCATGGGACTCTTGATTCTTAGCTCACTTCTGAAAATTAAATTTAGGCTTTTCAAGCACTTTAGTCCCTCTGAAAGTTTTACTCCAAATTTAAAAACACAAACAAAATTAGATTGGATAGAGTGAAACGGAGAAGTCATAAAGCTGCAATAATAAGGATGAATCATGTTCTTTAGAGACAATGACATAGTAATGAAGGAAAAATGTGAGACAATTAAAAATAGAAATGCTGAGCAGAATAAATGTTTGTTTCTCCCTCTAATAAAAAATAAACCAAAAAGTTTTCATGCAATATAATAACTCAGTATCTCACTGAATAATTTTTTTCAGGTGTTTGAGCAAGAGGTAGAAATGACTCTTCTGAAAAGAAGATCTCTTACCTGCTCCCCTCTGCCAACACCCAGGCTCTTCCCCTGGTTCAGAGGATGTCAGAGGACCACATGATGCAAATAAATGGCTGGGTATACTCTTGCTGCTTTATTGATTAGCCTACCTCATACCTACCTATGGTAGAAATGAAACTGTTCTTACTTTACAACAAGCCAGAAACCACTCATGCAATTCTGCCTTATTTCCAATTTTATGTTTATTTTGGTGACTGCACAAACAGAAACATCTGTATATCACTGATACGTGCAAAGCAATATGAAAAACCTATTCTCTACGTCCTAGCAAAAATGTGAAGTATAGAATTACTATTTTCTTGTAATTTGTAATTGGAATTCTGTGTAATTTGATTCTGTGAATGATGTGTAAAGAAGGAATTTGACCTGATGCTAGCAAATACATCCAAATACCCATCCACTATTCTCCTCTAATAAAGTATCATCTTATTACAGTGTGGTGCGGGAGAACGATTAAATGCATTTTGGATGTGATCACTAATAAGCACAGATTTGGTATATCACACATATTTGCTGAGAGTGATTTTTCACAGCCAAGTCAAATACCAGGAAAAAAGAGGGAGTTAATAGCGGAAACACTGACAGACACTGATGTAGAAGGTGCTGCTACAATTACAGATTACTAGAAAGAGGTGATTTTAACCAAGACCTTTACTAAATGTCAGAAGAGAGGAACAGAGGCCAACAGCTTTGCAGCTGCTCACATAGATGTCCTCATTGGCCAAGAGCCATTTCTCACAGAAGATGTGATACCTCAGCTACCAAAACTTGGCTGCTGAAGATTTCCTCTCCTGCTCTGTGTGTGTGTGTGATGCAGCCAGGGATGGCAATATGTAACTTGGAAGAGCAACATCTTTCCTTCGTTAAGTGCCTATCATGAACAGATGAGTTAAGTAACTTGAAAAGATTCCTTACATTTGATTTTATGTGCAACTGAGTCCATATGAGTATTATTAATTTTCTCTACTCTTTTTTATAGTTGGTTCTGGTATCAGAAAGAGCTACAGAATCTTTTCATTTCCATCCAAAGTGACCTGACAAGTTTCTGCACTGTTTCTAAACTTTATTAAAAAATGTTAGATTATGTACAGAAACTGGGAGGGTCATATTTGGCTGGCTCCCAATTTGCATCTAATTCACGTATTTTGTCACATTCTTCACTTAAGGAAGATGATGACGGCCACATTTAACAAAACACTGTTTTGGACACTGTCCATAAAACAAAGAGCCACTGTAAATGCATTCAACAAAGGCTAATTTTCCAGAAAAAATAATACAGTTAGTGGCTGTGCATCAGGGAAGTAACACGAAACCAAGTGAGAAGAGCGTTACAGAGTTGTTGAGCCAGATGTCCCTTTGGATGTTTGCACAGTCATTCTGGAGGCAGGGAGAAACATACAGGTGTATTTTCATCACGACTCTGTAGCACCTTTCACTTATGTGTATCATCCATCACAGTAGGTATGAGAACTATCAAGAAGCAAGGAGCCAAAGTAAAGCTACTCATCATCTTCCTCTTTTTCTTTTTTTTCTTCTCTTTTGTTTCCAGAATTTAAACACAGACAAAATGTTTTCTTGTACCTGACCTTAAGATTACACTGCAGTTGAATTTGTACGACGTAGCTTTTTTAATGCTAGGACAAACTTAACATTAATATTTGCTGGTTTTGTTTTGGGTTATGTTGTTAGAAGTACATTCAGCATGCAAGAGAAGCCTTAGGTATTTCAGCACTTTCCACACAGTAACACCAAAGCACTCCCCCCAGCACACTAAAAATCTATCTGAGAGTAACGCAACAGGTCTCAATACAAGGAGACTGGACTTGTATTACTATTTAGCTTAAGGTTTTTATTAAAAAAAACTAATGGTCAAGCCCTGAACAGAACTAAGAACAGGGAATTTCTGGGGCACAGTTGGAAAATGTGGAAGAGAAGACTTTGCATTTCAGTTTAAGCACTTCGGGCAAAGTCACATGCAGAGCCACACATGAGATATACAGCCCTGGCAAAGGGTGAAAGGAAGACTGGAGCTTGCAAGGACTTGTTGATCTTTGAGGGGTTCTTTTAATCAAAGGGAATGTAACTGCCTCCTGTATAAAGGATTACATTTTAAAATGAAAATAAACATTAAAAAAAATTAAAAGCTAACTTGCAAGATCTTAGAATAGCTCCTTTATCAGAAAATATTTAACTTTACCCTAAAAATTAATGTTGCTTAAAGTAAAAGTTCCCTGAACTCAGTGCTTTGGCCCACTGTTGAAGTTTTCTTCCTCCTACATACCAAATAACAAAGAAAATTCAATCCTATCATCTGCAGAACAGAAGAACTACAGTATCATCACTCAAATAAATTATTGCCTAACACTTTAAAGACAAATTAATTATTTTATTGCTGTAGACAACCAAAGCTACCGCAAGACACAGTTGGGTAGAAACACAATCAAGACCAACAGACAACACATAAGAAACTGGGCTCTGTGACCCCTATCTTTAAAACTGCCAGCATTTATTTCTGAATGGAAAATAAGAGTATAAGGAACCTAATCAGCCTCTGTCTTTATTACAAATCCATTAGAATCTAAGTCAATTAAAGCTGAAACTAGCTTTTAAAATATGCAATTAATTATTATTAGACACAACTGCCCATGAATTTGCTTTGCACACACAAAACTTAAAATGGAACAGTAAAACAAGATCCTGGTTGTCTTCAAAGAAGTTGTGAGCTTCTTTACTGAAAGCCTTTTATGAACCCCGCAGATGTTCAGAAAGCATAAAGTTGCAACACACTGCAGGTTAACACACCCTTTACAAGCAGAGGATTATAAACCTTCTGCAAAGATCTTAAATGTCAGGGCCCTGAGCACACTAATGAGCTTTAAATGCCCTGACTGGCCCCACCTGAGACCCCCCCCACCTAGGCACACCCCATGCCCTGGGCTGCATTTAAGCTCAGATCTGAGCATCAAACTCTTCTGAGTGATTGTCTAGAGGTTCCAGTCTCTGGCCCTATCTCCTACATGGACCTAGACTGCTACCAACCCTGTGAGTGGGCCATCTCTGCCCACTGTATTCATGTGTGCTTGGGAAAATGGGGTCCTAGTGGCGAGGCTATGGCTGGCCCTAGCACCCTCCTCAGCTCCTGGCTTGGGCCCCTTTTGCTTCTCCCTGACGCTCATCCTCTCGCAATGAGATGACACTGTATTGGGTCTTCCAAAACTTGTACTGCTCATGGATTGTCCCATTTTTAAACTACTGCTTTTCCATTGATTCAGAAAGCAATCTGTGTTTTAAGCTGTGGTGTTAACCTTAGTCCTCTGAAGTATTTTGGGACTTAAGCTGTGGCAGTATAAAGAAAGGGAAATTCTGTATAGGAACACAGCAGGCTGTAAGAGGATTTGATACAGATGTAGTTGAATATTGACTTTTAAACTTCTAAAAATATGGATAGGATTTCAAATGGCCACCAGATGTCCTCATTTTTATATAAACATTCAGACTACTGGTACCACAGACAGGATCTCTGCTTTAATAGGTCAGTACCTGTGGTAGCAGACCAAAAGCTTCAGGTGGGATGGCAGACTGGTTTTTATGAGAAATTTTTAATGCAATGACTACAATAGGACTAGCTGGTTTATTCGGACTTTTAATTTAAACACAGCTGGAAATGCTTTCCCATTGAACTTTCAGAGCTTCTCTTGCTCCTGCACACACAAAATGCTTCCCTGTTTTGGTGAGAGCCCTGGTAGGGACAGTGCCTGATGCTCTCCAGAGCCCTGGCTATGGATGTGCTCAGTGAATTTCCTGGGTGTCAGGCATGTCCCAGGCCCTTGGGTGTCCCAGCACATACTGACTCATCTGTACAGGGCTAGCAGACCCAAACTCTGCAGGTCCAAGCACAGCACAAAGCTTAACAGACTGGGAGTGCTGCTAAGGGATTTGATTTTTTTTAAATGTAAAAAGCTTTTAGTGGCCATGTCTGAGCAAAGCAGATAATTAATGCATAACTTTTAATCTGGAATGGTTCATTTATTTTTCAGAGAAACACAGTGTGATTGATGATGCCAGAACTTCAATATGGGCAAGCTTCCTTTATAGAGAGGTTCAATGAAAATTCCTGAGTGCATTAAAACTTTGCCAGCACTTCTTGGATGAAATGAGAAGGTTGATGCCTGACTAGTAGGATGACCCTAAAACACAGGGGTAATGATAAACCCCACTAACCTGACTGGTCAAACCCTTTGAAAGCTGGTCTCACCCCAGCCAGCTAAACACTGTTCTCCCACCATCAGACACAGGACTCTCTTCTTGCTGTCATGTCCCATTTCACTTCTCATCCTTAATTCCAGCTCTGCAGTAGGGAATTTAAGCAGCAAAAGATGACAGACTAACAGTTTAAGCAGATGTAGGGAAAACAAGGGGGGTTGAATCTTTTGTATCTCACCACAGCTCTCTCACCAAGGTGTCAGAGCCATAGCAATGATCACCATCCTGAAAAGGATCACTGCTGATAATTAAATACCCACCCTTTATGGCTTAAGGTTTTTTTGTTGGTTTTTTTTGTCTTGTATTACTCCAAACTTGTCAGCAATTTTTCACTTATACCAATGTAACGGGTAAGGAGGATAGTGCTCAGGTGACAGCAGAGGATGGAGAAAGAGGAGTAGCTCTGGAGCAGCCTTTTGACTGTTTCTGTCTTTGTGGACAAGAGTGATCAATGTTTCACTGGTAAATTTAAATTATTATTTGTATGTCTAAATTGGAAAAAAAAAAAAAGCCATTCAGATAGAACAGTCAAGCCTGAAATGTGCAAAGATAATGAAGACAGAAGGAGGTTTAATTTATTACTACTCAACTGCCTGTCCTTGGGCATTAACAGCTAAAACCAAGTTTGGTATTTGACACTGTAAGGGGGACTCTGAAGAGAGTTTTAAAATATTGCAGTGAGGGGGGAAAATGCACAAATCCATTCTAATACATTTATTCATAGTTGCTGGTAACATGAAAAATACTTAATGTCAGTGATGCTGACAAAGCAATGTGCAACAGCAGGCCTACCCAGCTGGGGTATAACCCTGGTTCAACAGGTTCCTTAAACCTTTGTGCTTCCTAGTATTTGGAGTTAAGTCATCTTTGGCTTCCCTGTTACTGTGGATGTGAGACTGCACGCTGGGCAGGAACAGGAAACAGCCGATTTATGCCGCAGGGGATCTGCAAAATGGTATCAGAATGGGGTTTTACATCTCTTAAAACTGGCTGCCACGTGAGAGCAGTTAGACCTAACTCCTGGCTTCAGCATGAGCCTGAAGGAGGAGGCTAGAGAGGGGGGAAGTGGTATTTACAGCTCTCATTGAGACTTTGATATACTTCAGTGCGAAACTGCAAGATGAGCAGAATTAAGTCAGGCTGCAAAACAATACTCAAACCCAACAAAGCAATCAATATCTCTGTAACCTTAGGCTTTCCCCATCTATCTCTTTAACACTGTCTCTTGAAGAGATGACACAATGTGAGACCCTGGCCTCAAACAGCACTGCATACCCAACTGGCATGCCCAGCTGTGCTCGCAACTGTGCCCTGCTTTGCTGCTTCCTGCCTTCCCACAACTCCTCTAGGCTATAGTCAATGAACATGAAAAGCTCAGCCCCACTTTGCTGTAGCTAAAGTAAACTCTATGTGTATCTCAATCCAAGACAGGGGTGTTTTATCACAAGCCTCATTCAACAGCAATAGTATGTGTCCAGCAAGTGCTGCTTTTGCGTGGGGGAATAGCTGCTTGGTCCCACCACAGGTATCCTCAGTCACCTCTGCTTTAGCCAGTATCACTGCAACACAGACCATGTCTGAGCCTTCAAAGGGACTAAGCACAGCTGGACATGCCTCTCAACTGGGGAGGCAGAAGCATCTGAGGAAGCAGAATCCAACCCACATGAGAAGTTTATACTACTCTAAACACAAAACCAAACAGAAGACTATAGCTGGTAAGGAAAATACTCAACACTTCACCTCAAAAAAATAATCACTGTCCTTTTAGTATTGAAGCAAGAAAAAAAAAAAAAGCCCAAAGCTTAGAGAATCTACAAAAGATAGCTCAGCTATTGCAAAGACACACACTATGAGCAAGGTTCCTATAAATGGTGTTCCACAGAGAGCGATGGTAAATTCATAAGCTTTTTCTAACATTTCAGTACGTCTCTAAGTCCCCTCATTTACTACATTCACCTTTAAAAAACAGTTAACTTTGGAATATTTCATATGCAATGAATTAATACAAGTATTATCTAAAACTTTAAAGATGAAACACCTCCACATAAAATATAAATATGTAGCTGATATTTAGGTAGAAATTACCTCTCTTTAGAAATGTTGTATAAAACTTATTTACATACTGCAAGTTAAACTGAAATGCTCAACTTGGGACTGCTGAGTTACCACAAACAGACTTCCCCCACGCTCCCTGGCCCCTGTGTTTCACCACTAAATGTATCTCGCAAACCTGCAGGTGCTGTTGACTGAGTCCTCAGGACAGTGGTGGTGGCACTGACAGGACAGCTTCTTCTGTGGAGGGGCAGGTGCCGTGCTCTCCGCATCTTCTTTCCGGGTCTCCATGCTCAATTTACCAGAACTTCGCAAGGGCATGTTGGCTAGAAAATTGGCTGTAAATATGAGGGATGGAAAGAAAAAAAAGAAACAGTTCTAGGCTGGACTGCAAAACTCCTAACGGAGGCTTTAAAGTATTTCTACCCATCAAAATTTGAGAAAATTTAAGCTGTGTGTTCACTGCAGAGCAGCTTTCTGTAAAAGCCTCTGAAATGGTCACTATGCTTGGGGCTTATTTGGCTTCAGTGGCTTCTGACTGATGGTGCTGACGTTCATGTTCTGCTGCTGCCAAAGAGATATGCCGTGCTTTTCAGATAGCAGAGTACAGCTTTTCTCCTCTTGCATTATGCAGGTCAAATCCTTGGTTTCACCTTTGTGCTTTCTTTGTCTCTCTAGTTGGCACACATCTACATCTACTGAACTCCATAAAAATGAGAGAGATTTACAGTCCTCCAGGCAGAGCAGAACATGGGCATACAATTTAACAAAGACTTAACAGCAAGCAATGCTCTTTCAAGTTCAGCTGCATTTTCTGTAACTGAATTGCATAAACACTACTTGGAAAACAAGAAAAAATAGTTCATTTCTATTAAAAACTTCCATAAACAAAGTAAAAGGCAAGAATGTATTTTAGAATGAACAATGCTGAAATATATGGAGGTGATTACCTCTAAAAATATCAGAGTGCTGAATCTCCATGGAGCTGGTGGAGTACAGCTAGAGATGTTGGTGATGGGCTAGAAGCTGTTTAAGCCACCCCCCTCCCCCAGCTCTACTCATAAATATCAGCTTTCAGTGCTTGTGAATATTTTAAGCCTCAAAGACAAAAATGAGATCAGCATGAAAAGCTTCAACTGGCAGTTTCTCACTTTCCTTTTGCTTCCCTGTAAGAAATCTTACTAAGGGGCCATTTACAACCAGCTGTCTCCAACAGAGTGGTTGAAGAGCAGGCTTGAAATTCTTGATTTACTGTTAAGTCTTTAGAAACAATTGGCATTATTATTATTATTTTCATTGGCTCCCGAACTGCTGCTTTGACTCTTATTAAAATCTTCCCCAAACTGCCATCACCAAGACTGATATATTGTGGAGCTGACAGAATACTGTTCTCTTTTCAGCTCCCTACAGAGAGATGGGGTGGGCAGGCGGGCAGAGGTGATGGGAACAAGTAGCTACACTTCAGGGCTGGGATGGCAAGTGAAAAGCAAAGCAATAGCAGGCTGAAAGATCCTGAAGCACTGAAAGGCTGGACGGAAGAGCAGGGCTGTTCAACCAGCCCAAGCCCTTAGGAGAACTAATGAAGTCCAGTCCACACTCCTGGGTACACGGGATGAGCAAGGGCACCAAGCATGTGTGCGCACACCGAGTGCCTCCCAGTCACTCACCCCCTCTCCTGTGCCAGCTCCAGCAGCGAAGCCCAGCTGGCAACAGCTGGCCAACAGGCTTTAGTTCCCTCCATTGTGACAAGGGATGTACAAGCTTGTCCCTAGCTAACTGGGAAAAATGCTGAAACTTGTTTAGCTCTCAGAAAACTGGGACTTTACACACAGGAATGCTCCTTTAGAGAAGTGTTAGCTTTTTTAACAAGCCCTTCCACTCCTTGCATAAAAGGCATATTGATAATATTAAGGTGGCGCATATGAAGTGCAATCATTCTCCATATTGGGCTATAACCCCTATGAAATACGAAACTCTTGTGGCTTGATCTTTGTATCCCACTAAAACCAGCCGTAGTTTTGATTAGCTTACTTCTTCTGAAAGTCAAACCAGGAAATTAGTTACAAAACATATACAATCAATGGGCCCAGCATCAAGGTATTAACTGGATTCCTGACACAACTGCATCTTGAAGCCCCATGCTGTTTTTACTAACATTTGGCAAAACTAGAACTTCACGGATTAGGTCATTCAAGATGCATTGTATAACTGTGTACTTGTAGCTGTACCTAAGAACTGGGTGCTTAAATAAAAAAAAAAAAAAAAAAAACCACTGTTTATCATAATATAATTATACTTTAAAATGCAGCCTGTGTACAACAAATTAGTATCAACAGATGTTTGCTCCCTGGGTCACAGGATTAGAGATTAAGTAAATTCTCTTTCATCAGCAGTTTTTGCCTGTATTACTTTGTTGCCATTGCTTGCATTTCCATTAGGGAATATTCAACTATTAATATTCCTGTCAAGGATTTTCAGGCTCATGAGGCAACAAAGTGAATTTCTAGCTCATGAGGCAATTAAGTGAAATGGTTTGCTCTGTTTATCATTTTCATGGCTCATTCTATAAGCTATATACAGTCTCTGCAGGGATCTTTCCTCAGCAAGAAATGCAAAAACAAAAAGCATTTTACACCTAGTACACACAAAAAAGTTTAATTACACATTTGAAAGCATCTGAAGATGTTAAATTTAGACAACTAAATACCTACTTCATAATACCTACAACTACAGGTCATTCCTTTTTTTTCAACAAATACGTAACCAGTCATACTCCAATACAACCTTTGCCCAATACTCATGAGGAATGTGACCATGAACAGCTTCTGCAGAACTTGCCATAAGCAACAGCAGCTCACAGCCCCTAGACCTGGTTGCAGTCATAGCTAAAATAAGACAGGTGGGAGATGCTGAATTAGAATCAGAAGTTTTAAATACTTCTGAAGCATCACAAGTGGCTTTTTAGAGATGTAGTTTTGTTTTTAGAAAACTCAGGACAGTTAGACTGGCATTCAAATTTACACTTTGCAAGAGGCTTGAAGTAGGGATGTAGCCTAGTAATACACTTTCAGCTAATGACCGGGGAAAGCTAGTTTAAAATCATTGCAGTTTAGTATTGAGTACACTAAATCAAATGCAATTAAGAGGGAGGAATTAAGATACTTTCAATTAGTCCCTTTTATATCTTCTAAAAGAAAAAAAAAACAAACCCTCTTCTCACTCCATTCTCTTGTTCCTTTCATGCCTTAAATCCCTGGCTGCTAGCTGAAAAGATGGGTGGATCTTTTGCCTCCAAAATTCAGACGTCCCATCCAGCAGATGACCATGGAACATGTAAACTTCTCCCACTCGAGAACTTAGTGTCAACAAGGTGTTTTGACTTCTGTGTCTGCTTGACTTCAGAGCAGAAATATTTTCAGCAGTCCCTTCCCCAAAATATAATATGTGGGAAGAAACTCACAAGAGCTTTCCTGTTTGGCAAAAAGTTCTGTCTGATTCTGGCATGCAAAGCCCCGTTTGGGATGGCGAACAGCCTACTCCCCTGGAATTTGCTGCAGTGCTGCAACAAGCACATGCTGCTCATGCAGCTCTGGCTCTGTCTAGGGATTAGAAGCCCTTTGGGTTTTGAAAGCTATCCGAAGGAGCTGTGTCCAAGTGCCCTGAAAGCAAGGGATTTCAGGCTATTCAAATTTGGCTGCTGCTTCTGCCACAGCCTATTCTGTTGCAGTTTGCTTATGGCCAGCTTCCCATCCCCGATGAACTGAGCAAAGCTTGGGACAACTGCAGAAAAACAGTGGCATCAGAAACAAGGCTATTGTGACCTGCTGAGAAACTTACTGACTGCTGTCAGAGAATTGATCAAAACAGTTGAGAGCCAGAGGGTCACCACCAGACTGGTATACCTTCATCAAATTTAGTTCATTTTCTCAGCTAATCCCTTTTTCCACTAAAATTCACCAGCAAGTACCCTGCGCCTTCCACCACAAGGACAGGCAGGTGGCCACGAGGGCCTTTATGTCTCTTTGGAGAACTGCTCCTGAGAAATACTGTCCTCTTTAGCACTGGGACCACTCAAAATTTAATGTGATGGCCTCTGTTAGGAGTCTCTACCTGCAACCAGGACTGTGTGCTCTGAAGCAGCATGCCACAATAAGTTGTTTTTCCAAATGCATTTGTGTGTGTGTCTCACTATGCACTTGGCTTTACCTGAGCTGCTTTATCAGACGCCAAGGCCGTCTTTAGAGAAAGGCACATCTACAAAGATCCTGAATCCAAGAGAAAGAAAATGAGCAAAACTTTTGTGCTGCAAAATGAAAGCTTTATCCCGGATGACCATGAGAATGACTAATGTCTAGTCTAAAACCCTGCTAGCCTCCATGCCAACAAATAATCCATCTTAGACACATCATTCCATTTTACTTCCCATCCCTCCTAGACTTCATGGAAATCTATGAGCACTAAGCTTTGCATTTAAATACTGACTTTCTCACATGGCAAACCCTTTCATGGTTTTTCAGTTTTGCTATCTTTTTTTTTTTTTTACATGATCAAATCATCACAGCTCCCTGCTCCACAACCACAATGAAGTAACCATCAGTATTAATTATATCCTGGTTTTAAATAATGTTGTTTAATGTTGGTTTAACAGGTCTGTAGACAGTGGTATCTCACACAGAAAAGGAAAATCACCTCTGAGTCTTGCATTGACTCATGTAGGTACAAAAAATATAAAAAATTGATCTACCAAGTCCATCTCTAAGAGTACATTCAGTCCTCAAGCTCTCTGCCGTGGCTGCCAATAAGTACTCCAGCCCCTGCCAACTATAGCCATAGTTATGCGATTTGGACAGGAATTTCTCCACTAGAATCTGGATAAAGCCCAATATCTCATTTCACACCGGCCCACAGCCATCAGCTGGTAATGACTTTTGGGCACTGCTCTGATTCAACAAGTTGGGTAACGTAGGAGGTGAAAAGCTCTGTATTCTATTACTCTGTAGTCTGCAGTCCAAATCTTAAGCCATCCTACTCCCAGGGGATGAATAATTAGCAATATTTATCTTATACTGATTTCTGTGCCACAAGTGTGTGATTTATGTGCAGTCTATGCAGTGAAAACACAGATCTTCCATGACTTTGCACGGGTTTTTCAGGAGTAAAAGTCAAGCTTGCTCTTTCCCAAAACAGATACTTAGGGCCACAAACACGTGTCTATTCAGGGGAAAAAAAAAAAAAAAAAAAAGGACCAGATCATGTCTGTCTATTCAGAAAAATAATAATAAAAAAAAATCAAGAGTGCTGTGCTCACTCCCCTTCCTACCTAGAGTATTTGAAGCCTTAGACAAATGCAGTACTATCCATTCATGTTTTCCCACACCAATCACAATGTTTGTCTAGCAACAGCGTGCACTGACGTGGAGCGATGCTTAGCACTTCAGAGAAGCTACGCACACCTAGGAAGCTTTGCGCATCACAGAACAGGTGTTTCAACTGCTGCCCTGAACTAGAAATTAAGTACACTCACACAAAAAGAACAGCATTAAAAAAAACCCCAAACCTTGAAAATCAGTCCACTTGATAAAAAGCATTGGATAGAAATTTTAAACCACAAGGTTGCTCTATCTGTACCCTGCACGTGCCTATACACTTAGTGTGCTTCTATTAAAATATGAAACTATTATACAACACCGTGCTAGAGTTTCCTATGCTACATCATAAACTACAGCCTGATGACTTCCCACCAGGCCAGGGTTATACCATCAACAAGATTGTTTTAAGAGAAAGGGAAATAACTAACTGCTAACTCACTGTACTTTACAGTCATCAGATAAAAAGAATTTCCATGGGATATTTTCTGGCAAATAGTCAGCAATGAAAACACAGTACAGTTAAAGAAGTTGAAATAAATTACACCTCTTAACTCAGCCTGATCCACTGTGGAAAACAGTCAAGAGGTAACAGTAAAAGACTTTTCATTGGTGACAATCATATCATGGAGAAGGAAAACTGGATCATGGCAGTTTCCCTTTGCTGGATATTCAAGGCTACCATAAAACTCAAGGGAAGTTCAGATGCTGAGACCAGCACATTTGTGATCCAAAGTCACAGTAAACAAAATTTTTCCATAAAACCACCACAAAAATGAAAACAATGTGCTTTCTTTTTCAGTACACAACTGTATTGCACTATGAGTGTCATTGAGTTCCAAATGAGGTTTGTATGAAGTTATGTTTGAACACAGTTATGCCCTTATATACAATCCACTCTAATAAACTGACATACTAAAAATATTGTAGCATTGTTTGGCTTATCGTGTATGATTTGCTTCATTACCCACCTATACTGGATTTCCTCTACACCAAATTCTACATCTGTGCATTTAAAAACTTGGAGTGGTTTTGCTTCTACTCATGATACAAATAAATAAGGGTTACCATCTGATGTAATTTTAAACAATCTGTCATGGTAATTTTCTTAAAAACGGTTTCTGTCTTTATTTGTAGAATTGCCACTGAGTGACAATACGCTCCATGTATAAAGCACTACTTTAAAAATATGCTTATTTTTCAAAAATTCACTTTTGCATTTGTTTTTAAAGGGATAAGCACGCTTATCCCACAAATTCTGTTTAAACCATCTTAATCACACATGACGTTATTAGCTAAATTAGTTAAGTTCAGCATGGAATGTAACAAGCTGTGACAAAGCCACAGAGAGAAGACCCTTAAAATTAATACTCACTCATACCATACTACTGACAAGTTAAAAATGCAAAGGCTTCTTTGGTGTTATAGTCCATGGAAAATACACATGTAAGCTGCTGTCCACCATTACATCACAGCTTGATTGAGTGTTACTTTTTCCTGGTTTCCTCTAATTTCTGCTATCCACAGTTAATCTTTGACATGACTTTCATTTGGAAGAAAAGCAGAAGTGGTTGGCACATTTTTCATAGCACGAGATAGCGTACCAACGGAATAGAAAAAGGCCACAAAAGAAAGACTTCTTTAAAATTTCCAAAGGAAAGTACATGCAAAGTGGTTTTTCCTGCCAGCTTTGACTCAGCAGTCTACCCCTATCCCTCTGTAATTCCCCATTAATAAAGAATTCCTCCAACTCTGTGAATCTCTCCCTTAATTCTGCCTCTATAATCCTTTGGTTCCATCTATAAATGTTCTGTGACACAGAAAAGCTTTCAGAACATAAGGAAGTTTTTAATATTCACAAAGATTACTGGAAAAGTATTTCATGTAATTATCATCTCATTAAGGTATCGACATATTTCTTTATTTCTAATCTCTTTTCAAGAGCTACATTTTACACAGCTACCACTATTTCTTTCTGAATTGTGTGTTCTCTTACCATTTGAAACAAACATCCTACACACATATGCATAAAAGTATGTATGAGGATAAGAGGTAATTAAACTGGAACAGTGAGGTGCACCTATTTCAGGAATACTAAATTGAGACCCAAGGTCTGACCTGACAACGGCTGATCCTTCTGATCTCATCCCCAGAAGGATCTTGAGTCCCAAGTATATCACTTGGGGGGAAAAAAACCAAAACAAACCAAAACAGAGGAGGTGCAGCTAGATCAGATCTCTTCTGATCTCCCACAGTGCTAGTATTTGAAGTACCACAAAATAATTAGCAAGGGATATTTATTTCAAAGACACACCAGCCTAGATTTGTGTGGCAACGTACAGAAATCTTAAGTTTTCTATGGTGGCATTACTTTATATATTGCTTCATATTGAGTGCCTACATTTTCTTTACAGGACAGCTTCACATAGAAAATAAGCTACTGAATATGTACAGTATACAAAGGCACATTAAAGGGTAGTTTCATGTCTTATCCAACTTATATTATTTCTTACCACAGAAAAGCAAATTAACTATTTCAGCACAATTGCTGAAGCAGTTTCTTTGAACAAGGTTACTTTTAATCTCTCTCTCATCACTGTTATGTGCCTGAGCTTTTTCATCTTAAGACCATCTTGGAAAAACATCTGGTTTAATGCAATCAAAATGCAGGAAACTATGCCAGCCAAAGCTCATCTGCAAAACCCCATCTCCTATCTATGAGCATCGAAAAGAAGGAATGGGAGCTCAAGTACAAAGACATGAAACGAGCAGTCTGACTATTAAATACAAATAGCAGAGTCTGTGCCCACTCTTCTTTTAGAAAATATTTATGTGACACAGGAAGATTGCTGTTAGCATATAAAGCTAATTACTTCTGCTTTTAAACTGCACATCCCCACACATACTCGCAGTTCCAAGCAGTGAACACCATATGCCAGCATCATGAGATGATGCAAACTTCACTACGAGCAATCTCAGAAATCCTCACAAACACTTGCTACAGGGGAAAAACCAAAACACTGACAGGAAGCAATGCAGTGTGACCCCATCAGTGCTACACTAGGCTCTGCTATCCCATCTTTAGGAAAGCATCGACGATTGCAATGGGCAAGCTGTAGATTTGTACTTGTTATCATTTTAGATGATATTCAGATTGAGGCATTCAAACAATGGCATTTAAAAGAAACAGCAATCGAGAGCTTTGACCCTGTAGCTCTCTTACATACATTTAATAAATCATCATCACTCCTGTTCCCTTTTCCAATGAAAGGAAACCCAAGAGTACCATGCCAGTAGTCAAGACAAAGACAACTGCCTGAAAGCCAGAAGCATCAGCTAGCCATTCTCACTATAACATGAAACAAATATATAATTACCACGCGACACACCATACTTGCAGAAGACAGTGCCAATAATACTCAGAGGTGTCAGTGCTCTCCCAACTGACTGGATTTGGCTGTTCATGAGTAGATGCGACATATCCCCAGCTCGCCTGAGGAGCTACCTACTTCATAAGTTACTAACTCCTTTCTCAATCCTACTACACTGGAGTTTTTCCCTCTCAGTTCTCATAAGAATAAATTAAACAAATTAGCCATTCACAAAACCAAAACTGTCATCAAGCTATCTGATGGCATAAACTTGCTATACTTTAATGTCTTTTAACAATTTTATGGCGATATATAAAAAACTTTCTTTAAACTTGTTTTATCAATGGCTAATCACAAATGCTTCTCAAATCATGGGGATGATGATGGTTCTTACCAACTCCCCTATCTGCTTTTCATCATGTGCCTGTCTATGACCGTGGAGGACAGATTATTTAGTGTCTGAAAAAATCACTACTGTATTTTGATAATTTTTCATGGGTGTATGCC
Source organism: Gallinula chloropus (assembly GCF_964237585.1). Taxonomy (NCBI): domain Eukaryota; kingdom Metazoa; phylum Chordata; class Aves; order Gruiformes; family Rallidae; genus Gallinula; species Gallinula chloropus. The sequence continues at coordinate 67,889,148 of NC_140088.1, read as the reverse complement.
ACTGGTATCCCTAAATATCACGTTTACAGCATACTCAGCAACTAACTGTTGCTGAATGAAGTGCTCAAGGATCTGGAAGATTTTTTTCTTCCTGGAGGCAAATGCCACCCTGCCAGGTCACCAGGCCAAGCAGTGCTTTAAGAAACTGAACAAGTGACAGCATAAATTCTTGCCCTGTTCAGCTGCCAAGGCAGGGAGTGAATTGAGCTGACTGCTGCTACTGTTGGCCTCACCACACACACTGAGCAGGGATTTGAACTGCACGTGTAGAAATCATAAGCAATGAAGAAGACCTTTGTATTCACAAGGAAGGCCTGAGGCACAAATCTTATCTTCTGCAAATGTGGCTGAATGCAACTGAAAGTGTCATTGACTTACTCGCTTTGACAGAAAACAAATAAATCCATTTAAAACAGGAGGAAAGTATCTCTATTGCAAACCAAAGTGAATTCCATGTGTGGAACAACAATAATCAATTCTGACCATAGACATAAACGCTATGGTTTTGATGAAGTGCTGGAGTAGCCTAAAAGCATTTCCCTGTCGGAATACTTCAGAGCATCTGCTAAGCGGGACGGATACGCATGCCACCCCTGCCCGATGACACTGCCACAGAACCATCAGCCGGTCCCCACTGGCAGGCTGCCACGCTCACCCACCTCCTCCATTGTCCAGAAGAGAAGGACCCAACCCAGCCATCAGCCCCACTGGGTTTGCCTGCTTTCTTTTTTTTCCCCAATGCCATAATGGCTACATCTTCATAAACGCACTTCATAAAGCATCTAAACACCTAACAAAGTGAATTTCAAGGACACTTAAAACTTTTATGCCACATGCTCTTCTTGACCAGAAGTTTTCAAGAGCTGCGTGGCCACTTTTCTCTCCCAAGATTTACTCTACAGACTATGAAGTAAGAAGTAATTCTGGTCAATGTAAAACTGCTTTGTTTTTCAGTACCCAGCCACATACGAGCCGTAATGAAAAGTTTCAGGAGAGAAAAGTACATTTGTTTTTACTATTTGGCTATTTTTCCTATTAACCAGCATTCAAAATGTATAGAGCACATGCAACTTTTTAAGGCGCATTAGACATGCACGTGCACTATATATTGCCCAAGTACATTTAAAATTAAATAGAAATGTGTCTAAGGCTAAAACCAGTCCCAGTTCTGTAACTGATCCTCAAAATGCAAACTGGGCATCAAAGCTGGTCTTTTATTGCCAAAACATTTATTTTTAAAGTAACTTCAAACCCAAAGATTAATATGAAAGCACATTTCAAGAGAAAAAAAGAAACATCCTTTTAAATTCATTGTCCAGCTGAGTACCAATTACCAGGACTTCTAAAAACGTGTTGGTTTTTCTTTTTAAAAATCCTGTCTCACCAAAAATACAGAAGAGGAAATATCTTGTTTTATCTGCAGTATTTTCCCTTTAAATCTACCATCTCTCTTTTTAAACTAACCAAAGTGCACCTAAAGGTTCAGAGCAAACCCGTGACACCATACAAACTCTGACCCACAGTCCAAGAGAATGAATAGGAAAACTCCAGGACATCTAATCCCTTTCCCAACACAAGAATCGAAGCTTCCAAGACAAGACAGCATGCGTCAGGGCAGCCAGCTCCCCGCTGCCCCACAGGACAGCCCCGCATCCCAAGGGTGTTGCTTTTTTTTCAGTCACATATTTCCCTCTTTGTCCATTCTGCAAAGCCCACTGAACCTCAGTCTTGATTGTTTTTCAGTCTCTTTAGTGTTCTTCTCAAACCAGGCAAAAAAGAATGAAAAGAAAATAAAAGAGAAAAGTTAAAAAGAAGAAAAAGGGGGAAAAATGGGGGAAGGGTATGTGCCTGCTGAACTGCAAAGCTAAGCTTTCTACTTACACTGGGTTTTGGCGGGGTTGCCCCATCCCTACCAGATTCCCTGAAGATGAGAGTCATGTGAGGAGGCTGAGGGTGGCTCGGGGGGCTCCGCTAAGCAAACACAGCACCGTACGCTGGGATAATCCTGCACCTGTGGAGTGTTATTCAGCAGTGAAGAAATGTACTCCAGACTGCCTCTGCCTAATACGGCTCAGCTGTTTTTCTCTGTGCTCCCTTTGATTGTAAGCTGGCAAACAATATTATTTCAGCCAGGCGCAGAGCAATATTTAGGCTGCATAGGATATGACAGTAGAAAGGTGGAAGGAAAAAGAAAATCCTGGAATTACAAATAAAATAAAGATTCTGAGCAATACAGAATTTGTAACTATTTCCAGATGGTTGACAGCAGCTTCCAAGGTCACGATGTGAAATGCACACTGGAGCTGAAGCCTTCTGCTCCCCACCCGCTTTAAAATGGGTCTACCTGTGATACAGGATACACCACAGTGACCTGGCTCTCTTTTACCTGACCGAACACGTGTTTTTCAGGGAGCACAATCATAAGAAGGTTTCAGCGCTTTTTACGCTTCCTCTTGTTTACTTTATAATGAAAAGAAAAAACGCCAGTGGAGAACAGATTGTTAAAAGAGATGGCCTACAACCAGCAATTCTTGCAGAGATAGGGCTATCAAAAAGGTCAAGAAGTTGCTACTGGAACATGCTTTTATCACAGCATGTCACAAAGATAGGAAACTTGGCAAAAACTATTTACAAGGAGAAGCAAAATTTGGTTTCATAATGGAAAGACAGCAAAAATTTCACTTCAAGGTAGTGATAGAACAGTTGAGAGTAATTAATTTGATACTGGTCTTCAAGTTGACTAACCACTGTTAAAAATCCCCTGTAATTGTGGTCTGCAAAAATATATAATGAAAGATTTTTTTTAAAAACCAAACAAACCCCCCATATATTATTATTTCACATCCTTGAAATAATTTAGTTATCTTGTAACTCTAATGCAAGGAAAAGTAATCTGGTAATTGATGTTTATTCCAGATAGCATGGACCTTTAATATATCATACCCCACTTCAATTAACACATAACATCAATTATTTCCATGCTAGTACGTAACTGTTAGAGATGACCTATAGATACTGTTACTAATCAGATCTTATACTAAGCTGTAAACATCAGACACTGCAGTCAGAACACGCTTACAGCATGCAGAGATGAAATGCTTTTCTCTACAAAACGATACTTCAGTTTCTGCTCCATCACTACCTAATCTAATTCCAAGTTGGAAACTCATAGTGAAAAAAAAAAGAGATACCTGCACATTCAGAACTGTGTATCCAGTCTCATGTTGGAAGGTTTATTACTGCTGCTACCCCTAGCATTAGGACTACTTCCAAAGAAGTAAGAGCTATATTCCTGTGAGAAAATGCTCAAAGGTAATCTAAAACTATATGAAGTTTCAACTGATTTCATAAAGAAAGGCTGACTTTTCAGGATGCTGAGTGAAACCGGTATGATTTCTAGCTGCAATAACCAAAGGCAGGTATACAGATACTGGATTTGATCTACAGAGGAGAAGGTAAGAAACAAGACTTCATACATGATAAAAATAAAAAAGTTTCCTCCAAAAAAAAAAGTTTCTCTCTCAAAAAATACCCTGTGTTGTCTTTGTAACTACTTCCTTTTTGCATTTTTTTTTTGAGCCTTACACAGCTTTTTTAAAGCTATTTGATGCTAACACAGAGAACAGTTGACTTTTTCCTTGTCCGAATGGTTTGGTCTCTTGCTGGTGTAACGCTCCTTTAGAGAGCTACTGGTACATGCTAAGAAGACCATGTGTGCCACATGAAAGCGACACCTGACATGCAATCTTCTGCCAACACAATGTTGTTCACAGCCTGGCTAGAAACTGCTTGAACTGCGCTGCGGTACTCCTGGAAGCCATCATATCATATTCTTCCTCTTCATCTCTCTGAGGGCATCCTGATGCTTCCACTTTGTGTCTCCTGTAGTCCATCCATGGGAACATCCAATAAAAACATCTTACAATGCCGTAAGCAGCATTTTGATTTTGCTTTGTATAGCATGGCCTTTGCACTGTATGTGGTGTTACCCAGACTGTGCTCTGTGCCAGCCTCCTATTCTCCAGCCAATACAAAGCTCAAAACCTGCTTTTGAGATAATGTGAAAGCTCAGGAAAACAATGAAAAACATGGAAGCTGAAGCATAAACAAGACTGATACAAGTTTCTTTAAGTAGGAACAACTTTCGTATACAGTTCCTTTTATAACTGGTCACCCACCTAAATGTTTACCTTTAACTAGCTTATCAAAACATTGGACTAGATGACTGTGGAGACGTAGGAATTAGGTACAGAGGCTGCTTTGTGTACCACTAGTTGAATTCTAAAAAAAAATCCTGGCTGAAATTCTTCAAAGCCAATACCCATCTTGCAACACCTATGTTTGCAATTTCCAGTAAATACTCTTCTTGCAAGTTAAAAAAATCTCAGGTAAAAGATTGTATAAACAAGTTGACAGAAGTTTAGAATCGGATTAATACCTGAGGCCACAAGGCATTGGTGCTCCCCATGTTATTTAAATTTCATGGATAAACAGGCAACTTTTGTTCCCACATAGTCTTTCTCGTAAGTGGTGAATCTTCCTTCCTTCCTTTTTTCTCTTTTTCTCTCTTTCCTTCTCTCTCTCCCTTCTTTCCTCCCTTCCCTCCCTCTCTTCCTGAAGCATGCACTTTACCATGTTACAAAGGAAAGTCTACCACTGTCCATTCAGGAACCAAGCCAAAAGACTTGTCAGGAAAATACAAAATAGGCATCTTCCTTTCATTAATACATTAAAATATAATTAAAAAAAAAAAAGCCCTATAAAATGCAGTAATTGCCAGCTGCCTAATTATTTTCTCATCCACTTCCAGCCCTCAACACAATGCTTCTGTTAGGCTGGCTGCCAGTGATGTTTGGAACATTAAAAATATCCCAAATTTCTGCAGAGATTTCACATTGTAAAGTGCGCTCTGATGGACAAAACTGAAGCAAATACAAGAGTGTTTAAACAGACATTATTTACTTTAAATGATGAAGGAAGTAAGACTCCTATGTACTGTCAACTCACCCTTGGGTTTGTAGCCATAGTTGTAGAAGAATAATTCAGTGATAGGAGGTTAGAGGTGGCTGAGGACAAATTTCTGTTCCCAATTAACACTACTGAGCCATGAAAGCCTTGTCTACTAGGCGCCACCACATACAAACTATCCTCCCACTGCACAGGGCCCTTGCTCTCTGCAGAGTTCAGTGTCTCCTGACTTGCTCAACAGTGTAAGCAGAGGGATCATTAGTTATGACTGGTAGAGTCTAGGAGATAATGTTGACTCATTTCAGGAACTGTTAAGCTATAAACACTGCTCTGAAAGCCATTTATCTGCATTTTAAGATAAACAGAGAAGCTACTCAATTAAGTAGATTGCAAGAAATAAGCTACAGATGCAAAAGCAAGCAAATTTTAAATTCCAAAAAGGAAAATCCATGCATTTAATAAGCACAATTTTATACCAGAAAACTACTGACACGGAAGTACATAAGCAGCACAACTTAACCACTCTGTGATGTCTGATAAAGAAACACAAATCAAAATGTAATTACAAAACAGTTAATTCCACGTGATGCCATTACATGCACTTACAATTTGCAAGTTACAACCGCACATACCCGGTTCTGAAGTATAACGTTACAAAGTGGCGATCCTTGTAGCTCAGTATTTACAGTTTATCTCCACATCGCTACAATTTGATAATGAGATGCTATCCCAGACCTCTGCAAATGAGATAAATGCGGAAGCTGCTGTGCTCAAATCTGCACTTGCTACACAGAGCATTCTTACTGAGATAAGCAACAGAGTATGAAATTGTTTTCTCAAGTCTTGCCAACTAACCAGATTTTTTAACTGAATACTATTCATCTATTTGGACATATCTCTGAGATCTTTAAGATGGTAGTTTAATAAAATTAGAAAGAAAAAAACCCAATCCCAAACCACTAAAAAGCATACCCACAAAATAGTTTCCAGTATCCTTTAGAGAGATGTAAAATACAAAGCTTTCTAAGCTACAAGAAAAAGATGGATATTTGGGGGGTTTTTTTTGTAGTTGCCAAAATTAAAAACCCGATCTTTCCTCGCACTTCCAGATGCCAGAGCTTTTCAAGCCTGCTCTGAGGTCAGACAGGGAACATGCAGGTGCACCGCGCATCAGCAGCTGAAAGCTTGCAAGGTTGCGCTGGAATCTGATCCGGGCCCCCCTGCCCCACATTCCTGCAGGCATTATAAACGCTCCCTGAAGGAATATTACCCTAATGCGGGCTAATTTTCCGCAAACAGCCTCAGCCTCATTAAACTACTTCTTTATCAGCATTGTTCAAAGCTGTTTTTCTGGTAATATTGAACTCCCTTATGCCCTTCTAAAAGGAAAAGAAACTCCTTTTATGTTCTCTCCAGTATCACTTCTTCCATTCAGGTCCACTGGCACCATACAATAGATTCAATAAAAATATTTGGTTTCATCATATGGTAGTAATGTCCTAAAGACTATGACACAGAGATTAAGAGAGAGAGAGGGGTTCTGTTCCCATAAATAAAGAGACCCCTCTTGAAACAGGATTTGATAAACTTATACAGGTGACTCATCTCAGTTAGCAGGCAAGCCCAAGAGAATTAAGAGGACAATATTCCTAAAGCAGGTATTTCCCTGGGCCAGCAATACTTCACACTCCTGACACGGCCTTATACCCTTCCCTAGACAAATCTTTTTGACTTCAGTGGGATCACACAGACTCTGTTCTCTTAACATGCACAGCCATCACGGTTAAAAGGGTTTAAAAAACCAATGTGCTTTCACCTGCCTTTATCATGGAGCAAAAAAAGAGCACCAGTTGGTGTTCAAGCACCTTGTGAGGCAGCATAGTATGAAAGGGAGGTTATAACACATAGAAACCAGAAATAGATCCTCTTCCCAAAGTGACAGCTACCTATGTGGCCTTATCCCAGATGCACATTGCCATCTGCAAATCACTGTTGTGAAAATAATGATCTTCTAAAAGCTTTACTGGTTTTCAAATGAAAATTCTTATTACATGGCTGGCACAGGAATACCACCCGCTGGCACTCCTCCTTCCCCAGCTCCATCCAGGTCATCCTGAATGGCCTCAAACTCCAAATACAGCTCCGGATAACAACACAGAAAGGAGACACAGCCAAAGGATAACTGCCTACCCTAACCACATGCTCTAATAACAATCCTAAAATAATAAAACCTGTTGTGTCATAACTTGTTTATTCAAAGGAAATGAGCAGACCAAGCAGTGCTGTATTTCCCAGTGATTCTTTTGCCTGTTGTTCAACGTACAAACACCCAAGTGAGATTTCTAGGAATAACAACACTGTGAAAAGAAAATGCAAGCAAAAGCACTGGGAGAAGGCAAGCTGTGCATCCACAGTTCCCTGTGTGCTGGCAGGGATGTTTGTCTGAAGTAAATGAACAATAAGCTAACAAAAAATAAACAAATTCATGTTTTGTATCTAAATATATGTGTATATAAACAAGAAATACATAACTAACCGGCGAGGGCTCTGAATTGGAGGAACAGAGTTAGTTACACTGAATATGACACTGTGAAAATGAAACTACGTAAAAATTGCTACTATCAATACGATAATGTCAATATAAGCAGCATTAGAATGAAAGCCACAATCCTCACAGCCACTCTTCACACACACACACTGACACACTGAGCTAAAGTCTGTGGTGTAACGCTGTGATTGGATGCATCTAGCTTAAAAGAACCCCAACTTAAATAAAATTTGCTGTAAGAAACAAGCCAAAGCAACAGCCCTGCTCTAGAAACTGACTGTTCAACCCTCCAGACACCTCAGTTACAGACCATGATGCAGAGACACACAATGTGCCTGGACAGGCAACATACAATTCTGGGTAGTGCACATGCTCTGACATCCATGTGGTGATAAACACCACAAGAATTAGTGCTTATGCCCTCCCTACCCTGATGAAAAGAGAAATCTAAGTATCCTGTTTCACACCATTTATAAACAAAAATAATGTTTCCCAAAATTCCTCCCCCTTCCCAGATGCCTCACTTCTCTTATCATCCCTCTTACCTTATCTCTCTTCCAGCCCCTCACTCCTCATGCTTTCCAATGATGCTTTTTCAAGCTCACTGGTATGTTTCCCCTTTCCCTCTCATTTTCTCCCCACTTTATGAACAGTTTATGTCAACACACTCCTCAGCCTTTGTGCACCCACTTTCACATCCCTTTAAAAGCACACAGAATATGAACTCCCAATCCCAAATCAGGCACTGCTTCCTCCCAACTGGCATATACCTGCATGTATAGGCACTCACTGCCTCCCCAGTAGGATGGGAAGAGAATTGGGTGGGAAAAAAAAGGTAAAAAGTCAAGAGTTGAGATAAAGACAGTTTAATATTACAGAAAAGGAAGATAATAATAATCATAATAGAATAGACAAAAACCCTCTTGCACAGCACAAGTCCTCACCACACACAGACCATCAATACCCAGCTAGCTCCCAAGCCACAGTCACAGCCCCCAGCTAGCTTCCCCAAGTTATCCACTGAGCATGACATCATATGGTATGGAATATCCCAATGGCCAGTTTGGGTTGGCTGTCATGGTCATGTCTCCTACCAACTTCTTTTGCACCCCCAGCCTTCTCGACGGTGGGTTAGTGAGAGAAGCTGAAGAGCCCTTGAACTTAAGTGTAAACATTGCCTAGCTGCAACTAAGACATCAGATGTATTTTGGTTATTACCAAAAAGTTATCAACATTATTCTCATCCTACATCCAAAATACAACACTAAACCCACTGCGAGGAAGAAAATCAGTTCTATCCCAAATGAAAGCAGGTCAACCTGAACACACATGCAAGTAGCCTAAAATGACTGCTGTGCACCGGAGCAAAGGCAAGAGGAGCGCCACTGCCTCTGAGAAATAGAAGCAAACTGGAGAGAAGCAACAGCCCTCTAACATGCCATGTTGCTTGCCAAGTCAATAGCTGACGTGACCAGCTGCTTCTTGTCATTGATCAAGTTTTTTTGTTTTTTGGGGGGTTAGTATGCTTTTTAGAGAAGACACAGATAACAGAACAGTCTCTGACATCTACTTATTTCAACTGAGATCCCATCTGAAGTTCACCAAGTTTCCATTAGCCCATCAAAATTGAATTAATAACCTTGACTTCAGCAAAGTCAATTGGAAGTTGCAACTAATGTCAACAAATTACAACAGCATGGGACTTCCAGAGATCTCACAAGAAATTGCAAGGAAGTGGTTATGCTCACCAATATGAATTTCAAAATTCAATATTGACTTTTTCTTTTATTCTTTTTAGCTCTTTTAAAGAGATGGGCATTGTCATCCAGCAAGTTTCATTTCTTTCAACTCCAGTCAATCTCTAAAAATACTCCAAGTTATAAGAACAAAGGCCCTATAGCAAATATGTGTTTCAAGCTGGGATGCTGTGTAATTTCAGAGAGAAAGAAAAATATTTTCCCAAGCTTTCAACTTTTCATTTGTATAAAATAGTTTATTTTATAGCTAGGTAAAGATGTAAAATTAAACTTCTTCATTAGCGTAATGTACTGCAACTCACTATAAATACTGTTAACATAACTAAATGCATGAATTGTGCAACATTTTCCATCAGAATATGTAAGGGAATAGATGCCAAATATAGAGTAAAAAAATATAAGTCAGCTTTCTTCTATAAAATAGCAGAATTCTTAAAGAATGTGTTGGTGGTCAAGTCTCTGACAAATAAGAGGTTGTTTCTGGGCTATGCAGCCCAACTATTGGTCTAATCAACCTTAACTGAGGGATAAGAAAAAAGTATTTGGATATTCTGTAAATAAGCGGAGGGAGTATTCTTTTCCTATAAAGTCATCTGAAATTACTCCCTCCCAACTTGTATTTCTTACGGCTGTTCTTTTATGGCACCACTGCTAAGCTAATTCCCTACTCATTACTGATATAGAGGAATGATTTTCTAAAGCCCTTTCCTGGGTGGGGACCATACTGGATAAAACCATCAGTATCACTGAGTTGCAGCCAGATGGAGAAGGCAAAGGGTCAACCCAGTTTTTAAGGAGAGGTGTGATGACTACAGACATGCTTTCATCCATGTAATAATTTGTATTTCTGTGCTGATTTCCTTTCCAAAGTAGCTTCCCCTTGATCTGTAGGTGGTGGACAGAAGTACCATTTCTGTGAGCTGAAGAACCAGGCTCATCTCCATGCCTAGGCTGTGAAAAAATCCTAACCAGGCCAGCTGATTTGCCCCAAGACAGAGTTCACAGTTTTTCCCCTAAGTTACCACCATGCCCAAGGAAACACAATGAAAAAATCAAGCAATATATTCACCAGAAAATCGGTGTAAATGCTTAAGTATGTGTAACATCAGATAATATGTCAGTTTTAATGATTTTCTTTTGTTAAATATGCCATAGTTGTGTTATAAGTAATTATCTTCCTCATAATTATTTGCCTGCAATGCTGCACGTCCAAGTCCGCGTATCTGCAACACCTGTGTTGTTCACCAGAAAAAAAAAAGACAGGTAACACAGAAACCCAAGAATGCCAATCGGGAATTCAGTCACAATGGTGACCTAGGTTTGCCAAACTGACAGTGAGCTCCTCTTTAGGAGCCGAGCGGTGAGGGATGCTAGGCTGTACCAAGGAAAGTACGAGGGAGTATTATTTGGGGCGGGGGAGGTGGGGTGGAGACTGGAGGACTGTCACGGGTACTCTCTGCTTTATTTTGGAAGTTGGGTTAAAACTGAAGTTTAAAACCCTGACTCTTAACACGAGAAAAAAAATGAAGCTCAACATCAAGTCTAAATATCGTGGTAAGCTGTGCTTACTTCTGGACTATGTATTGCCCATCTAACCTCAAAACAAGCATGGACAAACCTTTTCATAAGTACTTGAAAGAATGAGATTAATAAATTTATGTTCAAAAAATGTCCAGAGTATGCTCTGAGAGAGAAAAAAAATACTAATTTTTACAATGAACTATATATTTTTCTTACCCAGCAGCAGAATTTCTTCCATGAAAACAAACACCATAAAGCAACAAACCCAGGAGGTTACACTTAAAGAAGGGAATCAGATAGCCATGAAAAACTATCTGAAAGAGGAAGAGTTAATACAAAAATAACTGAATTAGCACTTTATAATTTATTCTACATCCTGCTGGCTGCAGTTACAGTAGGATGTGATAAGCTCAGGATAAAAACAACCATTCTTCAGTTTTTATCCTCAACACCATGGTTGACATGAATTATTATACTGAGTGGATTCAGTTCCAAAGCTGTCTATGTTTCTGGAGAGAATCAGCGATTTCTGCAAACTGTATACCTCTAATAAAGGATGTGTTCTCAAAACTTTACCCTTTTAAAAATCCCGAAGCTAGAGAAAGAAATCCTGGATTTACTACAAGGATTGTTAGCTTTGCCATCACCTGCAATAGGTTTAGGATTTCAAGCCAAGATGTCTTATGTGCAGAATGCCTCTTGCTTTCTGACAGTTAGAGTAAGTCAATTAAATTTACGTACTGAAGGAATTCCCTTGTTTCTCACCTAGACCTTAGTTCCCACTGAAAATAAACCAAGTTGTGATGTTAAAAATGAAGGTGAAGCCAAGCCTACCCCCCCCCCCATGCTCTCCAACAGATTTACAGGGTCGCTTTTGGATTTCACATTTATTGTTCTGCAGCCCGTGAAATTCTAGGGAGCCTTGGGAAGAAGTCAAAATCCTTGACTTTAAAACCTCACACCCATTCAGAAAGAGATTATTAGGAACAACAGAGTTCTAGCATCGTATTTCTGGTTCCCTTCACTAGTATAAAATGTTTTCAGATTCAGCAATAATATTAATCAAGTGTTTTAAGACCACCTTTTCCTTTCCCCACAAAATTGCTCCTTCTCAGCACTCTCAGGAGGTTTGGTTTCTGCCAAAGGCAAATGCAGGTTTTGCCCGTAACAATGGTGGCAAAATGGGGCTCAGCACACTTCTAGCAAGGTCCAGATGTACTTTATATAGATCATTGCATTAGAATAGCTCAAACCAAAATACTGCCAAATTAAAATAAACCATGGTTTTCAGACATAATTACAAGAAACCAGGATAATCAAATTAACTCTGCACATTTCATTTCTTACATAAGTCTGAGAAGTCCAATGAAACACATTCTTTCTCTTTTTCTCCCCCTGTACGTTTCTTTTAGAGACCTTTCAAACTAACTGTGAGAACAAAAGCAACAAATTCTGAAAAATAACCACAAGTTATGCAACTCAGAGAGATGTGTTGAGAACTGGGAGAACTTTTTATCAAACAGATGCATGAGAAAATGTGCCTTAGAAACATCCTCTCCCCCAACTCCCAAGAATTTGTCTTTCCTTATTTTTCTGTGTGTGGATATGCTACACCTATTGCTTACTTTGTCCCACAGCAAACAAAAAAATGCCCCGACAGTGTCTCCTTTCCAGCCCTGCCACCCTCTCCAGGAGAATGTCATATCAGTACTTCATAGAATCATAGAATGGAATGGGCTGGAAGGGACCCCAAGGATCACAGAGCTCCAACCCCCCTGCCACAGGCAGGGCCACCAACCTCAGGCCTGGATCTACACAAGGCTGCCTCTTCCAACTTACCTGAGCAAAGGATCACTAAACTCAAAACTACAGCAATGGACTGTTTGACAGGGACAACCTTTCCTCAGTAAAGCGAGACCTGAGATTTTAAAAGGCTGACATTCAGCTTCACCTCAATAAAAGGTTTCCAGGATTTCACTCAAGGAAAAGAGATGGAGGACAACGCACTTGAGCAATTAGCCCTGCTTATAAACTTCTCAACTCCCCTCAGGAATTAGGACATGGACAAAGGAACCTCCCTTCCACACTGACCCCCAACTAGGGAGCTCTTCTTGCCAAAAGAAACACCCCTTTCAAAATTCCACAGCCAGCAGAGATGTGCAGGTGCTTCCACCATCCTAATGTTCTAGGCCACTAGTTGAAGGACCACTTCATCTTACAGTCCCAATGCACATGTGCTGGGACTTCCCTAAATTGCTGGAATTATCATTAAAAAACAAACAAACAAAAAAGCAACCAAACAATTGAAATCTAAATCTAATTAATCCCCAGAGATCAGATTTGTAACTGATTTAAGCTGTAAACAAAGCAAAAATTAGAGGTTGGTGGATCTAGGATAGGTGTCCTCTCAGTTTAGCTGTCAAAATCTAGTCACAGAAGTTTCCTCCCACATAACTCAGACACATATTTCAGATATAAAGAATCATTTTCTGGACCTACCTTCAAAAATATCTAAATTCTGCTAAAGCATTTTTCACTCTCCTTTCACTAGGGACATTGAGCAGAGTCTCTTTACTTTTAGGCAGTAAAGGAGAAATGACAGACATACTGCCACGGTTTTTGCATTTTGTGGTTCATGAAGGTGTGAACTGGAAACAAATGACTCCTTTCCTGCTTGCACTTGCCAAAGAAACACAGGACACAGTATCTGAAATGCTCAAACCTCGTGTACTGTTTTGATGCCTGTTGCCAAAACCAGATGGAGCGATGCTCTTTGGCCAGCTGTAGTCCACAGGACATCAGTGGAAATCTCTCACCATGAGAAGCTGTCAAAAGCACAACCTCTCCATCCTCCCATTCCAGAGGCATGTGTTTTGGTCTGTGGCAGACTTGCTCGCTTCAACTAGCAACTCTCTGACACAACCCAGAGGCTTCAGGAGATATAAACTATTTACCCTGCCTCCACGTACGTTATTTTTGCAAGCCAGCAGGCCAGGTTCCCTGGGCCGTGTTTGTTTATAAGGCAAGTATTCCCTGCTCCCGCAGAGCACTCGTTGAAGGAGACGCCTGGGAGTTTCTGTTTGGGGAAAACCACTTAGTGATCTGCATTTCTGGCATGGGAGATGCATTGTTAAACTTTGAAAATAGCTTTGAAAAGCAGTACAGGCAAGTGCATTTTCCCTGACACAGATACAGACAAGTTTGTATAGAAATATTAAGGCACTTTGTAAAGCATTCAGGTACAATGACCTGTTTTCACACAAATAGTGGTTGTCAACTCTACCTCCATCATACTTCTCCCTACTTGGTCTTTCTGTTTGGTTACGGGGGGGCAGGTTGGGGGGTGTCTGTTTTGTTTTGTTTGTGGTTTTGTTGTGGTGTTTTTTGTTGGGTTTTTTGTTGTTGGGTTGCTTTTTTTTTTCAATAAGTAAAACAGGGTTTCCCAAATTTGGGAATAAATACATTAGGAATTTTCAAATCTGGTGAGTGTGCAAAAAAATAAAAATTGCAAATAAGCTTAACAAAGTTTCAGAAGCCTCCTCTGATAGTGTCCCAGTCAACTTGTAAATGATATTTCGAACACACACTGTTCAGCCCAAAGGATTTTGTTTCTTTGCTAGATTATTTACTGCTTCTTGAAATCATTGTATCTTTTTTGCATTTGTTGCTTAGAGCTAGGTCAACGTTTACACAGAAATGTTATCCTGAAAGAAAAATATTTACATTTTACTGAGAATGAGTTGTACTAATTTTGAAAAATCCTACTTTTATTTAGTTGAAACTGTTAGTCAAGTATATTTCAAATTTGTTAATACTGAGTGCATAAACCCATTTTTCTGTCTATCTGTTTTGTCTTCTTCCACTTTTTAACTGTCTTAACATTTTCAAAACACTCTGCCAACCATATCTTCCAGTCTTCTAGGAGACAAACTAATGACAATGATTAAAATGTTAATTAAGAATTTCCTATTATACCTTTGAAATTTAATAGGATTTTACAGTCGTGTATTAGACTGAAAAAACACATGATAAAGCTAAATAAAAGTGCCGCTTTTTTTCAGAAGTAGAAACGCTAGGACATGAACAGAAAATTCACAGGAAGTCACTGTAGCCACCCTATGCCATAATTATGAGATAATCACTTAAATATCTAGTTATCATTAAAATCTAAAAAGCCCCATTTAGATGCAAAAATAAAGTGACATAATAGATCCTAGTTAGAGCAGGTCATCATTCTACCATCCTCTCTGTATTCAAGACCTTGTCACAGTAAACAGTGTACTACTGGGAAATACCCTTATTTCACAAATTCACCTCAAAAGTTTGGTCTCGGAAAGATGTCAATGATTCATTTGGAAGTATTCTTTGGTTTTAGTAAGGCTTAATGCAAATCACACTCTTTTATTATTATGTAAGCAGACCACAGCTCCACATCTACAGATGACTCTCAAAGGTGAGGCCAGCTCTGCAGGATAGAAAGCACCATGGAGGACACTCCAAATATTTCTCATGGTATCACAGAAAAGTGGTATTTTGAGGGGGAAGGAAATATTCTCTTGTAGCTCTCCTTTGGTGACAAACCCCATGGTCAATAATTCAGGTCTTTTCAATACATCTTACTGTGTGAAGGTTGACTTTGCCTCTTTCCATTTACTTATTAAGAGATGGAAAGGAGAAGAGAAAATGGAGAAAGAGAAAAGAGAAGAAACTTGCACAAAATGCAGGTGGGCTGAAAAAAAAAAATCAGGCTCGCTAAGAATCTCATTGCCTCCTCTCTCAGTGCTGGCAGTTGCAGGGCACACTGCTGCATGCACCGTGCACACTTCTTAGGGCAGCCCATTTTCATTTCCAGCACAGCTTTAAACCAATATAAATTTTTCACTGACATTTTCAGAGTACTAAATACCTTTTCAAGATTAAAATGTATGAGATGTCCAGCACTTCTGTTTTTCAACATTTAGTGTTCAAAATGTCAGCCTTACCCTACTTTCTGTGGGATATTCTGCTGTTAATACAGAAACAATATTTAGAAAGAGTACATGTAAAGTCTGTGGAGCAAATCTTAAATTGCCACTGACTGCAGTGACTAGTGCTTCAAGACAACCTGAGGGAATTTATAGGTTTACTTTGAACAGTTTAATATATCATTTTTCATAAATGCTTGCTCCTGAAAATGACACCAAATAATGCAGGGCTCTTTATTCTCTCAAGTGATCTGTACTTTGCATTACTTTGTCTTGCTAGGATAAAATTGCCTGAATGTGGCTCCCCACAGAATAATATGAGAAGGTCGAAGCAAATCTTAGCAGAATGAGAGGTGCCAAAAACCACCTACAAAGAAACACCTCTTCATTCACCAGCTTGGACATTAACCTTCATTTATATAACTTTAAATCAAATTTAAAACCTGAAAACAGGGGTTTGTAATGCTCATTATACTAGCATTATAAATAAAGCTTGCTTACCCTGGAAATGGTTTTGCTTTTGAAATGTAATTCTGTCTTTACCTCAACTTCTTGTTGCCAACTGTCCAGACTGAAAAAACAAGCAGTGAAGGAGCAGAAAAGAATGGCTCAGGGTTTGTTTTTTTTTTTCTTTTGGGGGTTAGTTTCAAGTGTTTGGCAGTGGGATTTACTTGCATGCTCTACAGATCAGAGGCAAAACAGCTATTTGAATTCTTTCTTCCTTACCACCTTTCTGTCACCCAGGAGTTCACCTTTATTCATTAACGGAAGGAAGAGATGGCCTATGGAGAGCTGAAATGCACCCAGTCAAAACCCAGCCTTTTGTTTCTCACAATACACTGGGTTTACTTGTGTATGAGGACAAAACCCTGCCCTTCACTGGCATTTTGTACAATAAACACCATATTTTATGATTTTAAAAAAGCTCAAACAAATGATAATTTGGGGTGAGAAACTTCTGAGTCTAACCAGTTGAGCTTTTAATTGCCATGCATGTCTCTACTATACCTTTTAAAAAGAGACATCAGTTCTTGTCTCGGTCTCCCATGCGCTGACAGAAGTACAGCCTTTGAGTCCAAAGTCCAGTGACAATTCTCATACGCTGAATAGATGCTGATGGATACATATGTGAACAGACATGTTAAGTGTATAGAAATAGTGAAATATATTACAGGAGGTGCTGAAAACGAAACTCAAAGCCCTGGCATTTCCTTCAGAAGGAATAAAACAACACAGTGATCTTAGCGAGCCTTATTGTGGTGAAAGAACCTGATAGTACAACTGTGTGAAAAACCCTAGACAAATAATCCCTGTTCAGTTAAAATTAGATACACTGCTCGGGCAACACCATTCCCCAATTCCCAAAAAACCAAAAGATTTCTTAGTGTTTAATAAGCATGTTTTGAAGAGCCTTCAAATTCTTTCACAGATCATCAAGGCATTCTGCAACTTTCCAAAGCAATTAACATGCATACATTGAGACCCGGCTCTTAGAGGAAGCATGAAAGTCTTTGCGTGGGCAGAGATGAGAGATTACATCTCATTTCTTCTGCATGCTACGTGAAGGTGAATACTGCCAACCGAAGTAAAAGACAAGTTTCTGCACTGCTCAGAGAAGTGGTTGGATGGAACGAACTGCATGTATATTTGCCCCACAGTTTTCTGTCCCATCTACTGAACAGTGAACAGCCACCTCAGTCATCCTTCCAAGCAAAATTAACAAGGGAGCTAATCCTGATTAGGTCTAACATTGCCTGAATCGCATTTATGTTCACCGTGGAAAAAAACACCACAGGTCACAGAAGTTAATCCAGCCTGTAAAAACATCTAGAACCAAAAAACCTATTAAAGGACAAGTCATATGCCCAGACACCTGACACAAGGTCATAGCAACAATTTAACCACTGGCTTCAAGACCCTTCCCTTCCTCTCCCACCCTTTCCCTAAGATACTCACCAGCAACAAACTGCTAGTGATGCCTAAAGGAAGGTGAACTGCATCCTTGTATATGAATTAAGATTAATTTTGCCAAAGAGTTTTAATATAAAGTTCTAAATGAGGGAGAAGCTTCTGTTCAGAGTCCTTCCGTGGAAGGGGAACAGGGAAAATTAATCAGAAAAAGCTTCCAGGGGAGAAGGCAGTCTGTAAAAACGAGAGGTTCTAACTGCAGTAAGGGCAGCCCAAAGTTCACCCAAGGGAGACCAGGTTTTGTTCCCCTTCAGGCTTGATGAGATGCAATGTTTTGCTGCTCACAAGCCAGCTGGGACAAGGAAATCTCATGCTGACAGTCTGGGTATCACCCAAATTAAGGTGTCAGTCGTACTCCAAGATCACTCAACTGAAGAATTATCTCAGCTCATCCGGAAGCATTTCGCTGCCAAAAGCCAGAAAGCAAAGTTGCTGGCACGCTCATTTCCTTCTGTGGAAATATGGAAATAGAGAATATGCCCCAGCACACCTGAATTTTACAGCTGAAATAAAGGAAAACCTAAAACCCTGCTGCTAAACATACTGCCTATAATAAAATTACTGCAAGATCCTTTTTGCAGACCTTTTTTGGGCCATTTTCCAGGATGAAGCAACAGCTGTCTTTGCCAATCTCCTCACAGGAAAAGAAAATTTTCAAGATGAATTGCTCCAATAGAAAGCAGAAAAATTTCTTTTCACTGTGCCAACACTGCCTCTCTTAAAGTCAAGCTTCTGATCCTGGAGGCACTTCCAACTATGAATTAATTACAGATTTGATAATCTGGGTACCTGTTGCTCACAGAGATCAGGAATGGTAAATTTTAAAACCCCTTTTATTTCCTCAAATTCTGTATAATTTATTTCCCAGTTCTCCAAGTAGGCTAATGTGAGGCAATCACTGATGTCTCCTCCCTATAGTTTGAAGCATAGCAAAAGGAAAACCTCAGCTTCAAATTAGGCTTTGGCAGAGGACAAGGGCCCAAAAAAACCAGCAACCTTGGTGGGGAAGGAGCTTCCAACTAATTGATGAACCAAAGTAGCAGAGACCATAGTCCAGATTGGTGGGCTCCCTTGCTGAAAACCACGCTGCTCAGGATGTCGTCCTTTTTAATTAGGACATTTAACAGACGAATATGGCAAACAACCAGAATTGCCTGTTCTTGTTTAAAGAATAAGCTCTCCACCCAAACAAAGTATTAATGTGTCACTCTGTATAATAAATACATGGCTTACTATACAAAGAAGTATAGTTGAATGGCTTTGGCCTTGTCTCGAACTAATTTATTTTAAGTCTATATATAACAAGTTCCTCTGACAATGAATTGTGTAACGTCTACGAGACAAAAAACGGCACACTTTGTTAGCTACAGAAAGACAGGTGGACCGACAGAAACTTCCACTTAGTGCTTTATTGGCTGCCTGCCATGGTTTGAATGGGGGCAATTATGAAAAAATTGAACACATGACTTTAATAAGCTTCAATATGGATCGCTGTCTGGTAGAAACAGAGCAGTACAATAAGTTACTCTGGGTCTAGTCTTCGCTGCTAGGAACAAATGTGTTGTTTCAGATGTCAATCACATACTCTCAGGATTATTTGAAAAGGTTAGCGAGAATACTGACACGTGAAATTGCAGATGACAGGAAGCAGCCATGGCACTGATTTCTCCCCACGGCCTGTGAGATAGCAGCCTCCCTCTGTGCCAGCAGGGGACTATCTCCCTGCGCACAAAGGGGATGTGGCAGCAGCACCCGGCTCCAGGAATGCATAGCAAGAAGCAGCTACCTTTGCCGTGGGGGTCTGGCAGCAGCACCCACCAGCCCACATCTATGTCAGGGGCAGCTGCCAATACAATATTCTCTCCTCATAGCTTCCAGATAAATCAATCTTATCAAGTATTTTAGGATGAACATGTCTTGATGCAAAGATAGCCTTCCCAAGTTTTACAGTTCAAGCTGCAAACTGTGGCATTCGACATAGCTATGAATAAGACAGCAGTGTGTCACTTCACATTACCCACGAGGTTGGGGAGGCAATGCTGTGGTCCCAGCCCCCCATAAAAACTCCTCCCATCCCCTAGCAGCACAAGCTCCAGTTTCCCCTCAGTCTCCCATCCCCACTCCCGTCCTCCACCTCCAGTCCCTCCCTGCCAGCACCAAGGATGCACCAGTGCATCATGCCTATCGTACTACAACGTCTTGGGTCAGCTCTGCCTCACCTCACATACATTTTTTACTGTCTGTATACATACATTCATCGAAACATAACACACAGCATAACCATTTAGTAACAAAGATGCACTCAAATGGCCGTCTCTAGCAGCACATTGCAGTGTTGAAGACTCATGTTTTCAGTCATATGTCACCTGTGACAAGACTGCTAAAGCAACTGCAGATCATTTCACCTCCCCTCAAAAACCAAAAACAAGCCCAAAAAAAGAAAATAGAAATTGCCGTTTCCTTCAATGAGAAATTTCAGAGAGCTGCATCACCTTGGGAGAGGCAAATAAGGGGAAGATGAGTATTTTTCAATGGCTTTGCCCTTAGTAGGACCATGCTACCAGAAACATTTTAAAGGCTTTGGATGTTCAGCTACATCAGAAATGCTCCTCTCACTGAAAGTTTCTGTTTTTCTGGACAGCCATTGCTTCTGCCTATGCTGTTCTTGCCTGCTTTGGTCATCCTCCTTCACATGTGTTTGAGAAGAGCTGTGCATAAGCACCACATCTTTTTGTATCTCCAGGATACTTTTTCTCAAACCATATGAACAGATAACTTAAAATAATCATACGCAATATAAAGAAACTATTGCTATCACTTGGTCACCACAAAGTTATGTCAGTAACGGTAATTTTTACTTCCACAGGTTTTATGTATTCTCAACTGTTGCCCCAGAAATTATTATATTACTGTAATTTCAACCTGACCCCAAACTACTTCATCTGTAAAACCAGCAACAATTATTAACAGTAGGAAAAACATGCACTGATGACAAATCCACCTGAGACCTTTCTGACACACCATAAATTCAGTAAGGACAAGTCCAAACAATGAACAGTCATAATCTGCCACACAAATACAACACAGAGAACAACTGGTTAGTCAATAATCTCCAGCATCAAACAGCAGGTCACTGATTCAATGTAAGTCATCAGCATAGTACTTTATGCAAAAGCAGTTACCATATCATAGAACCACAGAATGTGTTAGGTTGGAAGGGACCTTTAAAGGTCAAAAACCTCCAGTAGTACTGGGGGGAGGCTGTATCAGGAGGTATCTATAGGCTGTTCTGCATAAGAGCCGAGAAACAAGCCTCCCGCTCAGGGCTGGGAAGCCTCATTGGGAGCAGCGTCGTGTTTTGAAAAGCATCACTCCCAGAGGACAAGAACTTGTGAAAAAAAGTCCAGAAAGTCAGAACAAGCACCCTCACAAATTTGAAAACAATGAATCATGAGGAAAGATTAAAATGACATGGTTTGTTTAGTCTAGAGACAAGGGCCACACGGTAACAGCTCCACAGTAAGTAAAAGGTCTCTGCAAAGAGGGAGGAGATGCACTCTTGCTCCACATGTGCTCTCACTGGATGGGAAAGGCTGAAACTTTCCTTGCACATTCAGAAAATCAGCTTTTCTTCAAAAGCCTGACTAAGAATGAAAACTGACTGTCTGCAGAGGAACAAGAATGCACCTCTCTTCCAAAGCAGTTAGACACGCAGTTGTCAGAAATGGCTTAGGTACAGTTCTATGTGGCTGCAGGTGGAAGGACAGTCTTGGCAACTCAAACTTCTTGCTAGACTTACCTGCTGTCATTCTTTACAAATTTAGCACAAAACGCAATTTTGGCTCATTCAAAAATTGAATCCAAACCTCTTAATTTTTAATATATCAAAACTGTTTTAATGTACTCGCACTTTATTTCATAACACTGAAATCGTATCTTGGCCTAATGAACAAAAGATTAAGTAATCTAAAACCAAAACATTTCAAGGTAATGTTCATAAAACATGTATTAGAGCAACTCTCTATATCACCATTAGTTGCCCACCAAGCCACAAGTTCCATCCCCCACAGAGCTCTTATCAAGATAATCAAGGTAATACCATTACTGGAATTCCAAGATTCCAACAATAATGTTCCATGCTGCTTCCATTATTGTGTTCACATCAGAACATGAAGAGAGGCTGGCTCCATTACACTATCAGTCTTTGTGAGGGTCTGAAATCCAGACTGTTATCACCAGATAGAACAAGAAAAAAAGGAAAGGAGCAGTTAAAAAGTGCTAAGGAACTCAGGAGAAAATTGTTTTGAAGAGACACTGAAGCTTTAGAAATAATAAGAATGCAGAATTTTTCTTTTCTCAACTCCGGAGACTCAGAATTTACAGTAAGCCCTAGGCTAAATGAAACCATATTTTTATTACACACTGAACCCGACTCTGCAGCATGTTCCTTTGGTCACGACAGCTTAATTTCAGAGGAACAAAGCAACGTTAAAAACTGCTCTGTGACCCTATCCGTGTTTCCTAATCTCTTCTGAGATTATTTTTTTATGAAGGCAAGAAAATACCCTTCTCAAGTAGAATAATCCATATCACATTTGTCTCCAGACTTTAATTAACACAAATTTCCCTCGGAACATGTTTGGTTTCATCTATACAATCTTTCTTTTCAAAACAACTAATCAATATTTTGACATATAAGGTTACTTAGTTTATAAATTGCCTCGACTTTTCAAATGAGTCAACTGAAGCCTTAAGAAACAACCCAATTTGCCTTGTTTTGCCCCATTCAACCTATGCATATGGCATCTTCTGCCAGTTGGGATTTTGGTTGTCAGACCAGTAAAATTTTGCTTTCCAAAGCGAGTTCTTGATGCGCTGCTGGAGGACTTTGCATCTAGCACTGAATTGCCATGTACTCACGTGCAGCTGAATTGTTCATTTACAGGGGAAGGTGGAAAACAGTTTTTCAGCGTAGACTGAAAGGTATTAAATAGTCAAACCAGCCAACAGGGGCCATGCACGAGAAAGGAGATGGAGAGCATGGTATAACAAACCAATCAAGTCTGCTGGACTGAAGCTGCCAGGCATTACCATTTCTTAATGAACGACAATAATGCTCTATGTATAGCCTACATCCTGAACAGGCAAAAGAATGTTTGAAAAAAGGGAGAAAAAATGCTATTTCAAAGAGTTCCTTCATGTCCTTTCTCAGGGGGTTTAAGGAAACAGGTATCAAGTGCTCTCAGCATTACAGAAATGTCTTGAATTTCTCTACTGTCTGTGTTTACCGCCTTTCAAGGAAATTTCCAAAGAGGCAGCCCTGGATGCACCACTGTGGCGCAACACACTGCAAGCACGACATATTGAGCTTCGTCCTTTGGGAAGCTCACGCAGGTGTCTCGGAGGAATGCTGTGCTTGAAACCTGCCCTTTGATTACTATGGCCTTGCAGACCTTCTGAAAACAGAGACCTGACAAGAGTGTTGAGCTTTGTTTAGAGAATGTAATCCTGGCCCTCCCAGCTGCTGACAGGAAAAGGCCATGTTTTCCTTAAGTAAAAAATTCCTTTCTTAGAATCAAGGGATGAAAGTGGTAGAGAAGAGCAAACACCTTCCCCAAATAGCACAATTAAAATGCCTGACAGCTGACCATTCATAACAGCAGAAAGAGTTTTTTTCTATTCTACAATGGGGATACGAAAACTATCCAAGTAACAACTTGATCCCGTGAGATACCAAGTTCCTCCCTCTTGCCAAAACGAACAGTGGGGAGTACCTCAACACTGTACTAATGCAAAACAAGGTGACTCAAAGAATCCCCCTGAAAGGAATATGCCAACTCAGCACAATGTTTCCACTAGCCCTGGTTTCTGCCTGCCCCAGGTTATAGCAGTTTAGCAACCACAGAGCAGATGATGCACTGTTGTTCCTACCAGTACTTGGACACATGGGCAGATCTGATAAGGAGTCAGGAGAGGTAGCGAAAATGGACCAAGCCAAAAAGCTGAGAAACCAGGGCAGTGGGAACTATGTAAAGTTGCTTGGGGAAGGAAATGAGCTAGGGACAACCGAGTTGAGTGGGAACAAGAATTGCTGGATGTTTCTCCATAGCTTAACGTGGTACTTTGGTTGTTTGACCTCATCTTTCCTTTGTGCCAAAACCTTTCTGGAAGACCCTGGCAAAATTTCCTATCCTTCCCAAGTGCTGGACACATGGAGATTTGTAACCTATTATTTGTGCCACTTATTCTGTTCACTCAAGGGAAAAGTTTTGTGCAGTGTGCATACATGGTCATCGTTCTGCATCATGCATGCTTTGGTACGATGCGTCTGCACCACGAGATCGAACTGTGTTTTCCATTTGCTTTTCTCCAGTTTAAACAATCATAAATAAATCCACAGTATGTTAAAAGCACACCTAAAAGTAATCATCAACTTACCCACCTACTTAGACACTCGAATTAGTGTTACTTTTACAGGTATATTTAATTGAGGATACTTATTGTTGCCTGGAGAATCTTTAAAATTTTTGCCAGGGATTTAAGAAGTAGGTAAGGTAAATGCTCTGACTGTGATCTATTTCTTCCAGCACTAACTGGATGTGTAACCAGCAGGAATACCTAAGAGATGTCCCAGATCTTTGCTCCGCTTTTCTACAGGCTCAGCCTGAAATTCTAGCGTCTGATAGGCAAGCACACTGAGCACTCACAAGTACCACTGAGTTTAGGAAGGCTGTCCTTTACTTTGAGTAAGTGCCAAAGGGCTGAGCCCAAGGTGCCTCAAAGTCAACCATGTGGTACAACGATGGAGAGATTTCACAAGCGGATTTAGCCAACATCAGAATGCATGTCCATTGCAAAAGACAGTCCAACCAGTCCTTCTGCTTTGGTGGGGTTATTTTGCAGTCCAGTCACATGGCGTTCTGCCCTACAATGTAGGTGCCTGAGTACCAGGGACAAGTGGGGAGGGGATCAGCAGCACAGGAATATGTTGCTGTTGGCATGCTACGTTATGCTGGTTTAACCCAACTGTGGATGTCGTCTTCTAACTGAACTGTCCTCTGCCTGCATGCTCCATCTGCCAAGTGGGGGGACAGATATCTCTTTGTCTAACAGGGGTGATTTGTGAAATTAAACTGAAGTTAATGAACATTCAGATATTGTAATGATGGGTGTCGCAGGCAGGGGTGGGGTGGAGGGGGTTGTGGAGAAACGCAAGGAAATGAATAATTATGCCCTCAGCAGGGTTTGAATAGCATGCAGTAAATAAAGCGATGGTCACACATTGAACAATGCAACTAAAACCAACCAGTGAATAGGGACTCATTAAGCAAGTGCTGCCCATCCTTTGGACTGAAGAAAGCAGGGGTCCAATGGAAGAGCTAATCTGTTATCGTACAATTAAAGACTGCATAGTAACGCATACGCACAGAGGTCAAACAAAGGTCGCATGTGCAACATAAATGCAGACATTTAGAATGCAACCCTACCAAGGGTGTTTTCATCTGGTTTCACGCTTGTGTAGCATGACTCGCTGTCAGTGTAAAATTTACCAGGTAGTGTTCACAGACTTGCCAAAATTTTAGACCTATAAATTGCCCTTCTAAATGTTATGTTACTCTCCATTTATTAGCATTAAGTGCTTGGTTAAATTCATTAGTCCAGACCAGGCAGGAAACCACATTAACAGATTCAGCTTAGGGTACTGAGGTTAGGACACACACCTTGTCACCAGCACATCCCTCCTACAGTTCTGATGATGAGGCCAAAGCACGGTTGCCTTCACTCTGAGAGTGAAGATCCTGTCAGTGAGACAGGCAAATCAATAAATGACAAAACTCTTGTTGCCATTCTCCAAAGGATATTGGTTCAGTATTATTTTGGATTAAACTGCCTTGAGAAAAATATCAGACACGTAACATGGAACTAGCTCATAGGCTAAGCGGGCTTCCATAGGACCACTCAGATTTTGAAAGCCTTGCATATGGAATAGCAACAGTGTGTTGCTGTTTATTTTATAGATACATATAGATATAGATATATAGACATAAAATAAAAATCTACAAATATTTCTACAGCCTTTGTCACCCATGGAGACAGCTGCTCCCAATTAATGTTTCTCATAAACAGCTCTATGGAGTC
The DNA here is from genome assembly GCF_964237585.1 of Gallinula chloropus. Lineage (NCBI taxonomy): Eukaryota > Metazoa > Chordata > Aves > Gruiformes > Rallidae > Gallinula > Gallinula chloropus. The sequence continues at coordinate 67,863,283 of NC_140088.1, read as the reverse complement.
AGCTTGTGTTATTATTTCCGTTTTGAAGGAGAGATGGTGAAACAAGAGAGCAGACCAAATTCACAAAGGTATCTTTGTGCCCAACTCCCACTGCAATCAGCCAAACTTGGTTCAACCACAGAACTCTTGTGGATCTGGACCCACAAATCAGATGTGCATCTAGATGGGATTATACTACAAATTTAGAAAATTAACTTAAGATTTTTAACTCCCACTCCAGTTTAACAACTTCAAAATTTCATTAGCAGACTGGACACAAACCTGCATATTCAGAAAACTGGGCTGCATTATTCCCTTTGGTAAGTTTCTCCTTTCTGTTACTATCAAGAGAACATTAAAAAGACAAGAGGACTTCGGAGAAGAGGGGAAAAAAAAAGGATTTTTTTATACCAAATGGTTGCAATGGTGCCTTTGATGATCTTTTTCATGCTGCTTATGACTTATTTTTCCTCTAATATTGTTCACACACAAGAAGAAATAGTATGCTGATAAAAACTAAAAATATACAAACCAATGATGTTGCCATGCAATAAGAAAAATCTTGCTCTTTTAAGCAAGTTTCTGAAGTGAAAACTTCTGTACATCTTTTATATCTGTACAACTATAAAATAAAGAATTACAACAACATCTTTAGTTTGCTTGAAAAAATCCTTTTGATGCAAGATGTTAAACCCAACCACAGGGCCAATGTTTTTCTCTAGCCCTGCAGGTCCGATTATGGAAGGTGTTTGCCCACAAGTGGCAAACCACCACATGGAGAGAAGTGAGAGCAGTACACCATTTATGGGAATTTTTTTCATCATTTTTCATTTTCTCTATTTGCTGACCACTCATCATCGCATCCATGGCAAGGCTGCAGCAGCCCTTCTCCCATGTAACACCCATCTGTAACAACCATCCAATGAAAGCACGAAGGTGTTTCCCAGAAGCAGCAAAGTCATCTTAGTGCCAGATCATGAAAACATACAGGTGGAAGTGTTTGTTCTTAGCAGATGTTGCTGCTCACAGTCGTAAAACTACAGATTACATTCCCTCCTGGCTCTCTAAACGCAGAGGACTCCACAAACACATCACTTACACAACTTCGGAAAGCCAGAAGCTTCTTCACTCATTAAAAACAACAATGTTCAGAAACCGAATATATCTTCCCTTTGTTTTACATCAGCTAGGTGTCTCTCTCTCTGTTACATAAAACAAACGTAAACTATTTGTTACAAGAAGAAGGCTGGACCATTAAGCTGATTTTACCGCATTTTTTGGTGGTGGGACAATAGCTTAGCATGCAAAGGTATTTCAAGGAAAATGAGTTTTGTAGTCCTTCCCTGGAGCTGAAGGAAACTTGGTTAAAATGGTTAGTTTTTTACATAAATGACTGCCCATGAATTTTGCGTTCTTCCACAATTTAGTGGCATTCCATTCTATTTGTTTATAAAATTTACTTTACTCCTCTTTGGTGGTACTATCTTGTTATTAAACAAAACATGTACATGACTCAAGTGCATGTCCACAGAGCTAAAAAGGCTCTAAGGCTTTTTTTTGGCCAAAGAAGAATTTCTGAGTGATTTATGAAAAAGTTATGGTATTAAAAAAAACCAACACAAAAAACCACCAAAAAAACAAACCACTGAAGTACAATGTCAGGAGATATTTCAAACTGAATCTTTCTCTGGTCATATATAGCACAGCATCTCCCTTCAACTCAAAGGAAAGTCTGTTTGTGTCAGTTTAAGACAAGTTTTTTTAAAAAACCCAAACCAACCCACACCACCACTGTCAATAACCATTCACAACAATAGTTGTGTAGCTTCATAAATGAAGTACATCTTCAGGCAGCTACTAACAAGGGAACTGCTAAGAGCATGTACAGAAATAATGGAGTTTATGAGACCAGATTGAGAAGGCAGCGATGTTACTTACTCATCTGTAGCTGTGTTTTCCGGTGCTCACTTCTCACAGGCAGCTACAGTTCATCCAATAAAATCTACTCTGTGGCCCTTACTCAAGTAGGATCTATTTAACAACTTCAATACAACACTTGAGTTTGCATTTGTTACTTAGTCACAACAGAAAAGAGTGTATAATGCCACACTGACCCAAACAATAGGCATTCTGATTTAAAGGAAAATAAACCATAGTTTGGTTCAGCTTTCAGCTGCTAAATTGCACTGCAAGAGTAAAATTAGAGCAAGTCCAATGAGACTACCACCAGATCACTGCATGAGAGAGGGACGCAGCTCATCCTTCCAACAGAGCAGCATCAATCTCAGGAGGGTGCCTTTCCCTCAACCCAATGCCCGGTATTCCTACCCTGTACAGAGGTGCTGCGCAACTTACATGGAGACACCTTAGCTGGTTGAGAGTTTCAAACATTACACAGTGAGCAGCATCTGTCTGGGTGGTACAAACCGAAACAAGTCTGGTTAAAGCCAACAGTGAGGAATAACATTGATGCTCCTGTTCACCTTCTATCTCTAATAAAACTGAGTTGCCTAAAAGAGGCAAAGCTGACTTACTCTATCACTGTATGTTCTGTTCTGACAAGCGTGGGAAATGCTTTTATCTTCATTTTGTACACAGCGTATCTAATTAACAATAGATTTATTTAATAATGTAGAATTTTATTGTTAATCATTACATTCCAGAATAGGATTTTTGTGCTTTTTTTCTACTGAAGGAAAATCTAGCAGGCTGCTGTAAAGATTCACTCTAGATAGACAGATAGATGTTGCCACGGCTGGGGGGGCAGTTTTCTTATTGCTTAGGCTGACCTGACACAAAACAGAGCTGCCCATCAAAAGTCTTGGACAGTACCCACCCCAGGTAAAGGAAGAAACTAAGCCCATTCATTTCTGAAGCTGTGTCACTTATGCTGAATTTCCCAGTGCACAGTCACCAAGACATTCTGTGGTTGGCAGAGAGGAGAAATTTGCTAGAAATCTCCTGTAAATGAAACCCAGCTGCTTAAGCACAATCCCAGATGTCTTCTGCACCGGGTGGCTTTGATAGATTAAATTGAGCATAAGAAAGAGATGAAATATTTATGAAAATCAAATTTGCAGGATGCATGTCAGTAAGCCTGAAAAACACTTTTTCAAACGAAGACAGGAAACCACATTTTTCACCCAACAGGGTTCAGTTATAGCAGTGGTATTCATGGAGCTCCTGAGCTGCTTATGTTTTCTGCAGACTGCTGAGGTTTTATTCAAACCACTCACTCCAGAAACAGCAAACACAAATACTGTCTCTGACACCACAGAATCAAACATTTATAAACACCACGCTCACATAAAACATTATATTTTACTCCTTATCCACCAGAGGTTTTGAAATACTGAATTTGGGAAGAAGCTTAAATCACATACCCTGTGTAACGATACCACAGCCTGGACACCAAATACTGCTGGAGTGAGCAAAATCCACCCTGCTCCACATTTAAGGGAATGCTACTGGATGTTTAAGCAAATTAATATATTCTGAGACATCTTCAGACTATTTGGTCATCAGAACTTCATAGCTGTGTAGGCTTCCTCAAAAGATGAGCGAAAGGAAGAGTCAATGTGGCAAAAGAGCACCAGAAGGCATAAATTAATTAAGAGAATATTTACAACTGCACGATGCCACGAAAGCACCAAATACCCCCGTTCTTCCAATGAGAAATGTCTTGCAAAAAGGCACAGCTAGCATCTCTCCATGACACAAGTCTTGTCTGCCTCAGCAGATCTGTTACTGCTATGGTTTTCCTTTCCTACCTTTCATCCCTCTGCAGGCAATCATCTTAGAAAGGGTGGCACATTCCTTCCAGGTGTTCTCTCTTTTTTTGGGTTGAGAAACCCAAAAGAATTTTTATGGAATTAATTTCTGTAATCATTTAGCACTCAATTATTTCAAAATCCTGCCTGATACAAATATACAGAACTATGACTTAATTCACACAGACGTGGTGGCTGTAGCAAAGCAAAACTAATACACCAGATTAACATTTATCCCAGGACTGCTGGATAAACCAGGACAGTAGAGCTGTCCCAGAGGAGATCTGGGGTTTATGTGATGCAGCCAAGCAAGTGATATTTCCCAAACTCTCCTTCAAATGAGGAGCAACAAACATTCCTACGTTTCCACAGAATGTTTGTACACTAAAACTCAAGTACCTTTTGCACTGCTAAGCTAATGCAAAGCCAGATCTCAGCAGAGGAAGAACAACATGCTTTTTTAGCACAAGTTTTGAGTTGTGTTTACATGTGTCTGAAGCAACAGTCCAACAATTTGCTGATAGATGATCAGTACTATTGCAACACTACAGTAACATGGAGGCAAACAGGTGTAATAAAAATCAGCAGCATTAGAAAAACATCCACCTATAGCCAGTCTGCAGCCTAAAGTACTAAAAAAAAAAAAAAAAAAGCAAAGCTGCAAATAGAAATTGGTAAGCAGACATGACAGCCTTGGTCTGGATAATCAAACTAACACACTAGTCCCGTTATTCTTTTAAAGGAGTTCAGCCTCCACTTCTGCAAAGTACTCAAAGAAAAAAGCGGTCCTGTCAGTCTACAAAGGACCATTTACATTTAAAATCATACGGGTGTTTGAAGTAACCTGCTGAGTAAACGCTTCACGGTTACTCTGGCTAACTGCACAGCACATCTAGTTTCGTGCCACTCAAGTATTTTGCTTTCTAGCAATGAATCTGAAACAAAAGGCATTCAAAAATCAGACGAGTGAAGTGCTTGCCCAAATGCAAAATGGAGTCAGGCCTTCAAGCCCGGTATCTTTGTTCAGTCCAGACAGCTGAGGATCTGACACTCCACAGGTGAGAGACTCCAGTTCAGAACAAGTGGGTGCAAAGTACACTTCATATGTCCTGAGATGAACCGCATCTCTGAGAAAAACGAGGAGGGAGGGAGGGAGGGAATAAAGGAATGAAAGACCCTAGTATTGTTATCTTCCCTCCAGGTATGATGCTGAAGAGATCAGATTTCGAGCATCTGTGATGCTCACCGCAAGCTGCTTTTATTGCTGATTAATAGTGAGAGATTAATAGCTGGGGATGCCACGTAATAGCTGTAGTATAAAACTCTTGAACACACAGTCATGGTTATGTGTTTAACAGCTGGGTTCATACTTTCAGTAGATTTTGCCATATGGTAACCAGGATCACTTTACACTTACAAAATCATTACTTTAAACACATGCTGTGTAACTACACCGCATCGCTACCCCTAAAGTAAGGCAGCCCACAGGTCACCTGTCCTTGTGTTTCCGGAATCATCCTTCAGCTTTCAACAAGCCAAATAACATCAGGTCCTAATTCCCAGAATTTCTAGCTTTAAGCATCCGAGTATTAAAACGCACCAAGGAGCAGCAAGAATCAGAGGTGGGAGGTGGGAGCCTGGCACTTGGCCAGACAACAACTAGACCAGCAGGTGAACATGAATTTTTTTTGATTAAACCAAAGTACAGCCCTGCCTGCTAAATCCCCTGAGCAGTGAACTGTATGACAAGTAATTATACCAAAGAATTTCCTTACATCAGGTTTATATATTCACCAGATTGCAACAATAATTAACAATCGTGTCTACTCAAAGTCCCTGTGGCTTTGGATCTGTTAATTGTAAAGGCTGATATGTTGCTCCACAGCATGAGGCTGAAGTATACCAACAGAGAGCACTGCAAGCATAAACATCACACTCCTCCTCGATGACACTGCTGGCTCACACACAGCTTTCTCACACCTTCTCCCCTGTATTTTTCATGAATGCTACACACTCTTCATTCAGAAAGACTTATCTCTGATTTCCACATACCGGGTTAGGACAAGCCTGTACCATGCTCATTTTGGCCTCTTAGGATGCCACCAATTATAGTATGGGAAGATGGAGAAATCTGTTACATCAATATCCCATGTGGGTAAGACGGGCAGGAAAAGCTCAGTTTTTTGGCAAAGCTTCACTTTTTTACAGTAAATTAAGGCTTACACTTCATTCCATGTATAGGACTGATACAGCTATGCAGTGCCAGATGGAAGGCGTTTGGGCCAGAACTACAATTTTGCTGCAACCTCATCCTCTTGTGCAACATTTCTTTCTTTTTTTTTGAGCTGAACTTTGCTCAGGCTACTGGACAGAAGAGTTTTCAAAATAAGTCCTGTTTGGCATGAAGTGTTTTTGTCACCTGCTTCCTTTAAAGTATAACCCTCTCATATGCATCAGCAAGCTCCATTAAACTTTTTTTTTTTTTAATGTCCAGTTAAATTAGGTTTTGGCCTACGATACTTATGCTCCAGTTTTTAAATGACAATCTCCTTTTCTGATTTTGCCTTTAAACATTTCCTCCAGGAAGAACATACTTAAGTGTGAATTCCATCCTAGAAAATTATCCAATGCAAGTTAGAAACAGAAAATAGCTTTAAGTCCAAAAACCCGAACACAAACCCTGCAGTTCAGTCTGACTAAACTGCTCTGCCTTTCTTCCTTACATTTTGTTCTCAAGTTTAGAGAAGATTAAATTCAGACAAAAATACCCTGACCAACAGAGATGAACAATGACCAACACAGGTTTGTTATGAACAAACCATGTCAAAAGCATTTAAATGGAGGATAAGGTATAGACCTTTTGCACATCAGACTAGCAAGTGAACTGGATGACAGAGCTAGTATTCAAAAATGTTCTTCAGAATTTGGAGAAACAATCAGGAGAAGATGGGGTGCTAATCAGCTGGTATAACATGATACATGACTGGTATAATACACACATGCAAGCAGTTGCACAAATAAAGAAGCGCTTGTGTCTGTGTGTTGAGGAATACATGGAGAGACCGCAAAACGTGCAGCAGAAGTCAGCAAGAGTAACTGGAGCCACTCAAGACCAAACAAACAGAATTGGACTTGAGCTAGAGCAAAGAAGACAAGAATACATTTCAAACTAATCTTTCTAAAGGTGAGAATAGAGAGGCGCTTGAACAGACTGCCTGGAAACCTGTGGGCTCCTCATCACTGAAGGAAAATCAAATATTGGTAACAAACATCATATGCATGTCAGAGAGACTGACTAAACTCTTGGCATTGCCCTCCTCCCCTAAATCCAGAGCACATCTGACATTACACTAACAATGCCACTATATTTGATACTACTAACCATGTGGAGCCATCAGGATCTCCCCAGGCATATGCACAAGCAAAAGGCAGGCTCCACAGGCTAATCATTCATATCTCCACTGTGATCATTTTGCAAGGAAACAAAAGCTTTGAAGGGAAAGAACAGAATCATCTACTGTGCACATTTAAGCTAGAAGGAATATGGCTTTAGAAACCCTTTCTCTTGGCCTGAGGCACGGACTGAATTACTTAGAAGATCTCTTAATTTGATTTTAAGCTCTCTTTTCAAAACAACTTCTGGCCTTGAAACTGCCCAGAGCAATGGGACTCTGACCCATAACCCAAAGGGCAGGAGAAAGCAAAGCATTACAGTCATGCAACTTTAAAATAAATATATAAATAATATCATTACGCAGTACATAGTTTTACAAGGTTTATTTCCAAGGATTTAGCTTCTAATATTATCCTAATGCACTCAGCTTCGATTGCTATTCAGTTTCTCTTCAATTGCTGAAATATTTTGGGCTGATTCCACCTCATGTTCAGTATTTCACGGGAGGACTCAGAGCTGGTGAGAGCACCCATGGGAACCTGCCCAGGCGCTCCCTGGCACAGAGTCCCCAGCACAAGCCACTCACCCTCTGTTTGCCTCCTCGCTGGCAAACAAGAAATATACAGTCCTCAGAAGAGGGGGGAAAAAAATAATCCTTAAATCCTTGCTGAGCAGGGCGCTATTTATATTTCCTAAGAAGTTTGTACAAGTGCTCAAAAATCAATAAAAGATTTGACTCCCAACTGATGGGAAGCTGGGAACATATTTCAAATGCAAACTGTAAACTCATGAGCAGCCAGGTTTCAAATTATGCTACTGTGAATCTCCTATGGACACTTGTAGTTACACTGTTGATAAGACACAGTATCTGAGGATCTTTTGGCATAACTTTTGCATGTTCGTCTTTGTGACTGGAATTCTGCAGAGAAGAAAATAACTGTGTCTCTTCTGCACAAGAGTAGGTTTCTGTGCACATCTTTCAGCAACCTACTAAGCTGCTTCTGTAGATATGCCCAATGCCCTTGCAGATACTCCTAACTCAGAACACATCAGATTTCCTTGAGGGTTGCTGCACCAAGATTCTGAGTCTTTTAGAGCATGGCATTTATGGCACCGATAACTGAGGATAATCTAAGAACCCCCTTGTTTTTCAAGGGATTATACAAAAAAAAAAAAAAAAAAAAAAAACAAACAAACATGATAGCATTTACTCATCAGTACGTTAAAAGGGAACAGAGAAACTAGTAAGTCTCCAAAACATTTATGACTCCTGGTTTTGGAGGAGTGGATGCAGACCTGTGTGCCTGGCCCCAACTGCATTCCCTGCTTTAGCAGCAGAGGGTGCTGGCAGAATACCAAGGGTACCTGCAACAATGTCCATGGCTACCCCTTCAGGTGTGACTCCAGTTTGTCCAGAGCATGCACTTCACACAGCTATCACTTCCAAAGAACAGCACCAGTGAATGGTTTTAAAATAGGTTTTCAAGTCTGGAAGATCTGCTTATCCCACACAAAACTCTGCTGCCTGTTCACTCCCATGCCTCACACAGCTTCCACAGTCAAGTCTGTAACTGAGGTCAAACATCAGATGCAAAAACATCTGCCCAGTAGTTCCTTGATTCAACGAGAAAATGAGGGACCAAGGATGGCAAGCCTTAGTCTGAACTGCCTACGCTGTCACAGTTGGTACACACTCCTGATGTCCAACTGCCGCTCTGAATCCTGCTCTGCAGCTACCACGCACTCCCAAAGCCCAGCTGCTCCCACGGACACCGTGTCTGCTTCCCACCACATGAAAGCTTTCAGGCCAAATGCACTACACGAGTGCTGCTGCTGTTCCTTAGCTTTACCATGTCGTATTAGGAACCCAGAGCAAAATCACCTCAAGCATCAGAAAAATTCATGGTTCATGCTGAAGGGCTATACGTAAGGTCCCTAAAATTTATCTGTTTAGTTAACAGAACTGACTACTTTATGGGGAGAAAGAAAAAACTTCCTTGTGAGCATTTGTTCTTTTCATATGATACTCAGCTTGCCAGCTAACTGCTTCACAATGAAAACACACAAGCAAAAAAATCAAGAGTACTTCATTAAAGTCTTTCCCGCTTTTTAAAAGACACAATGCTTCACAGGAAAACGTCTCTTCAAGGACAGTAACTGTAGACCTTCCAAAGAACACCAGTACGCAAATGGAGCGCTACTGCAAGCACGTTTATAAATTCCCGAAAACACACCATCCCATTTACTGCATCCTGAACTTGTGCAGTGGTTGTACGTTTCAAACTCATTCACACACACGTTCCTTATTTTCAGTCTCTAATGAATAAAACTGTGATCCTGCCGTCAATCAAAACTCTGCCTTATTACAACCTCTTTACTGCCAATTAGCACTCCCTTTTCTTATTAGTTCTATCAAATTTTTTTGCACCTTAATGGCTAAATAAGGCATTCTCACTTATAATTAACAGGATGCTCTGCTGTTAGGAGCAAAGCACGAACAAGTCCGGTCTTCCTACGGCACCCCCGCAACGTTTCTCAGTTTAGGGCTGCGCCTGTTCGACACCCCCTGCCGCGGAGAGGGGCAAACAGACAAAAGTTATCAAAGGCAGAAACCTGAACCGCTCACGGTTTCTAGAGACAGATTTAACTCTAACGCGGCTGCTTTCAGTGCGTTTCTCTCGAGCGGTGCAAGCACTCTCGGGCTGCGCTACCAGACAGCGCACAGCACCGGGGGCTGCCGCTCATGCCGCCCTCATCGCGCTTGGCTCGCCCCTCAAGCCGGGGCATCATCTTCTCCAAGCAGCCCGGCAGCACCGCAGCGACAGTCCTAAGCCCAAAATCTCCCCCCTTGCCCCGTCTGCAGACACCTTTCCGAGCCCGCTACCCCCCGCCCGGCCGCGGCCGCCCTCCCCGCTCACCTCGGGCGTGCAGCCAGAGCAGCGCCAGCAGCGAGAGGCGCCGCGGCCAGCGCCGCTCCTCCCGGCGGCCCATGGCAGCGGCCGCCGGCCCCCGGCCGCCTTCTCGCCGCGCCCCCTTCCCGGCGGCTCCTGCCCCCGGCCGGCTCCGTCAGGCGGCGGGGCAGGGCTGGCGGCGCGCCCTGGGGGGAGGGAGCCAGGCGAGAGGCGACCCGCCGGGCGGCCACCCCCGGGGCTCGGCAACAAAAGGGCAGCCGGGACAGCGGCGGCGCGGGGCCGCCCTCCAGCTCCAGGGGAGCCACCGCCGGGCGAGGGACCCCTCGGCTTCCCCTACCCCGGCAGACTCCCCCCCCGCAACCCCGTCCCGTCAAACCGCTTCAGGCTTTCGCACATCAAACGTTCCCTTTGCCCTTCCACGGGCCGGGCGCGCTCGCAAGCGAGAGCAGAGAGCGGCCGGGACAGGGGAAAGGCTGAGCATCTGCCCAGCCTCCTGTGAGAGCAGGCGCCCTGCCTGCGGCGTGAGCTGCTTCTCGGGGACAACTGCTATAAACACCTCCTAAGCCGGTGTCATTCTTCAAGCAGTAAATGAGCTGCTTCGCCGTGAGCGCCGTGTGTGATTCCATTGCAAGCCTGTCCGGGCATCGGGCGTGCGTACGGGTTTAACTTCACCCCGACAGGCAGCAGTGCTAGGTGCACTGAAACAAAGCCAGCTCAGCTCTGGTTGTTAGACGTGTACATTAAATTTCTTGGTAGTTGCCCAGCAAAATATTATTTTCAAGTGATAATACCAGTTCTGATCACTTGTCCAGAAAAAGACAGCTCAGGTGGCGTTAGTGGATGCAAACCCACCAGAGAACACACCTGCACATCCATCTCTTAGGATAGCAACAAGTGTTTTGACACTGATGTTTGTTATGGCATCAAACACCAGAAGTATGTGTTCTGTGTTCTTGAGCAAAACACAAGCGAGATCCCTGAAATACCAAATAAAGCAGTACACCTGGAATACTGCAGACTGACACACTGCAATAAAAAGACTCCCAACTAACACTAAGGGAAAAAAAACCCAAATAAACAAAACCAGAGGTGGATTTAAAAAATAAACTCCATATCCATATACAGTCATTAGTAATCTAAGCACTATTATCCTTACAGATAAGAATGGGGAAAGTAGGTTTTGCAATTCATTAGCCTGTTTTTGGTGATGTTTGTTCAGATTGGCACTGATACTGGACTGCTGTACCTAACAGAACCCTGACATCGCAGTAGCTAAATTCCATGGCCACACTTCAAATGATATTTTTGCTAAAAAAAAAGTGATTCCTCCAGAAGCTTTCTTTGGAAGGTCCCCATCTTTCATGAATGCTTACCAAAATGGAAATCTTCAAAGTGGCCACCTAGCAGTTATCATACAATGACCAGTTTTAACAATAAAATTCAGCTGAAAGTGGCTGAGAGTATTCTAGCCAAAGCATTCATAAAGCAGACCTTGACCACTATTACTCTTGTCTTCCCAGTGATGTGTGGAATTTATTCTTCTTTCCTCATCCTTTCATTTAAAACTCTATTAACTAGTTCTATTACTACACCATTTTACAGTGCAACCACAACTCAGACATACATTTCTACACACATACATCGTATGTGAATATAATCATTTCACCTCTCTAATGTGTTTCCATTGAAATATACAGCAACAAAGTAAAGTGGTAGCATCTAAGCTGTTTATATTCTGATGAGTCCTAATTACAAATTTGCTCCACACATGCCAGTTTTCATGGGAAGAATTATCTTAGTTCTAAAATCCATATTCTAACTATATGCTGTCTTCTAAAAGTTTGATGTTTCCTTCCCAATCTCCCATATAGCACAAAAAAACCCTTAGAGAAATGTTTTGTCATCTGCTGACATTGTTTTAAATGTTTCTATTACTAAAACAAAAAATAGCAATCTGCCACATACCACACATCTTTCATCGAATGCTACAGAACAGTCCATTCTTCCTACATTAAGCGTAAGATGGCACTCCTGTGACCTTTTTGACTAGAAGATGCAAGAGTTTTATTATTTGGGACACTTGGGACAGACACCATAAGCCTAAATTGTGCGACTGTAAAGGACCGGATGATGCAAACATGTCAATCTGAAAGATTCAGACAATTAAAAGTATGAGGAATCTAACTGGTATGCTTTTAGGATGCCAGCAGAATCAGTGCATCAAAACCAGTTTCTTGTGCAGATTAAAGCAAACAGGAGTGTTTAAAACCAATCTTTAATTCATTTTTGTGTCTGTCCACAGATGTGCCGTGCATGAGGCAAAAACTCAAGGTGGGAAGAACCTCAAATACAACTGGAAAGCTGCACTATGACTGGGCAGTTTAAGTCAACATGCATTGGGATGGCTGTGATTAGCCAGTTTGGTTCACTGAAGGAAACTAGAGATCTGCCAGTGGGCATGCAGAAGTCAGCCAAGGCAGAATACCTCTTAAAGTTACTGGCTTTCATCAGCTCTTTTTCAGTATGAACTACCAGTGCCTTATAGGTATTTGTTTGGGCACAGATGGCAGGAGGTCTCTTTTCAACAGAGTCAGTGATTTATCTCTTTAAATTAGGTTTCTTTGCAAATCCATTCAGGATACACAGATACTAGGTAGTATTCCTGTCTGGGACACTGGCTAAAAAGAAAGCATGAATTCCTTTAACACATACCTCAATTGGTTTTTTGTAGTTTGGGTTTGGGTTTTTTTAAGAAAAAAAGAGGGGGAAAAATTGTGACATGGTTGCTCAAGACACCATGGCCATGGAATGGACGACACAAGAGAGTTCCCTCCTGTCCTGTATTCCAGTGTTTCTGACCTTAATATGTATAATACTGTCCCAGAGCAAAGAGGTGACAGCTCGGTGATGGGAAGCAAATGGAACAGGCTGTTCACAGAACAGAGCTTGCTGGTGTTTCTCTTCAGAGTTCAAGGTGTGAGCTGCCACTAAGGAACTGTTTTTATTGTGCCTTTTCAGTGAGGAGTAAGGAAGTCCTGTTGTTGGAGCACAAGGCAAAATAAATAAATGAAGCGAGTAATAACACCCTGTAATGACAGGGCTTGTAGGCAGGCTGGCAGTGTTTATAGATCTTCTCAATCCTGGGGAATGCATATTACACACTCATATAGAGTACGTAAGCAAGCAAAAGTTCTGCAAATTCTTGCACTGATAGGGGTGTTATATTTCTGAAAACAGAAAGAAAATTTTCAAGTTATCATAAATGTGGAAAAAAAATATTTTCACGTTGAAGATGACATCATTGTTTCCATAGTTGTTAATGTCATCAATGATGCAACTGTATCTTTGATTTCTTCCTGCTAATTATTCTATTTTCCTATGTATTTTGTGTTCTGTAAAACCTCTTTGTCCATTAAAATCATTTTCTAAACAGAAGCACAAATCAAAAAAGTCTAAATTAACAACATTTCACTGCTGCTCCTTTTTTTCCCCCCTCCTAGTTCAAACACCAATCCAGTACTTAAACTACAGTAAGCAATGTCCACAAACAGAATGCTCTTCCCTGAGACAAAAGCTCCTTACCCATGCTTTCTCCATGAAAGCTGGCAGAAATTAATTCTTTACGGCATTATTTGCTAATATTTTTACTTGCTTTGTGGTGAAACAGGGTGTCCCCATCTGTGGAGCTCAAACCTTGAAAGAATAAAAAGATGCTTTCACTCCACTCTGAAAAACAGAGGCATTCAAACCCGGGGACAGGCAGACAACAAAAGCTGTGACATGCTTAGAAATTTCTGAAAAGACTGAAAAAGACACCAGAGAAGCGAGTTGAACCTCTTTTGCCCAAGTTTCCTCCCTCCCGCTCTGTCTGTGGGGTGCTCCACCAGCAGCCCCGAGAGGAACAGGGCACCCCAGCCCCTCTATAGGGAACGCCACTGCCTTCCAAACATGCCCCTGCCCCCTGCAGCATGGCTAAAGGAGACGTCTAGTATTCCAGGCACGTATTTCTCTGGGGTTTGTGGTGGGGTTTTGTTTTATTTTTCCAGAGATCTGCCAAAGTTTCCCCTCCCTTTTGTGTCGTTCGTCCATCCCATCCCGTCCCCCCTGCACACACCCCCCCCCCCCCCCAAATTTGGAAAGGGTAAAACAGGAGCAAGAAGGGAGAAAATCCTGTAACTTGTCCAAAGCATGCAAGGATGATTTGTGTTCTCACTTATGGGGTATGACTGTCACCGTTGATCTGCTTTCAGGCCTAGATTACATCTGATAAGGGCTGACCTTATTTGAGTATTCACACATTATGCACTCATGGAGAGCACGCTGGACACAAAAGTCCCTCAGATGTTGTGGGCATCAATCATGCTCACAGCGTGGAGGCTGCCAAACTTTTCTTCCCTTTAACTTGGGAGAGGAGAGGGTAGTCCAAGACAGACTTAATAAAGTTTAAAGCTGTGCCACAGTGTATTTGGGGCCCACTGTCTTCTAAAAGTGTGCTTTTCAACAAATTCTCCACAGTTACCACAGGCAACAATTCCTCTTTAACAAATTGGGGCGGGGGGCAGACTGCTGTAGGGAGAGGAGGGAAGGCAAACAAAGGGCTTGCCAGGACCTTAAAAAAAAACAAAACAAAAAAAAATACACAACCAAACCCCTTCTCTCTCTCATTTGCCAATAGTGTAACAAAACCAGCAGTTTCTCAATGTCATTCCTAAAAATGGAGTAATTTCACAACATGTCTTAAGGCAAATCAAAATCACATCCTTACGAACTCATGAACCTATTTGTTTATTACATGCAAATACTTACACTCATTACCTAAAATAAGGCATGCTTTTATAAAAAACTGTATCATAAACATCACTAACCAATAAAACATTTCATCTGTGGCAATGACTGACAGCTCTGTTTAAACTTTCCTGATTTCACAGGAACTGCAACTAGCTCTATAAACCTTCTGTTTCAGACTGCACATTTACTTTAAATTATGAGTCGGGAGGAAATAAGTGCACACAGCAGGTGATGCATATGCTGCTCTGAAATGTGCTCACCAGCAGGATCCAACCTAATCTGTAAACTCTTAAGTCTCATACAGTATCATCCTTACAGACAAAACAGACTATATAGACTGCAAACTTTTATGGAAGCAAACGGCCCAAATAAACCATCACACCTAGCTCTCAAACACCTTTCATTCCACACATTTGTAGACAGCATGAAATGACTCTTAAAACAAGGTATGAGTTGCTTTGCTAGAACACGCTTGTTAACTCTGAAACCTACTTTGGCTGCATAAACTTACTTTCTTCCATAGCTGGCCACTCCAACCGTAACACAGAGCTACAGCATTTTTTCATATCATAGAATCATAGAATGGCATGGGTTGGAAGGGACCCCAAGGATCATAGAGCTCCAACCCCCTGCCACAGGCAGGGGCACCAAACTCCAGGCCTGGATCTACACAAGGTTGCCCAGGGCCCCATCCAACCTGGCCTTGAACACCTCCAGGGACGGGGCATCCACCACCTCTCTGGGCAGCCTGTTCCAGCACCTCACCACTCTCTCTGTAAAAAACTTCCCCCTAATATCTAATCTAAACCTTCCTTCCTTTAGTTTTAATCCATTCCCCCTTGTCCTGCCATTGTCTACCCTTTTAAAAACTTGATTCCCTTCCTGTTTGTATGTTTCCTTCAGGTACTGGAAGGCTGCGGGGGGACCTCTTCTCCAGGCTGAACAAGCCCAGCTTCCCCAGCCCTCTAATCATCTTTGCGCCCCTCCTCTGAACCCTCTCCAACAGTTCAATATCTTTCTTGTAGTGCCATATTTCTATGGCTAGAAATAAATAATTATGAAATACAACACTCATCAACCAAAGTCCTGGATAGGATGACCTGAAGAGTTCAATGTTTTTACTCTTTTGATTTTTAGATGTTCTCAGGTTTGTTGCTGCATTTTTGGAGATCAGTTCACAGTGCATCTCGCCATGGGGAAGCTCTGCTGCTTTTCCAGAGCTGGTGGGTTATGGTTGTTATTTCCCTTCCGATTTAAAACCATTTATTTCTCAATTATGTCAAAAGTAACTGATCCTTGAGAAAATGAGCAGCACACTGCCAAGAGACGTGAAAAGAGCTTTGGAATAAGCCACAGGAAAAACATGCTGAGAAGGAAGTCGTTTTCAGGCATAAGATGATCTAGCAGCTTTCAATAAAAGGAACAATATCCAAGATGATAGGATGAGGTAATCTACCACCAGTGTCTCTTAAGTTTTCATTTAAGCCATTCCCCCTCAGTAGTTCAGACATGGCCTTCAGGAGGTATGTTTCCTAGTGAGGACCTGCTGTAGCTGTACATCAAGTGTTGCAACAAATTTGTTTTACAATACAAAGACCAAACCATCCATCTCATCACATGCAGGGTTCAAGTTATGGCATGCTAACTAGAAGCTGACATTGAAGTCCAAGTGTCCTGTCTATAAAGCTGCGTTCAGTCCTAACTGACATGCTCGTTAGAAAGCTTTTGGCTACAGAGCATCTGAATAACAAAGTTTTAAAAAATTAATTTATCTTACCAGTGTAAGCATACAAACATATGCATTGAGATGTATATATGTTCATTTGTTGGTTTCAAATGCATTACCGTACTATAGAATAAAAGCACGACCTGGATCAAAATCTGACTGTGCAAGGGCAGAATGCATCTTCTTTGCTAAAGCTTCTTGCTAGACCGACTATACTTTAATACAGCACCATCAAGCGTGTCTATTTAGGAGAGTTAAAGGAGCTTGGACGTGTGTTTGACTTAATAAACCAGAAACAGTTATTTACAGTGTCATATTCTATCTGATCGTGCAAATAGAACTTGTGCAAACCTTTATGTGGTACTCCAACCAGATGTTACCCCCACAAGCTGGGAGCCACACAGCCAGCACCAGCTCAAACAACTGGGCATGCCACAGCAATGTATCTACCGTGACCACTGCCGTGACTACCTACCCAGCTGTTGAGCCAGAGTGGGCTTATGTCCAGATGTCTCAGACCTAGAAATGGCTAACAACATCCCCAAAAGGTCACGTAACATAGCGACCTCTGCACTGACACACCAGATCAGACCAACAGCTCAGCTTGTCCATATTCCTGTCTCCGATAAAAGGGTATTTGCTTTTCATTAATTTTTAAACGCATCGCTTTTTAATTTCATTGGGATGTCTCCTGTCTTTTATTATGTAAAAGGTTAACTGGAAGAATCCAATTTGCCTCCTCTTTTATATGTATTATTTTATTTTCCTCCTTCTGTCTCCTCTTATTGAGATTCTCTCTAACCAGCTGCCAAATTTTAAATTCCTCACTCCTCTAGGAGATAGCTCATCTCGTATTTTAGTCACCCATCTATTTCTGCTACACCTTTTTATCATCTGGGGTGGTCAAATATGAATGCAGTGTTCCCAGAAGGATGTGGCACTCACTGGGTGACACAGTCACTTTGAAAAATCAGCTCTATCTCTTGTTTGGAGTCAGATGTTGTATTTTCTTTTCTCACTGTGTGAAGCAGAAGAATTCATTGACATGTTCAAGAGGACAAGAAGGACATATTTTGTACACAGAGTTAATTCAACATGCAGGAAACATACCAGGATTTTGTATCTGATGAAGTGTTTTTGCCAGAAGTACTTTAACTTGCCTATTCATATCACTTTAGCAAGCCTCTCCTGGCTTTCCTTGATTCTTTCTGATTTAAGCCAATCCAGATAATTACTTTTTCCTTCCCTGAAGTCACCCCTCCAAAGCCTAACATATCCAAAACCAATTCCAGAAGTAGCTTATCACTGCCTTCCTGGTTAACGTTGCAGAAGCAGTGTGCCTCCTGAATCTCCACTTCTCCTTTCCCTCTCAACATGGCAAACAATGAGGCTGCAAGATGACAGAAGAGGAAGAACAACAGAAGCGGATGATTTGGTGCGATGCTTGGGTAAGGAGGGGAGGATAGCAAGGACGGAGCTGTAGCTACCCCCAGAAAACTCTTTTAATCTAGTATTTTATCAGGGCTTTCCTCACTCATCCATAGATGAAATCTGCAGCCAGCTCCCACTGGGGAGCAAAACCCCCCTGATCCATGGGAGACCACCTGATGCAGGCAGAGCTAGCAGCTGCTTTGCAGCCCCTTTCGCCACCTGGAAAACTAAATTTAGCCTTCTGGCCCGGCCAGAAGAAAGGGTTGAAGGGTCGAGGGCAGGCAGGCTCAGTCCTATTCCTGGCATGCCGTTAGGGAGCTTAAACACCGCATGTGCATCTCTGCACACGTCTGCTCCTGCCTGGTATGTCTTCAGGCGAACCAACTGCCTGCCGGCTGGTTTACAAAGCCAGATAACATGCAGATTTAAAAGCGTGAAACGTCAAGGTTTAAACCTGCATCAATAAGACACACTGGTAAGTTTTGTCTGCTTTTATAACTGAGAAAATTTACACTAACAGGTTTTAAGCATGCATAAAAATAGGTGATGCTTTTATAACATAGATTGTTCTCACCAAATAAGTCATGGCAGAGTCTCTCTGTACAGTATCTTATCAGTACATGATTTCATTTCAGAAGTTCCTTTCACCACAGTTTGCATTTCAGCTTCCAAGCTATCCTCCTAAGCAGTAAATGGACAAAGACACAGATTTATTTCCCCTGTTTCCCCCTCCTCCCCCCAATGCATTTCTGATGGATTTGGAAAGTGTCCTACAAATTCAAGATAGGCATCTGCCAAAATAAATCTGACACTAAATGCTCACAGAAGATTTTTTTTTTACATACCTCTTGCTTGCCGGTTAACAATTTTCAAATCAAATCACTTTTTTTTTTTTTTTTTTTTTTTTTTTTTTACAGACCAAAACAACCTCCTACTCTGTTTGCAATCCCATTGCTCTATAGGTTGGGCACAGTGGCACACAGGTTTTAAGTACCCAGGCCTACAGGAAAGCTAATGCCATAATATGCATCCACTATTTATAACTTTTCTTTACTGACAGGTGCACAAAGACCACGGAAGTAACCAAACACACAGAAAGAAAACGCATTTCATTACTTCAGTATCACAAAGAGCACAAGCAGTACTTGGCATCAAAATAAATCTCAGATGTATTTACAGGTTTACCACAAGCACAAGTTAGGAGAAAAAAGAAACCAAACACAAACTTCACTCCATTGCTATTAAATTCTTTGTATTATAACAGAAGACACAACAAAACCTCAAAGCAGTCCCTAATGTCATATGGACACGATACAACCTGAGTCGCTTCTAACCAGTATGATGAACTTGAAGGCAAACAGGAGCTTACACAGCTACTGAGTTTTCAAGGAGTAATTTCAATATCACTTCTGTAATATAATTAAAAAATTAATCTATATTTGAAGATGTTTGATTTCAAAACTATCCTTTCTTTTGGTGGAAGGTTTTTGTATGTGTTCTCTTAGCTAAAATACATATTAATACTGAAAAATTCCCCTTGTCTCTGCCTCTTTAAATAAGCAGACAGCTTCTTTAGTCCTTCACATTCCTTCACCTGTCCCAGTTACACAGCACAGCTGCTTGCGGGTTTAAGATTTTTTTGTGAAGTACCAGTTCATGATAATCTCATTAAATCCTTTCTAACACTTTCCAGTTCATACAGGATTTCCTTCACTGGAGCGAGTAGAGCAAGGATTGGCTGTTTAAGCAATCTGTGTGTTTAAAAAAAAAAAAAGAAGTCACCCACAGGTCTCCTCACAGAGCAGCCCTCGGCAGCTGAAGGGTGTGGGGGAACCAGAGCTTGGCTTCAAGCAAGGAGCTGGAAGAAACGCCACAGCTCTCTTCACTGCCTCTCTCTGCAGCTGAAATACAGGGTTAGAAGCATAATCCCCAATATCTTCTGTGCATACAACAAATCATGTGCTAAGAGAGCTCCTTCACCTGCAAGTCATTCTGTTTAAATGTAGACAGGTCCCTCTCTGCTAGCCTAGGAAGCACTCATTTGAAAGGAGCTGGAGGACTGCACTTTCCGGGGCCCTGGACACTGCAAGGAAGGGGGCAGCCATGACTTCTCAAGGCAATTCTTTATCCTCCCAGTGGTCCTTCTATCAAATCCATGTCTTTCCAATTTAGAAACAAGGATGTCATGTGGGACAGTGTCAAATGCTTTGCACAAGACTGGGTAGATGATGTCACTTGCTCTTCCCATATCCACCAATGCTGCAACCCCATCATAGAAGTCCACCAAATTTGTCAGGCACACTTTCCCCTTAGTGAAGCCATGTTGGCTACCGCCAATCACCTCCTTATTTTCAATGTGCCTTAGCATAGTTTTCAGGAGGAAACCATATGCTCCATGATCTTGCCTCGCACAGAGGTGACACCAACTGGCATGTAGTTTCCTGGGCCTTCCTTTTTCTCCTTTCAACTTCTATAGCACCAACTACTTCTATCAAAACAGTCAGGTTTTATTTCACTGTAGATGGTCTCATCAACTGCAGTTTAATGGGATTTTTCCCTGTTTACATGCACTGCAGTGGCAAACATACATTTTCTGCTCCAAGTGACAAAACCTACTTTTTCAATTCACCTGCCTGAACCCATCCAAAATGAGCAATGCAAAATGTGTAAGACATTTCAAAGTCTGTAGATAGGGATGGCCAGCTCAGGTATCTGGATAGGAAATATTTTTACAGGCCTTCTAGCAGCTTATATCCAGGACAGTTCTGCATTTATTTCTCTCCAACAGCCCTAGTGCGGCCAATAGAAAATTAGCTGGCAATCACAAACCAGGTCCCTAGTTCCACATCCAAGGCAGCAGCAACCAGTGCTCTTTTGCTGTGGGTCA
Source organism: Gallinula chloropus (assembly GCF_964237585.1). Lineage (NCBI taxonomy): Eukaryota > Metazoa > Chordata > Aves > Gruiformes > Rallidae > Gallinula > Gallinula chloropus. Next base: position 67,842,396 of record NC_140088.1, on the reverse strand, counting down.
CAAAAGAAAAAATAAGGATCGAGCAGGGAATGCAGGATATCTCATGACATTAGAGGGAACAAGGCTCCACAGCAGAGCATTATGCTAGGATTTTGCAGGATCAAAGCAGAGATCATCTTATTTAGGCCGTAAATATTGATGTCACTTTTTATGATCACCCTGCCAGCACTTTGAATGAGAATTAAACACAGCTTTTAAAGGCAATGCTGAATTTGTCTTTCAAAAACTTCTTCCCTTAAGAGCACCCAGCATGGGCTGTTTGCAGTCTGAGTTACTACTGCAGTTTGATCTACTTTTTTTAAACCGGCAGTGTGAAAATTCTCCCTAGATCTGAATGTGGAAGAGAAAAAATATTAATGGCACAGCCTATGTATTCATCACTGAGGACAGTTCAGATGTCTGAGACTTCACTGAAAAAGACTTTTTGCGTAACTGCAGCATCTTATTTAAGATAGAATTGGTTGCAAATCTCCATGCACTAGAAGCATGCAAATCTTGCCATTGCCTCCTCATCTGCAGGGTGCCATCACTACGTGGCCGTGGCCTGAGGCTCCAGCTTCATCCATAGAACACATATGCTTCTCAAAAAAAACATTAAATTTAATTACTTGTATAAGCCTCATTGGATGGTGCAGTAACATACTTTTTAATTATTGTGTGCTTTTTAATTGAAGATTTCCGGCCAATGAGCTCCTAGTCACTCACTGCAATGGAAATAAGTGTTTGCTCTGCTCTGGAATAACAATGACCACACAAGTCTTACAAAGTTGAATTCGCCTCAGCCAGTCATGGCTGAAAGGGCTGCACAAGTAATACTCAGTAGTAGCTTGGCCCTGGCAGCTCTGGTACCACAGAGGAGTTCTGTAAAAGAAATTTTTGCCCAATCTCCAAAAAGCAGCATGTACATATACACCAAAACCATGCTGACACGTTTCGTCCTGGCACAGGCCCCTCAGCAATGTATTAGAGGAGGCTCTCAGAAGCTTAGTAAATTTTTGCCACTAAACTCCCCCCATATAACTGATATTGCAATTATTTTTTCTCCTGCCTCCAATGCAAATCCATCCACCTCCACCAAAACATTCACGCAAGATGGCGGCTAAAGCGTAGTGCCCATAATTTTTGCTTGGCCTGTAGGATTCGGCATCATCTGCACAGTCAGATCACGTGGTATATTCATTGTCTTTCAGTGACTTCAAACCATCATTAGGCAATGATGATTCTCAAATTCTCAGATGAAAAGTAGAACCTGATGATAGGAGACTCCCAGATCTAACATGACCAAAACACACAGAGAAGTACTATTTATTTCTTTCTTGAATGATTCCCCACTATCTTCACAAGAGGTGATTCAGAGAGATATTGCAGTTTTATGCTCTCAGTTCCTATTACATTCACTCGGGTCTAACATATTAAGTACTTCGTGTCTAGAATCAGTTTTGCTACATCTTTCATATCAAGAACATATCTATTTTTTACATATTCTCTGTATGTACCCTCTTTAAAATGTGCTAATTTACTTTTCTGGCTGGAGATAATATGTTAATCTCAGCACTTGCAAATGTTCAGATGGAAAATGAGAACTAGACGCTAGAAGTCACATGCTTATTTAAAACATGTAGCTGGACAGTATCAACGTGACACAGGGTTAGTAAATTAAAATTAACCTACAGTTCTGTAACATCATCGAATAAATTGATCTGCTAATAAAAGGAAACACACTTCCATAAGAACACGACTGGTATCCAAGTAACAATTCCACAATGATACATTTTCAATTAAAGAATTACAATAGACTACTCTTTTTTTTCTCTCTAATGTTAGATTGTAATTCATTATTGTACAGGCAGCTGAATATTAACTTACAGCTTCTGTTCTTTGTCTCTGTAGTAACTAGGAAATGTTTTCAATGTCAAATACTGATTTTATTACAAAGATATCCACACACCAAATTTTTAGAAATGGCCTTATTTTCCTTTATCTGGTTTCTTGTTCTCATCTTTTCTTTTTTATCAAGACACAGAAATATTAACAAAACCTATGAAAAACTGACTGCCAGACTGACACGAGTACAGAGGAGCAGATAACACAACAGAGGCAGAAATAGTTGAATTTAGCTATATTCTGTAACCAGAAAGGCCTAATTTCCTATAGGAGCACAAGATTTAGAAGGCAAACACATGGTTATAAGGCAAACACTATGGTTATAAGAAAGCAGAGTTATTTAATGGGTCAATGTTTGCAAGGAACTGCCAAGTTCTTATTTAACTAGCTATTTATGCTGACAACATTTAAGTGCAAGAGTATGAAAATGAGATAAAATATCATCTTTAATTACCATGTGGCCACTTCATACCATATTTTATCACAACAAATCACTCACTGATGTTGCTATATGATATTACAAACTGATCATGTTTAATTAAATTACAAGCAAAATGCATTCCATTAAAAAAAATAATGTGTAGCTCCAGTTCTGTCAATAATTAAATTTCTCAGTTTTGGTCAGATTGCATTGATTCCCTAGAGGAAGGAAACAGTCCTCTATATTGTCAAATTCTTCACTAAGGCTTAATTTCAGTAATTCAGGATTAATTCCTAATGCTTAAATTCAGTAGCTACTGAATTTAAAGCTAAAAAAACACCCCTACCCTCACAATCTGAGAACAGCGTTGTATTTGACAGGAAAAGGGAAAAAAAAAAGAGAGGAATGAAGAAAGAGAGAACAAAGACATTGTTCCCATTACACAGTATCTGTGGACAGATTATTTCAAGTTCGAAAGCTACCAAGACATGGAAAAAAAAGTTTAAAATCTTACATGCTGAACGGTAGTTCCTGCTTCCCATGAAAGCCATCTGTTCTGTGTATGTACATGGTTTGAAAGACATTCCCAGGATTGTGTCAAGCCAAAGGAATCCCCACTAGAGTTACAGAAATATAAACTCCCTTTACACTGGCAGGAGAGCTCCAAAATGCAACTCTGAAGATGCATATAACCAGCACCAGACTCAGAACCATAACAGTTCTGCTGACATACCAGACATTACGCAGGATTTTCTCATCTGATATTATATTATGAGAACTGAAACTTTAGCAGGGGTAACATCGCAGTACTTTGAATTAGAAATTCTTCAGATGAGTATAAGGCGAGACCTCCACTCCTCTCTGTTGCAAAGTGGCCTCATCATTTGCATTCTCCCATTTGCAGCTGACATGAAAAACGCCTGGAAAATATTTTGGAAATCAATTCCTTAATGCAATTTTTGCCATTACCGATTGTAATGGGAGGGGAACATAGCACAGTTTGAATTGTATACTTGTTCCATGTTCACTCCCAAACTCTGGAAGCAGGAGTCTAGTAATTAATACTGGTATAAGGAGGACGATCCTTCCTGTGAGCCTTGCATTTTCGCAATCCCTTGTCTACTATACGACTTGAGTTCAAATTGCAATTATTTTTCCTAGGGAGCAATTAAATACTGCTACCAATGTTAAGCATAAACACAGCTCTAACTACAAGCAACGCTCAGATGACCAGTTCAGGTTCAAGGGTTCACTGCACATGAATATCCATAAATACCACTGACAGCCTTAGCAGTATAATGAACTTTGCAGCAACTCATGCAGGCAGTCTACACAATACATGAACATAATGCCCCTAACCTTAAAGCAAGAAACCTCCAGAAGCAAATCTCAGCTACTTTTCCGGCTGAGACAGTGTTTTTGAGAACAATTTAAAAAAAAAAAAAGCCCAACCCTGTTTTTTGAGTTGTGTCCATGTGCTGATTATTTTTTAAATCACCCTGTGGAATCAGACAGTAGAATTGAAAGAAACGCAAGCTCTACGCAAAGATGGTTGGTTAGACTGAACGGTCACACTAATTAGCAGTGTATTCTTACCTCCATTAATTTAAGCATGTGATGTTACAAATTAAACACCCTTTGCTTTTTAAGGATTGAAGTAACATTTTATCTTTAAAATGTTTACATTTTTTTTCTTGCAGACACTGGCCACAGTGCCACACAGCATCCCGGAAGTAGGTATTTCTGCCATCTCTTGAAATATAGGCCCTGTTCCCAGCTCCAAAATCAGACCTCTGTTAAACAAACACTCACTATTTATATCTAGGGAATATGTTTAACTCCACTTCTTATTCCCCTACTTGCAACAATTTTGCCTCCCTACTTCTGTGTGGAGCTGCAGCACGAGCAATAGAGGAAGCTGTGATACAAATCTGTATACTTCGTAAATTCTGCTAACAAAAACGAGCAAATTGAAAATACAGTATGTTTTCAATTAACTTCAGGTTTTAGGAACCCTAGTAGGAAGATGTATGGTTATTATGTCAACAGTGGTTTTGTAGGTACATACCTTGTAACAGCAATGTCTGTTTCTATCTTCTGGATCTAGATCATGGCAGAGATCTTTCCTGTTGTTTGTTGCTATTCTTTTAAGTCACACATACAGTTATATCATCTGTTTCTGTCTCAGCTGAAATGTTATCGCTCTTTACAAAGCACTAGCTATATCAGACCAGGCAAGACCCCCATCTATTTCTCAGACAAGTCAGCTGGGCTTAGATTAAACAGCCTTCAGCAGCAGCTTAAGGCAAGATAGCCAAGCTCATACCAAAGCAGATGAGAAGCACTCACAGGTCTTGCTACCTCTCTTCAGGAGAAAGGCAGTAATCATCACCAGATAAGCATTAACGTATTAAGACCAGCATATCTGTTCTAGCAGCAAACATCTGTCTGCATCCTACTTCATCAACGTACCAACCTCAAGTTCAGCTTCATAAGGGAGCTCAGTGCTAGCTATGGTGCCTATCACGCAGACTGAGAATGTTGAGCATAGGTTAGGCGTGCTCCAGGGCACAAATATAAGCTAGCTAAGGATGCTGACAATTTTATTACTAATTTGCTCTCTTACACTTAGTATTAGATAAGCGGCTTTCTGAAGTGATCAGACCCTTCTGATTTTCAGCTCAGGTTGCATATTGATTACTGATAATCACCAAAACTGCACGGCCATTTATTAGGGTCTGATCAGCTTTGCTAACCTATACACCATGCAAATACCATGGCATATAATGAAAACCTCCCTATTTCCTGTCTGATCCTGGGTCAGGAAAAGTGTTTTCCAGACTGATCATACTTGAAAGAGCTTTTTAAGTGCTAGGGTTTCTTTTTCCTCTGTTCATCAGTTGAGATGTGCTTCTGCAAGAAGCTGCTGAACCCACCCACCCAACCTGAACCACAGATGCTAACACTTTTTCTGGCCACAACAGGCCTCACCCTCATGCAGAGGCATCCAAAAGGCATGTTATCCTTGCAACAGATTCCTCTGTACCATGACAGAGAAGTATATCTTTCGTAGAAGGGCAATTGCACACCTCTCCAAGAACCCCCAGAAGAAAAGATGGCAGGGAAGGGACCACAGTACACCTGGCCTGCCAACATCCACACAGTCCTTGGGAGAGAGAAAAGTGGGGTATAGATCATGAGCTGGGTTACCCAGCCCCTGCCGATCACTGATTTTAAATGAAGAACACGTTTGTAATTCCAGGAAAAACAAATCAATACAGTAGCTGTGCCGTCTGCATTTTCTGTCTCCGGTGTTTGCCTCTCTAGTGTTTTGAATTTCTAGGGGTGGTTTTGGTAGTCCTTTTAACATATCACCTTACAGCTGATTACAATCTCCTTAAAACCTCGGCAAGGGATTTTCCCCAGATAGATGGGGCAGAAACCACAACCCTCCTCTGTGGCTGAAGTAAGGTGACATCAGCAGGTTAGCCCCATCTTTTCTTTCTTGTTCTCAAGAGCTATTCAACCATACTCATAAATAGCTTTGTAAAGGGGGATCTGAATGATGTATTTATCATTCATTTTTAGGACACAGGCTAGTATATAGAAAGTGGTACTACTTGCTTCCTTCAAACCTACAAGCTTGCAAAAGTTTATAATGTAAGTCTGAAATTGACATCATAAAACATAGCTATCTGAATAGCCTAATTGCAAATTTATAGGGGATTATTGCAATTATTTGATAATTCTTAAAACACTATAAGCGCTGCCCTAAACTTTCTCATTGACATGCAAATATAGCTTGAAAGAATTTCCTGTATTCCTCTGATGACTTAAAGGCCATTATTCCAATGACCATGTTCTGCTTTAGGGCTGGTGTGCTACCATGATTAACCTATATGGACCAAGATGGTACTTTATGCATGCGTCTAGGATGTCAATACGGTCCCAAAGCTGCAAGCTATCTCAGAAGCAAGAGAAAGAGCTGGCTAGGGAAGAGCCAGCTGAAGAGCATGAGAAAGGCCATGAGAGGCCACACAGCAGAGCGTAAGCGTAAGTACATAAGGCAAACCACCAACCAAGGGTGGTCACTCTCAGCTGCCAGAGTGGTCACAATCTCAAGTCCTGGTCAAATATTGACTAGGCAATAATCCTACAATAACACTAGTATATACAATAGGTTCCCAGAACTACTGCTTTTTTAAAAAAATTATTTGTTCAACTCGTTAAATTCAGGCACACTATGTCTCAGAACTGTTACCAAATCAAGATGTTATTTCTCTAGAGGCAACTGTTCACATTTTAAAAAAAACTATTTTAAAATATAGTCAAAGTATAAAAGTACAGTTGCCATAATGTTTAAAGATGTTACTTCAACAAATGATATTTAATTTCCAGGTTACATCCTGGTGCTGACAGTAAAGCTGGATTCTCTGTAGCAAGTACATATAAACCACAGAAATGGACTTACCATTTCAAGGCATCTGAGCAAGAACAGAATCATGTTTCAGATATCAAATTCATTGTTCCCAGATAGCATTTAATCCTCTGTGGTATGAGTATTTTTTTTTTAAGTTTCTAGCATTGACACATTTCTTTCAAAGACAGCAAGATCTTTGCAACTGTATTGTTATTCTGCTATTGCTAACACTTTGCAGAAGAGGATTACTCTGGCAGGTACTTAGGTCCTGCCATATTAAAGCTTGGACAGAAATCACAATATACAATGATTCACATTCAAAACTGGATTTTCACAGATTATGTGCTATATTTTAGTAGTTTCCACCTTTAGAGATACAACGACCAAATAAGTATGTACTTTGCTGTGGCAATCTAGAAGTAGCTACATCTGAAACCAAAAGGACCCTAATTAAGCCCTGAAGCCAGATACTCTCAAAATAGGAGGAAATGAGGTACCTGAAATGTCATGTCAGTCATCTGTATTACTATTATTAAGTATTGTATATTAAATAAATTGCTCAGAAATCCAGCATTGGAACTTGAATCATGAGTCAATTAATTAACACTGCATATACATAATCATAGACTCACAGGATGGTTCGGGTTGGAAGGGACCTCAAAGCCCATGTAATTCCAACCCCCTGCCATAGACAGGGACACTGTCCACTAGACCAGGCAGCCCAAAGCCCCACCCAACCTGGCCTTGAACACTGCCAGGGAGGGGACGGCCACAGCTTCCCTGGGCACCATTGTCTGACCACCCTCACAGGGAAGAATTTCTTCTTAATATCTAATCTTAATCTACCCTCCTTCAGTTTAAAGCCATTACCACTTGTCCTATCACTACATGCTCCCATATAATAGTCATGATGAGGAGATGCCATGGAATTGCCTGAGAATCTGTCACCTAAAGCCAGAGGAATGAGAATTCAATTGACTCCCCCAATAAAAGAGCTTGCCACACACACCTCTTCGAAGTTGTTTTAACTCCCCAAATGTTTTCATTTAGACTTACAAACAAACAGAGCTCAGCAAAGCTGTGAAGGTTATTGGTATTATGGGAAATATACTAGTAAGGCAGAAGAGTGGGGACCCAGACATAAGACTCAGCTTCACACATCAGCATCTTAATTGCCCTTAATTAACAGGAAAAGGAAACACTATGTAGTCATACTTGCAGTAGACAACATTTGTGAGGACGATATGCTTTGGAGTTGATCCCTAGTTGTTACATTCAATGACAATTTTGAGAAAAGATTAGCTTGGACCATTTGAACTTTTCAAAATTACACAGCTTCCCTCCTTCCCCCTTCCCCCCCAACTTGAGATTTTTTTCTGTTTTAAACATGGGCACAGTCTTGTACCTCAAAGACAATTTTTTACAACAGAAGAATCTGACCATTTCTGTGACTAAGGCAAATCTGCGGATACATCTCCAGTTCCAGAAAAATTTGGGGATTTTTTTTTTCCTTATGTTGCAAAAGTTGCTCCAAGTCTGCAGCTCCCCACATGCCAGGAGGAAGAACTGGTATTTCTTTTCCTTTGCCAGGTGGGCATGGCACAGTACCCTTCTGGCACAGGGATGAATAGTGGCAAGACAGCTCATGACCGTGGCAGTAAGATCTACATTGCAATGCAGTAATGTCTATGCATTTGGAAAAGGACATATGGCAATGAAGGTTGTTTGCGGAATGTCCATTTTATGTTCTCATCCTCATTTAAAACTAAAAACACATTTGTAGCTTCAGATGCTCTCTTAAAAAATCACAGAGGATTTGAATGCAAGAATTTGATTTTTTTTTTTTTCATACTAGTCTTCAAATTTTTGGCAATAATGTTTTGAAACTTTTCCCTGACTTGATAAGAACTAGAAACTTTGTTGTGCTTTCTTGCATGAAAGCAGAAATTTTCATTTGATCACTTGAGTGTGGACACTAGGAATATCAGACAAAGAGCAATTATTGGAAAGCTAGTAATGAGGTTACAAATTCTGGCAGCAATATGCATCCATTCAGAGCGCTGCTGGGGGATGCTGATAAGTTTACCTGGTTATCCTTCAGTCTCCCTTTGAAAAATGCTAATTCAGTGCCATCTCTTAAAAACAAACAAACAGAAAAAAACCCCAAAACAATAAAGAAAAGACCAAATAAACCAAAACAAAAAACCCACCACCACCAACAAAACCCCCATCGTTTTCAAACTGGACTTTCTAAAACATTCTTCATTGCAATTTTAGGAACTTGTCTTTAGTGTGAGAGCCGACTTCCCCAGATGTGATGACTGCTGACAGACAACTAGAGTGTTGTTTGACCTTAACTGCTCACACTGAGCTTTTTCAATAAGAGGGAGGAAGGACTGAGAAGGAATGGGTAGGAAAGGAGGCATGAGACAGCCTGCATCACCATGCTGGCTGCCATCATACAGTTCCCCAGACCCCTAGTTATACAGAAGTAAAAACTGAAGTGAACATCCAATGTAACAGAAAAATACCCGCACCAGGAGAGACCTAGGGATCTAAGGAAATGCTGAGACAGGTGCCACTGAAGAAATGTCCTTTTGTGCCACCCTTTTCTAATAAGCATAAAGCAGCAATGAGTGCCGCTATCAAATCCTGACCTGCCCTCTCTTGAGCAGAGACAGGATGGTCATGTAACCAAGTGCCACATAACACCTTTTTTCTCTTTTAGATTCTAGGCCAGTGTGTACGTTCACATTACTACCAGAGTTTGATGGACTGTTTTAGCAAACTCTTTAGTTAAACTCTGGCCAAAATTGCAATTCTTATTTCTGCCAAGAAAGAAAAAAAAAAAGAAAAAAATAAAAGAAAAAATATAATTTTCCTTTTGAACAGCAGCCAGCAGAAATGAGATAGCAGGCCACCAGAGGAGATGAACACATGATGTGAAATGTCCTCCATGGCAAAGGAAATGTTCTATATCCATCCTGCACCTTAGTACCCTTTTAAAGTGTTTGTAAAACAAATCCCCTATTTTGTTCCAACTCCCACAACTTTCTGTCCTCTGCTCTGGAATGTGAAGACGAGCTAGACAAAACACCAGGGAGGGCCTCAGAGAAGAAGACCTTCAAACCCAGGCAACCTCCTCAAGGATGAGGTTTACAATCCGCTTCTGTATTTGCAGTTGGCATGAGCAAATATTAATAACTGTAATAAAACACACACTGAAACTGTGTATGTTTTAAAAGAAATTTAAACTTTCAGCTCTTCATTTTGAAATCTGTCATCAGCAAGTGATTGGTAAAAATAGTTTATCTTTGCTCATATTGCCTGAACTAACTTGAGTTAAGATAGGCAATACTTTTGGCACTGGTTTTTGTTTGCTTGCTCTACATTTTTTTTCGGGGCCATGGAGATACTTGAGCAACAAACTGATTAAAAAGTGCTTCAATGGTTAAATAATTTGGGTTAAACTCAAATAATTTTAAACCTTCATGCACCTTATGAACTGTTTTTAACTTAAAGTAGGAATAAATTCTGAAATATTTTTACAGATATGTTCTTTTGTTTTTATTGTGGTTTTTGTTTGTTTTTTTCTGGGAGGGGGATGGCGTGTTTGGGGTTTTTTTTAAAGTGTTTAAAAACAAATGGTTTATGGCTTGGTTAGTGTTAATGAGGTAAGACATTTCCAAAGAGTTTGGAGAGTGACAATAGCATAGGGACTGTGATGGGGCCACAACTGCAGAGCTGCCCCCCAGCAGCAGACGCCTACTGAAGCAAAGCAAAGCCAGAAGAGAGAGAAAGGAAGAGAAGGGAAAAAAAAAAACCCAAACCCCAACAAAAAACTGTTGCAAGTTCATGCACCCCTATTACAAATTCATTTTAGTTAAACAAAGAGATTATACAGACATTGCTGACAGGGATTATCAAAATAGAATGGCGCCACCTGCCCCTTGCAACCCAATTAATTAGTAGAGAATGGGAGGTGCCAATTATCAGGAAGGAATAAGAAAGGATCAGTAAACACAGCTCATGGTGAACTTGAAAATTAACTCTTTCAGCTCACAGCTGAAGTCCCACAGCTTCCCACACAGCCCTGATGCTTCTGCTATACAGCCTTCCAAAACTATACACTGAAAACACACAACAGACTTCTGCAGATCTACGTTTCATGTGCTCTTGTGAAGGATGACCACTTCTGCTCCTCCTAAAGTCACTGGTGTAGTTTTAAAAATTATATTAGGAAATTTAAACCTACTCTAGGTCATCCTGCTCTGACAAGTTGGACCAGATGATCTTTTGAGGTCCCTTCCAACCCCTATTATTCTGTGATTCTGTAAAATAACAGATAATATAATTTCACTTTGAAAGGGCTCCTCAGAGAAAAAGATGGACTTCTTAGAGTGCTTGGCGTGTATCAGGAAAATGCAGATTATTTTTTCCATGGCATACCAGAATTTTTAAGACAAGTCCCCAAGTACAGTTCCAGTTATTGACCGGAAACAGGTAAAAGTTTTAGTTTTCTAAGAAGGAAGTCTGGCTTATTCATAACTTGCCACCTTCTCTTCCTCCTTATACAATACATGGAGTAAAGCTCGTTAGCAGTAACTACAAATATATTTTCTAGGGGAATCCAGAGTCTAGTAAAGCATTCCAGATACTTCTGGATTCAGACCTATGCAGCACGGGTCATCACCAAAGGCACTCCAGTGTGCATAAAGGAAGACTGTGCTAGCACTTGCCCAAGAGGCTGCTGGTGACCTTGCAAGAGCTACTGCCATTTTCCCTTCCCTGGTATAAGTCCCACACCATCTCTGACAGAACTTCCTCCTCCTCCTGGGAGGTACAGAATTGTACTTACCCTCAATCTACAGGCTTGCAGCCCTGTTTTAAAGAGGAATTAGTCAGTACCTCGATCAGGCTTTTGCATTTTTCCATCTACCAGAGCACAGACATTCAGTAACGACATCTGCAACGCTGCCTCAACAGAAGAGCAGTTTGCCACCCTTCTGAGGCGGGAGGCAGTGCTAGAATGTTTTAAGCAAACTTGTAATCACAGCTTTACCCTACTTCATAGTTTCCTGAAGGTAATAAAGAATCCAAATAAAAGATAAGATGCAAAACCACAGAACCAAGAAAGGCAGCTGCTCTCTTACTTTATTTCCCTGAAAGATAATTTATTGTGGAGAATGTTTACCTCTCCAGCTATGCATATGCTCATTATAATGTTACAATGACAGCTACTAAAAATATGATATAGAATGATAAACAGGGCTTGTAGAACTACAAATACTCAATGCAAAAGACTGGGTGAACACTCAACCCAGTGTAAATTCACCATTGTCTTTGTTTGGTTTAAGTGCCACAACTAGAATTGAACATCTCTTTCTAGTTTTGAGCTATTTCTTCTTCATTGCATTTAAAATAGAAAAAATATTGTATATGACAAAGTGTGTCATTAAGTAGCAGCTAGGGGAAAGCTGTACTGATTCAAGTGAGGGGGGCAAAAAATTCAAAAGTTAGTTTTCACTGTCAACATTGCTCAATATTCCTGCAAATAAAAATGAAACCAGGGATTATATAAAATTGGACAGAATAGCCTTCCACCTTGGATTTAAATTATTTTCACAACTGATATTGCATGATACATAATTACATTCCCATATCTACCTTGTGAACTGCAAAAGAAATGCCAAATACTTGTGAAATACATCAGGTTTTAAAAGCAAATTTGCTTGCAATTCCCAACTCCTTTTGTAAGTGCCTGCTGGATCTTTACTCAATGGCTTTATTGTTTTGGGATCAGAAAGTGAGGGCTTCAGCTTTACAATGCACAATTTGTCACCCTTTGGATAAAGGAGTAGCGGACCATAGGAGCGGGACATACTTGTATTTAACCCAGCTGCGTGCTCTGAAGAGCGGAGCACATGCTGGCAGGACTTGAAAGCCCTGAAATACCAACCAGTTGCACCAGTTAACTTGGTGAGACCTCCGCATACCTGTGGGGTGTGAAAAGGCCACTGGTGCTCATCACTCCACATCAGGATTGAGTTCATCTTATCAAACAGGCCTTTGAGTGTATTGTCAAGCAATTTACCAACTGAAAAAATCATAACGATTTTCCACTTCATTTACTTCAACAGTAGCTACGTAATGTCAATAGTTTTAAACATTTAATTAGACACACCACGTGTTTTATGCTCTACTAATTATATAAAATTGTGCTCAATAATTTTCTTCCCATTGAAACAAATCTTAAGCAGCTGTTAAAACACTAATTGGGTGAATGCTTCCACGCCGTGTATTTGACTTGGTGCCAAGTGCGTTCCTCCCCGACGGTGAGCAGGGTTTTTCCAGTGTCCATGATGGAACCATAAATGCATGTCAATCTCTGCTGCACCACTGCGCCAAAAATGAACTCCAAACATTTACTTTGGCCCTCACCCTTGCAAACTAACATAACATATAAAATGCAACAGTTCAGAGAGATGTTTAATTATACTGGGCTCTTAATTTTCTCCACTTCCATTTTTACCTCCAAAGAACATCTAAATTTGACACAGAACTTGTCATTTACAATCTTCTATGAAATCAGCACTTTTCATTATATCAGAGCTGCTTTGCAAATGTTATCTTGCAGTACAGTCAAATGAAAATGTGTACTGAAGTGTGTAGCTGAGCCAGGTACAGATGAGGATGTTAGTACTGGGATACTTAAGGGATATGTTGTTCCTATCATGCTTAAAACAAGTATGTGAACCACAGTTATCTCTGCATACAGTGGCAAGGAGTGGGAAACCCTTTTTTTCCCCTCCCAGTTTTACATGGAAAGAGAATTTGGAGGGTCTCTATCTGTTTTAGGTATCCTTAGTAAGTCTTAACCAGTTTTGGTGATCCCAGCAGCAGTCTGAATTGAGTCAGTACTTCTGAATTTCTCAATTGGCTTCACAGGGAGTTTTAACCCTAGATGTAGCTCCATTAAAATCTCTTAATTAGTGAGTAAGTCTGTACAGCTGGAGGCCTAATCCTGCAGCTCCTATGAGGACGGAGGCCCTAGCAGAGGGGATTGGATTGCCAAGAACAAGACTTATTGGACACAAGTCCTACCTCAGCTGTCCCCCAAGCCTGTCTGCACCTCTCTGAACTAGGGTTTTGGTCCTGACCACATCCTGATGGTTCCAGACTCTGTTTCAGGATTTGTGGGCAGGGTTCCTAGAAGCAGCAACTGCCCACATTGGTCATCATCATACACACATTTACACTTTTCTCTACAACTATTTGTCAAAATGAGACCCTAGTATGTAAATAGTTTAAAATTCAAAACAAAACAGATTTTCTCTATCTTTGACATATTTTGACAAATTTCTAAACATTATCACCTCTGTATGATTGCTGCCTCTACAGCAAAAGTAGAGTTTTATATTTTTAGTTAATATCAAGTCTTCCCAAATTATGTTAACTACAATTTTTTTTTAATTAGTTCCAGCAGTTGGCGAACCAACTGACAACAGGTCTTCTAAAATACATTATGCCTGTGGACTTTCATTGAAACCAAGCCTCAGTTTACAATCTATTGTTTGCATGAAGCATTAACTCTGAAAGGAAAATTAATCACACAGCTTTCCAACTAAGATATGAAGTTTGCCCACACCTGTGGAACTCTTTCCAATAAAATTCTGGGGAATGAAGAGGGACACATCCTGGCTTAATTTTCTAGAACCATTACCATCTATATATCAGGTCTACTATTGAATGTTTTTATTTTTTAACTCGCATGTTCTGAAGTTAGGTACATCACTAAAAAGGGCAGAATTTTAATTCATGTATCACCTTCCATCACTGAAACCTATAGTAGATCTACTTAAAAAACAAAACAAAAAATCAAACGAAAAAGTCACCAAAGATACTGAATTCCCACAGTTCACTCTGACCTCATGTAACTGTGCACAAGAAACAAACAGCGTCTTTAAAACAATATTAATGAAAACAACATAGAATTCAGACAGATTTCCTTTTTCTGCCCTATTACTTTATGTTGGAAAAACCCAGCAATGCAACAACAAAAGCCAAACATCCAAGAAACATTTCCTGCCTAAAGAAGAGTGTTTCGGCTGGTTTTCAGAGGTTCCCAGTTTAGCCCTTTTTTAGGCCATTTTCAGAGGCAGTAATATACCTGTACAAAGTAAGCAAAGGAAGATGTATAGTTCAAGCAGCATTAATGAGCCAAATGATTTCTCTTCTTTCAGACAGACCCCTCACACAGAGTGTAAACCCCATCAATAAATTACACTGAGATGTAATAAAAGAACAAATGGAAGCTGTATTAAACATAACTGTGGATATAATTTCAAGCACTCTTCCTACACAAACAGGCCAATAACATTTTTCCTAGTAATTAAAATGTAATTGACTTTCACTGTTAAACTCTTGAGTCCCAACAGACAGTTCCCATTCTGAACTCTTCATTTTATAAATCTAAATAGAAAATCTAGTATTCAGTTTCTCACCTTGCAGAATGAAACATCTCTCCATCCATGGGCTAACTTCAGTAGGCTGATATAGGACAATGTAATCTGAACACCTGGTCAGTGCCCAAGCCCCACCAGTGCAGGACAAACATTTAATGGTAGACTATTTTTGTGCTTTTACAGATGAATATGTATGTAAGTCCTCTTTTCATAAATAAGTCATGCAGTGTCATACCTGTGAACGGGAGGAATTAATCTACATCACATTTCTGATAAATACCTAAATGAGGTGGGCATGGGCACTTGCCATGGATTTGGTTATTTAAATTAGTGCATGACAGCCACTGTGTTTTCTTGTTCTTTTGTGTGGACTTAATGTGCTGTAGGAATATTACACAGGGATGCTGTGTAAATCCATAAGTTTCACATCAAGAGTTTCAAAGCAAGCAAACCAACCAGTGAAAGACATGACTTTTGTATTCACCACTACAGAAAAGTTACAGTAAAACCCATCAGCTAAGTTGTCATGAGAATTTTCTAATTTTTACATACATAAAAAGCTTTGAAGATTCACTTAGTTAAGTGCTGTTCCAGAAAGTGATGGTGGAAATCACACGAGCATGGAACAATTATACCGTACACACAGCGGTCTCTTCTGCAGCCAGCCTCTGTAGAAGCTTATGGACTGTAACTCACAGCAAGACCCTCGTAGGTCTTTTCAAAGCTCACATCACACACCATCTCATAATGTGTTTTACATGTGATTAAACTACTTCCTAGTAAATTGGAAGTTGGAAGGTCCCTTCCAACCTGAGATATTCTATGATGCCTACAGAACACTAATAACTACATCAGGTAGCAATAACCTCAGTATCTTTCACACACAACAAATTTCCTAATTCTTCTTTTTTACTGCATGATACCTCTGCACCCACCTGCCTCTGCCTGAGTAACTCCACGACTTCCTTTTTATCCACATGTAGCAGAAGAGGGGGGCTACATGGCCATTTTTCCTTCCAAGCATCCTTCTGCCTTCCAATATTTACCTCACAGAAACTTTGTTTATCGCCCAGATTCCTATTCTTAGAAATATGTTAATTTCTATAAAAATTGCTTACTATTTTATGAAAGTTCAAGGCAAATGACCCAAATGCTATAAATCATTAAAAATAGTTTTTCTCATAGAATCCTATGTTGCTTTTTTCTCAGTAGCAGAGAAAGCATCTTACTATAAACAGTCACATTTTTACCCACACTAAAAATTCTGTATTAAAAATATACTAAATGAGGGACAGATGTTTAAAACAGTGGACCTACAATGAAGTATTAAATATTGCTGGCACAGTGAGTCCTTTGGTTCAGTTTAGTCTGTTTTCGCAATAGGCATGTTTTCACAGCTGTAAAAGCACCAGAAATTACTGTCTTTGCTCCAATATTAATATAGAATCAATGAAAAAACCGCACCAGACTGCTGAACAGATTAGACTATTGTTCATACGTTCTATTATTAAAATCATTTGCTTTTTATAAATTAGTTTTAAACTCAAATGTTTTGAAGTTGTGTGAGAGGAATAGTGTCACTTTAAAGAGTACACAGATTATCTGTGCAAAACTAAACAATTCCGCTTTTAACCAAAGAAATTAAGAAATTAAGAAATCATTAAGAAATCCAACCTGCTCCTTAATTTTCTGCTCACTGAGAAAGTTCAACCCACAGCAGCACAGAGAAGATGGATGATCTCCAGCAGAATCACTCCAAACTGAGGACACACTGAGTACGCAGTGCAAGGATTAAAGCCCTTTTCCACAGGTACAGGTTGATGTCTTAGAGCTATCGGAGATGGGGAATGGAAGGGCAGATCCAATGCCAGAGTAGATTTTATTACTAATACATGCTAAACATATATATGAAGGGCAAAGAGGTAATAGATACAACAGAATGATAATACTAATACCTGCAGACCTTGATCTAGTAACTGTAGGGAAGAACTCAGCAAATTTATAACCAGGCCAGGACCTGCTCGCCACTGTACAATAGTCTGCTGCTCCCACAGAAGGAATACCACACGCCACAAGTACTTTGTTAGGGAACTCCTGCTACATTAAAGGTTCATTTTTGTATCCCAGCCTGGTGGCTCAGATCTCCAAAATCAAACATGGAAAGTTCACGCTCCTGGCCAAATTTTGTCTCAGCCTGTGCTCCATTTACTTGAGTGCTAAGCAAGCTGTGACCATCATAATCCTGATGAAGTGATGCCTACTTAAATTTGCAACCCGCCTGGAATAATAATAGCTACGAGATGTTAGCAGCTCAATTTGTTTTAGTGGTTCCTACTTCAAAGATCAATTAGGAACCTTAATTCTTGTGACATGAAATTATTTTACTGCTGAAAGCAATAAGGAGAGGGAACATTATAAAAATCTGCATCTATTGTTACATGAAGTGTGGAGGATTAGCTTGGGCCTTTAGGGAAAATGGGAAAAAAATGAATCAGTTCAATGTGTAGGCATCTAATAGTTGTTCAGGTTCCCAGTGGAGAAGGAAAAGGGCTGCCGAGAAGACACAAGGCCTGATGAAAACCTCTGAAGTCCAGAAGCATTGCTTTAAAAGCTGGGGTGAATAAAAAAAAACCACCAACAAAACTAGAAGAACGAGCAGAACAAGACAGAATATGGGCAGGACCTCAGCATGGCCAGCCTGACCAGCAGGCATGATACTAGCATACACGGTAATAGAAGCAAAACCCCAAAAGGCTTACAACCCAACAGCATAGCCTCTACTCAGTACACAAATTCCATAGACTGAAGGAATTTTGTTTTTAATGAGTTTGTGTGGCACAAATATTTCTACTCTCTCCTTGAAGCCCCACAAAACTAAAGCACCACACACATGCATAAAAAGCAAACTGAAGAAGTCAAAAGCCCAAGTGAAACTTGATTCTCATCCTCTAGAAAGTCTCTTAACAGTCTTGAGTAGGTCTTTGTTGAGTAGTTCCTACCCAGCTGTGAAACCAGAAACTGAAGTTCAAAACCCGCGATATAACTGATTCTTGCCATGAAGGGATGACCACTGCAGTGCTGGGAGTCACTTGTCATAGAGAGGACTGCTTGCAGTGCAAAGATCAGTGTTCATAGGCACTGGTGCTCAGCAGCCAGACCCACATCTCTGTAAGCATTGCTGCTGCAGTGAAAATGTCCCACATGGAGCCCCCCCAACTTCACTGGACTTCCCCCAAGCATGGGGTCCCATGCTGTGCATACCTGGGGTCACAGAGGCACAGAACAACAACGCTTTCACAGTAGCCAGCACAGTCCAGCATACAAGGAAACAAAGACAGCCCTCACCCTTCTGGTTAGAGGGAAAAAAAAAAACAACCCAGGCTATAAAACCTGGGGAGGAAGGGGGAAGGGGAGAGTAAAAACAATCTCTGAGTAGAAAAACAGGATAAATTCATTGAATAAATTATTTACTGGAATTATTCACTTAGCTTCAATTACAATCTATCCATTCTATCCACCATCTACATTAAATTATAATAAATTCTTCTATTATAACTTGGCTTCATGCCTGCTGATTTACAATAGCTTATTTATTCAGAAAACAAAAGTCTGGTGCTGTGCAACCTCCCACAGGATTTAGATGTGCACACCTGGACATCCCCAAAAGACAGTCTCTTTTTGAGAAACTCATTCCTTTTCTAAATTAGAGAGAGAAGAGTAAGCATATTATATTTAAATTGCTACCAGATATTTTGAACAACATTTAAATGGCCTGAGATATCAGAATAATCTTTAAAATATCTTACAGCTTTCCTGAGGAGTTTGGCATATGTCCTGTACTGAATACCCAAATGCAACTCTGAGAATATATACACTAGCTCACTCCTTCAGCCATCAGGTCTCTTTACTAAGCATATGTTTTAGGATTCTTCTGAATGAAAAATATCTTGTTCTACTTTACCAGATCATCTTTGATATTCACAAAGGGCTGTACTTGAAAAGTAATTACACTAAGATGCAGGAAAAGGAAAAAAGCCATAAAGGTTTCTTTTTTATGTAACATACATGTATAAGTTTGGTTTCCACAGCAACACAAAATGATTGTTAGGAATCCCAACCTGCACTGGGATAAGACGAGCACAGGTTCAAACTAAAAGGTCATTAAGAGGACATCAAGGGAAGCGTGCTATTAAGTCAAGGTTTTACAACATGAGAGCACTGTTCACCTTCCTCCCCTCCTACTCCTTCCTTGACTTTGGCACAGCATGTATCATATGATGGAGGAAAAGCAGAAATAAATAAGGAAAAAGGCGAGCAAAATTGACCTTCATACTTCTTACCAGTACTCCATGAGCCAACACTACAAAACAAGAGTTAAGCAAAGCCTTACAGGTCTTTACCAGGGGCAGCTGATGGAGCAGCAGGACGTGGGTCAACTTCTACCCATGTGGCAATTCTGAAGGCACAAGTTAAAACCAGCTGGGTGCGTGTGTCACCAGGGGCGGTGGTGGTCGTGCTCTGAATGGGATATATTTGTTTTGCCACAGCAAAAGATCAAGGACAACATAGAAAATACCGATGCAGAAAAAACACCACCATAAATCCACATACACACTTCAGAACCTGAGAGCACCTTGGACGCAGCCACTTCACAACCTTAGAGACACAAGAATCCACATTATCAGATCAGCGTCTCAGAAAAACCACTAGATACACCAATAGAAGTAAAACCCATGTGTACTTTCTCCTTCTCTCTTTAGAGAGGCAGCATGGGGTTTAAGATCGCTAATATCCATGTGTTCTTTTATGCCAGAAGGGCCTTTGCAATCCTTGAAACATGCTAGCACTGCTTCCATGTAGTTTTGCTGCTGATGTCTACTACTATTAAAGGGTAAGCATATACTTCAAAACTATAATTCACTTAGCTAGTTACCAGAGCCAGTATTATGTGAATAAGCTTGATATATCTCTGTTCCTAACCTATCAGAAAACAATTTATGGAATCTAATAAATTAAAAATGAATTGTCTCCAGCAACCATATATTTCACAATAAATGTATGCTCTTTGATCACAACTGACTGTGCTATGTTTTAATTAATTTTTATACAGAACTTTGCTATTGCTCCATAAATAGATTTTATACACAAGACTAATCAGCTAGCATTTTCAGCTGTGCCTTTGTCTTTTCACCTTCCAACCAAGTTAAAAATTCACAGAATTCTAGTATTTATGGCATAGCTTTCCATGTATGTGCCACTTCAGTTTATGGGAGCAGAGCCATATTTCTCCTTTCCTTTCTTGACCCAAACAGGCATATGACAGAGATAAATACATCCAGATTGCTTAAGGAATTGCCTCTGAGCTAGATGGCCATGGAAATGAATTCCCCTCTAGCTCTCAATTACTTTCTTAGCCAGTGGAAAGTACTGGAATTACACAGTCACTATAGCCCCTCCACAATCTTCCGAGACAGTGACACAGTCATTCTGTATTGCTGTCTGAAGTGGCAGGGTAGCCAGCATGGAGGAGCATTTTCACCCTTTTTCTGCTGGGGTGCTGTAACTTCCCATGCATGATGTCACTCCCTGCTATATCCCTGCACTGCCAGAGGAAAAAGAATCCACGAGTGCCAAAGAAAATCCCAAATTCAGACTGTGGATGGTCTGTGTACAGGATTTTTATGCATCTGACCCATAGATTCCGGCATTAGATTTAGGGAAAGAAAATGGTAAGGGTAGGATAAAAGGCATTAGTCTGGACAGAAAAGTAAAGGAGGAACAAGAAGGGTGGCCACTGACACTATTTACCTCCTGCTTTGCCACAGGAGCTAGCTTCTGGTCACTTGTAGGACTAATATATAATTAAAAACTCTAATTTACTAGAAAGAAAATGAACTCTACTGTCTTGAACAAATCTCTGTCTTTACACATTCACATAGAAAAGTCTTTGCATGTTTTTGGACAGCACCATCATTGTCCTTGTTTACATGTACTAAACTATTCCTGTCTACCTACCATTATTCTCTGAAGTGATAATACAAACACCTAAGATACATAAGATGATCAAATATGTTTTATATACATACATATATGTTTTGAAAAGAAAAAAAAATGCTTAAGGAAATGAAAAAAAGCATCCCATAAATTCCAATGAATCCCCAGTGAGAAAGAGAACAGCAAATTTAGCCTCAGCACCAGCTATCACTGCACAACAGAAAATTCTTGCTGCATACCGTGTGGTCTAGAGACACCAGTAAAGTTGGCAGAATATCCATGTAAGAAAAGGTCATTAAAGTGTTTCTCTACAGTGGCTTAAGTTTATAGAGATCCTGCCTTGGGGCACACCCGTAGGTCAGCTGATGCTTAGAGATCTCTTCCAGCATTTCTCCATGAGTCTGTAAGAACTAGGGTTATGGGGACTTTAAAAACTGGCATTTTAAAAACATTCTTTGTTCTACAGAGGAACTCTGACGAGTCATTCTTGTATGTTGATACTGTCTTCCTATGGACCAATATTAAAATGAGTAAGTAGGAATATGCCGAAGTTAAATGAACCTTTTGGATTATGAGCTAGGGGCTTTTGCACGTATAGACCATACAAGACCTTTAATGTTAAATGCTCAAAAATTAAAATAAATTCTGTAATACAGATAGGAAGTCAGTGCAATGGGAACCAAATGGGAGTAATGGGACCCAGGTGGTTGGAACGGGTACAAAAAAACCACATAGATGGCCATGTGTGGCACAAATTGGGGCCTGGAGATGATTATAACTAGAACCTTCCCAAAGAAAGAATGGCTGGAAACTGTTAACTGTATCAATGCAAACATCTTGGTATCTTACCACTGACAAAAAGGTGTGGGGGGGAGAGAACATAATTAAGTTGGCTAATGCAACCTGATGTGTTCATGCTGAAACTATACCATATTAAGGAATATATTGGTACAGGACATCATATGCATATAATTTTAACTCTTTGTTAATATGAGACCTGAGCGTAGCAGAAGTGGTTCTTCCATCAAAGTCAAGAAGGAATTTACTTTAAATATTAGTCAAGGAATGGACAGCCATACTGCTTCAAAAGTCACTGGACAGAATTTTAGGTTTAGTAGAATTAATGATAATAACCATAATCTGAGGAAGTTCATTGTTTGATACCTAAGATAAGGCAAATACACTTAAGTTTTAGTAATAGAATATAGATTGGGTGATTAAAACACTTACTCATCTATTCCAAAGCAGAATACTAATACCCCTCTACAAGAAAGATCACATACAAAGTACATCTAACTGATGAAGCAAGCTCTCATGGATGAAAAATAAATACTTTTAAGGTATGTTTAAGAGAGAGAATATCCCCAACTGGTAACAACTAGTCTATGAGAAAGAGGAAAACCCCACACAAACCCCCTGACATTTCCCCACGATTTATGACACTGGATATCCAAGGCTGATACTCTGAAAAATGTAGGAAGACTCTGATGAGTCCCACTGATGGCAGAACATACACTGACATGTAACTAAAAGCCCATGCCCAGGACTTTGCAGACTTGCATTTTAAAAAAGTACCCAGCACAGAATAGGGCACAAGGGCAGTATACTGGTTTTAGTGCACTTCCTCCAGCTGCAGAAAGATTAAGAAAGGGCACGCCATTTTTCTTGCAACATTTAATAAAGCCGCAGAGTTTGCTTGGCCCCTCTGGGATTCCATGATAGCCAAAATCTGCTTTTGAGCACTTTTTTTTCTTTTTTTTTTTTCAAGGAGGAAAGAGTACTTTTTTGGCAGAGAAGGGAAGACACCGCTGCTGCATATTGCCGTCCAGTCTGAAATCTTTAGAAACACTTGACATGTATATGTCCATGTTGTACACGAAGGAAATACCATTTTAGCATCAGCAGACTAGAGCAGCTATGCTAAGAACAATGAACCAAAAATTAAACTTATAAAGTCTCAAGTGGAATTTTTAGCTTATTCAAATCCATATTGTTAAAAGAAAAAAATATTATTTTCTCCTACTTAGATAACATATCATCCCAAGCATATACTCAAAGTGCATTTCATTAAGATTGTGTAGTTTTTCTATAGTTTTGGTGGTTACTGTGTTCTATTGTGGGGCCATTCATTTCGGTATATTTCATTGTTCGCTAATCTTTTACCTTTTTTTGATGAGAACCAAAGCCTTTGCTGCATATAGCCTAAAAATAAATAAAAATCTGGAAAGGAACTGGAATGAAGCAATCGGAAGCTGGTATGACTGTACAGAATGTAAATAAGCAAAGAACCAAGCACTCTGGATGTTAAAAGAAATGGATGCAAAAGTTACTGTTTCATGATGGTAACACAGTAAGAGTAAGACCAAGAACCAGAGCCACCACCGTCAGGTTGACCTATAACCCACAGGCAGGCAGTAGAAGACTTTTTTTTTTTTTTTAATTAGAAGGCTAAAAATACAAAATGTCAAAGTTCTGCAAAACAGAAAAATATGGAAGATGAATGACATTCATAAAACAGAAAATACATCAAGACTGTGTATAAATAACATCCATATAACTTTGGTGCCAGTAACCCAGTCAATACATTTTCTGATGGTAAACAGCCTGAAAGAGCTGGCTGGCCTTTACTAGAGTAAGAGAATAGAGCTAAAGTAAATCCCATGTGAAAAAGAAATGAAAAACATCTGCTAAGAACCCAAATGGTTTGTTGGTTGACGTCAGCCATGGGAAGCCTTCCAGTGTATCAGCTCAGGGCTTGCCAGCAGGTGTTGCTGCAATTATTCGGAACAATTAGAGGTGATATTTCCAAAAGCATGTAGACAACTGGGCCAATAAATAAAGCAAGCATGATACTTTCAACATCTGAAATGTAAGTATTTCTCATAAATCCTTGGAAGACTTGTACAGCAAAGTACTTTAAAGCCAGCCACCAGGGCTTCAAATTTTACCAGTCATACCCATGCAAAATAAAGTCCTCCTCCATGCTACCAAAATCCCTGAAACAACCTGCTTTCTAAAATACCCTTTGCTATGGAGTAGAATGTCACCTTGACGCAGAGAAACATAATCTAGAGAGTATATGCCAGATAATACTCTCAGATAACATGTATTTCAGTGTATTTATTTATTTTCAATGAACATGAACTTTCACTAATGCAGAAATTCATTATTAGATTAACTAACTTGATTAGTCTCATTATACTTTTTTCCTTCCTCTTTTCCTCTGCACAGTATTTCCAGTTATGCTCCAGTTTACAAGAAGGGATAAACCTCAGCTCTAGTGTTTACAGGTCAGGTTTCCCAATATACTGTTGAGCATGACTATATGTACAATACTCTCCACCTGGGCATATGTGCTAGTGTCACTTTACAGATCAATACCAAACACGGCATAAATTTACCTTATCCTAAAAATCTTCCCTTTATTCAGCTACCCAATTTGTAGGGAATTATGTCTACCTTGTGATAGGCTCTCCAGCCTGATTTAAAATGCATTCTTAATTCATCATTGTAGAAGAAGTCAGAGCTTCCTTGTTTTAGTTTTTTGATTTTCTTTTTTTGTTTTTTTAAACATTTATCCTTCTAATTACCTTGAAAAAAATCTGTTAAAAAATCCAAACTGGACATGATAGAACTTGCATAATTTTGAGCCATTAAATTACTGCTCATGGAAAGCAACCACAGACTGTAGTGGCTTCTTCACACTGAACTGTATAATGACAATGCATCCCTTGATATGCTGTCTTGCCATTAAAGGGTTTTGCTGCCAATTTCAGTGAACTCTACATCAAAAGCAAAACCCTCTGTCATTTACAGCATGCTCAGCATTTCATGGAAAACCTAACCTGAAAAGAGATAGTAAATTTTTCATCATTTGAATTAGAGAGCTAGGATGATGCCTCAAGGCTAATATGCCTGCTTATTTCAGTGTTTCAGAGACATTGTCTAGATGCCTGGCCTCAAGAGCAAGAGTGAGTCCCTCCTCCTCAGCACACCACAAAATACCATCTGACTCAGTACAGGTAGGGTAACCACACTGCAGTTCATTTTTCTTCTTTATAATTAATTTTCAGTCATTCAGATGCTTAGAGCTGAAAGTTAATTACATGCTCAAGTCACTCACTCTGAGATTAAATGGCACCAATTCCTTGTGTGTCCAGAACAAGTTACTTAACACACTCTCAGCTTTCATCTTAAAAACGCGTGCGTTGCCTTTTCCTTTCAGGAAAGAACCATTAACAGAGACTTCCAAAAAATCTTCTCAGAATGCAAATTGCTATTTAAGTGGTAGATTTTACTTTGTTCTAAAGAGCTCTAAGGGTGGAAAATTTGAGATGCTGCTAACTGGCAGAAATATTCAAAAACCTCCATGAGAGCAATAAGACCTGGTAGTGCAAGCGTAGGATGAAAAGTGGTTCAGCAGAAATGACACCATGAAATTCAATATTTCTCTTACAATGACTCCATATTGCATTTTCTTAATCTACAAGTTTAAAAAAAAAAAATCAGAAAGCAAGTTGTTTTTCTAGCAACCCACTCCATAAACCACACCTGAAGTCTGACCTGAAGTCACGCTGCATGGTCTCTGGCTCACATTCGAAAGCAATTAACAATTTTGTTGACCATCAACAATAGAATCCAGCTCATTTTCTCATACCACAATAGAGCCAATAAAAGTAAAATATCATCAGCATTTGTTTTTGAACTAAAGAAAGCAGATATATCTTGGAAGAGAGACAGATTTTGGATCTCTGGAGAAGGACGACAGCATTTGTACACAGTCCTTTTCTGACCATATATGCACTTTACAAACAATTCCCATATCTCACAGCATCTTAGCTGGACTAGTTCAAAACTGGGAAAGCCTCTCTTTTCAGCCACATATAGTGGGTACATGATTTCCTTTCCTCAAACTGTTGAAATGGCCTACAGGAAAACTCCATGCCTAGTGAGAGATGCATAGTCCTGCTCAGTGGCTTAGGAAACTGAGCTAGTATCTGCCATGCTACCCCTGCACTATTATTGTGAATAAGAAACATCTTTGTTCTAACATACAAAATAAAGCAAAAATCTTGTAACATACATATGTTTCTTCATCTTAGAAAGCTTAGCCTGCACTGCTGCTTAGCTGATACTGCTTTTGGATGGACAGGCTGTGAACCTCTGATGACAGAGAAGAGGGACCTACCTGGAGTATTGTGTCCAGTTCTGGGCTGGGCTCCCTGGTATAAAAAAGACAGGGATCTCCTGAAGAGAGTCCAGCAGAGGGTTATGAAGATGATTAAATGACTGGAGCATCTCTCCTATGGACAGGCTGAAAGAAGTGGGACTGTTCAGCCTTGAGAAAAAAGACTGAGAGGGGATCTTATTAATGTTTATAAATATCTCAGGGGGGAAATGGCCAGCCTCTTCTCAGTGGTCTGTGGAGACAAGGACAAGGGGCAATGGCTGCAGGTTGGAGCACAGGAAGTTCCGCACCAACATGCGGAAGAACTTTTCACAGTGAGGGTTACAGAGCACTGGAACAAGCTGCCCAGGGGGGTTGTGGAGTCTCCATCTCTGGAGATATTCAAGACCCGTCTGGACACCTACCTGTGCAATATGTCCTAAGGAATCTGCTTTGGCAGGTGGGTTGGACCCGATGATCTCTTGAGGTCCCTTCCAACCCCTACGATTCTGTGATTCAGTGACACCAGGTTTGAAACTGACTTAGAGGCTAGCTGAGAAAAGGCAGCCTTCAGCAAACACAGAAGTAATCTTTTCAAATTCATTCCATTATCATGAAGAGAGAACCTCACTTAAAGCTACTCTCAAACTCTCAGTGGCCCTGGATGCTACACGTGGGGAGGCAAGCACTGTGAAGAAGGAATGGAGACAAACATCAGCAAGTGCCTACCTGGCCCCAATCTTACACAAGACAGCTAAAACCTACATGTCTATTAAAGCAACCAGAGAGAGTTACCCCAAATGAAACACATCCCAAGTGAAGTGAGTCTTAGCATCTCACCTCACACACTCACCTCCACAGGCACCAGGAGCCCCAGGGCAGCTGGTGCCTGATCCTCAGGGCTGCAAAGGGCTGCCCGCCAACTCCATCTACCACAGGTCAGTCCCCAGATTCGCTAGCCATTAAAGGGTGCCTGCAGAACTGGTTTCCTCCAAGCCAAGATGACAGCAGGGCTCTGGGCAATCTAGCTCTAGGACAACCCTGGGCAGGTTTCAGCGCACTTACCTCTGTTAAAGGCTCCCATGCAATCAGGAAGAAGAGTATTTTAGCGCACACAAAATTAATTAGCAACAGAAAGGGTTACAAGCTCCATAATTCACAGATCCCACATTAATGATTAGCTAAGCAAGCTAGCTGCCCAGTTGGTAATTTGATTCGTTGGAAAGTAAAAGGCACTCTATGGACCTTGAAAGGTTCTAGCAGAACTGTGTGTCCCAGGTCACCCTGCTTCCCCCTGCCTTCACCATCTCATTGTCAAGCTCAATTTGCCAGCAAGGTCCTGACAATAAACACAAAGATAGGTTTCAAAGTTAGTAGGCAAAACTCTTGCTGGATGTCACGACGAGCCATTGTAGTGATGAAGTAAAGGAGGTGCAGGGATGAAAAGGGGTATTTCTTTGTTTTCTTTAGTAAATGGTATAGCTTTATTCAATTACCACCCTTCATTTATTTTTGCTTTGGTCATTAATACTTCATATGTATGAATGACTGCTAAAAGTAAGCAGAAGAACATTCCTGGGGAGCTGAATGATATTATTTATGGTTTAGAGGGAGGAATGAATGGTCTGCTAAACTGTCTAGATACTGATATGTAATTTTCCAAGTCAAAGCACCGGGACAATGCACTTGTTAATTAAAAATCACGCTTTACACTTATGCTTTCTGAGGTGGGATGAAATACAGTAAATAACTACGATTCACTGGTTTATTTTAATTTTTACAGAAACCATGGTCCCAGTTCAGTGCCCTGGCACATAGTGAAAAGTTTAAGTAAAGGGTATGCTGACCTAATAGAGAGATTTCAAACATACAGCCTGCAGGCCAAGTAATAATCTGGGACACAAAGGATTAAGAAAAATCAGAATATTTTTGTCCTCTGCTGTGAGTAATGCATTTTTGAGTGCCAGTTTGACCTAGGAAGCCACAGGCTGAAGAGTTTCAATCTGCATTTTAAAACAGAGAGTAGTTGCCTGGTTCTTCATCTGCATGGTCACTATTTGAAGCAGTGTTATGTTGTTGAGGTCATCCATATAAAAGTCTGCACATATTAGCCAATACATAAGATAGCATCTAAGCTAAAAAGCACAATAAAAGCTCCAGCTCTTTTTCCAAACCATTCTTACTGTATAGTCAAGGAGGGTTAGTGCATTTGTAACTCCAAGTATGAGAATGTCAATCCAGGTCAGATTTCAAGATGTGTCTGGGGCTTTCAGTACTTAGTAGTAACCCCAAATCACAGAGAAGTGTTAGTAATGACAATACATTTTTTTACACAAATATTACACCCAAAAAAGAAATTAGAACTAGCAGTAGACAAAAAAACCCAACAAAACACTTTTTTTTTTTTAAACAGCACAAAAACTTGAGCCTTCTTCATGCTGTAAGTACTCACTAATGTCATACACCAAGACAAACTTGAAAGGACTGTTCACGCTGCAAGTGCTATTTCTAAACCAACATTAACGAGCAACCACATGTAATTCTCTGCATTCTTGGTCTGCCTAAATGATCATTGGTTAAGCGAATAAGTCTTGCTCAAATAAGACTGGACTTCCTGTGTGCAGATAAAGGTCAGTGATCAAGGGACTCTGTGTCCACAAATAGAGTCTTCTGTAAACACACGTGTCATTGAATGTGCACCTGCTCTCAGAATAAGCAGCATTTCCCTTGGACATTAAATATGCTCATGGTATCTATACATAACATTGATGTAACCACTTTAAATTTCCTCACCAATAGGGGACATGCAATAGTAAGAAGTATTTGGTAGTGATTTGCAAACACAAATCAAACTGCAAAATCCAATACTTGCTACCAAAAGAGTAAATTCCAGTGCAATTTAAAATTTTAAATATCCATGGCATCATGCCAATAACATCGATGTACGAGACACATGCAGGAAGGGTTCAAAAGTTCTGATTAGAAAAGTTTTCAGGTTAGGAAAAGAATATGACCAACTATAAATTTAAAGGCAGAAGGAATAGAAAAGGCAAGATCATCTCTGTGAGAGATGGCAGCCAAACAGGAGCTTTTTCCCCTATGAATGCAGAGTACAGATGATGCTGTTGTGTCAACCTGATTACCTAGTTACGATGGGGATGCCTCAGATGGAACATGAGAGCAACCTAAATAGCAAGCAAACATGACATAAAAGCATACATCCCAGTTTCCACCAACCATAAATGCAGTTAGTAAAGCTGAAGTTACGCGTTTCAAACTCCAGAATGACTAAGAAAAGGGGCAGGCTGGCTTTTGACATTCAAAAAAAATCCAAAGGCAACCCACATCCACCACTGACCACAACATGGCCATAAAGAGACAGAGCCATGCCCACTTAAATACTTCTATGTCTTTGCTGCTGATCCAATTAAGAGAGGTAGGAGAGCATCATTAAAAAAACTTATCCCTACCGTCCTTTCATGTGAAGCCTTTCTAGCCATCAGTTTTCTAAAACCTCTGGAAAAACAGCTTCAGCCTCCCTCAGCCTGGGAGTTCATCCCATCCTAGCAGGTAACCACATGACAGCCCTCCCAGGCACAATAGTCAAAAAGCCCCAACATTAACCCCTGCAACACCCAATGATGTTACAATTTCTCCAGACACAAGGGCTGAAGAGGCAGTGTGTGACTTTTCTCACCCCAGCCCCAGCAGGTAATTGGAGTTTCCATGGATAATCCCAGCTATCAGAGAGAAAATCTCTGCCTCTAAGGTGACCCATTAGTACAGAGTTCACTGATCAGTAGGTTAACATGCCATTAAAGCATCTCTGTGGGGCTTAGGAAGGGTCAAGAAAACTCCATCACAAAGAACAAAAATACCTAGAGAGTTCATACTTGGTTATACTAAGATTTTCATGAGCAGGTCAAATTCAGCTCAGAGGCTATTATTTCCCTGGGGTGAGACCAGCAATATCCACAATCCTGACATTCTCCACAATTTCCCACAAATGTCACTTGAATATGAAAATGCTTTACTAAATTATATGGGAAAGAAACAACTGTACACACTTGCAGTTTACAGTCCCTGGTAATACAGGAGACACCATTTTTTTACCAGTTGCCAGCAAGTAAGCCACATTAACACGGGGTACTGATACACACACAACACAGGCCATCACCGAAGAACACTTTATGCTCTGTAAGGACCGCACAAGTTCACCAGTTGTAAATCACTTGTATGCCTACAACAGTAAAAGGGATGGTAACAGTAAAATACAGCCAAAGCTGTGATCACCTTGGGATGGATGTACAGTAATAACGAAACTCTGAAAAAGGTGACAAATGCCAAGAAACATACACCATGCTAAGTCCCTTCTCTAACAACTATACTTTCCCTTCTTTACCTGCCTTTTTGGCCACAGTGCTAGACAAAAGAGCATCAACTTCAAACAGAAGCATAGATACATTTGGGTGAGGACTAAGGATAAAATAGGAGGTTTCATATTGCATTCATAATTTATTTATAAACCTCAAAGAGACCCGACAGTGCTGCCCTCTATAAAATCCACTGCACCTGATTTTTTAATTATTTTTTTTTTAATGTCCATGTACTGGAATAGCTCCATAATGAGAGAATTTCCCAGCAGATTAGTTTTATTAGTGTTAATTGCCCATATAACACACATTTCTGTCTCGCTTGTTGCACTTCCCAAAGTAGTTTCTTAATGTTTTGAGTGTTTCTGACAGCAAGAGTTTTAACTGAAAAGTGGAATAAGTGATAGGCAAACGAAATAATGTTCATCACAATCATTAAATATCTGATTATATTTTCTACGCGTTCTCATATAGGCAGCTTTCTTTATCTGGAAAGCACTACCATTCTTAACCTTTACCTGGTTTAGCCTTAAATCTGTAGATAGTGGCTTACATTACACACCCTGTGCATGCAAAATATTGGTGGTAAAAAGTAAAGGGTCTAACATGAGCCCTGTCTTACATTTCCTTGTATTGCTAGTTTGAGTCTCAAGCTTAAAGATATCTTAACACACTTTTGTTTTCAACACATAGCCAGTATGTGTCTAACACCCTCTGGAGTTGCAAGCCACCCTCCCACTCACTCCCAAAAAATCTTTATCCAGTGCCAAAGTCTATATTTTCTTAACTTAAAGAAGTAATTTCAGGGCTGTCAACTGATAAATTTTATTCAGGGAAATGCTGTGTTCTTTAAGCAACACATTAATCTTCCCTGAGCCAACTACAGTAAACATCAACTTTGAATTGTACAGATTTCACATGTTGCTGGCAGGAGAGAGTTTTAGAAGAATTATCCCCTTTTTAGGTAACCTGGCTTTTAAAATTACACCCTAGAATATGCAAACAAAGAAGACTAATGAACTCAGCAGCCTGTATGCATTGAGGAGGCTGTTGAAAAAGATCCTGTGAGTAATGGAAAAAGGTTCATTTTTCAAAAGCTGTAGGGAGCTGCCTGTGTGAAGGTAGGTGAGGGAGAATCTCTTTCACCTTGATTATAACAGTCTGCTGTAAACACTCATTTCCCTCCTGTTATCGGGGAATATCCTGCAGGAGTGTGTGTTCTATGTCACCTTGAACAATTCACAACAGAGGGGGAATTTTTCTTTCCTAATAACCTATGCATCTCCCCACTTTTTTCTTTTAATCTTTTAAACCAAGGTATGCAAGAACATCCATTAACTACTGTCCTGCTTCTCTTAGAAAACCATAATTGTTGCAGCATTAACCCCAATTGCTAATAAAACATCTGACAGGAATTTGAGCAGAACTCCTTGTTTTCTGCTACTGAAAGCCATGTCTGTAGGACAGCAGGCTTGCCATACACATACAACCACCTATACACATGAAGAAAGGAATGCTTTAAAAATGCATCCTACACATTTAGTAAGAGGTAGTATTTTAAATGACGTGCACTACTTGCAGCAGTGGAAGCAGACTGTGTGTGCTTCTTTCTTCTCTGATGCTAACTGACCTTTCCAAGCATGCTGCTAAATGAAGAAACAACCTGATATTCCTCTGTAACTGTATACAAAACCCCCGCGCGCAGAACATCCGTACACAGCGGGCAGCACTACGCCTCAGTCACAACACGCACCGAGCGATTGATGCGGTGCCCTCGAAGGGCAGCGAGCTGGCTGGGACGCTGGGGGTAAAAGTGACACTAAATCAATTACCCTCAAACGTCTTGTTTTAAATCTGTTGCTTCCACCCGGCCATAATGGGAAGCAGGACTGCTATGATTCACCAAGAGAAGATTAAACTTGACAAGGGGGATTTATTTAATGTTGCTTAAATAACAGAAACGTGAAATAAAATTGCCCTCAGCTCAGCCAAGATTTCTCTCGCACTCCCTCTCCACCTCTCTTTCCAGGACAGCTACGTAGTGGTCTATAAATACTGATCCCAACACTTGCTCAGTGCTTTCCTTGCCGATGGCACAGGTCAGTGTTACTGTACACCGTGGCATGGCTCAGATGAAGTTCTCAGCTGCTCAGACAAAGCTGTGGACTCCCTCCCCACCCCGCCTGCCTGGAAATACTGTGCTGCTGCCAGCTTTACAGATGCTGCAGGCCTTTCCTGCAGGCCCAGATCGGGCACAGAAGGCTAATTACGGGGATCTTCTGAAAAGAAGAAAAAACCCACAAAAACCAACCACAAAAGACCCCGAAGGGTTTTTTTTTGCAAGCAGGTGGAAAAACGGAGGATGGAGAAGGAGGAAGAAGTACTCTTGTTTCAGCCCCATTACAGTGCATGTCTACATACCATCTAGCCATGATTATAAAGTTTAACTCCTAGATAATGGGAATGTCAAAAGATTCTGCAAAATCATTTTCTCTAAAACAAGCTCTCCAAATTAAAGAAGGTGTGTGTTTGTCAGAATTCACGCAAGGGCATTAAGACTACATGGCTATTCACAGAGGGATGAGAAGTATGCATTAACGTCACCTCTCAACATTTCTGTCAGTAGACAGGCATTTGGTGCCCAAATTAGCATTTCCTAAATACGCACAGCACAGCAGTAAGCATGAGACATCACTGGGGGCAAGAATCCACAATAATTATTAGCTTCCACATGTAAAGATCCTTCCAAAAAAGCCAGAATCACCATCTCCATGAACCCACTGAGAAATCAGGCTGTTAAGACACAGCCTTGAAGTAGAAAACTGAGGGAAATTGAAAAGAAGATGGCAAGACCAGCACAAACAATTCTGTATTTGATGCACGTACACAGTGGGACAGGCACCACAAATGCAGATAAATGTTCTGCCTTTAATCAAAACCTTACATGGCATAACTGAGAGCTTTTGCCCAAGCAAAACATAAAATACATCATAATTGCATTAACCACTAAGAGCTACAGGGAATTTTTTTTGTAATCTCAAAATTGTAGTCTTTTCAGGTAGCTTATGGCCATGAAAGTTTCCTTGTCCTCCACACCTTCCCCAGGACACTACCTATACTTAATTTAAGTATGTTCCAAGGCTTACAGGATCATCAAGTCTGTGTGATTAAGCATCATTTTTGCAGCCACTAGCACAGCCTGATGTAATCCAATGGCTACCATCTCTGCACACCTTTGATGGTCATGGCCAATGCTCATCTACCCATTTGCAGTTCAGTAAAGCGGAGAAGTTTTAATAGGAAGTTTGGAACACAACAGGAATTTCACCTCCTGCATCTATTGAAGGTTATGTTAACTCTTACTCTACCTTTCACCACTTACATCAGTAACAGCTTTTGGAAGTGCTCCTAGTTCACGGAGTTAAGGCGCTCCTTTCATGTGATTTATTTTCACTGTGCAGCTTTAAAAACTAAGAGTGTTATTAGCAAAATATCACTACTGAAGTGGACTTTGTTAAAATGGACACTGTTTATAAAACCTTGGATTAGAAGCTCTTCACTGATGTTGCAGAAACTTTTTGCCTTTAAGCAAATACACATTTCGATGACATGGGTAATTGCTAAGCCTTGGGGTGAGCTGCCAGATGCAAAGCCTTCCAACTAATTTGCTCGTTGCCCCTGCATATAGCTCTCATCCTCAGTGATGTACATGAGAGTGTCATAATATCATTCCATCAATCCTTTAAGCTGTCACAAGTAAATACCCCCAAAAAAACAGAGTCGTTTCATGAAAATGAGCAAGCAGTTCAGAATTTATCATAGCTTTATGTGTAGTATAAGGTCAAAACATATTCTTGGACATCTACATCTGTAAATTAGAGAACTATCTTAGATTTTTAGAAATTGTGCAGGTGAAGCTTCTAACAAAACATATGTGCCCCTCTATGTCTGGAATCAAATATTTCGCATCACTTTACCATGCCACATCACTACCATTCCAAACAAAAGCAAACGCAGGCATCTAAAGAACAGCAAGAGAAGGACAGAGAAGGTAGTTCTTCA
The DNA here is from genome assembly GCF_964237585.1 of Gallinula chloropus. NCBI lineage: Eukaryota > Metazoa > Chordata > Aves > Gruiformes > Rallidae > Gallinula > Gallinula chloropus. Next base: position 67,807,610 of record NC_140088.1, on the reverse strand, counting down.
CAGAGTGGTAACGTGCTGAAACGGGCTGCCCAGAGAAGTGGTGGATGACCCATCCCTGGAGGAGTTCAAGGACAGGTTGGATGAGGCCATGGACAACCAACCTTGTCTAGATCCAGGCCTGGAAGTTGGTGGCCCTGCCTGTGGCAGGGCACTGGCACTCTATAACTCTATGATCTTTGGGGTTCCTTCCAACCCAGACCGTCCTATGATACCACAGATACTTCTGTGAGCAAAGGCTTGTTTTTTAACAATACAGGTTTTTTGGCACTGCACATGCAGAGATGTTACAAAGCAGGTGATGAAGCACACAAAACAAGCATCACTGACATCAGATGATACAAGGGCAGTAAAATGACAAAAAAAAAGGAGAGCACAGCATGCTGCAAAAGTCTGGCAGCACTGAAAGAATGCGCAGCAGTGTTAGCCAAACATTCAAAAAAATAATCCAACTATCTTAACAAAATGTCAGTATAACCTCTTAAAATACAGAATAAAATACCTTGTTAGATCTCATCTACTGGAAAATACAAGGAGCTCATTTTTTCTACTCCAAGCAATCTTCATTCAACTCACCAGGAAACAAGGTTTTCCCAAATACAATGCCCATTCTCCACTAATATTGGAACTACAAAGTTTGCCTTAAGTTTGAGAAACACTTTTATCCAATCTTACATTCTTATATAATTTATTTATTTATACATAAATTAAGACTCCTTATTATCTTGATTCTTCTCAAACAAAAATTTAGCCTTGTACCCCACAAGAATTAAAGTCAAATTACTGTCATTCATTACCTGGTGAATGTTGCACCTGTCCTCATCCACTTCACTAGTCAAGTCAAAAAATGTCTACTTTTTCCCAGTATTAGAAATGGTAAATGGTGAAATATCACAGCTAGATCATGCATAACATAGGACATTCTAATTAGGGTCAGCCCAATATTTGTTTCTGAAAGCCTCCAACAAAATTTTACAGTAACAGGAGAGCTTTGGAGGAAATACCAACTATGCATTTCTACGTCTTTTCCTACTCCAACAGCTGATGGAAGTTGATGGCACAAACCACTGCATGCAAAGTTACATGTGTGCAAGGTTTAGCTGAATCACAGCCTGCAGTTTGTGAAAGGAGAATGACAACTCAAGAAAAATGTGTATGTGTTACTACTGTTTCTTTGCATCCCCAGCAAGCCTGCAATTCAATAATGAGACAGTTGTTACCACATCACTTCAGCTTAAAGTCTTAAAACACAATCTGGTTAGCCCTAAATCTAGATTCTACAATTAATATTAATCAAAGATAATAGCCTTACTTAAAATATGTTGAGAGCATCGAATTTTAAAAGGGTTTTATAGGGACACAGAATTGTATGCAAACAGTATGGACCAGTACAATTTCAAAGTCCCTTTTAACAAGCTGAATAATACCAACATTTCATAATCCCTTATTCTGATTTAAAAAAAAAAAAATAAGTTGAAAGAATGAAGTAACTTGGAAAAAGAAAACAAGTAGAGTCAGGCTATTTCGGAAGGAAAAAAAGGAATGCATCCATCAGCAAGAAAAGTATTATAAGGAAAATTATTTCCAGTAATGCTATAAACTGAAAGATTGTACCAGACACTAAAATCCAAATTGTGCCCAGAAGCCTGGGTTTTTACAACTATAAACCAGCTCAAATAATGAAAAATATTCCAAATATTCTATGTATTTTTCAAAGCATCTCATTCTGTTTTCTTTTATTACATCAGTTATGTTAAAGTAAATCATGCCAAAATTTCTGAAACCACAAAATACCTTTTAAAATCTGCAAGATTATTTTTTAATCTTTTGAAAATTGCCTTAACATATTCTGCTGCTAGAAACATTCATACACCTTATATAAAAATCTCATTACCATATGACAATCTCCATATCTGTTTTCATGGTACATTATGCTTTTATTCCATGTAATAAATGAGTAAACTCTGTGCTCACTTAAATAAAGACTCCTTCCTTGGTTATTCCTGCCAAGTGGGGAAAAAAGTCAATCCTAAAAACCAAACACATATTATGACTTGATCTTTTAGGTTCAAAAAAACCTCTAACCCTGTGAGGCTTTCTATCCCAATTTCCACCAACAGTAGATTTATTCTCTACCTCTCTACCTACCATTATCATACAGGATATCTCCTGATTAATCATAAGTAGCTCAAATATGGCTTTTCAGAGTTACACCAACTAGCTGCATCGTTACTTTCTCTTTACGTAATGGTCATATTTTTGTACTTCAATAGACACATGTATTACTATTATTGTGGTTGGATTTTTGTTGTCATTCTTATTATTATTTTCTTCCTGTCTTTATCCCAATCCACAAGGTTATTTCCTTTTCTCCTCCCTGTTCCCTTTGGGGGCAGTAGGGCACGAGCAAGTGCGTAGCTATCAGATGGGGCTAAACATGAAGGCTTTATCCAGTCCCACAGCTATCTTTCAGAATAGATTCTGATAGTCTTAGGCTCTCTGCTCCTCTCCTTCCCTTCTCTTAATATAATCATATTACTGGCTTCTCAGGTTACTGAGTCCAGCTCAAACTCATCTTATCCACACTTTTTGGCTCCAAACTTGTTGCACTTTAACTTAAGGAGATGGCCCCAACTGCCTTTGGATTCCCCAAGTAGTCAAAGTTTCCCCAAGGTTTTCAACAGTAACCTTTTCTCTCTACCTTTCCCAATCTGATAGGATTTAATCCAAATTTGTAAACATAAATGTATTGAAGGAACAAAACTTCTCAAAAATCAATCACATACTTACTCCTAGCTATTCCTAATTACCACTGCCTGCTTTAACAGTATCTCTTTCTAGAAAGTTTTCCTTAAAATCACATTTCAACCAGTGTAGCATGCTAGGCTCATTACAGCCAGTAACAGTAAAATCTTCTGCCCCGTTCCTTAGAAAGGTAAAATTTACAGGCATTCACAGTCAAAGATCTCCATCTATACTAACTGTAATAATACCAAGAAAACTTATACATACAGTTTGTCCATCACGGCTACCTCTCTTTCACATGATGTTTTCTTATTAACATGTTCAAGTATCTAGCACAGAAATTTTAGCAAGAAAGTAAGTAATTCATGGAAGACATCTACATCTAAAAATAATCGAAGTGAATTATTAAAGGCAAATTTTTTGAAGGCAAGGTCATAGGCTCAGTAAGCCAGGAGCAGTCAGTTGGCTATCAAATGGTGTCATGTCTTCATTTCAAAGACCACTAAAATTTGTGGAAATTATAGGAGGGATTTTTGTCATGCAATAATATACAATGGTCCAGAAATCATGAACATTCATTTCTGCCTCATGGATGCATTCCCTTGTGGGAAAATTAAAATCACTTTAAGTTTTGTGATCTTACACTGAAATAAATGATATCTGTTTGCTTCTTGCCTCCTTTCTCTTCAATGCCCAGACAGGTCACATCTGTTTAGTCAAGGAGGAAATGGACATGACAGTAATGAACCAGTTGGGCAGTGAAGCATACCTTGGAAGACACCCATTAAACAGTAGTTGGGAAGAGAAGCTGTTAAGAATAAGTCAATAAACCACTTATGGTCATTTTGAAAATGGTTAGCAGAGGATGCATCACAAGAATAATACTGTTTGCATTCAAAAAGATAATTTCAAAGAGAAACAAATGTATTCTATCACATACATATTAAGGTTGCCCTGGAAAGAATTTTTTTTTTTTTCCACGATGACGAACAGCTTCTGTTGACTTCACTCACATTTCATGGAGTCTCTATCACTGACTTCGAGAAGAAAAGTAATTGACCCCAAATATTTATTTTCTGGATTTATATGAAATATCTTCAAACTAAATATTGCCTTAGCTAAGCTATAATTGATCAAACACTTTCATCAAAACCTTGACAATGTTACAACTAAAGAAAAAGCCCCACAAAACCACCCCCAAAACTCAAACTAGAAAGGCTAGACTTGCCACATGACCACCATGTTGAAACTTCATGTTACAATACAACACTTTAGACTTCTCTGTGAAGGAACACTCACATGCCATGAAGGCCATGAAGACATTCATGTCTGCAGAACCCCTACTCAGTCTAATCTCTGAGTACATTAGATGAAGATTGCCGGGAGGGAAGCTCATAGGAAAGTGACTCCGTTGTTCAACAGCTAACACCAGATCCCAAAGTCTACATATATAATTCAGCACTTAACTTCAACCACTTTCAAAAGTACATGCAACCCAACAGCTTCCAAAGAAATCAACCCCCTTTCAAAAATTCTGTCCATTTCTTGCCAGAATTCAATAATGCATCACCTGTCCTGGCACTGCATAGCCATATCCTACCTTAAGGGTGCCACAGAGGAGGAGAAGTAGGGCTTCAAACTGTGTTTAACATCCTGGCTTCATATATCTGACATAATATCCTGAAAGTACTGCAGAAAAATATGGTAGAAGTCAAATTGCTGTCTGATAGATAAGACAATAAAAATAGATCCTTTGCTAAATTAAAGTTCTTCCTGTAATGCAGTAACTCCGTCAAGCAGAAATGCACAATGTAGAAACACAAGAGCATCCTAAGGCAGTGCCACTAAGGACAACTAACAGGTAACTAATTTATCATTGTCACTTTTAACCTGCACTAACTTACTGGCCTTATATAAAAAACAATAAAAAAAAAGATTAAGCATTCTGGAATTGGACTTTGGCAGCTCCACACAGGAGTCTTTGGGGTCTACCTCTCTGACTACAGATGTCCATCATGAATGACTGGTTCCTGTACTAGCCACCTCACTACCACAGCAGATGCTTCCCATTGAACCAAACAAGCAAAGGAAAGATTTGGTTCATTTCATGCCTTATGTTTAACTTCCACTCTGGATGCAAATTCTGGTATTGGATGTTATACTCCATTAGTGAACAGATAAAGAAGCCACAGTTAAAACACCACCTGAGTCACTAATGACAACTTCCAAAATCCTGGAAGTCAGAAGTCAAAGGAGACATTCTCAGTAAATGCAACGTATGTCTGTGGGTCTAGTCAAGAGCATTTTAGTCAACTGTGGGAAAAGAAGCCGGTGCATGCCCAAGCTTTTATTGCTTGAGGTCAAGCACAAGGAACAGTTTTTAACACACTTCATTACAGCAGGGTAGCTCTTTACACGTCACAAAAATTACTTTCTCATCTCTTAGAACTGATGATGAGCAGGTCAATACCTTAGTGGTAGTTTAGTATAATAATGCTTTTTCATTTACTCATTCTGCTGACACTTGAGACACTAATCCTTAAAAATTAAGTTAGTAAAAATATGTTGTACACATTTTTTAAGCAAAAACTAATTGAGCTTTTTAATGAGAGAATAAATCAAGAGTAATCTTCCAGCTACCTCACTGTGCTTCCCTATTCAGAAATGTCATAAGCAAAAGTAGACAGAGCTATAGCAAGAGATGACTACAGCAAGAGAGACACACCCACAGATGGCTCATTTGGAATGCTGTCTTCTTGAATTATTACTTGTAAAAGGTCAGTAAAATACTTTAACCACATAGTCCACACTTCAGTGTGACATTTGTTGTATAGTCAAAGATCTGTTACCAACACATTGCCAACTTTGATACATCTCTACACCACTTTATCTCTGATTTCTCATCAAAATTGGATGTACTATCACAAAGAGCGAGTTTCAAACAGTGATACAGAGAAAGGCAAGTTCTTAAATTGAAAACCTAGTCCTTAATACCAGCATTTATGGGAAGACACGATTCACAGATATTTATTAACCAAAAGCAGCTGCAGAGTTAAAGTTACACCATCTACTCCTTACTGATGAGTCCTTCCAACAAAACATGCCTTGAGAGCAGCAAAGGAAAACTGATCCTGTAAATTATTTTGGTTGAATGTATCAGAGACCTCACAGTTTTGTACTGTTTCATGTGAGTTTTATGAAGAACACCTAGGGAAATGTCGAAAAGTGAGGAAGAAAAGGCAGATAGGTAGAGTGGTCACAGACCTCTGTTGGGAAATGTGCAAAATAACATAATTAGCAGAGATCACTTTAAACACACTAAATTTATAATACATATTCCTCCATGTCTGCTTTGATTTGGAAGGGCACCCTGGAGGAGGTCCTTGGTTTTGCACATCCTTCCTTAATCCAGCAACAGAAACCAGGTGACATCTCTTCCCCTTCCAGGGAGCATATATAAACTTCTAATTTTCAAATACAATTAGATACACTATACACACACACACATCATCATCTATATACCTAATACAAATCAGTGTAAGAAATCTGTTAGAATAGAGACAAAATTCTAAACAGGCAAACTCCTTTAGCAATTCAGCACAGCACATATGAAGCAGTTTTAATTCAACCTGCATTAAAAACTCCTTAAAAATGTTTCCTTAAATTTTCCCCCCAAAGTTAAAAATATGAGTTTAGTCATAACTAAAAAATCACCAGTTACTTTCAAAGTTTAAAGCATCCTTCACCTCAGATATTCATTGAAAACAGTACCAATAAAATAGCTATTACTGAGGAAAGGGGCTTGCAAAATGAAGAGGAAATAACAAAACCACAAAAGGTACCTTCATAATGGAGAAGGCCTAAGGATTCTCATCATTCCTTCAAGTAAAAAAACTTTATGATTCCAATAAAGTGATTTGGAGAAAAAAGCTCACAGACAGTAAGCCACACATGGTTGGACACCCCGTTCTGTTTCCAGAAGATGAAAATCTAAGTTTTGTGAAACCTGAACTTCTAGGTTTCTGGTTTCTTCTAATGAGGCTTTTTTATTATAAACTCTGAGCTTTTCAGCTAAGAAACCATCCTCCTCAGGTGCAACAAGCACAATGTACGTTTTTAACAGCAGTGCTGATTTGAGTTTTACTTGAGTGTTGCTTGCATCATTTGTACAACTGAACCACAAAAAAGGAACTTTAAATTAAGACTATCTCACAGTGTTGTCAGTGTTGTGAATTTTTTTTAATCACATGTACCCCAAAAAGTAAAGAATTCAAATGACTGAAGGAGGAATATGTAATAAAAAAGAAAAACCCACAAAACCCGCCATATTTTCTTTCTTGCACTTGAGGATGCCTATTTGAAACTCTGAGCAAGTGTCAAATATTGCAATGAGACTTTATCATATTTCATTCTTCCTTGCATTATGAGCCATTCTAATGATCTTCACTCATCAGAATGAATTCTATTCAGCTTGAAAGGATTTCTCTGTAGACAGCTCAAAGTAAAACAAAATTTGGATTTTGCAAGTTTGCTGGAGTGTTGTGAATCCTGCATAAAGTTAATGGAAAACAGACCTAATTTACATTATTTTCTAAAATATGTCCACCCATGATACTGATTTGCCACATCTGAAAAATTACAATGTGGAAAAAAGATACTCACACAAAGATTATTGCTCTATGACTTGGGTGGGCCCCACTATCACAAAAGCTTTTCCTATTTAAGAACGGCTTTCATCCAAACATCATTTAAGGTTCCAACCCCATAGCACATTGAAGCTGCTGAAAAGTAATCAACAGTACACTCTAAAGGGGATCTGCAGAACCAAATGATATGTATTCAGCTAAAACAAGCCTGCAAAAGCATCGCATTGCTTGTAGACTAATGAATGCATGTAAAATATATGATGTTGCATGAAGTCACTCCTTATGAGCATGGCCAGAGGGAACTGCCTCTCAGCTGAAATAGCTTAGAGGGGATGGGGTGGGAAGAGAAGTCTGAACATACAGTGAGCACTGCCAGAGATCCATTATTAACTGCTCTCCACCATATTCCTGTTTACAGGAATGCTCTTGCTCTTTCAGCGCGCTGTTGCTTACCTTTGACTCTAAGGGTCTTTGTTTCCAAGTAATAAATACTTTGGGCTCCAGGGAGCAGACAGGAAGATCACACATGACTCAAAAAAACCCAACTTTACTGTTGATAGATTATTGTAAGTGCTTATTCATTATTAGCTGAAATGCTATTGACTGCACACTTAATAAATAGCCTATTTGTTCTTTTCAACTGAAGCAACACTGTAACAGGAGTTCTGAAGAAAAGACCATTAAAAACATAAAGACATCACACAGTAGGTAATTTGGGGAATGTGGTTTCAGTTTTCTGTTCATCGCAGCACAATCAATAAATACTGCATCAATTAAGATTTCTGCTGCTTGAATAAAAATTTAGTGTGGTCTATTCATACAGCCTAAGAATAATTTAGGCATTTCTATAAGTGAGGCATTGAGGTAAAACTATAACTACATTAATGTAGCTTTGTAACAGTACAGTGGAATCATTTTCCTCTTCTCTGGGAAAAAATATCAGCCTTGGCTCTGCCAGGGAATAAATGCTGCCCCCAAGCACAAGACAACAAACCAGGCGGAGAGTCCACTTTGCTACAAACTACTAACAAGTTGTCAGAACAAAGCCATATATAGCTGAACATTTTTCCACCTTAATTAATTTATTAGCAGATGGAAGAAAGAAAAGGGAAAGAAAATATTCCCATTTTAAAGTTCTTTTGCTCTAAGCCAGTTTGTTTAAACATTTTCTGCTATTGACCAAATGATTGTTAATTAATGCACTTCTCTCAAGAACCCACTTAATAAACTATGGCTAGATAACTGTCACGTAATGACTAGAAGGCGGCAAATCATCACTATTTCAATCCCTCAAATGGATTCCATGCAATTAAGAAATATACTATAAACATATTGCACAGAAGTAAGTGATTGACTAGGTAGGGACAGAAAGAGAAATACTTAGAACATATGACTGTAGAGTTAAATTTTTAAAAAAGCACCAACGATGACCAGCAGTTAATTTTCAAGACTGACAACGAGAAAGAACAGTAAGTGCATCAGAGCTAATACCTGAGTGATCAGTTTCAATAATAAAAGCTACTATATCATAAAGGTAATCTCCTATTAACAGCTAAAAAATCCTGATACAGTAGGATACCCACAAGTTTCTGATGTATTTGATTTTTAAGATTCTTCTGAAAAAGCCTTACACAGTTCTTGCACTCAAGCACACTAAAACAATACCTGCAAGAATTGATGAAGACAAAAACATCTATAATGACACTTTTTGAGGAATATCTCTTTCTTTATAGCTTTGTACGTAGCATCACTGTAGCACAAATAAGGATAAGTTAACTGAACATTACAAAAAATGACCAAGTTACTTAAGTTCTGCAGTCCATTATGCACGCCTCCATTTTCTAACTTCACTAAAAAACAAACACATGTAAAAAACAGAAAAAAGGGTAAAAAATCAGCATAAATTTCAGTTACAATTATTTTGCACATGCAATTATTTTTTTAACAATTAAACATCTTACTGACTGTTACTGATGATTCATTTTCAATGACAAAGTATCAGTGTAATCTGTGAGAGTAAATGATGCCACCTATCTACAAACACCTCTCTCATAGGTGCTTCACTTTATTTCTGGTGTTGGACTTCCCCAAACAGCTGCATGCCTGCACTCACAGCTGGATGCAAGCTGCTGGACAGCTATACTACTCATGGCAGAAGGAAAAAGAGAGGTAATGATATGCAGTGAATTGGGCTCGTTTGAATTAGACTAAATATTTGGATTAGAATCAAATTCCTTCTTAAATACATATTGCAGACATATGTATTGCAGTCAGAAGATGAGTTCATTGGAGGAGAAATATAAAATAAAGAAGACTCACCTATGGGAAAGGCAAACCAACTCCCTAAGTGTTTTTCAAACACAATTGATTTATTTCTTGAAACTGTATAAGAATTAGCTTTCTACTAGAGTTAGTTACTTCCTATCCTCCTTTCTTCAGCTATACTTTACTCATGCATCTTCCTTTTCTTCACACAATTAAAGCAGCAATCTAAACATCATCAGAACATATTCCAATGTTGAGTCTGCTGATTTAAGATTTAGTGCTACTGGGACAGATGTTATCTTTGGTTATACCATCAGAAAACCCACACTGAGTCTGCTACTGATGACAGCTATAGAATCACACAGAGTTTGCACTAGGCTACTAGAAACTTCTTCTATTACCGTGTAGTAAATCATGTCAACAGCACCAAGACTTCATGGCAAGTTGTGATCTTTTCACACTATCAAACTTCTTTCCTCTGAAAAGCAAAGATACCAAACACAGGAGGAACATGATACACACCAGATCTATTCTCCACATGAAATCTGAACATGATCAAAGATGTGCAGTCTCACCTGGGAGTCCCTGACTCACTTTACAGATAGCCATTGATCCAACTAGAGATGAAGTACTATCACTATTTTGAAAGTCTTCAAATTGACTTTTTATTACAATATTGCCCTTCTAAGATCCTTCCACTCAGAAGAATGACTTCTAATCAAAAAAGTAACACCATTCATATGGATCCAAAGTGATCTGAAAAATTAAACAGCATGAGAAAGCAACAGACAAAGCATTTCAAAAGCTGCATTGGCAACTACAAAAAATTTAGTGCTATCTCAATTATTGTTTCAAGTAATCACATTATTTTTAACTAGGAATGTACAAACCACATGTCAATTGGTTTCCACACTTTGCATCATTATGGTTCAACTCTGAAAATGATCATCTATTTGCTTTAGTATGGAAAAGGATAACTACATATAATACCTTCAGATTAGCCCAATAACTGTTCAGTCAGTTCTGGCGAGTAAGAAGGTATCTATTTTTTAGATAAAACTCACAACTCAAAATTGAATTTATTATTTCATACAATCACAGAATAATTGAGGATGGAAGGCACCTTGGCAGGAGTCAAATGCAACCCCTCTCTTCAGAGCAGAGTACCTGGAGTACGTTCCTGGGAGCCTTCACTGGTTGGGTCTTCAGTGTCACCAGGGATGAAGACTCTACACTCTCTCTAGTCAACCTGTGCCAGAGTTTGAACACCCTCACCTTCCCCTATCACCTCTTATGTTTAAACAGAATTTATTGATTTTCAGTGTGTGTCTATTGTCTCTTGCCCCACCACTGGACACCACTGAAAAGAACCTGGCTCCATCCTCCTTGCACCCTCCTTTCAGGTATTTTACACACTGATGAGATCCCCAGGACTTCTCAGGCAGAATAGTACACTCTCCCACCTTTCCTCATAGGAGAGATGCTCCAGACCCCTAATAGTCTTCATGCAGCTCCAGTATGTCCACGGGAGACATACCAGGAGCCTAGCACTGGTCCCAGAATTCCAGATGTGCTTCACCAGTGCTGAGCAAACATGAAGGGTCCCTTCCCTCAACCAGCATGCTTCCCAGCACAGCCCAGGAAGCTAGCTGGTGGCTCTCCTTGCTGCCAGGGCACACTGCAGGCTTATATTTATGTTGTTTCCTCCTTAATCTTTTCTACCCTCTCAATTTCTGAATTACTGTTATATGAATGGTTTTTAGTCTTCAGCACTAACTATATGACTTTGAGCTATCTCATAACCAGTGCAAATTCTTCTCATTAGTCAAAATTCACATAATCATTTAGTTTGGCAATCCAAAGCAGCTGTTAATCTTTCTTTGGGTTTTGGTGGGTTTTTCCCCCTCTTTTTTTTTTTCAGTTGTCTGGCAAAAGCTTGGGTTTAAAGAAAAAAGAAATGAAAATGCTACAATAAAAAGACAGATAGACTGACCACTATTGAAAACTCCAAAACATGAAGACATTGAAAAATACATAGAGAAAAAGGAAGAAAGAAATAACATCTTAACACATGAATGGAAAAATTCTCACTGTGTACCACAACATTTTGGTTGACCACAGGTCATAATTTATTCAGTCAGGTATGGATGTTTCCACAATTATTCAGTCTTGGACTCATTCCCCATCACTCTTCTCAACATGATTTTGGAAAGTGCTAATATATAACGAACACAAACCCATGTATCAAACTGCTAAATTAAAACTGAGCCTTCAAAGCTTGACAAGCCATTGGCTATTTCCTTTAAAAAACAATATTTTGTTTAAAACGCCCCTGCTTTATGCTGTATCACTTCCAAAACCTTTATCCACTGGCTACTAGCTGAAAAGAAAACACACCAAAAGAAAAGGCTGTTCTGAGCCCTGTGCCATGTAGCTGCAAACTGATTTTACGACTACACAGAGCGAGTGCGTAACATGTGGCAAGAAACCCAATTATGGCCCATGGGATTATGAAATGCAGCCATCAACCATCTCTCTTTGTAGCTGTGTAAGTGATTAAAAGCTGATTAACAGTATGTATTTGCTTGTTAACAGAAGCAAGCAAATTTTGTTCAGCTATCCAGGAAGCTGACAACCTAGGAAAGTACGGTTGTGTGGATTTCTTGTAGCTTTAAAAAAAAAACCCACAAAACAGTAAATGCAAAGGGAAGTCAGAATTTTAATTCAGAGTTTTGTTAAACGTGATTTAGGGAGGTATTACTTTGACTCACACACAAAATTTCTAGTTTTCTTGCAGAAACTGTGGGTCTTTACTTTCAACCATCAGACAAGTTAGGTTGAAATTGGTTGATGGGGGTTCAACATTACTAATACACAGACTTACAGATACAGTGTGGTCACAGACTCTTACTGGAAAACCTATCCCAAGGAAGTTTTGCATTAATATTTCACATGTAGCATTTAGTAACAGAAGTATTTTCTCACAGATAAGAAATAGGAATAAAAACCTTTAAGTGTATGAAATATTTTGTCTTTGTACACTTTATTCTAGCAGTGAAGGAAATACTTTACTTAGCAGTGACAAGCATTTAAAAAGCATTAACTTGAGATAGTTAACCAAGCTAGGGTGTTATCTACTGCAAAACAGAAGTTGAGAATGAAGAACTCAGCATCTGCCTGGCTTTTTAGCACCTGGATGCTCATAATAAATTGTTAGCTTATTTGCCAATTGTGAAGTTTTGTGTTTGGTTTTTTTTTCCATTCTTCATTAAGCTAAAAATAAATCAGTTCAAATCCTAAGCTGCAAATAAGCAAAATTCTGAATGAAAACATCCTAGAAATTATGTACAGTTGAAGTATAGTGTCCAGAAAAATATCTTTCTGCGTGGGCAAGGCATAAACACAGTACAGACCGAGTCATGCATTTTTAAAATAAGATACTTTGGTTGTTTTTATATTTAAGCACAGATTTACATTTTTCTGCAACCAGGAGCTGAGACATAGAAAAGTCATTTTAGTCATAATAGATTGTGAAAGAAAGGTGTTTGGGGTTATTATGTCCTCTTTTCAATGAAGGAAAGATATGGACTCCAATGGAAAAATGTCAGATGATCAACACAATTGGAGCCAGAATGCTGCAAACCTGCAGAAAATGTCACTGATTAGATAACATGTTCTTTACTGAACTGACATGTGACAAAAGCACTTTCATCTCTTCTAAATAAACAGAGAGATGGGAGAACAACAGAGAGCAGAAAGTTCCTGGATTATCACTAGAAAATAGAAGAGAAAGATTTTGTCACCTGAGTGGAAGAGAAGGAAACTGCCTAGAAGAAGAGATTCTTCAGGGGCAGCTGATGTATTGGGAAATAATGGATTTACTATGGAAAACGAGAAAGACCGATCTACTTATCCAGCAAAAAATTTGGAGAACAGAGATTAGAAAGCATTTAAATCCCAACCAAAAGGAGGAAAACATGAGTAAGGAATGGGTGTATCTCTCACAGCACAAGCTAAAAGCAGAAGAACACTGTTGACCTGCAAGGCTAAGGAAAAAGTGGTGAGCAGAACAAGGCTCCTGCGTGCATGAGTACAAACTGTTGTGAATCCTCTAAGAAGGAGAGGAACCATTCCAAAAATTTTCTAGAGGGGAAAAAAAAAATCCAAAACCCACTGTGTTTGAAAAGTGCAACTATATGAAAGAAAAGGCTTAATGCACATGTGCAAGAACTAACATACTTTACAGCAACTAGAGAGAAGTCTCACTTACTAACTTATGTGTAGAAAAGAAAAGAATTTTGCTCAAGTGAAGAAACAAAACTAACAACAGTTAGTTCTACCTAGAAAAGAAACATTTGTTGAAAAGAAGGTTACTACTATTAAGGACAGGAACAAGAAGTTTGTGTTGCAAGACTCTTCTAGGAAAGTTATAATAATATAAAATATATTTACATTTTATATATATATATATATGAAAGAGAACAAATCCATTGGATTTTTTTTTGTCATCACAACATTCGAAGTAGTTAAGTGAAAAGTGATGTGTAATAAAAAGTTATTATATACCAAAGATTCCACATCAATCTCACTGCTTCCTTAAATTTTGATAGTAGTATTTTACCATCACAAAGCTATTCAGATTCAAGAGTCTGGCCTTCCAAGCTTGTTACATCAGCAAAAATATTAAATATTATTTATTATTATTAGCATATATTTGGCAAAAGTTAACAAGACTACACTACAAGATACATACATTGGAAATTAGGATAAGAGAGTATCTTAGAATTACTACCACATGTGCCCCAAATTATATTCAGTTCCAGCATTCAGAGTCTCTGTATGCGTTACACTTCAGTGTAATTTACAGCAGACCTTACACATTAAGCTTTCATGGTGGTAGCTGCGTGTCTCATTAATTTTTCAAGAGGGATCTGGATGACAGTGATTTGTCCCACATACGCAGTCCTTACACATATCAGACTGAGTTAGCGTCCATGGTCTGCCTATTCAGGTCACGTTTTCCTGTCTCTCCTCTTAGCTTTTCTTGGCTGTATGTGCTATTTATTTGCCTACATGAGACTCACACCTAATATTTTGTCATGTCACTGTATATATCTGTATTTGACCTTCTAAACAATACTTCACGCTGCATTTGCCTTGCTTTGCTTCTCCATCCTTGTGCCACAACACATGTGCTTTAACCAAGGCTGGAAAAAGATCTGTCCACCCACTCAGCTGCACAAATGCCAAAATGTGTCCAGACTTTAAGCTTTCTTTTGGCTGCAAAACCATCTTCCAAACATGAATGGGCAGTAAGCATCACAGCTGGCTTGTCATGCTTGCAAGCAAGTAAACAATTTTTTGGATATCTCTTCAGCTGCAGCGGGTCACAGCTGCTAATGAGAACCACTCAAGATGCCACGAAGGCATCAAGGAATAGCTGCCTGAGAGGATGGCGCACAACATGGCAGTGGAGCAAGGAATGAACAAGCCTCAGAATCCAAAGCAAAAAGGATGTCTTGCGCTACACGGTACTAGGCTTTAGTGTTTTTTTCAGGCTAATTTGTCACTTCCTACCCAGAAGTTGATATTGAGAAGGATCCCAACCTCGGCACTCATCACACCCAAAGAAATCCCAGTTCTTTGGTGGGGGAGGAAGGCAGAAATTCAGCACATGTAAGTTAGGATATTGAGAAGGTCTCAGCAAATCTGTGTATGTAGGAAAAACAGAGCTGAAGCGTGTTAATGTTAAAGGCTTCAGAGATACTTAGGGTTCTACAAGAGGAAGTGGACCAGCTCACACCAGCTGAGACCAAACAAGAAATACATTTTTCATTTGGAGGCAGAAGAGTAAGGGACACAATGCACAACAAAAAAGCAGTGAAAAAAACGCTGCTTCTACTTTTCCCTCCTTCACATCTTTCTTTCCTCACTCCTTTTTAGTCTCCATGTAGATTTAATTCAGAGACTTCTGTTTTTTCATGCTCAAAATCAAATTCTCCTCAGTTACTGCCTACGAACACAACAGGGAGAATAGCAGACTAACTATTTTTCACCCTGACACTTAGGCACAGAGTACATTTGCCAGGCTCTGGCTTCAGCCTAGCCCTCCAGTCAAGCATATCGAGGTAAGAGGACAGCCCGCTCACACCTCATTCCCCAACGCACAGAGAGAACTGTTTGTTCTCTTGCTGCAACCAGCATAAAAACCAAACCCTGTCGGGACTCCATGGCAGCCCTAGGCTCACCCTGCAGCCACAGCCTTCAGCACCAGCTGGCATTGATATAGCACTATCAAAGGAGCAAAGACAGCACTGATGAGCTTGCTGCTGAACTTTGCGGCTTTGATACTTATTGTTTGAGAAGAGGCAAGTCCCACCAAGCGGGGTAAAAGCACTACAGTTTTCATACATCATCCAGTTGGTGCAGAGAGGAATGACTGCTTTGTGTGCATTAATGCCCACCACACCAAGGAAATGCTGAGCAAAACACAACTAGAGAACATCAGCTGAAAACCAAGCCCAAGTAAACAGGCTTTATATGAAGCATCCTGGAAGTGGAGGAGCAGAAAGGCAACAACTCCACAAATGCTGTTCTCGCACCGGGAGGACTTGGCAGTTCCTTGAGCCTGATAGTGGGCATGCCCACAGGCATCCACACAGCCTCCTGGCATCATAACCCAACTTCCCACAGCAAAGGTAGGGCCCTCAATGCCTCTGAGAACAGCATTTGTCCTTGCACACTGTACAAAGAGGCTGAGTACTGCTTACAGATTCCCTTCTGCCACCCCACACTAGAGAAGGGTTTTCTTTGTCCACTATTTGATAGTTCACTGGTACAAAATCTAGTCCACAGAAGTCATTCAATAAGCTGTTTTCCTTCAGTCTGTAGTAATAAAAACTATACAACACTATAAACATTTTCCACATTGGGCTCCAACGTGTTTGGCACTCTAGCTGGAAACACTGCTCCTTTTGTTTTTATATTACAGCAGACCACTTTAGAACCACTTTCCAACAAGACACCAAGTATTTGTCTTCTATTTTCAGCAAGGAGACCCCTTTCTAAATCTAGGCAAAAGAGTTATGAGCAGCTATTGGGTGTGCATCATCACTCCAGACCTAAGCACATCACAAATCAGACTCATCAGAAAAGCACAGCTATATCCAAGGAACAATTTTCCCTTCCATAATCACTCCAACACACAGGCTGGCCATGCAGGGAAGATCAGCATTAACAGGAGATATGGGCCTATATCTCTAAACAGAGGAGAAAGAAACAGACCCCATACGGCAGCAAAATTTCCTTTTCATGAGAAATTTAAGGGAAAGTCGAGGACAGCAGTAGACACTCACTGACAAGTGTTCTCAGTCTGTGTCTAAAAGACATCTTTGTAATTGAAGATATTGGCTCTTTCTGCCCCACGTCTGAGAAGTGCAGGGCAGGTAAAGCAAGAGTAGAAGAACAGCATTTAAAATTCAGTGGAACACCATGCCCATGCTGCTGCTGGCTTTTCTGTTAAGCCACTGACAGGAATGTTAATGTTTCAGTCAGGCAAACTATGCTGGGAGAAGTAATCTCTTTTATTAGACCAACTAAAACAGACAAGCTTTTGGGCATAGAAAACCTTTCCTGAGCAGACCTGAAGAAGGGCTTTTTTTGTCTTTTTTTTCCAACTAGATTGGTTCATCTAATAAAAGATATTACCTCTCACTGCAAACGGTGCCCCGCTTAACAGTCTTTGAACATCATGGCTGCAACAGCAATGCTATTATGTTTTGTTTCTACTGATGGTTTGCAGCATAGACTTCTGCATTTCATCTAACAGGCATCAACTTACTTCCCAGAGAACAGGCTACTGGTTTTAAAGGCAACAGCTTATCATAAATTACACTCATTGCCAACACAGGCCAGCCTGAAGCTGATGCTGATAAAGGAGGGAAAAAACCCCCAACTCCCAAAGCCACCACAAAACACCCCTCAACCCCCAAAAAAGACCCCAAGCCCTCTTACTACTGCTCACTCCAACTATCAGAATACGCTCCATGTATGATGTGAACCACAAATGTTAGAAAAGACCAGGAGAGCACAAATTCTCAAGTAGCTACTCAAAAAGTAGTAAAACAATCCCAAGTACAGGATTTTTAAACAGGATTAATGAGATAATGTTATCTTTAAGACACATTGACAAACTTTCTCCTATATTGTGGCAACACTGCCACCCTTACAAGGACTAATCTTGGCAAGCGATACTCTTAAGACAAAACCAGATCCTACAGAGTTTATCACGAGGATACACGTTTACATAGCAGAGAGGAAAAGCCCCACAGAAATAAGTAAAGCCTTTCAAATATTGTGGGCCTCAAGAAGGTCTTACGTATTTCAAAATTCTATGTAGTTCGGGGGGAATGGATAAAGTAGTTGACTGACCTGCTTCACACGCAGACACTGATGCTAGGAGATAATAAATACCTGAAAACTCATGCCAACTAAAACATACTTTTATTCTCATAGTCTACCATTAACTTGAGCACAAATCTAACTGAAAAATTGTAATTTTTGACTTTTTTTTTCATATTTTGTTACCAAGACATATTCCAAAGTTCTATGAAGCATAATGCAAAACAATTTTCATAACATGAAGAATGGTAGAACTTTTATTTTCCAGATCTCTCTGTATTCAAATTACAAATGATCCCTTTTTTTGACTCAGTGCTGTAACTATAAATTCATTACATTCATTTCATTGGAACCTCTTCATGGTTTTGCTTTACCATACAGTCAGAGCAGATGTGGTCATTATCATTGAATTACTTGATATTATGTATATTGTAGATTGTAAGTATCAATGACTGCAGAATTCTTTTCCACCATAAATTGCTTTGTCTCAACAGAATGTTTGATGCCTTTCATTTAAAGAAAAAAATTTGAAATAACAAAATACTGTGTTTTGTATGTGATGATTTTATAAACTGAGCTGGCTAATATTAATCTATGACATCTATTTAAAATCTATCAATATGTATTTATGCAAATAACAGTCACACTCTTTTCTTTGGTGAGGGGGGTGGGAGGTGGGGGAAGAGAATGGAAAAACTCTTGTAAAGCCATTTATTTACCGAAATAAACAAATATAAAAATCCACAGCCTGTTTGTACACCTGAAAATCCAGACTTACTAGAAATGCAATGCCAGAGACCTACAATTCGTAAAATTATATGGCGGTTGAGAAAAGGGAAGGAAGATATTAATTTCTGCATGCTTTAAAGAAAAGGAGTAAGCTAAAATGAGTACAAGTCCCTACAGTATTCCGCGTAGTGGAGAATTTTAGGACAATGGGAAAGACACTTTGCTCAGAGCATAAGTGGTATGGTAAGAACTACAATCTCAAAAATACGTTCTACAAAACATGTAATTTCTTCCTTTTGCTTTTTAATTACACATAAAAACTAAGTGAAAGCGATACACAGAATTTGTTCCACTGAACCTCAGACTTTTTAAACACATTTCACCGTGAATGAGAACAACAAAAAAGTTTCAGAAATTGTTTAATGTTGGAATGCAACTGGATTTGTATTTACCGTACCACTCCAGTGTGAGCTGACCTTTAAAAGGGGGTGTATGGATTGAAGGTGTCCTCCTACCCAGAGTATGTATGGCACAGAAGCCACAGTATGGATTGTCAGTCACTGAGTACCATGTTGTGTCAAATATTCCGAGGAATTACTGTAGTTTTTTCTGTTGGCATGAATCACATGGTGTTTCGGGCCTTCCATGATTATAAACCACAGGGTAATTTTCACGTGTTCTGCCACATCTAGGCTAATAATTTGCATTAATGTTATTTATATATTATACAGTCTCAAGTCTGCTTTAGGACATTTCCGTGGCTTAATCTGGAAAACAGCCCCACTTGCTCCCCCAGTGAGATGGGGGAGAGAATCAAAAAAAAAAAAAAAAGTAAAACTCGTGGGATGAGTTTAATAGGACAGAAAAGGAAGACAGCAAAAACAATGATAAAAGAACATACAAAATGAGTGATGCACGCAGCAATTGCTCACCACCTGAAAACAGTGCTGAGCTAGTTCTCGAGCAGAACTGCCTGCCAACCTACCCCCAGTTTATATACTGAGCATGACATCATATACTGTAGAATATCTGTTTGGCCAGTTTGGGTCAGCTATCCTGGCTGTGTGCCCTTCAAGTTTCCTGGGTGTCCCCCACCTTCCCACTAGCCGGGCAGTACGGGAAGCTGAAAAGTCCTTGACAGCTTGGCAACAATCAAAAACTTCAGTGTGTTATCAACATTGTTCTCATTCTAAATTCCCAACACCACACTGCAACAGCTATCAGGAAGAAAATAAAACTCTATCCCAGCCAAAACCAGAACAGGCACGAATGGAGAACAGGTCAAGCAGTCTGTTGTAAAGTTCCTATTAATAGATGAAGAAGGGCTTGTAACTGATAATCCCCAGAAGGCATTAGTTATTTCTTTCATGAAATTATTTCTCTATATGCAGCCACAAAATGGGCAGCATTTGATGAACACCACAGACATGAGACAATGTAGCTCTGTCCTTATCTATCTTCTCATTGCAAGGTTAGTATCGATTTTCTTTTAGTATTTTTCAATCAGCTCACAGTCACTTACCATCTTCCTGCATCACAAAGAAAAGAGAGGTACTTAGTTGCTGCATGTTTCTTCCCCACACAGGAGACACGATACAGTTCCTTTATTTTCAAGTGAACAGAGAAAGCACCCCAAAAGACATAGGACTAAGTAGCATTGGTTGAGGATGAGTTCTCTTATTGCCGTATTACACCATAAGGCTTGTCCAGACTAAGTCAGCCAGGCTCAGGACACTCTCCCTCAGCCAGACTGGCCATGCTTCCTGCATGAGGCAGTGCAGGACTGGAGCCTTTTGGGCACTCTTGGACACCAAGACATCCAAAATTGGCACCTGAGCTCTCATACTGCAGCTGGGATCAACTTCTGGCAATTCATGCTGAGCACACTCCTGAACCACACGTCCCCAGGTACAGCTGAGCACCACAGCCGTGATCGATCACAGGATCAATCCTGGGGACAACACAGTTCATGCATTATATACTAAGCCATATATCAAAATACATGGGTTGAGCATTTCCTTAATAACTGAGCCTGATTTTCGGATGCTCCAGACAGGTGCCAATTCCGAAAAGAATCACAGAGGAACACAGTAAAGAGAAAGACAAGATGAAGTTCAGCCTTGGTTGCAGCAGAACCATTAAGGAAAATCTATCCTAGATAACAAGAAGGTGGAATTTACAGTGGATTTTGCAGATTTCCTTAAGCAGAAGCTGTTCTATCAACTATTAGTGTTGCCTCCAGCTGGAGCACCCAGGTGACACCCATGTTGGATGTTAACTCCTGGCTTGCTGGATGGCAGGAGTGACCTACAAGCACCTCACTGTCCCACACGGTGCTGCATGTTACTGTTTACAGGCAGATAAAGGATAGGTTTTGTTTATACCTGATAACATTTGCTAAATCAAATGCAGATATTGCTGAAACACAGCAGACCACAGTTTTTTGTTGTGTTTTTTTTTTTTTTTTTTACAACTCACCTAAAATTTATCAGAACTCCAACTGAGGTATTTCAGACAAAACATAACATATCGATTGGAAGGCCCACATCATTCTTAGACACCTTTCAATTATTTACAGTTGGAGTCAGATAGTAGTTTTAACAAGTCAGATAATTTTAACAAGATTGTTGAATTCCTACTTTTATTTAACACTCTATGTTCCATGTGAAGTGGCCTCTAAACCATCCCTGAACTCCAGGATGCGGACAAGCAACAAAGCAAGTCTCCTTGATCTGAACTGTATAAACTGAAAAGAACTTTAAAACCTCTATGTACAGTCTGCATAATAATGATATTAGAAAAAAAACATACAATAAAATTCTTCATGCAAATTGCCATCTGGGCCAGGAAACAGAGTACAACACTGTTTATATCATCTTTAATGATGCACAGTTTAGTTCAGGGGGAGAAGGAAATGGGACCAACCTTTGACCAGTATGACAGCAGCATAAGTAATCCCTTATTGCATTATGAAACGATTCATACATGGGGACCTGTTACATTACTGGCCTGTTAACAGCATCACAGCTCCTTACTTTGACTTTTTTTTCATTTTGTTTTACATCAGACAAGCCTATTGCTGTCATTTGTAGAGAACGGAAAAGCTGCTACAGTTTTAATATAAAACACAAGGAAAAAATACACAGCAGCTGTTCACATTTTCTAGGAAGTCTGTTATAATGATGTCATGGAAAAAGACTGGAATCTATTAAAGTGGATCAGACAGGCAACCCATTCAAAGCCTTCAAACAATATGTGTATACAAGCTGCACCATGTACCTTACATTAAAATAAAGAGAGGCAAAGAGTGGAGTTCCTTAAAAATACTGAGAACAGGCAATTAAGGTAATTTCATAGATTTACTTCAATAAATTCAGTTTACTACGGGAACTATCCAATAAAGCAAAATACAAAGCCACAACCAGTTTGCTATCAATTAAGTTCATTTTCACCTATAAAAGCATTTAAATCTATTTTGAAATCACAGCCTCAAGCTACAAAGGAACAAAGAAGGTCTCCCAGCAAAAGATTCTCCGTCGCCAAGTGAGACATTTAAAGACCAGGTATAAACTTCAGCTCATTAAGAACGGTGTTACTTCGGGGTTTCACCCCCCACCTACAACTTGAGAATTGAAACATGCAGCTAAAGGGAGCTCCATCCAGGCACTCCATTTGGCTTATTAGCCATCAGACATTCCTCATTTACATGATCTAGTCCTGGGCCCTAGCAAGCTTGCACCTACTGCTCACCACTCCAAAATGCACAGCACAAAGCCTGCTCAAACATTATGCTTCTCTTCCCCTGGGGTGCACTGAAAAGAGGAGAGCTTGTGGTAGAAAACAGGTTAAGTTTTGTGGTTATTGGGATGTCTCAAGTATTATCCTTACATTGTTCCGTTTCTGATAACCTACACCTTCCTCTCTAAGGCTTTCATTATAGAGGTTTTTCTGACAGTAGCCTTAACATGTCTTCCTAACACATTCAAATGTGCTTAGCACCACATGCATAGACTTCTGCTAATATGAAGCTATATTTTGATGTTGCATTCTTTGAACATTCAAGCTGACTTTTTGCATATTCAAAAGCTGGAAAAGTAAAGCTAGACCAATCATGTCACAATAAAAAATAACCAGACCAAAACAAACCCAACACACATATTACAGGCAAAGTTTTAAATTGTATCTTGGAAGGGCAGAAGGAGCAGGAGCTATATTCTTCAAGACAAAAGAGGAGACCCTCAACTCAGTAACTATTGTGAATAGTTTGGAAAGTAACGATCCCCACCTTCCCTTGTGTTTTTCCAAATCCACTGAAGTCAACTACATACAACATTGAATTTGGAATATTCCAGTGGCTGTTCATCTCTTCTCCCAAGTAATAAGTGATAGGACAAGAGGAAAAGGAGTCAAGTTGTGCCAGTGGAGGTTTAGATTGGATAACAGGAATCATTTCTTCATCAGAGTGGTCAAGCACTGGAAGAGTCTGGTAAAGGGAATGGTTGGGTCACCATCCCTAGAAGTATTTAAAAGATGTGGTGCTTAGGGACATGGTTTAGTCATGGACTTGGCAAGTTAATGGCTGAACTTGATGATCTTAAAGGTCTTTTCCAAACTACATGGTTCTGTGACTACAGAGGAAGCATTATAAACTTGAGATCAAATGAAACTTACTGCAAGACTCGTAAATTCCTTTACAAAATATCAAATACATTTTGTACCTGTCAGTTATAGCTGTGAACAAAATCAATTAAAATACTTTTAGACTCAGACAAATTAATGAAGCTACAAAGTGGCTTAAAGCGATAATTCCATCAAGTCATCTGAAAAGATCTGTTTGATTACAGCCCTGATCAGTTATACATATATAAACTACTTTAAACTACATCCAACACCATTACTACTACAACTATCTCTAGAAAACAGAATTGCTAGTAGAACTCCAAACCAAAATTCACATTCCTCAGCAAACTAAAAGTTCAGAGAAAACAATGCCCCTAACTTCACAGTCATTGTGCTGAGGCCATTTGACACTTCCTCCCACCAACAAATTTCCGAGCTTGCACAAGTCTAGCTACCAAATCAGATCCGTGCTACCTTGCTCATGTTTCCAGACCCAGTAAAAGCAACAGGTTATGCGTGCACTAAAAGCAATAGGTTAGACATGGAGGTAACTCAGTGCACTGAACTGCAGGCTTGAAAGATGTGAGCTAGAGTACAGTGAAATGAATCTGCATGCTTTATCTTAGGCACCTCACAGTATTCATAATTTTTTACTTTAAGTTGTTACTGGATATAATAAAATAGCAGTAACATTTCCCATGAACATTCAGGGCAAGTTTATAAACCATTCAGTGATTAATGCCGTTGTCTCATGTTTTCAATTTTCATTGCTACTGGAGGTCATATTTTATGATGTCAGCTTGAATCTGGATTTCCATTTTGAGCAAATCTAATTTAAAATTATGATACTAAGGCAATGGTAAGAACGGCTTAAAAGTTCTATACTAAGTAAATTTATTCTCTCTGTTACTAGGACAGATTTCACAATCTAGTGCCACCTATTCATCATGCACACATAGTTTGGGTGTATCTTCCTGTGCAGAAAGCATCCCAGAGGTTGAATGCGCAGGAGTAGAACTCATCTATACAGAGATGCAACAGCACACTTGCCAGCTTTCAGTGCAGGGGTTTGCAGGACTGGGCCAATAATAGGAAATTAATCAACTACCCAGAGCATGACATAGAATCTGCCAAAAGGATTCAAGAGGAGGAAGAACAGGAGTCTCAAAAGAGCTCTGAGCTAGAGGGAGGTGCAGGGAATATATTTCAGAGAAGCAGTGTGATGGAGATCTTTCACAGGGTCTGACACTACTCAGACACTTGTCCCTTTATTCTGGCCTGCTCAGCAGACTGGAGGATTCCTCACCAACTTGCAAAGAGCAGTTTTATAAAACAACTGAGCTGAAATGTTATGACAGTTGGTTGCCTTAGACGGGAGTCTTCTGCTGTCCTCTCCCCAAAGGAGACTAGTCTCACCTTCACCCTCCTTCAAGCCATGGAGCAACAGTTTTCTGAATACTACCATATCCTTACTTCAACTACACTGGTTCCATGTGAAATATTAACACAGAAATACTTTCAGATGAAGTTACTGCCTGATATTATTATTATTCCTTATTATTATTTCTTCTTTGCACAGAAGAAACATCTGTGGAATAACCACAATTAAGTTAAAGTCCTTTTCAAAGCAATACCAAGCTCAAATAGGTTTTTCAGGTGCACAACACATGAAGCACCAGACATATTATTTTTTCCTATAATTTATTATTGATTTTTCCAGTAATAAAAGGTAGCTCAGATATACAAATAAAATCACCTTTGAAGTACAGCAGTTCCCTATATTGTTACAGCAGTGGCAGACTCAATCACTACTACCACTGTGTAAGGGAGGGCATTAAAAATATAAGTAGTCACTTAAACTTCAAAACTTGATCTCAATTATAAATGGTCAAGCGTTAAAAAGTTACTCCTTAAGGAGCTGATGATCTTCTACAGCATTTTACAGGCTGAATCCTACAGTATACTGTACATCAGCTCAAAATTCTATTACCCAAGTATAATTCTAAAACCAAGGAATAGTACAGAAATTACATAGAAAAAGCATGGACCTACACACAGATATTTGTGTTGAATTATTAGTACATTTTCTACTGAAAATGTTTGAACGGGTTTAGCACATAATACAATGTGTCCAAGATATCCCCTTTCTGCAGGAAGATATTTTAAGCACAGAATAATCCAAAGACCTTCGGAAGGTCTTCAATGTGAAGCAGTAAAGCCATTTACATCTATGCAGTTATACAACCAAATGCAATGTACACATCCATGCAATTAAATTAAAATGTTATCTTTGGACTTGTTTCTACTCAGGTTCAAACAGTTAAATAATAAACTAGGATACTAGAGAAGCAGAAGCAGCATTTGCTGGTTCGTGTAGTTGCATATGGTAAATAGATTCTTAACCACAAAAAGATTCAAAACCAATAGAAAAAGGTTTCTTGTAAAAGGAAAAATTTCTAAATTCAGTTTAAAACCCACTCGAACACCTAAGAAGAAAATAATCACTTTCTACAAGCATGGCAAGACAAAGATTTGCAACAGAGCAAAGAATATTATTTTAATGGTCCTAAAAATTCTTATATAACATGGTTGTATATAAATAAAGATAACAAGGAAAATATCATGCTCAAGTAATTTGTTTAGGTTATAAACTTTCGAAGGTAACGTGTAGATTTTTTGCTTAGATATCTTCATGCAACTTCCTGGTACTTCAATGATAACATGTAAATTTTTATAAAGAAAAGGTTACAATTTTATTTTAAACTTAACAGGCATTCATTCTTTTTCCTTTCAAAACCTAGGCATAAGTAACAAAGCACCAGAGTCTTATAAATTTTCTAACACCAAATGCAAATTAAGTCATGAAATTGCTCTAGGAAAAGTTCCAAGAATGCAAACCCAAAGGAATTTCAACACAATTTCTCAATTTCAGGCTATTTATGATACTGAGGCAAGGTAACAGAATACGGTGCATTCAAGAAGAGCAATCGGTGTATGGAAAAATGTTTGATTATCTAACTTCAACTTCCCCTATTTTGTTTATAAGATCTAAGATGAAATAGACCTATATAAACGGAAGATGCAGAAAGGATAGCAACAGCTCTGTAGATTGAACAGCTCTCGAAGTTTTCATTACCTTGGAAAAGTGGATTGACATTTCGCACCTTAAAGAGTGGCTTCGTATGTTTTGTAAACATATATTGAATTAATTAATTTCTCTCCCACTTGGAGTGGTGTGAATTAGTTGCCTGCACTGCATCAGTTTACATTACTAGTGAAATAAGCACAACCCCCACCCCATTATGTGACAAGGTAAAATCTCTTACGTTTTTTTTAGAAAAACCCCCCATGCTCCTTTTTCCAGCAATCTGGGGCTTTTCCCATCACAAACAGAGTAATTATTTAATCTTTCAACAATGCTCCTGAAAAGTCCTAAATCCTTTTTCTTAAGCAGAAGGCAGGAGTTTTGACAGACTTTTTAACAAAGAGCTGCTGATTTTTCAGTCTACAGAACTACTGCTTATTTATCCCAGGAGAGACATCAGTCAAAGAATGACAACTTAACTTGCAGGGCATGCTATTATTTAGCAATAACCCCAAGGGGACTAGGGACATTTCCTGAACATGAAGTTTAGGTCTACCAATGCTTCTCTCAAAAAACATTGAATGGGCAAAGACAAGCAGTCTGCACCACAGTCATGCTGCTAAAACCTGGTGCCAGAGTGCAGTGCACTTCTCAGCTGGCTCCCATTTTTGTGTCAGAAGACAATTATTTACCAATTCTTGAAAGGCATCCTAAGTACCAAGCATTCAAAACAGTAAGATGATCCAAAAGTCCATACCTGTGGCTTTCTTGTCTTTCTCATGTGGCCTGTTTACTACAGCCTGAATTACCATGAACATCAAGTGATTTTTCTTCAGGTTTTCAAAGTGGAGTTCATGATAAATGTCCTCTGTCTTATTTCATGCTGGTACTTTATTAATAAAAATGGTCGTTACAGAAAGAAAATTAATTAACTTAGTCCTTACCTGAAGAGCCTGTAATTTTCAAGGAATAGTCTTGCCTCACAGTTTAAGATGATATAATCTGCAATAGAGCAGAAAGATACATCAACTACATTTGATATGGTGCATTTAACATGAGAATTATAATTCAATTATATTTGAGAAAACTGACAGGTAACATTTTAACTATTATCATGGTGTGGCACATATTTTATGGAGACACATGTCAAGCAGTAATTCTTTGGGAAGAGTTGTACAGTATCTCATATACACACTACTAAGAGATGCCTTTTTCATTTTCCAGGGTTTCTGCTCAAACATGGAAATGTAAGAGTTTTGATCTACACCTACACAATACTCATAATGTTCATGTTGTCGTTAGATTAAATTGTTGAGGTCTTGCTGACATTGTTTTTGTTGTTACTAAACAACCTAATCAATCGAATTAGGCACTTCGGGAAGAGGTGCATGATCGGGCCCAGATGCACTCAACTCCCATCAACTTCTAATGAGCAGTAAAAAAGCAACCCTACCTCCAAAAACCCCATGCTTGCTTAAAATATGGATCTGATTACATACTAGCGAACACTCAGTGAAGCCTAATTATTAATTAGTATCCTGAAATTCTGCTAAACAAAACATAATGAGCTCAAGTTTCTACTGATCAAAAAAGGCTCTCCACCCAAAAAGCAGCAGTCACCCTGCAGCAAATGAAGTAAAGGCAACACTCATTCATATACACCATCTCCCACTGAGGGAAGAAGCTATGGGTTTAGTCTTTCATACATCTTGGCTGACAACATTGTTAGATATCTACTGCTCTTTAATCTGCTTTTGGTTCCAGGCTTGTGTAAGGTTTTATTGTCCACTGTGGACTCTGCTGACTTGATTTTATAGAGAAAGACTGACTTAACAATCAGACCAAGAAGCTCTGTTTTAAGAGACTGTCTGTGAACATCTGCAGACCTCAAATTGTGGTTTTTGTTGGTTTCAGTTTTTTTCCTTCTTCACATTACCTACATAAGGACAGCAAAAGCTGCCTATGTTCTAGGAGAATTTGCTGGAACAACCATCACAACAAATTTACACCTGGCCTACTGAAACAGCACAGCATTGAGCCAAACAGCAGCAGCAGAGAACAGCGATAGAAGTATGTTGCTGCTCAAATATCTGAAAGAACCGGTGTTCAGCCTTTGTTCTCAGCACCATTTCTCCAAGCTGGATAGGCAATCACAAGCCTCAAATTACGCTTCATTGATCCAGGGGAACTGAGCTGGTGTTCAGTTTCGGATCTGCAACCTGCGCATTGACCTGCATGTTTGTTGGGCTAAACAAGGAGATTTCAGGAAATGAAGGATTTGCGCTTCATCCGAGTCTCATTTTCGGAGAGGGAGATCTCTATCTCGGAGGTCTCAGTTGGCGTGGGAAAACTGGGAGGAAAGCCAATCGTCCAGATCTGGGCTCTTGCACTACATTCCTTCACTGAGTTAATTTCTACTCCAAAATCTATATATGACCAAAACCAAACACAAATCTAGAAATGGGAGGTGGTCTTAAAGTCTTTTAACATGATTTTCTGTTACCTCTGGTAAAAATAGAGAATGTATGTAGCAGGAAGACAGGGAGATTATCGAATTGTTCAGTAATATTTTAAACACATTTATTCAAATATTTGGAAGGTTTTATACAGTCTATCAATATGAAACCAAAACCCGATCATTTGCAATGAAAACACATAGTTTATACATAAATTTGAAAAATGAATGTAAAATGAAATTATTAAGTTCAACAGTAATTGAATGCTACAGTATACATGAAAAAAAAAAAAAACCCAAACCATCAAAACCTTAGGAAAACATTTTTTTTTTCTCAAGTATACTCTATAAAATAGCTAAAATACTCCTTGCTAATGTTTCATTAAACGATGTTACAGATTGGGGTTGTTCAAGTGTGCAATGCAAGAATGTCAATTTGGGTCTTGAGAAAATTTTGGGTTCCACAGTGCCATGAAGACATTTCCACAAAGATGTTTCTAAGATGACATAATTTAAGCCTCCACCCCACCTACCCCCAAAAATACTTGCACATGACTAAATTGCACAGAAGACATTTTTGAGAAATAATGTTTGCTTTCCAAATAAAGTAGGAAACATTATCTCATTGTATTCATATATGGGAAATAGAAGCCTAATGTTTCAGGTTTTGCTTGAAACCATATAAAAAGAAAGTATAGTTCACTGCCTAACTTGATTCTAAAATCAGCTGCAATACTTTTGAATTATATTCCATCTGAAGCTTGTATTATTTTCAAGTCCTGTTGGGTTGCAACCTTGCCATACACATCAAAGCTACATTTCATTATTTATTCTAGCTACCTGATTTTTCCGATTCCTCATCTGCATTGAAAAGGAACTTCTTGTTTGGAGAGAAAATCCAGTACTTCTGCACTTTAGATTGAGGGTACCTATCACACCTTTGCAAAGGCTTTGACAATTGTTTCTTTTAGGGTTTTATTTCCTATATTAAGATTTTCACAAGCCAAACATTCATACACCCCTCCCTTTATTTTTTCCTTTTTTTCTTTAATAACAAAGACCTTAGAGCTCTTTCTCTTCATTTTGCTTTAATTTATTTTTAAATAAAAAGGACTTGTGAAATTCATATTTATACCCCAGAAACCAATTATTGGCAATTTATAGCTATTTTTAACTAGCAGCATCCAAGATATGGCACAAGTTTACATGACTGCTCCGTTACGATACCCTCCCAGTATCCAAAAAAACTCAAAAAGGCCAAAAATTCCTCATATTAGTACACTTATTGTCTATCCTGAACACAGAAGAAAACTCTCTGTAGCAACAAATCCTGTCTCCAATGAAGATGCCCACACTCCATTCAGAAAGCCCTTTTTGCCTTCTGGGAGAGGACATGAGGCACCCTATGGTACCTGCACTGCACAGACCCAGTTGCGTGCCCTACTTATACTAAATGGACTGTTCAAAGCAGGCTCCTTTTGTGAAGTACCAGATAGCATTTTATTTCATGTTCATGTCTCAGTTTCAGTTTTCCTTGTACTGTGCAGCCCAAAGGAAAAGCTAAAAAACTGAAGACAAGTAGAAACCCATCCAAGACATGTTTTCCTTTACAGTTCCTTCAGAACCAGCAAGATGAAATATTATGTTTCACCTTCTTATCTACAATATGTAAATTTTTCAGATTCTGATCTCGGGCTGACTTCCACCGACAAGAGCACCATGGCTGCACAGGGAGCTGCCGCTGTCCATCTGCTTTACACTGATACAAGATCGCAATCAGATCTGGGTCATCTCACCTTTGAGTTTGCCACACACATAAATTAAGAGGTCACGCACAACAGTGCTCACACTAACTGAAATCTAACTAACAGGCATAAAAATATTCTTAGTGTCTTTTCCCTCTGCGAAATATATCGACATAAATGAAAGTGGAATTCCTTTATATGTGTTCTTTCCTTTATGCAATGTAGTGTGTTTACCCATGTGTCTATGAAAAATAGACTAAATACAGCTCCAGTATAGAATAGTAAAGCATTGTAATAGCTGTAATAACTAATTAACTATTGCAATACAAGGAATATATTTTCCATTATTCAAATATTACAAAGTAAGTGTACCTAATGCTACATTTAACATTATTACAAGCATTATAGTAGTCACATGAATATGCACTGCCTGCTAATTACTTCGGTGGATTCATACGTTTCACTATTTGTGAGATGTCTGTGTACATCCTCCTGGATGACATAAGGATTTAAAAATCCAGTCACTAGAAAAAGCATGAGTGCTGTAACATGCCAAGCTGCCATGTGCCAGTAGCCCCCATGCTATTTCCCTACGCTTATAACCACACATAACTGGTACACTGGGCATCACTGGGAGGTAGCCACACTCTGCTCATTCAAATCAAACAAGTCCTAACGAGAACAATCCAATAGTACCAGCAACTCAACACACAGTGCTGGCTTTGAATACATTTTAGCAAGATTTTCATGGCTGAAAAATAACAGCAGGGAATCCCTGAAGGTTGCAGACTTATTGGCAGATGCCTTTCAATGTCAGAAAATAAATAAAACTGGAAACCCAGGCCTCTCTTGTTCTGAATGCACGCATGCTGCATTAACGAGGTCCAAACTAATACCTCAAACAACACGTGTCAAACACAGTTTTAATACAAAAAGAATAAAAAAGACAGCACAGCTAGACTCAAACTTGAACAGTGTATACCAGCCTATGTCCATAGCTCCCTATGTCCACACACATGAGCTCGTCCATACATGCAGAACTCAGGTACATTTCCCTAGGTCCTCTACCATTGTTTTCTTAGTCTCAAAAATACAAAATAAGTAAAATATTACATGTGGAACCAAAAACTTCCATTTGGTTTATAGAAACAGCATTCTCTCTTGCCTCTTTCTGGAACTCAGTTGTATTTTGGGTTTACAAGATAGCGTGTGCCAAAAGACAACAGATGACAAGTCAGCTGAAACAAAAGATACATCCCATGTAAGTCCCTGTATTAAAGGACATACAACTTAGGGCTCAGGTCTACCGGATAGATTTACTGTAGTTGGCTCCCACAGGTGAGTAACTCTTTAAGTAGAGAAGAGTTGGACCAGTAGGATATTCTTTACTTTTCACTAAAGATTACTTTTCCTCAATGTCTTAGAAGAGGTTTAACTATGAGCAAACACTATCAAATCCGAAGACAATGTGTTTCTTAGTCACAGCCACTGAATTAAATGGAGGATGTTAAAATGGTCTTTGGTAAAGGTCACCTGCGACAACAGAAGTCACCATTCAAAGACCAGCATGAACAGCAAACACATCTGCTGTCTCTGACAGATGTGCCTGACAAAATACTTAAAGTCTCAGGCCACCTGGTGTAATCTGGTTTACATTCGTAGTGGGAACTATCAGGGTTTAGGAGCACATCACTCATGGGGACAATATGCAATAGTCTCTGGCCCATGGCCAGATTTCCCGAACTGTGGGATTTACTTTCTTTGCCCTGAGGGACAACCAAGGCATAAGCTCCCCAGGAGGAGCAGGAGACTTCCAGGCTCTTCCAACTGTGATGGTACAGATGTACCTAAAGGGACAAAGAACTGACTTGTTTCCAGGTATGTTTCCTGCATTAAACTTGCACAGAGGAGCAAACCCATCAGGGAAGTCTCAAGCAGCAAGGAAACCAGCAGTTTATTTCTCTCCGCAAGAGGCGCACAGATTTTTCAGACAGTGCACTGGCTGCAAAGCCAAGCTTCATATTACAAGCAAGGGAACTGCTTCCTGTTGTTTGATCTTCCCACGTTAGGAAAAGAGCACTTGCTAAATATGGCATCAAAGACATTCTAATTGTCATCATTACTTCCACCTGTCCACTGAAACACAACTCCAAATACCGACTAAAACTTCACGCCCCGGGCGGCAATGGTGTGTGCTCTTGGTTTCATGATACAGCACAATCAGTCTCGCTCACATCTTGAAGACTATTTTTCATGAGAAGCTGTTTTGCCATAGAAGTAAAATGCTTGCACTCTGTCTCCTGCATTAAAGGTTTGCCCTCTACCCTATGAAGTCCAACGCAGAGCAGTAAGCATGCCAGCTAAGAACCTGTATTATGCAGATGTTTTTCTTTTAATTTTTGAGAAAAGCAGCCAAGAAATTAATTCTAACTAGACATACACAACTGTCACGTTTCCTCAAGATCCCTGGGCCCTGGCCAAATAAACACCTCTGCCTCTCCAGAAAAGCACCCCCTACATATATAGTCTATATATTGCTGTCATTTTTTCAACTGCTCAAATTTTCTATTCAGATAAGAATTTTTAGAACGTTGTGCATTGGTGTTTCTTTGGGTGTTGAGTGTGGCTGGGGTTGTTTTTTAACAGAGTAAAATAAGACATTTATTGGAAATTAGTATCTATGCGATTGCTGATTCAGATCAATAAAATAAACAGCCAAACAAAAAAAATGCACTGAAAGTTAAACTGATTGGAAAATAATCATAATACAGTCACATAAAAACTTTTACCAACTTTTCAACTAACTTCTGTGATTTTTTTTTGCTTCAAAAAGTTGAACAAGGATAAACCAAAGTATACAATTGCATCATTTTTGTTTCCATAAATCTTCATCTACAATAAAGTCCATAAATTACCTGCATCATGAAACCTCAGAAAATCTGGCAGTGCACATAAAATTTAAGTTCTTTCACATCAAAAGTCCTTACCAAAAAGCTCCTAAGTATATAAATTGTTTCAAGTAAACCTAGTCACTTTAAAATTAAGCGGGATCACACTTACTTGAAAATGCCCAGATCTTTATACTCTGTCTAAACCCAGACCACCACTGTCCTTTTCCACAAGCCCAGCAGCCAAGCAACCCACAGGGAAGCCCAGGAAGACTGGTGGAGCTGCTTTGCCTGCAGTGATTTTTTTCAGTGGGAACAAATTACAGCTGAACTGCCAGCAAAACTCTGAGTGGGCAAGCACGTCATGTAGTACAGTACAGCAACTAATTGGTAGAGGATGTGAGAGCCTTTCAAGGAGACAGAAAAGTCGTGGCCACTAGAACATCTCTTACTCTTCTGCTCCCCTGGCTCCACGCTCCTCTTCCCTTTCATGTTAATGGAAAGCATCAAGCTAACAAGGCAGTGCAATAGATCACAAAGCAATTGTGTTGCAGGACATATGTTTCCCTGTCCAAATAAGGCCACGTTTTGTTTCAGTGATACACCGCAGCAATGGATTAGTCAACACAGAAAATCCTAACAATATAATAAAGCAAAAATTACACAAGACACGTGTTGGCTGATGTTCCCTATAGTCTTTGTGTAAAATAGATGTTGGAAAATGTGTAGACATGACAGACCTGCAAGATGTCAGGCTCCAGCCATATTCATCCACAGACTTCACAAGAACGTGGAGCCAACAGTTTTGCAATCAAACCGCAGGGTAGCCTTTCACATCCTCCTCTTCGAGCTCTTGCCTGCACATAACAATCTTGAAATACATGGCTACTGACACCCTGCTTTGTGATTCACTGAAGTACTTTGAGCCTTTGAATCACCCTGGGAAACCACATCTGGAAGTGCACTACAACATGCTATTCCAATCTAGAGAACAAGCACTAACCAAAAGCAGAGACCATTATTGACTGGTTTGCTATGGGCAAGCTATTCTAAACATGGTATTGGATCTAAATCAAACCACAGAGTCCTGTACAGCTTTTCCCACACACTGAAAGGATACACATGCCTTCCACCCCATCCTCAAGTTCACCCCTTCTCTGTCCAATACTCTCTCTTCCGTATTTTCCTCCCTCCAAATATTAACTGCAGCAACGTGAAGGAGAGAATTCCTACAAAGTAGAAATACAATACTGGCAGATGAGTATCATGAAACCAAGTGAATGCTTCCTTCCTTCTTTACTAATTAGAACTAGAAGAGTTTACCTTGGCAGTGCCTTTTCAAAACTGTCTTACAAATTCCCATATTTTCCTTGATGACGAAGCCTAGTTAGACCTAGAGTTCCATATACTCCACCTCTCCTGTTTCCTTGAGACTTTTCCATTTCACACTTAAGTTAAACACAGCACCAAAGTTCTGCTTTAGGAGGTTTTTGTAATGTGTTTCTTACCTGCATAAGATCTTTAGGGTGTTTTTCTTCCTTTAAGAAAAGCCAGGTGATGTTGTTTCCCTATTAAAAGCTTATCTAGTATTTCTTTTTCAGCACTCTAATCTTTAAATGGTGTTTACTAAGCAGCTGTATTTTAATTTTGTCCTCTCCTAGGAAAAAAAAAAGAGCTATGTGTTTATATAGCATCCAGCTTTATTCCCCTCATATTTTAAAATTTAGTCTGCAGAACAAAACCTCATGTTAATTCAGTCCCTATCACTCCTTAAAAAACAAGCTGTGATTTAAGTGCTTGATTCATAACTTGCTAGTATATCCTTTCATCACTTTTAAAATTAGTATGCAATAAGGTGCTCATGTTTTACACACTTATTTCTCCACGCTGAAGTAACTACATTGGCAGCCAACCAACAATGCGGCCAAGCTGTGTTATCCATCCACACGTGCCTCAACACAACACTGATGCCCACAAGAAACCTTTTTATGCTGGAGAGTGACATCCCTTCCCCTTAAATCTACACTGTCATAGAATCACAGAACAGCAGGGGTTGGAGGGCAGGGTCACCTAGAGCAGGCTGCACAGGATTGCATCCAGGTGGGTTTTGAATATCTCCATAGAAGGAGACTCCACAACCTCTCTGGGCAGCCTGTGCCAGTCCTCTGTCACACTCACAGTAAAGACATTCCTCCTCAACGTTAGGTGGAACTTCCTATCTTCAAGTTTGTGCCCATTGCCTCTTGTTCTGTCACTGGGCACCACTGAAAAAAAGAGAGACAGAGTTGTCCTACAGCTGCCAGAGGTCACTCTGCACTTCACCAGCATACCACAGGTGCCAAGACAGATCTTGTCCCCATGGGCAGGCAAGGTGGAGATAAGGCTGCTACCTGCCAGCACCCACTTCTGAGCCGCCATTGGCTGCTACAGGGTGCAGCATCTACCTGACTCTCAGAGACAATGGCAAAAAACATTGCAAGCACATTACTCCACATGTAATGATCCAAGAGCACTCATGAGTTCAGGAGTCCCACCCAGGAAGGCTCATATATGAATCAACATATATGCAATGAGATTTCCTCATGAAGTATTTGGACTTGTGGCTTTTACCAACGCTGCAAAACAGGAAGAAAAAATAGTTTTGTGCTGGAGATGCCGAAACAAACAGAAGCTATGCTGACAATGAAGCTTTTCTTTGCATTTTTAGGGCCTACGTGAAAAACATTTTCACAGGCACCGACGGAGCAGTACAGAGGGGTACTAGGTGTTGGCAACCTATTATAACCAGGTTTTCTTCAAGAAGGAGGAAGCATCTCTGGAACAAGAACTTATGGCACTTTGCAATGCTTCTTGTTTTATTCAGCACAGAAGCCAAATTTAATTAAATTAGACAAAACAGATGCTTTATCATTTTTGCTGGAAAAGCCGGTTCAGGGTCTCCACTAGCACAGGAATAGCCAACTGGGGCTTCCCAGCTAGCCGGCAGCCCGTAAAGCTGCAACTGGGGGGGCTTGGCATTGTATTCAAAGCTACATTTAAGAGCCAATCTGGTAAGCTGTGCAAG
The DNA here is from genome assembly GCF_964237585.1 of Gallinula chloropus. Classification (NCBI taxonomy): domain Eukaryota; kingdom Metazoa; phylum Chordata; class Aves; order Gruiformes; family Rallidae; genus Gallinula; species Gallinula chloropus. The sequence continues at coordinate 67,770,971 of NC_140088.1, read as the reverse complement.
ATATGATGTGTAGGGAGTCCCATAAAATCCTTTAATGGAAACAGCAGGTCTGTGCTGGAAAAGGTTTCAGCATAAAGAGTTCAGCTCCTGTAAGGCACCACAGGCAGCCCAAGTTGTACAGGCTCCTGTCGCCCCAAACCTCATCACTCATTCCTGGGGTGCTGTTTTTCACAAGGAAGTTTGCAAAGTCAAGTCACAGTTCATACAGGGAATATTGGTACAACAACAACAGAACTCTTCTTTTTGTTTTGTTTGTGTGTGTGTGTTTTAAGATATAGGAGGTAAGGCAAGTAGATCAGCCAGCTAGAAGCCCATCAAGACAGGACTGCAGAGCAAGCTCCCTGGACTACGTGCTCTGGGGAAGCAAAACAGACTTTACATGGATATGCAGCTGCATCTAGGCTAGTGTCCTTGATTAATTAGTCTTAGAGAAAAGACTATTAATTATAACTCCTTCTAGATGGAAGGTGATACAAAACTGTCTCGAGGAGGGATATGCACAATACTGAGGGTCTTTCTGCCTTTCTTCCACTAGGTACAAATATAATGACCTTAATCTTTATGCAAAAGCTCTGCAGATTTCTGCTACAAACACCTGTAGTGTTGAGCATTAGCCATTTCCAGACAGAAGGGAAGGCAGGACCCCTGAAGAGCATTACAGAGTTATGAAAAAAAGACCAGCAGCTCTGCCCACAGTTATTAAGCACCCCTAACTCCTGCCTTGTTCCTGCTAGACCCCAGTGATGTGGGGTGCAGCTGCTCTGCCACACAGGAGCCTACCGGTCAGCAACACCAGATACACAGGATCACAGCCTGGAAAAAAGGCTGCGGGACAGCAGGGAGTATAAAGGCACTTCTGCTTGAAGGACCCTCATTAGGAAACAGATTACCTGCGTGTATTAGCCTGTGCTTATGACACTTTACCTACCACATCATGGAAAACCACCTTACATAATCACAGAATCTTAAGGGGTTGGAAGGGACCTCAAGAGATCATCGGGTCCAACCCCCCTGCCAAAGCAGGCTCCCTATCTCACATTACACAGATAGGCATCCAGACGAGACTTGAATATCTCCAGAGAAGAAGACTCAACCACCTCCCTGAGCAGCCTATTCCAGTGCTCCATCACCCTCACTGTGAAAAAGTTCTTCCGCATGTTGGTGCGGAACTTCCTATGCTCCAGCTTACAGCCATTGCCCCTAGTCCTGTCCCCACAGACCACTGAAAACGGCTGGCCAATTCCCCCTGCATCCCAAGTCTAAGATATTTATAAACACTAATTAGATCCCCCCTAAGCCTTCTTTTCTCCAGGCTGAACAGACCCAGCTCACTCAGCCTTTCAATGCACCAGCACAACATAGATGCCAGAATGTGACTATCACTAGGTATTCAGCTGTCACACAGAATGTATTTCTTGCCTGTTTACCCAAGTTCACAGTTTCCCCTATCTACTCAGAGTGAGCATCATTTGACCAGCCTCAGGAAAAAACAGCTACAGGTCTAAGCAGGTCAAGAGAAGACCACCACTAGAAAGAAGTCTTTACATACTGGACTTGAAAAGAAGCTGATCTGTCATATCTAAATATGGATGCACTCAAAGGGATGAGCAAAAAAAAGTGCAAGCATCAACAGTTAGAATATGAATCACCCATTGCTAGAGACTAGATTTTCACTTCTAAAATCTATGAAACCCGGAGCATTGAAAACACTGCTTGAATTGTGGTCTTTTTGATACTTTCACTCCTGCTTTGAAAGATTAAAAGCATTAATAGGGTAAGAAGGGAGCCTCATCTAAAGCCAGAAACAATCAGAACCCATAGAGAAGGGAAGGATGGAAGGAAGGAAGAACGGAAGGAGGGAAGGACGGAATACAATCACCTTTTCTTGATACTTGTTTGGTGTGTAAGGGCTAACACACTGCCCAGTTTTCCCCTCAAAATACCACTTCACATTGGCAAAAATAAAAGTCTTTGAAAACAGTGAATTACTTTTTCATGACTGAGTATCTGGTTTATATTTGAAGATACAGGAAATAGATTCTTCTAATCAGCCCTTTCTACCTACTGCCAAAAATATGACTGTGCAGCTTTACAGCCAAAGCAAGCTGTTATCCACTCCTTTTATAATTCAGCCCAAAGCCCTACATTAATGCAATATTGCAAACTAGCATTTAAATGCAGCAGAATGAGGAAAAGCAAGATAGAGTCCCAATGACACATGAACATGTCCTATAGACTTGCTATTGTGAACCACTCTTACATTGAGTTTTCCCAGCACAATTTAATTTTATTAAAGCACAAAAGTAAATCCTATATAAAACCAGACATACAAAATGTAGGAAATATCATCTATTCCTAGTTATATCTCCAAGAAAATGCACTTAAAACTTCTGCTTGCATACAGTATCATTATATTCATAGTTTTTCGCTTACAAAAGAATTGAAGTTACCATCCATTCCAGCTAGTTTAAATGAGTTCTCATGTCCCACAGCATTTTCCTTTTTTTCATCCAAAAGAAAATACTCTTTTGGCCATTTGTCCTAGAGAACAGCTATTGCACCTTACTTAATGCACAGTCACTGCACAGATGGCATATGTATGTAATATTAATGAAAAAAATAAATCTACATATCAAATTTATTGTGGATGTGCTGAGCAACTGCACACTTTATCAAGACAGCAAATTTTCAAAACAGTGCTTCAGATTCACTACCCAGGTATGAGCCATATGGCCAGTCCTACAAAACATGACTTATTAGATACCAGTTAACAAATGTGGATGCTTGCCATGCAACTAGAACCTATCTTTTAAGAGATAAAGCTCACAGCATTTTTAATGCCATTAAGAGACACGTGATTGACCCATTTCCATTTCCTCTGCCAGTCAGGGAAGATTTCCCCCAGGGAGGGAGACATTCATATGCACGTGAGGAACACTTTCCTTCTGACTTAAAGGCAGCAAGATCAAAAGAACACTCAGGGTACATAATTTGGGGGGAACAGAAATTAGAAATAATAAGCTGAGGTTTGAAAAAATATGACAAGTGTTTTAATAAAAATACAGCACAATAACTAATGCATTGTGACAAGGCAGAAAACACTTCCCTAAGACAGGGCACCTGAACAAACATTTATTATTGTGACCCAAGAGCAACCAAAGAGTTTCAGAGTTTAAACGCTAACGTATCTTACTTCAAAGATTTCCTTAAGCTATTCAGAAGGCAAAATCTCTAACATCAAGAATTTTAGCACTGAAGAAAAGGGGACCGACAAATTGTCATGCTGGCAAAGGCCTACTGCTGTTCCCAGTAATTGCAGAACCTGTGCCTAGGTGAGATTGTTCCCTCATGAGACAAAACAAAACCTGGTAAAAATTTCCTTCCCTACGATACACCCTGACAGCCACCGCTCTGCCTTTCTAAGTCTCTAAATTACTTTGTTTTACTGGGTGCTTGCAAATCAGGAATTTGATCTTCTGGCACCTGGCAAAAGAGAGACCCAGCCAAACCATTACAAAGAAAAGGTCCTGTGGCAATACTGTTTATTGGCAGAAGCCTCCAGTCAGCTCCTGGGACTGTTTAGAGGGTCACTTGAAAGAGTGTTTTAAAAGTAAATAAAATGAATCAACTTCACTAACTCAGGATAAATACTAATTAAGTTAGAGACCCACTCTAGACAAACAGTGATGGACCCCACCAGTGACTATCAAGAGACAGAATATAGACTTAAGTGAAAAAATTCACTGAATTTTGTGTGTTTGGTCTTTTTCAGGTGATCCATATTTCTCATGGTACCCAAGTCAGCAAGCCTTGTAAAAGGGCCTATTTCCCTGCATACAGTTGTCTGTACCCTGAAGGAGTTAAACCACAAGTCTGACACCTTCAGCAGTAAGTTTAGGATAAAACAGTTGGACTATACAGAATATTAGGAGTCAGACATGGGTCCACAGAAAGCAGTGGATAGCCTTCAGGTTACAGCTCTGAGTAAGCACCAATCAACACCAAGTTTATCCTTTAAAAGCCTGTCCCAAGACAGCAAGAACACATAGTGTGTATATTCCTCAGGATCCACAGCTTCACAGTAAATTGTGCTTAAGACATCAGTAGATTTGGTATGTAATGTTCAAAACAGATCGTATTCTGAAAAATTACTTGGTTTTAGTTTTCAGTATTCATGGCCGGTGCTCACTGTCCAGAGAAGTGCCAGTTTAAAAGAAGAAAGAATCCGTGTATTCTATTTAGAAAAAACATTTTTGTAACCAATTATTCCATGTCCCTAAAGTTTACTTATTACTACTGAAGCCTACTGCCATGTGACAGTAACGTGGAAAGTTAAAACATTTGGGAAAACAGTGGGCAAAGAGGATGGTTAGTTGGCTTTGGCCAGGAGGGAGGCTGAATATTGCATGTTACAGGTATATCTTCCTACTTCCCAGACTGATGACCAAGAAGCAAAAGATCAGAAGCACTTGTGGGTCTGGGACGTGGGGACCTGATTTGGTCCCTGTGCAGTAAGCTCATGGGCAGCCATTCCAGTTCAGGGCTGGGAGACCAACCCCTCTTGGTTTCTGTGGGGAGCTTAGACAAGTCACAGTAAGTCAAAACTGTGAAACTGAAGAAGGAAAAAATACCATGTTTAGTAAGGCTGAGGATAGTAATGTCTTTTTCAAGGGTATTGAAAACAGTAATGATCAACATTACAAGATGGACATGATCTTAACACATTATGTTTCTAACACACAGATTACATAGAGACAGAAATGGTAGTCCTTAATTGTACACTGTACCAGAGAAGCAAGATAACACATTTCTACCACAGCAAGATGAGGTACCACTTGTTCATTTCTCACTGTGAATAAACAGGCCCTGACAGCATGTGGCATAAATCCTAACAGTCTGGGATAAAGTCATCTTTGCTCCATTAGTAGCTTTTAATAAGGTCTATAACACCACAGACATTAAAAAATGATTGGAAGATAGTTAATATTGTGATAACGGTCAAAGGCTAACCCAAATAACTCACAGGCCATTTGTCATCTGACATTGATCCAGACAAGGAAAGGAAATATTTTCAGGATATTCAATTGATACAGAACCAATGAACAATTCTTAAATTAATAACAGACACTATGGATTTATGGAAAACAGATCAAGTAAAACAAAGGAGATTTCATCTTCTGATAAGTAAACAAATCTATCAGTCTAAATAAGGGCTTATAAATAAAGCACATGGATATTTGTGAGGTATTTCACTTTGTACCATCCAAAATTCTGATTAAAAAAAATTATGCTAAAAAACCCAACTAATTCAAAAGATCTGATCTCAGATTCATCCCCAATGCAATACCAGGCTTCACCAGTAACAATTGTACCAAGCAAGCCTCTACAAGAATGTGTATTATCCCAGTAACGTTCAACACAAATCTGAGGTGTTTCTATGCAAATCAGAAACCTTATATACAAGATACATACACAGCCTTATATACAAAACTGCAAAGTACAAATTACTGTTAGTCACATTCCCTGTATTAAGATAATAAATTTTAAGTGTGAGAATTACAATGGCCTGGGATATACAGGAGGATCAGACAAACCCTTCTGGTCTTACTTTCTTTGGCTGTACAGATGATTAAATAATTTATTTTTTTTTTAAAAGGCACTTTTAAGATCCTTTCGGCAACAGCTGTATTTTTTAAATCTTTACAAAGGACAGTTAACATTTACATTGCCTTAACAGTGAAAGAGCTTTATTCATACAAATAAACAAGAAGACAGCACACCATCCTTCTCTTTCATTTACTGTATTGTCTTGAATACTTACAGAGCGCTTGACTCGCTGTTGCTGACAGGAGAAGAATGAAGTAGAATGCGTCCAGTACAACACGAAACTGGTAACATTATCCTACTTGAATGTCAAGTTTGCTTTGGTAGTGCATGAGTGATATGAAGGCAGAAGGGGGAAAAAAATAAAAAAACCCAGCAACAAAAAAATCCCCAAGACACTTAAGGAAAAAACAACAGCTAAAATGAGCAATTGATCTAAGGGAAGATATCCGAGTCAAATTTAATCACATGCTAAGCAAAAGCAAGCATGTCTCAGACAAAGTGGATTACCTTTGCAAATGAGCAAGCACTGAAAGGAGAGTTTACTCTGTTCCTTTACATACTCACAGACTGGAAATAGAGCTTGGAAAGCAGCGCTATTGATAAGAAACCGCAACCAAGGAAGACCTCCAAACTAGACGGGAAGGCAGGTGGCAGTATAAACTGGCAGGAAAACCAGTACTGGATACAAAAACATCAGAAATGAAACATTGCTCACCTTGAGAAAGGTAGCTGTAGGAACAAACTGTACAACTAGATTCAGGAGGAAGCTCAGAGCGGAGTAGAACACTTCACTACTTTCTATCAAAACCACACAGGGTTTGTCAAAGTTTGCACAATGCCTGTTGGATCACATACAGGATAAACAGCTTGCCAGGCAAGCGTCTGAATAAAACAAATCTTGCTGTGCTTCTGTTTGTTCAATGCTACTGCCTGCATGGAGAGCTGGAAATGTTACTTTCAGAAATTCCAGCACAATTTAATCTTCTAGGACAAGAGTAACATCCTTGTGGCTAACTGATGGAATTAATAACTACTGCCAAACACCACAGAAAAGCTGCAGTGTCAATGAAGCTGCACTTATACATCAAACCTTTGCCCTGCACGAAATGCCAAATCCCTTCCAGCTGGTGTAACCTACTACTAGCTCTGGTACAGCTAATAATGAAGTAGGTCTATGAGCAATGTATGCATGATGAGGAATGAAAAAAAATATTTATGAAAATGAAATAAACCCAGATGAGCTTTTATCTCCTGGTCTACCAATGCTGAAAGAAAAAAGTCCCTTGTCCAGTTATCTTGAAAGGTATTCAAAACCAAAACTGATTTAGGTGACCTGTGAATAGGTCCACTGGAAGCCTTCATGTAACAATAGCATGACCTTTACTGAGCAAGGAATATACAGCCGTTTCTTCATGGTCCACATTTACCGCTGTATGTGACAGTTTATTAAACATGAGAAGCTTGACCAATCACTACCATCATCTAACCCATTTCACTGATGAACAAAGTTATTGCTCTTCTGTAAATGCCATCTTTACATATACATACTAGTACTTTGGCAGATAAGAGCATTCCTTCTCATTTCTTGAATTCAATGACAACCCGCTATTTATTTTTTTTTAATGCAGACTATTTCAGTCTTGAAGGTTCAAACAAAAATTATTTTATAAACATACTCAAAGGTTGCTGAATGACCTTGGTCAGCAGTCTGCATAAAGTGTCAGATGGTAACTCTACTTTGGCCAAGGCTAGCAGCAGGACAATGTGATGTGAGAAGAGAATCAACCTAAGGAAAAACAGGCAAAATACAGCATGCATTAATGGAGGGTTCAAGAGCATACATGAAGCTGGCACTGAAGATCTGATATAACAGTTCTGATTTCTGGTCTCACTACACTATAGCAAGCCCAATGATTACAACCCAAATTACTTCAAAGGCAGCAGTCCTTGTCCCGTATCATAAGGTGACTTACAAAAGCCACCTTATCCAATCCATCAACATACAACCAAACATCAGATGAGCACACAGGGGAACTTCCTTTCACCATATCTGCACTATGGAATTTCTTTGGTCCAAAATATCAAGTCCTGATTTTTCACTTTGGCATAAATCATAAAGAACAATACACAGCTGAAATCCCTTTTGAAGAAACATTAACGATAAAGAGGGTACTGTATGGATGCTTTACAAAAAGCATACTATTGAATTCAAAGTACTACCAAAACCCTGGGTATTTTCACTCCTTGACGGTGCTCTCAAGTTTCAGCAACACACAAAGAATTCACTTTCACCTTTTAATCTTATGGATTAAATATGTTTGAGAAAAAATTTGGAGCAGAAAAAGAGACCTCCCAGTTTATAATTCATGTATTAAAGAGGACCTCCTGCTATGAGCAACTATTTCCTAAATGTTGATTTAACAAAATTCATCACTTTAAATGCATGGATTATGATGTTTGCACCAAAATAAATGGTTCCCGGTGCAAAAGCTGCCATACTTCATAAAATATGAGGGCAGGTGTTTTTATAGGAAAACCAAATATTATTAAACTCTTAAAACAATGAAAAAAGCATAAACACCACAAACAAAACCCAAGAAGTTTGCCAGTTCTTCTGTGGAAGAGTCTTCATGTGATTTTACTAAAGATTTTGCTTCTTAATTCTGTAAAGACCAAAGAATCCAGAAACACTCAAATAAAACAGAATGGATTTTTAATTTCTGGGAGGGGAAAAAAAGAAAAATTAGATTTTTTTTTCTTTATTTTTACGATTAGCCTCAAGTGGGAAGCACTATGAAAAGAGTAAGCTGTGTTTTTTCCTTATCTATAAATGGAGACATCTCAACAACCATTCTACATATATTCTTAGCATTTTCTTCTGGCATTCTGTTCAGCAAATAGTACCAGCCCTAGTGGACCTTGCAAATAATACACAAAATATGACCAGCTGTCCTTTTGCATGTAATTTTACTGCAAAGCATTCAGTAGTCTCCGAAGACAGCTACTGCCGACAAAAACACAGCAAAAACTAATTACATGCTTTGCTGTTCACCAGTCACTTCTGACTTAGGACAATACATGAGCAAAAGACAAATTCAGGCAAAAATCAATCTATTCAACAAGCTCTCCAAGTGGAAAAAGTGTCTGACAGTGTTCTTGGGTTTAGCCTCTTAATTAATATTACCTCTGGGGAGGCAATAGTACTCTGAAGTCCTGCAACATATTTTTTTAGGTTGGAATAGATTATCTTTTTCAATTGTATAACATCTGCCCACTGATAGAGCCATCTGAAGTTATACCCTCATTAAATAACTACCCTCCTCAAAAAAACCCAGCTCTCAATATTGAAGAAGTCTTGCTCCTATTGCAACATCCGTTAAAACTTGGTCCTCCTTGAAAAGAGGAAAACCTCCTTGGAACAGAGGGGTCCCAGCATCACAGCAGTCAGCTTCTACCACCTCATACGAAGCACTCCTACAAGCACCACACTGCTAAGAAAAAGTTTCAGGGTAATCTCTATGCCTGCATATAACAAATAAAATAGCATTAGAAAAGAGGGGGTCACTCTGAGGTTAAATTCTAACATAAATTCCTTTATTAATCCAAATGTAGGGGTGGGAGAGAGTAAATTAAGTTGGTACAAATACTAAAACCATATTGTAATTGTCCTAAATTAAAAGCAGCTCTCACTCTTGAGCCCCATTTAAGGAAAGCTGGCACACTGCAGTTACACTAATTAAACCACTTGCAAATATGTCCCTATACACATTTGTCACAGATCTTTCCAGGTGAGAAGTCTCCAATCTGATTTGTATCAATATGATCAGACAGTATACTGAGATATAACGAAAAGTGCCTAAAGCAAGTGTTCAAAGTTATGTATCTGCTACAGCTCAAGTCAGTAACTCAAAACACTGGAAAATGAAACCTTAAGTCCTGAAGCTGCCATTCTCTAGTGGTGCCAAATTTCAGAAAGAACCTTACCACACTTAAGAAATGCTGCATTTTCCAGTTTAGAACTCCTCTCTAAATAAATTTGGAGAGGAATTTTATATCTGAATTTAGTAATTCCAAAAAGTGAAAGGCTTTATGACATGGACATTTTGACACCACTTCAGACACTGGTCTAGGCTAGCAGGGACAGTGTGGGGCTGAGGAACATCCTGCCCCATTCCACTTCCAGCTCACCACCTAGCCCCTGGCTCCAAGCCACTAGCTGTGCTGCCTCCATTACTGCAGCAGCTCAATAGTGAGAATTGCAACTACAATTGGACGTGAGGCAGAAACTAAATTTTACCACCAAAAAGCAGTTGTGGACCCATACCCAGGATTGGCATCCTCATTATCTAAAACTGCTGCTGGGAAAGGTATTCTATGCTCCTAAAGGTGTAAAAATATCATTTTACACTGCTACAAATTTATTACCAAGAAACAAACAGGATTCTCTATGGAGTACAGTACCCCGTGGAAGGGACCTATGCTGGAGCAGTTTGTGAAGAACTGCAGCTCGTGGGAAGGACTCCTAGTGAAATTGGGACTGTCTCCCATGGGACTGTCTCCCATGGGAGCAACCCCACGCTGGAGCAAGAGAAGAATATGAGGGGTCTTTCCCAGAGGAGGAAGGAGCCACTGAGACAATGTGTGATGAACTGACCACAATCCCCCAGTCCCCCTGTGCCATTGGAGGGTGGGGAGGAGGGAGAGAAACTGGGAGTGAAGGTGAACCATGAAGAAGGAAGGGGTGAAAGGAGGTGTTTCAAGATTTGGTTTTATTTCTCATCACCCTACTCTGATTTAATTGGTAATAACTTAAACTACTTTCTCCAAGTTAAGCCCATTTTGCCTGTGACAGTAATTGCTGAGTGATCTCCCTCTCCTTATCTTGACCCATGAGCATTTTGTTTTATCTTCTCTCTCCCCTGTCCATCTGAGGAGGGGAGTGAGAAAGCAGCTTTGGTGGGCTCCTGGAGTCCAACTAGGGGAAAGACACCACATTCATACTTTTATCAGACATTTCTTTTGCCTGATTCTCATTGCCCAAAGGAAAAATGTTGCTAAATCCAGCTAACGTTCATGTATGTATTACTGAGTCAAAAGCAAATCAGCCACATACATGTTTTCCAAGTACACCAGATGAGAAATCTTGTAATTAGGGACAAATACTATTAATTTGGCTTGGCTTTATTTAGACTTCCTCTGGATTTCAAAATTAATTTCTGAGAAAAAAAAATCAATTCTGAAAAATTCAAATTTACAAAGTTTTCAACTTCACGGTCCCTTGAAAGCTTTAGCAAAGTATCTTTTTCATTCTCCTACTTCTATAAGAATCTCTATCTTCAAGATGAAGGCATGTATAATCAGCTATTTAAATAATGCTTCAGGGAAGGGAAAATAATTTTTCAAATGCAAATTTCATTTATAATAATTTATAAATTTTTCAAATCTCAAAATCTAAATTAGCTCTAAAAGATCATAATTTACTTGAATGACTGTACTGCTATTTTACAATGTGAATTGGTATTCATATACCCAAGGCCCCACTGAATCAGACAGTAGCTGTGATTTCAAGGGAAAAGAAGAAAGTTAGCAGAGACAGTCAAAGCTAGGAGCTCTTTAGTTGTTGCTGAATTCCAGTTTTGAGCCCAAGGGACAAAAAAACTAAGATAAAGATGTTCATAAAGCATCGATATGCATGTCAGTTTGTTCTGTGGAGTTTTCCTTTCTCCTATGTGCATTTTACTTCTGGAAGCTTACTGACTTTGAAACCATACAAAAATAAAGCACCTATTTCACATTAAATCAATTGAAACAGAACTACCTACATCAGTGCAAAGACCTCCAGTGATTTTTGTCCTTGGTTCTCTATCCAGGATGTCCATGATCACAGAATCAGAATTCTCTGAGATGACAACAAAAGCAGAAAAATGTGGTGCTCAGTAGCTTATATAATGATTTTCTGCTCAGTTTCATTTTCAAATTCTCATGCATTAAAATTTCTGCAATGTAGAAAAACACTTTAGACTGATGAAACAGCAAAGACATATCTCAAAAAAAGTCTAGCTTAACATTGACAAGCTGGATAGAAGACACTAATGAAAAGGAAGTTGTAATTATTTTAGAGCTACAGGAATCTGTCAGCAGGTAGCATGTAAAAATAAGTCAACCGAAAACCTGTATGTATGCATTTACTCTATTTCTTAGCCCTTGGATAGCAGCAGTACATTGAGATATCTGCCTCTTCTCAGCACATTCAGCATCTCAAAACACTTGACAGCAGATTGAATTGCATGTACCACCTGAACAACTGTCAAGAGACAGAAGGATGGGAAGTGAGAACAAGAGTTTAAAATCTATCGCCAACTGGCAGCTTTTAAATTACTTTGTTACTACTTTTACTATAAAAACAATCAAAAGCTACATCAAAACTACAGCAGGAATGTGCCGAAATACACCATAGGACCTGATTTACCCCAGCATCCAGGCCTGGACATCCCTCTCTCTAGATCTGGGGTTGGCATCTGGTCCAGCCTACCCTGACCTCAGGCCTTGGAGGGATTCCTGTACTTTTAAAAGAGCAAACTAACAGTATTCATATTAAAATGCACATACGCATCTCATATCAAAATTACACCTGGCTAGAATACCATCCATCATAGCCTTCAGCTCAAAAGGAGTTCAAATAAATTTGAATTTTGACAATGCAGTATCTTGATACATTTCCTGAAGTTTCCCTCAAATTGCACTTCCCTACCCACTGCTCATATAGCTGTTACTGCAGCACCCCTTTGAAACTAGTTTTACACTTCCCATCTGAGAAGAAAAAAAAGTTAACTTTTGGGTGGCAAACATGAATTACACTTGCACTGGGACAGAGTCTCCCTCCTGGGAAGACATGGGAGGACAGAAGAGCAGTGGACTGGGGGTCTCCCATCCTCTACAGCACACAAGCACATGTGCCAAGTCAGGAGCAGGTTCCATGATCGCAAACTCATCTGGGTGTGCGAGGGCACTTCTGCAGCAGCACACAGCTGAAGCAGAAAATGCCTGAGCACATCTGACTGTGGACAACCTGAACTTGAGCAAGACTTCACGTGCCTGTTGAGTAGAGGAGGTATTTTTAGATTTATTTACAAACTGAAGAGAGTAGTGCTCAACACTTGAAAATGGATTATTTAATTCCATTTTATTTTTCCTGGCATTTTATTGCAAACACTCTTAAGACTGTTTTCAGGTTAAGAAAAACAAGCAAAAGGAAAATGCACAGGTTAGATTTTGCTCTTCTTGAAATTTAGCCCAGAATCACGAAGTGTTACTCCCTGGAGGAAAAGCAAACTAATTCTGCAAGAGTGGCTCTGATTCTAGGCCACAGGACCTGTTTCTCACATCTCTCAAAGATTTCATACAGTTTTTGACAATCTACCATTTGTACAAAATCCCAGGAAGATTTTATTCATTAAACCTAATGATTGTAGCAAACTCTTGTCTCTTAATAACCTTTCCACAGAGCATGCCAATAGCAGCATTCCTGAGCTACTAGCTACTGACTTAATGGGGTTATGGCAGCTGAATTTTTGCTTTCCTCAAACATGAGCAAAACCAATATATTAATAACTGCTTAGAAAAGAAAATAGCAATTGAAAATGGGGCTTTTCATATTAGCAACTAGTCGATGTTGTTTAAACCTCAGCAAAATTGTCACCAGTGACATTTAGCGAACTCATACATTTTGGAACACGGGCTGCACATCACATCTCGTTTTCTGAGTAATTTGTATACATGATTAGCAAGTCACAATTCTATGTGATAGTCTCCCTTCAGCATTTGCACACTAAATGGAACACGGTTTTTTTCTAATGGACTGCTGTTACTATTTGCTTCCATTTGCTGGCAAAGAAAAATAGAAGAAGGGTCTTGTTCTTTCTTCACTAACCTCCCTTTTTAACCTTCTGTAACAGACACTGAAGCTTGTTATGCTTGTTGTAGCATCAGAGCAGATATCAGAGTGGATGCACTTCAGGAAGCTACACTTACCTTATAGTAATTCATCTACATACACAGGGACAAATGCAAGGGACCTCGGTCACTGGTGGGGAAATAACTTTGTGAGGACAGCCCTGCCTCCACAGCTAAAGCTCTCTATCATGGCCTTTCAGCTTCTGCATGGAGTCCACTGCAGTCCTCATTCAGCATGTAAAATCAAAAGGGTGATGGGCCTTTGGTTGTTTTTTTTTTTCCTCTTTAAAACTACATTTCTGTTCTTTGATAGCTGCTTTTGTTCCTAGCTCTTCAAGGAGGTCAAGCCCTTCAGTGCCTCTTGGGTGAGCAGAGGACATAGACTTGGGTTGTGACACTGATGAAGGAACTGGCTGAAGTCCACCCTGGTTAGATATATTTGAACTTCCTCCCTCTCTGGGGCAAAGCAAACGAGTGGCATCCATCCCCTGCTCCACACTCTCTGAAAGGACTAAGATTGACAGGCAGTTGAGACCTCTATTTTTTCTTCTACTTAACCTCTACCTCCCACCAAAAAAAGAAAAAGTAAAGACAACGAAACAGTATTTGAAATGAGGGTTGATCTGTAAGCTGACCCTTATGTGGAGACCTCTAACCTACACCAAGTCTTTCCAGGTTCAAAACTTCACCAGGGGCTGACCCATGAAGATGAAAGGAACATCCTCTAACTAATCCTTACCCCTTCTGTTCAAAATTTAAGCACATCTGTTGACTTCACTTTCTCAAACAAAATGGTTCCTACATTATACTTAATGTAGGAACTGCCTAAATAAGAGAGCCACCACTATATTGTTTTCTAGCAAGACATGTAAGTATGCAGTCAAATTCCTGCTGAGTGCAGTATCAGTCTTACTAAAACAAAGGCAGGCTACTAACACTGACTTAAACTTCTTTGCAGATTAAGAAGTGAGGAAGGTCCTATTTTAATAGGCTTTTTTAAAAACCAAAAATCATAGAACACCATTGAGTATACTTTTTATTATTACTTTCTATTACACCCAAGGCCCTGTAATTCAAATTAAAGATAAATATTGTCATTCCAGTTCACTGCTATTATACCAGCTATTTTTCCCCCCCACGATCACTGTCTTTTTTTTTCTGCCCCCTTTATGGCCACAGTGCAAAAATACAACTGACGCAGAAGGTCGACACCATACACAAAGCCAGCACTGAATCGGACTTGTAGGCCTGATCTCCTGCACTGTGGTGCCTTTCTGAAAGGCAGCGTGCAGCTCAGCTTGCAATGTTATGCTTGGATGCTGTACAGGTCTCCAAAGAAAAAAAATAGAAAACCCACACCCACCTTGTTTTCATTCCAGCCGTGTTTACATAAAGGCTTTAAAGATCCCCACTGGCAGGTTATTTCTAAACTCCAGCCTCCTTCCCACCCCCATGCCCCTCTCCAGCCATCCCCCACAGTAACAACCTGCCATTCTCTGCAGCAGCGACACTTAAACATCTGGCCATAAATTGCCGGTGCCACACGCTTCAAGTCGTAGCTATTCATCCTAGCTGGAGAAGGCAGGCTGAAACAGTTAACTGCATCGAACTCCAATGCTACTGGCATGGCAGTCCCTATTACAGCATCATCACTTGGCATCTCAGCAAAACCAGCCAACAAGCCCAATTTTAGTTGAAGTAATGTTTGTAGCACGTTAGCCAGTATTTATCTGACTGCCTCTAACATGGGTCATTGAACTTAACCCAGCTTTTCTTCACAAAATAGCAAAGTATGACCTGGCAATCTGCAGTTACTTGTATATTGTGCACCACTCACAGCTCTCCAGACAGCAAAGCAGTATGTTTTCTAGGAGCTCTTCAGGCTTGGGCCCATGCTTTCACCTTGTATTGCAGAATACCCCAAACAGTGAAGTGAGGAGGCCCTTGGGCAGCAAGTCTAAGCAAGTGCATCAAGCCAAATGATAAATAACAAGAAAAAGCAAAACAATCCCTGTTTTCACATGCCCTGCTGCAATTCTTACTCAGCCAGGACAGCTGGAAGTGTGGATTTAATCAGGAGAAAGAGACTTACTCCAGCTGAGAAGGTCTGCTGTGGCTTCTGCTCATCACTCCATACATGCTGCATAGAGCAAGGAAGCTGTTTCAAGTAACACAAAGATGTACTTTAAATTTATGAGCAAGCATGGCAGCATGCTGAATAATAAACTACACATGATGTTATAAGGATCATCTCTGTGCCCCTGTGAAGGTCAGAGGAATTTCACCATGCATCTTAATGCCATTGCATCCAGCCCTTGTCCCCCCAACAGCTGCACTGCACCACCCAATCTGGGTGACACAGGCAAACGTCACATTCTGTGGGCCTTGACTATTGTACCTTGGCTTTCTCTGGTTTATGCTTTACTCAAGTGTCAGAAATCATTAGGAGAGCACACTTGAAAAAAGCTTGAACTCATAAATACCTGTCTTTCTCTTCCAAACTTCAGAAAAGCACTTCCCTCATGTCCTAGCACAACTCACATTTGGGCATGGGGTTTTGTTGGATTTTTAAAAAAATATTTGTTTCCTCTCCACATATTTAAATAAGATGAAATCCACATGGGTATTTTTATTTAACCTTCTCCAGCAGCACCTGCCAAGCCAACAGCCTCTCATCCCCAAACAGGTTATGTCAAATCAGCTGGTAGCCCACGATCCTGAAGCATCCTGTGAGCACACCATTTTGCCACTACCCTTACAGACCTACACGATTCCTAACCACTATCTAAGCCCAGCCTATGTGTCCACACTAACCATGGTCCCATGTACCTGAATTTAATATTCACCCATATGACATTGGTAATTTGATCTCATATTAAAACATGTTTCATAGGAATTATTTGTAACAGAAATCACCTTTCCAGGGCTTTTAACTTCACAGGAGGTTTATTTTTATGCTTCTGCTCCATTAATATAGTGCCAAGGAATAATTTTGTGTTGCTTATATTAAAAGCTGTTAACTTTTCATCTGAAATTCACATTTAGGATTCTTAAACTATGAAGCAGTAAGAGCTATATTAGCAAAAATCCAGAATTTTTGCAGACGGAACTACCCGCTGAGTCACCTACACTTGCCTTCTAACGTATCCTTTGTAAAAAATTTGGGCCAGTATATCTGGGTTTGGTGCAAACTGTCAGTCACATACGTACATGGTACTGTCCATGAACTCGCATCAGCAATAACATCCCAGGAAGGGATTTCAACCTTCAGGGCTCCTTTGCAAGGGAACCAAACTCAAGTTTGGACATAAATATCCCCTTTTTTTGCCTCATGCACAAAGCCCGAAGCCAACTACTTCACACACCTATTCCATCTTTACTGAAAGTCTTTATCTTCACCTTTACATGTTCCTGATGCACGTTAATTTGTCACAGGACATTGCTGCAACGTTGCCTGATCAAATAGAAAGAGAATGAAAATTTATGTCTGTAAGCAATAAATTTATTCCTGCTCTTCTGATATAGTCCGTCCATGACAACACCCTTGCTCAGTATTGTTTTTGGCTTGGATCACACCATTACTTACATGCTGCTCTTTTTAATGTGCTTATTAGGAGGAGGAAAATCATTTCCTTGGCGGAAGCCTCCAAAATTGAAGAATGTCCTCAGAGTGAAAACTGCAACTTTTTATGAATCCTTCTTAAATTTAAGTCTTATGCTGGGGAAAGGAAAACAGAGGGATGAACTTGGCCATCATTTAGTTCAAAGATATCAGTTCATCTCCCACCAGATATCCTGTTTCATCTGTTCTTCTAGGAAAAGCAGGTTAGTGCCTGCAAGATTTAGCATCCCCTGATGTCTACACTGAACTGACTGATAGAAAGGTAGGAACAAGGCACACTTAGAGATTAGAAAAGCTTACAGTCTGCTATGCAACCATCATGCCTGTGCAAATGAAGTTGATTTATGGTAGCATTTCTTTTTCTTCCTTCAGCACCATCCCTCACAGCGTATTTCAGCTCTACTGGAATCAAGCACAGATTTCCTGCTAGCTTCAACAGAAGGGCCATCAGGCTATAAATGTTCTAGAGAGAGGTTGTAATGGGTACATGATCTACTGTAACTTCCCTAGATGGAAGCACAATAGTCAGTAGCTATCACAAATTTCTACCCTGGAAGGTTAAGCACTCTAGAAATCTTGAGAGATTCCATGGTCCTTTTTCTTCCTTTATTTTCCTCAATGTCTTTCAGATACAAATTCATGCGTACCCAATACTAACTGGCAGCATCTTTACAAAACTTAAACTGCCATTTTGCTTATCTATTTCTAGCCTTCTACAAAAGCCTGGTGTAAAATGGCACAGCACATACACGTGTTCTATTTTCCCTTCAAAGAAAACAAGTCTTGTTTGGGCTTCGTAGATTTAGGAAATGGTTCGAGAACAGTTCACGTGAGTAAAAATGTGATCTCTGTAATGCTGCTAAAGGCAGCAAGAAGAGTTTGTGGGAGAAACTCTGCAACTTCCTTAGTTTTTTTTATTATTTAGAAAATAAAATACAGTAAGTGTAAATCTTTGTTAGGCATTTTAACTATCCCATACTCAAAAAAAAAACCCCTACACCACGACAATTTTGTAATATTTTATGCTGCACATCATATCAAGCTTGTATCAGGACACAGCAAGCCTCTATGGGCTGACATGTTCATTGAGCTAAGCGCCATAGATTGCACACTCCATATAAAAGCCTCTAATAGAACAAGAGGGAAATGTAACATGGTATTTTCAGTTTTCTTGTGCTTTCTTTTGCTTCATTTGTAAATCTCTCCTTTCCTATCAATGTGACAAGAAGGAACACCACAGCAGAAGGTAATACTGGTGCCACCAGTATTTACAGTAATTCATAGGAGAATACGTAATACTTGGAGAAATACAGAAACTAGTCTTTTCTGTATTTAAGATTCTATTATTCTGAATATAGTAAATTTCTATATTGACACAATTTGTCCCCAGGATTCTGATTATTTGACTGTGGAACTAGAAAAGATTCATGATGATGCCAAACTATCTAATATGCAAATACTATCAAAGCCCAAACACGTCAGGTATTTCTAGTTCACTAAATATCCTCCTCACTATGGGACTTCTGAAAACAGAAGTATCAAATTGTTAAAATTGCATGACTAGTTTCTATTATAGTAATTTTTCACTAAAGTTTTTTTTTTGGTTTTTTTTTTTAGATAGTGTGTTGTGGGTTTTTTTCAGTTAAGCTCTGCTTGATCTCACAAAACCCAGAGTTTTAAAAGATTGCCAAAGTCATAAATATCTTTTAATGAGCAATTTCTTCATGACTGAAAGTACCAGCTGGATCGTGAATGTTATAAAATTTTTGGTCTTTTATATTATGAATTTCTGGAGAGGACCTCTATATACACCCACCCATAACTGAAATACAAAACAAAAGCTAGATAAAGCCACAAGAAAAATCAAAACTCTTTCCAACTGTTACTTTGTAAAGCAGATGCTCCTTTGCTTTCAATTTCTTCTTTTCCCAACACTCTGCATACACATTTATGTTGTTCTCCAGTTAGGAAGGTATCACATTCACCATGGGAGGAATTTATTATAGGTGACTTGCTTCTCTGTTAACATGGTCATTTTAAAACATCACAGCTCAGTTCACATGCGGGGAATAACCCTTCAACTGCATGTGCAACATGGTTAAAAGCCTGTTGCAATTAAGAATCTATACTGTCAAAAACCCCCATTTTCTGAAGTACTACTGGATCATTCTTACTGCATGGTTGATATGGATAAAGAAGATTGTGATGGTAAGGGATAATTATTTATATTCAGGGGTGCAAGCCCTGGTCCTTTTGTGCATCAGAGGAGACAGGAACTGAGAGAACATGGTCTTTGTTGTGTGGTTCAGGTCAGCTTTCACCAAGCACTTGCTATCCCCCTACCAATCATGACAATGCCAACCTCTGTCAATATCGACATTACAGAATTTGCCTCCGCACAGAAAGCTCTTTCACTGTTTTTATGAAATAAAGGGCTTTGATACCTTTGGAGGATCACAGAGATTAAGGAACTCTGACATTGCTGTGTTCTCATTGCTTCCTTTCCCATCCCACCAGCAGGAACATAGTACAATAAAGACTACTGTGGATAGAAAGGACTCTCCCACCACAGACTTGGAAGGATCACAACAGTTCCCCAAGCCAACAACACGAGCCATTACTGTCTCCAAACTGACAACTCATCAGGCATAACTAAACTAACAAGAAGGCAATGGTATACATCAAGCTTCTGCTTTGAATGTCTGTCACTCCCTGGTGCTTCACTGTCAGCAAGTGAGCTAACCCTATTTTAGAAATGTAAGGGACCATATGTCCTATGAAGAAAACACAACAGAAATCTCATACTATGGATTTGTTTGTTTTCTGACTGAAACATCAACTCAAAAGCTGTTCTCCTCCCAAAAAAAGTTGATGCCTCCAATCTGACAAAAAACAAATATTAGCATCAAATCTTGTGGTATTTATTGGCATTTCTTGCAACACATTTTGCTATTGCCTAGCTTCTATGTTAGCTAACATCTATATCCATTCCATGTTTTATTTTTGGATGGCGTTTTCCAGTTTTCCTTTTCGCACCCTTCCTTAAAGTACCTCTGATTTTAACAGTACTTACCTGGAGAGTTTGATGGCTTTCAAAGACAAAAGCAGTATTCTCTGTCTTGGCATGGCCAGAGACAAAGCTAACTATGCCTGATGTTAAAGACCAATACAAGATTTAAAAATGCAGCTATGAATATGGTAAAGAACAGGAGGAAGCACTAAAAGGAAGCAAGCAGCTTTCCACTAGATTAAACGACACTGCATACAGGCCTATACTGTAAAATACAATAATGAAGATGAGGCATTCAAGGATGCAGATCCAGTATGTCTAATAAACCTTAAAACTTCACGAAACAACAGTCTTTCTACACAAATTGGTCGTTTGACCATTAAGGATATTGAATAGAATATTCTCTCAGAGGCCAATGATTCTTTTTTATGGTCTCTGGAACCTTTACAATCAAATTTCAAGCTCTCTACTTTAGTATTTTGTTCATATCCAGCCTCATAGCTTTCTGTTCTGCTGTGCCTTTGGATGGCTGCACCAGATCCTTTGAAGACAGCACCCACATACTTCAGCTATTACAGCCATACAGAGATTACTCTTTCTTTGTTGGCTGTGAAATATGTAAGCGAAACAAGAAATCTGTATCTATCTTAAACGAATAACAAGAAAACACACAGCTATGTTTGGGAGCTCATTAGCAGAAAGCACAGACATACAGACATTCCCTTGCACAAAACCTCTTTCACCAGCATCAGATATAGAATATTTTCTGCATTTGTCACCTTTCAGGTCTGAGTTTCCAGCACGCTCCTTGTTATCCACAATTAGCCCCATGCCAAGGTTTGGTACATTTTGTAATAAATCCCTGACCACATTTGCTTCAGGCTTGGCAGCTCTGGAAAGGCTCTATTCATCGGGGCAGCAGCAAGCCACAGGACTCACCACACCACACAACTCACTCGCAGAATTCCAGCACGCTACAGATTTCAACAAGCCGTCCCCTCCCTCCTCCTCCTCCTCCTCTCAAACGGCCTGACATATGACCATGATTAAGTAGGATATGAAAAAGCTCCAATCATTTTTTCTTTTTCATCCCTCACCTCCCTCCTTTCCACCTCTTTTCCTTCAGACACACCCTACCACCCTCCCTCCACGCCAAGAAAACCCCTCCCTTCTCTCTCAGCACTGCATGGTAGGTAGGAATCCATAGTTGGTTGGGGTGGGTTTTTTTGGTCTGTATTTAAAACAGTAACCATCTGTTACTAGCAGGAAAGGTTGTCTCTCCTTCTCAGGTTTCTTCAGCTTTGCAGTGTTAACCTCACGGCAGAACAGAAGGCTAGCTCTACTCTGGGAAAGCTCTCCGTAAGGCACCCAAGAAGTAGCAGTGGGAGCAACCACCGGCCACTGAGACATCTGTTCTCAGACAAGGGAAACAGAAAAAATGCCTCACATTTTTCCTGCATTCACACACCTACAACAAAAAAGTTGCTGGGGGAGGCATCAGGAAAGCGCATCTCACAGTCACACCAGGAGGAGAACAAGTGGGAAAACAGTTACCTTCATCATACACACACTGGATTTCTCTTCACACTGTGCTATGGGTCACGCTCATGAGCAACATTACTCCATTTTTTGAGTAAAAAACCCCAAAACAACAAAACCACCACCCCACCCCCCCCCCCCCCAAAAAAAAAAACCCACAAACAAAACATACAAAGAGAGCAGACGCCAAGTAAAGAGGATTTTGTTATGCTTGGTAGATGTTACAACTAGGCCTCAAAGAAGTGATGGTTTTTTTTTCCTTTTTTAATCTAAGAAAAGATTAAAACTTCCAGTAATATATCATCATCTCAACTTTCATAAAAGGGAAACCCCCAAATATTACACTAGTACATAGTTTGACTCAGGCTACCCATATGACACCTTCCAGAAATGCCAAAACACCTTCACATGTGCTCCAATCCTCCTTTCAGCTCCAGCCCCAATCTTACTCTTGTCAGCAATTTTTGCCTTCTGCTTAAGGAACTTACATAGAAATAACTGGAATGTTGCTAAGCTACAACATGTCCATCATCCCTCCCTGTCAGGTAAAAGATTGACAAAATGACATGTAGAGGGCATAAGCTAAGCTCCAGAAGAGTTGTACCTCAAGGGTACAAGCCAAGAATCAAGAGACAGCATGCAAACAGTCACGTTGTATTAACAGACAAGTTTTTTGCACGTCTAATTTTCACACCAAAGCCTGTACCCAAATTACAATGCCCCTTTAAACACGATAAAACATAAAATCATGCTGCAGCTGACTATACCCAAAGGCAAAACCTAATGAGAAACTAAAAGAGAAATTAAAGCCAGAAGTTTATTTAATTACTATCCTTGCCTTGTAAACCTACACTTCACCTTGCCAAAACACTAACCTAGATACACATCCTAATTTTATCTCATCCCCTTGCTTGCCTAGAGACACCAAATACCAGAATCCACAGTGAGATTTCCTCGCATGGATTTTTACTGATTACAAACCTTGAAAAAACAGCAGAGCAACTGCCTATGGCACAGCAAAGTCAGACTTCAGTGCCATACTCCCTGTCAAACTGTAGCAGTCACAGAACAGGTAAGATCCATGTGAAAACAAACCGAACTAAAAGCTCACCAGAGACTTTTAAAGCTATCTAGCTTTGTGCCTTATCTCCTTTCACAAAGCTGAGTTCACCTTCTGCTCAAGTAGTGCCCATTCATGCATCCCAGCTCACTCTCCTACAGTGAAGACACAGTTTCTTTTGGAGAACCCTATTATGCAGCTTCACATCATGTTTCCAAGGCTCCTATTTACCTCAACATAGAGCACTGCTGTAACAGGATCAAAAGCTGGAAAAGCCGAGAGATTATTTAATAAAACAGCAATACTAAATTTACACGTTACCTTGAAAGATCCTTCAGGAGTTCTTTCACAGCTCTCTCCCGACCACTCCATCACTGTGTACACACAGCCCCAGGACAGAACAGCACTTAAGCATCCCCAACAGCCCTCTGCGAGCACAAAAGTGGGTATATGAAGTTCTACCAAGTTACTAAAGATATCCATCACGCACAGGTTATTCCTTTGTTAATATAAATGGGGGAAAACTAGAATTGGAGTTTCTGCAACTTGTTCTTATCAACGACCATTACTCTTGCTTCTAAATTTACCAAACCTTTCACAGACAGTAGAGAAGTGTAAATGTTTTACATGAGTATGAAAGGTACCAGCCCTACTCAGGGGCAAAGCGCTCAATGTTCCCTGAAAGTCCAATCCATCTGTTTTTACAAATACGTACACTTAACTTTAATCTAAGCACTATTTACAAAAACACATACAGACATAAAAGAGCGTAATAAATTAACAGCTCACAAGAGGCAACAATGACTAATGACAGACCTTACTCTCCTTTCCAAAGCACTGGCCCAGGGGAACACAGCAGATAAAATTACCTAAGTTGACTTTACATGTTTCTGTTAAACCAAAACTTTGGTGTATTCTGAACTGTCTGTGTGATGTTTCCCAGCTGGAAGACATAAGCTTTCCTAAACAATTCTGGACTCAAATGTGACCTTACAGCCGTCATCTTCTTTCATACAGCCAAGGGATATGCTTGTTAGTTTATGCAGGGTTTATCTTATCCATCAAATTCCCCTGCCTGGATGTCGATGTTGCCTACTTGCTGCTGTACTGTCAATAGAGCTTGCAAAAATCTCCCCAGTAATCTGACTCCTGGTCATGGACAACGGTCAGTAAAACTCTAAGAAGCAGTTATGCTAAACCCTTCATGGGTAATTACCACATGAATTAAATGGTAGAAGTAGATAGATATACTCAATACTTTGTTTCAAATCCGTATGCTTGTCCTTTTCTTTGACAATGTTACCGGCGATCATTTCGTGCTGCCAAATTTGTACAGAGAAGTGATGACTGTTACCTGAGTCAGAGCTGCAAGTTCAGAAGCAAAACAATACTCAAACTCTTAACACTGCTGCAGCTGCATGTAAACGTGAACTCTTGAGAGCTTATTTGTAGTGTATTTATTGACTTAAACATAGTGCATAGCGTGCTACAAACTTGAGAAGTGAGAGAGCCTTTTTTTTCTCTAACCCAGATAAACCCTATTGGCATTCACTGGAGCTTTTTACCTCCCACATCTCATGTTGCAGGGATCACATACACTAAAATCTACATAGGCTTTTCTATTCACTTACCCTGGCCTGTAACGTGACTATATATGTGAAGAATAGCATGTGTGTATATGCAACATGACAATCATTTTCTCCTCACATAATTTTCATTCCCCTACCCCCATATTATCTTATCCAACACATTACCAAGGCAATCAACTCTTCTTAGAATTGAGCTGTTTATTTTCATCATCCTGAATTCCTCTTCAATTTTTACCAACCCCATGACTACTAAAAGCCCACAACTTGACTGAAATGTGAAAATATTAACAAATAGCTAAACATTACATTAAAACAGAGGATGCAACTTTTAAAACTCTGTTGATAAGACTTCCTTATGTGAAATTTTACTGCACCATCATCTGCTCTGAGGGCGCAATTCCACACACATTTACTCCAATAAGGACACTGTCCAACAGCAGATTTTACATTTCTGTTATTCATCACGCTCAGCTACTTGTTCCTAAATCAGGTTCGCCATGGCATCAGTTATGCTGATAAAATAACAATAAAGCCTGATAAATTCCCATTAAAAAAATAATATCAGTCTTATAATACAACTCCTGTTTATGAAAAACGGTTACATCATAACCAGGAAGAGCACAAGTTGTGTGCTGGAGTGTTTGGGGCAAGGAAGAGGCAAAAACAGTCTGACATGGAAAATCCTCTTTGCAACAAACAAAATATCCTCAAATTATACCTTGGCAATTACTACCTTTAAGGCAACAGCCTAATTTACTTCAATACAGCTCAGATTTTTAATAATATTGAATTATCAATATAGTTATATTTAGTATATTACTATTATTACTATTGTTGCTACTACTGTTGTTGCAAGCTGTGATTCACTGAGATGGGAACTGCAATTTGCAGGTACTCAGTACCTAAAAAAGCAGCAAAAGCTGATGATTTTTAAAAAAAAAAAAAAAAAAACAAAACCCCACAAACCCCAGAAAAGCTGAATTGGTACCAAGCCATTCTGCTGATTATTTAAAAAAAAAAAAAAAAGTAATTTTATCTTGGTAGATTTTGTGCCAGATCAGGTATCATCATTCTTCCTGCAGCTGGTATGAGGCAGCTATAAATACCTTATTGTGTGCTCCTGCCAGGCCTGACAAAAACTGCGAGCAAGTTCTCACATCTGACGCGGTTCAAATCCGCACAGTTTGGACACGCTGCAGCACACAGATACAGCAACGAATACTGACCATCACAGCCTCGCAGGGTAACAGGCCCTGGTTGACTCTTCACAACAGCGCTCGCCAGTATCTGG
This sequence comes from Gallinula chloropus, assembly GCF_964237585.1. Taxonomy (NCBI): domain Eukaryota; kingdom Metazoa; phylum Chordata; class Aves; order Gruiformes; family Rallidae; genus Gallinula; species Gallinula chloropus. The sequence goes on along the minus strand of NC_140088.1, from coordinate 67,745,300 downwards.
GATCAACACAGTGGCCTCCCCAATACGTTACGATGTGATTTGGGGTTGCAATATTTATAATTTATTCTTATTTTGATGTATGTAAATTAATAATGTTTCTAATAATCACCAATAATAACAAAAAAATTATCATACATAATCAAAATCTTGTGGCAAATTTAAAAGTCTTAGGTCTGATGGGAAACTTCCAATTTACTTCGATGGGATATGGATCGAGCTTTTAGTCCTCTACCTGTAGCTCATTCATCTCCAGCTAAGAATTGACAAAATCCTGCCAAATTTGCCATGCCACTTCATAACAAACCGTGCTTTTTAACTGAAGCTAACTGAAAGCTGGAGCTTTTGATGAGTGCTTTCAATTACATTTTAATTTCCCTTTGCCAACTATGCACACAAGTGCTGTAAATCTTTATCATTTAAAATAAGGTCTTCAAGGACAATTTTGGCAGCCAAACCAGAGTGTGCATCATGCTTGAACCACTGTAGGCTTTTTTTTTTTAAATCATTTGGACTCAGATCTGAAAGTCTCAAAAAAATTCACTGCTCACCTATCTCAGATGACATTTTAATTGTAGCTTTTAACTACACGTAAGCTAATGGAGGAAAATTGAGTAGAAAGTTCTTTGAGTATACATTCAGATGGAGAGGCTTTACAGAGATAATTTATCTTGCACTGCTGAACTTTATATTAATGTGATACCTATAAATAGAGTTAAATGCAACTGAGAAAAAAAAAAGTCTTTAAAATAAACTAGGGATTTCAGAGGGTTATTTTGATGGGCTTTTTTTAAGATTTTCAATGTGTAAGCATTTAAAAACCAAGCATAATTTCATAATTCATGGTGTTATGGAAAAAACTTCCAAATCTCTGTATCTGCCACCTCTTATTGTTTAGGGGGTTTGAGGGTTTGAGAATTTTGTCAAAATTTCCCACAGTGTGTGTCCATATATATATTTATACTTCCAGATCTAGACACGCTCATAGGACTACCTGGTGATTTTAATTACTTAGTTATTTTGCTTTCAGCCTTCAACAGATTTATCCTGTCCCAGTCAATAAATATTACAGCCCTCATAAAAGATGTTCTTTAGGTGGTCTTTATACGCAAAGCCTCGGTGACAATATTTACATTTGTGAAAATATTTTAAAAAGCACAGAAGAGTGAGTGAGCAAGCAGAAAGGGAAGCAGAATTTCTGCAGTTCACAGCTCTAGGAAACAAAAAATAAAAAGTCTGCTTACCACCCTGAGGCTCTCTCCACATGGTATCACCACATTTGCTAAGATCCTTCCTATTCTTTTGCAGCACTAGTGTTTAGTGCAACTCTTCCTGTATCTATAAACTGTAGAGACATAATGGTATTTGTAGGTTTCATGTGTTTGGTGGCATTTTAGATATGTATGCTTTATTTTAAGAAAATTTGTGTCACTGCAGAACCCTTGAGACCAAGATTGGTTTCTTTCAGCTTTGACAAAATGACTTTCTGTCATTGTGGCTTGCAAGATTCATTGCATTTAGTTTTTTCTTATTGTGAATGATGACATCTGTGACAAACAGAACTAGCTAAATGCAGCTGGGAAGCCATTAAAGTAAAAAAAAAAAAAAAAAAAGTAGGAATCCCCCCATACATCTGCTTCTCATAACAAAGGGCTACGGAAACATTCATTCCCATTTATCTAAGCCAATATTCCCAAAAGGAAAGCCCAACATCTAAACTCAAAAACTAAGGTACTTTTGGAGACAGAAAATGGGAATCAAAATGAAACAGGAAAACACACAATGCAGATAATGTAAATAATATATTTCAGCATTAAACCTTGCAGGAAGCAAGTACACAAGTACTCAACTTTGATAACTATTTAAACTAAAATACTGATTTGAAGATTAAGACATTTGATGATTTTGATGTCTGATGATCAAGAAAATTCTTTGTTAGATGACAGTAGTGAAGCAGCACATCTGCATACAAACCCGCAGAAAAACTACATGTCATAAGTATCACTGCAAAGGCTGAAAGGCGGAAATTTTTAATAACTGAAACTGAAAAAATATTCTTAATAGCATATAGCTATCTAAACTAACAGAAAAACATACAACAACCCATTAGAGGAGAACGCTACCCACGGTGCTCAACTACCCGCTGCCACCAATGGGTGCCTTTCTGCTGACCTCAGTGGAACATGGACAAGGACATACCACACATTAATCCTTGCGGCATAAAGTTCTCCAACTTTGGAGGCAGTCTTGAAACCTGCACTCAACAATTTAACACACACATTTTCTGATGGGAAATGTAAATATTTAGGCATACCTATTAGAACACAGCGCGATGACTTGTAAGTTTGACCAAAGAGAAGGACGTGGAATTAAAGTTTTAGACTATGCTGGAAACTTGATGACCAGTATTAAAATATTGCAGAAGATTAGTACAATGTAAGGTCATACAAAAGTACTCATAATAATTCCTTTCCTCAACCCACTAAAATATGTTCTCATCAGGGCTATATTTCTTCACTCAAGTTGAAAGCCTAATTTTTCAGTGAAGCTATGAATCTGGTACACTTTACAAAACCAATGACTATATGATGTTAAAAAAGTTACATAGAATAAAGTGAAAAGTTTTAAATATACATACAAAGCCTTACATCAGTGCGAGTTCTCCAGACTGAAAGGCTAAAATGTATTTTCTAACCCAGAAAGCAATTGATGCATTCACAAAATACTCATGCCTAGTTTATACTAGACATTTTTTGGAAACTGCCATAAAGGTCTGGTTTCTAAAAGAGCACTTACTATGATTTTTTTTTTTTTTTTTGGTGATTCACATTATCTTGACTTCCCAACCATACTATCCCTCCTTTGAGCTGGGCTTGAAATCTTAGGAGGTTGTATGAAGTTATAGCCCTAAATCACGTTTACTGAAAAATCAGTGCTAGATTTTTGCAGACCTTTTGAATAAAATTCAGAAAGAGAGATTTAACTCTTAACTCCAGAAACATTAGGCTTCAGATACAGATAAATAACTTATTTCAGAAGCAAGAGAGTTGAGCCTAAAACATGGTACATTGCCCGATTAGTTATCTGATCCTAAAAACCGACATCGGAAATTTAAAGAAAAAAACAAAACAAAATGTTGCCACCTAGATGTATTTAAAAAATCTTACAGAAAGCTTGCAAAAAGGTTTACATCTGCACTTTATAAATGTAAATACAGACATTATAAACAGAACCCGTATATACAACCACACGAAAGCCACCACTTGTCTCCCTTTTTTTCCCCCCACCCCAAAGTTGATACTTGTCTCAAAAAACCCCAGAAAAAGTCCTGCTTTCAAAAAGACAAATATGGATTTATTTAAACACCACATTAATGAAGCCAAGTGGGTTGAAACTCACCTTAGACAGCTCATTACAGCCATGCTAAGGTTGGTTGTTTAATCCTTCCTAATAAAAATAACAAAAGACTAAATAGAAAGTAAAGCTTGGTGCTCTAAGAAAGCGTAATGTTTTTGAGATCTGTTTGCTACCTGTAAATTACACTGTTACTACCAGCACCATTTATTTAAAAATTGTAGTTTCATATAATGCATTGTGTAGGCCCAAAATCTAAGGGGCATTTAATTTTTATAATTGTCAAATAACTATTTCCTCTCAGGTCATTCTAAAATAACAATCAGAGAACTGGTCAGAGTTGTGACGTAGGTGAACTTGCTCATTAAACAGCTGTTGAGAACCTCACTGTTTCTAACCATTATTTTACAGGCTAATATTACAGTCTTTATTTTAACATATTTGCATACAGTGCCCTTTCCACACAGCATGTTAGTATCTTGTCAGCAGTTGCTTCTTCAAGGTGTTGAGATGAGGAGAAAAAAAAAATTTGTATTAAAGTGGTATCCTTGTCTCTTCAGAATAAACAATCCATTGAGTCTCAAGATTAAAAAAATAAATAAAAATCACTTTCTCTATTCAGTCCCAGTCTCTCTTCAAGTAGCATCTTAAACAAACATGATACTGTCATTCATTTCTTAAGTCTGAACAACTGAGGGTTTTTTCTGGACTTTAAACTAAATTAATGACTAACACCCCCTAGCCCCACCACCCTCCGAGTTCCTTGGTATTAATCTTAAGGACAGTCATAAAGCTGCAAAGAAAGAGACAGAGCACTCAATGGCTTTTAAACAAATGCTACCACATTTTAAACACGTGCATGTTTGCAAAAGCTCTAAGCCTCTATTGCTCAAACCACTTGTGGTTTCTCAGCACTTCTTTTTTTGAATGATTGTGTCTTTATAAAATAAACGTCTGAGACTAAATTACTTGTGTGTCTGTTGGGAATAATTATAAAATTAGCTCGTTCTAATTTACACTTGTGGGTTTTAAAAACATAACCAAATACCATAGAGAGTCTCCTGGTGAAACCAAAGCCTGGCATGTCAAACATGGTTTAGATCATGCACATGGACTTTGATTTTCTCAGTCAGCAGTCTGATCTCTACAGCAGGCTTAGTCCTTTGGGTTCGTCTCCTAATGCTGCAAATAAGCATTCACATTTGTAGGTCTCCAGAGATGTTGCTATTCATTCCCCATGTCCGCTGCTTGTGCAATACATTATGCAAATAATGCTTTTCTAGGCACAAAGCTGTCATTAGTAAAACATAGTATCTTCACACATAGTTTCAGTAGTTTGTTCAGCCATAACAAAGAGACAGGTTTGGCCACCAAGTATCACCATGTCCCAAATATCATGGGGGGATATTCTACTTCCATACAGTTTTAACCCCATTACCTAGGCATGTATTTCAGGTAAAGTATCCAGTAAAGCCACGCAATATTTATTTTAACTGTGTCCTTTATTTTAACTGTGTCCTTCAGTCCCACTGATTTCTGTGATCTAATTTCTTCTTTTCCAGGAAGAGAAATTATCACAATAGCACAAAGCTTCTATTGTACTACCCTGGCACAAGTCATTTTGTGTATTAGGCAGTGACAACTGCAGGTAGTAATTTCCAGGGAACTACACTGATCAGCTTGTTTCCAAAATCATTTCTGCTATTCTGGTAGACAACAGCAGTTGATACAGTCAGTATTTTAATACTAATATGCCAGGATTCAGTTAAAACAGTCTCAGCCAGCAACAAACAACTCTGTCAGATCAAAACCTTACTCAGCGTCCTCCTCTTTTGCTCTGGAGTGCCACCCAACACTTTTTTGGCCACAAACGTTTACCTTCATGGATCCACAAGATGTGCATTTGTAGCGAAACTTACTCATTTCATATGAAATCACAGGCATATTTTCATACCCAGTGACTACAACAACTTTTCTTAGGCATCCTACAGCTTGTCTTTTTCCCCGAGACAAGGGGAGACGCATTTGTACTTTCCATACTAAGATAAGGTGGTTTTAGCATGCATGTGTTTACATCCTGCTTTTGATCCCTTAAGACCACAAAGGTTACATTACCCTAACCTTGCCACCACAACTTGTTTTACCTTATTTTCATCTTTTTATAAATACCTGAACAAGGTTTTGGGGGTTGGTTTGGGGGGGTTTGTTGGGATTTTTAATCACATGAAGCTAATACTTTGGCCAGCAACTTTGCCATGCATAAGTTGTGTTTTCACCCATGATTTTCAAGGACCATTAACTGTCCACCTGTATTAGGTGGTGGGGTTTTTTATAAGGGGGGGGTTGTACCACTTCTGCTTCTTCTCCGGCTGCAATATAAATGTACATACCACAGCAGAATCTTATTTCCAACTTACCCCATACTTCAATCCTGAAAGGCCTGGCCATAAACCATACCACCAAACCCTTTGCTTCCTTTTCTTTCCCTAATAAAAGAAAACCCAAACAAAACAAAACAAAAAACCCACCAAAAAGAGTCACACACACCCACACCCAACAACAAAGAAAGAAGCACTTTAATTACCAAATTCTCTCAGATTTAGGTTGGCCCACTACAGCCTGAATTCCCAAATTCTGCACCTAGCCTATCAGCAGGGGTTTACATCACCCAGTTTTTCACAAGCGTCTTCTACTCCCTCACTGACTCCTGTCCCCTCCTCCCCAGTAGATCAAATTAAACATCACTCCCTTTGTATGAATTCAGCGATGAAAGAGTACCTGCAGATGGACAGGATGGAAAAACCCTGGCTTCAATCTTCCTATGCCATGTCCTATATGGATATATATGCGCACATATATATGCACACACATACATATATACATGTGTATGTGTATATGTATGTATATGCATCATAAGCATTAGTAGAGAGATTCTCTAGCAATGCAGAAAGTATCTTAGAAGGCAGGCAATGTGTGTATATATATGTATTTAGGTATGCAAGTATATGCACATATATGTATATAACAGATTATATAAATATTCTGGATGTATATTAAATATTACGTACATATAGGCCATACTATATATATAGTGTACAGAAAACACCACACACAGACACACACTTGCATTTACACGACCGTGCAATGTACAGAGCACCACAGCCTACACTACCACTTAAGCCTCCTGCACAGCGTATTTTTCTGGTGCATTCTCAGGAGTTGATTAATTCTCTAACCCAATATAGAAGTCAACAGCAAACATTGTATATATAGGCATACACAACACACGGGGTATTTTACCATGTTTTTTCAAGCACCCTTGAATTTGCCTTCTGGCTATTCTAAAGAAAGAATAACCTGTTCCACTCCCTTCACCAACATCCACTACTTCCCCAATCTCAGGCTTCTGTGCAAATCACCTTTTACACCCAAAAGAAAACCGGGTGCAATGTGGCAATGAGGTGTATTTAACCACATCCATTCCCCAAGCATTTATATATTATAGTAGTCACCTTTCCAAGCTGAAAAAACAAAACAGGAAAGCTAATGAGCTGCTCCTTTGTGTTATTTTCTACACAAATCAGCCTTGCTCTGCTAATATTGTTCTATACTGTAACATGCAACTAAGTTAGCATTGATAAGCTTAAAGTCATGAAGTTATGGAAGGACGGTTCACAATCACAAACTATCACGTGCTTCACTGATTCAGTGACTCTGATGTCAGTTACATACAGTACTAGAAAGATAAATGCTACTGAGTTCTTCTCCTTCAATAGAAGGGTCACAGTAGGGTCCAGCCATACTTATTGTCTGCTCCAGAGGCCTGGCTTTATGTTTTGACAGTTAGAGAACATCAATTAGTGGAAATAAAATAAAAAAGTCAAGAAAACGTCCAACTTCCTGGAGACTCAACCTCCCCCAACAACAGAATCATTTCAGTGGTATTAAAGCTCTGCTGATACTCAAGGCAAACACCGATCCCATTTTCCTTGCTTTGCTTGTGACATAACGCTTCTTCCTGCCACTTTTTTCCCAAACCATCACGAAGCGGGTCAAGTTCCTTTGAGGCAAATGTTATTATTGGGGACAGCATTTACTCTCTGACACAGCACTCTGCTCAAGGCAAAGACTGAGCAGAACATGCATGTGCTCTGTTATAAACCAGCCAAGTTAGAAGAGCGCTGCTGCCCAAAGGAGTTCTTCATTTTAAAAAAGGGTCAAGGAAGAAAGCATGAAGATACACAAGGGGAGGATTGTTGGTTTTGGACTTGAACTATGTTCAAATTACACCATTCATCATAACTGGGAGGGAAGGTGTAGGAAAGCTAGAAGGCAGTTTCTGGCCTTCCTCCTCCTCCCCCACGGACCTGAGTTATCCTGGTCTATGACATTAACTCAGCCCACTCCTCAGCTGAACCTGCAGGCCAATTTTCAAAGTATTTATCCTACACTTACACACAATTTGCGGACTCAAACTTTAAGTATAAAATACAAAAGCACGTAATGCTGAAAATAAGGTTAAATTAGTACTATAGTGCAGTCTTCTTGGAGCAGACTGTGGGTAGGAGGCAGGGAACGGTCCACAATTTTCTTCATGAAGCCTGTAGCCATTTCAAGAGCAGTAAAACTGAAGAAGTAGTTTATGATATGGGGAAGCATCAGAGCTCACAATCTATAATTTTATTTCAGTGACACCATCCACTGATCCTGTTTGTATAGCTGAAGTTCCTCTCACAGTTACACACGAGCATCGATTCAACACAGCCAGAAACGTCGTCTGCCACTGATTACATTTGAGAATTTCTGTCATTAAGTGCAATTCTTAACCCCTGCTAGGTACTGATAAACTTCAGTATGAACTCTGAGCTCCTCCACTCCCACAAACTAACAAAGAACAAGTGAAGTCCTGCTGCTCTGACTGTGTATCCATGGGGAACCGCACACGCCAGGGACTTCAGACATCATGGTTTTTTCAAAACAGAGAAAGAAATGCAGCCAGTCTGGTCCAGCTTATTACATATATCACTGAGCAAGGCTTAATGGATGTGCAAGAAGCATGGAGTAATCTCTATGGAGGAATAACTTCTGTTCAACGTTCAGAAAATGCAAAAGCATGCTGTTTCACCAAAGGACCATGGTTTACACAGGCAATGGAATCTTACAAGGACAGGAAAAAAAGTATTTGCCTCTAACCAACAAATTAACACAGTAGGCATGGTTCTATTAAATATTTAAGGCTTTTACTATAGAGTTATCCAGTGGAGAGAAAAAGAGAGAAAAAAAAATCAGAAACAATTAGATGCTAACCCAGTAGTAAATTCTCATTTCCTTCAACATGGGTTTTTCCAGAATGAGATTAAGCTCAGACCATATTAATTTATCTATAAATTATTATTAATAGATTTTCATGTATGTTAGCACAGGAATTTTCACCCCACGCGTCTCCAGCAATCTAACACTGGAATGCATTCCTTAACTAAAGCTCTGTAAGTCTTCCAATAGATGCACTACTTCAGCAGGAAACTTCTTTCTCCTTTCATTAATGATTTAGAATTCATCCAACAGCATTTTAACCTTTGGGATTATACATGCTGAGCAAATTAACAAGAAAACAACCAAAAACCAGAAAAGCACAAAATGCAAACATCTAACAATAGCTTCACAAGTAGGAATGGACAGCAGCACCGGGACATATTAGAAACATTTTACTGAACTCAAGGGAATATTTTGTATTTACCAGTGGATAAGAGATCGACACTAAAGCCTAAATTCAGAAACCATTCAAAGAATTTGAATGAACATTTTTATACCAAAAATACTTTAATTGTAAGTTTTGCTAAGCAAGAAGTCAATGTAACTCAATATCTACCTACCCACATGATGATAAGGGTATGAAGGCAATTATAACTCTTCCCATTCCCTAAGCAGCAGGCTATAATACAGTAACAAACATCTGTAAATTGATAAAAACTGCATCCATATATAGTGGAAAAATTATGCTGCTTTAAACTACTGCTAAAAAAAATGTTTAATAATTACAAAGAAAAACTTAAAAAACAGCTACATCAGCACAAACACACAAATCTGACTTTTGGTGAATCTTGCGGTTTCTTTTCAGGTTTGTTGGGAATTCTGAATTTTTCTTTTACCAACTATTTAACTCTGAAGAATTAGACATATGCCCTGCTGTTCTTGATAATTTAAACATTAACATATAGCTGGAGCTTCCGTACTACCATCCAATTAAACACAACACTGAACAAGTCAAAAGTGAATCTGAAGATACGGTCACACACTAGGTAGTGATCAGCTTGTGCCCATTAAAACAGATTACCACCCTTAACTGCAGACTGCAGTCAGATGGGAAATGATGAATTATGGTGTATTGATTCCAGGCCCTTTGAATAGCAATTGAAACAGGCTCATGCTCCCTACCTGCACTGCACTGCACAAAAGATGTGCAGATGGTCCATCTGCTGTGCATGTGGTAACTGTTAAACCAGACCGACCCTGTTCCTCGCAGTTGTCACATCAAACCTATCTACAAACCCTTTTCAAAATTTGTCAAGTGGAAAGAAAAGCAGTACTATGCTGATTTCTGCAACAAAAATTGCAATTACGAGTTCAACACTAAGTTGCACGCTACACCTTTAAATATTTCTTGCAGGTTCTTTCTTTATCACTCTATTAAAATCTATAAAACATCAGACCTTTTAGCACAGCATAAGCAAGAGTGACTGGGGAAAACATGCCTCTGAAAACATGCCTTCCAGAGTTTCATCCTTTTCTTTGTCTCATTTGCTGCTTAATTTTGAAAGTGTATCTCAATTAAAATAGGTCTCGGGACTCTTCTCAGATCACTCCTCCTCACTCTCATGCGACAATCCAGAGCAAGTAAAGACAGCACCAGGCAAACCTATACATTTTACTTGAGAAGGAGCACAGACGGAACTCTATACTGTTTTTAAGAGCTTTCACCAACCGTGTGCAAGCATGATAGAGTGAACTTGGACAGGCCAATTCAATGGCATATGGAAAGTGTCACAAGTTCCTGCAGCAGAACAAATTGCTATTCACTTTGTCATGCTGATCTACAGGTACTTGCTTATCTTCAGAGCCCTTACTGATACCTGTAGCAGACTTACACATTCCATTCCCCAATACAGGTTATGTTATCACATACTGAACTTACTACAAAGCACAGAGCTTGAAAAAAATAACACAAAATAAACAAACCCTCCATTGACAAACTTTCTATGAGCTCATAATAATGAACAGTGTCTTATCTTTATCAACAGATGCTGTCTTACCTTTATCAGGAAACGATGAAATGTCCCTTTCTCCTATTCAGCCCCCAAGAACAAAAGAAATGAACTCCACCCTGTGGGCAAAGAACATTTTTTTAATGATTAGTGATATTCTGAAAGAAGGTTTAAATCATTAAGAAATAATACAGACCTTCCAATTCTAGTATGATACTCGGGTAAAAATATAACAATATCTGGGGAAAAGCCCCCTGATGACATTCAGCTAGGTACATACTTGCTACATTATTTCATATATATTTACATGGTAAATGCTCCTACGAGCTGATTCAACAATACTATTTCATAAGGGAAATTATGCTTTTATTTATTATGTCAGCCTCCAAGAGAAAATGGCAACATCACAACCCATCGTGCAGTGTCCAACCACCCTGCTTTCCTCTACATCTTCGTAGAGGCCCCAGAAGGATGCAATAATCTGATACACATTATTTAAAGTAATTCCGAATGCCCTAGTAATTCACACATAAACTAAGGATCATCGCTCTACCCTGTTGTAGCAAACACACAAGCCCCAACACCTCCATAGGAGTAGGATGAGATTTGTATGGTAACAGAAGTTGTAGGTCTTAGGGTGAGATCAACAGTCTCATAAGCAGCAGAGAGACGGAGAGTCATTTATTCCATAATGCAGCCATTAAAGCTTTACTGAAGTCCTTAGCAAGAGCAGTTTTGGTCACTTGCAGAGGACTGTAGACAAGGCTGCAAAATTAAACACAACAAAAGAGAGAAAGAAAACAAAGGAACAGCTAGAGTAAGATGATGACGATGAAGGCTGCTAGAGAATGAACACATTGGATGCTTGTAAGGAAAAACAATTTAATGGGTTGAACAAAAGGCACAAGGGCATGGAGGCAAGGAGAAACAAGAGGACCAGAGCTTTCGCTGCTTTACTTTTTAATTAACTACTCCATTATCACACTAGAATGCAAAGCAGAAATTATTCATTTAGACAGCTTCCCTAGAATCTTTACAATGTCACTGCTTATCTTATCTGAAGTGCTTTTACATGTATCAACACCAATTCAAGAGTTGCAGAATGGTTCAATTTCATTCCTGCCCCAAAGAAGTGGCCAAATACTTCTCCTTTCCTTCACAATACAGGAATAGCTAGAAATTTTGTAAGGTACTAAATACAACTGACTTGCTGATTGATAATGGCCCAATTCAAGTAGTTGTCCTTGCTCCTACAGCAGTTTTGTTCCTCCACAACTGTTGCATTCTGTTGTTTGAAAGGAAAGATTAACAATGTTTGTTATTAAAGAACAAACTTCTGATGCTTCAAATTTTTAAGTGCCATTAAACAGATGCTACACTTTTTAACAATAATACACAACTAGCTTGTAACGACATAATTCATTCACAGCATACATTAGTTTCCCTTTCCAGGATAAAAGAAAATCTCCATGTGTTTTGTTCATATTAATTCCATGAACATTCATGTATAGAACAAACTACTGAGGTGAATTCTGATAGTTTGTTTTTGCTTCTATTTAACAGCTTCTAATGAGTACATTTTCCCCAAAACACTTGTAACTGACAACTTGGGGGCCCCCATGCATCCATAGTATATTTCAGCTTAGTTTAAAAGTCAGATATACTACTGGTCTTGCTCTCTATAGTCAATGAAAGGATTTTGAAAGCTTCCATTGGGCCCAAAGACTGGGCAGTCTGCCCTTTCGTGTACACCAAGTTGTACATGTAAGGTCATATCCATTCTGAAATATTAAATCATTTTTTATGCATCCTAGAGATTTTTCTGCGTTTTTTACTCAAAGTAGAAAAAGGTTTAATAACTTAATTTCAATCCACTCTATATCAATATTTCATCAGCAGAATTTTTAACAGCACACATTTAACACAGCAAATCTCACCAATACTGAAAACTTGAGAAGTTAGAAAGCATTCAACAGCTAACTCTCACAGCCTCTTCCAAACATTTACACAGCTCTCCTTCCCTCTCTCATTCCCCTGGCTCCTATATATAGAGAAGAGGGAGATGCATGACTCTTCCAATATCACTTTGCAGCCATCAGCACATCAGGCTTCATGGGATGACTGGTCTTGGCAGCCACCCAGGGCTACAGAGAAGGCTTGGATCCTGCATGTGAGGATCCCACCCAGTAAGGAACATAAACCTCCACATTCAAGGTAACCAGGATCATAATCAAGCACAGCAATTTCAGGATTAAAATAAAGTATTATTTATATTTCAATAGTAATTTAAACTCTATTCTGAAGCCTATTAAAGTAAACTTTCCTTGCAGAGCACAGATTTTAATTCTAGCTCCTAAGTAATTTTCTTCTAAAAAGTGATATGCCATAATCAGTAATGAGTTCAGCTTCTATCTTAAGTGTGATTATTTTCCAGAAAACCTAGCTCCATCCTTTGCTCCTACACAGCACTGTTTGTACCTTCTCACAGGATACCCGTGGAGGAGAGGAATAGTGCCATGCACAGCATTCAACTCTGATTTCAACAGCATTCATACCTGAGACAGCAGAAGAAAGCAGACAGAAAATACCCACTTCATGCTCACATACAGAGAGAGAGGAAAAAAATAAATGTGTTCTGAGCAGAAAAGGCAAAGGTCTTAGATGAGCATGGCACATAGTAGTTTGGACTTCCACATTTCCACTATCAAATGTAAGGAGTCACTCACATCTGTTTGACCACGTCCTCTCACACATTTAGAAGAGGGATGAGGATCTGATTCGGAGATTAAAATTTAAGTAGTTTAATTTCCATGATCTTTTTCTAGAAGAGTTTAAACAGAATGGTTGGTGCTGCCAAATGACAGCTCCTTCCCTTCAGCTCCCTCAAAGGAAGAACAACGTCCTTCTCTCCATTTCATCATATTCAACAATAGGTGAAAACACAATGGGGCCATTTTCACATGACATTCCTGTTTTCTAGAATCTCTGGAAACTGTATTCCTAGCCTTTTTCACTCTTTTCTTCATCTCCACCCTGCAGATACTGGGGACTTTTCTCAGGTAGGTACACATCCTACAAGTGAATACCTCTAGTAATCATAGCACTGTCTCCCCAGCTCAAAATAATAGCTTCCACATACAAACCACATTCAAGCATATGATTTCACTAACTTATGTTTAAAGTATCTTGATAAAAAATTTCCCGTGCTAAACTAATGTTAATACACAGTGATACATTCGCTACAGATAAGGTAGGTCTCTATTCCTACTTCAGCCATGACACAGCACATAAGCTTCCAGCTTCTAAAAAGCATGTCTTCTTTTATGAAAATGCTTTCTGCTCTTCTCCCTCTACTTAATTCTTCTGATCTAGACAAGGTGCCTAGCAAAGAAATGTTTCGGCCAGCATTTGGTCATTGACTTGCATGGGCTGGGTTAAAATGTGAAGATTTTTCTTTACTATTGGAAAGACAGAAAATCCTAAAAAGTGTAAGAAAAGCAATATACAACCAACAAGAGGTATAGTGGACCAGTGTAGCTGTGATATGACAACCATGTGTCTGAAACCTAGAATGAGTACATAACCAATACAGGAGCCAAAGAGGTCAACGACCATTAAAACAGGAATTCAGTTAGCATTCACTCTAAATTGAATACAAAACACCCGTAATCCTCAGATAATTTATCTTTCCTCTTAAACCCCTCAAGAGTAGAGGCAGAAACTTAAACTTAACACTGGCTGATAGAATCCGGGATTTCATGAATAACCTGACACTGTGACAATAAAAAGCAGGGAAACACTAAAATAACTATAGAAGTGTCCTGTTTCATAAGGAAGTTGGGGGGGTTTTTTGCTGCAACTAATAATTATTTTAACTTCTTAAATGAAGCTAAATATTATTTTCATCATAGTCTCACAGCTCTTTCAGAAGGAGTCCACCCGCTCAGAGAACCCTCAGAGATCAAGGGCCAAAGCCTCGGCAAGCTGCTAACAGAAAGGTGCCCTTTCCCCCTCCTGCTATTTGTCAGCCTGGCAGGCAAAAGCTGAGAGAGAAGCACAGATTGGAATAATTACACAGATAGTTTGGGGCTAATTAAAGAAATTACTCAGAATCAGGAGTATTTAAAATCTATAGAGAAAATTAATAGGTGCCATCAGAAAGTTTCTAAGGGAGACAGATTACAGAAAAGCGCTTAGAAAAGTGCTACAACGTGAGGAATATGAGAAACAGGACATTTACTTGTTGCATTGTTGCAGCCTTTGAGACACAAAAATTCTGGAAATACCTATGAATTTTTTTTTGGTAACGTAATCATAAAATACCTAACTACCTAATTTAAGGGTAGAAACCCAGTTAATTCTTCTGGTTGTAGTTTTCATAAGTGGCTTCAGTTCTCAAATTGCACAGTTTTATGACATAATGAATCAGGTCCTGCAGGAAAGTGGGAGAGGGACCGTTCATCAGGGAGTGTAGTGATAGGAAAAGGAGCAATGGCTTTAAGCTGAAAGACGGCAGCTTTAAATTAGATGTCAGGAAGAAATTCTTTACTATGAGGGTGATGAGGCACTGGCACAGGTTGCCCAGAGAGGTGGCGGAAGCCCCAACCCTGAAGATATTTAAGGCCAGGTTAGATGGAGCTTCAGGCAACCTGGTCTAGTGAGGGTGTCCCTGCGCATGGCAGGGGGTAGGAACTAGATGATCTTAGAGGTCCCTTCCAACCCAAAGCATTCTATGAAATCAATTTAATACATTTGCAGTTGTCCATCCCTACAAATTTTATCAGGAAAAACCAAAATTGCAATACAGACAAAAAAACTGAGCATGCACATCATTCTAATTACAAATAGATCAAAAAACCCTGAATCAATTCCTCCCCTCCCATTAGACTATATGATCTCATAATACGGCAGAATCACATAAAATACCAGTTTTGCTAAGATCAGAGAGATTTTAAGTTTGTAATTTTAAACTGGTGTATCAGAGAGAGAAGCAGATGAGTCTAAATAAAAAAATAAAACAGAATATTCAGCAAAAGAGCTGAACTGACACAAGCCTTCAGCAGAGGAGAACCAAATCTTTGGAAAGCCACAACTGTAACAGGAAGGTGGCCATCAGGGACTTAATTTTATTCCCCACACACAAACACTAGGGGAAACCACAGCACAGAAAATCCTGATCCACCACCTTAAATATAACCCACAGACATGCCTAAACTTTTCTCCACAGGTTTCCTAGGTTCCCTATGGCTGCCAGTGTTTAGGTTACCAGGAAAAAACAAGGTCCTTTCATAGGACATTCTTAAATTATTACAGAAATGAAACCACTGTTGCTTTACCATACACTTCAGTTTAACTACTGTTTTTTGATGCATTTCTGTAAGGCCTTATTACTACCGTACTTACTGTGCTCTGAGTTAGTGCTGAGAGATTCGGGGGGGGGGGGGGGGGGGGACGGGACACACGACGACACCAAACAACAAAAGCACCACAAAAAACCAACCCAACACAAATAACCCACAGGTGATCTCCTGTGCAATGAAGTCCTTGCGTTGCTCATGCTTTCCCACATCCACCCATAATATGCTTTCCCTGCCCATGGCTCCACACCATTCATGCACGGACATACCGAGCCTCCCTTGCTCACTATCTGAATGACAAGCACCTATCTAAACAGTCGGTGTGAAACCTGATCCATCTGTTTTCAACTGAAATCCAAAAGAAAAGAAAAAAAAAGAAAAAAGACATTTCAGGCTGTCTTTTGGAATAATACATTCAAATATTTTCTTAGCATGAAAAGACTCCGCCCTTCCCAGTCCGAAAAGTCTCTGCAAAGATAAACACCAGAGTTACATTCCCAGCATTTCAAAGAGAACAGGGAATTTGGCTGCAAGTATTTGCTGCGACTGTTCCTGTAAGCACATGAGTACCACAAATCAGATGCTCAAGGAGTTTAATTCATAATTCATTTGACTAGGTCAGATTTATCCCGGGATTAACGGACACACAATTGTAAACAAATGAGATGACAAGGGCTATCATTGCCTGACAGTGGAACTGATTCTGGGTTTGGGCTCTTCTAGGAGGTTTTGGGAGGGGGTTGGGGGTTTTTTGCTTTATTTTGTTTTTAAAGCAAATTATAGGTTTTTCAGTTACATAAATCTTTGCTGTTTAAAAGACTGATAAACAGCTTTGATATGTAATTAATAATCTGCTTGGCTTCAAAGGACTTTAAACGCCTCCCTATCGCAGAAATGCAGTAATATTGTATTCATTCCCACTTAGTGGAAATGAAACCACGAAACAGAAGGAATGTAATCTCTTAAAGTCAACTTTTAAAGATTTTCTACAAAGTTTGAGTACAAACAAAATGAGACAGTATAAATATCCCTTAAGTCTACATGGCTCTATTGAGACTAGAGTTGTCAATATTAGAATACCGTATTCTAGCCAGTCATGAAATTAATACTCGAGACGTTCTAGTGGGTTTTTTTAACTCCAAAGGAGAGGAGAAAAGGCACTAGAAAAATCATGTGTGTTGACGTTATGAGTCATCTATTTATATTTTTTTAAGCAGCTACCATGATTAGTTTGAGACAGGTAAGTTTAAGGAAAGAGGCAGAAAATACATTTCAAAGGACCAAGATTAAGAATGTGACTGTGGCTCCCACCTACACTTAGCAACTGGGAATGCGTTTCTAAAGAACACCTCCATGTATGAACAGCCTTCACTTCCTTGAAGGCTAGGAAGAAAAAGGGTGGCTTCCCATTACATACAGCCTATCATGGAATTTCAAACTAGACTGCCGAAAGCAAGTGAACTCGCATGTAGAACCTGGCAAGTCGACAAACACCACTTGCTACATGAAATCTCACAGCGGCAGAAAATCGTTGGGGTGCAAAGTAATTTGTGAACCAAATGGTTCAAAGGGGGGAAAAAACTGCACCTCACCACAGTACAAAGGAAGTTACTGATTTGCTGCACTGGAAAGTAAATCTCAGAGCTTTTACTTTTGTTTACTTGAAAGTTGAACGTTCTTAATTTATATGGGCACCATACGAAATAACCACAGGTTTTTTTGGTGTATATATACTGTGTATGTGTCAGTATGGAAGTTGCATGAAGACTGGGAGCAATTAGAAGCCTTATGCCAAGGAAATACAGCATAGGCATGAAGAGTGTATAACATTACCCTTGAGTAATTAAGGGTCAGAAGATCATCCCACGCACGCAGACCTTTCCTCAAAATGAGGTTACCACAGTGACCTCTTCAGAACCGCCTGCCTCCTGGTGTATTTTTTGCCCATCTCTGCTCCAGGTTTTCCACGTAGTTGGAATTCCAACAGATGGTCCCCATCGCCCCCAAAGAAATGGTCTTTCCAGATGAATTCCCCAGAACACAACTTCATTTCTTAGACAGCAGAAAGATATTTTCCAGAAACTCATGATTCCCAGGAGCACCACAACTGGCTAATACTTAATCATTCCATAATCTTAGAAAATCTGGTAGAAGTTTAAAAACATTTGCACAAGGCACTGATGTTCCAATAAGTGCTGGAAGCTCTCTGACCAGCATGTGATAACTGTACATTAAAGGATTTGGCTGTCCCTTCTCATCGTTTCAATATAAATAGCATATTCTTAATACAGCCTATGCTATTGTAATGCTTTTGAAGTTTTAGTCAACTATTTTAGACATGGTATTCTAATAAACACACAGATCACTCAATAACCCAGTACTACAGACTCTTATATTTGTTGATGTTAATGATTTGCTAAGTTTATTTCCCTTCAACTACAGCCTCTGCATTTCTCAAAGCTCCTTAAAAATTACTACAGTAACAAAAGACATTATGACACCAAGATGAAAGGAAAGATACTTCAGTATGTTATTTCCCAGCTGAAGCATCACACCTCAGCGCACACAGCTGTGCCCATAAACACTCTCCACCCATCAGTGTTACAACAGTGCCTACACCTACACTCCTTGGCAAAAATAATCCAAGTTTATCACGGCCCTTTTTAATTCAGATTCCACATTTAGCAATCCTTTTCTAGGATTTGTTTGGTGAAATGCTGTCATTCCTGCGTCACATCCCCATTCTACACAGGGGGCAAATACAAACTCAATTCTTTTAAAGAAATTTGGTATAATTAACTGCAGAATAAGCACTATGAAGAAATAAATTGTATCCTCTCTGTACACAGTCATCTCTCACACATGTAAAGTGAACTTACTGAGCATATTTGTCAGGAAAGAGATGAGATATCCTGTAACTCAGATGATACAGAAATACATACAAGGAAAATCTTTCATTTCCTACAGCAGTGTAATATTTTAAAGGCAAGTCAAAGAAAGGTAAAGATGAACAGAATGAGAATAAAGGAAATCTTGGTTTAATAATTGATTTTTAATTTCCTTTGCATTTATACTTCAATGATGAATAAAAAAAAAAGTAGTCTCATATTCACTGGCTGCTATAACCACTGAAACAAAAATTAACTCTAAAACAAATTAAAACAGGATTATAAAATAATCAATCAGCTCACTAAAGGTACCTTATGCAAGTTTACCCAAATGCTCTTTGAATCAAAAAAGTTGTTGAATGAAGAATCTTCAACAGGAAAAGTTTATTCTAATCATGGGTCAGATATTTAAAGGTTTCAGTTCACTGACCCAAAGCCTTCCCAGTTTATTCACAAAGGATAAGCATCATCATCCACACCTTAAAATAGGATTCCGTTGAACAACTAAAAAAGCAATAATGAATATATTAAGATGGCACCTGCAGAGATTTTTCAATGAGCCATGGTGAGCTGCAGCTCCTTGGTAACGCCATTGTACATTCCTCCTCACTTGCATGAAGCCCCCGAACACTGCAGCTGAAGGAGCAGGGTTTGCAAAGGGCTCGCTGAGAGCAACCCAACAGAAAGTACTTCATCACCAGAGAAACGTGGCAAGAACATGCCACAGCTCCCACCATCTTATCTAACAAGATTGCCCAATTTCAAAGTTTCCTCCAATTCTGAATTGATTTTCTGTGAAAAATTCTGTTTCTGACAATTAGGAGGGTAACTGCTCAAACACTTTCTTCTTCAAAGACCAAAATTCAAGTTGCCTCACAGGAAATGCTTTACTCTGTTTTTTTTAAAGAAACACACCAAATCAGATTTTTTAGAAAGCAGCTCTCTCAAGTGAATGTTTTTCTTAAGATATTAGAATTACCACCAATCTTGACTCTTTAAATAAGACTAAATGCTTCACCTCTGCTGTACCACTCCCCATGCTTACAGACTTTTATTATTTTCACCTTTTTAATCAATTCCGGCTATGCAGACAGACAAATTAGTTTTATTGGTTTCTCCTGCTTCTATTGTAGCTGACTCAGGCTTGATTTCAAATGTCTGCAAAATATATTTGGTGTCTGGACTACTATTCCACAGAGATTTCTTTTTCAACTTGTTTCCTTGGAAGGTGATGGAACCAATTCTATTACTGCTATTTTAAGAAAAAATGATAGAAGTTCAAAGACTACTGTTTTGTTTTAAATAGAGCCAGCCTTTGAAATTCAACTACCTGCCAGTGGTCTAAAAGGCTTTTTTTAAGCAGGTCACATAACATAACAAGTAATAAACATAAGGAAAAACTTTAGCAAGTATGAAAAGAGAAGAAAACACCCACATACCATTACAGCCTGTTTCGACCTACATGTACAATATAAATCAAGCATAAGGTAGCAGTAGCTTAACTAATTCTATTAATCTCTATGAGTAAGCATTTCATTTGGCCATTTCACATCCTGTAATTATTCCAGAGGAAACACAGGTTAAAGGTTCAACTAGCACTTAAAATGACTCCTAAAGCATAATTATATCTACAAGACTTAGCCTGTGGGTGAAATTGGGAAACCTACAACACAAAGCATTTATTTTTCTCAAATATGTTGTGGAGTCCAATTATGCCAAAGAATTTCTTTTTTTAATCCTTAGACTGAGTTCTATGCAGGCATATCTCAAAAAGAAAAGCTATCCGCAGCCTGCACAATTTGGGCCATGAAACATTATCATTCAGTTGTAATAAATGGTTAAAACAGAATCACGAGTTCCTTCAAAGGAAGCATCATAAAAGCATAGTCACAGCTGTCGATTCAGTAGGGGATCAAAATATGGGATCACTGCAAAAGCACAGGCATCAAGAGCAGCCCTGTTTGTTCAATGGAAAATACGGTTTCACACAAACACAAAACACCTATTTGCTTTTTCGTGGCACGCTTTTAGAACAGAAATACATTTTCAGAAATGGAAGAGAGCCCACAAACTGTGCAAGTACCTGTTTAGATCAATTATGTACATAGGACAAAAAAAAAGGGCAACTCCACAAATTGAAATTGCCTGTCATACAGTGGGAAAAGGGTGAGAAGAGTTCAACATTCAAAACAGGTAGGAATTCAAATGGATAATATACTACGAGAGTATCATGCAATTCTTATCTACAGAGTCCTCTAATCATCTTCCCGTTAAATATGCATAATGAGTACTGTATGCAGTACACATTCACTTGCAATAAAAGATATCAAATTGTATTAATTTGCCATCAGCTATTTATGAGACAAATAAATAAAAGGCTATTTGTTTGTCAAATACAGCTTCTTTGCTTTTTATTTTGATATGAAAGCAATAATGGGAGGTGTTCCTAATGAAGTTGGTAAGCACCAATCGAAAGTTTCTGAAAAACAACTACTTCGCTACTTGCTGGGAGAGGTGCAATAGATGGAATCTGTCAAGCAGGTTCCAAGGTTTTGGTTAAAAAAAAAAAAAAAGAAAAAAGCTACACAACTTCAAAAGCTCATTAAAAGGAGATTAATGTTAAAATAACCAAACAAGAAACAAGCTCTCAAATTAGTAAATGCAAGAATAAAGGCTCTTCGTGAAATACAAATTCAGACCTCTTGTATGTATTCAGTGTAATGGCTTTGCTCAGTATTACAGAGCTAGCTATCTGTGCAGCCAAGAAAAATTGCCAAAACCACACACCAATGCTCCCATGACCAGTGCAGTATTTTAAGCTAAAACTGTGCTTCTCTTAAACCTTTATTTTGTTCACTGTTTATCCTGGTTTAGATAATACGAAAGTCTAAGATATCACTGTACCACAACATATAAAAAGACTCTATAAACTTGTAGAAAAGGGAGTTTCATAAGATCCAGGATTCAGCATTGAGCTATTAGAATGTCAAGCTGGAACGTGAATCCAAACCAAAGTAACCATAGGTATCGACTAAGAAATTTGGTTTACACAAAGTTTTCCATTATTTATTTTTAAAATCATTCCAGTTTTACTAAAAGCCCCCACCACCACCCTAACCAGTTTTGACATATTTTTAGAGTTCTCCCACTGTTTTCCTTTCCTTGTCAACCTTTCTTCAGAGCTGCATTAAACTCTCACTCACCAACACAGACGGCTAATGGCTCTGTATGGGCAACTGCCAAAGGCAGCAGGCACTGCAATACAGGCAACAGAACACAGCCCAAGATGTTTTACGTTTCAGACGCTCTCCCTAACTGTTTTGACTTTCCAACATCCAGATCTACAATCAAGAGCATCTTGAAAGGATTCTCCAAGTGTCTTCTATGAGATAAAACATAGAACTCTATCTATTGAGGAAGGTTCATCTTTGCAATTACAGATTTTTTTTAAGTATTTCTCACTTAGTCCAGTCTAAATCAATGAAACCTAGGGAATAGAGAGGTAATGGAAACAGCAAAATGTTGTTTCTCCAGTTCCAGCACCAGTAAATGCTGTTCACCAGTTTATGAAGCAGCAGATAACTCCAAGGTCTCCCTGACCTTTCAGCACTATGGGGCAATCTTTACACAAGGTCTAACTGTTCTCACACAGTTCCTGTACTGTACAAGGTACTAATTTTATTAACACTTGGCATTCAGGTCTTCTTGTTCTACTTTTGTTTTGCCCAAGGAAACTATTCATTGCTGATGTAACCTCAGCACAACAATACAGCATGGGATGCTGTCCCAAGCATACATCTGGCTTTCCAGCTCTTTCCTCTCCCTCCACCAGTATCTTAGTGTCCCCCTAGCCTGGAAATGGGCATCTGCTCTTTGCATCAGTAATACTTTCATTTTTCAAACTTTTCAAAATTTTCATTTTTTCAAACTTTCTGTTTATCCTTTGAGTGGCATGTGAAAGAGCCGGGTTTAGATATTTTGCTTGCTAGCAAGAGTCAAGTTCTGCTGGTTTGCAACAAAAACATCAGAAGCAGGTTAAACATTAGATTTACCTAGGGTAGGCCCTAGAATTCCCTTCCTCTATTCCAGTACTAACGAGTTACTGCACAACCACACAGAGCCACACTGGAGCTGCTGAACGCCGGTGAGTCCCTTCCAAAGCATTCACTGCCTGTTTTTCCCTCCCAGTCAATGCAAGAGGAGTTCCTGTGTCATACTGAACCTTTGTAAGCAATCAGCTGAAGTGAATGCAGATGATGTGACCTGAGCAAGCATTCCCAAACATGTCTCTACTCAAAAGAAAGAAAAAAATACATATATATAAATAAATCAATGCATATCAAGTTAAGAAGTACTTCTGAAGAGAGAGGAACATATTAAAAAGAAAAAGAAGTTTATATGGAATCAGAATGGATTCAAACATCTCCAGCATGGACCTTATTCAGCATGCAAAGAATTAGCAATGGAGCATTATTCTTGTTAAAGCACAGGGCATCTGCAAAACTTGTGTAAGAAAAAGTGTTCAGGTCATGTACACAAGTACCACAAATATGTTGATACTCAGAAAGCTACAATCAATTAGAAATAAATACTAATCTAAATCAAGGTGTACAATACTGTTGAGACATTTCTTAAAAACAGTATGACAATGCAGGCATAGCTAAAACTTTGCTTTTTGTTGAAGGAAAGTATGACAGCATGCACCTGTTGTTTACAGGCACTGCTAATGAAAAGGTGCCAATGCAAACCAACTTGTTAAGTCTCCATGCTGCTCAGTAGAAAGAAACTAAGACCCTGATTCAGCAAGCCCCTACTTTTGCTGGAACATGTTACCCATCTTGAAAGTTCAAAGGAATGCCTCACTCAAAACAAGCTGTCATCCTACAATAACATTTCAACACCTGAAGCTAAGACAGGTACCTAAGAAAAGCCACACCAACACTATATACCTTGTTTGAGAAGCATGATGTATATTTTCAGATGAGGAATAAAATTTCTCGTTATTTTTGTCACAGATGGCCTGTCATAGCTTGGTTACTGCCCATGGGATTTCCATAGCTGCAGTTGGCAACCAGAGTTTAAACTGATGGCCTATTCCTATAGGAAAGATGCTCAGCACTGGTAATGGCAGGGAGCATGGCATTCTCTGTAAGTAACTAGTTACTTTGGCTTTCTGTGCAAGGGTCCTGCCTAGCAGGACAAGTATAAAACAGCACCAACTTGTAATCCCTGACCCTCTATGTTCTATAAGTGTCTTCCACAAGAACAGCACTGTCAAAGACTAGTGCTCAACCCATCTGGGTAATACGAAACCAAGAAAATAATTGGCTTGGAATTAGCTACACAGCTTTCATTGTAATTCCAATTATTTCCAGGAAGGAAAGAGTAGGATGCATTAATTAAACGCTTAGATTAGTGCTTTAGAAACCTGAAGTTATCTACAAACATCAAATCCCAACCAACAGTCTTCATCAAAATGCTCAAAATTCCAACAAAGGAAAATAATCACCAGCAATTCTCACTGCAGCCACATCTCTGACTCAGTGGTGGGTGCAAAGCAACCCTGGCCATCTGCAACCAACCTAAGCACAGACAGGGGCTCTGCCCGCACGGCCAGCCCACCTTTGCAGCCACAATGCCACGTTTCCCTGCAGTGCCCCATTCATGTCTCTGGGCTCTAGAGATTAGTTAAGTATTAGTGTTTTCAAAATGCATCTGGCTGAGAAGGGAAAACAGAAACCTCCTAGACCTGTTCACCTCTTCTTATCCTAAATCCCCAGATCACCAGTAAGATATTTAGTATCTTAAAATATACAGGTGTTCTTCAGACTACTTTTGTACAATCTGCAATTATAAAACCAGATTTCATATGGCAATTTTGTGGACCTAATAAAAGCAAGCATCTGGTATCTTCTTAGATTTCATTTTTCAGAAGAGACCTGCTCATCTGTAAGATTATTTCCCAGAACTTCATTCTTTGCAGAATAGTTAAATATATATAGTTTGAATTACGCAGTACCTTCCAGTTTCAGTCTTACCTCATCCTGCAGAGATGCAAACCCCATGCATCTAACCCTACAGTATTTTATTATAATTTTACACCGGTGAAAATCCACTATGAGAAAAGAAAGAAAAGCAATTGGGTCAAGTATTGCCTCATGGACGTGCAGCAGAGTTATAGCTGGCACACCACACCGACAAGGTTTTTCTAAGAAACAGAAATGACAAAGGCCATGATGTTAGATAGCAATTAATGGTATCAGGTGGGAAAGTCAGGACTGAAGTGGGTGGTTTACAACAGACAAAAAACCCCAAAAACCTTCTTCTGTGGCAGGAAGCGAACATCTTTGTTGCTGGAAGAGGCTGTAATAGGAAACTTGGAGCTCATAAACAGACTAAGCAAACTCAGGGGCTGGAGACTGGGATGACATTTCTAACACCCACAGCCCAACAGCGGTGCGTGCTGGGAAGGTCAGTGGGGAATGGACACTGATGCAGCCAGGCTTCTCTGTCCTCCCTGTGGCACACCCTCCACAGCTGCCATCAGGGACAGGTTCCTAAGAGGGACCCACTGTAGCCCTGACTTAGCAGCAATCATTATTATTATTATTAGTTAATCAAATAAAAGCAAAACATGACAGAGACTAAAGCATTTATTATTTCAAAATGATTTGTTTGGTTTTGGCCACTTCTCACACAATGCATACAGAACGTTTCAAACCGACAAACACAAAATCACTGCATTTCATTCTTTAAGAATTCCTCATGCTTCAAAATTGATTCCTTGTTTTGTTTCCTTTGTATTGCATAAATGCACACACACAGTCACACATACATACAAATGATACAGAACTGTGAAAAAACCCAAATGCTTAACTTCTAAAATCTTGATTTTGCCTCACCTTCATCTACAAACACTGCAAAGTGAGAAAGACACAATAGTTGTCTACTTCAGCTAAAACATTCATTGCACCTTCCAGAACATATCATGGCATCAATCACACAAGGAAACAAATTGAAAGCATATTTTTTAATTACATCAATTAAATTAATTACATCAATTTCTGGGCAAGAATGGGTCTTCTACAGCAGGTGAAGGGATAATTTAACTACTGCTATTAGCTCACCTTCTGGTTGTAACTTCCAGATACAACATCATATGATTTGAAGCAATCTTCAACACATTATTTATCAATTTGACATTTACACCAGTGCCATTAGTGTTCATTTTCAGTTCTCATTCAGATGGACAAGGATTTTAACCCAATAATTACAGCGTAAATAGGCTACTAATACTATCATTACATCAACTGGTTGGAGGCCAGATGCCCACCAAAGCCACTCTATCACTCCCCTTTTTCAGTTGGATGGGGAGAAAAAAATATATTCAGAGGCTTCAGAGTCAAGATAAGGACAGGGAAATATCATTCTGCAATTTGCATCATGGGCAAAATAGACTCAACACAGAACAGAGAGAAGAAAACTAATTTATTACACTACACACCCTGTGAAACCAGAGTCGGATAATGAGAAGTGTGACCAGATCTTAAAGCACCTTCCCCCCACCCCTCCCTTCTTAGCAGAATTCACTCTAGTCATGATTTTGCTCCCTCCTTCTCCTCACATTGTGGCACAGGGAGGGGCAGGGAATTGGGGTTTTGGTCAGTTCCTTTTGAATTGTTTTCCTTCTTAGGGAGGGGGGCATTCCTCGCCCCCTTCCCCTGTTGCATCATCGGGTCCCACCCACAGGATACAGTCCTTCATGAACTTCTCCAACATGAATCCTTTCCCATGGGGCTTCAGGTCTTCACCAGCTGCACCAGCATGGGTCACTTCTGTGAGGTACAGTCATTAATCACAGAATGTCTCTCAAGCCCAGACTGTTCCAGCCTGGTCCCCCACAGAGTCACAAGCCTTCTTCCCCAGCAAACCTGCTCTGAAGCGGATCTCTCTCTCGCTCATCTGTGTCTCTGTCTCTCTCCTAGGGCTGCAAGTGCTGGCAGGGGCTTACTCCAGCATGGGTCACAGCATCTCCTGTATGTCTCCACCTGCTCCACCATGGATTTCTCCACAGGCTGCATGGGCATCTTTTTCTCCCGTACCTGGGGCACCTCCTCCCCCCAGCTCTTCCCTGGTCTTGGTACCTGCACAGTTCCTTACATCTTCTCACTCACTTCTCTGGGGGCAAAAAGCAGCTGCTTGTGGGGTTTTTTCCTCCTAAATGTGATTAACAGAGGTGCTGTGACTGTCGTCAATTGGCTCAGCCAATTATAATGTCAAAACCATTATAATTAATAATTATATTGAGTGCAATTATTTTAAGTGCAATTAACGTTAATAAAGCTGGTCATTGCCACTCCAGAGACTAGACCTGATTTTATGTTATATAAACGGTGTATTTTCAACGTATGTCTCATCTTTGTAACCATTATTTTGTCCAAAGACTGGAGGTTCAATAGCTGAATTTGAAACATTTGGCCCCGTTGTTTTTCACTCACCTGGGTGAATAAATGCTGGCTCCCCAGAGAATAAAAGAATTCTATTTCTTTATTATTAACTTCCCCTGTGAAACAGAAAGTCCTTTTAAAAATACTTCCAGGTACTAAAACCAGATTAAGTGTTTTCTTAAAACAGGAAGACTTATAGTAAGAGATGAGCTCCCCATTATCCATCTGTTTCCAGTTGTTTTTATTTATATTACCAAACTTCCCCGATGTCATGCTCCTAATGTTTTGTCCCTGTGGAATGATAAACTATTGTCCTCCTACAAGCCTTTTATATTTACCTTTGTATTTAAATATAAAAAACCCACTTTAAATGAGCTATATGTTAAATTCTTATTTTCTGTAGAGATTGCAAACCACCTAAAAAAGAGAGAAAGAAGAGGATGGAGTACGCTCCTGGGTGCAGAGACGTGAGTGATGCAGCAGCATGGGGTTAAGTTAGCTGGAAATAAAACAGGAGTTAAGTCTTCCCTCCAGTGAGACATTTATATATATTAAAAGGAGGAGAAGCAAAGAGCAAAACAAATGCAAGACCTGCAGGTGTGATAACAAATTAAATCTGGAGCAGCAAAAGAAAAAAAATCTGCTATATCCTTTCAACCTCTGCTTCACCTGAGGAATCTCTATGATGCAACCTTTAGTCTAAAAATTGCATGCAGCAAGTGATTCTGCTGCTGCCCCTAAGCAGTCCCTGTCGGCACCAACTACAGGACCCCCAAAACTGTTTTAAACTATTGAAGTATAAAGAAAGGAAAAAGGAAAAGAGCTGTTTTGCCAGTGACAGGATTGCTGAGTGATCTCACCATCCATACCTAAATCCATGAGCCTTTTGTTAGATTTTCTCTCCCCTGTCCTGCTCAGTCCAGATATGGAGCATCTTTGGGGGGCACTTGGTGTCCAGCCACGGCCATCCCACCACAGCTGGCATGCAGGCTGCAGAAGTGGCTCCAGCAGAGTTCGACCCCATCCTAGTAACTTATCCTTGGTTTGCTGCAGCTGTACCAGGTCAGATGACGCACTGTCCATTTACAGAAGGTAAAGATCTGCTTTTGGTCTTACACTCAACTCATAGTGAGATTTTTCTCCCCTACCAGGAACTGAAGCTCTCTAAACTAGTGCATCTTGGGGGGTAAAAAGACTGGAGTATCACTGTTAATACAAAATACACCCTTGCAGTCAATTTAGACTGTTGTAACCCCATTCCACACTTGCTAAACCTTTTCACTGAACCTTATTAGAAACAGAGCTCCCCCAGCACAGGAGGGAATTAGAGGGTTTCTGCAGTGCATTCACACCATGACGAGTTGTACTAGAACAGCTATGCACTGGAGTGTTTTCCACTGCCTTATATTAAAGCAACTCACTTCACAGGTCAATGCTCTGGCAGGCTTGCTCCTCAGTGAGACTTGCAGCTTCCACAGTGGCAGAGTGAAGTAGCCACAGCTGTACCAGCTGTAGGTTTAATGCTGAGCACAGGTTCCCAGCAGCTTAAATAATGCAAGTTCCGTGTAGCAGTCAAGATTACACATAATTAGAGAACAGCTAGGGAACACTCAAATGTGTAACCAGATACTCTCACAGCCAATACATATCAATACAGCGTATAAAAACATGGTCAAGCATCACAGTTCTCTCCCTTTGAGTATTATAGTTGGGTGGTCCTGCAATGAAAAGTACGTGTTAAATCACATCATGTCCACCCATAAAGAGAGCCAGCCGTAAAACGGCTCCTGACACTTAGAAACAGAAAGTGTTCTAATCAATGCTGCCAGTAACTTGAGTAACCCCAGAGAGGACATTTCTGGACAAGGTGAGGGCTGACCACGGCTTTTCCTAGCTAGGAAAGCAGCACTGGCAGGGACCTCCTGAATGCACGATTTCCCTCTTTCACACCAAAAGGGAAAACAAGGCTCCCTCCATACTTAATTGAGGAATGCTCCATACCTACACATCTATACCTCGACAGCTGCTTTGCTAATAACATCGCACATTTTCTCTTACTCCCAGTCCTGTTAGGTAATATGAAGCACTACCACAACTTGAACTACTGCAATAAGAACTCTGAAAAATCAAGATATCAAAAAAATACCCCAAAAACAACCCCAACAAAAAACAAACAACAAAAAACCACAAACTCCCCCCCCAGAAAAACCCCAAAGAACCAAACAAAACAGCCCAAACAACTCACAGGTCTTAAAGGAAAAGATGAGAATAAATACCTTGAGGTACAGTCAGGCAACGTTCATGAGTGATTAAGAACAAGAGCTAACATAAAGAGCAAGTACTATATAGAAGTAATTATTTTTTTGAACTTCACATCTACCAGATTACCTGTGGAAAGGATAGATTGTCAGAAAAAAAACACCTTTAAAAACTCAGATGGCTAAATATGCAAAGCAACTGCTCCCCAAAATATGGAGGAATAGCACAAAAAAGGCAGCACAGGTATGGTAGCTGCAAGGGAAATCAGGATTGGAAAACTGTGCAGGAAACTGGAAAGACTATAAAGGAAGATGACAGCAAAACACAGGTAGAGGCATGGGGATGAAATAGACGCAGGGAGAAAGAAAACAGGAAACATAGTAACATTTCTGATTGGCTGGAGCTTCAAACACCTTAAAGGGAAAACTCCACATGCAAGATTTCAAGCCATCCATTTTCTTTCTCCTATACTAAAGGAATGTCAAGAGTCAACAGATTGAACAAAAGTCAAACTTAGTTGAAAGCCACAGAGGAAAACGGTCATTCTTTTGCCAAATAACTCCTCACCCCACAATTTTAAGTTTCTGGGAATTGTACATTACTTTTACTGTCAATTGGCTTGTGCTTTTTATGGCTTCTTGGGTAATATTAATAGGCCAGTGAATTCTACAAGCAGTTTTAAAGAATGTTTACCAGGCTGTTTCCAAGATTTCTGGAGAACCTGAATTACCAAATATGTGGTTTCAATTTAGCAATTTACAAAGAAAAAATATTTTCTCCTCTTTGAGGTTAGTTAATGAACATGAAAATAAACACAGCCAATTTGACAGCAAAATTCAATAGATTATACTAAACTCAGGTTAGGACTAGATAATTTACATCCCAGAGCTCTGGAAACACTGGCACATTAAACAGGTGTTAAAAGAAAATATTTTAATAGGTCTCCAATGCTGAGGGTGGTGCCTTCTGATCGGAAAATAGCAAATATAATACCCATAACTTGAGACAGAAAAAATGCAATCTGGGCAAAGAAAATCCTGTTATTTTGATCCCAGCAGAATGCACGGCTTTAGAACAATTACTCAGAGGCATTGGGAAATGTTGAAGAGATGGAAGCAAACGGAGGAACATATTTTATCTGAATTTTCAAAAAAAAAAAGTCAGACTATTTTTTTTCTAATGTGAGTCTTTCTAGTAGAAATCATTTATCTGGCTTCAATAAAGTCTATGATAGCATAACGTGTAAAGAATCCTTCAGTGAATGCTGAAACAGAGGGGAAACTTGAAGCACATATATTAGCAATATTATCAAATTGACTACCTTATGGAGTTTTAAGAAGGGAAAGCACGCACCATGTAGAGATCAGTGTAATTCCACAAATGTTTCTTCCAGGAAAAGAAAAAAAAAACCAAAAACCAAAAAACAAACCCAAAAACCGTAAGCACTTTATTTAAAACAGGTTCTAACACAAAGTTAGAAGATACGACCAACACAAAAGGACCATACAGGATATCACACAGGCAACTTTGAGATACCTGAGCATGAAGTCCTGTAGTATAAAATGGAAGGGTATGTGAAAGAAGCTGCAGAAAATTAAACTATTTCTCAACTGAGAAAGTTCAACGAGGGAAAATACCCTGTTGACAATACTCCTTGGTAACAGATTGACTGTGACCTGCCAACATAATCCAGACACCCAAAAGGCAAATACGATCTGAAAAATGCATCAGAAGTCATGTATGTGACAGAGATAGGAAAGCCTTAGTGCCACTGAACTGCAGGAACAGCACAAGAAAATCTATCCATTTATACTCCACAAAATTTAACACAAACTAGTGGCAGAGGGCCACTTTCAGAACGCTACAATAGTAGAGAATCTCTCTCAAAGAAAAAAAAAAACAAACCTGAGCAAAACTAGCCCAGCAAAAACTAATGGCGAGGACACACTTTAGAAGTGTCAGAACACAAAAGACACCAGAAAAACTTGGCTTCCTGTACATGAACTTCCACAACTGTTTGCAAATCTGCAGAATACAGAATCCAGAATACAGAATTCCAGACACCTAAATATGAAGAATTCCAAAGGAATTCAGACATACAATTCTTAGTATTTTTTGATGCAATATTTAGGTCTGTTAGATCCCATTGAATAACCAGCTGAACTAAATAAACAAGAATAAAAGCCTTCTGATCCCTCTTACTGTACAATAGAGGGCTCAAATTTTGACTGCCTGCAGTGCAAGCTGAATGACTTCTCTAAAAGACAGGAAGATATGACTATATGATTTGGCCTCAAGAAACCCTTTAATTAAAACAAAATACACTAAAGTGAAATTTGGGCATGTCTTTAGAAGACAGGTCAACCTCCACAGGTGCGGAGTAATCCCTCTGCAGTCAGTTTTGGCTTCTGTCAACGCTGGTGGAAGGTTTATACATGAGACCAAACCCTTGATGCTCTCCTGGCACTCCACACTCAGCCCAGCTGGTGGGCTGCGACAGATGTGGTCTGTAAGTCAGAGCAAGGGTGCATTTACACTCTACGAGAAGGCTCTGTAACACCTGCCTGTACCACGAGATAAAGACTATAACCCTTGAATAAGCAGACAGTGAAACACTTTCTTATGGACTTGAACACATTCACCAGTCTGACACACGTAACTCAACCTGTTTCAGTCAAGACAATTCTGCCTTTTTTATTCTGTTGTTCGTTTTTGGAAGTTATACAAACATTTCCTTCTGTTCAAAACCACAGCAGACTACTAAACCAATGTGTCCCTGTTCTCCTACACACTCCACATTTACAGTCATCAAAATTATTGGCATAGCTTTAAACGCAGCCTTGAGCTGTGCTAGGGATACTTTAGTAACACTGAATTTTTATAAAGCTAGGATACGCAGAACATTCCTTTACATAGATATGCAGAAACTAAATAATTTTTCTATATTTACATAGAAAATTTTCCTTTCAATACAAAATTTCTTGGGCTCCTATTTGGACTAAGCAAAACTGAAAGCAGACTTGGCAGAGCTAGTAAATGTTCTCCATAACAAATGGAAAGAAAGAAAATACTTGTCATTCTTTAACTTCCAGCCCTTGTTCAAAACCAGCTTAAGTATTTTTGCAGTTGTCCCAAAAGAAAAAGTGATTTAAACAATAGATTTCAAAGTCCTCTTTCAATATATAGTTCTCATAAACATTGTTTCTTTGTTCTGTTGCTTTTTGGGGTTGTTTTTTTTTTTTTTTTTCAGAACTCTAAGGTTTACTGTTAGAAACCAAAACCTTCTGAGCTTATATATAAATGCTCAAAGCAGGAGTAAGTGCTTCTGTACTGAAGTTTCTAATAGCTTTATATCTATCTAACAGACATCAGGAGAGAAAGGAGACAAGCAATCTACTTTAGGAAGGACACATGATCAGCGGATGAACAAGATAAAGGCAAAAGAAAATACAGAACATGAAAGTCAAACCAAAGGAAGAAAACCCCCAAGATTTCGTTTACAAAAGGATGTGTTCATAAAATAAAAGTTCAAACATCAAAGACTGCCAAGTTCTGTCCCAACAGCAATGTGTACAAGATCCCCATTGTACTCAGTTAACTGACTTCAACTGATAAGTCCCTCAGTATCCCATTAGAGGCACTACAGTGTATCTGGCAACTGTCGGTGGCTCAGCAGAGAGGTGTTACTGGACAGCCATGGCGCTGGGAAATTGGCGCAACCTGCCTGAACAGTTGGGCTGGACTCTTAGGTTGTGACATGCAGCTAAACACTGCACACTGAAGGGGAAAATACATGTCCAGGAGTGGAAAATTTAAGGCTAATTCTCAACCAGGGCTTAAGTCTGTGTGGTGGAATGCACTTCCCTGAACATGAAACATGAAGGAAATGAATGTGAAAAGGCAAACCCCTGTTCTTTCTTCCCTTCTGCTTTGGAAGAATGAGGCCTTCAAATGGTTTCTCGTTAACTTTCCCAGTCTGTGTTTGCTTTTTCCATGAAGACTCGGGAAAAAGGGAAGTATGTGGTGGTAACTAACCTGTAAATTTATACTTGACGGGATTCTATCCATTCCTGTAACCTGGCTATTTCCCTAGGTACCAAATTGCCCAGCTTGGATAGTGTGATATATGTCCATCTGATTCGTGTCAATATGGAATAATGTTGGGGCCGCATAATGAAATATGACACTCCTATACCCTTGTATGGCTAGGGAAAGGTTTATCTAAATAGTTTTCTTGGTTGGGGGTGGGGGGGAGGCGCTGGGGTGAGCAGTCTGGCACACGTGCAGTCCTGGCTGCCTGGCTGTGCAGCGGTACACGGTGAAGTCTGTGGGGTCGCATGTGCAGTCACTGTTACTGAGCTGCACAGCATCAGACAGCGAATGAACACCGACCAGTCACAGAAATAAGTTTCTACTTTCAAACAGTATATAAGCATGCAACTGGAGCTGTGCAGTGTGTGTCTTGGTGGGACCAAGTCATTTATCACAAATAGTCTTAATTTATGACTCCCTATTCATCCCTCTGGACAACAGCCCTATGGGTCTACCAAAAGGAGGTGCTTTTCCTCTTCTGCTTGCAGAAAGCTTCAGTGAACACTATGTAGATGATGCCCAGAGAACTGTGGTTTATAACTCAGTTCCCAACAAGAGCATGCCCTCCCTTTCTCTCTCCTGAGCATACAGACACAAACACGCACAAAATAATGCAATTCCCCCAAAATGTCAAACATAGAGCAATGCAGCAAAACAAAAACTAAAGCATACAAATTAAACGTTAGAGACAGATTCTCCTTCCTTGCCACCACAAAGTTAAAAGCTCTGACCCTGTAGATCTTTTAGCCTTTGGAGTTATGAGCCTAATTAAAACTGCAAGATGAATCATAAAAAATAGTTAGCAAAATCTTTTTATTTGTCCAAGAAAATTCTGTACAAAATGCTGAAAAAAACCAACCCATACCACTCTCCTGTACTTACCAATTTAACTGAAAACACAAATTATACTACATACATGAAAATGCTTATTACGTATTTCAGTCAGACACATCACTGTGTAGATTCACCACATTGAGACCACAGTGATTTAAGAAGGCTCAAAACGTTTCTGCTGCTTTGCCTAAGATAAATTAACATAAACCAATCACAAAAGTAATACTTGCACAGCAATGTTCACTTTCAAAAAAAAGTAAGAATCTATTTTCTCTTCCTCTGAGGTCTGTGCTGTTAAAAATAAACATACCAGTTCAACAGTCTGATCAATTCTGAAGCCATTTACAAATGCTGAGCTAGAAGTGCCACAGGAAAGTAACAAGCACCTATGCAGGGTACAGGGAGGACTTTTAACCTCAACCTTAACTCCCAAAGCAATGAGAAGAAGCTGTAGGATGCTGGTTAGTACTACGGCTCGGAGGAAGAACTGGCACTTAAGCTGACAAAATACTTACCAGTAAGACTGGTTTCATGTGGTCAGGCAGTCCAGTGCTTTGTCAGTCATAACCATTCAATTATTGACTTAATGAATAAATAGCAGTACAACCAAACCACAGATAGTCCTTTCTGACCACCGACAAAAAAAGTTCATGTTTGGGCTTTATTGCTCATACAAGCTTGCCTAAAAATACCACCACTATATCATTTGCAGCTTGGCAGAGCTATGAATGAAGCAAGAGAATCAAGAGAACAACATGGCTTAACAACAAAGTAAAAACTGCATTCTGACGTATTTAGCTCATCATTTAACAAAACAATAACAATTTGCAGCAAGACAGCTGAACGTGACAAGTCAACAATTAAGACAGCAGGCCACCCTTTGCCAAATGGAAAATGTAAACTCAGTGCAGAACAATCATAAGTTGACAAAATAATTCTCCCAATAACACAGTGAAATTTATGAACAGATGTTTTACAGGAATAAACTAGAAATTTATAATAGTCTGTTTGTTTAAGTAAGAATTATTATCAAGTTATGAACAGAGGGAGTGCTAAAATATGTTTTTGTCAGCCCTAGTAACTCTTCCATTAACTTTGGCATAATACTAGAATTTGTTTTTGTATAAAATGTACATAAAGTGTTTTAACTTTTATACACAAACAATGGAGTGCAAGATTTTGTATACTTTAAGTTATATAAAAACGTATGCTTCAGCTGATGGCAAAATAATCATATTATCTTGAAAAAATAGATAACAAAGTCTTCTTCATGAAATTCAAAGGGCATATTTTCAGCCACACTGTGAAAATGCATTCTTCTTGAGCAAAAAGATACCTAAATTTACCTGCAAAAAGGTAAAACTGGATATATATAAATTAGCAGATGCTTGATCAGTTAAACACTCCCAAAATGCATATACCAGTTTTGTTCAGGAATATTTACTAATATCTTAGTAAATCTCTTAGTCATCTACTGATGGCTTTTCAAGGGCAATATAAAACTGTCTTTCCACTGAATTCCACTAGGTCAGTGAAAAATGCATCCAGACTACAGTTTAGATACTTGATTCTAACTGCACAGATAGCTTAAGGTTTGCTAGCCCTCAAATTCTCACTTAAAGCAAAGTTAATAATTATAATGAATTGTATCTTACATGTAGCTAACTAAAATGTATTATGTTTAATTTTTACGATAATACCACCCTCAACTTGAAAAAATGGAAGCCAGAGGTAGAATTCCAACTGTTCATACATGAAGAAATCATAGCTATCCAATAATTGAAATATGTGCCTGCCCATATGCGTTTCACTAAACTTTATATCACAATTATATGCTGTACTTGGGTCTTAGACCTCTCTTCAAGGTAGGGGTCACGCTCCCTCTATATAGGGTACAGCATTTGGCTCCTTTTGGGACCTACTAGAAGCAAATATGATGAGTTATTCCTAGGCACACAGAATTGGTTCAGCTTTCCCACACACACACACACACACACTGAGTCTGTAACAAAAGCAATTGAGATTGAACACTTTTCAACCAAAAGACATACAACACATTGTCATCAGCCCAGGAAGAAGTTTAAACCACCAGAGTCATTTTCCTTAAGGAAACAGCAAAGGTGTATGGAGCATGGTCAGCAGGGTAAGAACAGGACTAGGATCCCAGAAAAAGAAACATTTCTACCACTTACACCTATTCAAAAAAAGAAGAAAACAAGGTAAAAATAAAGACAATGTTTCTGATTCATTAGCTACAAAAGCATCCTTTATGACAAAAAACAAGGAGAGTCTGCTTTCTGCTGTTTCTCATGTCATCTTTGAAACTTTGGTACAGGGATCATCCAATGGTAAACAAACTCCATACTGGTCTGAACTGGACGGGCCCAGGAGCCCTGTATCCTAAACAAGCCCATCTGATGCAGAGTGACACCCAGTGAAAGCCTCAGATAGCTGTTGACCCCTCCGAACATTGCTGAGAAACAGGATGTCCTCCTAACCTTTATTCTGTCTATCTACTGAGTTGCATCAAATGCTAAACTCTTCCTCAGAGGGTCATTTCTACCTTGCTCATGATTTTCAATGCTGTAACAGCACAAGCAGGCCTGTAGGATAAGTACAAACACTGACCAGGGATAGAACCCAACTTCACTTCAAAACGTATGTCTGAAACGTGAAGAGGGTAATGAAGCCACCAAATGCCAAGAAGTGTTGGGCCTTGCAGATCATCAAGGATGAGATACCATTTCCAGCTGTGGAGAGATATGAATTTGCAGTGCTTGGAGAGAAGAGATAGCCAGCAAATCCAAGGTTCAGTTTAAAAGCACTGACTTATCCAAAGAAGCTGATGAGTCAATTTCCTGGTAAAGATTTCTGCAGGACCAAGATCTGTCCAAACAATTCTGGCCTTTATATATGTACAGAAAACCGGTACACATTTAGATTACATTGAAGTCATCCATCAGTCTTGCTATAACAAAGCATCAACAGCAACTAATTCTCCATTCCCAGATTTAAGTATAGGAACTACACGGGGAAAAAAGCAATGACGCTTGAAAGCATTTTACTTCATTTAATACCAGTGTGTTTAATACACAACCTAAAGCTTTGATTCTCAAACAATCCTTTGTAACTCCGAGCCTCACAATAAACACTTAACTAAAATGAAAAAAAAAAAGTTGGCAATCAATAAAATGTTATTGGGGGGTGTTTTTCTTTTTTTTTTTTTAATAAATTAACAGTTTCCAGGGGAATAGAAACAAAAAAACCCTAATCTTTTTTTCTTAAATGCTATTAAACATCTTCATGAATAGAGCTTTTCATTATACATTCAAAACCAATATAAAAGACAATAAGAAACCCTCTTCACCACCTGGAGAGGAGCTGCAGCACTTTGTGGGGGAAAGCATTATTCTACAGTAGCTCACACGCACGTAATAATTTTGAAACGCGCTGACACGTCACACACTACACCAGGCAAGGGGCTTGGCTATTGCCACTTGCACTGAATCCTGGATTTGCTGAATGTAAACACATGCATCAGTGGTTCTATTCCTTGAGATCGCAGAAAGTTGATGTTGAGAGTCCCAACTGACTGGATTAATTTTGTCTGTGGCCAAGCATAACACCGCGTTTGAGCCTCACACTCTATCAAGGGAGAAATTCTAATTGGATCTAACAAAGGGCTCACTGGTTAAGCACACGTGTTAGAAAATAGTTTCCACATCACATAAACTGTACTACTAAAGAGAATTATAAAAGGACATATTTTCAGAGCTCTGAAATAATGACACATTATATTACAGACACTGCTTTCAAGTATAACACTTTCAGGAAAGTATCATGTAAGTTATGAATAATGCATTTACTCAGATAAGAGCAGATACAGTGAATCAAGGCTGGCTTCAGAAACTGTTATTGGCGTTCATTTGTGCTATGCTGCACTACAAGAAAGCATGGTTGAAGGTGCTTCACAGTGGAAATATCTGAATGTTAGTAATTCATTTTAAAAATCATGTGCTAGGAAGGAAAAAATTAAGGATATAGAAGGATGGTAAAAAAAAAAAATCTAAGGAGCTATGTGGGAGGGAAAGCAAACATTTAAACTGAAGGAATGGAAAAAATACACCTTGACCTGCTACTAAAGCCATCTTTTGTACCCCCTTCCAGCTGCTACTCCTGTGTGACAGGCACGTCAGTTTTTCTGACCTTATATGTGCAATATCAGAATTACTAGTTGAGAGTACCATACTACCCACAATACCAATCACATCAACCTTTCCTCGCCAATCCATAACCCCTGTCTGCTCATCCAACCTCTCCCATCTACTCTCCAAGTAGGTTAAGCCTATCTGGGCATCCCCTATGCTAAACCATAACAACACAGCATGGGAGAATCACCCACAATCATTGCCCAAAGCATTCAACCTTATCACACTAGTCTGTAACATCTAATACTTGCTTTGTTAGGAATACCAAGGAGGATTCAGAATTTATCAAGTATGAATTGACACCATGGTATCATGTTGCACTGTAATAAGTCTTTTTCCTACTGTCACTTTAGTGATGCTCAGAAGTTGAGTACAGCGGAGAATCCGGGGTCGTCCACTTTGCAAGACCCTACAGCTGAGAGTTGCAATGGGAAGCAAATGTATGGTGTAACAAGTCAGCTACCTAGAGGTCTGAAATTTGTGAGAAGACAAATGGACTATCAAGCTGCATGCAGGAAGAAAAATTTTTACATTAGTTGCCAGTGTGGATTTGTTCTCAGTACATCTAGCCTAGGAGCTCCATTTATCTCAACAAATGGAAAGGCATCCCTGACCTTGCATCACACTCCTGGTTATGATGGGACAGTACTGAATCAGATGGATGGATAGGGGGGAGAAAGATGACTGTGTAAGAGCAGGACATGTTCTTCTGGGAAGCCTCACTACAGCCATCCCCCATGTTTAAGGGTGACTGCCACATCTCCTAACACTAACACCCCTCCTGTGCTGCTACCACTGAAATGTCAGTAACATAGACACACAGACCATTTAAACTTGGTGTGGAGGCAGGAAAGGCAAAAATGAAAATACATCACACCAGAAATCATCTGATTTGGCTCAAGACTAAGGACACCAGCCATTGAAAGTAGGTCAACTCTTCATTTTGCATTTCCTTGCTCTCACCTGCACTAGCCCACCAGCTGCCTGATTCATATTCCCTACTTGACTGATCAGGAAACACATACCAGTTTTGGCTGGGATAGAGTTAATTTCTTCAGAGTAGGTCATAAAGCACTATGTGTTGGATTTGTGATGAAAACACTGTTGATAACACAGGGAATTTCAGTTATTGTTGAGCAGTGCTTGCACAGAGTCAAGGTCATTTCTGCTCCTCAGACTGCCCTGCCCGCAAGGAGGGAGGCTGGAAGAGGGGACAGCCACCACTGTTGGCCCCAGCTCACTACGCAGCAAGATTCTTCTCCTAAAGGTTGAATGTCTGCTTTGCTTCTCTGTGTGGAAGGTGTTTTGTGATGCTGAGGTCAGAGCCATGAAGACCTTTGTTTTTATTTTCAACTTGAACATCATCACAGCTGGTTCATATGCAATGTTTGGCACTGCCCTTAGTATATATGCTGCTTTTTCCTCTCTGCTCATTATCCTTTCCTGGCACTCTTGACAAGTTGGTAGACAGCAGTCAAATGCCCTCTCAGCCTTTGTTGTGCTAAGGTCTCTGTGCTAGCAAAGCTAGTTTCAGTCTTCACACGTGTTTTTACACATTATTTGTTTCTTGGCAGATGTAGCTGCAGCAAGGCAGAAAGTGGGAAGGTCTGTGTGACATTTTGGCATGCGTTAACCCGGGCAGGCAGCTCAGCCCCATGCACCCACTCACTCACTGCCTCCCATCAGGGTAGTGGGTGGAGAACAGAAGAGCAACAGCAAGAAAACTCATGGTTTGAGATAAAGACAGTGTAGTAGGTAAAGCAAAAGCCATGCACCCAAGCAAAACGAACCAAGGAATTCATTCCCTACTTCCCATGGGCATCCCCTGGAGAGCAGGGCTCCATCACACCTAACCAGTACTTGGGAGGACGAATGCAATTGCTTTGAACATCCCCCCATCCTTCTTCCCTACTGCTTTTACTGCTAAGCATAAGGTCATATGCACAGCCAGAGCTCAGCATCAGAAACCACCCTCCACACAGGAGAAACAGAAAGCAGACATTAAGGCATTAGGACAAGAAACTTGCTACTTTTGTGAAAGGAATTATAAAATAGATGAAAAGGCACAGAACTGGAAAGTGACCCAGCCAGTCTGCTGCCCAGAAAGACGGAAAGAGAAGCCCAGAGCATGGGGAGCTTCTGGTAAATAGCTTCTGGTGGAGCAGTCAGCTGTTAATCAGGATTCCTCCAGAGAGGTAGAAGGAATTAATCTCAAAAGCCTATTTTGATGCTGGGGGCCCTCAACTCTAGTAGAAGGCATAGCTTAACATCTGTATCAAAACCCATTCCTTTTAATCTAATGTTTTATTAGTATTTAGGAGTAGCACTCTTACAGATATCAAATAAGTATTGCATTAAAAAAGCACAACTTATCTCTCAGAAGTATTCATGTATAAGCCCTAGCGTCAATACCTCAAGGAAAAGGACCCTGAATTTCCAAATATTCACAGAATCACAAGGTTGGAAAAGACCTTAAAGATCATTGAGTCCAACTGTTCCCATCCTAAGCTAAACCATCTCTTTAAGTACCTCATCTTCCCTTTTTTTAAACACATTCAGGGAAGGTGACTCAACTGCCATCCTGGGCAGCCTGTTCCAGGCCCTGACATCTCCTTCAGGGAAAAGTTTTTTCTTAACATCTAACCTGATCCTGCCCTGGTGCAGCTTTGTGCCATATCCCCTTGTCCTGTCACCTGGCTGAAGAGACCATCGCCCACCTCTCCACAACCTCCCTTCAGGTAGTTGTAGGCAGTGATAAAGTCTCCCCTCAGCCTCCTCTTCTCCAGACTAAACATCCCCAGCTCCCTCAGCCACTCCTCATAGGATGTGCCCTCCAGCCTCTTCAACAGCCTTGTTGCCCTTCTCTGGACACATCCGAGGACCTCAATGACCTTCTTACGGTGAGGAGCCCAGAACTGCACACAGTACTCAAGATGTGGCCTCACCAATGCTGCGTACAGGGGCACAATCACCTCCCTACACCTACTGGCCACACTATTTTTGATACAAGTCAGGATGCTGTTGGCCACCTTGGCCACCCAGGCACACTGCTGGCTCATATTCAGTCTGCAGTCAACCAACACCCCCAGGTCCTTCTCCACCTGACAGCTGTCTAGTCAGTCTTCCCCAAGCCTGTATCATGGCACGGGTTTACATCCCAGGTGCAGGACTCAGCCCACCAGTCCAATCTGATCTCTTTGAAGAGCCTCCCTACCCTCAAGCAGATCAACGCTTCCTCCCAGCTTAGTGTCATCTGCAAACTTACTGAGGGAATATTCAATCCAGGTCATTGATAAAGATGTTGAACAGAACTGGATGCAGAACTATGTCTTAAAACACCTTAATGTCAGGATAGGACAAACTGAACTGTCTTCAGGAGGGTTCATTTCCCACCACTGACTACAGAGAAATACTAGAGAATTAAAAAGTTAAGCGTGATGAAGTCCAGTTACAAATGCAATGACACAGAATGAAGAAAATCCAATGGTCAGACCCCGACACAGTGTTTCCTGTCAGAGCAGGGCATTAAAAAACTTAATAAGAATGATAACAAACAAGGACTTGACTGGCAGTTACGGTGTGAGATTAAGTTCCTAGGGCAACTATTATACTTGGTAACCCACCTCTGAGTGAATTACAAACTCGAAACTTCAGAAAAGTACAAATTCCCATATTCATAGGTGAACTACATTTACTAATACCCATAAATCATAATGATTTTAAGAGCTCCTCTCTTCTGGAGCCCTTAAACAAGACTATTTCATTGTAATTCTATCCAAATAACTTTCATCAGCATACTCAAGCCACCCTGGAAGCTAGGGGAGCTGTGACTCACCCATGCCCTGGAGCCTAGGGCTGCTATCAGCTGGCTGCTCTGGTGCTAAGGGGGTCACAACACTGAGCATGCCAAGGACTCCCCAGCAGCATCACACACACAGTGGTAAGCCTTTCCTACCAGCCTCATGAGTGGGAGTTGAATTATTTTGTCTAAGGGTTTTTTGTTTTGCTTTGAAACACAATGTTCAAAGACTTTCTTGGGCTTTGCAAATAGAGACAGAGGTGAAGGGGTGGTAAGACAAGGTTTTGGCTTGCCAAATGAAATTATGGTCCTATTAAAAAGCAAGCAAGCAACTAATGAGAGCCCAATGATATAATACAAACATCTTAGTTTCCTGGAGTAGATTAAAGGCAGTTCATAAATGAACTCTGATAAATAGCAAAAAAAAAGCCACACCAAAAGAAATAAAAAAACCCCAAGATACAGCTCTACCTCATGCATGCTTAAAACCTAATCTTAAGCTTTTCCACTGCACTTTTTTTTTAATTGACAAAAATCCTTTAAAAAGGATCATAGAGAAAAGTAACATAAATATCAGTGCATGTTCTATAGAAATAAGTGAGCTGTGTTCAAGGCGACATGGAAGCACTCAAACCAGCACCAACATTTGTCAAGTACTCTGCTCATTTCTCCCTTTGACACTCAAGCGTTATTTTTTCTATAAGTCAATGTAAACTTTGAAGTTTCACACAAGATCTTGAAAGAAATACAGAGTCTAACCAGCTGCTAAGTATGATTCCCTAGCTAGTGATTTCCATGTATATTATACGGAAAGCATAAAACAGAATAGCTTGAGCAATGTAAAATGCCAACAGTGAAACTCTTTGAAAATTTATACTAGATAAAAGCATCTGTAGTCTCAACACTTGTACCCTGTAGCCCAGCACAATGATAGAAAACAGTGTCCAGCAAAACAGCTGGAGTCCACTGAAAGACAGCAAAGCCAGCGTTTGAAATACAGTTTGCTCTGGATAGGCTCAAGTTGTACAAGACACACTTTCACATCCACAATGAACCTCTTGTAGCAGCTAGTCCATTAGAGTATCCATTATTTTTTGAAGCCGTAGAAAATCAGAGGCAAGGGAACTGGATAAAGAGGGTGTTATCAAGAAAAAGGTAAACCCGCAGGACAATGTATCTGAAATTACATGACAAAAGTGCTTTGCATTCATGGGATGTGCTTGTCATACAGCTGTAACGAAAGGCTGCATCTTTTATCTCCTGTCTGCAGACCCTCCCAGAGGATTCCAACACCCAAAGAGTACTGCCCGTTTGGGCTGTACCTGCAGGCAGCCTGCACACTCATGCCACCGCGCTGCTGAGAAAGCATCCCTGACCCACAGAAGGCTCTTCTGCCAAAATACCGCTTTTCAAAAGCCATCAGTGAGATGGATACAGCACCTAGTGCTAAACTAAATGCAACATCTCCTCTGTAAAATAGAATAAAATCAGGTAATCTGTGTCAAACTTAAAGCCATGCATTTAGCAGGTGCTAAACTACATGCACAGAAAGGAACCACTTGAATCTGCTCCTTGCAAAACCACATTGCCAGTGGAGACCCACAAGACAGCAGATGAACTCCTGCACATGTGCATTCACTTAAAGTACTCAGTTGCAAGACCAACATGAAAATATAGAAGGGAGGTATATAAAGACACCACAATTAAAAAGGGTTGAAATAGGAGGCTGCATTCAAGGCCAGTGCTTGATAAGTGCAGCAGAAAAATAACATCAAAATGGAAAAGATGGCTAAGTGAATTTCTCTGGTGGAACTACCTAACTTATTTCCTTGCTCTTCAGACTGTTTTTAAACACTCATCGTGAGCCATCTCTGAAGTGGGAAAAGAAGGGAATTCAGTCAATGTTGCTTTTAAAGTCGTGCATGAAAATTAATAGGATTAAAGTCCAAAGTAAACGTTATTTTCAGTTAAACTACAAAACTGCTGTTAAACCAGCAAACATGGAAATTGCTTTAAAACTGATGAGTGGAAGTTGTGCTTTTACTAACTGTAATCCACAAACTGCTAGGGCTTTGCAGCTAAGGAAAGAGAAGTCAGCAGAATTCAATGCAGCCAAAGTGAATTCAATGGAGAGGAGGTGAAAGCCCTCCTAGGTGAGCTCCA
The DNA here is from genome assembly GCF_964237585.1 of Gallinula chloropus. Lineage (NCBI taxonomy): Eukaryota > Metazoa > Chordata > Aves > Gruiformes > Rallidae > Gallinula > Gallinula chloropus. Next base: position 67,700,640 of record NC_140088.1, on the reverse strand, counting down.
TCTGTATACAGCCTACACTGTTAAGTCCAGGAACACCATCAGGATGACTGACAGCCACTGAGCGTCACCATCCTTAGCACCTGAAACTACAGCAGCACAAAAAACCTGGAGAATTTGGAGAATAAGAACAGGAAGATACTTAAGTGCTGAAGAAGTGAATTCATAAATGGAGATTAATAGCAGAGTACATACTTGACTGAAAAAAATAGATGACATAAGGTGTCAAAGCAATGTCTTTAAGCAATCAAAAGCACCTCAACATAAAAATAATTTGAACACACAAAACCAGCTAACACTACTGGAAACAGAATTCTTTAAAATCACAAGATTGTTCCCCACAATTACTCCTCGTATTCTCAGTGAGGGCACACAAAGACAGAGAAGGAAGAGCCGAGCCTCCCAAACCCTCCCAAACCAGTACTAGGTGACACTTCTTGGAGGTGGAGCCATGAGAAGTCCACTACTCCAATCTCAGAAGTGGATTTAGGACATAGAAGAAAAAAAAAAAAAAAAACCACAGAAAAAGCAGGTAATTTTTGGAAAACAAAAGTGGGTGTCTGTGGAATAATATACAGAAGGGTTTTGGGAAAGTGTTAGAAGGCAAAAGGATGAACTAGAACAATTTCTAGGTCACAAACTGGATGGGAGTCTAGAATTCAGTAGTAGTTTTACAATGGGAAGCTACACAGAGTACTCTCCTCATACCGATAGTAATTTGCACATTCTAATGAAATAAAAAAACCCACAAACACAAACCAAACAAAACCCACAAAAAACTAAAACACACAAAACTTTTAACATTGCTGCTTCTATTGTGATTCATTTCCACAGCTGATGATAGAACTCATACTGGGAAAAGCTGATCAAGGGAAAATAAATGAGGCACATGGCACCGCACCCTCTCAAGGTCTGTAAAAATAACCAAATAAGCCTGTGTAATTTCTGTATATTCAGACTTCTTGATAAAGTGGAATAAGGTACTGGAAAATACACCATATGCACATACCTGACAGTAGCAGAGTGAGGAATTTGATCATAGCCATCAAGATGAAGTCAGACCTCCTTGCCATCAGCAGTTTTGAGGATTTCTGAAAAGCTAGGGATGCTTGTTTCCCGTAAGTTTAAAGTGGTTCATCTGTCATCATTCAAGTTCCTCAGTGTATTTTTTGGATAAAAATATATTTTATAAGTCTGTTAAGAAACAACGACCTTCCAGTTTGTGATGTCATTTGCCTCTTTTGGCAGGGTCATTTTGAACTGAACAAAATCATCTGTTGCTTTCATTTCAGACCTTTCGTATCAATTGCCATTCTTTCCTCATGAGCACAATGTCTGCAACCTCATCACATCACATATCCTTTCCTCCTACTGCTAAACACAGCAGCAACCTTCTAACTGATCACTGCAAGGTCAGGTTTAAGGATCAGACCTTAAATCCGAACAAACAAGTTTAGCTGAAGAGCAACTGAACTACTAGTTGTGTTGTATTTTCAATGTAAAAATCCTATTTCCTGAACAATTATCAGATGGACACGCTAAGAAAAAAAATACTGCAACTTTAAAGATAAGGTAGACACTAACATGGAAAACATCTCCAGGATCTTTTATACATAGATATTAGCATTCCTGAGGGAATGGTACTGCTCAAAGAACAAAGAAACTTTGTATGGGTGCAGTTCACAGCCTTCGCAAATGCCAGCCCATCGGTAAAATGTTGCAGCCACAGAAACTACATTCATTTGGGAAAAAGAAAAAAAATCAGTAAAAAGAGCTCAGAGATGCAACTGTGGATTCAGTGGATTCAGCCCAAGCATTACGTTCAAAAGCAGATCAAAAGGAAGTGTGGGTGCCTCAAAAACTTGATTAGAACAGGAAAATGACTGAGATAAAGCTCACATGACTGTTCTCCATGCCACAGGGCATTGACTCTGTTTCAAACTACCTGAAGACAAATAAATGAGGCTCTGTACACACCTCAAAGAAGCAGAATGGGTTTTTTGCATATACTTTTTTGACCTCAACCAGCCATAGCGAGCTCTACCATGCCAAAAGAGAGACAAGAGACTCCAGCTAAGTCCTACTGTAGAAAGCCTGGTTTTAAGCATGCACTGCATGAAACCGTAAAGCACAATTTTGGAGGTATTCCTCCCAATGATAATCTGTGAAGTCAGAACCAGCAAGGACAACCAATACTAGTGGAAGCTTCATCACCAAGGTTATCTATGCAATCTGTTCTCATCCTCACAACAAACGGGTAACAAGACTGTTGTGGGCTCTAGTCTTTTCCTTGTGCACAAGCTGCCATGTGCATAGGTTGTCTCCTTGGTCGAGATGCTGACATACCCAAGAATTGGGAAAATAAAGCAGGGTGGACCCACCACTCTGGAAAGATGCTCAGATGCAACACCAATGCCAAGAGGTTTCTTCACTTCTGAAATCCGTAGCAGTAGACATCACTGCATGCATGGATTGAAGTGCACAGAACAAAGCAAACCAAAAAACTGCAAAAATACATGTGTACAAGATCATTTCAATAAGGGCGTGTGGAAGATGAATATTCTGTTGTTTGATACAGACTCCCAGCATCTTTTGTGCACCTTACAGTATATCCAGCATGTGTTTGCCGATGAACAGGATTGTATTATTTGTATACGGTACATTTAAGCAAGAATTCAAGTTATATTTATCATTGTGTCAAGAACCTTTCTTGATTAAAGAACATGTAAAACAGCTGCTATAAACATTTATAATCTGATTTGAGAGTATTATCATTAAATGCCATGATTACCATAAATGATTGAATGCTCAGTGACAGTTTTCATACTACACAAAGGAACCTTCTCTAAACAACAAAAGCAGCTGAAAATTTTGACACTGGTTTATTTGACAACAAGCACAGCAGTTGGCCGTTTTCCTTCAGGTAGGATCATGGTCCAGAGAGAAAGAACTGGGGGGCACTAAAGAGGTTAATGGCTGAAAGAGAACTGAAACAGTGCAGGAAGGAGAAGTCACTTAAATGGAAAAACACATTTCCATTTTTTACAGAAATAATACAACAGCCTCCATCAACTCATCATTTCATTCATTAAATAGCTCATTTTATTTTTTTTCACTAGTGAAGCAGAGTTATCATTTGCAACATCATTTATAAGTTATTCTCTTTATACTTAAACTAAAGGTTTTTAAGTATTTTGCGAGTTGGATTTTTTTTCATTATTATTTCTTTCAATGTACATAATGTAATTTCAGTCTTGGAGTGCTAATGTAACAAAGCACAGTAAAATATTTAACCCAGATACATAAACTTTTTAAAAAAAAATCTTACTTGAAAATACATTTTGCCTTTAAGAGTTTTATGGAAGAAAAATCACAAAGAAGTTATTGTACTTAAGTGTGAACACCTCTGTTTTAAAACTGCACAGCCTACACTGTAGTACACAACTGCTCTTAGCAAAACAAAACTGCGCTTGCATCCTGCAAATTACATGCACTCATAGCAATAAAAACCATAGACTTCATCCTGTCAGTCATGTTGCATTTTCCTGACATTACACATAAGTCAGATAACTAGAGAAGGAACAGTCTTTTAAAGAACATTAATACCAGTTTTAACTGTAAAACCTCGTTACACATCTAAACCTTGGCCATGATAGATTAACAAGATGCAAAGGGTTCTCAAGAGCATAAACTGATCCTCGTTTTGCATTTGAACAAATATTTAGAAGTTCTTCTGTTTCTACACTTAACCTGTTTCCCTGTTTTAAAAAGTGAAGGGGGAGGTGGCCAGACCTGCACTAATTATCCTCCTTGTCCAGCCGTATATTCTGTCAGAGCGATATTTTTATCCACCTCTGAGGACAATAAAGAAAATAAAAGGAGGGCAAAGACATCCTAAGTTCAGAGTCACAAAGTCAGTCACTTTGAAACTGGCTCACAGAATTTAAGAATACACGTAAAGGGTTTGACTGCATCAGCATTCTGAGAAAGTCTCGACATCATCCTCACCTTGCCGTGCAATAGGCCATCTGCAGGAAAACGCTGTGCCCATAGCCAAAAGCTGTGTGTGGGCTGAAGGGCTGGGGGGGAGGTGGGGGTGGGGGAAATATGCAGCAAATCCCTAAGATTAATGACTTCACACATGCATCCCTCATGCTGCGGGGCAGTGCTGTTTCCTCACATCCCTCCCAAAAACCACACAGCGCTGCTACGACCACCACCATCACACAGTTTCCTTCCTCATTCAGTGAAGATTAGCGCGTAGATCTGTCCATGCTGTACAGCGGCAGTTCCTCACGGTGGGATAAAAATCACCCCCATCACCCTCCTCAGATAGAGGCATCTTCACCTTACATATCTTTGGGAAAATACCTTACATATCTTCAGGAAAACACGGGAGGAACCATGAAATGCAGAAAAGGTTGTTCTGTGCAGGAATTTTCTCCCAATGCTTGACATTCATTTATTATTAATTCCCCACCACCTCTCCTTATTTGATTTCATGGCTTACAGACTGTGGAGGCATTTTGACTTGTAGTTTAAAGCTCCTAGCAACTATTCTGTGATAATTTGTGGTCTGCACAAAAAGAAAAGGCACTGCTTAGTCCAATCTTGCATGTAGAGAAGACAGGTAAGTGGATCAACAGTTTTCAGAAAAACAAAAATCACTTCTAATTCAGCATGTGTTCTCTCTGAAAAGATACATCATCATCATCAAGGTAGTTCCTAAGCCCTACAAATCTGAATTAAAACTCACAGTACACAAGCAAAACAAGAAAGGTAATTGTTTCATTTTTAAAGGTTGTGAATACTTATATTGCTCAAAGAAGTTAACGAGCACCAGAGGTGCACATGCATGCCTTGAAATCAAGCCAAGGAACCAGTGATGATCAGCTAGTGGTCACCCAAAAGGACTGAGTTTGCAACTGCTCCTGGGGACAGCAGTACCATTTAGAGGACAGACACATTATGGTTTTTTTCCCCACTGTACCAATATGCCAACTTCAGCATGATTTTAATACTTCAGCCCATACTAGTTTAAGTTAAATAACCTATGGAGATAAAAAAAATATCTATGCTGTTGATTACATGATGTCTACATTATAGCTGTGACATCTGCCCTTTAAAGTGCAGACTAAAAGGAAGAGTCAACACCAGAGCCTGGAATGAAAACAGGAATTGCTGTGGACATCCTTCAAGGATTCTATTATAATCCTTTCCCATGATTGCTACGATCTCTAACCATTAATAGAACATGCAGACAGCTGCTGTCTGAAGTAACCTGTCCCTCTTGTCCTCAGCAAATGTGAGAAGCAGAGCAATAAAAGTCCTGACCTTCCTCTGGGAAAACTTTCTCTCCCTGGGCTTCGGCTGGCAGCACTCTCCAGACAACTCACAGGATTTGTTGCAGGGTACTGAAGCTACAGTTCTCACCCCAACCCAACAGAGATCTGAGTGCAGACCGCCTGCAAATCTACTCGTAACACGTTAAGCTCTGCACATTACACCGTTACAATCAGTTAGCCTGTCCTCAAGACCTACAACCCAGTGTGGTAACTTTGTAGGACCTCTGTTGCTACCACCACGTTTGTATCTTCTCTGGTCTACCTCATGGGTACTGTCTTCTGCTACTTTAAATTGAACACATGTGCAGTATTTACTATATTAGTTGCACACACCCACCCCAAAAAAAAAAAGCAACAAACCCAAAACCCTCTCCATCTCTAGCCTCTAACATCTGTCAGGTACCTTTTGAAGGACAAGAAATTAATTTCCAAGCAAAAATAGCACATTCAACTATTCATCTCTGCGCTAGCCAATGAAGCCAAGCCACGCTTCTCAGGAGGACGGCCTCGCTTTGCTTGAGGACAGCAAGTGAGGTTCTCTCACATCACAGCTGTGGAAAAAACAGAAAAACCACAAAGGTGTCTTTGCACTGATGCAGACAAGGCACCTTCCCACCACCTGCTGAGAATCCCATCTTCCAGCAATACGGACAGCAAGCAGAGCTAGGCACAACAGCTCCTCAAATGTTCCAACAATTCCCAAAGCAAGTGCCTGTTAGATCCTTAGCTTTATGGCAAAGCACTTCTAAAAGCTTAACACAGCCTTCAAATCGGTAATTTATCCTTAACTGTACCACTTTTTATCAATCAGACTATTTACAGTTTACTTTTCACTTTGAGCCAAGTCCAGTATTTCAATATGACTGACATAAACATTTCAAAAGGCATTTCCATGCATGAGACAAATCCTGCCTGTACGCATAAGCCTTGGGAACTTCTAAAAATATTTAGCATCAATTACTAAACCTGTAAGAATATATCCATTTACAAAATGTACAGTCAACAGTTTTAGGGTTGGTGGTTTTTTTTTTTAATTTGCAGTAAGGGAAAAGAAATGCCAGGAATGGTTTATACAAACAGCTGAAATGCTACCAAGGAAAGAAATTACATTGGGATTAATAATTTCAAATACATGTGCAGCATTTGAGACCAGAAGGGCAGTGTAAAAATAGATCAAACCCTTTTGACAGGCTCCCATTTCTTCACACCATTCCAAATCACGTTGCCTAAACTGACAAGGTGAATCAGAAAATTTTTTAGTTCTGCACAAGAAATGAAATTACTCTTTTGCAGAAAGCCAGCAAAATATTTATGCAAAAGTTAAGATCAAAGTTAAGTAAATCCAATAGTAATGTGCACACACACTAAACAAAAACTTCAAGATTCAAGCCTCAAAAGAATAAAGTTTACAACCAAAAGGATGAGGAACTCCTCTTTGTGTTGCTTTGGTTTTGTTTTTAAAATTGAACCAAAGTGCTAATTCTCAAATAATCAATAACTTCTACAAAACTTTAAAAACAGCAAGTCTTAAGAAAATCCCATTAGTTCAAAAGACAGCGCATCATTCAGATCACACAGTTCTCCAAAATTCCACAGCTCAGTTAGAGAAGCTCAAATACTGTCAAATAATTTCCAAGTGAAAAATGTTTAAAATGTTATCTTTATTTTCTTTAATTTTTAATTGTTGATTTGTTTAATTGTTTTAATTTTTAATTGTTGATTTCTGTGGGTCCTCAATCAGCAGCATCCCTATTACACTGAACAGCTCAATAACGCTGCACAATCCTCATTGTAAACCATTGAGGTGAGGGGGGAGGTGCAGAAGGGGGAAGGTTCTGACTTGCTCATGAGAAACAGACAAGCCTAAACTGTTGTGATACGTGGTTATCAGAGAAAACTTAATTAGCTTCAGGTTAAAACTGTACTCATCCTCCTCTTCAAATGTGCAGTTATGTACCTGCCTGCTGCTACAATAGCTGTCAGGAAAAAAATCCTGCTTCTTCCATAAAATACAAATACACATCTACGTGATGCCACTGCTGCTCAAATACCACTGGCAAGCATAACTTTCATGCCCTCTGTGGATTAACACCCAGATAAAACCCCAGAGTTCAGCATCTATTTGCAATTAAAGCCAAAGTTCTAGAAGAAAACGGTTCTGCTCTTTAACTATAGCAAAGCGATTATATCCATGCCCAAGCAAACTTGAGAAAGGAGATTAATATCTGTGGGAAGAACGTTTCCCATCATAAGCAGCTCACTTCACACGACAGGGATGGGTGTCCCATGAAAACCACCAAGCTAGGCACACAGTAGTTTGAAGGCAGAAATCACACAGGCAATCCTACAGCAAAGCACTTCTTATCACCTCCCAAACAGAAATGATACAGAAATTAAACCCTAAACACAGCACAGATTCGAAGTTTCACATTCATAATAATTGCAAGGTGCTGAACATGAATATGATGAGTAACTGCCTAGGAACACTTGTAAACTATGGAAAAAAAGAGACCTTAATGTTTTTTAACGATAGAAGCGCACAAAGCAGTATTCCCATAACTGAAGTCTCACTCAGCCCCTCAGTAGCAGCATCTTTGACTTGATCTCATTTTTGACCCAGGGTCTCAAAGCACTTGATAAGGGGTACTTTCATCTGGTGTCTGCACCCCACTGGACATAAACTGAGTTACAGAGATGTTCGGGACCAATCCTGTGGCATCTCCTTGAAGCAATAGGGCCCTGCTCAGCTGGGAAGGTTTCTTTGCTTTGATTCTCCAGTAGGACAAGACCCTACAAGACTTGCCTATGAATAAAGAAGCCTATGATGCTTGCACACACTTAATTGTATTTCTGCAGGCTACAAAAGTCTTGCTGTATTCATTTTAACAAACTCTACCAGATAGTTATGCCTGAAGAGAAATTCCCGGTTAGGAAAAAAAAAAACCAACCAAAAAATAGTTCATCCAACTTCAGTAGCAAATGCAAATAGCTAATTAACCTTATCTTCATTACACTGTCCTGGCTTTGCAACACATCTGGCACAGATGCAAGAATTTGTTTGCTGTGTCCAAATCTTCTCACACATGTACACAGCCTACAATCAACAGGCTGCAAAGCAAGGATTTAGCCCGTATGCATAGCTATGCTCTCTGTGCTGCATTCTCTATGCACACTCATGGCTGTCACTTCACCATTGCTTCCTATGGGGAAGAGAGAAACTGGCACATACATGAAAAAAATTGCATTTAACTATCTGGTTACAAATAAAGCTGTATTTGTGTGCTTAGGAAAGATAAAAACAAACTAGCCAAACCCCACTCAAATACACATTATCAATCCAAGGCAAATAAATCTATTATTTCACTCACCATGAGGTTTTTCCTCAAAAATAAACACTGGTCCAAAATACGTTTCAACATTTCACCTTTTCATAGTCTCTTTTAAATACAACTGTTTTTCCTTGGCCAAAATTGGTAAGAATAAAGGAAAGTCAGTTGGACAAAAGGTCAGATTATACTAAAACTGAAATATTTATCAGAACAGCTATTTCTGCCAAGGAAGATAATCACAAAGGTAAAGTCTCATTTGATCCTTATTTGACCTTCATGTCTTTAATTGAGGGGGTGGGGGGAGAGAATTAACCTAGAGCTAATTACAGTCTTGAATCTACAAAGCTGCAAGTGCATAATTTTATTCACATGAGTATTCCTCAGCAAAGTTATGCATGAGCAAATAAGTTTGTACCTTCAGGGAATAAATCTTGAATAACTTAACCTTTTAAAAACTTTGCTTTTAAGTGGCTGCTATATAAATATTTCCTATATACAACCCATTCTGCATTTGAGACTTTATATGTGAAATTTTTCAGAACACCACACAATAATTGCTTTTGTTTCAGAAAAACACCATCACTTATGCTTGTGTTAGGAAATAAGTGATAGTTGTAAAGAATGACCATTTTAAATACGTACCCTTATTCATGTCTGCAAAACTGCAGTCTTTGGCTTAACAATGTCAAAGCATAGAGGTTTGTAGCAACGTATTTTGATTTTAGCACTGAATTAATTTTCAACATGTAACAAAATCAGTTTCAAGGGAAGAAATTTCAAGAGCTGCCTACACACCAAACGTTTTTCTGAAACATGCAAAGGGAGAATCGATGATGTTCACTGGCCCTCTCCCTGCACCCACACTGCTACCCCAGTCCTTTCTCTTTGATACACTCAGTGGTTTGTGCCCGTTTCCTCAAACTCCGCGGACCTGTATCTGCGGTCCTGCAAACCACCACAGCTGACTCCAAATGCCAATTATATAGGCCTCAAAATTGTAACCACAACTTCCATGCAAGCACCCTCCCAACCGGCTGCTGCACCCCCAGATGAGGACTTGCTTTACGTACAGACACAAACAGAAAATAACTCTTTCAGCCTCCTTTCCCAAGGAAATGTTTAGACTTGCTTATCTGCGGATAAGCACGTCTGCCAGACCCTCTCTAATAAGTTTTGAGCCTATTGGCCAATTATAACCAAATTTGACATAGGTTTGGAGTCCTAAAAGATATTCTCTCTGACAAGTGGCAGAACAGCAGGCAGCTGGGCTCAGAATACAGCCCCCATTAGCGACCCTGTGAAGAGAAAAGCCTCGAGCAGGGACTTAGCGCTCAGCTAGAGGGGACTCCAGCCTTGACAGGCAAGAGGTTTCCTCAGACTTTGCTAAGTGGGAGAGCAATCCCACCTGTACACCCGAGGTAGGCAGGTACATGCACCGCTGTGTGTGCGCATTGTCCGTGCAAGCGCACGCACCTGGGTGCGCGCACACACAGCGCGGCACAAACTGATCATAAAGAATAATTGATCACATAGGAGTTCCATTACAACTTGATGAGGTGTTGACATTTTAAGCAGAGAAAAGTAAACTCAGTAACGTAATGCACGAAAAACCTGGCGTAATGCAATCAAATGCTACTTCATAAAGTATTTTAGTTACCTCAAAAACATCTCAGTGCAAAAAGAGTCTAGACCCACAGAAGCTGTTGTGGGTGAAACATTCTTCCTTTCACACACATTTAAAGAACAAGGGTGTTGATGTAAAGCATGATAGACTTCCAGATATCATCAGAACGTTACAATTTGTATGTAGACTTTTTGAAAACCTTATCATATAGCCCTTGTTATGCTCCTCCTACCTCAACCAGATACAAAAGAGCAAAAGGAAAGTGCTTATCTGAAGCAAGACCAGTCTGAAACACACACTAGTGGGCAGAAAACAGTTTGGCATATGCAAACTTTAGACCAAACTACAGTGTTTTCTAATCAGTTTCCTCCAAATTTTGCCTATCAGTGGCAACATTTTCAGTTTGTTCAAGACAATTTAAATACAGGAACTCTCATCATCTGAAAAAGGATAAAAAAATCCAAGTGGTAATAAGTCTAAGATATTTTATTGTTTTACAGGGTATCACCAATAGGTCAAATTAATTTTCTGATCAACATTTATGGTATTCACAGCATAACAATTGAGATAATTTTGGCATGTACAAGCTGAATACTGATACACCTATAAATCCTCTCCAACTTCTTGTAGAGTAATGACAACAGAGAGGATCATGTTGTTTTATATGCCATTCTTTCCTTGCAATTGCCCTACAGTCAGTAGAAAATACCTGCCACAAGTTTGAGAGAGACTTTTCTAGTTTATCCCATGCTCTATCTGAAGTCTGTAAACTACTTTTCAGTGGCTGTTGTTAGCAGCAGTGCTTAGGCTGGACCCAGAGACACCCCTTCATTCCCACCCCCTGCTTCCAGCACACTGCATCAGGTATTGCGCTCACAAAACAAAACAAAGTAGTCCCTTCCCCACAGAATTTACAGTCTAGGTAAACACTCAGTGTGGCTGAGAAACAGAGCAGTTCATGAACATTCATTAATAAAAGTTAATCTCATTTCTTGGGGAGTAGTAAGACATCATTTCCCACCTGAGCATCAGGCTTCCTCTCATTGTTTCCTTGCACCTGGCAACTGATATTATGTCTTATGTACTGAAGCTCTTGTTTTCTAGGAAACAATACACAGAGAAGAATGACAGAAACAGGCAAGAAAGATGAGAAGCTGGGAACAGCCTTTGTAGATCTGTCAGTTTACATCATTACCAACAAAAGCTCTTTAAAAAAAAACAGTTTCAAGACCTGAGGGCTCGATTCTGCAAAGCATCCAGTGCTCTGGCCTTGCTGCAGCAATGACCCCAGCACATGCACCACTTTAATTACAGAAGCACACCAATTAAAACAAACTCGCTCGTATCCTTAAAATTACTTGAGTGTGAACTTGAAGCCAGAGCATTCTGACCCACAGAGCACACACACGCAAACAGACAGGTACAGATACAACTACCCCAAAGGTCTGAGGTCCTTTTGTCCTGATTGCACAAACGCCAATCAAGAACAGCCCAGATGAAGCCAAGCAGGGTAGGAAGTGCCAGGAAGACAGTCAAAGCCCTTCGGTTCTATTTACTGTGAGGGATTCCTTATTTTGAAATAACTGCCAAACTTCTTCATAAACTGCCTGGGGTTTTTGGTTGCTTTTAAAAACCTCTGAAAGAAATCTGCTCCCTGCACGTGCAGCCTTTGCCAGGAAAAGAAAACAGGAGTAAGTGGTGCTGTAAGCTTCTTGCTAGTGGTCGGACAGAGGCAATTTTGTCCTCTGTAGGCAATCACATGGTAGCCACTCTATCAAATTAATGATGTACACTGCCTCCATGAGTTATTCCCAGACACTGTAGCTTTTAACATCCTAATTTTAACACGTCTGTCACTCAGAATGATCCATTCTCAGAAAGTAACCAAGGCTGCACTCATTTCCCTTCTCTTAATGTAAACTTTACATGAAGCACAAAAGAGCTTCTAAGACTGAAAAAGAGATGACAGAGGAAACACCCAAAGTCCATAAAAGCATGAAGGGGATGGAGAGGAATAGGGATCAATTCTACACTGTCTCTATGCAAGACACAGATGCTACTAAACATCAAAGGTTCAAATAAAGGGGCGTGGTGTTTGACACCGTGTAGAATCAATGCTATGAAATTCCTTGCCACAGCACATTGCAGAATCTGAAAGTTTACGCAGGGTCAAGGGGCAGTCAGAGCAGTTCATGGAAGGGAAAAAGTCAGTGAGGGCTGTAAAGGCACCACCTCCCCTTCAGGACGCATCTAGGCTGCAAATGATTGCATGCTGAGAGCGCCTTCTGAGGAATTATCCTTACATGCCTGCCCTAATTTTACCCCACCCCAGGCACCACTTTTTGCACAGAGTCCCAGGATGCTAGGCAGAACTCTGGCTTTATCCACAGGAGCCTCCTAAACAGCGACACTTTCTGTAACTGACACTCATCGCGTTCTTAAATCGAGTACCCAAACGCTATCGTTCTAAACAGCGTCACCAAAAGCAGATCATAGCGCTTGATTTGACTGGTGAATCCGAGTTCATCTCAGTCCAACTCAAGCGACAAAGCCCAGCTAACAGCACTGTAGCACGGTACTGCGAGGCATTACCGCTTCCCACAGGCTCAGGGTCTTCCATCACCTTCAGTTACAAAACAATTCCCGCTCCAACAGACTGGCAGTTTGATTTCAAAGTGCATTTTGATAGTACCAAAAATTAATCGCCAGCTTCTGGCGCGCAAGTAACGAGATCGCTATCAACGCGCGGCGTGTGACTGAAGGGAGAAGGACCAACAGCTTCCCACCAGCCTCTAACGCGCTCCACTCGCGCCGCTGAGTTAGGAAGAGCCTAAAGCAAACACTCGAGGAGTTAGGCGCAGCCTAAAGCAAACGCTCGACGCCGCGCGTGGGACGGGGTGGGAAGCCGGCTCACCGCGGCGCTCGCCGAGCGCCCCGGCCGGGATGAGCCAGCCCCAGCTTTAGGCTGGAAGGCGCTCGCGACCTTTCGGGGCGCCCCCCGCGCTTAGGCGGGGGCACGAAGCCGCAGCCACCCGAGGCTGCCCCGGGACACGCCCACGGCAAGGGGCACACGCGGGACGCTGCCACTGGCCGGGCACGGCAGTTCCCCAACCCCGGTCCGCCCCCGGCCGCCAGCCACCACCCCGGCCGGGCCGTCCCGTCCCGCCGCAGCATCCCCGCTCCCCAACCGGCCCCGGCGCCCTTACCGGCTGCGGAGGCTGGCGGGCTCTGCCGCGCTGCCCTCCCGGGGCTGCCTCTCCAACCGCGCTCGCACACGCTCCCCTCCCGCCCGGCTCGCAGACTCTGCACTTGGTTTTGGGGTGGCTGGGTTGGTGTATTTCTTTTTTTCCTCTCCCTCCTCCTCTCGCCCTCTCCAGCTCCCACTAGTGATCGCACACCCGTCCAGCCAGCGCAGGATCAGCCGCCGCTTCCTCCCGCCCCCCCGCGGGCAGCCGGCGCGGAGCTGCCGCCTCCCCTTCCCCGCAGCCACCTGAAGCGACCCTCGGTCACCCGCAGGGGCCGAGGCTGAACGGGACGGATACCCACTCCCATTAATCATCCGGCAAGTAACCGGCCGCCGCGTCCTCCCACACGCCCAAGTCCCCCCGCGCTTGGCTGGCGAGACGGGGAGATTTAGGAGAAGCAAGGCAATTTACTGCCGGGATTAAATGAACAGCCGAGATAAAGCGGACAGCGTGGGAACGGCAGATTGAAAAATGAATCACCAATACGTTGCATAGCATTTATAGCGTCAGCAATAATTTATTACAACGTGTAGGCTGCACTGCGGCCCCAGCGCAGATAGTCCTGCTGTAACTTGTACCACATCTCAAAAGCGGCCCAGTGCTGTCCCAGGCTGCCATACAGAAAGCTCAGCCCAGCGCTTCCAACCTCGGTATTATTTTTCACTGCTTCCCTCTTTTCTATGACTGATTAAAGAAAACGAAGGATCAGCAGTTCAGGCTATCATATTAGAAGTCTGTGACCACAATGTAGTCCATTATAACACAGTAAGTCACAAAATTTGTGACTTCTGAGCACAAGGTGAATTTAAAATGGGAATAATTGAGGTACAGCTGCATCAACATCAGTGTGCATCTGGAGTGTGCTTCAGCGAACAAGCAGTAAGTCAGAAAGCGAATCCCAGGAGCACACCTAACAAACTTCAGGGCCAACAACAGGCATCCCATGTACAATCTCGCACAGCTGATTTGGCCTGAGCACCAGGGTCCTCAGCATCAGCTGTTTCAGATGGCAAATCTACCAAGCCACACTCAGTGCTGGTACAGACACACATTACCCTAATCTCATATAATTTCAATTTCTCACATTCGAGAGGAGTTAATACTCTCACTTTCAGAGAGGACTGATACATTACTGTTACACTCACATATACAGAAGTTTATACCACTTTGACTAGGAACAATTAAACTGCAGAGTATTGAGTCAGTTTTTTTGGGCAGGTCCCTGGAATGGAGAGCAAACTCCATTGAAAGGAGAGATGCTTCCACTGCACCCTTCTCTGCCCTGCGGCTCAACCCTATACTCTCTCCCACACTGTAGGCATAGGGTTTTCACTTTAGTGTTGACTGAGGTACATATAGAGGAAGAAGTGGAGAAAGACATTACTAGCCAAGACAAATTTGGAAGCGCTGAAAAAACGAGGGGACAGCTTGTTCCAGCAAGAGTTCTGGACTATTATTTTGTGAAATCCATGTATGCAGGTTGTCCTTGTGCACTTTGTGCTCCAGCTTTTGTATCCTGTATCCTAGCCACAGCTCATAACAGCGCAGGTATATTGCCTATTGTGAGCCTAATGTTTCCCTCTCAATAGGGATACTTCACTTTTTAATTGGTTTTCCGCTTCTGTTTGCTTTCTACAGACATACAAGAGAGGACAGACAAATAGAAGTACTGTCTCTTCTAGAAAAAGAGCTGAGAAACTACCCCATGCTGCACTGGGAAAAGAACCTAGAGAACAGAGAACTCAAAGAGGGGAAAAAAACCCGCCCTCAGGAAGCAGTAAAGAGAGAGATGAAAGGGAAGAGAAGACATAAAAATAAATCGAGAAGGAACAAAAGGAAGGTATAACAGAATTTAGAAGTGCCTTAAAGTGAAACAGTTAGCAAGGAGAAAAGAGGCATTACAAACACCTTTGCTTCACAGTGCACGGTCAATTTGAAGCACAAAAATAATTTAATAGCTATCAAGTATGTATTTATGCTATAGTGCACATCATGCACTGTATAATGCCAGCATGCAGCCTACGAGGGGCAAGGTGTTTACCAATTTCCTTGAAAACATACAGCAAATCTTCAAAAAGGCATGCCTTTCTGAGATGCAATGAAGCAACAGCCACAGAAACTATACAGTCCTGGACGGAGCTCTAACAAAACCATAACAGTTTACCTTTTCTCTCCACACCTCCAGCTAATCTTTTCTAATTGGATCAATGCAGCCACCATTCTTAAACTCCTAATTATATCAGGCCTGATTATAACAACACTTAAATGAAAAAGCTCAAAATACTGAGCTCCAAGAGATAATACTGAAAAGGAGATGTAGTATTTTCGAACAAGACACTGAGATTGTTGGGTAATTGTCTAAATCTTCTATCATTGCTAAAGTAAACAGATGAAACCACAAAAATGTTCAAGCCTCCTGGCTAAGTTTTCAGCGTGCTTTCACCTTTCTGACCTCGAAGTGTTGAGCACTGCACTTCTCTGCAATTCCTTCAGATACTATGTGTTGTCAGAGGAGAAGAATCCCCCCCTAAACACATGCAAATAAACCATCCGATGGAAAAACAAATATTGGGTGATCTCTTCACCTTTCGCCTATGTTTAGAAAAGACAACACGATCCTTTATTCTAAAAGCAACACTCGATCTCTTTCCAAAACAGTAGTATTCTCTTCCTGTCTAGCGAAGAGCTCCGTGGCTCTGTGCTTTGTGTGTAGCTTTTCCCTGGTAAACAACTTCACCAAGTCTGTTTGTCATTCAGTGGCCCAATGTATTTCAAAGGAAAAACACACACGCAACCAATTTGTTCCTATTTTCCTAACTGCCAAATAGCCATGACAATTTTCCTACCATACCAAGGCTGCAGGTTTCAGTAAAGCAGCAAAGAAATGGTGGTGTCATGCCAGATTAAATAGAGTTTGCTCTTTACTGTGCAGGCAGGATGATACAGTATCTCATGGTTTTCTTACAGTTCCATAACACGATTACATCTCATCTTTAAAACTCAATACCAAACTTCATTTGTCTTTGTTTACTCACGGATTATGGCTGATGGTTCTCTGCCATATGTTTGCTGAAGTACAGTCACTGTAGTGCAGTGCTGTGACTTTCGAATCAGCCCTTAAACAGTAGTAAACAAAATACCAAAAAGTCCAAATCAACCAGCTAGAAAATGACGTAGGAAGTGGGTAACTGCAACACACCCTTTGTCAAAAATGCTTTTGTTTATCAGGTACACTGACCATCTACCCAACCTCTGCTGCAATATGATTTAAAAGGCAAAACACCAAAAAACAAACAAACAAAAAAAACCCCAAACAAGTAAAATGCATTGTAATGGACAAGAGTTGATCCAAATGTTATCTGCAGACTCGAGTTGTGCTTGTCTATATACCTACATCCGTATATATGCGCTTGAGTATTACAATGGGAGCAAAACACTGACAGCCCATCTCGATAAAAGGAAAGGAACAGGAAGAAAGGGTACATGCTTCCCATGTGAAATGGTAATTGTAAGAGGGACAGAGAATTGGAAAGAACATAAAAGGCACTATATTTGAACAAAATTATTTAAGACAGCCGTTCCCAAACTGAGATCCAGGGACTAACTCCCTCCCGGGGAGAGCAGCTGGCTGCCTGCCTCAGCATCTCTCACCAGCAAGAGGAGCCAACAGTCAGCCATAACATCCTCCACAAGTTTCAATGCGCTGGATTCTTCTCCTTATGAATTTCTGGCATTCACAATCCTTATTGATTTAAATGGGCCTTGAAAGCCATCAGAACTGAACACTAGACATCTTTACAAAATAAGAAAGTTCACAGTCCAGAAGTCTTTAGAGGAAACTTAAAAGAATAAAAACAAATTACTATCTCTAGGACACTAACATCAGGAAAGAATGCCCTCTAATTAGAAATAAATCTGTTCCCTGTAATGTTTGTAACTTCAGTTAAACTTCTCAGTCTTCAACTGCATACAACATATCCTGGATTTGCATTGCAAAGCATGGATGTACACCTTGCCAACAGTAGCATCACACGAGTCCAGTAAACCGATTCACACAAAGAGATCTTCACTTGCCTAAGGGGTCCACAGGCTGGGACTTCAGGCTCCACTTTTTCATGGATTTTGTTATTGTTTTTCCAACCTTCAGCACTATTTTATAGCTTCTGCCCTCTGAACTGCTAACTATTTTTATAATATGGTTTAATCCCTTTTCCAGTTTAACGAAACAGCTGAGATAGCAAACTAACAATTTCATATTCTGAACTCTAATTAGTTTAATGTAATGTTATTTGTTCAGGAGGGCTGGTCCTTTGGTCAAGTTTCAGTATAATCCCAACATAATCCCTGATTTTTTTTTCCCCTTTTACATCTCAACTTCTCTCAAAGATTTTTAAGTGTTTTGATCTACTAAACACTTACTGTGTGCCTTGTTTTGTGCTGCAGTATTTTCTTTGATCGCTTCTTTGAAACTTAATCCAACAGGTGTTATTTTAATTAGAAGCAAATCTGTCATCATTCTTTTATAATATTAATTTCATTTCACTACTATGGAGCATACTTTATGCATTTTCTTCCTCTTGCAACTCCTTCATTTAGGACTCGCATAATGGGTATGACTGATATTTACTGTTTCTTAGTTCTATATAGGATGCATATATAGAATTATTCTTCCTATACGGTAATGTTATGTGATATTAAAGGAATTTCCCTTTGGATTTTAACCCTTGGAAAGGGACAGGAGCTTTCTGGAGAGCACAAACTGTCCAACTTAATGAAATAACAACAGCAGTTCTCCCTACATGCAGCTTGTTGTCACATGGGATGAAATTTGACCTTTTGCAGAATGGCAGCAAAAAATGTAGGCATTCCTTCAGACAAAGATAGGGGCTCAACCTTGAAGCAGACATAGAAGATTCTTTGAACTAAACTGTGTAAACTTTTATCCAGCAAGTTATACAACTACCACATGGAAAGGAGACCCTGGTTGCAGCCTGATGAAGTCAGCACAGCCTGCATAGAAAAAGGAACTTCTCTTTATCGAGATCTCCCTTTGGACATGTTTTGTTTTTTCGAAGTGTGTCAGGCTTGTTCTGGAAAATGGGAATAAGAAACGGGCTGACTTCTAAGCCAGCGACCCACCCACCCATTGCAGAGATTTCCCATGCTGAGAGTCTGTTTCATTCTCCCGGTGGAAAGGAACAGGGTCTCACTTTGTTTCAAATTAGGTGTCCTTTTATTTGTGGGTACCCATTTCACCAACCACAGACCCAACTATACAATGCATTTCTCCTATGCCCAAAGTAGAACATGTGAAAATACAGAAGGCATTCATTACCTCATACAAGGATCCTTTTCATTTTCTCACTGTTGTATGGTGTGGAAAGCAAAGAGAAATAAGCCATGGAAAACAAAAGCAAGCTGACATGTAGAACATTGCATGTCAGGGATAAAACACCACTAAGAGCCAGGGAATTGTCATCACACTGGAGTTACATCAAACTATAACCATCTCCAGCACTATTTCACTAGCTCTCCCCATACACATCACTGTTGCATGGTGATCTGTCAATCAAACAACTCTAAAAATACCAGCCAAATACCCTTGCAGTTATGGCACTCCTTCCTCCCTTGATGTGCTAGATTTCAAGATCTGCCATGTCACATAATCCATTGGACTGCTTCTCTCTTTTGCAATGCAGAAATTATTTCTAATGGTTTTCTATCCTGGCTTTTGCCTTATGAGGCTCCAAGGAGTCAGCCTTTTGATGAGTTAACCACAGAGCACTGTGTCAGGTGAAGCCCAATGGATACAGCATCCAGAAAATAAGAAAGTTTCTTTGTCTGGAGTTGGTTTGTAAAAAAGTAGACATTTCTTGGCAAGAAAACCTTTAAACCAGCAGATGCTCCCAGGAATCACCCACAACATCCCCTCCCCAAACCCACCTTCGCCGTGCCTTCACTACTCAGGTGTAGAATTTCATCACTGTATATTCCCCCTATGCACACTGCCTATGTGTGCATAGGCAGTGTGCATAGGGACTAGCAGTGTGCATAGTGTCTTGATACTTTGGAAAGCGAGTCATTGGGGCCAAATCCTGCTATTACGGTTTCTCTTCTAAAATAAAGAGAAATATAATAAAAGATTTCAAATCTTCTTAATGCTATTAGGAGGAAAGAGAAAACTTTAAAACCAATTTTCAGTCATAAAAAACAGTAACCAAACAACCCAGAGGTAAATACTATTAAAGCAGCAAACAAAGAAAAAAAAAAACCCACCACATACATGCAATTTCCAATATCCGATTACAGCAAGATACACAAACAAAGCAAGAAATCACTGGAGAAAGGACCCTTTACTCTGTGACTGAAGTCCTCAATCAGGGGTTGGAGAGCCTGCCTGCCCTTGCCTGGCCCAGTCAATCCAGCTACTCTGTAGACAACAGCATGATTTCAAGAGAAACCAGGGAAAACTTCCCTGTCCTACCTCAAGCTTCTTATGAAAGAGATCTGGAATTTCCCACTAGCACCTTTTATCCTAGCCACTCTCCTAGAACAAATTGTAGCTCAGATGCAGAGATCCCCATGTCATTATGTCCTTTATAAAAGCTACTGGAGATGGGACCTCGACAGGCTGTAAAGCTGAGCAGTAAGAAACCAAATGAGGTTCAACAAAAGCTAGTGTAGAGTCTTGCACCTGGGAAGAAATAACCACTTGTATCAGTACAGGCTGGGGGATGACCAAAGATGATTAAGATGATTAAAGGGCCTGGAGCATCTCCCCTATGAGGAAAGGCTGAGTGAGCTGGGACTGTTCAGCCCAGAGAAAAGAAGACAAAGGGGGGACCTTATTAATGTTTACAAATATTTTAAGTATGCGATGCAGGGGGAAATGGCCAGCCTCTTCTCAGTAGTCTGTGGGGACAGGACAAGGGGCAATGGCTGCAAGTTGGAGCACAGGAAGTTCCACACCAACATGCAGAAGAACTACTACACAGTGAGGGCGACAGAGCCCTGGAACAGGCTGCCCAGGGAGGTTGTGGAGTCTCCATCTCTGGAGGCGTTCAAGACCTGTCTGGACGCCTGTCTGTGCAATATGAGCTAGGGAACTGCTTTGGCAGGGGGGTTGGACCCGATGATCTCTCGAGGTCCCTTCCAACCCCTATGATTCTGTGATCCCAGACATATTTCTAGGGCATCGCCTGAGTTTAGGTGTGTTATTGACAGGTATGAGCAGGGAAACTGAGATAGCATTTACCAAAAGCCATGCAAAAAACTTCTGCAAATCCAGGACCAGAGAGTAATTGGCTACCATGAGCTACAGTATAATTTTTGTTGCAGAAAGGAATTGGGAGAAGAACAAGTGAAATTATTCAAACTCTGTGAGAAGCAAGATGACACTATCCGGAAACTGGATTACAGTTATTTTCCTGCTGTGCTCTGAAACCCAGGCCAAAAAAAAAAAAGCAGGACGTTTGTCTGGTGGAAAATAAAAGGGGATTTTTTAAAATTCCCAGTGTAGTGCTTAGCTATAAAGCCACTTATAATAGATGGCTCTTACTTCATAATAAGAACATGATGAAACTGAAAATGGTCTTCTAATACTGCCAAGACATCAAGAGTAAAACTCCCCCAGAGCTCTAAATACATCTTAGATAAAAGTTGCAGATCAGCATACACTTGCTGCACATAAGTGTTGGCAGTCCCTATTAATAAATGCTTGCACTAATCTGTTTTTCAGCAGATCAGCAGGGCACAGGCATCTCTCAAACCATGCATGGATGACACAGCTGATTGTATCATTGCATTATCACAGTGCTGTGCTGGAAGCCAAGCAGGGCAAGAGCAGAGAAGCTGCCACTCTGGGAACTATTTTTTCATCAACAAATTGTTTCCTTGCATGCTGGTAGGTCTGTTTGCCTTCATCCTCTGCTTTCCTTCATTCTGACCAACCTGTTTCACCTTCAGCAGCTTTTTCCAGGCCTTAAAGACCATATAAGTTAAAATGATGATCTAGTACCTTCTTAGTGGGTTTTGGGTAGGACAAGTCACTTCAGGGAAACACCTTTCTTTCCCCAGTGGCATCACCTAGATGTGAAGTTTATTCTGGTTTTTTTAGGCAGATGAAAAGGCTTCGTTATCAACTTTGATAACCACACAGAAGCTGCCTGTAAGCATTTAAGCAGTATCTGGCATTCACAGGAGCGTAATACAGAGAGAGAACACCTGCTAGTGAAATACAGCCATTCCTGCATTAGAGTTATAGAAACCCCCTTTAAACCTTTTCCTGTTACTGTTATCACGTTAATAATAAAAAGCAGCAGCACACGAGGCACAGTCCCTTTTATCACCATCCATCACAAAGATAAAATACATGAGATCACTGTATTTTATTTCCAGTTCTCAAGGCGAAAAAGCAACGATACTGTAGAGCACTGGCGCTACCAGTTATGCAAAGTGTTTTACAGTACAGAAACGCAGGTTACAAATCCCTTCCCACTCAGCCCCCTTTGGCCCACAGGGTTTTTTGCTGAGTGGCCCTAGTATGGTTTTGGTAATGGATAGGAAGTCCAGGGCATTGCCTGAGCCCCATGGAAACCATGCCCGGAGGATTCGAGTGGAAGGGAAGCAGGATGAGGGACTGGCATGAGTATCCCTCAGTGGGCATATTTATACTACGTGCAGAAAGACCTGATCAGAAGAAATAAGGCTCAGAGGATGCAGATATTGAAAGCAAGAAAAGATCGCCCTGTTGACTGAGTTGTGTGCTTCGTTGCCTCCCACAGGCTTTCATTTTACTGCTGGAAACAGATACACTTGTGGGAGAGAAAAGTATGATTTAGGAAGGTGCACTGGAGAATTATTTTTTTTTCTTCTACCCTGCAACCACAAGATTCAGTTTTCTTTCATACACACACACCCTCCCTCCCCCCCCCCCCCCCCCCACTTTTTCACATATCTTTCTAGGAAGAAGTTTTATAGCTGTTTATTCACAATTAACCCTTCAGAGTTTTAGAGAATGCAGACCTGTGGCTGTAAATGCAGAGGTAGCACATCTAATACGGATTCAATTTAGTTTTTGAACAAGAGGGAGAAAACCCAAACCATTATTTGGAAGAAAAAAACCCCATAACCAAAACAGTCATTGGAGTGGAAGTTGAAGAACTCTCCTATTATTAAAGCACCAGCATTCCTCCCATACTTATGAACTATCATGACACAGCAACACTACTACTCCTTTGTGGTTCTTTCTAAAGGTAGCAGTGCATTACAGAAAAAGCATTTTAACATACGGTCTTATTTATCAAAAATACCTTTTACTTGAGTTATTTTTCCTCTCCAGACCAGAGAAAACTAGAGGCATTTTGTAATTCGAAATTATTTTTGTGAGCAGTGTTAAAGAAAGAAAAAATAAACAAATACGTTTATATACTAGCCATAAGATTTAACATGTTCGTTATTGCGTCTGGATGCAGCCAGCAGTGGGTAAATGCTGAACCCCTATAACTCTTTGATTACAGTCCCTTACATTCCTTCTGGGTGAGGTGCTGTGCCATTGGAGTAGCCGGCTTTTTTTCCACTCTCTTCGCAATTGTTATTTTCCGAACACAAGTTTTCATTGAGCATTTGACTTCAGACATATTATTTAACCAAGTGTTTATCAAACACCTGGAAAATCACTCTGCTTTAAAAATTTTATGATGGAAAAGCAATTACCCTTTAAGCTGCGTTTCAAAGTCACTTCCCAAGAATCCTTTGGAATCAAACCTCAGCTTTCTCTCCTGCTTAACACCCAGTGTCACCCAGCAAGCATGTAAACTATTACTAGATCTTAAAAGAATAGAACTGGCAATGAAATACAGACAAATGAAAGGGTTTTTTTGCAATCCATGGCTATTAGTAACTGAAATCCCTAAATACACCAGGATGGAGGTAGTTTAAATTTGTACAGCTATTAGAGCCAAGTATGTCTTAAGCTTTTTCCATACAACAAAAGCAAAGAGCAAATATAAATCAAAGGCCCTGAGATTCCAGATGAAAGAAAATACAAATTAAGAAGGCTACGTAAGAAAAAAAACCCAAAACCAAACACATCATCAACAACATGTGTCAAGGGAATTAAAAAGAGGAGAGAAGCAAATCAATGAGCAAGAGACAATCCAACAAGACACGTCTAACAATCTGAATACAGAAATATCCTCAGCTGTTAGGATTTTGAAGGTGCATTAGGCAGTAAGGAAAAATGAAAGAGTTACACGGCAGACTGTACAAGGATGATGCTCTGGTGTGGGGAACATAGTTACTCAAGCAAGTGACATGCAAAGGCTCCAAGTCTGTAACCCAAAACACTGTGGTATTTTGGAGCAGGCACCGAAGTTCAGTTTGACAAAACAACAGGAGCAAGCAGTCAAATCCCATTCCAGATTCATATCCTGACTTCCCAATTTACATTTTCAAAAGTTTCAAGGTCTGGCTAGTTTGTACCAAGTCATTATGCCATCATGTTCCTGAGGAGAAGCCACGTTAATCAGCATTTTCCCACTCAGCTGATCTCAGCAATCAAAGCCTAGTCACTGCCTTGCTCTGTGGCCAAGGCTGGAGATGGCAAGTTCCCCAAATAGCTCTTCCCTCCATCCTCTTCCACCCTGAGTTAACGAATACAGAGAAGTGCAAACAGAAGCAAAGAGACTACACTTTAGAACTACCTTCTAAAATTTTCTCATACACCAACATATGAAACAAACACAGCTCTTATATAAATTCATTAGCATAAAATTGTCTACATTATCCATGGAAAGCCCAGTTGAAGGATCAGTAGTCTGGGTCACACCCACACTCACTGGGTGGGGAAACAACCCCTCTAGAACATAAAGTGCTTTTATTTTCTTTTTAAATGCACTTTCTTGTCCTTGCCCCACCACAACAAATGGTGCTGAGCTACAAGGCATCAGGAACAACACAAGGGGCTACTCAGTGCAGAAAGGAGCAGAGACCAGCACCAACCATACCCTTACCCACCAGGACCATATCGCCCCACAGTACCTGAACACGACCGACAGAGCCACACCCTTCAGCATGCACAAAAAATACATTTAGGCAGGAGATAGGGCTGGCAAAAGGTGTTCTCAGAAGGAAGGAAGGAAGAGGTGTTCAGGCAGGAATTAAAATGGAGCCCCTGGTTACCTCGGTAGGGTGTGTGAGTGGAGGTCCCAGGTGGGGCCCCTCTGGGCAATTAAGGCTCATTAGCACTCTCAGGCCTCCACAGAGAGCAGTCAGATTGGCAACAGGTGAGAAGCTCTTCAGATACCTGCAAGGCTGAAGCTCATTCCCCAATTTATTATTTTGCCCACAAAAACTGCTTACCATAAATGCAAACCACAAAAACTGAGATACTCTCAAGGTACAAGGAACAAACTATCTTCCTGAATTTGCTCTGGCTGGGGAAAGCTGAGGATAGTTAAGTCCACAAGCAGCTTCTCCAACTAGGACTGGAGTATAAACAAGTTGATAAAAGACTGTTGACTTCCTCTCTTTTTCTTTTCAAGAAAGTGTATTCAGTTACAGCTCCTCAAAGTCACTGACTGTAAAAGCAACAGACGCTTTGTACTGGAGCAGGGAAAGGAACGGGCTGTGCTGGGTAGACTGGCATAAATATGCTTGGGAGGTTCACAAAGGACACAACACAAATTCCAAATACTACCAAGTGGTAAGTCATAGCAGGTGCAAAACTCGTGGAGTGTTTCTGTGGTTTATCAAATCTCTGCAGGGAATGAAAAATAAAATGAAACTAAAAGCTGTGACTTGGTCAAGGTCAAATACTTTGGAATGCATTTTACCACTGTTTAGGATTCTAATTCCTTGTTAAATCATGAGAAAACAATGAGATTACCCTCAGGATCAGTTGGCTAAGCGAAAGACTGTCACTTATTGCCAATTAGCACATATATAAAGGCACCTAAGCATGAAACATTACTGTTTGTTATAATGGATACTACTATCTTCAAATTCCCTAATGAAATTTTCTTTTTTTGCAGACATGAGCCTCATCAGAGTTATACTGATCCCTGGAAAGACAAAGCTATTCCATAAATATACACTCCATTTACCAATGCTGCATCATTTACGAGAAAAAAGAAGTGCTGCCGAGGACTACTGAAGTGGACTTTCATTCCACAGTTCCCAGTAGTGACAATGTAATGCTTTAGATTTGTTCTTCAGACCAGATGCTTACAATTTATAAGGTGTTACTATTGTTCCCTGGATTAAAGTAAACTTTTTTTACAAATTGTAACGCTGTTTCTTCTCTGCTATGGCAGTGTCCAGGCAAGCTATCACCAAGCATCTCTCACACTCCCCACAGTGAGACAGCAGCAGCATAAGCTCGATGCAATGCTGTCCAGCTCAATGAAGTTTAAAAATCTGGCTAAAACAAGGAACAGATTGTTGTCAGTCATAGCCCAGCTAGTAAATTATGTTATTTTAAATAAAGGTACTTTCTGAGCCAGAGTTGGGGTGTATGGAAAGCGTGCATGTCAGAGGAGGCCACAGACAAGTCACGTGCTCTTAAATGTATCGCTCATCTCCCTGATGAAAAGTAACATATGGATGCATGCACAGCTTACTTTCATCCCTCTTCATAAGAGACGCTTTGGAATACAAAAACTCCTCAAGTAGCAGAGTGGGACATGCAGCATGACCGGATGCCATGCATGAGAGGATAATAAATCCTAATAAACAGCAAGTTCCCATCCCTTATGATTCCAATGGCCTCAGGTGGGAAGCAAAAGAGGCATGAAAACAGGTAGCAGCCATTTGGTCAGGTAAATCATTGTCTACGTTCCACTTACCTCTCTGGGTGAAACCCCCATGCAGAGCAGGTTTGGAGCGGAACGGCTGTTACAGAAATCCACCTACAATCAGAACAGTGAAGAAACACCCACAAAAAAGCTTCCCTAGGTAACCTAGTTATATAATGACAGAAGTTTTCAGAGAGTCCTGTTCAATCATTATATACATGGGCATTGCAGAAACATCTAGATTAGATAGATTTTAAACTCTCAAATGATACACTGCTTTGGGAATCAAGAAAAGGGTGTCAGCTGTCTCCTGGGCACATACATTCAGAAGCAATGTACCAGCCAGGATATAAACTTGGAGGTGACTGTAGGGACAAAGAGAAGTTCCAAGTTCCAGCAGCCAAAAGAGAAGTAGCTGGGCTGTGAGAAGAAAGCAAGGCTGTAATGTGAAATAATGAGGAAAGTGCTCGACAGGTAGAGACTAAATTTTTTTCTTGTCAGGAAGTTCATACAAAATCTTCTCACATGGACGTCTTCCTCCATGTGCACAAGGTACTTTATGAAATGTGTGATGTTGCTTTGTCAGAGTCTGTGTATCACAAAATCTTGCATGTTTTATAAGGAGTATCATGCAAAAAAAGAGCTGGGAATAGTAAAGCCTTTCCAAAATGGTCCCATTTAGGGGAGGCTCCCTCATGCTGGATTAAGTTTTAGGCTATTTTGGAAAGCTCTCAGTCTTCACTGAAGAGTGTGAATTTCAATATGAATTACTTAAAGAAAAATAACCCCACAACACATTCCCCTCAAAAAGATGGGGACTTTCATGCTCATAAATGTAAAGCTTGTTTTTTTTTTTCCAGTAGAATGTATGCACATGGGCATGTCCACCTCAAACACGCACTGCCTTGCGCTCTATACTCTATGCATCGTATTCCCAGCATATTAAGATGCTTCACTTCTGAAGCCTTTCAGGATGTGCTGTCTTCATTGGTTAGGATTTGTACATTTCAGCAAATGATGTGTCACCTCATCAGCGAACTCTGCCATGCTAGATTGTGCTTATAGGATTTAGAAAATGTAAATCTTCCAAGTAAAATTTTGCTTGTCCCAAAGCATCAGTTACTTTTATTGCATAGGATAATTCTTGCAGTCCTTAAGAACAATTTTTTTTCTGAAACCTTAAAACAAAAGCACTGAAGTAATCCTGAAAATTATTAAGTATTAATCCATTCCAAATATTTCCCATAATCACTTTTCAGACACAGACCACATATTTGTTCATCTGTGCCCAAGACAGCTGACAGGGCAGCTCGCCTGTTTCCCTCAGCCCAGGAAACACTGTCCACCACACCCAGGGTTTCTTACAGGTCAAAGCCTTTTCTTTCAATTATAAACCTTGGGCAAAATGACAAACAAAACAGTTCTTTGCTTAGTTTGGGCTACCACCCCGCCTCTGAAGCTCCTTCCTTTCAGTTCCTCTGCTCCAAGGTCTATTGCAGAACACTGCCCGAAACTTTGCTGGGGGGAACAAAAACTTTTTAAAAAAAAAAAAAAGTTTTAATACTTGGCTTGCCTTTGGATTTCTCTCTCACCATCACTACCAGCACCTGCTACTAGAACTGTCCACAAAAGCACAAAACATCAGAAAAGTTTTCTGATTCTCTTCTGAAGCCACATCACTGAAC
Organism: Gallinula chloropus; assembly: GCF_964237585.1. Lineage (NCBI taxonomy): Eukaryota > Metazoa > Chordata > Aves > Gruiformes > Rallidae > Gallinula > Gallinula chloropus. The sequence continues at coordinate 67,672,621 of NC_140088.1, read as the reverse complement.
CTTCTGGCTATATAAAATAAAAATCTCCAGTTAGGGAAATCAATTTAAATGAATGCTTGGCATAAGTTAAAGGTGACATCTTCAGGGAAGGCCAGCAGCTTTGCCTTTCCAGTCAGGCAAAATAGATGTTGTTGAATTCCCTGTTTCATCTTCCACAATGGAAGAATAATGAGGAAACTCTGTCTCAAGAGAAGCAGAAAGTATTCACACAGCCCCTTGTAAATGACTACAAGGTAGATCCATTATCTGAATACTAATTCAGATAATTAGTGGCTTTACACTATTATACTTTGGCTAAAACAAACTCGCTTCAGAATGTTTGGGCAACAGGAACCACGTGTTCCCACCCTTGAGTGAGGACACTTACTTTATGCCAGGAGTTCCCCTCAGCGTGTGCTGAAACTAGTGTACGTTGCACAGGGTGACCTTACTGTCTTTTGCATATGGTAAAGAACACAAGCCTAGGCTATGGAATTGTTGTGGTATATTGCTTTTTCTGCTCCACTTTAAGACTCCAAAGCTGTCACCTGGAAATGATATAGAAAAAAAAAATCTATTAATGAGTAATTTTAGCATGTGGCCTTTGAAATAATTCAAAGCATCCTTACAACATGCCTTCTGTCTCAAGGTAAGAAGTGACACTACCCTAGCACAAAATTCAACATCCAAATATCTCCTCCTGCTTTTCCATTTGTGATGAACTAGCTGGCTGAGGCTTATGTAATTTGTAATATTCATACCCCAACTTGTCCCTCCTATCTGACAATCCAGGTTTATTCCACTTGCTCCTGACACTCTTGATAATTGGAGTTAGCTGAAATAAAACCTCAGAGCACCCCTAGAAACCAGATTGGGAATAATCAGTTAAGACCTATAAAACCCTTTGTTAGTTGTTACATACATGTCCAACCATCTAACATGATACATACCAGTATCATATTTAGAGCCCTTAATACTGGATTTCCATCACAAAAATCATGACCAATGCATCAGGTTCTTTTATACAGTGACAACTATTAATAAATTTAATTACTTCATCAAATAGCCAAAGAAGCCTTGTCTTCCAAGTGATTTCATTGCCATCATCAGGTTGTTAACCTTTTTAGCTGTGAAAGAAATTCAAAAGCACTGTTCACTTATGGAGGATTTCATTTCACAACTGTGGAATGTGAAGAATTTCTGAAGGTGGAAAAGTATTAAGCACAGATGTTCTTCCATTTATTATCCTCAAGACAATTCATATAATATATTAGTCAGGTTTGGAAAACTTTTTGCCAAGGGTTGATGTAGAAGAAAAACCTGCAAATAATATAGCAAGGATTGGCTACAGGACTGTCTATAACTTCTGCTTGAAGAGCTGTTGATAAACATTGGTGTACAAAGCTAAGGGTTAATTTATGCCTGCCTCTGCAAAATGTGGTGGTGGACTAAGAAGAAAGACCCTTTCTTCTCACCATGATCACACATACATGGCATAAGGATTTCTATCCCAGCTAGATAACTAGGGACACAGTGAAGGACTTTGGTTTGTAAAGCCCCATGGGGCAATGAGCCCTGTATGAAATACCTCACCATGGAGCAAGACAGTTTGGGTTGTCAGAGCTGAGACCCAACAAAGGGAGGAAGCTCAGAGGACAGAATTATTTCAAAGGTAGTCATCTTAAGTAGGACTCCTCTCATTCACCAATGAGAGATGGACTTAAAAGGGAAGGAAGAAGGTCTAGGCCCACCTACACACATTGAAGGACTCAGCCACACAGCTTGTCCAGTTGCTGTGAAATAGACAAATGATCTAGGACAATGAGATGAGAACCCAAGACTCTTCACACATTGAAGCTCTGCTCTATAATCTAAAAGTCACACAACTCATCTGGGGCAAGGAATCTGGAACGATTATTTTTATTTTGCTGAGACACAGATTAGACAAAAACAAAACATGAAGGCGTATAGGATGGGCTCTGGGATGGGTCTCAGACGTAGGACATTATGACCTCAGATTCCCTTCAGTACAGGAAAAAACAAAGCATCTTCTCATTTGGTGAATAATCTATGATGCTATAATAGAAATTAAGGCCTTTCACTCTTTGTCCAGCTGTTTTAAAAGGCAGTGAGTGGCAGCTATGACTTCATTTTGTGAGGAATATCAGGCATTTTCTGAGAAAGCATACAACTTGGTAAAACTACTACTGGGACTTTTTATTGTTAGGGTTTTTTAGGAAATCACCATTTACAAGAGCAGGTACCACCAGTGATGACAAAACCTGCCAGCTCCACTCAGACTTGTATATCCCTTTCAAGTGGCTTGCACAGACAACTGTTATGCTCCCTTTGGGGACCTTCATGATGCAAGATCAACTGTTCCTGAGAGCATTAGGGGAGAAAGACACTGTTTAAAATCTTATGGTGTCTCACTTTCATGCTAACAGATGGGTTGCTCAGTCTTGTAAAGATTAGGGTGAAATGTTCACAGGCACTTGGAGAACATAACATCAAGTAGAAAAGCTCCTAGAGAGGTCAGGTACCTCCAGAGTCTAGCAGCATCTTAGCCAGCTTTTTCAGAGCACTTTTGAGTGGAGGTTCCTAAGCTGTTTAATGTCCTTTGCCACTGCACTGCTTGCTGGTAGCGGTAGCAGACAGCTGTCTTTTGTAGATTATTATTTTTTTTTAAAAATGTAAAAACCATCATGGCAGTTTTCTCAGAAGTTCTTTCCAAGTTCTGAAGTGCACAGCAGTTGGCACTCCCCTGAGCATTACCACCTGTAACTTCTTTCTCATGATGCCAACAGTGGGAATGAAAGCCCAGGCTACAGCCTCAAAGCCCCTCAAATGAAAGGACCTCATCCATTAGCTTGGATCAGTGGTCGACCTTGGCAGATTAGGCACAAGAGGAGCTGTGTAACATACTTTAGAGGTACGTCAGCCAGGCACAGTTTGCTCACGGCACAGCAGAGTGTAAATGGAGAAGGCAGACTAATACTGACAATTGTTATGACTATCCTTAGGGAGCATAGTCCTGAGTTGTGCTTAGGCAGGAAAGGATTACCATGACAGTGTGGTTGTGCCAGGAAAAATGTTTCCCTGTCATTCTTAAGGTGTGGAAGACCAGTTCTGTAACACCCCTTCAGAGTCTATTACATCTGGTTTTATCAAATTCATGATGCCTTTGTTTACAGCACTCTGGTCCTATAGTGGTGGCTATCAAGTCATAAATGCATGGCTGCAGCAAGGAATTCTGTATCTTGGGAGATGCATCTGCAACTCATTCCTAGGCAGTCATTTGATGCCACTAGATTATATAATAATATAAATTTGCCAAGAAAGAACAAGAATCCTATAACAAAAGTAGAAACCTGTTTCACATACTAGATCAAAACAGGCACGAATGATGGAAAGAAACTGTTTTTAAACTGAACTTCACACATTCCAGTTGCGAAGCTTGGCAGACTGTCAAGAGACTGAGTGGAGACTCTGGTCTGGGAAAAGGGAGTACCCTGTCACAGCAAACTCCACAGCATCACAGCTGGTAGCCAATGGCACTGACCCCTAATTGAAATAAGGCTTTCAGTCATGCATTAAAAATGACAGTTTCTGAGACGGCAGATTCCAAATGTCAGCAGGAACCTGATGGCTTCTTTCACTTGCCTGGGCTCAGGCTGGCTCTTCATCAACAGCACATGGGTTTTGGGTCCAGCAGTTAAACAATCAGCAAAAGTTGATACGCCGTGATTTATGATCCTTTATATTCTACACTGCAGACCCCAAGCATGCAAGGACTGGGAAGGATTATAGCTGTTCCTGAGGCAGAGAATCCAGTAACAGAAGGAGCTTCTGACTTGCTTCTTGACTGTGTACTGCCCCAGACCTTTATGGTGAAGCTAATTCTTATGTGGAAGGCAGCTCCATGCCAATCCAGAGTGGATAGTTTGACCAAAGATGAGAAGATTAAATCATTAGCAGGGAATAAAGTAGTTCCTGCTGTACTTACTCATCTCCTACCAGTTTAAGATATCATGTAGCATGAGTAACCAAATGCAACCTCCTTATTTTCCATCAGCTTCTGCTAGAACAGATGCACAAGTGATGCTTCATTTTGAAAACTGAGTAAGATGCGCTAAGATGCCTCCTGTGCATTCTCTCTCTACACCTAACTTTCTGAATACAGCCATGGTTTCAGCTAGGATAGAGTTAATTTCCAAAATGAGCCAGCACAGATGAGCCAAGCTGGCCAACGGTGTTTTTCATACCCTGTGACATCATGCTCACCATAAAAGGGGGCTAGGCAGGGAGGCTGGCTCTGGTCCTGTTCTGAGTGTGGCCTGAGTGTATGGTCTCTCGTCAGGTTGGTAAAGTGCCTTCTGTTATAACCACTGTATATATTCTTTTATAAATTCTGTTTTTTTCTTCTCCCCTTGCTATCCCAGTAAACTGTCTTTATCCCAGCCAACAAGGTTTGCCTTTGTCTCCCCATTCTCCTCTGAGTCCCACCAGGGGAAGGGGTGACTGAGCAGCCCATGGCGTGGCATTGGACTCAGCCAGTGATCTTACTAGTGTCTGTTTGAACCCCTACGTTCTGCATGTGATAAAAGAGGGGATGGAACAGCCTGGGGTCAGACTGCAGATCTGCTGGTTTTCTCCACCTGCAGAGCTCTAACTCCTCAGGACCATCTAAGAGGAGGACTTGCAGACTACTGGATAATGCTGCTGCTGGCCTCTTGCTATGTGATCTTTGCCCAAAAAAGAAAAGAAACAAATCCTTGCAAAATACACATAGCAGTTAGACATTCAAAATGCAGAGGAGCTTGTTGCTGTAGCCGCCCCCTTGCCTATTAAAAGGTAAAGCTCAGAAATGAAATCTGACCCTGAGTGGTTCTAACCATGAACCATTTCTTTCTATGGAGCTGTGCAACGGACTGGAACTCTGGCAGTAAAAAAGCGCCTGCGTTGCCACCCACCAGATGTTTAGAAGGTGGTCTACTACATTCACACTCACTGAATAAATAAGACACCTATGCTTACAAAACTCAGATACTTTTGTCTGACTTCTGCACACACACTTCAGCACAGGTCCTTCTTATGAATTTTATAAGCAAGTCCTAAGCACTAATTGATCCTCTTCAAAAATCTACACTGAATCAAATACAAATCACAGTATTTAACTGTCAGAATATCTGCATGTAAAAACAGAGGAATAATCAGTGGTGCAAACACAGACAATGCATATGATATTAATGACTGATATATTGCTGTTAATTTAAACTCAAAAGACAAAACAGGCACTATTTTCCCAGTTTGTAGTACATGAGAAAATCCAGATTCTATGCACTTCAATTTTCATCTGTTTCCTCTGAAACAGCTATTCCTTTATATTTAGTGTCCAGTTCACATTATCTTTCTCACATAAAGATAGAAGTAAGGATAAGCTACTCAGTAACTGAATGCCACTTCTGGAGCCTGAACCTTCAGTCTTGTCTTAAACCAGGTCCCATTACAACTAAGATAATGAAGTGACCAAGGACTAATGGTTCAACCCCTTGACTGTATTTTTTTTTGTGAAAAAAATACTTCAAAACAGATTTTGTGCTATTTAATATTTGTCAAGAAAATAATGACCTCCATCTTACTGGGGCGTTTGTATTGGGACACCCACTGGGAATGAAGTTCCATGTCCAGAATATAAGCCTCTACAAATATGGTTGCATAATGGAAGGATTGATACATCTTTAATGAGGACAGTGCCAAGGCAATAAAATCTAATACCACAATGTTACCTCTTTATACCAAAAATATACAGAAATAAACAAATAGAACACATTGAGAAATTATACAGAAACTCTGTTAAACATTTTAAAGGGTAATAAACATGCCTTTGGCCCATTAAATTTACTCTACTGACTACATGAACCAGCGCCAAAAAGTATCAAAGCTTTTACAAAGAAAAAGAAATAAAAGAAAAAGGTCCAAGAACTTGGTAGTGTATGCCCTCACTGAATAATTAAATGAATGTGCTGGGCATAACCCAGGAAAAAGTATATAGGCCACTTCAACTTGCAGAAACCCATGTGCACACACACATATACATACATATTACATATATATATGTATACCCACAAATACACTTGATACATGAGACAATTTGGCAAGGATATGATACAATCAATTAGCATCCTGCTTGTATCTATACAGTAACATAATTCTTTCTACTTTCTCTAAAATTTAAAACTTCAAAGTACATTATGATGTTACTTTAAGAAAGCTGAATCATCTATTAAAAAATCTCCTTCCTTTTCTCCATTATTTTCACCTCTAGCACGTGAGAAAGCTTCTGTCCACAGGCAGATACAAATGAGTGTCTTTCAGTTCCAAAAGCTATTTCTTCTGAGCACTGGAACGTCCTGGAACATGTATTTTTATTTTTTTGACAGAGATCAAACTTAGAAACAAGTATTTCTTATTTTAGCTTGGAACTGATTTATAGCTTAAGAGAGACATATATTACCCTAGCTGTATTATCATGTTTTTCTCCATCTTTTGCACAGTGAATTCGTAAGGCAAAATCCTAAACCCAGAATCAACCATTAAAATGACACACATTGCAAATTATTTCTTAAACATAAAGTTTAAATCAATTGCAGGGGCTGTTCTGTACCTAAGCCTAGGTCTACCTCTTTCTAAATCGTAACACTTTCATTTTTAATGCTATACATAAGTCCAATTGCAGTAATACACACATGAAACCTTTTGAATGCATTTGCTCTACTACGTCTTTATGTGGCCAGAAGAGACAGGACAGGGCATGAACATTAAATAATGGTAGGAAAACTATAAGAATCCAAGTTGTTATTTCCTTTAAGCTTTCTAGTCCATATTCTCTGCTTCACATCTCCCTTATAAAGATTGATAATCTTTTATCAAAGTCTCACACGCTCTACTAAATGACAACAACAGCCCACAATACATCAATTTCTCTGCCACATTTGAATTGTTTAGATTTAACCTCTTGTAGGACGGCAGGGGGTTTTTCTGTCATGTCATTCCCACATCAGCCTTTTTTTTAAGGGCCCAAAAGACTTAAAGCGTGTCCTGGAGTTACTCTGACTTTATCTTAGTATGAATTCTTATAGTATCAGTATGATAAAATAAATTAGTGTCATGAAATAAGAGGCTTTGGGTAGCTCTGTCCAGGGGAAGGGAAAATTGATGACTTGCATGCAAAAGTCCAAAGGCAAAAAAAAATTTAGATGAAGATTTTGATGTTGCTATTTGAAACAACCACAAAAGGCTGGGACATCAGTAGACTGGGATTACTCCAGAGACTGTATACACTCCTGTCTTTGTATAAGAATGGTAATTTAATCTATTTACAGTGACTTATATCATGACCTCTGAAAGGCATCACAATAAACTCAGAATGATCTATGAAAAACATGTTTGAAAAATTCATAACTAACCAGATGACAAAAAGTTTGGCTTCCTCTTTAAACCAGATGGAACAGATTTCACATAAAGCCCATTTAGTTTCATTTTCTTGTGTTCAAACCAAAACCAGCTGAGGTCTAAGTGATCTTGAATCACTAAATATTCAGCTGATTTTTCCCTTTACCTAATTTCATTTTTCTTTGAATTTACTTATCTTTCAGCTGCTGAGCTAATCTGTGACGCATTACCTTTGCAGAGGGCTGCAGTCAAGTTGAAACAAGGTGTATGCACACATGGAGGCAAGAATATAGACCCTTCTTCCCTGTGCTTATTCTAACAGTTTTGGCCAGTTGAAATAATAGTTTACTGAAGAGTTTGAAATATTGTGAACAGCACAAGTATAAGATTTCAGACTCAGTCTCTTATACATCCACTTTTTTTCTTCAGATGTATTATTGGAAACACGTAGAAGTAAAAATAACACCACGTATTTGATGGAAAAATCCTATAAGGATTAGCAGCACAGATACTGTCTTATCAGCCAAACCATGAATAAGAATAAAGACATGAGTAAGAATTTCATAGAGAACATTTGACAGCTGTCATAAATCGTAGGTCAGATGAATGAGGTGGTCCCAGAATTATTCCAGATCGACTCTTCTGCTTTAGCAATAACTGCAGAGCTCACAATGTTGACCCAGTATAGAATATTATTAACAATACGCATAGCTCAACCTACTGAACTAATATAGTTCACACTATCCTGTTACTTCATCTGCCAAGCTACTCAGCCATTAACTGCTCTTGTGTTTCGTCATTTATTTAACTTCCACATTTTGTAATATTTTCATTCACACCTAAAATCATAGAAGGCTGTTAATGAAATGGAAGGTGGTTTGATATGATGTTTTCAGCAACTTCCTGGAAAATGTGTAAAATTATATATGAATCCAGTTAAATCTTTGCTTTTCATCAAGAAAAGCATTTCTCACATACAAACGTACAAAGTTTTGCCTGAAAGTGTGAAATAAAATCTTCCTTCTTGGTCTGCCTCATAGCACCACAGGATAACTGAGTTTGGAAAGGACCTGGGAAAGTATCTAAGCTAACTTCCCGCTCCAAGTAGGGTCACACCAAGGCTATTTATTTGGGTCTCAAAAACCTTCAAGAATGGAGACTACACAACCTCTCTGGGCAACTCAATGTCTCAACAGGGCAGAAATTCTTTACATACAATGCAATAAATATCATGGGCAAACCAACAAGTTACACACTTTTCAAGATGTACATGCTTTTGGACATTTCCTCAAAAGCCAGAGAATTAAAAGAAATGAAGAAGAGTTCCATCTCAGGTCTTCTATTTCCATTAGCATTTTTTTTGTTATTTGAACTCTATAAAAACTACCAACGTAATGTTTTTTGTATTTATGATCTAAAATGCACATGGAAATTAGTAGGGTTGTGGGTTTTTTTTCCAAATCCAACATTTTTCTCTTATCAGTTGGATGTGGACTTACCTGTAACCCCTGGGATTGCATCCATTGGTTCCAGTTGTATCTCTGTTTGCCCACAGCATGTGTAATAGCAATAATAATAGTCTGTGGCCAGCTTTAAATGAATACCAGTACCTAGCTGAAGTTTCAGTATTGTCACAAGCAAAATTCATGTAGACCATTTGGTCAACTATGATTATTCTGATGTTACAAAAAGATCAAATATTAATTTCAACTCTTCCTGCTACAGCAGATATGGTCATCTGTACCAGTTTTACGCAGCACTTCTATTTTTTTTCTGTATGCCTGACAGTTTTTTTCAATTTCTCCCCAATGATGGCAGAAAAGAACCTGATTAGGCCCATGAAAATTCTGCTGGGTTGCAGAGGAGTTTGTGTGAAAGATCCTGCTAGTTGGCTATTTTTATTTTCTAACATCATTAGATGTCTGGAAAAATGCCCTGAAAAATTTAGTTCAGGCACATAGACTTCAGAAATTGTGATATATTAACCAGAAATTTCCTCTTTCCCCACCTACTTTTAAAATTTTTAACAGTGGAATATATTGAAACATTCAGAGAACTGTAAAACAGCCAAGTGGACTTACATAAAACTCACTGAAATGATCCACTTTGCAGCGGAATAAATCAGAGGAAATATCAGCTGGGAAAGAGGATATCCAAAGAAAGTAATTTTAACTAGCGGTTTGCAGTCAAAGTGTGATATCCCTTTCATTTCCCATTTCTCTGTTCTCGAATAGCCAATGACATTTTCTGAATAAAGAACTTTTTCTCTCTTAATTGGTTTGCTTTCAGAAAAACTCCTGTCAAATCCATTTTACTTTCCATTCTCTAGAGAGAGAGAAAAAAAAAGTCATCCTTTCCCTTGGACCGGCTCAGGTTGTCTGCAGCCTGATCACTTCAAGGACACGTTTGTCCTTTGGTGCTGCATGCAAATACAGTCACTTCAAGTTGGCTAATGAGCATCTCCTGGGAGATGTGACAAGCTCTAAAATGCGTATGACAGACCTCATTCTTCAACCGGATTGCTGTCCCTTATGTTTTATCGTCTAACATCTTTTGTCTGCAGGGAGGAAGGAAGCAGAGTGCCTCAAAGATGAGGGCAAGGTTGGAAGCTGCGATCAGAGCCCAAACGCACTGGCGTTGGTTAGAAGTACAGGGAGTTGAAATGATATTTCTGAGAACTCCCATTACTTTTTATAACTACATATTCCAAGAAAACTCCCAATATAGTAGCTGTTGTGAACAAAGACTCCAGGCTATAAGCAACTGATGAGCTAACCTTTCTGCCTTTTGGGGCATATTTTCTTTGGCCCAGAGTTGAGGTCAGGGACAAGCACCCTGGTGCAAAGTGCAGGAGGCATGTGTGGGTGCAGGGGGTGAGGTGCTGGCTCCTGCTCTGCCTTGCCAGCCCAGAATGACATCAAATGTTCCTTGATGAAATGGCAAGCGGAACCAGGATTCTCCCATCTGCTTACTTCTGTAGCTCATAATGCTTGGGGAGGGTGGGAACACACCGGCTGTACAATGCATGAGGTTTGGCTTTAGTCTCCTTTGTGGTATGGAGTGGATGTGCTCCTTTTTGCCTCCTTTTCATGCCCAGGACAGGCAGACAGGGAGCTCTGGGAGCTGCCTATGCATCCCAACCACCTCTCTTGTTTCAGCTTCCCAATTTTAGTGTTTCAGAACAAGAAAAACCCGCCCCAAAACCAAGTCCTAGCGCTGCTGACAATCCCAGCACCCAGCAAGCAAGCAGTGCAGAGATCACTTTAACGGCTTCCCATGAGCTTCCCTTCAGGACTTGAGCTTTGTCCTCACTGCATTTGATTAATCATATCAAAGTCCTTACCTACAGTTTCGTTCCTATTTTTATTTCCTCGTGTAATACTAGCTTCACGTTTCACTGCTTTGTTTACTTTTTAATTAAAGACTTTGACATTTTGAAGCCATTTTATATTTCCTATTCTGGCAATATTTAAAGAAGGACTACACAGATGGGCAAATAATCATATCAAGATCTGAGGTAACGCTTCCCTTCATCTCAGTCCACTTGGGTAAACTCACACCACATGCCAGTGTGAACTATTATTGTAACAAGGGCTGTAAATCCCTGCTGAAACTTATTTAGGAGGGGTAATTTTGGCTATGCATAAGTGCCATACATTAAATATATTACAGGTGAAATCTGCTGGGCAGGGCTCTGACATTTATAAGTTAAACAGATGGTATACATTACAGAGGCTCCAAATTCTGGGTAAATGTAATAGAATATAATTTTATATAGCAATTTTACCTGCAGTTTCTTCAAAAAGAAAGCATCACCAAACCCCTTTCAATTCTACAGCTTTTGGTTTCTTTTAAAAAAAAAATTAAATTACTCCATTCTTTAGAATTAAGCAATTCCTCTTCAGTTCTTTGTAGGTATTCTAGCTGCATCATGATGCAAACATTTATGGTCTTCTCTCCCTTTTACAGGGTGCTGTGCTGTCTTCCTGGTGCTTTTCCTAGGGAGGAGGAAAGCTGAGAGCCTTGTGAGAGACAGCAAAGGCAGCCCGAACCACCCCTGAAACGCAAGTATGTGGGACTGATACCGCCTCGGGTGGACATGAACTAGGAACCACAGCTAGGCAGCTAGGGAACATAGTTTCTTTGCAGATATCCGTGTCCTTCATTGCCTTACTGAACAGATTTTATGGCAAAGTTAGCAAGTTATCCCAGCAAACGCTGTTTGTTAGAGTAATTTGCCACTGAATTAAATTCCTCTGTAAACCTTTTATTTCTTATTGTGCTCTGGTGTATTGGGGGCACCCAAGACTCACTTGTAAAACTGCAGGTGATGCTTTTCTTGCACACAGGGCAACTCTCACGCAGGGCTTTAAAAGCTACAGCCAACTCTCCCACTTGATGGTGGTCCATCAGCTGGAATTCCTGACAGGTAAGGTGCTGCTTGGCACTGTTGGCCTGCAGTCTGTTCTGACATTTTGTTGGACTTCTTTCCACGGCACTGCTTTTGGCTCCTCTATGGCACTACAAAAGGGAGATGACTGCTGCCATAGGCAGACTGAAGAGACAAGCCAAGGACATGATGCACAGAAACCCTCTCCAACACGAGCAGGAAAACTCTAACAAAACACAAGGTGTTTTAAAATACTCCCTTAGAAAAGCAGTTGCTGTCTCATAAGGAGGCACAGTGGTTACTGCACCTAGTAGCTGCCGAGCCCTGCAGAGCCCCACACCGCTGGGACACAGTTCCCCTCTTGGCTGCTCTATGTGCACCAGGCTCCACCCTGACCAGCTTCAGATGGCCTCTTTTCCCTTCACACCATCCATAAATAGCTATTTCCTCCCCTAGGTCCAACATAGATCTTCTCCCTTAGCTTGTGTCCAACCAGTGCCAGACCAGTGACATGTTTTAGCTTTGACATCTCAGACCTCTGTGCAACAGAAACTGGGAGGTCAATGCTGCGGCCTTGAGGATAGTTTTGTTACACCACAGGGTGCACAGCTTGTAAATACAGACCTGGAAAGCAGCAGGATAGCACAATCCCAATGCTTGCAGCTATTTTTAGATATGCCAACATACAACATGTCGAATACTAAATATGTCACTGGTCCAGGATTAAAAATTCCCACTTCTGGCTCTTAGGCAGCCATAACTTTCAGGAGAAGATTTATGCTGGAACTAGATTCACATAAGTAATTGCACTGATTCAAGATCCCTTCAACTTGTTACTTAGCACAGATTCAGCCATCCGGAGTAATAATGTCATGAATCATTTTGATAAAGACCACCCTCTACATAAATTGACAAACGTGAGGAGCTTAGGAAGTGTGCATATTGTCTGGGTCTGCAAGGAAAAGTAGTAGCCTGCTTAATTTCAAAACAATAATATTTTTTTTAGAGGCTAGGAACATAAACATTGATAAACTTGCCTTACAAGTATTGTTTTAAAGTTGTCTGTGATAGACGGTTTGAAGTCAAAACCCAATAAAGCAGTTATCTTCAAGAGGACTTCTTACATGTTTAAGAGGAAGCACAAGCATCAGGGCTTTGCTGGGCTCCAAGCCCCACGATATTGTGTTGGCCACAAGCGTTGTGCTACCAGCAGTCTCTGCCTTGTTCCAATGGGCATTTCCCTGGGTCCAGATCCCAGGTCGAAAGACTGTACTGAACGCAGCTCCTCTGCAGCCAGTGACCAAGAATGAGAGAAAAGCTGCAGCTTGTGTTTTACATTCAACATCTTTAGGAGTCAGAGCATAAGGTTTTCTAATTCTTTGCATACATCTGCATGGTATTACCCATATGGCAACCATAACAAAAGAAAGACAATTAAAACCAGACTGATTGGAATTAATACAAAATAAACAGATTGCTTAATATCTCTGACTAATTTATCTTTTTAGGAAGGTGAAGCAAATGCTTCCATCTAAGCATGTGGTGGCAAAAATTAGGAGAGGAAAAAATATTTAAATATTTAGCTTGCCTCACCTGAAAGCAATCCTCTCTTTGATCCTGTTTTGCTTGATCTGCCAGCACTTCGCTGGTATCATCAATTCCATTTCTGTTGCTGTTTGCTCTCTTCCATTCATCTCCTTTGGCCAACTGTTAAGAGTCTAGGAACATATCAGGATGATTTTTATTAAATTAACCAGAAAACTCTTTAAGTCACCACTTAGAATTTTGATTTGAAAGAAAGGCTGGGTAATTAGCCTCTGCTCCAGCTACCTAAGTTTAGCTCTAACTTTTTGTGTCCCTGCCTAGCGCATCAAATCTTTAACTTAAACACAAATGTTTGAATTGAGCTTGCTTAAAATCTCTGCTAGAATTTAAAGCAACTTCATTTATCCTCATTAAATGAGCTTGACATACCCTTTTGCTAATCTCTTACTACCTAGAGCAAACAGACACTTCAAGCCCTTTTCCTCATGTGCCATTTGCTGCATAGTATCATCTACTCCTGGAGAGGGGGAGAGGAGGAAATTAAGAGGATGCTCAGTGCATGATTTGCTATAGAGGCTTCATTTCTGTAACTGCATGAACACCCCCACACAAGCCATATAGAAAGTGCACTAGTCAGGTCATATCACTGACTGCCGTGCCTGGGCTTTGTTGCTGTTCTGGTTTAGCTCTGGCCAACAGCTAAGCACCATGTAGCTGCTCACCCACTCCCCCTGCATTGGGATGAGGAGAGAATCAGAAGAGTAAAAGTGAGAAGACACATAGCTTGAGATAAAGACAGTTTAATAGGTAAAGCAGAAGCCGTGTGTGGAAACAGAGCAAACCAAGGAATTCATTCCCCACTTGCCGTGGGCAAGCAGGTGCTCAGCCATCCCCTAGAGAGCAGGGCTCCATCACATGCAATGGGTACTTGGGAAGACGAATGCCATCACTCTGGACGTCATTCCCTACATACTTCTTCCTCCAGCTTTACATGTTGAGCATGACATGCTATGGTATGGAACATTCCCTTGGTCAGTCTATGTCAGCTGTCCTGGCTGTGTCCCTCTTTGCTCACCCCCAGCCTCCTGACTGGTGGGGTGGGGTGGGGTGAGGAGCAGAAGAGGCCTTGGCTTCATGTACACGCTGCTCAGCAATAACAAAAACATCCCTGGCTTACCAACACTGTTTTCAGCACAGATCCAAATCACAGCCCTGTCCTAGCTACTATGAAGAAAATTAACTCTATCCCAGCCAAGACCAGCACATCTACTAATAAATCTTCCATCAGATATATTTTTGCACTTCAAACCTCTGAACAGTTTGAGCTTTGAACCAGACCAGAGCATTGATACAAACACCATGCCACTGTGGTTTGCTGTACAGTTTATATTCCATTAGAAGCATGTCTTTAAGGTTGAGAAGTCAAGGACTCCTAAGTTAGGAAACAGACAGCACCAATTCAGTCCTCTTCAGATACAACCTTGGATTACCTGTCTGTATACTCTGGTTTCCACAGGAATCAACTCTTTTTTTGTATAGTTCAATGCAATGCTACCTCCTAAAGGTAGCACCACCACTCCTCTCGGTACGTTTTATCTGAGATACAGATCCTAATTTTCAGTGATACTGGGACTGAGATGAACAATGGCCCAGCAAAAAGATGATGAATAAAAAGCAAAATTTACTTAAGTTATTATTTGTAAATATCAAACTATGTATAATAAACCCCCACAACCAGCCTTTAGCATGGGGTGTGTGGGGCCCATCTAACACAATCACATTACCAAGTTCATTTATGAATAACAGAGACGACACTTATGGCTACACACACACCTGGGTTTGGGGTTTTTTTTTTCTATTCCCTCTACGATTAAACACACTTCTCCAGGCTATTGCACCCCCAATCACTGAAAATATTTTGCACATTAAAGTGTGCTGCAGGTTCCTCCTGTGTGCTCTTCAGAGCACCATCCTTACTTTGCCTCATGAGAGCTGAGGAAGAAGAGAAAGAAACCTGGGTGAGGAGGGAAAAGCAGAAACTCCCAGAGGCTTCCTCCATCCGTGGTCCATGGCACCAGCCTGGCCGAGGCAGAGGACACCCAGGTCTGCGAGAGACGAGGTGTTTCATTCCTCTCTGGCATCCTCAGTGACTAGCCACTGCTCGGTTGAACCACAGATGGTATCTTGGCTGGCTCCTGGCAGGCAGGCTGCAGTTGTCCAGGCTGTCCCATCCCTGCCCACACTGCTACATATACTGCTGGCAGGAGGGGAAGGGCTGGGGAGCTCTAAACAAGACAGCACTGACAAAAATGACAAAGCGAGGTATCAGGCTGTGGATTAGCTCTGCAGATCCTCACACAGTGGTTCATCTCTGGCTGATATGGAGGAGGATGTGCAATATATGTGCTGGGGTAGTGCTGGACAAGCTACACAATCCATGGACCAGAAGGAGCGATGGATTTGTTTAACCATAAACCATGGCAAAAAGCTCCCAGAAATTCGTCAGCTCCCAGAACACCTGAAAGCCATTTGCACAGGCTAGCTTGGACACTCAGTGCTGCCTGAAGCATCATTTTAAACTGCACATGGAGAACAGTGGCTCCAACTTTGCACACAGCAATAGGTAAACAGCTTATTTTGAATTATTAGATGATATTTCTCCAGTCCATTTTGTCCCCTGCATGTTATGGCACTGCACGAGGGCTGCACCAGCTCAAGGTCCGCTTCCCACTCACAGACTCATGGACCTGCTCTGCACAATCTCCATGTGGACTTCAGCAGAGGTGGCCATGCAAGGAGCAGGAAGACATTCAGAGGAGCAAAGCCCTGGGGAATTTGCGATAGGACTGCTGCCTAAGGACAGCACAGGATGGGACGGTGTAACATGAAGCAGCAGCAGGTGCTGGTACTGTTACAGACTCACAGAATCACAAGGTTGGAAGAGACCTTGGAAGATCATCAAGTCCAACCATTCCCAACCTATGCTAAACCATATCCCTAAGTACCTCATCAACCCTTAAACAACACTCACTTCAGCCTCCGGATAGCCAATGACAGGAATTTGTTTGTGCTCACAAGTACATCATGAAGACGAAAAAGCTTTTTGACCTCAAAGAAAACAACCATCAGACATGAAATGCACACGATTTGATGATGAGTACAAGCGCAGGACAGGGAGCAGAACCCTCTCCCTCGAGGCTGCAAGGTCCACATCCCCCTGGGAGCATCCCTGGCAGCGCCCTGCCCACCCTGGCTAAATCTGCTCCCTGCCGCTGCTGGGTGCACCACTCTGCTTCCCCAAATGAAACGAAGCTCCTGCCCACCCTTTCGCCTTGCCACATCATCCCCCCTTTTTCCAGACCAGGCTTTCATCAATCTCTGACAAGAAACATCTGACAAAATGGTGTGACTCATATGAGCTCTTGCCTTTTTTCTGAACACTGAACCATTTCCTACCATCATGTCCCCCTTTCCTCCTGCCACCGTTTCCTGGCCTCCAACACAGCTTGCTTTTGCCTTCTGTCTGTACAGAGACTGAAAGCACAACTGAAAATTACTGCCCAGCATGCCTTCTCTCCCTTCCTGGGGTACGACAGGACCTTACCATATACAATGGGAAGACACTTAGGACAGAACAGCACACAGTTATTGTTTGAAGAAACTCATTTGGATCTTCTCTCAACACGCTCCCTAACAGTTAATTTATGTTTATTTGTATACATATTGTTTGAGGAGGCTTACACTTGCACTTCACAGCAACTTAAATTAATTGATTGAAAATCTAACCTATACCTAAGCCTCCAAAGATGTATTTTTGGCTTCCTGGATGTGGGAGAGCAAAGTTCAGTGTCACCAGTATGCTGCTGAGTGGAGGGATGGGAGATGAACAACAGTGAGGCAGTGAGCAGGGGCATTTGTTGGGATAAACTGGCCTGGCTGGCAGGACAGCAGGACTCAGCCCACAGGAAGACAAGAGAGGAGAGGCAATATCTTCCACAGCCACCCCACTGGGAAAAGATGACACCACTACCCCCACTCCTCCCCCTCCCTCCCCATGCATTTTGCAAGGCTGGTATGCCTTCTGGTGTAACAAAAATTATCTATTCAAGGAAAGGATCTGGAGCCTAGATGCAGGTAGAAATCCACAGCTCATATATTGATTTTGATTTCAGTGCAGGCATCGTGTACATGTGCAGGGCTGTAGCAGTAAGAAACGAAGCCTGGGCTCCCTCCCGCCCAAGCCTAAAGTCATTAAAGCTCTAGAGGAGACTCCTTTCCTGAAGAAGACTTGCTTGTAGTTTGGGTTTAGTGCTCAGCACTGGCCCACATTCACCAGAATCACAGAATCACTAGGTTGGAAAAGACCTTTAAGATCATTGAGTCCAACCATACCTGTTCTCTAGTAAACCATATCTCTAAGTACCTCATATACCTATCTTTTAAATACACCCAGGGATGGTGACTCAACCATCTCCCTGGGCAGCCTGTTCCAATGTCCAGTTACCCTTTTGGTGAAGAATATTTTCCTAATGTCTAACCTGAACCTGCCCTGGCACAGCTTCGTGCCATTTCCCCTTGTCCTATCTCCTGTCACCTGGCTGAAGAGACCACCTCCTATCTCTCTCCAATTGCTTTTCTGGGGAAAAAGATGACAATTACCCTTCCAGACATTCTAGAAGCCGCTGTTCCCATGTCTGTAAAGAAAATATGAAATGCCTAAAATCCAAGTAATTGCAAAAAAATATTGGTGATTTTTTTAAAAAGAAAATTCATTGAAACCAGCCCACAGATTTCCAAGTGGTACATCCTTTCCCAGTGTGTCACGTCATTACAATTAATAACAACACTACACAAATATAAAAGCTGATTCTTTTTCAGCCTACAGCATGTCAATACATATTTCAAAAGATAGATAATTTCCTGTAAAAAAAAAAATCCCTCTTTGTTAATAGTTTGAATGCTGGAATTAGGTGTTGTTACAATATTTAAGTCCTGGGCACAAGAAACCACATATAATTTATTCTTTAATGTGAAAAAATATTCTAATATTTTACATGTGTTACCAATGTGTTAATAAACTGCATGGACAGTATAACACCACGTACAGGATTCCTCAAGTTAAAAGCAGTGTTAGCTGCTTGTCTCTCTTTGAAAAGAGGAGCTATGATTACCGCATCTATCCCATCATGTTCCACATTGCGACTCCAGGTTTCACAGTAGTACTGTACCATCTTCCAACTGGCGATCTGAGGCACCCCCCAGTACACCACAACCCTCAAATACTAACTGTCACCGAGCAGAAAATTATGAATTCTTTCACAACAATCATGTAACTGCCTGGAAAGACAAATAGGGTGCTAGGAAACCTGTGCCAAAGCTCTGGAGACCAGGTAAAAGACAAACTTAAAGCAAGAAAACATGCTACTGCTGACTTTTAAGGGTCTATTGTAACCTGCATCACAGCATCCTAGAAACTGGTTCCCACCAAAATACCACAGACATCCGCTTGGAAGATTACCTCTCTCCAAATTTTGCAGCAGGAACATCTAGGCAACTATGAGATATGTTCTAATAAAAGAGGAAAAACCAGTTAGTTAGCCATGTGCTTGGGAAAAAACATAAATAAATAAATAGGAACAAGAACAGGCAAATGACCAATTTGCACTTTAATGTAGCGTCATTTTACTTCTGTTGCTATACGTTGATTATTTTAGAGAAACACCAACCTATTTGCTTCTCCTGATACCACCAGACAGAATTTCCCAGTAATCCTCAATGGATTGTCAGTGGGTGCCACACAGGGAAAATAGACTCACTCAGCAGACTAAGGGCACCTGGGTTATTTAAAGCCGAGTAAGTCCAAGATTGTACCTTAGGTGCTGTAAATATCACAGTGCTGTGGTTTATGCCCTGCCTCGACTCCAACAACAGGCAGAGGCTGAGAACACACAAAGGAAAGGCTGCCCTATATTAAAGGCCAAAGTCCTACCCTGTAATTTATTCTTTGTGCACAGCAAGAGAGGGCAACTGCTTTATATGTCACAATCAACACTTTCAAAAATGGAAGCAAATTTTGTACTCTGGTGAATTTTGAGAAATCTGAACAATCCTCAGTCCACCCTTAAAGGACCCTTGCAGGGATTACATAATTTAGAGAAATACTGCTAGGACAACGTAAGCAGCAAGAAAAGCTGAAGAACTCTCACATGGGTAAAACTTCAATTTGGTGCAAATGCCAATTCCTCTCTTTCATACAGATCCAAATTATTTAGGAATTTACCATCCTTTTTATTCTCAGAGAATACTGTTCCAAGTACAGGACACATAAAGAAAAGAATCTTCTATTTGTGTGGAAGTATATAAAAATTCAGGTACATGGCATTAATCAGCAAGGTGATGGGTGGAGGAGGCAGATTAGTATCAGGGAAAGATTTTTCACTTTCTTACCTGACCTGTAACGGCTCATCCAGAGACGCCAAACAGCTGATATTTGAGAAATGAAACACAGCATAAAGAACCAGTGTTGTTTCTTATGGTGATATTCCCATCTTTGGATAGTGTGGTGCTCAGCTCTTCTGTCACCTACTGAGCCAGTGCATTCCTTCAAGTAGATTTTGGATGCTTAATGGAAAACCAAGGACCCGGATCCTTAGTTTAATTCTGATCTCACCCACTGGGCAAGTGTAAGCATAAAATTATTGTAGCTTTGATACATTCATTTTTAACTTGGAGGGGAGTAAGTTCAAGCCACTGAGGCTGTATCTGCTTAGGTTGTCAATGATTTTAGCTCTACACTTGTATTCACGTGTTTCCCTTTTGCTTGATGGATTTCAAGGGAAAGAAAGAGTTTATATGGGTTATAATTACCACTTTGGTCTAGTATCTCAAGTTATTTTTCCAGTGGAAACTTCTGGGTGGGAAAACTTGACACTTCAGAAAGCATGCCAAAGTGTAGTGCAAAATTTATATTTACCAAAGGAACATTTGACATTTCTTTGAAGCATCACAAAAGAAAAATAAGGGACACACCTGGCAGGATTATCTTGTACTGAAACAATTTAAAACAAAACAATGGCACTGCCCAGCAGTAAGAAAAAGTGAAGCAAAGTCCTAAGCACTGAAAGGAAGTAACTGTGATCCTATGGAAAGTTTGAGTATTATTCAGAGCACAATGACACAATCCTTAGTTTCACAGTGCAGGAGAAACCTTTTAAAGCATACTCCAAAAGTTTGAGGTTTTTATTTAAAGAGTTTAAGAGACTTCCATAGCAAATACAGACGTGCTTTATTACAACTTGTATACCTTACCATCTTAAAATATTTTGGAAAAAAATCTTACAGAAAATATTTTCCCAAATTAGTCATCGAGGGATTCTAGTATGGTGCTTTTAAATTTCTTTAGAGACAATGTTGCTTGCACTCCACCTCATTAACAGCATATCATCCTGACATAAGTAAAACTTTCATGAGATTTCTGACAACATACAGTGGCTTTCTATCCCCGAGCTTCCATACACATGCTAGACTTTGAGGGACATGAATAATTTGCCCTGTTTTTCAGTTATCAGCACAAGTTTCTGATCAATTTCCATAGCAATGATAACGACAAAGACCTTCAGGCACAGCAATAAAGAGCAATGTAAGAGCTCATTATGAGCCTGATTCATAAAATTACAAGCAGTAATGTGCAGTATGCACAAGTAAAACTGAAAACCGAGTTCAAGCATAACAAACGAGATTATAAACTACCTGTTGGTTTTCTGTCTGGGAAAAGCAATTCTTTAATGACCTTAGAAAAGCAGCTAAATATTTTCTTTCATAAATTCAAGAAAAAAACATACCACTTTTGAGACTTCTGCTGGGCAGCTTATTCTCCTCTCTCTTTTCCTCTTTTAAATTTTAAATACTGCGTAGGAACCATTTGCTCTGTGAGGTTCCCATAGTTAGGACCAAACCCTTCTCAGAGGAATTTTGGCACCTTATTAATTAGTTGGTTATGAGAAGGAGCTGCACTCTTTCAGTGACTCCTATTTTGCCATCAGTAAAGTGTGATCCCATAATAAATTTCCATCAAGCAAACTATTTCTGGTAATTCCCCCTAATTAACACCAGACTGCTAATAATAAATTAGGCCCTACGTGTTTCTGATATAACCAAGATCTTCTCTGAGCACAAGATATTAACCAATGTCCCAAGAAAGTAAAACTCCAACCTAAATTAAGCCTTTGCTGGTAAAAGGATTTATATGCAATTTTGTGAGAAACCCTTTGAAGATCTCATACAGGGCATTTAGACCAGCAAACATTTTGAGTGACAGAGAGATTTGTTCTGTGTCGAGCAGTGAAAGTGGATTTATTGTGAAAACACACTGTTGAGTTTTAAGCCTATAAATCTTACACTGGATTACAGTGTCTTAATGAATGAATGACAGATTTTTAAATTTTTTTTATTTTTTATTTTTTGTCGGCACATTTTAATGTTACGTGACGTTGTGATTGATAGAAACCAAACCTTTGCCATTAAAATGTCAAATGCAGGCTTGATGCCTTTAAAAGTTTGGCTTCTGGAGTTTAATATACTGTTTGCAAATAGACTTGCATTTGTCTCGCTCACAGCCTAAACACTGAAGGGGAGGCAAGTTTTCTGTAAAGTTGCCTCTAAGTTTTATAGAGATGTGTGCAATGTTTTCCTTTGCTTGTGTAAATAATGGTAGAAAACAACAGTGCATTTGCCTATTTAAGAGATGCCCAGCTGTGGAGAGTCTTACCAGTCTGGTATTATTGTGAAGTAAACTGTCTGCCATAACATGGCCAGTACGTATCCTGTGGTGAAAGTGGAAAAGCAAGCAAGCTGCAAGACAATTGGGCAATATTGAGTTTTACGTGGTTACATATTCCACAGTGCTCAATATGATGTTTCCATCGTTCATTCCATCTTGAGAAAAGATGGAGACTCAACTTGTTTAGTCCAAGAGCTGTGTACAGTAGGGATCTGAGTCTCTCTAAAGAGAGAGACTCTGCTGTCTCTATGGTAACCTACCTCACTGACCATCCTCGCAGTTGTTCTGTAACTATGTACCACTGACCATGTCAGGCTTCACCTTGTTTAGTCCACCCTCCAAGATATTTGTACACGTGGATGAGATCGCCCCTGAGCTCTCTCTTCTCCAGCCTGAACAGTACCAGCTCTCTCAGCTTCTCCTGGTAGGACAAATCCTCCAAGGTTTTAATCATCTTCCTGGCCCTTCACTCATGTATGTTAGTGTGTCCTGTACTGCCAAGACCAGCATGGGTCTCAGCACTCCAGATGTGTCTCACCAAGGCCGAGCAGAGAAGGGTCATCTTCCTCAATCTGCTGGCTATGCTGTACCTAATGGAGCACAGGATGTTGGTGGTCTTCTTGGTGACAAAGTGGCCACTGGCAGTTCATGGTCAACTTGGTGCACATCAGGACCCCCAGGTCCTCTTCTGTCAAGCATGTGTCCAAAAAGCCCTGAAGAACAAGCGACTCATAATATATCTATTAATATGCATAATCATGGCTTTCTTTTACTATGACTCGGAAAAGGAAAACATCCAATAACCACAGGACAGCTAGAGAGTTCAGGGGTATGTTTGTTTTGTAGTTTAATTATAATTAAATTTGCAAGTCTGAACAGCCAAGATTTGATACCGAAGACAATTAAACACAAGCAAGGAAATCACAAGGACTTAACAACTGTTTGTTTAGTGTAAAACAATGACAGAAAAATTAAATTCAAACATGTCATCTGTGAACTGATGTAGCTCCCCTTCTCACTGCTGTTTGCAAAGCCACTCATGACTAGATGTGAGTAGCTCCATGAAGAAACAGCTACACGTCTGGACAGACCAACACACTGAACCACAACTCAACTTCAGCTTTAAGTTTATCGCATTGTTATATTAAGCATTTCTATTTACACATAATTCTGAATTATTTAGTTACAATATACTGAAACTGTCATCATCATTCAATTATTCACTTATGAAGACCTTCTACCTTCAGAGTAAAGCCCAATCTTCTCAGGCAGAGTTTTGGAAGAAAAATAATTACTGACTTGAAACGCATGCAAAAAGCTACAGTAGTTCAGCTATTAACATGTCTCTCCTGACTTCCTAACGTTCCCTCAAAGCATGAACGTTATACATGTGTTGTATGAAAAATAGCTGGAAATTTCATGAAAATCCCGAATCATGATGGAAGGGTGCTGGGTTTTGCTACGTTAAGTCTGCAGTCAAATATACATATGCATGTGTGTGTGTATATATATATATGTCTCTCAGTGTACATGCCTATGTATGCATGTATAGAGAAGTGTATATATAAATGCATACACATGCACACTCACACATCAAAAGAATCTAGAAGTAAATATGCAGGCTTACAAATACAACAAAATACAAATATACCACTATGAAATAGAGCTAAACAGAAAAAAGTTAATAAATATTCAGTGAGATACATAGCATTATTGTAAAGTGCTCTACTAAAAATCCCACTTATAGAAATAATGATAAAAATTATGTTCCTTTTAGTTGCTTTATATAATTTGGTAGAGCCATTAAATATCCATTATGTATCAGTGACTCTATGCTTCCTTTTAAATTTTAAACAAATCGATACGAGCAGAAATCAAAAGGCAAAGCAGCTAAATGAAGCAGTTCTACTGCTTCTGTCCTGATATTCATTAATGACTGCAAGATTTCAAACTCTAGAACATATGAATTAAGAAATACAATTCCAATTAAAATTACAAAACTAAATAAAATTAATTTCATTCTAAGGACAATGACCAAACTGAAAAGTTCTATCCTACTTTAAACAGCAAGGTTTGAATTGCAGAAATTACCAAATGCCTTATCTGGTGCTTTCCCATCCTCTTTCCTCACGCATGTGCAATATAGCTCCACTGAAACCTACCCTCAAGGTCTTATTTCTCCACAGTCCCTCTTATTTCAAAAGCCACCTGGCTCGTATCATGCCACATCTTGGCCAGTCTGCTTCTACCCACCTGAATTTCAGTCAAACTCACAAAAGGGTAAATGTACAAGAGTGTAAACATTTTCAACAGCTTTATGCCATTTCTTCCGTACCACCAGAAGTTACAAAAGAAATGTGGTAGTATTGAAGAAAAACAATGTGAACCTGTCTTGCTGAGTTAATAAGAAAGCCAAATATATTTTCATATTTCTGTACAACAGAAACTTTGGTTTTCTTTCCCTCTCTTTTGCTGACACGCCTGATTGCTATTGCTTTACTCAGCTAAGGCAGTTTTTTGGTGATTTCTTCCCCATGGTTTTATGGATACACCTGTTGATTTTGTCTGTAGAAAACCCCGAAATAAGCAAACAAACACGCCACCCCCCAAAACAGTAAAAGATTACTTTTAATGTCTACTGGAAGGAGCTGGAAAGACTAACAATTCAGCTCTGAAATCCCAGTTGAATGAAGTAGCAAGTAAATTCAGATTCCTTCAGGAAATATTACCCCTTCTCTCTTGTGCAATTCTGCTGGAGTGAAACTCACCCCATGCAAAGGGTCACCACCTCCCCCCTATCTGCCTACAATTGCTCAGTACCACTTAAGCCCTAGTTTAAAGTTAGGTAGGACTTAGTTGGTGCACAGGTCTTGCGTTGAGTCTCTGTATGGAGGCAAAATTTGTACCAAGCCACAGAACTGGCTACATCTACATCTCCTGGCTTGAGCAAATGCGTAAGGACAGCATTGTCTCTCTGCTCCCTTGCAAGAGCTGAGAGATACTGAGCTGCCTAACTCAGTATTACATTATTCAACAATATATTCCTTGCAACTGGGGGAAAAGAGAGAAATAAAAACCTTAAACCAGTAAAAATCATCACAGCTGAGCAAGAAAATAAGTTTTCAGTACACTACCTGGCACACCACCAATATACATATTCATGAACTACACGGTAAAGAATGTACTGAGAGAAAAACAATGTCCTCAGCTGCACTTCAGCAGTTTTCCTCATGCAACACCGGATTCTTACATTCGGGATATAAAACACTGCTACCCGCAGATTCAGTACAGTTTCCACTCTCCAAGGCACTTAAAAACAGGACTGCAAACACAACAGTATAATCTCACCCCACCTTATTTTTAAGATCTGACCTGGCATTTCCTTTCTGTCACCCCCCCCCTCCCGATCATGAGCTGGTTGAGATTTTTGATAGCGTTCTGGTAGTACATAAGTTAAGGACGAGCATCCCATTAATGTTTTCTTCTAAGCAGCAGCTTTTAAACTCTTCTTGTTCACCAGCATCACCACTACTCAACTGCTTTAAAATCTCTGTCCTTTGCAGACCCATCAGAGATTTAACTGCCAAAGGCACCAGGTAGGTGTAGTTGAGCAGGAGGCTTCCTGCATATGAGTATCAGATGAAAGTGTCAGTTGTTGAACTATATATTCCATGCAATTTTATCTTTGCTTTGAGTTCCTCTTTAATGGAGTTTAGCTGCAATACTTCTAGACACACTTTAAAAAACACACAGTAACGCTATCTGGATCGCTGAAGCCAATCTTCTTTTACTGGTTAATAGCAGCAAACCCAAGGCTTCTAATATCAGGTATTTATTTTTATACATGTTTCACTTCTCATACTGAAGCATATATAAATGCAGCCATGAAACCATGAATCCAATACAGTAATGTGCCAAGGATAGAGGTAAAGGTACTGTAATCCTTTGACTTGGGTGCCGTTCCCAATTCCCATTTTTTTATGAAGCAAACCCCTAACCAATAAAAGTTCTAGCAATTAGCATACAACTCCCCCCACTCCCCCAAGTTTCCACTTTTCTCTTCCATTTTTAGAAAAACAGATATAAATAATTTTAACCAATTACTGAACACAGACATTTTAACCTTTCTTTCTGCTCAGTATATTTGTTATGCAAGGTGAACTCCAGCATCAGATGTTGACAGAGTGAGCATGTTTCTTGCACAGAGGCTTGTCCTTCTTGGAGAAGAATGTCTGACCCTCCAAACTGTCACTACAAACCTGAAATGCGGGGAAAAAAAGAAAACATCACCCAATTCAGTTGGATGGATTGCACAATAGGTATTTCAGAATGCCAAATCACGGCATTGTACTACAACGCACAAATAAATACAAAGCATAACAATGGGTACCCATTTAGATGTAATACCAATGGTTATTGTAAGCACAATCATCCTTTAAGTCAATGGCTTTTTAACTGGAAGCAGAGTTCGCCTCAGCACTTAAAAACAAAGGAAATACCTCATCGTGAGGGTTGGGGCTTTCTTTTAGTCATAAAACATTAGCAAGTGATACTTTGGCTACAGAGTCTTCAGGGCAAAAGCACTCTGGCCACTTTAGAAATGCAGACCATTCCTGCATGGCCTTTAGCGCTTGCTCCGAGGAAGTAACCGTCGGGGTTAAATGCTAGGACACATGGCTGCAATCCAGGCCAACTCCTCTGGACCGCTGCCAAAGGCTCACAATAGCAGCACACCTTCCAAATAACCAGGAAAGTGCTTTTTGTTTGGGCTCCGAGGATTGAAAGAGGTTTTAGCTGTTAACTCCCCGTATCGGTCAGGTTAGCACAAGCACTGCTGCCATGGGTTTGTTTAAGATGTAGACTAGCTTTACTTACCGAGCAGACAAAGCAAGTGTCATGCCAAGTGTGGCCCAGGGCTTCGAGAAACCTGTCTCCAGCTTCAATGGGGAATTCACAGCCATGGCACATAGTACCAAAGAGAGCATAGTAATCTGCAAACACAAACAGATTTTAAGATGAAGCATGCACAGAAAAAAGCAAGCCTGACCCTTTGAAACCTTTGCACTTTTCTTTCAACGGCAGTGGCTTTGCACTTGTCAAGTTTGATAAAACTGGGTACGCTGAATAGAGAGCTCCTGGATCGAAAGACTGGGATGCCTTCCTTTCCTTGCTAATTCACTTCTCATCCCCTTCCTTAGCCTTTCAAGTGAGCAACGGTTCCATTTTCCTGGCGTTTTATTTCCTTGAAATCAATAGCACGCTCTGGGGATAAACACACACTTCTTGCAGAGCACCTGCGTGGGCTCTGTGCGCTCCTTACGTTCTCTCCAGCTCTACCTTGAAAGCATACCCTGGCTGTTCACACGACAGACCCCTCAGTCAGTACCAAACTCCTGCTTACATTCTGGCACAGTATTTGCCCCAGACTGGAATACACAAGATCAGGTAATCATTAGATTTCTATCCTAAACAGTGTAGCAATCTGGATCAAGTCAGATTAGTTTCTAGTCACTGGATTTTATTATATGGCTCTTAAAAAAATAATAGCTACGTTTAAAAAAATCAAGACACAAACCAGAGGCTTTAGCCAGTATATTTATGGCATTTAACAAGAAGTATCAATGGGGTGTCAGGATGGTTATTAGCAACCCGTACTACTGAAAGGTGTTTGCACCATTCATTTTTAAGCACTGGATTCACATGGTGCCTCTAGGGCTCCCCTGGAGTCAGCAGAGAAGAGCTCCTCCAGGAGTCTCGGAGAGCAGGGAGTGCCAAAGGTACCAAACCATTTGTACTCCCTACCGGCTGCAGAGTTTGAAAAAGAGTGAGATGGGCAGATTAGCAGGATAAGATACATATCTAAATTTGAGTGGGAGTCAGTGCCACCCACCACCATCCCCATGGTCTCAGCATGTGACACTCACTTCTCTGTGGGTAGAGCCACCTCAGAGGCTACGAGTCACCACAAGCCTCCACTGCCCATCTGTGCAGACCTAGATTTCACCCTAACTGGTCCAGTCTTTGCCATTAATTTCAAGTCTCAAACACCCCATTCTAAGAAGAAAGTGTGTTTTTTCAGCACAGAAGACAACAGCATTAGTGCTGTAAGACAGGAGAATTTGGGATCAACGTGCTACTGTGCCACACAGACTTTTCATGGCATGACATTATGTATGAGATGAATTACAGACAGAATGACAACCATAATGAAGCTTTGGGCTTCATCTTTAACAGCAACACTCTGGCTCTGAGAAGGAAATTAGATGTCAAGGGTGTTCATTAATTCGTGCTATTTGAGTTAATTTTGCAAGTGTTTAAGCAGAAGACAGACAGTACAAGTGTCAAACAGACACCCAGAAGGACAGTGTCTCATGACCACACTGTTTTAGCTCTCTGCACTCGAGTTTGAACAGAATCTTGTACTGATACTTTCCTGGTGCCAGTAGCTAAAGATTTTGTAAGTTGGCCTGTGGTTTATGTTAAGTTTATTGGCTTTGCTTCTGAAGAAAGGGCAATAGATAAGGCAGAATGAAGGGCATCAGCTTTCTTTTGTTTCTGCATGCTTGAGTTGCGATACCACAGAAGCCTTCCAAGGCAGACTTCTCATACAGTCCCATATCAATTCTTCCTGTATAGGGCATTTTCAAAACTAGGTTATTAACTCTGCACTTGTATACAACTTTGAACTTTTTTTTATCTGCACTTTTAATTTAATTTTAGCACTGACATCCAAACCCAAAACGTTTTGCAGATTAAATTCCCTTAATACTAATAGCTGATGCTGCTGTAATTTCAAATACAGATTTAAAATTAGAACCCTTCTTTGCACTAGGAAAAAGGAAAGTTGGCAATGACATTTACTCCTTATTTCTTTAAAATTAGTCATAGACTCTTAACTCCAGCTGGACTGAGAGTCTTTGAAGAATTAATATATCTCAAATTAACATGTAGTTAGAGAGCCAGAGCCATTACAACGTATCACTGCCAATAACACCTCACAGAATGTGTCTACATTAACTTGTGCTAGCAACTTTTTATCTCAGAAATAAACTTTGCGGGAAGTATAATATTCATTACATTCTATCCCAGCCTCTCCTGCTCACAGTATAGAAAAGTGTGTGTACACAGGAGCTGTAACAGTAGCACAAATCAATGAGCCACACAACATACGGGTCATTTAGTGGCAGGAACCAGAATTCAGTATTAGCAGAAAAACCTGGTCACAAGCTTTCTACCCAAAAGGGGAGTTATTGATTCCTCCAGTACTATTTTTGAATCATCAAATGGTTCCAAGATTAGGAGCTTCAGACTGTTTCAGGATGAAATTTCACCGTGCTGTTACACTGGAGGATGTTGCTCATATATCCATTACCTCTGCTGCTCCACTAATTCAATAGGAGCAACACGTTACCCTACTTGTGTCACTGAGTTCGCAATGACCTACTGCGCCCTTTTCCTATCTGCCAACACCTCATTAAAGCTGCTCTGACGAGAAATTTTGGATAAATTTTGCCTGCTTTCCTCATCCTTTCAGTACCCAGCACTCTCCATGACACCTACTGCGAACAACTGTGGGATCAACCCAGAAAGGGTTCCTAAGAAGGAAATCTTAGCTCCAGACAGGTCATTAGGATTTCACACTAAATCTCTTTCTGGTCAACACACTTCCAACTCTAGTTAAACTACAATGCTCCTTACAGTAGGAGGGAAAACATGGAAAAGGTGTAACTGATGGTTCCAACATGGACGTAAAACAGCACGCAGTGTGAAAATAAACAATTTCAATACAGTTTTGTTTCTTTTCCATTTTATGCAATGGTTTTCCAAATATTATCTATTTCTTCCCTAGCACAGAAGGTACATGGTAACTTTTAAGCAAACTAGGAAACCAACATTAATAAGAAGTGTCCTTATTAATAAAAAAAAGATGAGTAGCTGGAAGTACTAAAAACCAAAACAGATTCCCTCTCACCTTCTAAGCCACATCTTTCATGTAATACTGCTCATCAGGCTCTCAAGTGCTATAATCCTACCATTGTATTTTTGTCCCTTACAGCCTGTTTGGTTTTTTTTTAATCCCAAATTTATGTTCAGTGGATGTTATCCCTGGTCTTGCAAAAAAATTCCTGGGCAGACTGATTACTCCTGGAAGTCCCCCCCGGCCGTGAATAAGAGTACTCAGTATAAAATATTACTCCACTACATTTGCTTGTTTAATAAATGAGCAGATTTACATAAACTCCAGATTATTTTAGAGCCAACTAGAAAGTCATCCTAAAATTAACACTTTGCACAGTCACTGATACCTACAACCAAGGGCTTAATGAGAACAAGGAGAACCAGTGAGAAGGAGCCTGCTCCTGCCAAAGCTGGGGAAGAAATTCTCACCGACTTCTGCTGCAAACTCAAAGCTTCTACAGCACTTGTTGCTGCTTTGAATTGACATATCAAAGTTACATGGATTTGCTGGGATACTTCTGAAGTGAAGCTTGGCAAAATTACTCTTTTCCTCCTACTTTATTAAGCCTTGCTTCCCCGCACGGCTGCTGTAAACTTTGGTTGTGCTGCTTCTTACCCGTCTCACAGTAGGGATCACCGTCTTCTAAGTGGAAGACATTATTGCGGATGGGGTTATGACAGGCCACACACACGAAGCAGGAAACATGCCAAGTTTGTTTCAAAGCGTTTATTACTTCCTGTGGGGGAACAGAAAAAAAATGTTATTAGCAAATTATTTTGATGTGATGACTAGATTATGGTGACCATACCTCCACACTTGATTTGTTTCAAGAATATTTTGTTTCCTATAGCTACTTTGAAAACAGGCTGTGCCCTCAATTTCTGCTCACATTAAACTTAATGAGGTGCTTTATTTGTTGGTACATCTCCTTATTTGTCATGAGCAGCCTTTCATTTTTTGGAAGGTTCAACATAGAGTTGGACCAATTTAACAACTCATTTGTTCACTTTTTATATTTAATTGAGATCTCACCTACCACCATCCCCTGAAATCAGAAAAGCAGCATCTCCAACATCTCCTCGAGTCTGTGAACAGTTAATCAGAACAATTCGTGTAGAAAGTTACGACTGCTCTGTGTTGTTTTGGAAGACACTGTAGTGCCAAATATGACTTGAGAATTGCACTGCCAGAGCCCTGCATGACCCCAGTTACACAAGAGCCCAGACATTGCTGTCTACAGTAAAGCAGCAGATGATCAGCTGCCAGGCTCAAATTCGCAATACTACTGCCGAGTAGGATAGTGAATCTTCATCTACATTACCACTGGGAATATTTCAGTTCTTTACATTTAGCCAACCAGCGTGTTCCTCAGCGCCCAGTTTACCTAAGGAGGATTAGTCATGTTTCTTTTCTTCTTTCTTTTTCCTCTTCCAATTTCATAAAAAGCTGGTGATTAAAAGCATTTTGCTCAGTAATGCAATCTAGTAATCACAACAGCTACAGAACAGCTTTGTGAAAACAGGAGCAGAACTCGGAAGAGCCAAGGAGACACCACCACCTTTGCTCAAAGAGACTCAAAAGGCTCAAAATTAGGGCAAAAAAGCATTTTAGACTATGTGGAGGAATGCAAACTGGGCCAGATAAAAGGCAATTTCACTACAGAAAAGCACTGAACACAGTGGTTATTGTTCCCACTGAGAAAATGGGCCGGTTGCTGGTCTCTTACCCCAAGGATCTTCCTTTGGCACTTTGAACAGTCAGGGGCAAAGAACTTCTCATAGCAGACCTCACAATACAGCGCTCCTTTCTCTTCCACAAATCCAATGTAAGCCATGGACGTTTTGCAATGAGCGCAGTTAAACTCCTCTGGATGCCATGACTTCCCCAAAGCCACCAAGAAGGGTCCTCTATTACAAAGAAGAGTTTTTGTCAGTAAATGTCTCTTGAGTTGGCTCCTGCAAAGGCTGTTAACAGGTTTAACCTGCGATACCTTTGTGATGTTACTACACTGTTCACAACCTTATACCGCTCCATCCCTCTTTGCTCCCACAGGCTCTGAAAAAGTGTCAAGTGGTGACTAGATCTATTCCCATTGAACTATCTCCCAGAAACACCTGACCACAATAAATACTAATTCTCTTTGCTTCACTGCATTTCAGAAATCCTATTTTAGGACTGCATCAGATATAGCACCAAAGTGGCAGATAGGGAAGAGAAGAAGAAAGATGTTCCCTATGTTCCCCACTCTTTCCATCTATTACAAATAGACATTTCCCTCAGCGACCCAATCGGCTCTCTTTCAGCGTGCATTTGTACAGAGGCCACAAATGTTCAAGTAGACTTGACTCAATTTAGAGCCAATAATACCAGTTTCTTGTGAGACAAAAATTCAATCGTTGTCCTTATTCAACAAGTTTGTTACCAGATAACCCATCCCCAATTGCCGGGGGATATTTTTATTGAGGAGGGAGATGAGGGGTCCCTTTTGTTTTCCTTTTCCTTCAGAAGCTAGTCAAAATAGGACCATTTTGTCCTAATACAGAGCCTCCTCTGTTACTGCAAACACAAAATAATGATGCTTTTAGCAGCATTTGTCTGGCTAATGCAACAAGGTTAATAGACAAGATAAACCTGTCCATTTAGTAGTCAACAAAAAACTCTCAGCTTGTTAACTCATAGATCCCAGGCACATGCCATTGTATCCGCATTAATTTGAAAATACACTCAGCATGCAAATTTCTTTAATGAGCACATTCAAAGAGGAAAGCTCCGAGCTCCCACCAACACTCAACTTTCCATAATTCAAGCTTCAGGTGAACTTTGTGCTTCAAGTTCATCCCCCTCACCAGGTTTCCTGCCACTCTTTCAGTAATGCATCACTTTTTTTACCCCAATACTTCACTGCAAAAAAAGCATAAGGTACTAATATCACCACTCTGCTGCTAAACATTTCTTTAAATCAAATAAGCTATGAGAAAATTTCCGTGTTCACATGAACAACACAATGGCAATAAAGAAAAAAACACCAGAAATTTAAGATTTACTTCCAGGGTTTTACTAACTCCAAGACAGGAATATAAGTGGGCAAAGGGCAACTTCGTTGAGAGGAGAGTATAATTATGTTCACATCTCTCCTACATTTTCCCTGGAGATATTATGCATTTTCAACAGGATGAGAAGTCAGAGACAAGGGACTCAGATTTAGTACAACTCACACAACCTTCCAAAATAACAAGAGTATTTAATCTGAAACCCTTTCTACTATTCACCTCTAATTATCAGTGAGAAAGCAGTGAAAAACAGCTCCTGGAGAGCAGCTCGTAGCCCTTTAGGGAGGGAGCTGGGGTCGAGCACAGCTCTCTGGCCCCCGCTCCCAGCGGATGCCTGAGCAGTGCAAACACTGACCTAACCCGATACCCTCCCGCCACCCTACAAGCACCTTTTTACATCAATGCCCTTTCAGTTATGTACTAATCAAACAATACAAGCCCTTATGTACAACAAAGTGCTCTTAGAGCGCCGTGTCAGCACAGGCTAATTTAACAGATTCATTAACACGGGGCTGACACCGAAGAGGCTCTCCCGGCTCCAGGTAGGATTGAGTTTCTGGCCATCTGCAGTGAAAGGATAGGCTCGGCTAGCTCTGCAATAGAACGCAAGTTCGCCAGCGAGGGAGGGGAAGGAATTTTTACAACATCTGCTGCATTTAGCTCTCCTGAGTTTACAGCTCTGACATGTTGAGGTTAGCCATTCGGGACAGCATGCACAAACCAAACGGATGGGGAACAGCCTGAGAGTGCATCTATGGAGTTTCTTTCCCAAAGTCCCCAGACAGCTGTGGCTGTGCCCTGCACAATGTCTCCGAGGTGTTCCATTAGCAGGCTGATTCCCTGTGCACACGTGTGCAGAAGAACGCTTTCTAAACATAATTTTACTTTTAATCAGGCTGTAGTTTAAACATGTCAGACTGATGCTGCAGCTTAATGATACCAGTGACTTAAAAGCTGTCCCAAAGCATGTGGAAGAAAGAAAAATAAAACCAAACCAACAACAACAAAAAAACCAACCCCAAAAAGATAAACACCTGCCATGTAAATCACACTAAATAACGATATTCAGAGCTTGGAGGTGTTCCTGGTCTTTGCCTATTTTTGCAATAAAAACAATAGCTTCAAATAATGAAAGGTATTTGCTGTATTATTTTGAAAAAGGAGTTTAAACCCTGATTTAAGTAAGGAGGCCACAAACCCAGTGTCACACAAACTGATGGGAAGCAGCTAGAACATGCAACACTAGGAAGATGGCTGCAGGTGGCTTCATTCTTCCTTCCTATTTAAAAATTAAAAAAACAATACAGAAATCTCACATGCCTCTGTCAACTAGAACATATTTTTAAAGGTGGTGCTAAAACCCCATCTTCCTTCTATCCAAAGATACGGGGTGATCTAACTATGAATGTGTCTGTATCCCAGGCTACTTTGACATGCTAAGCATTTCTGAACAAATTTTTGGCATCACTATCTACACCACATGAAACAAGTCACAGATGAAGGCAAATAGTAATTTTTTTTAAAAAAAAAAGGTGTTCTGATGTATTTACAGCAGTATTTACATAATCTTATGCCCCAGAGGATCACCAGGTATGTAAATTTAGAAGCCAGCTAAAACATCTGAGTTCTGCATGTAGCAATGACACAGGTCATGATGTGTTAGTATGTCAATAATCTAGCTGCTCGCATGGCTTTTATTCCTATAGCAAGCTAGAAACAAAATTTGGTGGTAGAGAGATCAGGAGGATTTCCACATCTGCTAAAGTAGACCAATCACTTTACAGGTAACCATACAGCAGTCTACACTCTGTGAAGGTTCTTTTTCTCCTCACTTGAAAATGCCACGATGCATCTTTTCTATGCAGGACATGCTGAAGCACCATTTGTACTTCTTCCTTTTACCTTTAAAAACAATTAAGCTGTATGAAAAGGTGATAAAGCCAAACCATCATTCACAAGCAGACATGTCAAAGAGCATTTTCTCAATGGAGGTCCATGGAAACTACATTTGAACTTCAGAAGAAGAGCCAGCTCTGCACTGCAGCGCTCAGTATAACTGCCTGGGAGCCAGTAAGTCCTCATGAGGAAGTGTCAGAAGGTTGTCAGACCGCCACAGCAAGTATCATGAGAAATTTTGTTTACCTCCAGCTTTGATTCTTTTAAGACATGGAAAGAAAAGCTTACTTAATGAAGCTTTGGAAAAAAACACAGTCTTCAGGTAATCATTATATGAATAATTAAAGACATATTAAAAAGTTATAAGATGTCTCTAAGAAATCGTTTTGGCTCAACCAGTCACGGTTATTCTATGCCTGAGTGTAAAGTAACCAACTCCACAATGCATTTTGGCTTCAAAACAGATGTACAATGCAATGTCACTTGATCTTCCTCCTACCTTTCAATAGGTAATGCTATCATTAAGGGCATGAACTGTAATTATGCTAAAACTTGAATCAAAAATGCCATTCCAATCTTTCAAGTCCACTGTACGCTGTGAACTCAGAGCATATTTGGCATTGATTAATGCACCTCAACTCATCCTCAAGTGAAACAATGCTTGCTTTTAGTAATTGATGTGGCATTTAACATTTGAAGAAATAGAAGTATTTAAGCACCACCAGCAAATTACAAAGAAGTTCGACACGGGTATCAATTACTATTCATGAAGAGGTGTCACTTACAATAGGTGACAATGGCTTAAGTATTGTCAGGTAGGTCTCCACAGTTTCTCCTCTTGCATCCACTAATGAGCAAAGGCTGACCCATGGACCAACACACTCCCCTATTTACAGGGGGCAGCTCATCTCCTTTTTAATGGTGATCAAAGTAGGAAAGCCTTCAGTAGCAGCAAGTGATTTAATGGCCAAAAGGAGAGGTTGGCTGCTCAGGAGTGATCTGCAGACTGTGACTCTCTGGTAGAGAGCATCAGCGAACCCTGCTAAACCACAGGTCCTGTGAAAGGCACTTTGCATGAAAGATGCGGCATATAGTGGACACGCTATTTTTGGTTCTAATTTTTAAACTGAAATGATAGTAACAAGAAGAAAAATGAATGGTTGCTTGCATATTATTTACAGACACAAATCCAACGCCCAGGGAACAAAAAAGTCAGAATACTAAAATCAGACAGAATGATCGTATAGGCCAAACTGGTCAACGAATCAGATGAATCTCATCCCAACAGAGTGCAGACCTTTTTGATAGCAATCTTCCCTTTTGCAGTGCAGTAAAAAATCCGGATTAGAAAAAAAAGGTGTGCCTATGTTGCGAATTTCTATACATTTTTGCATTGCTTCAGGGGGACTCAGGTCATACATTTTACTTCCTTGACATATACAATGGAAGAGGACAAACTTCTCCGAACCATCAGAGACCAGTTCACGGAGAGTCCTTTAAAATTAACCTGATACTAACTGAACTGGCATTGAACTATCAGAACAGAAGTCTAACGGAAGTAAACAAGCTGGACTCAATTGCCCACTGGAGATCAAGCGATTTGAGTTAGCTCCATCTTCTGATGCGGATATCAAGCTGGGGCTCAAGAGGCTGCAAACACTCATAGTAGGAAGGCTGACTAGGTGATCTTCAGAGGTCCCTTCTAACCTTTACCATTCTGTGATTATTGGAATTAAACCTTATTTGTGACTAAGGAATCAAAAACCACAAGAGCAAACCAAAACCCTGCTGTCAGCCTGCAGGATGAATAAAATCACAGAATTGTTTAGCTTGGAAAAAGCCTTCAAGTTCATCAAGTTCATGGTATCATTACTGCCAAGTCCATCACTAAACTGTGTCCTTAAGCACCATGTCTACAAATGTTTTAAATACCTCCAGGGGTGGTGAGTCAATCACTTCTCTGGGCAGCCTGTTCCAATGCTCGACAAGCCTTTCAGTGAAGAATTTTTTTCCTAATATCCAATCTAAACCACCCTTGGCACAACTTGAGTCCATTTCCTCTTGTCCTATCACTTATTACTTGGGAGAACAGATGATCCTGCACCTGGTTACACCCTCCTTTCAGGGAGTTGTAGAGAGCAATAAGGTCTCCCCTGAGCCTCCTTTTCTCCAGGGTAAATGACCCCAAGTTGTCAGAAGTCTTGCGCTCTTATCTAGACCATTCCCCAGCTTCAATACCCTTCTCTGGATACACTCCAGCACCTCAATGTTACTTTTTTAGTGAGGGGCCCAAAACTGAACACAGTACTCAAGGTGTGGCCTTCACCACTGTTGAGTACAGGGGAGACGATCACTTCCCTAGTCCTGCTGGCCACACTATTCCTGATATAAGCTGGAATGCCATTGGCTGCCTGGGCACACTTCTGGTTCTTATTCAGCCAGCTGCCAACTGACACCCCCAGGTCATTTTCCTCTGGGCAACTTTCCAGCCACTCTTCCCCAAGCCTGTAGCATTGCAGGGGGTTACTGTGACTCTAGGACGGGACCCAGCACTGAGCCTTACTGAACCTCATACAGTTGGCCTCGGTCCATCAATCCAGCCTTGTCCAGACTTCTCTGTAGAGCCATCTCACCATCAACACTCCCACCCAACTAGGTGTTGTCTGCAAATTTACTGAGGATGCAGTTGATCCCCTTGTCCAGATCACTGATAAAGACAGTGAAGAGAACTGGCCCTAGTACCGAGCCCTGGGAAACACCACTTGTGACCAGCCACCAACTCCATTCACCACAACTCTTTGGGCACAGCCATCCAATTGTTTTTTTCCCCATCTAAGAGGATACTCAGCAAATAGATACAAACCTAATGACTTGATTACAGTTTGCACACATGGGAGTACGCTTTCCAGCTGGAATATGCTCTGCCCTCTGAATCAGCGTGTCTTGCTCATTTAGCTGAGGTGCTGTCACAAATTTTTCACTCGGGGCAGTTGTTCCAGGTGGTTTAATATTGTTCGATGTCCATCCACTGGCAGGAGCTGGGGAAAGAGTGCCATGAGCATTTAGAAGACCATCTTTTGGTACCAAGTAAATTATCTTGAAATACAAGCAACCAGTAACATTTGCCTAACATCTCTGTCCAGCATATACCTGCCTACTTAAAAGAACAAATTAAAAAGCACTTACTCTCTCCTCCTCCCCACCCTGCCCAAGTATGTCATTCTTACTTTATGGAATATTTATCAAATAACACAGAATGGTTTTGGTTAACTTGTAGTAGTAAT
This sequence comes from Gallinula chloropus, assembly GCF_964237585.1. NCBI lineage: Eukaryota > Metazoa > Chordata > Aves > Gruiformes > Rallidae > Gallinula > Gallinula chloropus. Next base: position 67,634,283 of record NC_140088.1, on the reverse strand, counting down.
GGAAAATTCCAACATCATAAAGAATGAAGAAGCTAGGTGAAGGAATATACCACCTGTGAAGGTATTATTTTGCTTCAGATACAAAAGCTGAAGGCAAGAGTATCAGTGTAAGAACAGAGGCAGGAGAATACGACATACCTACTCAAAACATTTTACAGAGAGTGCAATAGATCACACGTCATTACTAACAGATTAAACAAGAGTACACATTTAATACAACATGCACAGGAACATAAAATACAGCACTTTATAAGGAAAACATATTTTTAAATAAAATTTAAACACTTGTCTAGATCACTAGGTATTACCAATCTGTAGCACTCCAAAAAGGCCATGTTCATGTCCTCTTTATAAAAAGTTACGACACAAATAAAACCCTGACGTTTTCAGAATTGTATACATTGCAACACTTCCATTTGTGCTCGGGTTTTTAGAGTCATAGAATAGACATAAGCTTTTCCAGAGTAAAAAAAATGCGTTTACAAAAATGAAAGGCACAGATGATACAGTTGCCAAGGGTAATGAAGAAACAAACAGTCCTCTTCTTTTATTTCTCCTTTATTGATATATGTGCCTTGGTAACGTACAAGCTACAGCAGCATGAGTTTATGGGAGCAGTTATTCCTGTCAAGTTGAGAAGAATTCTTCAAGTGTGCTAACCCCCTGCCACACATCTCCACAACCATTTGTTTGTAACCCCAGGCAAGAGAAACCGTGAGTGTTTACTCCATGTCCTGGCTTTCATGCTGCCGTACTAAACCTTGTAAATCAAAAAGTGAAATTAAGATCTGACTGGAAGCTCAAATAGAAACAACCAAGCAATGACAGAGACACTGGACAGCGCAGGGTAATGTTTCTGTTGCAATGATGCAACACAAGGTCAGGGCATTGGTATGTAGCTTTGTAAAAAAAACTAGTTTGTGGAGCTGTTAATCTTTGTGATAATCTTCCTTGCTCATCTTTTCATCTCATCTTCCAGGGAAAAGATGAAAAAACATTTATCTTCCTTACTATAATGCTGATCAGCCTCTGCCCTACAGAAAAACTGCAAATACCTTTCAGGTAAAACCTGAAAACCTAGATACCTCAATGCTCAAATGGAAGCGGCGTACTAATTCACAGAGGAGAGAAATATAAGCAACAGTAAATGCAAAGGAAATTCAACAGAAATGCCAATCCCATGCTATTTACAGAAGATAGCCATACACTACACAATGTAATCTCAATACAGTCAACTTTAGTTAACACACACCCCTACCCCTCACCCCCATATGTATTGGTAGGCTAAGGCACCACAGCTGGAAGATAAATCCTTCTAAAACCAATACTTCTGTACTATCATTATGCCGGGTATTAATCCACTGATATGGGCTCAATACCTACTGCAGCTTACTCTTTGTATGAAGCAGCAATACGGTTATATACTTTTTTTGATCTAACTGGTCACTTCACCAAATTTTCTCAACTCTGTTCATTTCAAGACTGAGATTTTTGGATCCTTTTCCATTTCTGAAGTAGCAAAAATTATACCAGTTCCTTGGGATTTTTTTTTTTTTGTAGTGTTCGTTGTGTGAATTTTTTTTTAATATAAAATAGTGTTATGTTTAATATATAATTTGTAATGTGTTGGGGGAAAAAAAAAAGTACATCTTGATAATCTTGATAGAGGCAATAAGCATTCCTGAACCAAAAAGCATATCAGAATAGAAACACTTCATCTTGAACAAGACACTTCTGCTACTGTAGGGCATTTTAAATTTTAAATGCCTGATAAACTGAAAACATAGGAACAGATAAAAATGCAAAAGGTGGCAGAAAGGCTTTGAAGACATGAAACAAAGCTGGTTTTGATTAATAGCACTTTCCTTCTCTGTCATCACACATGGCTTTCTAATTTTCGGGTCCCATTTCATGAGAAGACAAAAAACCCACACTAAAACCAAATTTGTTTGAAGGCTGCTTTTGCCATAAATCAAGTTGTAGTGCAGCTTCTAGCCTATCGGTACTTTCTGTTTGAGTTATCTGCTGAATCCCAAAGCCCATTCAGACACATCAGCTAGCTCTTGTTTGCACTGCATATTGAAAAAAGTTCTACTTGCTGAAGGTGGGGGGTGAGGGGTGGGGGAAGAGAGTACAAACGTCCCAAACTATTCCTTTTCTTTGGTCTCATTACAGCTTTTATTAATGTTATTCTTATGAATGATGCTTTTCTGAACACTACCCAACTTTAAAGTTACTACTGGCCAGAAGCAGAATTTATCTACATAAACTTTCTCTAGAGAGTTGTTAGACAGATCAGTCATTTCCGAGTTATTCAAAGCGCTAGAAAGGAAGAGGAGATAGTCCATCAGTATAGGAAATAACTTCAGTCTAGTAATGACCTTATGTTAAAATAAAACTCTCTTTTAAGCAGACCATAATATAAACCACACAAATTAGTAGTGTGTTGAGCAAGAGCTGTAGCCTAAGCGAAAACAAGCTGGGCATTTAGCACTGAGGACGAGCGAAGGCAAACAGATTCACTCTGCTTCCACTGAATTCAATGCCCAGACCTTCAGCAGATGCAGGACTCCCACAGGATCGCAGCCACCATGCAAACAGAATGAGGGGAGTGACAAATAAGCCCCTAAGCCTTCAGATACTCATATATTTGCCAGAATTTTTGGATATTGAACAAAACCTAAGTCCTAAAAGGCTTTTTTGACTGTCATTTCTAAATTTACATGACTACTTGGTCAACTCTAATAAGAGCAGTATCTAATTGATCACTGCAGATGTCATCAGCATCTGAGAACTAAACCAGAAAAGGTTCTGCTAAAAAATCCTTGGAAAGACCTTGAAGCATTTTATTAAACGCTCTATTCTTTCATCTCTTGAGGCCAGTCTAAAGCCAGGAAGCTGCCCCCCTATGCTCACAATTGTCCCTGCAGCATTCCCTCAAGGAGTACTTTTTCCCCGTTGCTGGTAATCACATTAAGACCTTGCTGGTCTTGCTGCTCTGAAGTGGACTCAAATTTCTTTCTGTTCAGATTTTTCATCCTAAAGGAGTCAGTTTGCTTCCATTGCCTTTAAGCCCACACTCATTAAAGAAAATACATTGGTGAAGTACAGGAGGAGCAATTTCACCACAATAAATTATTATACTGGTTTCTTTGCAAACCTTCCACAGTTGTTCTGCTAGGGGTTTTATCACCATAGATCTTTATCCATTTCTCACAGCTTGACTTGCCTCAGTCTTATCTTTCTCATTCCCATCTCAACATCAGCCAGAGGACAGCTTTTATTGCCCACTTGTGTCTTTCCATGGGCCACAAACACTCCAGTAATTTTACCAAAGGTTCATTACTTCCACTGCAACCCACAGAGCATTTGTTGCTGGTGGTGGCATTTTATTTAGTTGTTTTTTCTTTTACTTTTAAAACACCACTACTAGTTCCCTACTTAAAAATCTATATGAATTCTCAGATGGTTTTTTTCTAACAATATTCTACCTATTTCAAATTAAAAAAAAATTATATATTAAGTCTGTTTTCCTCTTTAGAATAAACATAATTTCCTAACTATCCCTTTTAGTAAAAGAGCAACTTTAACACTGATGTACTAGAAAAGATGATTTTACCACAACCAGAGAGGAAGGGTACGTTCCCGGAGCTCCTGCTCCTTCTCCTCTCCTCTCCTGCTCCTCTCCTCTCCTCTCCCTTCTCTATTCCTTTGGAAACCATTTCGATTGAAACACAACCACATAATTTGAATAAAAAACATCAGACCTGGAAAATATATGCAGGTGTTTTTTCTTGCAGTGAGAATCTTTTTCAGAGCACACCACTGACAACAAGGTAGGTGCAAATTATTACACCCAATCTTAAGCAAAGACATCTCTATTCTTGGCAATCAGTCTGAGGTCTCTTGTGGTTTGTGCTCTATAGTTTGCTTTTTAGACTGTACATACATGATTTTGGATCTCATCAGAAGCTCTGTTCTCAAAAGTACCTGGTACCCAAGATCTGGCGAGGTGTGCGCACATTTTTAATTACAAACAATGACTGCATGCGGATGGGAAAGGAAACCACTCCAGCTGCCTCATGACACAGCCTCACCACATATTGTCTGGGTGCCACCTTTGTTGCTTGAAATGCAACAGAGCAAAGCAGCTGTCGCTCTGAAGAATTATAAACTATAATATGTAAAGCCAATAAATTAATAAAGAAATTATTTGTAAGGATTACACACCACATCAGAAGTTATTTTACCCCATGTGCCAGAGATGTCTGTCTTCTTTGCAAGTCATGAAAAGATCTCAGTGGCCAAATTTCAGAGTTTTCAGGCTTCACTTCACCTTCACTCTCTTTAATTAAACCTAAGGCACTGTTGATTTGCACTTGTGTATTGTCATAGCTGGCTTTTCTAAAACAGAAAACACTCTGTACCCAACTATTAGCTTTCTACTTTATTAGGTTTAAGTTTAGCAAACCTTCAGTGTTTGCTTTCACTAAACTCCTTAGTATGGCTAGTTTAATATTTAACAAAGTTTTAGGCAAGGTAAAGAACTGGCTTTTTTTTTTTGTTCTTTAAAAATCCCAGTGTGACTTTGCCCTCGTTAGACTAACAATAGGCTGTTCCATCGCTGAGCACATGGATAACTGCAAACACTGGTGAAAGGTTTGGAAGACAAAGGGAGAAAGGTGGATACATGGCCCTGCCAAAGTCACTTTGACAGAGGTTCTCCGGTGCGTAGCAACAATACAACAGCCTGAACTGTTTAACGCTCACTTAAACATAACATCTGACTTCATGTAATATCTATAAATAACAATGCTACTTTAAGGGTGGGAGTGCCAGAACTTCATTTTAAAGTGTTCTAACTCAGTGATTTATACACTGCTATCAAACTACTGTATTATAAATGGAAAATATAAAGCTTCATACGTCCAATTTACTGTCTTTTAATATATCTGTACAGTAAGAAGTTTTCCTGTTCCTTCCCTCCAAACCAAACAGATGGCCGGATGAAGCAATGTGTCTCCAAAGCTCGGCTGTCAGCTCGTTACGTTAGCCATATATAACACCACATCCACTCCCAGGCCTGTGTGAAATCACACAAGTTCAATGGAGAGAGCTACGGGACAAGCAAGAGGGGGAGGAAAAAAAAACCCCAAAACCCACACCAGAAAACTCCGCTCAAACCCCTGTGTTCAGCAGTTCCCCTTTTGTTTCCTACAGAGTCAGAGCTAAATCCCTGCCACTGATGAAAAGGCAGAACAGGAAGGATTAAACCATTATCATGTCTTTAAATGTCGGGGAAGGCTGGTATGTGCCCCGTGGAAAATCACAACAGGTGCCACCCCGGCCCAGTTTCAACAACCCCTGCAACTGGAGAGGCTAGTTCCTGCGCTAGCAACCAGCCTTTCAACTGGAAAGGCTCTGGCTAAATTAACTGGAAAGCATCTTAATCAAAATGAGTATGGTGGTTTTGGCTCGCCCAGCCTGTCTCCTTGTGATTTGTTACATCACGTACCGTCACAAATTTGGCACAACTGGCGCCGTTTTTACCGAAAACGTGCCTTGAGGAGAAAGAGAAAACGAAGACCGGTAGAAAAGCATTTTCATTTCTCTGGAGTGACAGTTTAGAAACCCATTTGGCAGCTTTCTGCAGATTTTCCCTCCCTCGCATTTAGCTCCTGTTCTGACCTCAACAGCTTGACTGTGCCTGCAGAGAGCGTGAACGTCCAGTCTCGCTCACAGGCAGTTTCACAGAGCTGATGTTTCACATTGAATACCAGTAAGAATGCCTTTACCAGAGGAGTGTGGACTTGCCATAAATTGAAGAAATATTAAGCCTAAATCTTGGATGTCCTACACCTGTACACCTGAACATGATACGTCACTGCTCTGATCTGGGGCAAGTGAGTGAAGGGGAATTGATCTGGCAGGTCAGTCTGTGACAACGGACGATTTGCTTTTTTTAACAAATCAAAAGATGATGAAATATCTAATTTTGAAAGCTGGTGAATGTTCCCACCTTGGGTGTGAAATAACCACAGAGACAAACAATCTCTTCCCCTCGGTTTAAATGACAGAGGTGAAGGAATACATATCTATCTGATTTATGTATGTGATTAGTTTAAGTGCAAAGCTTGGTGCAACAGAACGTGAATTCAGCAACATCAAATCACTGGAAAATTGTCTAAGGTTCTATTTGTAACCAAAAGATGAGTTTCTGTTCAGCAGATCCTGTAGTGAGGTCACCGTGCCTCCAACAAGTAGGTGGTACATTTCTTCATCATTACTATGATCTGTCCCTTCTTAAATATAAACATTCAAGTTTTAGAAACATTTGTTTTTTCACCATGTCTGCAGGAGTTAAAATTTCATACCACTGTCAAATTAAGGTTGACGTTTATAAATTACTCTGGTTTCACAATGGGTTTTGCTTGGCTAAGCGACTTCACATTACTTAACTTGTAAGAATAAATTCTTGTGGTTTGCTGTCACATGAGGATATAATAATTTAGATTAGCTGAAAAATTAATAAGAATAACAATTCATACACCAGGATCAGGAAGCTTTTATGTTTTGACCTGTCAATCATACCACTTTTATGGACAAGGCGCTCTGTTTTTATCAATAGTGACTACATCACGGGGGGGCAGCCTTTAACAATCTTTTTCAGTAAAAAGTACCGGGAGTCTGTTCTAGCAGAGGCCTTAGCAACAATATAAGGATTTACCTTAACTACTTGTATTGCTACTCCTGTTTCTTCCCCAAGTTCAGACCATACTCCTTAATGGGCATATAACCCCTTGAACCCCAATAATAATCAGTCCTGCCTTTAATTTCCTGCTCCACAAAAGAAAATAATCAGGATGAGATGGTCCTAAAAACAAAACTGCAGAACTTTATGAACAGTGTGATGCTGACATAATAGTTCCGTTGCCTTTTCCATGCAAAAATATTCCCAAAATTGATGGCCATCAAGTTAGCTTACCTAGTCAGAGTGGCCTGTAAAGTGAACAGAACTGAGATAGCAGCTGGTGTGATTACAGGCAAAACACAGAAAAACAAAGGTGACGAGGACAGAAAGTGACACAGTCCATCTCTTCATGGACCTTAAGCAAGGCCTTACTGTCAGGATAAACATTTTGCGATAGCACAATAAATCTCAGAGCCATCCTCTCTTGTGCCAACTTCGGACTGTTTAACCTGTTAGCCAAACCACCCACACTGACAAAGTCTGGATTTTTACCCCATTTTCCTCAGCAAACCCCTACAGAATATGTGGCGAGGAAGGAGTCTGAACCAAACTGTCAGTGTATGCAGGACAAGTTGTCAAATCACACCCAGAAGCATGTTTGTATTATCTCCTGCTTTTAAGTTCTAATATTATAAAGGGAATGCGACATAGAAAAAAAAAAAAAAAAAAGCAGCAAGACAGCACAGTAAGGGTAACTCCAGAGATGGCAAATGCAAGTGCACCAAACACATGAAAACAACTGCAAGGAAATAGCAGAATTTTTCAAAGTTGCCTGGGGAGCAATTTTTCTATGCTTACAGTCAGCTTCCAAGTGTGTTCCCTCTGCTGAAGGGAGCATGTGCTTAACACATGTGTTGGCTCTGGATTAAGCAACTGACAGTTGTGAGTATTGCAGAATATGCTGACATTCCTGAGCAACTCTACTGGAAGGAGGTTATATATCCCAGTGAAGGAGACCCTGGGAATAAGCAAATTGGCTCATGTGGGTAACTGGTCACTCAAAATTGCAAGCTTCGGACACTTCTATTGTAAACTCTCCCATCCTATCCCATCCCTGTAACTCAGCTGCTAAGCCTTGGAGGATGAAAGGTCACCAACTGCAGTGAAATCCTCCTCTCCAAGCAAGGAGAGGCTGCTTCCTGGCCACCAGCTGTATCAGCTAACCACAGGACCCCCACAAACCCATCAGACACCTGGAAACAGAGCAGGATGTTGCTGCCAGCTTGGGAAGGCAGGATGTGGAGCTGGCAGTGCTGCGCCTGGCGCCCAGCCTCTCCAGTCTGCCCTGTACCAGCAGCTCACCCTCAGATAACAGCGTTTTAAAGATGCCAGGAAAGAGGAGGCCATTTGTGTGAGACATGTAATGTGGGAAATCCTGACCGCTTTGACCATCACAGATCCTGCTGTGCTTTCCACGAGAACAGTTCATCTCCTGGCCAAACTTCAGTTTGTGTAACTGCACTTATTGGGTAATTATGCTTTCTTAAATTGTCCCAGCAGTTTCAATTTGCCATGGTGCTATTCACTTCCTTTCAAGATACTGGGGAGCGTTGCAGTGTGCTGACAAGCAGCTGCTATGTTTCACCCAAGAAGTGACTGTATGGGGGCGGTGAGTGAAAGCCATTCCTGTGCGTGCGATGTGTGCTTCCACATGATACTGAGGCTCCAAATGCTCTGGGGCTTCTTGGGGGTGAGCAATGCTGCATAAACACCAGGTAATAGTTAGCTATCAAATAGTAAAATAGCTCACTGTGATGCACCTGGGATATTGTGGGCATTATTTTTTAAATTGAAGATGATCTTGTAAAACGCTTCTCCCTCTGGTGGGTGAACAGAAAAGCATAGGTCAATAAAGTGAGAATTATCCTAAATTCTAGCCTGTACACTTAACACACAGTAACAGCCACAATTTGACTTATTTCAACAACTGAAGACATCAACAGACAAGGCATGCAGATAGCAAATGCATTGCTTGGAAACCTCTGTCCAGGCAGGTATCACCCCATGAGTGCCCTCCAGCAGAGGATAGTTCAGCTATCACTTGGACCACTATTGAATTCTGTACAGAGGAACCCAATGCCTGAAGGATTTTCCAGGTTTTCCTATTTCGGCCATTCATTTTGGACCATCTTTCTCCTCCAAACATCTTCCTTGCTAGTTCGTGAAATTGAGATCAGTGGAGAACATATCTCAGCTCTAACAAAAATCATTTCACACCTTCAGGCATCTCTGAAGAGAAGGAGGAAGACAGAAGAAGAGAAAACCACCAAAACCCAAGCAAAAAAACCCCACCAAAACCAAACCAAACAACCAAAACACCCCAACCAAACAAAGAAGGAAAAAAAAAAAAGAGATGCTGTCTCTACCAAATTACTTATCTGCGTAGTCAGACATCTTAATAAATAAAAACATTGGTAATATTCATTCCATGCCATCAAACAGCAGATTACAGCTTCCCCAGACACAAACAAAATCCTGTGAAATGCCAGCTTTGCTATGGAAACCACCTAGTGTTATATACAATATTCATTAGACAGGTGAGTGCTATTAGAGCTACAAAACTGTACTCTGCTATTAATAACATACTGATATACACATTTACATAAGATTATGCCTTCCTTCTAATTATTTCCTAAGCTACACTTCACCTATTAAATCAGTCAGACTCAAAGGGAGGGGTTTTTTGTTTGTTTAAAAATTTGTGTAGGCCTATGACCTACAGAGCCAAATTTTGTTTGGCCTGTGCAGTGCTGGCACTTTTAAAGAAAACTTTCTGCTCAAAGACTACAAACAAACAGCAGAATTAATGACTGAATTCCAAACATGTCCTTAAATCTTTCTTTTCCTGTTGAAACAGTTTTACCTGTCAGACCGCTGGTTTCAGCCTTACTGAGCAAGCTCGGGTACAGTAAAACCTTGGGTACTATATTCTTTTGTAAAATACATGTCAGATAAAAAGGTGCTGATCCTGTCTCTGCTGTAACAATGCTTAGGTCTCTCCTGTCTTCTAATTTTGCATTACTGACTTCTTGAAAAACATGGGTAATGTACGACCCCCAAGACCAGTGGTGAGCAAGGTTAAAGGGGCAGAGCAGCAGTGAAACCTGACAGATAACACCTGGACAAGTCTTTGGCACCTTGGCAACTGTTGGAACTCATGAAACGCTGCCCTTCAACTCAAGAAATCAGGCTAGCAGGCGTGCTAGGTATGTCACTTCACTCATTTGCAGACTCTGCTACAACTTGAAGGTGCCTTCAGACTGATGAAGTCAGACAATTCAGAAGATGAGCAAAACCCAAGAGCATTTTGACATCTCTAAATGCTCCTGTTTTCCTCACTGTTCCACTGAGGAACTCTGCGAATGGGGGACAAGCGCAGACTGGCTTGGCGTGGCAAGTACATGACTCCATATACGCTCAAGATGCAAACACTAACTGAACCTCCTCTGGCACCAGGACATCATACCCTTGGGTTTCCAATGCCTCTTTCTCCTACCTTTTATTTCTGGCTTCCCCAATATTTTTTGAGGAGGTAATGACTTGACTTCTTTGCAAGTTAAGCAGGACATCTCAGGACCCTGCAAGCAAGGCAGCAGAGAGCTGACATCCTTATGACCATTCCTTTCCACCAGTTTCTCTATCAGCATGAATTTCCTAAGGTTTCCGTAAGCTATTCTGGAACATAACATTAAAAAAAATCTCTGGATGGCTTTCTCCCTCACCTACCTATTTGGTTGGTACCTCTAATGTGAAAAAAGGAGATTTTCATGTTATCCAAGAGTGTGGACCCAGATTTTCAAAGTAGTATGTAATCAAGTATAATTTAATTAATCCTTCTAAATCTTTCTTCTTTATGTGTTCTGTCATTTAATGGGGGAAAAAAATTGAAAAATAACCTACTTCAGTCATTAGAAGTGTATTAATACTAGAGCATACTAGTAGGATTTAGCAGTGAAACACCTACTAACACAGAGAAAACAGGTGAGGTACCACCAAAACCCCAAGCTGACAGGTGGTTTCTGTGCAAGTGAAATAATTTTATCACTTGGTGTGACAGAGTAATTTACAAAAACGCAGGATTATCACACTCCCACAAATATTTACCCCAAGCACACATGCAGAACGTACAAAAAAGTAACTTTAAAAAGAGGTGTGGTGTTTTTTCCCCTCTAATGGTAGCTAACGCAAAGAATAAGTCATTAGGTTGCCCTTGAGAATATACTCGATATTTGACAGAGCATAGAAATGACAGCATATTGCCATCTTGAGGCTTGCTAGCAGCACTGCATGTCCAAACCAAGATACATTCGTTACAGGCAGAACAGTATAAGAGAGGTGCCCAAGCCATTATAAAATACACACCATTGACACTGTATGATTTATCTTTACTTTTGTGCCAGGGCCTCTGTAGTTCTTTTTCTGGACTGGATTTACATTTAAAGAGTGAAAGCCCTTAGCAGCAGAGCTAAAATAAATAAATAAAATGCTATTCAGCATCTTAGAGATGCTAAAGATGTAATTCTTACAAGAAAAAACTGTTAAAACTTAATAATACAGATTTCCCAAATCTTTTGAAATTACTACAGTTTAGTCCAGCACCAAAGACTGCTTCAGTATAAGAACCGAGTTGCATTAAAAGGTTACCCCAAATTACTGCATATATGATGAAAACAGAGGCACAAAGTTACACATATTGCATGTCTTAATACAGACGTAGCTATAACATAAGAGCACTCAGACAGCAAACGGCATGCTTTCCAGACATAAGACATCTTCATTCAGGTTTAAAGGGCTAAGAAGCTACTACCTTTGGATGCAGTTTGGGGATATATAAATTCTCCTTTTAAGAACACACCTTAAAACACATTTTTGTATCACAAACCTGTGCAACTCTGAAACACTGAAATAAAACCTATTAATGTTTAATAAATAACCACTCTAATGTTTTAATCTCTTTTTTTAATTAACACCTAATTCAAAAAAGTTCACTCTGAAAACGTGTCAATTGATATTCCCACCCTCAATATAGCTTGGAATATGCTCTGTTGAAATTGAAGTCACATGGAAAGCACCAAGCTCAAACTGTGAGTTGTGTATGTGTGTGTATACATATATATTTGATGGGTATATATGCTTTTAATAGAGGTCAGAGACATCTGATTTTACTTGTTTGTGAAACCAATTACATCTATGAGGCTACTTACAAAGCGCCACTGGTTTACTTCAACTGCTAAAACTGCTTTTCTTCTCCATTCTAAACAAACTGGCCCTCACTCAAAACATACAACTAGCCCTTTGCAGACTTGTTTTTACACCCACAGCAAAGCACACTTTCCCCAAGCTATCCAAAAGTCTTTAAGGGAACAAGAAAAAGCCTCACTGGAAGTTACCTGCTTGGTTTGGAGGCTGCCAGCCCGAGTACTTGGCAGCACCCGGGGTTCCCGTTGGCTTGAGGGCTGCAGCAGATGTGGCGCTGGCGGGAGCAGGCCTCGCGTCAGCATTTTCTTGGCGGGCGGGCATGCTCCTCACTGAGGCGGCCGTAAAAGCTGTGGGCTGGGTAGTCTCCAGGGAATCACTGGACAGAAACGAGGGAGGAAAAATTAAAATGCATTTCTTGCTAGAAAAAGAGCATTTGTGAAACAGATGTGGAGTGGCACCTCTGCACCCTGGTGCAACAGAGCAGCAGCCACTATGGGTGGTTACTGATCACAGATGAGGTAGGTGATCATCCCACAACAATACTGTAGAAGTTACATTTTCAAGCACTTTTTAAAGAACTGAACACTTGAGTAGTTTCTGCCAACAGCCAATATAGACAACTGAATCCTTTCACAATTTCTGTTTAAAATAATTGAGTATCAGCATGACACAGATTAAATCTTACTGTAAATTTGGTACACTCCTGGACTTTTACAATTCTTTCTTTCTTGGAGACTAGAAAAACACTCATATAGTCAGACAGTACTCCTAGATCTTAATAAAATCATTAATCTAAAAGTGACAATTATATGTAGTCTTCCTCTATGGGCCACCACTCCCCTTAAAAACATGCATGATTAAAACAGTACTTAATGACAATCCACGTAGAGCATAAGTAGTCACCAATTACACTGCCAGAAAAAATTGTTCATTTCTCATTATCAGAGGCAGTTGAGGAACAAGCAAGTTATCATAAAAGTTTTATGTAGTGTAACAGTATTTGTATGATGGATATTTGCCTTTGAGAAGCAGAAAACAAAAATTTTCATTAAAAATATTCTAAGTAGAAGTGTAATTGCTAATGAAGGTCATTTGCAAAGTAAGAGGAACACAAGAACAGGAAATGAACTCAACAGCGTTGTGAAATGAAGCCAAAATAATTCCAAATACATATTTTGTGCAACCTGGAAACCCATCAGTTAACAGAGCCTTGTGCTCTCTCCTCTATTGAAGAAAATGTGCATCATATGTACTTCACTGGGGCCATTCACAGAATTAAAGATTGTACCAAGTTCATAAAGTAAAAAGGCTTGAGCTATTTTTACCTTACAAGGATTGCACACACACAATATTGCCTTGGCCATACTGACCATGCAAGAACTTGAACAAAACGCGAGTTAAAAGCGCAAGTTTATAGCTCTGATTGTTTTGTCTCTGGATTTAAAGGGTTAATAACTGATGTATTAGGAATCTTTTTCTGGATAAGGAATTAAAAGGGAAAAAAAGATTCCAAGTTTAGAGAATATATCCATATGCTCAGTTTAATGAGCGTTTGTAGGCTTTTGGTAACAGTAGTACCTGTGGCAAACTGACGCCGATGAATTTGCTATATGCAGCTCACACAAGCCCAGAGATGACAAAGGGACCTTGAATTCTGTTACATTCAAATGCTAAAAGATATTTAAGGACATATGTAGAGTGCAAATGGAGGCATTTAAGGTACACATTAGACTCCTTAAAGGCTTAGGATATAAGTCTTGTTAACAGCACATTTCTGAGTATGCAGAGATTACAACATAAAAGTGCTGTTGCAGATTGAAAGAAGGGGAGGAAGACATCCTTGGAAATTAAGTAGCAGGCTCAGAAGTTGAAAACAATGCAGTTTAGGACCGGCTTCCACTATGAATAAAAGCATGTGCCTGCAGTGTCAGTGTCACAGAAATCTCCTTCTATACTGTGGATTACGTTTGACACCTAACCCATCAAACCTGCTCCAGGTCAGAGTCCCAATACAACTTTTAGAATCCTGCAAAATACTGGTGGTCCTAGAAACAGAAAGTTTCTTCCTTCTCCATCCAAAAGACTCATTACCACTTGTCAAATGACTTTTCAAGTCTAGCACCTCTTTATTGCCTTTGTCTGGAACATATAAATCATATAAGTAATCTGTCATAAATAAGAAAATCCAGCTGAGCCAGCAGCTGTCTTTACAAAAAAGATGCTACTTAACAAGTTAAAAAAAAAAAAAAAAAAACAAAACCAAACCCAAAACACCCCCAAATGGATGCCAGACAAGCAAAAAGGGTATCCTTCAGGCAAAGGGAGGAAAGAAAAATGTAAAAATGGCTGGGGTGTACCACTGGGAAACAGCAGCCTCATAGCTGCAGGAAGTACATAGGCCTCAAGGCAAGTTACAATGCCAATTTGTTCTTCCACCATTACCATTTTCATGGTTTAATTTCAATGCTTGAGCATGACATGGTGCGTTAGTTCCTGAAGCAAAAATTACTGGAGACACTTAGGCTTTCATTCAGAAAGCTAAAAGACTGGCAAGGTGAATCCTAATTACCCCAAAGTAAAAGGCAATGATAAACCTATAAAACCACACATGATTTTTCACAACTTCTGGTGGTTTATGTGCCAGGAGCCTATCCTAGGGAGACACTTCCCAAGGTGTGCTGATTTTGGCTAATTTTCTTCATAGCAGCTGATGTGGGGCTGTGTCTTGGATTTGTGTTGAAAACAGTGCTGATAAGAGAGAGATCTTTTCATTAACACTGAGCAGTGCCCACAGAGTCAAGGTCTCTTCTGCTTCTCACCCCACCCCATCAATCAGTAGGCTGGGGGTGCACAAGGAGTTGAGAGGGGGCATAGCCAGGACAGCTGACATAGGCTGACCAAGGGGATATTCTGTATCACGTTATGTCATTCTCAGCAGAGAAAGTTGAAAATCCTTCTGTACATATTTTGAAGTTTTCACACCACTCCCTCTCTCCCCAAAATCCAGGAGAAGGAAAACATATAGTCTGGGGCTGTAGATGCCTAAATGTCCCTCCATCCTTCCATGGAAACTACTATATAATGCTGCCTAGAATTCCTTCCCCACATTTTAGAGAAGTTACCTATGTGTCATGTTGTTATTGGACAAAGGAGAAGCTATAGTCCTAACTGAAAACAAAATACAGCTTATCATTGTGCAACCTCTAACACCACTAAATGGTAACAAGGACCAAGTTTCTCAGACTTTACAAAGCTGGTTCAAGGGGTCTGGGTGGGCTTCTTCCTCACACAAGGCCAAAACACTGGGTTATCCATCTGTAAACATCATCACTCAAGCCCTTATCTCAGTCCGGTGCATTTTCCTAATAGTTCTCTGGACTATAAAGGATATTTTAACTCCCAATTGTTGTCCAGAACAACTGTGTGAGTCAGGAACACATTCCCTGTAGTCTGAGTAAGCTCACTGACAGGAAAGGTCATGTAGTATTTAAGAGACAGTCTGTAAATTCTTTCTTCACATGGCCAGGAATTCCGTGAGGTTACTTTGCCTTAAGAACACTAAATCTTTAATGACAAAAATGAGACAAACAAAAGGATATATGTGAACAAGTCACTCTTGGCTTCTGGCACAACCAAGTGGAACATGATAGAACCACAAAAGCAGAATCAAGGTTAAAGCCAGAGTAGTTTAAAAGAAAATAGTAAGACTTCCCCTTGCATTACATGTTGCTGCCTGTTGCTTGTTAACACCAAGCAGGCACCAAGCATACTGCAGAAACCTGAATGAATAGCTTATAAGATGCACATGAAATGTGGAGAAAAAGAAAGTTTTTAATAGAAGCTTTTAAAAACATTTATATTTAAGAAACTCTGCAACATCAAAGTAAGGAAAGAGTGATTTGCCTGCCGTAAGACCAAGTAAACTTACACAGACACTTCAAAGCTTTACAGCTAGGTACTAGCACAGCTGAGAGAAAACTCAAATCTCAAGGTCTTGTTTTAAGCTGGTTTGTTTAATGTGTACACATCACACAATGTATTTTGTCCTGTATCAGAACACACATGAGCTGAAGACATATATAAGAGGACCAGAAAAACCCAGGTATGAGAACGACGACAATACCCCATGAGCAGTGGAAACACATACACCTTTCTGCAAGGGCTTTCTGGTATACCAAGTGAAGAACAAAAGACAAGAACTACTGAGTGCTGACCTTGTTCCCACCCCTGCTGCAAACCCATGGTCTCAGTCAGCTTTTTACAACTGTGTTTGCGTTTCATGTTAACCTAGCAGTGTTCCAACAGCCGGCAAGGAAGAAGAAAATGTAAAATAAAACAATGAAAAGGAGAAAAAGTTACGTAGATGGAGGTATTTCCAGATCAAGTTACAGTGAGGGAGTATGTAATCTTTTCATAAGCAGTGCTCTGCACATAATCCAAAGCATCTTTCAGAATAAGTATTGTCTCATGTTCAACACCAGTGCTTTTTCAAGCAATTATACATGGCATAGTGTCAGCAAAAGCCATATCATTGCCAATTCTTGCTATTGTCTCCCAAAATTTCACAGCATTTTTGCCACATGATTTAATAATAAAGGAGGTTGTAGAGAGATGGGTGTTGGTCTCTTTGCCCAATTCACAGGTGACAGGACAAGGGGGAATGGCCTCAAGCTGCACCGGGGCAGGTTCAAATTAGACAATAGGAAAAGTTCTTCACCTAAAGGGTTATCGAGCATTAGAACAGGCTGTCCAGGGGGGTGGTTGAGCCACCGACCCTGGATGTATTTAAAAGACGGGTAGATGAGGTGCTCAGGGGTATGGTTTAGTAGAGGACAGGTACAGTTGGACTCAACCTCAAAGGTCTTTTCCAACCTAGTGATTCTGTAATTTTAGGGCAGAGCTCCAATTCTGGGAAATGTGAGGTATTAAATGCATCATTTCCTTTGATGCATATATGTAGTTTTCTAAAAAAACCCACTAACCCCCCTAAACTTCAAGCTCTCTCTGTTGCCATCAGGATGAACACTCAGCTTAGTGAAAGACTGGACAGCTGTTACTCCTAAAAAAAATTCCAATTCCGAGGACTCAGGTGTGAGAAGAAAACATCTGAATGTTCAAAATCCCTTCAAGCCAGTTAATAACAAATACTAAGTCAGAAAAAGGTCAAGCTCTTGGCAGCTACCCAGTACAGAACGGTTTAAGACAGCCAGCTTTTTGGAACAGAGACAGCGAAGTAAGGATAAAAGGGAAATATTTCCGAAGCAACCCTACTGCAGAACAAAATCTAACCCTTGCTTTTGTTACAGTTACAACCTTTGTGAGTTTTTCCCCAAGAGATAATGCAAACAAGCCTGAGCTACCATAGTAAAATAGTTTCATTACTTTTCCATGAAAGTTATGCAAGACAGAGCCAGAAAATATAAACCTGGAGCTGCTTAAGCATATTTACTGGGCTTTCTTGGCTGAACCAGCTCGTTTTTGAACAAATTATTCTACTATACAATGTCATACACTCATTTCTTCAGTAATGGCACATAAGATTTCAGGTGTCCCTCTGTATCGACTGTTGTCTTGTGGGATGAGCTGAGCTGCCACTTAAAATAACTTTTCAGCACTTCATTTTGCACATACTGCAGTATGTCATTAGATGGCTGGAAATGCAAAGAC
This sequence comes from Gallinula chloropus, assembly GCF_964237585.1. Taxonomy (NCBI): domain Eukaryota; kingdom Metazoa; phylum Chordata; class Aves; order Gruiformes; family Rallidae; genus Gallinula; species Gallinula chloropus. Next base: position 67,616,666 of record NC_140088.1, on the reverse strand, counting down.
ATCTTAATACGTATTTTCTCACACTCATTGGGTACATTCCTCTCAGTATTTTTTTCTGTGCTTAGTTGATTTGTTTTGCTTGATCTTTTTTGCACTTAAATGATACATAAATTGTAAGCATAAATTTATCTTCATTCATCTCTTTCCTACCTGTTTCTCAAGCCATACAATAAGGCTGTGTGCTCCTTTATTCACTAGGATGAGGCAGCACAAAGTTTCATTTCTGTGGGTCCATCTACTAGCAACCCCTTCCTCCTTACTGGCATTAGGAGCTCAGGATGATAGCAAGGAAAACAGAAATCATTACCCTGGAACATTGTACAAGATCTTTAAATTAACACCAGTTATTCTGGGAAAAAAATCCTTCAAAAAAGCCATTTATGCATAGCGTTCTCAGACTAATGGTACTGTTACATCATATTTCCCAAATTTTGGGTCATCTCTTATTTAGGATGACCATGACAGACCAAAAGCCATATGCTTCATGTATTGCCTTATACGACTGCCTGTATGCAGCAGCCTGAACAGAGATAATCTGGATATTGTAATGGTTTAAGAGAAAACTAATTTTCTAATTTTTAACAAGTTTAGAAATAATATTTTTAACCTCCTAATAACACATGGATGTTTATTTCCAGCCATTCAACTTGCATTTTGATAAATCCAATTCTGATAAGATCTTTTGGGCAGGCTTATACAATCTCTGTATAGCTCCTTGCTGGCCCAGTACATAACTCTCCAGCACAGATGGTTAGAAGAGCAAAAGAGAGAAAAACCTCCAAAACTGCACTTTAATTATGACAGGATGAAAGTAACTCTCCATTGCTTGCTACCTTTCCCTACAGACAGCAACCAAATGGACCCAGTTTGGGAATCTCAAATTTCCATCAGAAATCATCATAGAATCATAGAACTGTCTTGTTTGAAAGGGACCCTTTAGATCATCAAGTCCAACCATCACCCTAACCTGCCATCCACTACTAAACCATGTCCCTCAGCACCACATCTAACTGTCTTTTAAATACCTCCAGGGATGGTGACTCCACCATTTCCCTGGCCAGCCCATTCCAATCTCTAACTGCTCTCTCTGTGAAGAAAGCTCCACCCCAGGATCAGTGCAGGACACCACAGCAGGGATGATGCCAATGGAAGTACATTGCACAAGCTTTTGTGGGCAAAGAGGAACCTCAATCTGCCTAATGCTCCCAAGTCATGCCAGAACTGTATGACTGGTTTTTGGCACATGGGCAAATATAAGGTAATTGGTCTCATCCAGCCTGGTGTAGCGGCAGAACAATTTTGCCCTTACCTGCAAAAAACTCCTTAAATGTACCCTTAAGACCCATTAGATAGGACCAGGCTGCATGCCTGCACAACTATGGAGCTGCTGAAATAAAGCTGGCCTAAATATCACTGTTAAAGAAAAAAAGTTGCTGACAGCATGTCCTGGAATTCACCCATAGTATTGGAACTCCTGGAGAGGTTTTCCCTTTGGATGCATAAATATTTCCTAATGAGTACCATTCACAGAAAAAAAAAAAAATATTAGCATTTAAGGCTGTGTTATGTCACTATAATTCTGCTAATATTTTTTTTTTCTTTTTAAAGTGGATATGCCACATCATTAGAAATTTTGATAAAACTTAAGATTGTATCTAACAACTACCATTTGCTCTCCTTAGGTTAAGGATACTTTAGCCTTTTCTAGTGACCAATATCAAATTGGAAGCCATGGAATGTGAGGGAAATAAGTGATACTTCTTACTCAAGGGAAGTTTCTACATTAAGAGGATCTCAGCCCTACTTCCAATTGGGCCTTATCTCTAAAGGGTTTTACTCTTCCAAAAATGCAATTAAGTACATGAAAACTCAGAAATCATTCCTTCCTCAGCACAACTGAATACATAGTGTCCTGTAAAATAAGCAGATAGATTTCTGCCTTTGAGCCTGAAGTCAATTACATCAAAGCAGCTTTCCACAAAAAGCGAGAGTTAACATAGTTGCAGGCACGAAGTGAGAACAAGAAGTCCTGTGCACCGAACAGAATCAGCTCTGGAACAAAAGGCCTGGAGAGAAAATGCTTTCTAAAATATCTGTTTGCTGCACTGCATGCCAGCTGTTTGATTTTATACATTAAAAGTGAGCTTTGAAAAACAGCAGCGCTCTGTTCCTGGAGCAGGCTAACATGCCGCTTACTTGCTCAGGCAACTGCTACAAATAATTCATCTGTATAGAGGTTTTAAGCCAGAATATCTTGTTTCTTCTCCAGTCAGCCATTCAGAGTGACGGTGTCTCCCTCAGAGGTTCATGACACAGCACAAACAGCACCATGCATCTAAGAAGGGTGCCTGGTATCAGCCCAGAAACCTGTGCTTAGTGGAATGGACTTACACAAACACTGTGGATTAATTCTGCAGAGGTGAAACCAGTAGGATTCGGGGTTGGTGACCTCATGCCAAAGACCACAACAGGCAGACAACAGACACAGACTTTGAAGAAGCAGCCAGGGTCTTGCAAGTCCTAAGTGCCAACCATGCACCGCACTCAGAAAATACCTCTTATTCTTCTGCAACTCCAGGGCACTCGTGGATTTCCTGGAGGGCCTGATGGCCTGCAGAGAAGGCTTAGTGACAGGTGTGATGAGCAGGGCATCCAAGAGCGAGCGGTAGACGCTAGGTTCGGAGAGTCTAGCAAGCGTTTAAGAAGACCACATAAACAAACTAGGTGATCAAAGTTCAAGTTGTCCGAGACCACTGAAAACCCCCAAACCCTTATGAAAAGCTTGGAAGTCCTGTAGCAAAATGGAGAAACTGAACCTAGGGTAACAGATGTAGAAATTATGTCTAAATAAGGAGGTGGCACGCTACAGGGCTTGTGCAAGACAACCCATTGGGGTGTGAGAATATTTTTATTTTTATCATTAATAAAGTAAAATAGAAAATATTTTGAAAACCTATTTTATTAGTTCCTTTTCAGATCCTTTTTTATTTTGTCTTTGCCTATATTTTATAATGCACATAATATATTAGTACATTAAGACATTTATATAATTTAGAAATACGTAAGTATACATATATTGCATGCTCAGAAAAACTTTGAAGTCTGAAGAACTTTAGACCACTAGTCTAAGTAAGCCTTTATAAAAAGTAATGTAGTAAAAAGTTAGATGGAACTCAGAGAGTTATGGTCTTCAAGGATCCAAAAGCTACTCAAAGACAGAGATTATTCTTTGTCACCTATGTGACACCATTTCTATTTACAGTTAGTTTACTGACTGAACTGTGAAACAGTTATCACGAGGATCAGAAAGGTGGGAATCCCTCACCAAGGTTCAGAGCAGCAGTTTGGACCTAAGCTAAAGATAGGGCATGGAAGCCTTGGACATATTCTAAAGACTTCTCTGCCATGCTATTGTCAAAGAGTTGATTTCGCAACCCTGCCAGAGCCTAATTATTCTTGTGTGAGCTTGAACTTTCTTAAGCCAAGGTTTTAAATGTTGCTTTAAAAATTGATGTCTACCTGGCCCGGACAGCAATGGCAGTAGATACGGCAGCAGCAGCCATGCTCTTAATTTTTGATCTCTTCTTGAGAGGAGAAAGAACGGGAAAAGGAGCAGGTCCAACGTTAGGCAGACTTCCCAAAGAATTTTCCAGCAGTACTTTGCTAGCACAGAAGCTTTGAGCCATCAGAGGAGAAAACAGAGAAAGCAGGAAAGATTGACAGTACAATACCAGACCATACTAACTCCTGAAAAGTTATATGATTGTAGGTTCCCAGCTACAACCTCACAGAGATGCCAGGCAATGTATTAGCCACTGGAATACTAATGTAGAAAACAGTAGTTTTAATTTCACTCACAAACAAAACTTTCCCCTCATCAAGTCAGCATTCAGCATCTGTCAGCCTTCAAATTCCCCATCCCAGAGTTTGCCTGGCACCCCTGGTTCATTCCCATCAAACTCCAGGACACTCCATGTGGATCCATCTAAGTCTCCACAGTGCTGACACAGAGCCCTGAAGATCATTTAGCTTCTCCTCTTTTTCATACTTAATAATAATCATGAAAAACTTTGGAATATTTGCTTATCCAAATTCAGCAGTTTTAACTTCACCCACCTTTACAAAATCTAGCATGCTCTTCACCCACTTTTCATTTTCCCTACTTATTTTCTGGGTTGGGAGGAACGTGAACAGGCAAAACACACTCCCAAAAAACCAAAACCATGAAAAAACAGACTGGCTCCAAAATAATTTCTACACTGGTGAATCTATTCAGGTCTTACATTAAAATTTCGACTATCCACAGACTTGCTGTGTATTTTTAAAAATAATTTCAGAAATCAACTAAATGCTTAAATACACAACTATACTATATGACTTCTCAGATTTAAATGCAAAAGCACTGCCTGAAAACCTTGCTTACACCTAGATAGCAGTCTACTTCCTTAGGAGATTTACCTTGTATGACTTGGAGATGTTTTAGACTGACAGCTTGAGGCTTTACTGAAAGAATTTGTTTTGCAAGCAGGCAGAGATGCTTTGTGTCTACCCAAAAGTAGTAAGAGAGGACAAGTCATTAGTCAAACACTTACTACATCTCTGACATTAACTAGAGCTCCGTAACCTTTTAAGGCTTTTTAAAAGCCCTTCTTTCTCATAAAACAAAACAAAACCCCACTATAGTTTAATATCCCAGACTGTTAATTACCGAGGGAAGCACTTCCTTTCCCTGTTGGTAAACACTATGCTCTGGATGTCTTGTCAACTACACCATTTAATGCTTGGATTCTTCTACAGACCTCAGGCTACTGGACAATTCAAAAATACACATTTTATAGCAAGAGTGACTAACTTTTGAAAGCCCACTGAATAAAATGGAGAAATTCAAAGCATCATACATTATGTACACTCCACTCTGCCTTCCCCCAAAAACCTACTTCCACATTTTGATGATATATACTCACCCCATATCACTAACTTTTGGCAACTAAGTCACTTTCCAACACAATCTCCCACCCATGACGTGTTTCTCTGCCACCATCTAAGGGCCACTTTAGCTTTTTAATTATTTTTTGTAACTGCTGCCTAAAAGCTACCTGATAGCTATGCAAGTTTCCAGAGAATCACGAGGAGACACCTGAAAGTTGCTCCATCATGACACCATCATTAATAGAAAAAAAAAAAAGAAAAAATAGGTGAAACCATGTTAAATTATTGTTTCTGATCACATCTTTTTAACACAGCTGGCTTGGATGTACCTGGTTGGAGCAGGAGGCAGCCCACGAGCTGTTTCCACTGGTGGGGCTGCAGAAGGTGCCTGCATGGCTGCGGTGGTGGGTAGGGGGGCCTCAGAGGTCTGTGTGGCCACAGTGCATTTTGCGGGGAGAGGAGGCACTTTATCAGCTGTCAAAAAGCTTGTAGCATCCGAAGCAGGCAACTCCACAGTTATTTTCCTAGTTGATGTTCATTCCACAAGTAATTATAAGGAAACAGCATATGGAGAAGAAATCTTTCATTTTATTAAAAATACCAAACAGTAATGGACAACTCTATCTAGCTGGTGTTCTGGCATATTCTGTAAGAACAAGTGAGTTGCCTTTGAAGGCTTTTTTACTTCCCTAGGAACCCAAATAGTCATGCCCTAGGAATTAGACCATGCTGAAACTCATGCTTTGGGGCATTTTTACAGCTAAAGCTTGAAAGCTTAGACCAGGTTTGTTTAACCACAAAACCCAAACTATTAGGACAGTTTAAAGTAGTTGCTCAAAAAAAATAACAAACTTGAACAAAAGCACAACCAGTATATTAGAAACTCTACCTAGTGTAAGTAGATGTCTCTTTAGATACTGTGGCTACTTGGCTGATAGTACTTAAGACCTGAACAGTTGCAGGGTGATGAGGTGAACTCTCGGATAAGGCTTCCAAAGGGTTCGCAAACAAAAGTTTTCTGAAGTAAAAGAAAGCAGAAGGACAAGCAGAATTCACCACAGGAAAGCAGCATTTTCCCTGTCCCCATAATTTACTATTCCTTGCTTGTCACCAAACCAAAACAACCATGAAAGATCTGGCTGTTTCAATTCAGTCACTCTGAGACCTCTTCTCCCCAACATGATGCTCGTTTTCCCCATTAAATGAGCAACTCCTGCTCTTTGCAAAAAAAGTTCCTTTCCTGGAACTGCCCTCAAGTTCTCCAAAACTTCATAAAGCTTCACGTAGATGCTGTATAAATCATAAAAAGGGCTTTGAAGAAGATGATGAGAAGGGGGATAAATCACACTGGGTATATCCTCCAAAGGGAGGACAAGCAAAGAGAAAGCTGACTCAATCTCGTACATACTCATTACATTTCCATTTTTCACTTGCTTTGGCAGTATCTAGAAAAGGGGGTGAGAAATTACTCTTAGTGATTACAACTCCTGCAGAAAACATACTATACTGCTGTCTAGTAATTGGAAGGTACTCAAAAAAAGTCAGGATTAATACCTACTGTTCAATACTAACTCTTTGTATTTTTGACTGTCAGGAATATTTCTGTTCAAAGAAAAGATAAAAGTAGGTATGACTGTAAAAAACGTGAACATAAAAGAGAAGTCTAAAGACTTGCTGGTATTGGATATGCCTTATGTTATATATTTCTCAGGAAGTGCCAGATTCGGAGGTTTACACAGGCCAAAGTTGCCAGGATGACTATTTAAGATGCTTTTTTTCAACTTTCTGAAAAGGCTGTAGATGCTCTTAAATATTTTACTGTTAAACTTATAGGAGGATATTATATATATATGAAATTGAGTAATAATACACTATAAATTACAGTAGTTGGCTGTATTACCATATGACTACTTCAGGCTTTCAATAAAGAACTAAAACTACAATAAAAAAAGTATTACACTTTCTATTATGAAGTCTGCCTTAGGAGCAGAAAACCTAACTTTAATGCAGTAATCAAATCCAGATCTTTCCTATGTTTCACAGCAAGTTCTTTCTCTTTCTTGGTGGTTCATTAGTGGGTGGTACAAATCACAAAGTCCATGAAAAGACGGAGCCTATCAGGAAAACCAAGACCTATGCCAGTCATCAATAACATATGCAGGGCTTTAGGGGCATTTCTACTGACCTTTGGCTGGCTCAATTCTACACCAATGGCTCCATATGGACTTCTGATAGCTGCCATTTTATTTGGACCTCAGCTGTGGGTGTACTTCCCACACAAAAGAGTGTTATAAAAGCAGCAACATCTGCTTGGCATCGCAACATGACCACCAAATGTAACTTCTACACTAATAACCTCTCATTTCAGGACAGAATCAAGACTACACAGCTTTGACAATTTATGTTCTCATTCCCACACTCAACAATAACCCTTCCTTCTAAGGCTTTGTGGTAGCTGCTGAGATTTCTGTCCTTGAGTAGAAAACACTCATCTGTATTTTGCTTATTTACATCAATATACTGGGTCTCACCCTGACCCACTGTGAATGTTGATGTCCCTTCCCATTTCCTGGACCTCATTTTAAAGTTGCTCCATTGCTAGGTTCATTTGGCTAAATAATAAACTTAGGTCTTGAGTGAGAGTAGTTTTAAATTTTCTCTCCCTGGGCACAGATACAGAGCTAGGATTTAGAAACAACTCCTTGGTACTCAGAATGCAGCAGCTGTAGCAGTGTCTGCAAGGCATCTGCAGCTCAGTAGGTGCAATTGTACTAAAATTTCAGTGGTAGACATGAAAATCAATTATTAACGTAGTACCTTTTCCCCTGCCTTTTTCACCCCAGGTTTTCTACTTAATTTAAAAAAAAAAACCTGAAACAACCAAAAAACCACAATCAATCACAACACCCCCCCAAAAAAACCCAAACCACCATTTAGCTTTTGCATGAATTTGTCATCTTTGGCCACTCGGAACTACTCACCCCATCTGCTTCCTTGGATTTAAGAGAATGTGCTGCTGAAACCATTGCAACCAAATCTTTTCTGCATTGGCTCAAACCAAAGGCTGCCACAAAGGCACTGGCCTGTTGACCAAGCAGCCTCTCACATCACCACCATCCTTTCTTGACTAATCTCACATTAGCTTATGTACTCTCTTCTCCCAGGCATCAAAAAAGCCTTCAAAAGACACTGCAAGAAACCACTCCAGACATTTCATTGTGAGGTTTTGTCTCTTTCAGCTGGTTGAGACTGTTGTTTTAAAGGGGAAACTGTCAAACCTAAGTCTTAGTATTAGATTTCAAGTTGCAGAAAGCACACATGTATGGGCGGTAACATATTCCTGTCTTCCTTTTCACAAGGAGGAGACTATGCCTAGGACTCTGGCAGGAACAGACCCTGTTCATTCAATTCTCATTCTTAAAGGAGCAGTTTTATGTTGGAACCTCATGTTAGTGCAATGAACTCTAACTGCCTGGAATTCAAACTCACTGTGAAGCATCTGCATCAGAAAATGTTATTGACCTTCAACAACAGCATCATAACCCTCCAAGTTACTGTCACTGCCTTACATCCAAAATTACTGCTGCTGTCTGCTACCCATAGATGACCTCTAAAGCATCACCAGTATGCTAAGATAAGTACCAGTGAAGCTATCCAAGGCCAATGACAGGAAACTTGCCAGATAATTATCTAGCTTTCTTTGATTGAATCACAACACAGCACAATGTTATAAACAAAATAACTCACTTCTTAAAAAACTTTTTTTGTGTTGAAGAAATCTGAATTCACATTTGAGCTGAGACCACTGAAAAGTTACTCCATCCAGGTGACAGGGTGGAAGCCCACTGACAATGCACCAGTAACACACACTCAATATTGTGTCTTATTTTAACTGGTATCCATAAGACTGTTCACAAATCTGCTCAGCTTTCTTTCATTTCTCTTCTCCTTCCCCCTCTTACCATTTCCAGGAATCCCCTCATTTCTGGCAGATTAATAAAGTCTGTTTTAAGTGAATAACAGATAACCCTCTCTTCCCCCAGACAGACAAATTACAGGCTATAACAATATATAGATAGATCGTTAATTGAATTGAACCCCCCTCCGTATAAGTTACCTCCCAGGAGCTGCTGCATCAATGTGTTCAGAAAGTCTGGGAGAGGGGATGCTGCCAGGGGAGGACTCTGCTATTGGTAAAAGAGCGGCTGCAGGTTCTTGTCTAGCACCGTTTTCACTCCATTCACAGTAATAAAATCATATGGAGACACACAGAGAAAGATATTTTTAATCCACATTGAAAGAGTATACCAAACAGGAGGCATTGTACATGAAAGTGTTAGCGAGTTGGAAAAAGAAAAGTGTGTTTACAGAAAAATACAAACAGGAGGAGAAAAGGAGACACAATACACTTAGGAAGTGTCACGCTTTCAGTGAAGTTTGAGAAGTGTTCTGCTGCTTATAAACTCAGAAAGCCAAGTGGTACTTCACATTTGCAACGATGGAACACATTTAGTACTACATTATGTAATGGAAAACTTTTAGGAAATACTGGAAAAGGGACATAAGTGCTACTGGGATTCACTCCCAAAGTTTGATACAAGTTTTGCTTTTAGGGTGTTAGTTTTGTGAAGGTTAGACTATATATTTCTCAGTATTTTTTCATATCCTTTCTTTTTTCCAATTGTGATGGGGGAAAAAAAAAAATCTAGAAAACGTTGTATTGAAGCCCTGTACTTGAAGAAAAGTACCCATCAGACATCTCACTGTAGTAAACAAAAATAAAAGTGAACTACAAACTAAAGAGCAATCACAACCAAAAGTTATAAGCAGACTAAATTAGCCAGGGGAGTAGGCATTGATACTTTTTTTTTTTTAAAAATAATATATTAGCATGCAGAATTAACTGTCTTAATAAAGTTGGGAGCCTTAAGAGCTGAAAATTATTGAACAGACTTAGAAAAGGCCAGCAGACAGGCATCATAGGTGGTAAAAGTGTGGATGGAAATTCTGGTACAAGTGGCATCTTCAAAGACTGAGTAGCTAGTGAGTCAGTATTCAGTTTAATAAACATATCCTGGGCTCCTACTCATTGGTCAGATCTGCAGGTATGCTTTACTGAGGGGGGAATAAATACATGATTTATGACAGGTTGTTTCAAGACTGACCAAAAGTGGGACAAATGTTTTCCAGTAGCTATCGCTTATCTAAACTGCAAATCTGAAAAATCCAGACACATCTTCACTCAGGACACTACAGTTTAAGACCATAACCAAATCTGTACCTGGCTGGTCAAAAGGAGATGGTTAAAAGTAAACACCTACAACATACTTGGAAATAGTGTGCTGCAAAATTAGAACCAATCAATTACTAAAACACAGAAATAAACTTCACGTGAAGGCTAGACTTTGCATTTCTAAGCTTTAACTAACCAGTTTAAGAGTTGCAGTTTAAAACATTTGAGCGAGGGCTTTCTATATCCTGTCCTGCCAGCTTGGACAATGCCTGAAAAGTTGAATATTATTAAATAAGGATCTTTATCTGTAGACTGCCGATGGAAGAGAACTTTCTATCCCATTTTTTGTCATACTCATCCTTCTAGGTGATCTCTTAAATGGTTTTTGATATAATAAGCTTACATTCAGAATTTTTTTCCCCCCCAAAAAATCAACTGTATGCTGGCAACAATCAGATTGAGCTACAGCATGTTATCCATGTCAAAATGTTTTGGAAACAGTAACGAAGTCCAAAATTTAACATGAACAAGTACTGTGCAATGGGGAGAACTGGGTGGAGAGACGGCATCTTTAAAGCAATTAACTTAATTTCACACCATCATAAATAATTTTTTAGACTAGTGATTTATGATTATGAATGTATAGGATATAATTATGGCAGCCTTTCTTGAAGTATTGTCATATCCTTAATAGATAGGCTCCATGACTACGCATGCTTAATTTTAATAAAAACAGAGGCTTTATACATTGAATTACTTGGAGAGGCTTTTTCTTCCATTACTCACTAAACAATGCACTCTTCAAAGTGATAAGAGCTGGTAAGATAGATAAACATAATGGTAAGTTAAATACCAAAATGAAGATATTCTCATTTCCTGGAGACATTAGCAACACCTAAAAATACTTGAAGGTGAAACCATTCTGCCCTCATGAAGAAAACTTAAAGAGCGGGCCTAAGTGATAACCTTGCATAGTTTTCATGGCATTGATATCCTTTGACACTCCCACCTTCCTTTTCCATTCATTAAAAAAATAATCTTTAAACCCAGCAAACCAATTTTAATGCAGTACTTCACATTCCTACTTTAACAGGCAGTACTCTATCAAATTACTGTATTGTAGTGTATGTGCACTCAAGAACACGCTTGGGTTTAGTAACACAATACTCACTACTGAGTTGCAGGATGGGAGAAGGAAAGTCAAACTAATTGGCACTTATCAACACAGTGTTTAGTGAATTTGTTAAAGTGAATAATTTCCCCCTACTGTCCCCAAGGAGTTCACTCAAAAGGTGTGCAAGACATGGCAGGCCTCAGTCCAGCATTACACTGGTGCAAATCTGATTGTACTTTGTGCTGTGCATTGTTAGGCATCCATGTTGGGGACTGTTAGTATTAGATAATTTGGCTATTACCTGAGGTCTCCATTTTCTGTTTGGCTTTTCCTAAAGATAAAATGACAAATACTGTAAGCTACTGCTGTACTATATAGACACATAAACCATCTGAAAAGGAAACACAAGCTCACAATGCTTCCAAAGGTCTCCATTCCTTTCAGCTTCCCAAGTTGTGCAATAAAAAAGCCAACCCCCCTGAGCCTACAGAAGTGTTTGCAGTGGACATCGATCTACCCACAGGACCAGTTCCACCTGAGAAGCATGTACAAGCCCATTGCAATGGTGCATATTAAGAAGTTATTAAAGTTTGGGCTTTTATATATGCTTTACAGTTCACCTCTGATGTTTGAGACTTCTGTGACGCAATGTATGTTAAAAAAGCTGGCTGAATTTTATTTAGTAGACTTCTTACTCCTTTAGCTCCCCCCAAAGGGTCAATCATTTTATTGATTTCCACAAGTCTTGTGGTCAAAATTGACATAACAAACACACATTAACATAATCAGGAACTCCACTACAGTGATAGTTTTGTACGATAGAGATTGTTTCTGCTACACAGCAGAGGTGTAAGTTTCTCTTACGATAACCTGTGAAGGTGCAAAGCAATTTCAGCTGTGTGCGTGAGAAGACTATTCAAGGAGTCAGAGAGACTCAGAAGAAAAACAGACAGAGCTAAGATAAAAGCAACTTTTATTAAAATACTCTTCAAGCTTCAGAAAGCATAAATTAATGAATGTGTAGCTACTATAATACATTATTTTACAGGAGAACCGAAGGGTCATGAAGCTTTTATAAACACAAGAAAGCTTATGAGCTTCACTCTGAAATAAATAAATACTACTATCTTATCTTGTTCTTGTTAGAGGATGTGTGTAAGAGCTCTTACAGGTACACAGAAATGTTCTGCTCAATTTTTTCCTGTTTCCCACAATATGAACATTTTATTAGCTTAAGCAGCAGAATCCTTATAGCGAGCTTGCACTTCGATTTGCAACATCAGAAATTTTTTAAAATTTATTTTTAATTGCTTAAAAGTAGTCTGTCGTCTTGCTCTACTTTGTAAAACATTTACAACCACTCTAAAATCGACCTACTGAAAAAAAATCTAGTGAAATCCAAGATAACTATTCTGGTAAGTACAAGAGTTTGAAATAAGTGCATACAGTCCCTCTTCGTCTTCTTCCCTTAGCCCCAAAAATCGAAGTAATAAAAGTTTCTTACTCTTTTGTTCATAATTTTCTGCTTTCTAAAAACCTACGGTAACTCAAACTCAGCAATGCAAAAGACTCCTTTAAGGCAAAAAAAGAACTGCAACAGCCATCTCCTCCCCCGCATCAGGAGATGCAGCCACCCAAGTTGTTCTGTTTTAAATATGTATGTTGTGTCAACTAGTGATGAGCACAAAAACATTTTCATCTCATTTTTTACACATCAGTAGGAAAGTGTTAGAAAAGTATAGAAAAGGCTAGAATTTCTCTCGCAGCAAGGCTAGTGAAATATGTTTTTTCATTTGTTGTTTGTTTTTTGTTTGGGTTTTTTTTTTTGCAAAGCAGATGGAAAAGAAGAAAGGAAGAAAAAGTGTTTGTGTTTTGCTTTTGCAACTTGGGTAAAAATCACTGGACATTAAGAACACGTGCTGAGACTTCATGGTGCCAGTCACGTAATTTTGTATATTTGGGGCTAAAGACGTGGATGGGGACCTTTTCCCTGTGGAAAGAAGCGATAGAAGAAAAAATAAGGAAGAGAAAGAAAGTTTGTCTTAAGCAGTTTCACAAGCGAGCATGCAATCTCCATGCACTCACTACTCCTATCTGCACATTGCCTTCCTCCCTGTCAAAAACATGGGCCCTGTGTTAGGCAAGGTCAGTAGAAAAACTCCCTCTGATTGGAAGAACCATTCAATTCAGCAACTGGTTGGTCTCCGTTTTGAACTGTGCTTATCCCAAAGCAAGGAGACAGCTGACCCTTGTTCGCATTCCCGAACGGTAGTGCTTCCCAGCTATGCCTTGCCACCCGATCCATGCCCACAAATCAAAAATGCCTGGTTAGATTTAGGAAGAAGAAAAACACATCACCAAGCTGACCTTGCACAGAAAACCAAACCAATCCAAGTTTACGGAAAACCTCAGACTCTTGCACAAATATTAATACCAGACTGCACCAACAGATTTATGTTTCTATGCAGAAAGACATCTTGATTTTGACATGCTGGAGTAGAAGGCAAAAGAAAGCAGCAACATTTTAAAAATACCCAGATGACACACAAATGCACCAAACACTATCAGTTAAGGCATGCAAAAAGTAACAGAAATGTGAAAGATCAACTCACTTAGTCTTCTTTGCAGCTTCATGTTCTGGTTCTTTCACTGTAAGAAAACAGAAGATTTTTATCTTCCAAAGGCAGTGAAGGCACCGTGCGCTACACAGTGAGATTCTCCCCTGTGCCAATGCATTCGCCACAGCAGGAAACTACAGCAAGGCTCGTCAGGACACCTCGATTCTAAATACACCCCAGTGAGGGACATAGAGAAATTAGGTTTCTCTATAAACTTCAAGATCCCCTTTGCCAGCAGGATTGCCAAAAGGAGGCTCTGCAAGTCTCTGCCCTTTCCTCTGGCCCATGCTACATGTTGGCATCATGAAAGGCAAGTTGAGAAGGTAAAGATGAATGGAAGTGGGGAGGCATTTCTTTGGATTGGGTTTATATCAGGTGATAATCCAAGCATCTGTCTACAGCCAGACTGTGACCCATCAAGGTGCTAGAGGACTGCACACAGGATTATGTAAATTCCCAGGCCTGGCTACGTCTGGTAAATCCAGTTACAGTCACTTGCTTGTAGTATTTGTCAACATGATTAATTAATCAGTACTGGATGGAATATTATTTGATGTTCAAATCACATATTCTGCTCTTACAAGGATTAATGAAGAAAATCCAAAGACGGTCAGTGATCCATTAATGGACTAGCACAACGCGGGACCACAAAACAATCAGGTATCTGTCTAAATTTGGAATATTTATCATACATGGAAAATAATCCTTATTTGGGGAGATGTCACCATTGGCTTCTCGACTAATTCTGCCAGAGAATCAATACTTGATTTAATCAAATCTGTCCCTGGGGAGGGGTCCAATTTCCTCATTGCTGCCTTTACTGCAGCACTAGCTGTGAAAAGCAGAATCATCAAATCGTCCCCTCTACATTAGCTGCTTCAGTCCAAACATGGCTGAGCTCAAAAGAGCTCTAGTTGGCACTTCTGACATCAACATTACAGATCTCAGCCAAAGTACTATAACTGACAGCATAATAATGTGAAATTGAAGTTTAGCCATGAATTGTATGTCTGGAAATGCCCTCTGCATCACCTGTTCCAGTCCACAGAACATGAAATCACACCACCAGAGAATAGAAGCATGCCCTGGGAATGAACTAAGGAGCTATGGATATATGCTTCCAATTGGGTAAGTCATTGACAGCCATACAAAGGTAAGTGATCTGCAATGATTTGCTATATGCCTAAAACCAGTTAATCTTTCTGAAGCATTAAATTCGAACAGGAATGTCACCATTCTGGTGACACAGGAGGGGAAAGAAAAAACCAAATAGGTATTTGTCAACATCTTTGGGAATAGAAATGGAACTTTTTAGAATACATTACTATTCAACTGAATCCAGAATAACATCCAGTAATGTGCACGTCCTCAGCTATTTAGCAACCGCAGGACTTCAACAAAAATTTTTTTGAAAACACCAATCTGTCCACAGCCACTACTTGAATTTTATTTATATCAAGCTACTCACTATGATCGGTGCCGGTGATTTGGGCAAGGATGCGGAAAGAGCGGGACTGGGTGGTGCCTGTCCGGGGATGCCAGTCTTCAGTGTCTTCGATCAGTCGCTTCTTGCTGGCATCACTGTGAGTGGGTGTGTGGTAAAACTCCGTATAGGTATCCACAATGTGCTTCCGTGGGGGGCTGTGTGAAGAGGAGGAGAAAGTTGTGAGCAAAAGGCTTCAGAGACCACCTGGGTTGGGGTAGCTAAAGAGACATGGGCAGAACTGTGACTTTTCACTGTGTTTAAAGGCAGTTTCTGTGTTTGGATGCAGACGTGCAGCAGTGAGCTCTACAGGCACACCTGAATACAGATTCCATCCTCTGAACCAAAGCCAGCTTTATAATTACTCTAACTCGACTGAAATATTTTTTCTTGTTTCACTGCCGGAACATTTGGAACAGTAAGGGACAGTATTAGAGACATTTACATGTTTAAACCTTTACCGTTTGGGTGGGTTTTTCCTTGGAGATGACAGAGTAAGACAGCAAGAGAACGGTTTCCCAGCATAAACAGGAAAAAGAGATAAAGAAAACAAGAAATAAAGTCAGAAAGTTGAAACAGAAGGGCAGCTAATTATTCTATTGAATTAAGTTTTGTGGAAAAGATCACCAAATCCCGTTTAATAGTGATATTCTTATTCTACTACCAAAATGGTAGCACAGAACACCCATACTTAAAGCAGTAATTTCCTTACAAGAATAAGAGCAGGGTCATCTACTTAGGTCAGATCAGGTGCCCCTGACAAGTTTCCTCCTTTGTTCACAAGAGGGAAAGCACTAGCTCTGCTCATGGGCCACTCAGTACCCTGTCTTTTTCATCTGCCAAAGCCTGGGTCAGAACCAGGCCACCTGAAAGTGTAGGTAGTGATGTCTTGGAGAGTAATGTGACATCCTCTCTGAAAGTCAACGAAGTGGGGAAAATTTCCACACAATAGCCTATCTGCTGTTACCAACCCCTGTGCTAACAGACTGGCAAGAACATAAAGTTTTAAACCTTTGCTTTCAGTAACTGATATAAACAACACAATGGCACTCATCAGTTTAGAAAAAACTGACAAGCTTTGTCATGTACATGCAGGTATCCCTGCTTACTGCAAGGGGGTAGGACTAGATGACCTTTAAAGGTCCCTTCCAACCCAACACATTCTACAATTCCTTGTTACCACTTGATGTTACCACTGAAGGCTACGTTTGTTATCCCAAAGCATCAATCTTTAGAACCCTGTAAACATACATTTATTTTTACATAATTTACAGGAAATCAACTGTGCAAAACAGTTGACAAGTCCCAAGACATAACCATTCTACCAAATTTATTCTTTTTAAATCCCTTTAAAATTCACTGCCATTTTTGTTGCTACATCCCCACTGTATTTTTTATGTGCAAAGTATTTCTCGTAAAGAAAGCTGGAAAACAAGAATGAGAATGCTATAAAATATTAATTGTCAACGAGTAAGAATTAGGCCTGTTCAGTGGAATGCATTAGTAAATACTTAAGCTTAAAAGAACACTTATTACTTAAATTAAAAAAGTGAGAGGCATCACACAAAATTATAGCAAAAGATTGCATTTACTAACACACGGTATTAGTAAAATACAAGTACCTAGCAAAATTACTAAGAAGGGGAAGGATATAGAAATAAAACCAATGGTATTTACCAGGATGGAATATGAGAGGTACAGAGAAAAAAATAAGTAAAGGATCAAAACAGTTAATAGTGAAAAAAAGTGAAAATTAAAGCAGTAATTAAAAGTACAGAACTATGTGGAAATGCAATTATTTAAATGCAGTTGACCGCATTCTAGGAACTACCACTGTCAAGTGAGTAGTCTTTCACATTTTTTTGAAAGTGGTGTTATAAACAAAATATCCTACTGACTTCTCTTATGGATCCTACTGGTCCCTTTTTTTAAGGCTTAAGAGTCTACTGGTAATGACTCGTTGAGGCAACAAGGTGGTGCCAGAGACAAAGGAAAAATCCAACAAGACAGACCCGTAACAGCCTTGAGGCAAGGGGAGAAAAGACAAGACAATAAACCTCAGTCATATTTAGCATACTTAACATATACTCATCACAGCATATGATATAACTCTTCTGTTTTGTGAATTCAGTATCTGGCCCTTCAGTCCTCAGTCTTCAAATATTTTTTTGCTTTTATACTGTATTTCACCATTCACTAGCTGTATTATTGACACCAATTAGCCAAATATTTCTCAAAAATACACACAAACACCACACAAATGTTTTGTGGAATAAAAGCACGCTGTATAATTTAACACAGTGAGAAGCAAAATCACATCATGTCCAATGCAGACAAAACCAATTACTGCACTAAGAAGTTACTAGGAAAAGCTGAAGCTGTTTTGCAAAATTTCAATACAGAACTCTGTAAGAGCTATAATTTTGCAAAACAAAAATACATGCTGGTTATTCCAACAGGAAAAACGACCATAATTCAACTCCAGTGCTGTCGATACTAACTTTGTCACTGTTGTTATCTGCAAGGGAAAAAAAGTATTTGATGTGTTAATACATTCTTTGCTTTTTGAAATATTACAGGAGTTTCCAAATCCAAGCTCTGGTAAATCCATATATCACGTAAGTCAAACTTACAATCATTAAGAGAACCTACAAGGGAAAAGATTTAGCTCAGCTGAGCTTAAATTGACTGAAGTGAACATCTTACCTGTTTTAAGCAGCAGGCACATTTTCATGCAAGAGTTGGCAAGAAGGTCTTGATAAATGCTTAATTGCACGCAGCCTAGTGCAGGCAAATTGCTTGCTTTCTAAGCCAAGACTAAACAAGGGAAACAAAACTTCCTTCCCCATTCTACTGTGAAGGCAAATAGTTTATATTCTGAATATGGTTTGCGGGGAGCCAGGAGGAAGGGAGGAAATTCTGAATAAAACAAGGGGCTTGCCTGAAGAACGGCATTTGCTCAGCGGTGCTATCTATGAACAAGATACAAGCAGCCTTTTTCATGTGTTTTTGAAAAAAAGAAGTAATAGAAAATGCAGAAGCAAAATAGAATTTCTTTCAGACTAATCCATTATGTCAAACTTCAGTGCTTCTGATATTTCAGAAATGTCACCAATTTTAAATGGGGAGGTAGTTAAGCATCACTATAGAAATGTAATTAGATTACTAAGTAAAACTAAGAAAGTAGTGTAGTGGCAGACCATTATCATCCCTTTAGGGGGGCTGGTTCATTTGGTTTTGTTTTCTACCCTAGGACTTGCAAGACAGTCTGACAGCCCAAGCACACTACTGTAAGAAAGATGGTAAAATATCCTTTTACAGCTTTGCACACTTTCAAGCTTCCCCAAGCTAGATCTGCAAGGCTGGGCACGAGACAGGGATTTCTTCACCCACCAGCTGTGATATTCTTCAGTCAGTATTACACAGCCCCTAGCTGCAACAGCCCCTAGCTGCAACAGCCCCTAGCTGCAACAGCCCCTAGCTGCAACAGCCCCTAGCTGCAACAGCCCCTAGCTGCAACAGCCCCACTTAACAGGGCTGTACCCAGGCTAGCCCAATCATCGTATCTTGATTGTCAAGTGCTTACTCTTTGCCTGCAGTGCTTCCTTCCAGCGGACTTCATTATGTTGCTATTGTTCATATTTTTCAGTACTAATTGCTGCTTTTGATTACGCCTTGCAAGGCATTGGCTAAAACAGCGTTTCTGGAAAGAGAGTCAGCTGCAGTGTATTCAACAAGTCTACCAGCACTGAGCAAGTCCTTGGGATCTCCTAATTTCATCCCACTCCTATGTAGTGTGGACTCCTGCCATCAGCTGTCGGGGAAAAGGCTGGAAGTTACCGTGACAACGGTGTGATATAAAATGCATACAGACTGTATTATATGAGTCCACATATGGAAAATATTTGTGCTGCAATATAAAGCGAATAGGTACCTAAAGAATTTTGGTTCCCCCTCCCCATGAGAAGCTCAGCTGAAACTGCAATTTATTCTGTACTTCAGTTGACATGGATGTTTACCATTCTGTGAAGTGTTTGTCATACACTTTATACACTGAGAGAACATCAGAGGAGAGGGGCATGATTTCTATACCTCTCTTTTGAGGGATGGGAAATAGTAACCACAGCTTTTACATTTTCAGTGCAGGTTTTACATTCTTAAGATCCAAGAGAAGCCTAGAGTTCCCCTCCTGCCCTTTTGATTACTTAATTCAATCTGTTGGACTGCTGGGCAGGGAGGCCAACTGGCATAGGAACACTCCACACCCAGCCTCCTCCTTTCCTGGTGGCACAGCAACCACTGGGAACCAGTCCCTTGGGCACTGCAGCTCCCCAGCCCTGCCCAGGAATTTCTGGAAGAGTCTGAGGTGGCTCCAGCCAAAAGCACGCCACTGACAGGGCAGTGGTACAGGTCCAAGTGTCCAGCATTGCTCAGTTTAATTTACTAATCCATTGTTTACTACTCTAGATGCTACACCAGATGTAGCGCAAGTCTTTTATGCAGCCTTACAATCATTTAAATGTTAGGTCTCCAGTATGCACTTGAACATAAACGATTATTTTAATATGAAAAGGACTCAAATTTTAATTTTCAGTTGCCTTTTTTGGGTAGAAGTAACATTTAAAGTTGAGGTATTTACATTACAACGCTGCATCAACCCTGCCAGCTTCCTTGCATGCATCTTAAAGTTCCCTATGCATCATGCAGAGAAGCAAAGCGACATCTGTGCCTTTGCCTCCCTTCTGGGGCATTTCTTCTTTGGTTTTGTTGTGACCATGGTTGGTGTCTCCGAGAATCGCATTCCCGGCCACTGGAACACCCGCTGACCCTTCTTGACAGACTGGTCTGCATTTTTGAGTGCCTGCTGCTTTCAGTCACCATATCAGAAGTAAAAATACACAGTAAGACAAAGACATCAAAATTAATACCGGGCTTGTTGTAAGGCGCTGAACACATAGCGATACAACCAGGATGTAAAGCATTTTATGGTCCTAATTTAGCTGTAACACTGTATCAACTGATAAAGTGCCACTCCTCAAAAATCATCACCAAAAGCCTGGTCTTGGCCCTTTGAGGCATCCCTTTTAAGATGAGGATTGATTAAACAAGCTGTGTTTTACTTAGCCCTTAAACAAGCCCAGCTTTTTTCCTGCGAGGAAAGACCCTCACAGCAAAACCAAAATCCCACCTACCCATTTTGCTGTTTACTTTCCCCCTGGTTTTCTCTGAATCCTCGTTGCGGCCCCTCCGCCACATCCTGGGTGCCATTGCCGGCAGAGACGCTCGGGGCGGCATTGTGCGCGGCGGGCTGCCGTGGAACATTAACTGCAGGTTTAGCAGCGCTCGGCACAGGCGACCGCTGCTCAGCGTTAGGCTTGGCGTTAACATGCAGTCCTGGTGCAGCAAATGGGGCCGGGGCAGCAGCCGTCGGGGACGGACCTGCCGCCTGGGCTGGGGTGAATGCTGAGGATGGTGATGGGATGGAGGTGACTTTGGAGGATGTGACAGCTCCAAATGGCCTCGGTGTCTTATTGTACGCCACGCTTGTCGTGGCAGTGACTTTGGGTGCGGCAGCAGAGGCAATGGGCACAGGCTTAACTACTTCTGTAGGTTCTCCCTATGTGAGATGGAAAACAAAAAAAGGAACACACAAAACCACGCCAAACACATGCATGTTCCTCAGCAGGTATTTTCACTGCTCTCTGAGGAGATAACCTGCCTAGCGTGAAACAAAGAAGCACAGAAGCCACCTCTAACCAAAGACCACAGCCGTGAAATGTATGGAGAAAAACCAAGCCATGCATTTTAGGAAAGGCAATGATCAAAGCATGCACAATCAACGTGAAATGCCACAATGCTCAGTCCTCTCATGGCATCCAAAACAGACACCCCCAAAATCAAATTCAAGACAAACTGAACCACCACTCGATCACAAAACCCATTGGGCAACTCATAGAAAAATCACTGGGGTTTTATTGAAACACACATCCCACCTCTCAAACCCAATTTGAGATATGCACGTCCCACATACATAAATGGCATGTGTGTGTACACACATACACCCCACACCCATATATATCAACCCCTCCACCCTTAGGTGTGGAATCAGAGCCCTGGAGCACACTTATCAGAGCTCACTGCTTTGGGACTCAGTGAGCTTTTCCAGCCATATTGTATCAAGATGACCCAGCATCTTCATATACCCTTGCCAGATCAAAATACTCAAAAAAAAAGAAAAAAAGGTGGAGTTTTGGGGATTTTTTGGTGCCTTTGTTCATTTGGTGTGTTTGGGTGGGTTTTTTTTCCTGAAAGCTATGTTTGAAACATGGTAGTTCCCAAACCACAGCCTTTCAAATCATGGTCAGCAGAACAGCAATATACATTATTTATATCCACTGGAGAGGATTTTCAAGAACAGACTATTTGTAAGCATTTTCAGGCATGCACAACAGCATTGGCAAAAAGCAGGGTGTGTGGGGGGTTAAAACTCTTGCTTGAGAAAAAAATTTCAGAAAAAGTTGAGAACAAGTAATTCCCCAGGGTTTCAAGGAAAGTGAGGGGAATTGTCCTCTGAAACTCTAATATTTAGATAAGCTTTTAAACACAAGGGAAGATTTTGGTGCCCATTAAAAAAAAACAACCCACAAACAAAAAAACCCCAAACCCACTCCACTACCAAAACCCCTACTATTGTTTCTCTCTTAGGGATAAGAGAAAGAACTTGAGCAATTTTTTATTTATATTTCCCCCCCACCCCCAGGTATTGCAATTGTTTGAGGGGATGGGGAGGGTGAGAAATCGCTCAGAATCCAATGCTGCAATACTCTCAATGTAACACATAGATATCAAGCATGTTATATTGAAAGGAAAGATTGAATGACAGTGCTTCTCAAGAACAGGGTTTGACAGATGGGTAACAGTGCCACATGCTACATTTCTTTATGGTGAGGAACATACCTTTGTTACATGAACAAGATCAGGTTTTGTTATAGAAGCCACTCTGGAAGTAGAAAAACATAAGCATAATTGTAAAAACCAAGATCTTTAAATATTTCCTTCTTCAAACTCACCACATCCACCCACAGATACATAAATATTTCATTTCATTTTCTCAAAGGTAATGAGAAACATTCATGATGAACCTACAATGAAAAGGTAAAACCAAACTGTAATAGATTATCTTGATACAAACATTAGGAACACTAACATCTATTATCACGTACTATTTGATTTATAAATTCATAATACCGTATTACCAGCTAGACGACTTCAGCTCTAAATTGCTTATTTTTTTACATCCTTTCATGAGAAACTTATGTCATGAAACTCAGAAGCTCTGGTCAGATAAACTGCACTTTAAACAGCACATAACCTTTATTCAGGCTTAAACCAGAACATTGCCTTTTAGAAAAAGTGACAAAAATCCTTCTGAAGGACTCAGTAAATTAAGTAACACAGAAACTTTTTGCACAGTCTTTGGTCTTCAAAGGTAAGACTAATGTCACTTGAACTCCACAGTAGATGTCAAGACTATTTCTTCCAAACAGCTGGGGTATTGAAACTACTGCAGGGTGATGGGAAAGAAAGGAAGTACTGCGATGGAAAGGGTGAAGAAGATAAAGAACTGACAGATTTTGTTATACCTAAAGGGACTGGCATCATGTTACAGGTAAAGGCATCTCACTTGGTTAGCAGGGTTTTTCTCAGATTTGCACCTAAAAAATATTTTTGTCCGTATTTATACACACAAAGTCTCAGAAAGAAAACACAACAAAAAAAAAAAATCTGACAACCCTGACATTTTGTCTGCAAACATTGCTGCTGATACACTTGAGTCTTTTCTTACTGTTTCAGTAGAAAAGTGGCTTCATGCCACATTTCTAAACATTTCTGGCCATATTTGGTAGCTGCTCAGAAAAACTGGCAAACTTAATGATCCAGGACCCAGCAATCACATCCTGCCTGAAATCACAACACGACAATTTCCGACAAATCTCCTAAACAGAGTTTTGAAGAACTGCAGCCAGATTCTCATTTTCCAAAAGATAATTTGCCAGGGAAGGGAAAAGGTTTCTTTAGTTGAGGCTACAATTTAATTAAAACACCTCCATAGTATAAAACAGCTTTTCTATTTTTCTACCAGGAAAACATGGAGAACTAGATTTTAATTAGTCACACTTGGCCTGTTAAACTTTTTTCCCCCCTAAACACTAATTATATTCAAGATGTTTACTTCTTCCCTCAAAGCCATTCGGCTCTCAGGACTCATCTCATTCCTGCAACAGCAACCCTGTTGCAAGTTCAGTAGCTGGCTTATAAAGATATGTATGATCCAGATGCTATGTTGTGGGGGAAAAAGAAATAAAAGAAAAAAAAAAAAAAGAAAGAAAGAAAAAAACCCCATGGCATGAGAAGATGATCTTCTGCACTTCGCCTTCACCATTTGTGCACGGCTGCTGACAGACATTGTGTCCACATCAGCAGTAATTCTCAGAGAGGGGGTTTTGTCCGCTCTGAGGAACAGGTCCGTTCTGCCCTTTCCCACAGAGCACGCAGCCTATGAGAAGATTGACCTCCGGCCCTCCAAAGCACTGGGGTGCATCATTAATCACTTCTAATTGCAGAGTTGTCAATTAGCAGCAACAAAAGCAACAAGAAAGGAAAAAAGCCAACACATGTGGAAGCTTTTTTTTTTTTTTTTGAGACTCAGGGTAAAAGGAAACATGCATCTCACTCTGTATCCTAGGTATACATTTTCTAATAAAGAAACTTGGAATATTTTGTGCATCTATTAAGCTAATCGAAGAGCAAGAAGTGAAAAGACATTTATTATTCAAGTCAACTACTGTATTTCATGCTTGAGGAAAAAACATCTCTTCAAGATGGACCTTGAAGTTTCAGTGTCATAAAAGGAGCACACTTTTTTTTTGTTTTTACAAAATAATCAAATTTGTGTTTGCAATGGATGAGAATGCTCTGCATTCATCGATGTAGCATTAAGCAAAAATGATTTCAAACCTCTATTTGCAGATGCTCTGAAGACACAATCTGACAAAATTAATCTTCAAATATATTACACAGAAAGAAGAAAGAGGAAAAAAGGGGGAAGGCTGGACAACTGAAATGTTCCTGATGTTCTTTTACTACTGGAGTCTGACAACATAACATTACTTTATTTCCCCCAAACATACTTGAAACAAGGACATAAATTTGTGTGTTCCAGACATACTTCAAACAATTTAACTTGGCCTTGTTGACTTCAGACCATAATCAGCCAAAAAATCTGTGATTTATCCTGTATTGTATAAAGAAAATGCTCACCCAGCAAACTGAGCCACCAAGATCTGAATGTGAAGAATGCATGGTGGTTAGACAAGACAGCACAAAAGGTAATGCGCATTTCAAGCTGAAAAGCAAAACATGTCCAAAGAATACATCTGAGAAAATACTTCCCACAGGATTTTGATAGATACTATCAAGTTGCATAGCCAAAAAAAAATTAAACTGTGGAATCTTGTACATTTCCTTAGCTGTTAGTCCTTCACTTGCCACCTCGTCATTAAACCCATTAAGATTTCACGCTGGTTTGGTCACATTGACTGTGTGAATAACTGGTGATAAAGGCTTTCAAAAGAAGACGACACACTTTCCCTGTTACTACGTCCTAGAAACACAGGATATTTTGTGAATGATTTAAAACTAGCAGTCCAGTATATTAGTTTATGCAATATTTTCAGTAACACAAACCAACTGAAGACACGCAAGCTCAGTACAAATGCTTATTATAAACAATGCACACAAAGGACCTTGGCAAATGGTTACACTTTTGAGCTTCTTTAGGAATTATTATAGACAACAGAAATAGAAGCAGCAGCATCACTTACTGACAGCCTAACACTGAAAACGAAAGTGCTTGAAGGTCTTACACAGGCTTCTCCATTCGAGCCTTTTATTCAGAAGAAACCCACAAAACCCACGTTATATTTAGCCTGTGTAAACAGTTAGTTTGGACCAAACATGATCAAATTTGCTTTCTAAACATACCACAAGCCATTTTTCTCTGATGAATACTTTTATTACATTTAATGTAATTCAAAGCATTCCAACTTCCAGCACAGCCTTATTAGGAAAATGCATTAGTCTGCTCTTTGCTCTGAACAAGATGCCCAGCAAAAACTAGTCATTCTTCAAATGCTGCTTTTATTCATTCCCTTTCCAAGTATGTCACAAATAGAGGAAAAAAAAACCCCAAACAACAACACAGCAGCAATATAAGAGAATCTTTCCATATTTACTAGTATTTGGGAAAATCCATTACTAAAGGGTAGAGCTACAGTATTTCATGCTTCTTGTATAAATGCAATTTATAATTCACCTTTAAAGACATCAATGGAAACACTGTAATCACAGTAATTAGCATTGCAGAAATAAATACCACACAAAGCAGGTATTTTTTTTTGGAGAAGTCTCATCTGTCCTGTCCGTAGAGCCACACAACGGACTCCCAAGCCCTCAGCCGATAAGTCCTTAAAGCTTCACTGAATCTACGGTCCAAAAGCTGCTTCAGATTTACCTCTCCTCTCACCTCCCTTTCAAGTCCCGCCACGTTCAGTCCTTCTGTCCCTTGATAAAGGCACTATATTATACACTTGAATTAAAAAGCAGATGCAGAACTCGAAGGAAAAGTCACAAGAAGGTGACTGCATCTACAAGGCCCGCCACAAACACAGGGAGCACGCAACACCAGTATTAAGCTAGGTATTGCATTTGGGATTTTCCCATCTCTCTAACTTAAAGGGCTGCTCTAACTCTAGCACAAGATACTGCAAGAAGCTACTGCAAAGCTTTCCTTGTTGAAACAAAGTCAAGGCTGGAAGATTTTCCACACAGTTGCATTTGTTGTTCTGAACTGAACCTTTCTAACAGGAGGAAGCAAGAAAGGAAGGAGTTTTTCCCATGCCTCTCACTTTCAAAACTATCTCCTTTTTCCTAGCTGATCAATCAGAATATGGTTTCTGGCAGCACATGCTGCACTCCAGAAAAGCCACTGGTCAGATCTTCCTTCCAAAAACCTCATCTTTCAGTGGTTTTGCCACTGTAGTCTGCAGTTCTACTCATTTTCTGCACCTTATTTCTACAGAGCAGACAAGTTGACATAGCAGAAAGTGAAATGCCTTTGCTTTTCCTAAATTAGCCAACTCATGAAAAAAGATGACAAGCAGGAAATGTTTAACATATATAACAAGCCATGACTTTCATTAGGGCTTATCTGAATGAAAACAAATGCAGATGTAATTCAAATCACAGCAAAAAGAACAACCCAAATATATTTCTTTTCCCCTAAATCTCTTTATCACAGACATAATTCATTTCTTACCAACCTTGTTCTGGCTCACAACAATGGAAAAGCAAAACCAAGCTTACTTCTTGTTAAAACTTCCACACACTAATATAGAATACATACTTTCCCCACATATCTGCAGAAACATACACACTGCCCTAGCCAACACCAGTTGGTAAATTAGTGCTCCAGCAATCTTGCCCTCACTAGCACATGTGGCCTTGACACTGCAAACCTGCACACATCCCAGTGCACAGCAAAGGAGAGGCAGCAAAATTATCATGAAGTACTACTCAATGAGAGTTGGAATCTGTGGCCAAAAAAAAAGGGGGTCATTTTCTTTGTTCTAGTTTGATATGTCTGTTTTCATTTAGTTGAACATACCAGATTATGACAAATATAGGAATATTAATTACAGTCAAGCAATGCAGACTTTGGCAGTGACCACCTCCTGAAGAGAGCAAATGGCACCGTCAAACCTGTGACACAGGAGAAAGACGGTGGCACACACAATGGCATTCCAGATACCACACATCTCCAGGAATCTTGGCACAAACACCTCATTCTGAAAACTGATTAAAGCCACATTCTTTCTCCTCTTGCCCTACACAATACAGGCTGTAAATTCATGATAATTTAAAGATTAAAATGCAAACAGTGTGAAAGACAGTTGTCTCAGCATTAACAAAAACAACAGAAAAGAGGGTCTGTGGAGTCTCCCCTTGTGAAATCTCAGAAAAGGATCTCTTCAGTGAGATGAAACAACTTCTGGGCTTTATACCCTTTGATGAGCTATGTTTATGGAGTATGCTGAGAATAGTGGTATGCATTTCTTGACAGAATAGTACCTCAAGACAATCCTTAACACCTTACTTCATTATATTTAGCCTAGGAATATTACCTCATGAGTCACTCTCAGCAGATTCTACATTTTCAGTAAATTTAAAGGGGGAGAATTAATATAACGTGCACATCAGTATTGGTATACACGACACAATACCTTTACATCCTCACACCATGCACTCCCTCAGCATACCAGATTATGATGAAGCACTACGTCATGCAAAAGCAAGAAAAATTATATTCTTGTTTTACTGGCTATTTGATAGTTGGCCAAATTAAACATAGTTTCTCTCCCTCCCTTAAATTTAAATAAGGTTTGGGATTTCATCATTACATGTTAAAACAAACAGTACTGACATTTTAGGAGAGAAACAAGCTGCCCGCTGCTTTGGTATTCCTACCCAGAAAGGATTAGTTGTTTTCAAGACCTCCCAAAGGTAACCACTGCTCATAGTCTCATTCCTGTGGTCTGTGGCAACCCTACTGAATGCATTTGTAAAGAGAGTTAAAGTGCAGTCAGATAATATTTTATTCTGTTAAAGCAAAACCAAAAACCAAACAAAAAGCTAAGGAAGAAATACCATGGAATTTATCTCACTTACCTTCTGCGTACTAGAGGCTTCAAAAAACATACTTCTTGCTCCCACGAATGCTTGCTACCTTACTGCTTACTGCCATGTAGGCTTAGAAACCTGGAGAGCCCATGCACATGGCCATCCCTGGATTAGGGAGCACGTCTGCCCATACCTGCCCATGACTCTCCTGGTCAGAGCCCAGACAGGTAAAGCATCCCCAGTGACTTACAAATCTGCACGGCAGATCACTGCTGGGTTGTCCCAGAAAAGTTAGGAAGCAGCCTAAGTACAAGTGGTAGCTCAGCCTGTCTAAATGATGGACTTCATTAGGTAGGAATCCCATCTTACCAGTGCCTGGCTACTCACAAGTGATAGGAAAACTAATAGCTTCTATGTAAGACTTCCTGTACATTACCTTTAGTGATGGAACTCACAGATGGGTGTGAGCTATGCCTTGTTATAAAGTGATTTTTTTTCTTTTAAGTTTTTCTAAAGCTGTCTTGTCCAATAACAGCATGTACTCAAGTTAAATGCAAACAATAGGAGGTAACTATACCCACGGTTTTAATAATGTGGAATTTATACACTTGATTTTCTACAGACGTGCTTATTAGATACTAATTCAAACACAGCAAGTGAGCTTTTAAAAATAGCCAGCTTAATGAATGCATAGGTCTGAAAGACTCGCAGTCCTAGCCAGTCCGCCAAAGCCCTCCAAAAAAAAAAAAAAAGCGCTTAACTTCATGCTGACTTCAGTCTGTCATCAAATCCAGGTTATAATTTAGGACATTCAAAACTAAACACTATATTATTTTTTCCAGTGCTTTCCACAATGTGGTGACTAATGTTTAAACTACCTCCTTTGTCTAAAACACATCCCAAATAAGCTTGAAAGTGCTGTCATATCTATTTTAACTGGAAATTGATGACAAACAGCTCCCCAGTCTTCAACATATCCTTATTTGGGATTTTTATTTTTTCCCCCTTATGAGCATTTCTATCACTATTCTTTTTTTCTCTCAAATGAAGAACCTGGCAATTTAGATAGCCATTACTTTATTTTACTTATTACTGGAGCTCAGCACATCTCTCCTCTGCCAAGCAGCTCGCCCTCTGCGGCTTGGAGAAAAATGGGAAATGTAGTGGAAGCATAGTTAAGTGAGACAAAAGCTATTTCCAAGGTGTCAGAGAGCAATAACAAATTGCTCTTTATCCTTTACCAGGTCACCAGCATGAGAAGCCCTGTCGCCCAACCAGACCCCGAGCCAGAAGTGCTGCCCAGGCATATTTTCCCAAATCCCAGCTGCTTCCTCACAACTATGCTTCTCACCAACTTAACGATGATACGGTAATAATATGAGCAACACAGTACTACAACCTCTGAGTTTTCATCTCTGGTGCTTGGAGCCACACATCGTCTCAAACACACGGGCATGTGGAGAGCCTGCTGCAACTGCATGGCTCTTAGGTAAATTGCTGAGCCTGGGGCTGGTCCAGAAAAGACAGGGAAAGAAGTCACCAATAAACATACATGAAACTAAAGACATTAAAAAAGGATTAACTCTGATAGTGTTAATAGGATATACTACGGTTTTAATTCTTTCTAATTGAGGACAGGAACACCATTAAGCATTTGTCTGACTCCTGAGCGTGCCCAAAGAAAGAAATTTTCTTTTACATCCAGTCCCCAAGACACCTCTTTCTTCCCTCTTATGCCACCCCAGCAGTGAGGGATGAACATCTACTCTCAAGGTGCATGAGCCCAGGGCCTGGATAGCAAACTGGTGCAAGTACAGGTCCCACAGGCTGTCCCCAAAGGGGACACCACAGCAGGTGGTGGTGGCTGTGGACAGCAGAACTGAAGCACTATAAACTACATTATAGAGTTATTACAGGATCAGTTTAATGAGTACACACTTGCCAGAGGAAGTTAACTTTTCCACTATGGGTCCTTGCTTTTGTTGCTCTTTATCATTTCCGTGTATTGTTCATATGTTTATATCTTTAGGGTCACCGGCTTAGCAGGATGTATTGCAGGTCTAACATGCTGAGAAAAGCTACTTATGTCTTGACGTGGCTGCCTACTATAGTTTTAGATATCCAGCAATTTCAATTTTGAAGAGGTCTTACAAGGAAACCTCCAACTATTTTATCTAGAAGACCTCAAGTTAGCCTGGCCAACAGGCTGACCTCACCCTTAAGGGAAAGGGAAGTCAAAAAGCAACTGCCAGAATACAAGCTGTAGCTGGAAATTACTTTGGATACCAAAAAAACTAGGCAAGAAAGATTGAAAAGCAGAAGTGATCTCAAATAGTTAACTTCTGCAGTCAATAAACTGGCCAAGGAGCCAATTATATTGGAAACTCTAACACTGATTAAGTGAAGGTGCATAAAGCAGGAGTGCTGTAATTCCACTGTTGTTTGCAACAACTGTGAAAGAAGAAGGAAAAAAAAAATAATCCTATCTGACACCAAACAATCCAGCTAATTAAAGAGATCTCCCTTCCCACAGACTAGCTTTAGAAAAAAAGAAGCTTTTACCCTCCTCAGCTCAAATACTTAAGGGGCTAACATTCACAGCATGCTCACACCATACGAAGCAATTAACTTCTTTTGCAGGCAACTAATCACTGATGCAAAACAGATGCAAAACATCTGACAATCACAAAACCTGTTGAGATTTTTCACAATGCTCCGAACATTACATTGGCTGTCAGGCAAGATGAAAGCATAGAAGCTGCGTGTGACAGGGACAATATGTGGTTTTATTACCTCATGGGATTTTGTGGTTCTGTGCCACAGACACAACTTTATACTGGCAATACTCTGGAATTTTTCAAAGACAGTGCTTTTTCAGAAACTGGGACAAAAAAAAAAAGCCCCCAAAACAGCGCAGCTGTGCAATTCACATACTGATAGACACTCAACTCTGCTGCTACCACCTACCTTTTTCCTAGGTGGTGTACCAGGTACCTGTCTAGTTAAACTCTTCACTTGTATTTAGCTTTGTTTCAGACCTTTAGAAAATTCTTTATGCCTGGAAAATATGCCTGCCAAAAATCCCATCTTTTTTATGCCATGACGCTTTCATGATGCTATCTTTCAGAAAGACATTTATTTTCCAAACAGCCAATCATTAATTGATTCTCTTTCCACTCTTTACTAGGCAGTAAGAGCCTACTGATGAGTCAGGACACTGCAATTTTGATTCTCAACAGCTGACAGATGATAGTGTGTGGCAGAGGACAGGTCTTATTTAAAGAGTGTCTCATTTTTTCCTGTGGGATGATGCTTAGTAATAGTTTCTCTAACAACACTGGTCAGTTCACATGTTTACCTTGGGGTTGTTTCTATTCTTTCCATCCCACATTCAGAGGTGCAAAAATTCCTATCTGAAATTAAGAAACTATACAGTTACCTGCGTAGGTACTAAATGCTCGTATTATTTAACCAGTTCAAGCTAACTTGAACTATTTTCAGTATATGAAGGGCACAGCCCAATTTTAAACCATGTAAGCTTCTTTTAATCCATTTAGAGACAACTGTCCCTTGACAGATCATCACATACCCATTTATAATTAAAGAATGCCTGCAAGTTAGCATCATAAACTGTGCATGTCAGAGAGATGTGCTTTTTGAAGGAAAGCAACAGGTGTGGGACATATTCTGTATCTGAAAAACAGAAGTGTAAATAGAGACAAGTAACATTGTTTGTGGCACCCAAACAATGGGATGATGAGTGTTTATGCAGGAAAAAAGTGATACAGATTACACAGGAAAAAAGTGATACAGATTACACAGCAGAGGGTAAGATGGACATGGGCATCGTTACTGGGTCAGGTATGGTGCCTGTACAGTTCCAGGCTTTAAGTCACACGGAACACACAGCAGAGACATCAGTGAAAATTATTATCTTCCCATAACAGGAGTAAGTACATTTTCAAAAGGAGATCTGAAATAAATGTCATTAAGCATGTTACACAATCCAGAAAATACATATGAAATATAACCCACACACATACGTTTTAAAAAAAAAAAAAAAAAAAAAGAGGGGAGAATAGTTTTATATTCACATACTATTCACATTCACAGGTAAGAAGAGTCATATTCTAAGAAATGTTTCAATTTTCCAAAATGCAAGCTTTTCCATTTATCTAGACTTGGCCAGGAGCGCAGGAAGCACCACTGCTCATGCATGACTGCTGAGCGACTGCCAAATCCCAAGGCTACTTCAGGTTCTGGGAAGTAAACCAACAGCGCTTTAGAAACGTTTTGATCAGAAAACTTTTGGACCTATGTCAAAAGACTATTATTCAAGCTCGCTGTCTTTCTGGCAGTCTCATTAAACTGTTGAATTCAATGGACATTTGACTTAACGCTAGGCCTTGGAAATTCAAAAGCACCAGCAAGAAAGTTTTGCCTAACAATTGCTGAGAGTCATCCTTTTCTTGACCACTACAAAACAGTATGGTCATGCCAGCCTCAAGAAGTTTTTAATCCAGCTGTTTCTAAAATGGTAATTCAGTCAGAATCCAATCCATGCTGCTGTATTTCTTAGGAAATTACAGCGCACACAAAGTATATCAGGATTCAAAAATGAAGCTCTCCATGCAGAAGCACAGCCTTCCACTGTATTTCCTGGTTTGAGACCTTGACAGCTTTGTTCTTGGTCTCCATTGTGTGACATAACTTTCTGCAGATGGATTGGAGGCTGCTGACAGCTTCCACCCAATAAAAACCCCAAGGGGAAAACAAGACACAGACAGCATGATGACAATGATGATGACAAGACTGGTTTCCATCATGGTGAAAGAATTTCTTCAGTTTTATGTTCCAGTCCTCAAACACTCATTGGCATGAAACGTGCCTCGGCAACAGGCACAGAATAACACTCACTGTTACTACCAGTAACTCTTATAGCTACATCCTGGCATGCTAGAAAAGAGCACCCCCAAGACTCTTGTCATGATGATTAAGTCATCTTCGGTTTTATCACATTTATCCTTAATTAATCATCTTACACTTAATGCTTTTAAATTGAAGTAACATGTACAAGACAAATACCCCTGGCTATATAAAGAAATGTGAAGTGAAACAATCTGTAGAAAACACACACATAAAGAAAGCGATCAATTAATCCACCTTCACACAGGCAGTAACATGATGTATTTCCCAACAAAATTATACTACCCAAGACACCAAAAGAGATTTTGCTGGTTAAGAACTATCACCTCTCAACCTCGGGTTCAATTACTCAGGGAGATCTTCGAGTCCTTCATACCCTCCTACTACATAAAATCCTGTCCAGCTGCTGGTACATACAATTTAAAGGGTCTATTTTTTCAGTCAATCAAATGTGGTAACCCTGAATTTCAGACTGCCCATACAGGCCAGGATTGCTCTAACTCAATTACTGTAGCTGGCATAGTAACAGATGGGGCAAAATCTGAGAAGTAATTTATTACCCATGGAGGGAAGAGCAATTCTCCTTGAAAGAAAAAAACCCAAAACACCAAAACACAAAAAAGGCCCCACGACACAACCACCAATAATTCTTCCATATCTAAACGTATGATTACCTCTTAAAAAAATGCCTCACAAAGCCTAGACTGGTGACTCCATGGAAAAGGGCCAAAGAGGTTGTCCCAACACATGGAAGCAGAAAGATTGTATTGACAAATCCAAGTGCCTGGCCCTTCAATACTGTTGCCCACTCCCTTGGTAAAACGGCTCAAGATTTCGCCTTCCCCCCGTCTTTAGAGTAAGGAGCAGCCAAACACAGCATAGGAAGAACACTAGAAAACAAAGGATTAGGTATGTCTATAGAAGTGCTGTGTGTTTTGCAGATACAGCTAGAGCCTGCAAGGAGGTAGCACTGCAACACACCAGACACCTCACACACAAACACCCTACAACTTCACCACAGAGATGGTTGTTTTCAGGCAGCCCAGCAAAGATCCTCAGGGCAGGATACTGTTTGTTTGCTGTGTGAGAAGGGGGTTGGATTATGCTGTTAAATGCCTGTGAGTCTGCTTATACCTTCCACTCCCTTGACAGCATATAATCACGGACCAGTTTTCTCAAATGAACACATCCCAAATGATTCTCTCTACCCTCAAAGAAAAGCATACAGATATCCCCATGAGTAATATCTGGACCAAACAGAATACATATATTCTGGGACGTGGAGGAGTTTTAACAGCTGCATTGTTCTAATGCAGCTGTTCACAACTACTGGCAGGCGTTGTGAGGCACTTCTGATTACTGCGTGTTTAATCTATATATAAATGAATTATTTTGCTGCTCAGAAGTTTGGCATTAAGATGGTATCTGCAAGGCTTCAAACTGAAGTTTGCCTGTGATGCCCCAGCTGGCTATTTCGATGTGTGCCAACAGAATTAAAATGTCACTAAAGATCATGCCATTCTCTGAGGTATGTGTGTTATTTTAAGAAACGAAGATAAACTGTGGCCAACTTCACATTGTTTCCTTAAATCTTTCACCCAATAATTATGGGCATAGCTTAAAATAAGCATGCAAGGTCAACAGCACCACAATTTACATGCTAGCTAACAAGTCCCTGAATTTTCAAGAAAGGTATTGTATGGGTTGCACAGGCCAAGTCAAAAAATCAGTAAAAGTTTCACCTGAGATCTTGAATGCCGAGTTACCATGGGCTATACAAGAGAACTAAATGATCTTTCAGGTCCTTTCCAATGCAAACCACTCTTCACTTCTGTGAAAAAACCCCAATGCACAAAACACCCACCACTCACCCCCAAATCCCCTCTCACATGCACACCAGAAAAAAAAAAGGGGGGGCAACCA
Organism: Gallinula chloropus; assembly: GCF_964237585.1. Taxonomy (NCBI): domain Eukaryota; kingdom Metazoa; phylum Chordata; class Aves; order Gruiformes; family Rallidae; genus Gallinula; species Gallinula chloropus. The sequence goes on along the minus strand of NC_140088.1, from coordinate 67,581,702 downwards.
CTGAAAATGTCAAGAAGTAACTTAACGTTTGGTGACTCATGATGAGATGAGTCTTTCAGGGTGTTTAAAAAAAACCCCAGAAAACCAAACAGCAGGAGTGCAGTGCGTCATGAGAAGGATCAGATGAATTCTTAGCATTTTTTAAAATGAAATCATTTGGGCTGATTATACAGTGAATAGTGTTGTGAAGAGTAAACATTTAATGTTTGCAGTTACTCCAGCTCACCCCCATACTTCCTTTTGGCCTAACCCACAGTGTGTAGCTATTCATGGTATCTCATCCTAACAAGGAAGCATTCTCTTTTCTTAGCTCCTCCCTTCAGCTAAGTCTAACCGATACAAAAATCCATACTCTCTCTATAATTCAGCTTTTCAACGCTGCTCCTTCATAGGGGGCTCCCTCCGAGAAATGCAACACAACACCATTAGTCCTAGCATTCACTTACACATTCACTGGGTGGTCCCTCATGGGTTAACAAGACTTTGTGGAAAATGACTGACTTGTCAAGCCATCACCTTCTTTCCAAAACTTGGAAAGGAGATAACTGGCAACCCTTTCAGCCAAAGGACTCCAAGATCATTACTGACAGCAGGCACACTTACAAATTTCTGTACTTGAGAGGCCTTGAGTGGAAAATATTACACATTTCTGTATTTGCAAAAACTGTTACACATTATACTTAGCCCTGTACGTGTATTTTAGTGACTCCATGTGTCACTGAAACTTATAGTCTGCTCATGTGGAGTGTCTTTGTATGTAAAGGAAAAATAATCTGTTAGTAATCGAGAAGCATTAGTTATCTCTGAAGTCACTGTGCTCATTAAAACTTTGGCTTCCTAAACTCTGCAATACATTTTAGGAATGCATTCTTCATTCCATTTTTCGCATAGAAGCTTAGTACTTAGAAAGAATACTGCATGGTCCATAGACTAACGACCCTAGGTTTGATAATTTTCCCCTCAACCCCCCCTCATTATTTCCACAATTCATTCGGCTCTGCCAAGGTGCTCTCTTGTACAGAGCAACCAGTCACAGCTTAAACACAAACAACAGACTAGGCCAGAAAAAAAAAAAAAAGCAAGCCCCCCAACCAATTGCCCATCAGCAAACCCATTTAATTGCTCAGTGAATGCTTTACTCCAAACAGAAAGCAACAACAAATACTCGCTTAAAAACATGCTCACTGGCTGACATAGACTCTCTGTATTTGCCTCTCAGATGATGGCTAATAACCTCTTAAATGTAATTTTTTCTTTTATTTGGAAGATTTTGCGCTCAGCCAGACCCACACAAAAATAACTTATCAAAACTTAATGGGGGGTTGTTTATTTAGGTTAAGTGTTATTTTAATTGTGTCTCGGTAAGAACCAGAAATATTAGGTAATTAAAGCTTGCCCAAACAGTGAGGGAAAACAGCAGACGTTATGAGCTTAAAAGTTGTAAGGCATTCGGACAAATATCAAAGAACCCAAAATATGAAGTCACATTAACTCTCTTGTGAATTTAAATGTAAGAGAGATTGAAATAACTTGCAAATTTCACCTTGACTGACTCTGGTCATCTTACAGAGTCCACAAGAATGCCAGAAAACTAAAACCTAAACTTGCACCAGCGTTTTACAAAGTATGAGCCACACACTTTGTTAGCATCACGAACAATTAAGCCAAACGTAAGAAACTAAGTAAGAATAATTTACTCAGTTTATCAGAGAAGTAGATGTCATCCAGTTTAAAGGACAAAAAAAAAAACAACAAACAAACCAGGTTCAGTTCTGGTTCAAGCAGGCACAACCCCTCCAGTTCAGTTGTTTTAAGCATGTGTCAAAAATGAGTAATCTTCCTCAAATTTTCAAGTGAACAAAGTACTACCCAAAGTGTTCTTGAGATATGTGCAATATCTGGTTGCAGTTTTTTCATCCCTATACATTTATTGCTGCTAGTTTTGGTTTAAAATTCTTGAGGATTAGGAGTAAAGGCTTTTCACCCTATACTTATGCAAGAGTCATTCAGCAATGTGAGCCAACACTTTGTTGAGGGTGTGCAAAAAAATCATTCTCATATTCCCTCTCCCCATTTTAGCAGAAGAAAAAGAAATATCAAAGTTATGTTACTTAAAAAATTCCTCATTCTTAGAAATCACATATTCTTTCTGACAATTGCTTGCCTCCTGCTCTGCCCCTTCTGCTCTCAACTTTATAACCTACATCTAGATTCCCAATTCTCTGAGTGCCCCAAAACTGGCAGCATCAAAGGCCTGCCTTGTATTGATTAGTTGCCTCAGGGTTGGGGAGAGCAATGCCTGACATCTCCAGCAGACAGTGGCATCAGGTCATGAGTAAGACAGAAGGGGATTGTGGACCAAACACCAAACAAATGCAGTAGATTAAAAGGCCAGTTCAAAACCTTTGTAAATCTGAGGCAGGGTGTCTCAAACCTCCTTACTCTTCACAGGAAGGAAGGGAAATTTTTCTTTCCATGCACTTTTTGTGCACAGGCTCAAACACAGAAGAGCTCCACTCAGAGTACCAGGTCAGGAGGAAAGCATGTCCTCTGGGGCTTTGCCAAGACCAGAAATTGCTGCATCTCTCTGAATGAAAAAGTACACATGAGCAACTGAAAATGCCAGGGGTTTTCTGGTCCATTGAATCATCAAGACTCTCTAGCTGAGGTCTCAAACTACAAAAATGACAATGGTTCGGATGAGACCCCACCAGAAAAGGTGTACAGAAGTGTGTAAAGGACTTTTTTTTTCCAAAACAACTCACCATGAATTAGGTGATGGTGGGGATTCCTCCAGATTTTTGCAGTGTAAGTGCAAAGTGGAGGGGGGTGGGGCAGGGAGAGGTGGTGGTGGTGGTGTGGGAAATCAATGTGGGAAAATACTTTCCATAAACCCACTGCACAAGCACCTTGATGTTGTCAGCCGTCTGAGACAAGGCTTACGTTGATAGATATATGAAACAACGCCCACAGGACCCCAATTTAATTATTAGTTACAAGTGTTTATGATAATCAAATACACATCTCTTGTGTAAGGACCCAGGTTTTCCCCACATAGGGGTTACAAAGGCATGGTTAACTTCTCACCCCCCCTCCCCTGCTGACTCATCAGATACCAGCCACAACGGGTCTAGATACCAGACAAACAGGTTCACTGATCCACCACACTCCTCCAAGACAAAGCCATCCCTACAGTTCTTCAAGTCTCTTATTGTTTTTCATGCTTGGCGTTCAGACCAGAACACATCCACTGAAACACATCATCCTATTCAGCGCCAGGCCAGAACACGTCCCATCGGAAAATGTGAGGCAGCAATGGGAATGTAAAAATCAATATATACACAGCTCTTTGTCATTCAACTGCTGGGCAGAGCTGGATTTTACTTCTAATACTGAACTAACAGCAGCATTAAAAGATGAAACTCTCAGGTCAATTTTACAGGGCAATAAATCTCTGCTTAACAGTTCTAAGCAGAGTATAAATCATCACCAAAATGTAAAAGTAAGTACAACTATCAATATTTGCCTATGGGTTCTTAATAACAAGAAAATATTTGGTGGGAGAACACAGACATTTCAGTTCACAAGGAAATAAACAAAAGTGACAGGTAACAGACAAGCCAGATTTAATGGTCCTCATGATACATTTTTTGTCTTTGTATATTCTACAGAAATCCTCAGAGCCTCAACAGTTATCATGTGAGGTCAAATCTAAACGTGCGCATTATCTGCGTAAGCAAAAGAGCAGACGTCTAAATTGAAGAAATAAAATATTAAAACCAAACCAAGTCTGCTGCAAATCAAGAAATGGAACTAGAAAACATGAATTTAAAACCTAAGCTTAACTGCTAAACCTATTCTGACAAAAACCCACCTGAACTATCAAGATCACTACTAGAAAAAATTTTGAAAGCAATAATGCACCTAAAAAAGCTCTGTAATTATTGCACACAGTACATAATACTAATACTACTAGAGACACAAAGAAATGTTTGGCTACAATGTGCTGCATTGTATTCACTGTCACTGAACATCACAGAAGACCCTTAGAAAATAAGGAAATGAAAGGCAGAATGACATCAAAGGCCTGCTAGAGAATACTGCTTCACAAAGATCACTTCAAATCAAACAAAATATAACAAAATCTTAAGAATATCACTTTTCTGGTGGCTTGCTGTAACTCATTAAAGAAAATAAAACAAACACCCAAGACTGCCCTTTGAGGATTATTTATAAATTGGAAGAAAACAATAACCAAAAGAGCTTCCTGAAACACAACTCTGAACCTTTTCCTCAGAATAACCAAAAACCAGAACATAACCAGGAAATCACACCGAGTAAATAACATTGCTTGCCTATCATCCATCAAAATCTGAGCTATCCCATAGCTCAGTTTCTGCCTTTTTCTGAAACAGACCCAAACACCGACCCCGCCCCACCTGCCCCCCAAAAAAACCCAAACAAAACCAACATGCCTTTTAGCATCATCTATGTGATGAGAAGAGATAAGGAATAGTAAAAGTTGCACAGAAGAAACATCTACAGCTACTACAGATCTTTAAAACTGTGGTGCAACCCAAAGCACCTGGATATGATGACCGCAGAACAGATGGTTTGGCATTGCACTATCAGCTGAGAGTGAACATTTTCCCCTCACATAGGAAGTTGGCACTTCTACCTATTAAATAGAAGCTTTGTTCATATCACAGATCTCAGTAGTCAGCAAAATTAATTCCTGTGGTTTTCAAGCAATTTTTTTTAGACTTACATAATGAAAATTCACTTAAGTCTTGTACCTGCATTCCTAAAATACATGTATTTAACATACCTACATTTATATTTATTTCATACAAATTGCCATGTTTTTCCTACTGTAGTACATCACTTCAGGTATACTAGATCTTAATAAATCATCACTGTTTGTTCTTGTCTTCATAGACAGAAATCAGCTGTGTCAGATCTCAGTTAGAATACAGATTAGTTTATTTTAAAATAGAGTGACAACAGGCATCTAAACTACTGCTCCTCTAAGCATCAAGCCAAAACCTTCTCCTTTCTGATGATCTGCTTGTGTAAAACCACTTTGGATGCTTGTGTGATATTTTGCACATTGTATTGAATTTGTTCAGCATTGAATCTTTGTTTTAAAGAAGTCTTGTATCGTTATACATCAGAGAGGTTTAATCCCTACAGTGGATCAATAATGGAAGGCGATTATTTTCATATCTGTTTTAAACGTAGAAATTAAAGAATATGGTTTGGCTAGTCCAGACATATCTGGAAGATACGCATGGTTTTGGACCTTAAGGCAAACATCTGTAGGGTCAGCAAAATCACGTTTGTTGCTGTTTAAAAAAATAAAATGAAAATCTTTACTTCCCTGTCTGAAAACAAAAGCAATTAAAAAAAAAAACACCCCCCCACCAATCAAACAAACAACAAAACCAAAACCCACAACACATTAAGAGACACATTAAGTTCAGAATTAGATTTTGCCATGTTTGCCAGGTGCCTATGCTGTGCAACAAGTTCTACAAAGCAAAGGCACAGACATTTCTCACTGGTTAAGGGCAGGGAAAAAGCAAGACATCCAGTTATGGTCCTTTAGTTACCACTTGATCCATTGGAAACAGGTGGGAACTTCTGCAATCCAACACTTTCTCCCTCCATTTTCAGGGAGGGAGTCTCAGACTTGCAAACCGCCTCCCACAAGCACCCTTCAAATAGTGACACCCCAACTCACTTCCCACAGCTGTTTGTCAGGCTCTGCAGATAACATCTGAACTATCCTCCCCAGCAGCCTCTCAACTGACCAACCCTGTCTCTGTTGAGTACTTGGACTATGAGAATAGGAATCCTGAAAATTTGTCCCAAACTGAACTTGCAGGATGTCAGCTTGTGAGAGGCAGTTACTTGATAATTACCCCCTTATCCTGATAAAAATTAACACAGAGCTTGGAAATAGCCTCCAAATGTGACTACCCTCTGGTTCAGCCCATCACGATACCAGAAGCATAATGGTAAATTTGCTGCAGTTGCTGCAACTCCGAGGTGATACTTTGCATCTTCCTGGGGTGAAACAAACTAAAGATGAAAAAGCCACCCACATTACATGTTTCTTCTTCAACTCTACCCAAATTAAATGTTTAATTTCCAGGGCTGCACCTTTGCTTCATTGTCTTTGCCTTCCTGCTCCCTCCCCACCCTCCCCCAGCCATGGTGGCATTAATGATGGAGGGTGGTGGTGTAACTGGGCAGCCTTGTGTAGATCCAGGCCTGGAGGTTGGTGTCCCTGCCTGTGGCAGGGGGGTTGGAGCTCTATGATCCTTGGGGTCCCTTCCAACCCAGACCATTCTATGATTCTATGATTCTATGAAAAGTCTTTAAATGTCAAGTTGAAGGAAACATTTTTATATTCAGTAAATAACAATCTATCTTCGGCACCTGCCATTGCCCACTACCTACATTTACTACATATATGTTCCTATGCTACATACTGTATCAACCTCAAGAAGCTAAACATCGGTTACAAACCCTCATCTTTTGCAGTTCTGAAGATCCCCAAGAAGGTTGCATGGCACACATCCTGAGGGAAGGCTGCTGTTCCTTAACTAGCACCTGGTTCCCTCCCATCTTCCTGGCAGATGGGCAAGTACAGTCCCGCAAAAGTCACAGAACTTCACTTTTAGCCTGCAACCTTCCATTTTAACCTGTCGTGGTTTCACCCGGCTGAGGGCCAAGATCCACGCAGCTGCCTGCTCCTTAAAGGAAAAGAGCAGGTTAAAGGGAAGGGGAGGGGGGGGGGGTGAGAAGTAAGGGAAGGGAAAAGGAAGAGAAAGGGGCAAATAACCCCAAGATCAAGAAATTAAGAGGCCCGTGGGTTGGGATAAGGATAGTTTACTAAGATAACAGAAAGATACAATGTAACAATACTAACAGGACTTCAAAGCAAAATATATGAAGCTGTTGATACACAATGCAGTTTCTCACCAAACCACACAACTCAGGCCGTGCCACCCAGAGCCGTCCCAGAACCCGACCGTCCCCAAAGAACCGCGCGTCCCGGAGCCGCCCCAGGCCTTCCTCCCGTCAGCCCCCGATATCCTGGGCAGGACGTAACTGGCGTGGAATACTCTCTTTGGTCAGTTGGGTCACCTGTCCTGGCTTCGCCCCTCCTTTCTCATGAAGAGCTGAGAAAGTCCTTGACTGTCTGACAGCAACTAGAAACATCAGGGTGTTATCAGCAGTACTCCCATTTTACTCTCAAACACAGCATTCATCTGCTGTTACAAATGAAATTAACTCCATCCTGACCAAAACCAGGACATAACCCCAGCCACTCTCTCTGGAACTTCCAGGCAAGCCTTGAGTTTGTCAGGTTCGCTTCGCTGCAGCATGTTTCATGGTTCACCTAATTGCTATCTGGCATGCAGCAAAGCGTGATGCGCAACAAAAGATATTGAAGTCCAGCTGGAAGCAAGAGCTTATTTAGTTTGTGGGCAGGCTTTCCAAAGGCACAGCTGAGCTAGCAAAACCTGTTCAGCTGCTAAATTAGGAGCAAAAGCCTACCTTGCCTCCAATTTAAAAAAAAAAGGTGCATATACTTATACACCAAGACACCCTTGCACACAAAGGAGAAACGAGCATCATTCATTACTTTGTTTTCATGCAAAGCAGAGAGAGAGGCAAAGTCTGCCTGGCTCTAGACCAGCAAAGCCTCATCTCCAAGTCCTGATGCTGGTGTTTACAGAGCCTGTAAGAATTTGAAGAGCCTGCACAGTGTTCACTGGATTTACTTCAAAGAAACACCAGCTCGGAAACAGATTCTGCAAATTTGCAGATTAAAGGCATCTCTCTCAGCAGCTCTGGGTTACTGTACGTTGCACAGCAGAGTTGCTCCCGCAGGTCAGGTTACTTCCAGGCCCAAAGGTCAGGCCAACACAATCACGTAGCAATGTTCATGCCTCAGAGGTGCATAATCTCAGATCACCTCCTCAACGAGCTACATACCCAAGAGCTCCATGCCAAACACAGCACAGGCTAGCTCCAGCTCTGCACTGCATTTGTCCCCAGCCCCATGCCATGGAGTAAACCCCAAAGTGGGCAGGACAAGGGTCTGACAGACCAGGCAGCCTCACACTAGATGCACACATGGTCCTTTACACTTCCACAGTGAAAACAGCTCCTAAAACAGGTATTAGCAGCCTATACAAATACGTCCATCTGCCTTCCAGGCTGACCCTCATTACAGCCCTGGCAGCACAGGTCTCCTCCACTCCCATGCCCTCAACAACAACTTCTGAACACATGGGAGTTGAGCACTGCTAAAATGGAGAATTTGGGGAACATGAAGAGGATGACAGAACAAGTCACCAGGCACACGTAACCAATAAACTCTAAGGGCCATATTACTTTCTTCACCTTACTACTTTTCTTGCCTGGTCCTGCAGGCTCTCTTCTGCAGCTCTACATGATGTATTGTTGTTTTTAATGGAGACTTTTCTATTACCACATTTTCTTGTCTCTGCATACCTAAATGCTTCTTTGGAAGCAGGCATTTCCATAAAAATATTATGATAAAACAAAAGAGTCTCAGGAATTTTAATACGCAGAGCAAGGCAGATCCATACCTGCATCATTAAACCATTCAGATTCATTCCCAAACCTCTGCTGCTTTGAGCTTACAGGCTACTGAAAGCTTCGACAACTGATTCTTTTTTTCTAAAAAAACAAAAGTTGACCAATGATTTTTAAGGCTTCAAGTCACTGAAGTGCTGGCATTCAGCAGGGAGGAGGCCATGACCATTTCAGATCAGCAACAGATCAGAAATAGATTAAGCATTTCTTACTAAAACTTTCAGAAAATCCAGTGGTCAATAACAAAGTTCAACAGAAACATTTACAGTCCCCCAGGGCTAAATGGGGCTCCACTGAGTGAGCTACCTGGAACAACCTCCACCTCAATGCCTAGTGACATGGCCAAACAAGAGAAGTGCATCTCTGTTTGGGAGGCAATGCTTTTCAGCCAGATTATTTTGGAAAGCAAATGTTAATGATTAAGAGGAACAATCCAGGACTGAGAAATAAGTTACCAAAGGTTTTGACTGGCAGCTAAATTATAAATATACAGTTTGTTTATATATCCATAGCCATATGAACTCCATTGAGCTTCGTAATTTCTGTGTCTTGAGCACCATTAACCTTTTTTAATTGAGAGAGTTATTTCCTTAATCATCCAACATACCATTTTGACATCCCTAAAAGAAGAGTTATACAAGAATTGCAGAAAGCAAGGATTCAAGGAAAAAAAAAAACCAAAAAGTTTTGGATTTTAAAACAAATTATTCAAAAGTTGCTTTGCTTTCAACCAATTTATTACCTCTGTTAATTGGCAAGACAAATGAAACTGCTTCTATGTACTAAAAATGCAAATCACTGAGGAACAAAACTACAGTCTAAATGCCTACGCAAGGAAAATGACGACAACTACTAAACCAAATTTGGAGAAATAAAACATCCAAACACATTCTTATCATAACTTTCTTACAGCTCATCCTTATATGGTTAATGGAAACAAAATATCCACCCCATGGAACCCATGACTCATAAACCTGAAGGCATAAGTTTTAATCATCATCTGAAGTGATGTCTATTTTGTTAGTAGTTTGGAATCCTTTCGATACTTGCATTCTTCTGTTTGCTCCTCTTATTTTATTTTTATTATAATAGCCTCTCCTGCTTGATGTCGCAGTTATACTGTTGTCTCACCTTTCTGTGGAAACATTTAAACTGTACAATTTTAATACTTCAGATCCCTTGTAACAGTGGCTAATGCTGACTCTTGAGATTTGTGGTGCCATTCCTCACGTTAATGGGGTTTTGTTTTGGTTTTGAGAAATGAAATAGATTACAGCAAACCTACACTAGATTTCAACACCTGAGGAGCAAAGGACTTAAGTTTCTTAAAACCTGGCCTACATCAAGGTGCCTCACTTTCCCATCTTCAAAATGGGAACCAGAGTATCTGCTTTGTCCATGTAGTTTGTCAGAACACGTGTTCCCACACAGCAAAAGGCTCTTCATCCTGTGCAGTTCCAAAGCAGAGCAAGACTCTCAATACAATAAATGGTAATATCATCATATTGTTTTCTAATAAAAGCAAGACTAGGAACTATAAAAGTAATAAGTAGAAACCATATTGAGCTAGTTTTATTTCAGAAAACCCTTTCTGAAATGGCTAAGTTGAAAAATGATCTTAGAAAACAGAAATCAGATGATCCATAACATTTTTTTGCTATTACCCCACCTCAAATCATGAGAATTTCATCTGTTCTTAAGCTACAAGTCTAGACTTCATGTTTCCTGAAAGAAAAACTGAAGAGATGGAGAAATGTGATAAATATTCATATGAAGGCAGGCAGAGAAATACACATCAAGGTTTTGAACACTTGAGCTTACCACCTGCAGAATCCAGGCTCATCTGAATTTTGAATCTGAGTCCTATTGACATGGATGTCAAAAATACCCAGCAGGCCCCGGCCTCACCTGTGACACTGGGGTAACCCTGTGCTTTTAAAAGGCTTAAAAGAAGATAAAAAAATACCAAACCCCAACACAAAACAAACAACTCACAAAGCAAAAACATAAAATGAAAATAATACACCACCAAAACCCATGGCCATCACTGAAATTCATCTATTGCTTTGTATCCCCCACATTCATCTGCAAAGATCCATCAAGTAATCCACTAAGAGCTGCAAGCAGAACTGCAGTAACTGCTCACTGCTGACCTACTGTACCCAAAAAAAGTTTCTGAAGCACTGCAATACAGCAATAAAGAGGTAAACCAGCTCGAGAATCCTTTCATTGCCCAAGCCAAGTGATCCCAATGCCTTTCGTCCCAAGTGACTAAATTCACAGGGGGAAGCGAATGATATTCCTTTACAAAGCACATTTTAGCTAAGCAGACCTGTCTACAAAATAGTGGGGTAAATAAGTTCCATATTATTTAAAACAAACAAACCAACAAAGTGCCAAAACTAAAAAAAGAAAAAACACAACCCCACAACACTGTCCAGGCTTTTCTGCATTCTTTTTATCCCTGCATTGCTCACTGACACTTTTTCCAGAAGCTTCTTTGGTATCATGATCTCAGGCAACAGCAATAACACACAATTCTTTATCCTTCTCACTTCCAAAGAATCATTAACGCAGCAGCCTGGAGCAACAGTTCCCAAAAATAATATTTAAAAAATAGGTAGTGGCTCTTAGCTGTTCAGCAACTTACAGATTTATTTATGGAAGTCCATGCTAAGTTACTGAACTTGAAAATATATCCAGAAAGCAAGCATCTGGTTTCCATCTGTCCTCACAGGAACCAGAAAAGAGCTTTAACTGAGAGCAAAATATCAGGGTGCAAAAGCAAAAGATCTCAGAGAGGAAGGAATACATACAAAGAAAAAATTCCTATTAAAAAAAAACCCCAAACTATCAAGAAGCTGAAGTCACAGGTTCACAAAATGAAAAACAAAAAAGAAGAACGGACCCCACATTTTTCAGCCACATCTAATAGTAAAAGTGAGCAAATATGTCAAAATTAGAATTTTAGTTCACAATTTAAAAAAGATAGCTGCCATACTAAACAGTGAGACTGGTTTACAGAACTAATGAATTTTCAAGACATATACCTGAAAATACTTACCAACACATGCAAGTGCTAGGCACCTACTACTGTACATGGCTGGTGAGTACAATTTTATATATTTTTGTTTAAGCAATCTCCAAGCAAAGTGAGAGCTAGAATTCCAGTTGCTTTCAGAGACGGAGAACAATTCCATATTAAAAAACAAACAAACAAACAAGTAAAAAAAAAACCCAAGCCCAAACTAAAACCCACACTGCAATATTGCCTTACATAGGAAAAAAGGGAACTTTTATTCTCCCTTCAAATATTTTGCCAACATTCACTTACAAGTTACAAAACTTCTAATTTGGTTTTCCACAAAAGGTGTGTGCACATCTGCCTCCATAAATATACTGCTTTAAACCAGTATGTACATAAAGTTTCAAAGGCATTGCTTTAGACATCACTTCCAACTTCCCAGGCAAGCTACTTCTTGTCCCTTATTTTGTTTCTCTTATTTTTACTATTTCCACTTTGCACATGAAGAATAGAAGTAGTCAAGTGAAAACCTGACCAGCAGTACAAAGGCATATCAAGTTATAATAAGGAAATCGCTCATAAAGAAATTTCTCTCTTGTCTTTGCCACGTAGGCTCACAAAATTTCCTTCAGAGCTTTTAAAAGCAGCATGTTGTCACTGTGCTGCAGCTACTGTGCACACCGGGATGCTGGAGGCCGTCGACCTTAAATAGGACCTGCTTGGGTTCACTGGCCTACTAACGCCTCGGGTATACCACTGCTTTTCTATCACCCCTTTGCTCCTTCCCTAGCAAACAGCACAGGCAGCCCAGACACTGACACACTGTCAGGTGATGGTGGTGGTGGTGTCCCCAGCAAGTTTTCCCAAAATTGCCATTACTTTCACACTACACCCGAAGTCTGTAGCCCTGAGGTCCACATGGATGTGTGTCAAATTATAGGTGATCATAAGTATGCATCCACAGATGAGTGCACAGTACTTCTTATAATTTATCACGAATAAAGGACACTCGGTGCTACCACTCACTGAAAACGTACCAAATTGTACTGACAAAATTTATTCTGGTTCCCATAGCTGATTTCAACAAACTGAGATCTTCCACATCTTTCATAAAACACCACATGGGTGTGCTCACAGTGCAAAAGCCATTAGTTCAAACCATAATGTTGTTCCAATTTTCTTGGATGTCGAAGTAACACCACTAACCAACTGATCATCATGGTCCTTTGCAGCAGCAGCAAACTAAGGCAGTATCAAAGAACTGATACACTTTTTCAAGACTAACTTCAACATTCTTGCATTGTAGCTCAAACTATCAGTAGTCTTCATGGAAGCAGATAAAAGCTCAGAGATGTGTAAAAACCCTAAAGATAATCAAAAGCAGTAAAACTAAATTACAACATATCTTAGGTTTTCCTATATATGGCAGCAACACATCCTCAGAAGGCCAACATAGTTTCACATTGACAGCATATCTTTAGTCTTGCATAAGAACAATTTCAGCTCAGCATATTTTATTTACTTTGGTTTTGGTTTGGGAGAAGAGGCAGAAACAGAGAAATATGGAGATCCCTCAATATTAAAAGGTCTCATCTTGCCACCCTGTCTATACTCCTCTCAAGCAGTCCTTCCCCTGGGCATTCAGCATTTGTAGTTAGCATGAGCCAGTCTGGCTCCAAGAAGCACTTTCTTCCAGGCTGCAAAGAACAAATAAACAACCACAGTAGCCAGAGCAAGGAAGTTTTCATAGGCAGAGGAGCTAGGAGAGCGCTATCTACAGTTTTGATTTCATGAGATCTGGGCAGAATTAGAAACAGCTGAGCCCATGGGACTGCAAGACTGGTAAGAGCTGCAAGACAGGACATCTGTCCCACCCCCAGATGCTGGGACTGAGGCTACTCCTTTGATCTCTGCTAGTCTGATCCTGGCTTAGCCTTCACCTGTCAGGTAGCTGACACTGGTGACTCAGACACTACACTGGGTAGAAAGGGTGAGAACAGATGGGGACTGGGCTAACTCAGGATTACCCTGATTTTCAAACCACTTATCCCTGCACCCAACCAGAATCAGCCTCAGACAAGTTATTACTTGACCGAGACACACCTACTATTTCTTTCCTATACCTGATATTAACCCTGCCCTTCAATTTATGGTGACAGGAGAAAGTGGATCACCCCCACGCTCCCAGCTGCCTGCTGGAGTGACTCAGTGCGCTCCCGGAAAGTGAATTTCTAAGTGACCTGCCTAGCTCATTGGGAGACAGAAAAGCAAGTGACACACTAGATACAATTCATGATTCTTCTGATGAGCTGATGTAATACCTCTGTTTCATCAAGAAGTTTTTAATGCCAACTTTACAAGCGTCACTTGAGAAGATGCCCTAGGCATGAACCACACCACAAGATACTCCCTTCCTCAGAGGCTGAGCAAAGGGAATCCCTTACTAAGGGTAGCTAAGGACCTAACAACAAGAAAAACAAGAAACAACAAGCAGGGCTGAACTGTAGCCCCTTAGAAGGAAAAAAAGCACTTGCACTGCAATTAAACTACACATCATGTAGCACTGAAAACAAGCACCAACACCAGAGAGCTGGACATTTGTCAAGTGTACAACCATGTCATCTCTTACGCTTATACCGATGAGTTCTCAGAGGGAGGTGGTCCTTTCATTATGGGCAGGATAATTTACCAGAAAAGGTAAAAAGATACTGTTATGCGCCTCAACCAACACTCCTTGAGGAAGTCTGCTGTTCATGCCAGCCTTCAGCAGTGCAATCACAGGGTGCAACTGCTGTGTTTTCTCTCATAACAAGAAAAGATGGTTCTCATTATGTGATGGCTTCAGAGGTCAATCCTCCTCCAAGATGCTCACTCACATCATTAAATAAAAATAGCAGTATTCTAATAAAAGCCAATATTTATCCCTGGGAGATGTTTGAGAGCTTGAAAGAATTTCTTGCTTGTGCTGCTGCTCTTCCTGCTTTAGTTCCAATAGCTCACATGTGAGCATCCTGCTCCTTTCTTCCAACCCCTCCCAAATGAGTCCCAGGCAAACATTGTATGTTGAGATTGAATAAATGGTACGTTTCAGGAATGAGGAGACTGGACCAAGCTGTAACTTCTATAGCAGACGTTATCATTAGCAAAGGGAGGCTGCTACTTTGTGAAACGTCTCTCCTTGGCTTTGAGCCACAGTATTTTCTTCCATATAACTCAATGGTTAACTGTTTAAATCCATCATTCTGTTTGCCAATGAAAATGATGATGTAGGACTTGACCCAAAAAAGAACTGTCCCATGTCAGTCAGCGGAGAGAAAAAGAGCCCAGAAAAAACCTGTTTGTAATTAAACAAGTGTTCACTAAACTGAAGCTCAAAAGGAAGAAGAGCTAGACTTTGTTCAATGTAGACAAATGACAGAAGGTTGGAAAAGGTCTTTCTCGGCTCACGTAATTAACATCTCTTAAGTTTTCTATAATGATATAAATCAAGACACGTTTCAGCATAGAGCATTATATCTTTCAAACATGGCCACTTAACTCCACACACTCTGCCAAACCACTTACATGTTTTTATCCTCCCAACAACTGCTACATTGATGAATAATTCTCTTTAAAAGAACTAAAAAGATATCTTACCTTTGCAGAGTCATGTTCAAATTGCCTGTACATGCTTTGATCTTGTTTTGAGCTTCTAGATGAGTCATCCCGTCCGTACTTATCCCATCAATGGTGAGAACCACATCACCTATCCCCACATGTGCCCGGGCTGCCTTGCCACCGTCATTAAGCTGAAATAACACAAGAAGAGTAAATGGGAAACTTGGATGGTTTCTGTTTGTATTCTTTGAACACAGGGCCACATCATGCTACTTAACAGTGTTCTTTCTATGAAAAAAAAGTAGTGATAAAAAAAAATAAATCTTTTCTCATTTGTAGTTGTGTCCCTATAAAAGTTGCTGCACTATCTTTCCAGCAAAGTGATACTTACAGGTTCTTGTTCTTATTTCACTTGAATGACAGGAAAAGCATTGCACAGTATTGGCTATTTTTCAAAATCAAGCTCCACTTCAAATTTACTGGCTGGAAGGGGTGTGTGCTCACCAAGAAACACCATCAGGGAAAGGCACGAGAAGTTTCCTGGATGCCTAGTTCTAGCCTCTTCTCTCTTCATGTATGAATTTTTTTCTTCACAAGAGGGAAGAGGAAAGCTGTAAGCCAGCTTTTTCCATTCTACATTTTCCATTTAAATGATCTCTTCAAAGTTTATGTAATTCTCAATGGCTGGTCACACTCATGGAAGACTTCATTAAAAGTGAAGCTGAATTCTCCCCAGCTGCAACTACCAGAAAGTCAAAAGTTCAACATCACAGACAGGCGGGTTACAGGACTTCGTTTTGCCTTTCTCTCAGTAGGTTTATAGCCCCCAGCGACGCATAGTATATTCAGACCAGAATAAGAAAAGCCTCTGGAGCAGTCTGCCTCTTTGATCAAGGTCACTGCCAGAGTTCAGCTCAACTGCTTTGGTCACTTGAATGAAACAGACTTGCAATAGAAACCTTTTTAAAGTTCACATTATTGACCCCATTGAAAAATAAATTAATCTTTTTCATCTGATGCCGCTGAGTTTCAACCAGCTTCATTCTCAGAAAGAGAAATAAAGCAACACATGGTAAGGTCTATGCTCTGATTTATATCCCTAGTCCTCAAACTGCTAATAGCTTCATAGCTGACTGCAGAGAGCAGTCCTATATGGTGAAAATGCTCTCTTTGTTTTCAGATATACTTCCTATCTTACAGCAGAGAACATATAGTTGCTTATGCTGTGCATGCAAAACCTCACAGCTCTCCTTCGCCTGCAAGGATGAGGTCTGTTCCCTAAAGACGTAGCATTTCTTTCAAGGAAGGGATGCAAAAGCAGAATTACTTCATCTTTATTTCCAAAAGTGGAGTTCACTTTGGCCACAATAGATAGTCTAGCAAGCAGTTTTTGAGAGGGGTGGAGGGGGTGATATGGGTGGGGTGTAGACAGAAGGAAGGCTTTCACCTCTCTTGTTTTTTAACTGCTGCTATTTCAGTTCATTCAGCAGGGACCAAGAGGTTTTTGCTCCCATCCATTCATTTTGATAATGCCCAACCACAAACCACAGTCACTTGTCTCCACACTATTCACCTCTCCAAAAGAGGTGAGGTCTTGAAAACTGTCTATGACAAGTTTGGTGTTAATCTAATGCTACCCCATTATTCAGATGAAAGGGGAGGCCTGAGATGTAGGGTGACTTATGACATCCTAGATTCAAAACAGCAGCCAGTCCCTAAGCATTACACACCAAGGTAATGATTTTATCCAGAGTTGAAACCAAAAGGTGCTAACAAGGGAAAGGTAGCAGAAAAGTAGAAAACAATAGGAGAAAATATGCACTATTTTCATATAAAATTCTGGACTTAATAAATTCATCAGAACTACAACTTGCATGATTCATCCCTTTACAAAGGATTCAACAGCAAAGCCAGACTTCACTGAACTTTGGCATCAGACCCAAGTTGTGAGCTAAGAGACCCAATTACTATTAAGCACAGGTCAGGGAACCCCACAAGCATATAGAAAACCATGACCCATGCGGCTATTTATAGGAAAGCTCCTCAAACCTTTGGGTGAGGGGTGGAACCTGCCATAAACAGATCCCTGAACTGATACATTACAGCATGCTGACATTTGTCAGCAAGGTCTGGAAAAGGGAAAGGAACTTAAGAGTGCTAAAAGCTAAAGGTCAACTAGATCCCTGTGCTTTGTGATTGGACTGCCAAAGTGAGTAAAATCTAGCTTTCTCTGAACATACGCAGATGCGCACGACACTCACACGCTGTAATGTGTGATGAAAAAAAAGCAGGCTCCAGCATAACTATTTTTTGGGGGGTAGGGTGCAGGACTTTATCATCTGCAGAACTGTAAGATAAAACTCATTAGGTTAGAAAAAGAAAACCAGAACAAGAAATTCAAACTTTTTTGTTCAATTCCAGTGGCCCACACGCAACCCGCCAGAACTACTCATTTGACTTTCAAGATGCAGCTCAAACTGTTGCCGACAGGGGATGACACTTTGCAAGCACAAGTAGAATATAGCTGTAAAATCATTTCAGAAAAAGCAAAGGCTGAAAATACCTTAAAAATAAAGCTAGGAAGTCCAACCTGGAAACGGGGGAAAAAAGCAGGCAGGTCCCAACAAGCTTGGTGAGCCCCTGTCTGTGTCCACAACACCCACCATGCAGGCAGGCGTCTGAATGAGCCTTGTAGGTGAGGCTGTTGCAGATATATCTGAACGAACAAATTACTAGACAAGACTAAAGAACTACACGTGCAGGGGGATGCCAGAGCAGTGATCTCCTCATCTGGATACAGTGGATAAGGCTTCGAAGTAGCACCTACTGATTTGGGGTAGGAGAGATGGGGTTGGTACTTCAAGGAAGTCTCCAGCAGAACACATCTTCCCTGAGAATACTGGCCAGCATCCTTGGCTTGTGAAGTGCTTATAGGGAAGTGGTACCTAAACTAAAGGGTAGAGTTCTACCACAGGTGCAAGAATCAAAGCTGAAAGAAAGGTTTCCCATTTCCCTTAGGACAAAGAAATCCAACTCAACTTATTTCAATCTTTTTTAAGCAGATCTTGGAAAACCCAACAGATGTGGAAGATACAAGAACATGTAGGTACCAAGACCTAGGAAATTTCTAAGTGTCATGTGTAAATCGTTATTACTTTTGTGCAGCTTTTTGTCCTGCATGAGCGATTTTGTTCTTAAATTGCAAGTTTAGCTTTATCTTAATAAAGTTATCTGACTTCAGTCACAGAACTACAGTATTACCAATGCTTAAATACCAAGAGACTAGTAAACTGAAGGGAGGCGGGGGGGGAGGAATAAAGGATTTCATCTAATTACAAAATCCTAGTAGAAAAAATGCACATCCTTACAAAATAGTTCTATTAAACAGACACTTTCACACAAATAGAATTGATGCAAAAAGATGTATGCATGGAAAAATACGGCATTAAAATTATAAAACAGGCTACTTATGAGTCAAACTAACTCCTAAACAGCACAAATATTCCAGAATTCCTTAATGGATCTGCTTTATTTCTGTGGTTGCAGTATGAGGCAAGTTTTTTAAATCAAACACAAATTAAAGGTACAAAAAAAAAAAAAAAAGGAGGGGGTGTGGGGACAGATATTGTGTGTGTGTGTGTGTGTGTGTGTGTGTGTGTGTGTGTTACACAGCAGACTTTAAAAACTACAGAACTGACAAACCAGAAAAATGTTTCTTCCTACTTATTTCTATGTCTCTACACACTGTGAAACTCATTTTGAGACAGGGGGAGGCAAGCAGGAGAGCCATTTCATGATCAGGCACCTGCTGAGGGCAATCACTCCCACACCCCCCAGCAGCAAACCTCTTCTTGGCCCCTCAGCAGCCATCAGCTCCACAGCCAAAAGTCAAGAAGCTAGCCTATGCCATCCAGAGAGGCTTAGGAAGCTTTCTAATAAACATAAATAAAGTCACCCATCTAACATTTGATTTCAGTTTTGTTTGGCAAAACATAGAAAAAAGGGTTTGGTTTTAAACATCAGAATTCCAAACCTGTGAGTGCTGTTCTAAAATACATAAAACTAACTTGTCGCCTATGATCAACTTCAAAAGCAACTGTATAAAAAGTAACCTCAGTATAGCTCTACACTTCCAGCTTTTAAAAGCAAACAGCCCAAACCATGCTGGAATACAAACATCTCCTTGAGCTAATTTTTAGCCAGCCTGCAATTTTGTTTCACAGTAACCAACACCAAAAAAATAGCAAGAATAATAGCTCTTTTTACTTTTACTCTCAAGCTTACTGTGATATTTTAAAATACTCTTTCCAGGAAAATCGCATGTGTGCACACACGTGCATCTCTCTCTGAATCAGTGCAATTTGTAGCTTAATTCAATTCTAATTAACACATAACCATCTACTTTTTCTCACATGACCAAGAAGAAACCTGGACAAGCATCTTTTCTTTGAACTGTTATTATTTGGCATTTATGCACTACCAAATGTAATACTTAAACTGCAGTTACTCATAAGACAAAGGTCCATTTGACTGTTGATGGAAGCTGCTTTTTATTTTTCCACATTGCCTGCCTTGAATCAATCCTGGCTGCAACTGGCACGTGTGATAGTGCATCACAACCACCCTTCCAAAGAAACTATTTCAGTGTCTGACAGTAAATAATGTTCCCTCCATTACACAAACATCCCTCAATGTCATCTGCATCTCTCAATATAACTCATTGCCCACCATTTAAATCTTGCTGAGCTATCCAAAATCCCTCCAGCTTGATTTCTACCCCTGAAGAATTTGTGACGCACAGTTCACGGTGACAATTCAGTTTAAAGACAGGCATTATAAAAGTAGAAGTCAACCACATAATGATCTTTGTATCATTACCACTCTTGCTTTTCTTTCTGTCTACATCCTTCCCATAGAAAGAACCAAAACACAACACACACCCACTACAGAAAAGAAGAAAGCACAAGAGAACTTGTCAAAATTACAAAATAAGCAATCAAATGACCTCTCTTTTGTAGAGCAACGCTCTCCCTTCTTTCACACACTTTCTGCTAACATTCACGAACACTACCTGTTACTACCTTGCTTGTCCTCAGGCCCATTTCACCCAATCAAAGTACCAACTTGCACTGAGAGCCCATATTTTAACAGCACCTTCTCCAACATACGTACAGCTCCAAGCACGCCAGATAGTATCCCTTTGGCAAATCACTGAAAGCTAGGAGAAGCAGCCCTTACTGTGTTTTTGGAGAACAGAACCTTGCCTTAAAACACACAGTGGGGCAGGCGAGTACCCTTATGCTCTGTAGCTGTGCCAACTCCCTCAGAAAAATGGCATGCATCTGACCTGACTCCTGATGGATGGCCCCAGCGCGACGCAACCCATGGAGGTGGTGGTGCAGTGTACTCTGCTCTGACACCTGAACCCAATGCAATGCTGCGTTCCAGCATGTCTTACCAGTGCAGCTTGACAAAACCCTTCCTCACCTCTCTCCCTGCCAGGAAGGAAGTAAAACCCCAACTTATGCTCCTGACACGTTTAGGACACTTGGGATATAGCTTACCACTATGAAAAGGGGAAAAAAATGCCCTGGGAGCACCTGCTCTTTGTGGCAAGTAAGCTTCCTCTGTGCTCAATGGAAACTGAGAGCTGTATCATATTTCTCACAGCCTTTACTACAGCAGTATTATTCGCATAGCCAACAGATTAGCCAGCCAGCCTCAATACTTGCTTCCAAATCAAGAGCATACATGCCAATTTTAAAGTCCAGATCAAATTCATACAGCTGAGTTATAAGAACCTTAATGCAGGGTTTGCAGTGGAAACCGCTGACACAACTAGCTATAAAAGCGGTTATGAAGCAGTCCTGCAAATAAATGGAAGGTTTTCCCCAAACTAAGCAGGGATCCAAAATAGCTTAGTTAAAAAACCCCTTTTGATGAACCGAGCGGTTTGCTGTCTGTCACCACCAGGAACCCCACTCCCAGCTTGCACCACAAGGCAACGTTCACATGTTCTCCTTTTTCCACCCACAACCTTACAGGTGCTTCCAGACTGATCTATAAAGCTGCAGTCTAAGGCGTGCCCAGAACACCAATGATTAATAAAGAAAACATAAGAAAAAAAGTGTAAGGCAAAGTATCAACCCACCACACTTCTCAGTCTGGCTGTGGACCCCAACAGCAGACACGAGCCACAGCCAGAGGGCTACCTAACACCACCTAGCCTGTCCTCCCAGGTCTTGCAGCTTTACTTTGTCCCTTTACCCCCTGGCACAGCAGCTCCCTCGCTGCAGTGCAGGAGAGGCTAGGCAGCAGCACACCCAAACCAGCCCTTCGACTGATCACAGCCCTCGGTAAAAGGATAGGGAGAGCCTACAGGCATTCAGCCGATTTGCCAGGAAGGAATGCACAAAACCATCTCTTGCATTTTGTTCTCAGCCTGCTACTTATCTTCAACAGTAATCCTGACAACATACATTTTAATGCAGTTGTGCCATGTATCCCGGTAGTCCCACATCCAGAAATTATATAAAACAAAACCTAACACAGAGTTTGAGTCTTCCCTCCATACAAACCTGGCTGAGCTTGCCTATGGGTTCACAGGTTTTGGGAAAGACACATGGTTTCAATCTCGCCCTATAATTCTTAACATTTTTTCTTCTTATTGTATCTCAGCCCTTAATATTTATCTGATGCCCTCCACAAAGAAAAACAACCAACAACTTGCTTTTGCACTTCAAATAATCTGTTAAGTTCCCACACACATCCAATCACACTCTCCATCCCTGCATGGACCAAACACTGACCTATGCACCTACAGAGGAGCACAAGAGGACATTAGCTGCTAAAAAACAGGATAGGCACCACTTAGTATTAATTACTCTCACACGCAATTGGGTCGATACAGAACGGGACCCAAAACTAAACATTAAGTTTACAAAATAGGGTAACTACACAACGCATAGTCCTTTTGGATAAATACTCTTATTTCTCAACCAATGCTAAACAGATCAACTTCAGTGCTAGGGGAGCAAAGGAGGAAAAGCAGCCCTTGGCTTACCTCACTTGTCCCAGAACAAGTTATTAATAAGCAAGAACAGTTTCTCCATGCCGGTACCAGAAGGGTTACTAGCTGGTGCCATCTCTCACTTGTCATAGCTTGACTGATGATAGCTTCCTTGCAGCTCTACTCTTCCATCAGCAGGTTACAACTTTGCTACTTCTCCTCTTTTCCCTATGACAACCCAACCACAGCAGGACATAAGGAAGCAGAGGCAAACAACTTTACAAAAGGCACCTTCAGCTTTAACTTTTGATGTAACACCAAGACATCACCATCACTGCAAATCGTCCTTAGAAAGGATGATACCTGCTTTAGAAATTGCTCATGTGAAATGAAAGTAGTTCACTACACTCAGAGCTATAAGTTCTGATACACTTCATGCATTCTACATGAAAAAAGCTCAACCTACATGTATTGACGTAATAGCTAGAACTGGAATTCAAAGGATTATTAAAATGAGTCAAAATTAATACCTCAAACAAGAAATAAAAAAATTACTCTGTGTAAGAGTACCTCTTAGCATCTAACAAGACTAAACATCTGGCCTTGCTTCTCAAAGCCACTTAAAGCATTCAAGAGAACAAACAGATAAAAGGATTGTCATGAAGATAGTATGGTTAACACTTGTGGGTCCCCTGAAGAAACTAATCTTCTCATTTGGAGATAAAATACTGCCACGATGTCAAGGACTAAAGCAAAATATTTCAGACATTGTGGCTAAAATCATATTTGCAAGAAGGTGGGCAATTCCAAAAGAATATATGCTTTCCAAATACTTAAGTGATGGAAAATTATTTACAGCCAAGTGCCAGAATGTCTGCAGATATTTAAGACCCTAAATTAGAAGCTTTCACTAAGCCTTCTCTCAAGGAGCGCAAGTCATGTTCTCATGCTGGTTGGCTTGCCTTAGAGCCCTATTTATTTTAACTGGCTGTCTTCTCTCTGAAGATTATTCTTCTATTCAGAGAGTTTACAGAACTAATCCAGATTTGTCCCTGGGAGACTATATGCCATTTGGTAAAAATTACTGCCTACTTAATTTCTCAGAGACAGAAAGAGGAAATGGAATGAAAATGTAGCTAGAAACATGACATAAACTTTGTATGGCCACTTTAGCTTTTGGGAGCTGCAAGTCTGTACAATCACTCTTCTATCGTTAACAGGGTTGGGTTTTTTTGGATGGCCAACACAAGTTAACTCCACAACCAAAGCATGCACATAACTTGGGACTGCTAAGGAGGCACCACCTTAGGAGCCATGTGATATGCATCAGAACAGAAGTTCAAGTGCCCGTCTCTTTTGGAATAAACAGTTTGGAAAGTTACTTAGAAAGTTTTATTGCTGGGGCCCCAGATCTAATCCAAATCAAAAAATAGCTGGTTTTCTCTAATGGAGCTTAAGTGTGAAGTGGTAAAAGGGACTGAGGTCACATCTTCCAAAGAAGGAATTCATTTCCATGCTATAAAAGACCTATATACAAAGATGTCTGTGGCACTTATAACGGTGTACTTCCCATACAGGATTATTTTTATTCATTTACACCTCATAAAGTTACCTTTGCTAATTATATCCACCTCCTTAATAACCTTAGTAGCCCAATACATGTCATCTTGTTTTCATGGCCTACAATTCAGGCCCTCTTAATAGGATACGCCTTTCCTGCAAGCGTGACACCCTGTGCTTTCCAGAACGTACAGTTTAGGAATACAGACAGAATACCATGTCATACCACGTAATTTAAAAGGTATTGAATTTTTTGCCTTTGAGTCCCTCTTGCAGGAAAGAGTGCCTTGTACGTGGCACCAGTGAGAAGGAAATACAACCCTACACTTGAAAGCAAAGCAGAGAGACAGTTAAGTGGGGAAGTGTGAACCAAAACCTCATCTGGCAAGAACTAACAGCCAGTGGCAAGAAAACCCTACTGCAGATTGAATCCCTTGCAGTACACCAGTCACTGTTCCAATTTCTCCTATCCAGGAACGGGTCACCCATAAACATGGAGGAAGCAACCTGCCTGCTTCAAAGAACTGTGATAATGATAAACTGCCCTTCACAAGTAAAGGGAAAAACTGAGGCAAGTTCAGGCACTGTGAGCATTTGGAAAAGTCCACTGAGCACAGCCCAATTGAATGCCATCCCAAACCAGCGCTCTGCAAAAGCTGTAGCAGAAGTTCACTGCCAACATGCAACCCAAGCACAGGAACAGCAGTCCTCCACATCCATTCCCCACAGAAAGTTGTACCACATTTAGGAGTTGCATCTTTAAAAAAAAAGAAAAGAATAAACTCCTTTAGCATTATAACCAACAGCCAAAAAAGCTGTTGGGACTCAGAGCTACACTTCTGCCAGTTCTCCTTGAAGCACGCAGCTCAGCACCCAAGGACGAAGTGCAGAAGAAACACATTGAAGTGCAGAAGCTTCTCCAACTCAACTGAGCTCCACCAACAGAGTTTACATTTTAAGTATAAAGGCACTAATCCCTGTGACACATTCCTTCGGTAACATGGAAGGAAAAAGGCAACTTTAAACATGTGCAAGAAGGCAGCTCAGATAAATAAGCACGCTCTGAAGTGCTTGGAAAGTAGCAATTATCCCAGGTATGGTCAATACGCTGATCTGCTGAGACCTATCCCAGGTCCATGAAAGCTCAGTCCTGTACGTACGTGGCTCCATTTCATGCAATGGAGAGGGAAGCCAGTTTTAGTCCAACAAAATTGTAACGCAGAAATAAAACATAAATAAGAGATATTAGTAAATCCTAGCGGATATCTTCCCTTTTATGTGTCAAGGGTATATTATAGCAGACATTTATTTTAAGCCAAGCACTTATTGGCTAAGACCCCAAATTATAAAATACTGCAGAAAAGAGTCCAATAAAAAACCCTTCAGAAAACAAGAAACACATTGTTTAATAAATTCATACCAGCTGTTTATAACTAAGACACAAAAATCTTTATCACAACCTGATAAAGCTCATGAGGATATATAACAATTTCAAATTTCATTTTCCTTTTCTAAGTTTTTTATATACACACACACACACACTCCCTTCCCCACTGGTTTAGTTTCTTTGACTTTAAACATCACTTTTACGTGATTTGTTTATACAGTTCCAGGTGTGGGGTTTTATGCATACATTTATTTATACATGCCTTTAAAACATCCAATTTGTTACTATAGGTGGTGTTATACACATTCTTCTAGTAGTATTTATGCATAAGTATTTATTTTATGCACAAATGCACACATCTATAGAAATAACAAGGCATTTGTCCACTCTGTTAGGGACCTGTATGGGAAGACCACATGAAGATTAACAAAACTTCCTTTCTTTTTTTGTTTTTTTGGCAGCACATGACAAAAAGCACTTGTCTAGAGAAAATGGGAAGCTATTCAGGACGAATACTCTGACTGCAAAATGAAGACCCTTGTTTTAAATAAGTTTTCTTTACTGTTTGATTGCCAGATGTGCTGCAGATATTTAAGACTGAACATAAACTCATGCAAAACTTTCTCACTGAAGCTCCTGAGGAAAATGAACTTCATCTAAAGTTCTTGCTCCTGTATTTTAAGTCTTCCAAGTTTCTCTGCTGAGAGTTGCACTGCAACTGCTAATTATAATAACCTAAAAAGTCTTAGTTATGCCATTACGTGTTTTTTTTTCCCTTACTTGGACATGGAAAAGTTAGACACACAACTAAACAATCAATAAGGCTGGTTACCAACTAGCTCAGAAAAACAATTAAAAAACCACTACCAATCAAATTTACTGCTTGCAACAGCCTATCACTTGCACTCTGCCCATCACTGTACAGTGAGAAGTGTCTGGTCAATTCAAAGCCTGGCCTTGCAGAGGAATCCCATAAAATAAGAGCCTGGTAGTCACATTTGGTCTGGTGACACGCAACCCTCCATTTGTATGTTGTGCTCTATAAGCTCCATACTACCCAAAACTAAAATCAGGATACTTTAAGACACACACACACACACACACACACACACACACAAAAAGAAATCTTCCCTAAATATTCATTTAAACTCTACTTCATTATAGCATTTAAAGAAATTTTAAAAATAATTTACAGTCTTAAATTTTAGAACTGAAAGTAAGCCTGCATTCTGGGGAAACGAAAAAAAAAAAATCAATATGCACTGCTGGTTACAATTCCAGGTTAAACAATGCAACACCAAAGCCCAACAACATCCATTCATTTCTCCAATTTGATCCAAGACAGATGGTATACTGTAGGTTGGTTGGTTTACTTATTGCTGATAAAACAGTATAGAATATTGATCAGTCACACAGGACTCACTGACCTACATGTGATTTACACCCTTCTCATGCCCTCCAAACCCTACATACAGATTCTTGAATACCCTGAAGCTATTAAGGATGAAGCCTGACCATCACACAAGCAGGAGGCTTTTGGTAAACAAGATAACAGCCTACTTCCATGCCTGTTAGATTAACGCAATTTCTTTTGAAAACATGGCACTTCAGGGTTGTTTTTGTATTCCACTGAGTACCCAACAACAATAAATTAAAAAAAAATGTACTGTAGAAAGACTCATGCTAGATGTCAAATTATTTCTCGAAGTAAATCCATTACTTCTAGAACTGCTGGAAATAATGCTATGGAAGAGTTTCATACAGAAGTAAGTAGATAAAAATTACTACTGTTCTTGTTTTGGTTTGTTTTTTAACTTGCTTTTGCTTGAATTCTGCATCAGGTGGACCAAATAAAAAGTTTCTGGTCCTTAGAACAACATCCTTCTTGACCACTATTTTGAAAACAGCCATGAAAACGTGCTTGGTCTCTCTATTACCCTGAAAGTTACTGAATTTTGGATACCTCAAGTTAGTGTAGGACACTTTGAGCAATGCTCTGGAAAGATGGGAAAGATATTAAAGTTGAAAAGGTATTCTAAATAAATTGTCAGAGACTTTCACTGCTGAAAGCTTATCCTCAAAAAGATTCTACACGTTGGTCAGAATCCAACAAAAATTATACAACTAACAGCCTCTTGAAGCAATGAAAAGCTCTTCATCTACCTGGGAAAAAATGCATCCATTACTGTGACAGTGTTCAAAACTGTGATTTATCAAGACCCCCATAAGCATAGAACTCACTCCAGTGGGATGTAAGTCTTCATTGAGCAGCAGTGCATTGAATGTTTGCAAAACATTTTTTCAAGACAAAGAACAAACTTTTTGGCTGAGAAATTTGGTATAGGGAGAGGAACCCAACCAAGCAAAACCACATGCATATACTGAGATAGGATGGGGAATGCCGTTCCCAAAATTGGTGAGGCGCCAGCTTTAGTTTATGGGAACATGGAAAAAGGTGGAAAGATTTCAGTCCTGTCCATTCCCTCCCTTCCCAAATGTAACCTTCCAAGAGAAGCAGCATTTTTCAAAGGCCGTCACAGAATCGGGCCGGCCAGCAGAACCAGAAGGGTCTGAGGGCTTCCCACAAAGACCACCACTGCAGGTACGTTTTATCAAACACCAAAAAGCAATAGCATCGCCAGTCCTGCTTCTGCGGGTGGCACGAGGAACGCCCACATGCATGGGAACAGAAAGTGAGACTTCACCCGCAGCTTTGCAAGCAATGCTCTCGCGTCATATGAGCTGATGACATCACATCACGTCGCTACAATCCAAAAACGCACTGTTTGGATATTTACTGCCTGTTTAATGAACCAATTCTAGTGGGAGGCTTTTTCCTCATAAACGCAGCATTTTTATTCAACCACTTTCTGAAAACTGAATGGGTTCAGCGGGACAGCGAAAAAGCTACAGAAGGATCCGAGTTTTGTGCAGCCATCCATCACACTTTCCTTGAAATTAACACCTCCAGACATTCCTTTCTGGCCACCTATTAGAAGGCATCAGATATCTTAAAATTACACAACCTACCAAAGGGAGGCCCAAGATTTACAGCACATGTCCCTGAGCAGCTCTTGCAGAGGTTAAACCGTCTGGAAGCATTTCATATCTCCCGCTAGTGCTCCTAATGCACGAAAAGGTTTGTTTTTCAAGGGACCAGAGGGAAGCTTTCTCTCTCCTGTAAGCTACTAGATTTAAGTGGCAGCACAGCACAATTACAGCACACCTAAACATACGTTTGACAGTGTTGTCATACATTTGTAAGAACAAGGGCACACTGCTGTAAGATTTCTGAAGAAAGGCTTAGGCATTGACATGGCTTAAAGAAAAATAAAAGTGGCAATATCTTTACTGGATTTTCATACTGAGATTACTCTAAATACGTATAAATTCTCACTCTGAAGTTTCACTCACAAATTCAAGCTAATGAATGACCACATACAAGCAAAACTATTAATATCAGTAGGAGTCTTGCAATTGGCCATAAAGAGCAATGACTTCTAAAGAAGAGAGGCCTGCAATACTGTTGGATGCTTTTTCTTTCTCCTCCAGCTCTCCAATAAGATTGTCCATAAACCTCTTCAGGCAGTAACTGGAGAAGGATGTAACACCTTCTTATAAGCCATAATATTCTGATTTCCACACTATGCTACAAGTCATCTAGGCGGGAGAGCTGGAGGAGATACCTTCTGCAATTCTTCTCGACAAAAACCAAAGAATGTACTAACAAAATTCAGCAGGGTCAAGATTTCACTTTAAAGACAATTTGGTTTCTCTTAGAAGAAACTTGCTATCTGAGTCTTCTTGCAGGCTACAGAAGTACCTTTGGCACTGCCTTTTGAGCACAGAGATGAAGAATGAAGCAAACCATACAAGGGAGAGGAGACAACAAACATGACCAAAGCAGGAAAATGAATAAAGCTACAAACCTTGGAAGTAAAACATCTTCTCAGAAACATACCTTTATTGCCACTCACAAATGAGGTGAGGGGATACTAGATTAGTGTGGCTTTACAAGTTTTTCCTCTTTTCCCATTTGTAGAAAGATACCTTGCAACCCAGCACAGTGATTAGGTCAAACTACAGCACTAAAATTCCTTCCTACAGCAAATAGATTACTTGGAGCGTTAACTGACATGGCATTCATGGTTTTAACCTGGAGTTCAGTTTGTGACCACAAGAAAACTCATGTAACTGTCAGTCTCTGTTGCAAAGAAAGGATTTGAGAGAGTAAGTCATTACATAAACTCAGAGTGCACAGGTCTGAGCAGAAGGCAACACTGTCTCCTCCAGGCCCACACACCAAGCCATGCATGTTGCCATATATATCCCTAAAGACTGAGAAACATCAGCATCCAAACCAAGACTTCTGGAGAAAGGAAGGGGAGAAACTGGAGCCTTGCAAGTATTTTCAAATAAATGGGTGAACACAGGCAGCAGATCGTCATAGATGACGATGGATATGGGCACTTCAGCACTCATTAGGATGCTTATCAACAGAAGCAGCATTAACAGGGTCAGTCCTCTCCTTGTCTATATGTGCAATTGAGCTTCACAATTACTCTTAGTGTAAGCATTCACTCACGCAGAAACAAACAACTATTTGTTAGCTCAACCAAGAGCTGCTGGCTGTATGCAACTCGGTGTCAGAATCACAAAAATAATTCCCATCGCACATCAGAATGGGTCACCAGGTGAATTCAAAGTCTCTGCCCCAGGTGTTTGCCCCACTAGCTCCCAGATGCAGATGGCACTCCCAGAAGAGCCACCGCTCCTGAGGGAATAGACTCTCATTCACCCACAGGATCCTACAGCCCAGCTGCTTTCAGTGCCTTCAGGTATTCTGTGACCCTGGAGCACCTGGAGGACAGCAGTCTCCCACTTACAGGAGTTTCTTGCTAACATAGAATCACAGACTCATAGAATTATCTTGTTTGGAAGGGACCCTTTAGATCATCAAGTCCAACCATTACCCTAACCTACCATTCACCACTAAACCATGTCCCTCAGCACCACATCTAACCACCTTTTAAATACCTCCAGGGATGGAGACTCCACCACCTCCCCAGGCAGCCCATTCCACCATTTAACAACCCTCTCTGTGAAGCTATTTTCCCTAATACCCAATCTAAACCTCCCCAGCATAGCTTGACACCATTTCCTCTTGTCCATGAAGTTCACAAGGCATTTAATTACCTCTAAAGTGCTTCTCTCATTAACTAAACAAAGTAAACGTGCCAAGGGAAAGACTAGCACTGGCAGCATTATATTCCATAGCAATGAAGAGCACAATGCCACTAAGTTGAAATTGTGCTTCGAGCTCTTCACATGCACAAGCAAACTGAGTTCACCCCCTCACAATCTGCAGCAATTAACTGGAGTAAGGAAGCTCAAGCCTTCAAGAAACACATAAAACTCAAATGAAAATGACAGCAGCAGCAGATGTGAACCAGGGGAGAATTTCCTCCACATTCCTACTGAATTGGGGGTGGGAGGGTGTGTGGGGAAAGTCTTTTTCTGAATAAACAAAGCTTCAAGAAGAACAGGATCTTGCTTTTTTTTTTTCCCCTCCAGACTAGACCAAGATACTAATGCAAACAAAAACTAGAAGAAAAGCCAAGCAGACATATGAAAATCCCAGTGTAGCTCAAAGTTTGCATTCAAATGTCAACATGCATAGTGATTAACCTGCCTGAGGTTACACCAGACCTCCCTGCTTCCCCGTTACTGTCACATGCACTTCCTAAACACTAACCACAGCGCCTACTGAACATAAAATAGCTGTCACTCCTCCCCCTACTGCGGAGAAGACACAGGCAGGCTGGTTTTCATCATCCTGAGGAGTACTGATGTAGCAACTCAACAGCAGAAGAGGCAGGTTGGAACAACAGCAATCGAGTACAATCCTCTGGAAAGCAAAATAACTTGTCACATTCATCAGAGTCAGGTAATTACAGCTCAGAGAAGAGAGCGTGACACAGATCACTGCATATAATATGGTGCACAAGAGGATGAAGAAAAGGAAGCTATCCTGGAAAAGTAAGTATTTGTGAAGCACTACTAATCAGATATGCTGCGTAGAAGCTCTAACTCAGGTCAGTAACAAGTGAAAATTAATTTCCTAGCTCCAGTTTACGTAATTAAACTTGACACTTTAGCCCTGCAGTTACAGGCAGTTCTCCTGGAAACTGACTTCTTCCACATATGCCTAACACTAATTGAAAAGCTGATGGTATTGCCCAACAATAAAGAAACCAAAGTATGTTTTCTTCTGCTGTTTTAGCACAGTATGGGAATTGATGAACAGTGGCGGCAGCGTTAGGGGCTGGCGCAGGTACATGGGGTCAGGGGGAACAGCTGACTTAAGTCAGCACTTAAGACTGTGTCTTCCTACTCAATGTTATAGGAGAAAGGGCTGAGGAACTCTCTGAACCATAAAGGCAAAACTTGCACTGCCCAAGAAACACCAATGACTGGAAGAGAATTTTGATTAATGGTGTAAACCACTTCAATACACGTCACTACAAAGGCAATCCCAGGCAAGCATCTCTTAGTTTCTGGGACACATCACATGAAGAAATTACCACTAGTCACATAGCTCACTGACACTGTCCCATTTTTTTCCCCCAAATAATCTTATCCTTTTCCATTGATGGAATAACAATTTTACTGGCATAAAAGTCTTGTGGTTTAGTTCTGCAAAATTAAATACTTCTAAATTGGGGGATTGGACTTGATCTCTTGAGGTCCCTTCCAACCCCTACGATTCTGTGAAATAATTTTTTCCAATTTTAAATATCACCCAGTTAAGACATTTTAGTACAGTTGCCCAAAACCCCTAATTTTGATCAAATGTGTTTCCCCTATATGAAACATCTGGAAATAAAAATAAAATCACTCCAACCTATTTTAGTGCTACCAAAGGCAGCAGGGTGGCAAGGAACAGCCACAAAAAGGCTCACAGCCATTTATCTACAGACTGACAGCGCAGGAAGCGCTGTCTCCAAATCTCTCCCTCCAATTTTGTTATAAAAAACAAAGCACAAGTCTGATTTAAAAAAAAAAAATGAAATGGAAGAGCAAGTGGTAAGGGAAAGCCTCCAGATCGGACACGTGTGCCCCAGAGCCTACGTGTTGTACAGCAGCTCCAGCCTTGGTGTGGGCTGCTCAGCAAGGGTCTAAACTTTCATCTAGTACTCAGGGGAGATGAATGCAAGTTATTTAAAGCCACGGCACATTGAGCTGGCACATCACAGCACTGCCTATAGATTATGTTACAGCTCTGCTTCATAACGAACCTCTAGCTTCATCTCCAGCTCTCTGGTGAAACAGAGCAGACAGAGGGCCACAGCTTTAGGGCTTTAAGAGTTACGGGATTTAGTTAAAGCTTCTGCCAAATCTGCATGTACAGAAGTATCCCACGGGAGTGAAAAATGCCATACGTGCTTGGCAAAGGGTCTCAGATTTAACAGAGATAAAAATCACAGTGATTAAGCGAAACAGACACAACTGAATTTAAGTACCATTTACAGACTTCCCATCTGATTTATGACTTCAACCTCCACTGCTTTCTGCAAACACAAGCCCCACTTTCATGTAGAAATAAGAAAAGCATACAGATATCCACCTGAACTAAATTTAGCACAAAACAAAAGGTTTGCCTGCTTTC
The DNA here is from genome assembly GCF_964237585.1 of Gallinula chloropus. Classification (NCBI taxonomy): domain Eukaryota; kingdom Metazoa; phylum Chordata; class Aves; order Gruiformes; family Rallidae; genus Gallinula; species Gallinula chloropus. Next base: position 67,548,818 of record NC_140088.1, on the reverse strand, counting down.
CCAGGGCCAGCCTCAGTCAGCAGAAGGAAATGCAGGATGGCAAAAGAGGCAGGGCAAGGAGAGAACCAGCCCTGTGCCTAGATGACTAGGAGCACCCATAGCAGCAGCATGCACTTATCATGGAATCTTTAAGGTTGGGAAAGATCATCAAGTCCAACCATCTGTCCAATACCGCCATGCTACTTAAACCCAGGTCAAGCAGTGACAAGGGATGGGCTGTCCTATCGCAATGGCATTACCAGCACACAGACTTCATGGTAAAGGGCGATGTGAAAACAGAGTAAAATACCGAAACATTGCAGACCACTGCTGCTTCACGTGGCAGACAACCATCAGGTATGTACAAATGTGACCACCAAAAGGTGAAAACAAGGGGACCTGTGCTGTTCATTTGTAAGTGGCATTTAATTTGATAACAAACCTCATCACTCCTTGTTGAGTTGCCAGAGAGGGAAAAGGCTCAAAAACCACACAAAGCAGGTTAGTTTTCACAATCAATTCAAGCACAACTTCGCAACTGCAAAGGTTTGTGGTGCTGCCAGGTAGGAGAAGGGTTAGGCCATACAGTAAGTGGCTGCATGAATGAAGTTGCCCCACAGGACATAGCCAGAGTCACACCTTTCCCCCTCCCAGGGAAGGTGCCAACATGGATACTGCTTCTCTTGGGAGCAGGTTTTTGATCCTGACCCACAGGTTGTGGTAGGTGCTTGTAGAGACCAAATCTGCCCCAAACTGAGCAGCTTTACCTTAAAACATTGAGATAGGTATATACACCCACACGCCCCCCAACCCATACCCCAAATCTTCAGGAACAATCTAAATATATACTGCTCCTGAAGATTTTGATAATAGTGTTGCACTGAAAAAAAAATTTAAGGCATTATACCCGCAGGGAATTGTTACCAACTCTGTTTCAGGGCTGGTAACAATTTAAAAAAAGGTACTAAAGAAACAACCACTGATTTCTCCTTCATCCTTGCAGGACAGCTTTCCAGTGCCTGCTGGTAACAAGTCAGCCTATACTTTGAACAAAAGAAAAAAAAACCCAAAACAACAGAAAAAAACCCCAGAACACAACACCCAAAAAACCCCCCTCAGTGTTGCAACATCTTTCTCCTCATTGTTCTGGAGCATTAAAATAAAACATGCAGAGACACATGCACATACACATTTTTGATGTCTACATTAAAACATAATAAAGATAAAAGCCTACTTATGTCAACATGATTTAATCCATGCAATCTTACAAATTAGCTTTTGAAGAACTTCAAGGCATTCTTTCCAAAAGAATACAGCGTCCGAAATAAAGTTTCAAAGTCCAGTAATAACTCAAAACATTTCCTAAGGAGAACCAAAGTAAATTTTCAGGGAACTGCTAATGAGGAAGAGCTTGTTGAAAGAAAACACCTCATCCTCCCCTCAAGTGTGTGACCATTTGTATTTTGGTCCTTGCATATTTTTATTATGGAGCCTGGCTCAAAAAATGCAAGGCTGTCTTTTTTCTCCCTCAATACAAAAATATTTGAGGTCTGATGAGAGCTCCAAGTCTTAGAACTGAAAGAAAAGAAAAAACAGCAAATTACAGTTTCAGCAACATTCAAAACCAGCAAAATGGTGAAACAAAGTGCAAGGATCTTTGCAAGGATAAAACAATCTTATTTCAGCTTTGCCATGGAGTGGAAGGAGGGGGGGTGAAAGGGAGGAAGAGTAGCTTTCAAGCAAGAAGGAAAAGGAAGAGTAAAGAGAGATGTGCGTTTAGTAGAGAAAATCTTACAGAATAAAAAGCAAAATGTTGAAGCTCTGGGCTCAACGCTGAATGTTTTTGACAAAGAAACAGTTAAAGCAGGTTAGCCAAGCACAAATTTTATCTCCATCTGCTGTCAGAAGAGAAGGTTGGCATACTTTCCTCCAGGCACTTTCATCACTACAGTGCCCATCCAACACGTCCAAGGTGGGACCTCCGTTGAACATTTCAATACCTCTTATTGCTCGGCTGCCAGAAAAACCATTTGTACTGCAGCAAGCCTGCATACTGGCACACTGGGAAAGCTGTAACTGTAATCTGTCAAGCTGAACTACTTATCCTTACGAGTTAGTATGAAATGCCCAAGCATAGAAGAAAAGGAGTAGTAGGTAAAACCATTATGGTGATTGCTTACAGTAGGTGACCACTCCAGACCATGTGTATGGATCCCAACATCTGCATGTTTGTTTGAAAGCTCAGTATCTGCTTAGATATTAAAGCACGATGGGTAGAATTGACTAGAATGCGGTATTTGTGAGCAGACAACATAGAATTCCTCATGGAGCCCAGAGGAAGACAAAATACTAATTCAACGGCCAAATCTGCTCTATGCCATATTCTTCATTTGTCTGCAGGTTTCTAAAGCCCAAAACACTTTAATAAAAGCAAAAGGAAATCTCTGGAAAACAATGGTTCTATTCATCTCGTACAAAAAAGTATTCACTTACTAGCATCAAGATACATTTTAACATATGAAAAAAAACAGGATTGCTAAGCAGTAACTCTTTGTAGGCTGACTTCTGTTTGACCAAGAAGTCTATGAAACTCTAAAACACAGGAAACATCATCAGCATTGCAACAAATACTCAAAGTGGAGCATTTTTCCAGGCTTCCTTTTAGATTTTGTTTTGGATTCGGGACTTCCAAGAGTTTATACCCTCCCTATTAGCTGCAGCAATATAAGTCTGGGGTGTCCTAGGAGATACCCCAAGAAGCCTGGGGGCAAGGCAGGACCTCAGTGGAGCTCTGCAATGCGGTAGAGATGGAAAGTACAAGCTCCACACCCAGAGACAACATACAGGAAATGCTTGAGTAAATTACTGTCCGGGTGAGCCAAAGGAGGAAACTTCAGGGGGTATTAACATTTCTCTATCTGATGAAAAGCATACTACAAAAGGTATGAGAAACAGATTTGTTGCTGTATAGCTTTCCACATGTATCCAGCTGCCAGAAATGTTAAAGGACACAATTCAAAAAGGAGGCATCGTGCCAGCTGTCATATTCCAGCATACAGAAAGTGAAGCAAATGAAGAAAGGAAAAGATATTAAGGTTAGTGTTTCACTTAAGGAGAATGTATTAATTCCGGGTTTTTTTCCCTACAATGTGTTAGTTAAAAATCCAAAAGCTAGTTTAACTTACAATATAAAGCTGAAATTCAGTTTTCAAAGGAAATGCATTAAACATGCAGATGGCCAATTGAAATTACATCCCAGTAATAACTATGGAATACCGGGATTAAACGTTTGTAACATTCTGCTCTCAGACACCTCATTTTAGACAACAGCATATGTAGAAATAAGGTACACACCCTAAACACCATTCTTTCTCCCCTGCAGAAAGAGAAATTGCTAGTTTACCCGTACGAAAACCCTGTACAGCTTACAGTGATGGGGCCTAGCGACTGACACTGTTCGGGGTTTTGCCTGCCATGCCCCATCTGTACTTCCAAGGATTTCCCACATGACACATACTTGTAAAAAAAAGAAACAGCAACAAACATAAACAACAAAGAAACTTGCTGGAGTAATACAGATTTTTTTCTCTAGCTAAACACTCATCTCATCTAGATCAAAAGAAATCAGTGATGCAACTCTAGGAATTCCTGAAGGACAAAGGAAGCCCAATGCTTTATGAGATAAAAGACATTCCACATAGCACAGCAGGTTGGATTCAGCACACGTGATGAACAAATTATAGAAATAAGCTATATGTTCACGTAGGACATGAGCATGTCCATATAGAAATGTATTCATCCTCCATCTTTTCCGTTCTGCTACATTGTGGGAAGAAGAGACCCACCACCCACCGTTGCCCATCCACAGGGCTCAACCTCATTACTCCACCACCACACTTGTTCACACCAGCACATTTGGTAATCAGAGAAACCAAGTTAGCAGTTCAGTTCTTAATTTCAAGCATAGAGGGATCTCGCTCAGCATTTCTGGCAAGCTGTCTGACAAATTTATGAGGCCAACTCTGCCAGCTGCCTTCTCCTCCCCATGCTGCCAGAGGTGATCCCACGGCACAGTGGGTGACATGCTGGCTCCCCACTCATGCACGGGACCCCACATCCCAGTGCCTGATGAAGCCCCAAGCACCTCTGCCCTTTTATGCTTCAGGCTCACGGCAACTTGCAATGCCTCATGAAAGCTAACAGACAAATGCTTCCCCCAGAGCACAATCTGTCAAAGAACTCATTTACAACTTGACTGAACACATTTCAGGGCACCAAGGGCTTCCTGACAGGCAGGAAGGACTATTCAAATCCCACATACTTCCTCCCCCCACCTCTCTTTTGCTTTGCCCATGCTACCACAAGAACCTGGAGACACAGTTCATAACCAGCCACTTCGCCCTACTTACTTTCCTAACAGGGTCAAATTCTACTACACACACCACGTACTGTTTATTGCTGAATGTCTCCAGCAAGCCAGCTGCTCTGCAATTCTCTTTCCTCTACTGCATATACAGGAAACTGCATACACTATGTCCCAACAAAACAGTGGTTTGACAGTCAGCAATGCTTTGGTAGCTATGTAATTGATTTAAATACTTGGATTTGGTAAACCACTTTGAGAAACTGGAAGATTTAACATGTTGTCTGGTTAGTTACACATGCAACCCAGGCTATGAGAGATCTGCAAAAATTAGTTCCGGGAATTAGGAAAAAAAAAATGCAAACATGAGAGAAATATTTGGCACAGCTCTGTGCCCTGAAGTCCAGAAATATTTATAATGCTCCTTGACCATAGGAGTTAGCACTGCCACCCTCACACATTCAAAAAACATGAGTCAAGCCCTAGAAATAAGGAGTGTTTTTTAATCTCACGATTTTAATGCCAAGATACACTCTGAGGTTTCATTGGGTTTTTCAACCTGCTTTTCTTGAATCTTCAGTGCAACAGAGGGATTATTTCAGTGATTTAAATTGAATCCAGATTTGATACAAGGGTATCATCACAAAGGACAGGGGGCTTAACAGCACCCCCTTCGCTGCTCACTTCCGAGAAGTTCACAGTGACTGCGACACTCAAGAACAGTACCAGCAAGAGTAACCCTTGGTTCCTCCATAACCTTCCCCTTGGACAGGCTGCTTTAGAAATATCACTCCAGCATGCAGGATGATAGCAAAGGAGATCAGAGACAGCTACAGGGTTACTGGTGAGGATGTCACAGCACTTCCTTCTCCTCCTTCTCACAGGATCAATGGCAAAACAAACTCTGCTCCGTCCCCGTGTGGTCCCTGTGATGACTTAGATTGAAAGGCTTCAAATGTAATGGAGCCACAACAAATCAACTTCTAGTCTTCTTCCCAGTGTGAAGAAAAGGCATGGGCATAGCCAAAGTGATTTTTAACCAACACTCTGCTTTTCGACTGCATTTATTGCTGAAGAGATCAACCTGAGGAAACTGCTACTTTCTTTACAAAGCAGTCTAGCCCAATTTGCAGGCAAGCTAAACCTGCGCCCTCTGTGCTCTCCTGAACCAGAACAGCTTGAAGTGGCTATCGGAGGAGAGATGTTACTGCTGCTACAAAGCTGGGAGAGCAGCAGGGATGCGCAGCAGGCTCCCAAAGATTGCCCCGTGCACAAGGTGGCAAGAAACACACCCAGGCTGGTCACACATCTAACAGGAGATCAAATGCCAGAAGCCACCTTTAGACCCACCTCAGCACCTTCCACGTAACATCAGCTATTGATTTTTCCCTGAAGAAGTCAGCAGCACTCTTCGGGCTGGCAACTCGAAATGTGCGTGTGCTGCTGACAGCGTATCTGCTTGCTCAGGAATCCAGTGGTACCTAAGTGCTCTCTGCTGCACAAAAGATGAGCTTGTTTCTTGATGCTGAAGCATTTTCTCTGACCGTACCAACAAAGCAAAAGCTGTCATACAGTCTTGCTTTTCTGCCTAAACAGAAGCCCAGTGCTGGGCACAATAAAACCAGCGCATATTTCAGTCTGCCACAGTAAAGAAAAAATTGAAGATGGATGGTTACAGTCTTACAATGCAGTACTTACCCAATTCAAAACTGAGGCCAGAGCTTTTAAAAAATTTACCCCTTTAAATACTTATATCATCCTGCATGAGAGTCCAAAGCTTTCATCACTTGTCATTTGGAGCTTTCTGAAAAATATCCTATATATTTGATTTTAATAGTTTAGGGGGGGGGGGGGGGGTTGATAATTTTTTTATGTCAGTCCTAGCTCTTGTTATTCCCTTCATTCCTGTACCACTATATACTTTTCTGAACCCTGAACCCTGTTAATATGACAAGCAACAATGGCTTCCTCTCCTAAATGATAACTAACAGCAATAAAACCCTGGTAGACTTATTTCAGCAGCAAGACAGTTGTCCTCAGGCTAAGGAAAATGAGGACGAAAAATTGAGGCAGTAAAAATTGTGTTCTTGCAAAACTACCTTCCTCATTATGCTAAAACAGGTGACAAATTGAAAGTCTCAAACCTATTTGGCAGAAAGTCAAAAAATGGTACTAGAAAACCAACTCTGATTCAATTTGAGTGGCTAGAAACCTTAAATACTGAAGTGAGGTATTTCCTAACTCATAATGCCCATTGTTACGCATTTCCGAGAATCGAAATTAATGCTAAATGAATGTCATTGCATCCAAGTTTGAACTATTTGCATGCCACCCCTCAAGCACATTCTTTCCCTGAAGCACAGCAGTTTCGCATTCCACAAAGCTCACCTTTATCCCCTTACTTTGGGTAGTATTTTTCTTACAGAATCATAGAACTTTTAGGGTTTGAAAAGGCCACTAAGATCATCAAGTCCAACCACCTGTCCAATACCACCATGTAAACTAAATCATGTCCTGGAGTGCCACATCTACAGTTTTTTGAATGGTGACTCCACCACCTCTCTGAGAAGCCTGTTCTCCATGAGGAATGCCCCTTGTTGAGGTCTCACCTCTCCACCACATTCAGCACCCCCCTGTCCCAAGTCATTCAGACGTTTGGTTCAAGAGAAAGAGTCCATGCTGTGAGATAAAGGCTGACTTGTACTAGGTAATCTTGAGGAGAAACAGGGAAGTAGGACAGGACAATCTCTACAAAGCCTTGTTTGGTACCCTGGGGATACAGTCTGTGCTAAAGAGAGCAACAGAAGTCACAGAGCAGGAACGGGATAATTACCAAGCTAACCATGCAGGCATAGATTAGGATATGCAATAAAACCAAGCAGAGAGTTGCACACACAGCAAGCAAGTGGCAGGAGGCAGCATCCAGAGTTACCAGAAGCACTCGAGGCACTCCATCCTGTTGATGAGGTCAGGAATGAGTTGACGTCAATGGCTACAGTGTCCAAAATAGTGTACTTACACCCATCTGTCTCCATCACTGTGCCAAAAGCGTGCCTTACATATGCAAGGAGGAAGCAGGGGGGAAAAGCCCCCAGCAGTTCAGCCTTCTGCAACAACAGGAGGTTGCAAAGTAAAGCATCAACACAGACTTGTTTGCCCTAAATCCTTATTTTAACTGCTGTAATCAGTTTCCTGTGAGCAATTTCCAGTTATTTAATCCCACACCATCCAGGACAGAGTTATAAATTGATCTGGGCTGTCAACTGCAACAGCAGCAGTTTTCATCAGGTCAGGTATCAAAACAAATTAATGTCATTTGAAGTTTCAATAATCAGCAGTTTCTACATTTGAAAGTTCAAGTGTAGATGTGTCAATGGAAGAAAATACTCTCACAGAGGAGCTACTCGACCGGTCAGAGAGTATCACGTTCCCTCTGACATAAGAGGGATGGTGATACTTTTATCCAGAGAGATATTGCAGGAATTCAAGCCTCTAAGATTTAAGCGCACACCTCAAGGAAACCATCTTTAAGTTTTTACAGTGAAAGTGACTTGCTTTTCTAGACACATACACAAATTTTATTCTTTCAGTAAAAAAAACTGTATTGTGCTCATAAGCTAAATTATTTTAGTTAATATTTCAGAAGAGACAATGTCAAAAAACTGCCCAAAACCCAACCTGCTCTGAAGTCAACTCTCTAGCCAAAGACTGCAGTAATTTCACACTGGAAGGAGATAAATGGATAGAGCATCTTTACAACATTTCCAGAGCAAGGAGACCACCACATAATTAACATGCAAACATTTCTCATCCCAAATGCTACTAAGCCACTTGATTTAGCCCTACAGTTCTAGTGATAGAGACTAGCTGGTTAAAAGTCTGTTTCTAATCTAGCTCTCAGGATGTCATACAACTATGTGTTCGCCAGTTCTCTTACAGCTAATAGTCACTGGCTAATGCACCTTTGAGAGAAAGTAGAAAGTTGGCTGGAGAAGGTCAGCTGTCTCCTCCAAGAAAGTCAATCTTTCTTTCCTTCTAGTAACAGCCCGAAGGCCCAACATTGCAGGGTGCTAAACAGCAACACACGTCAACATAGGCGTAGCCTTAAGCAAGAATCATCTTATAGAAACAACTTACATGGCTAAAATTACACTTTTGTTCTAGAGTTTTTGCAATGCTGAGTTTTGGATTCTTAGTGTTTATAGGATTATGCTCTGTCTGCACAATAGCAAAATAGTTTCATTTACAAATTTAATACACTCATGAGATTCATGCAAACCTCTGCTGCAATGACTTTTGCTTACAGCTAGTTGCCAAAATATGACAGCTGGGAAGTGGAGAGAATAGACTGTATCCATAGCTGACAAAAGCTGTAATTTAATAAGCATACAGTGGCAGTTTTTGCAGCTTAGTACACTGACAGACATGTCCTAGCAAGTCTGGCTTCAGCAATTGTAGACTGTGCTGCCCCAGGTATCTGCCCCCACCATTGTGCCAGCAGCCCCAGCTCCTATGGCCAAGGTTGCTGGGCTTAGTAAGCCTCTGCTGCACCGGTCCCAGCTCCTATCCCTGCTCAGGGCACTGCTGGAGGAAGTTTCATCTGTGGAGTTGGCTTTGAGCTCTGACACGGAAATGCAAGCACATGTGTTCTTCTGTCAACCTTCTTTAGCCAGCCTTCTTCACCCCACTGACAGAGGGGTGGGGGCCAGTTCACATACAAGAAAAAAGTCAGATATTACACACACTTATTCCTACTTCAGCAAACTGCCGGTGCTTTGGGGTCCCTACACACACATCTGTGCATTAAGATTTAGAGAAGAAATGAACCCAGGCTGCCAGATAGGATGCAGTGCTGCCTGCTCTTCAACCACCACTGCTTCCTTCGGAAATTTGACTGTCTCCAGATAGCTATCTCCATTGCATTTGATTAAGCCATGAATCTAGACAATCAGTCCCTCACAAAGAACTAGTACACTGTCCCCTGAGGGCTGAATATACTCTGCTTGTCAGAATACATATTTTGGGGGATGTCTTTTCGTGCCTGAATAATTGCTAACAAGCCACCTTAGGCACTAGGCAGAGAATGCTCTTACTTGGTCTGGACTCAAGACACAGATTTGACGAAGGAGCTGCAGAAAGCCAACCGGAAACAAGGTGTCTTTGATGTTTAAAGTTTTCAAGCCTTCAATATCCCTATCAGTGTAATAAAAGCAAGCCCAACCCAACTTCCACAAGCTTTCTGGCTCATAGATCTCTACTGGGTTGTTTGCTTTTCTTTTTTTTTCTCCTTTTCAAGTCATTAGGTAAAGAAAAATAGAACAGCAATACACATTGTCCTAGCAACAGGACAAGGGGTAACGGTTTTACACCAGAAAAGGGGAGATTTAGGTTGTATATTAGCAAAAAGTTCTTCAAAATGAGGCAGATAGATCACTGGAACAGGTTGCCCAGAGACCGTGGAGGCCCCATCCCCGGAGATATTCAAGGTCAGGCTTGATGGGGCTCTGAGTGACCTGATCTAGTGAAGATGTCCCTGCTTACTGTCGGGTGCTTGGACTAGATGACCTCTAAATGTCCCTTCCAACCTAATACATTCTATGATTAGATACACAAGCAAGTTGGAGACGAGCAATCCCATTAGTGTATCTCCTCACGTCTTCCACAGCAGCAAGCTAAGTCTGAAACTACAAAGATAAGAGGTAGAAAAGACCAGCAAGGGAGCCTCACTCTCCCCTTACAAAAAAAAAAAAAACCAAAAAACCAAAAAAAACCAAACAAACACTCCAGTCATTTTGGCCTCTTACTTCATAGGAAAGAAAGAGAAGTTTCACTTACTAGGTGCACTTGACCCAGAACTATGCCTAGCTTGTTGCATATAAGGTATTCATCAGAAAGAAAAAGCAGATGTAGTGTGAACTTAAGAGTAAGCCACTGTGGCAGAGGGAGCACTGGAATACCAAAGCTGATTTTTTTGGTTTTTTTTTTTTTTTTTTAAGTATTCTGTAGCTAGAGTTTCCACCATGATCTTTTTCGAAGAAGAAAAATATATCTTTACTTAAGTCTGCATTTTTCACATTTACAGATTTTGCTCCACAGAATTCCTTTCCTAAAAATCTCAAATGCCATCATCGCCAATATAACATCACACTTAACAGAGATACTTCAATCATTTTCTCCCTAGGCTTAATAAGCCCCCTTGAAATGGATATATTCTACATTATTCAGGTTCAGCATCTAAATTGCTGCTCAAGCCTTCAAAAGAATTTTGAAATAATTAACACAAAGCAAACATTTCTGTTGCCTTCATACGGTAAGTACTTCACATTTTTCAATCACTTTTTAGGGAAAGAATCAGATACCACATTAAGTCATCCCTTAATATAGCCCGTGGTAAGCCAAACTTCTTTCATATCCAGTTAACGTGCAAACAATTTGACCTTTCAAACAGGACTACTAAAGACCTGGCAAGATCCACGTTTTAATCTAAGGGACTTCACACAAGGCATTACATTCTACTTCAGGGCTTTTTGTTAGTGGCACAACTGACAGCAATTGCCAGAGTTTGCACTTTCAAGTATTTTCAACTATCAGATGCCGTTTTTCTCTTGCTTCTAGTTTTACTAAGCTTAACTATTTAAGCTGATGTTTCTAATGCAAGATTAATTCATTATGAGATACAAACTATAAAAATAATCGTAATAGAACAATATTATGGATTATCTGACCTACATTTGAGCAGGGACTTAGCACTTGGTGTATCTGGAAGCTTTACAGTATATGGGCAGAATTGTGACAGAATTACCAACTTCACTCCAAGTTTTCTGGATTGTAAGACACTGAAGACTACTGGTTTATCCCTGCTAAGTAAAGAAAAAAAATAAGGGACTCACTGCAGAAGTCCTTTTGTGCACTGTGGCTGCTAACTATACTTTACACCAAAACTACCAAATATATACGCCACTGGCATAGCCCTTTTTCTTCTGCTTTGCAGGTGTGCATCACAAGACAGACTTCCATTTACAACATGCTATTTTGTCCCCCTACGACATCTCTACCGTAAGGACACACGAGAAACTATGTGGTGGGAACTGCATGGGTGCCCTGAAGTGACAAAAGATGAAAAGTTATTGTGTGGGACACATCATCCCATTACCTGACAGTGTCGAAAGGCAAGTGATAAACGAGGCAGAGAAATGGAAAAAGAAGGTGGGAATATCCCTGTGCAGCATTATGCAAGTCATTTAAATCAGACTTTTTTCAGCCTGTTCAGTAAGGGTGGCCTACATTCCCCACTGTGAAACCTTAGGTCTGTTCTGCAGAAGTGCTTAGTAGCTGTGGGCACACACCAGTGACTGGTGCTTGAGCAGCAGTCACCTAGTAGCAGCTGCCCCTCCAAACCCAACAGCATCCACATTTTGTTTCTCTCTTCCTCTGCTGCCTCTTCCCACTTTCCCCTGAACTTTATTTCCATGTGTATCTACTTTTAAGCAAGTCATCAGAAAGGGTCTTACAGCACAAGCTCCTAACGCCACCTTCTTTTTCCTCCTTTTCAGAAGATGAGACTGGCATGCCACAGCACAGCATTACCAGAATGACTGTGCTCCTGAAGAAAACCCTTTCAAGAACAGATCCTGGAAGGAAATGTAATAACATACTTTATCTACCAGCATATTTGTCTGAGAAGACCATCATAACCCTAATCTAGACCCATGTAGTCCACAATCACCTACTGACACCCTTACAACAGTAGCTCATCTACATTTAAACGAAGCTAGCAGAGTTAGTGACACTCAACCTCTTACCCAGCAGCTGTGTCTTCAGCATCACACATCAGGGGAGCAAGACACTATAAACTCCTTAACACAAACACAGCTTGATGTCAACATGGTAACAGAAGCTACTTGCACTCCAAAGGACTTTGCCTAAAGTTCACAGTCTTTGTCTTCCACCCAGGTCAACTCTTCAAAGCAAAGATAGAACTTCTCTCCACAAACTCAGCTTGAGGACTTCTTCCAATAAAGGAAACTTTTGTCATATTTTCCCTACTTTTACTGCCCTGAAGAGTCAAGTCAAAGACTCATGCACCACCACCAGCCTTTGCACTGGCTGCCTCTCCTTCTGCCTCTATTCTGGTAACAGCCACTTACTTCTGTAAGTGTACTTCTGTTTCTCATACAAACCTCTGCCTCAATTTGTTTTCTTTTTGACCACTTGCAGGAGGAATATCACCTTTCCCATACTTCCACTGCTTCAGGCACATGAGAGATGGTTTTCTCTCACACTTTTCCTTATATTGATAACATATGAAATCTATTCTTAAAAAGTCAAAACAAATGGGGGGAGGGGGGGAAGCCAACAATGTTATCTCCTGGCCCCATACCAAAACCAACCAAACAAACCTTTCAACACCATGTCTCTTCTCACAATGCCTTCTGATAGCCATCGGCCAACAAATAATGAGAAAAACAGCTACACTAAAAATAGCATCTCCAAACCGTGGGGAAGTGGACAGAAGTTGTTGGGCCTCCAGGACCAAATACTCACAAAGAAAAGCATGGCTAATTTTTTGCCGTTACTATTCAATAAATGGTCCTGCTTTTTGGCCACTGGAAGTACTGTCAACTTTGCATCTGCTCTGAACATCTAATCAGAGCTTATTTTTTTCACTACAACTGTCTTTGAGAAATGGACACTGCAAACAAATACTTAGTTTTTCTATCATTGAACACTTAGCTTGTACTTCTCATATTGTAACTAAGCTGTCAGTAATGGGGGGGACGGGAGGGCAGACCTGACAGCATTCTTTAGTGTAAAATTATTATATTCACATATCATATCAGATATCCCTCAGCTACAAACTTGTGGGTTCCTTTTTCACTCACAGTACATCCAGCTTCACTTCTGCGAGAATGACATCAGTAAAGGAACTATTTTAAAATAAGTTAGCTTCCTTCTTGGTCTGAAGTGGTTGTCTGTCAAATAAAGTTATAAACAGACAAGATGCAGACACTTCTCTTCTACCTCTTCTCCCCTACACCCTCCCTTCTTCCCCTGACCCCGCTCAAGCGATGGTCTGTCTTGCTTTAAACCACACAGCAGAACAGACGAGGGAAAGAAAACTAATGGTCAGGAAAATGTGGCCTTTTTCCCAATTTTCAACACAAAGAGGTTAAATAACAGCAAGAAACAAGGCAATCAGGAAATTACAGCTGCATCAACTCATCTCTCTTTCCATCTTCAGGTTAAACTGAGTAACTCTCTAAAGGAAGCGATGGCGCTTGCAGGCAACTATGCAAACTCTGAAGCACTAACCAGCTCCTAGGACTTTGACAAAACATGCTCATAGAAAACTGCCTGTGCAGCTGGAAGCTTTATAACTGTCCATATTCCACTCAGTTCCCAAAGAAAAACCTCTGCTCCTTCGGGTCTGTGTGGAAAGGATACAGACTTTGGCACTGCTACCTCATTTGTCATTCTCAATATTTATTTTTTTTTCCCCAGCAAACCACGTCGCGTAAACAGAATTAAACAGAACAGAACAGAGTAATACTACTTGCTTCATGTCTTGGCTAATGCCACCCATTTCATAAGCTCTGACAGCTACTGTAAAACGCAGCGCACACTGCCCTAGGCACCGGATCGGCAAGTAAATGCTGTGACCTCTGCAGGTCTCTCCGACCCCATCCCAGGACGTTGCAGTAGGGGAATACATCTTCTGCTGTATTTTGTGCAAGCCATCACAACTCAATAGCAAATCAAACCAGCACAGCCATGCTGGCAGCTGCCAGTTAAGGCTTAGTTAATGGCTCTCAGTAGCTTACAGGATGAAGCATAAAGTTACCAACACAATTATCACTGGCCAGGCCAGCAGTTGTTCTAGTGTTTCTCTCCTATTTCACATGCCTGCTTGAAAGGCCGTTTCCCCAGTTTGCCACTGCAATAATTCATTTTATACTTACACAAAACTTGGTTTTACTAGGAATGACACTATATGGCTTAAAATAATTTACACAAGCAAAAGGGCATGGGACTCCAGAAGACTCAGCACATCCATCCAATCTGACATTCAAAGCATCATCGTCCTTTATTCACTTCTCTGCACAAACACTGCAAAAGAAACTCACACATGCTTCATCCACACAGACAACTCACTGTGAAACCATGTACGTACCTGGACAGGAAAGGAGGAAAGCGTGAGAGAAGAGACAATTCCTTTGATAGTGACCTCCTGATAACTGCGTGAAGAATTTCAGTACGTTCATGTGGGGTGAATACTGAGTAGCTGATATTTTTTTTTTTTCTAATATCTAATCTGAACCTGCCCTGGCACAGCTTCTTGCCATTTCCCCTTGTCCTATCTCCTGTTACTTGGCTGAAGAGTCCATTGCCTGCCTCTCTAGGACCTCCCTTCAGGAAGTTGTAGGTGGTAATAAGGTCTCCCCTCAGCCTCCTCTTCTCTAGACTAAACATCCCCAGCTCCCTCAGCCATTCCTCATAGGATTTGCCCTCCAGCACCTGGAGATGCCTGTTAAGAAGCTGTTTTTTAAAGTGGTCCGTGTTGATTCAGAAGCAATCAATTCATTCAAATGAAGACAACTGCATCACGGCAAGTATCATTTCACATTACCACATATATTAAAGATACATGGTACATGGATAGACTTTAAGCTTTTCCTTTCACATGGAAAAAGCCTGAATCTTAGTTATTTTCTACAATAGAATGTAATCAACATTGTATCTCAGTAATTTGTTCTTATTTGCTCCAACTTTCCATTTTTCAGCTTTACAACACAACATAGGTATAGATCTACCACCTTAACCCACCCTTTATTCCTGGTTGAACCTCCCCTCTGCAAGAGCTGCATTCCACCACCACTTTCCCATGACAGCTCCCACCACACAGGTCAGCTTCCCAGGGCTGAACTTCTGCCCTGCATAATGACATCCTGCAAGGTAAAAGCCATGCTCTGCTAAAGTCCAGCCAGGCAGAAGTGTACATAACTACAAGCATTGCACACATTTTTATTGTACTGACTCTTGACACGAACTATACGGCTATATCCCCACATGACATATATTGCTTTACAACCAGACCTGTGCATCTGGGTAGGTAAGTATACCTAGCTGCTTTCAGGTTCGATGTTAAATGACTGACATAGCCCTGCAATAACTGTTGCTATTGGATGTGATGTTGCAACTAGTCCACAATATACTAGCTTATGAAAAACCAAATGTTACTGCTACCCTGTGTTAATCTGTTGCAACTTTGCACTGTCTGACATTAAAAACTGAAGGGAAGACGACAAAACAGGCTCCTTTTACCCTACAGAGGCAACAAGGAATACATCCATTTCAACCACATTCTATGCAAAGCCCAATGACTTACTAAAAAAAAAACAACTTTCTCTAAGGAACCATACACCTCTTAATTTGTTCAAATCATCAGTAAAAAGATTAGCTTTATCTGTAAAGAGCTTTAGAAACCTGGGTATTTTCTGTGCTTTGTAAACTGTACTTTATGTGAACTTAATTTCAAGGAGTTTAAACTAAAGCAGGAAATTAGCCCTCAGCAATGCAGCCAGATTCATCCTCAGTATCTGGAGGACAAATTCAAAATAAATAAATAAACGAACAAAACCCCCACAAAACCAACCAACCAAAAAAAAAAAAAGTCCTCCTTGCCAAAGAACATAATTCTGCTGTCTCATTACAGTTTTGCTAAAATAATTTAATTAGCAGCCTTCAGATACAGGAAGGCAGTTATGCTTCATCAGGAAAAGAAGGGCTGAGGAGGTGAATAGTACACACTGTTCTAGCATACCAGGAACACAACATTGAATTCTTCCAGATATCGGGCCAAAGCTGGATTGGCATACCAGAACTAAGCACTTTTTTTGATCCAAAGGTGGCAGGAAGGGGCGGGTGGAACACCCACAAAACCACAAGCACCAGGCAGTCTACTATTTGCATACTCGTAATTACAAGAAGTTCAGCTGAGGTATAATACATGGATTATGTGTTTCCCCTTTCCACGCACAAATTAAAGCCCTAAAAACATCTTTAATTATGTTCTGCTCTTGTGGGCACTGATATTTGTCATTAGGGAATCCTATAATGGGGGCTTCTATACATAGCTGTTCACTGCGACAATATATTTGATCCACTTGATAAAGTCCAGGATAATTTCAACATATGTTTCCTCTTTACAAACGTTAAATGGGAAGCCTGCTGACAGTGGGGCTGCACTCGAGATCTCTGGGACAAGAGAGTACAAGAAAAGTACTACCCTTTCCTAGAATTTGCTGGTAACTGGTTTACTATCTACCAGACTTAAGCACTCATCAGTAGACATGCACCCTACCCCAGCAAGGGCCCATGCTTTTACAAATCCTTGTCATGGGAGCGCTTCTACTGTCAAAGCAGAAGTGCTATCCACATCCCCAGTTCAAATCTCTCACTACTGCAGGAGTAACCAGCTATTGAACAAGAAACTGAATTACATAATAGCTTGAAAATCCCCAGACTTAAGCACTCATCAGTAGACATGCACCCTACCCCAGCAAGGGCCCATGCTTTTACAAATCCTTGTCATGGGAGCGCTTCTACTGTCAAAGCAGAAGTGCTATCCACATCCCCAGTACAAATCTCTCACTACTGCAGGAGTAACCAGCTATTGAACAAGAAACTGAATTACATTATAGCTTGAAAATCCCCAGAATTTAGGTATACATTGCTTCTCAGCCCTTTTTTTTGGCACAGATATTGGCAGCTTCATCTCTACACAGGGGTTTCTATAGCTCTGCAGTCCATTTTAGCCATACAAAAATAATTCTGAAGAGCCAAACTGTATTTTAACTTCACCAGCAAAATCTACATATGAATAGGATATGCCAAATCTAAGTGAAGTGGCTGAGTTTGCATCGATAGTTGAGATTAGCTAAAAATATTGCCATGATGCATGGACCCAAATAAAAACCTACTCCATTTCCCGGGGCAGTATCAAGTCTGCCGTCCCAACAGGTGTAAAGAATAATTCATCTTTGTCACTAAACTACATGAATATGCAGGAGGGGGAGGAGATCTGTCAACAGAGAAGGTGCCATGTGTACATAAATGCCTCCACGCTGCAAATCAAGCTTAAAGGTGCTGGGGCACAGAGCCGTCAGAAGCCAGTTTCTTCAGAGATTTACACTGATCCTAGAAATTCAATACTGAAAAGTTTGTCCTCTATTTTCTATGTGAAGCGTGCCAGCTATTTGAGCAAGGCTTTGAAACTCATCCCACAGTGAAAGATAAGCCTTCCCTGAAAACATGGTTTTAAAGTGGAAAACTAGTTAGATAGTGCCTGGGTACAAAGATCACGTTTGTTTTGACCTAGTTCCTCAAATCCTTTGAACACCAGTTCAGAGCACACACTCTATAAAACTCTCAGGAAAAACTGGCGCATTCACTCAGGCATATATTGATGAACCTCTATTTACAAGTACCATGATTTAAGTGCCTTTCTATTGTAAATAGTGGGATTTGCAAGAACAGACTCCAGAAGTTCCTCAAGCTGCTAAGAGCTGCTGAATACAAACAACAGTAATGCCAGTGATTTTTCGCCGCTGCCTCCCGTTTGAACTGCACAGGCTCAGCCCTGGACTGAAAATTACTTGCTTCCTGCCAGCCTCCAACCTCTGTCTCTGGTTTCTGGGGAGGAGCAGGGAGGGGAATTCAAGGGTAGTTTCTTTTGTTTGTTGCATAAATAACTGCAGATAAAGCAACCAGTTCAAATGAACACGTCCTTCCCAAGATGAGGTTTTTTTGAGCCTGCAGACAGTAAAGATTTATCTTACCAGCTTTCACCACCACCCCCCCCAATAGCCCTCTATGCCACAGGGCACTGCTGAGCCCCAGCATCTGTAATTAAAGGCTCTGCATACTCATGTCTGAAGGTTGCAGGTTGGTCACACATAACAGAGATCCACATGCAAGCAAAGAGGCAAACTTCAGCAAACTTACCCGAGAGATAGACAGAGGCATGTTGAAATCCTTACCACCTTGAAGTCTGAAACCCCAAGGAGCCGGGCCGACCAAAGACACGGTGTAGTTGCTCATGTTGTTTAGTATTCAAGGATCAAATCCAAAGAACTGATGCCTGCAGTAGAGGATTAAAGTTTTAATTTAAAGATGATAAAAGCAAAAGGCACTGCCCACCATTCTGAAAGACTTCTTTCCTCGTCAGCGTTCTCCTCCATAACATAAAACCAGCTGAAAAAAACACACCAAGTCTGTCATTACTTGTGCTTTTATTACTCACATTCTGTTTTCCTCTGTATCTTGGGAAGAAATGTAACTAAGGAACTGGTAACATGCACTTGGGACTGCGAGAACTGCTCATGCGGAGATGTTTGACAATTACTTCTTACTACCAAAATGCTGGGGGGTGAACACCCAACATTAAAGCTCCTCTTAAAGTCAGTGTTGAGACAACCATGAATTGATAGTATCCCTTCCATCCTAGTATGGGAGAAATTAGCACTACTGGCACATTCATTCCTAACAAAATTAATATCATATGCTGCCATGTCATCAGCTCAAAACTTGTTTCTAAACACATTAGAACCTGACAGTTTCAAAGTGATGTCAAAACATTACAACTTTAAAAGTTAATCAGAAGAAAACAAGATCCCTGTGGCTTTTTATAGCCTAGTTTCATATTGGTAGAACAGTACTACACACAAAGCAATATTAAAACCAACCCTCAAATGAAAACAGCAAACTAAAGCGAAATACCTATGGCCACAACTTAACCCTGAGGCAGCAAAACCCAAGCATCTCCCTCCCCACAGATGTGGTCAACAAATTACCTTTAAAAGGCAACCAATTGCTGTCCCACGTCAAAGACAAGGGCTTCAGTTTCACCTCAGATGCGTATCGTTACAATGACATCTTAGGTAGTGGTTCCCGTCTATTTTTGTATGGTCGAAGCCAGGCAGGAGCACACCAGGGCGGGCTGGTGTAAGACTACACCGGGGCACAGCCAGATTCCATACTCGTATACGGACATTTAAGGTGGACCCTCAGCCGAGCAGAAGCAAACTGGCCACAAACCCAAACCAGCTCTGCAAAGCCCGGTTCTACCTACTCGTGCACTTCGAGTTTGTGCACTATTTTTTTGGAGGTTGTGGATTTTTCACAAGCACAGCCCAGCCTTGCTGAGCTTCAGAGAGGGGCTGTCACACAGTCCCTTGGGTGCAGGGAAGGACATCTAATGTCACACACACCCCAGGAAAGCTGTCAGTAACACACCAGGACTGCTGCCCAGATCTGTTTCTAAATCAACCAGAAAAATTTTATTCACACCGGCAGCTGCTCAGGTAACCAGAACAGGACTGCTGGCATCGGGCAGAACAAGTTATGTATTGGGGAGTAGAATATGGAGCTGGAAACAGAGGTGCTTGGGTACCCGGGCAGTTCCTGACATGCCCCTGCCTGTTGGTATCCAGGAAAGGGGCAGCTCTGACCCAACCCACCCTTAAAAAGTCTCAACGAGCACAGAGGGGGGAACACACACCGCTGAGTTTTTATGTGGCTGAGGAGGGGAAAAAAAGTAACAGAAACCCTCATCCAAGTTTGAGCAAGGACTGGTAGCGTACTCTCACCACTAAAACAAAAACTACAACTTGTTTAACTGCTCTGTGCACTGAATTCCTTATAAAAAGAGGATTTTAATTAGTCACAGATTTCTTTCCACATAAAAATAAGAATTCTTTTCATTCACTCTAAATTAAATCCACCACACTGGCAGGTCACTATAAATCAGAGGCTGCAGAACAGCAAATCGCAGCTAGCTACCAGCACACACCCTGTTCATCGGCACAGGCAGAAGACTTTACCCATTAGTAGAAACTGAAGCACTTGCGTAGCTTGGTCTTTTAACAGAGTTAAAAGCTAGCTGCAATCACAGATCTAGGTAAAGATTAAGTCACGCCAGCAATGGATACGGTTCTATTTCATTTGTAACACCTACAAAAGGAGGGGACGACTGTAAACTGAAATGCCACGCATCACTCTCAGCATCACTCATCTTTCTTTCTCAGCCCCTAGATTCTGCCATGTCGGCACCTTCCACCAGGACGGAACGGCAGGCAGAGGAGAGCCTTCCACAGTTTAATTTAGCAAACTTCTTAAAATACACTAGAGCCACATCTAACACGAAGTATTGCAACGTGCCGACCCACTCTGCACGGGGAGCGTTGTGCAAACAAACCAGTTAAGGGTGAAATTGTGCAACTTGCTTTTAGATGATCAAACGCTTGGTGGATCTACTTCTGGAAGGGGGAATTTCAAAACCCAGGCAGAAACGCTCGCCCACACCACTGCCACCGGGGCACGCAGCCCCCGCAGCACGGGGGTGACTCGCCTCCTGCCCCCCGTGAGGGGTGGCTGTGCTTGGGGGGGGTGGGGGAGTAGGGGGGGGATGGGGCGGGCAGCACCAGCACGGGACCCCGTGTCCCGCAGCACCCCCTTTGTCCAGCTCCCCCACCAAAACCCTCTAAGCGCCTCGGGACCAGGAGCCCCTCTACCACCTCAAGCCAGGGAGCCAGATATCCCCACAGAGTGCTGGGTTTCGGTCTAAGACGCTCCTGGGGTGCCACGGAGCCCGAGGACCAAGGCCCTCCAGAGCCCCACTCCCGATCAGCCCCACTCCAGCACGCTCGGCCCAGGGCGAGGAGCGCCGCGGGACGAGGCACCTCACGGGCGCTCCGAGGCGCTGCCCCCCGACGCCGCGCTCCCCACGGCCTCTTCCGCGACACCCGGGCGCCGGGACACTGCCGACACCCCCGGCCCAGCGCTCCCCAGCCCACAACAGCCGCACACCCCGCTTAAAAATAAAAAAAAAAAAAAAGGAAAAAAGGAAAATTAAAAAACCCAACCCCAAACCCACCGCGAGGATCTTTAAAATTAAACCCAAATCCAACCTGCTTCTTGCTTCCCCCTTTTTTCTCCTTTTCCTGCTGTCCTCCCCCCTGCGCCGCGGCCGAGCCGCCACTCACCCCGGCGGTGCGGTGCGGTGCGGTGCGGTGCAAGGCGCGGAACAGCGAGGACACCCGCGGCGCGTCTGAAAGGCGGCAGCCCCGTCCCCCCGGTCTTGTTTTCACTTCCGTCTCCCGCCGCTCCTCCCCCGGCCCGGCCCGGCCTGGCCCAGCCCGGCAGCGACGGGACGGGACGGCGGTGCGGAGCGGAGCGTGGGGCAAGGGCTGGAGAGCCTCCAAAGCTTTTTTTTTTTTTTTTTTTTTAAATAGAGAAATACAAGGTTTTTTCCACCCCTTCTGCTTCACACACAAATAATCAAGGCGCACCTGTGCAACGCGCGGGCGAGCGGGAGGGGGTGCCGGGTCTCTGCCCCACCCCCGGTCTGAGGGAAGGGGCTGCTGTACTGGGCGGGAGCAGCCCCCAGTGCATCGAGTGCACAATCTCTGCAACGCAGCCCCGCACACGCAGTTACGGCTGCCGGGGCAGCCTGCGGAAGGGCAGGAGTCCTCAGAACGAGCAGGAGCGTTTGGTTTATTTAACGTGGAACAACACGAGGGCTATACTTGCCTCCTGAAGTACATCAAAGTGGGGAACAGCGGTGAGGCAGAAGAGGTGTTCAAGCTAAAAGACAATGCTAACACAAGAACAGATGGCTGTGAAGTCACCATGAATAAAGTCAGATCAGAAATTAGTGGGAGCCCATCCTGTCAGGCAGTAAGGACGCAAGGGAGGTTTCGGGCACAGTCTCTCCATAGGAACGGGTGCAAGAAATCCGACTGGTTCTAAGGTGACACTTGCTCAGGCTAGGTTACAAGATTTACTTGCCCGCGAGCAGAATAATTATCTAACACAAAATCAGTTTGACAATCCACAAGGCTGCGGAATCTGAAGCCAGACAGACTTGCTGGGGGAATATGGTGCTGCACTTAACAGAGCCTGGCACAGACACTGCCTTGCAGGAGGAACAGGGTGGAGGTGAAGCCATAGCCCTTCAGTTTGGTGTTTGGCTGCACCGCATGCCTAGGCGAGGCTTGAGAATCCTGTCATACATCATATGCGTTAGAAGTCACTACAGATAAACGTGGCTGTGAAAGAATAGCGTCTGGCCTAGCTGTGCCGGTGCCCACACCCCAGGCTGAAGGTGATACTGGGTTAGGAGACCTCAGCCCCAGCTGCCTGGGTGTGCATGGAACTGGGGCCAGCCCAGTCCTGTGAGTACTAGTTACATGAACTTTAACAGGGGTATTTTAGCATTGCACACACCCCCCAAGCTGTGTGTATTGTCAGCATATATTGCCAGAGTCTGTGACTAGGCTAAATGCATCTCAAACTGCATCTCAAACATAAAAGCATTTAACCCCACACTAATGTAGCCAAACCACTCTTTCAGAAATTTTTGCTATGATCTTTTCCTATTAACTATCATTACTCAGGCAAAACTCCATTACACACACAGACTCTCTCACATGATTTTAATTCATGGAGGTAAAAATTCCCCAACACAGGGATTTTTCATTGTGTCACAAGGGCCTTAGGTCACTCCCATGCTGAAAAAGCTCCAGGACCCCACTGCTCAACATGACTCATATGACATCTCCAAGGTCAACATGTCCCTGTAATGACTGCTTGGGGAGCTGTCTGCTCTCAGCACACTGGAGCCCACAGGTTGTGGTCTTAGCCTGGAATACTTCAGTTCTTGAAAATCCTTCAGCTTTTCCTGATGGAGCTATCTGCACATGCAGCACCTCAAGATCACATTACAGTAACTTGTCAGGACCAAGGAGAACTTGCAGAGAGACTTTTGATGGTAGGCGTCGCAGCAAATTTCAGCCTTGGCAAGACTGCATGCACTCTGCACCGTACCCACCCAGTGCCACTCCCAGCTCAAAGCTGGCAATCTGGTCTCTAAGTCCATCATTGCTTTTCTGCAGCACGATCGGTTTTGTGACAAATGAATCTCTTTCCCATTGCCTCAGACACAGGGCATGGAAATTGGAGACAGCTTGCTAGTTCGAGGTCTCTCCATTCTTGGTCACTTTTCAAATAGTCTCCTCTTTGAGAAAAAGCTTTTCATTAGAGCTGAATAGTGAAATAAGAGATAGCAAGTTGAGCAAGAAACCTCAGCAGCAGCCAGAACTGTAACTTGACTGTTCTTCCTACCACCGCTGGATTTTAGACAGAGCCTGCATTTTTCCCTCTGAACAAGGAAGGAAGAAGTCTGGAAATTAATTAAATGCAGTAGTCAGCTAGCCATGCAGATACAGACTATCTCAAAATTACTCAGGCACTTAAGCCTTGTTTAAATGCTAATGAAATGCCTTAGGTGCCAGATAATGGGCACTGCAAAACTCTCACAGCGATTATCACCTGCAGGTCTGAAGTACAAAAAGGCACTCCTAAAATGGCAAAAGCAGCCCATCAATTATGAACAGGTTAACAATGCACAGTAAAATGATTCTCAATTAAGCGGCAGTTAATCTAACATTAGCTTTCCCTGGGCTAAGGCACTGAACTATCAGCTATTACTGCACTGCTACTTTCACTTTTGCTTTTCTTCCAGAGATGAAACTAATGCAAGTGATTGAGGTCAGCGTATAGCTGGAGTTCAGGACAGAGTAACCCTCTCTCCAAAGACGCTAATGTGAATGCTTATTTCCAGTTCCAAGCTTCGGCCAAGCAACAAAATAAATTAGATGCGTTCTAAGTGTTAGTGAGAAACAAGGGCTGCAGTCAGCTTTTGACAGGGCAAGCTGTTACACTCTGGCCATGGTTAAGCCCAAACTCTCAAATTGATATCACAGAAGCACTTATATTTTTCTGTTTGTTTGGTGTTTGGTGGCTTTGTGTTTTGGTTTTGTTTTTTTCTTTTTCCTGCCCCTGGTTTAGAGATACCCAGTGCTGAATGACATCCTCTCTCACACAGCCTGTCCAGCACAACTGCAGTTAACCAGGAGCCTCTCAACCGGAGGAGCCAGCTGTGGGGACGGAGCGAACGGCCAAGGGGTCTGGATCTGTCCAGCTGGGCAGCTGTGCCCACCCAATTCATTTCGGGTCAGCTTTGTCAGCCAAAAAAATCCCCATGGGCCACATTTACTCTTGCTTGCACATCTTTTTTCCCTCCTCTTGGAGCCCTGTTCTTCCTCTGGCTGTGCCAACCATCTTAACATTTCATCATCCCATTTTTAACCCCAGGCACGTTTTCTCTTAGCTGTCACCCCCTCCACCTGCAGCCCTCTCACCATATCGGTGGTTGGGCTAGTTTTCAAGCCTGTGGCTTTTGTCACACTGAACCGTTAACAGCATTGGTCTTCCCACTTCAGCTAGGTAGCCATTAAAACTCTTAATGTAATAAAGGGATTTACAGTCTTTTTGTATCCTGTTTTCTCCAGCTTATCAAGCCATCTTCAATTTTTCTTTATCAGTGCTTTTCTTTTTAAAGAAATAATATTTGCTAATAAAATGCTCCTTATGTACAATGCCCACCAGAATCTTGGTAAATTGTGTGAACAAAGGAAATGTGTGTGTGTTACTACTGGACACCTTTGTAGTAACTGAACGGACGCATCCAGAACCTGGTCATTCATTGAGAAGCTGTAAACTAGACAAATCGGATTTATTCCCTCCTTCTCAGGTAAAAGAAGGACCACCTATGTGGAGGCCACAGCCTGTGCTACAGGTTAAACTTTTCCTCCCCATGAGTCCAAACCAATGAAACAGCAACTAAATCTTTTCATTCTGGGGAACTCGAGAAGCCTTTTGAGGAACTCCAGGTTACCTGCTTATCACATTAAACATGGCTGGCTTTAGGGACTGAAAGCAATCTGAAGCTTTTCAGTACATCACAGCCTGGACAACTTCATCCTCAGCCCCGCTGTGAAGTATTAGCCTCATTTTACAGATGGTGACCAGAGGCAATAAACTTTTATACATGCGAGGAATCAACTGTCAGATAAAGAATTGAAACCAGTTCTTCCAAATTCCTGCACAGCCTCTAACTACCGGATTACCCTGCTCCTCCATCACACACACACCACCACCCCCCTCAGCCCTAGGCTGTCATAGTGCTTTTTGCTTCTTCAACCACAGTGATGAATGGGGTGGGGAAGCAGACTTCATATTTACCCTTCTTGACGGAGCGAAGCATGTTACACCTTCAGTCATCCACACTCTTGCTTCTTGAAGCGAGCCGCCTGCTGAAATTTCCTTTTCCTGAATGGCAGGGAATGGTTAACACAGAAATCTGTGGCTTGGTGTGCTTTAATTACAGCCCATCAGTTGCACAGGAAGGGCTGGCTGAGTGATGTCTCTGAGATACGTTTGACATACACCGCGAACACCAATTAAGTAGGGTTTGGCAGGTAAACAGCCAAATTTTCAGAGTGATCCTTGCAGTTATTTATATTAATTAATGTCATGGGAGAAGAGGTGCAGCTTTGCCTGTAACCTTTTATGTAATGCGTTGCCTTAGCGAGGGAGGGAGCGGTACAAGCTGTGGCACGAAGACAGCTTTGGCTGGCAGGTCGGGCGCAGCCTGGCACACGGGTTGGGACAGATGTCGCAGGAGGGGAGCAGGCAGCTCCTCTGCGCTATTCCTGCCCGTGCCACCCATTCACTTACGCACGGGTAAACTCATGCAGCCTTTTCACAAGACAGGGTTGTTCTGCAGCTCAGGCAGAGGCACTTGGTAGATGTTGTCTGGGGCTCGGTTGCCACGACCCAGTGTCACCTTTACCAAGTCAAATCTCTTCAGCCAGTTCACAGAACTGAACTGGTTAAAAAAAAATCAGTGCCGTCTGAACTAGTGAAATTCGAGAGTATCAACAGGTCTAACAACTCATTCACAAATGTAAAAGGGAAAAAAAAACAAACCAAAACCTTTCCAGTTGCGATGACTTATCTGGATTTTATAACTCTCTAGATAAACCCATACAAAAACCATTGCATGCAGAGGAACCTCTCTAGGCCTCTGTAACCACCTCTAGAGTTTTATTTCCATGGGAAAAAAATAATAAAATTAAACCAACCACGAGCACAGGAAGATCTGAGAACACGTCAAGAAGATCTTATTTTAGCTGCTGCCCACAAAAAATATTAAAGCAGCTATTAGCTATTCCCACAGTAAATAAAATACATCTAATCTTTACTGACAGAGGAGAAGGGGGAGGAAAAAAAACCCACCAAGGAAGCTCATATTATATATTTTAAGAATTTGGACCAAATTTACATATGCCAGAGGCATATTTATGTGTGAATTATGTTAGAATGATTTACATCCCTCTTGCTGTTTGTGAAAATGCCAGTTCTGTGTTGGCTTAGCAAGGCTGGCTGCCACATATATCTGTGTGTCTCCAGCAGAAGAATGAAACCCATGCTGTGACAGTATTTTTGCTGAAATGCCGTACATTAAGCAAAAAAAGCAGGAGGGCTGGAAGGGACCATGGGCACCTAAGAGCATCCTGCATCTCTAGCTGGCCATCAAAAACTGTCACCTCTCTATGCATTCCCTGGTTGGATACAGGAGTCACACGAGCGTGAAGCATCACTGAGCCCAAGCCTTTCCTTCTGAGGCCTTGAGCAGCCTGGTGTCAAGCCTTTTGGGACCCTGAGCAGGAAGAAGTATCCCTGCCCATGGCAGTGGAGTTAGAATTTAACAATCTTTAAAGTCCCATCCAATCCTAACCATTCCATGATTCCCTCCTGAAGTGCTATAGTGTTCCTTCCCAATCAAATTTACATCTCAAAAGCGCTTGTGCTTTTCTGCTCCCAGCTGTTCCCATCGGAAGGCTGTCCTTGCCTCTGTTTGTTTTAATGGCCAGCAACCTGCATCTTATTTCCAGACTAAGTTTAGTCACAGACAAATTTAAATAGTTCTCCCGCCCCGCTGCTTCACTCCTGGATATTTTTAGATGGAAACCGTATCCCCTATCAACCTTCGTTTCCCTGGGCTGAACAAGTTGAGCTTGCCTTGCCTCCATTTGTAAGGAACGATTGTGGCACTCCTGGTGATCTCAGTAGCCTTTCTTTACACCTGTTCAGATTTTTATTTTCCTTGGACATGAGACATCAAATTCATATATAGCGTTCTAAGGACACCTTGCTGATGTCATTTTCTGTAACAGATTTAGAGTTTCCACTGGAGGCATCTCGTTTGACATGTCCCCAAATGACATTTCCTTCTTCTCCGAAGAAAATCAATACCAGTGGCTCCAGAAAGTTACCCAGCTGATTCATTTTTCTCCTGTTTTTCTTCCATTTTCAGCTTACTCGTAAGCAATCTCCATATATGTGCTTTCATCATATATGCTTGTGAATTTAACTTCATTGCTTCTTTTGTTCTTCCCATAAATTTTTTCAGATCTTCCTCCCTCCTGATAGTTCCTCCTGACATTTTCTCATCCACAAACATCACCAGCAAACTTGTAGTCTTTGTGCCTTATTTACTGATGAAAATATTACACTGGAATGATTCTAAGACCTTTTAATTTTATAATCATGTATTTACATCCTTATATATGTGTACATACATAAGCTCCATTAACTTTCTGCCTGGTACTTTTTGTTCCAGTATTACCTGCTATAGTCTTCCCGCTCACCTTGCATAAAAACTATGTCCTTCAGCAGCGTAAGGCTTAGAGCAGGACATCAGATGCTGTCCTAAATCCCAGACACATCTGTTTATAATTGCAGTGGTGAAGAAAGCTGTGAGGTTAGTCACATATGAGCTGCCCTAGGTTTTTTCCTCCCTGTACTGGCACTGTCCATAGTGATGTTCAGACCGGGGCCAGGAGTCAAAGGCCACTATGAGGTCCAAGTGAGGAAGGAAACAGGGAGACCCAGTATTAAAACACGATATTAAACACAGTAAACGCAATATTAAACACAACATTGAAACCCAGTATTAAAACACAGTATCTTCCACAATGTCTTGGACACAAAACATTATCATTCCAATGCTGGCAAGGCAACAGAAGTGGAAAACTCAACAGTGTCAACAGCAGTTGGTTTCAAAACCAGACGGGAAGCAAAAGGTGAGGAAAACAAAACAGTGGATTTTTCAGGCTATTCTCTACGAGCTTATTTACCAACTCATGGAAAAACATAAGCCAGTTCCTGTCAAGGATGGACAACATATGAGCAATCTGCAAGTGTAGCAGGGCCTAATGCTATCAGCTTTCCACATCACCTTGTGCAGCCTGCAGCATCAGCACAGTATGGGTGGGACATGTAGCATCCTGGTTTTCAGCTGCGGTAGAGTTAACTTTCACAAGGAGTTGGGAGGGGATGCAGCCCGCACAGGTGACCCAAACTGGCCAAAGGGGTACTCCATACCATACGACATCTTGCTCAGTATGAAAAAGGAGTCATGAGGCAGGATTGCTGCTTGGGAATGGGATGGGCATCAGGTGCTGGGCAGTAAGCAAATTGCATTGTGCATCACCTGCTTTGTTCTTTTATTTTCCTCTTCCTTTGCTGTCCTAGTGACCGTCCTTATCCCAGCCGATGAGTTTTACCTTTTCTTTCTCATTCTCCTCCCCATCCCACCAGGGTGGAGCAGTGAGTGAGTGGCCATGTGGTACTTAGTTGCCGGCTGGGGCTAAACCACAATATGTAGTCAGAATAATCAATCCAAGGATAAACAGGAACTGACAGTACTTTGGAGGAGCGTGAATTGCCTGTGACGTTATTAGCAGGGCACAGGCCTGCACTTCTTGTATGAGGACAATCCTCTCCAACACAGTGATACAGTCCCCTCATTCTCTAAGCTTTCATTTTACAGAAAATATGACAGTGACAGGAGGGTGGCATCAATCATCTTTGGCACAGCATCCGTGTCCAGTGCATGACCCAGGCTGCACAGCAGTAGCTGTGGTGTCTGTGCTACATGATAGAGACATATATTAGAGACTAATTAAAGCAACAGCTAGAAAGCTGGTGGAAGGGGAAAAAAAGTGAAGATGGGAAGGGGAAGAAGAGTGAGAAACTTTAGCCAGAGGCCACTGTCTCCAAATTCATTTCTAAAAATACAACAGCAGAAAAGCTGCTAGGAAATTTTCATAACAATAGAAAACTTTCAGCAAATGAAGGCCCAATGTAAAACTGAGCCTCCTGAGCCCTGGGATTGAATCAGGCAGCCTTGTCCTAATGCTATTGCTCAAGATCCACCATCACCTTGACCGAGGCTTCAAAGCCCGTTAAAGTCAAGTAGAAAGTTTCTGTGGCTCCAGCCCCTAAGTTTAAAATTGGCACTGGCTTTGTCTTGCATAGCACCTCTTCCCCAGCACTGTAGCTTGATACCCCTCGTTAGCCTGCCCAGGATGGTTTCTGTCCGTCTCTCTGGAGAACATTTGTCACCTGGGATCGCTCCAGCCCCAGCTCATTTTGTGGAGAAGGAATTTTGGCAGCGATTAGTTGAAGTGAGTTTCTGGACCTTCAGCCTGTTTGTTTGACCTCTGGAAGTAGGTGGCTAATTCAAGGACAATGGAAGTTGTCATGTTACCTGTTTCCAACATGAAATCAATCAGCAGAGAGCCGGAGTGAAGTCAGCCTTTCTGTTTTGATAAGAGGGTGGCCAAGGATCTCTGGAATGAGAGGCACTCCAGCAGCCACCCCGGGGGGGGTCAGGGGTGGTGGGGAGCAGGGAAGCCTGCTATTTATACACCCAGGGGCAGGGCTAGGGAACAAAGTCATTCTTCTGCTCCCATTTTATTTTTATTTGCCTGAAACTGAAGGGGAAGGGAACAGCTTTTATCATCCAGAAGCATGCATGGGAAATGTTTTTTGGTTTTGTTTTTTGGTTTTTGTTTTTTTTTCTCTTCTCCTTTTTGGTTAAAAAAAAGGAAGTGACCAATTTATCAGTACAGCATTAAGTTAAATACATATTATTATTACATATACATATAAATATTGTTTCATCTTTCAAAATCAGAATAATTCTAAAGGCAACCCTTTTTTTTTAAAAAAATAAATTAATACTGTATCTGATGTGGAATGAGAATCGTAGAATATATTGGGGTTGAAAGGGACCTTTAAAGGTCACCTAGTCCTACCCCTCTGCAGTAAGCAGGGACACCTTTAATGAGAACAGGTTTCTCAGAGCCCCATCAAGCCTGATGTTGAATACCTGTAGGGGTGGTGATGTACCTGATCTGTGCACTGTACATCAGCAAACAGAAGACCACTTCACCTGGAACCAGTTGCCTGAAGGACACAGAGGGAGAGCTGAGAGAGAGACACGAGACAGGCACCAGATCAGATTTTATATGACAAAAGTCAAATTAGCAGTGTTTCATAGAATTTAATTTGCATGTAAAACTATGTTTGAAACTCATTTATACACATATTTATGTTAAGCCTCACTGGAACTAGATCCAAGTCCCCCCAAAAGTTGGGATTTGTCAAATTGAGCTGAGACATAACTTACACTTATTGCAAGTTGGTTGTTTTTTTTTTTTTTTCCCCCTTTGAGGAAGGGAGGAAGGGAGCAGTAGCACTAATTTAATTTCCTTTAAAGTGCCCTTTTCCTGTCAACAGAGATAAGCCCCAGGAGAGTGGCATCCAATTCTCCTGTGCTAACTCTGACAGAAGAGAGTCTTTTGGAAAAGCAGCCCAGCACAAAACCCTAGAGAACACTAATTGTAAGCTTATTTTAAGGATCTTGCATGGTCTGAATAGTTTACAAGGCTGTTCCAGTTGCTGAGAAGTCAGAAGTCTTGGTAATAAAGACCCTTGGGAAGCTGATCCATCAGTTTTACAAGTTTACCATGCTGCTGGAAAAGGGCCAGAGAGCTGGTCCCTGGAAATGAATGAAATATTTCTGTATTACCTCATATAGCTTGCAACACCGTAGTAGCTGAGTAACTTGCAAGCTTTACCGCATACATCACTGCGGTATCTAAATAATCCTGGGAAGTGAGGCTATAAAAATAGTTTCACCTCTCTTTTGTGGGCAGGGTTTCCACCACTCCTAGCCTAGAAGGGGCAATATCTCCTCAGAAAGCTTTGCTCCGTAGGGCACAACCCAGTCCCTAAGTGTGGAGGCTGGCCCTCCCCAAGGCAGGTTGCTCTCTCATTCCCACTGCAGCCAACTCCCAGGCTTGGCTCTTGCAGGGCAGCAATGCTTACCTAACCTCAATTCCTGTTTCCCAGTGGAACAGCCAGTGAATTAATGACAGTTTTCTGGGGAGACAGAGACATGTACAAAAATTACCAGGTTAGCCTCCATAGGCTGTTTTCCCTTGCCCCACAAACCATGTGGACTGAGACAACATGAACAAAACATGTTGCAAAGGCCACTTAGGAGCCATAGGAGCCTTTGTTACACGACCTATAACTTCGGCCTTCTCACAGATTATTAACATTATGTTATTTTTAACACTAGTAGTCACTGGGTATATATATCTATTTTCAAACAAAAGCATGGCTCCAGCCCAGATGCTTTTTGCAAAACAATTTGCTGCTCCTTCCCCCCTCCACCTCCTCTTTTCCTTCCCTCTCCACCCATAAAGCTTACATCCAGATTCAGTTATCTCTGTTTGGCTGACAGGAAGGGCAGAAGAAAAAAATAATTGATGATAGATTTAAGAAAATGACACGTCATACATGGAGTACAGACATACCATAAACACTTCAGAATGCCATGAGCCATATATACCATATATTGCTAGGAGCAGGATAATCAAACTTATTTCAAGATAGCTACTGTAAGAAGAGAAAAAAGATTAGGGAAGCTGAATGTAAACAGAGAGAACAGAGCACATTTTCCCTGTCTCACCAAAACTTCTGCAAATAAAATACTTCTAACCAGGTCTGTTTATGAGAGAGGGGAAAACAGCATGAGAAATGGCTTTTTTCCTTCTAGCGCAAATCAGAACTTGACTTCTGAGAACAATACACCCTGTCCTCCAGCGTTAACCTCGCAGCCTTGGGCACTCTGCTTGAAATGCCTCATAAAGCAAACAAACCCTGCTAGAGCGAACCACCTCCTTATCTGTTCAGCAAGAAATTAAGAGGTAAAGGATGAGGGATGGCAGAAAACTTGCATTTCATTCCTGTGACTTTCGACTAGCTTTTCTTTCCTGTCACTGGAGATCCAAGCACTTAAGAGGACCACAAAGACAAGGATGAATGTACACAGTTCCTTCTAAGGAGTGAAGCTGTCTTTTTGGCAACTAAACATGTTTCCACTGTTTTTCAGTCATCTGAATCGCCAGACGGAGGGTGTGGGCTTATGTTTTTCCTTTTTTTGGGTCTGTCTAGCCAGATTTTTGCATAACTTCCCCCACCCTGCTTCGCTGATCTCTCAATAATTTGGGCAGCCTGTCTGTACAACTTGCATGTTGGGGCTAACCTGATGAGTGATTTCCTAGGAAACTGGCTGTGTCAGGAATGCCTTAATCCCTGTGTAGATGCATCACCTATCCAGAAGCTGGGGCAGGTCCCCGCATTACTAGAGACAGCTGTCGTTACCCAGACCCACCTATTGGGGCTGAAGGAGCCTTGGGCAAGATAGACATGCCAGACTGCAATTACTAAAAGTGTGGACATCCCTAGCAGGTGGAGATGGTATTAGTAAGGTCTAATGCATGGGGATAAAGGTGAGTTTAACAGCCGTATCAAGTTATTGCAAGCCCAGAAATATGTAGGATTTTAAAGAATCTTTTCATGTGATGGAGGTAGCTACAGATGCCAATGAAAGACAGAACAAAACAAAGTGTACTGGCTAAAAACAGGTGCTGTAAAATGCACTTCATAGCTCTCATGGATAGACGAGTCCCTTTGCTAGACTACGGAAATGAAGTAGATTTTATCTCCCCGCACTTCAGGAAAGCATCAGATCTAGGACTGCTTGGGAAGCTATTAAACAAACCGCAGGAAATCGGAATGTCTACAAAAAAAAGTGGAAAGTTGGTAAGCAGCTCCCAAATGGGACATTTCAGAGAAACTCGTGAGTCTTTGCAACGACATTAAGAAGGGGAATATAGGGCTGCAGCAGGGCTTTAAGCAGAGTTATTCAGGGTAAGTTTTGAAATTAACATATTCCATTCACCGTGCTAATGCAAAAAATCTGTTTCCTTCTTTTTGATAAATAACTATGGGGGGGTGGAAAGGGTGGGTATTCTTAAATTGGAGAGAGGGTGGAGAGGGTGGAATAAATTAAGGCTGGGTCTTGAAAGCCTTGTAGCCGTCAGAGGACTGAAATCCTGGAGCAAACTTCAGAGAAGATAGAACAAGGCAGCCTCACAGATTTTTCTGGCTGCGCTTGGTCTGTTTAAAAAACACTGTGTGGTGTGAGCAGAACAGAAAATCAGTGAACAAAGCCTGTGTAACACAAGTTGTCTTGCTGTAGAACAAATCAAATTTAAAGAAAATACGTTGTGAATTCCTCACCTGCTTGAATACCGGTAGACCCTTTTCTCACCCCCAGTCAAAATTATCAATTTAAATGTAGTTTCTGGAGCATCTTCAAGTTTTATCCAAGTAAGAGCAGGCTGGGCCATCAAACATAGCACTACCTCCTCATTCTTAATCAGAAAGAAATACTGCTGAACCTGGAAGACAATTTCTGCTGTTGGTCTCAGCCTGTCTTCTGTGATTGCTGGCAAACCTGTTCATGGCTGGATGTGACTTGTGAACCATAAGTCTGTCCCTTCCACCTTAGGGAACGAGCATTTTCCTGTTTTAAGGATCTCCCTTCATGTATATAACACTGACAATGACAAAGGGTTGGTGTCTACTGGCAGTTGTGATGTGGCTTTGCTCTTTAGGAGCAAAACCTGGAGTGCCTTTTTTCACACAGCATTCTAATTTCCCAGTGGAAAGCTGCAATCTGTGAATTGAGATTGTTAAACCCAAGACAAAAAGGCTGACAAATACCTTGTGAGATGCTTTGATGTCATTCAGACTTCAGGCATTGGTAAAACTAGAATAATACATGCTTGCCCTTTATATGTATTAATCGATTTTGAAGGGTGGCTGTTTTCAGAGAGGAATGGCCCTCGATAATTTTACATTTTTACTTAAAAATTTTGTGATACTGAGCATTATCTTTAATCCTTGAAACATTTAGAATACCAGGTACAAATTATTTGCTCATGGCTTATCCCTCTTCCCCATATCTTTGGGAAGTATCAGCTTTCCTAGCTAAGGACAAGATACAGCATGTGTCATTCCAGTAGTGACCATTCAACTTCACTTTCAACTTTATTCCAATGGCTAGAAACCTGGCTTGACCTTAGCTAAATTAAAACAAGCAGCTAAACCTAGCAGGAGTTTTAAGAAAAGTAACATTGCATCAGGTGCACAAACCTTCTGGAGCAGCTAAAGTTTTCAGAGTCATGGATTTTGGCAAAGCACTGGCATGCTTTGATGGGGTCACCAAAGGTGTAAAGTGACACAAGACTTTGTATTTTATTATCTCTTAGATTTACGGAGGATTGCTTGCTTGGAAAGAATGTTTAGAATGATTGGCATACACAATTTGTGTAAGCTAACGGTGTTTGGATTTTATATACAATGCTATTTATATACAAACTGGGAGTAGCTTTGCTGCTTGATCTAAGCTTGCGTGTAGGCAGGGGGTGTGAGCCTTGATTTGCCGCTTGCACGTTCATTTGGACACATCCCCACAGCAAATGCAAACTGATCCCACAGCAGAAGGGCTGTATTTTACTCCCACTGCAGACTGCCAGAGACATAGCCAACAACCATCAGGACAATAATGAAATAGGTCTACTGAGAAATGGCATTGGCCAGCAAGGAACCAAGCAAGATTTATTGGTGGCCTTTATGTAATAGACACAGAAAACTTTGTGTACCTTTGTTCTAATAATAGCCTATCCAAGTGATGAAAAGGATTTAATGGAAAGATAGCTGTAGTCTCTTGGTGCTTTAATAAAACATCTCCTACTACTCAGTGTTTACTGTTCACCTCTTTTGCTTGCCCTCATCTTTCAGCTCCACTCAAAGGCATGTTTAGGCCATGCACATAAATGTTCATCAGTTCCCTGTGGCTTACAGTAAAAACAAGGAAAAAAGTATTAATTTTAAGATTTGAAGACAACTGGGTTACTCTGCTGACATTTGGTAACAAGCCCTTCTTCCAAGGGATGGCAATCTCTTCCCAAGGTCTCACCACCGGCCCCAAGGTATCAAAGGGATTGAATGCAAACCTCTCTTTTCACATAGGTGTTCCTCAAAAAATGAATCTTGAGCACTTTTAAAGTTAGCTAACTGTTTTCTTCCCTCTGCTGATGAGTATAGCTACACCTGAAGGACCAACACTGGCATAACTCAGCAGGAACAGATAAACAAAGGAAAAGGGCTGAACACAAAAAAATTTTACTTTAAAAGCAGTGATTACTTAATAGAAGATTGGTGAGAAAGAAGAAAGATCATGCCATAGGGTTTTAACTTTTTTCTTATTTTGTGTTTAAATGCTAAAGGAAGCAGTTTCATAAGGATAGAAACAACATAGGGGAAAAGGAAAACAAAGAAGATGGGGAAGTAAATGAGAATTTGAGAAACAAAGCTGCCTACCTGAGTGCTGGACGTGCCAGTAGAGGAGGAGACATCATGGGGCTTGTAGGTGAATTTGTTGGAATCACTCCACTGCCTGTGGCTGTCCAGTTGGGACACCTAAATGAGGGGCAACTCTGTACATAGGACTTTCAGAACAATAGAAATAAATAAAAAAAACACACCTCCATTTAAATTTAAAGGAGAAGAGAGCATCTGAGCCATGCATACCATAGATCCACAACAGGTTTTATGCATCTCTTGTTTTAAGAGTGATTTGTAAGGCACTTCATTAGCTATGGACTATCTTGAGACCTGAATCAGAGACAAAGATAAGGGCAAAGAACTGAAAAAGAATGGCTAGTTCTACAAAATATAAGCCATGAAGCATGATTTTTCCAGTCTCTGCTTCTCTAGAAGAATTGATCTTCTCCTTAAATTAACTTGGTGTTTAGCTGCAGCCACCTGGAGAATGACATTGCCCATCTTACCTCTGGCTTTGTGAAGCACAGCCAGCACCAAGCAGCACGCATAGCTAAGAATTACCACCTAGGGTCGTTTGGGCTGGGGAAGTGAAGCAGACTATGGAGAAAAATCTATTTCTTCATCAGATGGGGAGGAAAAACTGCTGGTTAGAAGCAATTTTAGTTAGGAAGCAGCTGCAGAGACTGGATGCTCACTGCAGAGCATGACACAGGATCATGTCAGCTAGCACTGTTTTATGTGGTGGTCCTTTTCCTAACAGGTACAATTCAAAACCTGCTTCTCTGCTTAACCAGAAAGCTATTTTATCATTTGCAACTCTTTAAGCTTTAATTTATCAATTGCTATTTACGACAGCATTCTCTCCTACAGGTGCTGCCATCTCCTCTGTTTACAGCTAATTCCTCCTGCACTGTAATTTCCTGAATGGCTTCTTATTTTTTGACAAGTGTATCCTTATTGTCTAACCCAGGATTTGCACCAGGCAGCTAAGGGGAATTGGACCAGGCCATAGATTTAATTTTGATTTAGTTTCATTAAGGCTAGCTTAGATTTTTATCTTAAATTTAGATCTTAGTTTTATAGATGCTCCTTTTATAGAGGAGGTCTGAGGTATTGCCAAAGCAGCTATGGGAGGCAAAAGGGTTTTCTTCTGTCCCAGAGTGCATGAATGTGATGTTACAGAGGTTTTTGAACCTAAATTATTGCTGGACTGCACGGGTGCAAGGATTTGGAAGTCTCTAGTGCCACCACAGCTGACACCTGCAAGAATTTAATTGAGGAGTTGGAGCATCTGTGGCGAGTTTAATCCCTGAGCACAAGCAGATGAAACTCGCTCATTTCTAGCAGCTCAGAGGGTGAATCTCCAAAAAAGGAAATAAAAATCCTAGCTACCTAAAATGTACTGAAAAAGCTCTTCTACTTAGCATTAATACTACACATACATGTCTAGAAAAAGAAGTCGAAAATACATAACATGAATTTTCTCCTTTTGGAGTTTGTATCTTTCTGGCTGCCACCTCCATCCTTGTAATCTTAGCACCAGAGATGACCAAGAGAGAGAAAGAGAGAAAGGGTCATTATTTAGAATGGAAATGTGGCCACTTCAAAAAAAGCCCTTTTTGTTCTCTGGGGTTTTGATGGCTCAGCAGGGGACAGTGAAATCAGAGCAGAGGCAACAGGAGATTTTCTTCCCTGCCTGAGGAGTTTTGACCTCTTTGAAAATTGTTGGGGCAGCTTCAGCTCCCTGTATTTGTCTTTGTTCTCCCTGGAATTTTTATGTGGTTTGCTGTTTGGTCTTTTTTATTTTTTTTTTTAAATCAACGCAGTTTTTAGGGACTTCCCTGCCCTCTTTGGGGACAGAAAGTTCCTCTTGGACTGAGAGGTTGAGCTGTGCAGGTGCAGCACTGCAGTTCATGTATCCATGACGGAAGATGTTTTCTCTGAACAACTAGGTAATTCCCATTTTATCTTAAGGACACAGTACTGCACAGGGAGAGGTTAGTGCAGAGAGGAGAAAGAGCAACAGCAAGAAAATGAAAACAAGTCCTCAATAAGCTTTAACTGCTAACTAAAAAACAAATAAAGGAAAAATTCTATTTCACTTGGTATTTTAATTATGTTTTCATTCTCCATAGAAGTAGGCTTTAAAATATAGCCTTCTATGCACTTAACCGTCAAACCTAATCCTGACATGGTTTTTACTGGACAACCTGAATTCTTGGCTAGACTTGTCTGGGACAGGGATTTCAGAGACTCGTCCTGGCTTTCCTATAAAAACGCATCAAGATCCTGGGCAAATACTCTGTCAGCATTGCTGTAGGTTCTCAAATGCAGATGTTGCTGCTGGAAAAAGAAGCCTCACTGATGACACCTAGTGTTTTCCCAGATCACAGCTGAGAAGACTTCCGGAGAGGCCTCGGCTCCCCCGGGTGCCCCAGGGTGGAGAGCACCGGTGAGGGAAGCTGCAGTTTATGCCCAAGGGCTCGCTTTTCCACTACTACATCCATGAGTAACAGCTGCCGAAAACACTTTGCTGCCGTGATGTCAGCAGGGAAGGAGATCAAACCTCAAGGTTTTCTCATCCGCTGTCGAAGTGCAAAACCCCACCACTTACAGGCATTGTCACTTTCACAGCAACCTGGTAACAGACTCTTCTAGGGGATGTTTGCACAAGGAAGTTCACTTGCATAAAAAGCAAATCGCAGCCTCAGATACAGTAACATGCAACTGCCAGGTTGATTCTATTTGCTGTAAACCCTAAATAACATCTGACAGTAAAAGCAACTGGAAGTGCAAGAAGTGGTTTCCACAGATCTTCAGCAAAAGAAATGGACTTCTAACTGTGAGTGTATAATATGCCCAAGAATAGAAACTTTTATAAAATTTTCTATAAAATATTTCTGTAAAAAAAGAAATATTTTACTTGGTTGAAGAAGTACCTGTAATGAATTAAACAGTGGCCACTTTCAGCAGAAAGTATAATACAGGTCCTATTTAGTAGCTGGGCAATAGCATAACAGAAAAAGGTTTGGAGGTTTGGGGTTTTTTTCAGCTGATGCGAAGCACTCAGCATCAATATTACAATATGGAATCCAAAAGTGCAGCTAGGAAAAAGCCAGGTCATGTGCAAGCCTGTCACACAGGAGTCCTGCTGGTGCCTGCCAAGGGACAAGTGGAAGGTTTTGCTGGCCGCGGGGAGCACGGCATAGAGAGTCACGCGTCTTTGTTTCCATTTGAGGCAGGCAGAAAACCAGCCAAAGCAACTGAGAGATTCATGAAAGAATGAAAGAGCAAATGAGTTTTCCCAAATCTCTTAATCCTCAGACACCAGCCCAAACAAACAGGACCAGTCACATGCATTGCAAAAGGCCGGTACCCAGACTAACTCCCGCAGAGTTACAGACAGAGGATAAAGCTTTGCAAAGTTCCCCCTCCCCAAAAAAGCCACCAAAATCCCAACCCAATAAACCAAACATATTTTTAAAACCTAAGAGAAGAGCACTCAGACTAACTGGAAAGAGGACAGAGAAAATTTGTCTTTGACACACACTATTGTGCACAGCAAACTGTAAAATTCAGCCTAAGTTTATAGATCTTGAAGGCAAATGAAGAAAGATACAGAATTTACATGTGGGAATGCAGATGTTGAGAATAAATCAGCAGCAACATTTCAATAGAGGTGCAAGGCTGGCAGAACAACGTATTGGCACAGCCTCTACCTAACAAATGAATCCTCAGGGCAGCAGATTTCTGGGAAAGCTTTCGGTCATTCCTTTCTCATCTCTCCCTTGCACCCCGAGTGAAGCGATGACTGAGTATTTACAGCCTGTCCGTGTCAGGGGATTGACAGTCCTGCTGATTTAAAGCCTGGCTCTACTAAGAAAAGCAGCTCCATGAATGATAACCTCCTGGCTTTCCATTTATTGCATTTCACTGATTTCCAGATCAAGTGAACTCAAAGAAACCCCACCCAATTAGAAACAACTCAGCCAGATTCTTTCTTGTTTATCCATCAACGGCAATTAACAACCCATGAGCGAAGCTCTGTCTTTTGATCGTAGCTGAACAAACCAAAACTGAAACGTTCAGTGTAGATTTTCTACATTTACCATATAAATGAAAGAAGTTGTTCCCTCCAGGGCAATGTACAGCTCCTCCTTGGCAGCCAGGTGCCCTGGAACCCTTCTCTAAGAGGAGAGGCTCCAGGGTCTCCCCTCCCAGGCAGCTGCTTTTCTCTTATTGCAGAGAAAAGCAACCTTTAGACACAATTTCAGTGCCTTCCTCTTTACAATTTTAAGCTCTCTGCCTCTCCCAAAACTGTCCTGTACAGTCGAAATGCCTGTTGTTCTTTTACCTTAATCCTACTCTGCCAGCTATATATGTTGCATAACAACATAAACCATAATTAACTCCAAAGTTGGTGAAACCAAGTCAGCAGAAGAAAAAGAAAAAACAGTCCAATTTTTTCCCTAATAATCTGGCCCATGCCTTCTTCATTTTCTTTCCCATTAGCCAACTACCCATTGAGTATTCAATGCAAAATATGTATCACAAAAATATAACCAGGCAGCGTAGTTCAGCTACTTGAATCATGCAAGGACATCTTTTAAGACATGTCAATTTGCTCTTGATCACACTCTAAAGGGGTTAAGATTTCATGGACTGGGAATTATTTTTTTTCTTTTATTCCATTTTTGCACAAAAACATCCCTGAATGCAGAAAGCCCTGTTCTGAAGAGGTTTCTCAGTTTTGTTTGTTTTCCATCAAGGCAGAAAAGCCTGGATTATCTGCTGTGTTCTTTCCTTCTGCTCACCCCTTTTGGTCTGCTACATGGCCCAGAGATTTTTTCCATCACTTTGCTTTGTTATGCTGCAGCTTTTCAAAATTTGGCTATGTTTAGGAAAGCATTGGAAAACAGCAAAAGGAAAAATGAAAAAAGGGAGAACTGCCAAGCTATAGATGCAATTGACTTTGTTACCTTCAGTGAGGAAACAAGGCAACCAAGGAAGAATGCTTTTAAGATGTACATACTTCCTTTAGAAGTATTTCATGAGAACTGGGAGACAAACAATCCGTATAAAGCAAAGCTTTAACATGTTTAAGGAATCTCATCTCTGCTTTCTCACAGGAAACTGAACTCAAATTTTGACCTCTGGTTCCTCCATCTCTCAGTTTTAGGTAACAGATTGGATCCTCAGTTAAAAATGGGAAAGAAGGGGGCTCTGGTAATCCCCAAGGAAACATTGTTTCTTTTTGGGAAATATGTTTGAGTAATAGATCATTAAAAAAAAAAAAACAAACCCACCAAAAAAACCCCAACCCAACATTCTGAAAGAGCAGCACAGAAACAGCAATTTAATGTCAGCTTTTCCTTGCTTGTGCTCACTTCACATTTAGGGTGCATATGGCCACTATCAGTTCTCCCACAGGTCAGAGCACGTGCAACTAGGGGTAGAGTTACAAGCACCACTTCAAAAATGTCTGCTTTTAGAAGACTGATTGCTCTTCAATTAGCACACTGCTTTTCTCTTGATAAACTCCTTTGTATCTCTGAACACAACTACTGGAGAGCTCCGGTCTCTACAAAAACAGACCCTGAAAGCAGTCAGTGGAAAAATGAGTAACTATTATTAATAGTTACATTTTCTACACCTACTGCTTTTACAGCAGGTCCTGCTGATATCTCATCCATTATCTCCTAGCAGCATGACAGATGGCTACCAATACTGACCAGATTGGAATTTTTTTACTGCACTGAAAATCAGCTCTTGATAGCAGACAGAGTGGCACAATATCCTTTCTGTCTTTTTATGAATTCCGTCTATCTCCTTCATCACTCTGGTCTTTAAAAAGGGCAAGAAGGAGGAGCCGAGCAACTATAGGCCAGTCAGCCTCACTTCTATCCTTAGAAAGGTGATGGAACAGCTTGTTCTGGATGTCATCTCCAAGCAATTGGAAGAGAAGAAGGTCATGAGGAGTATTCAGCATGGATTCACCAAGGGGAGATTGTGCTCAACCAATCTCATAGTCTTCTACGATCTCATGACAGGCTGGGTAGATGGAGGGAGAGCAGTGGATGTCATCTACCTTGACTTCAGCAAGGCCTTTGATACTGTCTCCCATGACATCCTGATAGCAAAGCTGAGAGAGCATGGGATAGATGAGGGGACAGTGAGGTGGGTTAAGAACTGGCTGTCAGACTGAGCTCAGAGAGTGGTGATCAGTGGAGCAGGGTCTGGCTGGAGACCTGTGACTAGTGGTGTTCCCCAGGGATCAGTGTTGGGTCCAGTCTTGTTTAATATCTTCATCAACGACCTTGATGAGGGAATAGCATCCACCCTCAGCAAGTACACTGATGATACAAAGCTGGGAGGGGTGGCTGACACGCAGGGACACTGCGCTGCCATCCAGAGAGACCTGGACAGGCTGGAGAGCTGGGCAGGGAGAAACCAGATGAGGTTCAACAAAGCAAGTGTAGAGTCTTGTACCTGGGAAGGAATAACTGCTTGTATCAGTACAGGCTGGGGGATGACCTGCTGGAGAGGAGCTCTGCGGAGAAGGACCTGGGGGTCCTGGTAAATGACAGGTTGGCCATGAGCCAGCAGTGTGCCCTGGTGCCTAAGAGAGCCAATGGGATCCTGGGGTGCATCTGGAGGAGTGTGGCCAGCAGGTCAAAGGAGGTGATCCTCCCCCTCTACTCTGCCCTGGTCAGGCCCCACCTGGAGTATCGTGTCCAGTTCTGGGCTCCCTGGTATAAAAAAGACAGGGATCTCCTGGAGAGAGTGCAGAGAAGGGCTATGAAGATGATTAAGGGTCTGGAGCATCTCCCTTATGAGGATAGGCTGAGTGAGCTGGGACTCTTCAGCCTTGAGAAAAGAAGACTAAGGGGGGACCTTATTAATGTTTATAAATATCTTAAGTATGGGACTCGGGGGAATGGCCAGCCCCTTTTCAGTGGTCTGTGGGGACAGGACAAGGGGCAATGGCTGCAAGTTGGAGCACAGGAAGTTCTGCACCAACATGCGGAAGAACTTTTTCACAGTGAGGGTGACAGAGCCCTGGGACAGGCTGCCCAGGGAGATGGTGTAGTAGCCTTCTCTGGAGATATTCAAGACCCATGTGGACACCTACCATTGCGACCTGTCCTAGAGAACCTGCTTTGGCAGGTGGGTTGGACCCAATGATTTCTCGAGGTCCCTTCCAACCCCTATGATTCTATGATCTGTCCTTTGTCTCCTCCTCATCACTGCCAGCAACCTTCCCATTGGTTTGAATGCAACAATGTATTAATGCCAGCAATAATATGGTACTGGCACCCTAAGTGGCAAGACAGCCTTGGCAAGGCACATCAGTCACTGGGATGCAGAGCGTGACAACCAAGGAACATCTTGATTAAAAGCTTAATTTGCCTGCACATCTCACAGTTACTACCTGCTAGTAGTTTCTTACATTACTCTTAGTATTTCAAAGGCAAACTTTTAAAGCCATAGCCGAAATAAAAGGCATTTTTCCTTGTTTTTAGAATTTAATAACTTATATGATCACTTTCTCCCAAGCTGCTTGGTAGCAACAATGTTCTTAAAAGCCAATTTTGTACTTCTTTTGCAGCTGCAGGAAAAGTTCTTGTAGTAGCTGTTCTG
This sequence comes from Gallinula chloropus, assembly GCF_964237585.1. NCBI lineage: Eukaryota > Metazoa > Chordata > Aves > Gruiformes > Rallidae > Gallinula > Gallinula chloropus. The sequence goes on along the minus strand of NC_140088.1, from coordinate 67,505,314 downwards.
CAGCAGAAATTCAATTCAGCTATCACCTGCAGCTCCAGTAATTGCAGTTGTCTTATTTTCATCTGGTAGCAAACATCAAGCATTTTTTAATCTGGACATAAATACACAATGTCCAGGTGTAACAAAGTACCAAGGCTAGAATACTACGCTAGAGATTTTTTTCCAGGCTTCACAGTTGTCCCTTATGAGTATCTGAGATTCAAAAAAGCACTACACCTCCTTCAGTATCTCCTACACTAAAAAAGCAGCTGAGAAGCCTCACAGATACCTCTTGTACATCAGAAAATGGACTCAACTGCAGATGTGTACTGCAGATTTTCTCCTGGGGAAATAGCCCAGTAACCTCTAGTCACCATTTTTGCCGGGCCTTGGGGAGATAAAACTGTGCTGGGAGGAGGACCATGGGGCACAGCATAAATCAGAGCCTGATTTATGCCTGGGGAACAGAAGAGGCTCCTTCACCTCCAAGCACCCATTGCTGCCTGCGCTAGGCCATCGCAGAGGGGATGCCAGGAGCAGCAGTGCTGTAACAACCACTGATCCACAGCAAAATGACCTACAGCCCACTGCTCAGCCAGACAGAGCACCTGGATCAAATCAGTGGATCCAACAAATTCTCTCTTACTGCACCAGTTGAGCATACGTGTATGTGTGCAGCATCTGAAGACCACACTGACAGCCTGCTGAAGGGATCCCACCTGCAATGACATTATCTGACCCTTCAAATTTTCCAGTTCTTTTGAATCTTTCTTTGCAACATATCTGAAGGATTTCTCATTTTCCACATTTTGCTTTGTTCACCCTGAAATATTCCATTATTTGTTTCTTATAGGAACTCAGAGAAATAATAATAAAAAAAGGCATTACCTGGTTCAGAGCTGTTTCTTCAATTCCTTTCCTTGCAAGAAGACCCCTCCCCACCCCAAATTATAAGGGGGAGTGAAATCACTCTGCTGATGTTAACTCGAAATACCTGCCATTGTAGCAGAAGAGTGTCTGAAAGAAAGGCTCAGGTGCTGAAAAAGCCTGTGAATTATTCTCCATGTTACCCTGCTGTGCCAGTTTTAGCCAGTTTTCAGCCTACCTCCCTTTATTCCTCAGTTGCTTTTTCCTCTCTATTCCCGGTGGATGGTCTTTTCTATGCAACTCTTCCAAGTTCCAGCTCACACCACTAAAATTTTGTCTCTCACTTCTTTGCCCATATATTTCATGCTTTAAAATGCCAACACCTCTGTCTGTCTCCCAAACCAGGGTTCCTCTGCTGTACAATAGCTTTTAGCTATACCATAGGTTTCTGTTCCATTCCATATTCATCTTAACAATCACATTTTAGAAGGCAATGAATGATCCTTGCGGCTTTTCCTCTGGACCAGGATTTGCCAGACACTTTCTCATTATGTCACTCAGGTTCAATTTCACTTTCCTTCAGACTAAATGTTGCTGTAGATACCTAACACTTTCGCTCTGGTATATAAAAATAGACAGACCTTTTGTCCACTTTTTTTTTTTTTTAATCTCTCACAGTTCATGGGTAATACAACAGAAACCTTTGCAATCAGCATTTCTGGGTTCCCCCCAAACTACCAATGCAACTGCTTGCGTTTAGATGGCTGGAGCTTAGCCCTTCGCTATTAATGTGGTGAGTAGTGTTTCCATTCACCGCAGTGCCCAGGAGCTGGATTTAGCCTCTGCGTCACCCGAAATCCAAGAGCACCCCTGTGGCATGTGGCACAGGACATTCCTGGGATCTGCAGGCCACTGCCTCGTTAATGTGCCTGTTTCCTCTAAGTGCTTTAGAACAGCATGAGAATAAAAGGTTATATTTTTAGAAGATATTGCTGCTTCAAGTTGCAGTAACGTATGTGGATTTTCCCTGGATAATGCCAGTAAAGGCTCTTACGACTTCCATTGTCCATGGCTCTCCTCTTTTCCTGCTAGTGGAATTGGGAAATAGTTTTTTTACGGGCAAAAAAAGTCATGAAGTAGGTGTGGAGACACCCATGATGAACTTTGTGTAGAGAAGGGCACAGTGAGGCATAGCCAGGGGTTCAGGCATGATCAGGCACTAAATCAGTTATGAGGAATTTAAAAAATACCTGAAATACTCTTGCTGAGGAAGGGAAGCCCCAGGAGGCTTTGCAGACTGACGGATGATGGCGAAAGTGGGTGCCTCTGGAGTCACAGCAATATGAAAGCACCCGGGACACATAGGCTGCAGAAGCTGAAGTTATTAGTGAAAAGGTTTGGGGTTTTTTAGGAGCATTTTTTGTGTAAAATGCTTTCCCTCATTAGGGGTAGCAGCAGCAGGGTGGAGGCAAGAACTGCAATATTTCACAGTCCTCTCAAGAGCAAGCCCCCTGCCCTCATGGTTAATGACCCTTTTCTGTTCACCCCGTGGTTTTGCTTGTGGGGCTGCAGCAGTTTTGAGAATACCAATATAGCCACCACAGCAGCACCTGGCTGTAAGCATTAGCCAGGAAGAACAGCGTACGAAGAAAACTGCTTGTTGGATAGGTATTACTTCATGTAATGAATTCCAGGAAAATGCACTATATTTTGATTCTGGGCATTCAGAACGGGAACTGCTAGTACAGCACTTGAGATAAGGAAGAGGCCAGAGAGACCTAAATAGCAAATCTTAGTATGACTTATTATGTAATTATCTGCCCCCCATTACCATGAGGTCTGCATGTCTCAGGCAGCTAAAAATAGAGCAGCCTTCCCTGCCCCCCCCGCCTCCACCCGCCTTTCTCTCCATCCAGCCTGTAAGAGCTTGATTTACTTGCTTATGTTTGGGTGAGACCTGTGAGCCCCATCAGCAAAGGCAAACAAGGGTCACACATTCTGAAGCAATACTGTCCTCAACCTAAGCTGTACCAGACAGACAGACAGAGAAAATACATCCACGAGTTATTAGTCGACCTTAAGGGACCAGAAGCAGCCCCTGGAAAGCGTCGCTTCCCCATATGGCAGCTCTGGGCAGATGTCTACCTCCAGCCCATGCACGCTATGCTCCCAGCCACTCTGGGCTGCAGAAAACCAGCCAGGGCTTATAGCCGCTTACCTTCTGTTTCTTGTGTCCAAAAGATGAAGGCTTTTCCTCTCCACCTGTCTGTGAGCCCAAGGGAGGCGATACCTGCCTGCAGCAGTGGGTCTGGCAGGGCATGCCACGTTGGCGGAGGCAGGGTGGGTGCAGGGCACAGTGTTCCTCGTGCTTCACTGGGACAGTCTGAGGACGTGCTGTGTATCCTTGTCCTTATACCACCCTCAGCTGCTTCATTTCAAAGACAATAAAAGCATAATATTGATTTTCTAACAGGACATCCCATGCAGCACACTCACACAATGCTGGGACTTTCACTGGCATTGCCAATATTTTGTAACATTGACACTACAAAGTTCAGTTACTATGCAAAAAAGAAAATAACCTGTAGGCCAGAAGAGAGTGTGAGCAACATTTTCTCCAATAAGTTTATTAAAAAAATATATATTCTTTGGGAGAGAAGGTTTGTAAATCTTGCCCTTAGAAATACCATTTTATATTAATTTCCATTCCTGCCATGAGGTATGCCAAATTAAGGAGTGAAGGTACTATAATCCAGTGCCTACTACTTCATCAGTGGGTTCTAGGAGTATGTTTTGGTGACAATTCCAGCTGTGCTTTTTACTCCATCATTAAAATTCATCATATTATACAGGTAGAAATAGTAAGTGGCAAAATTTGGATCCCAGTTGAGATCCAGCATCACTATTGTTGTATCATTTGGATGTGGAGGTTGGGTTTGCATTTTTGATGTAATACCTACAGCTGAGACACAAGTATTTTCAGTGATTTTGACAATGTGATACAGTCAGGGATGGTGAAGGGTCTGGTGTCTGGGCTTAGGCTGGGGACAGGAGGAGACTGACATAATGCCACTACCAGCTGGACACGTGCTCATGCTATGTCCCAGCCTCTGCTGATGTTAAATGACGATAATTGTATTTTCCTCCCTCACAGAAGAACTTGAGACAGCCTGTTGACAAGTTACTCCCCAGAGTGCTTGACAACTGCTTAAATAGTCTAAATATTTTGCAGATACTCTTTAACAGCAAGCACATCACATTTCCGCTCCAAGTTTTTCAGGCTTTTTCCCAGATTCTCAGTGATGCTGTTGGAAGAACAGGCAGAGGGCAGGGGCACTGACGGGGGGAGAAGAGGGGGCAAAGGTCCAGATCAGGGTGTCCAGAGGCAAGGACAAGGACAAATAACCCAGACTCTCTTCCCAGGATGAGCAACCAAATCAGCTTTGCAGTTGGCCTGTGGTATCCAGCAGCCTCCCTGCACTGCTGTGCAATGGAGCTCCTGGGTTCGGGTAGGCAATGCAGGACCCCTCAGCTGTGAGAGGAGACCATCTGTGGCAATGATGCAGCATAAGTGGGGCTACAGGGAAGGTGCCCACTTTGCAACAATCATCTGATGTCTTGCACCCAATGAAAACTGGAGGGCACCAAACTCAATTACCAGGTGTTGCCTCAAAAGAAGCAACAGAATTCTGTTTTGTGTAAATCACAATTAAACTGCAGAGACCGTGGGATGTTTTGGTAGTTTGGCTTTCATGAGTCTCAGAACCGATTCTGCTGAGCCACAGAAGAAAGGAAGTCTGTGAAGGCTTATTAAATACAATTTCTGACATAGAACTGCTGAAGTATGGGAGTACACAGCAGGAAACATTTTGCTTCTCTTCTTAGACACTTGTTGCTGGTCACTGTAGAAGATAGGTTACTAAGTCAACTTGACCCTTGATCTGAGTCAGCCATGATTTCTTTTTTTATTTTTTTTCATTAAATTTTCAGTGAAAAAAAACATGGGTTTGTTTGTTCAGGCTGAAAAGCCAAAACTTTGACCAAACAAGATCAAGACTTACGAAAATTCACTGTGGTAGTCCTCTGGTTTTTATCCAGTTCCATGATTGTTTTAGAGTCCGACTTGTTTGAATGTTCACAGCCACCCATCTTGAGCCTCCCTGTCTCCACCAGAGCCTTGACTTTAGGGGCACAGTGGACAAGACTTGCTATCTGCCCTTTACCTTGACGTGCCTATTGATTTCCAGCTGCAGACTGATTTTGTCCCTTTTTTTTCCTTGGGTTATTGAAACCACCGATTTCTCTGCAGTCTATGGTATCAGAGTTATCAGTATTTTAACACTGATGACATTGCAGCAGTGCATAACAGGCTTTTCTGAAACAGGCCTGTGAAGAAGAGAGATTCAAACCAGAAAACTTGTTGGGGTGACTAAAACCACCCTCCCAGTTTTCAATTTCAGCCTGTTTCTTACACAAGTTTGGAAACAGCACCTCAGTCGAAACGGAAACATGCTGTGGGAGTTTTTCTTCTGGAAGTCTCGGTTGCCAGTTCTTGCTGGACAGGAAGAGCTTCACCCAAAAGCAAATGTCTCGGTGCATCAGCAGCACCGGAGTGTGGCAAGACAACCCAACCATGACGGACTGTCTGCCAGGCACCTTCAGCAGCTCTCAGAAGCTATTCCAGGAAAAATCATCACGTGGGGAAAATGAATCCAGACCAGCACAAAAACAAAGGCTTTCTGAGGGAGCGCCCTACGCCAGCAAGGACGTGAGCCAAGGCATCCATGAGAAAAAAAAAAAAAGGATGAAAAAAAAGGAAGAAAAACCCCAGTCACTCCCAAAATAGGCAAGATAGTAAAACCACAAAAACCCACACAAGATTTCTTTTCACTTGCCCATTTCCCTTGGCCTCACAGAGCGGCCAGCACATCTGGTAGACTAAAGGCTGGGAGGATAAGGCATGTAGCTGGAGTCCCAGGGGCCTGACAGGGGGTTCAACACTTGCTGCTGGACTTTCCGATGCTGCAAAATAAGGTCTTAAGATACACTGCGATTGTAAATACAATTTGGGGCCAGAAGGAAAAAGCCAAACCAGCTGAAATCCCAGTCCCAGAAAAGCACGGGGCTTTTTAGGCAGCGTGACGGTAAGGAGGGGAATATAACAAAGTGCAGGCTCGGCCCTTGCAGGCAGCTTAAGCTCAAGTTACTTCCACATTGCAAAATACCTTAGGGGACAGGCAAATTTTCCACTAAAGTTTGCAAAAAAGATGACAGAGATCCTAACAGTTGCTCGGCAATTTTTCCCCTCGGCAAATTGGAAGCAGTTCCTTGCTCCATAGCTGTACATCATCAGGAAATTTGAAATTTGCTGCATTTCTCCATCAGGACTCCTGCCTTGTGCACTCTCCTGACAGTCACCCCTGCACTGACACTCAAAACAAGCCCAGCCTAATGAAAACTGTTAGCAAATTAGTCATTTGATAGCAAGATTTCTTTCTGTGGGTATTTGCACTTTAAAAAAAAAAAAAATCATTATTCTACTGGTGTCTGAGACGAACCAGCGATGGCTGTCACGGGGGCCAGCACAGCTCATACAAGGCTCAAACTCAGTATAAAAAGCAGTTGTTTCCTTTGTCTTCCCAGAATGCACATGCCTTGGGCTCAAAAAACCCCACAACAAACCACCAACCATGTAATTTTCAGAATACATTAATTCAGACAGCTTATGCTAACTTACTCCTGTGCCAAAATTGACACTTCGTTTGAACAGACGATTTCCCTCTCCAGACACGTGTAAAGATAGCAGTCATATCCCCTTCTGTCTTTTTCTGCTGGGTTTAATAAGGCAAATTCAGTTTGCCCCAAAAGAGAAACTTTTCACCCCTCTCCTCCACATGCTGGTGCCCAGACAGTCAAGTTTGATGACAGTGACCCAAGTGTGACAAGGCTGCTGGTGACTCCATGTGCCTTCCTGTTGGTTTGTCCCTAGATGGGGAGTGACAAAACAACCTGGGTGTGTTACTTGGATACAGTTTGTTAAAATCTTTATGGAGCTGGCCATTTTGTTGCACTCTTTGTGGCTCAACAATTTCCACTACAAGCTGCTGTTTTAATTTGTTTTACACTTACCAAAATTGAATGTGCTCAGTCTCACATTTTCCACACTCGTAGTCTGCTCTGGGTTGAAATTTATTCTTTTTCCCCCTCCATCTCAGGATATAGGGATCATTTGTTTCCAAGAGCACGCCCGTGGAAAATTAGTTGTTAACATTAAATACATCCATCTGTTTCTTTGAAGAGCTTTACCACCTGCTTACAATGGAAAGGAACCTGAATTTTGGCAAGGAGAAACTTTAGAGACGCATCTTCTGCTGCTTCCATGAAAATCTACTGACACTTAGTTCCCTATAAATTTCTGGAACCACTTTCACGTGCACTCACTAGCACACACATCAGACTGTTCCATGGGGATTGGAGCAGCTTCTTGGCATGGAGGGAAAGGGCTAGGGTGCATCACTCTAAGGACCATGCATCGCTGGTGATGACAGCAGCCTATTGCCTCATGTGTTGTTGCCTATATCTTTTGCTTGTGCAGTCCAGCACAAGGTCCCGAAGATGACAGGAATCTTCTGAAGCTTTGCTTTAAGGTTCAGAACACATCTGACTACACAATACATAACTACAAATAAAGTGTATAAAGGTTTCAGAATAAAAATTTTAGTGTCTTGTATAAGACTCTACCAGAAATTTTCTCTTGGTAAAATTTTCCATGATGTATTTGTGTAAGGATTGCTAACACAAAGATACATCCCCTTGTTGGCAGAGGGGAGTATTAATAACAGTGGATTTACATCTGTCTTGGACATTTTACAGTTAGCTTTGAGTGTCCTGCTGCCACCTGTAACACTGACATGTCCAACCAGAGCACAGACATGAGTGCAACCCAGACACATCATAAAGCAACAATACAGACAGACATCCAAAATCTTAGTATGCCCTAGTGTATGTTAATACACAGGTAAGTGTGATGGGTACAATAAAAGCATCCCGGTGCCAAACTTTCCACTTAAATATTTGTCTGTTCAAGGTGTGCAGTCAGAACAGTGACGTATTTGTTGGGGTTATGGATGTGATGAAAAACAAGGAATAGTCACCAGCTTGTGCTGAGATGACATAGAGGAACAGCTACATCTCAGCTGCTTCCAGCTTGTCCAAACTCATCCTGCAGTATATGCACTTACTGAAGCACCAAGGTCAATTTTGATCTACGCAAGAAAGAAGTCCACACTTAAAACATTGCATGATACAGAGCTCCCCAGTAGCTTCCATGGCGTTCATGTATTTGCAAAAGAGACAGACAAATGTTAGCAAGAATAACCCAACACGGGGGATGTGTAAAGAGCAACTGTAAAAGTGAGGGTGGGTGGAAGAGTAAGGAAATTTAAAAAAAAGATTATGTTTATCTGCCAGTATTTTCCAGTTTTGTGCATGTCACCTTGGCACGTAAACATTTTTCAGACAGCACAGTGGAAGATTGGAAAGGTTTTCTTGTTCGGGGATGTTTCCCAGAAGAGGGAAAATTCATGGGCATCTGGGAACTGAATGAGCTTTCTGAAAGAAAGTGTATAGTTCCTGCTTCATACCAACTCAAGGCAGTAAGATTCATTAAGATTCAAGTAAGTATTTTTCTTTCCTTCTTATTTTAAATCTTATATAACCATTGATTTAGCTAAAAATAAATTCATTGTCTTGGTAAAAGAAAATGCTTACACTTGTGGTCTGAACTTTCTGTTACTCATAAAACTGGAATATACTCTGTAACCATACTGTACAAGGATTTAGCAGGAACAAACAATTGCTGGTTAACTGTCGTTCAGATTTAAGAGAAAGATTAAAGGCTGCTGTCACAGTTCTATTGTGTTGACTTTCATTGGAGTTTTTTCAATTCTGTTTGGCAGATCCCTGACAACTCAGTTGAAGTAATCATATTTCAAAAGTTGCTGAGTTACTTCAGATTTTTACCAAGTCCATGAACTCTAGTGTTAGATGCTCTGCACTCAAATAGGCAAGTGCTTGGCTGAATAGGAGCAGTCTAAATGACTTGAAAGGAGCTGCCCGTGTAAAGAAAGTTATATATGCACCTTACTATTCACTGGATCAGAACACAGGTCTCAAATTTTTGACTCAACTTTGTTCCTCCTCCTGGGTCCTGAAGTTAATGATTAAATAAGAAAAACAAACAACGGACACTTGTTTAACTCCTGAGAATTTTTTATTCCATTTGAGTGAACCAATACATTCCTTTGTGCAATGGGAAGCAACAGTTAGTATTATACATCTTTACGTGCCATCTATTCTAATGTGGCAACAGGGAAGTTTGTAAAACTTCTTTGGGCAACCTGGTCTAGTGAAGGGTGTCCCTGCCCATGGCTGGGGGTTGGAACTAGATGGTCTTTGAGGTCCCTTCCAACCCAGAGCATTCTATGATTCTATGAAAATTCTTCTGCATAGTGGTAGTCAATTTACTCTGTGACTGATGTTTCTGCAAAAAACTCACAGTGAAAGTAATAAATCTATCTGATGTTTCACACAATTTTGTTTTATCTCTCTACTGCTATCTTAATTGGCATTCTATCCTACATCAGTTGAAGTAAACAGTAATCTTGACATCAGCATCAGAAGCAATGGTACTAATAGTATATTACATTAAGACTATAAAAGCAAAACACTTCTTTGCACATAACTCAAGCCCACTGGGTTTCTGAGAGACTTTATTAGTACCAGCACATGTGCAAGTGATTATTGAAAAGTCCTCTTGTAGGCTAACAAGTAGAATGCAAAAATTTTTCTGCAGTTTCTTGTCTGCTACTTTAGGTCTTATTTTGTTCATCCCATCAGAAACTACAGCAATATCCTGCCTACAGTCTTACCAGTACAGATCTGTCAACATATGCTCCAGGGCATGTTTTTATATCTGGCAACACCAAATGAATTTTCTTATTGTTATTTAGAGTAATTACAACAGTAAAAGTCAGGTATAAGACTTGGAAGGCTTATAAGAACGCTTGCTTCTCAGCATCTGGCTTGAGAACAAAGGAGATAGAGCAGCTGAGGATATTAAATGCAAGAAGTACTAAGGTCACTGACTGCACAGTTAATGTAGGAAAGAGAAACAAATAAGAGAGGACAGGTTCAGCAAAAAAAGACAGTATGTTTAGCCTAGGATTAATCCTCCCCTTTTTTCCATGAACACTGCATTTAATTAACATTTTATTACTCATTGTGGCCAAAACTATGCATTGGATGAAAGCCTGGCACGGAGGAGCTGTAGGTGAGGACATCCCAGTCCAAGTCCCTGTCAGCTGCCCCATGCTGCCTGCTCACCGCACCACTCCTTGAACGGGAGGAATTGCCTTTGGAAACACTGAGCTGATTGCAGATGGCCTTGGCTTGGGTACCGCAGTGTGGTGCTGCTCTGGCTGAGCTCTGGACCCCAGATCCAAGCACCAGGGCTGCATGCAGGCAGCCACATGCATGGCATGGCTCCATCACCATTTTCCCCTCTTCTGCACAAGTTGAAGAGTTATGTTAGCCTTGATAAAGGTCTCTATACAGGAGAGCACCTCAAACAATAGCAGTAGTAAGAGCGTTAGCATTGCAATAGGCAACCTGTCTCAGCAATCAGCTCTGTAACTCACCAGAGGTTTTTTTCCTACACCAAAAGAAAAGGTCTTGGTCCTCTCAAAGGTCTGCCATGCTGACACTCTGCAAAGCCTCAGGTCTGTGAATTTGGAGGCATTCTTCTCTCTCTTGTGCTGCTTTGGGTTTTAGTTTGTTCTTCAGCAGTGTTCCTGTCTAGCTAGCTGTAAACAAGGTTTGTGTTATCTTCTTTTGTAATAAAAAAATAATTAAAAGAAAAATACTTCTTTCCATCTTTCCATCTGTTTTTTACATCGGGGAAGAGAAAAAAGAGAAATTACTTCTTGAGACCAGCCAGTGTATACACAAAACTTGGAAATGGTCTCAGTGGTCTCTGCACAATCTATGTTACAGTCAAGGGAATAAGCTGAGACTACAAACATAAACTCTCGCTCTCTTGTTGAATGCCTGAATGCCACTACACTCACCAGGCCAAATATTTGCATGACTCTATCCAGAGAAACGCCTGCTTTCTAAGATATACTGATACTATGTGGAGAGCAATGCAGTTCAACTTGTCTACATTTGAAAGTCAGACTGAAAGGGAGGATGTGGAGAACTTGTTATAAAAAGAGAAAATTAGGAATGAAGCAAAGAATGCATTTAGGAATAAAATGCTAGGAGGGTCTTGCAAGCCTGAGCCTTAACATGAAGCACAGATAAAATAAACACAATCAGTAACCACAGATAATGATGTGACTGACCATCCTGTAACAAACAGCACAGTACTGTGGAGTTTTCTCCCAGAGATCATGCATTATTCACCCTGAAGCCCTCTGGTAAATGACTTGTAGGAGAAAACATCTGCTGGATCATTTTAGAGGAAACAAGGAGAAGAACCTCCTCTGAAGAGACAAGTGATCAATGACTTGTCAAGCCAGCTGTGAACATTCATTATTTAATCACAGGCTCATTAAGATCCATACATATTTAATCAAGACTGTAACTCTGGAGGTACTCTAAATACCTCTACAGGCAGTAGTGTATATCTTAGCATGTAGCATCTTGAATTTTGACATTCAGGTGATTGTGCTAATGCTGAGTTAAAATCCAGACTTCTGGCACTAATCTTCAAAAGCAAGCAATCACTTCCCAATGACACCACCAGTTTATTTATACTCAGCAAGCTGCCTATTTAAAAAAAACAAACCCAAAACCCAAGAAACAAACCAATGCTGAAAACAATGTGATTAAAAGAGAGTTCAAAACATCTAGGTCATCTAGCCATCTGTGTTACCACTGGGGCTGGTGGAAGCTGTGGTCTAAAGGTGTTTTCCGTCACCTACAAGAAAAGAGTTGCCAAAACAGGAATGCTGCTTTGTGAAGCAACTGTGCAGGTAGCAGAAACATTCAGCGGCTTCTCCTACTCCCACTCAGTCATTTTTCCTTCTGCCAGCACCTCCATCTGTGGTTACAAATCAGGGACCCATGAATCAGGCAGCTGACTTGACCAATGCCACTCAATCATGCTGCCAGATCTTCCACTGCTCATTTCCTGCAGCACAATCTGAAAGAAAGCCTGTTTCCATGCCTGAACCAGTCTGGACAAAGATAAATCTGAAGGTTGCCTAGTGACTACCATATAAACATACAAAAAGTCTGATGATCTAATCTACAAGACTTTGGTTATTTGGTATAATTAAGTGGAGAAGATGCCAAGAAAATAATTACTGGAAAGTTTTCTTTTGACAAACTTATGATAGAAATTTTTCAACAGCTTCAAGGAACTCCGTGGATGAGCTAAGCCCTTCCAAGTCCAGCAGATTGCCCTTTTTATCACAAAAGTGAAATAATTCAGTGTCTTCCTCTTCCAATTCCTCTCGAAACAGGTTGCTCTCCGAGGTAGGGATGATGATGATGCGAGGGACTGCATTGCTAATTATAGAGCCCAGAACTCCGTTAACTTGCCTTTCTTGAGTCACCATCTGTGAAGTGTCTGAGTCTCTTCCTCTGCTGACACTGCTGCTATTCAAGCCAACAGGCAGAGAAGCTGTTCTCAGGGAGCTGGTCACGAGTGTTGCAGGGGAGCTGCGTAGGACTGACTGCCCAAGAGCCTTCTCCAAACAGCTGGAGGAGAGTGAAGCCTACAGTGGAGATATGCACTTTGGTGTTGTCACACAGCATATGACTATGGAAATAAGTATTTAAAATTCATTACAGCTAGTCACTATTTGAGTCACCAGTCATATTTTCTGAACACTTGACTAGAAAGAGGGTAAAACATGATGTGTTAACATCTGCAGTTTGGAAAACAGAATGTTAAACAAAGCAAAAGTAGACATGTTCAAATACCAGAGGTGACCAAAAAAAAAAAAAAAAAAAAAGAAAAAATAAGAAAAGCCCATTCCTATATCTGACTTTTTTATGTTTAAAAAACATATTTTCCATTTTTAACACATGTCTAAGTACTGGATATTTATACGTCACTCTCTCTCTCATGGAAGACATCTCGGATAAAACTCAAACACACTGTATTCTTTATTTGCCTATACTGTCATCATCCTTGTGACAATCTCTGGGTGTCCCCAAATCGTTCCTGGTACTGCCTCAGGGAAGTTGGTGGCTTTGCATTCTTATATTGGACATTTCACCAACAAAGAAGGGAAAAACAGTGACTGTGGCTTTATGCTTTGCTAACCATTTCCTATCTGTGTATTTTGAGAGAAATTCAATTTCCAACTTGACCCTGATGGCAACTCCCTAGTGACCTTTCCATAACTCTTTGTGCATTCCCATGAAGATTAATAGAATTCAGACTATGACTAAGCTTTACTCAAATTGTTACAAAGCCACTTTCAGAGTTATCGGTCTGATTGTAAAGTGTAATTAATTAGCTACACTGAGTCTCTCCACAGATTGAGCTTCCCATAATAGTTTTGTAAATTTTTTCTTTGCTTGCAAATATTCCTGTTCCAGGCATAAACCTCGTTAATTCAACTGTAGTCTTCTTGAAATGTTCAGCCATGTAATTCCCATGGATTTACAGGGGTTTGGTGCCCAAGCATCTTTAAAAAATTAGATCAATTTCTACCATGTTTACAGCAAACAATCCCTATTGATAAATCATTTCACTGCACCTACCCTAGTGGAGGGAAGAACAATTTGCTAAAAAAAGTGGTTTAAATCAACCCAACAGAGAAAAGTCTGTTCTTATAAACCAACGATAACAACAGAATGAAGAAAAACAAAACAGAAACCTACTCCTCCCAGTTTCAAGTACAGTTTTCACTGCAGCAGAAGGACGGGTTTCTTTTGAATGGGGCTTAGTAGGCAGGCCAGCACTTCTAAGTTTTTTTCAATACTTTTAGTGCCAGATCATTCCTTTGGCACAAAGCCTAGATGCACAGAGCACACTTGGAATTTGAAATCAAGTATCCAAACCTGTCTTATTCCCATAATACAGGCCTGTAATTTAATGCTTCCAAAGAGGCCTCCTCATTGCCACGCCAGGTTTCCAGGTGTCAGACTACATCAAGTGTGCTACCACCCTGACTAACTGTGGTAAGTCGTGGGGCTGGACCATATCTTTGTGGCAGCATAGAAGACAGTCCCGTGTGGTTTTATGCTCTGGAAAGCACCAAGGGCATGACACGGATTGGCTTTTTCACTTTCACTAGAGGTATGACTTTTCCTTTTTGATAACTCATCTGCAACTGTGCATAAAGGAGCCCTGATCTTAGTCAATGAAAATAATTTGGAGGCATCTAAATTTTTCAGATGTTGCTGAGGTGGTCTTTTTAAAGAAAGCAAAAGAAGTGTAAGATTCTTTTCCTAAAAAAAAAAAAAATAAAAATTAAATATAATATTTTGTTAAATCAAAAAAGGTGACCCTTCACTAAACTCACATTGGTATTTCCATAAGTGAGCATTTTTGGTAGTGCCATAACTGGAATTTTGATCTAGACAATCCAGTAATGCTATTAAAACCTTAAAACAAATATCTAAGAATGCAGTGTGATTTCTTTAGGGTTAGTTGGTGGGATTTTTAAGGATAAATAAGGGTGTCATTATAGCAAAACACTCTAATAGAACTTGACAAATAAATATTTACTCTGACAGAATTCATGCATTTAGCTAGCACAGAGAGGAGCTTCACACCCCACAGGAATCTTTGCTGAAAATACTGAGAAAAGAAAACGAGGCTTTGAACATTCAATGTAAATAAACTCCACACACCTCAGTGAACACAACTGAAAGCCTCAGTAGGAAGGTACTCAGTTTAAAGGATTTTTTATTAAAATAATCTAACAGACGTCTTTCAAAATTAAAATATAGTATCTGAGCCTTTTTGTGGGCTACATGGTGACTAAATTGAAGAATACAGAAATATTTATTATATCGCTGAACACTTTAATGCAAGCAGATTTATTTTCTTTCTACCTCCTTGTGAGACTGAAAACTGGTGATTCTCCAATATCTGGAGACAATCTCTTGTCTTTGCCATTTGCCCACAGCCTTGGACACACCAGGCTACTGATGGAGGACTGCAGAAGAGGGTAGTAGATTTGAGCCCATGTTGCCTGTCACCACACTTGAAGCCATTGTTTTTCCATCAATAAATACTATTTACAGCAGCTTCAGGAAAAGACCAATGTTTCTCAGGAGTTCATCTTAGGGAGACACACAAAAGAAGATGGGACAAATGCATGCAGGAACTGGCTCATTGGATGGCTATACATATCCAGAACAGATTTTACTTTGAATGATGCTGTCTCTGTACAGTTAGCCTTAGAGCTGGAAGGGAACACAGGGGACAGAAGCAGACGCTGTAGCCACCCAAGGTGTAGGTGTTTGGTTACACATGCTACAGTAATCCCATGAAAGGGTGTCTTCATCAAAAAATGGCTGCTACTCAGTCTAGCCACAGGTAGGGGATTGCAAGTCCTTATTTTCTTGAAAACAAACACTGCTATGTGCTTGACATTGTGCCACCCATTCAAATACTTGCTTTGAAACTGGTGATACACTTCTGGCAGAAGCTGGCTCATGAGTGACATGCTGCTCCCATTCTCAGCAGTTCCTCAGGTAATGGGGCTGGCTCCTCAACAGCATGACACCAAACCTCAGTGATTTGGGCAATGAGTGTGATGCATCCACAGAAGATGCGCTGTGTACTCACCGTCTCCTCTTTGAGTGAGGGAAGGGTGGCAGCTGCCAGACTCTCCCACCCTTAGGGAGAAATGGGACTTTCTTTCTCATCTTCCCCCTCAACAAAAATAAAATGTTTTAATGTACACAGAAAAGAAGAAAAAGTGTGGCTTCTATCATGGCAAACTCTTGTTTCGCAGCCCTGACTTTTTAATAAAGGAGGCAGACACAAGGTGGATGTGAGGGCCAGGATGGGAGGAACCAGAGCTGGGGTAGATAAACAGGCAAAGATGCAGTGAAGTCAACTTCTTACATTTGATGCTACTGACTGTGCTAGAGCTGAGCCAATGCTGGCTTTCCAAAACCAGGCAATGTCTCAGTGAAAGAAAGTTAATGAGGCATTATTGTCTTTCTCATTGGTCACAAAAAAAGAAAGAAGTGCAAGGGTGAAGACCACCTCAGAATCAGTGTAAATAAAGCCTACAGATAAAACAGATGGGTAGAAAGGCTGAATTATTTTCTCAGAGATGATGTCCTGTAACAAGACAAACTCTAAAATGGACTATACCCAGTGAAGATTTCTTCCTTACCTTTTCTGCAGTTGCTGCATCACAGCTGCGGGCCTTTGGGAGCAGGTCTCTCTTCTCCTGTCTCACACTTGCTGAGAAAGAGTGACTTCGGCGAGGCTGCAGTTTGTTGTGTGCTGAATCTACAGGGTCAAGCTCTACATCGCTCCAGGTCTATATCACAAATGATGAAGGACTTCATTCTTACATTCTTTCTCAAATGCTTGAAGTTCTCAATCTCTAGCAGAAACCATGCATGCTTACAGAAAACTAAAACTGTTCTAGCACAGGTTGTACACTCAAAATTCCCCTAGGAGGCTGATATTTTATCGTCACTTACCATGAACTATTTTTCTGAACAAAAAAAAAAAATCTTTGAAGTAATGAAAAACTATTTAATCTCTTTTCACCAGGATGTTTTTCACCCTTTTTTATCTCATTGTTTGTTCTATGCTTAAAGACAAATTATGACCATCATTCCACTGTTTTCAACACCAGCTTTTAAAGATGGATGGATGGATGGATGGATGGATGGATGGATGGATGGATGGATGGATGGATGGATGGAAAGGGCTCCAGGCAAGTAGGAAGCTAGTGCATAATTCCACTGCCCTTGCTACCTGCTTATTTCTCCTCCGGTGTAGAATGAAACTGTAAGTACAACTTTATGTTACTCACCAGTATGTTTGCACCCTACACTAATATGTGATAACACACAAATGAAAGTGTTGGTGTCAGCAGCTGTGTCTTTTGCAGCGCTGCTGGTGTCATTCCTGCCTGTCAATGCTTTATTGGAGCATTCCAAAATTTCCCTTGGTGCTTCTGTCATGCGAGAGTCATTGAGCTTAGCTTTTATTTCAGCAGCTGCTGTTTCAGCTAAAAACTGTGCAGCTGCACTGAGCTCTCAGTTACTCTAAGAACAATTACCTTCGGCTGCATCAACTTGGCACAACCTGACACTGCATATTGCTAACAGTGGGTGTTTTATTTGAGACCCCAAAACCAAAGTTGTCTCAAAGGCTGCTATCCACATTATCCCATCTCTTTAAACATC
The DNA here is from genome assembly GCF_964237585.1 of Gallinula chloropus. NCBI lineage: Eukaryota > Metazoa > Chordata > Aves > Gruiformes > Rallidae > Gallinula > Gallinula chloropus. The sequence goes on along the minus strand of NC_140088.1, from coordinate 67,488,061 downwards.
AATCCCAACCAAGCACAATGACCCGCTAACCCAAACAAATCAAACCCAAGTAGTAACCAACAGTGAAGAACAGAAAGCTTCTAGGATCAGGATGGGTGATCCAGCTGAAATTACTTCATTTGACATCAAACAAAGAATTAATGAGTAGAGAATTCAGGAATAAATTTTAAGTCAATGAAAATGTAAATGTAAAAGGAGCAAAAATGCTTAGAAATAATTAAATGAGGAACCTCCCTGGTTTAAACTATGCCAGAACAATTCCATGTCACTACACGTGCTACCTGCAGCCAATGAATGAAACACAAATGTAAACAGACAAGTAGCCCCCCATGAACTCAAGAGGGATACAGATATTTGTGGGTGCTCTGTTTGCTCAGGCTGTTACACAATTCCCCACAAAATACACTCTTTTTTATGATAGGACATCAGCATGTTGCATGTACTAACCTCATATTGCACAGATAATCTGGGTATTTTACAGTTTACGAAGTCATCAGAGTTGATACTGTCATGCATCGTTGTGCAGTCGGTGGTCTGTGAATGGAATTAAATCAGCAGGATAGATTAACTCATTTTCATTTCCATTGCAACAGAAATATTTATGCATTTATTTATATCTTCAATGCTAAATTTCATAGCCCATAGAAAGTGAGTCACTCTTTTTTCCCTATCTCATCAAGGTCTTTTTGCAGTAACCAGATAAACATAAAAGTGCCCTGAAGACTATGAGAACCTAGGGAAGCAAATTTGGGGATCCTCATGCTCTGGGGTGTGGTACAGTAGCATCACAACCCACAAGAGTCCCATCACACACTTCAAACTCCATTGGACTCTGATCTGAAAGACAGTATTCAAAAAAAGGCTTTGACCAGGCTAAAAGAGGCCTTTCATTCTTCTATTTATCATTTTAATTTAATAGAAATTTAATGGGACACATATTTTAGGAAACACTATAGAAAAAGTTTGACTCTTCTAGACCAGGTCTCTCCTGAGACATAGCTTGTCCATTGCATGGGATTTAAATACCTTCTAATTTTGAATAACAAAACATGCTCCATTTAAGTGATTTCTTGATCTTTAAGCATTATCATCATTACCTGTCTGCAATCCAGTAACCTGCAGGCTGTTCAGTGACAGCCGAGAATGCTGCTGGGATACATGATATACTGTCACAAAGTGGAAGAGGATCCTTGTCCCCAAAAAGTTCATAACTTCACAAGCTGCACAGCTGAGTCTACCTATAAAGTACAATTAGTTGTTTTAACTGGAAGTCTACGTGATGTGACTGTATGGTTAATGTGCAAGAGAGGTGGCATCATGGACTGTGAAGTAGCCTGTCTTCTGTAATGGGGTGGATACAGTGGGTCTTCACCTTAGGCACTTAAAGCATTGGGGTTTTGTGTAGCTCCATGGTCTGACCCTCACAGCAACGGCAGCCTGTGGGTTACAGCACACAAATAGTCCCATCCTTGCTTAGACGCTGCCACATGGCTGGAGGGGAGAGCCAAGTGTTTGCCATTCAGCCTGCCAGAGTGATTTACACCTCAGTAAAGGTTATTGACTGCAGCCATTGCTCCAGGAGGTGTCTTATGCCCAAGCTGAGTGCCGAGCAACACAGGTCCCTGGGAGGGGAACAGGGGGACAAGCCCAGCCTCTTGTGTGACTGCTATCCCTCCCCAGGAGCTGCATTCCCAGTGCCTCTGCAGGCAAGGTCAGCTTCTTGTGACTTGCAGAGGCAAACAAGGTCATGTGAGAGGGGCTATGAAGAGCCCCAAGGGATCTTTTCATTTTCTGCTCCCTCAATCTTACTGCCATGAGACCTGGTTTCTGTTTAATTCTGCTTGGTTTGGAAGGAAGGGTTCATTCCACTTTGTTCCCCCCTAATGCATTCTGAACTGACAGATTAAGCATCCCAAATTTCTAACCTGTGACTATTGCCTAGGAAAAGCCTTCATGCTGTAGGTAACTGCTTCTTCATGCTATGCTTTAGCCAAACTATCAGGCTTACTGAGATGTGGAGTACACTGCATATAAAACACCCCACCTAGCCCCAGGTGTGTGAATCTTCCACTCCTCACACTTAAATTCAAAAACAAATAAAAATGTTTCCTGTCTACAGAAAATGGGCTTCCTTTAAAATAATAAAACAGCTATTGGATAGGTTAGAAATCTTTGGATGGAGATAGTTTTTCTGACCTCCAGTCTCACCAGATACTGAGCTATGTAACAGAGGCTTGGAGACATGGAGAATGCCTGACACTGGCTCCTTTTAATTCACATTAAAGATTTAACCCAAACATTCATGGTCCCAGTAAGCACCTGAGTTGTGCGGATATGCTGGCCCGGATGCTTTTTCTGATCAGAACTCCCAGAAAGGCTTTGCAGAAATCACGTCATATGACCCAAAAAATTTAGCTATGCACCACCTTTTTTCCATTCTCTGGTTTTGAATATTTGTTTATAGAATCACTAATTTTTTGAATGGGAAATACATTATACTCACTTTCCTTCATGGAAACAATAAAAGACTTACAGCTTCTCCAGTGGAAATGGATGAAACACAAGTACTCTTGGTCCTGCCAGCAAGAGACTGATGGCTGGAGAGAGAGGTCCTGAATGAGGATTCATTTATGGAGCCTCTCAGGAGGTCGTTCTTCGATATTCGGATTAGGAACCTCAAGCAGGGAACAGCATTGTGGATGGTTTTTCTAAAAAAAAAACCAAAACAACCCAGAAGACAAAACCACAAATGGCATATTGATGGTGATGCTTTGAAACTTATGTGGTAAAAGTAATGTCTCTTTCCATAACCTCAGCATGCCTTCTGTTTTAATTGAGGAGGTCTTAAAGACTACATGGAAACAGCATAGTGTATCTAGGGGAAACTCCTCAATGGGCTGAAAGGAAAATAGCAGGTGGCTTCTGGGCCTTGAATCAAAACACACATGGAAGAGCGTCATGGATAAATAGTAAGAGTTGAAAATATCTTGAAGACCATGATGGCTTCTTATTTAATTACAAGGTTAACCCAGAAAAATACCAGGTTAGCTGGTGTGCAGGTCTTCTCAGTGCAAAAAAGGAAGGGAGAGAGGGTCAGAAGAATCCAATATTGTTTATTTATATCATGGCAGCTCTTGTAAACTCCTATCAGGAATTAAAACTCTGTACAAGCATGGAGGAGAAGGATGACATAGGCCTCCAAGAACTTAAAACTTGCCTAATTCATTAAATAATAATCTCAGCAATGGTGTATGAGCCTATTCCTCCCAGCCCCAGTCCCTGAGTACTAACACCTCCCAAGTGCCACCTCATTGTTTCAGTCCAACAGATGAAGCTAATACTAGCACAAAGCTCAACGAATAAATCAAGTGGTGAGACAACAATAAGGTGTATGGAAAACAAGTGATACATGGGAAAGTGAAGGATGTTAGCATATTGACATTACATTGAGATGCAAGTCAAGTCAATGTAAATGGTAAAAATCTTTGCTTCTGTAGCTTTGTTGAATAACTATTAAATCTTAAGCCATTTTTATTTTCAGAAAAGATCACACATATTAAAGTCTCAGAGACCTGATCCTTGTGTCACAAGATGAGACTGCTAGTCTGTGAATCAAAGGAAAAGAAAATAAAAATCCACCATTACCAACCCCCAATATTTGATATTATCACCACTCTCACCACCTCTAAAGACAACTGAACAAGAAGCTGTGTGACAGTAGTGGAGAGGGGGACTGAAGAAAGCTTTCCAACCACACCATCATTTGCAATTCTGCCCAGATACCTGCTGATGAGCTGGCAGAGCCTCACAGAGCTGCTTGGGGGTGCCAGAGGCTTGCATGTAATGATGGATTAAAAAAAAAAAAAAGAAGAAAAAGAAAAAAGTGCTAGTGTGCAGAAAAGAAAAGATTTTGGGAAGCAGCATGGGTTTACAGAACACAAAAATATGCCAAGCTTCCCCAAGTTAATTATCTTGCTGAAGCTCTCAGACTGGTGCTGAAAAAGCCACTGCCAGCTTTTTTCCCCAACTGAGAAGCTGAGCCACTTCCCTCAGACTTTTGATGTCTGTCACAGCCTACTATTCAATAATTTCAAGTTGCTGTAAAAGATATTATCCTCTTTATTAAGTGGGATTTCATGTGGAGACCTCCTCACTCTGGAGGTTCAGGAAATGCATGTCTGATGGTGAATTTTTAAGGGCAACTTAAGAACATTTTTGGTGTCTTGAGAGACCAGAGTTTCACTTTTACTAATATCTGGGAGGACTCTCGAGGATCATTTTGTGGGCCAGGATGAAAGTACGGATTTTGAAGGGAGTTTTAATAATATACTTGTGAAATGCAATCTATGTACAATTCAAGATGCTTATTTAATGATATTTTTATAATCCTGTAAAATAAGAGTCACCCAAAGACAAATACATAGTAATTGCAAACAACTTCTTGATAAAATACTGCACATCAAAATTATTCATGATTTTCCAGTCGTTTTTATCAGGCAGTTTTGACCAAATAATTTCTTATAATTGTGCTTCACCTAGGAGCAAGTTGGAAACATGGAGATGCAGAATTGCCCCGTTTGCTATGAACAAATGATTACACGACCCAAAACTTCCAAAATTTAAGGAAATATCTTCAATAGCTCTCACACAGCCAAGTGATATTAAAGGAGTGGAAACTTTCTTGCCAACATTTCATGAATACATTCCCTTACTTATTCACACTCATTTCCTCCAGTGATACCTATATCACGGAAAGAAGTGCTTTTCTTCTTTATACTGGTAAGGAGTGGATGGGTAGAGGGGTATATAACAATTAATCTCTCAGAACAGCTCTTAAAAGCCAAGTGCTAGCAACAAAGGTCACTATCACGTTTTCCATTAGGTTCATTGTAAAGTACTACTTTTTCATTTCTAGAAAGGTTTGGAAAATAACTTAGATTTAATTCTGTTGAGTAGCTGCAATACAAAACAGCAATTCATCCCCCTGCCCCCTGCCACCTTTAAATCTTGGGCCTGAACAGACTGGCCTGTTTATCCACCATTGGGTAAATTACTTGGAGGGCGTAATATGAATTATTAGAAGATATGGAAACTATCCAGAAATCCTGATCTTGACATATATATTCATTTTTCACTGTTCAAGCAAAACTGGTCCTGTCAACATATTTTACCAGCTGACCCGTTGACGTACTGTAGCTGCTTTTCAGTTTTAAAACTGCATGCTTGAGTCATCACAAGGGACCCAACATTACTTCTTTTCCTGACTGGATTACTCCCAAGTCTATAAAATGTCTTCAACTACATAAACACTTCTCTTGCTGATATGTCTAGAAACACAAATTAAGAAGCAGGAAAGAACCCCCACATTTTAAGAGAGTCTCTGAAATCCTGTTGTGGACTCCAGCTTTTTTCTTAATACAGTCTTACTTGCAAAAGCAACACTAGTAGGAAAAACTCTAATTGAAGCAGGTCAGTATATAGTATATGCTTTGAAAATACCCTCCTGACCTTGCAAAAATAATCTAAGGAACCACTAAACACAATAGCTTTGGGTCAGAAAAAAATCCAAGGCTCATAAGGTGTCAGCAAGCCACGCAAAATCTTCTCAAGGAATGTCTGCAAGCCATCAGAGAGTAGTCATTGCCTTCTTATAAGCCAAAAATCCTCTACAACCTTCAAAAATGAAGATGGATGCAGGGTTTTGGAGGATGCAAAACTCTGTTAGTTATGATCACGGAAATTTTCAAACAAAATATGTTTTCCCCTTTTCTGGGTATGGTTCCACCAGTCTTCTGAGGAGGGTTAGCTGCTCTTACAACACCACCTTCACTCACCAGACATTCAAAACAATGAACTCTCTTTTTCAGCTCCCAAATCTTAGTTTTCAGGCACTGTAATCTAGCAGCTCTTCCTCTTCGTGGCCAAGACAAGCCTCGTACCAATGACTGACCCCATACCAATGACTAGCCCTGCCATCTAGTGGCATTTACACATTTATCACATTTTTCAACACGGATCCCCATGTTTCAGCCGAACTTTTGGCACAATATTGCTTTGTGGTAGACACCCTTTGATAGACTTGTGGAAAAATCTAGAGATATGCTGAAGAATAGTTCTGTCACAGGCAATTCGGTTTTTATTATATAAAATGTTTTTCCACTGCCAACGGTTCAAAATCACTTTATATACAGCTACAGGAGGAAACTGTGACTCAGCTTCATCTCTGCATGAAGTGTAGCTGCTTCTGCAGACACTGGTGTGAGTCATAAAGGTGAAAAAAGTATTTATAAGCCCATCTGGGGATAGAGATAAAGCTGAGAACACAGTGGAGTTGTATCCCTTTTCTTACACTAAACAAATAAAAAGCCACCCAAAAAACAAACTCCAGAAAAGCTACTTTTGCTGAACTTTTTGAAAACATGTATTTTAGAAGTCTTAACAGAAGGGACTGACTTTGCCAGTACTTGAACACATTTCTCAGCTGAAGCTGAGATGACATTTCTAAATAAAATGTTGACTTAAAAAAAAAAAAGTTTTATATTACATGGTGTCTGGGAAGTGTAGGGTTAGTTTGTCCATGTTTCAAACCATTCAACAGAACACCATGAGGGCTTATTCCCTTGCAAAAGCACTTTGTAACTCCTTTTAGGACCATTTTAGACATGTTCACACTGTTCATGCCTCCAGTTCTTAGCTAGCTCATAGAGCAGGTGACTTTTCCACAGCACAAGGTGGTTCTTTCTCATGTTTCCCCTAAATACTAGGGAAAGCTGAGCTGGTCTTTGAAGACAAAATGGGATGCTTTAGAGATCGGAAGATGTTATTAGTGTCATTATAGTGGACCTTCTTCTATGACAGGAAAGATTTCTGCTTCTTTGGAGGAGTATCTTTTATGGTATATTAAATTACCATTCTATTCACCTAAACTTTCAGGTTTCCTACCACAATGACATTATGAAAACCTTTCTCTTTTTTATTTTTTTCTAAACAACACATTGTTACCATTCTCATCTACTCTGTGTGAAGAAGTTATCTTTATATTCTCTATCCCTTATATTACTGCAATCAGAGGGCCTGGATGAAATGCAGAATTCATACCTTTCAGCTTAGAAACTCATTCACTGGCTGCAAGAGAATTAAAAAGGAAATGAAAAGGCAAGAAGAGTTGGCTAACCACACGGCTTATTGAGCTTACTGCATTTGAGTAATTTTTAGTGAAACAGTGCTGGTTGACAGTTTTCTGTTTTAAAATATACAGTAATTGATATCTGTAATAAGTAGTATTCAAATGTAGTATAATTTGCTTTTGAAGGCAACTTCAAAATGAAACCACTATTTGCTTCTTGCAGAGCTTTTCCCAAAAAACAGCAGCTTGATTATATTAGTACTGATTTGGTGTAAAGAGAATAACCTAAGTCCTTCAGAAAAATCAAATCTCAAACACACTCATACACAGCTTCTAAAATTGGTAGTGATGTGATTTTTGAGCCTCCCTGGTTGGGGCCTATCAACTGGGGAGTGCTCTTTAGTGGCTGTCCCTGTTATGGCAAAAAGATGACCCTGAGCATCTTTCTCCTTCTGTCAGTCAGGGTGTTGTACAGTTCCACAGAACAGAACTGAGTTGTGAGGGGGAAAGAAGGTGAAGAGAAGGACTATTCTCCTCTGTTGGCTACTCCTGAGGCCAAATCTGGAGCTCCACATGCAGTTTGGTCTGCTGTGTCGCAATTGGACACAGTTCTGGAATTGAACACCTAGATCCCATCATGGGGTGGTCAGGGCACGAGCACTGCATGGGGTGAGGCTGAGGGAATGGAGGCAGTTTATGGTAAAAAAGGCATTTGCATGTACAGTTTTACACATACCTATAAGTTTACTGTACCTGTATCTTGGGTGAATTATCGCATAGATGATGGGGTTGTAGATTGCAGAAGCTTTGGCAATAACTGCTGGCACAGATTTAGAATATGGTGTTAGGGTGTTGCCTCGACTAAAACAAAGCAAAAAACATTGCACACATTAATACCAAAACTTATTACACTTTTTGACCATTTTTGTGCTGTGATCTCTTGATAAGACATACAGCGGAAACATTAAATCATTCAAATATATTCTTTGCTCAGATAGAAGGCTTACATTTATCAGTGTGCACTTGGTTTCATTTATTTGGAGAAGCTGAAAGACATTTAATTAATTAGTTATTTATTTGAGGATGTCCGGGAAAACAAAGAAGCACCTTCCCTGATTCTTCACTAGGCACACCCCCCTGGCCCCCACAACCCAAAACAACCCCCATTGTGAACATCTGGGAAAAGGGAGTGGTGATAAACAAGAAACAAGAATCAATTCTAAAAATCTTTCAACAGAAATATCCATGCTACCCATTAATGAGTGTCAATGACTCAGTTGGAAACACTGCAGAAGGAAGAGAAGATTAGAAGTGGTTTGAAACCAATATTCTCATCTTGACTTCAGGGTCCCACAGTCAGTCATGTCTGTGCAGGATAATCACAATATCATAGAATCACAGAACAGTTTGGGTCAGAAAGGACCTTTAATTATCATCTAGCACAACTCCCCTGCCATGGGTGAGGATGTATTTCTCTAGATGTGGTTTCTCAAAGCCCTGTCTAACCTGGCCTGGAAATCAAGAGCATGCACTAGCAAAACAGCAGGTCCCTTCAGAACTGAGAGCTGTTGGAAGAAGACAGTAGCTCAGGGGTGAAGATCTGGGAATTTAACCCCTCTTTTTTTTTCCCTTTGTCAGAGGCAGCAGCATATGGAGGAAGCTTCTTGAGAGAAAAGGTATTAGGAGAGAAAAGGAGATAATTCCTCCAATTCATACAACAAAAGTATCACAAGGGAGAGAAAACACATGTGCCCAAAATGCAGATAAAACGACATGGTAGTTTTAAAATACATAGACAAAAAATCCCTTTATCTAGAAGGATCCAGTGAAGAGTGCAACACCACCTCTAAAGTAAAAAGGGTTTAAAACCCTTTCAAAATGGAGATCTGCTTCTTGTGGGTGCCAGTACTAATCATATTTAGCTTTCAGAATGACCCACACTTTTTGGATTACATTTTCACTTACCCTGCCCAGGCAATCAAGGTGACACAAGCATATGGAGACCAAGACAAAACAAACACTATGATGACCACAAAAGCAATTTTTGCCAGTTTCCATTCATTCTTCATGGACTGAGAGAGGTAGGGTTTCCGGTTGCAGGACCCCAGCTTTTGTACATCTCTGTGAGGGGAAAAAAGTCCAGATATCTCAGCTGGAGAATGAAAAAAGTGAGGTGCAACATCTCTAAAGACTTCTGAGCAACATGCAAAATGAAGCAGATTTCATCTTTTCCTACTCTAAGTATTCTTTTGTCCGCTCATATTTAAAAACTCTAGACAGAAATTAATGTGGTAAAACACTCCCAGGCATTCTGTCTGAGCTTTGTTTCCCTGTGGGACTGAGTCAGAGGAACCCCTAGGACTACAGGATGGGATTGCTATCTCTTTATACTGACACAAAAAGGGGTTTGGGTTGGTAGGGTGAAGAAATTGGTATCCATCCCCTTCCCTTCCTTGCTTTCAGAGGTGGAGCAAGCAAAGGCACAGCTGGATGCAAAAATCAAATCTGATGGCTTTTCCTTTTCAAGGGAGGAACAGCTTGCAGAAATTCCAGCTCACAAGGCAACATGGGCTGCAACACCCACAAACAATTCTGAGGAACCTGTCCCCAAACACTTACAGAAACATTTTTGCTTCCCTGCAGGTTTACTCACTGGGGAAGAGTATTTTCAGGGAAATACAACAGACAGTCCTAGTATTTTTGCCAAAAATGTTCCATCAAGTTTTCTTCTTGCATCAGATAAACATCCCACACTTCATTAAAAAATGGGTTAGCATGTCATACAGTTTAGCATAGAAACACCAACTTTTCCATATCCCTGTTGTTAAATGAAGATATTCTTCAGGTTAAAACAGTAATTACCAGCCAGCAGGGTAACATATTGCATCCTGGTGGACTGTGAACATACCCGTGAAGTGAGTTACTGTATTAATGAGCAAAAGGTATAGACAAAAATCTTGCATGCACTGTGCTTCACATGTCTAGGGCATGATTGTTTCCAGGATGTATCCTTTGCTCCTTTGCTTGGTATCAAAGCAAAGCATAGTAAATACCAACATCAATGCCAAAAAAAATAGAGATCAGTAAGAATTTCAAATTAGGTGTACAGCTAAACATGTCTGTAAAAATTGAATTTAAATTTGTGAAGCCAAAAGACTTCAATAAGTGGGTGCAGGTAGGCACAGGGAAAAGCCATCAGGGCTGGTGACACCATGAGCAACGTGAATGACTCACAACTTCAGCTGGTGTTGGATTAGACCAAAAGTAAGTCACATGCTCATTGGGAGGAAAATAACTGACAAAATTAAATTACTTTACAGACCTAATACCCTGATGATTTTTCTTTTGTTTCAAGTATAGACCAAGAATTTCAGGGTGGAAGGAAGAGAAAGAAGTGTCCTAACAAGCATAGACAGATCTTGTGCGTGCAGTTGTGAGGCTTGAGTGAACCACAAGGTTTTTTCTGGGATGCCTGCCTTAAATAAAACTGTCAAAAAATATGATGACTGTTATGTTTACAGAGCAGCTCAAAGGCAGATGATTCCCGCATTGCTACATGCTATTTATCATCCCTTGGGGCTGAAAAATGAACTGGAATGCACAGGGACTGTGTTCCTTGTATTGTAAATCTGAAATACAAATTACCTGATGTACTGTTAATTACCATACTCTGGGCTTATATTTCAACCACCGAATATTTCCATCCCTACTCCAGAATATATGCATTTATTTCACTTTTTACATTGCTAAAAATATTTCTTCAATTACGGGTTAATGATCTGCTACTTTATGTGCAATTTAATTTCAGATTAATTTTTGAGTCAGATTTTTCTGCAGCTAAAGAAATCAAAACAATCTTCTAATATGAGAAAAGTAAGATTTACATATTTCAGCTACATTGCTTACCTGCCAGTACGTCTTATGGCCAGGAACATGAATAAATAGCAATGGAATATTATTATCAGGGGAATAAAAAACACGCAGCAACATAAAATCATGGTGTAACTTCTGTTTGCAGGGGAGTAAGTTACATAGTCCCACGTACAGGATATCATCAAGCCCTCGGGCACATAGGAACCTATGAAATACATGGAATATATTACTCACAAATACACCCAAAGCTTGTACAGTCGCTGATCCAACAACTGAGCACTTAAAATAAGCCCTATAGTATAGATAGTCTTCAAGAGCCATGCTGGCCATATTATATGTGTGGTCTGAGAATGCAAACATACACGTAGAGAGGTGGTCCTGACAGCCAGACTCTCAGATACATCTAATACTCCATCTGCAAATTGTTCTGGTTGTATACAGTCTGGGGGCTGGGGGGAGGAGGGTGTCTGCACTGCAGTAGTTGCAGATATATGGGATGACAACAAACTATCAGGTGGTGGCTATGAACTTAAAAGAAAAAAAAATCATTTTTTCATACCCTAAGCAAGGCAAAAGCAGACTACGTGGGGAACACTAGAAGTGGTAGAGAGTAGGCAACATACTCCACCCGAAGAGCGGAGCCACGCTCCATCCCAGAGAATACAGCCACACAACAGCGATGACCTGCATGGTACGTCTCTTTGAAGTCCACTGTATGGATCGCAGGGGCTTAGTGATCACAAGGTAGCGGTCAACAGAAATGGCTAATAAAGTCATCATTGAGGTTATTCCGAAGAGTGCCCCGCAGAAAGCGTACAAGTCGCAGCCTGAAGCAGAGAATGGCAATGTCAGGGATTTTCTTAAAAGACACATGTATTCTCTCAGGGCCTGATATGATAAACCTCCAAATTTTTCCTGGCTTAGGACTTCTCTCTCGTTAGAAGAATTTTCTTAGCCTCACAGTTTCAAAATTATTGTTTATAGGAAAAAATAAAAATGGATGCATTTAGCAAGTCCTACTCTTCACTACGGGTTGCAACTGGGAACCTTTTGTCAATGGAAAACTGCCTAAAAGAAAATCCCATCTAATTAAAGTTACATTTTCCTGGACAGTTGCCCAATATATTGATCTAAACAGGCTGCAGCAGACATCTGTCTGCTAATGGCAGATGAAAGTTTTGAAAAATGACTTTGGTTTGTGTGGCTTAAAAATGCAGTATTTTAAATTTGATGGTTAAAAGACCAGCTGTGAAGCATAGCTCCAGCTTCTAAATTTAATAGCAACACTTTCTAAAAAACTGTCATTTTTTACATGAAACAGGTATTTTTTCCTCTTCTGTGCATTCAGGCATCATATTAGCAGATGAAAAGTTGCCAAGTTACCCCTTCCCTGATCTTATTCAGAAACCTGTTCCAAATGGCCATTCATTTCTTGAGATCTTGCATCATCCTGTCTGATTACAGAGAGGAGCCTACCTGGAACAGGAGGGAGTCAAAACCACCAGATTCAACCTTAAAGCAGACCTCTTCTAAAGTCCTTACAAGTAACCTGAAATTAAGGGCCAATCCCCCCCCCCCCTTTAATCCAAGAAAATTGCTTCATTTATAGTAACATGGCAATTTACACTAAAGAAATAAGATGTGATAAGATTTTATCTAAGGGGATGAGCAAGATTGATATCATCAACCTAAAGGGGAGCCTCTCTGTGCTGCTAAATAATATTAGGTCTCTGGGCTTCTTCACCAATATGTGGCCGCTACTTGGTGCAAATTTTCAGCGAATGCTCTAATGGCAGCACCAAGCAGAGTGTCAAGCCTTCTGAGATGCTTGCTATATTCACAGTTCAGCTATAATTTGAATGTGCATCTTTCTTGCAGCTGGGAAGAAGGCCCTTACATTTGCAGACACTCTTCAAATGTTATTTAAACATGATATTCCTAGAAGCATGCTAATAAGTATCAACATACATTTCTAAATAAAATTATGAACTCAAACTAATACAGAAATAATAAAAAATAGAACTTAAAACTTTTCTACCCATCTTCAGCCATATCATCTAAAGGACAAACACAATTACGTCTTGATGTTGACTCTTTCCTTTCTAAAATAAGATGAATCAAACCTATAACGCAAAACCATGTGTTGTTATGTTGACTGACCATGTCAAGAACCTATTTGTCACTCAGGAGTCCTGTACCACTGTCTCCATGGCACAAGCCAAGATTGTTATGGCTAAAATAAACTGCAGGTAGCATAGGTCTGGTGAGTTATGAATTAGCATTGAAAATACCTATATCTCCAAGTATCCACTCTCTGTGCAGGCTGTTGACAAAGCACATGGGCGCCTGAGAAGCCGACATCAAGAAGTCACTCACAGCCAAATTCATTATAAAGTAGTTTTGGGGTGTCCTCAGCTTCTTGTTGCTTAAAAACATAGAAAATAACATGGTTTTACCTAGACAAAGTGAACAGTTACCTTCATAAAATTTTGCTTGCTAGCATAAACAAATACTATCCAAGTTGAATCAGTGGTTACTTACAGTAAATCAATTGTTAATCATCAGTCAATAACTGCAGCTACAGATGCAGTCATTTCAAAATAAGGACTAAAAATAACAGGTGGAATAAAATATATTGTTTCCTCTCCAAACTGAGGAGAATTCCAGCTGTTTTGAAAACTATGGATGTGTTCAGGAGAAGACCCGTTCTTTACAAGAGCAGTAACACAGAACATGTCCTGCACAGCATAAGACGCAGATCCAGAGCAGGCTACAGAGACAAAGAACTTGCTTTTGGTCAATTTTTAAAAGCTACTGACTTGAAGAGTCACCACATTACTGCTAACTAAATGACCCTTTGCAAAGTGCTACAGCACAACCAGCGCACATCCAGAGATTTGGAAAAAAGCCCCAACTTTTATTCATATTCATTTTATAGGAGTGAATAAAAGCACTCAGCTGCAGATGAGCGGGAAACATTAAATGTTGCAACAAGGAGTGTGAAAGCAGCAGCCAGCCTGCAAGCAAAGTTTATCCAAAGAAAACAAACATCACCTGCAGGTTTTTTTCCCCATCTCACCAACTCATGCAATTTCACTTCATAGGGATATCCGAGTTACAACCCCCTCAGAAACTTTCAGCTGGTATTCAAGATTGCCCTTGGTTCTGGCTAAGAGGAATAAAGATACTGGTAACATGATAAAGCACCTCTCACTTTTACTTAGGCATATTTGGTTGCTCATGCCCTTGTTGCTTTGATTAAATGTAAAGGCCCACTAGGAAAATTAAATCAATTCATGAGAGTTCAGGCCAACCAAATCTACTGCCACTGTTGAGGGGTATACTGAGAAGGTATAATGCTGAACTAGCCCCTCAGTGTGAACAACTGTAATGAGTGGCTTGACAAAGTAAAGAACTTTGATACCTAGAGTTTGAATTCAGAGATTTTCACAGTGTTGGCTACATATAACACAAAAAAGAGGTGACTTCAAACACTGAGACATGTGGATGGAGCAGGCTTTTATGAATAGCTTTGTTCTCGCAACCTGCATGTAGTAATTCTCAACAACTTTAAATAATCCTTTCTTTTCCCTCAAATACCTCCTTCAGTGTAGAAAGTTGACCATCTGAAGCCCCTCTCAGTTATTTGCAGCTAAACCAAATTAAATTCTTCATGAGAAGGAACTTCAGAAATCCATTCTGAGAAAGAAATTGAGAAATTCATCTTGATGCTTCTGCAATTCCACCAAAATCTTGGGTCTCGTAACTGCCTGCAACAACTGGCTGAGAGGGGACAGAGTTTACACTTTCACAAGTGCTCATCTGCCTACAGAGATTTTCCTACCTTGACAATTCAATGATTTTATTTCTCCAGCTAAACCCAACAAATTTCACAAAAAATTGAGAGCTTGTGTTGCATTTTAAAAATCATGAAGGTATCTCCAGTTGCAGGGAATTCAATTGCTCCTCTATATCATATTAAAAGCCAGTTATTCAAAACAAATAAACTAATTTATTCATCTTAAATATTTAGGAATAGGAAACTAATGCTTGATTCATAACCCCACTGGTGTTTCTGACATTGTAATCCCCCTCTGCATCACCACACACAGTGACAGCAACCAGTGAGCAAGAAGGATTTGGAAATCCAGCATCACGGTGTGGGGCAGAAGGCAGCTATTTATTTTTTTCATGTGATTTTCACACACTGTGACTGCAGTAGCTTTGGCTGCCTATTACACTGTCAGAAGCTGTGAGAGCACACAAACTGACAGAAATCCTATGATCTGCCTGAAGCAGGGAAGGTACTGATGGCATGAGCTCATTTCATGTAGCACATTGCTTTCTTGGTCCTTCCAGGACATCTGGGCTGCTGGAAAGAGTGTTTTTGTCAAGTTTTTCTGCAAATTCTACAGAAATCTGCTGTTTCTATCATTAAAGTATTAAACTCCTCAGTAAAACTGTTAATAGAACATGGTATTTATTTTCTTGTTTCCTTTGGTTCCTTAAAAGATGAGGAATTTACACTGAGGTTATCAGTGATGGCAGGGGGGATGGGGTTGTGCTGCCTTCCCTCATTTAATGCCATTGGCCTTTGGTTGGAGATGTCATCCAAGAGAAAAGTCACAGAGAACTTCTACACACACCTCAAAGACCAGTCAGATTAACCAGAAGGGGAATTTTTGTACCTGTAAAATGCGTAGAGCACTAGGAGGTTTCCAATGATGCCAATGGAGCCGATAACAAGCACACATGTTCCTACAGTGTAAAGGACATGGTCAGGGATCTCTGCTTTGGTCACAGTGTGTGGCTGCATGCCCATGTTCAAACCCTGAACAGAAAACAGAGGGAAAGGAGAACTTAGCGTACTCGGGATGCTGACACTTGCTCAGCCTGGGGAAGGCAGGCAGAGCATTCACTTCCGCAGTTCATGTAAATGAGATACACACCTCCGTGCTCTTTTCACATCCTCTGCAATCAAGTTTCTTTTGAGTAACCTTCATTACTTTAACTAGATATTTATATTGAAAAAAGAAAAACCCACCAGGGAAAACAGACTGGGAAAACATGAAGGAAGTTGCGATGATGTGAAAAAGGCAAAGATGTGCTAGCGGCAAACTCGCAGAGTCTTATTTCCAAGAATAGCCTGGCACACTTTGGCTTTATTAGGAGCACCGGTACCAGATCCCACACTTACTAACATTATATCCCTCAGGTCTCCCCAGGCTCTCTATCCACTAACTTAGTGCTGCAAAACCTAGGAATTTCCCATGGAAAAGATAGGAGTCCACAAGTAAAATTGCAGGGATAACACCACCTGGGAAAACAGAAATGCATTAATCTTGACACCTCATTCACTGCCCTTTCTTTCCAGCACACGAATAAAACCCCACCAACTCTCTCTGTATTTTTAAAAAACAAATTCAGATTTATCACCAGCTAAATTCAGCAGCAGGGTAGCCTACAGCTAATCCACTCAGCTCTCATTAGTGTTACCGATGAGAAGAGTCCAAAGCGCCTACTGGAGATCCTTATTTACGGAGTCAGAAGCAGCTAAGCCACACAGAGTACTCACATATGCAGTCAGATCCCGATTGTTTAGCCAAAGGTATGGCACCTTGTCACAGCTGAGGACCTGCTCCACAACACCATGCTTCACCACTGTGCAGCTCAGCAATGTGTGGCATATAGGACAAGGCTGACCTTGGCCTGTGGGAGAGGAGCTGGGTGATGGAAGTTCAAAATTATAATTATCACCCCACTGGCAGTGTTTTAGTACCCATTTGAAAATGGTGAGAACAGGCTTTTTTTTCCCCTCACTGCTAGCTCCTAATCTTCCACACTGCTGCTTCTCCTTTCTGCCCTCTGTCATTCCTGGCTCCTCTACACACGCAGGCACTGCAGCTCTTTCCTTGTACCACAGTTCCAGCCATGGGTGTTATCCACCTAACGGCACAATCCCACTGGGGTACTTTCCCAGAGCAGGCTGCATTTGGCAATAAGGAGCACCCAGTGAGATGCATCGCATGCCCTGAGCATCCACAGATTGGTGGGTCTGGAGCAGAAATGGTAACAGGAAAACTCCTGGAGCGGAAGCAATACTGTAGATGGCACAAAAGCTGTGATGTCAGAGCTGAAAGCTGCTTTCAAGCCTTCCCGGTGGTCTAACAGACTGCAGCCATAATAAGATGATGACTGCCAACGTGACACTTCACCAAAGATAATATCACTGTAGAAGTAGAAAGAAATGAAAGGGAGCGTCTGCTGGTGCTGGCTGCACCAGGAGGCTGTCACTGCTGTTCCCAGTGATTAGGCGACAAGGAGAAACATCACCCCATGCAGCATTTTCCCTTGAAGGCGGCGTGGGAGATAGCACAAAAGCAGGCAGCACACGGGGAGGTGGCCCAGCAAGGAAACGCAACCGTGGTCGTGAGACAGCACCGTACCTTCAGACTGCTGCTGCCCGGGCACTCAAATTAACCATGATGAACTCCTTTCCTCTTCCCTCAAACCTAATCTTCTTAGCAGTATGCATGCACTAAATTGGAACCCTGTCTCATTTCTGGCAATGCACACCAAAGAGGCTAAACTGGGGAGAAAGGAAAAGGATCTTTTGTTTTCTTCCTGTCCAGCTTATCTGTTAGTCACACTCAAGATTTACCCCTACATAGTAGGCTACTATATAGAGGAGTGTGATATAGATGCAATTCAGGACAAGTAGTACTTGCCTCTTTTATGCATTATGCTGTACTTTATCATACGGGAACTCACTGTTGCAGAAAGTAATTTGAGAAACAGACTATGAATTTCACATCCAAAGGTGCTTCACCTTATCTCTCCACTGAAGAGAAACCCACGTGGGTACATTGGCCTTGTTTATACAGTTACGGGTGGTGAGCTGTGGCAAAAGCTGAAAAATGTATCATGCAATACATGCAAACTGATATTACAGTTTGTTGGCAATATTGGATGAAATATAAACTATTGATGGTACAGAGTGAAATTTGGAAGGCAATAAATACTGAGCATTACACAGAACCTGCAATCTCAGCGAGAAACTAAAGTGAGGGGATGGTTAGATTACACAAGGCTTTGGAGAAAAGATCTTGCTTTCAGAGGAGTTCATAAAATACCATAGACAATTTTACTGTGATGTTAATAGCAGTAAAAGCAACTTCAAGACCTGAAAAGATGGGTACTTATTCACTCTGGTGGTGTTACCGAGACAGCAGGACATGGCAAGCATCCAACTGTATGAAATGTGGCATGCTGATAAAGACAGATACTCATTTATAACACTGTAATTTGCATCTAAGAAGATAAATGTGCATTTCTATGTGTGTGTGTATATATATATACAGAAAAACTCAATTTTGATAAAACATAATTTCATTAAACTAGTGGGATTTTCTAAATGAAACAGGCTAAACAAGAACAAATTATGCAACTCAAAGATAATTTATACCTCATTTTAGTCACATAATTTTCTCTAATTTGGCATAATTTTACAGTAGAAAACGCTAAGAATAAAGATTTAAATACTCTCAAGGTTGATTTTAAATCCACTTTGTTGAATGAATTCTGCCTTTTTAATACAGACCCTTTTGCAGTAGAGAATAATACCCAACTGGAGACAAATGATTAGTATCATCAAGGCTTTAAGATATTCCCAGAATTTAAGCTTTTTCTCTTTTCCTACAATATCACCTCTGAGAAACTGGCCTTTTTGGTAATTTTGAGGAACAAACTGCATATATGCCAATGTAAATATTTTACTGCATGAGGACATGCAGCATGAGAAAAATGAAAGAAAATTCGGAAGCCTAGTGATGTGCTGTAATGAGAAGCTGGTTTTGCTGATAGCCTCAAAAGCTGTTACCACTCTGCATTTTTCAGATATTTTTAGTTTCTTCTCAGTTATAAGAATAAAACTAAACTACAGAAGAACATTCCAAGTTGCTGTGACTCCTTCCAACTCAAAACCCAAATAAGTATTCCAAATCTTTGCAAGTGACACTGTAACCAGGACAGAAGTTAAGTACAGCAGGTTGCATTAGGTAGAGTCACTGGCTTACCAGGTGTCCTGGGTTCAGTTTGTCTGTATTAGCTTCTTTTACCACCAAAATGATATACAGTCAATGAAGGTGGTATGAACCAGAAAAAAAATATCAATTTGCATTAGAGGAACGCTCCTGCCCTTTTAGGCTTAGCAAAGCATGGATTTTGTATCCACTTCATGCCATGACTCTCTAACTGCTAGAATACACTATGCATTTATACTTTTGGCTATTTACTTTCATTGCATTAACAGTGAACTTAGAGCCCCTGAGAATGCCATCAGAAAAAGTACAAAGTTAAAAGACATGCCATGATGCTCCAGCTGCTTCATGCTGCCATGGTGATGCACAGCTGTCCCGGATTCAGCACATCTGTCTCCCTAAATGTGTTATGGCTGCTCAGTGTGGAATGAAAAGCCTGCTCTGTACAAGCCACAACCTGGCTCCTTCTCTTTAATGATGTGATATAAGACAGGGATAATAAAGGTAGGCATTACATTTTATTAAACTGATGTTAAATTCATAATGGGAGAAGTGAGTTTTTGAGGGCTCATATGAGATGTAGTCACCTGTCCATTTTTCCCCCAGGTTGGCCTGGCCACCACCCATCTGTGCTCCTGGGCCAGAATCCCAAGCACTTTGCTGCAGGCACATTAGTTTCCTAAGCAAAGGTTTTAAAGACATCCTCCAGAGGGACCTCATTGCTTCACTCAAAAATATGAATGTAAACAAGCAGCCTGTGAAGATGCCAGCAGTTGTGCTGGGGTCAGCTTCTGGCATACTTGCCTACCCTGTACTCACTTAGTCTGTCTCCTCCTAACTAACACTATAACCACTTGCACTTTGACTCAGAGATGTTGGACTTGCCAACTCACATAAATTATGATTTGTCCTTACATTTATATGTCATGCTACCACAACGTCAAAATGCTGTCACCTGCATGGCTGCTCAGAGGTCTTTCCCGGCAGCTTAACTAACTGCAGGCAAACGGAGGATAAACAATTAACAGCTATCCCTCAACTAGCCAGGAAAGGAAGCAGACACTGGGTAAAAAACCAAACATGGTCCATTTCTCCCAAAATGAAGGCAGAAAACTTAACGGAGGAGGAAAGTTATTCTAGGAAAGCCTTTGTAATTTGATCTTTAGTGATAAAATAATGTTCAAATAATTAGACCCATCTGTTTCTGCTGGTGACATTAATAGAAACATGCAACACAGAGGACAAAAAATTGTGGTTAAAAATAGAGGTCAAGGGCAGGTCCTGTTCAATGGGTAGGGATAGAAAATAATGGATTCAATTCAGAAATGGTGGTATGATTGGCATTAGGTGGATATAGGAGTATATAAAACCTTATTTATGCTCTGATTTTGGTCACGGATGCAAGCTCATCTTGTGGAAATGATTTACATTGAAATGAGCTTAAGTAAGGGCTTACTTACATGGGGGATTAATGCGCATAACGAGAGTGAATTAACAGCATCACAGTATCCCTGTGCTGACCCACTACGTGAATTCACAAAAAAAGATGTTGGATTTTACCATAACAAAAACGTAAGTCTACACAGCCATGCCTGGAAATCTTAAAGGAAAATAATAAACAATATTTAGGTATAATGAGATAGAGGCAGTCCACGTGTGCCAGTCTGAAGATGGTTGTGAAGCAGTTACCAGGTAATACTTGCCAAGTTCCTTGTAATTGCACTGACAGTCAATGTATGAGGTGATTTTAGTGTGAAGCACAATCTGGTTTGAAATAATAACAAAATTGGGAGCTTAGTGAATATTCTGTGCATACAAACTCTTGAATCAACAAACAAAAGACCGTTGCTATGGGGCAACTATGGTAGTGAGTGTTGGCCAGATTTTTTTATTTCCAAAATATGATGTACCTAAAATGAATACTGACAGAAGATATTATTAATACCTTTGGATATTAAAATAAACCCAACCAAACAAAACAAAAAAAATCAAACCAACAACTTCATTTGCACTGGTTAACCCTACCACATTACAACACCACACAGTAAGTACAGATTAATTCAGTCCTTGAAAAGTCAAGTCAAACTGCAATCATCCTCTTGTGGAAAAGTTACTTTTCTTATCAGTCTCCGGGCGACACTCTTCTTACACAGCTCGTTCCAATCAGTTCACATGCCAAAGCCAGCAGCACTCAAGCACGTATTTATAGTGTGCATTTAATCAAGACGACAATTGGTTCGGCAAATTCAGCTGTGAATTTGATGCTGTTCATCCCAAAGTGACAAGAACAGGAATTGCCAGTGCTGTGTATAACAAATAACACAGGCAGCTGGATACCAAAGTCAGGCACTTGCTCCAGATACGGGTGGGTATTTAACCAGACTGAGCTTGAAAGTTTGCTGAAAAACCCTGATAATTTTTTCTGTAATGAAATAAATACCTAAATAATTCCACTCCAGCAAGTGCTTCAGGGCTGTTACAGAATTGGACAGACAGGTTTTTTTTAATAAAAGCCATTTGATATTTGACTTGAAGACTCATTTGGGCGGCTCGTTGGTCTAGGGGTATGATTCTCGCTTTTCAGCCTGGAGAAGAGAAGGCTGCGGGGGGACCTCATTGCAGCCTTCCAGTACCTGAAGGGAGCTTATAAGCAGGAGGGGATTCAACTTTTTAAAAGAGCAGGTAATGGCAGGACAAGGGGGAATGGACTAAAGCTAAAGGAGGAAAGGTTTAGGTTAGATATTAGGGGGAAGTTTTTTACAGAAAGAGTGGTGAGGTGCTGGAACAGGCTGCCCAGAGGAGTAGTGGATTCCCCGTCCCTGGAGGTGTTCAAGGCCAGGTTGGATGGGGCCCTGGGCAGCCTTGTGTAGATCCAGGCCTGGAGGTTGGTGTCCCTGCCTGTGGCAGGGGGGTTGGAGCTCTAAGATCCTTGGGGTCCCTTCCAACCCAGACCATTCTATGATTCTATATGTCCTTAAGACTTCATGTTTAGCACAGGCCCCACCTTGACAATTTTCTTTCAGGTGCTTGGTATCCATGCTTAAAATTCTCATACTTGCAAGCAATCAATGACACATAGTTTGGGGGATAAAAAAAAAAAATTAAAAAAAAACCCCAAAGAGAAAACCATCAAAACCTAATCAAGTTCTCAATGTTATGAGAATAAACCAGTTAGGTAATCAACAAGCCAGGCAAATTAATAAGACATGATGTAAAAATAATTCACATGAGACTAATAGAGCAGTCAGAAGGAAACAATAAAAGTGAAAATAAATAAAGTTTTAATATCCATCTACTCAACACAAAGTTATCTGGGGGCATATTTTCATCTCTTTGGAGACTGACAAACAGAACTTTAAAATATAAAGTCCATTCTGGAAAGCACATGGATGTTGTTTTCTATGTACGTCTCAAGCCACACCGCTGAAATCTGCAGTAAAAGACGGGTTTGCATCTCTGAGTACAAATCAGACCAAACCAACAACAAGAAAATCATCCCAGCTGAAAAAAAAAAAGGGCTTGCTTGTGTTCCAGCTCCAGCGCTATCTATACCACTTGGGCAGGGGGTGGCAAACGTGACAGCTTACTCAAAGTCTTGCAAGTTATTCGGATGAGTGTGCCTGCACGAAATGGCCTTGGGAGGAACACTGTGTTACTTGCTCCCTTGTCTTTGTGAGAAAGTAGTACATTTTTTTCCCTGCCTTAATTTGAGTTACTATAATCAGATCTTGAGTTGATGGTTGGCTTCCCCCCCACCCCAAGACAGAAAAGTCTTAAAGCAAGACACCAGTCACATGCTTTAGCATTAGCCAGCTCTTCACAACATCCAAATCTAACCTAAGAGCACAAAACTTCAGTGTTTTGGAAAAAAAAGCGAATAAATGCCAGCTACCAGAGTCAGGGGCTCAGTCCATCTTCCCCTTCTCACCTCTCACAGGCTCAGACACCAGCAGAGCCAGTTCCTTAATGTGACCCCTGGGACACTCACAGTATCATTCCCTTGGCCATAAATGCCTTCTAGAATTATGTGATGCTATGAACAAAAGCACCCCAAATTACACCTCCAGCTATGCACGCCTAGGCAGGCAGCACGCTGAACAAATCTAATCAATGCTAACACTGCATCAAAATTATCTGGACCACCACGGTTCAATGCATATTTGTTTTGTTATGAGGGAACAGATAATTGCTAGCATAGTGAAACAGCAAAGCAGTAGGCGGACATCTCAGGATATTTATTTTTAGAAGGTGTTCAAGAAAAACCTGTGTAGTCCAAACATGATACAGGGTTATTTCCTTCAATATAAAAAGTCTTACAGCCTTTGGGGAGAAATAATTTATACTATACAAAAAATATTTAAGTTTTTATTTTCTCATGCATTATGCAGCATACATACATAGGTTATTTTTCTCCCTCTGTGCATCTTACTGCTAACTGCAACTCTTTAATGATGACACGAAGATCACCTAAAACCAAAAAATCCCTTCATTCTGCATTTTCCACTGAGTGGCAATGGTGCCCTGAACTCACAAGCACTGTAACCCTTGGGCATATCATGTGCTCCTCACCTGAGCTGGTCTTCCTCTCTCCATCTCCCTTGAGCTCCTGTAGCTCATCCTGGTCCATTTTACTCATCCCAGGCTTCCAGGTGACAGCTGTCCCCATTTCACCAGCCATGGATACCTCTAATGGGGATGCTCCTGTTTCAGCTTTCCCACCACACATCAAAAGCGATTTCATGGGATGCCACAATTTGCTGGCAGCAGCGCAGTGCTGTAGCATCCACACCCTGCCCTGACCGAGTTCCTATCTGCTCCTGCTTTAGGACAAGCAGCAGCAACACAACTGCCTGGTGATGCTCACATGTTACTGGCTTTAACAGGAACACATGAAGAAAAATTTTTGCCTTTCCAAAAATGTTGGCACCACATTTTGAAATTATGATCTCTGCCAGTGGACATAACACCCTTCCCTCAGGTTTCATAGAGCTTGAACATATGCTCCAGCTTCTGGACAGCTAAACCTTTGTATTTTATTTTAGAAAAAAAAATATATTTTCTTCCTTACTGTTGATACCAGAGTGAATCCTTCACCAGCCACCTCTGGCTTCATGCACCTCGTCTAGACATAAATAATCTTTTCATGGCACTGTTCTGAAAAGTGGGCTCTGCATTTAAATAGATCCCATGAAAACATGCTTGTTTTTAAGGTTTCTGAAAAGAAAAATCAAGAACTGACATCAGCTTTTCAAAGGGTGATTAGAAAATGAAAACACATCCCAATAAACCAGTCAAGGCAAGATGTAAATAACTTGCACTAATCCTATGTAGTCTTTCAAATGCTCCTTTTAAATATATATATATAGCTAATATTTTTAATCAGTGTGGTAATTCCATTCTTGCTGGCTTCTCTGCTCTATATTTTTTAAATTCTGTCACCTATGATGAAGTGTAGTGGATGATGAAGGAATCTCAGTGGTAATAGTAGAAATAAACTCCCTCTATTAACAACATTTCACTGAAGATTTATTTACAGTTTTTACTAGCTGAGCGTAAAGAACTGCTGTTTTCACAAATAATTCATCTCTCACTCTACATTTCCCTATTTATAAACTGATTTTTCTTCTGCAGGAAACATTCTTAACTGAAGGTCTGAAAACAGAGGCGTTCTTTATCAACTAGAATAATTTCCATATTTCAACAAGAAATGGTCTTGGATGGTAGGGTGGGGGTGAAGGGCAATTGAAAGTAACCCCCCAGAGCTTCTTGATGCCATTTGCCTCAGTTCATCACGTACATTTAGGAATACAAAAACCACTAGAAGCAATCAGATCACAGACCCACCAACTCCTGTTACATTTCACCTTACAGTGTCTAGCAACTGATGCTTTTACGGCAAGAAAATGGGGAATAGAGCAAGTGCACATTCTCAGTCAGTGAACTTCAAGGAGATACGTGGTATTAATATGAATTCTTAGCATCCAGTTTCCATTTAGAACAAAGAAATGTCTAGTCACTGTAAACTGAGGATTATTCCCATGTAATATCCACTGTTTAATATTCCTCTATGCATGGAAGGGGGGGGATGTGCAGAAGGCAGAGCCAGACTCCCCACAGATGCACAGTGGATGCACAAGAAGTAACAGGCACAAGTCGCTTTGGGCAAAGTTTTCAGTGAGATTGGTGAAGCACAGAAACAGGGGCCCAGAGAGGCTGCACGACCTTCAGCCACAGAGAATTTAAAAGTGTTGAAGTTAGAGTGGAAGGTGGGGCTTGATGACCAACCTTCCAACCTAAAATATTACATGATTGCAAAAACAAAAACCTTCCAAATATCCAGTTTAAAAATACAGGTTTCAGCCATAAGTAAGATGCTATGTTATTTCGGTTACTTGAGGAGGACAGGTCTGCTTTAAACTCAAAATCTTCTTAGCTAGCTTCTTTTACTTTCACAAGGGACTGAGGACAGACAATAAAAACCAAATGAACCTGCACATATATTTGCACCCCAGCACTGCAGACTAACTTTGACAGATTGATCTGTACCAGGACCACATTTCTGTGGTAAGAGGTCTGCTCCACTTCTTTCTAATGATTTCTCTTACTGTGGCTTTGTGTCCTGCATGAAAAGACAGATTTCCAGAGGGTTTTAGGCACTTCACATCTATCTATTGATTGCACTGGTGGCAATGCGCCTATACTCTTCTCCTGTGTTACTGAATATACTCCTTGGCGTTTACATTGTTAGATGTCCAAGTATCATGAAAATCTGCCTTTGACCATTTTATGATTAATTTTAGAGATCGCTCTTTAGTCCAATGGCTGATGTATTTCAGTCTAATAGATTCCCAGTAGAATCCCTAAATACTTGGTTTAGAATAAAGCACCCAGCTACCACAGATAATAGAGATGACCAGGAAGAGAAGGAAACTATCAGGTGAGATGTATTCAAGATAACCCATCTCTGCAGTGAAAGGCAAATCTTTATTGCCAAGCAAAAGCATTTGACAGTAGCATAACCTCTCTTAACCAATTCTTACCTAGAAAGTAGATCATTGCTTTTCTAGTTACGAGATGGTGAACCACTTATGAATTCCTTGTGGATTTAGCATTGTTAACAGAACAGATCAATGTCCAATGAACAAGTGAAACGGGTGACTCCATTTATGATTAGCAATTTACTGTGGTACCAAGAACATATTTCAGAGGAAGACTGAAGCAGCAGTGTCACTCTGATAAGGAACTGTAATATGGGCATAATTGGATAGAAATTACAGCAATCAAAAGACTCCCAGATTTCTAAAATAATAAAATAACAGAGCATGCTTTTAAACATTTGATGGGAATACATGTGTATATGAAATGTAATTTCAGTATCTCTTGGAAAACTTAATTATCTCTTGGCAGTGCTCATCTTGGAGGAAGAAACAATATCTCATGCAATAGCAAGTGCCTTTAGTCAGATCTAGAAAAACATCAAAACAGATCTATTAAAGCAGTGAAGGATCTTCATCCATTACCTCACCACTGTCATGTGCCACACACTGAAAATAGGGATGATGTAGTTGTTTTAACGTGGTCTCTTGCTTTAATTCTGCAAACCACTTTTTAGGACTCCACAAAAGGAAACATAAACTTTAGCACATCTATATTAGAATCTTACTCTCACCCTTACAATTATCTCCAGAACATCAGCTTGGAACCACAATGAATAACCAGAAGAGAAAATCTCAGTACAAGGGAACTTCCTTTTCTGAGTTAAAAAGAAAGTGACATTTTACAAAAACAAGCCCACAAGCTGGTTAGGTTCAAATCTGGTTTTACTGCACCAAGTCAGAAAGCCTTAGCTCATAGACACACTAAACAAAAGCTAGCTCCTTCTGAACCTTCATTTTCAAAAAGCATATAAGTAAGCCAGCAAAGTAATATGCACAGTGAGCCTCACAAACCAAAAAAAAAAAAAAAGTCTAACAAAGCATTGTGTATGTCTCAAGTCATGTTCATAGTAGATTTAAGCCCACACTGCTCCTTTCTCAGTCCACAGAGTCCATAAAAGCATCACACTAAAGAACATCTCTCCATGGAAATAATGGGTAAAGGGACAGTCTACTCCCAACAGCTGTGAGGGTGAGACATACTCATTAAAGATTTCCCCACAAGGAAAAAGTCCATTGAAAACTAGTAGTTACTGTTAATTACAAACTTGTACTGAACTTCAACAGTAGCTCGTTGCTGTTAGTCTTGCTGCGGTCAAACAGTAAATGCTGAGCTAATAACAGAGCCAAACAGCAATTTCACAGCACTTGTACAAATATTATGGCTGAACACAAAATAATTATGTTACAAACGGAATACCTAAGGGTCTTAAAGCACTATCCAGGACACCATCAGGCTGCTACCTCATGCACTGTTGAGGAGGGACTGCAAATACCACAGATCTTGCAGCCTGCCCTCTAGCATTTGAGACAACCTGCCTTCCCTCACCAGCTGCTTTAGGACTGGCAATTACCTGCAGCAAGGCCACTAGAATTTTCCAAAGCACCGACATTAATCCAGGGGCTCCTTGGTGCTCTTGATGTCACCGCCAATCTTCATTTGCTAAGGCATATCTTCTGTGCAATGGTCTACTTCAGAGTTGTGGAAGGAGGGCATGGCGATGCCATCACTGCATGTTTCTAAGCCACATTCACCCTCTCTCTACCACACTGAAGATTTAGTTAAGTATAGTAACTCAATATTAGCATGAGTTTCAGTATAGAAATTGTAGCAAAAGAGATCAGGTATATAAAAGTATTGTTTATAGAAAGTTCAATAGAAGTACTTTGTCCTTTTTATAACTAAAAAAAAACCCAAATAAATACCCTTCTCACCTGAGATCAACCCCTTTTTCAGGCATTGCTGACTCAAAGAAAGCATACTCCTGCAATTCTGCTAGCCCTAAATTAACTTAGCTGTTTAAATGAAGTGGTATCATCATCCACGTCAGGTGAGTCTGGCTCCATCTACCCTGTCATTTCACTGGCAGCACAGCTGTGCTGACTGACGGCAGTCAATAAACTTCCATGTGCATCAGGCATATATCCCCACCTGGCATTCAAGTCTTCTGGTCTGCATCCTCCATTAAACTCTCATACTGCTCTGCAATGCAGGCATCAGAAAAGCCCATCTGCCTGTTTATTGCGCATTCAACTGAGGTGTGTTCAACTTTGCAAATGGTGTCACACAGAGCAGGTGTGTGACCCTTTCCTGGGTCTGCTCTCAGCAGAGAGATGGTGACTCCAGGCTCAGACCTCACTGCAACGGGCTGCCCCAGAGGCATATCTAGTGATCCATCTGCACAACAGCCCAAGTCTGCATACTTGATGCATGTCATACATTCTGCATACATCTCCTTGCACGTTGAACTATTGGCTACCATTCAGTACCTAGCATTTCTGACTGGTTAGTTACCTGCTTGCTAAGCATGTTGTCAAGTCCCAGCATCTGCCAAAGCTGCATGTTTAGTTTGAACATCTTTTTATTTTGATGTCTCTTAGGGTGACTGTCCTCATCAAACCATTTATAGAATGTGACTAGAGGCCATACTTATGTGTGCTTTGCTATAGTACAATCACTTTGTGCAAGTCAGCCTGGTGGTTGCCTCTCAGCTGCATTATGAGTAACTCCTTCGATTCCCTTAGACCAGTGCACTAAGATTTCCTACTTTTCAGTGTTCAGAAAGCTTGGCATGTATTGTAGCTGCCATGTCTCGCAACTCCATGTTTTCTTGTTAAGTTTGCATAACTCTGAGAAACCCTTGGGTACATTGATACCAAAGGCTGAATCATCTCATCCAGTAACATTGCTTTGTCACGCTGTGGTGGTTTGAGAATGTTATCAGCCACATTTAGTCATCTGTAACAATATGCAAACACATGTTTCTATTCTGGGCCCAATCTGGTATGTGCAGTGAATGAATCTCTGCTTGGCCAAGGGCTGCTGGATTATGCAGACCATCTTCAGGAGTCACATTCTCTCTGCAGGCTAACACACCAGCACACTGGAAGTACAGGAAATCCTGGGGGATTTCCTTAAAACTTTTGAAGACAGTCACACAGTGAAAAAAAAATCAATTTTAAATAACTTGGTCAATATACTGAGGTGTATTGGTACATACACATGTTTTTGTACAGCTAAATTTATGGCAAGAGAAAGCAATGCATAATCTGAACTAATTCAAAATGTGGTCAATACATAATGTCAAGGAACAAAACAGAGAAACTTTAGAGAAAGTTTAAAAGCAAAAGTAATCCTCACACCCACCACAATAAAGATGTGATTAAAAAGACAAAATTAATTAGACCTTAAGACCTCCAATGGTGCCAGAATGCACTCAATGCATTTGAATATTTTGGAGTTACCAGTTGCACACTCAAATTCCTGTGCTTGAATCCTTTACTGTCAAGTAAACTTGCCACTTATTACCTAACTTAAGAGTCTATGAAAAGCTTGCACAACTTTTTTTCTTTCTGATTTATTCCAGGATAACAACCTGTTGCAATGAGATTACATCCACAACTTCCCTGCCAAGCTGGAGTTTCTCTCAACACCACTCCCCACAATGTTTTCTCTTAAAACTACAAAAATGCATCAAGTATTGCTAGACCTCTTTGAATGCCAGGCCTGGGCTGGCTAATGAAATTAAGTGCAGGCAAATTGTCAAAGATTTAGGAGGAAATCATCTTTCCTGAAATCTATATAAAAGATTATAATAGTAAAAGGTCTGAGATATAACAGGGATGGGAGTCTGAGGACAGGGGTACACAAATTTGTCATATTTAGTTTGCTGACCATCTCAGTGTTCTGCCCCAAATCATCATATCTAGTTTGTAATGCACAAGAAAATCCTCTTTTCTTTATGAATGTTTTCAGATAATCCTAGCTAAACATACAAACGATTGACAAACCTTCCCTGCAGCATTTCATTTAGGTCACTTTACATTAATCAGCTCCACAAGAGGATAACAACTCTGAAATCTGCTTTAGGACTTCATTTATATTTCCTTTTTCATTGAAATTTTCCTGCTATTAATAACCAAATCACAATATGCTTTAATCAACTTAGATCGTCGTGACGCAACAAGTACTACCATAAGCAATCACCTGCTGTGTCCTCCCCTGCATAGCCGGGGTTCTCCTATGAGCCAAAACTCCAAATCCATCCTGAAAAATCTAAACAAAACAGCACACAAAATATACATTTCCCTTTCGGCAGAGCTTGGTCAGCTGCACAAAAAATACAAACCAAAATTCATTACATCATCAACTTCAATTAGAGATCTTTTCCTTTTAAAGAAGCAGCAATTCATTTAATTAATTTGTTCATTAGAAAACAAAGCAGAAGATAAAAGCTCCCTTCCCTTCTCCCTGCCCAGCTCCCACTTTCCAAAGCCTTCCTGCAGGCACGTACTTTTCGGGTTCAGCCGAAAGCATCTCCCTTCGCTCCACACATCTGTTCCGTGCAGGACTGCTGAGCTGCGACTCATCCCGAGGAGCAGCTGAAATCCCAGGGTTTAAAAAGCCACTCACAAGCAAGCCCTCCTCCGTTCCCAGCCTGACAGCTCCGGGAGTATATTGAACCACAGCGCTAGCCCCCAGCAAACCACCGATCCCATTATTCAGCCTGACTGACCCCACCATGGCTGTTTCAAGTGCAAAAATATGACTCAAAAAAACCCAAAACAAAACCAAATACCACACTTTATGTTTTGTTTTGGCTTTTTTTTTTCCTTCTCTTTTTTTAATAAGGATGGATGCTGGGAGGAGCTCCTTTCCCGGGGCATTCCAGCCAGCTACCCCAGTGCAGGAGCATTCGAAGCCCCTGAGAGCATCCCAAGTCTGGGTATCCTCAGATGGTTGGTGCCCCGGGGTCCTGCCTGCCCCATACCTGCTCCCCGTGGTCCTGAGCAGGCAGTATGGGCAGCCAGGAATGGAGGGCAGTGTCTCAGGTTTCCCTTGCAGCCACTGGCACCGGTGGCCTCTTATGCTTTTGCTGCGAGGAGCCTTGCTCTGCCTTCCCTATAACTCCCCTTCAGGTGGCTGAAAGCACTCGCTGCCTCCACCCCCCAGCCCCTCCACCTCTCCTGGCTGGTCAAGCGCAGCTCTTGCTTTCTCCTCACATGCCCTGTGCTCCATCCCCATGGCTCAGGAACCTCTAAGGCTAGGTTAGGGCCCTGCTGTACATATGAGCAGCCACAAGCCTAAACCCGCAGCTGGCCTTCTTGCAGGGTTGTCAAGGAACTGGGATTGGGTAATAAAACATGGTCACTTCCCAGAAACTCACCCTGCAGTTACTGGAACTTCATCCACAGCATATGACTTGACATTCAAGCATCGCCTTACCTGGAGATCCATAAGTAACCACAGAAAATAGACTAAACAGTACTCAATGGGGCACAGGAATTTCTTACCTCACAGCATCTTGGTTGGTATCATGTTTGTAAAGCTGAGCTCTGCGGACGTGCTGAATCATGATGAAAAGAGCAGGGATCTGATAGCAGGGATACTCTTTGAGAGGCACTTTCTCTTGCACCCTCGCCAGAAATACATCACAAAAACACCTATAGTTACATCCCTATTTTTTCTTCAATGTATTGACAGTATTTTCAACAGAATTGGTTTCAGCATCCCCCTTCTAAAAGACATGAATGGGGAAGATTTGTGAGACCGAGCTTTGTCTGGAGAGAAAAAAAAGGCTCAAAGTAGTAGCAACAGGAGGAGAAATAGAAATTTAAACATGTTATCCACAGGACTTATCTTCCTCCTCCATCTGGGGCATGATAGCAGTCACTGCTTTGCAGGAGAACCTTAAAGTTCTTCCCGCCCACAGATTAGGGCTTTTAATTGATGATTTTAAGGATAATAGAAATTCAACTACAGACATAAAACTTACAAGTATGGTGAATATACACCACACAGCCAATCTGTAAATGCTGGAGCATACAGCAGAACTTCCTGAATTGGAGGCCTAGGATTCAAAACAAAGTTTGCTTTGGCATTTAATATTCCAAAGACAGGAAGAATATGTTTCAGCAAAGTGAATATGTGCCCAGAACAGAGGAAAAAAAAAAGTGCGTCAGTGAGAACTGTATACTGTTTGTTACACATTGTAACAGCCAAAATTATGGTGTCATTGTCATTGGTAAATGTTTAGATGTTGGTATTGTATGCTGATCATTGTTACTTTATCCTTGGTTTTCTGTTCCTTATTGAACCACCTTATTTCCATTCAATTATTTGACTTGACAGGTTCTACTTCCCTCCTCTGAAGATGCCCAGTAAAACAAAAGACCAGCATTAGCTGCTGTCTCGTACAGTCAGTTGTACCTTGGCAAACCAGTGCTTTGTTAGTCAGGTCTACCTGCTGACTATCTCTGATCTGATGGTTGCAGACAGGTTCAGAAGCAAACTGCAGTTCTTTCCATTGTTTTATATGCTCCAATTTCAAATCCACCAAATAACACATACTGTAGTAATTTTAATAGTTCTTTAGTCATTGCATCTCTCTATTACCTAAATTATGTGATCCAGTAGATTACCTTTGTGGCCATTAAAAATACTATGCTAATTTTCTAGATATATCATGAGGAACAAAGTGTTTGCTTACAACATTTTCCATAAACATTGGTTTTCAGAGGAAAATTCATACACAGTTTCTGAAGTACTATATGCTGTCTTTGTAGTTTCAGAACATGTCAATTCATAATTTGTTGGCTGATAGCATATTTTCTTAATGTCTTTTGAATATTTTTTTAAGGCAACACAGGCTATATGAGAAATGATCAGCCCTCCAACATCCACAGATGGGATTGTTTTCTTTACTTACAGAAAATTGAAAATGCTGCTCTCTGAAACAATGAAAGAACAATTTGTCAGGTCAGATGATCTTTCTGAGGAACTTGCTCACATTGTTGTTCTTTTCTACATCTGCAAGTAGGACCTGAAACTTCTCTGAGGTCAGGCCACTACACACAATACCTCACAGAGCTGAATTAAAAATTAACCCTGTTTTGTGTGAAATATTTTAATTAATGCTAAAAATTGCATACCAAGGGAAAATTTTGCAAACTAAAGCAAACTTTTTCAAGCTTCAGATTTGTTTAGGCTGACAGGGTTTTGGTTGATGGTTTGAGTTGGCTCACCATAAGAAGGACATTGAGGTCCTCGAGTGAGGCCAGAGAAGGGCAACCAGGCTGGTGAAGGGGCTGCAGGGCAAATCATATGAGGAACGGCTGAGGGAGCTGGGGATGTTTAGTCTGGAGAAGAGGAGGCTGAGGGGAGACCTTATCACCACCTACAACTACCTGAAGGGTGATAAAGTATTTGGACTCACTGAGCATTATGAACTGCATTTCAGTGCCTAAACTGATGATGTGTTAGGTTGAAAGCCTTGCAAGTCAGTGCATTAGAATTAGTCACAGAAAACAGATTGATCGAGGAATTAGAAGAGTAGGTAAGGTAATTAACTTCCTAACAAAGGTCAGAGAAACATCCTTTCTGAGAGTAGTCAAGATCCTAAGGGGAAGCTAAGGGACTAATGGCCATAGTTCCATGTAAGGATTTAAAGAAACAAACCAAACATTGCACAAAATGCAGGAAGTAAACATTTTTTCTCTTCTGTCCCTTTTTTAAAGAAAGTGGAACAGAGTTGTTTAGCATGAATAACAGCACTTTAAATTTCTGTGACACTTTTCATCCCATAGGCTCCCAAAGTGGTTGGCAAATTTAACAAATTGAAGGACATTATCTGCCATACACCAAAATCATTTTATCTGTCACTAAAGACATTCCTGCTGGAGCCAAAAGCAGCATCTGTTTAACAGGTTAGATCTGCTGTGACAAACACAACATCTAAGCAAATCTACAGGGACAGAGTATTTGTCAGCAACTGGAACTGGTGCTCAATCTTGGATTGAGCAGTTCTTGGGAAAAGTCTGCTGGTATTTTTCCAGTTACCACTGGTGATGAAGACTTTATCACGGCTGTTGAAGACCTGCCATGCCCAGGGCAGGGATTCTCATGAGCCAGCTCCTTGGAGCACCTGCCTCAGCACGAGGTGCCTTCACAAGCCATGGCCCCCTTCCTTGCAGTGCATGAGTGTTATATGCACCGCGCAGGGAGAGAACAGAGGCTGACTGTAAACATCCAGGCACACAGCCAGGCCCAGTAGTCAATCAAGAGGCACCATGCACTTCAATGGGGGACTTTGATCTGAGCTTTCACCTACGTCATCTTTCTTTCATGGCAGTCTGAACTCCAGAAAAACAGCATTACTCCTGGCAACACAGCAAGATTCAAAGGTGTTTCACAGCCAACAGACAATTCACAAGTGCAGCCTCCTAGGGCATGTTGGTCTGACAGCAGCCTGCCTGCTCAGATCCTTGGAAATCCATGGACACTAGCAACGCAGGCTAACAAAGCACACTAAGTTCAGTGTACATTAAAGACTGTTATCTTGAATGGCAGAGGAAGCAGAGTAGCACCAAAAAAGCTTTTCCAGGCTACAGATTCAATGGGATGGGAGTGATTTTTACACTCCACTTTTCTCACAGTTATGTCGGGGATCTCAGCCCTTTTAAGGATTATTATGATGGCCATACTTATGGCCACCAGTGCTATGATCACTGAGAAGTGCGAAACAGGGTGAGCAGAGCACAAATATTAAAAAACACCACCACAACCCACAACAAATACCCCAAAAATATGGCAGAAAGAAGAGTGTGTAATGAATGATGTGTACATGGCCACTGAGCTGGTGTATTTTAGCTTTGAAAGAAAAACAAATAACACCTAAAGCATTTTCCAGGTTTGCTGTTGGACCAAAAGAAAGGCTAGGCTGCCAAAAAGTTGGTGGATAATCTACAGTCACATGTTCATTTTGGGGTGGCACAGAGGCATGTTTGTTTGGAAATGTGTTTTCTGCTGTAGAGTAAGAAAGAGCGAAACAAAAAATGGGAACAGAATCATATGCCAATGAGCAAGAGGGATTAATTCAGCAGTCCATATCCACCACTGGTTTAAAATAGCTACAAGGTTGATCAGGGAATTAAACACGGGGTTTTTATAAGCTGCAGTGCGCTCAGTGTCATCCTATTGAGTTTCTGACAACTCTGGAAAGTTTCACATATTTCATGTGGCAGCTGAAACATTTTAATTGCAAAGGAAAATGAAGAGTTAGCATGGGACAGGCCAGCTTGCCTTGTGAATGAAAGAACTGTAGAAATTTAAGGGTTTAGAAAAGCTCTCAAGAAATTGCCTAGTCAAGCGCTTCTCAGGTAGGGTTAGCCATGGAAAACCAACAATTTTTCAATTACCAAACATCTAAAGTATAATCTAAGCTTTAGCATATGAATGAAGCCAGTGAACATCAAAGTATGGGTTAGATTAAATCACTGGATTAGAATGCCTGTCTCAGTGTTACAGTTTGCTCAAGAGGGACAAAGAAGAAGATATGACACTGCTTATCTAGGATACATCTTTTGTATAGTTCATCTCATGAGCAAAAAATGTAAAGCTAGACGAGCTTGACTCTTTTCTTCTCCCTAACAGAGGGCATAAGTTAATGCCAGTGGTGGAATTTAGTTATGCATTTCTATTTTCTTTCTTCTTTGCCTATGGCAATTCTCCAGAAACCATTGCTTGCTGTCACTCTGAGAGGGAGAAGCTGGAAGAACCTAAGGTAGTGGACCATACTGGAACAGGGGCTTCAGCAAAATCCCTATCCCCTTCTCCCAACCTCCTTCCCCTTCCCCCATAGGGGCTGATATCCCTCCTACCCCCTTATTCCACCAGCAGAAATGAGTTACTAGGACTCAGATGTGACGTTTCATCGCAGATTCCTTCTTTCCTAGACTCCTTCCTGTGGAAAGAACTACCCAGTCAAGATCCATTCAGGTTCCTCAGGTGACGACATTCTTTTTCTCAGGTACAGCAGAGGATATTTAGTCATGTCTTATGGTCTTCATGGCCTTTGAAGCTTCTGCTTCCCAGGAGAGGGGCCTCGGCACAAAGTAACAGCCAAGGAGTATCTCTGTTGGAGACAGGCAACTGCGGAGAAAATAATGCCAGTGTCAAAGGCCCAGAGGGCAAGGGAAGAGGGATTAAACTTCACAGTCCCCTGGGAGGCAGTCACCTGTGGGACAGGAGTCCCAGCTCTTAGTTGCTGCTTCTAGCACCGTTACACGCCCTCTAGAAAGGCTGGTTGAACTGAATGGAAATGGACCTGCCCTGGAACAGGGTCCTCAGATCAACATCTTTGCTGTGCTACTGATCCTGCAAAACAACCCCAAATTATGGGTATTTCACAAAGTTTTGCCCAACAAAATGCAGTATTTTTACTTTTAATGCCCATTTTGTTTAAAAAACACATTTTGTGAGATCAGAATTTTCCATGGGAAAGATATTCTGATTTTTTAACTAACTCACAAGTTTTCCTCTTGTTCCATTCAATCACAATGTCTATTCCAACAGCTTATGGAAAAACCCTGAAAGTCACAACTTTTGCTATGAAAGTCATGGCAGTGACAGCCAGGCAGACCTATTTTGTGATACTGTTATCTTCTAATACTGAAGTTTTCCATTTCTGGTCAAAGGTGACTTACTTCTATAAACAGAAACATTTTCACACATTAAACATCTAAAACAAAATCCTTTTGTGCAAAAAGCCGACCTGGAGAATTTCCTCCTGGAAGCTGAATGCATCAGAATCCTATCAATGCTTCCAAGGGCTTTTGGTAGTGAGGTCAAAAAACAGAAAATCAAACTTGGTATTGGCTCCTTAATTCAAACATTGTTTCAACAGACACGTATAAACAAGGAAACCCTTATAGGTCTTTAGTTTCTATATGCTAAAGGAGGGAAGAATATATGTGGATGCAAAGTAACTATGACCAGAATGTCCTTGAAGAGCCAGAGGGACAGCTGTTAAAATCCAGAAGGAATTTAGGCAACAGCCACACTACTGCCCAGCCACTTAGCAGAAAGTGCTCTGCCCTGTTAAGTGTCAGCTCCAGGGGATCCACCGTGGCACCTAACACAGCCCAACTCCCTGGCGATACAGTGACATCGGCTCTGCGTGCGCCAGGCACTGTGCTCGCAGGTAATGGCCTGTTGTGTTCTATGGCACTTTGCAGAGGATGGCAACAGAAACATGTGCAATGTGACCTTCTAGTGTTCTGCCCTGACAGACAGACAGCCCCTTAGTGACCAGATACCCGTTCCAGCTCTGCGTGTCCCTTCATTGTGATCTATTGCCTGCAGCCAACTCTCAAACCAGGGGAACTCTAACCTAATTTCTATTAAAATTACGGGTATGGGAGTGTAATAAATCTCAGGAGCTCTCAAGATGTACTGCGATGCACAGACCAATACATAACAATCCCTTCAGCCATTTTAGGCCGAATAATCCTGTTTTGAATAGCTCTTCACATACAATTTCCTAAAACAAAGCTTGACCCAGAATAAAATGGAAATTAAAACACGAGATCCTTTAAGATGTTTAGTCTGGTCTTAAATACCTTTGAGACTCAAGGGCAAATACAAAAAACCACTTTTGATTCTTATGTCGAAAAACAGAAGCAATAGTGTGCGGTAACTGAATGAGATGATAACAATGTATTTATCCTGAAGTGAGAAGAAACTTGAATTTCATCTTTGCTCTGAAAATAAGCCATAACACCTTCTGGAGAACAATTTGGCATGTGTATCTGAGACTGGTTTTCAAATGCAGGTGCTTTCAGGAAGGATCTTCTGTGACTTTTATCTTCACAGATTTAAATTCTGCTCCAGAATGAAAGAAACACAATTTGGAAGACTGACCACAGAAGGAGACTTAAGACTTAAATTAATATTTTTTTCCAAAGAAACAATTTAAAAAAAAGGTTACTCATAACCTTCTGCTTCCCTTTACCATACAATCTCTGGTCTATAATATCTGTTACAGTCTGAGCCTGTTTCTGGGCTTCTCTTGGTCTAATGCCACACAAATTTTTGTAATCTCTATCCCATCTGGTGCAGAGGTCATCAGGGTCCATGTAACTTTTCCAGCAAAGGAGACTTCACTGAAAATCCAGCAATTCACTAAAATCAAGCATTTAAGATAAAACCCCTTTCCTAAGAGCAGTGCATGTGTATGAAGAGATGGAGGAAGTTGGTACTGGACTCAGGTGTCTAGGCTTCTGTGACCAGCTGGTGTCCTCCTTCCCTTTGCAACAGGCGTAAGCAAGAACAGCTACTTCCAGAGCTGCTTTCCTACATTGCTCACAGAAACAAAACCACAAATGTACATGGTTCCCCCAGAAGGAGACAAAGCTCTGTTTCGTTTAGAAAAAATTCATGAAAAAAGCTTTGAAGTTCAACTTTTTTCCCCCAAACACACAGTGAATAAGCGATAGTCAGAAAGCAAAAGGAACTATCAGCTCTAGATAGTTTCAGGGAGTGATATTCTTCCTCAAAACTGAAAATTGCAGGGCAGAGAGAGAAGCACGTGGAAGAAGATATTGAAACAACACGCTAAAAAGAGATGTAATGTCAGGAGATGTGTTACATAGATAAATTACATAGGGCTGTTTTGAGGACCATTTCAGGTATATCTGAAACAGACTTCACATTTCTTTTAAATACCTTAGAGTGGAGGGTTTTAAACCACAGCTTTATGCATACGTGTTACAGAAAAGTTTGG
This sequence comes from Gallinula chloropus, assembly GCF_964237585.1. Lineage (NCBI taxonomy): Eukaryota > Metazoa > Chordata > Aves > Gruiformes > Rallidae > Gallinula > Gallinula chloropus. Next base: position 67,449,306 of record NC_140088.1, on the reverse strand, counting down.
ATTAGAGCTATAAACAGGTCAGATGATACACCCTAAACTGCTGGGAATACCTGCAGGCATACACACACTTCAATAAAAAATCATTTCAGTTACAAAAAAAAATTCCTAATAAAATAAATAATTATTACTGCTGAATTAAGTGTGCCTATACAGATCATTTCTTCTGGCAACTGCTATTCTGAACTCTCCATCTGACATTTCAGCTCAGGAGAAGGCTGGTCCACAGAAGAAAACATTTTTCACACTTTAAGAAACATAACGGGATATTAGACTGCAAAGGAAGATTTGCTACTGTTAAATTAAAGAAATATAGCTGAGTAGGATGACAGGGAAACAGTAATAAATTCTTCAGTTCTTTTATTCTTGGACTATTGCACTATTTTTCCAGCTACACCATTAAGTTAATATAAATTCTATTTTGTTATTCCTCCAGTTGGTTTCTCCTTTAGCCCTTGGGACCTGACTAATTAATCACTTTTCTTAAATCATGGAACCAAATTCTATCATTATATCACCAGCTTCATTTGGGCTTATATTTTTGTATTAGGGCAATGAGAACAGAAGTTGGTCCACAGCCTTGATATTCACGGGTGCATTAAAAACACAGCCTTATTCTATTTTCACATTGCTGATGAGAACTATTTCTGGAAACAAATTGTTAACTGTTCGCCCTTTATTCAAGAGTATCACCCTTCTTTTTCTAACTACTTCACTCTGCTCACATTTTTTTCACACCTGATTTCTGAATTTAAATCTGCCCAACACAGATATGTTCTCATCAACTCCCTGATGGGGCTTTTGGGTATTGCAGAAGCTAACAGTCCTGACAGAAAATGAGAACCCACCACAAATTTTGGAGAAAACACATTTTCCAGGAACCAACAGACCCTGAGCAGATATTGAGGCGTTTGCAAAAGTGGTGATTTAGGCCAAGACAGTTAATTGCCAAGAGGAATTACAAGTTATTGCAGAATAATGTGCTATGCTAGGAACCAAAATCGGGCTTCTGAATTTCAACATAAAGGACAGATAAACCTACTCAGTGCTGCCTGCCAAAAGATCTCAGGATCTTTCTGGATATCCAGTATGCTGCCCTAAATCTATATTCAGTGACTGGAAAATGGTACCTTGTTCCATTACCAGTGACATCTGCCCAGGTCAAGTTTCATATGAAGAGCACACAGTAACAACCAACATCCAGAGACAGGAAGGTTTTGGCAACTTGGCAGTGCAGAAGTAATATGTTAGCCTACAAGAACCAGCTGTTGAATAACAATAAATAAATAAAATTAAATTGGTACAGCTCATGTTTCGTGGCATTCTCTTGCAGATTTCAGAAGGAAGACAAAAACCTGCAAGCGTTGTATGGGCCCCCCCCTCTCTGGGCAAGTTTTACAAAGAAACATGGTGAGCAGCCCTTACACAACTCCAAAGTATAAAATGGTTGTGTACTGGCTAGTATATTCTGTAGCTAGTTAGGATTGAAGAGCTACTAGAGTAAGGATTAATATGCTTTCCCCCCTCTTGGTTAGATGTCTGAGGTGCCTCTGCTGGGCTGGTGGGGAAGGGCCAGCCTCTGTCACAAGTTGGGTGAGTTGGTCCTTGATATTGCTGACCTACCAACCTCTAGCTCCTACCAACCCACCTGCTCCTCTGATTTTATACCTCTTCATACCACTGTGCTTTTTTTTCTTGAACACCTGAGCTGCTAATCTTGCCTCTGCCTGCTGTTTTACCTTTCTTATCTTGCACAGCTCTCATCTCTGTACTTTCTCACAATTAAGCAATTTCCTCAGAAGTCCGAGCCAAGGTTTTGGAACTGTGCTGTATCACAGCAAGCTTTTGGTCCTTGCCCAGGTGGGCTTCAGCCTTGGAACAACTAGAAAAGTTCTTCCAGTGGCTCACTGATCTGTTGGGAGTTGCTTCCCATTGTGTTTCGCTAATAATGCTGAGACCCAAAAGATCTGTCTTGACAGCAAGTGGCATGGGAAACACATGCCCTGGAGCTTGGTAAAGTCTAACCCATGAGTCACCTAACTTGACTTTTAATGCTGGAGGGAAAAAAAAATCAAGGGAAAAGAACCCAGTTTATTCAATAGAGTCAAGGTTTAAATTTTAGATTAAAAGCATGAAACAAAGCTAGAAAAGAAAAACACAAACAAGTCAATACTTAGAACAAGTCTAACCTCAGTCTGCCCTTCTAGCTTGACCAGGTGCATCTTCTCTGAGATGCATCTTGGCCTAGGAAACCGGGCTGGTGACTCAGCATGCCTTCTCTACCATCCAGTCTTGCCTGTCAAAGCTGACCTGTGGCCTTGTTCACACCCACAGAGCCAAGACAGCAGCCCCCAGACCCATCTCCCTCCCAGGCATCATCTTTCAGAGACAACTTTTCAGTGTAACAGTCACCTCTGCCCTGGCTGCCTCCTGGCAGCATCACCTGAGACGCAGCTGAGGCTGGATCTTCTCCCTGATTCTTGTTTCTTTTAGCACCTCTCTCTTCAGACCTCCCTGATCCTATTTTGGTCTAACAGGAGCACAGCATGCTGCACAGTGTGGTACAGTGCACAATCGTCCAACCTGAATTTTACCCATGCATCGACTTGTTTTTATTTCATGTGAGTGGCCTCACTGAAGGCATAACATTTTCATTACCATTGTAGTATTTTATAAACCATACATCAACTAAAGGATTAACTACATAAACATCTCGTTAAATCTGCTGTCACTATTGCACTGTGATCTGATGATAACCGCATAACATTGCTAATCCTAATTATTAGTCTTGACAGATCCGGCATGTATAACAATTTCTACATTCTCTTCCCAGTATAAGCATTTCCCTGCCCTGGTTGCCGTTGCCTTTGGGTCACCTGGAGACCGTCCTGCTTTCCCCATAGGATTTCTTAACTTTTTCATCCTATCCAAACAGCTGCTCTACATCCACCTAATGGAAGTGGTCACATCTGGAAAGGTATTGTAAACTTGAGTTAATATCATACAGTTGCTTTTGGACATGGTATTTCCTAGTGATGTCATACATCTTATGAAAAGACTGCTGGCAAAGCACATCTCACGCAGAACTGAAAAGAAGAATTGAAGTCAAAGAGGAGGAGTTGATGAAGGCATCCTTTTATCCTTAGTGGCAGAAAAATTACACCCACTGACCTGGTGTAATAGTCAGCTCATTTAAAGATGGACTACAATCAAAACGATGAAAACATCGTTTTCTAAAAATGATGGTTTGTAAAAATGGTGGTTTGTAAAATTTACTTTAATGATTAATTTAAAGTTTTTTTGTTTAAAAGTGGTACCTCAGCACATTTAACCAGACTGCCAGCAAAACAACAGTATTAGCTTTACAAATGCTGCTACAAACATGTCTTCCAAATAACTTTTGCATTCAAGGTACAAGAAGTAAGTACCAAGCAAATGTAGCCTGGGGTTTAGATTTAATTTCCAAACCTATGTTTTTTTCAGGTGCTTACACTGACAAATAAAGGTTGTGGTTAACAGAGGTTAAAAAATGCACTGCTAAACTTTCATTGGTTTGGAAAAGAGGATATTTGGTAGATTTTGGAGACAAGTACGAAAGCAGAAACTCTGAAAGTGAGCATGCTGGCTTGTGTGCGTCCCTCATATTTTAGAGAAAGCAAAGGATTCCCAAAATGGACCAAGAGTTTTGAACTATGAGTTTACTACATAGATTTATCTTGTATTTTTTTAAGAATGAAATTAATTTTGCTTCAGAGCAAAAAAGTATCCGTATATATACACTTTTAATATTAACTACATTAAAAAAATTCATTAGACCGTTAGAGTATTATTGCTGTAGTAAAAGCCACATTTCTTAATATGTGCTAGCATATTAACACTAGCATATTGACACTTCCAACCCTCAGGATTCTTGCTTAGTATAAAGAACAAGGAAAGTCTGTTAACAAGCTAGTGTTGTTCTGTTTGAAAGGTCTACCATAAAATGCCATTACACCCATAAAACAATATTACAACCATAAAACACTATTACATTCACCTACTGTTTTGCACTCACCCATAGCTCAAAATGTGAATACAGAGCAGTATGACTTCCCTAAATATAATGGATCTGTGATGATTTCACCTGGCCATAATGAATTGTTGAAATTTGATTAACCTGTGAAAAGAAGAGTGTGAATAAGTTATGGACATAGCAAATGCTTTTCCCATAATAAAACACCTGGCACATTACACTGTTAAAATAGTGCTACTATCTGAGAGGACAAAAGAATTGACACCTTACACAGCACATAGTCTGGCCTTCAAAAACAATAGCTAGATGACCAATAGTCTTCTGCAACGGTTCACATCCCTGCCATAACGTCACATTTTTTGTCCGTCAGTGGCAAATTTCCATCTAGCCTAGCTTTAAAAGCCTGTGGGTAAATGAAGGGTAGAATCACTGTCTGTTTATCACATCTAAAAATATATTTACATGTTAGAAATTATTCAAATGGAGTCATTTTTGCAGCCACATCTGATCGTTACATTCTTTTCCTGACTTTTTTGGGTCTTTTTACTTGCTTGCTCAAGAACTGTCTTAAGTTCTCTTACCAAATGTATTGACAGATACTTCCTATGCTTAGTATGTTGCTGTTTTTTCCATTTCCTACTCTGGCTAAAATTTTTAAATATTTAATACTGCTCCTTAGCTATAACTTAGAAAGTCAGTAACACAATGGAAAAAAATCAGTGGGTACTACAAAGATGTATGAATATTACTCAACATTCAAATTTTTGCTACAACCAAGCACTTAGCAAAGGACTAAATACATTGTCAATGTATTAAATAGAATGAACCAAAAGCTTTTTATTTGAGTTGTTTCAAACAGAAATACACTTTCAGTTATCTTTTCCAGGAAAACACAGATTTTAAAGGAAATTTCATTTCAGGTTGACTCATACAGCCTATTTCTTTTTGCTGAGTGCATGATTTACTTTTTGGCAGTTAACAAAACAGGAAGCTACCTCTCCCTTTGCCTCAGAGGAAATACAGTGACTCCTATTTTCATTACAGGTTTCTCTCTGGCTGAACTGCTTGGTGTGTGGGAGTGACACAAATGTAGGTGATTCACTTACATATATAAAAAAGATTTTTTTTAAATAAGAACACTCTTCCCCTTGCCCACCCCTCCAAGGCACTCAAAATGGGAAAAATGTGGTTAATTATGGAAGTTACAAAGTGCCTTATAAGATTTCAGTAATTCAAGTCATGTGTAATTTATGAACTTTAAAGTATTAAATTCTGTCTTGTTGAGATTGAAAATATTTTTTCCAGGAAAAATAAAAAAAAAAGAAGCCTTGAAATAAGAGTGTTGTGTATCAGCAAAGCTTTGCATGCAAATACCAGACTTTCTTGTGCAGGGCAATTCCAAATTCTGCTTAGTGCTCTCTCTCAACAGGCCCCTTCAGCATGAGAGGTTTCTGCAGCGTACATCCGGTGAGAGTAGTTATTACTCTCCTAGAAATTCTTTTATTACCACTTTCTGCTTATATGTCAAGATAAAGAACATTTCCTCACTCAGTTGTATCACTCGACGATACAACAGCAACTTCCTGAGCTGAGAATTCTGTGTATCACACCGATTCCATGAAATTTTTTGAAGACATTTCTCAACTACTTCCTGATTGTGCAAACACAAGTCCATGTGGCACCGCGTCAATGCAAAATACCTCCCAGGCTACCTCCCAGGCAGAGAAGCCTTGCCCTCTTAAACTCACCTTTCCTAGCTCACCATTAGCAGGGAAAGCACCATGGAGAAAACAAACCCAAACCACTCTCCAGACCAAAAGCAGTTGGGCACCTGGAATTTCTTTAGACCTGCTGGGCATCAAAAATTATATAAAACCAAAGAAATTCAGGAGTCTATTGATGTCTACAAAGTACTTTCATGTGTCTACCCATCAGTACACAATGGATTCCCCTTTACAGCTGAGCAAAAAACTTATTTTGTGATTAAAAAGGTAAGGCATCCTGTGAAGTTATCTGCAGTCCAATTTTACTCCCCATTATATAAATCTGGCTACATCAAACCAATCATGCCGTTATTGAACTGATGACCCCTAAGACTGAGCTGTCACTCATGTATCACTAAGTAAAACCTGTCAAATTGTTCTATGACCACTAAGCTAAGACTAATGACTTCTTCACCAGCAGCCTCTGGGCCCTAACAAGCAGAAAATGACACTGATCTTAATCAGATCAGACACCAGCTTGTCTTAACTCTGGCACAAAGTCTATTTGATTTCATGCTTCATTATAAAATCAATTAATTGTTTCATTGCCCAGTCATTTTATATGAAATTTATAAAACATATTGTTTCAATATTAAAAAGCATGCAGTCAGGGTATTTTGTACTAGCTCCAAACAGTATGCACAGAAACCTGTGTTATTTGAAGAGGATGCAGCAGATACAAGCCAATGCAATGAACGAGTTCACCTGATCATCCAGAGTAGCATGATCAATTGTGCCAGCCAGGGGGCATTTCCTACATGCCTAAAAGCCCTGCTTTCACAGGGGCTTCACAGTCTTTGACAAGGAGAGGAGTGCTACTCTCAAATCCACCCTCAGCATCACCTTTTTTTGCCGGTGTGCTCCCACTTCCAAGCAGAAGAGCTCAACCTCCTCGGAGTTACGTGCTGAAATGTGTTGAGTGCAGACAGGCATTTTAGAATTAAGCTGAAACCAAGCATGGAAAACAAAGTTAATTAGTACAGACATTACAACACGCTGGACATGTGCAATATTTAAGCCACAATGAGGTTCTTTTGTTGCTTTGCAATAATTATTTCAGTTTCCAAGAAACTTGGAAATTTTGGTGGGTGTTTATGGAAAATGGGATCACTCACTCAACCATGAGTTTCCAAATGAAGTTTATTTTTAAAGTATTTATTTATAGTTTACTCAGTCAAGACATTAATTTATATCTAGATTCAGGAAAGTGCTTAGCCATGACGTGTTTGAGTTCAGGATGCACTTCCATGAATATATAACTAGAAACATTCATTTCGGACAACCAGGATTCCAACATTAGCAATAAAAGAAAGAATTTGCCAGAGCTTCAACCCTTCACAGAATGTGCATGTATCTTTTCTACTGCAGATAGTCATTGAAATGGGTGTGGGCTGGAAAACTGTATTTCTAGATTTATCTTAAATTTTGTCCCAGTTGTCACACATGTAGTCCAAAGAGCACTTTGCCTTAGCTTTCCTAAATAAGTGCTCCTATAAAAATAATATGATTTTTTTTTCTTGGATTTAAATTATACAGTGTAGTTTTATCCAGTATTCCTTAAGCTTATTTGTTGAGAATTTGTCTTCTGTTGATAATGTTCTCTTCTTCCGTGATTTGCAAACATTCTGTGAAAGTGGCACAGTGACATTACTTTAATCCTGCCCTACCTTTCAGGTTTTAATTTATATAACTGTCTTGCAGCTCTTCTGAAACCCTTCCTTATTCATACTGAAGCTGTACAAGTCACAGTCAGAGCTGAGCCTCCCCCAGCTCAGTATCCCGCTTTTGACACTGACCACCACTAATTCTTTCAAAGGATGTACACCAGGGCTTATGAAAGGCAGATATGGAATAGCTTGATGTCTATAGAACACTTTTTTCCCCTGTTAATTAGGGGACCTGACTTCAGTTTGGCAAGTACCCTACTGGCAATGCAGGGGCATGACTGGATGGCTTCCAATAAGCTAAATAATATTCACCCAGTATACAAGTATTCGAGGGCGAAATCTCAGACTAGCTTAAAGTATCTTACATTTTATGTGGTCCCCCAACTTCTACATAGAGGTAGCTGAGGTCCACAGCATTTCACATCCTCCTTTCTAGGTCCATGTCAGCTGGTCAGGGTCTCATTCCTATCCATTCCTAGAAAGTGACTCTTACACAAAAGTCATATTTCTTGACATTTCTTCACTACTATGTCCTTCCCCAGCACAAAGCTCTAATGGCTGCATTTACCAGCATTGCTTAACTACTGAGAAATTGGCCTACACAAATTTGTCTGACTAATGAAAACCTCAGATGCCTAAGTTGAGGTTACATGAGGACTACCACATCTTGTGGCAGATATGCCTCTGTGAATGGGATGAGCACACTGCGATGCTTGCTTACTGCTGGGGAACCTGCCTCCGAAGGCCATGTCCCACCAGCTCACGTACAGCCTCTGCTCTGACTCTCCAAGGGGTATACCATATTTGGCATGTTTTGTAGAGCCCTACCTACCCCATGAGCTCCCAGAATGTGAGTACAGCAAAACTTCCATGCTACAAGTGTAGTAAATGTCAGCTGGAAAGCACTGGGAAATAGGGTCTGAAGAAGCAAGTCTCATTCTGAACACCCAAGACTTCTGGAAAATGAAAACTACTTCCCTTCTAGAGTTAAGATATGCATGTTACAAGTAAACACTTGGCCTCACCAAGTAATTGATATTTTCCATTGACTTGGTAAGGGATTTAAATTATTATTTTTTAAAATTTAAATTATCATAGAATCATAGAAAAATCATAGAATGGTCTGGGTTGGAAGGGACCCCAAGGATCATAGAGCTCCAACCCCCCTGCCACAGGCAGGGACACCAACCTCCAGGCCTGGATCTACACAAGGCTGCCCAGGGCCCCATCCAACCTGGCTTTGAACACCTCCAGGGATGGGGAATCCACTACCTCTCTGGGCAGCCTGTTCCAGCACCTCACCACTCTTTCTGTAAAAAACTTCCCCCTAATATCTAATCTAAACCTTCCCTCCTTTAGCTTTAGTCCATTTCCCCTTGTCCTGCCATTATCTGCTCTTTTAAAAAGTCGAATCCCCTCCTGCCTATAAATTATTTGCTACTAGGAGACATTTCTGTTTAAATATTAGTATTTCCTGTATTTCTCAGAGGCACAGAGTTCTAACACAGCTGCATTACTTACCCAGCAGTCTTTGTTCTCCTTGCTTGAAAGATACTTGTCTCTAAGGATTAGCTAAAATGTTTCTTCTTGCAAATCTACTTACAACAGCACTTTAATAAACTTCCATAAGTTAAATTGATTGTCTACTGTACTCATAAGCTGAGAATTACATTTCCTCATGCATGTTATCCATAAGAACATAAAACTTTGCTTCCATGCTTCTGACATCCTTATTTCAGAATCAAAGAGTGATTCAGGACTTGCTAAATAACCTTCCCATTCTGTGACTAGGAAGATAGTCACTGATTTCAAATTCAGAAACACCACTTTCAGGAGTGTGCCCCAGTAGGGAAGAGGAGAAAAAGAGCTATAAATCATAAAGTCAGTAGTTTTGACATCCATGGTCTGTCTTCTCTACTTAGTTTATTAAAAATTAACATTGCCATTTGGCCACTGCAAGGATGCTGCTTGAGAGAAGGGGTTTTAAGTCTAACAACCATGAACAGGCTAGCTTGCTTTCACATTTCTGTTGTGTAGGACTCAAAAGTCTATTGCTTAGTGCTAAGAGTTCAAATCAAGTGCTACAGATATTGAAATTGTACACCACTTTCCTGGAATAAGTCCTAAATTTGCATAGATTATTTTGGTAGGAAAACTTTTCTCAGAAGATAGCACACATCCACAAACAGGCTTAGTTTCTCACTTCTGCTGAGTATACCTTCACCAGTTCCAGTCAGTGCAGGGCATCCCAGTAGAAGACAAACATGGAGAAACTGGATCAAGGCCCACCCAGAGCCACAAAGATGACTAATGGTCTGGCACATCTTTCATACATGGGAAGGCTGAGAGAGCTGGGACTGTTCAACCTGAAGAAGAGAAGGCTCAGGTGATTTTATCAGTGTATATAAATGCCTGAGGGGAAGGAGGTAAAGATAAGGGAGCCAGCATCTGCCCAGTAGTGCCCACAGAGAGGACAAGAGGTAGATACTGAAGAGGTATATATTGAAGTACATGGAATTCCATCTGAACACAAAAATACGCTTCTATTTTTTTAACTCTGAGGGTAGTCAAGCACAGGCCAGGGAGATATTAAAAATAGAAGCTGGGCATGACCCTGAGTAACTGGTTCTAGCTGACCTTGCTTGAGCAGGGGTGGCTGGTCTAGAAGATCTCAAGATGTTCCTTCCAACCTAAATGACTCCAACATTAACAACATAGTCTGCAGCAGCCACACTAGAAAAATATTCTACTACTGCTATATTCTTTTGCATACAACATCAATTTTTTTCACAATCTGTACTTTTCATTGGGCTACAAGTAACTGCAAATAGTTCCTATTGATTAGCCTCTGGTTGGTGGATAATGTGAGGAAATGAGGTCAAAGATAGCTTCAGCAATGGAACAAACATGTCATCTGCAGCATTAGTGGTTGGCTAAAGTGTTTGCAACCAAAGTCATACAAAGGGCAAAAACCTCTTTCCAGCCACCCATTGTGCTAAAAGAGAATCCTTGCATTGCCAGTGAACACTTTCGGTTCAGTTCTCTGTTAGGAGCAGAAGTAAAATAAACCTTGTGAGAAAGTGTAAACTATGCTAAACTTAGATAGTGCATGCCAACATTTTTTATGTTCTCCTCACTCCCCTCCTCAAAGAACACAAATATATTCCTGAGCCAGTGAGTATCTAAATCAACAAACATACTTCTGCAGGTGGCAAAATCCACATACTGTGCTGCATCTCACACAGTGTCCTCAAAGGCCTTACTCCTGGTCTCTATCAGACAGCAACTAATCCATCTCAGGTTGGAAAGAGAAATGTCACTCTTCAATTTCTACTGGGGATAGAAATCTCCACAGACCACTCAGAAAAGAGGGATTCTTACCTCACTAGCTGGACTGTACTATCTGCAGACTATTCTCATTTTCTTTCTGGGCAGAAGTTATCTTCACTAGTGGTAAGAGATCAGCAGTGCAAGGTACAGGCAGATAACACTGTTCCTCTTTTCTTTATATTGACTTCCTTAAAGAAATGGACAACTTTAATGTCAGTTACATTAACAGGTTTCAGAAGTTTGCAAAATATTATAGTAACTATGAAGAACACAAAGCTACTTTCATTTCTTTCACTACTGTGGTAAAAATATCAGCAGAATTCTCCAGTGATTTTGTCATTTCTTTAAAGGAAAACCAAAAGTGTATTACTAAAAGCCTGTATAATAGCAGAATTTAGCTAGAAGAAAAATTAAAAGGAACTTAGTAGCTTTACTGACATCATAACAGAAGCGGAAATTTCAAAGCTGAAAGTACTCAGTAGAGAGCATTTCAGTAGGGAAGAAAAGCTGTATGCAGCACAGTTAACATGTCATGCAGTGTTTTTCTATGGTCTGAAGACAAGAAATGCATTTGTGGGGATTACATATTCCACAGTGAGAAGCAGATAGCATTCACCACTTTCAGGAGACTCTGTGCTTTCACATTCAGTCCAGAAGGAAAGGCTACAGTATCATCTTGTGTCAGGGAAAGCAGCCATCAGCAAGAGAGGGAGTGGAGGGAAAGCCACATCTGAAAAGAGGCAGTGGTACCTGAGCAAGCGCTCTCTGTCTGTCTCAGGCATGCATCAAGCCTGCTTGCACACAGGTGGGAATCTGTGCGGGACACAGCACTCAGCCTGCAAGCTCTCAAAAGTCTTGGTCCTCTCTTGGCCACATACACAGGCTGCACCTCTCCAGCTCCAACGGGCTCCCTCCGAGCAGGGATCTCATGCCCTGTCTGAGCTACTCAGGTTTGCTGCCTAATGGGATAGAAGCAGCTCTTTCTGTATCTAGATCAGTGGGGAGACTGAGATGAAAGTTACATGTGGGGGGCTTGGGTGACTTGTAGCAAACCCAGGAGGCTAGCCCTACAAGCAGAAAATTCCCCTAATCATTCATTCAGACAGGAGATGGTAAAGAGGTGGGAAATCTGCCAGCAGGCAAGCTGTCAGACTGACAGCAAAACATTTAACGTTGGACAAATACCTCTGCTTTATCTTTAGACATGCAACCCGCCTGGTGCAACCCTATGTCTGATTTTTGAACCCCACCCTAAAAACACATCCAGAGTCAGCTCCTCCAAGCCCCATGTTGCAACCTGCTCCCTTCCTGGCGCTGTCTCAACCCTTGGAAACAAAGGGGCGCATTGTCTGAATGGGTGAGTGGTTTTCATCACAACTTCCAGAAAAGCTGAGCACCACAAGAGAAAGCAGACAGATACATCATCTTGTCCCAGTTTTGGTCCCCTGCAGAAGCACAGTGGTTATTTAACCTATGGAGGGCCTGGGAGAGCCTCTATTGTTTGTGGGCTGCTGTATACACACTATTGTAATGCTTAGTGTGAAACAGCATCATATGCCAAACTACGTGCCGTGGAGGAAGACATTGCTAAATAGGTCAGAAGTCCACCAGAAATTGAGGTTAGAAATTATCTTAGTTATCAAACCAGTAAAAAAATCAAACGATCACCACCATGGAGACAAGGACAACTTACACAGGTACTTAATGCTCTTTGAGAAAACTACTTTCGCTAAGAAAAACACACTCACAGATTAAGATGATGTTGCAAAAGCCTTAAGATCACAGCAAATATTTTTGATAAGAGACCAAAATAGTTGTAGTTTAAGCAATTTATGTTCTCCTATGATTTTATGAGGGTATGGTCCAAAATATGTATGAATAAATGAGAGGTTTTACACCAGCATCCAAATATTTTTCCTTCCCACACTAGATGATAAAAACTTCAATGTCTATGATACTGCAAAACATCTTTTCACATGGTGCAACAACTTATGGTTGCTGCTATTCCTTTCTGTCAACAGAGGACCCAAACACCAGTTGCACCCAAATGCAGAAACATTTCTGTTGAAGTGGAAATAGTACTTATCTAATCCTCTAAGTAGTGCAATAGTAACCACTCACAGCACAAGCAGCAAGCATGGAGAGCAGTTTGCCACAAAGACTTTCTGTGTTTCAAAATCAGCAACAAGAAACATTTGTTGTCCCCTTAGAGTTCTCATGGCCAGTATTTACTGGGGGAATGAAGCCAGTTTCAGGCCAACATCTGTCAAAAGCAGGAGGCTCTTTTGGTTTTCACTCCTTAAAAGTCTGCAGTTTATAGAAAAAAGGAGACAAAGAAATAACTGAAGGAAGGTGGCCATTTGAAAGCCTTAATATTTCTCAGAAACTGTTATGTTATCTGCATCTCCTGGAAAGAAAATTGTAAGGAGGAAGGGAGGGCAGAAATGAACATTTTCATGATACTGTGATTGATGGATGACCAAGCATTCAAAACAAGAAACCTCTTGGGAGCAACTCACCAAACAGGAATCTTGATCATTTCAGACTTGTGTGAGGAAAGTAATGCAGAATGTACTCTGACTTTGGCAAGGCCATGGAAGTACTGATACTGACCTCGAGACGCTCGTCTCTGGAAAGCTGGAAATAATTTCACATTATTTTCTCCTATGCTGAGGAGAAAAGAAGACAAATCCTGGAATCCTATCAGGGAAAGCTCTGGTCTTCCTATGAATTAAAGCTCAGATCACTGAAGTTGATGAATAGTTTTGCACTGACAGAAAACAATAATTAAATTGGTTTTCTATAGCATCATTTTACCCCAAAAAAGCTACCTGTCTTTGCTTGGTGCCATCTCTGCCACTCTGGAAACCATACATTTTGAGAAAAATGTATCTAGGTCATTGCTGATGGACACATCTTGTCCAATCACATATAGCTGAGTCACTCAGTGCCTCCAAATATCTCCCCAAAACTAAAATGACTGTGTTACCAGAAAAAAGAAAAAAAAAAACCAAAACCAACATTTCTTCCATTTTGCCTCAACGAAAGCAGTACAAAGAGAGTGCACTTTCAGTTTTGCTCTGCACTTTCACAACTGCCACTATGTCCAGTTATTAGAGCAGGAACAGAGAGTATAACTGCTGTTGTAAACTACATTTTGACCCAGATCATCCTTCCGTGCACCAGGCTGGCAGGGCCATTTCATGCTGTCCAGCACCTGAACAAAAGGAAAAGGGCAGATAGCCCTCTCTGGTATGGAGCTACAAGAGGAGGGCCTGAAACCAAAAGCCACCCTTGTTGCTCTCCCTGCAGAGCTCTTCACAACTGAATCTCATTCTAATCATGCCTGATTTTTGTTAATTTTTAACTAGTTTCGCAGTTTACACCCATTTAATATCAAATAAATACTATCTCCCTTCCCCTTCTGCTGCACGTTATGCCACTGAACAAAAGATACTGCCTTAATCTATTTAACCTCTCAGCCTCCATAACTGCAGACAAGCACAGGACAGAGATAAAGCAGTAAAATATTTATTACTAGATATAGAAATGGCTTTCAGGTCCATGTGCCTACCTTTGTACTTCTGTGTTTGCTATGGGCAAATCAGGAGTGCAGCTGCCTACTGCATGTGGCTATCGGTGGTTTTGCACCCAGAGCTTGAAGCAGCTGGAAGCAAGTACCCTTAAAGACATGCCCACAGCATCACCCCAAGAGGATGCGAATGAAAAGCTGGGGGGCCAAGTGGTTGTGCCATGAGGCAGGGCAGCACACATTAGCTGATGTCCCTAAAAGCCTCAGCTGGCCAGAAGCACCACGGGGTGCTCTGTGTGGCACATCCAGCTCACCTAGGAGCACAGGTGCTACATGATCAAGCTGCGCTCACCTGGGCAAGAGCTGTCTGCAGCTTCAGAAACCACCAGACAAATGAATGGGGCAAAGAATAGAGGAGATTAAACCCCTTTTACATATCTACTTTGTTTTTTCCATACCCAGTATAAATTTAGACCAAGAACACCTGAGTAACTTCCATTTAAGCACTTAGAACTATTGCTTCAGTCAGGGAGGAAGGAGAACAGCTAGTAATCCAAATACAAGATAACTTTTATCTTGCCATGGTCTTTGAGAAGTAGAACATGCTTGTTTCCTTTCTCATAAATCCAAAACAATATTCTATTAACTTCTATTGATTTTCTATTGATTTCCTCACTCAAAGATTCCCTGGTTTTTGAGATCAAATTTATTTCTGGTGCACAGAGGCAGAGGTCTGCCATTTCTTACTCCTGTTTCTGCAGTCTGTTCCAAGAACTGTGTCAGTCCCTGATGTGAATTCCTCCTCAAGATTAATCATTAATCAAAGACAACCACTGTTTTGGCTAAACAAGTTCATTCTACCCCTGGTATTTTTAATTAGTTTTTCTTATATATATATATATATATATATATATATATGTTATACATATACTTGCACTAACCTCCTTGAGCACACCAATATGCCGGGGGCATAGTAGGTTTTAGATGTAGGCTAGCTTCAGAACTGGGCAAGTTCTGTCATCTGGAAACAATTACAAGTTGGATTCTACTGCAGTTAGAGCAGTTTCTGCTGCAAAGTGATTTCTGGAGCCATGGGGAATGCCTTGATCCTTTGAAAATATAGTTCTGGTTTTAGGGCAGGATGAAGTATTTCACTTAAGAGCTTCACAGGGCACCCTCAGCTCTATTGCACTGTAGCAAAACTAATGCTTTTCTTGTTTTGCTCACTGTGCCAGATTGCCCACACACACTTCCAGGAACAGAAAATTTCTCCTTCCTCAGCAACAATCTAGAAAACAAAACAAACTAACAGCCAAACACCACCGACCAAATAAACCCCCCAAACTCCAAGCTCGAGGTTTTTAAACTCTGTCCTTTATCCACTTTAGTTTCCTTGAAAGCAATTGTTATATTGAGTGACACTCATTTTGTTGATTCACAAAGGATTGCATGGAGGTGTTTTGGGGGAACTCTCAAATTTCAAAAGGTTGAAGTGAAGGATTTCTCCTCTTCCTCCATCCTTTCAGTGTGTATCTGTAAACAGGGAGCATGCCTTCCCTGCCTTGGCCCTTCAACTGCTTAGGACTCCCCAGGGGCTTCCTAGTGAGACTTTTTCATCAGATGAAGCAGCTTAATGTTTTTTAAAGTGGCTTCTCTTGAAAAGATTTTGATATTTGCTTAAGTAACACATTTGTGTAATGTTATCACTGCTGATGCTGACGTGGATGGAATCAGGCAGACAGCACATGCTGCATTATATTATGAGGTTTAACATTTCACTAATTGCATTGACCTACTCCTGTGAATCACAGATTATTCTCCTACTCATAAAGCACATCCGACTCCTTTACATCATTGCTCATGCGAAGTGATACAATTGAAAGGGTCCAGAAGAGGAGGAAACCTTGTGATTTAACTATCCAACATAGACAAACATCATCTCCAATTTTCATTCATACTTTGACCACATGCATGAAATGAGGAACAAAGTGCTCTTCTCTTCTGCAACTTCGTCACAGATATTTAATTCTTAACACTTACTTCCCTTTTACAGAGGGATGACAAAACATTAATTGAAATAAGAAAAGCAGCTGACTGGCCCTGACTTGGCTATGTGGGGGGTTTTTTTCAGTTCCATGAGGGAATTTCTACAGAATGCTAACAGGAAACAAAGCATCAATACAGAGACCACAAACAGGCACAGGTCAGCCATCAGCTGACATACCAAGGACCTCTACTCCATGTCTCTACACTGAACTGCATCTTCTCAATAGATAGGCACCCTGGCTATTCAAGAACTTGTCCTTGAATGTCATGCAAGCATGTAACTCCCTATGAGTATGGAAGGGTGTCGTTGCCTGTCTGCTAAGCAAGAGATAAAAGCATTCTATAGGAAAACTCTTTTCTTTACTTTGGTCAGTTTCTTGTAAAAAGGAGTACTAAGATAAAGAAAGTAGCCTCTGAGCTACCTCAGGACCGAGCATTACTTACATGTAATGCACTAGAAAAAGTAATTCCAAGTGTTTCATCTAAATGAGATACCAGAACCCTATTCATATCTCAAGTGTAAAACCAGGATCTGAGACAACAGCCCACCGAGGTGAGCACAAGTCCTTAGAATCATAGAATCACTTGGGGTAGAATAAATTTTCAAGATCCTCCTCTACTCTGCCCTGGTCATGGCCCACCTGGAATATTGTATCCAGTTCTGGGCTTCCTGGTGTAAAAAAGACAGGGATCTCCTGGAGAGAGTCCAGAGTGCGGCTACGAAGATGATAAAAGGAGTTTAGCATCTCCCCTATGGGGATAGGCTGAGTGAACTGGGGCTGCTCAGCCTTGAGAAAAGAAGGTTAAGAGGGGATCTTATTAATGTTTATAAATATGTCAACTGTAGGACACAGGGGAAAATGGCCAGCCCCTTTTCAATGGTCTGTGGGGACAGGACAAGGGGCAATGGCTCCAAGTTGGAGCATAGGAAGTTCTGCAGCAATATGTGGAAGAACTTTTTCACAGTGAGGATGTCAGAGCACTGGAACAGGCTGCCCAGGAGGGTTGTGGAGTCTCCTTCTCTGGAGATATTCAAGACCCATGTGGGCACCTACCTGTGCGACCTGTCCTAGAGAACCTGCTCTGGCAGGGGGGTTGGACTCTACGATCTCTTGAGGTCCCTTCCAACCCCTACAATTCTGTGATTCTGTGATCAAGACCAACCACAGCCTAACCCTGCCTAGTACACTTCTAGACCATGTCCTGAAGCACTACATCTGCACACCTTTTAAATACCTCCAGGGATGGTGACTCTACCACTTCCCTGGGCAGCCTGTTCCAGTACTTAACTGCCCTTTCAGTAATGAAATTCTTCCTGATATCTAACCCAAATCTCCCTGGTGCAATTTTAAGCGATTTCCTCTTGTCCTATCACTTTTTACCTGAGACAAGAGACCAACCCCCACCTCTCTACACCCTCCTTGCAGGTGGTTATAGAGAACCATAAAGTCTCCTCTCAGCCTCCTTTTCTCAAGACTAAAAAGCCTGAATTCCCTCAGCCACTCCTCATAGGACTTGTGCTCCAAACCCTTCACCAGCTTTGCTGGGCTTTAGCTCAGGGTCTTTCATACACCTGTACCCGTGAACATTCTTACTTCTGATGAATAAATCCAAGAGATTGTTTCTGAACATATGCAATTATGTCTAAAGGTCTGCTCTCCACTGCTTTTGCTCTCTGCGTAGCGATTTGAAGACGAATCGTTCATCTGATTTTTTTCATTCTTCTATTTACAAAAGCTCCTTGCTGCCAGCAGAAGAGGAAAAAAGTTATCAGCTAAATGCAAACTGCCAAAATTGCAGGCTTCTCTGTAGTTGATTACTTCTCTAAGCTGCTCTTCTTCAGAAGCAAGCATCATTATTGATTGTTAAACATTACCTTTCGCTAGAGATTCAGTAACACAGGATGGACATTTGATTAAGATTGGATCGTTTCTTTCAAATACATTCATGACCCTTCTGTGTACTTTTTATGAAATAAGCAAAGCCAGCTGCAAACGTTAGAATGTGCTTATATTCTCACATACTGTGTTTTTAAAGCACACTTCCTTTTTTTTTTTTTTGTGGTTATGTTCAATTTAGAAAAAAGCAACAGGAATATTAGTTCACAATAAAAAGTTTAAGCATGTAAATTTTTCCCCAAAAACAAAAACCCTGTATTTTTAATCCCATCACAGCACTTCTTTGAGCAAAACTGTTTGCAAACTTAAGTTGTATTTGCCAAACTCTAGGTCTGTCTGAAGCTGAATTTCTCTAGCACTCCTCACTAAAAAAAGACAAGTTGCTGAGCTCTGTTACATATGAACATAAAAGATCAAGCTCCTTCGCTGCATTCGCAGGTTTCTAAATACAGGCAGGGATGGTGAGAGGAAATGGCTACAGAAGTGACCACAAGCACTGTGTCTATCTTTATAGTGACACTTCTGACTTGAATGATTTTATTCTCACAGAAACACACAAGTAGGTGCACTAACAGAAAGGTTACTCATCTCAAAAAGAGAGTCATGCCTTGTCCAGAACAAAAGCTCACCATAAAAGCCTGGATGGGATTTTCCTTCCAGCAAGCAAAAGCCTGTACCACTTACTCCCATTTCAGCTTAAGGGGAGCTGGACCCTTACTGTTCCCAAAACAAGTTCCCATCACCAAACACTTCTGCTGCATCTGTTTCTGCCAACGTGCACACTGAGCAAGTGATCTTGCTGTAGAGACTTACAGCAAAACATGGACAAAAAGCATAAGATGCTGCATCTTGTTTCAATCCCTCTGCTCAACTACTGACACCGGAGCACGAGGTGGAGCAGTAACTGGGAGAGATGTGGTGGGTAAGGGCTGGCTGTAAATCCATAGCCAGAGTCATCCCACCGTGCTGAGGGATTCACGGGGCAAGAGATCTGCCCTGTAGTGCATTCATCCTGTAATAGCCTGTGGATGCTCTGAAAGGGACATCTGCTGAGCTAAATCTTGGATTTAATATTAATCCACATGGCTTCCTCTGCATTTATCTAGGGCTTTCATACTGTGAGGAGAGCTGCCGTGCTGACCAAGAAAGAAAACTCATCATTTAGTTAACATCTTTGTGTCCCTGTATAAAACACACAAAAAGCATCCTTTTGCTGGCCTGTAGCTCCACATACCCACAAAGCTGTGCAAAGGGCACAGCTGGCCACAAAAAAAATTGGTGGTTTTCCGTGACCAAATTGTCAAAACGCAAATCACTGAGTCATGGGGTGTTTCACCAAAGATCTTACTAGAAAAATGTCTCTGCCAAAGTCCAAGGGGAAGGTGTCTGACCTGAACACATGCCCTTCCACCCAGATGTTACATATTCCTCATTTAATAGATGATGATGTCTACCAGTTTGTTCTCCCAGTCCTAAAGGTTCCCAAAGTTTGACAGAAGCAGGAGACACTTTAGGCAAAGAGCCTCGTTGCTGCAAACTGTGATATCCAGCCCTGGCTTGACTGCACACTACTGTCCATTCAGCAGATTATTTGTGCCACCAACAGCTGTTGCAGGCTGAAAGGGCAACAAAAATGGAGAGCTTAATCTGCCAGAAATCATCAACAGAGGGAGCTAAGGTTAAGTCAGTTCAGCGCATTACTAACTTCATTATTTTAAACTTGTGGGCACAAATTGCTTCCTAAAATAGGAAGTGCAGGAATTTATTTGATTGTTCACATGCATATTGAGCAAAACCTGGCAGAAAGGAAGAATTACTTTACTCTTCAGAAGAAACCTACCTCCTAATCCTGTGAAGAGCTGTACTCGCTTGAGTGACAGGTGATTTGTAAATCCTGCTGTTGGCATAACTGCACTCCCTGCCAGACCCTAAAGCAGTTCAGAGCAATGCCAAGGGGAGGGAATAATGCCTGAGTGCAGGCAAACACAGGCTGAGTTACTCATTCAAAAATACAAAGTTCAAGAGAGTTGGTCCTCAATGCAGTTCTGCCAAAGGTTGCAAAGCTTTACTCCATCGTGCACATTAAATATTTCCTACAGGCGAAAGGAAAAAAGCTTTATGCAACCTCTTCAGTCACTTGTGGTGTAAGTGCCCATGCTTTATACCAGCCTAATAAAAGAAACTCTTGGAGTCAAGACATATTTTTAACTCATTAACCATCTCACAATGAAAGTAAAAGCTAGATTGCCAATGTTCTTACTAATGTTTTACAATGTATTTTCACTGGCAACCCAGCCAGGGTAGGAAGAAACTGCTGTCTGCTGAAAGTAGTTCTTGAAGAATACCTTCTGCTTTCCTTCCAAAAACCAGAACCCACAACATAGCACTGTGTTCCATACTCTGCTCTAATTAAATGCCTCAGCAGTTTAAAAAATACAAATATTTGTAAAATACATTTGTTTCATATTACTTCCATGTACTTCTCTCCAAGAGCAATCTTTGAGAACCACAAATATTGCTTCAGTTTTCTGCTAATGAAGTGATGGGAATAAAATCTCAGCTGCTTCTTTGCAACTGAAGGAGTTGTCATGTCCCACAGAGGCTTCTCTGTGTACAATGAACAGCAAAATCCAGTGAAATAAGGTTTTAGTTAAACCACTTTAAACTTCCTTTCTTGGGATGTACTCAAAACCACCCCAACCCTCCACTGTCATGTTGGAGAAAGGGAATGTTAAAGCATAGATCTGCAACCAACACAAATCCAAAAGCAAGGAACTGACTGCTGAGGTCAGCTGTGACAATTTGGCTCAAAACTCAGTCCCAATTAGAAGACGCTTTGGGTAGGTTTGGTTTGGGCTTTTTTTGTTGTTGTAAATTTTCTCCTAACTGTGAAGGCTGCTGGTGGTTGAAAACTCAGCTGTTGACACCAGGGGAAACCGTGTATTGCATGGGAATGAGTTGGCCTGCAGCAAATGATTAGTGGTGTGAGCTATAAGGATCTGGCACCTCCTCATTCCAGGGCGGAGAGCTTTGGTTAGCACTGCTCTCTGCACCTGCAAATACCCACAGCCATTTATTTATACAAAGTGAACAACGCCTCAAAGCAGATGTGTGATACATGTCACACCTATCTCTTTAGCACCAGAGGGGTTTGCTCCAGCACTGCTGCACACAAAGAGAAAAGCAAAGCACAGCAATATTGAGCAGACTCTGTTGAGATCAAAGTACAGAGGAGCTGGTAAAAGAAAAAACAAACAAAAAATGCAGAATGGCACAAGTGGTGAGCAGCAGTAACATCACAGAGCTCCAAGCACTAATGTGCATTACTCATGGACAGAGTGTGCTTGATTCCTTCTTCACTGATAACAGCAAAAAAACCTCACTCCAAACTGTCACCATAAATCATTTTGTTCCGTATGACAAAGGCCTGGAAGTTCTATTTTATTTTTTTGCCTGCCTTTATTTCTAGCTCCTTTGTTTTAATGACATTGCAGCCATTTAGAATATTCTAAAATTACATCAGATACCAGAAGACTTCACATGAGTTAGAAATAATCTAAGACAGATGTTTCTACACTTGCTACACATTTTTTTACATCTAAAACGAACACCCATATCCTGACGCAACTCCCCAGGCCATTTATTTATTTATTTATTTATTTATCTGGGTCTTTTAAAGGGGTAATTTAAAGCATTTCTTGCCCATTAACACAAGCTGAACACCTCCAGTACCTAATTCATCATGCTAGTCCAAAAAAAGTCATGCTTGTTATCTGAGCGAGCGATGCATTTGTTTTGTGTGTGTCTGGGGGAGGAGAGGGAGAGGGAGAGAGAGAGAGAGAGAGAGGGAGAGAGAGAGAGTCATGATGGCATACTTGTCATGGGGAGTGGTTTGCATATTAATAAACACTTTATATGAGCCTTTTCCACTGAGGCCAGCACTCAGAGGGACTCCTGTGCACTGAGGAAGAAGGGACTACGTGTCGCTGTGCCAGAGTGAGTTCTGTTTCGGCTTTGCTTACTGCCAGGGTCTGGCTCTTCTCTTCCCCCTTTCTTCTTCTAATCCTGTTCTGCCCTCCCTAGGGCTGCCGTTGTACCAGCTGCATGGGGGTTAGTCTCATCAAATCATGCCACATGTCGAGCGAGTACTGAGAGTGCTTTGCTTTGAGAGTTCTGTTTGGTTTATTCGATGTGAATCTCTGATCAGTGCTACTGGCATAGCGAGGGATAACCACGAGCTCTACACAGAGGCTGCAAGTGTAACTCAAGTAGTCCATCTAGATACCTCTTTTGCTACCTACAAGCTGCATCTTTAAGCTGTCTGCTGCATTTAAGACAGCTGTGCAATCACATGCACTGCTGCAATCTGGCTTCAGAAATTCCCAGCAGCTTTTCTAAAGACAAAGCAGGGGATCGCTAGCTGGTTGCTACAGCAATTCCCCGTTTCTCGTCAGTGCCTGACGCTATCAGGACCCAGCTACTTGGCTATGTGTCAGAGGCACTTTCCAGGAAAGACAACCTCATCAGCATAGCAGCAAAAAGTTGGTGTGGGGAAGCTCCTGGCATTCTGCAGGGAGGTGCCAGTGAGTGAAAAGCCATTTCAAAGCAATGTTCTGTTAGGTACAAAGGCTGACTTAAATCCTTCTCTTACATAACCAAACCAAATCTAGGCTAATGGTGAAGGAATTAGATGAATATTAAGCGGCACCAAACAATTCCTCCAGGTCATTTTGGTGAACTGTTCTGTCCGTTTTCCAAATTCCTGCCTGCTGGATTAACAAACTCTTGTACCAGTTCCCACTGTTGTTGCTCTAAGAGGAAAGCCTCCTGCATGTGCTTCCCCTTACACCAGTTTTCAGAATTCACAGGTTTGGGTTTTCCTACTGTTGATTTTTGTCTTTTACTTCAAAAATGATAGTCTGAATAGCTGATCAGGATTTTTTTTTCTTTAAATTTTAACTGCCGTTATTTGCCTCTGTGCATAATCCTCCTACACACATTTCCTCTGTTAAAAGTCGTCCTTTTTCACTGCTCATTTCAAGCTAAGGAAAGAAAACATATCTATAAAGTACTTTTCCTGGACTTCTGTGCTCCTTAGAACTGTTTGTAACCACTGGTACTTTTATCTTGAAGTTGTAATTCTGGTAAAGCAAAAAAAAAAGTTAGGTATAGAGATCTTTTGTACGTTTACTTTTGTTTATTCTTTTGTTTTCTTTAATCCAAAATAGAATCCACCTCTCCCTAAAAAATGCATACATAGTGTAAATTACTCCCTGCCACAGACGCATGTAAACCCAGAGACACAATCAAATCTATTTGGATAAAAACAAAGACAGAAGCTCTCCAGATTTTAAACTGAAAATATACACACAGTAATTCTTAGAGTTCAGGGTTTGTACACACACAAGGACGTCACCCAGCCATCCTCAGTGCAGCACACTTCTGTGCCTCTGACAAACATACTCTGCTGCTCTACGGGCTTGCTCTTAAGATCTCTGGTTGCTGCCTGCCGCATGCAGCCTTCTTCTGAGCAGTTAGAAAGCAGAAGTAATTGAAGGCAGTATTCACTCTCAAAATACTTTGATTAAAATCTTATGGGCAAGTAATTACCCTGCCTAGGGGTCACTGACATATCGCTGGCATTTGATTAGCAAGTGGCATGCCATGCCACTAAAAGCTGTGCTTAGCCACATCCCCTGAAGTCTTACCATGGATGCTGCAAATCTCAAACATGTGACTTTTTCATCCTTTTGCCAGTTAGTCAGAAGTGGGGAGGGGCAGGGGGGAGCTTTATTTTTCCCCTCTTTAAAGGTATCTAAAAACATCGCTGACATGACTCCATGAAAGCACAAACATGAAATGGGAGAGGAGCAAAGACAAGGACATTCAGTGATACCAGACACACACCCCTACGCTTTGAATGTGGGTAGCAGATGGCAAATGGAGAAGGAAGACAAAGACATACAGAAAGGATCGCTTGATTTGTCTTGCCATCTTTCTTTAGTGTTGTTTGACAAGAACAAATGTGGGACACCCGTCTCTAACACTATGCCTGAGGTAAAGGAGCATTTGTTGTTGTTCCAGAGCAGGGAACCTGCAGCAATGGGCACTGCCCCACAGCCAGACTCTGCCTGGTGTTTCCGTGAACAAAGGTGAACTCAGCTGCAAGCTGCTGCTCAGGAACACGTAGGGGTTAGGTTAGGGTTTTACATACCAAGCAGCTTGCAACCATACCACATGGGGTCTTGGATATTTACCACTTACGGTTAAAAGTAGGCAGTCCCCAGGCTTCTGGCCAGGTGCTACTCAGGGCTATAGGTCCACACTTGCTAGCACTGGTCCTCTTGAGAAGACTGGCAATGTCCAAAGAGCACTTTACCAAGGTCTTGGGTCTCCTCACGCTCATTCTGGCTGTGAAACTAATTTCAAAGTATCTGAAAATGAGATTTGTGGCTGAGTTCACTGCACTAGTGCCTCTGGGCAGGGTGGTATGCATTCCAGGGCTGAGCAGGAGGACACTAAGAGTTTGTGACCAGGAAACCTCATGGGCGATGCTGGAGAACTCTGCAAAGTGAGTTTTGTATCTTGCCTGGTCTCACCATACCAGCTACAGGGAACATACATTGTGCTGAAAAAACCCTACCTAAATCTTTTTCTTTCATGACTATGATTTTGTTTATTTTTTTGACAAGTTGTGCAGCACATTCACATCATGCAACAGTTCAAGAGCAAAGTAGTTTAGACTAACAGGGGGAAGGATTTGGCATTCATGCTCACTCTTGACAGATACACATGTGGCTGGGATAGGAAAAAAGCTCATTTTTTCACATCCAAGGAAAGATGTTCAGTGGCCAAGACAGTTGTTATACATATTACTATGCTGGACAAGCTTGAGAGTTCAGGAAACGGACACAAAATCATCTTGGCAAAAACAGACACTGCCTTTGGAGATCTGACTGAACCACTTAACAACCATCAATGTGACTCACAACTGCACCCTCTGCTTTGTAGGGATATTGTGGGTACTGATTTATCTGAGCACTTCAGAGAGAGAGGCAAGACACGAATTGTACAGGAATAACTGGTGTTGGGAAGAATTAGCATTATTTAGGGTTTTGTTCTACTACAAAATGCTTCAGGGAATTCTTAAAACATCTGATGAGGAAATAAAAGGAATTATCCTAACTTTAGTCTGCATCTTTCTTAAGATCTCTCATCTTGCGATTCAAGTGTTTCATGGTCTCAGGTGTGCAAGTTATTAATGTGAAGTTCATTACTGCTTGGGAGGCTGAACAAAACAGTTTTAAAAGTTATTTATGTAAAACTGGTGCCAAGTAGCTTCAAATCAAAATGCTGAGAATCAGAGAGAAGGCAAAGTCATCGCATTTGCTTGGGTGCCAGATGGAAGAGACTGGCACACAAGGCCAAAGGAGTGGTAGGTTGCCAAGGCAGCCCAGTGAAGGCCTGTCTGTCAATGCCTCCCTGCTTCCTTGTACCTGCTGACATGTAAGCGCCTCCTCATTCATTTCAGTTAAAATGAATGTGATGAACTTCAAATACTCAAATGCTTACCAGTTTGAGTGGAGTTTCCTGAGGGCCAGTCACACAAAGAGCAGAAACTACAAAGTCAGCTTGGAGAAACACAGTGGACCCTGGTGTTCTACTTCAGCAACAGTCTCCTTCAGTCAGGAATATGACAACACATTCCCTTTCCAGCCATGTTGAACTCTCACCTTCAAAAAAAAAAACCTCTCAGAAAAAATATGTTTCTAATCCTCCTCTTTGATCAAGATGTGGGTTTTTTCCCTTGTGTTCTTGAAGGATTTTTGCTAGAGCTCTAATTTCCTACATCAGCTAACCAAGCCTGGAGTTTCCTTCAGCAGATTAACTGCTACAGCCTCCTTTTTGAACCTGCACATTAACAGATCTTCTCTAAAAATCCCTTGCTCACACAGCAGATCTTAATTTATCAGGTCTCTTAACATATTCATATCGTTAGTATTCCTCAGTAATCCCACAGCAATGCCTTAAAAGCTTCTCATTTTAGGAGACTATTTTCCATCACAGGTTGCAAAATGGGTAAAGACACACCAAACATACAATTCACCCCATCCTCCCAAAAAAAGTCCTTTGACACATGCCTATATCTCATCTTGAAAATCATACTAAGAAGTATGAGACCATGACCATTACAATTGAGATTAGTTTTTTCAAAACTCAACCCTACATCAAAGTTCATAAGCATTTCCTTCAGATTATTTGTGTAGCAAACAGAAAAGAGTGTGCAGATATTTTTCCTCTTTTCTCTCCAATGTCCAGCTTGCTCTCTGGCATAGAAAAAGAAGGGATCAAATATAAATGTTTATTTTCTATAATTGGGGTAGAGCAGGAAGAGAGATCATCACCTTTCTGAATGAGAGTTTGTATCAGACTGAAAGCTGACAGAAATGAGGTAGAATTACTTAAATCTTTTAATTTTTTTCTCTGCTGTGGAAATATTCCATTGGAAGATTTGCAGTCTCCCTTTAATCTGTCAGTAATGCCCAATCTTCCTCCCCAAAAGAGGGATAGAAATTGTAATTTTCTTATTTGCTTTTCTAAAAAAGAATAAAAAATAATTTTGACATAAAAATCACAAACCTACAAAATCACTACTGGTTTGGTTTTTTTTTTCTTTCCCAAAGGCTTAAAATATCTCCTAAACCTCTAATGTTTTTGATTCCATGCTAAAAGCAGAAGTTTATGCTCAAGAGAAAATAAGCATTTTTCCTTTTTGCTGTGCAATAAGAGAGGACAATCCCAAATCTTCAATTCCCTGTTTCTGAAAGTCATAAATTTCCTCATTGAGAGAGTGAATCATGTAACATACCCACTGTACCCCTCATTTTTTTTTCCAGGAAAAGGCAAAAGTTTATCCTAGTGTTACCTGGGATAAACAGCTTGGATGAAGCCAGTCCCTTCACCAGGCAGAGTCCCCAGCCTTTCCCAGAAGCAGGGAGTCAGGAGGGGACCACAGGAACCACCCTATGGCTGGTTCTTGCTGGAATGGATGGATTCCTCACCAACAAACTCTTTTTCTCTCTAAAAAAGACCAATAGCTTGCCATTTGTGTTTGTAACTTCATCTCTGACTTTAGACACAAAATATAAACACAGAGAGACTTTACGTTGAGTCATTTTTTATCCAAGGGGAAAAAAAAAATTCTAGGGCATTCCTTTAGCAACCAAACCTGGGCTGCTTTCCAGTTGGCTCCTGCACTTTCACCTGTTGCTCAATCAGGAGATGGTAACAAAGCACACCCTTCCCCAAACCTTTCTGACTGTTATGTTAGGTTGGTTACATACTGGACATGGATTTTTTCCTACCTTGCTAAAATAGCAAGGTGAATTTTGTGAAGTTATAGCTGTGAACGCTTTTCTTTACTTGCCTTCTCAAAAGCTGTTTAAATCTTGTGTCTCTGGTTCTTTTCACTGAGAGCTGAAAGTTTAAAAAGTTAAGGCAGGAAGACTCATTTGGACAGGGAAACATTATTTTAAAATTGAGTAGAAAAAAGCTGCTTTAATACTCTGTTCTCCTACTACAGTGATGAGGAATTCACATACCTGAGAAGGACAATAAGCAAGACAGGCAAAACCAAACTTTATGTTCCTCATGTTTCTCAGGTGAAATGAAGCAGAGTAACTCTCTTTCCTAGTTAAAGATCTTTCTTTGTACTCCACTGAGTAACACAACTCCCTCCATCCCCAAAGGGTTCACTCTCAGCATAACAGCCTAAGGAAAAAACCCACCTTTAATGTGTAAAGACTCTTCTGTCTGGAGCACCTCTCCTATGAAGACAGGGTGAGAAACTTGGGCTTGTTCAGCCTGGAGAAGAGAAGGCTCCGGGGAGACCTCAGAGCAGCTTTCCAGTACCCAAAGGGGCCTGCAGGAAAGGATGGAGAGCGACTGTTTACAAGGGCATGGAGTGATAGGACAAGCGGTGATGTCAATAAGCTGAAAGGGGGTAGATTTAAGTTAGCTATTAGAAAGAAATTCTTTACTGTGAGGGTGGTGAGGCACTAGCACAGCCCCCTCTCTTGCAGTGTTCAAGGCCAGGTTGGATGGGGCTTTGGGCAACCTGGTCTAGATTGTCCCTGTCCATAGCAAGGGGTTTGAAACTGAATGGTCTTTTATGTCCTTTCTAACCCAAACCATTCTGTGATTCTATGATATACAAAGAAAAAAGCCCATAGACCCAGTCAGCTTCTCTCCTTTCCCTTTCTAATCTGAGTTTCCTGCCTGATTTTAGCACTACTGGGCCCCGTGACTGCGAGTAACGAAGAGGAGGAGTAGTTTTCTCCCTGAAATCCCAGTGTTAGCATTAGTGTTCGGCTGATAGTGGTTACAAGAACTTCAAGCTGTGTATGTGACATGGTGCATCTAGGACATCACAGAAAACATGTGTAAACATATGAATTGCCTGAAATTGCAGTGCTACTTCCATCTCAGTAGGATACACAAATTAGTCTGTTGGGCACGCTGCTATTTCAAACCTACTCCTCTAATTTCCAGGTCTACTTTGTAGAAACACCTTGTAAAGAAATAGGAACTATTTTAAAAGCAGCATAAAGGACAAACAGAAAGAAAAATGCCCACCAAGCTTTTCAGCTGTGGTTAGATTACTACTTAGAATGGGTACTAGCTGTTTCACACTTCATTAAGCAAGATGCTTCTTGACAGAAAGATATCTGTGGGTTTATGTGAGGGGGAGCTGATTTGTTGCTGTAATTACATTATGAAAATGGAATGTATAATATCAGCTCCATCAACCCAAACACTCGGAACTGATATAACAGCTTAATCTTATAATAGAGACAGGTATCCATTGACAAAATCATCACTCACTAGTCCTCAGAGGGACTTTTTTGCCTACCTCATCATACATGGCAGCACATTCTCTTCTCAGTAAACAGTGGCTTTCCTCCAGGAGATCCTGAGGTCCAGCCTGCTCTCACAATGGCTGATCACAGGCCATGAGTTCAGAGACACAGGCCTCAGTTGTATTACCATAGAAAAATGAGATGTAGCTCCCTCAAGGACCAAATCTTTGTCTGGTTGCAACCAAGACCTTCAGTTCCCCCTTTTTGGGAGGTCCATGCCTGGGGCAACATTGCATCAAGTGCTACCTGCAGTGCTTTCCGTAAGTGACTCCAAAATCCAAGAAGAACCCTCATGTTAAAGAAATATTCATACAGCATAGTGCATCATTTCTTCCAGGCAGACTGTTCGAGTCCCAGATTTTTAGAAACGCCCAGATGAACCTTAAACATACAGGTCTTGCTTGCTGTAGGGAATAGTTGGGCTTTTCTAAATCCTCTATAATGATGTAACATTAAGGCAAGGAACCCCTTAAAACACAATTAGAGAGGGCTTATTACCATGAGGTCCCTTGTCAGACTTTGGAAGGATGTGAAGAAATAGCTCAACTCAGGTGGTTTCTCCGCCTTCCCACCCCCGACCAGGGAAGAGCTTTCTGCTGCCTGACACCCCAAATAGGAGTAACCTTATCGAAACGAGTTAAATAAAATGCTGCCTTTTGTTTTCATTTGTTCCGAATTCACATACTGAGCATCCTGGTTTCTGTGCCTGTTACTGGCCTGAGGAATATTTTTTCGTATCACTTTGAGGACTGGATGTTCCAAAACAGAGATGAAACACTGTTCCTCTACAAAGTCTGTCACTGACTTCCAGGAGGCAAAGGCACAGGCTGAGTGCGCGGGACTGCACATCTAGCTGGCAGAGGCAGCACAGGCCCCAAACCTGAAACTCACCTTGCGCAGGCAAAATGTAGGTGGAGTAATTGTAGTTTACCCTTTAAAGCAGAGCAGGGACATGTGCATAATCCATCTGTTATCCAGTAGAAGTATTGCATAAAAAAAAAAAAAAGTGTTTTGCATTTTAGTTCTCAGGGCATGATGATTATTCCTTCCTGGGCTCTGCTTTTTCACTCTCATCTTGCCCGAAGTTTTCAAATCAATTGCTTGATCCTGCTTCAAGTAGTATAAAAGCATCCCAAATTCATCAGGTAATACAGTATCTCCATAAAGACAGTTTTAAATTATTTGAAATCTGGCCTAAAGTGTCTGAAATACTTGTAGCTTCCAGAATTCTGACCCATAAGTTACCCAGAAGGTTGATGCTACTTTCACACACTTTTGAACTGCTTTCAGATTTTCCATTTGACTTTGTCACCAAGTGGCTCCAGAAATTTTAATTTAATCATGAGATCAACTAATCTTTTGTTTAAAGGTATGTTAACGCCAGTTAATCTGGCTTTAACAGAGCTGCAGAAAAAAGCTAGAAAATCAGCTAAGTGGGTCAACAACCTTAAAGAATTAAAGCTAATTTAATAGTCAATTCAGACTAGTCAAGTTCACTGCTTTGAAAGTTGCATGTGATAAAACTGGGGCTGAAGCTTTGTCATGTACTGACTGTCAATGGAAGGCATTGGACTGTAAGGCAAGTACTGACAATTTAAGGGCGTACAGGTGGGACCCAGCCATGTATTCATGGCTTTAGAAACTGAACCCCCCCTCTTCAGCTGGCAGATTTATTGGTCGAAGGTAAATTGGCCTCCTCCTGCATTTTTACATACTTGGCTTTCCAGTGAGCTCACCAGACAGATTTAGCAGCACTAAGCAGATGGCTAAATGGTTGAAGTTGGGGCAGTAGGATTCTCTAAGCAACAATGTATTCCTCTGCTTTTAAGCCATGACTAAACCTAAAAATATAAAATAATAATTTTAAATAGTTTTAAAGAGTGCCCTGTCCCCCCCAATAAAAACGTAAGCACAAACTCAAAGACCCAAAATAGACCTTTTTCCCTAGAATTGAGAATTTTCAATAATTTAATAATTTGTGGCATTTAAAATAATTTTTAAAACTTTTTCCTTATGTTCTGGCTTCTTTAGAAAACACACTGGGAGAATGGGGTAAAGGAGGATAAGGAGAAAACCTGAGAACAGTCATTGTACATTTGGGAAAAGCTAACACAACCACATCTTTCCTTTAGAAACCTACGTGGAATTGTTCAGGAAATGCTACTCCTGAGCATGTCACAATGAATACAAACAAAAACCAAACCCAACAAATGTTTACAAAAACATGGTTACAATCAGGCTATAGAGGCTTTTAAAAGCTCAAATGGTTTTGGTAAACTCCTTGTGGGGTTGGATTACTTTTTTTTTTAAATTCATAGATGGAAAGAAAAAAAATCATAGGTTTCAACATGCAACAGAACTGCATATATTTGATGCCTCCTTAAAGGGTATTCACCTGAAATTTGTTTAGCTTTGCTTTAGACATTTCAAACAACAGTTTCCACTGCTTCCTTGACAGACCAAAATATTCCACAGTCTACAACAGCCCAAAAGACTTCCTGATAGCCAGTCAAAATTCCCTTTTCTTTACATCATCTCACTATTCCTGATTATACATGTCTTTGTATATAAAGTTCTTCCTCAGTAAGAATTTGACTCTTTCAAAATACTTGTCACCAGAAGCGTAATGCTTCACTCACCACCAGCCCACTCTATATACAGCTGCCCTCTGCCTTCCTTGTGACTGTACCTTAAAATCTTCTATTCTTCTTCTCTTAAATTCGTTCCAGCTGTCAAGTGCTTTCCACTAAGGCAGGTTAGAGGTAGCCAAGATACTGGAGCCATGTGTGAGTGGTGTAAAAAGTCCACAGCACTGGAACCTCTATTGATGTTTAGGAAAAAAGCTCTGCAGACACCCCTAAAGAAGGGAGCAGAACTCTGTGTTTTGTACATTCAACATTGCATCCTCTCCAAATGCAGTAGTTTTTACCTGACTAAAAAAATTGTAAAGTGAGAATCAAGGAAACAGAAGAGGGGGGAAATCAAAATTTACACGAAAACGTAACAAAGTAATTTTGAGTTTTCTTTTGGCTTCTGTACAAGAATCTGAGGATATGATAATGATTTCTCAAAACAACCATGTAGACTGGTTTCCATAGCAGATTTTCTTTCTAAAATAACTTGGTTGATTGTCTATGCAACTAGGGCAATAATTAATGACAAGAATCACAACAGTTTTGCAGTTCTCATGATTTAGTCTTGGACGGAGGCCTCCATAAGCAAGAGAGGCTGAGCAAGGCAGGCTTGAACAAAATCCCTGCTCAAGACAGCACCTATCCTCTGTTACTGCGTACAGTTCTAGATCTGAACTCTTAAAAAAGCTTTATAAAAATGACCTGAGTTTGGAGTCACAACAAAAGTAACTGAATGCTGAAAGCTCTATACGTGTATGAAAAGAATAATAATAAAAAAAAAAATAAATCTGAAGCTGTCTTTCCCCAGATACACAAGGAGAAACTGCCGGTTTAACTGTCATTGTCCACGTCTGAATGCTGTGGTTAAGAAATACAGACACAAAGAAAAAAGTGTGACTAATGCAATGATTGCAAAGTACAACACATCGTGGCTTAGTGTAATATGTCCTTTGCATTGTACAAGCATGTGTTTCAAAACGTGCATGTGGTGCTTTTTTTGTAAAAAAGGAGTTGAGTTACTCGTCTCTTAAGCAACACAATGTTTTCCCTTCCAGGGAACCAACATGCCACAGTACAAGCTGACCTATTTCAATCTGCGAGGGCGAGCAGAAATCAGCCGTTACATCTTTGCCTATTCGGGCAAGAAGTATGAAGACCACAGGATAGAAGCAGCAGACTGGCCCAAAATCAAACCAAGTAAGTAGCAGGATGTTGTATCTAAAGCAAAGCAATTGAGGAGGTAGCTGCATGTTTCATGACAAGAAACACATTTAATTCCTGGCTTTAATGAAGCCTATAGGAATTTTATTGCCTTGATGGCCAAAATGCCACACGTGATGATCTTATGGAAGTTTGGATCCAAATCTTCAGATAGTCTAAAATTACTTACCTGCTGTCATGCAGCTGGGCTTTTACTCCTTATCGGTTCCGTTCAGCCTTTGCCTAAAGCTGACCATATGTGTGCTCATGTTGCCAGCTTCTTGGGAGGATTTTGGTCTCAAAGACTGCACCGTGGCCTGCACCATGCTTTTAGAAACCCAAATTGGAACAAGAAGGGCACTTCTTTGCAACAACAAAGGTCTTTAGAGGTGGAAGGCAATGAAAAAAAAAGACAAAAAAAAAATGAAAAGAAAGGGTCAAAATTGGTGCTAGAATATCCCTGTTCCTAAGACTAGCCCTACAGCCCTTCAGAGACTCCTCTGCCAGCTGTAATGCTCCACTTCATGATTTTTAGGTAAAAGTAATGGTTTTCCAGCTATTAAAGCCACTGCTCATTAAATTAACCTTCGCTCAAAGAAAACAGATTTTGCGTTTTGGAGACTAGGGCTATGAAATCAGAGATGCCAATGTCTTAATTTCGTGGATTTGGCCTGTGATTTGCCACATGGGCTATGACACTTCTCACATCCAGAATTAAGGTTAATCCCTTTAAGTTGGGGACAACGCACAAGTAATGCACAAAGTGATTGATGTTTCTTGGTAGGCTTTCACCTAGAAACCCAAAGCCATAAAGTAGCTGTGTCTGCTGCATTAACCAATGTTGGCCAAGTCACATAATCTTTAGACATCTTTGCTTCTTTTTCTGTGATGTGAAAAGATCATCAGCAGGTTTACCAAGTTTTAATTAAGATTTTCATATTCTCTGCAAATGGTCTTTCATAGCAGCCACTACTCTGTTTGATCCCTTCATGAAATTCCAAAGCAGTTAAGAAGTTTAGTAAGACGTGGGAGCTGCTGCTCTCAGATATGTGAAATCATCTGTGCAAAAATTATGCTGGCCTAGGAGTTATTTGAATTTCAGGCTTCTGTGGACAGCATACTTCCAGTCATCCAGTGAATGGGAACTGGAACATATTGTGCTATTTGACCAGGAAAAACATGCCCCAACAAAGAAATACTCAGATGGGTGTCTGAAATGATGCAAAAAACTACTTTTGCTTCTGGAAGGCTCCTTGAATTCTAGCTCAAGCATCAGTTTGACAATGGAATTTGCACCAGTGGCATCTGCATTGTAAACAGTATGCAAATTATGAGGTTCATCAACTAAAACAGCAGTAGAAGTATGTTGTTTGTATGCACAACAATATAATGCTGCTAAGGAAATTGCCTGAAGATCAAGTAACTGATGACTACCTTTCTCCTCCACCTTCGTGAAGCAATGTTACTCGGTAGTTCCAGACAAAATAACCTCCCACAGGCAAATCATTCAGCAAAGCTCTAAATAAATAGCAGCAGGGCTTTGTGGTAAACAGCCTCACACTGTACAGAAGGACAAACAGCCGCTGCTCCAATCTGCTTCCAGGTACCAAAGTGCTGACTTTGCAGGCCACCAATCAACATAAGACATGGTCACCTCCTCGCCAGGGACAAGGTTGTCACAGGGTTTGTGTGCCTCAACACTACAACAGTATTGCATGCAGCAGGGAGGCACCATTCACCATAAGGAAAACAAAGCACTTGCCTTCTCTGCTATGCTGGGTTTGCAAATCATGCCTCCGGTCCCTCTATGGAGGTGGAGACTGAAGAGGGAAAAGCACCAGTCCTCAGGGAACAGGGTCCTTGCCAGAAAGAAATGAAATTCAGCTGTTACTGTTTTCAACAGTAAATATGAAATGAGGAGATCCATCCAACCCCTTGCGCATACAAAGGTATAGTTTGCTAAGATGAAAGTTATTCCACATCACTGTCAGTCTTCCTCTGTATTCAGATCTTTCTTAGGAAGCTCAGGATTTCCCCCACACACCCCCACCCTGGCCATTTTGCCTGGATTGGGTGTGGGTCAAAAAGAACAGAAACAAACTAGAAGATTCCAGTCAGTCTCATCCTGGTGAAAACCAAAGGGTGGTAAGTGTTGAGCAATGATAAGGGGAATTACAGCTGCATTTCATGTAACTGCAGTTAATGCAACAGACATTTGGTACACTGCTTATTTTACAACCCACCAAAATAATTAAAATTGGTCCAGTTAATTAAACTAATGACATTATGCACACTTGTGTACACCATGGTTGCATTTACGCACTTGCCTACGAAAGATCTGAAAGCAGTTTTGACTGCAGAGCCTGTGAGTACAACGTAATGTCCCTCTTTTTGAAAATGTCAAGTATACTGAAATGAAGTAAAACATACTTAGGGAAGAAGTTTGGACAAGGAGAGCACTTCATGATTCTTGAACTGCTGAGGGAACAAACATAAAATTCAAGTTTGCCTAGGAGCACCAGGAGTCAAGTGGCTGCAGAGAGGATGGGTATCTTTGCCTCATCAACTTTCATGAAATTAAAGTTTCACAACAAAAAACAAACTCCCAGCCAAATCATCATACCATGTAAACCAGAAAATACAGTCATTCTTAAGTATATTAAGAGACATAGTTCTCTTGCAAAACTGATGGGAAAACAGAAAATGTGTGGATTAAGATTAACGTGCAGCAAGAACATTTAGAAAGAAAGCTCACAGCTGCTGCAAGTTTAATTTTGACCTAGACTGAAGAGTGTGATGTTTTTTGTTGTTTGTTTTGACATTTTTCATGTGGTTTCTTCAATCGAGCTGTCATCTTAACAGTCCTTCAGGCAAGCAAGTAACTCCTTGCTTCTAGAAACAGTCTCACTTGATTTTGTTTACAGCTAAGTGGTCCTTTTATTTTGTACAAGAGGGAGGCACAACCAAAACTTAGGTCATTTGGTTTATATATAGAAATTTTAATTTCAGAATATTTCAACATTTCTTTTTTCCCCTTCTGTCACTAACCAGATCATTTTTAGTAAATTTTGCTGTTGCAAATTTCAGGCAAGGATTGTAGATTATAATATTTTATAATACAAGCAATCTTAAACAAGCTACTATGTCAGTATCAGTGTTGCCTATCTTCAGCACAGAATCTTCAAATACAAATATCGACTAGAAGCTTTGCATGACCCTTTCTCTATATAAAGTCAATGATTACTTAAATAAGCAAACTCACACTTTACGTTTCCTTTGGAGCAGACTTTGACATCACCACACCACCTTTTAAACTGTAGTCAATTTGAGATGTGTACACTATCATGTAATAGATTCATTCGAGATCCGTACTGCCACAGAATAGCTCCTCACAAAAAGCATCATTGCACTGATGCAAGTCATAATATAGCAGAAAATCTACTGTAACAACACATAAAGTTACCATCCCCTGGAGATATTAGGTTAGCATGCAGTGGCAGCTTTTGTTCTTCTGGGAATCTGAAGCAATGGCAATTACATGGACTTCATCATCATAGCAAAGGATGTTTTCATTGCACTGACTGCTGTAAATGTCCTGTAAACTGTTTAGGAGAGGCGGAATAGTGCTTGAAAGGTCCTCAGGAAACTTGACAGACTAATTATTGCACTGAAATACTTCTAACGTAATAGATAAGTCTCCAGAGATACCTGGCAGCAGACAAGAGTTCCTCAAGGGAGCAGTTGTGCTGTTTCTTAAGTGACCTGTTGCCAGGTAGCTCTAGCTAAGATGCGTAAATAACTATCTTTGGCTAAAATGTAGGGCTTAACAATCACTGCAAAGCACAATAGGTGTTGTAATAGATACAGCACTAATGCTGGGATGAGGTTAGAGCAGAGTACAATCTTAGTCATCCCTTTCTAGAAGATGTGGATTCTAAATTCCTCCAGTTCCTCTCCCAGCCTTACATAAAATAAATCTTTCATATACTTCTTATTGGGAAATGTAAAGTATTTCATGTATTTGTTTCTCATGATCCAATTTAAATATTGATAGAAAGGAAAAGCAGTTACAGTTAGTTTTGAAGGCCAAAGAGAACTTCTTACTGTAGTAAGAAGCATGGCTGTTCCATTTGTTTTCCCCCATCTTTGACCAATCCAGCTGCCTTACTCTGCCATCAATCTAAGATGCCTTCTAGCAAAACTTTTAATTATTCAGGTTTTGAGCAACATTCAAATACTTAGAGGCAGGGTGTTTAGCATGAAGGCAACAGACAATTTCAATACAGACAGAAGGAAGCACAGGAAAGAAGAGGAACTCAGGAGCACAGGTCACAGACAATAGGGGAACCTGACATCACATCTGGGAGAAAAGTCTGGATACAGGGAGGAAAGAACAAAGATGTTGATGAGAAGAATAATGAAGAAATGATGAGTGGGAAAGGAAGAAAGAGCTAAGGGAAGGACAAAATTAAAAACTGTACTTGTATAGAGGCTCCTCACTGCCTGGGGAAGAAGCACAGCACCGTGCTAAGCTCTGGTTTCTCCACACCAGGGGCCAAGCAGCCTAGCTGCCAGGCTTAGGCACACCTGTGTTCCACTCCATGCTGCTTCTTCTCCCTTGACAAACAGGTCTAGATGGGCACAATCCACTGGGTCACGCTCAGGAGGCCAAGCAAGGAGCTCATAGTCAAAAAGAAGTTCTGAACACTGGTGAGAAACTACAGACATGCCAGAATGGGAAGAGTTATCACAGTCATTGGGGACTTTGTGGGACAGAAACAATTTATACAGATGTCCTTGCTTTTAATATGCATCATGCCTCATCTTCCCTGCTTAGTATCCAGCAGAGACTATATGAACATCACAGTTCTAGTCAGAAAAACCAACCAAAATTAAAGCATGCATAAAGAGGAATTCATCTTACTCCTGAACACCTCACAGACACTTCAGTAAGCTCTTCCTAAAATGAGAAAAGTGACTGTAGATCTGTCCCATTACTTCACACTCACCGTCTGTCAAGGTTTTCTTCAGGAAATGTGTAAATTCTGTGCAGATGTCATTCCAGCATGCAATACTAAAAGCAATGAACAGCCAGTGTAATAGGATAAGCAGAAATTGGCTCAATAAAGTTCCACCTAAATAAGTAAATTACAAGTTTGCTTATCCAAACAGCACGCTTTTTAAGATGCTGTTCCTCTTTTCTGTGAGTTGTTCATTGTAGATCTGGAAATCAGCACAAACTTCAGATGAGCAGCAAAGCAAGTGGAAACTAAAGGGGAAAGGTCATATTTTGTGCATGCCTGAGAAATGACGCTGTTTGTATGATGACAGCAGCAAATTCTTCTGGTTTTCCTTCTATTTGCTCAAGTGGGAGTCAGAAACTTTGCAAGAAAACATTGTTTTGAAAAACATGGAAAGGACATCCATATGGATACACAAGGGTATGAACAGACAAAAGCACTCAGCAGCACCCTAACCAACCAAGGTTAAAGAAAGACTAACGAAGTGACATGCACGTCCTTCCAGTAGGCACTCTTAACTGTTCATCATGGTCCTCTGATTCACCCTGTTTCATGATTTTCCCCCACAACCCTCATTCTAGCCAAATGAGATCCCTCTCACACTTTGGCTTCAGATGCCATGACTTTCACTTGCTCATCTAATGTAGGAGCCTGCCAGGAACTGACCTACATGCTTTTCTCATCTGCAGTCATGCAAATCATGCCTTTCCTCAAAACCATGTAAAATTTAACTGTTTTAATACAATGCTTATATGCACAGCACATTTGGACACCACCACCCCCCCCAGAGGTTCCTTGAACATGTGTTGTTGATGAACCAAGCTACAGCCAAAAGTACCACAGGAGGCTCAAAGCAAGCCACCAAAGCCAGTATCCGTGAGTCTAAGGGTAGCGCTGCCTAAATTCAGGCACAGACAGATGGTTTTATGCTGTGGTTTGGAGCCCCTCAGTAGATGGCCTGGCTGTGGTTTTTGATAGGCTTCAAAAAATAGGCTACAGGCAAGGTGTCTAGAGGCCACATCGGAGTCATTTGTCAAACTCTGATCACCTTGCCTCCAGCAATCTTTGAGCTCTCGCTTCTGCTAGTTATCAGCACCAAAACTTATACTGGCCTCACAGTATGCTGAACTTGGATTGGGGGTGGTGGGGGCAGGGAAGGTATCATCAATAATATGTTCAGATGCAGAGAAGAATGCACAGAGTCCTGGATGCCTTGTGCAGCTGCCAAATTCATTTTGCAGATACAGATTTGACACCTAAGTTCTTGTACCTAATGTGATTCTCATACTCCATGCTAAGCCATAGAAAGCTACGTGGCAGCCTTCATCACTTACTGCATCCTTGATGACACTGCTTTGATAAACTGGTCATAAATGCATCAAGTTTCATTGTTTTTCTCATTGCATTAAGAAGTAAAACAACCTTGCAGAACAGAAGTAGTATTCCAGGAGTCCTATAAACAGTTCTCCTGGCACTGAAAGCACCTTGCTTGCCTGCTTCCAATACCCAACATTCTCACTTTTCTGCCACTGCTTTTTTTATATCACAAGACAGACTTAAGACAGGCATAGATTTTATGTACACCAAGCATAATCCACATTAAAATCAGGTTCAAAGCTTTGGGCTATGACCAGCATTTGTAATCACATACTTGGAGTTAATGAAACTGTGTAATTTGAAATACAGATTTAAGATTCCTCCAGTAAACAGCACCAGCTTCCCACGAACAGATTCTCACCACCCTAAATGCCAGAGTTTTTCCCAGTTTAAGATTTACTCCAGGGTTCCAGCCCCATTTGGTATCATGCCAGAATCTCCAAAATGTGGCAGTTTTCACATGCATTATGCTACTAAATTAATGATGGAAAAATAACACTGATTTCTCATCTCAAACTCTTACAGATAACCACAATGCCTGCTTAGTTTGTCTTCTCCTGTGCTTAAAGTCTGGAGGCTTCTTCCCCATGACTGAATGATTTTATTTTTTTCTTTGAATGCAAGCCAAGTAAATTTGAGTATCTCCTTAGCATTTGTGTTTCAGTGTGAATGCTGTGTGTCTCAGTGATGACCATCAAGCAAAACATCTTGTCACAATGAAAGTTCTGAAATACAACTACTCTGAATTACTGTTTATGAATTTAAAACAAGTGGAAAAGCACCTTTGTAGTCTTTACCCAGTCTTTTATGTCATATCTCAGGTCGATCCTGCACTACAAAATCTTCAGTAGTACTTTCCCTAACCTTGGCTCTCACTCTCTTGTGGAGGAGAAAGCAGGAAAGGAAAATAAGAAAAAAAAATATTCTACTTAAAAGCTTCCCTGCATAAGAATTCAGGATATGTAGGAGCACATTCAGCTTCTACAGCATAAGGCTGGGAAACAGGAAATACACAAAATGCAATGCCTGGTTTCTAAGCTTGCTTCTACCTTATTGCAGTCGGATCTGGCTATATCCCTACCTTAAAAAAAAAAAAAAGTAGTAAGAAATACTGTGAGAATGTTAAGTGCTGTGACAATGCATACCTGCTGAGTGCTAGAAGTACAACTGTTAAAGTGCAACTCCCACTGTTAAGGGCTATGATTTGACTTTTGGGGTATTTTTTTCTTTCTCCTCCCAGCTATCCCATTTGGCAAAGTCCCCATTCTGGAAGTAGATGGAGTCATCATTCACCAGAGCTTGGCAATAGCAAGATACCTTGCCAGAGAATCAGGTAACACCTATTTGACTATTTTCTTGCTCTGTTTAGAGAGACCAACTTTTAATGCTCAGGAAAAATACATCCTACCACAGCAAAGCCAGAAGCAACCTAACAGCTTGGCAAGCACAACCAAGCTGAAGCCAACACCACCAGCACTGCAACAGCGACAGCTGGGTTTTCCCAGGCACAAGCAGCTAAGAATTCCCAGCCTCTCACTGCATCTGCAGTTCGCTGCCAGCACCAAGTGCTGAGCACAGAAACACAGGGTACCACACAGGATGCTATTAGAGGTGCTGCTCACAGAGGGATGGCTTGAAAATCCCAGAGGAGTACTAAGTGGAGGCACACCCAGGTTCAGCAGCCTTCCTTGCTGCAATTTGGTGCCAGTTTTGCTCACTGGGTCAGGGCTGCTGTGGCAATCCTGATGAGATGTCAGGCTACAGCTCCTTCGGTTTTGAGATCAAAAAGAAGGGACAGAGCAGGACACATCTGCAAGGATGCTGTACGAGAGTTTAGAGTCACTCAGTTGTGATACAAAGTGAAAAAAAAAAAAAAAGCCCAGACAAAAAAGAGGCACTAACAACCCAGAGTGTGAAATGCTTTACCTTCAGAGCTAAAGTGGCTGAGCTCCGTATTTGCACTGTGTGTATGCCAAAAGGAAACTTCAGAAACAATCCCCCCTTACATCTGTTTGAGTTTCTCCTCTGCATACAATACCTGGGGTTTAGTCCGACTTCTTCAGCCAATAAACTTTATATTGACCTGTCGCTGCACAACCAAGTGCTACCTGTAGTTTCCTGAAGGTTCTTAGGGCAGTATCCCCCAGAGCTAAACTTTGAGCCGCCAGACAAACCAGAGAGATGACCAGGAGAAGGGTGTTTAGAGATTTTCATGGCAGGCAGAGCACTGTGAAGCAGATTTAGGCAACAGTTCCTTGCTGGCAGACAGATCAGAGGGTGACATCACTCATATGGGAAGAGAATACTAACCTGCCCCTTTTTTTTTAATGGCAGACAGATCAGAGGGTGACATCACTCATATGGGAAGAGAATACTAACCTGCCCCTTTTTTTTAAAACACTCCTGAGTAGAGAGATGTAATCTACATTTCAAAATATCTCACATTTTCCAATGAGTAAACAGGCAGACGTGTAGAGCATTATTTGTCAAGGCACTAGCAAGCCTTTCTAAGCACATCTGCATTACAGTGCTCCTGCCAGTTTCCTCCATCCTTGATACAATCTACTGCTTGCAAGGGAAGAGAATGCTGAGCACCTATCTGTTAGTGAAAGACCATGAGAAGTGCTGCCTGCCACCCAAGATGCCTCCCTCCCAGTCTCCTACTGAGAAGCTGATCTGGGGCTGTGCTCCTTTTCCAGCCTGAAGTTCTGACTTCGACATTCCCTCAACAACTTTCCTGCCAGCTTGCAGGAGCCACAAAAGTTAGGGTTCTGCAGTACCCTCAGGCCCAGCAGTTGTCCTTTCAGTGTTTTTCATGCTGTAAGCTACAGCAGGGAAAAGAGCACACCTAGAAGGGCAGAAAAAAAATAATCCATTCAACTTCATGGTCAAAACTTGCTAGTTCTGCCATTAAATCCACATACCTGTCGTTAATCCTTTCAAATTAAGAAATAGCATTTTTAGGTGCCTGTCACCAGCAACTCTACCAAAGGCTCAAAACCTTAATCCTAGAATGAGAGGCGCACCCCTCACCTTCAAAGCATGAAGTTTCGGTAAGGGAGATGACTTGGCAGAGGGAGGGCGTATGGTTTACGGGAAACACAGAGCTTCTAGGTGAGGTTTAACAGAGGGGAAGAGAAGGATGACCTGAACTTGCTCTGAGGTGAAAGCATGAACACAGGTCTGTGAAATGAAAGGGAGAAAAGCGGTAGCATTAATGTGGGCAAGCCACAGGACTACAGCAGAAGCAAGCGGATTTGTAAACGTGACAAAGTTTGGCTTCAGTTCCTGATGTGCTCAAAAGCAAGCAGTACATCATGACATGGTTCCTAGTGGGCAGATTAGAAAGAAAGAGAATCAGACTTTCACAAAAACACTGATGGAGCTTGTGTTGATCATGATAGAAAGGCCACAAGATGGAAAAGCTGGGATAGGGAAAGATGGACAGAAAGGAATTAGTGCTGATCCTTACCGAACATGTTAGGGTGGTGGAAAGCAGAGAGAGGGATTAAAAAAGCAGTAGTCAAGTAGTCAGGCTGGGGGCTCAGGTAATGGAAAGAACAAGTCACTACTTCGGCTGGCTGGGTGAGGCTGGAGGAGGGTGGAGGGGAAATAAACAAACCATATCAAAAATTCCTGCTGATGCTGTCTCTAAGTTCCCTGCATATGCTTGCTTCCCACAGGTCTGGCAGGTCAGACTCCCGTGGAACAGGCACTAGCTGATGCCATTGTGGACACCATAGATGATTTCATGACGCTGTTCCCTTGGGCAGAGAAAAACCAGGACGTGAGAGTAAGACAATCACTAATTTAAACCAAGATAGCACATAAGCTCTGACTCTCTATCTGAGCATCTCCTCTGGAGAAACTGCCATGTGCCAACCCCTGGGTCCATCACCTCAGATCAGGAAAGCTGAGCTGGAGGAGCTCAGTTGTCCTTCCTCAAAGTTAATCCAGCCAAGGTGCCCTGCTTCTTCCCACGCCCTCCTTCACCAGATCTTTTTTCACCCTTGGTGGAAATAACAAGGCCTTCTTGAGACACCCCTCACTAGTTGACCTTGAATCAAGGAAGTCAGATGTACATACATCAAACTGCTCTTCAAAGGTGAACGACAGGATGCTTCAACCCCAGTTGACACTGAGCAATACCTCTTGAATTCTCACAGCAAGATAGCTCCCACTTTTCTCCTTCTGCCAGTTCAACAAGATTAACATCCCCACTCCATCTTCTTTTTGCACCTCTGTATCTGAATTTCTTCTTGGTTTTAACACATATCAGTCTTCAGTAACATCAGCTGTCAGGGACAAATGCTTTTCAGTTACTGGAGAGGTGTAAGA
Source organism: Gallinula chloropus (assembly GCF_964237585.1). NCBI lineage: Eukaryota > Metazoa > Chordata > Aves > Gruiformes > Rallidae > Gallinula > Gallinula chloropus. Next base: position 67,405,573 of record NC_140088.1, on the reverse strand, counting down.
CAGCACAGGATGCTAAAGAGGTAAGGGAGCACATCCCTCACTGTCACTGCGGCCCCACCTCAGGCCTCCCCGCTCCTTCCGCAGATGCCTACACCAGGCTAACACGCTGCCATGGCCACTGCAGCACCCAGCTACAGACAAGTCCTACAGCATTTGGGGTTGGCTTTTTCTTAGGCATTAGTTCAGCCCCTCTCACCAGAACCCCAAAGGCAAGCATGCACATTAGCTGCTGGGAGAAGAGGGCGATAGATGATCTTACTCCAGCCTCACAATGTCTCCATGCAGCTCTGACCCAAGCAGATGAGCTGACCCTTTTAGGAACGCGGTCTCACTATTAACTACGAGCTCAGCCGCTTTCCACTGATTGAGAGAGAACATTTCAGATCAATTAGGGCATCTTATTACAGGAACCACAGAGTACAAGATGTTATGTTGCCCAAAACCAACAATGGATGAAATTACATGAAAGTGCTCTGAAATCTTACAGGGGAAACTCTGAAGTCCTGTTAGGAGGTTTTAGGAATCAGAAACCTACATTAATCTTCCAGTGCTTTCCCAAAGTTTCCTAATTTGGGGAGGGGAGGCTGATTCATGATTTTTAGTCATTAGGGAACAGCCCTGCTATTGCTAACACGGTAGTGCAGAAGCAGCACGACTGCCAAGTGCTGCTGCTCCCGTACACGGAAGCTCCCACACCACCACCTACGTGTGTCCCAGCTCGTACTCAAGCACTTCTGCAAAATAAGGGCCCGCATCGTGTCACTAGTGATTAATTTAAAAGGGAAGAGAGTTCAGAGGCAACCCTCACATGCTTGTATGCACAGACGCATGCAAGGGGATGTCTTGGGGGAAAGGAAAATCGCAAAACTTGCTTTCCCGGAACCTCTTCACATTTTTCTCGCTATTAGCTGTCCTCCCTCTCTCCTCCTGGGTCCGCTGCCACCACCTTGTGGTAGAAGAGCCGTGTCATGGTCTCATAAGGCCAGACTTTGTTACTTTACACGCAGCAAAGTCAGAAAACTTCCCCGGGCCTCACAAGTGATCTTAGGAACACGCATCCCCCAGAGAAGGGTGCATTACACCACCCAGCTGGTAGCAAATGTCACACCAAGCTCTTTGCTACCAGCTGGGTAGCCGTAAATGAAGCTGCCCATGGAAGCTTCCCCCATGCCTGGAACAGACTCTCCCCTTCACCATTCCTCCCCTCTCCACAGCCAAAAAAACCAACCAAACAAAAAACTGATGGCATTTCAACAGCTTTGTCACATTTCTGGGGAGCTCCAGGGCTGAGGCAAGTAGGTCATACTGCACCAAAAGGTAGATCCTGATCATATCCACTCCAGCTTCACAGGTTGACTGTCTACTTTTGTAATTGGAGATCATTACACCATTGTGACTACACAACAGCTTACAGGTTTTCTTTCCCTGCAGAAAGGCTGGGCAACTTACCTGAAAAAAAGGCAGTGCTACAGCACAGGGTACAAATATGAACTTTCTGGACTGCAGACATCTGGCTGGGACTTGCAGTCACAACATTCAGCTACTAAGCTGTTCACAGACAGCAGAAAATTATGTCCAATCTTTGAACACATCTGCGAAAACATTGGTTTATTTCAGCCTGCAATTATTGGGACTACTTAAGCTGCTTGCTCTTGTTCATTCTTTTTTCTTTCACCTGAATTTCAAAGTTGCTGAAATAATTCCATTCCTCCATAGCAGTGCTTATTTAACCACACCTGAGTATGTTTCCCCAATCACATTAACTGTATAAACTGGGCCACCTGGGTCAGACCAGAGTATCACAACACTGCAATCTCAGTTGCTTTCCAGGCAGGTGAGAAAACCAGTGTCCTCTTCTCCAAAGGAAACCTCTAACCCTTTAAAAGCGGCTTGAAAACTTTCTGCTATGGGGAACAGCTAGCAGAGAACCCTCCTTGTACAAAACCTCAGCCTTCATCCAATAACACAGATACTAAGGCTCAGGCAGACTTCAGCCTTCAAAAACACATGTTAACTACTCCAGTCTCATTGCTGTGGAGACAAACCTGCCAACATAAACATGCAAAGATAAACCCAGCACAAGTGCAAAACCTAGGTTCCACATCCTTCACAAGAAAAACTGGCAAGGAAATAAACTGACAGCACAGAAAGACCCAATGTAAGGCATTCTGGAAATTGGAGACCCACTAAGACCACTGGAAAACATAACATTCAAAATGAGACAATGGGAAAATGTTTTATAGATGGATTCTTCCCAAATCTATGGCAAGGCCCTGGTCTTGCAGCTGGGTTGGCTGTTAGTACAGGTAAGTGAACCACATCACTCCACACATCGTGCTTCAGCATCCAGAAACTCTCAAGGCTACTGAGATGCTATGTTTTGGGCATCTATGCTACTTCGGGTCTACCCCACCCCAGCTTACCTAAATCCTGTAGTGCTCCTTTGAGTATACCAAGGTCAGTTACCTCAGCTTTGCTTTACTCGCCTGAAGTAATTGCTGTTTGTTCTATTAATCCTGACTGGGATGTTACCACATTCTTATTTCTAAAGAGACTCTGAAGTTTGGGTTATTTTGCTGTCACCTATTTCAAATCTCAGCTTTTTCACAAGTAAGAAAACACCCAAAATTCAGTTCTCCTGCTTGCATATTGGTGTGTATCCTTGTGTTTTGTTCTTCCTTCAGAAACGAGCATTTGATGATATCCTCACCAACAAAGCACCTGAGCTACTGAAAGATCTGGATACTTTCTTAGGGGATAACAACTGGCTGGTAGGGAAGTCTGTAAGTATAATTTTTCTTTCTCCCATTCCTATCAGGTTGTCAAAACAAAACAAAAAAAAAACACAACAAAAAACCAAACACCAAAACAAAACAACCCCAACAAAACCCCCAAACTACTTGGAAATTAATTCAGTCTTCTGCAGCACAGTCTCAATGGGAAAAGTTACTATTTTAAAGCCATATTTGTAGCAAGGGCTTTATTTAACCAATTTTTGAGTCAAGCCTGCATTGCAGCCTAATTACTAATTCTGTAATTATAAGCCTAAAAAAAGCTTACAGAAAATAGACCAATTAGTATTTAATTTCTGCAGTTTGCTGAGAACGTTCGTGGTGCCAGCTTTGGGTATTACCAACCAACATTTACTGCTTTCTCTCCCATTTCCTCCAGGTAACGTGGGCCGATTTCTACTGGGATGTGTGCAGTACGACACTTCTGTCCTGTAAACCTGACCTGGCAGACAAATACCCCAGGCTCTTGGCTCTCAGAGACAGAGTGCAAGCACTTCCAGCTATTGCAGCCTGGATCCAGAAAAGACCGAAGACTGTAATGTAGATCACTCGCTCACACTGGAAGGAACAAATGTATCATTAGTTTTCTACACGACAATTGCCCTAAGTTATTAATTTTAGAACCATTTCAATTAACCTCAGATGGGTATGCTATACCAAATCAAAATCTACCACTTGTATCAATTTATATGAGAGTATCTAAAAAGCTGATTTTGTAACATAGAGCCTGAGAGATGTGGCTGCAGCCACATTACCCACTCGTCCCCCACTACTAATAAAGTGCTTGCTCAACCCAATTTGTGTCCTGTGGGCTGTCAAAGGGAGGAGAGATGAATTAACCTTCCTGGAGACATGCAATCTCAACAATACTTTGTCTATTGTAGACCTTCCATCTGGAGGAAGGCAGGCAACTTCACAGAGAGGATGGAAAAGACCCACTTAGTCAAACTTCAAGCTTCTTCAGTACTTTCTTTAGCTTCTTACAGCTTATGCTGTGCCTCTGCAAAGAAAAATAACACTAAAAAAAAACCACAGGGAAAGACCCCCAAAGAAACACCAGCTGCCCAGCCGAGCTGGTACCCACACCAGCACTAGTTCTCCTCAAGCACAGCACATGCTCAGTATCTCCACCAGTAACTAGAAGACACAAACTGGGGGAGGGCAGGGGCAGCAGCAGAGGAAATCAGGTTTAGAACAAATGAATTAACAGCTCACTTTTCCAACACTGGGGAGGAAGGTTGGTGGAAGTCCTGGCAACGTGGATGGCTGTAGATGCAAGCGGTTTACACAAACTCAAGGGGAGACAAGTGTTTGCAAGAGGTCTCCACTGCGTGGTGTAAGCAGACAAAACCGCAACAAATTTGGGCAATCCTCTGGGCTGAAAACAGCCACTGTGGGGAAAGTACTTCCCTTCACACTTGCTTCTACCTCCCACTCTAAGTATTATTTCAGTGAATCATGAGTGATGCCATCCAATGGCTAACAGTGCAGGGACAAACCAGCTATTAGCAGAACTGAAATTGAAGTCATCAAACCTTTTGGTCACTCCCATATGGCATCTCCACCTCCCCTGCAATTCCTTGCACCTTTTGTTCTAGCTCATTACGGATTTTTTTCCTTCTTCAGAAAGTTGCAATATTCCCTGCCCCAAGACACAGAATGGGTGAGGTTGAAGGGACCTCTGGGCATCATCTAGTCCAAATGCCCTGCTCAAGCAGGACCACCTAGAGCCAGCTGTCCAAGTCTGTGTCCAGAGAGCTTTTGAGTATCTCCAAGGATGGTGATTCTACAATCTCTTAACACTAAAGATAGCAGAAACAGTTACAATTAAAAGAAAAAATGAAGCAGAAACAAATATATGAGCTTTGTAGCACTTAAAGACAGATACTGACCCAAGAGGTGTAGGGATATGATTGTTTAAGGTGTAACCACTGCTCAGCCAGACTCTGTTAGCTGACCACACTCACATACAAACCACCACACAAACCACGCTGCCATTTCTTTTCATTTCACATCTGAAGCAAGCAGGTGAGGACACCAGCAAACACAACAGGCCAAGAGCTGGGCTAGGATCATGCTCAACAGAAACAAGCTAGTTAACTGCAGCATTAAATGCTTGCGCTTGTCTGTTAATTCTGACTATTTAGTCTAACAAAGCAGTGGAATTGAAGATGCATGGTAGACAAACTGATTCTTACCCTTTTCCCTTTATAATGAAGTATTTCTTGACTGTATTTCAGCTGTGGATTTTGGAACATGAAGCAACAATGCCAAGTAAAGTTGAGTTCAAACACAAAATATTTTTAAATTTTCATTTTTCATCAGTAGAAATCATACACAGTCATTAACCAAAACCACCAAACCACAGACCACCTAATTGACTAATCACTATCTGGAGACCGCTGAGCAACCATGGGCAACAGCTTCCCTTCCCTACTCTTCATATGAAATTGCTTTTAAGTTCCTTCAAAAGATGCAATCTATTGCCTTCTGACTGTGATAGTCACCAATAGAAAAGCAGTAACTATCAACCCCATATGGTAAACCAGAGCAAATTCTAGGATCCAGTCCTCCAGGAGATTCAGCCTGGTACACATTTACTGTGCTCTGCAGAGACATTACAGCAGTTGAGGCTTTAGGAGAGGACAGGGGCAGGAAGGACTTCCCCATACTTAGTCTTTCCCCAACTTTAAGAAAAAAAAAAAGCAGCAAACCAAATCTTAACTGCTTCCAAGTTCAAGAGACCAAATCTCAGTCTTCCATCTGTCCAGGTAAATGGACATCCTCTTTGCCTACCTCCTGAAATCACATCCTTGCCAGCAGGTTATAAATTTCAGGGGGAGACACCCTGCATCCCTGACACCACTGCAGCTCTTCATTTCACCAAGATGAATTCTAAATTCACTGAAACTTCAAGACAACAGCAAGACACAAATGTTTTTGGGGCACTTCACTGACAAGAATGCAGATCTGGTATCTACACCAAGGGCTGACAAAGAAAATCGCAAGCTGGGTGGAAAGTTCAATTTGGTGAGAATCCTGGTTTTCTAATCAATATCCCAACACAACTGTGATTAGGGTGTAATGAAACATTGGTAATTAACTACTGCTAGACTAGGCCAAGTCAGTTCAAATGGAACTCTTCAGCTAATTCGAAAGCTGCCTATATGATTTACAACATGCACGTTTTCACATCACATCACCTCCCCTCCCCACCCCCAAAACAACCACAAAATGGAAACATTTTGTTAATCTATGGAATTTTATTTGAACAAGTTGATACAAAACCAGTACAGTACACCAAGTGAACCAAAACAAGCAGAAACAGACTCGAGCATTGTCAAATAAGGCACATAAAAAAATCTACACGTGAAATCCAGTGAAACAGACAGTTTTTATATATATATTTGGAGGTAGAAATAATTACAAAAATACTGACAAATCTTAAGCAGTAGCAGAATTGTTAAAACATTTACTACTTAGGTCCCCGTTCTGAAAAGTGATCTGTAAAATAATGTTTATTCAACATCCCATGTTGGCACATATGGGCCATTTATGGTTTTAAGCATCAAAAGATGCTTCTTGGTGTTAAAAATTGTCAATACCATGAGGAATACAAGAAAGAAACTACAAAAAGTTATAAAACCATAAAACTCATGGTCACCAGTAATGTAAGAGTCCTTGTAGTACAATATCACCTTTTTTTCCTTGAACTCCACAACGTACTTACATTTTAGAGACCTAACGAAGCTTTTAATAGTGTGGCTATATCTGCTGGAATTGTTCCTTCTTCTCCTGAAGAATAAAAACAAGTGTTAGTACAGCTCAAAAACCATTTCACATAGACAGAAAAGAGTCTAAATTGCAAAAACTGTACCAAAAAAATATCTCTACTTGTAGGAGTCTATCATTGATTTATGGGTCAGACTCAGGGGGCACTCTACTGTCAAACCTAACAATTGAAATGCAAAAGGCTTGTCTGCATGAAGAACTTTTTTTCCCCAGAATAATATATTGCAGCAACCTTAACTCACTTAAGTGGATGATCATTATGTGCAAGAGACTCACCTGAATCTGCTGCTGTCATATCTTGTTCTAACTTCAATTTCTGCTGGCTGATTTTGAGCATGGATTCTTCAATACTCCCCTTACTGATTAGCTTTATGACCTTAACTTCTCTGAAAAAACACAAAATAGGATAAATCCATTTTTATACTTTCTCCAGATTAGTGTAAAAGGGAAGGATGCTATGCCTTTGCTCAGCCAGCAGTGGTTAAAAACAAGGAGGAAACAAACAAAAGGGCAATACAAAGAGCTCTCAGTTTTTCTGTCAGGACTAACTGTGCTCTGTACTGCCACAGAATTTGTTTGCTCCTGCACTACCAGCCACCTGAGTTCCAGAAGGACACAAGAAGTCTCCTTTAATAGAAATGGCTCAATTTCCACCCTCCTCATCCTGTATTACAGTTGAAATACCAGTTAATAAATGCACACTGTGGCTCACGTTAGCTTATTCTGCCTGAGGGCTCTCAAACAGTCTGTGGTTTCACTCTTTATGATAGGGTTGCCTTTAGGGCTTAGAAGTCTCCTGAAAAGAACAAAAAGCTTTGCTAAACAGTTCCAAAGACTTCAGATCTGGAGAATTTGAGAGTTAGAAAAATGGGAAAAAGGAGGGGAATATAAATGTTTCTGGCAGCAACTTGTGCTAAGACAATCACCATTACCTAGCTATCACACAACCCAGAGCTGCTTTATGCAAATCTCTGCTTAAAATGGAATTTTAGCCCCCTTTGAGAGCTTGCCTCCAGGAAAAGTCAAGTGTTATATATAAGCCTTACCTTGTCTGACCTACTCTATGGCATCGGTCTTCTGCTTGCTTGTCATTGTATGGGTTGCAATCAATATCATGAAGAATAACGACATTTGCTGAGGTCAGATTAATTCCCAGGCCACCAGCTTTGGTTGACAGGAGAAATACAAATATACCCATATCTGTATTGAACTGATCTATTAGATGTATTCTGCAGGACACAAGGAAACCCGCATCAGGCCTTGGAGGAAACACCACACTGTCTCCAGAATTGAATACAAGAGTTCGGATGATAATCTTTTGAAAAGGAGAATAGTGGCCCTGCAAAGCAGCTCCAAAGTGCAGATGTTGAGCAGAAAGAAAAAAGGGTACCAAGAGTCCTTAGCATCCACCAGAGGAACGTACTGAGTGACAGATCAATAGCAACGAAGTAAAAGGCAGCTTGGAAAAAGATTTTTTGTGATGACAGATTACAAAAAGCAAGTTGGAGGGACCAGGGAAGAGTAAAGCATATGACACAAATCGGGGGAAGGGGGCAGAAGGGAAGGAATTCAGTTTTATGACTGTTTTCGGGACTAACTGCACACACAAAGGAAGTAACAGATTTCAGCTGTAGATGGGAAGCAACACCACAGCAAGAATGACAGTTTTTAGAAATGAAGGAAAGAGCATTGGAAAAAAAAATTCAAAAAATCATGAAACAGGCAATGGCAGAGGACCAGCACAGCTCACATGCAAGAACAGCACTGCAACATTCTCAGCTGTGAAGGACAGAGTAAATACTTTCTCCTAGAGAAACAAAGCGGTTTACATGCCTGTTGTACAGGAGAGATAAGCTATACTTCCAAGGAACATCTACAGGTGAGCACACAGACACCAAGCATGAACTGCTGGAAACACAATTTTCCACGCTGGTGGCTGAAGGCTGTAGCCTGACCATTTAAAACTCACCTTCCAGTCTCATCCTTACTAAGGCAATCTGAAACGCAAACATTAAGCCCCTTCTATTGTAACAATGCCCAGTGACCACAGAACACATTGCGCAGCAAAGGTAAGGTTTTCAAATCGCCTCCCCCCTCCACACACACATTCATTTTTTTCTCCCTATTCTTCAGCAAAGACACCACATACCGATCTGAAATCTGTGTTTTTCCATCCAACCTAATGTATCTGTGCTGCCAGTGCTTTAGGAAAACTTCCAAGATATCCAGCATCATAGTAAACTGGCTAAACAATACAACTCTGTCACCCTAGAAATGACAAAGCAAAACAAGTTTCAAGACCCATCAATTACAGGTAACAAACTACACAAATACCTTTTTTGATGCAAAAGCATGACTTTGCATTGACTATTTCCCAAACTAAGAGACCAAGCTGAAATTTATCATGCCAGGACTGACTTTCAGACAAGACATGGCATGAGTATTTCTGTTATATGAATCCACCTTTTGTGTAGTTACTTTCTACTTAGGTGACTGAAACAATCCAGAAGTCACACATCAAATGCATGACAGATCTATTTCATCTATAAACATCAACAAAATATTTTTGTTGAAAATTGAATTTAAGCTATATTCCACATAATACAGAGCAATAGCACTTTTTTGTCTGAAATAAACTGTTGCAGGGCACATACTTGTGCAAATTCAAGACACTCTGACATATTACATACAGCACATGCTTATTTGTAAAATAAACCAGTTTGAATTTATGACTCAAAGCTGCAACCTCCTCTTACCTTCACACTAGCCTCACACATGCATAACTATTTTAACATAACACAGTCTTATTCAATTGCCAAAGGATGGTTAAAATTAGTGAGCTGTGAAAATGCTGTGGCCTTCTGCACACTGAGAAAGTAGTGTTAGCTTGGGATGAATACTCTGAAATGTGGAAAAATGGGAAAGCTTATTCCAGGTCTCTCTGAAGTGACACACGTAGGCAGGACTGCAACAACTGGGTTGCATATACAGCTAGCAGATGTTAATCAGTTATTAAAAGCCAGCCCTTAGATAGACAGGAAAAGATGTTTCAGCTGTTTGTAGTACCAACCTTCTCTTTCAGGTCAGAGAGAATGCGTTCCAGTGCCCTAAACTTTCCAGAATCCAAGATCTGATCCATGTCTAACTTGAAGTCACTGACGTGGGAATATTGCTTACAAAGCAAATGCAGCTCAAAATCTGTCATTACAGTCATATCTTCAAAGATAAGGTCAGGGTTAGCATCACAATGTGTGGGTTCCTGTTAACAAAAAAAAATGAAGGGAAACGATACAATAGACAGTCTGGCCAGAAAGCCCAGAAAGAACAAAACCACCACACAACACCCAAAAATTCTGAAAGAATGAAATAGCACAACTAGACATGGACAAATACCAGAGCATGGCTCATGCAAGCAACAAAAGATGAACACTGCTACTCCAGGTTTATAGCAGAGGATCATTACTTCACAATTCAGCTTTTACAAGAACTTGTGCTACCAAAAACTAAGAAGTATATGCTCAACCTGCACAGCAATTACCTAGTTCCCATCAAGCCCTATGACCTTTTACCCCTGTATCAGATCTCTTCCCCTGAAGACACATTCCCTAAAAGGGATGTCCAATCCTTGGATAGATGGTAGAAGACATGGGAAGCCCAGCCCAAGATGAAGGGTGGGTAGAGGGATGTCATGCCTGGAAGAAAGAGGAAAAGAAAAGCCACATCTGGAGAGTACGATGGTATGAGTAAGATTAAAAAAAGGGACTAAAATCCTTCATAATCCAATGGGTCTCTTCTTCCCTTCCCCCTAGCGTTGACTGGCTTTATTCTAGAACAAAGCTGAAGATATTCAAAGCCAGCTGCAACTGCCAACTGCTGCACATTCAGATTTTTTTTTAAATATACTTTTGAAAGAAGCAACCTTTTTCCCCAAACTCCACAGGCATTAATCACAGCTAAATTACAAAAAAAAAAAAATCCTCAACAGTTCAATAATCATGCCTTCCTGATTTTACTTCTGCACAGCCAGATTCCCTGCTACTTAGGAAACGTGAGTAACTTGAAGTGCACACCCAAGACTTTTTTCATAAGTAATTTGGTTTCAAATTTTGGAGTGAAGAGGTGTTACAGGGTAACTACTGGAAAAGGGATGACTGCAGTCCCACAACCGTTCTCCATTCTAATATCTGATACACAAATCAGTGTTACACACATACAGCCTGAATAGAGCACTGGACAGATGCAGAGAAATAAAAAGCAGCAACAATGAATTAAGTTTTGCAAAGACACACTTCTGACCAAAGGACTGACACCACAAAAGAAGCGTTTAAGTTGCATTAAAAATTCTGAGATTTGAAGGTGCTAAGATGCAGAAGCAATCCTTACCTTAAGCATAAGTGTTGACATTGTCCTGAGCTTGTCAGTTGTGTAATACTGACGATGCAAGAGAGGGTGATTGGCCATTTTTCTAAGTTGCATCATGGCATTGCCCATATCAGAGTTTTTCTCTGCAAACAAAGAAATAAGGGACATTCAGAAGTAGCTCACAGATGCCTATCTGGCACACCTTTTATCTCTCAGGATATTTTTATTTGTAACAACAGAATTTGACATTTCACCTACTACTTGAATTTAGGAAGAACTCATAGGAGAGATATAGTCAGTTTATGAGCATTAGACATTTCTACAATGCAAGGGCTTCAGTCACATTTGACATGTCCAGGCATGAAAAGAATCCAGCAAAAGGAAAGGAGACCCTCACATACCATTACTGTTAATAGTTTTCTTGAGCTTGTTTAAGAGATCACAGTAAAGCTGCTCCTGTTTCTCCGACATGGCACATAGTTCAATGAGATCTTTTTTGGGAGGTAGTTGTTTAAGCACCTGAAAGAATAAAAAAAGAAGGTAAAATCTACTATAATGAAGCATCAGTAATTCTGTACTATCTTACAGGCCTGCTTTTTAGCTACTCCAGTCATTCTCCCCATCCCAGCACCCTTCACTGGCTGCAACTTTGCAGTGTAAGCAGTTCAAACTTATTCACAACATTTGGATGATACATCACATCCCAACAGGTAACATGGTCTGCACGCTCCAAAACTGCACAACATGATAGATGCAATACCTGGAAACTGCTCCCCTGCTAATCAGACACAGCCTCTTCAAGCCACTGACTACTAAAGTAGGGAAGTACACAGAAACACTTTTCGGATCACTATTAACTTCTCCCTTGACATATGCAATTCCAAATGGATTAATTTGAACAGGTTTTTAGAATTAAAAATGTTCATGATAGCAAAATAAGACATACATCTCTAGTCTATATGCAAAAAGATATATGTACATTCACAGTCTTAATCCTTTCAGTTAAAATAAAACACCATTACTATAAAGTCACAAATATCTGTGGTTAATGTGGAGGATTTCTCATCACTTAGCAGTGTACCAGACTATCTCTCAGTGAATGTTCCAAACTACAATTCCCAACTGTACTCACTTGGCAGACAACAAGCATCAAAACTCAAAGCTGCAGCAGGTCACATTTTGTACCCAGAAACTCCTGAAACACCCCTTAAGTTTCTTGCTCTTCTCAGACAAACAGCCAAAACTAGCACTGACAAAATCTGACCTTAAATTCTAATGTGAGTCTCAAAGACTCCGACTTTTTGACGAAACCATTATTTTAAAGATAAAACATTACCTCATCTTTTACTCTTCTCAAGATGAATGGTTTTATTATCTGCTTTGCATGTGCAATCCTCCCTTTCTCATAGATGCTTTGTTCTTCAGCACTCTTCTAAGGAAAGTATTGCAAGAACTCAGTTACGGTGTGAAGTTTTCCACTGTAACAACACTACCTCATTCTAACTCGAAAAGCCCAGCCAGAACAGACAGGTCTAACAGGACCTCTATTATTATTCTGTCATGACAGAGTCTCATTTTAAGTGCTTTATTTCACTCTAATTTTCTTGATTTTCACAGTTGCGTTACCCATTTCCGTAAGATACCAATAAAACAGAAGTTATTCAGCAACAGCAGTGTTCTAGCAAACAAACAAACCAAGTTACTTTTGAGAAGAGAATATATAATACTTACTGTTTTAGAAGAGAACATCCTTCGGATTTCACTTGTGCTACTGCTGAACATATGTGGCATGACAAAATTCAAGAGGGACATCAATTCCAACAGATTATTTTGAACTGGAGTCCCCGTCAGCAGTAAGCGATTTTTTGCCTGTTTGTCCAGAGGGGGAAACAGCAGCCAAAAAACATTAATCAAACAGGTCAAAATAAATATGGGCAGAAAACACACAGCTATGAAGAACTATGAAAATTAGCTTGGTTTAAATTATAACTATTTAAACCACATGGAATAATTTCCTAGTTATGTCAACAAAATCGTTTACAGGTCTGTGGGGAACTGAGTACATATAAACTTAAGGCTAATCAAGGAGCCTAATCCAGATGTAGGAAGAGTCTTCCTAGCTCTGTTAGGTGTATTCTTGTTTGCTCTGGTGGGTTTATTTTAATTAATGTGCTAATTGTTTCTCCCATATCATATCTTTTATAATATTGTTTGTAATGTCATAGAATACTTGTGTACAAGTTTTGAATTAGAAATACAAGCCATAGTTTAATTGCCTAGTGATCAGCTTCTTAAAAAGGCTTCTGATTAAAATATGATATTGAAAAGTAAGTTGTAATACGTGATTGCAAGTATATTATCATTGTATAAATTCTGCAGTGCTAGATCACAATAATCAGGGGAAGTGTCATACTCAAATTTTCTCTTTTAGAAAATGCTGCTCACTCAGGCCACAAGCTCTAAGGAAATGTTATTTTAAAGCTCGCTTTTCTTGCATAGTCCTAGCAGAGTAGGTCCTTAAATACTACAACATTTCAGCACAAGTCATCGGAATAACATCTGCACAGTCTTTACTACTGTGGCATAAAGTTGGAAAATTGCTTAATACCAAAACTGAACCACTACCGTCACTGCAACAATCCTATAAGAAGTCTATGACATTTCTTTGGGGGCTTGTCTCCCTGAAAGCATTCACAGTGCAGGATCCACTCCTAAGACCACACTTACAGCCACGTGCGTGCTGTAGTTCCTGGAACATTATATACATGTGAACCTCACAGTTAATACTCCATTTTCTCCTAGACCATTACTACAAAACAGGAAAAAGAGTAGTTGCCTCCTCTAACCCAAGAATAAGTAAACCTCTTACATTAATTGTCATGAGGTGCTGGTAGCGTGCTGAGCTCATGTTCTTGAGCATATGACCTTCATCAAAAATTGCATAGTCTAGCTTCAACCTGCGGAACAGTCCTCGATCTTCTGAGCTGCTAATTGCACAGTTGTATCTAGCATAAAAGACATATTAAACACAAGTTTAACACGAACATACTGTTACCACAATCAAATTAAACTCTCTTACAGAGAAAATACTTGAGGGGCAGTAAGTAAAACTGCCCAGAAGTAACTAGCCATAGCACCGTTTACTACTGGCAAAGAGTTACAGCTTACTTGATGAGGCAGTGTTCTCAGAAACACTGTCCAAGAATCCATGCAAGTCTACCACACAGCAGTACGTATCTATTAGCATGTATTATGTAATTAATAGATAACAACTGCAACATCTCTTACATAGCTCCTGTTACATATTAACAAACCCTAGTTAACCATTTCCAGAAACAAAGTTCCCTTCCCATCTCGCAAAACTCCAAACAGTGTTTGCTTCTACCTTTAGAGGGCAGTAGGAGCTAACTAAAGCTCACTTGTCATTTAATTACTGTACTTACGTGGTTACAATCACATTGAAATCAACAACTTTATTAATAATGTCCACCCTGAGATGTTTCCTATCTTCCTGTGATCCTACAAAAAGGAGAAAACAAAATGAGTACATCTACATATATTTATGAACGCAAAAATTAAAACAGTACACAGGAATACATTCAGCAATAAATACATACATTTAAACAACTGTCTTACAACAATGCTTCCAGGAGCTATTGATCTTATCTGAGGTTGAGCATGCAAGCAACTGCATTATCACATTCATTTCCAAATTAGACTCCTTACCATAGTAAAAAAGGACGTTCAGTTCAGGACACCACAGATGAACTTCTCTTATCCAGTTATCTTTAAGACATTAAAATAAAACTCAAGTCATTTATACTCTATTATAACTTATATAGCATCAAACATATGATTTTCAAAGCAAACTCCTTTAAATTCTCCTGAAGGTTAAGAAACTTTCTGTCTAAATGCTATAAAACTGGTAATATCTAAGGAAATTACCACACAACTGGGCTTTAACTAGTTCTTACTTAACCAGCCTGCACTTTAAACTCAGACAGAAACAGAGGCTGCACAGTCTGTAACCATCATAGAAAAAGAACACGTTTTTCAGACCAATTTCTTCCCTAGACAGTCAATTTCTCAGGAACTAAATCACTTCATTTGTCAGTACTCGCATCCAGAAGTGCTTCTTCAGGAGAGACAGTGCCTCTGGGATTTGGCAAGCAAGGCTGACAGCTCAACCCAGCTCCAGGTGTACAGCCAGAAGAGCGGCCACCAGCAAAGCTACCAGGCCTGCAGGGAAGCCTCTTGACACCCAACACGCACACTGACACCATATTACAGCAGAAGAGGGTGGTGCATCTCTGGTAAATAAACTCTCCACTGGACCCAGATTGGTACTGAGGGGACATCTCCAGAAAAGCATCAGGAAAACTGCAGGTCAGACCACACTTCCTAGGAATCCTGGGAAACCTGGGACAACCTGTCACTACAGGTCACCAGCCTTTACCATTCACTTCACTAAAGCACCTTCATTTACACCTTTATGAACACCTCAGGTTTTAAGTTACATGCATTTTTAAAAGAAATAGTTTTAAAAATTGGGTTCCAGTTGATTTAAAAAAAAAACAACCCCAAAACACAAAAAACCCACACCACACTGAAAATGGCAAATGACCATGAGCAAGCAGAAGATTTTCTTATGTCTTAAGAGAAATTTGAGGCCCACATAAGTATTTTATATTAAAAGAAGCGTTTAGTTCTAGATTAAGCTTGCTACCTTCTCCTTTCTATAACCATTCAACAAACCCAAATTTAAACTTCATGGAAAACTAGTTTCTGCTCACTCAGCAGCTTCACTGACATTTTATTCCACCTGACTTCAAGCACGGTCATTAAAAAAAATCAAAACATACAACTAAAAGATAGTCAGCCTCATCATTTTATGGTTTTCATCTGCCTTGACAGATTCTGTGCAGCAATGTAAAAAATTGACACTGAATGTCTCAAGTACCATGAAACCTAATCCTAAGAACAGCCTGAAGACTAGGAATTGTAGCCAATATTCAGTAAGTAAAAAGAACTACTTTGCTAATCAAGTTCAAATTGTAACAAGCAGCTTTATTTGTGAAGCATTCTGAGCATATTTAAAACATTTCTATGTGACGTCTAATTAATTCAGAATAAAAACGCCTTCAGTATGGTCTGCATTCCAATTCAAATTACATAAGAAGTTGAGTATCACTAAGAACATTTTTCATTTAAGAAAGCTCTCTTTGTTTCATGGTCTATCCAAGTTCATGGGTTTTTTTTTTAAACAAACAATTCTGAAGCTTATAACTTACCTAGTGTTGAAGCTGGCACAACTATCAAGTGGGGACCTCTATTGCCCTCTTGGTAGAGATAAGCTAGAAATGCAATCGCTTGAATTGTTTTTCCTAAGCCCTAAGAGAAAATAAATTTATTTCAACAAAATTTACCATCTGTAGAACATAACAGTGCTTTGTACTCATAAGACAATTGCAGCATAGTCAATGTTACCTAAAGATTACAAATCTTCACAGAGAAGCTGTTGTTTAACCACACAGTTTTACAGAATACAACTCCTCCTTAAGTACAATCGCAGTCAAACTCAATTATCTTTTCAGCCCAACGTTTGAGCATTCATCGTTTCCATTTACAAAGTTTTTCATTTTAGTTAATGTTCTCTGTTTCTTTCCACTTGAGCCAGCTGTAAAAAGGATAATTCTAGCCATTTTTGAAGTGGAATTTAATGTGGAAATCATATTTCTTTGAGATAAGCCTATGTTTCCATCAACACTCACTTTCTTCTGTATTATAGATTTTAAAATTTCTCTTGTCTACCACAAAAAAAAAATTGCACTTAAGACAGTTCTTAAAAATACAAAACATACAGAAGCTGAGAATCGCTGCCCAAGTCTTAGCGAAACAAACCCATCCTTTCACTTGTGGCTCATCACAAGATGAACAGGAGCCAGGATTAAATGCAACTGACAACACATTTTGCAGCTGTATCACTAAGTCTGTTCTGCTGTACAGTTATGGGTGGCATCAGGACCAAATAAAGCCTCAAACCCATAAGCTTTTCTCTCTTACTTCAGAACTTATGGGGAGCACAATGACAGGAGATGGTTGACATGCTGGAGAGGCAGAGGTGGTTTTCACCCACTTAGTTTTAGAAATGTAGAAGATATGGGCTCGCTACAAGTACTTGCCAGACAAGAAGAATGAATTACGTTTATGGGCAAGGAGCTATCAAAATGAATGGTTTGAAGATAACCTGTTGTGGTAGAAACTGCTTCCATTGCATCAGAAGACACCATGTGACTGGTAATTATCAGTTGCCATGAATCTTAAGCTACCTTTGACTTTCAAATTGAATGTAAGAAATCAGCAGCTTTGAAACATTTGGAAAAGATGTTTGCAATTTTAATTTCTATTGGCTAAAAAAAAAGTTACTTACAATCTGCTTGGTGCTTCCAGGAAATGAAAGAATTTAAAATAATTTCTGTAGAACTTCAAACAATTCTTAAATAACCAGTTTCACGCTTACCATTTCATCAGCCAATATGCCATTCAATCCATGTTTATGCAGCAGTGCTAACCAGTTCAAACCAATCTTCTGATATGGCTTGAGTTCCAAACTGTTAAGAAATCAAGTTTAACATGTTAGCATCTTTTATTTGTTTCTCCATAAAACACAACTTCACCCTTATGTTAATCTCAGAATGGCGAGTTTAACATGACGTATTTTAATGCGCTCCAGATTTCCCCGTGTAGTTAAAAAACCCCAACATATAAAACTATCAGTCACCTAAATATCAAAAGAGCTTTCTGAACTTTAAGTGAATTTTCATACATCTTAAATGACCAAAATAAATACCTTTCTTCTAAAATCAGCAATCCACAACCAGTTGAAAGCAGTTACAAAACTGCTTGCTGATTTTTAAAATATAAAAAAAAATTAAATGGCATTTAGCAGCCACATCACTAAGTCTGCTCTGTCATACAATTACCAGTGGTATCAGCACTGAACAAAACTCCAAGCACAATCCACAAGATACACTTAACAGCAAGTCACCTAGTCCAGCATTTTTTGCCAAAAAAGAACCCTCAACTCATAAGTTCCTTCCTTCTTCATCTCAGGTTTTATTCTGACAAACAAAAATTCATTTGCTATTTACCATTAACAGCCTCCAAGTCTAATTCAAGTTGCTATTCTGGTCATTTTCACTTCTCCCCTGTTCTTCCTGACTCTAACAATAATGCCTCCCACCATACTCACTTCCACTCCTCCTAAGCTCACTCTTAATTCTCAATAACCATTTGGAGATCCATACTAACTTACCTCCCTAAAATAAATCCTTCCCCCAACACATCCCCAGTGTCACTCCCCACTGGATACAAAGTTCCAGATCATTTCATACATCTAAAACTTCCTGACAAAGGTCTTAGCTCCAGCTGATAAACTTTATGAGTTTGCTCAGATTCATCTCAATTTGGCATCTTTGAGATCCATTAGAGAAGCAGTCCTGGAGCAAGGAAAACAAGGTACTGAGCACTGTTACATCCTTTTGGCAAGGAGGGTAAGAACAGAAAACCAACTTTCCTGATGCACTTAAAAACATTTGCAACTACTTTCAGAGACTACAGTTCTGAAAAATCCTAGTCTTCAAGTAAACACTACTATCCAACACAGTTGTAAGTATAAAAACCCAGAAAGATACCTCTGATTCAGAATGGATGGTTGTTCTATGTTCCATGCACATCCTCTATCTTCAGTAATCCTGGTTACTTGTTTTGTCAGTTTATTCGAAATGTCTTCACATTTATTCATGAGCTTTAGAACCACATCCCTCTCCTTCAACAATATCTTGCAGTTCCACACTATATCTTCTGACAAACCAGTAGTCTTCGTCATTTTTGTAAACTGTAAAATAATAATAACAAAAATATTATGAACATTGGTAATAGCAGCAAAGGTGCTACAGTGAAGTGTCAGAGCAACAGCATTTTGATTTCCTCTCAAAACTTGAGATACACACTTGGCCC
Organism: Gallinula chloropus; assembly: GCF_964237585.1. Taxonomy (NCBI): domain Eukaryota; kingdom Metazoa; phylum Chordata; class Aves; order Gruiformes; family Rallidae; genus Gallinula; species Gallinula chloropus. Next base: position 67,386,608 of record NC_140088.1, on the reverse strand, counting down.
ACTGCAAAACTCTGAATCAACACTTGAAGGTCAGCAACTCCTCATACTAAAACAGAACTTAAAACAAAAAAGAGACAATTTCTCTGAAAAGTTTCTAATGTAAAATACAAGGGCTTTCAACTCTTTAAACCCTCATGGTGAGGCAATGTACAGTGCCAAGGAAGCTTTGAAGGCCAGGCCCACTAACAAAACAAAGCAACAAAAGGAAGAAAAAAAAATGCACTTGTCATTAAATCTCATTTTAAGCAATCCCTATTAGATACTAAAGATACAAGATGTAAGTGTAATGCAGGCATCATGGCAAACCAGCCCATGAAGGTGGCTATTAAGAGTTTCTCATGAATCTGTCTGGAGCTCAGCGTTACTTGGTACCAATTTGAACTGTACCACAAATGACACATTCAAGCCAGACTTGGGAAAACCAAAGATAAGAGATTCCCCAAACCTATGTCAGTTTTTTTGCAGTCACCAAGTACTGACAGGCCCAAAGGGTCAGCAAGAATTGGTTCATTCTTTTCAGTGCTTCATATTTCAGTGCTGGAGGAGAATTTCTTCCCCAAGCTAAGACTCACCTAAACTCTTTTTATCTTGCAATGAGACTGATCTCCTATGAAATCTATGAAACACAAACTTACACACATCTGCCAGGTCACTAGCACTTGCCAATAGACTTTCATGGACAGTATTGTCATCCTCATGAGGACCATTCAGTTTCTCCATTTTTTTGCACGTGCAAGTCTAGAGTCAGTATCAGGCTCATTTAACAGAGAGCCAAACAAAACAACACACACACAAATACATTTTTCTAAATGTCACAGCAAACAAGCTGACAGACAAGAAATCAAGGTACCAGAACCTCAATGTAAACACAAACTAACACAAGAACAGGCCACCAGTCTTGAGTGTGTGTGGTTTACAAAGGCAAAGCACACCAGTGTGCACACCTTGTGGCTGAGCTGCGTGTACAGCCCACGTTCAGCATCACTGCGGCTCCCTGTCCCACAACAGGGTATTCACTCTCCCCTTACAGAGATCTGTAACTGCTCTGCCACCATGTCACCATCTTCAAAATCCATGCTCCCACCTTTACCAAGGCTAACTTCCTCCACTGCTTTATACTTCGAGTCTACTACAAAGAGGAGCTCCTTGCTAGAAGCTGCATTTCAACTAGCTTCAATTTTTAAGAATGGTTTGACGTTGCAATCCTTCCTACCTCACTCATGAATACACACTTTCTCCAACAGTTCTTGACCATTCCTGTGAAAACTGCTTTGCAAGTCTCATTCTCACAACTCTGCTTGCCATAGACCTACCATGTAACATCAAGACTCCTAGTTAAAACTTTTTCTGCTTTTTAACGTTATAAAGCATTAATACATTTGACACATCATCTTGCCCTTCACCACTTGCTTCCTCAAGTCCACGCTAGTTTCTTTACATGTTCTTCTGAACTTTTGTCTTCACTACAATATGGCTATTCTCCAATTTAAAGCCAAGAAGCCTGAAGTAGAATCAAAACAGGCCCTTCAGACCCTTTAGCTTCTCCCCAATTCCCCACAGGACCACCTGCAGAAAGCGCAAAGCCTTCCAACAAATTTATTTCTACAGTAACTGGCATCATATTCTTAATTACAGTATTTTCACACATATTTATCCATGAAGTCATTCCACTGACATCTGCCTTCCAATTTGCCATTCTTTCGTTAAAATAGAAGTAATTTCCCAATGGATTTTTCTGAAATTTAAATCAGGGATCTGTTAAAAAGTTTAGCACAGGCACATAGCCTCCAGGAACTTCTTCCTTGAAAAAGTGAAGGGGTCGTATGATCCAGTTATTATGTATGAAGTAACTGATGAATGTTCCCACACTGCAGCGTAAAAGCAAGCTTTGTCAAGCTGAAGTGTACCAGCAGGCCTCCAAAAAAATAAAGAGAAAAGCAGTGATGCCCTCTACTGACAGCCTGCCCTTACAGTTTCAGGGTTTTTTTTTGGTTTAGCTGTGGTTTGGGTCTATTAAAAAAAACAAACAAAAAACAAAACCCAGAAGGTTTACCAACACTCATAGGTTAAACCAGGCTAAGACACACACGTCAACACTTGTAAAGAAGTTTTCTAAATAGAGTTATCTATTTAGAAATAAAAGGAGATGTAAAGAACACGATTTTTAATACACGATTAAAACATTTCAACATTTGTTTTGATGCCTAAAGCTCTGGTTGGCATGAATGTAAATCCTATAATCTATAAATACAGCCACGGAGAATGAAGCCATCTATTATTAACAGAAACTGTATTGTTTTGTGTCAGCATGTTCGCATTCATCTCCAAGTTACAACAAGAAAAGCTTCAGCCACCGGTTTACACGCGAAACACACAACGTTACCCTGCCATGCGCAACACCAAGCAGATCATCGGGTGCCCTGGGGCTCATAGAGGTTCTGACATCTCCTTGGGCTCACTTTTTTCAAAAGAGATCAAAAAACATGAGACCACCACAGACAACTGAACCCATGAGCTTCCACAGCACACACTGAAGAAAGGTCCACCGGAGTCCCGGGCTGCAGCAGTGTCCCAGGGTATCCAGCTGCCACACAGCATGCTCTGCCCAGTGATTTAGAATATCACTCAGGGTGAAAGCAACAACCTCGATCAACAAACCCCAATTCAGCTTCAAGCAGCTCCCACAGTTCCTAGCCTGATGCATTTGCTACTTCCCTTCAGTTTGCTTTGGTGCAAGATGCTTCTGGATTTCCTGCTAGCGAAGGTTTTGTAGCACTTCGTAGATGGGCAGCAAAACAAAAGGCGAGATAAAAAAGCAGAAGCTACCCTCCTTAAGTTTACATCTCCTAGCTTGTATACAGTTGCAATACACAGCATATGATGAACAATTAAGTTCATCTTTGACTGCCCAGATCTCCCATTCCCCTATAAGTGATAAGCTAAATATATGCTATGTCAGAATTCCTATGTAATATTTTGCATCAGTTCAATTTGTGTGTGCTCCTTAAAGTGTTACTTTTAAAGGCAACAGACACTGCTTAATTCACATAAACTCTATAAATGTGATGGAATACTGTGCATGCGAGAAAAGAGAGGATGCAGCACGTCTCTCACAGATACACATTTCCAGACTAAAGGGAAATTGAAGCAGTTAATTATAAATCTTAAAAATAATGAACAGCATTGAACTCCCTCCAGTTCATACCTCTGCATTTACCAAAGGCAGCGTGAATTTGCACTGGGCATACCCAAAAAGGAGCAGAACCCCTCCCCCAGACCCCACAAAAACTCAGCTGGGCTCCTTCTTGAGCCAGTCTCGGCTCTGTCCTTGTTTCCTGGCACACACTGCACACAGGTGAGTACTGCTGTTCCATGACCACGCTTACAGCCTGAGAGTTGCCGTTTCCAACCCTGCCCAGTTCCAAAGTCTGGAAAAGAAAGTGCAGTTAAGCTATAATATAGTGCCAGCAAGGTTTTTAGAGGAGTGAGGGTGGGAAGGGCAGGCAACGGGTGCCCAGAAGTGCTTCCACTGAGGAAAGGTATCACGCTGTGTGCAAGCCTTAATGAGTGCCAGTGGGGTGTCAACAGGACCCTGATGCAAATAGGAGTGGAAGGTGGGAAGCCAACACAAGAAAAGACCCATGAGGAGGGAAGGCCTCTCTATTGGTTGTGAGTTTATTAATGCACACCTGGCATTGTAGGGCACAAAGCCAGCACAGAGCACGACTGCATGATGAGAGGAAGACATCACTGAACACCAGCTCCTTGCACAAAAGCTGCCTTTTGTGAGGTGAACTTTCCTCTTCGCCAGGTCCTGCTGGCTGCTCGGAACCCTCGTCTTTGCCTTGCCCTCCCCAGCCAGCCATGTTTCCTCAGTGGTCTTCCCTCCCTTTCCTCCTAACCTGCAGAGCCCCACTTTCTGCTGACCACTCATTAGTGTGCCTACCCCTGCTGCCTCATCTGCTCCCCTTGTGTTATAATCCCCAGTTCCCAACAGGGGAGAGCTGCTCCTCGTAATTCTGCTTGGGAATCTCCCATTTGGGCATCACACTTCCTCTTCTGTCTCAGCTCCATGCTTGGGCTTGCTTCTCCAGCACGGACAACCTGGGACCACCCTGCCAAACCTTCTGCCCTCAGAAAGCAATGCACAATTTTAAGCTGTGAATATGGGTAGTACTCAGAAAGGCACGCTGCTCTCAGAGTACACATGCCAATCTTGTGTTACCTACTATCACCCCTACGCACACAACAATCTGGGGAGAAGCCATAGGTCCTCTCACAGAGGAGTGCCACTTCTCCAAATGAGGAGACAGACACTTACAGCCTCAAGGCCCTACCCAAGCACTCTTTTACACAAGGCAGTGTTTGAGAGGAGGCATTTCCAGCTAGTCATCTCCAGCACTGAATGCTGGATACAACTACCATCCTGGAAAATACAGCTGATCTACACAGTATGGGCATTTCTAAATTGCCAAAGGAATCAATCTTTGTGAGGAGCAAGGACTGTTTCAGCACTCACCATTTATTTGTTTGAGAACCACATTTGTTAAATTTGCTCTGTATATTTTAGCTGTTACTAGATCAAGTTAAACATCTTTCTTAAATATTGGCTGCAGAGAATAAGTATTTTCAAGCATTCTTAATTTCAAAAGCTTGAAATTTAAGTCTGCCTGAGGAAAAAAAAAAATCAATCCAACCTAGAAAGGTTGTCTTAAAAAAAGTCATTTAAATTTACATTTTCCTGGAATCAGACATTCCATTTCCAAATAAGCAGGCTTTAGTGTTAATCTCCAACTGAGAGCCTTAATATCTCTCTCAAATCTAATAATGAACAAGTGGTAACAACTTCAGTGCTTTACACTGTGTTACAAGAGACAGCATTACAGGAATAGACCTTAAAGCTAAGCCAATTTCTTCAAGGCTAAAACTGAATCAGTTCTCTCCATTATTCTACCTCTCTTTATTTAGTAGGAAAAACGTTGGGTCACTGAGCTACTGGATTTTTAAAAACAATTAAATCCACACTGACATGAAACATCTGCTAAAATCTGCTGCAAAACTACTTCTACTCTGGGCAAGTATTCACAACATTATATAAACATGTGGTTGCTGACAGCAGCAATCTTTATGAAAGACAAATTTTGAACACAAACAGGCCCATGCAGCTTTTTTTTAGGAAAAAAATAGTCTACACAGAGAAAAGGAGAACAGCCCTGTAGCAAATATTTCTGCAAAGAATTAAGCTCAGGCAAAATCCAACAAGTTTAGAGAGGAATAGCCGTATGACAGATGTTCTGTGAGAAGCCAAAGGCTTGGGGCAAAACGGATTTCTTTCACAGCATACCTGCACCTTGTATTTTTTTTTCCAAGTACCGTCCTCTTGTCTCCCTCCTTGCAGCACAACTTACAAAGATCATTTTGTTTTCCTTAAAAATCAGTTTAGTATCTCTTAACTTTTTCTATGGTAAAACATTTAATGTAACAAATAATAAGTGTTACTGTTTTACTCATAGTGAAGAAGTTCTATTAAGCTCTGAAAAAATATAAACAGATCTTACGTACATCAATGGAGGAGGTTTCAAAACACATGCTGATAAAAAAAACCATACTGATTACTCTGCAAGAGGGCCTATGCACAGTTACTACTTTAAGATCAAAAGCACTAATAAATGAAACCAAGAAAATCTGCCATAACGCAGTTCAAATTTCTTACCAGGACATTGCTCTTATCAGACCTGATGCCTTGCAGTTAACTGAAACTGCACAAAAACATGAAGGCAACAAACTAACCATGGGAAACATTTGAAAGTTACACCCCAGTGAGGGTAGATTATCTACTTACCAAGAGGTACCGTTTTATCTTCTATTGTGGGTTGTGGTTTAGCCTTCTGATGCTTTACCTTTTATTAATAAAAAACACAGGAGCTCATTCCACTAAAAAAAAAAATATGGCTGCATTGCTCAGGCAGCAAACCCATGCTAGAGACTCAGCTGCAGCACGTTACAGAAAAATGCCACACAAAAAAAAAAAAAAAGAAAAAAGAAAAGAACACAACTTGTATGAAACTGAAAATATCCATGCTGGCACCTTCAATCATGGAGCTACCCTGGAAGCTGCTGCTGCTACTCAAGTGTCTGCAGTAAAGGTCCCGCCACGTTCTTGCCTCCTGCATGGGTTTTCAGCCACAAGAGCTCAGAACAGGCTAGCAAACACCTCCTTCCCAAGTGAAGGCTCTAATTTCTTCTTCTGCAGTGAAATCAACCAACTTTCTATGCTACAGAGTGAGTGGCAGTAATGTCAGCCAATCAGCTTGAGTTTTCCAGGAAAATCACCCCTTAATTCATTCAAAATCAGGTCATATGACACTATTTGAAATGCTATTGGCTTAGGAGGAACATAGCATTTTAGCCTAATCAGGCTAAGGCCACCCATCTAAGCCTCCCTAGGCTGAAGCCACCTTGACTCTAGGCAGGCTGGGGATAGGAAAAGAAAAATGCAGACCTACCAGAGACTCCCAGCTGTTAAAGGGCCGGAGCGCTATTATCTTCTGAGCCTTTTTCTGAGAACACTGGGGAATCAAAGTCAGTTCGCTTGGGGAAGCATCCTGCAGGAAGCTGAGGATTTTCGCTTTGTAGTCATCCTCCATCACTTCGTCGCCGCTGCTGTAGTCCTCGTCAAGGGAGCTACCACCATCTTCAGAAGCTGACTCGTGCTCCGAGTCTTCTGTTTCTCTTTTAGTACTCCAGAAGCTGCTTTTGCCTTTCTCCTTTTTCTCAAAGCCATTCTGCTCTTTTCCATAAGATTTCTGCTTCGGCTTCTCTTTACTCTCATTGCTTCTGCTCTTGTTAGAGGCTTCGGTCCAGTCAGAAGCTTCACTTTTGGGAGGAAATTCCATGCCTGTGTATGTAACAGAAGGCAACAAGTCAATGCATACTGATTAAGGGAGAATTACAACCCACTTTTCTAAAATAAAACCTATATAAACCACAATTCTAGTATTTAATACGCAACATGTGCTACGAAGAGGGGAAAAAAAGCAAGCACCATGCAAGTCTGCCTAAAACATGTAAATAATACCTATTGTGAGTATAAGGTGAGTATAATTCGTATACTGCTCAAATAGCAGAAGGCTTTAAGTAACTGCCTTAAAATACAGATGACCAGCGCTGTGTCGGCTGTGCGAGCTGTGGAAGCTCTGAGGTAGGAGCAGTCAGGCACTTCGCCGTATCGCTGGGGTGAGAAACTGGTCCCACTCCACCTGACTGCAGAGATGTTAATTTTGCTGATTTCTGATAACAAGCCTACTTTCCCTACAAAAGGTTTTTAGGGAGGAAGAAGGCTGTCACATTTTAATACGCCTCAGTACAGTATCAGAGTCGGGACAACAAAAACATGTACTTGTTAAAGACATTGAAAGAATGAGAGATTTCCAACCAAAATAACCCCACTGTCCTAAAGTGAAATGGTTATTTACTAGAATGCGAGGAAGGCATTTTCAGAAGTGACTTTTATGGGTTTTTCTTCCTTCCTTTGGGGAAAAGCCATTCCAATGGTTTCTTTTCTGCCCAACCCCAGCTTCCTGCTGACTGACTCCAACACCAGTGTATCCTTACCAGAAGCAGCCCCAGCAAGGACCCAGCCTCATGCATACTGAGAGCTCTCTCCACTTGTAAAGGATCCAACTAAGAACACTGTCATATCCCAAGAATACTTAAATAGCTGATACAGCAAAACATACACCTGACAGCTGTGTAACACACTGAAAAGTCATCACTTCATACAGTATTTAAGTTATAACTCTAAGATTTACCTGGAATCACACCTCACTCCCTACCACATTTAATGCACTGGTATTTACAATTTTGCTGCACAATTTAAGACCTATTTCTAGTATGTCTCTCCTATATTTTAAAAAGATAAAGTGGCATGTCACTTGTCACATATGTAGTTATTTACAACTACTGATTTATAATTACTCCAGTTCAAAAACAAAACGAAATTTTTTAATAAGCAGGAGAGGAGCAAGTATCAGCTTTGACACAGAGTATATTTTGATACACCCATAGGTAATCACAATTTATATAAAGCCTCATTAGCAAGGCAAAGATCAAAAGATAAAATAATTGTGATACTTAACTATAGAAAAATTGAGTTTCCCCTTTTTATTCTCCCCGTAATACTAACTTCAAGTTAAAGTTTCTAGGCATAGTACTGTTAGGAATATTGCTGCTGGACATTAGAAAATGTTCGTACCACGTCTCTAAGATTGGGATAAAATGGATTATAAATCTCTCTTTACCCTCATCATCTTCTGCAAACACTCTCAGGGCCTCCAGTGCTTCATTAAACACCCAGTTATGTTCCTGAAGTACATCTCTGAGTTCCTAGTAAAAGATAAGAAATTTTGTATTTGTTAAACAAAACCTGAATTCCTGCACATAACAATGTTAAGGCACTAACACTTAATTCCACACAACAAAGACGACCCCTGGAAATCAGATGACTCAAAATAGAGTAAGTGAAAACCCTTCAGTTTATCCCTGTATGCTCAGTTTAGGCAGGGCTGCACACCACTTTTCTAGAAGGTAAGAGCACACAAACAAGCTTTGCTTCCAACAATTTAAATATTTTTAATATATTAAAACACCCTGACAAGTTGCTGAGTATTGTGAGGTAACTAAACTAGCTCCGACTGCACAGTGTATCTAATCACACACGGGAGAAGAGTTGAGAGAGGGGGAGGGATAGTTTCACCATGTGTTTGTCTAACAGATCAACTTTGACTATACCAGTCTTGTCATGAGACCAATAAAAGTACGATAAATTCCATAGAATCCCAATCCCATCCAACTGCTCTTAGTTCACAGCAGGTTACATTCCAAAAGCATCAGTAGCTAAGACCTTCCTACCCTGGCCTCTTCCCAAGACTGCTGCTGGAGTAAGGACTGTTTTATTTATACTGTAAACAGCTGCAATTTTCTCAAAATGTCAAAACCTGATGTGCCAGCAGGACACAAGAGCTCACCTCCTTATCCAGTCCAGGGAATGTATTTTGCAGTTTCTTCACAAGCATCTCTTGCCTCTCCCACTGTCTTTGGGGTTCTGACTCATCCAGCTACATTGAAGGAAAAAAAAATCTATTATGTTTAATGTAAATTAAAAGCATAGAAATAGAAAAAAGCATAAATAATCAAAACCCTAATAGATATTGCTTATCCTTTAAGAGCCCCTCTACATGACAAAAGTACTCAAGACAAGTCGGAGCTGCAGAAGCGATTCCTTATAGCCAATGATCAAAGACCAAAACTTGCATAAGCATAGAAAATGTCTTTAGCCATGAAAGACTGGCATTCGTTACTTGATAAGCATAGACAGTACAAATTTACATGCCAAAATAAAAATAATTTATAGCTATCTAGTTTTTATTTCTTTAAAATAAAAAGGTAGTAGTGATTCTTGATGATATTTAAGGCAGAGGATGGCAGGTTTAACAATCAGCTTAGATTACCAAGCACGCAGTATTTAACCCACCAGAATCTATAAACATGTCAAACGGTGTGCTTATACGAAGATTTACAGGTAAAAAAATCCACAGACAGTGTGTCACAGCACCAGGGAGTCACATCAAAAGCTGGCAAACGTTTTCATCAACAATAGCTTCACTAACAGCTACTATCAGCCTGCAAAAAGGGAGGTTTCTTATGAACGAGTGCCAAGACTCCGACGTGCCACAAGCGGCTCAGTTGTGTTTTCACCCCAGAGAACTACACAAGTTGCTTCACAGACCTCTGAACGCAAAGTGATTACCAATATACTTCTCTACAGCAGAGGAGGTGCCAACACGTTTGATCAATATTTATTTCACTGACTGATGCTGTTTGCTGAAAGAGCACAAACCAGATCACCCAGAAGCATTCTGAGTAACCAGACATGACTCCTGTTCTCAGTGAACCTGCATCATCACTGCAAGTACAGCAACAGTATGTAAAATAGCTGGCAAATTATGCTCTCGTCTTATGAGCCAGAGGAAAAGCAAAAGGGAGAAAAAAACCTGCAAATTTTCCCACTACAATTCTCTACTACAGATTTAAAAAACATGTTTCAGCTGTTATTCCCAATGTTCCCCCTTTAACTATAATGGGACTGTTAAGCACAGAAATCCAACTGCTGCGTGAAACCTGGTCAAGTGACACATTGTTTGCTAGGCTGGCTGGGTAATAATTCAGTGAAGTCTCCTTCGTAACCTAATCCAGGGGTTAGGTGAGGAAGAACAAACCTAAACACCAGCAAATCTTGACTCACAAAATTCACAGCTCTACAGGAACTAGGGGAATATCAGAGCAGTATTATTTTTTCTTACATGGAGAACTCCACATTTTCTTTGTGTTGTTCTGACTGAGGACAACAGTCAAATCAACACAAAAACAGTTAACTATCCTCCAACCAGCCTTCAGTATTTACTGTAGCATTCCCTTTCTCAATCCTAAGTGGTTTTCAAGGATGTCTACTGGAATGTCTGGATGCTGGCCTCATTACAGTATGGCAGGACTTGCCAAATACCAACCAGGAATGCTACATGGATCCTATTTATTAGTAGAGATCAAGGTAGTCATTCCTTTAAATGCAACAGATAATTAATTTTAAAGGATTTCCCCAAGTCATAGCTTCAATTATATTCATAAACATTACTCCTATAACACAGAACAGTGGCAATGGATGTTGAACTGTCTGAGGACACACAAGGAATGACCTGATGAGACAAGCTGATCCATAGCCCATAACTCCCACTGATGTTCACAAGAACCAAATAGGACTGGGCATCTTGCATACTGCTACCTGCCATCAACCACTTCCACTGAACAGTCTCTGGGAATACAAACCCACAGAGACTAAGAAACAAACCAGGTAATTCCATCCAGAACTGCCAAGGTGAAGAAAGTAGAAAAACCCTCATTCAGCTGGCAAGATTTGAAGTGGATTGTATTTTCTGATAAAACACGTCAAATTGATCAGCCCACTGCCACTGACTGTGTCAGGTAATTCCACTTACTGCACAATGCACAGAAAGAAGAAACAGTACTTACATAATCAGCTCTCGACTTTTTTGTGACTTGCTCATTTCTGTTTTTGCAATTTGTGGGAGAACCTTTCAGTTTCCTTTTACGAGAGGCAGCTTTAAAAAGAATCAAGGCAGAGTAGAAGTGTTAATTATTTAATTAAGTTTACACCAAAACAGCAGAACCATTCAAAACAACACTATAGTACCTACTTGTTAGCTGCAAAAGATGTTTACAATCTCCATAATAGTTTCCTGTTACACTCCACAGATAAATTGAAACTTCAAGCAAAGCAGCTGCTTGAAAGTACATGTTTATTTACTTCCAAGATTTCTTTAGTAGTTTGGCAATTACCTCTCATATACAGCAACTTTTTTTTTTTTTAATAGTTGCCAAGTGTTTTACACACAAGTTGCATAAACACATAAATCTGTCCGGTTTTCTGCAAGTTGACTGCTTTTGGACAGTTGGTATTTAGTCAAGGCTGAGCCCCAGTCATGAGTTGGAATATATGCACCATTGCCAATCTGGAAGTGCTGATGACTGATTCCTGGCTCAGGTGCACAATGCAGAGGTTACCACCAAACAGTTTTCAACATTAAATCCAAATGCCTCAAAGAAAACTATGCCTATCGAGTTGGTAGTAACTAAGTATCAGTGATAACCATATTACTAATTAATAGTTCCTATGAGTCACAACTTTCTGAGTATCTTTGGGCCCTGGCGATTATCAGATTATCATTTACAGCATTAAGACCTGCCCAGTCAGGTGCATTTTCTGACTACTGCTGTGCACAGCTCATGAAGGCAAGAACACATTAGCACTATCTCCACACGTCAGCTTTCCCTGAAGCAGCAACTGCTACCAGACCAGAATATTGTAAAAATTCCTAGTCCATGATCTGAAACAGTACAGCAAGTTAAATCCTTTTACAGACAAGTAACTGCCTGCAGGACTTTGATGTCTGATATCAGCCCCTCTGGGCAACACCCCTGCCAGACTGACAAAGGAGACCACTGAACAAACACACACACAAAAAAAAATCACACTTGCCTTCCAATCCAAGAAACTGTTTGGATGATCAAAATAGTTTTAGTTGGGGAAAATCAAGTAGCCACATCTTGGCATAAAGACGACTTTTCTGTGGAAATACTTCCAAATACATTTTCTACCAGATTCATTCACTCTCTTGGATATCAGAGACGTGACATAATATTTTTTTAAAATACATCATTAAAGCATCCCAAAGACAGAAAAGTAAAACATCAGCAATTCTTCCTTAAATGAAGCATCTGGCAAGAGATACCAGAAAACAGTGATATGACTTTCTTTCTTTCAAAGTCTTTGAAGGTGACTCACCTTCACCATTCAGATCTCAACCTTTCTGCCCAAAGTCACTTAATACTGCTAGGAAAAGCCTTGCTACTAGCTTCAGTCTGAGAAACGTGCATTTGTCTTGATGTCAAAGGTAAGGGCTGTCATGTCAGGCTGCTCTTGGTTACAGCACTAGAAGTCATGGAGGCCTCAATGCTATTAGTGCTTAAGCTCAATTAAAACTGTGTTCAGGATGAGTAATTCACAATGTAGCGACTCTGCAAACGTCTTTACCATATCAAAAAATACACAGGCTCCATATAAAAGTATTTTAAAGATCTCCCTTCTTTGAAGTCACAGGATGAGCACTCAGTCTTTGAAGAAAACCTGATTGTGAACAATTGAGTCAAACTGTAGCAACACAGAATTATTTAGAAATCAATATGTGTTTTTCTGAAACACACATTTGCAAACTGCAAAAGAACCAACCCCCAAAAACAATACAAAAAACCCAAACCAACTTTCTCATGACATTCACTTTGCAATCATCTTTCCTATGCTAAGGCAGCATGAAGAAGGCATGAAGAAACTATTCCTGCTAGACTGGAGCCATCTTGGGAGCAGAGTCACAGCACACTGGGACTTCCAAAGGAATCCTTGTTCTCTCTATAAATTTTATGATGAGCAAGGAGAAAAGCAGCTCTGAGGTTTCAGAATTTAGAGAGGCACCTGTAATTACTTCCACCCTCATCAGCTGCTAGTACTTGCCATGGTTCTGCCCCCAGCCTTGAGCTGAGCACCACACAGCTGCTCACTCTGGGGGGAAAGGAAAAAGGAAAAAAAAACCCAAAGGCAAACCTCATGGGTCAGGATAAGGATAGTTTACTAGCACAACAGAGAAATAACAATAATAGGACTTTTATTGCTATAATATATGAAACCAGTGACACACAATGCAGCTTCTCACCAAACCACACAAGTCAGGCCATGCAGCTCAGAGCTGTCCCAAAGCTGCACCATCCCCAAAAACTGCATGTCCTGAAGCCATGCACTCCTGCTCCCACAAGCCCCCCCTTTATGCTGAGCATGACATAATTGGCATGGAATACTCCCTTTCATCAGTTGGGTCACCTGTCCCAGCTGTGTCCCCTCCCAGCTTCCTCCTCACCCCCCAACCTTCTCATTAGCAGGGAAATATGAACAACTGAAAAGTCCTTGACCACCTGGCAACAACTAAAAACATCAGGGTGTTATCTCTCATCCTAACTCCCAAACAACATTACACCAGCTGCTAGAAAGAACGTTAACTCTATCCTGGCTGGAGCCAGGATACCACTACAAAAAAACCCAACACCTTATTGCTGTAACTTCCCCCACCATCACAAAAGAAAGTCGTCCTGCCCGTTCCTAAAGCTGTGAACGTCAGACAGGTTTACGTGAGGCTTCAGTTCAGAAGCACCCTCACCAACTCCATGATTTTCAAGACGTACAGAACGCAACATTCAAGCACGTGGATTACCACCAGCTTCACATCTTTCATTCATACCCCTATTTTACAAGTGTCACATCTAATCCTCACACCCGTAAGTCATTTGCAAAGCCTGTTGGTTTAGCTCTGTAGATTCAAGCTATAAATACAAGTTTTTGTCATTTTGAAAGGACAGAAAAAAATTAGGATGCCTCGGCCATGCTTTTTTAGCAAAGCCATACTTCACAAAACTATTTCATCCCTGACCTCTCACACAGTAAACACTTCCCAACAAGTAAAGCATATCATAAATTGACTTTGTTAAGCAGATGTTCAGCAACATCTCCATTTTTAAAAAATGTATCCAAAATAAGGTGATTTATACCACTTTTCAGGCATGCTTACTTCTAACTAAATATTTTATACAACAGATGTGATTAGTGAGAATTTTGCTGCCAAGAAGGTTTTTTTCTGTGTGCTAGTATTGAAAAGATGTGAAAAAACATTCTCACTAAAATGGCCAAAAGGCAGGGCCTGCATACCAGAAATCAAAGTGGTTTACTTCAAACACTGTGAACTGCAACAAAGTTTAAGGATATTAGACCTTAAATTGGTTTAATAATCATTTAAAACCTTGAAAAGTAAACCCAGGACAATAATCTTCCAGGACGGGATTTTCCAGGAGCAGCAGCACTCAGAAATTGTCCCTCAAAAATATGCTCATGTTCATTTCCTATTGCCAGCATGGAAGAAGTCCATTTATAGCATGCGACCATACACACAGTGACAACCTCAAAACTTTGGTCTGGTTGGGTTAAAATAAACAACACTTTAACCACAAAACTAAAACACATACACAACCCTTCATTAAAATCAGCCCAATGTTATAAAACTTTCCACTAATTGTTAAAAATATTTGAAGTTGTATATGAAAATCAGAAGATGAAAATATGGTAAGTATATCACAGGAAGTCAAATTAGCAAAAAATCTTCTACTTGAGGAAAGGAGTAAAACTTGCTCTCCTTCAGCATGAGCTTCCTAGACATACTGCTTCCAAAACCGTAAGATACTGCATAAAAACACACATGAACTATTAGAACAACTAAAATAATTAAGAGTAATCATAAATAGCTTTTTCCATCATATCCAAACCACGAAGATCTCTCAGGAAAAACATGGACAAGTGAACTACAAACAGATCAGCCTTTTATAATGATGTTAATATTCATACCACCTTCCATTATTCCTCCACAAACCCCAGTAAATCAGTGTAAGACAAGAGGTTTAACCCTGGACTTAAGTGGTGTCAAGAACAAACCCAAATCCCAAGAATTATGGCCCTTTTACAGGCTTACCAGTTTCTACACATTCCCATATAATGGTTGGGGGGTTTTTTTGGTTTTGTTTTGCGGTGGGGGTTTTTTTGTGTGGTTTTTTGTGCTGTTGTGTTTGTTTTGGTAACAGCATCAAACTGCATAAATTCAGAGGCAGAACAAAAAAACACTAGAGGAGCTCTGAGGGTTCAAAGGAGGAGAACTGTGGGGATTTGTCTAATGTTTAAGACTAATTGTTCTTATTCAGAATTACAAGGAAGTCTTTAAGTAAACCTGAAGAGGAAGTTGTGATGTGCTTTGACACAACCAGTGTCTAGTTTTGAGCGGCTGTGTACTCTGATACATTTGTTCCATACCACCAGATTTCTCATCTACAACATTTAGAATTCATGTTGCTAAGACATCACTGTTTGCCTCAACTGCTGGGCAAAGAAGGACCCAGCAAGAACAGGTATCACTTAAGGACACATGTAAAGTAACCCTGAGCTTCACAGAAAAAAAAAAAAGGAAGCCTTTTTTTGTTCTATTTTTGGGTTTTGGTCTGCATCCTCAAAACCTTTTATCTTTCCCTTTGCAAATCCTGTAATTTCAGTTTTCTGCTATTACAATAAGCAAATAGTATAACTTTTAGCATGTAATATTTCCACTTTTTAAACATCTCCCAATCAAGTTTACTTCACCAAATTAGTTACACTTCTAAAGTTTGTTTTTAGTGTGGTTCTGTTCGTTGTTAAACATACCTTCATCATTGAACTTCAAACCAGCAGCTATAGCTTCATCCATCGTGCGTGCAGATTCTATCAACTGAAAAAAAAAAAAAGTCAACTGCTAAGTGATGAGGGTTGACCCAGCTGAACAGACAACAAAAGTAATAGATCAGTGTGACTGAAACACACTTCAAAAGCACCCCAGAAATACCTCTATTACAAAATCCAGTAACAAAATTGACAGGTACCAATTAGCTAGACCATAAAAATCTACTGGAAACTATTTTTAATATAGTCTCATTGATCACTGCTTTTTTCCTACTTCACAGATATGCTGCACATATTTACTTAAAAGCTTTTTTCCTCCCCAAAACATTATTCATTGTTACTATCACAAAACCAGATGATCCAAAATAACTCCTGCCTGTACACTGTTATGTCACACTTGTCGATTTCCTGAAGGTAGATGAAGCTCACAATAAGCCTCAAAGTTTATCCATACTTCCTTGCAGTCCCAGACTCTTTTTCCATCCATGTGTAACCTCAATATAGTTCATTTTTACAAATTAATTGTATTTTCAGACCTTTAGAATGCTTTTTGTGACTTAACTTCAAAGAAGCAAATGGCCTAAAAGTTACAAATAGGAAAACAAAAAGTTATGAGGAATCCTGATTCACAAGTATCCGTCTACAAATGCAGACAGAACCTTACAGTTTTGCTATAAATACTAAGTTTCCTTTCCAAAATGCTTGTTATTTTTCCTTAACAGCCTTCATAACTTGCATAGGGTTTGTCAGGACAGACTGTTCCAAACCCTTCTTGAAGGAACAATAAATTTGCCTAATATTCTTCAGTCTTCCTTAAAGAAATGATGTGATATGCAACCGTGGACAAAAAATGCACAGCCTCTATGGACTACAAAGTTTTGCAGGTACATGTGCTATTCTCTCATGAGAATGAATACTGTCAGGACTACACACTACCGAGTGGTGTAAAACACCATTGAAGCCACAAACATTAGTCAGATACACCACATGTCATTCCTAGTTTAGTTTCTAAGCTAGGATGTAGTGTTATCAACTCGAATTTAAATACATTCCACAGGACCAAAAACTGAGGCTTCATACAGTCTGGACATCTGTGATGCAAATTTGATTACAACATCCACGACAGACATTCCAAAACCACTATTTGCATCCTCCTCTTTCTTCCTGAAGTAGAAAGCCTAAACATAAAGCTTGATCCACTTAGAAAACACACCCAGTAAGGAGCTCAAGTAAAATTCCTGTGTATCCTTAATGCTATTTCACAGCAGCCAAGAAACTTGATAGAATAATTAAAAAAAAATTAACTTTGAAAGCTGAAGCTAGTGAAAACCTAGTTAAGTGTTATCTCTGAAAAGTAACCTTGTAAAGAACATGTTTTATTATATGAAAGATACTTTGCTGTAACAAGTTACCATAATGTTACTGGATGTTTGTACTGTACCCTGGACAATGGCCAAGGGTAGTCAGATTATGCTGACATGTGAACCCAAGATAAATCACAGCAAATTCAAACCTACCATCTTTCTGCCTCACTGAAGTACTAAAGGCTTAGTGTATGAAATTTCATAAACTCAATGGTGCAACATTTTGTCTATTAGATGGCAATGTCGTCATGCATTCTGCATTTAATCACTTAACTACTGATAGCTGATATCCACACAACATCAGTTAAGACAGCTATAACTAAGATCAAACGTCAGAACAGAAAGAAATCATATCAAAGTTTTCAAAACACTGGAATTCACTGTTGCTTAATTTTAAGGTTTTTTGAATATATGTATGTATATATAAAGTGTGTGTACACATACATATATATGTATCTGTTTTTACATACACATCGGTGCCTGTGTTAAGTATGCATGTGCATAGTCCAGGAAGCGTTACATGGCTGTAGGTCCCCTAAAATACACTATCTCTATATACCCTCTTGCTGTAAGAATTATATAAGAGTTACGGCTGTTCCCTCTAACATAGACAGATGTTTAGGAATGCTGTGTAAAGAACAGCCGTCAAAATAAATCAAGAGCATGATTACTTGTAGTAATTCTTGGTCACTTCTTTGGGGAAAAAGTTCCTTCAGTGTTTGCAGCTTTGTGTCTGTGACGTCCTCTACACCCTTCTCCACAGCTGGCGGCTGATCCCCACCATTTACGTATGCCAATCGGGGAAGTTCATCTTCAGGCTGTTCATCATCATCATCATCATCAGACTGTTCAGAGCTACAATGCAAGGATAAAAAGAATAACCATTCATTTTTGTTTATGAATACTTTACTAGAAGGTTACTGTAAAGCAAGACCAGCAGGATGGTACAAAATGTGTTTTGATGTGTTCAGTAACGCTGAGCCAATGTGTACCAAAGCGGTACCTCCTATGCAGGACAAAATACAGCACATGGGATTAGCTACAGCCTTCTGTTTGCAGTCAACACATTTCAACCGAGCAAAAGAAAGGAGGGACAAGGGAAATACCATGACTTATCCCCATACTGTGCTACAAAACTTTACTTGCCAATTTAGCTACAACCACCTGAATACACTCACTCATTTCAGGTACCTGAATTACATCAGACCATGCAAAGTTTATCTCAGTTTTGATAGCATTTATTTGCCCAACAGATAAACAGATGGGGATACGTTCTTTGTAAACACTTGGCAGATACAGTACATCTCTCTGTCCTAGTTCTCAGCTCACTGAGAAAGAAAATTCAGAGATCCTTATGCAGCACCTTCAACATGGGAAGAACCTTCCTGGAAAAGGCAAAGGCCTAAATTTACTGGAAGATTTATTATTAGAGCTAACCTGCAGAAAAATCAATCCCTATGTGTTTTTCATTATATTACTGAACATCAGCAAAGGTGTCCCCTCTGACTGTTCTCCACAGACACATAAAAATCTCCTTTCCTGAATGAAAATCAGTTGAATTGTAAGGAGTTTGCCATTTCATAGGGATTTCACCATGAGAAAGGGTTGCCTACAGGTCTCCCTACAGATTTGGTAAAAGACTAAAAAGAAACCTGTTTTCCTTCACGCTTTCTTTAGCAGTTGCAACAGGCAGATTGCAACACAATTCTGGAAAAAGTAGTAACATGCCACTTACATAGAAAACATGCTATTTTGAGACAACTGCTCATCAAATAATCCCTTTCTCCCTATCCTGTTCAAGGGTCATGCAAAGCTACATGGACTCTCCAGTTGTTTCTCCTACAGTGAAAAAACCCAAATTCCTCCAATACACCCAGCCATCCAATTGTAAGCTTCAAGAGGTGATTCAACATCCACTTAAAAAAAGTCTTAGTGAAATGATACACTAAAATTATACTAGCATATTCCAGATCTTTTTGCCTTGATAAAGAAAAAAGTTTGTTTATAACCTGCATTTAAAAATCAATCCAAATGGAAATGGTAGCACTGTAATCACTCTATCGTTTCCTATCAGGGACTAACATCTAGATGCTTGTCAACAAAGCAAGAGCTGCACACATCATAAATCTTGTCCTCTCTGTATAATCACATTCTTATCAAGCATGAAGAAAAAAGCTCACTTAACCACTAATGAGTATGACTCCAACCCACAAAACCTTGCGTTAAGAGTTCTGCTTTTTCCCCAGAGTTCAAACAATGATTCTGGTAGTGATACTTGTGGCAAACTTCCTCTTAGGAAAGACTTGCTTTCTGCTCTCTCCCTTATTCAGGATAAGGGGCACTCCAATACCCCACAAAAAGGAAAATAAATAAATAAATAAATAGATAGATAGATAAATCACAAAATCCCCAAACACTAGGTAACAAGTGCAATAAAATGCACAGTGCAAAGACACTCAATTGACTGATTCTGTGCAAAGCCAGGCAAAATTCAGCAGACACCAGAGCTCCTAAGTTTGTCCAAATCCAAGCTAACTCCAGTCATGCTCTCAAGTTGTTCACTACTTTATCAAAAGGCCACTTTCACCCAAGCCAACACACTGTGCTAACGCATCAGGCACTGAGGTGCCTGGTACATAATCAGCAGCTACACAGGAGTAGCTCAGAGTATAAGAGGACGTAACTTATGTTCAAGAACCCCACTAGCAGGAACCTTTCTGTCTGGCTCTCATTCCAGTAATGAGAATGCAGTACAGCAGCCGCAAGCTGTGGCTCTGCAAGTTGGATCCTGCATGGCTTATCAGCGTCAGCTCCATCCCGCACCAGGCCGCTTGTACTGCTTCCAAATTAGGTTGATCCCAGCAGCACTGTAACTCTACTTACACAGCACTCCACTTACACAAACCAACGCGGTGCGGGCAACCAGCTTGCTGTCTCTGTATCCTTGCACAATCTACAACTTAAACCATAAACAGTGATCTCCTGTTTCTGTCAACTCCTAATTTATTTATTTTTTCTTATCAAGAATCTGCATTAAGCTGGAGCCTCACACGAGATGCATTCAAAAAAGTTTTAAAAATAATCAAGAATTCCAGATAATAGCAGCAGGAAAAAGCATTATTTCATTTCTGCTAACAAGCTTCACTAACTCCATGCTCTATGGACTGAAAAATCTGACAAGAGACTACACCTGTTAAAGGTTGCTACTCCCATTAGAAGTTTTCCACAGATTAGTACAGACAGACTGTCAAAAAACCCCAGAGTATTCCATCTTGTTTTGCTTAGCATAAGAACACTGAAAGGGCACAGGCAGTTACCACATTCTGGTCACAGAGACATTTAACTAGCAGGTAATAAATATCAGGGGGGGTTTTAAGCCACAATTGGTTGCAGGAGATGTCTGGCCATATCTTGTCTCTCCTGCATTCTCAATGCTGCCTTTTCAGCGCACACACAAGTAACTTGTACACCATTCTCTTCTCTCCTAGCTTATTCAAAAAATACAAGTTTCCGAATCACTTAAACAGTTATCACAAAGTATAGCACACATATCATGCAACTAATAATGCTATCGTTAGCTACAGACAATCTCTGCTTGCTCTCCTGTGCACTATGGTTTCTTAAAATGAATAAACAAAGAAAACAACAACAAAAGAGACCCACAAAACAACCACAAAAACAAGCTAAGATCAACTTTAAAACTAACAAAGCAAATATATTATGGTTAAGCTTTCAACTGTCATTAAAAGGTTTTCAGAGGGGCAAATGCACAAACATATAATGAACATCACAGGACTCATCCCCTCCCAACCGTCTTCTCTGAGATGGCTAAAGAGATGGATTCTTCTTTCCCAGAAATCCACTAAAAACTCTAAACTGAAGTTTAGAGGGGCAGGTAAATCACAAACCAGTAAGCCAGAACCTAGCCTCTGATTTTCAATTTAGAACATCACATCAGGTTAGATGTATAACATTAGAGAAAATTGGCTTAAGACATACATTACAGCCACATCTCTCCTCGGAGCCCTGTTTTCTTTTGCAGCACTGAATTTTCTTGGTTCTTCATCTTCACTAGATGACACATCCAGGAAGTGTACCCCTCTTCGCTGCTTGAAATAAGATCGTTTCCGTGTCATCTGGTCTTCAGGAGTTTCTGGGATGGTGGAGTACCCTGTATAAGCCATTTCAATAAGAGAAAAGATAGGAGACAATGACTTAAGACTTACAACTTCAAATGCTTGTCTGTACACATAGTTATGACTTCTTCCTTATACACAGCAACCATTTAAACAGAGCTCACATCCTTACGCATGGAAAATTTCTGTAAGATGTATTCCTTCAAGTGGTAATTTACCTGGTAAAAAAGGCTCAGTCCTCTTATACCAAACAAGTAATTTTTATACCACAAAATTGAAGAGACCATGTATTTCAAAGTTAATAACTACTTACAAATACGTTAATATTTTTGGGAAAAATTAATATCAGCAAAATACTCTGAACTACTTCCAGGCTGATCAGGCCATGGATAGAAACATAGTGCTGTATCTGTTACTTGCTTATCGTAATGACTTTTCAGAGAGGGAAGGCCAGCCTGACGGTGCAGAAAACTCAGAAGATATACCAAGGAACTCAACAGGTTAAGTTGCAATTCCTATAGAGAGATAATCTATTTAGTCAGTATTCTGTGACATGATGTTCCAGATGATTCTTAACAAGGAAGCTTAGCATATGGAAAGATGTCCCATGTTCTGTACGAAGCATTGGCATATACAGAATCTATACACAATCAAGGTATGTCGCTGTGAAGACAGACATCTCACCAGCCACATACTAGCTGCAGATACACCTGCAAAATTGACCCACTAGAGGTGCATTAACACGAACTAACTTTTCAGTTCTGAGCACGCTTGTAATACAACCGAAAGCAGAAGCACCTGGTCTATCCATGTAACTCCCAAACCAGTCAGGAGTAATGCATAACCGTGTCCCCCAATGTCCACTACACTGGAACCAACCCCACGCACAAAGCCAGATGGGAAAACACAACCATAGCAGAAAATCTACACAAAACCTGTCGCAGAAAATAGGTCTTGAACCTGAAGTGGAGAGAGTACTGGAACACTGTAAAACAGAACCAGAAATCCCACGCTTTATTAGACTTTGCCCTGACACCCTCTTTCAGGACAGTACCAAGCACAGCTAAGACACAGTATGCTCTAACTGCGTGTACTGTGTACGTCAAAAGGGTTCTAACAACTCTGAAGGTCCCATATAAGCTTGGGCAAGGTAAAACACATGGTTCAACCCACTGCCTACAGAGCTTAGAACTGTTCTGCTGCTGTCTCTAGCAAGCACTAAGGAAAAGACCCCAATTTTTAATTGAGACACGTGGACTTGAACATGCAGCCTCTTGCCCTTCTGCCTTCAAATCTAAACTAAACAGAACTAGAGAGGTGTCAATTGTGTCTGAGTATCAAGTGAGCTATTTCTTGTCAGTAACTGAGAAAAGCACTCAAGGCATTTTGTGCAAAGCATGAGCCAAGCACTGTATGCAGCCTGACTGAGTGCAGCAGCCCCACCTGCCCAAGACTTTGTTCCTCTCTAACACTTCACCGTTTTTACAGCCAGTGCTGTAAAAGAAAGAATAGTTGGTAAACCAAGTAATTTTCTTTAAGACCAGACAAATTATAGACCCCGGAGGCATATGACTGGAGAAAGGAAGATGAACCCACAGAGTTGCAGAAAGTATTTTCTGTATGAAAGTAACCTACTGGAAAATAAATTTAAACTAACTCACTGTGGCAGCACTCATGGGGGGGGCGGGGGGGGAAAATCCTAAAAGTACAAGCAATCTGTTGACACAGGAAACTATCAGGTGATACTGGTTTGAAAAGGAAAGGTACCAAATAAACTACAGAAATACGATACTGAATGTCATATAACATACTGCTGTAAAGGAGGTACTTGTTTAGTATCTATGCAGAAATGTAAAGGAGGGTTCAATGAGAGTTTTTAAAGAAGCAATCAGTGAAGCCCCAAGTCTTCAGATGACCTTAGTTACACACAAGAAAAATTCTAATGAAAATAGGATTTTTAACACTTCTACCAGGCATTAGCCTATCGGTCTGGAAACAGAGAAGCAAGAAGGATGAGCACATAATTATCATCATCTCAGCTTTTAATCCACAAAATACAAATGTAACTAACTCTGACAGAGTAAGAACTGTCTTTTTTTCAGTAGAGCAACACAGCCTTTAATTTCCATTTAACTGCCTCCATAACCTGTCATATTTCTGTACTTCTTACTGACCAGGTTTCATAAGGGCTTTGTCTGTCTTTCATGACAAAGAAGAATCTGCTTCTCAGGTGACTGGCAAGCACCCGGAACATCACAACGAAGGTCCACTTGCAGCACATACACAGGCTCCACCCAAGATGGAGCCTCAGCTTCCGACCCTGCTGGTACCTGAGCAAAGGAACCCCCAGGACCCACTCTGGCTGTCAGAACAGACCCCCTTGCACAGACTCTCAGACACGGACACCAGGTCTCTCTCCACCCTCCATCCAGTGACAAGTGTCGGGTCCCCTTGTCCTGGGCTGCCCCACACACAAAGAGGCAACTCAGGCCCTCTGGTCCCTCCCTGGCTTCCCAGGCCGCTTCACCTGCTTGCTGGCTGTCCTCAGGTACCCTCAGCCCCTCCACAGGGGCTGCACAGCAGGGTTGGACCACAGACAGGCAGTCCTCCACAGCCCACCCTGGCCATCGCTTGATTTAGCATTCATTTTATCCCTCCAATTGCCCCCAGGCACAGGAGCAGATCCTGTGACCCCTGGTCCTCACTCCAGCTGCTGGCACTCAGACCTCTGTGCACACCAAACAGATTCCCCTCACCCAGAAGGATAGCTAGGACAAGATTTTAACGAGAATACAGGACTAACAATGGTGATCATGAATGGGGCACAGCCAGACAAGTATACTGACTGGTCTACATGTGACCACCACCTGTTAGACCCTTAGCACTCCTTCTCCGCTCCCCCCAAGTCGATCCTCCTCAAGCCCCTCTCTGATCCTTCCTCCACCTTTGGTTCCTCCCTTTGAACATCCCATAGCAAGCTTTGTATGAACCTAAAATGCTCTTACTCACATTCCACACCCTCAAAAGTTAGCAACCCTTCTCAGGCTGAATGGAGCTCCCAACAGCTTTGCTGTGGACTTACTGTGATGGGCATCACCCTCCACTCATGGGAGAAGGTGGGGCAGAGGCCATTCTTCCTATTAGGTTATTTGGGCTCTCCCACCAGTCACCACGCCCTGGCACAAAGACGACAGGCCTTTTAACCCACTCCTCACACTGAACTAACAGAAGCTCCCCACTGTTGATAACTTGACGGGTGTGAACACAGAGCAAGAGAAAATAGAAGAGACCTCAAAATTAGAGACAGAATAGCTGTGGTTTATTAAAAAAGCCTCAGTGAGGGGTGGCAGGCAGTAATACAGTCTGAATTGGGGTGCTGGACAGGTGAAAAAGACCCCAAACCTCTGTGCACTAAAAAGCCTGAATCGCAAATAAGAAAAAAGACAAAAACTGTGACAGAAAGAAGGTGCAGGGGAGTCAGCTACAAAACACCAAGGAGAGTTGAGTTTTAATGATCCAATTGTCAGCATGAGTCCTGATATAAAAGGATTTTACATCCTCATAATGCAAATACAGCATCACGGGCATCCTACCCCCTCTAGCACATCTATCGTTTCTTAAAACTCACATGCATATAATCCAAACACCACTGGTGCTCTCTCAACTCCTACCTCTGGAACCATAACTTCTGCTGGAAATAAAAATAGCTTCTTCAGTCTCCATTCATTAATGCACAAACTTGCCAACTTGAGCTACTACAGAGCCCAACACCAGTTTTCAAAGCTGATTTGACAGCAGAGACTAAACACAGAGGAGCCCAGAATAAATTAACTTAATATCACAATGGACAAGTAAGTTACAGGGTGTCTAACTCCTTCTCCTGTGATTGGTTTTAATTGAGTTACCATAAAAATCTAAACCTTTTCTGTCACTTTCAAAACATAATGGAGGATTATGGTAATGATTTTTAGAAGACACAAAAGCCTCACTTTGCTAGGTAACCTTGTTGCCTTTAAAAGTACATAGACACATAAACTTAGGAAGGCATAGAAATTACTAATTCTGAAGCAATAACATACTGTCCCAAAACCAGCCTCCTCACAACCAAGAACACCACATTGGCAGTAGAAAGCTCCTCAGCAGAATCTTCTTCTATCAATTCATGTTTGGAAGGAGACCTTCGACACACGTTGCTTTCATTATCTGAAAACCATTTAAGATTAAGTCAGAAGAAAAACAAGATACCTTCGGGGTAGGTGGAGGGTTTGAACTAGATAACCTTTAAGATCCCTTCCTGAGGTGGTTTAGCCCTGGCTAGAGGCCACACACCCACCAAAATCAGTCTATTACTCCCCTTCTTAGATGGACAGGGGAGAAAATAATATATTAAGAGGCTCGGGAGTCAAAATAAGGACAGGGAGAGATCATCTTGTCATTGAATGACATGGGCAAAACAGACTCAACACAGAGTGAAGGAAAGAAAACTACCTACTTTATTACACTACACTACAAAGATCAGTGAAAACCAGAGTCAGAAGCATGACCAGATTTTAAAACAAACGTAACCAGATCTTAAAACACTTTCCCCCCACCACTCCCTTCTTAGCAGACTTCAGTCAGGATTTTGCTCCCTTCTTTCCCCCTATTCGCAGCACAGGGGGCAGGGGCTGGGAAAAAATGGGGTTCTTGGTTACTTCTTCATGAGCTGTTTTCCTTTTCCAGATCTTAAAACACCTCTATCTCCCCTCCTGCTCCATTCTTAGCAGACTTCACTCTAGTCATGATTTCACTCCCTTTTCCCCCCGATTGCAGCACAGGGGGGCAGGGACTGGGAGATGGGGGCTTCGGTCAGTCCCTTGCAAGTTGGTTTCCTTCTCGGCCGGGGTGTGTGGGGGGGCATTCATTCCACACCCTCTCCCTGCTGCACCGTGGGGGTCTCACCCATGGGAGACAGTCCTCCACGAACTTCTCCAACAGGAGTCCTTTCCCACAGGGCTTTATCTCTTTATCACAATGTCTCTCAGTCCCAGTCCTCCACAGGGTTATAAGCCTCCTCCAGCAAACCTGTTCTAATGCAAAACTCTCTCTCGCTCATCTCTGTGTCTCTGATTCTCTTCATGGCTGCAAGTGCTGGCAGGGGCTTATCCCAACATAGGGTCACAGCATCTTCTCTATGTCTCCACCTGCTCCATCCAGTGTGGAGCCCCTCCACCGGCTGCAGGTGGGGTCTCGGCCTTTTCCATGGGTTTCTCCATGGGCTGCCGGAGAGAAAAATGGCCCTGCACCTGGGTCGCCTCCTCCCCCACCCTTTCCCAGCCTTGGTGTCTGCACAGCTCATTCCATCTTCTCACTCCCTTCTCCAGTGGCAAAGTGCAGCTACTTCCCAGTTTTTTCTCCTATATGTGATTCTCAGAGGAGCTGTGATTATCTCTGAGACTTTGGCCTTGAATTGTCCGAAGTTTACACTGAGGCTGGCAGAAAACTGTAACTGCTGCTTACAAAAACCATCTCAGCAGCACAGCCTCACAAAACTGCAACAATTCCAACCCCGAGTGTTTCTCTGCTTTTTATTAGTTTTAAAGTTGAAGGTTTAATTTATTTGAACAATTCCTCTCCAGCAAAGTAAAATAAAGCAGAACAACTCTAAAGGTTATAAAGCTGAGCTAGCTGAGCATAGGCTATCACAACAGGACAGGAATGAGAGATACATAAGAGCACGTGAATGGAAATATCGAAACAGGTCTATAAGAAACATGAGAAGTTCACATCTCTATTAAATTAACAAAACTAATCAAGCCAGTTTTCATGATCTTTGCCTTGTGGTTAGACTATATTCCAAACATACTCCTCCTGCAAGTAGCATGACATTCAAGTGAAAGCTTTGCTAAGCAGCTTCCTTATTGCATTTAAAAAAGGACAGAAACAAAACGAGGAAAACTTACAAAAATAACATGATCTTAAAAATAATTTTATTACTTACAATATAAACTTTGGAAGATATTTAAAATATTCACTGTTTCACTTGGTGGCTTCTCATTTTATACTTCGTTCAAATAGCAATCACCATCCAGTCTTCTTGACAACTAGTTTCTATACCTCTGAAATGTTAAGTTGCCTGGAAAAAGTGTTCTCCCTCTCAAAAAAGCACTATTTACTTCTCCCCCTCGCTTCACCTATTCCACTAAACAGAATCCCTTATTAATGGGGGAGGGGAGGAGAAGACATCACATATGTAGTAAGTCCCCATATTTAGACCAAATTATAACCTTGTAGAGCAGTAACAGGTTAAACAGTTATTGCTGAAGCATGTGATTACTGCAAGCAGAATTTCCCCATTATAGGTGATTAGAAAGAACTGTTAAGGAATGCTTGCAATCCTAAAGCCAGTGCTTGACTCTAAGGCCAGAAAACACGAGTATCCCTAACTGGAGACAACAAAACCAAAATATAACTGCTTTTTGCTATTGTACAAAAAGACTCCATAAGAATAACTGGATCAAACTGTCTACAACCGTATGGAGACAATGCTAAGTTATGGAAGAAGGTACTCAAATGTGAGTGTCTTCATAATGTTAGAACAAATATGTTGTTTAGTTTATATAGCAAACGCACAGCTTCAACTGCTCTTGAAAAAGTGTCCCCTTGGATTCTGTATTTGCTTTTTAATCATACTCATTACAGTCTTTGGGTAAGCACATACCTAGTGCAGAGCCGTAATACACTGCCCTGTAATTCTAAACATAACCTCCTACACAAACCATACATTGCACTCAGAAAGTCAGCCTCTTCCCACCCAGATAAAAACAAAACTGAGGTAACACTTTGAGGCTTACCACATTTACTGACACTGCATGACACACATCATCAAATGGAAAGTCGTTTCCACCTAGTTTTGGAAAGTAGTATCAAGTGTGAGATGCTCAAGTCTGCAAGCTAATTAGTATCCCAGCTTCAAAGGAAAGTCATCATAGAATGGTTTGGGCTGGAGGGGACCTCAAAGACCACCTAGCTCCAATCCCCTGCCTTCACTAGGCCAGGATGCCCAAAGCCCCATCCAACCTGGCCTTGAACACTGCCAGGGAGGTGGCAGCTGCAGCTGCTCTGGGCAACCTGTGCCAGTGCCTTACCACCCTCACAGAGTATCTTCCTAACATCTAATGTGAATCTAACCGCTTTCAGTTTAAAGCCATTACCCCTTCTCCTATTTCATATCCTCATATCTCTAGGTAGTGGAAGGCTGCAATAAGGTCTGCCCAGAGCTTTCTCCAGGCTGAACAAGCCCCACTCTCAGCTTGTAAGCATTTGCTAAAATAATTCTCAGCATCAGCATACCTCTAAGGTGCTTCTTAAAGACATCATTTTAGAGTGACAATTACTTCACCGCATCTTCCCATGAATTGTCAGAAAGGTTCACTAAGTGCAACCGACATTACTTTCTCCCAGAAATGCTTTAAGCAGAATTATACTCAACAAACTGTGACATAAGCAAAAGGCAAGGCATCCTCAGATCATAAATGACAACACAGGAGAACAAAAAAACCAAAAAACAAACCACCAGCAGCCCCAGTGCAAGTGAATACCACGACACTCTGAACATCATGGCCCAAAAGCACTGTTATTTGGGTTATTTGAATCATACAAAGGGGATACCAACGAGATCCACATAGTTTAACTTCTACAACTTTTATTTCAATTAATTGTTGAAGCTTTTTAAGCATGCTTCATGAATACAAATCTAATTTTCAAATTCATAATCACAATTATTCCAATTATAGAAATGGAGCGGAACTGTGTTGGAATTATACTAATTAGAATAATCTCATCATCTTAATACACCAAGCTATTTGCATAATTAAAAGCTTCTAACTCAAAAGTTAGGACGATAGCTTCATTGCTTTCTTAACAGACTAATACAAATGAAGTGTGCTATTTAGTAAATACTAATTTTTATAGATAATGGAAAAATACATTCAAGTGGCTTACTACCAACTCTTTAGAGAAGTATCTTTCAGATATAATTTGACAACTGCCCCCAGAGTTTACTTCCACCCCTCAGTTAAATGATATCCAGAAATATTAACTACAACTTGGCTGCAAAGCTGCTGCAAGCCTGTATAATTTTGAATATACAAAAGCAAATAAAGACAACCAATTCTTCTGGCCATTATACTACAAAGTGCTCTACTGAAGTCCATGGCATGCATGTTCAATAGAAAGCAAGTAGCATTGCAAAGATACTAGTATATTGTTCTGCACCTTGGATGTGTGTTAGTTTGCTCTGGGAAAACAAAACAATCAGCTAGAGACACCACAGCGTTTCATGATACAACAGACAATCTGACAATTTTTTCCAAGATTAACTAAAACAATCTTTGTTAGATGCACATTTCGAGATGCGACAACACAGAAATCCAAAGAAATCCCTAGAAAGGGATACTGGAATGTTTGTGCTACTGAAGGAAAAAAGTCCAGTTTTAAAACTTTTTTTTACATACAGTGACTGCATGATATCAAATTACATAGGACAAACAAGCCAAGTGCTATTTAATGGCTTTTTTTGTTTGTATAAGTGAGATAAAGAAAAATCTCCTTTTGTTTCCCCAGTTCGATACACCAGTATTTTCTTCCTTCAGAAGAAACAGAAATGATTGTTGTGCTCACATGATTTATTTAGCACTGGGGTAAGTTATTTTTAGTTAGCTGAGTGTGAACTGCTTCTTGTACAAGATGACTCAATACTTTTGACTTATGTATTTAGCGGTAGAGAGTGCCCACAGTGCCATGAGCTGGTCACCTCTGTACCTTTTCCATGAAAACACAAAACACACTGTCCATTTTATCCAGCCCTAAACAAGAGAACTCCTGCCTTCCTGTCACTAATTAGGAAACAAGGACAAGCATCTGCTAATCAAACTAAGAATCCTCTTTTACATTTAAGTGCCTCATATCCTGCAGACAGAATTTGAGTATTTTATTTTTGGTTAACATCTACAGAGGTAAAAAATGTTATTTGACTTTTTTTTCCCAAAATGGTTAATTCCTTTAAATGGGTTACATCCCAATGACATGCAAGTAAGTGAAAAAAAGTTACCAAGCCACTCCATCTTCTATCTGTGAAAGATGAAGCAGTATGTAAATGCAGAGTATTAATCATTACATTTCAATTTCAAATGTTAGTCAGGACCCTAGTTCTACACCAGCAGCCGCTTCCATGGACACTAAGTTGATCATTTGCTGTAATTTTGTCTGCACTTGTACTCTACTACATTTTACTGGTGACCACCATCACCTCCCACTAGTTTTCCTCACAATTACTTAGCTTTCTCTTTTAGGCTGCCCTTCACCTTTGCTTTTGCCCACTCATAGCTCAACTCCTACTCATACCTCTAAACTGGGTATTACATCCCTTCTCCTCAGTCCTACCCTTGTAGAATATAAGCCAAGGGAGACCAGTATTTTGACAAACAAGAAGCTCCCAAGTTTGTTGGCCTTGGTAGTTATAGTCTACCAACATGCTTCGCTGACAAAGTCAGTCCACAGATGGTTTAACAGAAAAAAATAGTTAAAAATACATATATCAACCAAAGACAAATCAAGCAGCACCATCCACTACTTCACATCTATGTTCACCATCTAAGGGTACCTGCATTCAGGAAGTCCTGCAAGGCACAATGCAGTGACAGCACAAACAGGAAGACAACACCTGAGGAAGTGCACTTTGGGACACAATGCCAGTTTTTTCATGCAACCCATTAGTCACAAAGGACACACACGCAGAAGCCACAACTAACAGTTGCTTGCTTCTTGTGTTGAGCTCTCCCTGCCACCAAAACATCCTCTATGTTAGCAGAGAGACTACTTAGCCCCCAGACTGGCAACGCTCAAGCCAAGATTTAGAAGTTCTTCTTACATTATTTAAAACATAAAGCACCACTTGATGTTTACTAAGGTAAACATGAGAGCACACCAGTCAGCCTGCACAAGAAACAAGATTCACAGAGTAGTAAGTACCAGTTTACTATAATATTGATTTGGCTCACCAGCCCCTTGTACATGAAAGGCTCTCTGTTATCGCAGAGATAAGGCACTACGATAAACCACCCTCTATCAAGGGAAAGTTGCACGCAAAACAAGGTGTAGTTAAACACCAACTAATACTGTTGCTCCGCTACTGACTAAATACATAGTCAAGGTCTGTCTCATCTCTCCAGTAACACCTGCATCTTGGCATCTGTATCAGAAATTAGATGGAATGGCCAGAATGCATAAAACAATCAGAAACAAATAATTTCTTTTCTTCCATTCTTACTGCTTCAGTACCAGAAAAGCTACTGACAAATGCAATTATACAGCTGACAGCCCCTACAGTTGTTTATAACTATTAACTGATGAATGCAAACAGATACAGCCTGTCTACCCAACCAACTCAATAAATTACTGAGCTAACAAGTTATTCACACTTCCATGAAAGATACAAGACACTGCATGCAAGCTGCATTTATCAGGCAACTAGAAGTTGGGTTTTTTTCCTTTGAAAGCTCTGAGATACTATATTAGGTTAAAAGAAATGACTGTAAAGATGATCAATGAGAAAGCATAACATACATTAGATGTTTAAGACATAAGACAGTTGCTTATTCAACCAAAAAAAAAAATAATTGTTTCCACTTTAGCTATCAGAAAGGGTTCTGAGTTGACTGCACAGGTTCAGCTGGCACAAGAACTGCTACAAATAAGCCTACTTTCCTGAAAACGGCTATGAAATACGTGCACACAGGAAAGTGCGTCTGCAAAACAGGCAAAGAGTAACACAAGCAAACAAGCGAAGGCAACGACCATTTTATTCCCCGACACGAAGTCCTTACACCGTCCTTACGGTGCACGCAGAGCACCTGACTCACCAGTTCTCTCCGCCACATCCGACGCCGGAGTGTCCGGCCTGCTGCTATCATCTGCCGCTTCCTCCTCATCCCCCGCCGCCGAGCCGCCCGCCGCAGCGCGACTGGCTACCTGCACCTTGGCGGCCGGAGACTGGGGTTCCTGCTCGGCGTTCTTTCTCTTCCTCTCAAAGCGAAAGCGGTCCAGGTTGTACAGGCTCATGCTGTTAACCTACCGCCACCGCCTCCGGCGCCGAAGGCGGGCTCGACCGCGCAGCGCCTGTGGGAACAGCCGGGAAGAGGAAAAAGGCGGCAGGGCTCGTCAGACACCGCTCAGTAAGACCCGGGAGGAGTGACCGGCGGCCGCGGGACGGACCGGAGGGCCCCACCGACAGGTTCCCACGGAAAGGGGAGGCCAGGGGCGCCGCCAGGTAGCGGGGAGGGAAGCACCTGCCCGCCGCCTTCCTCCCTCCCGCTCCCTCTGCCTCCCTCTTCCCGCCCCGCCTCACAACGGCCGGCACCCCCGGACCCCGGCGACGGGCTCTCCACGCACCTGTCGCGCACCGGGGCCGACACCGGCGAGGCGCGGGAGACCGCAGGCGGGCGAGGGAAGGAGGGAGGGCTGGAACAGCACCGGCGCCAGCCGTCTCCCTCAAGGTACCTGGCGGCCGCCGCGACGGAGAAGGCTGAGGCGCAGCCCGGGCGACGCGGAGCACAACACTCCCCGATACCAGCGACTACGGCCCGCTCCCTTCGGAAACGATGTGCGGTGGCGTCGGCGCTGAGTTATAACGTCATCTTCTCCTTACCAATCACCTCGCCCGTACGGGGCGCCTGGGCGCGTGCGCTTTCGCGCCTTTTCCCTCGAGACTGGCGCGAGCTAGTTCCCTTACCGCGGGGACGTGGGAGGAGAAGGGTGGCGGCAGCTACCGGGGGCCCGACCCCGCGGGATCTCCGCGCCCACGTGTGGCGGCTCCCGCGAGGCCTGAGCAAAGGGCGGGGGAGGCGGCGCCTGCCCTGCCAGGGCGGCGCGGCCGGGCCCGCCGGGGGCTGCCCCTCGCTTGTGGCTTGGCGTTCAGTGCCGCCTCACGCATCTTTGCCGCCACAGTGGCGGAGTGTAGGTGCAGCCGCCGGCCCCTGGTACCGCGGGAGCGCTGCTTTGCTACCCAGCGACGGTGTGGTGCTGTCCCGCCGCCGCCCCACAAGGCGGGAAAGGAGGACTGGGGAACGGTCCTCGCAAAAGCACGTGGCTTTGGGCAGTCCCGGCCCGGGTCCGCCAGCACAGCCCCAGCATAGTGTGCCTTCTGCGGGATGGATGGAAAACCACATCCTTTGGAGGCCTCGGGTCAGGGGCTGCAGCCCGCCTGGGTTTCAGTGGATGCGGTGTGCAGGCAGGGTGGTCTCTGCAGCCTGAGGTCCCGTGGGGCCGGCTCCCAGCGGGCAGCCTGCCAAGAGCATTGCCAGGGCTGAAACCGTGTCCTTAAGTACTGTTAAGTGGCAGAGGGGAACCAAAACCACCATAATGCATCTGCCCCTTTCATACTAGCCACCTGTGAAATAAAGCAAGGCCTGGCAGTAATAAGTACCGTACCGGGGGGCCAGGTGCAGCGGCTTCCCCATGGGCCGTGCCAGCTCTGTAGCACCAAGCTCACAGAGAGCTCCCTCGCCGTTAGCGTTAATTTGCCATGTAAATTGTGGTCGCCCTAAATGCCTGAGCGAGGGTCATGGTTGTGCTGCACAAGGTCCCATGCCGCTGCCAGCATTACTTGGCTACACAGTGGCATTGTCTGACAGGCTGGTTACAGCCTGAAAGCTGGAGGTGATCCAGGTATTTCCAAAAATGTCTGCTACACGTACATTGCCTTTACTTGGGAATTTCTTTCTACCAAAGTTGCGTACTGTCAGCAGCAGTCAGCAAATCTAGGTCTTGGCTGCCTCATACTGAATCATCATCATTATAATAAAGTTTGGTTTTCTGAAGCAGACTCTCAGAGTGCTCCCCATGCCTTTGACAACACATTGTGGTGCTCGACAGTCACATTCAGCTGGCATGAGCAGCTGTTTGACTCGTTTGTCCCTGATTCCAGTTCTCCAGCCCTTCCCATCAGACAAGTGGCAAAAAGAAGTGGTACAGGCTTCAAAACATTTTTCTGGCTTTTTTCAGGCTTTTTCACACAGGTAACTCAGAAACCTGACTGGTATTCATCAGTAGTGTCTTCCCTTACTCCAGTTGCAGTATAGTAGCACAACAGTTTGTCATTTTGGTCTGTGCTATATAGGAAAGTAAAACTCAGTTCTGAACGGGTAGATAAGCTTTAAGGAACAAAAGGATCTAGAGGAACCTCTTTCCAAATCAAGCTTCAGCGAAGATTTCTTGCCTCCAAAGCAAATATTAATCTAGTATTTGGGTAGCAGATGAGCTGAAATTGGTTGGAAGCTGCATTGTATTAATCCCAAATTCAAATACTAAGTTGCAGCTGACAGTGTAAATTGAAGGGAAGACAAGTTTCTCCCACAGAAGCAGATGCCAAGGCACAGGTGGATATGCAGGTGTGGCTAAGTGGTGGATCAGTAGATGGTGCAGAGAACATCAGAGAGTATCCTCTGAGGATGGCTAAATTATCCTGGAGAAGGATGAGTTCCTGGGTTAGGCACACCTGACACAGCTGGCCTAGGGTTCTCAAAGGAGAATTCTACTTTGCAACTCATATCTAAAATAAATAATGCAACCATCAGGTCAGTCTGAAAACGGTAGAGGGACACGCCGGTCAGAACAGGGTCAGGCTACTACCAATTTGAATTTCCACTCATCTGAAAGGCACGTTACCTCCAAAAATGGGAATAAAGGAGTTTGTAGGTACATCAGAAGCTAAGCTGAGTGCAGGTTATGGGAGGAAAAAGGATGGACTGTAAGTCCATTTTAATTTGAGCATGTAGGTTTAGCTCCTTCTTGGGACCTAATAACCATCCCAAACACATCAGTGTCTTTGGAAGGTGTTAACACTGGCTTTGGCATCTCTGTCATAGTTGACTCATGTCAACTTACAGCAATATGTATAATCACCTGCAATTTAAAAATCCTGACGAGACTTAGACCACTCTTCCTATGAGGAGAGGATAACAAAATCATAGAATCACAGAATGCTTTGAGTTGGAAGGGACCTCAAAGACCATCTAGTTCCACACCTCTCATGGGGAGGAATACCAGGCTCCACTAGATCAGGTTGCCCAAAGCCCCAATTAACCTGGCTTGAATACATCCAGGGAGGGAGCAGCCACAGCTTCTCTGGGGAACCTGTGTCAGTGCCTTACCACCCTCATAGTGAAGAATTTTTTTTCCCTAATGGAAAGAAGGATAGGCTATAAAGCTGAAAAGCTGAAAGTGCAATAATAGAACAATTAAGAAAAGAGAGATGGAACCGGAGAAAGCAGGTGTAAAGGGGAGCATAAATGCTGGTCAGTTTCTATTTTTGGCTCAACAAAACAGGACCTCCAGTCTTGATGAAGGGAAAAAAAAAAGATTACTTGAATTCCAGAATTTGGGAGAGAAAGCAAGTACAAGCTAGGAAGACAGTGAAACTGAAAGGGATTAAATCAACACTCCAGAACACGTCAGATTTTAAAAGCATTGGATTAACAGGAGTTAGCATGAATCTGGAAAATGCTGCAGCAGATTATTTCAGTTTTCCACAGTGCTTTGAACTTGAAAAGACTGGGTAATTAGTAGGTATTAGTATTATTAACAAGCTATTCTGAATTCTTGGCAAGCAAGAGAGGCAAAACATCTTTTTTGAGGTCCTAATGACACTGGTTAGACAGCTTGTGTGTACTGAAGAACTGACAGATTGCTATCTGCTATTATTTTGAAAGCTGATTTGTAAGGGGCTTTTTGGAAGAATGGTAGCAGAAATTTGAAAAGAACTTATTTATATACAGAATTGCTTTACATGCAACATTAGAGCTGTTAAATTTGACTTGCTTTTACTTAAGCTACAGTTTTGTTGCTACGACAATGATAAAGAGGAACACACCAGATGGTATGTAGGCCTCTTGAGATAATTATGAAGGTTTATAGAGCAGTGATATGTAATAATTGCTGAAACACTGAGGAGCATAAGAAAACAAAAATAATAGATTAAAATTACTTTTTATGAAATTGATGCAAATTAAATTTGCATTATCTTTAAAAGAAGTAAATTCAGTTTTAAGGATTTGGTAATAAGAGTTAAAAATCTGTCTAAAGACAAAGAGTTGCTTTTTATGTTACATTTTACAAAGCAACAAATTATCAGTAAAGTTGTTGTTCATTAGTAAATAATGAGCCAAGACAAAATGTGTCTGTAGCTATTCCTAACAAGTCACTTTTGTTTCAACTATTGTGCTTTCATCTTTGATTCATGCTCTTTTTGTGCCCTGGCACTTCAAGGAATATTGGTAGGGGTGCTGTCTTGTATTTAAAAAAAAAAGTGAGAGGGTAAAGTCTACGTTGAGTAGAGCATGAGAAGACACTGAAGTTATACTGTGGTGTAAACCCAACAGGATCTGTGACACAGATAGATCCTCATAGCACATCTGTCGGGGCTTGCCCCCCAAAATTGTATAGGATCGGTAGGAAGTGTTTCTGCTTTGTTATAAATTGTGAGCAACAAGACAGGCTGTCAAATGCAGATGGGTTTCTACATGATCATAAATTTTAAAAAAAAACCTTATAAAATGTCGAAACTAGTTCATACAGCTGCAGCTGGAAAAGCAGTGGGAGTTGTACATAGTACATGACGTTGCTGTAGCAACCTCACCATACCTAAATATATGAATATCCAAACTATTTTGATGTGTGAGCTGCACAGCGATTACAGGGTAAGGCCTCAGGTCGGAACCGTCCCAGAGCTGTCTCTTTTCTCTCTTACCCAAGGGGGTGTTCCTTTTTACTGCCTGCTGAATAGACAACTTATTCTATTCAGCAGACAATAAAAAAAAAACCCCACCCTTTGGGGAAGAATAAGAGGATAAGACTGTTTTGTGGTATGACTGGGTTTGTACTGGCATTACTTTACACGAGTCCTATTTTGTTGTGTGTCTGAAGGTACTTTAAAAGCATCTAAATGTGGTTTGTGTTTACTGGTGAAGTGTTGTTTCAGTATTTTTTCTCTCACCTGAGGTTTATTTAAAGCACTGTTACAGAAAATATTTGTTGTTGTTTTACACTTGTAAAAAATACATATGTTTTAGTTATTGTAATTTCCTCAACTTCTCTGGAGTAGTCGATTGATCTTTTAGGTTTTATTTGTGCTTAATTAAGAAACAAAAGGAAAAAAACTGACTGTATAATTTAGGAAGTTATACTTGGTACCCATTTCACTCACTTGGGCAAATGCTGTCCCAGCAATCAAGCCAAAAAAATTTAAAAACTGACTACCTCTGAAATGACTATGACTTGTCAGAAACTATGCATCTGTGACACTTCCACTGACTTTTCTTAGTATTTTGAAGTTTATTGTCATGTGCTTTCCAGCATGATGCTCCAGAAGAAATATGCAATATGATTCAGTACTTAATCATAGAGTAAGTGGATGCAGCACCATTAAAGAATGGTGGTTATTTCCCCACAGATGGAAATGGCAGCATGCTCAAGCCTAATATGCAGCACATCTTTCCCCTCCACGCTGTGGTGCCCTCCTCCTGCAAAGACTTCTATGCATTTTAAGTAGCCCTGCCTTGTCTTACTTTGTAGTGCCTCAATGAGAAGGTGAACAACTTTATTTGGGAACCATAGTGTTAATAAAGCTCGGTTTCCTATTAGTTTGCAGCCTTGGCTTCCTCTCTCCCTTTCTATATGGCATCCCAGCTCCCCATTGAAGTCCCTCATGATACCGTCACCTAGCAAAGAGAGCTGCCTCACGGTAGCAGATGCTATACATGCTGAGCAGCTGACTGTGGAAAAGGAAAGACCTACCTTGTCCTTTCCAGTGAGTTTCACTTACAAGGAACTTCTATTTATTGTGAGGTCTTCTGCTTCTCTTTCAGATTTGGTTGAAAGTTGGATGTCCATTTCAGAAGTTTTTGTGACAAGCAGGGGGGAAGCTTTTGCCTTAGTGGAAGCTTGTCCTTAAGAAACTGGCCTGGATGTTACAGCAGTCAAACAGTCCCCCATAGTGAAGTAGTCATTTGAAGATGCCATTTTGACACTTATGAAATTGCTTATTTACAATAATTAAAGAAGGTGCTAAATTTAGTTTAAGCTCTTAGGAGACTTCAATTCTTAGGCATTTCTTTTTTATTTCTTTTTTTTTTTTGTTCTGTCTAACTTCCTTTTTGATGAGAGATGGTTGGTATTTGGAAGGAGCATAGGAAAAGGGGCCTGTTCCCAGAAAGCGATCTCAGAAAAAATCCCAAAGGACATTTCTGGAGTGTTTAGGTGCTGATCGGTTACATGAGCGCTTGATAACCATACTGGATCATGATAGCATACCACGGTTAGGAGTGCAGACTGGAGCACTGGCACGGTCAGGCTCTCCTGGAGCATCACCTCTGGCCTTTACACGCAAGGTCTTGGAAGGGACACGGCAAGGTCATGCCTACGTCCGGGGAGTTCTTTGGCCAGGTATTACCTATTAATGCTTCTGCATGCTTGGATGGCTTTTCTTCATTTCTGCAACTCCCTCATCATATTAAGTACGATTTCTATAACCCTCCCTGCACAAAACAGGAATTGCTCTTAAAGCATGCTAAGTAATACTGATCCAAAGAAGCAATGCACAATCACTGAGGATTGTGCAGAGTAGAATTCCACTAGTTATTTCCCTAAAATACTTTCTACTTACAAGATTTTGAAAACACATTTATTTCCTCTAAATATGGAGACATATGCAAATCTTTTGCTTACAAAAATGTGAATATTAATTTTTAAGTGCTAAATATTTTCTCAAAGCCCATTCACGATGTTAAAGTATTTAAACTGTGTGCAGCACCAGCACTGGAACAATTGTTTATGTAGGGGATTTAAGGGTGGGGTGGGGGAGAAACAAAACACACTTTACAATTTTCCATATCTGTTTGAGGAGCAATTTTATTGTAAATAGCAGCCACAAAGATTGGTACCACTTCTATTTTATGTACCTCTTGAAGGTATGAACCTTATGATATTACAGTTGACATTTTCTCTTGTTCTAAGGCAGAGTAGTCCGATCTATCCTTGTAGGTTTCCTGCTGAAAAGCTCAGTTTCATGAAATGCATTTAAACCCATAGCTTCCACAAGACGACTTCTTCTCTCCAGATCTGTCCCTTATAAGCACAAGCCGAGTTGTAGATAAATCTTTCTAAGGCTGGAATATCAGTTTCATTGGAATAATCAAGGGGTTTCACATTTCATTCTGCTCCTGCTGTTGGGCACAGCAGATCACCCACAGAAAGTTCACCGCAGAACTGCAGACTATCTTTAGATCATTTAGAACATTCTTGATCGGGCATAGTCAAGGATGACCAGCTACTGCACAATTTGCCTTCCCTCAGCACCCCTGATTTAGAGCCTTGCCATTATTTTTAAAACAACACTGATCTGGGAAACACACTGGATTACATTTTAAAGATTATTCTAAGGTTAAGATGTTATTTTAAAAACCAGGAACATTTCTTACACTAATGAAGATCTTGTATGACAAAACCTGCTGTAGTGACTGGGAAGTTTCTTTTAACACAGATCTGTGGATGACAAAACCTGCTTTAATGGATCTTAAAGTGTATGGTTGCTATAAATTTGACATGCCTGAAAAAACCCCCAGCAAACCCAGGCATGAAGTTAGAGTTTCATTTCACTGGATGACCACAGGTTGCTACAGTTGTGAGCTTAAGCTTGTCTCTCTAAAGCTGAGAATGGGCACAGAATTAGAAATGGGCCCAGCTTAGACCTTTTTGAAGATACTTTTTCACACAGCACCTTCATGTGCTAAGTTTCATTGCAAAACATGCCCATAATTTATTAGATACAGCTTTTCAGCAAGACAGTTTCCAACAGCTATAAGTACATTTTTCAATTTCTCTTTATACTGTAATTCAGAGTTTGTGTGTTACAAGGAAAAGTACTATCACATTAAGACTATGAATAAAAGCCCAAAACAGCGATTTTTTTCCCCAGGTACCCTTTTTGGAGAGAAGGATGGGACTAGACCTCAAAGTGTTTTCAAGACGGAATTTGGCGATGCAAATAAAATTTACGCACTGGCATGTTATTAATGTATATGCAGCAAGAGAGTTCTGTTATCAGCTGGTCTGAATCTCAAAGAAACTCAGGCAGAACATATACAGTCTTTCATTAGATACATTTACAAATCATGTTATACCCCTTCCTTTGGCTTGAAGTCATACTTTTAAATGATAAAACCTCAGTTTACTCAAATAGAGTACTAAAAAAGCCTTACCTGCACTGGAAACAAGAATCAGCTAACTGTAGATATACTTAGACAAGTTCTTTAATAAAAGAAAAACTAAAATAGTTCTTGGCACTATTTTTATATCTTAGATTTCTTTATAACCTAATATAATTTGCTACTGGGCATTGTGAGGGTTTTTTCCACAGGTGGTAAGCAAATGCATTTGTGCGTCACGTGGTTTATATATATATTATTATTGTTACTCTTATTTTCTTCCTTTGTTATCCTATAAAAATGTATTATTTCAACCTACAAGGTTTTTTTTTCCGTTCTCCTCTCCATCTATTTGAAGAGCGGAAGGGTAAGCAAATGCTCTGTGGTGCTCAGTTACCTCCTGGGTTTAAACCGTGATAGGGCTTTTGAATTAATTTTGGTCATATTATGAACTTTGCAAGTAACAATCACTGTTATTAGGCTGCCTTCAACTATTACTACTGCATGTAGCAATAGGACAAGGGATAATGGTTTTAAACTAGAAAAAGGGAGATTTAGGTTAGATATTAGGGAAAAATTCTTCAATATGAGGATGGTATATCACTGGAACAGGTTGCCCAGAGAGGCAGTGGAGGCCCCATCCCTGGAGATATTCAAGGTCAAGACTTGAAGGGGCTCTGAGCGACCTGATCGGGTGAGGATTGGGACTGCACTAGATGACCTCTAAAGATCCCTTCCAACCTTACACATTCTATAATTCTATTATTTGCCCACAGTAAAAGCTTCACACATTTGGGGAAAGGATAATAATTTCCTGTTGGTATCTGTGTAGTGAGATTTTGTGTTTAAAGTGAAAGGTACCTTTTCAGGGCCACAACACAACGAACCAAAGCTTGAAACACTTTTAGTTAGAAGGAATGATTACGCCAATAAAATGCCAAAGATGCTATAAATGCTTAAGCCCACATCCCAACCTCAGGAGGAACAGCCATTATGGCTTTGTGAAAAAGCAGCGTCAAAACAAATAAACTTTTGAATAAGGGCAGTAAGGCTTATAACCATGGGGAAAACAGCAAATAGTATATATGGTGACGTCAGCAACGCTCTTTTTACAGTGTCATTGTAACATACCTATGGGTATGATATAATGACAAAATTATAAGTTATAGAAACATGATCTAAATTGAGCTCTAGAATCACTTAGTGGTGCCGTAGTGAATGGTCAGTATAAAAAGAGTGTGTCATCTAATGGGGTTGTGTTCTTATGGCTTCTGTCCCATCCTTGTATTTACAACCTAGGTGAAGGGACTGCACCTACCAAATTTGAAGATGACACCAAGCTGTAAGCAAGCTCAAGGTCAAGATAAAATTCTAAAATTCCAAGTGATCTTGCAAATTACATGATTTGAAAAAAACAGCCTGTTATGCAACAGCAAAAAGCACAGGTTCCAAAAGAGGCAAAAAAAAAAGTTATTGCACAAATACAGTTGACAAAGATACTGGAAGAGGTAGGGAAACATCTGTCCCCTGTTTTAATGAAAACCAGAACAATTACTGATTGCATTGGGCTTAACGAATTCTTTCAAACCATAGAGATAATTAAACACTGGAGTATAACATCTGGTGAGGTTGTGAATTCATCATCATTAGAAACTTTTAAGAACTAGTTAGGCAAACATCTGTCAAAGCTGACAACGGTATAGTTGATCCTGCCTCCAGGCAGAGAAAGGACTGGATGATCTCCTATGGCCCCTTACAGCTACATTTTTTTAATGATTCTTTCTCTCTCACCCTCTATTTCATTAGTGTGCTTTTCCCAGCTTCTTAATCTGCCTTCTTGCACCTAATTTTAAGAACACCACCACAGGACAATTCAGAAAGTCATGTAGACATCACAGAGGCTTTAATTTAGCTTTTTAATGAATTTTTACCATGTAAGACACTAGCACCACGTGAACAAACCTGTGCAGATGGTTTTAATATGTTACAGTTGTCTTGGGTCAATATGTATATACTTCACATGAGAAAAAAAAACAACATCTGAGTCTATTTACAGTATCGGTTTTAATTAGATTATCGGGGATGTAACAAACCCCCAGATTCCCAGCTCCTGCATTTAAGGTAAGAATGAAAAGAGGGAAAAGGCAAATGCTGATTAAGGCCTCTGGTTCTCAAGCTACAATGAACCAAACTACACCTCCTAGAGTAGATGCTACTGCCTCTAACTCCCAGCCTCTCTAATGTGGGGACAAAGGAAAGATAGACCATGACTGTGTGAGCAGAGTTCTGAGGAACTGCAGCCATCACTGAAGTCAGCTGTTCGCGGGTCTGCTAAGGGCTGGGGCTAACAAGAGTTCTCTTATTCCTGCTGCCAACCACACTGTGTAATGAACATCAGAAAGACAGACAGACAACCATCAGGAGAGCATTCCTTTCACATCCCACCCAAAAGGTATCAGGAGCCACACTGGGAGCCATTCACACATCGGGCCTTACGTCATCCACCCTGAAGCATTCCCACAGCCAGGTGGAAGGTGTGACTATGCCAAGGATAACTACAAAAAGAGAGCATTCTGCCATGGAAAGAGGAACAAGACACCCAAAAGAACCAAGCAAAAGGGGAAAACAAGACAACAAGAAGAACCAGGGAACAAGAGAACCAAGGAACCAATCAACCGAGGAACAAGACAACCAAAGGAACAAGACATCACAAGAAGAAACCAAGAAGACATGGAGACATCAAGGAACATTCCTCCCATCGGACCTGAAGAATGCTTTGCCATCAGACCTGAGGTCATCGAACTGATGGGATGCCGTAGCTCTGTGGTGGTAGATGTAGCCTCTCTCTCTCTCTTCCTCTTTTCCACTCTCTCTATCCCTCTCTCTCTCTCTTTTCCACCCTTTTCTCTTTCTTCCCCACTTCCTCTGCATGTTTGTTGTGGGCCAAATAAAGTAACTTTAACCTTGACCCCGTTTTGAGTCTTAATTCTGTTCTCCGAGAACTGCGAAGAACTGATCACAATAAAACACCTAATAAACATCTCTCAGGGGTTAAGCCCAACCACCCCCAGCCACCCAGAGCGATCTGAGGTTCAGTTGGAACATGAGGGGGTTTAACCTCTGCCAAGTTAAGCCTTGTCTAGGTTGTGGATCGTGACGATGGTCGCACCCAAAGAGTTGTGGTCAACAGCTCAATGTCCAAATAGACACCAGTGGTATTCCTCGGAGTTGGTATTGGGACCAGCATCGTTTAACATCTTTGTCAGTGGCATCAAATGCACCCTCAACAAGTTTATTGACAACACCAAGCTGTGTGAATGACCCATTGTTGGAAATGTTCAAAGCCAGGTTGGATGGGGCTTTGAGCAACCTGGTCTAATGGAGAGTGTTCCTGCCTACGGCAGGGGCATTGGAACTAGATGATCTTTGAGGTCCTTTCCAACACAAACCATCCTATGGTTCTATCATTAAACACAAACACACACATTGTATTGCCTACAGAGCATAAGCCAAGAGGGTATTTGCTAAGTGCTCCCTAGTAAGTATTATGGTGCCTTATTTCCTCACTGCTATGATAGCTCACTTTTCAAATACTCATTAAGTGAAGTCATTAACATTTCTGTCATTTTTGTCTTAGCTTTATAAATAAATGAAGTTCAGGAACATTGTCTCCTTTAAAAAGAGTAAGAATAATACAACACATTCCTAGGCCTTTGTCTTTTCTCTTGCTAAAAAATCTAATGGCAAAATTTTCAAGTTCCATCGTCTGAATGTCAAGAATTTCCTTACTGTTCCATTAATGTCCTGACTACCAGT
This sequence comes from Gallinula chloropus, assembly GCF_964237585.1. Lineage (NCBI taxonomy): Eukaryota > Metazoa > Chordata > Aves > Gruiformes > Rallidae > Gallinula > Gallinula chloropus. The sequence continues at coordinate 67,342,123 of NC_140088.1, read as the reverse complement.
CTGGAAAAATCTCACCCCACTGCTCTCTGTAGGAGAGAGAATGACTTCTGTGCTCAATTTTGACCCGCTATCAATTTTCATTTTCAGCAGAAATCTGATTGTCAAGTGCTGAAGCAGGGAAAGCAGGATCAAGGATGCTGCGGATTCAGAAACCGAAGGAAGCTCATTCTCGTGGCCACCAGAGGGAGAAAACCACTGGGAGTTGCAGTGCTCTCAACGAAATCAGTGTAAGCAAGGACCCTTTTTTCTTACCAAGATTTTACATAGACTTAGATCCACTTACTACTTAGGTAGTAGTAATCTTAATTAGTTCTGAGAAAATCACACATTTCAGGTTTTTTCTAAAATACTGTAAAGCCCCCATGTAATCAAGTTTTACTTAATAAATATAAAATAATTTAATTATTAGATAGAGCACATCCTCTTCCTTCTGTTAATGTTGCATATTACCTTATTTCAAAATTAATCTTATTATTTTTACAACACCGTAAGTACAGAAAAATATTGCTGTAAGTGAAAGGAAGAAATCTATTCTAAACAGCTACACAGCATAAGACAATACACCTTGGCCTCCAATAAACTCTGAACAAGAATATGAAAGAAAAAGAAGCATAACTCATTTAAATATTATCTTGATACTCAGAGAGCAGTGTGCTCTCATATTACATTCAGAATGTAAGGAAAGGAGAATTTTAGCAGGGTTCACATCTTATGGGAACAGCTAGTAAAAATATATTTGACATTAAATGACAATCACGTGAGTTCTCCCTGTAATACCTTCTATGTATACTGTATCTTGCACCTCTCGTTCTGAGCAGGTATTCAGAATTATTTTCTCATATATCTTTTTTCCTATTATCACTGTTTTCCCCCATGTTTACATTCACTGTGGGTAACACACACAGATAGTTGGATGTACAGCACAAAAGCAAATTACGTGGAGGAGCCATTCAAAATACAGCTCAACAGCACGTTTTAAAGTAGCAGCTGATCAGATTTAAGGGTCGACATGGATTTTAACTGCCATTAGGACTCAAGATCAGTGCAACTTGTGGTTAGGCACATAAACTAGGTTCAGGGTCAGGACCAGTTTTGGGGTGATGTATAGGTAGCCCTCAGCTCTAGTCACCAAAAAGTTAGAAGTGATGCAACAGCTAAATGTCCACTAGATGCCAGGCTTCCTTTGCGCAGCAGAGCTGTCGTGCCGGCTTTCCACACGCGTTACACAGATGGCCTCTGTGTTCACTCACTCACTGTAGTGGACACAAGCTCTAGTGTTTAGCATCAAACCCTGATCCCATCCAGGTTCAATGGGAAACCGTCTGGATTTATCCCCAATATTTCCCAGAAGCTTCCGAGAGAGGGAAAACACTTTTCACAAGGATTAAATATAGGAGTTACCAGTAAGAAGAACAGAGAGGTTTCTGTGATCCTCTTTTCTGTACCAGCAGAAAGCTCCCAGTGAAGAGATCGGGGTGAGTTTTGTGATTGACATACTCACTCAATCAGCAAACAAGCCTAGTTGAACAGTGGCAAGGAAGATTGCTGAATCTGCCTCCTGTGCTCCTGGTGTCATCATTGACAGGTAGGTGACCTCCAACCTCTAGCCGTCATCAAATAAGTCAGGCAGCAACTGAAAATATTGACTTAAAGCTACATTGGGGCAATATTTGCTTTCTGATTATCTCGCTTCTGTAGTTGAGAGGGGCTTCCAGAGTGCAAGCATCTCTCTGCAGGGGGAGGAGGGGGTGGGGGGGGGCACAGACATACTGAGGGAATGGATAAGGCATGATGGGCCAGCAGCTCCCTCCCCACCAGCAGTGCCTGGGGCAGGGTGCTCTCCATCTCACATGATGGACCAGCCAGAGCACAAGTGTGGGGCATGCCACTCTCCAGCAGGACTGCATTCCTCTGTGGGATGTTGCAGAGGTTTATGGTGCTACTACCCTCACACTGGCACAAATTCAAGCTTTTCTGTTGGGATTTGAGCTACCTCTGAAAAAAGAGCATGGCAATTGGAAGCTGCCATTTCCGAAGAGACCAGAGTGCTTCTTGTCTTATTAACTGGAGGGTCCGGTGGTCTGATACCCTCATCATTAGTTCAGCTCAGTTCAGCTTGCTTGCTGTGAGTAGGCACCTTAATTTCAAAAGGCTACTTGCAGGAGAAGCAAACACCTGATTTGAGCCAGGGCCTCTGGCAAGTTGGAAGCTACAGTTAAAGTACCTATTGCTAACCTAGAGCACTAACTACTCAAAAATGCCTACCTATATTATTCAGAAAGTTCTTTCTTTAATTCAAAATAGGATCTTGAATAATGAAGACTTTCTGGAAAACAATACAGACCAATTCATTTTAGATAAATCACTATTGGAAACATAAATGCTCGCTCCACCTAGGTTAACATAATTGCCACTCTGCAACAGACAATTTCATTCACTAAAAGGGACTTTGGTGAGCAGACCTGTTTACAAGTATTTAGTATTTGTATCTGCATTTCTCCTGCTGGCACTCAGCTTTTGCTTCTGGCCTGGCTTTATGGCTTGATTTGCAGTTCCCACAGACCCTGAGCAGAGATCCAGGCACTCGAGGGTTTTGAGAAAATCGCTTAGAGCAGAGTGGTTCTCTGCTCACCTACCGGCTCTTCCCAATAATCCTGCCGTACACCGCAGGCTGGAAACAATTGGGGGGGAATAGAATAGGGCTCTCCGCCACTTTGCCTGTCATCAGCTTCCCTGTTGAGATCAAGTTGCATAAATGTTAATGGTCCTGCCCATCTCGTGCTGGTCATTGTCACATCCCTAAACCCAGCGAAACTGCGGTATTGAGTCAGAGTAATCGGTGTCCGCGAAAGGATTGCTGCGGTACAAAGCTTTGTCAGCACCGTGAGCTGGAGCTGCATTTTAGAACTCAGTTTTCCATGGGGATAAAAAGGAAAACTAATAGAATTGGCCACTAGTATCGCATACAGGGAAAAAAGTTATTCTCTAAACACATAGATGTGCCAGACGTTTTACACTGGGCAGTTCCTCGTAGATAGAGACATTTCTTTATTCATGTATCTCAGTGAGTGGTAAATGAGGCATGCTCACAGAAGTTATTTGGGATGGAAATGAGTCTAATTAGTCTATCTAACTTAGGAATAGCACTGTGAGGCGAGTCTGTGGAAGATGGGAGTTAGCAACAGAGACAGCAGTGGAGAAACAGAGTTATGCGCTTTCTGCAGTTAAGTGGAATATTTATTTGAGGTTTCATTTGGCAGAATAAACAATAGATAAGGCAACAGTTCAAGCGGCACACATTTCTTAGAAACTAGTTTAAAAACATATTGATTTTAATCGCAGGGTCTGTAAGTAGCATCGTAAATATTTCTACTTCAGTTTTTAACTTCATAATTTGCCATACAGCCAACAGAAAGAGCTGCTCAATTACTTCAGAGCTTTCTGAATGGGGCAGGGGCAGATGTGGTCCAAACAAATTCTAGTAATAAAAACCTGTGTTATTTAAGGTTAGCAAGGGCGTAACAATGATTTTTAAAATAAGCTGCTAGACCATGTACATGTATTTTATATACTGACAAATCTTTTAATCTGCGAGAATCGCATCTAGTAATGAATCACATTCTTGGAGTGAATAATTCAGCCCTTGACGCCAACCTCTGAGGGAGAATATTGTGGTCATGGTGTCTGAACAGTGTGGTAGCTATGGCTACCTATATAATTCTTAGCAATGGAAAAAAAAGTGACAATGACATTAAATTTAATCAGGTTCCCCTTTTCTGTGGTTCCCACTGGGATGAGCCACTAGTGTCTTGCCTTAAATATTCAAAGCCTTCAAAGTTTGCATGTGTTCATATACTGGGACAATATCCTGCTAATACAGAACAATAGATCTGTCATGTATTTCTCCTGTGAGTAGCCGTAAGTCTGAATTTAGTTAGTATAGGGTATTATGACTGCTGCTTCTTTAGCGATTGTCTTTACATTAGTTTTCACTTAGAAGGAAGGAGAGCAGTAATGAAATGTAGGCAAAAATACAATGAACTTGGCTATTTTGGTTTGGAAATATGGAGCAAAGGACTGTGTCTTCTTAAAAAGATCCAGCTTTATTTCCAGTCACACTTCATCTGATATGAATGAGCTGGTACTACATATCACATGGCTGAATACATTTGGGAAACACAACCTAACATATCTTTAGGAAAGAGAGCTTAGAATCAAACTGGCGTAGTTAAATGCATGAATTCTTTGCATTTTCATTCAGTAAAATTTAGTAATATTTTTGTGTTTTGTTTACAGAGCTGTGGAAATGTGACTTTTATTAATAGTCACTAGTGCAGGAACTTTTATTTAGATTTCTTTAGTCTGTAGTAAAAGTCAGTAATGAAAATGTCAAGACTGGCTACAAATATTTGTGAATATTGATTTGAATTAGGTATTTTTAAAACACAGTCCTTAAAAATAAATTTCTAAAAAGTGGTTTTAGGTGGGAAAGAAAAAAAAAGAAGGGTATGTTTGCTATGGATTTGGAGGTAAAAGTTTCACAGTGAAAAACTGGTGCCTGTAATTTTTACAGTTAAACACATACAACAGGAAATTATTCACTCAGTTTGTGATTAGAAAGTGATCACAGCTGTGATAATTTTATATTCTTTTTTTGCTTCTTTCATAGTTTAGTGACACTTATCTCTATTTGTCTGGCATAGTAAACCCCAGCCTGTTCTTACTGCTTTCTCAGAGATTCAAAGCCACAGTTTGGAAAGGGTGCCTAGTGAGGTGCACCTTCTCTTGCACACATACTCGACGAATGAATTCTAGTATGTAAAGGAACACATAAGCACCTGCCACTCTTTCCACATGCAAGCCAAAGTGCTTGAGCAGAGGTGACTCATTCTGCGTGCCACGTTCTTAGAGTCTATACCTCATTAAATAATGTGCAGATAAGATACTTATTCGTCCTGTTTGAACTCAAAGTAAAGAAAATACCCCTCTCTTCTACAGTACAGTACATCATAAATGAAACAGGATGTTATCCACCTTTATTTGGTTTTCTAGGTTATTATATGGCTGTAAATGCTAATCGTAATCTTGCTGCCTGAATGTTTCTCGTAGCTGTGATGTATTCAGGTGAAAAAGAGACAGAAAAGTTTCTCTTACCCTTTCTTCTGTTCAGAACAGATTGAGGACACTGCTTTATTTTCTTTTGTTTAGGTCATTTAACATTAGAAAATTATATATATAGATATATATTGATCATGCAGCAAAGACTGCATGCTCTTCATTTTATTTTTACACCTCAGAATCCATTCTCTAGGGAAAATAATTTCCAAAAAGCTCGTTTGAGCCAATGCAGTTTGTGCCCTAGCTAGACCCAGCTCCATAGTATAATCAGGAGCATCAGCCTCATCAGCTTCAGCCCCCAAAGCTTCAGCACACTAGGCATAACCTAACAGTGTAAGTACACATTCAAGTTTAATTGAAAATAACAGCATCTCTTCAGGCACAGTCTATCCCTAAGGGGTCATAGACATGCTTGCTCAAACAGTAGCAAGTGTAGGACTGCCCATATTTCCCTAACACACTTACTTTCTCCACATGGAGATTTTTCCAGGTGGGATACAAAGCCTTTTGTTTAGGTTTTTACAGGCTGCCCCACTTGGAGCCAGCCTCTTGTTCTGAATGCAAATTTCACACCAGTGGCTTTTACACATGCACAGACTGATGACACAGCATGCGTGCGCTAGTTACAGTTCTTCCTCAATTTAACACACACATGAAGGTCGGATGCCTTGGGCTCCCCATGGATGTGTGCTGCATAGCACATGCTTCTATTCAGGACATGCCAGATAAAAACAGCAAGTCTGCTCAAGACTTGTGGTTGCCTTTAAGGATGGAGAGGGTATGAATTCAGCACACTCCTCTGTTCCTCCTTGCTCGTTAGCCAGATGTTCTCGATGATGATTGCCCAGCCCTGTTAGACATAGGAGAGATTTGGGGTTTCAGATCCATCTACATTTTTAATCCTGTGTTTGGGCCTGTCATATGGGTACTGATTCAGATTTTGGGCAAGATTACATGAATTTTTAAATTTTCGGACATCTGTAAGACTAGTAATCTGGTTTTGTTTTAACATACATTTTACTTCTACTATTCCTCTTAAAAGTCAAGTCAGGATCTTAGCATCAATACAAAAAATACTTCAGAGTTAACCTTCCTTCGTGCATTTAGGGAAACAATGATGTTTCCAGAATTTATTTTCTTAATGGTTGCACAGTCAGATCTTGGTGTAGGGCTGTTTAAAAAAAAAGTGTGTGTTTTTCCAAGTAGCTACATACATTGAGGTGTGGTTAAATGAAACTTTTACAAGAATACAGCTGTGACAATGTTTAAGTCATAACTATAAAAGTATGGATACTGGGATTCCTTCTGCTATAGCATGATACCTGAAATTACATTTGATGCGTGTTCTGTTTCCAGTGGCTACAAATACTGCTCATAGTTCACGTATCCTTATTTGACTCTTAAAATTACTTCACCAACTGTTTCATTATCATCAAATTTAATTTCAAAGCTCTAATATGGGCCAAAGACTGAAATGAAGATCAATGTTCGTATATTTACACCGTGGCATCTATACACGTCCGTGTAAGTATTCAGTTGTGGTGTATCAGCTTCACTCCTTGCATTCTCACAAGGGAGGCACAACGTGGTTTAGATTAAATACCCAAAGTACTAAACCTGGCAAACGTGATCCCTGAAGAGATAAAAGCAAATAAGATGTACCTAGAGGACCTCTTCCAAAGCAAATTCAGAGGTTTTTAAGTATTGACATCTATAAAGCTGTTTAAACCAGAGGGAAGTCCAGTCACCACAAGATTTGGTAAAAGAGCTGTATTTACTAAAATAACATTACCAACAGATTAAAAAAAACCCCCAAAAACCAAAAAGGCCAAGCAAAAGAGATTTTGATTCAAGGCAGGTAATAAGAGATAAGGGATTCCATCTTCACCAAGTGATCAGGGCTGTAGACTCCGGCAGAAATGAGGGGTTGGATCCCACCATCCCACACTAGCTGAGGCACAGGACAATCCTATGTTATATATAAATGGTTTTCAGATTATATGGCTAATGGACCACAAATTAACACTTTTGCTTTAGAGTGCTAGGTCTTCCAGCCCTGTTGTAAAAAGCACACATACCCCAGCTGTCTTTCTGTATTTTAGATTTATTTCCTTTTCCTTGCAAACTCACTCAATCACGCAATCTTATCTGAGTATGATTAAAATAGTGGTTAGCCACAGCCAAAAGCTCTTCCTTTGATTTTCCAGGTTAACCATGGCAAAACCTCCCAACTCTCTCTCTGAGGTACATAACTACTTACCAAAAATGATGCTGTTACAAACCAAAGCTATGCAGGCGTAATGGAAGTGTAGGGGGTTTTATTGCTCAATTCTTTGGATCCCTGTGATAGCTCTCCAGGGGAGAGCAATGTAATAAAAAGGGTAAGCTGATACAGCCCTTTAGAATAACAATCTTCCTAATTGCTTTATGCATCTTTGCCACGGACTCGCCTCAGGGGAAGCACACCCTGTTGGCAAACAGCAGGCCCCATAACACAGGTATTAAACGGTGAATCCAAAGTTCACCAACTTGCGTGTGCCCAGCAGAGCCCGGCTGATCCTTTATCGGCTCAGCACAGGGGTGATAAGGTTATCTATCATCCTGTGGCACAGCGAGGTTATTTGTAGCTAATTCCAAAACACGTTCCGGCAAATCGCTGTAAGATTAGGCCTTGGGACAGTGTGAAGCGTGGGGCACGAGCTACACATCTGCAGCTCTGAATGTCCCTCTGAGCTAACAAAACTGACTGGCTGCCAGGTGTGCCCCTGGTTAATACCTTGAGTCCCTTCAAAATGGGGAATAGGTTTCCTGAGATACAGGGGGCCACAGGGTTACCGTTGTTGTCACAAACTGAGACGTACAGTGTGACTTCTTTAATGCCCTCATTTTTGGGTAGGATTTGGTGACAAGCAAATATCATGCCTTTGTCATTATGACAAAGGCTCACTGTTCGTCCCATTGTGCTAAAGTAAATCAGCTAAGTCGGTGCGTTTGGGTTTCAGATTCCAGGGGACAGTGAGTCTCACTTAGGAGAAACTTTTTTATTTCACAGACTGACCGACACGGACAAAACCAGTTGGGGACACATCAATTCAGCCCCTGTTTTGTTTTTCCAGTGCTTGTGAATTGGCCTGTAGACTCTGCTTGCTTCAGAATCTAGTCACTCCAGAGTGTGCAGGATGCGTAGCTTCCCCAGTTTCATAAAGAATCAAAGCCCCAAGGTTGTCATTTGATACAAGGAATTTTCAGCTGCAGTATTTAGATTGAGAGAATCCATGAGAAATCCAGAAACATATGATTTCTTTTTTATGAACAATTAACATCAGATTAATGAAGGATCAAAGAGAAAAGGTAACTATATAACATGTAGTGGTTGGAAGTGGTATTACAGGCTAAGGAAAATTTGATACAGTTGCAATGCTGATTTATACAGTTTGCACAGACACCACAGAAACACAACAAATAATTTACAAAAAACATCCAGTAAAATATGACCTACTGTATGACTACTGCTCTTCAGAAGAAATAAGGTACTTTTGAAAGAAGACACTGGCAAATTAAGACTCTTGCACATACTCTTTTCCTTTCCTGAAAGCCCCTCAGTAAAACTCAACTTCTTCTGGGCTTAGCATACCAACTGACTAGATGACTAATGGCTGGAATACATTTGCACTGCTCGCTCCTCCAGTGACCCTGCGGGACTAAGGCAGCTCTGACAGGAGGAGCGGGTTCAGCGCTGTGCTGGTGGGCAGCTGCCTGCCACCTCCAACTTCCTCAACCTTGTGCTAAACTGATTTTAAAGGGAAGGAGAAAAAGGTCTTCCCTTTTCACGACGGATCCTTGGGAGACAGAAGGCAGTGTTTTTCTTTTCCGTTTGCATCAAGACAAAGAATTTCACTTGTGCTTTGCTCCAGCCTTGGGATGAAGTCTACTCAGAATTGCAGTTTAAGATGATCTTCCCATTGTTCTTAAAAGCCAGAAAGAATCCAATAAGTATTTTAAATTTGCAAAGAAATAAAAGGGCAGAGCAGGGACTGAGTAATGAAAGAACCCTTCCTTAATTCTTGCAAACATTTTATGCCTCAGTGTGCACATGAGTTAATTCTGAAAGATTTTTCTAGCTTTCATAATTTGCTTCCTTGCACCATACTTCAGTATCATTGCATACTTTCTTTGCTCCTAAATATCTATTTTTTTAAACCTAATATGCTTACAAGAGCAGATTTAGATGAGGAACAGGGAAAAATTCTCTTAGTAAGGCTAGAGGAAAGTATCTTGCTAAGAGAGGTAGACTGCTAAGGACTCACCAAACAACACAAGGACATCTTTTCCTTATGAGAACTTGCAGGTTTGCAGGTACATTCATCTATGTTCTTTTATGCTACTATAAACACCTAGATATATTTTATGTAATGTATGTCATATATTCAGAGTTAATATGAGCTAAAGAAGATCTGTCCCACTAGGAATCTTTGGTCTGTCCCTATATCATGTTGATACTCATGCCCATTACAGTATTTGAACCTGCAACTTACCCCCCCCCCAGAGTGGCACATGGTGACATTGGGTGCATGATGAATCCACATCAGTCTGGCAAAAATACTAGTCCAAGGGGTCATGCCAATTGTTAAAATGCACTGACTCTCTCTGACCCAGCTTGGTGCTGTTTGTTTTTGTGTGATATTAGGGAAATTCTTCCAAGTAAATAATAAATATTTAGTGAGCCTCCCATAGATTAGATATGTCACCTTCTAGGTGACTGAACGTTTTGAAATGGATCGCAAAAGAAGGGGTTGGGTTGTCCCCTTAATGAAATAATCTGGTTTAAAGACAGCTCAGATCACCAAAAGCGATGTGGTGCCTGGAACTTTCTTGAAGTTTCTTCTAGTGGCTTTCAATCTTTTTACCTCCAAGTCTCCCAAATCATGCAGATTCACATGAGAAATCCGGCAGCTGAGTTGCTCTGTTTGCACAAACCCTGGAGAAGCAGGGGCACCTGACTCCTGCCCGCTGCAGACATTGATGGATGTCCCCAAGCAGCGCCGGGTTCAAGTGCTGGGATTCCTGGCGCACAGACCACGCATTGCTCTTCTCTCAGATGCCGTATCAAGAGCTAATGTGGCGACAAGGCGCGCCAATCCCTAAGGTTCAGTGTCTGGTAGTTAGACTCATTACAATTAGTCAACTTGATATATTGTTTACAATTTACACCAAACAAGCTTGGGGCTAATTATGACTTAGCTAGTTTGTCTCTTTGATGTCAAGAACCTCTGCAGGAGGCCCAGCTAGTGAACAGCAACTACATTTAGTAGTCTCAAGCTCAGGTACAGAGAATCAACGTGGCCTTCAAATTCATTGTAGCTATGCAAAGTCCTCAGACTTTAAGAATTATATTTGCACACCTGATAAACTTGCTGCTAGTAGATTTATTTCCACATACTCTTAAACCACCTGCTATCCAGAATAGCAGCAATTAAGAGAAAAAAATCAACCCACAGCTGTGAATTTCAGCCATCACTCAGTGTATTCAGACACAGCAAGACTTCATCCACACAAAATGCAGTGAGAGGGTCCCAAATATTGCTTCATTGCACTGAAGTTTATGGATTGCATTTCTGGTTAAAGTTGCATTGCTGTGAAAGTTATGGCATAAAAGATAGATGGTTTGGCCTTGTCATGTAGAATTCTAGGTTTGCTCGACCTTTGTGTTGCTAAAATACTGTTGTATGAATGGAAGCTATGTGATCAGATGTGCTGATGCATTTATTCTGCAATTTCAGATCACAGAAAGGAATTAGCAAAGTTTTAAAGGAAGAAACTAGACCTAGTAAAAAATGACATAAGAAAATAAAGGGTTTCCAGCAGAACAGTGCTCCTTCCCTTGCAATACATGAGTATTGCAAGTCACAAAACTTCACCTCTGCCATGGACACCACTGTCAGATCACTGACCTTGACCCTCACTCTCACCTTTGGCACTGCATGCGTAACTCATGCTAGAGCCAATTATCCCATCGGCATGCCCACAGAGGCAAGAGACATTGCAGTAAGGGAAGTCTAGCATCATATAAGCTCACTTAACTCCTAGATCAACTTTGTACATTTTTTAGCTACGGGGTTGGGGTTTTCTGCCTCCCATCTTTGCAGCTCGGCATAAGAATAAAGTTTCATACTTCTTTTGACTTGGCAGCAGTAATAAAGAACCCGCAGTGAGGTTTGAGCTGACAACTATGGTGGTGAATCACAAGACAAAATAGCGTTCCCTTTGATCTTGCATACTGGGATGGAGTCTGCCCGGCCTCTCAAAGAAGCCAAAATGTACATCTATTCCCACAGTAAGGTGACATGCCAGGCTGTGACTTTTTTCACTAGTTTGTCATGTACAGTTCTCACTGCTGTAGGAATATAGGCCAAATTTTAAACACTTAAAACTATAATCAGTATTTTTGTTTTTCACACCTAATCTTAAGGAATCAGTTTTGAAAGATCCCAGCCTTGGCCTAGAAGATTGTCACCTGCGGATGATAGCTGTCACCAGTTAAGGGGTGGGGAGAGAGAATTCAATGGAAAAAGTCTTGGATCTCTCTGAAAAGTTAAGTTAAAAACAGTAAGTAACAACTTAGGATTTCTCAGTAAACTTTACCCTGTTCCTGAATAGTAATTTTATCAATTAGTAAATAATCATCTTTAAAAATGGAAAGGTGGTTCAAAACAGGTGTTAGAAACAGAAATCTGAATAGTTTTGAGTTTTACAGTAATTTTCCAGCCCACTTATATTCTCTTACCCCTCTCTGTACCTTTCCGTAATCACCTCAAGTTTTGGTTAGCTATTGTGGCAAAATGAGGTTAATGGATGGGATAAAAATTGTCGTCATGAAAAACATTAAAATAAAGAGTGGGTAGTCAGACAAGGTGACGCCTGTAAACGCCACTTTCCTTGTCTGACTCCAAATAACTCCACTTGTGAGTAGCACTGATGACAGAATCCCAGGTAAAAGTCCCTGAAAAAAATACTATGCCTGAAGAGAAACAACCCAACTTTGCAGAAGTTATTTTTAAAAGCTATTTCAGTTGCAGATTTATTCCTTTGTGTGTTAAGGGAAGATGTATGCCCCAAACTTCCAGTCTGCAATTGGATGCAAACTTCTCCCACCCCCAGTCAGTTTATCCACGGGGATGGGAATTAATGGCAGCTTTCAGACCCACAGTTTGCACTAACCCATCTCTGTTAAGCAGAGAAACCTGCAAACCAAAACACCAGCATCTGAGACTGTTCTAACAAGCTCTCTCATGAGAATTTAGCATTTAAAAAAATAAAGGAAAATAAAAGGAACTTTCTACCTTATTCCTTTAGGGAATAGCGCATCAAGTCAAATCCTTCACAGTGACTGGTCTGAAGTCCCCCTGAAACCTCACATGTGTAGCTGAGAAGATAACTGTGGTCACAGCAGTTATTTTCAATATTCAAAGAAACCTAATAGAAAGTTTGCTAGTTACAGATGGGATTTTCCTCTTTCCTTTGAAGCTGAGGGACCATTGTTTTGCAGCTACAGCTGCTGTTATCTGCTATATTTATTCCACTTGAAAATCTCTGACCTCTGCCTTCCCTGTGTCATAAAATGAACAAAGCAGTGAAAAATTGATTAATAAAAGTCTTCAACTCTACTAGCAAAGCAGTTACAAGCATTAGGAATTTGTATGAGTTGAGGAGTACATCCTCCAAGACCTCTTCTTTCTAGTCTTCTGACCCACAGGAACCTGCACTTCTCTCCCTCCACTGAGTAAATCCACCTGGCCAGCCAGTATAGAAATCTTATTTCCACCCTTCCTGCAACAGAAGAATAAAGTTAAGGGAATGTTATAATGCCTTTGTAACATGAAAACGGGTGGTGGAGCTGAACCACCTGAGTCCTGTCTCTGCAGTACAATGATAAATGTCCGCTTGAAGTGCAAAGATCAAGTGCTGGGAGAGCAAGGTCAGATGCTTTACATGACATGTAATGTGACTGTCATTTCTCAGGCTCGGTAGCCGATGGAAATGTGGCGACGGGATGAACCAATCACTAAAGTACCATGTCTGGCATTTAAATAGAGTGCAGTAATTCCAGCAGTGCCATATGATTAGAGATCTAATTGCCATTGTCTAATGAATTCCTCTGTGGCATGTATGTTCAAAGAAGTGTTAAGCTGAGTCTGGCAAGGTACACTCACTAAAAATGCATTTTTAAAAGATTAAATTCTTGTTTTCATGAATTAATAAAAGGTTCTGTACAGGCATATCTATAAATAATGGACGATCTTTTTGCTGGTTTATTGGGAATTACTTTACTATAGGTTCCAACATACACCTCCAGGGAAATACTGTTGTCTGTATTAAATGTCCCTCCAAGATCATGAGAATTATACAATTCAATTTTTTTTGCTTTAAGAATCATTATCAATTTCTTTTCTTTGAAGAGCATATCACCTTATGATTGTTTCAGTGTACTAGTGACAGATACGAGATACAAAGCATTGATCAAAGCAGTGGAAAATATAATTTATTGGGAGACGGAAGGCCTCCATGTATGCCAGTTAAGGTGGCTTGATCACACTCTTTAAATACTCCCAAGTGAAGAGGAATTCAGTAGCAGATCGCTCTTCAGTCGATTTAACTCAAGCTGTTACACACTTGTTATATGACACCACTGAATGGGTAACTTGGGTAAGCTCATCCACAAAATTGGGTGCCCCTTTTTAAAATGGGGCAGTTGTTATCAAATCACTCAGTTCCCAAAGACTGTCACAACGTTCCTGTTCCTGCTGATGTCTAAATACAGAGGAAAACATTTTTGTTCCTAGAAAAGCACGTTCTGTTTCAAAAGAAGTGCCATGGCCTGTGTAACACCTGGGAATCCCGCGGGCTGGGGCAGTCCCATCTGCTTGTGTAACCTCAACATTTCCGCTTGGATTCAGATTTTGATGCTTCCCCATGCCACCTCCCCTTTCAAAATAAAGAAAAAAAACCACTTTTCTTTAGAATCCTGACTTTGCTTCATTCCTATTCCTGAAAACTTGCAAAATCACGCAGATAAACAGAAGTCTCATCAGTTGATGTGGGGTTTTATCTGCCACCAAAGTCTGCCTTCTTCATAAGTGAGGACAACTAAATGCCTCTCCACATCACTTTCTGATCTCCTCCTAAAGATCAGAACGAAGCGAACAAATGTGGGCAGATAAAGTTGAAGGCAAAAAGGTCTGAGCTTTTTTCCAGGTCTGGTGATTGACAGCTAAGGCCTTGCACAGTGACAGTGTCACTTGAGAGACCCTACACTTTTTTTCCCAGGTTTTCCGCAGTCTCTGGTGTCACAGGGGGACAGCCCCCTGTGGTAATGCCAGGCTCCTCACTGTCAGGGTCTAAGACCTGGACTAATTCATTGCGGTGCAGTTTAATTAAACTGCACCGGAGTTGTTTCCCTGGTAAAATAAGTGTGGGAAGAGAATGTGTGTCAAAAGAGACATGCCTCTTACTGTGTGTGCTTTATTGTTACACCACAGCTAATATATTGTGGGAATTCCCATGGAGTCAATGATAAACTATATTATCAAGCCCCATAAAATAGGCATTCTACTAGTGAGGGTTACTGTAGCCCACAATTCCATTAATCCTCCTAATTTATTATATTATAGCTGTATGTGAGGTCTCATAAATTTATTATACCCCTTTCATCTTGATAAAAATGCTTGTTTCTCCTCTCAAATAAAAACTCTTATTATTTGTTGTGTCTGTCTCTAAAAAATAAACGTATCAGGCACTTGCAAGAAAATATGATTATTGGCTGAGAAATGTAAACTGCACTTGACATGTCTTCTGCCATAAAATTAAAGAATTTTATTAAACCTTGCTTTCTGAGTACAAACACCAGTATATGAAAGCCCATTGAATTTTTATTTGCTTTTGCTTTAGAGCATTGCATTCTCTTTTATATATATATATATATCTTTACAAGATTTTTTAATTTAAAGCCACACAACCTGCATCTGTCAGCTTTGCCTCTTACAAAGGCGGCATTTTTTTTAGACTCTACATTACGTGTGTCTCGGAAGTTGATCTGGGTGGCAAATAAAATCATTCCCCTGTTTTAGGGCATTTCACACGAGTAGAATATTTGACAATGGATTACATTGCAGTAATATATACTAAAACTTTTCACGTATGCTAATGTATGTGCTATGTTAGGTAAGTCTGATGAAAACAGCAAATGTCTCCCTGGAGCTTGTAACCCTGAAGGGGACGCAAAACAGCCTCCATCTTTCACTGAGACTTACTGGGTGGGACTGAAATCTTGCCTCAGGCACAGTCTAAGGAGAGGAAGAAATCCCCTATCAGGGTTCAAAGCAAAATACAGACTTGATTTAGTGGAGTCTCACAACAAACAGGGTCAATTATGGTTGGAGAGCACAGAGAAGGCCGTGCTGATTCAGCCTGAGGGCCCCTCTAGGCCAGGGTCTCTGGTGATGCCCAGAGGTAGGTGCCTGAGAAAAGAGCGAAATATATGACACTTCCCCCAGCTATTGTCTCAGCCTCAGGCTGCTTTCAGCTCTGAATATTTCTCAAGAGCAGTGACATGGTTTGTATTATTTACTAATCCTACATGGATCTGTCTTTCAGACATTTCCCTGTTCTCCCCTTCTACCTCTAAACTTTTTTCATCCACAACACCCTTTCAGAAGAGGTTCCATGCAGCTACTTCATGCCAGGATGAAGAAACCATCTCCTTGCATTCATTTTGACCTTGGTTCTTCCTCACATCATCTGACAGTTCCACATTTTGGATTACATGAAGCAGCAAACAGCACATCCCTGTACGTTCTCCCCATATTGCTC
Organism: Gallinula chloropus; assembly: GCF_964237585.1. Taxonomy (NCBI): domain Eukaryota; kingdom Metazoa; phylum Chordata; class Aves; order Gruiformes; family Rallidae; genus Gallinula; species Gallinula chloropus. The sequence goes on along the minus strand of NC_140088.1, from coordinate 67,326,139 downwards.
CTTATTTTGTTGATCTCTACTATTCTCCCAGTAAGTTCCCTCTGTTGCAAGCTGAAGAGTTCAAGCCTGCTCAGTCATTCCTGGTGCAGAAGCCACCCCTTAGACACCTACGTTTTAAGAACAAGATTTCCTAACTTTCCTGTATCTTTCTGCCTGTTTGGATTCTACTCCTAATTATCAAGGCATATTATAAATTTTGATGTCTTTGTGAGGGGCTTGCAGGATCAGTGCTTTAAACTGGCTCAGGCTGCTCCGGCAGCTCCCAGGCTTTCAGTCGTGAACAAACTGAAGCTCACTTCACCTGAAGCAGAGGGAACCGGTAGTTCTTCACACCTCAAATACCCACCACACACAGCATTCATATCCATAAACATAGTACCAATATCTGGTTCCAAATGCTGACAGACAGCTTTGAATCATGAGGAAACGATACTGAGATCCCACAGAATAGGAGACTGCCAGTACTTGAGACAGGATGATCTAAATGAATCAGAGTAGGTCTCCCCTATGCCACGTTATGACAAGTGTCAAACCTAGCACCTCACTTAGGTCAGTTACTGGGTGTTACTAGCATTAAAGACGACTTTTAAACAAAACAGTAAGGCTGAGGGAAAAATGTCATGGTACAGTCTTAAAGTAAGAATAGAAAGAAAAGGTAAAAAGGCTAAGAAATACTCTAGGTGCAATTAACTGCAATCCAAGAACTGAATGCGAAGCAACTTGTTTCATTGGAACCTGGAAGAAAAAAAAAAGTATTGTTTCCCTAATAGCCTGGAAAATAGTGACTGGCAGGCATTCCCTAAGCATGCCTTTGGGGAAAAACAGGGTCAATTTAAAACTGCAATGAGAGCCTAGCATCACAACCCTGGGTAATTAATAGAGAGAAAAAAAATGCTAAGAGAATAGTACCTAGTATCCATGCTGGTGCTTACCCACACTGTGCACGAGGGGTGGAAGATGACAAAAGCTCCTAAAGCTCCTATTCTCTGAAATAGTTGATATGCTGTCACTGGGGAGTGCAGGGGGGAAGCCAAACAACTTTCCTTCTCAAGCTGTTTAGAAGAACCTGATGAGAGTGGTTTTCTATACACATTTGCAGAAACCCTCAGCATGGATCACAGGAGTCCAAGAGAGGACTTGTTCATTTCTGGACTGATCTGTACTACAACGTGTGTTTGGACAACACTACTAAAGCTAAGAGAACAATAGGATTTTCTTGGGAGTGACAGAGATGAGAGTCTGCTCCACATCATAAAATCTGCTGTTCTCTACAGCACCCTCCTAACTGACCCAGGATGGAATATTGGACTCTTTGCTGCCTTGAAATAACATCACATTTGATAGGGGAATGAACTCCCGCTCGTGTCACCTCCTGGCACCACCACTTTCAGACTGGTTTGTGTCTAAAAGCTTCTGATGATCTCATAACAGAAGAGAAAAAACCTCTTAGATATAGTTCTGTAAACATGAAGCAGGTCATAGGCTGACTGTGCCGTGAAACGTGATGCTACCTTGGCTGTCTGTCAACTCTGTTCTCAAAGTTTCAACAAAAGTTGTAAGGATAAATAAGAGTGAGGGCTCGACCACAGAGCCCTCACTAAATCCTGGGACACTGCTACATGGAGAAACTCACTGTTTGAATAGCAAAACTTCACACACTTTTCCCCCTGCACTGACTATTTCCCTTCTGTCAAAAGATGATCTTTGTTTTTCAAATAAATACATCACTTGGGAGAACTTTATTGTGCAGCACAGCCCAGAGCTAAATTGGTTACTCAGTTAAGGCCATGCTTCCCCAGTTTCAGGTGTGGATTACCACTGGCCAGAAGATTGTTTCCTGCCTAAAGGTGCGTTAAAAAAAAAAAAAAGGCATGTATCCCAATCCTGCCTGTAACAGCAAAACCAAACCAAACCTAAACAACCAAACCCACTACACAGCTGAAAAACTCACTAAGAACTGCTGGTGTTAGGCAGTTTCTCCTTCTGGAAGGCAAAAATAGCTCTTATCATTGAACAATATTCAGCAGCTATTCCTTAGGCTGCAGCCTTAAATTTGCAGTCCTGTTTTCTGTCCTGTTTTTCACTTAGTCATATTTAGCAGCCAGGTGATGAAAACTACTGAAGTCTTTAAACTTCTATAATTCATAACCTCAAACATGAGCAAAGTTTGTTCTATGCTATATTAAACTGATCCTTTTTCTCATAAAAAAGCAATGTCAGAATTACCAACCTATTAAAAAAAAGTTTCCAAATTCAGTTTTGTACAGTACCCATTAAACACAACCACAGTTTATGACTATCACTTAACTGTTAGCACAGAAAGACTTCTAAGCAGCGTTCACCATCCAGATGGAGGACATGTTGCTGCTTTCATTGAGAACATTTGCTGCCTTTTAATTTTTATATTTTAAGCTTTAAAATACGTGAAACTTAGTTGTAGATTTTGGCTAGGAGAAGGACAGTGTTTCAGACACAAGGAATGTGGACTTGAACTTGACATTTTATCCTGTTTGTCCATTTAGCATGATGCTGATAAGATTAACATTCCCCCTTATTTTTGGGCATTGGCTGATTTGGGCATGATTTGCATCGGTCAAATGTTTTGAAATACCTGTATGACTACCACCATCACCTCCTAGGGGCAGAGGAAATGGTCTTCACATTAACTGTAGAAAATACATGGCTTTTAAAGCCAAGCTGCAAATCATAGAATCACCTGGGTTGGAAGAGATCCTTTAGATCCAGCCCATTCATAGCCTAACTCTGACTAGTCCACCTCTAGATCATGTCCTTAAGGACTTCACCTACATGCCTCTTAAATACCTTCAGGGATGGTGACTCCACCACTTCCCTGGGCAGTCTGTTCCAATGCCTGATAACCCTCTCAGTTGGAGATGAGTATAAATACATTCATCAATTTGTAGGACAGTTTTCTAGAGATCTTAGATGCATAGACCAGAGGAAGACTAGGACCATGTGGAGATTAAAGGTCTATCCTCTCAAAAAGAAGGAAAGAAAAGTCAACAGGATTTTCTGTGCACAACTACAAAAGCACAGTTAGTGATTTTCATGAGTAAGTAAACCCCACGTTTTTCACCAGTGTTTAACTCGGCTCACTGAAACTCATAAATTCTTTTGCCTACTAGAACAGATCTGATAATTTAACTTGGGAAGATGCATGCTCAGGAAAAATGTTGCCATTTGCATTTCATAAGAACCCCTAACTCTGTAGACTCATAGAACCCAAACTGAAATCGGGAAAAGAGATAAATAAGGTGTTCATAGAATGAATCCATTTTTATTTGTAGGATTATTTGTTGTATTTGATTACAGTTGGAAGTAACCTGCTATACAAGACAATTTTCCTTCAACTGTACTGGACAAGTATGACTCCATCGCACATGCAGCACATCCCATCTTATTGACACATCGAGGAGCTAACACAACAACTGCACATCTTGTTCAAGAACAGAAATGTACCAACATATTGATGAAGTCACTTCCAGCCCAGACAGCAATAAATTTCCCGAATCTGAAATTTCACCTCATATACTGATATAGACTGATTTGAATTGTGCCCAGAAGGTTGACACTGGAGAAGGAAGGCACTGTAAGAAAAACAAATGCTAACAAAGAGGACATTTCAGGGAAGCAAGTGTGCCACAAGCTCCCTTGCTCTGAAAGTCAAGAGGCTTCTGCTTTGAGTCTAATCTGGCTGAACTCAGCTGTGACATGAAGGGGTGACAAGGGGTGGTGCAGATTAATGGTACAACTTTTGTATTCCTTTCTATTTGGAGTCTGGAAATTCAGTTGGGAGAAATAGATCAGAGGCTTGCATGACTTGGCAAGGAAATAGAGATTTGGGGCAGAGAGGTGTGTGGACAGGGAAAGAGTCTAAATACAAGTTACTCCAATAAAATTAAGAAACATCCAGTTCATATGGGGTCCTTCCATGTTTTATTTCCAGCAGTCCTGAATTGAGAGCATTCAGCGAGGCCCAAATTTAAATAGCCCCCAGTGACAGCAGTTTGAAGAGTCTTACAACAAATTTGCTTTGGGTCTGAAGGAACATTTCGGGGGAGGGGGTTGGGAGCAAGCTGTGCAGTTGGTCAAGGTTAAGAAGATCTGAGAGAAATGTGTGACAGGGAATTTTTTCCACTGTATTTCTGTGGGGACTCTGTTGGGCTGGTTTTTTGCAGTACTGCAGTATCCTGCAAATGTTTTTGTCCTCAATATTTAATGAATAGATGAAGTAAATAACATTTTGCACCCACCATCCAAATTTGTCTCACTGTGATGGCTGACAGACACCCACCCAACTGCTCTTTGACTTCCGCCTCAACAGGACAGGGAGAAAAATAAGACGGGAAAAGGTTGTGAGTTGAGACAAAGACAGGGAGCTCACTTACCAATTGCCATCACAGGCAAAACAGAGACAACTTGGGGAAAATTAATTTAATTTACTGCCAATTAAGTTAGCCTTGAATGGTGAGAAATAAAAATGAAATAAACACTCCATGTCCTCTCTTCCCTGTTTTCCTTCACTTCTTCATTCCTGACTTCTCTACCTCTTCAATCCTCCTTCCCAAGCCAGAGGGGCATGGATTTGGGGAATTGTGGCATTTGAATAACATCTCTGCTCCTCCTTTCTCCTTCACACTTTTCCCCTGCTCCAGTGTGGGTTTTCCTCACGCTGCAGTCCCGCAGGATAAGCCTGGTCCACCATGGGCCCTTCACAGGCTGCAGGCACATCTCTGCTCCAGTGTTTGGATCCCTCCTTCCCCTCCTTTTTCTGTGATGCAGAGCTGTTTCTCAGTTTTCCCTCACTCCTCTCTGCATGCACAACCCTGCAGGAGGCCCATCAGATGCCTCTGGCTTCACCTGCATCCAGCATGGACCATCCCTGCAAATGCTGTTGCCAGTACATGAGCACCTGTACCCAATACTATTAGTCATGAAATTTTAGTCACAAGGACATAATTTGGCCCTTAAAAAAAAAAAAAAAAAAGAACGAAAAGAAAAAGAAAAAGTAAAAAAGAGGGTGAACATACACCAGGGAGCAGAAACCCAGATATCCGTGTGATGTCCCTCCAGCCACCTGCTGCTCCTCTTTGTGGGGATATATTAACAGGTTTGCCATTGATAACCGACTGAGGCAAAGCAATTAAAAATCAATCAGCAGGTGACAATCCTGCCTCCTGGCATTTCAGGGAGTTTCAAGCCCCAAAGACTGTTTAAACATCTCCCACCGTTAGCAGTTTCTCTGCTCACCCAGACCAGATTCCCATTCCCAGCACAAGCACAGCCTGACTTGCCATAACCTGGAATTTCAACGCTCCTGATGCAAACCGAGTCCCACCAGACATAAATTTTACTTTCACGTCTCCAGCCTGCCACTGGGGCTGGTAGGAGCCTTGTGTCTACACTGAGGATGTGCTTCCAGGGGGTGGTGACAGCTCTCAGAAGAAAGCAGTGAGTGAAAGGGAAACATGACAGGGGGCTCTGTCTGACATGGACCTTAGCAGCATGGGAGAGGTTGCAGGGACGGCAGAGGGACTCGGCGCAGCCTGGCAGGAGACAGGACCGTCAGCATTAATTCTCACCCACAGACACGGCCTTCTACCAGCAGCCCAAATCTAAAAGAAAAGTTTGCTTTTAAATCATAAGGAAAGCTTCAGAATGCTTAGGAAAAAAATATTTTAAAATAGGAGAAAAGAAAAAAGTCCAGAAAAAAATAATGTGACAAGAAAGCACTAATAGCCATTTCTGATTAAAACAAAGTATATTTACCTCAAACTACTCTTGTGCAAAACAGTATTTTTTGGTAACTAAATAACCTTCTGCCTCAACAGTTTACATATTTTATTGATTTGTTTAAAACTCTTGGCTGGAGCCGTTAAGAGCTTGGCGTCAAGCAGCACACTGGCAAGGCCAGAAGCGCAGTGTGCGTGAAGTGACCGAGCGAGCCTTTTAAACCCTGGGTGGCAGCGTCAGAAGTAACCTCAACATTGTCAATATGAGTTTTATATTTCTGGAACTGAGAGAGGAAAATTAGAATCAGAAGTCATAGCCAGCGGACAGTTAAAAGCTGAAGCTTGGCATTTACACATGGAGTAATTGCAGCAATTATGATTGATTACCCAAGCCAGGGAACAGCTTTGCTGCCACCGATAGCTGGCTTCACTCACTCAGAGAAGCCATCGTTACCTAAGCAAGAAAAATGCTGTTCACAGGTATGTAAAGGTGATGTGGGCTTTGTTTTTTCACAGGAAAAATATGCATACAGATCTATCATCCTGAAATAAAAACTGTAATGCAAACCAGTAAGGGCTGGTGGTTTTCTCTGCTTTAGTCTGAGACTAAAGGGAGCTGGCAATCTTTTTTCAAGATACTATTCTTTCAGAAATAATGAATTGGCCTCTGGTGACTAGTGAAATATTTTAAACATAGGAATGATTCTTCTTTAAAGAGTTCTCTAAGCATTATTGCCCAAATTCCAGTAGATGTTAAGGTAAAAGTAAATTAGAAATATGCAGTTATTGTCTCACAAAGTTCAATCAGGAAAAGCCCACAATCGTCTGTTATGAAGCAAAACCACCAGTACTTTGATTTTAACACAAATTCTTGGAAAATGAATTGGAAAACAACTTTCAAAAGCCCTACCTCACTTTCCTCATATGCAAGCAAGCAGTGACCATCTCTGTTAAGTGCAGGACAGTTTCAATAGGGAAACACTCTTAACACTACTGAATAAAGACCACATTAAACATATTTTGGAGACACACTGAAAGCCTCTATCAGCAGTAAATTGCCACATTCAGAAAGCCAGACTGAGTCCCAGCAGGTAAGATCGATGAACAGCATCAAGTTCATTTCTAAGACAAAAAAAGTACAACGCCTATCAACTATCATCGGGGTAAAAGACAGCTCTATGAGGGGGCTTCATGAAAATTTCACCTGCCACAGCGTTGTAAACACAAGAGAGCAGGTGGCAGGAGAAGTTACACAACAGTCTGGAAACTCACCTGGAAAATAAGAAATTAAGACTAAGCAGCATCTGCCAATCACTGGCCCTTCCTGACCACACTGTTAGGGCTGTACATGGCAGGTCTAGTATCCCCAAGCATTTTGCTTGGCTGGAGTCTTTTAAGAGACAGAAGCTCCACTAGGAATCCCAGAAGTAGCCAAGGTCCATCCTGGATAAGCAGAAATACAAATACTATCTCGCAACAGCTGTGCCCAGAGGTTATGACACATAAATTCACATAAACATGATGCTTTGCCAGAGAGGAACTGAAACACTTGCTGACACAGAGCGTCTCAAGAAGGGAAGGGCTGAGGTAAAAGTGTTTCCAAAACAATAGTCAAACTCCATCAAAAGTCAACTAAAATTCACCAACCTGACTGCTTTCCAGGAGTTTCCTAAGAGAAGCTCAAACCAAAGTGAATTTTTGAAAGCATTTTGAGAAGAATTACAAGAGTGTCAACTCTGAACACCTGTGCTCCATGAACATACCCTCCATTTGAGGGGAAGGGAAAGGGCTAACTCCATGCTCTGGTGAAACTTGGAACAGGTAACTCCATGCTGACTACTGAATTTCTGGATAAAGTGTCAGCTGGTTCCTGATGACAGGAGACCACAATCTATTTCACAGAGAACTGGAAAAGATCTGTCTGGATTAGTCTTACAAGCAGTTTGTGAAACTGAGCTCTTCCAGGTTCTCCAGCACATAAGTCGCAATATAACCACAGAATGATTATTATTAAAGGTCGAATGATTATTTAACAATGAGTTGAAGACAAAAGAACTAGTAATTGCTTCTTTCTTTATAGATTGCTTAGACTATAAATTAGAACTTCAGGCAAAATCATCATTCACCATTAATTTCTAGCTGAGTAGATGCAAAATATTTACGGCACAGAGTAATGCAAACCTCTGTTAAAGTGCAATATTTTCTCCTCTCTGTGTAAAGATACTAGGAAGAGAAACGCAAAGGAGAAATGCCTCTAAGAAAAGCCAGCTGAGCTCTGCTTGCCATGAAAAGAGCCTGGAATATCATGTGGTACCAGCTCTCCAAACCAATCTGTGCAAGGAAGTAAATGCTAAGGCTTGAAATAAGAAACTGAAAGAGGTCACTCTGCTTTTATTGAGCTTTTCCTTCTTGTCAAACCAGCGGGTTGTGTGTTATACTCCTCATGGGTCACTGATAGCCTATCACAAAGCCCCTCTGTTTGGATACCGTCCCCGAAACCCCACAAGCCAACAGAGCAGAAACACTAAGGTGGAGCTACTGTCCAAAAAGCTTCTCGGCACAATAGCTGCTGCTGTCACGGTAGGACAATAAAGCGGATTTTATGCTGGTATATTTTTCTCATCATATGCATGACAGAAAGTCTAATGGGCCTTGCTAGTTTCTTAGTGGCTTTTAAGGCCCTATAAAGTAGCCTACTATCAGTTCAATCTGTGTTCTCAAGATGTCTGCCTGAACATCAGAGAGCTCCAGCAGGAGCTATGTTTTCATTCCCCCAACCTGCATGGAAAAGATAAGCTAATTAGCTGAGAAATTAGAGAGGGAAACTATTAGCATCACAGAAGTGAAAACAAAAGCACTATGAGAATATATAGATGGAGAACACCTACTGAACTACTGCTCTCTGAGGTCCAGAGAGGTTATGTTAAGATACCTTTTATTTTCCCAAGGGAAGGCAGTTCCTGCCAACAGTCCCAATAAGCAGGGACTTGTTTAACATTGATAGAGGAACGCTTTATCCTTTGATAGTCTAACTTGAAGTTGAATCTCTGAGTTAACAGAGTCTCAAAAAGAGCCTGTTTCTAGAAGATGAAAAGATTTGCCTTCGAAATTACTGATGGCAGGAGCTAGAGACAGAGATTTGGGTAAGCAAGCAGAAGGGGAAATGCTTCTCTTCTTACCAATACTTCACGCCTACTAACTGAAGTCACACACCTCTCCCTTCTCTCTCAGCAGCCTAGAACTAGCCTGTGTCAATTCACTTGGTGCCAGCTCCTTTTGTGAGACTGGTACGTCCTCATCATTACTCATCATTCCCTTCGATTCAAGAGAAAGTACAAGAGAAAGCCAACCTAATGCAGCTGAGTCCAGACACAGTAAACCAAGAGTAAGAGACAGATGGCTTGCATAATGTTTTTGCAGCATGACTTACAAACTTCACTCAGAAAACAGATGGATTTATTCTGGATTTAGTTTCACATGGATCCAGATTCACTGTCTTGTTCCCACAACCACACCCAATATCTTAATAATAAAAGGAGGAAGGTCTGAATACGTTGCCCAAACACAAGCTAGCATTGGGCCAGATTCTGCTAGGCTCCCTCACAGTTAAGAATAACCTTCCTTTGCAATGCTTTCCATGGACTAAGTCTCATACAGTTTGAGCATCATTGGCGGAGCCAACGGTGGTCTGAACGTTACAGAATCACAGAATTGTAGGGGTTGGAAGGGACCTCAAGAGATCATCAAGTTCAACCCCCCCCAATGTTGCTGAAGTTTCACAGAAAACAGTAAAAACTTGTCTCTGAAACAGCTCATGGGCAAACTCAGACTCTGACAGATCTCAGGTTCAGGGTAATTTCCAGAGATTACTTCTATAACTGACATTCATCCTATCTAAAATGAAGGCTGCTGAAAATGTTATGCTGGAGTGACTTTTATCTTGCAGCAGCTTGTATTCAGACCTTACAGATCCATGGCAAAATATCTCTCTACCCTGCAAGCAAACACATCTGGATGATGGTGTTCTGCAGAGCAAACACAGTTACATGGGATTTGAGGATGCAAAGGTGAGGGGGAGGAAAAAAAAATAAGAACAGTTAAACTTTTGTCTTCTCTTAATAAAATGTCAAATATATTTTAAGTTATGTAGGTTTTCACCACATGAAAAATAGGCAAAGCGAAAGCGTATGAATCAGGGTAAGTCCAACAGATTTCACACTCACTAATAATACATATAAAGAAAGTCAGCTGCAAATCTCATTACTTTTAACTCCTTCCATGGGAGATACACGAATATCTTTGTCTGCGCTAAACACTGCAGAAATTAAGGTTGGTGGTAAAAAGGAACATAGAGAGTGGAACAGACCTCGTTCCCCTAAAGAAATTTCCCTCAGAAGTTTTGTTCCTAGCCCTGGACACAGCCAGCTTTTCTTTCTGACTGATGAGGACATCCCCTTTCCTGCCACATCTCTTCCCAATTTCCTTCCCAGGAGACCTCCCACCCCTAACAGAGGGAGCACTGCCTGACCAACTCAAGACTGCCCTAACAGCACTTCATGAATATTCCCATGTTCTCTTCTTGCTGCTGGCTTGGTTCTCTTTGTTCCTCTTCCCTGTTTCACTGCAGGTGCATTCCCATAAACACATGGTAAGGTCCAAAAGGCCCCAACTGATTCCCTTAAAGGAATCAAAGGGAACTATGCTTCTGAATAACTTCTTTTTCTTTTTACCCAGCTCCTTCTCAGAAACCTTCTCTGCATAGCAGCAAAATGAATGTAAAAATTAGTGTAGTGCCCCTTTCCTCTAAACATTCCTTTAAATACTCAAACTGCCTTCCTTAACAGACCCCAAGCTTTCCACTGCCAGGCCCTGGAATTTCTGTTACCTTCATGAGATCCCCCAGATGGAAAAGACCATCTAGGGAGAAACACGCTCCAAGAGCCAGCTCGCACAGGGAAACACGCCACTTCGCTGCCAGCAGTCCGTGTGACCGCAGCGGGGTACCTAGACCACTACTGCTTCGGGCTGAATGGGTGTATGTTTGTGCTAACTCTGTCACCATGCATCAGGCTGTGCAGCTCAGTGAGGTAATTACAAGTTAGTTTTGCAGCAACATGACCGGTAATTCCCATATTATTGTATACACAAAACCAACAACCTTGCAGCAGCTACCAGCGTGCTCTCAACAGCGTCACAAAATGGGGTGCAGGCAGAGACCCTTCCCCACCCATGGAAGCAAAGAGGCCTCTCAGTTTTTACAGACTGCCAGGTCTGAAGAGATGAGTGTGCATCACAGCCTGTTTTTCCTGGCGTGCCCAGGCCATTTTCAGGACAGAAAACACTTGTGTTACCTAAATGTATGTATTACCGTGGTACCCAGCTCTTTCACAGAGATCTGGGAACAACCTGGCTTCTTGCACTCCCCACCTCTCTCCTATGCATTGCAGTGTAAAGACACAGGATTATGTAGCCCCATGTCCTACAATAGTCCCTTTGAAGAACATGGGGAAAGAAAATAAGAAGTTAATCAATCTCTCTCAATACTCCCTGGAAGCAGCAGAAAGTTTTTCATCAGCCATTGAGGAAATGTTCCTTCTGTTGACTAGTACCTGCACTAAACGTATATATTTACATAAACATTTTGTATATTTACTGTTGGTTTTGAGAGACATGATACACATGTCACTGAGGTCAATAACATTTTAATTGCTAAAGAATTTTTTTCAAAGCCACCTGGGAATGGTTAAAACAGGATACGGGGCTTTTATTCCCATTTGCCTTCACGAAACGAGCTCTATTCTCCACTGTACACACGATAGTTGCTATGCATACAGATAGAGCCTTAACAATGCTGTTCTGACATTTAAGTATTTCACCCTCAGTGCAGGACAGCCTGTTTGTATTTTTAAGGGTGGTTCTTGGGCCAAATGCAAAGAGACCACTGTGTGACTCTGAGCTTATCTTCTGTACTCCCATCTAAAAAGTTAATGCTTGGGTGTGTCAGGTATCACCTGGGGATTTAAGCAAGAGGCTTTTTGCAGTTAACCCAATCCGTGACCTGCCCTGAATTACCTTTGATTTGAAGGCAGTTTAGTTAACTACCAAACCTGCCCCTTCCATTAATTGGAATCAAATTCTCCTGAAATGTGGGTGCACAATAATTCCTATTTTGCTTCCTTAATGGCTCTATACATACTCTGTTACACCTTAGAGCAAAGGTACTGGTGAGACACAAGAGCAGAAGGCCTTTTTGTTGTGCTCACCTTCTCAAATCTGGTTTCCTTTGCTGAACGTTTTCAAAGTATCAGCATCCAGGCAGTTGCCTGTATAGAGGCATCCTTGGTAAAGGGGCTTTCTCATCATTAAGAGAAACAGTTTATTCATCACTGGTCGATTTTTTTATCTATACTGTGAACAAACTCACTTTTGTCTGTCTTTCAGCATCTGGAAGAGTGGGGTAGGAGGCATGAGCTCCATCTCATTTATCCTCGTTACAGGTTGCCAAGTTGGTATCTAGCCTGTGTGAAAAGAGTGGTGGTCCTGGTCACCAGGCAAGCACTGTTCATGCTTATGGGGTAAATAAAACCTTATATATGCCCCTGGTCAGGGGCTGCAGTAGGATTTTGGTTTGATGCCACAAGAGAACTAAGAGAGTAACAGAGAAAGACTGTCTTTGGAGCAAGTCACCTATGCAAAATGTCACAAGAGCAGCTAAGTTATCACCTGAATTTCAGGCTTGGGAAAGGATCTCTGGCAGACTTCTCTGATAGAATTACTGCTCCTGTGTCACCATGGGCTGTGCCACACTGTCACTGCATTAGCCACCAGAAGGCACAGGCAACTGTAACTGCACTGACATGATTCCTGCAGTGCCCTACAGCATCCAAGGATCAACTCTGCCACTACTGCCAGCACCTGCTTCTCTTGCTGGTCAGACACCCCATTGCTCTGCAGCAATGCCTCCCTTGGTCTAGCCACAAACTATTGCATTGTGCTGAATAGGCAGCAAGGGGACATTTTACAAAGCTACATTTTGTAAAAGAGAGGTAATTTGATGCAACACCAGCGCTAGCTGCTTTCAAATGTTTACCAAGTTATAGCTGGTTTTATAAATCCTTATTTATGGCAAGAATAAATATCAACTGAAAAAAGGAGCATCTCCCAGAATTCTGCCTGGAGATCCAGTATGTTGCTAGAGTCTCTGTACCCTTCACTATACCTGCTGGTTTTGTCACTTCTGTAATTAGACTGTCAGACACACGTGGCACGTATCTCGTCTCCTCCTTCTGCAGGCTGACTTGCCCACTTACAGGACAGCATATATTGTGCATCTTCCAAGTCTTACTTCCACAGCTGATGCAGAGACTGGGTGTTACACCAGAATCACTTCTGTTGACCTAGGGGACAGGTGGACATTCTTGTACACAGCAGTCATTATAATTTTGCCACCCTAACAATTCCTTGAGGACTGGTGCCTTTTGCTTACTGTCCTCTAGGTCTTTAGGAGCGGCCAGATTACTGGTTATATTTAAGATATACATTAAATATAACTTTTGGTAAGTTAACAACACTTCTGGAAAATCCTGCTAGGAATTGTCCCCAGGGTATTTCCTTTGGGAGAACCTAACTCAATTTTGGTGATTTAAAGGTTCTGTCTAGTTCTTTTAAATATTCCTTTGACGTTGTATTGCTCTGCTTGTAATAGATTGTTATTGCCCTATATTGAGTTTGGAGAGTGAAGGTAAATCTTTTGTGATGTGATTGTGCTACCCCAAACTCAATATTGTTCAGAGGTCCTTTATAACTCTCTGGTTTCACTGCAACAAGCGGGACAAATTTTCATTTTTACTCTTTTAGAATTTTATTCCCTGTTCTGAAACTCTAAGGGACTATATTTACAGGCAATGTCTAGTGCAGTTTTCATGAACTGAGAACTCAAATGTAATGGTGGGACCACTGTTATTCCCATTCACCTCAGCACTGATTTACTCTCAATATATGTACACACCCCCTGTATATTATTTATATACACATACACCCCCTGTATATTATATACACACACTCACCCCCATCGGTTACAAGCCAATGGCACCAACAGACTGTAGAATGTATAGCTATGCTTTTTCTATCCAGTATCTATATGTGCCAATGCATACATAAACACACACACAGTGGAAAATTTGTCTATTTTTATGTCTGCCCAAACAATTTTTTCAAGAACCCTTCCTAGATGGACGAGTGGAACTTGTCAAGCATGGTGCCAGGTAAAACCACGCAATACTGATGTCTACCGGTCAGGAAAACCTTTCGGTTTTGAGGTTACCAAAAATCTCCTGAAAGCATTCGCAGCCTCCGAGTGCACAGGACTCTGTCACGAGTCCTGAGTTTCCTCCTAGGTTGCATGCACCGAGCCAGCGAGAGCATCTCCTTGGCTCCCCAACTCTGGTCTCAGACTGCCAGCAACTCTCTGGGTCAGGGAGGGTAGCTCTAAGCCTGTTTTTGAAGTCATCTTTGCAATTGCATTTCAACAAGTGTGCATGGCAGTCCCTACTCAAGAGCACCACCCCTGTGCTTGCTCTTGTTTGTCGCACAGCGAAAGGCTCCCCTGCTGACCCGTTTCCTAATAGAAGCTTAAACAGAAACAAGCAAAACTTTGCAGGCAGATCACATTTCTTAAATGAGGCAAGCTGCACATTAAATTTACCCTCCCTTCTTTTTATATGTGGTAACGACAGTAAACATAAGATAGGGGTTTAAAGTTTTCTTAGGGAATTAGCATATTTATGTATGAGGATATTTTCTTTTTGCATTTTGCCAAGTAGATTACTAGAGAGAAAAATAAATCTTTAAAAAACCCAACCCAACCTCACATCTTATGGAGGGATCTCTTTAAATGTCAACCGTCCCCAAAGTCTTTGTGTTTCCCTAAATGCTTTGACCCCTTTTAATGTTCAGGTTTAATTTTGGAAAGCCACGCAGACTGCAGAGACAGTGTTTCTTCTGAGGAAAAAAAAAAAGGAGCATTCTTTTTTTCCCTCATCTTTGTATTAGCAAAAAATATCTGTACTGCCTAAGGCTATTTAGGAAAGAGACTCGACATTTATGTAGGTTAATAAAGCAAAGAAAGAAAATAGTTTGTTATTGTGTGGCTCTTCTTGTTTCATTTTGGTTTTCAGTTGGGGTCTTTTTTTGTGTGTGCACACATACTTCTGGGAAGGTAGAATTTCATTAGAAATGCTAAAGAAAACCAACCTTAATTAGTCTGAAACACATCAGTAAACTCAAGCTTGCTGGCGCAGAGTCATGTAGTGTGAAAGGCCCATACACTGGGGTCAGTCATGGTGAGTTAGTGGTTTAGTAAGACTCCCATGAGTCTACCTCTCAAAACTATAAGCGGTCAGCAAGACAAAATAGCCTTGATCAGCATTCAAAGTCATGCCTCTCTGGACAGGATGGTTAGTTACAGTTTTCTGCCTACTAATGTTGCAATTATTCCTGGTGCCCTTTGTATCCTGGCTCTCTTATTCTAAAATGTTTGGCTCAAACCCTTTTCCCAGGTGAGTGTGCTTTGACTGTCTGTAAGTTATAGGTCCTTTGTGAAACGTGGCTTTGACTCAGAGAACACAATCTGTGAATATTTGCTAGGACATTTTGGGCTAAAATCCTCTCTGATGTCCAAGCAGATACCCCACGTACTATAGGTAGAGCTGGCTGGGCCGACAGACATACCTGCAGTGTATCAAAGTCCTTGTCCTGAACCAATCTGGAAATTTTATTGAGACCCTCAAAGCATTTAGGGCATCACAAAAAGTAGTTTGGTTTTGTTTGATTGTTTATCATGCCTAGATATAAACAAAACAAGACTTTGGACTTGATGGAAATGCTTGTAGGAAAGGGGACATTGACATTCATGAGCAAACAAAGAAATAAGCAGGCAGAGAAGTCCCAGGTAGAATGCAGCAACGGTATCTGTGTGTGGCATTGGGCCACAGATGTTACGGGAGGGAGTAATGTCCTCAACTCAAACCAGTAAATTGGCTAGATTTAGTTCATTTCAAATACCAGGAGTCCTAACAAGAAAAAGGGTTTTAAAAAGAAAAGTCTCTTGAGGGCATAATTTCTTATTTGGTGGCTTTCCTCTGGTAACAAAGGAGGACAAGGAGGTCTGAAGCAGAGATTGCTGGGCATTCACCTGAATTCTAAAGCAGAGGTTTGGCAAAACAAATAGGAAAAGTTTCAGTCCTACTCTCAAATTCTCTTTTCTGCAATAACATGAATCAACAGAAATGCAAAGGTTTTAAACCAAAAAAATATCAACAATGTGAGACACCAAGCAGCACTGCAAAGCATTGGCAGCTGTAACCTAAAAAGACCAAACTAAAATAAGCATCCACAGCCCCTCCAATTTGTTCTAACACTGTCTATTTCCTGAACATAAAGCAAAAGACTTACCAACACCTCCCACCCCACAAACATCCTTGCATCCTCAAGAGCTTCCACTTCCCCTAAGCAACCAAAGGCTGAAAGGTCATAAAGGTCATATTCTAGTATTTCCACTGATATGATGGGATAAACCATAGAAACAATCCTTGAGGAACTTTGTGGGGAAGTTTATTGGATAAGAAGCTGCCTTGATTTCTTCAAGGAACATGGTAGATGTTCAGGAAGCTATTGGAGATAAGCCCCAGTATGGCCCAGTGGAGCCAGGCTGCTGGGGACTCAGGGAGAAAAAGAAGGGGCCCCAAAGACAGTTTTGCCTATTTTGTTGGGTTTTTTTACCTCCGTATCTATGTGGAGATCTCTCTGGCTGATGTTTAGCTTTCTTTGTAGCGATTTTATCACTGCTACATAACACATCCCGGTGCATTAACAAAAGAATAAAGCTGCTGGGACAACCCAGCTGATCACCAGGCTCCGATACACCGAGCTGCCATCATCTGTCTTTTCACCGAATGCCTCTACTGAAAGGAAGCTGGAAATAAGAGGCGAGGAACTGGTGCCCAGCGACACTGCAGGGACCACAGGAGGAAGATCACCTAACGCATTTTGCTTTCTTATTGTTCGCTTTGTCTGATCCTGAAGTACAGGTGCTGGTAGGTGAGTTTTCCTAGGGTCACTCCCCCTCTTCACACTCTACATTAACTCCTTCGCTGCCCCAAGGTGACAGCCATCACTTGCCCCATGCGCAGCATTGAGAAATTACATTGAAAATGTACAACAAATTTGGGGAAAAAAAAAAATCTCCCAACAGTGAAGGGTTTGGAATGGCAAAAATATGTGGAAAACCAGTAAGATCATACTTCCAGTCTTCCTAGAGCCTGCCTCCTTTGTGTCAAATATGCACAATAAGGCTTAGTGATTTAATTTCTTAGGGAAAACCATAGCTTAAATTGCCCAAACTGGAATTCCTGAACAGTGAAATTGTTCTGGCTGCAATAGGCAGCAGAGAAACAAAACCAAGCTTCACTTTTCCCTCCTTCACAGGTCCTTTTCCCCTTTCCGTCCCAAGCCTCAGCGGGATCTGTTTTTCCAAAGAGTTAAACTGGGTGTTTCTCAGGGGTTTACAAGAGGCATAACTATTCCTGAAAAACAATCTGATACATTCAACTTAGCAAGGCCCTGCTCTTTCCCTCTAATCTTTCAGCAGCACCCAAGGGAGGCTAAAGCTGAGATCAGCCTATTCTCCCTTCGAACTTTGATTCGCTATTAAATTCCGCCTAATGACGATGACTTTGCCATCTCACGTTCATCAGCGGGCTACACGCAGAACAATGCGGGCCCGGTGGCGTATAGAGGGACATTGTTCCTGCCTCCCCGTCCCCTCTGTTCAAGCAGCATCACGTGAAAATCCTCCTACACGAGAGACATGTAAAACCAGCAAGCAGTATTACTCTCCAGGGTGCGACGGTAACTCAAGTCATACCTTGTGCGTGGGCGTTCGTATTTATGTGATCTCCTGTAGAGCTGAGAAAAACAACAACAAAGCCTACAAAAGGACAAGGTATAAGGAAATACCGGAGAACTCAGTGCAAAATTAAATGCCACACTGCAACAGAGGAGTCTCGTGCATGTCTGCTGCCCAAGAGACTTCTGATCTGTACCCCAACTAGTACGTCAATGCACGGAAGAAAATTATTTCTGTAGCTTTTAAGTCCCCTATTCCTGACTGCTTTATAAATAGGCTGGCCTTTAGCAAGTCAGCACGCTCCCTAGCAATACTAACCACTGCGTAAAACTTCACATGCAGTTTTCTACATCATTTTATAACAGTGCCCTAGCCAGGATCAGCACTCATTGCTCCACAGAGTAAGTCTGTTTTCTTTGCTGTCCTGAGAGCTTCTCGATTTCTGTCTGTACACGTCTGTCTCATGCAATACCAACAGGGCGCTGCAACCAAAGCCAAACAGATTATGTTGCGAGATGCTGATGCTGTGCTCTTGAGGTCAGCACGTACAGCAGCACTATCCCTGGGACTGTGGGACAGTCAGAAGGTCAGGCAGGTGGCCACAATCCTCTCTCCACCTGTGTTATTCCACCAGGTATCACCTCTACCACATTATTTGTCCATCTGTGGGTTCAGGACCCTGTTCTGCTCTTCCAAGACTCTGTGTAGGCACCGATTGTGAGCACACGCTGTAAGCAGCAGGAGCTGTATCTTGCATGTTACTTCAGTAGACACAAGCAAGAAAACAGTAAGAGCCTTACATTTTCTAGACTCACTTCCCTCTTCACACACTGTGTAACTCTTTCACCGCCCTGCTCCAATAAATAACGAGCTCAGTACACGAGCGTTGTAAACTCTCTGGGGAAAAACAGTAGACTGGGAAGTAGTAGTCACGGCATGTAGCATTTCCAACACTAGCAATTGCTTAGAAACTACAAGGATTCTGTTTTTTTTCCATTATTCCCTCAGCTCTATCTCTAAAAAACACCAGAAATTAAACATAACATATCTAAACCTTTAACAAGTTCCATTTCAGTGAACGTGTTGGCTCATCTTTTACCAACACAGCACAGAGTATGCCCTGTAAGCAGGAATTGTGTGCCCTTTATTTCTCTTTCTGCCTTTTCTTTTTGCAGTTGTGAAGACTTTTTTTCATATTTCATAAGCTTTCCAACCTGAAGGAGCAGTTCATTGCCCAAAGGCAGCAGCCAAACAGAAGTAGTAGAAGAAAAACCCCAATGCCATGTATTGAAAAGTATTAGACATTTTTAGGCTGCTCTGCATGCACACACAGCAGCTTGACTCAGGAACACAGTGTCTAAAATCACGCTACCATCAACGTTGCTTAGGGATAGAAAAATCTATTCCCCCCCAAGCAGAAAGCTTAATCTCATTTTTCTCACCAAGGCTATTATGAGATTTTCACTTGAGTCACTAGAACAAACCAATGCAAACATCAAATCAGGTACTAGACCCACGTTTACTAAAAATACAAATTTTTAACAGGTTTGTAGAAGTTGAGTATACAGTAATTAATATACAGAATAATTGATCAGAAAAAAAAGGTGAAAAGTAGAACTTTGTCCACAGGAATATCAACATCACTCAAATAACCAAGGTTGAAACTACCTGTTCATTTATGAAATGATTTAATGTAGGCTCACGTTTAGTGAGGGCACTGAAATTTGTGTGCATTAGATCATAAAATGTTGTAACGATATTATCCTCATAAGGAAAGAGAATCTGAACTTCAGAAGCTGTCTTATATTTTTAATTATTATTGGGTAAAAGGTCTTTTAGTCCTTTTCCTGATTATAACAGCAAAAGAACAAAGAAACATCTAAGTACTGGCAAAGAATGTTTTAACCCATGTTCCTGTCAAAGGGAAACAAATTGCTCTGCCCTTATCTCTGAAAGGAGATCCAGTCTCAGAGCAACTTGGCCTCATGTGAGGATGTGCCCGGTACCAAAAAGGAGGAGAGCTCCAGAGTGAAAGGAAACCATTTGGTTTTGTGAGTACTTTCGTTACCTGCTACATCCTTTTCCACATCAGGCACTCACGTGTCAGGGTTCCTTTACCTAACTGGTCACAATTTCTCTTGCTTTGTAAGTCAGTGACAAATAAACCCCAGCTCACTTTGCACGCACCTCAGCCCTTTGGAAAGATAAGGCACAGCTCTGCTGCAGGATTATCACTCAGATGTTTGTCAGGCAAATGCCAGAAAACAGACTGTGTGGGCTGGAGAGCACAAGGAGTAGTGCCTCATCAAAACCTGCCTGGGGAAGGAAAATGCAGAGCCCTGCGAGATGCCTTTGCTTCTGCAGTTGCCATTTCATTCATTTGGTTAATTATGTCTGGTTGCTCAACTGCTTGCTCCACAAGCATGTGTTGTTCCTTGGAAGGTGACTGCAGCACACTCAGTTACCCATCAGACCCAAGGTCTTCCAGTTAGAGCAATTTCAGTTGGGTACCAGGCAGCTCTGGTAAAGTGATGCATCTGCACACCTCATGTAGAAGAGTCCCTGCTTGCAATGTAGGTGGTTTCTCCCTCACCTTCCCTAGGACAAGTGAGTCCCACCCTCATTCCCAAAACACCACAGGTTCAACCCCATACACATTACTCTCAACAGCTTTATAGGTGGTCTGCTATGGATTTCACACTGAAAATTAAATTCTAGTTTACCTTGCAACAAAGCAGCACCTCTATAAGCATTTCTTCTCTGCTCAAACCATGTCACACTACACTAACAACTTGACTTATCGTGACGTGGGCAGAAAACATGCTTTCTTTACTGCACAGGAACATGTAGGCAAGAGGCACTAATAACAACACCACAGATTAACACATCCTCAATATCTAAAGCCACCCCACATTGTCAGTTACATTCATGCGGTTACACTGAAGGCAGGACAGGTACAGAAATGTGAAAGGACATTGTGGGCCTTTAGGAAACAACGTACTTTTTAAACACCAGTCACTTTTTAAAGTGGTCTTTGAACAAACTATAACTGCTTTGATCAAGATTACATCAACTATTTTTTTTCCCTTTTTTTTTTTTTGCCCCTTTTCATTTTGCAGCTTTGGTGGGGTTTTGTTGGCAGAAGTGCTTGTAATCAATAATTATTTCATAAAGCAAATGTTATTTCAGATCGGAGGCAAATTTCAAACCTCCAGCTGACCTACTAATCATAAAAATCTAAAAATCCTAAACTTTGAGTCAATTGTTCACTGTGCAGAAGTAAGAAGATTGCTGTAATATCATGTTTTCTTCCATCTTTCACTCATCTTTCAAAACTCGGATGTGAATGGATTTTTCTCCTCTCAAAGCCTCTCCCCTTTAAATGCTTGTTGTCTCTACCACTGATCAAGTTTCTGAGAAATGACTTTATGTAAGAGATTGAGCAAGATAAAGTTGCCACATTTCGTTTTATCTTTTTGGTTGAATTATTAGTACTTAAAGTTGTGGTGACAAGAGTGCTACCTTCTAATAGGCCTTGTTGCCATGGGAGTGGGCTTTCTGAAAAGAACAAGGCCTGCGGCCACCAAGACCTTTTTTTGCTATTATTTCTATCCTTGGCCAACACAGAAATCCTTAGTCACAGACAGGAAAATGCAGTGCAGTATACACAGTAACACTTGCTGACAGTGAAAAACAAAAGGAGTGGAAACTAATACTGTAGAAAGCTGAATTGCATCACAGCCTACAAGCAAAAGCGTTTCTCTTCTGTAAAAGAAAAGCTTTGTGCATCCAAACAATTCCCTTGCTCTGGGTCTCTTTGGAGATAAAAAGGAAAGAGGATTGTCTTCGTACAGAGTAGGCATTTTGGAACCAACTGGAATTTGTTTTCCTCTGAGAAATGAAAACATCGTGTGGCAAAAGCAGGGAAATGAGCAAAAAGCACCTGACGGTGGGTCCACCAGCTCTGGTACCCGGATATTACCTACTCCTGGAGTGGGATTAGCCATGCAGAGAGGAACCACAGGGATAGGTTGCTGTTAGTGTGGACAGGGAGACCTGCTTCTGCCACCCCCATACCGAGAAATTACTCTAATCAAATAAAGAGCAATTAAAGCCCAGCTGGTAGACTCCATCCACGGGAATACAAAGATCAGGGAATGGGTTGGGAGAGTCTGGTGACTTTCAGTAAGGCAAGCATTTTGCAGGCTTAATGCCTGCATTCAGATAAACATTTGAGGACATCTTCCAGGTAAAGCTCTGACTACAAACTAAGTTTTGTGATTCAACACATTCCTTCTACGCAGTCAAAGATTCTGAGATCTGTCAGTAGTTCAAAGCACGTTGCAGGCTTTGGCTAAAAAAGATGTAAATATAGTGTGGTGGCTCATAGAAAACAGACAGTTTACCTGTGTGACGGACATTCACCATTATTTTCTACTCATGAGGATTAAAAAAGAATAACCTTTAAGACCTAAGTATTCTTTTTGAGGAAGATAGTAATTTTGCTGCAGTCTAAGACAAAAAAAAAATAAATATCAAAGCTAGAAGGGGAGATCTTCATGGATCCCACTGAAGGCAGTTATCCATGTGTTCTGCCCAGCTTTTATAAATCTAACAAAAATCATGCTATGTTCCTCAGGAATGTCCTGTATCAAAACATAGGCTTATAAAAGCACAACAATGTTTTTGAAATGAATGTATCAGTAGCAAAGTGTCACACATGCACTGACATAAGCACACACTTTCCTGGGTGTGTTTCCTTTCGAGCTCCGACTGTAAAACAGATCTCATTTTGCAATGCCAGTCAAGTTTAAATGATGGTACACACATTCTTCCTGTGCACCCTCAGCACAGCTCCAAAAATAGAATGCTTACTTGAAACCAGGTATCACAGCAAGAGAAGTGTTGTAATTTTTAAATTCTTTCCCACAAAGTCTCAGGACAAGGGGTTGGATGCTGTCTCCCCCTGTAGTGCTCTCCTGAGCATGCGTTTGCTGTATTGAGGCCAGCTAAAGCCCAGTGTTGAAACAAAGGGTAGCAAATCAGCTCTGCCTCCCACATCTTGTTTGAAATTCAAACAATTGTGACAAACCTACTCTGAATCTGCAGCTCATCTCCTGCAAGTACCTCAGGAGAAAGCTTAGACCTAGGAGGGATAAAACCCCACAGGGCAGTAACCCACACACCTTAGCTGGGCCTTGTGGCTGGAAAGCAATGAAGCTCTTCATGCCAGATAAGTGACTGACTTACTTATCTTTAAGAAAAAAAGAAAAAAAAAGAGAGGAAAAAACCTAATGCCAAAACATCAAAAGCAGTATTCAGCATCATGTTGCACACCAAGATGCAAGAACAACAAAGAGAACTAATGCCATTGCTTTCTCTTCCTGTTTGTATTGTCATCTAACACACTGACACATAAGTTACTAGATAGAAAATGTCTAAGTGTCATCCTTGACTACTTGGGAAACAATATTCAAAAATTATGAGAGCGTGAAGAGAATATTCTCCCCACCCCCGCTCCCCCTTAGTCCCCACCTTTAAAGCAAGACCACCAAGAAGAAAACAACCACACACATTTACTGTACTGCTGCTTTTTGGAGGGTGAAAATTGTTTCACCTGTCTAGAATAACCTACCTATAATTTGATAAAACTTAGTACTGTGTCTTGAACAACTTTCACATCCTATGAGCAAACAAACAGTTGTATTGAAATAAGACACTCATTTTTTTTAATTGGAGGAATGAGTAGATGATACTGCAGGTCAAGCTGGATGCATCAAGGTATCAGCAGCTCTGGGGAATGGGCCAGAGCAAGTCTGCAGGAGCAGAGTCAGGAGGTGAATGTGTGTGCTCCAGAAGAGGGGCCCCTGGGTCTGTAGATAAGGCAGTTTCTTTTCCTTTCTCTCCCCATCTCCCGCTACTAATGCACATCACTCCAGCAACATCTTCCTCCTCTTATGTATGGGGCACCCATCTTCAGAAAACACCTTTATGCTTAAATAGGTGACTGAATTTACTTGTGCATCTCTACAAAACACTCTTGATTCTCAGTGTCCAGTGCATCCCCCAGCATCTTTCAGACATCTGCCAAGTCTTGGGAAAATGGTTATAAAAGGGACTTGGGCTAGGAGGAAAGGAACAGATATACTTGTTATGAGAAGGGTCGGAACCACAGGATTTTCTACTCCTGCATCCATGGGAAAGGCCACATGATAGCTGTTGATGCTTGAGATAAAATGTGAAGTATTAGCATTATTATCAGCTATTGTATATGTGACTAATTATTGTTTCAAGTGTAAATAGTTAGTTCATAATTAAACACCCTGTCTCTGAACCCTTGCTTACCTTTAAGCGAATGCAATGTGTAGTCAGAAAGTGTGAGTAGATAGGTGCTACAATGTGAAATCATTCTGATGGCTATTATAATCTATTTTCAGAACATATTAAAATATTAAAGCAAAACAAAGCCTCTGATTAACAACAACGTAAATCAAATAAGCGAGGCTTGTGACACACGGGTAAGACACTGGAAACATACTGAAGAAAAGAAGGAAGCATTTTTTAAGGATTAAAAGGTTGTACAGGAAATTGAGAACTGGAAAGTACTGGTAAGATATTCACTAGTTAAGAAACATCAGGTTTTTTCTGCTTATTTTTCTTCTAACTACAAAGAAAAACGCCAATTCCTTTTCTGGAACATCTGCACATACGGTATTATCCCTCATACACACACAAAATTGTTCTTCCCACTAAAGGATGCATTATTTCATATTAGAAGTACTTGCTAAGATCAACAAAGTGCCAGCCGTTTTCCTGAGGGGCCCTGGGAGGTGCCTCTGATTCTCTAATCCTAAATTACATAGACATCACTTCAATTTAATTTATGTAGGAGAAATGTCAAGTGTCCATGAGAGTGGACCTCCTGGGAAGCATTCAGAAATGTAGATGTAAGGCCCATGCCTGTTCCTATTTAATCACATAGAAACAGAGGCTTGAAACTGAGCAGGGGTATTCTCTTGATCCTCACCTTTTTTCCAGGCACTTATTTCAGAACTGCCTTCATATTTAGTGCTCAGTTTACAGCTAAGTATCTGTCCTCTAAGGTCTTTTCATAAGGGTCTGGATGTAGCGCTTGGTAAAGAAAGCTGTCAGGCAGACATATCCATAAACCTCACTGCAATAAGTTCCACCAATACTTCCAGCTATGCTCAGGTGGCTGAACATTTATATCAGATTCTTCTTCGCAGACCCAAGCACCTCCCATGGAAGTAAACAGCTAAACAGATCCACATTTCCATCTCACCTCCTGCTTCCACACCCCTACAAGCACATGTTTTACACCGACTTTCTTCTTTCCTCTGAGGGGATGGTGCACTGGGGAGAAGCACAAATAAAAAAGCCATGGTCTTTAAATTTGATTTGAAGGTGGCAAGTTTTGTGGTAGTTTTGATCTCCTCCAGGCATTCCATAATCCTGGGCCAAGTTGCCTAGAGATCTTTGTCTCCCACACTTCCAAGTCTCTCTGTTGCGGCTGACAGATCCATTGTTTTGGAAGCATGTAGCTGTCATGGGAGGTCATGATCTCCCAGGCGTGAGGCAGTCCCTTCCCTACTTTGGGTTGGGCTTTGAAGATAAAAATGGTAAATTTGAACTTGGGCACGAGTGCGTTTGTTAGAAAGCTTGTGCCAGTAGGCAGTGGGCATCGCAACAGCAAGCCTCAGATTATGATGATTATTATTAACATTGTGGTTTAATAGCTGGGTCAAGGCACATAGCGCCTGCAATGATGCAAACATACAGTCAGTGGCAATTGTTTAGCCAAAGCACTTAGGTTTAACCTTTGTATTCCTTCCATTGCATCCCCTAACTTGTCACTAAAAAATGTGCACAATATCAGTGTAATGTCAGCGTGATACTGCCTTAAAAGTTTATTCTGAGGATGAAAACTGAGTTCCTTGAAGTGAATCCTGTGCAAACCATTCAGAAATACAGACATGAGGTTTCGTGCTTGCTCCTATACAATAAAATTAAAGATAATCCACACAGAACATGTTTATTTTATACCACTGGTGTGGACCTTGTGTCTCCCTGCATTGTACCTGTAACATATACAGACCATTTCAGGGCACATCACCTTCCTCTGCAAAGGGAGGGTAACAGTTATAAGCACAGGCAACATTTGCTGTCGCTAAGATAAGAAGCACATGCTCAGCTGGTCTCGACAGAGCCGTTCCTTATGGTTTTCTTAGGAACCAACTCCACTATTTATCATGAAACTTAAATTTTTATTTTTTTTTTTCCCTTCCTACACTCATGCGCTGTCATTTATGGGTACCAGCAGAGTGGATTAGAGCTGGCTGTCAGCTTTCTCTGCCTGTACGAGCTCACAGAATAGCCTGGGCTCACAGCACGCTGGCCCTGCTCCTGCTCCTCTTGGCAGGGGAATAAGCTCCAGTTCCTGGCAGTGCATCCCCCGGCACACGACAGATGTGGGGCTGCCCTTGCCCTGGTGCAGCTGGGTACCCTAACAACCGGACTGGCTGGGTGCTCCCACAGCTTTTTTTCCTGTTGTTATCTGGGGAAAGGAATAAAGCAAGTGTATAGTGGTATATCAGCACGCATACGAAGGACAGAACAGCTGCAACCATGCTGGAGTACAGTGGAGTAAAACACATAAATTAATTCTACAAGGTTAAAAAAATCCCAGGCACCCAATGCAACAGCAAAGACCAAAAAAAAACCCCTCACACCAAAAAACACAAAACACACCTTCAAAAGCAACAAGTTACACTAGCTCAAAAACTGGTTGATACTGCCCACACCCAATGTCCTGCAACCACCAGCTCTACAGCCCACATCCTTAGTCACATGACTGGGGAGCCAGGACTAGAAAAAAGCAAGTGGCAAAGGGAAGCATTTGTGCTCCAGCCTGCTCTAGGCCACCTGAAAGAAACTGCAAGGCAAATCCTCTGCTGGCCACTGTCACACACGAAAGCTGGTAGACCCCCACTTTTCAAAATAGACCTGCTCAACACGCACCGTCTTGTCTTGAGAGCCACAGCTACATGCGTTAATCAACTGACACTACATAAAATCCAGGCTACTGCTGGAGAGGCTGCCTGCTGCTGGCCTGCTATCCTAAGAGGCAAACCCTATCCTTCAGGGAGAGCAGGTATGCCATGCTCAGGGCCAGGAAGCAGCCTCCTGGCACACGACATCACTGCCTGGTACTGCTATGGGCACACAGTGCGCCTGCGACAGGTCTGCATCTGAGGGGGGCGTTGGGAAAGAGCTGTCCGACAAAACCTACCTGTATCCTCAACAGAACCCCGAACTGCAGTGTACCAAGGCCAAGGTCTCCCTTGACCAGGTAGCATCACTGCATTACAAAGCCAAGTCATCTGCTCTTGCAGCAGGCAGACAAGAACATTTAATTATTGTAGGTCAGCATAATAATCTCAGTGGCCAGTTTGGGTGAATCAAGAGGAAAGGAACCTTACTGATCATTCATCCCTTGTTCACCCATCAAAATTACATTTAGCTAAGCTGCCAGCCACTATTTATCCCTATGGTTCACAAAAATCATAGACAAGTTATCATTTAGAGATGGAAGTGTTGTTAATCGTATTAAAACCAGAACAACCAAGGCCCTGTATCATTTGTTGTCACCAAGAAAATGTAGTTGCAAGATGCTGCAGGTAGCTCAAAGTGCTGAAGGAAGCCTTACCAAGCCAACTAAAACCTCTCAGGAGGAGTACTTGCTAAGCTTTACAGGATGCACACTGGTTCTTAACAAGGGGGGAGGTTTTGTGGTGTTCCCCTTTCCAAAGATGCATTTCTGCATGGAGGGAATTACTCTCTCCAAAGTCCAGAGCAGCCTTTTTCCCCTGACTGGGCCTGCAAATTAGAACAACTTAGACAGTACAGTGGAGCAGAAAATTTTAGCACTGTGGATTTTTATTTTAGTTTGCCAAAACATAAAATCCCATCCTATTACAGAAGGTGTTAATGAAAATATGAAATCTATAAAAATAATAAAATAAAAACCCCACAACCCTTTTCCTGTGAAGAAAAGGAGAACAACAGCTTCTGCCCACCTTTGCTTGTATCAGTATCTAGCAGGCATGAAGGGCACAGCTTTGCTGCATTTCTCTGCTTTATTTCACTTGTGCAGAACAGGAGCATTACTACATGCAAGTACATTAAGCTTACAAAACTGAATTAGGGTAAAATTTATCATTCCTGCTGCCAATCTTCATTTCAACCAGAACAGGTGATTATTATTTATAAATCAAAGTATTAGCACAGAGTTTTAGATTTTATAAATAAAAATTATTCCATTAGTCAAGTAATTAGTTGATGACTAACACTCCTCGGAAGCTACTTTATTGCATTACCACTGTTTCTATTTTGCAATCATGCCTTCTCCTGCTCTTTCACAGTATGAGATACTCTGAAAAAGAGGCAGTGTTGTAGCCTGGGGTCCAGAGTTTTACAGATAGGGAAGATGGAAATTATCACCCAGCATGGAAAGGGATCCCAAACGCCAGGAGGAGAGCCCACACATTACTGGTTGAAGGACATAGGGTAACTGTGGCGGAGAACTGGGGAAAAGAAACCTGATGCAGAGGAGATGATGCCTATTGTGATATCCTCATGTGCAAACAAAGGGACTGGGCCAGTGGGGAGAGTGCTCAGCTACAGCTGCCAGTGACCCTCTTGCTCTGGTGAGGCCTGAATTTGTTGACCTTCAGCGTCTAATTCAAATGTTAACTAAACACTTGGGCTGCATGTGAGGATATTTGGAGAGCTTTGTCCTTTGGATTTTTATTTAATCTATTTATTTAGTTCATCATCTTTGGGGGTTTATAGGACAGGTACTTGTGAAGATCAAAACTGAGAGGCTGCAATGCAAAAAGAGAAGACAAAAACACTACTTCTTCAGAGAAGAGACTGGGAAAAGGGAGTCTTGAGCACTATGGGACAGGAAAATGCAGAAGAGCGTAGTTCAAATCTCAACTGGGATAGCTCAAATTTTTTTATAGCAGTAAACCAGTATCTTACACTCTGCTTTATATTGATGTATGTTAAATGCAAAAACTATTTTCACAGGTGAAGTCAAGAAATGCCAATTCTTTGCAAATTAGACTGGGATGGGAGGAAAGGAGCTCACCTGAAAAAGTATGGCAGAAATGTTCAAAGAAGAAATGAAAGAGTGAAAAAAATCCCACCAGAAAGGGATCCAGGATAGGTCTGCCAGAAAGACCAATATTCTGAACATCTGGCTTTTGAATTGCTGATATCTTTTATGTATCTTGCTTTCTTTTTTTTAAACTAACTCTTTTATAGCCAAAACTACTTCGGGATCTTTTCATCCCTAGAACCGAAGGCTTACAAAACACTTTCTCCCTTTTAATGGGAAAGTGATGCACAGGTGCAGTCGTTTGTTCAAGATCCCCCAAGGAAGTCACTGACAAAGTCAATTAACGTCTTGTCCACTCAACCACAGTGCCCTGCAGAGAAGGCGCTTATACGTGATGTGGGTCAAATTCATTGCACAAGCCATACCCAGAGATATTTTCAGTCTATCCCTCAAAAAGGATACCTAAAGCACAGAAAACTTTTTATTTCCAAGCTTTCCAAAACTTCATCCTTGCTCAGAGCTTCATCTTGTGCCACTGTTTCACCATCGTATGTTACATTTATGTAGATGTATGTATCTCTCCATAAAATATACTGATGATGCAATATTTCCATTGTTAAGCTGTCAGCAAAACGTTGACCTTTGCTCCTTCTAAAACAAACTTTCCTGTCAATCAAAATCTTGTTATACATGGATATGACATTAGACCTACGAATAACAATCTTGTTGATGGACAGCTTGTCTGCAATGACTCTCTTTTTAAATTGCCCAGAGTTTAAAGCCTTGAACACCCAACTAACCACACTTCCCCTGCAGCCCAGGCACTATATATGAAGAGATACAATTCATAGTCATGGTAGGCTAAGTTTCCCAAAGGAAGCAAGTAAGCAGGAGAGTCATAAGCATCTAAGGCTACACCTGAAAAGTAGAGGAAGCAGTGGAAAAGTGCAAGAACACAGATGAAGGTTTCAGAGTTTCCCCCCACCTCCTCCCTCCTAAGAGAACTGAGGTTTAAACTGGGAGATTTCCAGCACATTACTTTCACTACCAGTGAAACAAATAGTTAAATTTAGATTAAACATCCCAAACAATCAAAAAATAATGCTTATTTCTAAACCAACAAGTCAGCAACAAAACGAGAGTCATCTTGGGACTACTGCAACTTCCAACAGCTTGATGCAATCACTCTCTAGAAGACCCCACACCACTTTTATCGCAAAGGTAGGAGTAAGGAGCTGGCACCTTTGTTTAACACGTATTTACCACTCAATAACTTAGTCTGTGGTGACAGGCAGGTGCCTTGTCTTCAGGTCATAGGATAATTTAGGTTGGGAAGGACAGCAAATGTTGTCTAGTCCAACCTCCTGCTCAGATCAGGGTCAGGTATGAGATCAGACCAGGTTACCAGGGCTCTCTTCAGTTGGGTCTTGAAAACATATTTATTTTGGTTGAAAGTTATCTCACTACTAGTGAACTTCCAGAGAGCATGACTTCTAAAGAACCCTGTCTCTCCTACCTTTTATCAATTAAGGACCCCAAAAATTACTGTGATGGAGGGGTGAAGTATACATTCATGAGGCTAAATTAGAAAGGATGCGATGCACTTGTTTGAACTGACGGTTACAGATTTCAAATTGATATCTGACTGCATTTTGTGCCATTTTGCTTGCTCTGCTGCCAGAAAGGGCAAAGAGACTTATCTGTTTCCTGCTCTACCATTCATACACTCTTATCCTTCATGTAACTAGAAGGGCTTCAGTTAACTTGGCAACAGTCATTCAGGCTTAGTATCTATCTCTAAAAGCTCTGCATGGCAGCGCTTCACTGGGAGTGCAGAAACACAGCGGTCCATGCAGCAGAACCCATCCAATTTCAGTCATGTCCTGGCCAATAGGACTCAGCCAAGGAGAATAATTCTCAAAAGACACAACATAGTAGGAACCACCCAACTCCTACACGTGTCAGGTGCTGAAGGATGCAGAAGCACCACATTTATCAAGCACCCCACCAGACACATCAATATCATTTACATGGGCCAAGACCATTTAACCTCACAGCTTCCCTTGGAACCCTGAGGATTCCCTTAGGATGCATTGGGATGAGGAAGTGAATTATTTCTCAAGAGTCCACAGTGTAGCTTTCCCTTCTCTTTCTACTTTGTTGCTCTCACATATATTCTCTTAGCTCTAAGTGGAGTCCAAGCTTCAAGATATGGGAAAGGGGGAGCTTTAGCAAGCAGAAGACAGCTTGCTGATTTGCTTTTCTCACACTTCTGACAGCTTTGCTAAGGTAACTGATTTTTTTTCTCTGCACTAACCAGGCTTTTCTAGGTGTAGAGGAAAGGCAACACTCAACTTTACATGGGAAGAATGAATGTTCATGAGCTCTCCAAAGAATAAAGGATTTGAGTTTGAGAAGACTGTGGAGCTAAACCACCTCCTTGCACCGCAGGAGCTTTGTCATCGCTGAGTACCAGGACATCACCACCCTCAGCCAAAATCTGGAATGCAGTGACTGGGGATTTTCTTGAGTCACTCAAGTTTTAGCTTATATTGCTATGACTTTGTGGAACTGCTAAGAAACTAGATTTGGGGACAGTCATTGCTATGTTAGTGCATTTTTTTTTCCTGCATAAAGTAATAAAGGTTGAAAAGTACTGGGTGCTCTCTGAAGTTATCAGATCCATTCCTGCTTCTGTGGAAGGCAACAAAAAACATGTTCCATCACCTACAACAGGCGCAGACTCAAGTACAGCCAGGTGGCTTGCAGGACAGATTTCCACCAACTTACTCCAGATGCTTAGCCACAGGGCTCCTTCATTCACACCTCTTTCTTTTCTACAAACCTCTTCTCAAAAAAAAAAGAAAGATTCATGTCTCATATCTCAGAGAATGTAGAACCTACATTATTCATTAGGGCCACACCAGAGGTCTGCAGGATTTACAGATCCTGGAATTTAGGAGAAGGCAAAAGAGAGGGGGGATTGAAAATGGAATCAAGAAGATGGAAGCGTTTTGTTGTTCTACATTTAGTAAGAAGCACCAAAACACTGCTGCTTACAGGAGTGTAACGTCAGAGAAGATTCACTTTTACCAAACAAAAATGTTTGAATTAATCAAAGTTTTCAATGAGAATTAAGAACTCTATTCCACAAGGAATCCAAAGCAAAGCTCAAAAAATTGAACCCACAGGATGTCATACCTGAAATAGAGTCAAAGTGTTGTTGTTTTTATGGGTGTCTCTTTCAGATTTGGGAAATTACAGGCACCATGATAAATATTTCAGGCAGTTGATTACAATGAGAAGTAATTAACCCAGCTACAACAACAGGTGTTGTATGGGGAAATGCTGGCTTTTATAGTGAAGTTGTGGGTGCATGTGCTAAGCGTGTTCGTCATTTTCTCCTTTCTTCTATTCAGATAATGCCCTGGGGAAAGTATTCCAGTGCCAGCATTTATAGGATATAATGAAACACCATTAAATATGTATCTGACTGCTAACGACTGTGCAGAGAAAGAAGAACCTAACTACAGTTATGTAAGGCCATCCATTCAGCCGGCGGTGGTAGTAGTCCCAATCTGATCTCATTTACCCTGTACCTAACTTCTGGGTTTGAGTTGAAAGGGAGACCGGTTGAGTTTGTGTCACTGTTTCCTCTTCTAATTAACAAACACACATAACAGGATGTAAAGCGCTTCTTGCTTTAACAGAAACAGTCAAAAATACTTGTGGACATACCTGTTCCTAAATAATTAGGGAAAAACGTTAAAAATGTAAAGTAACAGATGCTCAGAGACCTAACACGCAGTGCATACGTGGGCTTGAATGTTGTCATACTTGTTCACTCAGAGCCTGCTCCTGGCAGCCAGACTCAGGCACAGAGTCAAGGATTTGCAAGGGGAGGATGCTCGAGTCGCTGTCAGAATCTGACTCGCCTTTTTGATGCTCTTTCCTTAATAGCAGACTCCCTTACATGGAAATTGCCAATAGATATACTACAACCTTGCCCACCCCCTACCCCACTCCCCCCCACCACCCCCCACCAAAAAAAAGGCAAAATAACTACAGAAGCTTCACTCTCCCCCTCCTATCTGCATTTGGAAGGAGACAGAGGAGCTGCATGTCTGCTCTTCCTGGCTTCCTCTAACCTGATAGAGCCTTCCCCAGGCTCTGAGGGTCTTGAACAGGGGGTGATCAACAGATCCTGCAGAACAGCATGGGGAAGTAACACTGGGTTTACTGACTCAAGCTGTCTTCCAGACAAGATGACCCCCCATCCTTTGTGCTTGGGGGGGTTTCCCCCTTCTTTTTTTTTTTTTTGCAAGATATGTCTTGGGCTGCTGCGACCTGTGTGTGCCTGGCAACAGGTCAGGCTCATCGGTTCAGCACAGGGCATCCTGTGTACGTACAGACTGCTGGCAGCCCAAAAGGACAGACAAGGTCCCAAGTCTTCCAGCCAGGAAGATATGACCTGTATGGTCAGCACTGATGAGCTGCAAACTCTCCAGACTCCAGAACCCTGCATTTTCTTTGCACTTCATGGGTTATTTCTCATTAGAACTATGCAGCAACAAGGAAAAGAAGATATGTATTCATTGCTATGGTTTTTCTCACCAATAATAAGCTTGGTTGCATGCATTCCCTAAGGAAAAAGGCAAAGAAAATACTAATGGTTATGAAGGCACATGTTATTTTTTCCCCAACAGGAACAGATACAGAGGATGCATTTTCAAGGCAGGTTTGTTTGTCTAAAGATAAACAGTTGTGTCTCAAGCCAGTTACGTTATTTATGAGGAAAGACTTTTCAGCTTCTAAATGCCCTTAACAGCCTCCAAACATGCCCATAAAGTGTAATGTTCCTCCCGTCTGAGGCTGCGTGAGTTCAAAAGTCGTCTCCTGCTTGCGCAGAGATCACTGCTGCCTCATAAACTGTGAATTTACGGGGAGCAGGCTGCACCCACTGACCCCCGGAGACAAAAGCCCGACCTGACATTGATTATTTAATATCTCACTGACAAATGCAGCTCCGAACAAAAAAAGTTGTTTTGGCTCTGTGCATTCGTAAGTCTGAGTGTTTGGGTTGGACGTTGGGATTACAGGGCATTTTTTGCAATGCCTGCGGCGTTACATCCCGTGACCAAATGACTACATGAGCATCTCACTGTAAGAAGAGACATTTTCCTTATCACAGATGTTAAGCGGTTTAAAGAAAGCATCCAGTCATATGAGATGATGATCACTGATTATGGTGGCTTCAAGTCCAATACAGAGCACACTTAGGCAGGTTGAAAAAGAACAGAGTTGAAAAAGAACATAAAGCAGAGAGAAGAGAAATTTGAGGGTAAAAGTCCCTTTACCACCAGCAGATTTGGGTTTCGGCATTAAGCACCTCTGCTAAAGCTGCTACCTAAGCAACAACAAGCAGCTTGCAATCCAAGTACAAACACATTTATCTGTCAGAAAAGGCTTCTCAAGAAGACCATGCCTTGACATCTCAAGATTGACTGATAATTTTAATAAAGTCTGTTATCTGGCAGGGGATTGTTTACCCCTGACATTCAGTAACACCACGTTGGTACGTACGTGCACACACACACCGCACGTGTGCTGCAAACATGGTCGTTTTCTGGCAAGGGGAGCCTTTCCCTTGCGGAAATATTGTTGCGCTGACAAGAAACAGAACGGCTTTGCCCGGACAGCTCTGCCCTTCCCCGGCCCGTCAGCACAGGTCCCAGCAGCCCCGTGCTCAGCACATACCACCCTGTCATCAACTCCCCAGCGTGCCTGGGGCTGCCCCGCTTGCCCGGCTCTGCGAGGCTCCCTGAGAAGGAACAAGAAACCGACCTGCAGGAAAGCAGAGCTCTCTCTGTATAACCGAATTCAAACAGTCCCACTGGAAGGGAAGGGTGGATGCTGCCTAGGAAGGACCGGGCTGCCCAGCATCTCCCATGACAGAGACTGTTTCATGCTGCACTGAATAAGGTCCCACACACATTTCTGCTAATCACCACATAACCCTGACATCCATAGAGGCTGGTGAACATACTTGTTAGTCCTCTCTCAAGAATACATACGTACAAATTAAATCCATCATCAAGAAAACCCATTTCACTGAGAAAGCAAAGTAGATGTAGCAACATGACAGGGAGTTGTTAAATAAATTCAACGGTCTGAAGCTAATAAAAAACAAGTGACTTAATATTGGGGAGATTTTTCTCCACGTTTTTTAAGAGGAAAAGGTTGCAAAGGCGTCACATCGGGTCCATTATAGTATTATGCATTGCATAATCTTGTTCACTTTTCCAATTTATCTCTGGAAAAAACACAATCCCAGGTGGGATATCCGGCAGCAGCTAGAGAAATTGCAAGGCTAAGCACCTCCACTTGTAGCATCTCTTGCCATATGTGCAAAAGTCCATCTGACTTAAATTATAAGCTGCAGAAATACTCTGCTTGCCAAAGTTCAAACTGCTGGCAGACATGCTCTCTGAGCTACTGAAAGGATGATGCATCCCACGGTTCTAGCTACTCAATAATCCTGCAAAGGTTCCTCTGCGGTCCTGGGAGGAGAAGCTGAAGGGAAGGAAACCACACTTGCTCACACCGCAGCCTCTCAGAAAGTAACATGATGGGAGAAGGAAAGCAGGTCAACCATGGGATGAGCCAGTGTCACTCACTGCAAGGGTGAGCAGTGGGCACATGATGTCCTAGCAGACAGCTTTGGACCCACAGGCCAAACACTTCCAATGCTTGGAAGCATTGACTTCCAAGCCCCGAGAGCAGAATGAACTTTCAACCACTAGTACCAACAGACCTCTAGATGGGCAGCGTAAATGTCAATATGAAGACTCACAACAGAAACTCCAGTTTACTAAAACCCTAGAAAAGGTAAACACAGAAATGATGAGTAATGCATATAAGGATGCAACATTACAGCCTCAAGATTTGGGAAGTGTTTGAATTGAAGCTGCTGTTACAAACATTATGCAAGACCTCTTTTAGTTATGTTAGCATGAACTTTTTTTCTTCTTTTTAGCTATGATGCCTGCTATGGGACCCATTTTGGGCTGAGCACTCAAAGTTAGTCCAGACTTTAGGCATAGCCTCATTATTTCTCTTCCTGCCTCTGCCTCCCCCTACTGCCCTATCCTAAAGTGTAGTCCTGGAGCTAAACTGGTGTCTGTGAAGCACTCGAGATAATGGGGGGGAGCAACTCACAGTTCCACAGAAAAAAGCAAACCACCAAAAAAATAAAACACAACCCCACAAATAAAATAGCTGCTTTACATACAGAGTAAGTTAAGGACAAGCTGGAACACATTCAGTAGGTCAGTACAAACTCTCACAACAGCAATCACCCACATTTAATTGGTATCTCATGTAGATGAATACTCCAGGATCATGTATTTGGGAAAAGAAGAGAAAAGAAATTCTCATGAGTACTTAAAGGCACTAAAGCCAACCTTGAGAAGGGAGTTTTCGTGACAAAAATTACCCTGCCACCCCACAACTTGTGAAACCTTTAGCTTTCCAACTTCTAAATAGCTTATAAAATTCTTCATAGGCAGTTACTTTTTGTGTGTAACTGTGTGCACAATAGTCTTCTGAGCTGTGCATCAGGCCAGCTCCGGTATGCAGGGGGGTTATGCTGCTTCTGGGAACCAACTGCTAGAAGACCGCAGAGCACAGTTTTGTTTTCAGAGTGTTTTTTTCTTTATACACCAATTTATTTCTGAAGAGACACACACACACCTTTTGGATCGCTTTTAATTAATCAAATTAAAAAATAAAATTAAACCCCTTCCTTCAGCCCAAATTTTTTACTACTTAGAAAAAAAAAAACAAAATCAATCAACTGGCAAGCAATAGTTTTGCGATGCAGACTCTAATTTCAACCTCACTTTAGCCAGGCAGCAGACACAGAATTTGTGGTACGAGCTGTCGAGAGATGCTGAAAGTGCAGCCTTGGCAAAATAAAGGTTTGAGGGAGTCTATCTGTAGTATTATTTACAGACAGGACAGCTGTGCTGGTGACTGAAGTACAACACCCTGACTAAATATAATCTGAAGCCAGAGATAAGTAAGTGTTTCAAAGCTACGTCCCTACAAGAGGCACATGTTTAGCTTTTCATGCATCACAATGGATGTCCCACATGAACTTTTTTCTTCTTCAGGTTTCCTTCAGCCCCCGACTGTCCCTGTCACCCTGTGCCAGATGGGAAGTGAGAGCTAAGCCGATCCACCTCTTTGTGGTGGAAACCCCCCGAGCTTCGGCTACAGGTTACTGAGCTTCATGAAAAATTCAGAGCTGGTATAACAAGCTTGCTGAAAGTAAAATGTGTGTCACATTATCCACCCTCCCTCTTTGCTAGCACCGAGCTACTACTGCTGAGAGGTAGAATACATCCCTGTAACAAACTTAGAGATACAGATGCAAAAATAAGCATTAAACTCATTCATGTTTTCACCTTTTTATTTCAGCAGTAAAAATGCATATTGTGTAAAAACCATGGAGCAACAGAAGAGCACAGGAAATTGATTTATAGAAACACATGGGGAAGGGGACACTGAAAACTGCTAAGCTGTGGAAAAGGCTGGGATGTTGAAGTATTTTGTGCCTTTCTCAATAGCTAAACCTGCATGGTTGTTATGCATCAGATGTCGTTTAAGAGCAGCAGTATACCACTTCATTTCAAAAGTTTATTTGGGTTGCTAAATCTAGTGCCTTTTAAAAGTGTGATTTGCTGAGAGAGGAAGAGATCAAGGGAAACAGCGGAAAGCAGAGCAGCCCGAGCTGCAATCGGCTCTGTTATCCGGCCCAACCTTCCCATTTGTGCTTTCATCCTGCAAGCGTGAAGGGACTCGCACTCCCAGTGCTTACTGCAGCCGAGCGTACGTGCTCCTCTCTGCCATCCAACTGCAAAACCCTTCAGATGGGCTGTGGAAGTAATAAAAACACAGCACGCTGCTCTGTTCATTAGAGACTGAGAGCTCAGGGAGGCGGGGAGCAGCGTTCCCCTTTCAGCTGACTGCCTGCCATGTCACCCCCTGAGGAGTCTGCTTCTTGCCTACATACTCTGTATTTGAGTATTTGTAGATAACAGCATAAGTAAGAGAGATGGATAAACCAGAGAAAGGCTGTGTAGGGCTACATCCCAATTTGGGGATAAACAACGAGTGTGCAGGACATTGCTTCCTTCCTTATCAAGGATCAGCCTTCCAAGACCTTGTCCCATAGCTGTGTGTCAGTGATATTTTTTTCCTGAATTAAAAGGGAGCCCAGCATCTCTCTGTGTGTCCCATCACACAGGAGAGAAGAAAGCCAAATGCAATGGGTGCTCCACTTGCCACCTTCCAGCTCTGCCTTGCAGGAGAGCCCCATGACAAGCACCACTCAGCTCACTGCAGGGAAATCCACAGGATCCAAACTTTAGTCCTCTGAAGGAAACACAAATCCTTAAAGATGCAGTTTTTCCTTCACATCTGAAAATCCCATGAAAATTAAGTGTGAGCAGAGATATCTCCATGATCTTCTTTAGCACTAGACTAAAATCCGTGCTTCTTTCATCCCTGGTGCTGACATGCATGGCTCATTTTGGGTCATGCACAGCTATTCACGGGGCTCAGACCCACCTCAGAGGCCTTGGTGCGATCACAGACTCCATTCAGCTCTTTCAGAAGGACAATCAAGCTACCAAGACTAAAGGCAAAACAAAACCAACTACAAAAGCAACTACATAACTTGAAAGCTTAGTAAGTAGCATTAGTAGCAACTGATGGTTTGAACAGATATCACATTATTACAGTAGAGAGAATTACCTCAGCTGAGCTTTAACACTGGGCAGGACTAGACCTAAGATACCAGGGGAAAATCTGGCATCAACACACACACGCACACGCACACACACACACACACACACACACACACATACACGCACACACACTGTGACTTTCTACAGCACCAGTACTCTTTTCCCCAGCAAAGGGAAACCCGTGCATCACCCACAGCCTACACAACTCACTACTACACCTGTGGGTGAGCGTTGTGCTTTTCTACTTTTGACATTTTAGCCTGTAAGGCTCTGTTCAGTGTATCAATAGCTGCATCTTGATTTGCAAGTGCATTTAACCCATCAGTTTCAGCTCTGAGGAGTGAGATTAGTTCATAATATTTTTACAATCACAAACTAACAATAAAGTTCTTTCCAGCAGGCACAGCAAGTCTTCAAAAATTCAAAAAAAAAAGTGTTGACATGCTTAAATGTGCTGTGCATCAAAGTTGTGTTTCCAAGCACATCCAGTGAGCATCGGAAGTCTTCCCTAACCAGAAAAATAAATACAAGGGTTCAGGATAAATATTGATGCAACAACTTTAATAGATCTCCAAGCATCTATTAATGGAACAAAGGGGGGGGGGGGGGGGTGTAGAAAATCTATGCAGGGATCTTTTTATTTGCCACAGAAGGGCAGCTGCCTCTGAGGTGAAGCAGCAATTGCCAGTGCTGCGCTGCAACCTCGCACAGCAGCTTGGGTCGTGACTTATGGATGTGGTATTGATCTGAAAGGGCATGGGTAATCAAACATGGTAACAAAAGAAAAGAGAAATAGAAACATAGTTGCAATATTTTTAGCAACACTGAAGTTTTGCTATACTCGGAGACCTTGATTAATAACCTGAACTCCAAGCCTAAGCATCACCTTATAAATCAGCTCCCACAACAGGGTCCTCTGGGGGTCGAAGGTGGCTAGTGAAGTTCAGGAGCACGCTCTTAAAGTCTTCTCCTCATTACAGCATTAGCAAAATCATATCTTTGCTTCTCACTTCCTCCTCTACTATAACGCTTTATGCTCCCTGCTCCTCAGAATGGAGGCCACTTTAATGGAAACAAGAGCATCACTAAGTCACCTCACAACTTTTATAGCAGTTCCATGGTAGCACATGTTACCTTAAACTCTGGGGCTAATGGTGGATCCTAAAATTCCCATTTTATATTTAAATTGCTGTTTAGAAAAAGTTAAAAAGGATCAAACACTCTCAGGAGAATAGAACAAGTCTGAGATATTTTATGGGCTGTCCCCCACTGAGCTAAAGCCTCACACCTGCCAGGGGGCTACAGATGTTGAGCAGAGCCTTCTCTTGAGTGCAGGATAGTGGGAGCCAGGGTGGAGGGGACCATCCTCTCATGGCCCCCCACCCTTCCTTACAGGGGCCAGCACATCATAGGAGAGGGACCTGGGAAGATAAGTTTATGGCTGCATGATGCCCCCAGCTTTTTCTGCCTGGGGAAGCAGGAACTCTGTGGGAAGGGGTCACAGGGGTGGCTGGGCACACAGCAGCCGGGGATTTCAGTAGCTCTGTAAACAGGGGACCCAAGCGTGCAGAGTGCAGCATACCCCAGCTCCACAACAAGATAAGCAGCATCCACTTCCCCTGCCCTGGCCCTGGAAGAAAATATGGATGCCCATGCCCCAGTCAGAAGGGTGCACAGAGCTCCACAACTAGCTGGGAAGCTGGTGCCCAGGTGCAAAGCTGTCCTACCTCTGGGCAGGCAGCAGCACTGACAGGCCAGGCACCCCTCTGCCCTGCCAACTCATGTCAACCAAGCCAGGACACCACATATGACAGCAGCCCTCAGACACCCCAGGTATAATCTCCCTAATAGTTAAATCACACATGAGAACAGATTCCTGGAAGGCATCTCGCTTCTCATACACACAGGCAAGAACAAGTGTTGGTCTGTGCCATTTATAGCAATTACTTTCTCCAGGAAAAACAGACCTTTGCCTTTAATAAACTGCATTTGGATTAAGGTGTCATTCCATGCCAGAGTTACATGCTTGCTTGGAGAGTTAAGATAAGATGTTTCAGGCTGAAGAGTCATCCAAGTGACACATTGTTTCCACAGGTGTTTCTTGCTTTTCCAAGTCCCTTTTGCCAAGCAACCTCCAATGCCGTGTGATTTCTGCACAACTACTCACTGGTAGGATGCCACGTAAGACTGACGTACACAAGCTACTGCCAGCATGTAAGTAGTCTCAGACACACTGGAGAGAAAACCAGACTAAGAAAAGTGACATGACCACATCTGTCTTTCTACTCACTACTTCCTCCTCTTACCAAACCCAGAATTAAAAAAGAAAAAAAAAGCAAACATCCTCGGTTGTCCTACCCAACTCTGATATGTATCACATGGGTTTTCTCAAAAGTAAGCTTAAAATTGCTTGCAATAGTTTCCCCAAATTAAGTCTCTTCTACTGATGTTCTGAAGAACTCTAGCTTTTGAAGTCATATCTGTCATACCCAACTCTGTCAAACACTGGTGCAATTACCGTAATGAAAGTGATTAATAATTCACTTGTGTTTTCTTTTACGGTATAGGAAGGCTTCTGACAGTTATGAATAACATTCAGTTTTGTTTGCTAAGGATTTCCTCCTCCCACCCCCGTCCCCCCCTCCCCATCTCTATTCTCTTACAACCTAATCCTCTGCTTACCTGGCCTGGCTGCTTTTAAACTCCCTCATTGTTTACAAAATGAATAATTAATGGCTGATAACCTGCAGCCAAATCCCTCCCACCCTATTTCTCCTGTTTGGTCTATGCCATTTTCTAGTTTATTCCAGCAGCTTGGTTTACACACCTTGATATCACTTACATGTTTGAAAGAAAGAAATAGGAGCAAATAAAAGTGTAACAAGGTGAAAGTTCATGTTAACAAGAGCTATAATACTTACCTATTTGTTACATAGCAAAATTAAATATATCTAGCTTTAACTTTCTAAAGTAATACGAGAACCACAAAGAACATCTAGATAAGCAAGAAAAAAATCACTGCAAATGCTTTAACCAGTTTCTAAAACGTTTCTTCCATTTTCCAGCACCAGCCATTCCTGCCCCTCAAGGCACCTTGCCATCCAGCATCCATCCACAAGTGCCACCTGAATTCTCTACCCCTTGTGGCTCAGGAGAACACTGGTGCCCACATACCATTTGTATTACTGTATTTTCTCAGTCAATGCACAAGCAACAAAAAATGGTCTCTGCCCCAACCAGCAAGTGACAGCTTACAGAAGTCTGAGAAGCAGAGCCATCTCATGGGCATGCACAGCCCTCCACACAGGCACGATCTTCTGCTTCCCTGCACAGCAACAAAAGCCAGGTCAGGGGATGTTCCTTTTGACTTCTCTGTGATGGCCCTAAGACCTGAGTACTCATTTTTAATTGAATTTTCCAGCTCAGCGTCTAAACTAAGGCCCAGACCTCTTCTTGATTCCATTACTTTGCACTAGCAGCAGTTTTGTTGGAGTCACCTATTGGCATTGGAGCCCAGGTGCTGGCTCTCAGCTTGCCCTAGGTGTGTTCCTCACCACCTGCACAAGGAAGCTCAAGTTTGCCAAAACTGCAGGTGAACAATTAAAAAACCCCACGTGATCCAGACTAAACATGCCATGAGATTCAAATATTGTGCATCCATTTTTCTTTTTCAAGCTAAAGTTTCATGCATTGGCATCAGAGGCATCCAAACTTTGACTACAGCTGTAGCCAGATCATTCAGATACCACACTAGCAATGAGTACACATCAACTCATCTGGAAACCAACTAACATGGGCTTTTGCATAAAACAATGCATATGAACCTCGTACTGTTCACACAGTGCCCATTCAGTTGGGATTTTATGAACAAAAGCATCAAATTATGTGTTCTTGTTTTTTTCAGTGGCTCAAAAAGTGAAGACATTTACAGTTCTCTCACTGATAAAAATCACAGACAGCTACAAAGCCTGTTCAAATTGTTTATCTAAGTAAACACACCACACACTATAATCTTATGGACAAAACCAACACGATAAAACAAATAAGTGAAAAGTGAAATGCAAAAAGTGAAGCTAAGGAATAAAACGTGCCTAAATTGTAGAATCTGTTAGCTTAGAATTCACACTTTTCACAGGAAAGCCAAAACCGTGCTCTCTGACAAATAATAAAGAGGTCTCTTGCAATTAAATTGGGGCCTGATCTTCTATGATGCTCTTAGCAAAGGGCAGACTCAGATTTCTAGGCATTAGTGGCACTTTCACCAATGCAATGAGCTGGCAGTAAACCAGGCAAGCCTTTCAAGGGCAGGAAATTAGTGAAACTGAACAGAAGATCAATGCTTTGAGATTTGGTATTGTTCCAGTGCCAATTCACTGGAAATTCAGGGAGTCACATGAATTTCAACCTGCCACCCTAGAGTTTGAGGTTAAATTTATTTTGCGTGGTATCTGTGCAAGGAGAGAAATAGCTTCTGGCAGCAGCTGCCCAGCAGAGTCCAGGATAGGTCCAATGGCGCTAGGTCCAGAGACTGCCACTGCTTCAGGACACTTCTCTTCCTCAAAGTAATTCAAGACTCCCACGCCATTCCCTATGGGATTTCAGAGCCTTTCCCTGCCCCAGGTTAACAATAGTTCTGACACTGGGGGGTCATGCTCTGGGCTTTCCCCAGAGTCATGCACATCAGGAGGCCTGAGTATCTCCATCACAGCTAACTTCTAAAGGGCAAAAGACCTTCAAGGCTTAGTACACTTGACAGAACTACGAGTTCCCAGCAGCCTACGAAAAACCTTACTTACACCAAGAAATTTTACTTGAAGCTTAGAGGATTTCTATAGAACAGTTTTCCAAAACACTGTACAAAGCAATTTTTTTTCCCCTTCACCCACAAAGTTATTTAATTAGAAAATCCCAACAAGTTTAATTGTTTAAAGTTAGAAATGAAACAGATGGGCACTTGAGAAAGTTACCAGAGAAAGGGTGTTGAAGAGATGTAGAGTGGCCAGTGGGACATGGACACTTGGCACTAAATTCTGGGTACTAGAAACCAAAAAACCATTGCAGGTGTCTCACTAGGAGGCAACATCTACCTTCTGCTCATTTCTGCTTCTGGAGATTAGCATGTAGCAGTAAGGATGTTCAACTAAGTCAGGTAGTATTGGCTCATTCCTATCATAAGGCTTATACAAGGAGCTCTGAATTGAGTCCTCCAGATCTAAAAAGGTGATGTTCATCTAGTAGGAGGCTTCATCTTACTTCATCCAAGTGCACAACAGGATTTAGTTTTGAATGGCAATTGTTATGAAATACAAGAAAATAGAGTGGGGCTCTGTTGTTGTCTATGTCTAGTCCAAACCCCAAATGCTAAGGAGTTAAAAAAAAAAAAAAAGAAGAAAAGAGAAGAGCGAAATACACTATGGAAAGAGAAAGGACTAACAGCATAGGATAAAATAATAAATCAAAAAATTATATCTTTCTTAACTTAGCAAGCAAAGCATTTTTGTAGGAAAGTCTTGTACTGGGAATATACATAGAAGCTTAATTCCCAGTTAAATCCAAGAGTTAAATCTTTGTAGTCTTTGCATTAAAATTGTAAATATCAGCAAAACAACTTCTGAGAAATTTAATATTCTAATCCTCTCAAGAGACTTTTATAAAATGATTTTTAAAGGCTTGGCAGTTAAACAATTTCCAGTAATAAGAACAGAAACATACAAAGGTATTTTGAAAAATTTTATCCACCTTTGTGTCACATTCAGAGTTTGGTACATGTTTTTGTATTCACACTATTACCCAAGTACCAGAGAAATAAAAGCAACCTGTTAAGATACTGAATAGTCTTCCTCTTCTCTTTGTGACGCAAGTTTTACACAAGGCTCCAAAAGCAAATTCTTTCTGCGTGTTTTATTTCAGGCATAAAATAGACTTTATAGTACCCCTGAAATGCTGCGATACGTGTTTATGCTGCGCTCATATGGCCTCATGCCACCTGGCCAAGAGACGTTGGTTCAGCCGCTGAGCATACGCCCTGTCGTGTGCACTGGGTTTTTATTGCCCGTTCAACAGAACGCCATCATCTGGAGAAGGAACTGGACTAACGGCAA
The DNA here is from genome assembly GCF_964237585.1 of Gallinula chloropus. Classification (NCBI taxonomy): domain Eukaryota; kingdom Metazoa; phylum Chordata; class Aves; order Gruiformes; family Rallidae; genus Gallinula; species Gallinula chloropus. Next base: position 67,281,425 of record NC_140088.1, on the reverse strand, counting down.
AAAAAACCCCAACCAAGATAAAAATTAGAGTCAGGTAAATTCACAGCCAAAATGAAGAAAATTTGAACAGCAACCTTCCACACTGTAAGAATATTTAGCAGATTCATTGTCGTGCTGTACCTCCCTGTTACAAACGGGACTAAACCCTTCAGTGTTATCAATGTCAAGTGAAGCTGCTCTTAGAGCTTTCTTCAGAAAGACTTACCACCTCCTTCCAGACCGAAAAAGAGCGTGCACACACGTGCAGCTACGTGAACTTTCACCAGAGACCCGGCAACAGGCTGGCTCAGTGCTACACGCCAGGCTCCGCTTACCCTCCCAAATCCCCATCTGCTAACTGAATAGGTATTCATTTGTGTAGGGGGCTTTTGAAACACCCCTTATGGCTGTGTAGCAAAGGGCAGACACCCACTATAAGCACCATTGTCTCGAAGCCCTCTAGTAGAGGATTCACACAGAGTTGTAGTAGCGGCTCTTTCAACGGGCAGCTCCCGTGCCAGAAGAAATTGCTGTGCTGGCAAATTAACAGTGGCGACTGCTACAGAAGTGAGAAGGAACTAAATTTCTAAGTCAAATAGAACTTCACTATTTTGCTTTTAATTGTTTTAATGGGTTTTGTTATTTAGGGTTTTTTTTAGTGGCAATCTGTCCCATGCGGGCAACCACCATAAGCACCCCTAGCGTTTTGATACGTAAAACAAGTATTACCCTGGAAAAGGATCTGTTTCTTTTGTAAGGGGAGAGATATGGTTTATGACATAGAAGATCATCCAGTTTTCAGAAACCCAAATGGCAGATTAACTTCTACAGAAATCCCCAAATACACCATGAGTTGACATTTGTGCAGCATGAAAGACCCTCAGGGCACTGGCCCCATCACTTCACCTGCTCTAATTGCTTTACATTAAGCACGTAAGCAATTATGAGACATTCAAAGGCAGGGTTTACCACCCTTACCTGAGTGATCACATCAGAGTCTTAAACGAGACACCCATATGACTCCAGCTAAAGCACACACAGGTTTGTGTGAGCAAGACCCCCAAAACACCCACCTAAAATCACCCCAAAGCTAGAAATATAGAGTAAAGCTTCAAACATCGGCACAAAACATGCTATGATTGTTTAAATAATGTTTTCTAACATCAAAAAAGACGTTAGAAAACATCTCCCTTCATGCACCTTGTTTTAGTTATTGTCCTTGGTTTAATTATTTTTAAATAGGGTGGCTTAGTTTGGTTTATGGGCATATCCTGTGCCCTCTCGCACAGCTGAGTAATCCCATTCAATTCCAAAGGCTTATCTATGAGTGTAAAGATGAGCTACACCCTCCCAGCGCTCACCTGCCAGGGAGAATGTATCGTAACACAAACAATGAAAGAAAAAAAATCAGATTCTGTTTCCAGCCGTGTCTGAGCAAACCACAGCTACGCAGGGAAGGATAAACAAGGATCCTCCTGGTCTCCAGTTCCTGCACTGGTTCAAGATGAGAAAAAAGAAATTTGGACTACAGGTCTCAGAAGATTTAAAAGTTCTACTGTAGATCCAAGACACACAACTCTGCCATGTTTTCTTTCATGAGAAACACCTGCTTTTAAATGCCATGCTTTTTTTAATGCTGTAAGCATTTCTTTCTGGTTTTATATCAAAACTAAATTATTGTGCAAACAACCCAATTTTATCAAGCATGCTACTTTGTAATATAATTGCAAATTCTGACAGGTTATTCTGCAGGAACTGTTTTTAAACACATGCTTTTATTTTCTTTTATCTTTTATATCTACTGATAACACTGTTTTCATTTCAACCAGTGATAAGCCTCTCTGTCTTACTTTTGGGGTTTACCTCTCCCCCCCCCCCCAGAAAACAGCTCTCTTCTAGGCAGTTTATCTTGTTCACTTCTTGTCTCTCAGGTGGAGGCCCTGCTGCAGCAATGGACAGGTTAACATCCCAAGAACAGAGCCAGCTCAGAAGGAAACGGGTGTGTCTCTGCCATCCACAAGCCACTGAGGCTCCCCACACACAGGCAATTCAAAGAGATGTTCCTGCCAATATAAACCCACTTGGCCTGTGTAAACAGAGAAGAGGACCAGAGACACTGAGCTCCAGAGGCAGACTGTTTCCTTGTGCTAAACTAAGCTAATAAGCAGGTTTTAGAAAGGCCAAGACCTCAAGCATTGAGAGCTTCAAAGAAGGATTAAGATATGCAAAAATTGTGAGCAATTTTGGGTTTGTTTTTTTTTTTTCAAAAACATTACTTTTCATCAATAAATTGCGTCCTTTACTTAGGCTTCAGAGACTGATGAGAAGGAAATCCATTTAAAGAAAGACAGAAGGGATCAAATACCTTACTTCTACCTCCACAGCTTACACCTGCCAGTGCACTGTGGTACATTGTTCTTTCCTATCAGCCAGCAGGCTGAGGTGCCAAGAACAAGGAGAGACATCCTGTGATTTCAAATATCTTTGCAGCTTCTTCCTCTGAGGGGAGCATGGGGTGGGTGCTGAACTTTATCTTGATACTTTGGGTATATCAGCTCTGTACTCTGAAAAGGTGATCCATGCCATACAAACAAAATTATTACAGTTACCAGTCCTGTCCAGTCCTTCTATCTCCCTCACATGTATGTCAAACATCATCCACTCAACAGCCCAAAGGATTTACTTTGACATAGCACTTTTTTTTCATGAGCAATATCATTAAATCACCAAACCATAGATCTCTCAGTGCACGACATTACCAACGATTCAACAGCCCCGAGACTGACTCCCAACACCGTTATTGTTAGAACTCTGTGTCTCAGCATTTATTTTTCTTCACTATTTGGTTTCATATTTAAGGTCCTAAGTTGAAATGCAGCTTGGATCGATACTTGGTCCGATTCCCGTTATATGATAATAGAAACCATCTTGTGATGTTTATATCATCATGAAAAACCATCCTGTGAGGTTTATACCAGAGAACCTGCAGACCCCACAAGAAATGACGTCTGTGCCGCCAGTGTAATGTGACAAACTGCTCTGCTTCACGTACTACTCGGGTCTTAGGGCTGTGGATACTGTATAAAGTTACACACTGCAGTAAATAGGGCAGGATGAGGGGGGGCTCACTGCAGCGGCGTTGTTTGTGGGGGCAAGTTTTTTACGAGCCGGTCTTAGCAGGTAGGGGCTAAACTGAGGAAACACAACCAGAGTCAAACAGCATGGATAAACTAAAAAAAAACCCTAAACCACCCAAAACCCCACCCCAAGGCCCCACGAAGGCCAGCGAAGCCTCCAGCGCAGCAGGGCCCGGAGCCGTGGCTACCATGGACAGAGCCCGCCGCGCCGCGGCCCGGCCCCGCCCGCGGGGAGGTGGCGGGACCAGGGCCGCCGGGAGCCGCCCCCGCGCTCGGGAAGGTGCCGTCCGCGGGCAGAGCAGCCCCGGCACGGGCGAGTTTCTCCGCGTAAAAGTTTCCGGAGACCCCGGCAGCGTCTCCGGTGCCAGGGAGCGGCGAGTCTGCCGGCCCCGCGTCGGGCTGGTTAGCGCTGCGTCAGGCGGGGCCGGGCCGCGCTCTGTTGATTCAGGGCATCCTTTGAACACCTGCCCCGGGGCAGTTACCGCCTTATTATTAGGCGAGCGCGAAAGCTACGGAGTTCAGTTGCAATAAAACGTTAATAAAAACAGAGTTTATTGCGGGCTGTGCAAGCCTAAAATTTCAAATTAATCGAGAGAGCAGCTCACAGGCAGCTTCAAAGGTCACTTCGCTAAACATACGCAGCGTCCTGCTACTGGCGGTACAAAAGCTTTGCTGAACACGGTTTGCTTCGGGCAAAGCATCCCTCAGGTGGGTCGATCCCAATTGATGTTCATTGCGGGTTGGCAGTATACTCAACGCAGGAATTTCCTGTTACTCCTGAGGGGTGGCTGCCACTAACACCTATCTTTTACTAGGCAATGTGATGCTAAAGGGAAATCTGAAAAGGCAAGAGAAAACCTGAAATTGTTCTGCTGACGCTTCATTTCAAATGCATCTTTCAAGGCTAATATCTTATAAACAGCTCAGTAGAGGCCAGATGTTAACGCTGTTATTCAAACCTATTAAGTATCATCAAAACCCAAAACTGAGCTCAGAGGTAGAAGTGAACAATATATCTGATGTTGCTCATTAGTAAAATAAAATGGTGCATGTGTTTGCCCCAACAGAAGATTTTTCCAAGAGTATTAGTTTTCTTTCCAAAAGACTAACTCTAATCTCACCAAAAAGACAGTGATCTTAACCAACCAACACGTAAAAATGCATTTAATCAATCAGAACCAGTTTTCTTCATCTTACCATTAAGATTTGGAAGAGTTGCAGGAAATGCAAACTGAGATTGAGGTGTAAGTGGGCCACAAATTTTAGTGGGGCATGGCATTGCTCAATATTGCCCCTGTAATTTTCCCTTTCAGTCAAGATACCTTAACTTGATGTTTCACATTAACATTTCTTAAGTTTTAGTTGTTAAAAATCAAGAGAATCCATTGAATATTGATGCTTCCATTAAAAAAAAAAGTTTGGTAATCTGTTGGGTTTTTATTTAAATAAACAAATTAAGAGTCTGACAAAGGAAGACAACAAACTAATTGTTCCAAATATTTGCTACAGCCTTTGAAGAGTCTCATTCAGCCTTGCCTACCTACATCCTCTGTGTAGACCCTGATCCTGCACCAACATCTGTTTCAGGAATCTCCTTCATCAGTTTCCCCCAGAACGGTCAAGTTGTGCAAGTATAATAAATACAACCAAGAGACACAGCCACAGATACCATTTCAGTAAGGGGCTGAGTTTTCCTCCCCTGCTAAGCACCTACCTGTGACAGAAGCTATCAAAAAACTCCGAATATTAAGCAGCCCTCAATAATTAAAAGCCTAACTTTAGACACTCATCTTTCAGGGGTTTTTTTTCTTATTTCTATTTTTGGGAAGAACTTTTTTTTACTCCTTGTTTTAGGAACACTTGAAACTGTGACCACAGAGTCTCTATAGCAAGTTCTGACCCACTGTTTTTATGGGGATCATGCTTTTTTTATTTACTGTTCTTCATTACTTGGAAAAAACAAAAGGACACTAAAGAGAGAAGTATTCTTTCCAGACATCACTTCGCCTAGGGAAGGGAATACTAGTGATGAACTAGCTTTTTGAACTCCTGTTTAACTGGAAATACGTGGAGGTTTGTTCATCCTACACACACATAGCCAGGGACCCCTCAGCATGTGGGAGCATCAGGGACGTTGTACTCTGAGGCTGCCACCACAGGCTCCAGCTGTGGAAGTGCTGCAGGTGCAGGCCTGGGCATACCTGCTATAGGGGTGTCACCCCACCTCACAGCAGCCCCAGGCAGGTGCTTGGCACTGCTAGGAACTTCCTAGCACCCTGCCAGTCTCTTACAGCTGCCTAAATTACACTGGACCATGCCCCAGCCTCTGGAGCAGCCTAAACCTCGGAGTGAAGGCCTTGAAATCACATTAAAACCACAGCACAGAGACCTCACATACCTGAAGGAGCCCAGCTGAGATTTGGTTTCACTGCTATGATGTCTAGTAGCCTTAGCAGGATTAACTACTGAAGTAAACTACATCTGCATTTCCTCAAAGCACACATCCCTCCTGCAGCATCAGCTTTGACCGCTACTCACTACAGTTCCTTGGAGGTTGTCAAGGATGGAGTCAGTAGTTACAAACAACAGTTACAAGTAATCACAGCCCAAGTGAAGCTATTTTATCCTTGCTAACCCTAAAGTCACAGCCAGCAACGTTTCTGAGCTTTCGCTTTCTCAACAAGCAAACCCTAGGAACCTAATGGCAATTCAGAGCCTTTCTGCCCTGGTTTCCACGCTGACAACACCAGACTTCTGGGGGGAGGGGGGTGTTCAACCCTTTTTAAACAGAAAACTTCCAGAATGTTCTGCAATGCAGGCAGGGAGTCACCAAACAATACGGTAAAGAAGAGGGTTACTTGCTAGCTAAGTAATAGCAGGAAAACTGATTTCACCCAGAAGTTTTTCCAGGACCAGAGAAGAACCACATGAAAGTTTACCATGAACATTTTTCTGGAAGGCATTCTTAGAAGTGGTACAACACAACAATGCAGCTGACTGCATTGATCACAGCTTCACCACAAACAATGCAGCTCTAGCAACTCAGAAAAGCATCAGAGGTTCTTCCTACCTGAGAGATGACCAAGACCAGAGAGTACTGCATATTCTGCACATCAGGCAGGGCCTTAGCATCTCACATGCACCGGAAAAATATCTCTGACCTCTAATCTCACCCATATTAGAGAGGAAGCCCAAGCAGAAGCAATATATATATCCTGAGTTTGATTGCCTCACTTCCAGGTATTCCTCATCAGACTTAACAAGGGAACAACCTGTGGATCAGGAGGATCATTTTGTTTCCAGAGGCCTGAATCCAATTGCCATCTTTCTGAAGGTATCGGTTAGCTTCACCCTACAACATAAACCCCCACCTATCTCTCTCAACTCATCCTAAATAAGACTCTACAGCTGGGGCAAGGCATCTGCTCTCCATCCTGCTTCCCTGGGCCTTGGGGAAGAATAACCCTACCAAGAAGCATGGTGAATCATTTATTTGCTGGTGTAAAGCCAAACCCAGGCTGAACATCCTTTGCTTTGAACAAAGTCTTGCAACTGGAAAGGTTTTTGCACTGACTGGAAGAGAGTGTGTAGTGCAAGAAGGGAGCACACAGACTGTCCTCAGGCCTTGCCTTTGGCCCTGGGCTCCTGCTGTCCACAGCAAGTCATTTAATGTGGCTGCAGCTCAGGTTCTTCTCCACGAAGAGTATAATACCTCCCCAAGACGAGGAGCACCTTAGGGACTGAGAGCTATATAAATTTTCCCTTGTATAAGCTTTAGTCAAACGTTCAACTGGAGTTGTTCTTAAGGTTGAATACACAGCTACAACAGCCATCCTACAAATCATCACAGCTTGCTCAGGGTTAGCATTTTGGGGACCTTCATACAGCACTAGCCCTCAGCTCTTGCATTAGGATTTGCACGAGGCAATAATAACAATTAATAATACCAAGGTATGCGGGGGAATGCAAAACAGACATCGAAGGGACACTTTTGCCCACAGCAACTGCAATCCCAAGCAAACCAGCTGTGCAGAAGTACTTAGCTCACGTGCCAATGCTTTTCTTAAAGCAGGGTAGAAAGGAGCCCTCTGCCAGGGAGCCCTGCCTCTCAGCTTTGCTCTAGCCCGGTGGACAGCCTGAGCCCGCCCCAGTACAAACCAGCGGCAAGCTTTCTCCCAGCCCCACCACCGGCAGTAACTCTCCCTGCAAAACACGTCGGCACAAGGACTAACGTTCCTATCTTAGAAATAAAAATGCACCGCTCCTCCACGCCCCTTTTCAAAACGGGGCATCGCAGAAAAGATGTTGCAGGAGGCACCATCACCCACGGCTCTTTCAGAAGCTGGACTGGTAGATTAAACAAACAAATAAATAAATACGCCGGCCTCCTTGTGCTCCTAGGGGGAAGCGGGGGCTGCCCCAGCCGGAGCGGGGTCGAGGGAGCGGCGGGGAGGCCGGTGCCCGCCGGCTGCCGGGGGAGCGGCGGGAGGCCGGGGCGTAGCTGTTAGTCACGGATGCGGCCCCGGAGCCGGGAACGAGCAGGATCCCTCTCCGGGCAGGATAAAAATATTGACTGTAGATAAGCAAGGTACAGGTGGAGAGTGAGAGCACGGCGGCGGCTCGCTCCTGCCCAGATCCCCGAGGATTGCTTTTGGGGTTTTATGGGAAGCAGGTGATGTCGCTAAACGGTCTCAGGCTTATTTCTGATTCAGAAAACTTTACACCTTGGGGGGCGGGTACGACACACGACACGACATGACATGGAGCAGCCCAGCGCTTTATCAGCGCATCTATCTCCAGCCTGGGCAGAGCCCTGGAGGAAGGAAGCAGAAGAAATAAACATAAGTTCAGAGATTTGCAGACTCAATCGCTTTCCCTCGTCTGGGCACGGAGCTCCGACAACTCCGTCGGCTTGTTGTCGGGACGCAACCCCGGTAGTGCCCAGAAGCTGGGTGCCCGCTCGGCATCAGCCGCGGGCGCACCAGCCCCGGGCGTCATAGAGGGACCGGCCACCCCACCCCCGCCTTCACCCCCTCCCCAGCGTGTCCCGGCCCGCTGCGCTGCCGGCACAGCGATCACTGGTAGCGGTGTAGGGGTCTTGCGCTGCCAGCCCGCCCGCGCGGCCCCCACGCACGCCGGGGTCCTGCGGCGCCAGGGAGCACGGTGAGGGGCGAGATGCCTCCCGCACCTGCCTCGCCAGAGCCTCGGTTATTCTCCCGCTCTTTGCAGCGCGATTTTGCATCACAGACCGTACGTGACGCGCTGCTCGCTGCCCATCCGGTGTACCTTTTGCTTCTGCCTCTGGATAAAACTGTATTGCTGACCGTTGGATGGGGCCAAAAAAAAAAAAAACCACCCAACCCCCATAACCCAAACGACCCAAAACCAAAGCTCTCGGAACATAAAAACATTAGTGGATGGATGGAGGTGCAACGATACGCGCTGATCTGGTCGAGGGAGGGGGGTGGGTGGGGGTGTCCGTCCCGGTGGGCTGTATGTCTCATTTCCGCGAGTTACGTAGCATTAAAAAGGGACTTTTACAGGTTCGCGGTGAGGCGACGAGGCATTAAAACCTACCCGCTCGGGAGGAAAACCGGCGGCAGCAGCGCTTGGGGAAAGGGTTAACCCGCTAGCCGCCCTGCCTATGAAACGATGGTAAATTACCCGGCGCGTTCTCCCGGGGAAGAAATTAGACTTCAAAAGGGCTGGAGCCCTCCTGAATATATATCAAGCAGATGGGCTGATGCGCTGTCTCGCTGATGTGCAGTTGATTAACCGCCCCATAAAAGTGCAGCAGCCCCGCTCGCCCGCGGCGGGTGCGCGCCGCCGCCCGCCGCTCTCCCGGACACCCCGGCAGCAGCAGCGCGCCTCTCCGGGGCTGCTGCGACAGTACAGGGCAAGGAGGAAAGTGGGGAGGGGGAGAATGGAGTCCCGTCGTAAGGGACCGGGAAAAGAAGGGAGCAGAGAGGAAATGACAAGAGAGAAGGGGAAAGGAGAAAAAAAGAACATACACACACAAAATAAGAAAAAGAGCGAGCGGGGAAACAAGCTAAGGTGAAAGGCAAAAAGGAATCTCTTCATAAGCGGAGGGGATTTTCTCTCTCCCTCCCAAATCTCTCTTTCCCTGGCAGCACTACAGCGCTGCATCACCGCCTCGGTACAAGTTCCCATCGCACGTCCCGGCTACCCGCCGTGCTGAAGTGGCTGCGGCGGGTCGGCACCCCCGCACACAGAGCATCCTCATTTAAACCGAGATGGGGGTGAAAAGTTGCGACGAGAAGCATAGGAGCTGAGCTCTCCTCGCTCCCGGCTGCGACACCGGGCTGGCGGGCCGGGGAGGTGTCTCGCCCATCCCCGTAGCAGCTCGGTAAGAACGGCTTCTCCCTGTCCTGAGCGGGGAGGCAGAAAAGCACACGCCAGAAAGCCACCCATTGTAGCGTTTAAATGCCTCGCCGCTCAAACCGCCTTTGACACGCCTTGGCTGGGCTCCCAAAGGCATCCTGTGCCATTTGATAGCACTTCAGAAGAGGCCTCTCTGTCTTCTCCGCTCCGGGGCAGCCTGGGATGGCTAACGCCGAAGAAGGCAGGGCCCTCACCGCACAAGGAAGGGCAGCGCAGCCAGCGGAGCCGCGTTCTCATCTAACTCCTCGGGAAAGGGGGTGCAGAAGCTTTGAAAAGAAGCTCTTTGGGAAGCTCAGACTGAAGTTAAACGGGGAGATAGCGGCAGGGCAGCGTACGGCTTTCTGGGGAGCCCCAGCTTCAGGAGGGCTGCGCACTATGCGCCCCGGTCCCGTCCCCGCCGGACACCCAGCCCCGGGCACAGCTGCTTGCAGCGCTGTAAGGATTCTGCTAGGGCCAGACAACTTGCCCCCTTGTCCCCGAGGGACTGGGCTGCCCGCGGAGCGGATGGTCCCCACGCTGGGCTGGCAGGGTCCCCGTCTCACCCACGCACAAGCCGCCCTCTTGCCCCCTTTCTCTCCCCGCTCTCCCGGACTTGCACGTCCCGGGCAGATGTGACTGCGGGCGGCCGGACTCAAGGATGGCTTCTGACGGGTGCCGGGGTCGGTGCCGCGGGCGGCAGTGTCAGATGTGGGGCCACCCGTGTCGAGGGGTGCGCACCGGAGCCCAAGCCGGGAGATGCCCCACGCGGGGCCGGGGGCTGTGGGGCAGAGAGGGGCCGGGGCGCTTCCCCTTGCTCCTGGACGGTAGGACAAGACACAAGCGGGGTCTCTCCATCCCTGTTGCAGGTCCGGACCCCTGTGAGCGTGCGCACGTGTGTGTGCATGCATCCACGCGTGTGCACGTCCGTGACGGCCCCCGCGTGGGATCGCCCGTCCCTCTGCGGGCGCCTGCCTCTCCGCGCTGCCGGAGCAGGCACGCTGGGCCGTTCCTGCGTATCCTTTTCTCCTCCTTTGTCTCCCTTTCTTTGGCTTTGACTCTTTCAGGTGCCCCGGCGGTGCCCTCGCGTGCTGCTGGTTGCTGGGAGGTGGCGTGGCTGCCACTGCGCTGCTGTTGTGCGAGGGGAGGGAGGGAAGGGGGCTTGAATGCTGGCTGTTGTGCTCGGCCGGGGTGGGGGGCCGCCGAGGAGGAGAAGGCCGGTGAAGATGATGATGGAGGGGAGGGGGTGACGATGGAGCTCACCGCGGGCGCGCAGCTCCCTGGGGAGCCGCCTGAAAGGCCGCTGCGCTCACCAGCTGACAACGCGTGCTCCGCTCCAGACACTGCGCACCGCGGCCGGGAGCGAGGCCAGACCCCCCCCCCCCACTCCGCCCCTCAGCCCCCCTGCCCCCCCATTGTCCGCCCCATCGCATTGTCCGCCCCGCTCTAATTAAGAAGCACTGGCCCCACGGCCAGCTTCCCCCCTTCCTCCGGTCCCTGCGCTTTTTTGGTTTAACTCTTTCTCCCCCTTCCCTCCCTCCTCCTCCCCGAGGCCAGAGGTTGAGCAAACAGCAGCAGGAGAGCTGCAAGGCAGCGATGCGCTCCGGCCGCCGCGCTGCAAACTCGCCCCGCCACCGCCTCGCCTCGCGCCCCTCCGGCTCCCCCAAAATCCGGCCCTAAACCCCGCCGCCGAAACGGGCGAGCAGAGCCCCGCACCGGAGCCCGCGGCGACCCGGGATCGCAGGGCAACGGAGCCGCCGTGCGCCTCTGGCACAAAGGCGACCACCTCCCCCACCCGCCCCCGCCCCAGCCACCCCTCCACCCTCCCCAACACCCCCTCGGTCGTTTTGCACACCCCGAAGAATATTCAGCGTTCAGCCAAAATTTAACGCTCGGGTAGTGTGCGTCTGACTCGCCCTTTCCTAATAAAAGTTCCTTTAAGATGGTAAAACCCCACGAAGAAGCAAACGGAGCGAAAGCGCTTCCAGGGGCTGATGCGCGTCCCCGCTCCGGTTACAAAACTTTGCGCTAGTCTGTGCGAAACAAATACTGTCGCAAGCTCAATAAAGCGATTTATCCATCTTCATTACTTAAAGAAATGTTGTCTCTTTGTTTGTTTGGGAGATATTAAGCATGCTTAGCTTGCAACACATAGTTGATTCCTTTGCTAGTATCTTGGATACTTGGATCTGACTTTGGAAGGTAGGAGCTAATTGCTAATAATGGAGAGAAAGGAACCAGCCAGCATAGCGGGAGTGGCCTGGCATATGGGGAATGAGCAGTCTGAAATACTCAATATTCAAGTTTCCAAAATATTAATGAGATTATAGCAACCTGCAGCTATACGTTACAGCTTGTTAACGGAGTGGTGGGGCGGGGGTGAGGGTGGGGGGGTGAGGGGCTGCCAAACGGTTGTTATGCAAACTCTATAGCTGAACCTTAAAATGGAAATGCGGCTGGGTATCTCTTTCAAAGAAGTGTTAAAAAAAAAAAAAAAAAAAAAAAAGAAAAAGACACTCAGACAGCGAGTGCTGCGCGGTCACCAACAGCGCCATGCGGTGCGCTCATCTGCCGGGGGAAGGGACCCCGTCCTGGGCAGCGGGGAGGATTTTGATCAGCTATTGTCAACCCCTCCGCGTGTCCGCAGCCGCAGAGGCAGCGGTCCGGGACGTCGGGGCCGCGGGAGGCTGGGCGCACCCCTTCAATCCACGGACACCCCACCGGCACGCCGGCCCCCTTCACGCGGGGTGCTGTGCCCAGTCTCGGCGGCAGCCGCTTCACCCGCGCTGGGCACATACCCAAAACAAATAACCAAAACAACATCCCCAGAGCCCCCTCAAAACTGATGCTTTACTCCGCCGCATCACCCCGTGCGTGCACCCCAAGAAGAGAGAGCGGCTCCCAGAGCCCAGAAATAAATGTTGTAAACCAAAAGTGACCCACTCCGGAAAATCTGTCTGTCTTTGAGGAAGGGAAATGACCCCGCCGATAAACTTTTCACCCTGCGGGACCGTACCCCACCTCGGCAGGTACGGAGAGCGGCAGCGGCGTCCGCGGGTGCTTGTGGCGGGCAGGGCAGGGCACGGCGGCAGCCCGGGGTTACCGGCGGGGCAGGTGCCCGGTTTCCGCAGGGGAAAGCGACACTCTCACGGGCTCTGCTCCTGCGGGGGCTGCTCGCTCCCAGCCGCACCTGGTTAAATGATCGCCCTTTAGACACCCCCCACTTCCCACGTGTCACACGCTGAACTCAGCGGGACGCCGGCACAGCTCCGGTTTAGCCCCGGCTCTGGTGTCATGGGCAGACTTGTCAAAGCATCAGCCCCATCCGGGGCTTTAACCCGAGCCTGGGGGGCACATCCTGATCCCCAACGAAACGCCCTGCTTCTCGCGCGTCCCCCAAACCCGTCCGCTCCCAGACTTATCCGCGCGGCTTACGCCTCCCCCTGCGAGACAGGCGAGGCTCCGTGGGGGTATCAGCTCCTGCCCCCGACCGGAGGGGCGAGCGAGAAGGAAACGATGCGTTTCGAGCTGCGGTGCGGAGGCAGGCAGCTACTGAGCAGCGCCAAGCCCCTCACCTTGCACTTGTTGCGATTACCCCTGCTCAGCTGGGAACGGTGATGGGACCCGATCCGCGTGAGGCAACGGTGCTCCACGCGGGGCACAGACCCACCGGCCCCGGGGGCCGCGCGGTCCCTCCGATGGAAGCCGGGGCGTCCCGCTCAGTCTGCGGGGACTGCCGGTTCCCAGGAGCATCGGCTCTCGGAGGTGTCCCGCTCACCCTCCACCTCTAGGCTTGACACCACCCCGGTTCGGGGCATGCGAGGAGGAAAAGCTAAACCCGCCCGCGGTTACAGGCTGCTTTTGGGGTTGGGTTGGTTGGTTTGGTTGGTTTTTTTGGGTTTTTTTCCACGTTTATTTGAGTTCAAAAATTTTTTCAAAATTAAAATACATAAAACAATGGCAGCTGGCTTTGCTAAAATTAAAATAAACGATTCTCGTCGTAGAAAAGGGGTTTTTTTTAAAAAAAAAGAGAAGCAGAAATAGTAGCAAACACTCCATAATAAATACGTTTCCTATTACCACAAAAGCAAAATAAAACGGACATAAAAGTTTGACACGACAAAACAGTTTTCGTTTTTGAGAGAGCCTTAGGATTAAGTGGCTTAATTAAATATTGGTCTCCAATTGGCAGTTAGTAGCTTTCCTCTTGAAACCGGATCTCCAGCCGCTGATAAAGTGCTTGCGCCAAGTTTCCCCCCAAAAGACGCCGACGTGATGCTCTAAGGAAAATCCACCTTTTCGCCGCTATTTACAGGACAGACGGCGCGTCATTTAAAATTGTGTGTATGTGTGTGCTGTGTGTGTGTTTCCCCACGACAGTACGGCCCGGGGCAGGCACGGTGTCCCGAAAGACGCTCCCGGGTGCGAGCGCGGGTGCGCGCCCGGGTGGGAGGGCGCCGGCGGCACCCCCGGCCGTCGGGTGGCAGCGACGACGTGGCCAGACTTTCTCCTTGTGCATCATCTGCTCGCCGGCGGCGCAAGTCGGGCTCCGCGCTGTAAGGTGGCGTGTTGGCAGGAGGGAACGACAACGACTTCTAGGCAAAATAAACTTTGAAAGTGGTAACTAAAAATAAACGAAAAAGAACCCAACCCAAACCCCACCGACCCCGACAGATAGGGCGGCTACAGTCATTCGCCAACAGTCAATTCCCTGGACAAACCCAGGAGCTGCCCGGGGGTGGGAGAAGAGGGGGCGGATTTCAAAGCGACCGGGGGGAGTCGACGCCACCCGAGACGGCACCGCGGACGGCTGCCCGCCCCGCGGCGGAGTCCGTGCTCCGAGGGGCGGTTGCGTGGGTGCGTGTGCGATGCGGCCGGCGGCGCCCGCTCTAGCTGGCCTCGTCCGAGTCGCTGTAGTGGGAGCGGGGCGAGAACTCCCCGTCGCTCCTGTGGGACCGGGGCGACGTTTTGCTCCTCTCCTGCGGCGGCTGCCCGGGCTGCGGCATGAGGAGGGCGGGGGAAGGGGCTCTCTGTCCCATCAGGGCGCCCTCCGCAAAGGAGGGGAAGTGCAGCGGGTCGAGCTGCACGGAATAACCCCCCGCGGCTGGCGGCGGGGGGAAGCGAGTCCTGCCATGCCCGGGGGGCGAAGCTCTCGGCGGCCCCGGCTGCGGCCCCGGCGGCGGCCCCGGTGGCGGGCCGGCCCCGGCGGCGCAGGGCGGCTCGAAGGGAGCCCCGCGGTGCTCGGCTTTTCCGGGGGCATCGGGGGGCGCGGCGGGGCTGTGCAGCAGCTCGGCCAGGGCGCTGATGTAGATCTGCGCCATCTGCAGCGTCTCGTACTTGGAGAGCTTCTTGTCGTTGTTGAAGGAGGGGATGACATTGCGCAGCTGGTCGAAGGCGTGGTTCAGCCCGTGCATCCGCCGCCGCTCCCGCGCGTTGGCCGCCAGCCGCCGCTGCTTCTGCACGCCGCTCACCTGCGCCCGCAAGCCGGGCCCGCCGCCGCCCCGCGGCCGCCCGCTGCCCGTCGCCGCGCCCCGCGCCCCGCCGGGGCTGCTCCCGCCGCCCCGCGCCGCGCTCCCCTCCGCCGCCTCCTCCTCCTCCCCGGGCAGCAGGTAGCGGGGAGAAGCGGCGGGCAGGCGTGCGGCGCAGCACACGCCCAGCCAGCCCGGGGCGAAGCCGCAGCCGCCGGCCTCGGGCCCCAGCGGCGGCTCCGGCGCCCCCAGCTCCCGTACGCCCTCAGCCCAGGCGGCTCGCGGCAGGCTCATGGCTCTAGTGCGGGCGCCGCGCGCCCATGGGGGCAGGGCCGGGGCGGCTCGCGGCGGTGCCCGCCTGCCTCGCGCGTGGCGGCCCGACGTCTCCGGTGTCGGCCGGGCGCCGCGCCCCCCTTTAAGGAGCGGCACGCGCCGGGGTCCCCCCCCCCGCTCTCCCCCTTCCCTCCCTCGCGCCCCACCCCTCCCGCCGCCCGCCCTCCACTCGCGCCGGTCGCGTGTCGGCGCGGCCAATGGCGCGCGCGCGGGGGCCGGCGCGTGCGGGGAGCCAATGGCGAGCGGGGCGCGGCCCGCCCGGCGCACGGCGCGGGGGAGCGGAGGTTGGAGGTTTGGGGTGGGGGGAGGGACCCGGGACCGGTGGCACGCGCGGTCCCGCCCCGCCCCTCCCGGGGAGGCGAAAGTCTGGCGGACGCCCCGCGCCCGACGGTACGGAGCGGGCGATGGGCGTCGGGGAGCGCCTGGGGCGCGCAGCGCCCCGCACCGGGCAGCGGGAACGGTCGCCCGCCAGCACCCGTCGCTCCCCATCGCTGCCTCCGCTCGGGATGCTCCGTCGCGCCCGGCGAGGGAAACATCCATTCCCTTCCTCGCCGGGCCGTCGGCCGGCTAAACCCCGACCCCGGAGGCTCCGGTAAATGCGGGTACGGCCCTCTGCCTCCCCGGGCCGGGCGGGAGTAGCCGTCGGTCCGCCCGGCGCTCGCTTCGGTTGCGGCGACTCTGCCCGAGCCAGCGGTACAGAGCGCTGCCTCTCCCGGGACGTCGCCCCGGGGTGTCCCGGCAGCCCGGACCCCGCCGGCGGCCGCGAAGGGAGCGCTGCGCGGCTCTGCGGGGCTTCAGCCGGGAAGCCTGTGCCCTGGGCTTTCCCGCCGCCCGGGCCCCGGTAGGTGCGAAACGGCGGCGCCCGCAGCCGGGACGGCACATGTGCGTTGCAACCGGAGCGGCCACGTTTCCGGCAAGGTCCCGGTCTCCCACGATCACGCTCTTTTATTGGACCGACAACAGCCCCCCGAAGGTAGGGGAGAGGGAAGTGGCTCCGTGCGCGCATCTCGGCGCCCCTTCCGAGCAGCCTCCCCTCCGGAGGGCTACCGCCGCCCGCTCCCGGAGGGAAACGGGAGGCTTGCGCATGTGAATAGGCGCGCTGAGAACAAAGTGATGGGCACAGTATGAGGTAGATATGTTTCTTCAAACGTGAATAACTCGCGGGCCAAGGAGGGAGCACAGCGGCTCAGAGCAGTGGCACAGCACGAGCAGCCTCACCAGCTCGTTAGGCTGGCCGAGCGCGTTGCAGGGGCCTGGGGGACCACTTTCCACACACCCCTGGCTCTGCTCGAGCGCACGGGATGCTGCTGGGTGGCTTCCTTTGAAAAGAAACCCTGGCAAACCTTGGCTGGTCCTTGCTGCTTGCATTCATGTTTCAAAGGTAAAGCTGCTGGACGTTTCCCCCCGCCCTCCCCCCAAAAGTGGTCAATTTCTGATCAAAATGAACAAGTTTACTTGGTAAGAAAGAGAAGGAACAGAAGTTGATGCCTTGTCTCTCTATCATCCATGACGTTGCCAGGCCGTCGATTTGTAGGCAGCAGCAACTTCTGTAAGCTCCGAGTGTATTGCCTAACACACATAGATGCTTCATTCGAAAAATAAATAAAAAATAAAAATCCTCTCTCCCCTGCGCTGAACAGTACTGCTTGCCAGCTAAACACCCAACCTTCCTGCTTTTCTTTCTGTCCCCAGGCGCCACGTGTCCCCTCACTGGGTCCTGCTTTGCCAGGAGCCCCGCTGTACTCTCCTCTCCTTCCTGGGGTAGAGCTTGCGTGTCCCCATTTTGAGTGCTGTGGCTGCGAGCTGCTTGATGCGAGGACTGCAGGCCAAAGCTTGGAGACGAGCGGGAGCTTTGCCAAGCAGGAGCTGCTGGCACGCGTTCCCAGAAGCCTAGCAAGCTTGCAGCCACGGGGAGAGCAGCGACGGCATGGTGCTGAAGTCTGGACTGCCTCGCTCCCCGCTGGTGGGCCACAGGGTGACTGCTGCTCCCTGAGCCAGCCCTCCAAGCCCACAAGCCACCCAGTTTCCAAGACCCCAGGGAATGAAGGGGAGCAGCCTCCCTTCAGCATTCCCTGCGGTTGCGGGGTGACTTGTTCCCAGGAGGGGACCTGGCCTCTGGGTACCCCAAGCTCCCACAGGGCCAGGGCTCCAGGCTGGTGCTGGGGGTTCCCTTAACAGGACCGCAGGGATTTTATGCAGCACAGGGGAGACCAGCCTGACACCCTGGCACACTCCTTGGACGGTTAGCCCGGCTGAGACGCATTACCAGCCGCTTGCCCTGCAAGTGTGTGTTACATGAGCATGCATTCTGAAAGTGGAGGCATTTGAGACTGCTAGATGGTTTGCCTTTGAAAAGGCATGCACACACAAAAAAACCAGTTTTCCCCTCCAACACCCCCACTCGGGGGGGTAGGGGGGTGGGGGAGGAAAATAATTTCATCACAGTCCCTCACTCTGCGTATGCCCATATCCACTGTGCTGCATGCACATGATCTCAGAGTCAAAGTCAAAGGCAAAGTGTGGTTTATGTCAGCGCTGCGTTTAGCTCTGCTCTCCCAGAATAAGATAAATGTAACTGATGAAGAACTCCTGGGGCTGGCTGAACTCATTTTGTATTCAACACTGCCCGGCCCTTTTCTCTTCCCTTTCTCCCTCTCTTTGTATGTTCAAGCCTACTTGAGTTTCTTTTTTTCTTTTGTAGAAGTTGGTTCTTTTGAAGCGGTTCGAGGCACGCCCTGCCGCAAAGGGAACTTCACGGGAGTCGGAAACACAGGCACACCGGTCTGAAACACTTACTGTACAATAGCAGGAATGTAGGAAGCCTTGGAAATGAATCTGCTCTCTCTAAGAAAGTGTCAAAGCTTTCAGAGGAAAACAAACTGAACTTAGCCCCGTATCTTTATGCAGATTTCCACCACCACCCCCCCTTCCCCAGCTCCTCCATCCCCCCCTGGTCTGGTTAAGGGCCGAGGCAGCAACTCGAGGTCAGGCACATACTAGAGTTACAGAAAAAATGGGTTACAAAAAGGGGGAAGAACAGCTTTGTAACTATCATTACAGCCAGGGACATTTTCAAAGCACATGTGTTAGCCCTCAACTTAGTTGCACTCAATAGTCTAATTGCTCATTCAATCCCACTTTAAGACCAGCCGCTGCTCTGCAGGTATCACCATGGGTTAGGAAGTGTTTTATTCCTTCTCTCCCCTTGCCCCACTTTCTCTACATGTCCTCCTGTTTCCTCCTTTCCTTTCAAAAAGCAGGGAGAACCCTCTTCATGTCTCTTCTTAGCTTGTGAGCTGGCCTCCAGGCAGTTAAATGCACGAGTGGGTAGAGTTGTGAGTGTCACTTACCCAGGTCAGGTAATCCTCACTGAGTCCCAACCGCAACCTGCCCCCAGCAAGGGGAGGGAAGGGGGATTCCTGCCCACTGACCTGCACCCTGGAATGGCAAACCCCACCTAGAAGCTACTACACTGAGCTACAACAAACATAAAAAGATGATGCATAGGCTGTTAATTTTCAGTCTTATCTATTGCATCACCAGAATACTCATGTTAGACTCCTCCCATGGTTAGTGCCCGATGCTGTACTGTCAAATGGGCTTTAAATACACATTAGGAGTGAGGTCTGCAAGGCACACAAAAGCCCAGTCTCCTGGAACATTATTATGGACTCCAACATTTGTGAAGCTGTCCCTGTTCCACTTGTGAACAATCAGGACCATCTTTCTGGGCAGACTGCTACAATTACCTGTTCACTTTGACTCTTTCAGGGGTCTATAGAAAGCTAATTTGTGTTTCGTGGTGATATGTACCCCTGTAAAGATCTACTGTGGACCTATGCTCTGGGCCAAACCCTGCAGACTCTTTGATGTGTACAGTTAAGTCTAGCGCAAGTACTCTCACTGCCTCCAAGAGAAATGCAAAGCATCACTATGACAATACTTGCCTACCTCCTGGGGTCATTGTAAAGCATAATGAATTCAAGATTTTCAAATATATTACAAAGCTATCTATAGAATTTATACCTACATACACTTTGCCCCTTAATTTAAATGGCTGCAACTGTTACTGAGAATTTGATTTGTGTTCACATTTTAAGAATAAAAAGCTTCATATTTAATAAATATTAATAATAAAACTTGTTGTCTGATCACTTTCTTTATACACTCCCAGCTGTTCATACACTCAGCTTGGCAAGGAGGTTCCACTAAAACTGCAATGCCTTCAGTCCCAGCAAAGCCTTGGAGAGTTGAGGCCCTTCTCAGCCTAGGACTCCTTCAGCAACAGGCCTCCAGGAAAAAAAAACTAAACCAAACCATCAAGAACCACCATGAAGGAGTTAGCAGGGCTGTTGCCAGGGTCAAGGCAGCAAACACCTTCCTCCTGTCCCAAGCATGGAAAGTCCAACCACAGAGGTCTGTGTTTGCTGGGTTACTGCTTCTGACAGGAACTGTAACCTGGAGAACTGCTCAGTCAGGCAAAGGCAGCTTTAGGATCAGGATCTGCATTACTGAGTGTGTCCCAGTGCTAAGCTGCTGGAGGAAGAAAAGATAATGACTTCAAAAAAAATGACACCCTGCACAGAATTGGATGCTTGTCCTTGCAGTACAAGAGTGCAACACAAGCACCAGTACCAGACCCAAGGGATCCCTTTGTGTCAGAGACTTTATACCTTCCCCATCCTTGATCACATCTCTTTCATGGTGATGTTATGCCAGGTGTAGTTTGTTCACCCTTTGCAGCAGGAACAATTTTGCCAGGCCTTTGCACATGATGCATCACCCTCAGGTCCATCATTTTAGTCACTCTTGAAATGAGCAACGATGCCAACATGCTAATACCTGTTTCCTGCTTAGCACACTGCATGTTAGGAAGTGCTTTAAAAGCAAGTATTGCCTAGCACGCTCTCACTGGGCTGATCAAAATCACTTAGCCAAAGGAAAAAAAAAAAGAGCCATGCCATCAGCAGTTTTACAGTTTAAGTAAAACACTTAATCTGTTTTAAAACCGGAGAATTAACATTCATCCATCCATCCTACTCCCTCCAAATCACATCTGGTCACCTCCACTTGCACAAGAGATTTCTAGGCACGCAGAATTGCTGATATTAGAGGAATGATTTTTATTTTAACTGATTGCCACAGCATTCCCCCTTTCACTGTCACTTTAGGCATTGCAGAGTACAGCTATAAAGGTTTGCTCTGGGAAAAGATTCTAATCGTAGGCTTGAAGTATCAACTAACAGTTTAGCTTGCAGACTCTGTGGCACAGTAGTAACGTATTTCAGTGGACAAGTGTGAAAAAGTAACAGTTGACACACAAGCATGAGGAATGGAGGAAAAATGTGACATCTTAAACGGCCCATGCTGCTTCTCAACAGCAACATTACTAGAACAGTAACCTGGGAGTGTGGCAGGGCTACTTCCATCATAGAGGGCCTTCGGTAGGGCGTTCTCACATCCATCACCCGCAAAGCTCTTGGCAGCCCCCTGTATCCGAAGGGGGTTTCTTAGTAGTGGAAATGCCAGCCTGGAATTTGAACCTTTGCAGGTCTCCTGAGGAGAGAAGGTGTCTAAAATGCAAAGAGTAAATATTTACAGTCACAGAAGCCAAATTAATGCAGAGAACAGTGGTCCCTCTGAGGAGAGGATAGCAAGTGAGTGGAACCAAACTGGTGCTGATCAACACCTCACATCAACCCCCCCAGAGTAGAGTGTATTTCCCCACAAAAGAAATACTTGTCAGCCCAGGAAAAAAATGCTACCTTGCTATCTGTGGGAAATCCTCCTGTTTAATCTGACAGCAAACTGCACAGGAGCTTCAAGAAACAATCATTTTACAACACAGCACAGCACCAACACAAGTTTCAGGAACTACACCTGTGAAAAGCTGTGAGAACAACCCCCCCTGAAGACATCTTCATTTGATTTACCACCTCATAAATTAGGATGTCTTAAGAATTGTTAAATGGTTGTTTAAAAAGTAGATGTTTTTTCTAGAATGGGTTAAACAGACGTACATCTCCCAACACAGAAAAATTATAAAACACTCTTAAACAAATGCTGCATATGACAAAAATTAAGCACTTCAAGAAGCTTAAGCTTTAGGAGCATCTCAAAATGCTGTGCCCCATAGAAGACTTTCAGAAAACAGCCATCTTCAGCAGAAGATGTGATGGGTGTCCTCATCCGTTGTGTTTAGAGACACTGATGCTTGATCCCAGTCCTGAAGCTCTTGGGATGTGGTTCTCCAGTGGCAGTAAGGTTCCAAAATCCTGCTTGTGACAAGATCTGTACCTTTGGCATACCCCATAGCTGCAGATCTGTTTGCTCTGGAGCTGGAAGTAAACTTACTATAGGCAAATGGGATGCGTTGAACTCCATACAAGTTGTGGGAATTCCCACAGGGTGAAGTCTGATGTGCATCTGCAGTGTGCAGATCTCATCTACTGAGGGCAGAAGGCGAGGCCAGACTCAGCTGATGGCCTTCTGCGGCCAGGCACTCGAGACCAATTTTCAGGGCCCCCCAGTTTTCACTAGCCTGGTGCACAGCTCTCCCAGCCTGCACGACAAGCCCTACGTGGGACACACAAGCATCCAACGCGAGAACTGAAGCGAGTGGGTGGCTCGGCTTGGGAGGGAGGGAGGGTTGGCGGGGGTTACCACCATCCCACCCTGCCTCGCCTGTGAGCGGCATCCCCCCGCTCATGCCTCCGTGCAGCTGTTGCAGTCACGCCGCTAGGAACTGTTACTGCTGCAGGCGGGCCTGTGAGCACTTCCAGCCCGGGGAGACGGCACGGACCCACGAAGCGCCCAGCCAGAGCTGCTCGGCTCACCCGAAGCCCGGTGCCGCGGCGGGACACCCGTACCCTGCCCCGGCCTGCCGCACGAGCGCTCCGCAGCCTCCCCTGCCCGCTCCGGTGGCGCGGCACCTCGGTGGGCACCGCCTGCCCGCCGGGCCCTCAGCGCCCGGGCCGCGCAGCCAAAGGAGCCCTCTCCCTCCCCCCCAAAGCCTCACCCTGGTGAGATGTTGGCGAAGCCCACCGACCCGTCCCCGTTCTCGTCCTCCCCCTCGGGTGGGGCGTGCGCCCCGGGGCTGCCCCTCTGCCGGCAACAGGTTGAATATTGTAGGTGTGGGCGATTAAAGTGTCGCCGGCACAATGGCGGTCTGTGTCCCATTCGCCACGCCCGGGCTCCTCTTTGGAAAGCGCACACAAGAGGTGACACGGCGCTGGCCCCCGCCATTATCCCGGCGGCATAGCGGCGCGGCCCGCCCCGTCTCCCGGGAAATGGGGCTCCCCCGGCCGCCGCGGGACCACCGCGGCCGCGCACGGCTCCGCGCGCCCCGCCCCAGCGGCGCTGCCCCTTCAACGGCTCCCACTGGGGGAGCGGGGCGCAGCGAGTGCCTACCAGGGGGAGGGGGGTAGCCGAAGAGCAGGCGGCGGTGCCGCCCCCGAAGCACTTCTCCGGGACAAGGCGCCCCCCTCCCATCCCGCGCCGCCCGGAGCCCGAGCGGGACCCGAGCGCCGCCGCCGCGGTACCGCAGCGCCACCACCCGGGCAGGGCGGGCAGGGGGCGGGCGGCGCGGCCCGACCCCTCCGCAAAAGCCGCCACCGTTCCTCCTTCCCCGCTCAGCTGGGGGTGGTCAAGCTCTTGCTGAGCGCCCCCCCCCCCGTCCCCGGAGCAACTCCTCAAACGAAGATTTGCTCCTGCACAGCACGCAGAGCGGATGAAGCGCAAAACGCCGTTCGGGTCCTTTCCCCGAGCAGCAGTCACCGCGGCTCAGCGAGGGCACCCACCCCGGTCCCTGCGGGTGCTCGGCCCGTTGTCATCCCCAGAGGGCCCGCGGGGTGTGTGTGGGGCGGGCGGGACAGAGCTGGGACCCTTCGGCGGGTTCCGCCTCTGCCCCAAGCGCCCCGGCTCTCTCTGCACGGGCGAGCCGCTCACCCCGTTAGCAGCGGCGAGCATCCCGGCAAGGCCACATGCGAGCAGATGCAAGGCTCGCTGCAGGGCCCGTGGCGAACTCAAGCCGGGCTAGGAGCCACGGACGGATTTAACTCCTTCCATCCCTTCGCCATCAGCACAGGTGCTGAACCAAGCAATGCAGCTTTTCTCTGAGAAGTAACCATGCTAAAGCCAAAGCTCTGCATAAGGGAAAGCCCAGCTAGGTGTTGGGAACAGCCTGCTGGGTTCGTGGGTTCTGATTCCATCAGCAGGGTAACCAATGCTAACAGTGGTTGTGTGGGTTGTTCCCCCCGGCCCACTCTCTTTTCCCCTTTTTTGGCCACTGCAAGTAACCACTGTTCAATCAAGGAAGACAAAGTGTGGGGCAATGAGTGGAGATGGTATGCAAAACCACTGTCCCTGCTAGTTCCTTCCGTGGCTTAGACCTATGAAACAGAAATTCCCATCTGTACTCCAGGTTAACTTCTATTTGTACTCCAGTAAATGACTACATACCATAGATAATGACCTGGTGGCTGTAGGTTTTAGAATGAAAACTGATTGTGTGTGCCAACATTTATGGAAGAAGTTTTCGCTTCTCAATTCATCTAACAGGCCTAATATACCTATGAATAGGCCTACAGTTGGCAGATGATACCACAAGCCTTTAAAAGTGAAGATCACAGTGGTGTTTATCATCAAAGACAACAGTGTGTCTTTCAAGAGTCAGGTTTTCAGCTGTATCAGCTCTATTCTTCTACTTACCTTTTATCTTGATGTAGGAAAAACAAAGCTGTCCTTGTACCTGCTATACTTCCTGTATTGTATCTATATGTTACAGGGATTTTTATATTTTTAAATCATAGAAAGCATTTTAGGGAATTCTGTTTTGTCAAGAGTGGGAGGTGGGAACAAACCTTCATCTGCACTCCCTTAAACCCGCAGAGGTATAAACCCAATCCAAGCCACAGCAGATACTACTCAGAAAGGTCTACAAAAGCTAAAGGAAGACAAACCCTCGCATCGGCCCCTGAGCAGTGCTCCCTAAAGCAACATGCTTCCTGTTACACTACGTCAGTTCCATGCTGTGTTCTCTGTCATGCCACAGAAACTATTCCTTAAAAACAAGTCAGATAGATAGGAATAGCAAATAGCCACCTTACTAGCTTTGTTCACAGTATTTGCTTTCTTCCTCCCATTCCCCATGTGTAAGCAAAAGGATTAATTAGTAGCAACATGGGTCAGCTGTGATTATTCTTACTGTGGCCCACCCTGAATATTCATATGCAGGCAATATTCAAAACCAAACAAGACCTCCCCACTGTGTGTGAGAAGAAGCATGTCCCTCATGGGGGGGGGGGGGGGGGAAGGCAAGCTTACCAGGGGTGGCAGGGCTACAATGCACTCACAGAGCTGCCCACTCCCCCTTTTTATTCCCTGGCAGACATGTAAAAGGTTATTTTTTTTCCCCATTCTAACTGTGCTTTTTAACTTCTAGCAGTCATACAACGTTTACTGGCTTCACACAGGGCTACCGGGCAAAATGCTTGCTTGCTGTGGCATATTCTGGATGGGAAAGGAGGGCCCCTCTGTAGTCAAGTAAGGGGAGCAGCCAGCACCTCTGAGCCTTTCTTTGAGTTGAAAGACAAGTTAGATCCAGGTGGGACAACTTCCTATATGTAGAAGGAAGATATGATATTTCTGGTAACTATATGTCCTGTGTGCAGTCAGGGAGCTAACAGAAAAGCCTATGTAGTTGGAAGGAGGAGCTGAGAAGGAAGGGGCTGCTGTACAACTCCCCGGGTCACCACATTTTTCCAGCAATGCCCCAGCTAAAGTCACACAGGACACTGCACAGCAAGGATGCTGCTGCAGCCCACCACTCCACAGGGAGGGGAAAGGCAGGTAAAGCTCCATTCTCCTGGTAGGCAACCAGGTGTGAACCCCAAATTAAGGGTGGGCATCCTCTTGACCCTGAAATAAACACTCCTTTCCTTTCTCCTCCTGCTCTTCACAACCTCCCCTGACTCTGGTGCCAGGGATCAGAGGGGCTGTTTTTGGTGGGGTGGGAGACAGTGCAACAAGAAGGCAACAGCTGAAACAGAGCTGTGGCAGGGAGCAGGAGAGCCATCACCCAGTGGACTGGAACACAAAGCACTTACTGGGCTGCGAAGGCAAATGGGGGTGTTACACCTCACAGAGGCTGTGCCTGAGCCACAAGTTTCCTCACCCTGCAAGGCACAGGAATCCTGCTGCCAGGCCAACTGCAACATGGGCCACAAGAGCAGTTTATGGAAGCACCTGTAGCTTGTGATGGCTCGAGGAGCTCAACAAGCCTCTCATGCAGGTGTGCATGTGCACACCCCCCCCACTTCTTATTAATTATCAGCTTTGCCCTAAACTCCTTATTTTGATTTGGAGGCGGTCAGCCTTATAATGGATGATAGCTAGGTTTGTGAATAAAGCTGTTGTTGTCAAGGTGTGCTTTGGCTCTCCACAACAGTCCCTTATCCTGAGTTGCATGGAATGGGACAGAAGCATTGCTTTGTCTTCTTTGAAAGGGGAAATAATCATCCTGCATAGGAAGACAGGCTGGCCTTACTAGTGCTGGTAGGAGTAATGAGCTGCAGGAGCACTGAGCTGTCGTGTTGTGGTGGCAGAGGAAGAGTGCCCCATGATTCCTTTTGTCACTGATACAGCAGTTACTGATCCCAAGCATTTGTGCTGGGGTTTGTATGGTTTCTTGGTTGTCACTTGGTTTTAAGGGACCAAAACTGGTCTGAAATGGTTGCTGGGCCAGAAGCAGTGGTGAAATTGTGTCTCTGGGACAAATGTTGCCTCTTCCTACTGCCAGCCCACATGGGTGGTACAACCCTTGTCTCGGCTCCCTACTTTCCTCCCTCTCGACCCAGCATCCTCAGGCAAAAGTCCTTCTCTGAGCATTCGGGGAGGGAAAATTTATTTTTCCCCTTACAGCAGTGAACTGGTTCTGAAAAACCAAATTCTCGCTTCTGCCTCAGGTTTCCTGTGTGACCTGGAGCACAGTAGTTAATGACTTGACAGTTTGGTTTTCTGGCTGCAATATTTTCCTTCCTTCTGATGAATGTTCTGGAAATAAATTCTGTAGTACATGCAAAGTGTCATGCCACTGTGATGAATGGGGTGTGTGTGGGGGTTAGGATTTTGTACGTCTCGACAGATAATAAATTTAGTTTTGTAACTATACCTTTTGAAAGGTAATTTTTTTCATGAAATTCATGGCTCCTGTAATTTTTGTCGAACTGGTACATTTTTTTTGGTCAGGAATTCCTTAGGCCATGAATCATTTTGCCTGCAGTGACCTTCCTCCTTTTGGAGGCTATTTCTGACCTCACGAACGGTGCCACCTGTGAGATGTGATAAGCTGATAGGTTGTGATGATGCACTTGCAGTTGCCCACTGGTCTTGATGTGACATGCGGATGCTTGTGTTCATGCTCCTGGGTTTATTGAAAACTTTGCCTATGACTCATACCTAGGACCAGATACCTGATTTTGACATTTATTTCCAAATAGAGTGGACAGGAAATACTGCTGTCGAGGCTGAGCGATAAATGGGTAAAGCCAGGCTGTGTTGGTATGATGCCTTCATTGTTTTGGAGACTATTTTTTCATTAGCTGCGCCAACCAGAGAGCACACGAGAAGCTGGTTTACTTTTCGCGTCATCACCTTTGTGCAGATTCGAGAAATAACACTTATCTGAGGCCTTAACCTCCATTAGGCTGTATCGGCTCAGCTGCAGTGTGTGTTCAAGTGCAGAGCGGCAGCTTTACATCCTCATTGCTACATGGCAGCCTATGTGAGTGCAGAAGAAAGAGTCTCTCCTAAAAAGAAATCGGGCCTATTTAGGGACAGGGTACTGGCGCTTTGTTTTGTGAAGACAGGAGGGAGTCCCAGGAGGCTTTGGCTCTGGTCATGCTCTAGCTGAGTCAGTGAGGGCTGTAATCATTCACTCACTTGGTGCAGCAGGATTATGTTTTATCTCCAGGTATTTCACCGTTGGTCAATACAAGCATCTTGTTAAGTGGTTCTTTGCAATCAGGTAAATAACGTTTTCTTCCACTGCTCCCTTTTCGTTTGCAGCTGGTACATCAAAGCGGTTGCAAGGCTGGAATCACCATGCAAACAGCTCTTTATGTACAGCTGGCTTGTAGTTCCAGTGGCGCTAGGGCAGCAGGCACACTTGATGGGCTTTAACGCTATTACTTCTCTGGGTCTTTATTTACAGAAAAGGAGAGAAGTGTCCCATAGGCTTCGCCTTAATGCAGCCCATTATAGAGAGTACGTAGGTAGCATCTGTAAAACTACCTAGCTCTAGAGGTGTGTCTGTAAGTGTCTGTGACAGGGACGATGCTGACATTAGAGTGCGTGACTGGTCATGCTGGCAAGACAGCACTTTCTGAGAGGTCACAATTACTTTACAGGTAAGGACTAGCCTAAAACTAGGCCCCTGATCATGCAAGCATCTTTGTGGCTGAGGGCACCCCTACTAGACACACTGCAACGTGCATGACGGTTTTAGGGTCAGTGCCTCAGCGTGCCATAGCACTGCCCCAGAGAAAATAAGTAGAGCTTGTCTTTTGGCTGACTTTTATGAAATAATAAAAATAGTCCAATTATAAAAGCTCCCACCATCCTGTTGCTAGGTGTTTAGTGCCCGCTGACGTATGAGCCTATTGGCATTAGTGTGTAGGCATCTTTAAATTTTTAACCTCAAGTCACATTCAATAATCTGACTTCCTTTAGATTTTTGTGTTGGCTGGATTCAGATTTTTTTTTTTTTAAATGTAACAGTGAATTGAGGTCTCCTTCCAATGTATTTTTGAAACTACAAAACGAAATTCCCTGAACGCCTGCTATGCTTAACAGAAGATTTTAAGAGCTCAAAAATATTGTTCAGCTAACAAAATATATTGAATGTAAAAAGCCAGCAGATGAACTCTGGATGCCGCAAGTTAAATCATCATGACTGACTTTACTTCAAGGACATCCCGCGTGACTTACTAATGACTGGGCCAGGAAGTTTAACACGTTAACGAAACTCAAACTTTTGCCAAATCTAAAGGCAGAGTATGCCCAGCATCAGAGCAAACTAACTTCCACACACACAAAGATGCCAGAATCCGAGTCTATAAAAATAATGACCATGGCCCAGGAAAAATTTCTTGACTTTACTAAAAAAGGATGGAGGTGGGATGTGACATTTCTACAATGAACTCTAAAATCGCTCTCTGACATGCCATCCATATGTTTTCTGAAATCTAAACCCAATGTTGATGTACACCGAGCAAATCTCGGTGATTTCTACAGATGCTCTACTCTGAGCTGACTCATGACATCCTGGTGATCTCACCCCATCTCCATGGGCTAAATCCCCACCAGTGGAATGGTGTAGCAAAACCATTCATGAGTAGAAGCCTTGCCACAGACCAAAAAACCCCACAGCATTCTACAATGAAACAGGAGGAAGCACAAGTTTAGAAAACAATTTTATTAGACAAATTATTTAGACAAATTATACACAGAAAGCTCTGCCACTTGTAACTGAGGCCTCCAAAAAGTGTTTTGTGTATCTGTATAATAGGCAACACATCAAAATAGGCCTATTTTAAATATCGTACATGGTTAACAGTTTTTTTTAATAGCTAAAATCACTGCAACATCTGGTATGTCCCTACATAGCTTGTTGGAAAGACTTTTTTCTTTTTTTTTTTTTCTTTTTTTTTTTCATTTTACTCGGAAGTGTGGATGAGTTTTCATGAATGTTACAAGGGGGAAGCAAGTTGTGCATGCTTTTAGACACTTGCTACCCTGGAAACAAAATGGCCTTTTGCACGATAAGAATTTGTTCTGCCTTACACAGTAGACAATATTTGAAGATTTAGTACAAAAAACAGTGACAGTACAAGATGCTCCCCCAGAACAGAATTAGCATCAAAATAGAATAGATCTGAAGAATATACCGTTTAATTTATCCTAAAGCAAATCACATAGGCTGATTCCTATTAATCCTAGCCAGAGAATGAGTTAGGTTAAAATAAGTGTATGGTTGCATTAAAACCAAAACCAAAAATCTCACAGGATAAACTGCTTGCTTCCTACTTAACTGCATTTTTAGTTTTAAGGATTACAAATCGAAAGCTCTTCCTAAGTTTCTAACAGGTAACAGTGTTACTTTAAAAAGCTGGTGCCAAAGTGGGCACTGGTTTTGCTCTCACTGCTGTTCTTTCTCTTGTTCTATACAGTTGGCACTAATGTAAAAAATACGTAGCTCCTCTAAATCTAACTTAACATATAAAGGGTTAAAATGAGCGCTTGTTCACAATTGTTTGCTTTTTCTCCTTAGAACAATATGTGATTATAATTAAGGCCACATCCATATTTCTCAAGGGCTTTTGTTGTGTTTTTTTTTTTTTCTCCACTAACGCCATTATTGTATCTATCAATCAGCTGTACTGATTTGGAAAATGATTTATTAACCTTTGATCTATGATAAAACTTCTCTAGGCTATATTAGTTGCTCATGAACGTGGTATACCTAAGAGAGAGTTCCATTTGCCTTATTAATTAAAAGTAACATTATCAAGGTTAGCCTTATAGACTGCTCGATAGCCAATGCAAAACCTAACCATAGGAGTTACATCTAGGTACGAAGGGTAAATTGCCCCGGGTGTTCTAATAAAAAAGTATAAAATAGGCTCTGTTGGCAAACGATGCAAGTCAGAATAACATTAAAGCAACCCGTCTTTTCTACATGAAAAGACCCCCTGCACTGTACATCTTTCCTGTATACAACACATTTTTACTAAAGCTTTATTAAATGAATTGCAATAGCAACGGCTGTCATTTTATAGCTATATATACATGTATATATATATACATACCTGTGTGTATATATGTATATATATATATGTATGAGATACTAATTTATTTAACACAACTGAGGCTTCTGCCATATGATACAGTTTACTGTACATAAGAAAAACTTTTAACACTGTACAATCACATAAAGGTCATATGCACTGTTGCAGTGCAAAAGTAGATTTAACTGTAGTTTTACTGGCATAGTAATGGCTTTTTGTAATCCTACAAAATTGCATTCTTGTATTATGGGGCCTGAACGGTCTTTTAACATCATTTGTTTTGCTTGCTGCTTTTTTTTTTTTCCATTTTTGCCTTTTTTTTTTTTTTTTCACTTTTTCATTTTTTTAAACTGCAGGGTTTGCCTTTGGTCCACAGTTAAAAGGACACACAGCAGTGGAGCGCTGACTGGATGCAGCAGAATACATGAAAAGGACTTAAGTTATTGCAATTATAGTAAAAAAAAAAAAAAGGCGTCGGTGGCGGAGGAGCAAATGCCCTTCTGTAAAGTAATCCTCAGGGGTTTTCTTACGCATTAATCGCTGCATGTTTCCTATATTTGAAGTATATGAAAAGCCTGAAGTAACCAAAACCTAACCTGGTGGTAAACCAAAGAGTAAGCAATTCAAGTAGTAAAGTGAATAAGGAGAGACAGGGGAGACCAGACTGAGAAAGCAGAGGAGAGGAGGAGGAAGAGTTGTTGCTAATAATCCTCATTCTTAAATAAAATTAAAAAAAAAAAAGAAAACAAAAAACCCCAAACCAACCCCAAACAGAAAACAACCCCCCCCCCCCCCCCCAAAGAAAACGCCCTCAAAACCAAAAGATAAGGAAAAGAAAAAGGGTTACATCCATGTTAGTCCCACAATATTACAGCTGCTCCTCGCAAAGGGAGTCCTACAAAAGAAACAGTGAAAGAACTTGGTCTGATGCTCAGATGGAGGTGCCTCGGTCTGGGTCACTACCGATATTCAGCCCCAGAGTAGGAGTCGGTTGGTAAGGGATAGATGACATTGTTTTGATGGGGCTTCTGAAAAAGCCACCGTTGGGTGCCCTGTGCCTGAAAGGGCCAGTTCGGTGCTCAGGCACGCTGCCGAAGGAGAAACCTGAAGCAGCTTTAGCAGACAGTGTGCGGCTCAGAGTCTGGATCTGTTCTGGTATGAAGGTGGTTGTGGTGATGTGAGTGTTTCTGAAGTCACTGATTTGCTCCAGTGCCTGACGCGTGGGTAAAGTGTCAATGTCCAGCGGGGTCAAGTCAATCGACGAGGTGGAGAACTGTTTATGGGGACTGTCATCGTCTGTGCAGAGGCTGTTCACGCGCCTGTGGAGGTGCTCCAGGTCGATCTCCTTGTCGTCCTGGGGAATGAGAAAAACAAGAGGCACCGTTCACCATCGCCGTTTGTGCTGGGTTGAAGCTTCACAGTGAGATCAGTACTGCTCGGGTAGCACAACGCACAACTACGTCTGGCTGTTGGCTGACAGCATCTCTGAAAGTCACCAGAAGACACCCCCACTGCCTGAAGCTGGATGGGCTGAGCCAAATGGAGGCAGACCCTTATCCCGCAGCTACCTTCAAACCCTGAATCCGAACAACGAAACTCCAAGTGCTACCGGTTGGTTTCCGTCAGGAAAAGCCAGGCTCAGAGTTAGGTGGGTTGGATGAGCAACAGCTGAATTACAGTAAACTTTGTGCCATGAAAGCAAAGCATAATCTCAAATGCCTGGGATGATGCCAGTTCTTCAACTCTGCAGTAAGGACTAAATTTGGATGTCAACATGGGACGCTCTAAGGGGTCAGGTTGCTGTCTTTGTTAGTGTTCATCTTCTCAGGGTTTAAGGAAGGGCCAAAAACATCTCAGATTGCTTTTTGCCTTTGTAATACAAATTGCGGCATAGAAAAGCTGAGCTTCCAGACAAAAATCCAGGCACTGGTGACTCACTGACATCACACAGAAAGGAGTACACCAGGCAATTTTGTATTAGGATGCCAACAGAGGGATTAATGCTCCCCTTGCCTAGGAAGAAGCAATTCCATCGATTCCCATGGAATTATGCTCCTGTGGGTGAGAAGAAGAGAAGGTGGCCTGGAGTGAATATTATAATATATCATCCCTTCTCTTACCTCTGTGTCTTTTCCTGCTTAAATGTCTCCTCCCAGAGAGCTCAGTTAAACAGGATTTAAATGCATGGAAGTTAAAAGAGAGGAGATAGTCCTGGGTGACACAATAAATCACCTGTATGGTATGTACGTATTTCTACTGAACTGCAAAGCTTAATTCAAAGCGGCATTAAGCAAACACGTACGGGGGTATTCCCTCAGCCTAGGTAGCACAGCTCATTCAGAACAAAAATCGATT
Source organism: Gallinula chloropus (assembly GCF_964237585.1). NCBI lineage: Eukaryota > Metazoa > Chordata > Aves > Gruiformes > Rallidae > Gallinula > Gallinula chloropus. The sequence continues at coordinate 67,248,929 of NC_140088.1, read as the reverse complement.
TCAACTAACCTTAAAATTTACCTTAGTGTCTGTGAAATCTACTGGCTCTTCCAGGCCACTAGAAATATCTCACACTTTAGGACCTCACAGAGGATAATTAGGCAGCCGATAGATGTGCACTGATGACTTCCAGCCTTGATTACTGCAATTCAATGACTGGCTTGATCCAGAGCTCCCTGAATCAATGGCAAAACTCCTAGTATACCGAACAGGCTTGAGATCCCTCCTTTGTCTAGGAATGAGGTCAACCACTCTGAAAAAGTCCACACCTAGAACAAACTGCAGGAGTTCATCTACTCAGCAAAATGGATCACCAAATATTTGCACTGGTACCACGCCGAACACAGAGCCTGACTGGAAGGAGACTGAGAGGCCAGCTCCCCTCCGGGATGTTACCTTCCAAGGGCAGGGACAGGGAGACAAGCCAGGGGAAAAGGGGCAGGGAACTGGGCGTCAGGGATCTCCCAGGGACTGGAGGATCGCTGACCACAGAGGCTTTGGTTTGAGCTCATCACAGGAAGGGAAAAAATGCAGTGCTGGTTTCTCAGACTTAGCTGTCTAGAGTTTATTCACATGTGGACATAGACATGGATGCACATAACAACCACACGGGTGACACCAAAACCAAACGCATTCACCAAACGCTCTCTCCTAAAGACTTTGGAGCTGCATACAGATGCAGGAGAACTGGGGCCACATTGGAAGCTAAAGAAGTATACAGAGGCTCCATTAGCGTGTGCAAGTCATGACTATGTCTCTGAGGGACAGTCCTAAATATCCCCCCTGCTTCTTTTTGGTTGGATTTTGGTTTTGTTTAACTTTGGGATTTTTTTTGTTTGTTTGTTTTTAATTCTGAAAAAAACACACAAACACTTTGTAATTTAAAATGCCAATCAAGAAAAGATTGGAATTTTATGACTTCTGAGCCTCTATAAGTTACTCAAAATATTCCTCTTTCTTCTCTTACAGAGATGCATTTGGGGCTAGGGTCAGACCAGTGAAAATATATAAGCGGTGATATTCTCCCATGCTTAGCCCACAACCCGATCTCCACCCAATCGATACACCAAAATGAGACCCACTCACAGTAAGATTGTGCATATCTCCATAATATGATCTTTCCTCTTCTCTCTTGTGTGATCAGTAGTGAAATATTCAGCAGTTTTCACATTTAAATTATCATCAGGCTTCAGAGTCAACATCCCATTGAGATTACTGGGGCGGTTCATACTTCTCTCAGAGCTACCGTTTAAGGCTGTCTGCAGACTCAGGCAGACATCATTGAATGGATTACTTCTGGCACGCGACCGAAATGTTATCTTCGCAACCATAAGACAATTTTTTTCAGTATAAATGCTTGCATTCTGGAGCACAAGATGGCAGCCACCAGGAAAAAGGGTTGGCTTGCTGACCACAAACTGGCCCAATCTGACCCCCGATTCTGGACTAGTGGCCTGGAAGAGCCAATGGATTTCATGGAAGCTAAAATGAATTTTAAGAAAGTTAGTTAAGATGTATTTCTTTGCTGAATGACCCCCACATCCAGGACAGTGGGGGCATTCAGCACGTACGTCCACGTTAAACTCAGTTTTGAGCCAAGCTTTTCAATTTAGCATTGAGATGTAATTTTAAATGCTAAGATGATGACCACGTAACAAAGATCAAGGAGGCCAAATTATACCATCTGTGGAAAGTATACACTTGAATTTGCTTTGTTTGAAAACTGAAATAGGAAATTTTACAGTCATATAAAATAGTTTTTTTCTTTTCCTTTGTTATTTGTTTTCATGTTTTGCACCAGGTAAATATGAAGTATGAAGTTCTGAAAGTTTGGGTAAACAACAGGAAAGTAAATTTTAGTTTTTTTAAATAATTTACCAGTAGAAACTATATGGTTTCCATTAATGAGAAACCCAGTTTAAAGAGTAGAGTTTCTTTTTCTTTTTTTTTTTTCTTTTAGTAATGGTCTGATCCAGATCTTGAACAAAAAAAAAAAAAAGCTTGGGAATTAAAACAGGCAAGAAAAGATTAAACGTATTCCAACATCAGTGCCAATGCTGTCTAATCAGGTAGTATAATTAATCCTGCCTGATTACGCAGCATTAGATTAGCAGGAATAAACACAATGGAGAAACTGCAGAGAAGGTGAGACCACTGCACACAAATTAACAGCAATACCCCACAAGCTGCACAGATGTGTCTAAGCTACACAGATAGAAAAGCTGCATTTGATAGCGCTACATTAAAATTCAGATTTAGGTTCAGCTTTGGGCATTGCTGCCAAGTACATTTTAATAACTTCTCAACAACCCTCCCCCTTTCCCTCCCCCCCGCCCAATGTTTTTCTAGCATTTTGTAGAGCTAAAGACTTAATAATGCAGGTAGGAAATTTGTTGTAAGACCGCATGAGGCTCAGATGGCTGGTAAAGGGATGGGTGGATTGCCATGGTTAGAAAAATATTACACGTGCAGGTGTAGAAGAGAACTAATCTCTCCTGTACAATAACGTATCTCCCAATGGTGTCCATCCAAGACTTTCTAAAACAAATCACTGGTAAATTTCAGAAATAAGTCTGGCCAGAATCTGAAAAAAGTGTAATGTACTCTTGCTTCTCTGGACAGATTAAATAACGAGAACTGAAGTTCATGGGAGTCTCAAGAGGTTAACATTTCTGAAAGTAGGGACAAGCTTATTTAAGAAGCTAACTGCTGATTAAAGGGCTAAACTTTGCAAATCTACTTTGAAAGACTCAGTCGCTGAGCTTAGGGGATATATTTTTCAAGAAGCAGCCAAGAAACCTTTTGCACTTACTGGTGAGAATTAGCTCTCACCAACGGGAATAATGAACTAAATATTGATGTATTAATAATGTACTATTCTACAAGTAACAGTTGTCCTTTACTTAGAATAGTTTCATATTTATACATCATGTGTATATGTTTTCTGTCATTCAAGCTTTTCCAGAAAGAATAAAGATATCTTTGAGGAACAACATTTACCTTAGAAATCAGGAAGCTAAGAAAATTTATCGGCATTCAATTCCCCACCCTTTCTAATGCAATAAAGTCAAGGCAGTATTCTTTAGGGTGCATGAAAATTCCCCAGGAGGAATGGAGGGTCTAATACCTCTTTTGATGGAACCCGTGAGCCTTTCCTTTTATTCCACCACGTTTCCAACATTGCAATGAAACAGGATAGGACAATCCCAGCAGCGAGGATGCAGAAAACACCTGCAAAACTTTTTATGTCCAGGGCACCTCCTTTCTGTTTGGTATCCACAGACGAGTAAAGATCACATTGACCATTCTTCGGCCACCACTTATGCTTCAGTATGTCCATGTCACCATTCTGCTGCAGCTCCAAAATCCTTGAGGAGAAAGCACAGAGTCAGGGGTTACAGTGGGGCAGTGGAGGTGGCACCTGAGAGCGTGAGCATGTAATCTGACTACCTGCAACCTTCTCGTGTGTCTCGGGAAGCCAAGCAGCTGATGAACCCAGACCGATTGATTAAAGAAAGCCAGAATATGGGGTTGCCTGTAGGACCAAGCATGTGGATATCTCTGCCCCACTCTAGATACAGAAAAGCATACACAAGTCGCTCTTTCCTTCTTTTAAGATCCTTAGTAAAAATGCTTTACTTAATATACCGTATTTTCTTAACTGGCTTTACTATAGACAATGTCAATTGACTTTCATAGTGCATTAGGTATTAGACAATATATATTTCATGTTTTCATTGCTGGAGGAGACACATTTCAATAAGAAAGAAAAGAAAAAAAAATACAGGAGAAACTCCAGTTCAGGTGTACCACAGGATACATGTTGCCTTACTGTAAGCTGATCTTTATCAGGTTGCCTACTTGCTGCTTGGGAGAGAGAGCAGAACTGTATGAGTTGCAGCCAGTAAAGATCTCAACTTGTCTTGCTCTGGGGGAGCATGCGACCTGCTGGTAAGCGATTTCCATTCTTTGCTGCAGAATTCCCTTGTCCTTGCACCCACATACCCAGCTCAGCACCAAAGACTTACTGGGCTGTTTGCTAGGCCAATGTATTTTGTGAGACTTCCCATGGGGTGAACAGTTTCAGGAATGACAATTTTGTTTGAAAAAGATTTTCAGATTTAGCTAATTTATTCCCAAGTGGGGTTTTTAAAAACAACCAAAAGTGACTAGAGTAGCAGCCGGGTGCATCTCATTACCCAAAATAAAAAAATTCAATTTCAAATTACATTTAAAAATAATAAGAGGGAGAATGTTTTCCTTCATGGAATAAATTTGTCTTTCATTTCAGTATTCAAAGGTAAACAATTTCTCGTGCAATCATTTGACACAGCATGCAAAAAATCCAAGTGCACACAAACCAGCAGAGGTCTGGGATGTTGCTACCAGAGACTGAACTGCATCCCATTGACTCAGCACTTCCATAACAGCTCAGCACAGTGGTCCACCTCAACCTCAGAAAAATACAGTATCATGAAAAGGAGTCTGAATGCACCTCAGAAGCCCAGAGTGACAGCTCTATACAGAGGTGACTCGATCTCTAAGGCCACTCAAACAGATAGTCATGTCAACGAAGCCACTAAATTCTCTGTGGCATCTCCAAAAGAACAACTGCTTATGCTGTGGTCCTATCAGGAATGGGGGACTTCAGGCAGCCACCAGTGACTTAAATTCCAGAACAGCTCTGGAGTGAGTTTCTGCTTCCTACCTAGGAGTATGTCCCACGGCTGGGATCCCAATGTTTTCTGAGAGGAACTTCTTGTCCACCTCTGTGCTGTCCCAAAGGGAACAGTGTGCTTGAGGAACACACTGCAGTTGATACACGTGGTTCTGGAGATGCCAGAATGCCCTTGTTTGTATAGATTTGTGTTTATAAGAAGTGGGACAAATTCTGTGCAATGCCTGCTGACAGTACTCAAGGCCCAGCCCTGGAACGCAGCAAACAAGGTCTGCATTTCCTGGATTTATATTTAGAATTGCCCCAAACACAATGCCAACTTAGGGAAGCCCTATCCTGAAGCTTCCTGAGTGGACCAGGATAAGTCAAGGACAGGAAGACTCTCTGTTCTGTTGTCATAAGACATCCATGTTCAGAGGAGCTTTGAAGTCATGGGGACCATACGCATGATTGCTGTTGTTGCTGCCTATTGGGAACATATAGAGAAGCTGGAGTGAGACCCAGTGACAGGAAGAGATGTAACTGGGACAAACTGGAACCTGAGTAATTCTGACTAGATAAAAGGAGAATGGAAGAGATAGACCAGAACAGAGAATTTGCAGTATCTCCGTCATTGCTGATATCCAAGGGCCCACTAGGCAACGCCAGGGCAACCCGACCAGACCTGCTTCAAGCACAAGGCTGGGCTGGAGACACCCAGAGGTCCTTTCCCATCATAATTACTCCTCTGCAACCTCAAACATAGTCCATACACTACTCCATATCACACATCCAGCATGTACAGACATAACTCACCGTAATTCTGCTTCTCCCCGCCCTAGCATCCTGCATTGGGACTTAGGTCAGTATTTGGCCAAAATATTCCAGTCTGTCAGGTTAGCAGCATATAGTCAGCATTAACAGAACCCCTTTTTTCTAAGTTCCTGTGCAATAACAGAAGACTGATTTTCAGTGTAAGATCCAAACATTTGGCATACGTGTTTTTATGGTTAGAAATGACCGTGCTATCTATACAGCGCAGTAATGGAACAACTGTGCAGGGCTTATTTCTTCCAGCAGCAGCTCTAATCCCTGAGCAGGGCTATTTTCTCTCTTTTATTCAGCCAGTAATAGAACAAACCATCCAAATGATTGCTCTATTCTCATTAATTAAATGATTCTTCGCTTGTCAGTATAATTCCTGATTACACAAGATGTCGTTTCAACAATAGGCATTTGCATAAAGACACTGAACTTTGGCTTGTTCCTTAACGAAGATTTATTCCTAATTGTACTCCTGGTAATTATTGGCAATTTTCTTTATGGATGTAACATATAAGTTCAATTATTTAAAGGAAAACATAAAAATAGAAGCAGAAAGCTGGGATAGTAATTGCATCATTACAGGGAAAAGCTTGAGAAATGGAGAGCTTATAATGAAGCTCTGTAATACTGCAACTGAAAACAGATGTTGAGAGGTAAAATACATATCAAGAGAAATTTAAGAGCGTGAATATCTAAGTATATTAACCGAGTACAGAGGAAAAAGGAGATCCCGTTTCTGTTTTACTTAATGAACACTCGGTTTCTGAATTCACCCCTTCGTGGAACCAAAGTGATAGTTAACACAAGTTAACGCTTCCAACCTGTCCTCAAATGACGAAACTTCCTAGTTTTGTAGACGTGAAAATTGTAGCACGGCGGAAGGGAACTTTCTGCAGGCCTGCCCCCATGCAGGCACAGCTATAGCCGAGCTTCCCACACGATGGCACTCTTTCCATAGAAATACAGGCATTCCCCGCAGCTCCTGGTTGGGTCCACTTCTGCAATCTAATCAGATCCCCGTTGGGTGGCAGACGCTACAATCAGTTTGATATTTGATTTTCGATAATAAATGAGTAAAATAATAATGGATTAACCAAATGCTCTGAATGATAACAATGCTGCAACTCCAGCAAGCATCGCCTCTCACAAAGCTCAGATCTTTGCCACTGAACTTTTTCTTTGACAGTTCTTGGCACCTTTGAGCCCGCTGCCTTGACATGGAGCAGTATTGCAACACAGAAGCCAGTAGTAAGAGTGGTGGAAAGTAATAAGTAGGGTGTGTGCCTTCCTGCTGCTTTGAAATGCCATAGTCTTAAAAACCTTATAAAAGAAGCTTTATACATTGAAATAATCTGATTTGCCTGAAAAATACAACCTTTAAAACTTGCTTATAGATGGAGTGCAGGCCTTAATATATTTTTTCCTCTGGCAGGGAAACTGTTACCGTAACATTTTTCAAGGCAACGACATGAAGCTATTAAGCTGCGCAAAAGAAAATGTCCGCATGCACTTTAATTTGGCCCTGAACTCCCAGTGCCAAGTGATGTCTTGCAGATATAAGCACAGAAAACTAAACTGTCTGTGGTTTCCAAATCTGACAGTGATGTGAACAAATCCTACTGAATCAATGGGAACAGGTCTGGATTCAACTCAGTAACTACACGCTTTGCTGCTGGCAGTGAAATGTAATTATTCCCACAAAATACCCACAGATAAAAAAACCCCACCAACTTACTATGATAGCAAGGTGCCACAAATGCTACAGAATTGAGACATCTGTGACAACACTTTTTTTGATCTTTTTTTATTCTGAGTTATCAGTAGCTAGCAGGAGATGTGACAGGCCATTTACAATGAGATCAGAAACATGGCATGGCCTGAGATGGCAAAGGTTACCGAATATTGGCTTCCTGCTCCAAGAATGTGTTATCCAGAGGGATAACTTCACCAGCAGCAGTGACAAGGAAGAGGAGATGATGAAGTGCTACTCTGGCTCTCGTGTCCTGGATCAGGCTGCTGCAGAAAGGTGTGCAAAGCCGTGCAATGAATGCCTGCTGTCGAAAGGGGGAGGAAAAGTGAAGAAGTAAATAAATAAAAAGCTACTTGTATACCTCAGTGGCCTGTGCCTTGTGCTGGCTCCTGGGTAGCCCTTATGGGTCACATTTGTGAGTGGTTGGTGCCTGCAGATAGGGCCAGTGGGATGAAAAAGCTCAAGTAACTTCTCCAGGGGCCAGCCAAGAGTCAAACTCCTTGGGCAAAACCTCCACAGCAGAGCTTTTCTAACAAAAATCTGCTGTCAAGTCTTCATAGTATTTGGCTCTCCTCTCATAAAACAAGATATAGAACTAAACTGATTTGTGACCATCTTTCAGTTACCAAAGTAGACAGGTAGGAACCCACAAGAAGAAGGGTTTTTTTTGTTGTTTCAGTGAAGCGACTCCTTAAATCAATTCATGGCAGTAACTGGAGTGATGCCAACTCCTGTTGCATCTCCCTGAGTGGGCTTTACGTTTTGGCAAAGCTTGTCAGAACAGCATTTGCAGGTGCCACCTGCAAGGCTGGCACAGGGCTTTGGTGCTGGAGAGGGATTGCCACTGCCCAGCCAGCCTTGATGCCTCCTGCCTGGGGAAGAGGCAGTCCCAGCCATGGGGAGGGAAACAAGGACCAAGGATGGAGACAGTCATATAGGAGGCTCTCAGGGGTACTTTTTACCTCCTTCCCTGTCAGCAGCACCTCATTGTCTCACTGAGACCTGATGATTTTTCATTAGTTTGACCTTATCCTTGGGGCCCTGCGGCAGACGCATGGTGATGCTCAAAGCCTTGACTTTGATGCTATCCCAGTGCCAACAAATATTGTCATTCCTCTCCTGTTCAACAAGTCACATTTGCATCATATTCCATCCATGAATCGTTATGAAGCTGCTCTGAGGAGCGAAGGATGTATCTGTATTCATCTACAGGAAGGAAATATCCCCGTGTGATTTTGCCTTGCTCAAACACACAAATAAAGAGATAGGGAAAGGTCAGAAATAAGGCTCAGAAGTCTTCAGAGAGCTGGTGGGAAGGTGTTCACTCAGAAACGGCAGTTGCCCAGCACCAGCTGCCCTACCCAGGTAGCCATCCCTAGCCTAGAATTAAAAGGGGCACCTGAAAATTGAAAAATACAGCCTGGAGGTGAAGGTGATGTGGGGGGCTGAAGGAGGTGTGGGAAGGTGTAGGGCAGAAATAGCTGTCCCAAGGTGGAAGAAAGAGGGGGACAGTGTCAGTGCCTGCTCCCAAGTGGCCTGAGCCAATGTGAGGAGAGCTTGCAAAATGAGCAAAGAATCTGGAGGCAAAGAGATCGTAGCTATCTATCCCTGTCTTCCCTTTCACTACAGGTCTTGGTATCTGTAAACAAAAATGCTGGGTTTGGAGAAACCGTTTGCAGTTTTCCTCTGTGTTTGGTTTTTTAAGCCAGCACTTTAATGAGCTGCCAATCATGGGCTCCACGAGAGGAAATTTTTCACGCCAGCCAAATGCAGCTTGGGCTGCCAGATTAGACGAAGCCATGCTCCCTCTCCATGCGTTCCCACCACTTAACCCAGGAAAAGAGTGCCCTTGGGTCCAGCTGCAAAGCCTGTTTTCTGGCAGAGACTCTGAGCAGATTTAAACCCAACTAACTTGTGCCCCATAAGGGCGGGCAGGTGGTTGCCTTCTGATCTGCCTCACGGCAGCACTCAGCATCAGGCTGCTGTCACTGGGAAGTCAGTGTGCAGAAACAGGGATAAGCATCTCACCTTCTAGATACGACAGAAGAAGCAGTAGTAAACCAGACCTGCTGTTCAGCATTAAGGATTTGCATAGCAAACAATATTAAAAGAGAGAAAGCAGCTGAGCTACTGTTTTGCTCAGCAATAAACCATTAACTTCAGAATATGCAGTGCTCATTACTTAGATCATCCCATACATTAGTATCACTTTGTTCAAATTAGTGAACTTCTTTTTACTTAAATCTGTTAAACTTACGTGGACACTGTTGCAAATACAGAAGGCTGAACTTAAAACAGCATCTGCAGTAATACAAAACGAGATACTTATCATATTTATTACATAACAATGGTGGAATTTTGTAAGGATGGCTCTGCAACAGTTTTATCTAAGTCACGTAGTTTTGCTGAATGCTAACAATCCAGACAACTAGAGAAAGGCAAAAATAAAGTTATTTAAGATCTGCTGCCTACTTTTAACACAGCAAAAGTTAAGGTGAACTTAAGTGGCTTTTCACCGCTTAGGTATCTCCCGCTCAGGAGAAAGCAACAATAAAAGTATTAGTACCTATTTGTAAATCCCAAATGACATGAGAACATCTATAGATAGTTGCATAAATATTGTGAGCTCATTAAACTCAGTGCTGTTATGGTAAACACCGAATTAATTCATTATGGTGAGTCATGGTACGTTGCCAACCTTATTAAAACGAAGAAATGTACTTTCAAGGTACGTTGGCTCCTGTGCACAACCTGCGTTCCAGTCCTGTTTTAGAAAATGACTTGAAAAATGGCAGATACAAAGCTTTATAAATAATTCAGCGCTTCGTGGCCGCACGCACGCCTGGGGCCTAATTTTCCTCTGGCTTTTATTAGAATAAACCAAAAGCAGGCACAAGCATGTGAAGGCAGGGGCAGCTCCTGGGGTCTGCAGAGGAACAAAGCAGACACTTGTATGCTCTCACTCCCTGCAACAGCCCTGTACCACCTCTCCTTGGTTTGTACTGGGAAAAGCTGTCTTGCTAACTGTCCTGCTTCCACCATCATCTCCGAGATCCAAAGACCAAGCGTGACGTTGTATGTGATTGCCGTGGCATGGAGATAGTGCTGCTTCCTGAGATTATGCTTTCTGTACACTGCTGCTTGAGCAACGCCAGAGGCAGCCAGAAATGGTGTTTTGGCTCTACGAGGAGACAGTATGATTACATACACGCTACTCAAGGATTTGAGTCGCAGGTCCCAAGCTGCATGTAACCAGATCAGTAGCTTGCTTCAGAATCTGACTGGAGACCTGTGACTAGTGGTGTTCCCCAGGGCTTGGTGTTGGGTCCAGTCCTGTTTAATATCTTCATTGGCGACCTTGATGAGGGAATAGCATCCACCCTCAGCAAGTGCCAATGATACAAAGCTGGGAGGGGTGGCTGACACGCAGGAACACTGCGCTGCCATCCAGCGAGACCTGGACAGGCTGGAGAGCTGGGCAGGGAGAAACCAGATGTGGTTCAATGAAAGCAAGTGTAGAGTCTTGCATCTGGGAAGGAACAACCATTTGTTTCAGTACAGGCTGGGGGATGACCTACTGGAGAAGAGCTCTGTGGAGAAGGACCTGGGGGTCCTGGTGGATGACAGGTTGGCCATGAGCCAGCAGTGTGCCCTGGTGGCTAAGAGAGCCAATGGGATCCTGGGGTGCATCAGGAGGAGTATAGCCAGCAGGTCAAAGGAGGTGATCCTCCCCCTCTACGCTGCCCTGGTCAGGCCCCACCTGGAGTATTGTGTCCAGTTCTGGGCTCCCTGGTATGAAAAGGACAGGGACCTCCTGGAGAGAGTCCAAAGAAGGGCTACGAAGATGATAAAGGGCCTGGAGCATCTCCCCTATGAGGAAAGGCTGAATAAGCTGGGGCTGTTCAGTCTTGAGAAGAGAAGACTAAGGGGGGATCTAATTAATGTCTATAATTATCTTAAGCAGGGGATGCAGGGGGAATTAGCCAGCCCCTTTTCAGTGGTCTGTAGAGACAGGGCAAGGGGCAATGGCTGCAAGTTGGAGCACAGGAAGTTCAGCACCAACATGTGGAAGAACTTTTTCACAGTGAGGGTGACAGACTGCCCAGTGAGGTGGTGGAGTCTCCTTCTCTGGAGATATTCAAGACCTGTCTGGACGCCTATCTGTGCAATATGAGTTAGGGAGCTGCTTTGGCAGGGGGGTTGGACCCGATGATCTCTCGAGGTCCCTTCCAACCCCTATAATTCTGTGATTCTGTAACTGAAATAATTGCTGATTTCACAAAAAATAAAAATAATCAGGAAATCTTAATGTCCAAAGTCAGCAGGAGTTTCATCATGAACTTATGGACAGCAGAGACTATAAAGTATGCTTGGGAACCCAGTCCTTCTGGATAGGCTGTGACAAAAGCAGCACTTTTCTGTATCAGTTCAGGATACCTGAATTAGCTAAAAATAGGAGACTTTTTCTCCCCAAAATCTCACTTGACTGAACATTTCCTCCAGCGTCACTTGTCAACTGCCCCCAGCCTGAGAAGCCCCGTGGTTAACAAGTCACGTAAAGAACTGCTCTCCTGCTTAGCAGGAGAAAGCAGACAATTGAAAAAAGTATTTGAGTTTGACTTTTTTTACTTTTCCTTTCGCCCTAACAGTGGGACAAATGGACACCTATTTTGGTCAACTACCATTTACCCTGTTTATTCTCAGATTTTTTTTGAACAGAAAGTGTTACACACTAGAAGTTTTCATTAAGAAAACACCAAAATGAAACATTAAAACATTTGTCTTCTCCTTCAAGGAAAAAAAATTCTGAAATAATTAGATCATAAGGAATAACTTTAACTAATCTCTTTAGGCCATCTGCTGATGTACTTCTAGGAAGGATAAATAACTAGGAGTTCACTGAACCTGACCTAGCACTGAATGAATATGCAAGTCTCATCTTCAACTAAGAAGCAATTACATGAAAAATCAAATTACTAACTTGATTAATCCTAAGAGCTGTGATGACCAGTAAACTTTAATTTTTATATATTGCATATGCTTAAGCTGCCTTTAAAAGTCAACTGCTCATTACAGATATGATGACATGGTCTTTGCTAGCATCAATGTTGGGCTCCAATGAATTGGCAACAGACAGTATGATAGCAAGCCAAAAAGATGAGAGTGAGCTGAAAAGATGGCAAGTCCCACAGAGACCCTGAGCATATCTGCAGTCAGAAAGGGAACACCTTGGGTGGTCTTTGAAAATGTCATCATCATTCTTAAGCACACTGTGATATTTGGGTTACTGGGTACAGGAAAAGATCTTTCATTTTAATGTAAGAATCTGGAAGTGATCATCTTTGCTTGGAGTCATGCTTCAGGCGGTGCGAAGTCTCGTCCCTATACAAACTACTGACACGTTTTGAGAAACAGAAGACACATCAGCCACATTAAGTCCTGTTGACTGACAGTTTAGAACAGCTCATTTTTAGAGAGACCTAGGTGGCACCCACATACTCCATACTTATTTGCTATGCACTTAAGCAAAGATGACAAAATATATACCTGATGATTCACCTATTTTTTAAACCGTTTGCCCAGTGCCCTGTTTAGGCCCTTAAAAATTAACCCCAAAACATTCCAATTTTTCTCCTAGATAGTGTTTAAATGAACAATTTAAAAATATCATCATTTGGACGATAAAGAACCCAAACCGTTAGTTTAAAGCTATCTCCAAGGTGAACAGAGTTGTTGTTAAAATAAGAGAGGCTAGACAGATAAATACAGAGTCTGAAGATCAAATCACAGTAATATGCTTTGTGTCTGAAATTTGACATTAAAAAATATCTCAAAGGCTTTTATCTCTGTGATACTTGGTTACAGTAGTGAAAGCTTCCAAGATCCATCCCCATCCAGGGTTATAAACATGCTAAAGTTTGAAACCAGCACTTCTGAACACAAACACTGCACTAAACAGCCTTATAGATTAATGTCATACAGAAGAGAGCATCTCTCTGAACGAGCCTCTGGACACTGGAAGCGAAAACATTTAAGGTATCCCGTATGATATATAAGTGCTTCAAAATTTAATTCATAACTTTGATTCATTCTCCCAAGAAAAAACGTTTCATAGAAGAACCATTTCCAGATACACCCCCCAAAATACTTTCTTTCTTTAAAGCCTTTTTCAAATCATACTAACGAATACTCTCCAAACACACACAGCAGTATAGCGGCTATCTGAGGATGCCTAAGGAATTGCCACAATCGTGCCTAGGAAATGATGAGAGTCCCTGCAGAGTTTACAGGAGGCGCTAAAGAGACACTGAATTCAACTATCCTTAAAAAAACCCTATCAACCCATTTCTTCCTGCGGTTTGAGAAACATCACTCCTGCTGTTTAGGCTAAACGTGTGTCAACCCATGCTTCTGACACGAGCCTGGCCCTAGTTACAAATATCCCTGCTGGAGATGACAGCCCCTGTAAACATCGCTTGGCTGCTCTGGGGCTCGGTCTGCCTACTCCCCCTTCCAAAGCACACCAGGTAAGCTCTCCTCAAAGACACAGGAGACCACGTGTTTCTCTACCTTGATGAGCATTCAGATCTTTTAATGCCCCCCAGGTGTAGAAGGAAAGGAGAGATCGAGCAGTACAGCCTTGCAAGCAAAGCAGCTGCCTGTCTGCTGTGCTGCATGCAGCCCTAACTGAGGAGACGCGCTCCTGCAGCCTTCCATAACTGCGCTGCTCTTACTTCTGGGGAAGAGAAGCTAGGAATGGGTCTAGTCACTCTTTGCCAGACTTAGCAATTGCCTTCAGTAATGCACTGGCATTCCAGACTGCCGACCGTAGATTTTCTGCTGACATCAGAGCCTTACTGACAGGTTCTGAAGGCAGGGCATCTTTCGGTGCCCTTGCAGGGCTAGCAGCAATACAGAGAGGTGAAGCAGCCTGGCACAGAAACCCTGCTAGATGCCGGGGGTTACAAAAGTTAATAGCTAATGGTTTATTGCCCACCTTCCACTGCAGTGTGTGTCCTGAGGGGCTGCAGTCTGCTTTGCGTGGTGGGAATCAGGGCTTTTAGCAGCACGGTGTTTACTTGCAGGATCACAGTACGTGAGATTTCCGTATTACAGAGAAGTGCCTTGGAGTGCTATTCACTCCAGCTAACAATCTGCGGGAGGACGAAGTGTTTATTCTGTTAATAAAGACATCTCCCAGGTAATGCTGCAGTTTCTCAGGAGCCGCAGCCAACTAGCTTAGCTGTATCCTTGTCTCCCAAACTTTTCCTAATCAGGTCCTCTGGTCCCTTTTGCATTGCAATAAACAAGGGCTGAACCTGTTCATGTGCTTCATGGTCTTCTTTTTTCTGGCCTCTGGGTGTTAGTGCTCTAGAACAAGGGAGGACAACCCAGATCTACCATTACTTCTGCTGCTGCAGAAAGCAGAGCAGAAGCAATTGGCAGGAGGATATGAAGCTTTTCATTTCACCTCATGCCTTTTCCCCCCTCAAATCTAGCCCCATAGTGTTCACACAAACATGAAGGATGTCTGTTGTGTGCAAAACAAGTTTGTCATGCAGAATGTGTGGGCAGTAAAGCCACTAGCGCACCGATGTCTTCTCTCAGAAAGCCCAGCCAAGGCAGAAGCGAGAGGAAATCACTGCTTTTCTCTGCAACTAATTACTCTGGGCCAGAACCGAGGCTTTTCCATAGAGTAAGAAGAGCAAAGAAGAGAGTAAATAGAGTAAGACTAAGTTCCACTGGCAAGAACTTACCCCTCTTATTCATTTTATTTCTAATAGTTCTACTGGCGTGTCCAATGACCTCTCAAATAGCAAGTGTAGAAAGGCAGAAGTTAGAAATGATATGAACAGGAAAAGTTTCAAGGTGTAATCACAAGCTTAATTTTTAAATGGAATGTTTTGAAAAAAACCCCCCACTATCAGCTTCCTGGCAGAGCAATAATGCTGTCTGGGTTTCTTTTTTTTGTTTTTGTTTTTTTTGGGTTTTTTTTGTACTTTGGAATGATTTTTAAAGAATTTGACATTGTGACAAAATTTAATAATGTTTCATGAAGAATTCAAGTCCACATGGTTAAACAAAGTAGTATCTTTCCTAGTCAGCTAGACTGGGTAACGGCACACTTACCCTCTGTTATTGCACCTACTGTCACTTATTTTATAAAACGATTAATCCCACTTCCAGTTATGCAACTTCTACCACCCAACTCTCAGAGAAGGAACCTAGGGAGGGCTAAGCAAACTTTTCCTTCCTTCTCCCTGCCCTCCCTCTCTCGTAGGCACAGCCCATGGATCAGCTTCCCACAGGGGCTGCTGGGCTGGGCTTGCTCCTGCTCTCCCAACGTTGTGCCGCAGCAGACTGGGATAGTTCACTGCTACTGATAAAAAGCAATGCTAGGGTTTGCCATGTAACATTACAAAAGGTCTCCCATCATTTTCCTGTGCTTTGTGCCAGATAAACTGCAGCTGAGAGAGATAAGCCCAGAGATAAAGCTCTCCCAGTTGCCATTCTACCAACTCTCCTCTGCAGGATGCCGGTGGCTTTGGAGGGAATTTAACAATTTCATAGTGTAGGTCAAAGCAAAGCAACTTGGCACTGAGATTCAATACAGATAACCTAGTGAGCCTGCTCTGATGGTCTGTGCGTATCTTTTATCAAGGGCACGAGGTCAGATTCTGCAGCTTCTTCTTGACAGCACAGAGAAGCAACCTCCTTTCTGCTGGCAGAGGCAGATCCAAGAGCCAGATGAAGGCTCCTGCTGCTGCATGTTGCTCTAGTTCAGGGCATGGGGCAGGTGTGGTGACAACCAGGTCCCATCAGAGAGTCTCCTTAGCAAGATGTGCTGCAGTCAAAAGGAGAGTTTGGAGGAGAGATATAAGAGAAAAGGAGCCATATAAAAAACAAACAAACAAAATATTTAGAGGAAGAATCAAGACTACCTCAAATTCTCTTGAAAAGCTGCCTGGCAGGAAAGATGGGAGTGTGAAAGGCAGGATATTACCAGGTTCTTGGTTTTACCCAGCTAGTTCACCTGTCTTTACCTCTGTGTCAGATTGAAAATTAGGATTCCACCGAATGGCCCCGTCATCACGCTGCAAATTCACAGCTGCAGGAGATGATGCACAGTAAATCACTGTCCTCTTGCTGAGAGCTGCCATAAATAATGCCACAGGAGTTCTCCCCTGCAACCAGCAGCTGTCTGCAACTGCTAGAAGTAGAGCTGTGACGCAGCCCCCAGGTAGGGAATGGAGAGAAGGCAAAACAGAACAGTCTGAAAAATAAGATCCTGGCATTTATCATCACATTAACTTGTAAGCCTTTCACAATATTTATCTCTTCTCTCCCACAGGAGAATTTCTATAAGCAAGTTGTCATAACTTCAGACAAATTTCAGGAATGCAGTATGTTAATTTTCTGAAAGTGCCTAATCTTAAAAGTATTTTCATTAGTGGCAAGTATTATCATTCTGCTCTTAGAGAGGAGAAAGCTGAGGCAGAGACCACGAAGCAGGCACAGCAGGATCAAACCTCAGCTGCGCGGTGGAAGCAGTGGCTGTGCCCAGTCCCTGCTCTCTCTGCTCCCGTTCGCAGTGAGCATTTTTACCTGTTTTCCTAAGAGAAAGGCGGGGTGGGGGCCAGGGCTGGGAGGAGAAGGTGAGGAAAAAGAGCAGTCTGGCAGGCTACATGACAGGTGGAAAAGGCCAAAGATGTGAAAACCATGACTTCTGAGCACGCAGCTGGCTGACTCTGTTGCTCAGCCTTTCCATCAACGACAGCTTTTGAAGGCTCGTGCTGCAGCGCAGCCCCTCTCTCGGCGGTTTGTAGGTGTTTCCTACCATGGCCCCCTGGTTACTAGCAGGGCAGGCTCGGCCCAGCAGGGAACCCTGAGGTGATGGGCTGCAGGAGATCTGGAAGGGGCACAGCTCTCACAGCAGCTGGGCAGTACTGCAGCCCCTCTACAAGCTCTGGAGGGATTAAAACAGCAGCAGTGGCCAGGAAACACAAGGGAGTGATGGAAGAACGGACAAAGATCCTTCTCTACGCTTCCAGCAAAGCTGTAACATGTCCCAGCTCTTTCTAGCATCACTTGGCACCTTGAAGCTCTTCACCATTCACAACTTGCTTAGAGTGCTGTCCTTAACCACAATTCCTTCACCTAATTTGGGTCAGACCTTGCAATTACCCAGACACGAGCTCTAGGGGGACGTCTCTCTCTGGGAGCACTTGACTGAAGAGAGAGACCAAGGATATATACGACAGTACATCAAAGAGTCATTCCTTCATCTGGAATTTAATAGCTAAAAACCCTAATCAGATTCATTCCTCTCATCCTTGGCAAAAATTAGGAGCAGGGCTTTGTGCAGTCCACTCATGCTGCAAGATTCATAAAACTACGATGAACTATATTAAACAGTTTTAATTAGGATTTTGTTAATCATCAAGCATCTGGCTAAAGTTTCCCTTGAATATTTTTCTAGCCAGCATGGAGGGAAAGTGGATTTGCCAGAGATCTCTAATACCTTTTTAATTTTTTAATAAGGATGTACCCAACCTCTGAGAGCTGGTTAAAAAAAACATTATATATATATATATATATAGACAAAGAAACAAGACTTCGGGAACATTCAGTAATGGCTGTGATTGACTGTGGAGATAGTGATGCTAGAGGGAGCTCTCCATGGAGATTGCTATATGAATATTTAGGGCTGAGCAGATTGCAATGAGGTTTTTTTTGTTTAAACTAGTTTCTAATTCTGAATTCAATTAGAAGATTTTTTTTTCTTTCAATCCTCCCTTTTTATTTGGGCTTCAGGTCAAATTGGATGTTCTGACCAAATTTCTCAGAGAGAAAGATACACAGAATGCAGGCAAACTGGACTCCTACCCTGTTTGCTCAATTCAAAGTAAGGATTCAAAGCCAGATCTCCTTTATGACAGGGATTATCAGGAAGAGAAGTCATGCCAGAGACAGTGATAAGAGACTCCTGCCCACGCAAGTAAACCTTAAGTTTAGGAAGCTACAACAGGGTGCAGGAAAATCAGATCCAGGAATCTGCCTGCACTAAGGAGACCTGTAAGCCTCTGGAAAAAACAGATACTGAGACTTAGGTTTCTCATTATTTTTCTCTTCTTTGCATCAGACTTTGTTTTCCAGCCATTTCTTCCAAAAACTGGAATTAAATACCCAGCCCAGCATCTCTCTGTTGGAGAGGACCACCTTCAGCTACATTGCTGTTGGACTGGAGCCTGCCACTCACCACCCTTCCTGGCACAGGGAGGGCACGGACGCAAAAAGGCAAATCTCATCCATGCTGCCTGCTCAAGAAAAACTCTTGGTTAGAGAGATTATGGAGGGCTGGCAGCAGCACTGACTACTTTTCAGAAGGCACTGCAAGCCATCTGCCTCTGGAGACTTACTTCCTTTCCATCCCCATCTCAAGATGAGCAGAGTGCCACAGCTACAGAGATCCCACTAGCAACGCGTTGAGCACAAGGCTGTACCTGCACTGTGGGCATGAACTGACACCTGAGAGCGTGTAATCATGGGCTGTGCCTTTTTATCCCATCATTCCAATTACAGCTGAAGGGGATCAAAGCAAATGGAGCCAGCTGCAGAACAGGGCAGCAGAGGTTCTTCCTCTTACTGGAAAAAGAAGCCAGTACAGCAAGGTGGCAACTGATGCAAGAGGACAGGGAAGCATATTGTGTTTTAACGCGGCTGCTAGCAGAGGGGAAAGCTGGGCTGGGCAGTCCAGCACAGACTGCTTTGTCAGACAAAATAATACTTAGACCTGATAATTCTTTTCTTACACCCATTTAACTTTAGAGAATGAATACTGGCAAAGCAGATGGTTCTTGTTCATGTCTACAAGAGGAGCCAGGTTTTACTTATTTTCCTGACAAGATGAGCCACTTAAGTCTGTGCACATATATGCAAACTGAATTAATATTTAACAAGATATACTATGGATTTTTTTTAAACTTACTTTTAGTGCAAACTTTGAGTTTAACTAGGTTTCAAGTGGAACCCTTCAGAGTTAAGAATGAGGATTATTCTTTTTGTTTCTGTTTCTTAAATAAGAAATGTGAAGACTTGCCAGCTGAAGGCGGGGGGGAGTCAGTAGAAAAAGAGATTCACATTTAATTTTAACTTAGTTTTTGGAATAGACTATATTTTCAGGTTTCCCTTTTGTAATTTTTGTTCAGAGGACATGAACGTGTTTTATTTTTGGCACTATTATCTGTCTTTCTAGCCCTGTGCCTGACTCTGGGGCTAGGAAGTGACTTTGCTGGTTAAATGACCACATTACAGTGGCTTCTGGGGTGCTTCAACTTGTTTATCTGCTTAGATTTGGAAGTCTGGGGAAGGAGGGCTCTGCATGCAAAAGTGAGATTTAGGTTCACATGGTTGCTTGATGTTTTATGTCCAGAAAACATGTGAAAGAACCTCTATGGTCCTTTGACATGCTGATCCTTCACATTGTAAGAGCCACTTCCCTAAAATACACACTGAGAAAGGCCAGTGAAAATTTCAGTCTGCATTGTTATGGGGGAGAACCACCACAGCATCGCTTTGAGATGCTTGAAAACCAGAGAGGAAAATGAAAGATGCATTTTCTTTCCTTTAAATGTATCCCTTTTGAAAAGCTAATATCAGTTTTTGGTGGCTCAGATTCACCATTTTGGGGTGTGCAGTGCTGTAGATGTTCACTATGTCGCTTCAGCCTGAGAACAAGGGGATGCAATATTTTCCCATTTACCTCATAATATTACTTGGCTTCTACTTTATAGATCTCAGATTAAAAAGGAGGCAAAACAGGTCACACGCAAAGCCAGGAAAGATTAGAGGATAAAGGGTTTATGAGCTGAGGCTGAGACATGCAATCATACTTTTAGGAAAAAGAGGTGGAGGTGGGACATAAGCAGAGTCTGCAAATTCTGGGCAGGTAGCAGTGCAGCCAGCGGAAGATGGTTCGGATGGTGGAGATATCTGGGTGGCTGAAGCTGAACATTTATTGTTCATGCTGCAACACGAGAAGGAAATCCTGGTGAGGGATGGGGGGATGTGCAGCACTGTCCTCCTTAGCTATAGGAAGATGCCCCCAACTTGGGAGGGTTAGTGCACTAAGGGGGACACAGTGCTGGCAGATTAATGGTAACAGGGGGGCAGGGACTGGGAGATGGGGGCTTCGGTCAGTCCCTTGCAACTTGGTTTCCCTCTCGGCTGGGGGTGGGGGGGGGGGCATTCATTCCACACCCTCCCCCTGCTGCACCGTGGGGTCTCACCCACAGGAGATAGTCCTCCAAAAACTTCTCCAACATGAATCCTTTCCCCAGGGCTTTATCTATTCACCAGCTGCCCTGGCGTGGGTCACTGCTATGGCGGGCAGTCATAAATCACAATGTCTCTCAGTCCCAGTCCTCTGTGGGGTCACCAGCCTCCCCCAGCAAACCTGTTCCGGTGCAAATCTCTCTCTCACTCATCTCTGTGTCTCTGTTTCTCTCCATGGCTGCAAGTGCTGGCAGGGGCTTGTTTCAACGTAGGGTCACAACATCTCCTCTATGTCTCCACCTGCTCCATCCAGCATGGAGCCCCTCCAAGGGCTGCAGGTGGGGTCTCAGCCTTTTCCATGGGTTTCTCCACGGGCTGCAGGGGCATCTTTCTCTCCGGCACCTGGGCTGCCTCCTCCCCCGCCCTTTCCCCGCCTTGGTGTCTGCACAGCTCGTTACATCTTCTCACCCCCTTCTCCGGTGGCAAAATGCAGCTGCTTCCGGGGTGTTTTCTCCTATATGTGATTCTCAGAGGTGCTGTGACTATCTCTTGGGCCACAACTTTGGCCTTGAATTGCTCATTGTTTGTAGTTTAGGCTGGCAGAAAACTCTAACTGCTGCTTAAAGAAACCGTCTCAGCAGCACAGCCTCACAAAACTGCAACATTAACTCAGAAAAATTTCATCAGCTGAAATCACGTAACTCAGAACAAAGTTGTCATTTTGCATGTTTGGAAATTCATTAAGAGCATCCTAATATATTGGGTGCTCAACTGGCTCTGGGCAAGGAGATCTGTAGCAGATTCTGAAGATATGGCATTATTTTACTCAGTTCATATCCTAACAGAAAGATAATTAAAAGCATTTCTCTGCTACATTTTCTCTGCAATGTCATCAGTACTCAAATTCTCTAACAGGATTATCCTTTTAGAGAGGAATATAGATTCTGTCCTTTTTAGATTTTGAGCAGAAATGTGCTTCTCCTGGGTGGAGTAAAGGCTTGGAGAACATAAGGTTAACTTTGGCCACATGTCCTGGATGAGATCTCATGGTTTGCAGAGGACATGCAGGATGGAAGATGCATGCAATCCTTAAGCTGTAGTTTTCAGTTGGGCAGCCCTTCTGATCAACAGTTGCTCCTGAAAGGTTCAAGAGCAGTTTAAAAAAGAGGGAAACTCTTTTGTAAAGACAGACTTTGAAGGACCCATTGCTAGCAGGGTAAGAAAACTCACATTCATGACTACAAGAAGACGATGTGACAGCTATGAGGACCCTTGAAAAACACTGAAGTGACTAAAAATATGAAGCTACTTGAAGATTCTTAGCACTCAAAAATTTGGAAAAGATGTTTTGTTGCTACTAGCTTGTTCTGGTAATCAACATCACCACAAAGCTGTTTGCTCCCAGCAGACTCACATGTCCTCCAGATGGCAGAAAATGTCCTGTCTGCTTTCTTGGATGGAAGTGGGACAGAAAAGAACAGCAGCACTAAAGGGCAGAGCCAAAACTGCCCAGTAGTAGCTGTAACATCTGTAACACACTAAATGAGAAGTTAGAGTTGTTGTATGATGTGTATGAAGTATACCCCTAGTCCGCCACTAGAAGAAGAAAGGATCATTTGATTTGGTCAGAAAGGTGACCAACGCTATCAATACAAAGGCTGCCCAAAGAACTGCAGGACTTATGGAAGCATACTAGTGGCTTTCACCCAGCACATATGGGTGGCACAGCCATGGCACTGTCATGGATAGAGATCCCATACTGGAAACTCAAGCCACTCACCTCTGGCAGACCCTCAGATATGACATAAACAGGATTTCTGCTGTCATCAGGGATAAAGACAATTTCAGGTGCAGTGCAGTAAACCTAACGAGAGAGGCCCCAAATTTTTTTTTCACTTAATTTTAATGAATTAGGTTTTTCTCTCAGTTGTCCACTTCAACTTTACAAGATGACTTACAGCAAGGACGTTTCCTTTTCTGTCAAGAATGCATCACCCACCATAGACTCATCCTTGATATGGACAAACCGTATCAAGGATTTATTTCTGATCCTAAGCACTGCTTGGGAAAGTAGTTGCAATTCTCTTAGTTTATCAATGTTAAAAGAAAAAGAAAAAAAGAAAAAAAAGAAATTACCTTCTCAACATCTCTTCAAGATTCTCTTTGGTTAAAGCTATGTATAGTGCAACATAAAGAGGAAATCTAAATATTCTGGGCAAATGTCAAGGCACACTCTCAATATTAATGATCCTACACAATGCCTAGTGTCAAACGTGACAACGAAGGCAGGATTTACTACTCAGAGTGCAAATACATAAGCCACCGTTAATTCAAGTGCTGCCAGTAGCTGATCTACTTAGTGTAGAAAAATTACACTCTAATGTGAATCAAAATTTGAACTATGCAAGATCAGCTTTCAAAAAAATACTTGAAAATATAGTGCTGCAATGGTAAAACAAAACCTACCAATTGTGTTTTCAGCACCCATCTTTCCAAGAAGGCAGTTTGGCTCAGTTTTTGGTAATTTTCACTCAGTATTTTATTCATCATGGTGGCTTGTGTAACATCAGTTAAAACAAGGATGCCCATACTTGCAACTCCTCTTTTTGTTCAAATAGAATGGCCTGTACTTGCAATTCCTGTTTTTGTTCATGCACTTGCAGTCATGGCTTCTTCACAACGTTTTTTCCCTAGGAATAGGTGTAATATTTCTGAACATTACCATCCATAGGTGAAGAGCTGGCTCTGTGTTAAAGATTCAGAAGTAATAGCCAAGCAACAGAGATTCACTTCTTTACCAGGGAACAGCCATCCTGTGCTCTCATATAGGAGAGCCTGATTTGCAACTTTGTTGAAGAGGAGGCAAAATAATGCAAAGTACAGATCGATCTTTTATTCTGAGCTGCCAGGGGAAAACACATTTCCTCTACAAAAATGTAATTCATTTCAGAGTTTCTATGTCCTCATTCAAATACAATGAATAACCAATAGGCTATATCTACTTTCCTGTCTTGATCCATAAATATCATTATGGAAATTGTTTCTGCAAAAGAACTTTGTCTAAGGAATACTGGAAAGCTTGACTCTCAATTCTAAAAATCTGGGTTCAAATCTTGGAAATTAAAATTAGGTCTGTATAACGTTGACATAAATGACTTCCTTTTTTTATGTACTATAATGACTTAAAAACATGCATCTTCAAAACTGAGAAGGTGGTCTCCTAAACCACAAATCATGACTGGACATTCTTCCTGTAGGCAAAAATCTAAGTTCTGGCAATAAGTAATGCTGGTTTTAGAAAGTAAAATATCCCATCAAACTGTAATGCTATCAAGACTGGAAAGGATCATCCTGACAGCATGGTCTCCTGCAGTAAATCCAGCCGGTGCAAGAGCCAAGGCACATCTTTCTGAAAGATTTAAAGTCTCTAGCTAATAGAAATTTTTTCATGCCCCCTTCCCACGGAATTGTTCCAAAACTTAATTACCACTGTTCAAAAGAAAAACACACACCAAAAAATAAACAACCCACCCCCAGCCCATAAGCTTTAACCAGTGAGAATTCATATGGTTGCAATTTCTAACCTTTAGACTTTGCTATGCTTTTCTCTCCCAGAGAATTTTCTTCCCACGTAATCACATGACAATAGATCACCTTTTCTCTCAGGCTTTTGATAAGGTGAATAGTTGAGCTTCTAACATCTTTCATGATAAGTCATGTTTCTCAGATCCCAGGCTGCTTTTATAGCTTTGAATTTTTATGATGCATCTCTACCAGAAATGAACTTAGTATTAATGACCAATAAAAATCTCACCAGTGTTGTATACAGAAACAACTCCTTTTTGCCTGCTCAGTAGCGTCCAACTTGCATATTCAATTCCCATTATTTCTCCTTAGGACTCTCCAAATAATTAATTTTAGGGGCTGCTTGTAATAGCAAAAAGATAATTTAATTTCTAACAAAATATTTAATCTGGCCTAGAGAAAAATGCTTTGTTTCAGGTGTAAAGCATCTTTTTTAAAATGGAATGAAAGACAATTAGATATAAAATTGAATTTGAATATAAAAAAATGTCATTAACACTTTTATGTCAATATTTAACATTCATTTTTGGACCCCATCTCTGAAAGGAGCAGCAATTTACGTCATCATCCCAGTATATTTTGCCTCCTCCTGTTTTCTGCTCCCTCCTGAAATCATCTCAACCACTGCATAATTTCTATGAGTGCTGATTTGAGTTAAGGCAAACTCCAAAACTTAGACACGGCCACTACAAAGGTCTCGTTTCCCTGCAGTTAATTCTACTTCAGACTGAAACAAGTTAAGTAAGAACAAGGTATTCATCTTCCTGAGAAATAACCTTTAGGTGCCCAGTTACACAGATGAAGGTGGGGTTGTAACAACCTGAATGCAGGGTCCTGATACACACCAAAAGAAGAGGAGACTGTAGAGTCACTCAAGGCAAAAGGCAGCTTGGACCAACTTTACTAACTACAATGTTAAGTCAGCACTGAGCAGGTGCAGCTGGCAACTAGGGAAGCAAAGAAACATTCCTCTTGGAAACGTGAATATCACTGATTTGAAAATTTTTGAAACTATAAGCACTGGACCCAGCAATGTCATTTGAAAGTCAATTTTTAGAGAGCTAATACAAGAGCAGTCAATGCTGGAATAAACCAACACACTTCAGTGAACTATTTACCGTCAGAACAATAGCTGTGATACAGACAGCCACGATTCTGGAAACCAGCCTTAGTATTACTTTTTAAAAGGGAAACAAACACAATAAGAGGTTCTCAGCCACTGCAAAAGCAATAACAATATTAATGTCATTTGAAAAGATGGTCAAAGCACTTTACTAATACTCATGAATCATCAGCTTCTTTCTGCTATGTAACTGCTGTGTTTGGAAATTGCATTTCCCTGCCCATTCATATTACTCTAATCACTCTCCCAGTCTGTTTTTTAAACAGTCACTACATCTCCAAGAAAAAGTAAACATGAGCCTTGGATGCACTTTTCTCTCACTTTTATTACAGAAAGGGAAAATGCAGTGTTGGGTGCCCCTTCTGAACACGAAAAGCTGTCCTTCCCAACAAGCAGCTCTGCAATGGGACCTCGAGCCACTGATGGAGTTGCTATGGTTATAAAGAGGTCCTCTGTGGGAGACATCTTCACTTGTGATTAGCTTTTGACAGAGGCAAGGGGACATTTGAGGGGGGAAGGAAAGGTGAAAAGCACTTCAGCCATTTTAGCCACGTGAAAGTGGAGTTTGCTACATCTGAAGTGTTTTTGGAGAAAGCCCCCGTTTCTCAAGGAGCAGCACACCAGGACAAACCCTGTTTATGACATACAGTGGATTTCCGTACGTGCCAGAAGCGATGTCCATGCTCAGAATCAAAACAAGCAGAAGCAGAACCAACTTTGATCTGAGCCTTCTTCTGCAAGTGACCATTATACTTTCTGAAGGGCAATGACAACAGAAAAAAACCCCTAAGAGATGCATGAGGACCTAGATGTGGGCAGGTTCTCAGCGAGGCTTTGTGGCCCTGCACCAGAAGCAGTAAAGGAAAACAACGTTTGGGCTTTTCACTCTCGCTGCTTCGTTCCTGAAACCATGCACTTCCCCACTAATGAAGGCTGCTAATGATGGAAAAGGCAGATGGGAGCCGGGGAAGGTGACGGTAACCTGGCTTGCTTAGGGCAGAATTTAAAGGAATAAAATGTTGAGCATGGGACTGAAGTGCTTTGAGACTGCTGAGAAGATGGGTTAATCACCAAGCAGTAAAAATAAATGTCCCTTTCCCTTATCTCCCTCCACCTCTTTTCCATCCTTTGGGATCTAGCCCCTTCCATGGCAGTCCTCCTCTCTTCTTGCACGTTTCTTTCCATCAGTCTGTCCTGCCAGCCTCTGTCGAGAGGGCTGAGGTAGGGCTCAAAGGGGAGCTCTGCTCCACTTTGTGGTTTATTAAAATACTTGCCTCATAAAATAAACCGTGTGGGTTTTTTTCCCCCTCCCCACATGTTCACCTTAGATCTCTGCAGCAGCTTTTTCCATCAGAGGACAGTGTCAGGGAGCTACATGTGCTATGGGAGAGATCCACCCTCATAAAAGGGAAAAATCAGCTGAAATCTTAATTTCAGAATGCCAGGAGAGCTCAAATAATGACAAGCAAAAATTCTCCCAAATAAAGTTTTAGTGAAATAAAGAAGGCTGACCAGAACGCTTCAGAGCGTGAAAAATTGTGAATAATAAACAATATGAGTTCTGTTTTACTAGCAAATCTCATCACATGAAAAAAATTGGTCCTGTGAATCATGTTTGATGCTGGCTAGCAAACTCTACGCACTGTCTATAAATATTGCTACGGCCAGTAAACTCATGGCAATGGCAAGGGGGCCATAAAACGAATGAGGATACCGTGCACTGCAGTGGCTGTAAAAAATGCCATAAAAGAAAAATGGTCTTTTATGAAATCTTTTGTTTGGGAGGAACTTTGCATTTTAACAGGACATTTAGCAACCAGGATAGCTTTTCAAAAGCAGCAGTGTCTCTGCCCATGGATCAGATCTGATAGTCTGTGAAGCCCTAAAATGCCTTCAGAAGAGAGCTGAGGCCCCATCCCCATCTGAAGAAGTAGGACATTCAGTGCCAACACAAAGCTCAGCTTGCCATCCCCTCTTCCCTGGTCTTTCACAGCTTTTATCATGCTTGATGTAAGGGGGGGGGGAGCAGCAAAAAGCCTAAAGCAGTCTTTTCTGTGCCTTTTTTGCTGTCAGCAACTGGAACCCCCAGTCTGCAAACTCACTCTCTACCCAGATGATGCCCGGAGCCAGTGTGAGACTTCACTGCAGACACAGGGACAGGTGCCAAACCCACAGCTTGGTGCTCAGCGTGAAGGGCCAGTGCTGCTTGTGCAGGAGCTTCTTCTTAGCTGCTGCTGGCTCTCAGGACACACTTGAGAGCTGAGGGTCTGTGGATGGCTGGTGGACCCTATCTATCCACTGGTACCGATCCATCCGGTTAGTATGGCAAGTTTCGCTTGCATGCGTTTCACTTGCAATCAGTTGAAGCAAGAGCTAAGTCTGCCTGTAGTTTTATGTGTCTGTCACCTTGGCTCGGATATTTTCAATTCAAATATGCAGAAGTTCTGGAAAAAAAATTAATTTCTTCTAAAAGCTCAACACACAACTGCAAAAGCTCAGTATGGAGCTGCAAAGACTGACATCTAAAAAGCTACTCAGAAGCCAACTAGAACTAAACCCTGTCCTTTTTATTTATCCCATGTAGCTAAAGACAGTGGCAGCATAAGAAAGTTGCATGGGGCCTGACAGGCTGACTCCTGTGCTGTGGCTTAGTACCACAGCTGATAACTAAGCTTTTATTATTCTTTTCCTGCAATGGGATACATCTGAAAGCATCCTGGGGTATCCATAAAAATCAGAATGATGGGGTTTCTGAAGTGCATCCGTATTACAGGATAAGAAAAATTTGGTCTTGACCTCTGTTCCTAGTCATAAGGCAAATACTAAAGGACCTGGCCAGGGTGCAGACAGCTCACATGAAGACACAGATATTATAAAACTCAGCGAAACTGCCTTCAGTTCAGGTGTCAGGACTAAGAGGATTATGACCAAATTGAAGGAACTTTAATATTAGAAAGCCAGACGCAGCATCCTCTCAGACTAGATAGAGGAATGTTGATTATTTCAATGGAAATAAAATAAATAAACTGCTTATAAAATAATATAATATTTTAGAGGTTTGATAGCATTTGTCAACATGTGCAATCGTAACAAAACACCATGCACTCTAAAGATTAAGCATGACTCTTGTGTAATACCAAATGAGTACTTTGGGAGTTGTTTTTACCTAACAGAGGTTTATCACTTGGCCTGAAGAACATTAATATTTCCTCTGGGAATAGCACTCTAACAGCAAATCCAGCAAAACCCTTCATAGTACACTATGAAACATACCTAAACCAAACTCTACCTCAGCCACAGAGGGGTTCAAGCTTTGGATAATTCACAGAGAGGTTCAGTCTTTGGATAAATCAACACTTCCCATTCCTGTTTCAAAAAACCCTGCAAACTGACATTAATTCAATCAGTATCATCTTTTCTATTACACACAGTCTGTCCATATCAGGACATGCACAGCCTAATCAAACACAAATGTTTACTTAAACTAGTCAAGCTCTGTGTATTTTGTACTAAAGCCAGCACATTGTATCTAATGAATGCTTCTGCTTTTCTGGCCGTGTTGCTCGGACTGTATGTAGCAGAGCACTAACCCTGTTACACTGGAGTTTAAGTAAAGAGCTCATGAGGGAAAATTTGCACTCTGTTCACCTTAGCCTTTTGTCACATTGGCTAGTACCATTTTTAATATGGCCTGTATGCCACAAAATGCACAAATCCCACAGATACTTCTGCAGCTGTGCTGAGGGGGGAAGAGGGCAGCACTGCTTTCATCCAAACAAGGTTTGCAGAATCACACTATAGGATATAAGAGCAGAATTTGCTCCTGCAGGCAGAGTAACTGAATTTCCAGGCTATAATTGGATGATGCGGTTTGCAGCATCTCCAGAACCCCTTGATGGAATTACATCTGCCTGATAAATTACAGTTTTCAGCACTGTATTTTACACAATGAGTGGAGCCCTGTATCCTAAAGTCTCGATGGGTATCACCCACCTTCTGCTCCTAACATCCCAAGAGAGGCAATGAGCTGCCCTTTGCTCAGACATGAGGCAGAAAGGGGAAATCCCATGAGCTAATGGGAGCCTGCTCCTTGTCTAAAGGACTTCTTCTTCTACAGGGCACCATTCCTTCTCCCTCCCCAGGCTAACGGAGACAGGAGGTGATGGGGAATGAGACATCTGCTGCTATCTACAATTCCTTTTCACAGAATCACAGAATCACAAGGTTGGAAAAGACCTTTGAAGATCATCAAGTCCAACCATTCCCATCCTAAGCTAAACCATTTCCTAAGTACCTCATCTACCCTTTTTCTGAACACATCCAGGGAAGGTGACTCAACCACACTCCTGGGCAGCCTGTTCCAGGCCCTGACAACTCTTTCAGTCATTTTTTTTTTTTTTCTAATATCCAATCTAAACCTGCCCTGGCACAGCTTCATGCCATTTCCCCTTGTCCTATCTCCTGTCACCTGGCTGAAGAGACCATCACCCACCTTTCTACAACCTCCTTTCAGGTAGTTGTAGGTGATGATAAGGTCTCCCCTCAGCCTCCTCTTCTCCAAGCTAAACACCCCCAGCTCCCTCAGCCGCTCCTCATAGGATTTGCCCTCCAGCCCCTTCACCAGCCTGGTTGCCCTTCTCTGCACTTGCTCAAGGACCTCAATGTCCTTCTTATGGGGAGGAGCCCAGAAATGGACACAGTACTCAAGGTGTGGCCTCACCAATGCTGAGTACAGGGACACAATTACTTCCCCAGACCTACTGGCCACACTGCTTTTGATACAAGCCAAGATGCCATTGGCCTTCTTGGCCGCCTGGGCACACTGCTGGCTCATATTCAGCCTGCAGTCAACCAACACCCCCAGGTCCTTCTTTGCCTGACAGCTCTCCAGCCAGTCTCCCCCAAGCCTGTAGCGCTGCGTGGGGTTGTTTACGTCCCATGTGCAGCACTCTGCACTTGGCCATGTTAAACTTCATCCCGTTGGTCTCAGCCCATTGGTCCAGTCTGTTCAGATCCCTCTGAAGAGCCTCCCTACCCTCAGGCAGATCAACACTTCCTCCCAGTTTAGCGTCATCTGCAAACTTACTGAGGGAGCATTCAATCCCTTCATCGAGGTCATGGATAAAGATGTTGAATAAGACCGGACCCAGGACTGAGCCCTGGGGGACGCCACTCGTGACCAGCCTCCAGCTGGATTTTGTTCCGTTCACCACCACCCTTTGGGCCATTGATTGGGAATTAAGGACCTCAGCCTTGTCCTCATCTCTTGTCACTAATGTTCCCTCTGCATCCAATAAGGGCTGGAGATTCTCCTTGCCCCACCTTTTACTGTTAATATACCTATAGAAGGACCCACAGAAGCACAGCAGGAACCCATAAAAGATCAGCCGCTGGGGTTTTGTACTCTTGGTAGACCGCTGACCAGCATCAGGCACAGGCTACTGGGTTTGACTTGACACAGTCCATCTTATATTAAAGGATCCAAATCTACTTTTATAGCTGAAATTGTAATATGCTGAAAGAAAGTGGTAATGAAGCAGGATGAAACTTTGATTTCCTCTGCTTCCTTTAAATAGAGGAGATTATATAACAAGAGAGTGGATTTCAATTTAAGAATGCAGGAGGAATTAAAAAATAACTCATAAATAACTGTAGTGGTCCTAATGGCAGTCTAAGCCCTTGAGAACCGATAAAAGAAGAGGGTCTGTCTTCTTCTATCTGCTCCCTGACTAAAAGAGAATATGCAACGAGGTTGGACAGAGAATAAATGAATGAGAAAATAGTCATTTAGTATACTAATTTAATTAGTTCTTTCTGCTTCTAATGATAATGTGGCAGAATACGAGACTGAACAGAACAAGGTAGCTGTCTATGGCATAATTAGGCCTTTTAAGGATGGGGGAGAAAGGCATCAGTCTGCACAGGCTGGCAGAGAAGGGAACTTCAGCGAGCACCCAATCTCCATAGCTGAAAATGTGCAGCTTCTTTAATTAACACATCTGATAAGGTTTCAGGTTTTTTGGGTGGGTGGTGGTTTTTTTTAAATACAAAACAGTTGTTACCTGCCAGTTGAAAAGTACTTTTTGGGTGGTATTTTATGTTAGGTGGTAATGGAGTCCCCTGGCCCCAGATATGTGAAAGACTACCTTAGTTTTAACACCTGACTGCTTTTTAAACAAGAGAGCAAGCAGGAATGGGACATGAGGAATGGAGGGCACCAGAAGGAAGGAGTATCCCAAAGCACTCCTCCCCCTCCCCTTTTAGACGCCAAAATAACCACTTTGGATTTTGATTGAGTGCCCTGCCATTGGGTTCACTCCCTTTCTAACGTACCTAGCCAGGGGCACCTTAACACACAGCCACGCAGACCCCGCTGCCACCCCTTGGCCTGGGGAGAAGCTGGGGAGAACAAATACCCTGTGAGAGGTTATCCAGTTGAAGACACAACAAACCTAGAGTAGGATAAAAAGCTGAACTTGCAAAAGACCACTTGCATGACAGGTTTGACACTTGCACCCATGTTTCAGGAACTAAGATGCTGTGAAAAATTCTAGTTACAATAAAGAAGCAGCCTTAACTAATAGTCTTTAATTAAAAAAATATGACTTTGGTCAAAACACCAATAATTTCACTGGGTCACAACACATATTCATATTCATCCCCAGGTGAAGCATAACATTATTGTAACCTTACACCTCTAATCTAAAAATCCAGAGACTCACATAAATTGATTATTTAATGGATGTTTGATCTCTTCAAAGAATGCTACCCCGAACTCCCTCTCTCTGCTGAGATTTCTCCTGATGTGACAAGCCTCAAACAGCTTCAGTGTCCATCCACAAGACACATCGCAGCTTGGGAGAACTCTTTCCCTTCAACTAATCAGTTTTCCTCCAGCCTACATTCCTCCGAGCATTGGACAAGCATTATCTTCAGCGCATCTCTGTTCATTTCAAGGCCTAATTTAGTGTGCAACAAACACACACAAGCACACATCAGGATCATATCTGTACGAAGCTGCTGTAAGTGAAGTTGATACCTAACAACTGATTGGAATTGGATTGAACCACCCAGTAAGTCAGTAAAATTAGTATCTGCTGGAAAATTGCTATGACTAACCAAAATTTTCTCATTAAGTTGCATAAAAATAACGAACAGGATCAAATGAGGGTTTCATGCCACAACACCAAAAACATTAGGAAAAAAAAAGTCATCTGATATTGATAGAAACACTCTATTTATACCTAATCCAATATCATTATTTTTTATGTTTCTTGATATTAATAAAGCAACATTTCCCTGATATTGATAGCAACACTCTTTTTATTCCTAATCCAATGTCACTATTGCTTATGTCTTATTGGTATTAATAAACCAGCATTTCCCTGCAACACACAGAGTCCCAGTTTACAGATCCTTCAGTCTTATTTATCACACAGATAAACATTTAATCAATTTTTTTTGCTTAGCCATGCTTTGCACGGTGTTGCCCTTTCATCTCTTGCAACAGTCTAATTATGCAATTAGGAGGGTTTGGGGTTTTTTTTTCCTTTTTAAAAATTCAACTCAGCCTTGTGTTTTCAGCACATTAGCTTTATCTGGGGAGATGAGTAATACCTATGCTTAACTTTCATGGCTAAATTTTCAAAGGCTGGTGCTGTTGTGGCCATACCTGACAGATGTTTGGCATGGGCTTGCTCTTGTAGAGCAAGTACCTGTGTTTATCAGCTCACAGGATGGCAGCCAGCCTCCCCAGCTGCTCATAAAGTGCTACATCAGGCAGCTGTACAATAATGTGCCCTTATATCCCACTGCTGAGGAACTTGGACTTGACACTTTCAGCTCAGTCCTTACAGAGGTGCAAACTGCTGTGACCATATGGTGTGTTACTTGCACCTTGTTGCAGACACAACAGGAATCAGTTAGATGCCCAGGGGTCTGGCTGCACCCCAAAAGCAGTCTTGCTGGGCATCGTGATGAAGTCCCATGTGCCTGCAACAGAGTGAAGACCCAGAATTGCACTGGTGGTGGTTTTCAGTTTGGAAAGCAGAGCTGAAAGGGTGGTCAGCAGGCAGTGGGCAGGCACCCTGCCCTTGCATGGGCACAGCAGCGCTTGTGGCAACAGACTGCTGCCTGAATTTTCAAGAACTCATCTTTGCTTTTCTCTTAAGGAAAAAACCCACAACAGTAAACAAGCTGATAGGTGATAGGGGACTAAGCCAATGTCCACTGAATCCCTGGAAGGGAATAGTTGACTGTGGTGCATTTTGGATCGTATTCATTTTATAGGATCATTATTTTCTCTCATGTATTCATTGCTTCATATAAGCTTCGATGCCAATTAATTCAAGTGCCCTGCTACACCTGATTTTGAAAAAAACAAAGCAAAGTATATAATCTTTGGGAAGAGAGAGTTGATAACAACACTACAAAACAGACTGGGTATCTCGTAAAAAATATTACTGTCTGAAGTCGCTGCCATTCCTTTAATCACACCATTTAAGCTGGAACAGAGAATTTTGCAATTTTCTGAGTGCAATTTGCTTGCTGGTAGGAGCAAGACGTGGGCACAGTTAACATTAGACTGTGCTATGCACCTTCTGGACACGTTTGTAAAGCTGCTTACTGGAAGAAAACAGGCACGCACTTTTGCAGCCGTGTTCCCTGGACAAGGAGCAGCCCTTTCTCCCTTTTGGATAGGTATTACTTACAGCAAAGTATTTCCTGTTACAAGTACCAAAAGGAACAAAACAGTAAGTAGGTTTTTTGGTTTTGTTTTTTTTTTTTTTGTTTTGTTTTTGGTTTTTTTTTTTTTTTTTGGCCTGGTCCAAAGCATCAGTTTAAAATTGCTACACCAAGTATCACTTTAAAAAGCAGAACAGGTGAACATAGCACTATTGTTTCAAAACACATCTGAATTTATCTTAGAAACCAGAATACCTTAATATTATTAATATCTTTTTTATAGGCAGAACTTTAGCGTCTCACCATTCTATTGAAACTGGGACTTGCTAGATGAATGAATGGCTGTTGCTTACAGTTAGTATTCTAAGTAAACACTTAAGTGAAAATGACGCAGTATCAGCAAATCAAAGTTATATATTTCATAGTGGTTGTCACGTAACTGATTTTTTACTATCCATTAATTAAAATAAAAAAATACTGTGTAAACAACTTAATACTTAAGATATAAAGATTTTTTTATTAATTTACGTTATTATTATTTGTCACCAACAGAAAGAGCTGCTTTCAGGGTTGGCTTCATGGAAGTGAGTGCAGAGCCCTGGTCTAACCTGAATCAAGCAAGCCTGTATAACTGGCAGCACCTTTCTGAATATGAAGCAGTGATACCAACCCTGTATGGTGGTACTGGAACCCTAAAACCATTACTCTTTTCAAAGAGTTTGGCCCACAGGCTTCACACAGAGTGTCTCCATTTCTTCTGGCCTTCCTTCCATTTCCTGCTCTTGCTGCCTGCTAGAGCCTGGCAGCGCATGTGATGTGGCTGTTCAATAGACCAAAGTATGAAAAATACTTAATAATGACTTTTTCTCACCATGGTTAGCATGCATGAAATGAATGAGGCTTCCTGCACAAGGGATAAATCTATAACTAAATGTCAAAAACTATAACTCTCTCTGAAGGTAGCTTATTAAGAATTTGCTATGGTTCATTTTACAGTGACACTTCCATATTCAGGAGTGTCAGAGTACAGAGGAGCAGCCTGGGATCAATTCATTCTGACATAAAAAAAAAAGGAGATTAAAAAAAAAGGGAAAGGAGGGAGGACAGAATTGGTATCTAACAAAGCATCTGGACTCATTCAAAGATAAAACATGTTCAAGATTTATTATCGAGCCCCCCCAGTCCCAATCAGACGGGCTCTGTGACACAGTCAG
This sequence comes from Gallinula chloropus, assembly GCF_964237585.1. NCBI lineage: Eukaryota > Metazoa > Chordata > Aves > Gruiformes > Rallidae > Gallinula > Gallinula chloropus. The sequence goes on along the minus strand of NC_140088.1, from coordinate 67,213,815 downwards.
GGTGATTATAGCTCACTGGAGGAATGCACGGCGGTCCTAAAGCCCCATTTGCTTAAATAGCATGATATAGTTCTTCCTCCCAAATCACGAATTAAAGATCTCTATAAAAATAGCAGAAGAGTGAAAATACACAGTATGGATATGCCAGCAAAAAGCGATGCCAAGGCTGTCAGAGGGAAGTAAATTAATTACTAAAGTCAGGTTTCTGATACTATTAGTTTTAAAAAGCAATACTGGAAGCAATGTAAGATTTTGCTTAAAGGCAATAGCAAAATACAGCTCTAATTCTGCAAGCCAGGAGAAAGAGAGCAAGAACATTAGGTTTGGTGCTAACAATAATAATAAAAAAATCAGTTCTAGGGGCTAAAACACTGCAAGTGAAAACTTCCCCTCTGGAAAATGATACCTCTGTAGCAGTGTGCCAACCTCACCAGAATGCTTATGGGGAAAGCTTTACCACCACCGAAAAGGGAAATGCCTCTCTTCTGCTTCCCCCCAGATGCAAACTTGATTAGTGTTTGCCATCCTCCTCTGTTTGGAAACAAGGAATGGATGTTTTCCATCTTCAGAGAAACTTTTAGACCTCTCTAAACCAGCGAAATTGCGATGGGGGTCAGGTGTGTCTTGCAGGAGCACCGCTCAGCTCATTTTGAGCCCCAGGGGAAAACTGTGACAACTAAGGGAAAAGCACAAAAAGCCACCATGTGTCTCTGCTTGGCTCAGTGGGACTCCCTGGTCAAGTGTGTCAACAAATACATGGCCCTGATGACACTTATTTGGGAATTTGCTTTCACAATAGTTGCCTGATGGGCAAGATGGGATGGTTACCAAACTACCTGAGTGGTTATTGGCCAAGTATTCTATAAAAGGGATTAAGATATGTTCTAGCAGCTCTGTGATACACACACATACACACACACACACACACACACACACACATATATTTATTTATATAAAAGTATTCCTGGCAGCAACCATCTCTTACTGCCAGAAGTCTGATGTCATTTTGTTTGCATTTCAGTGCAAACTCCTGGAGCAAACCTGAACCAGAGATGCTTGCAATGGAGTTTGGTTTTGTTCAGCACTCAGACTTCTTCCAGCTCCAGGGCAAACAGATCCCTGCTTACATATCTTATTTCCCAGTTTTTATATTGAGCTTTATATCCTAGGATTTGTAAATAGTAATTAACAATCAGCCAACTCTTCATCCCTTTTATTGTTTGGAGTTATTTGTAAGGCCATATCAGAAATGAAACCTATCTTCTAATGAACTAAAAGCACCATCACTCCAGACCTTTGCATTTTTTATAGAGGTTGGTCTGTAAGAGCTTGTTTATGAGAAAGAAAATTACTGCCTGGCCTGGAGCTTGGACATTTAGGTGCTGCTTCCCTATAAACTTGTAGGCTGTGCATAAGGAAAAAAAACATAGGGAGAAAAAATTGGGATGCTCCTAAAGGTTCATAAAAGGAATGGTGATTATAAACCACCCAACATACCTTTGTGGTCTTGGATGGGGGCAATACTCTCCATGAAAGTGCACAGGTATCTCTAAGCTCACGATTTTGCTTTGGGGGCCCCCATCCTGTACTGGTGGTGTCCCACCTCCACAGCTCTGGCTTTGGGTGTAAGTGAGGCTGGACATGGCCTGGAAAGGAGAGACGGTGCAGGGTTGGAGGGGCACCCAAAGAAACAAGTCTGGGGAGAAAGTTAATCATTGGGGGTTTCTTCTTGTGTCCTTTTAAAGAGCAAGCAAAGAAATGTAAATTTGAGAGGCCCCTGACTTTCCAGAATATAAAGTCTGGTCAAGGCCATGAGAAATTACCTGTGATTTCTAACAAGTGGCTCTTCACTCCCAGTATCGGAGAAGATGCCTCAAACTGGTCACAGCAGCATTACCCAAGCAAGAACAGCTCAAATGCCGCTACTGCTGATTTTTCCCACCTTACAAAAATGAGCAAACTCTGATATGAAAGGGTCACCTAACATTTTCAAGGGACTGCTGATGCAACCAGTGGCAGTTTCTCAGATGCTTTAAACTATTTATTAACAGAGAAAAAGTTAAACACAGAATCACAGAATCACAGAATCACAGAATCTTAGGGGTTGGAAGGGACCTCAAGAGATCATCGGGTCCAACCCCCCTGCCAAAGCAGGCTCCCTATCTCATATTACACAGATAGGCATCCAGACGAGACTTGAATATCTCCAGAGAAGGAGACTCAACCACCTCCCTGGGCAGCCTATTCCACTGCTCCGTCACCCTCACTGTGAAAAAGTTCTTCCGCATGTTGGTGCGGAACTTCCTATGCTCCAGCTTGCAGCCATTGCCCCTAGTCCTGTCCCCACAGACCACTGAAAAGGGGCTGGCCAAATCCCCCTGCGTCCCAAGTCTAAGATATTTATAAACACTAATTAGGTCTCCCCTAAGCCTTCTTTTCTCCAGGCTGAACAGACCCAGCTTACTCAGCCTTTCCTCATATGGGAGATGTTCCAGGCCCTTAATCATCTTCGTGGCCCTTCTCTGGACTCTCTCCAGGAGATCCCTGTCTTTTTTATACCATGGAGCCCAGAACTGGACACAGTACTCCAGGTGGGGCCTGACCAACGCAGAGTAGAGGGGGAGGATCACTTCCTTCGACCTGCTGGACATACTCTTCCTGATGCATCCCAGGACCCCATTGGCTCTCTTCGCCACCAGTGCGCACTGCTGGCTCATAGCCAACCTGGCTAAACACAGTTGAATATATCAAACCAATATATCAACCAAACACAGTTGAATATATCAGACAATGAAAAATCTATCGACTCTCCACCCCAAAGGAAGACATAGAGGTGAAGGGAAAACAAAAGAGATAAAAAAAAAAAGAAAGATTATTTTTAAAAGGATGTTTCTGCATAATGCTAAGGAGTGTCTATATTGGCACGGCCATTGAAAGCAATGTTATGGGCGGTGCTGGGGGTTGGGGGTTGCCACGAGCCCTACGCTTTTTGCAGAACTCTTCCTGAGCACATCCCAGCACAGGGGTGACTGTACCCATGCTCATGTCTGGAACCTGATGTCAGACAAGCGCTTGAAGAGGTACCAATGTGGTTTAAACTGATGGGAGTGTGACCACTCCTAATGCCTTAACAGTGAATGAAGCCGCTTTAGTAAGGAGTTACAGGATAATTCACATCAGCGATGTTAATTACATGAGCACTTTTCAGGGCAAAGCTGAAAAAGATTAGATAAATACTACATTTCAAAACCACTTTTACCTGTTTTTTTTTTAGGTGGCTATTTTCCATTATAGCACTTTTGCACATTTTTTAATCACATGATTTTTGAGTGCAGAGAAATACGATACTTATTACACTTATATTGCATTTTCACATTAAAATGATTAAAAAGATACCTCTCATGAACACAATGCAATAGGCAGTCTGTGCTCTCTCCAAGAGGCAAGGCTGGAGGTCTTTTCTGGAAATGCCTGCATGGGAGGCAGTCACATTTGCAAAGGAACATATTGAGAATGTCTCTCTCCTCTCACCTGACAGAATTTTCTACTTGCTTTCTTCTGCCTGTTTTACAAGAGCTACTTTCTCGCTCACGTAGAGAAGAGATAATACCTCTTATCCAAAAAAGCTCCCATTTTAATCACATTAGCATTAATTAGCAGAAAAAAAATTGGTATTCTAATGATGATACTAATTATTTGCAGAGATCTCAATGCCTTCAAAACATTGCGTGCGAATGAGTATAGTAATGCATCACTGCATGCCTTTTATTAACTCCAATATTACTTGATGTTCATTGAGTATCTTCTGGAATTAAAATGCATGGTACTTCATAACTGAAAGCCTAATTGTTTAAAAGACTAGAAGCCACAGAAGCAGCCTTCGATGATGGAAGAAAGTTTAATTTTCTCATCAGAAGAACAAAACATGTTTAGCTTAGCACGTTTACTGTTTATCTTATTATTCGAGGGAGCACTGTACATTGCAGTTGCGTGTCTGTTTTTCAGAAGGACTATGGATAAGTACAGTTTATTAAACCCCGCTGAGACAATCTGTTGTGTCTGTCTGTTTTAATGTTGTTATAAGTCAGTTAAGCATGTACCGTACTTGTTAGCTGCATATATACTAATTTAATGTATTGATGGGCTGTCAGTACAAATACCTAATGAATATTAAAATACAAACTCAGATACAGAAATGCAAAGCAGAGCCAGCATGTGGTCAACATTTTGAGGGACAGGCAGAGAAAGGAAAAGACCAGAGTTCAGAGTAAATGACAGTAAACACTCACGAAATGAACCTGAAAACAAATCACTAGCAGCTTCCCAGGAAAGATGGAGGAAAATAATAATTAACAGTCTCAAATCCCAGGCTCTAAATATACACTGTGAACTTTGTCTTCTGCCAGCTGATTTCAATATAAATGAAACAAAGGACAGCCAGAAGACCAGTATGCTGGTAAGACAAAGAGAACTGGAGAAAACAGAATAAAGATGCTATACCAGGGAAGGGAGAAGGAGAAATCTCCCACTGTCTCTTCCATGATGCTAATTTCCTGTTTAACAATGGGTCTAAAAATGGATAGCAGTCAACACTTTGCATGTTCTGCATAATACAGTCTTTCAGCAAAAGCATGTACGTACAAATCTCTTCTGCTTCAAGTGAACGTGACAGGAGATTGTTGGGCATTTTTCTCCCTATTACATCATATTCAGAGCTACAGTCAGCTGCTTGTTAGAGATTCAAAGCCTTCTGCACCATTCAGTCTGAGCTCAGTGGCACGCTGTCTCTCCTTCACGAGGTTTGAAGTGTAAAGTGAATTACAAAGAGAAAGCCCTTGGGCCAGAGGAGAAAATATCAAACCACTGTGAGCAGGGAGGCAGTAAGGTAGAAACATGTGAGCAGCTACAGGGCTCATGAAACCATATCACGTGGGATCTGCCTGAAATTTAGTTGCTGCTTCCTTCCCCATCTCCAACGTCTTCAAAATTATAAAAGCATCTTAAGGGTGTCGTGGAACTGGTACATCTACCAGTTTCAGGAAAGGGAAGAAAAAACTCAACAGTTAGGAGAGCAGGAGGGAACTCCACCCAGTGGAAAGACAAACACCAAGCCTTTGAAATGAAAGGGAAAAATTAGGGAAATTGTAAAATTATGTTAAGAATCAGAATCCCACATAATGTTAAATGTGTGCTTCCCTGGTGGCATCCATCTGTGCTGGTTTTGGGTGGGATAGACTTAATTTTCATCATAGTAGCTGGGATGGTGCTGTATTTCAGATTTGCACTGAAAGAAGTGCTGATAACACCAGGCTGTTTTCATTAGCACTGAGCAGTGCTCGCACAGAGCCAAGGCCTCTTCTGCTTTCCACACCATCCCACCAGCAAGTAGGCTGGGAGAGCACAAGGAGTTGGGTGGGAACACAGCTGACAGACTGATCAAAGGGATATTCCATACCACATGATGTCATGACCCATATATATATATGGGGAAGCTCGCCGAGAGGCAGGATGCTGCTCAAAACCAGACTGGGCATTGTTGATTTTAATTTTCCTCCGCACATGGTGAGCAACTTAATTTCCGCATCGCTTGTTTTGTATATTAATATTATTACTCTCTTCCTTTGTTGCCCTATTACACTTCTTTATCTCAATTCATGAGGTTTATTTCCCCATTTTTCTCCCCACTCCACTGCGGGGGGAAGGGTTAGCAAGAGGCTGCGTGGTACTTAGTTACCAGCTGGGTTAAATCACAACAAATCACAAAAAGGTTTAACAATAACCTTCTGATTTAAATGCCACCTAATGTGATCAAATGCCTCATCTTACTGTGTAAGCTAGAGGAGAATGGTAAACATACAAGCTTCTGTAACATTTCTCTGCCCACTTTGCTGCTGCTTTTCCCCAGTTGTCTGTCAAATGACCCCCCTATAAAGCCATGAGGTGTGAAAAGCTCTCTGTTTCCCTGATCATTTGGGTTCTGGCTGCTCCTTCTTCAGCCTGAGAGAGCAGTGGTAGTGGTGCCCATCAGAAGTCTGCTTGAGGAACTGCAGCTGGGTGGCAGGCTGGGATAGTAAAGCAGAGGAGAAAAGGCTTGTGACAAGGTGGTACTTCACCTTGACTTTACAGGGTTCTCCTCTAGCTTACACAATAAGATGAGGCATTTGATCACATTAGGTGGCATTTAAAGCAATCTCCTCAAGTAAGGCAGCACGGGTAGGGACATTCCTGGTAGAAAAGAACAACCTGCTGGGAAACTTCAGGAAGAAAGGACCTTTTGGTCCACCTGCAGACACTGGATGGTGGAAAACCCAGCTGCAGAGATCAGAAGAAGAGAAAGAGCACAAGTTTTCAATCCAAGGGGACCTACAGTTTTGGGATGAAGAGCTGAGGTTTGCAATCATTAGAGCTTTCTTATTCAAACCAAAGTGTGTGTTGCAGAGAGCTCAGTGCAAAGCCACTGCCAGACTTTTAGAGAAGTGGGATCTGGACAAGCACTACCACCTAGGTCTAACCAATCCGAAAGTCAGTGTTCTCCTAATTTCCAGAGGTTTTTTATTTGCCTTCTGCCATCAGAATAAGACTTGGTACACAAGGTAGATGTCAAGCAAACATTCAGTTCTGTTCAATATGATAGAGTGTAAATAACACAGACTCTATGTTTGATGCTCACTAAATAGGACTGCATTATTCCTGTCTCTTGTGGCTTTTTTCATTGTTTCTGGCAAGAAAACACAGAAAGACAGGAAATCACAGAGATAGAGGCTTTGCTTCTGTAATAACTCACTGATGGCCTAAGCCTGTTTGGTTTGAAAAACTTTGGTGGGACAAAGGATGCTTAATTTAATCAACTATTAAGGTCACATGTGAAACAAAAAATAAGGGAAATAAAGACAAAATAAAATGGAACCCTTCTGCCAAGAGGCTGAAGGCAAGGAAAAAAAAAAGTCAGACTGATGGCTTCATGGGTGAACGGCTAGAAATATTTGCTATTCCTAGGAAATAATGGAAACGTTTGAAATCACCCTTTAAAACAGAAAACAGCTCGTACTGCTTTACAAGCCCATAAAATGCTTCACTGTGTGGCAGCAGAGCTGAACTGAGTAGTGGCACAACTGTGAAAGCAAGGCTGCAGGCACCAGTTTCCCTGGAACTAGGGAGGAGAGGAGGAATGCAGGCTCAGTTCCACGTGCCCTCACCCAAAGAGATGGTGGTTGAAGCCAACCTGCACAGGTCCCGGGGAGCAGGGTAGAGGAGGATGAGGGCAGGGCACTGTGGGGACGTGCTGAATGAGGCAGAGTAAATCCCTGCTCAGCTGAAGCTGACCTGGTGAGCACCGGGAGGTGTAAGTGGGCTCACTGAGGCGAGACATTTCCGAATTCAAGCAGCCATCCGTCATCCAGGCACCGTGGCAAGGAAAGTGACCTCGTAATGACTCACCCATCTCCCATGCTCAGTCTTAACAGCAACAAAACCAGGAGAAACCGCCTTGCAAGCTTGGTTTAGCTAATATATGCAACCTCAGGTTCCCATCTGTGTCACTCCTGCCTGCTGCCTTCTTCAGCCCTGCCACGTGCCAGGCTTACTTGTCTGCCCTTGCTATTACCTGAGTGCTAGGCATGCCGGAGAGCTCCTGTACAATCCTGCTTCTTCAGCCACAGGCTCGAGCATCATCTGCTGAGAGTTTTCAAAATACCTCTTTTTGTATCACTCTGGTATTGCAGTTTCTGTGTTCCTAAAGGTCCAGAGAAAAAACTGGTCTCTGACATTGTTTCTGAAGCAATTGAGGAAATGGAAATGCATCTAAATTTCACATTTGAAGCTATGCAAAGTTAGTTCCAATCAAGCCATCACTTGTCAAAAATTAAGAGAAGGCCATCATTAGGCCTCATTTCAGCTGGTTGAAATCAGTAATTAACTTCTCAGAGAAAAAAGGGAATCAGAGATGACATTTTTCTGTGATGTACTTTTTGAGCCAAAGGAGGCTGCATGTTGACAGTAAACATTATGCCAACAAACCTCAGTGGGTTGGAAGAGTCGTCTTCTGCCCTAATTCGGGATGGTTTTTGACAGCGGGCAGATTAAAGCTGAAGTAAGGCAACACATTTAAACTGTGGAAGGCAGAGCATTAGCAATGTGAGGTCATCCTACTAACAGCTAGGAGGAAAGACAGAGGAATAAACACAACAGCAATCAGCTCTGCCCCATGCTTGCTGCTGGCTGAGGAGCCTTGATCTGGGAAGAAGCAAGCTGTGAGGGAGGCAAAGTGACGTTAGCCCACCACAGACCCTAAATTATGGGGCCATCAGGGTAGGAACCCGTCTCACAGGTGCTTTTCTCTTGCTGGGATCTCACGTGGACCAGACTGAGCAGCTGCTACAGGCTACAAGACCTCTGGTAGACCTTGCTAGGCAAGTTGCATCAGTCACAGACATGGTAAGTCTGGGTTTGTCTGGAACCACAGCCCCTGTTGTTTCTGTACTGCTTGGTTAGTTGTTCCTCATTCATTTTTTAGTAAACTGAGAGTTTGGGAAATGACAGAAAGGCCTGTCTTATCTCACGCAGGAAAATGCTGATATGGGGTAAAATCAGCAAGCTCTGTAAAATGCTGCAACTCATTTAAACAAACACTTCCGCACACACAAGCAGAAGTATTAAGAATACAGCTGAAAATCATAAATCATGCCAACTCATTGTGCATACAAAGCTGTCACTTTGGTACTCAAGACACCCCAGTGATGAGCACCATACAAACAGAGCTCATCTCATAGAAATTAAGTAATGGAGTAGAAAACACTGAAACATGGGTAAACCAAAAGTATAATATTTTCTGCAGCAAAAGAAGACAGGAGTGCGAGACTTTTCTTATTAATGACTAGATAAAATACTTGATTCATTCCACTTTGAAAAAACCCAGGAGAACAGAAGCACAGGGAAAGGCAAAGGGCAGATGAAACAACAAGAAAGGCAAAGGACGGATCTGCTTTGTAATGGGAAACGACCTGAATGATCTAACAAGTCTTTTCCATCTCCAGCTCCTGTTCCTGTGCTAAGGGCAGGGTTTTCTTCAATTTGCAGAACTGTCTCTGCCCCAGTCAGGGCAGCGCTGGAGAAAGTGTGTGCAGGGAAATTTCCTGGTGTCTTCCTTGCAAGGGTAAAAGCACGCAGACCTGCTAACCTGCCCCCTCACCTTGTCTCGAAGGGTCTCAGCTTTAACCCAGGTACCACTGCAGGCTTTGCCACTCCAGCTAAGAATCAAACCGGTAGCTTTTATGTTCTAAAATAAAATTAATATGGTTGGGAAAATCAATTTTATTTTGTTTTGTTCTAAATTGGGATCTACTTGCTGAAATGAATCATTAAGTAAAGTAGAATGAAAAGGTCTGTCAATGAATGAAAACCTATTTAACAGAGCAGAGGCAGCATTCCTGTTAAGGAATAACAACAAAAAGACAACACGGAGTACTTAAGGTGGTGGATGACATTTCATGTTCACCTCATCATACCAGCGTAGTCCAGCTACTCTGAAATTTGTTTATATAAATCAAAAAGTCAGACACAACATACTCTGGCAATATGCAATTTGATGAAAGAAAATTAAATTCTGTACAATAGTGACACCCAGCACTGCTATGGATATAGACCCTTGGAACGTTTTTACTATAATCTCTGTTATACAAGACTCTGAAATGTGGCCATAAAAAATTTGCTTTGTAATAAGATTTGGCACACAGCACAAGAGATCTTAGCCCAGAAAAGAGCTGCTGATTCCCCTTCTTCTCCCTGCACAGACCAAATCCTAAATTCACTTACAAAACGAATCCAAATAAATACATTTTCATTGAAGGTGAATTAAGCATGACAGTTCGGTCTGCCTCAGACTTTTCAAATGTAGAAGAGAGAAAAGAAGGTTGCACCTCATTTAGAAATATATGGCCTTCATAGGCCATAATGGCACCTGGGACCTAAGCAATGAAGTCTGTCAGCTCTGCATACTGATGCAATTGCTTAGGGTGTTTTAACAGGCTCTGTAGCATGCAGGATAGCTATCGTTAAAGCAAAGAATTTGCTTTCCGAAGGCTCCCTATCATACCTCATCTAAACATGTAATCAGAACTGGCCTAAAGCCGTTGAAACCTGTGAAGCTATGAGTTTTGTATTTCCACTGGATCATGTGGGTAATTCAGCCCAAACAGGCCTGGCAAAACTGGGGTGACAGAAGGATGCCCCGAGATGTTGCTTAGCCAGAAGAGCAGCTCAATGATCCCTTGTGGTAATACAGCCTTTTTTGGCATACATTAATTTCCCCACAGGGACTTTTTGCAGAATCCAGCTCCCTTCTCCCCACAGAAAGGATGCTCGGCATGCTGGAACAGATTTGTGCCAAACTGCAAGAAATCTTGAAGGAATAAGCAAACCAGGGAACAATGCTTTTTTTCACAAACCTCCTCTGTGCAGGCTATCATACGCAAAAGTTCTTATTTTAAGATAACCAGAGCCTGCATACTTCTAACTAAAAATGAAATTTGAGCATATTTATACTCACTAAAGCTGTCCAAGGCAAGTATCAACTTCAGCAAATACTTAGTTGCTTCAATATTAAATTGGATAAACAAAAACTCCCAAAAGTTTACTGCAAGGAGCTGATCTTCGGGGATCTAGTCAATGACTGAGAATAGGAGAAAAAAGCCTTGCAAAACTCTGCATTATCTTTGTCTTTTACCCAGCCAGCCTGGAAGGTAATGCTGTATTACACTCTTTTTAAAAAGGGATGGAAATTAAAGCTGAGGACATATGGAAAACTGATTTCTGAAAAAAAATGAAATACAGCTCTCCTTTTTACCAATGCGACAGTGCATGAAGTTAAATGCTTTCCCTCGTTACCCATGCATGATTACAAAAGATTTCAGTAGCAGATTTATGAGTTTTAATGCAGGCAGAAGACATCCAAGCCGTGAAGCTACTGTGTTAACAGTATTAGCAGGGACTGTACTGAAGCAAGCATTTTCTAGTGGGACTGGGTTGCTCAGGATACATAGCTCAGGTTTTTGAAAAGCAAACCAGAAAAAAAATAATCTCCATTTGGTGAATTTGATTCCTGGCTATTGTCTCCCAACTTTGCCAATGGCTATTATATACAGGCATCCTTTATGTAATAGATCCCTCTATTACATTTTATTTCCTTGGCTCCCACCAACAGTTTCTAGAAAGAATGCACTGTTATTCACTTAAATTGGACAATTCAACAATAGTGGAGGGAATAATGGAGAAGAACCACAATCCCTCAAAGTGATAATAACCTGCAGAGATATTTCACTGCTCATTTTTTAACCAAAACCTGACATTTCTCATTATTTCAAAGCGCAGACTGCCTAATCCAGAAGTATATCTATCACAAGTAATTCAGGTACAGAACTGACATTGCAATTATTTTTACTAGTACTAGCCAAAAATGAACTATGTCTCAATGACCACAGATCAAATCTCTCCTACAGATATAGCAGAATACCTGCATTGAAAACTTCCAATTATTGGAATGAAAACATGCAGTTGTTGATCCAAAGAAAGCATTTAGGGAAGAAGTGTCTCTGTTTGACTCCATCTATTACTTTCCAATAGCCCATCCCTGTCAAATAACAACAGTAATTTCTATACTGTTTAACATGTAAAAATCCATCAGAAAGCATAATGAATTTATCTATCAAGCAGAGATAATAGGAGTTCTAGTGCAAAATGCTCACAATAAAAATTCAATCCTTGGGAAACACACCAGGCTGGCTTTTGCTGGAGACTCAAAAGCAAGTCTAGTTTTGCTAAAAGGTTCAGGACCCAGGTGAAGAGCACTGAGGCAATGTATGTTTTTCATCTCACAGCTTTTACATTAAACCAGGCTCTTCATGGCAATCACAAATACTGCCTCTGACTACATGAAAACGAGAAAAAATAGACTTTGTTCTACAAGGCCGTTCTGCCTTTTTTTGGCAATTAAATGTAGTAAATCTCAATAGCACCACAGAAAAATTCAAGATTCTTGTAATTGCCCTACTACAATGAATAATCAGAGACCAAATGTTGTGCTATTATCATCAGCTACATCTCTGATGCAATCTGCATTTATTATTCTTCACGTTTGCAAAGAACAGACTTGCTCAGAAGAACTGAAAGCTTTAGTTTATAGCAAAGGCATTTTCTTCTGTGCTACCATTTTCTTTATGCTGAAGAAGCGTGGGTGTGAGAAAAGTGAATGGAATTGAGTGCACTCTTAAAAAAAATGGAATAATCAAATAAAGATTTTTCCGAACTACATAAATACATTCACATCAGGCCTTTTCCTACACAAATGAACAAGCAGGCATTACTACACTGCTACTTAACTACATGATTGGGATTTTTCTACCAAAGGCCATCTTCCATTTCAGAGTAAAACCAAGCAAACAAAAGTAACACCTAGATATTTACACCTCCTATACTTAAAATTTTTACTGAGGTTTCAGTAAGTATTATTTAATATGTTTGGGGCTGGAGTGCACAGCTGAGGACGAACAGTATGCCATACTAGCTCGGGATTCATCACTTGAGCATGAAGGAGGACAAGAAAGGTTGGGGTGTAATAGTAATTAACAACCACCAACACAATGAAGTTGCAAAAGAGGCAAATGCTGTGCCAGAATATGCCAAGTGAGGTATTTCTGATTCAAATTTTGAACAGCACAGGTGTGACTTCATTTGACACACTCTGCACAACTGCCCTGAACCACTGAAACCAGAACCATCACAGGTAAGAGATACAGGGATGAACAAGAGACCAGAGACCTTCTCTCAGGAGAACAAAAGCCCTTCTGAGAACCGAGAGTGAGTGAAAACAGAAAGAGTGACATAGAAAAGCAATTTGAAGGAAAAGCCAATGTTAACAGTTACATGTTGGCTATGAAGAAATCTGGACTGTAAAGAATGCCCTGGGAATAACACAAAAGAGGAAAAGCTTCCCAGCAGGAATGGTACCAGAAAAACAACAGACCTCTCAGGGGAGAACACTCAAGTGAACAAAAATCCCCCAAGACTGGTATTGAGATGGTGCTTGATGAAGTTATGAAAGGGCTCATATGGTGTGCTTGCCTATCGTAGCAGGATAATGGATTCAGTGACCCAGCAGATCCTTTTGATTCTTATGGTCATATAACAGCAATAAAGCAAATTGCCTGTAGCTTTGTCACTTGGGTCTTCTATCAGACAAGATTTTGGACTGCAGATCTAAAACAAGCACCCCAGAGCAACAGTAATGGGTTTTGGCATGCCTCATTGGTGTTCCCCCAATGGTAAGGGAGACAGGTGGTGGATGACGGACACCAGACCTCTCATCTCACTGCTCCTCCCCTTCTTCACTCTGATGTCCTACTACCAGTGCCCCTTGGTGCTCCTCATTGGGGGGTTGGACTAGAAAACATGGTGTGGGGCACTCAGCTTGCCCAGCTGCAAATCCCAAACCCAGTTTCCTGCATAGCTAAAAATGCGTGACAGATCTCTGCCCAAAGACATCATCAGAGGCAATTTGGAACACCAATGGGAGTTCAAATTATGGAGACCCTTGTGCTGTGCATAGCTGCCAACAGCTGGCTTTTGAAAACTGTTTAGCTTTCAATGGCCTAGAGTAAGTGGTCTTCGTAAATAAAACCATCGCTATAGTAGCAATGAATCATTAACTTTATTAATGCCAACCAAGCTTGCTTACTTAAAATATTATTAGAAGTGAGCATATAAATATGTAAGCAAATGCAAAGTTATTTCAGGGCTCCACAGGGGATATTAATAATGATAACTTCCCTCTGGTGAGACCTGAAGACTCCATTCCAAAATTAAGGTTTCCTTATTAAAAATACACTTAAGGCTTCCTGGTCCAGCAGAGATTTATTTACAGCAAACCACTTCTAGTACTGAGGGTTTATAACACTATTACTCTGGCTCTATTATTAGTGGGTAAAACACATATCAGTGAGCTGAAGGTCGAATCTGAGAGTTTGATGGATGGTTCAGGGACCACCCCTCCTTTCTGCAAGGATTGTACACTCTTCACTCTGTGCTAACATATGATACTGGGAAGCATTTTCTTTCCTCTCACTCATTGCACGTCCACAAAGGAACATGAGGTTAACTCTCACTTCACCAGCCCTCTAAATACCAGTAATCTCAACCCTCTACATCTAGTGCCTTTTGCTGATAATAGCCCTCGGTATACACTGTCAGCACAACTATGAAATTAAAGCATGTTACGGCAAAATGCCTCCCAACACGGTTAAATGTTTTGGCCTCCCACATGAAATGAATTGTTACGGTATTAGTTTCCTTTTGGCTTTGCTGTCGAGTTCTCTGTAGCACTAAAAATGCCAAGGGTTTTAAAATGGCTCCTGTCACCTTGCAGCTGACTGCCTCAGAAACATGTACAGTTGACTTCAGCCATCGTTTTATCCATAATTTCATCCTAAACAACCCAATCCCATAAAAGCCACAGAAGAAAAATTCCCACTTTATTATCATATCAAACATGTCATGTTCTTGAAATAAACCAGTATCATAAGGCTTTAATCCTCTTTCAACTTCCCCTAAATGCCATCAATCAGAAAACTGTCAGCTCCAGTGTGACAAAAAATCCGCTTCCACTCCCCTGAGACCCTGGTGAAATGAGTATTATTAGCCACTTTTTTCCTTTAGAGGGGTTCATTACAAAAGAGCAAAGCATCAAGAAATGCGGGCTCCAGCACAAGATCAATATTGATACATTCCCCGTCGAGAGGTTTTAAAATGCTGCCCAACATGCAGAAAAAACTTGTGCTGTTTTCCAAAGCACACGGTGAAGAAAGGCGCTGAAAAAGTGGCTGTGCGACTTCAGCAGGCATGTGACAGAGCTGCCCTGCAGCAAAGCTGAAACCCCTATGTGACAACCTGCGGGCAAAGACTCCTCTTTACCCTCTGTTATGAAACTCAGGCTCTCAACAGAGAACTAGACAGCTCTTGCTCAGGCTTTTGCCAATCAATAAGCCAAAGATCCTTCTTCTCCCCCTTGTCTAAACATAAACCATCAGGCAGCCTGAGATATTTCAAAACATCTTTCTTTGTGTCAAGTTGCTCAGAAAAATAACAAATTCATATTAAGATGTGTCAGAGACAAAATGTTGTCCTATAAGGTGTACCTGATTTGAAAGGGCTGTGAAGCATTTTCTTCAAATTTTGACAGATCTATGGAGTTAGGAACTGAGTAAACCGAACACACACTTCTCCTCCATTCTGGATTTGTTTTGCGTGGAAGGGGTTGTTCTGTTTTGAGAAAAGAAGATCCCAGGAGAGCATGCAAGAAGGTATAGTAATACTGCTTCAAGGCTCCACTCTTCTAATTTTCTTTGTCATTATTTTACAGAAAAGAGCATTGATCGATTACTCTTATGAGCACCTGGCATGCTTACATAATTTTATTTCTCTTGTGTTTTGTCTATCAATTTATGTGCATCTACAGGTATTTTGATTTCCTCAGTCAATTCCCATGGGAGAGACGCAGTGAGTGGAGAGATTTGGTAGCCGAGCCTTCTATTTTCTGTTTACCATCTGGTAAAAATAATCCATGGTGATGGTATGTTGTTATCATGTGTGGACCTTCTTCAAATTTATGTAAATAAGTTTTCAGAGTTTGTTCTGCCTTCATTTCATTAAAAAAAACCCTATAACCAAACCAAACCACCCACATCAGAAGCATCAATAGGCAGGCTGAATATTCAAAAACACTGAGGTGGAAATACCAGCCTGTGGGCCCCATCCACAACATAACACAGTCAGATGTTGGGAGACATGGGGTTAGCATCCACTTCTGCAGTCTTTCCTAGAGCATCAGGGAAGCTGCGGCTGAGCATCGTGGAGAGGCTAAAGGAAATTAACAGGAGTCTATATGTCTTAGGGCTCCTTTATAAACTATTTCCTAGCATAAAATGGTCACATCACATGTAGGATAGGCAGACGTATGAGTACTATAGCAACTCAAAGAATAACTTCACAGAGAATGACTCATTCTTTCATCAATCATCTGAAATGTCATTGTGATTATTAAAAAACAAACCAATAATATTCACCTAGGAGCAGATGTGAAAGACACACAGGGTTATTGATTGAAGTCAAGCTATCTGCCAACGGCTACAGCCCCAAACATTTTGGTCAATAAGCAGTATTAGTAACTGAAATTTTATGCTTCTTTCAAAAGCTACTTCTTCTGGCCATCAGCTTTCCTACCCTCCTCCAAGCATACAAGTTTCAACCATCTGAAAGTAATTGCCATGACAACTGATGCTGGTCCCAAGAGTACAAAAGACAATACTGCCAGCAAAATTCAATAAGCAATGCAATGAAGTAGAACAGATCATGGGAAGTTAGTTGTGGGTTTGTGGTATGGACAATGAGAAATCTGGAGAATCCCCCAAGTGTCCCAGGTATATCCACATCCCAAACTGAGAGCATTCACATAGAATGCTGAAGGTGACTTAAGTGCACTGAATAGGATAGAGAGATGCTGCAAAGGAGCAAACTGTAAGCTTGGAGGAGAAAGGCAACAGGCTGACTGCAGAGGAAGCGTGGTTTAAAATTAAGTGAACAGATGTGCAGGCAGCTGGGCCAGAAAGGCCATTACAACACCTAGTCCAGCATCCTGGTCCACAAAGGTTCTCTCGCTGATGTAGGAAAAGCTGGAGGAATATTTTCAGAGCACAAATCAGGATTAGGCACCCTCCTCCCACGCATTTTCAATTTCCTAAACTTTCAGTTTAAGCAGGCCTTCCCATCTCTGCCACAAAGTAATCATCTGAAGATAAAAATCTAACATGTTCTTGCAAAATTGAAAAGAAACAAGCACGCTTGTTTGTAGCTACTCAACTTCTAATAGCCAAGGAAATGCCTTAATTATAAGCATAGGTTAACTGCACGGCATCATTACTGGGCTGATTTATGTGTTGGATGACTGAATTAATTGCATCCCTTACCTTCAGGTTTCTTTGATGTGGAACTTTAATTCAGACTTTCCTCATTTCTTGATGACTGATCTTGGAATTATTATAAGTATTCTTTTCTATTCCTTTCTATCAAATAATGCGTTTCTGCTCTCAACTTTAACAAAGATTTCAGTTTAAGAATTTCTAATGACATTTAAGTATCCAGCTAATACTAGCTAATTTAGTTAACTACAGCGTTATCGTGGAGCAGACAGGGTAATAGGGCATGAAAAACAGTATGCTAAGAGCAGCAGTTCTGATTGACAAGGCCTTGAGCAATCACCTCAATTTCATGATTTCTTTCCTATTTTGAGTTAAAAAAATAATCCCTGAATATCATACTATTTCCTCCTTCAACCACAAATTACTCCATTTCATTAAAACCAAGTCCAAAAACTTAGCTGAAACTTCTTTGAAAGAAAGCTCAAGTTCAGAGTGAGTAATAAACCTCCAGCCAGGAAACAATCCTCTTCCATTGCCAAGAAAGCTTCCTGCAACCCTGCTGTCAGAGCACTATGACTCAAGGCAAGCACCACTAACACCCCAAAAGAAAACGATGGAGATGGCTGTGAAGACCAGCAGGCAGAAATAATGAACTTCCTCACCCCGCTGCAATGCTTACATCAGCGCTGGCGGTATAGCGAGAAGCTCACCAAGCATCAGCCCTCTGGAGAGAAAAACACAAACCAACCTGTGGTTTGTAGGCAGCACATATCCATTATCCATGACCAGGAAATCATCAGTTTTACCTGCAAGCATCACAAACTGAACTTTAAGAAGGCACCTCCAGATAGGAATAACCATCCTGCATATCCAGATCAATATATATCAGCGCAGGCCTGCAGCGTTTCTCCTGCTGAATAAAGATACTGCGCTATTTACACAGAGATAACCTGCACCATTACTATTAAGATTTAGCCCTGTGATAATTCCATCTGTAAAGGATCAGCTAGATGGATATTAGAGAGCTAAAGGCCTGTAACATTTAAAAATTTCAGCACAGAGTTTATCACTGCACAGCCAAGACGAAGGGCTGGCATCTCTACTTTTTCATCCATTTGGAAAAAGATAGTAGCACGTATGCAAGTGCCCGTGGGGGGTGAGTAAGCTTCTCTGTGGAAGTGAGCCTTCAGAATTTAAACCTGTAATGCAGCACTGTGGGAATCACCACGAACTGCAATAGTCTGAAAGGAGAACAGCAAGGTCTGCTCTCAGCCCTGCCAGCCTGGGACAGACATCTCCTGGTGACAGTGGCTTAACCAGGCTTTATTTCAAGCACAAGCAAAAAGATAATGCCAATTTGACCTAAAGAACAGGCAGACCACTCACAGTTGGGGAAAAAAAAAAAAGGAAACAGAAAATCCTCTCTTCTTCACTATGAGCAACAGTACTCATCCCAAACACCAGTTTGTTTTTTGAGGTGGTTTTGTGACCACCACTCCAAGGAGATAAGCACTTACTGCCCTCCCTGCACCTCCTAGCCCGATGCCTTGCCCAGACATGTTGGGGGCTGCTCCCTTGCACCCACCCGGGGCTTCACCCCACAGCCCCCTCTCCCCCCCTTCCCAAAACCTCTATCCATGTTTTTCAGTGAGGGCCAGGTGACAGGTTTCTGCACAACAGCGAGGCAGCTATGAGGGTCTGTGGTAAGTGAAGCAGCAGCAGGAAGACACATAAGGCAGAGAAAAGGAAACAACTGGTGATGCAAAGACACCAGGTAATTTGAAATAAAGCCGTCAGGAGGAAGAGGAAAGATGCTGTACCTGCTCACAGCTCTGTCTCCCTTCATCTCAGCAACTGCAGCTCTGGGTGAAAGCAGAGAGGTTGCTTCTCCCAACCTCAGCCCTTGAAAAAAATACCAACCAAACAAATAACTCCAAAGCCATTCTGGATTTCTTCTACGAAAAAAAGGCTCAGAACAAGTAAACAGTTAAGCCATGTGGCCTGTTCTAGGAATAAAGAAGGAAAAGCTGGAGAAATGTGCAAAAAAGAAGTGGTGAGAGAAGTGACAGCTTTGCTAGCTGGCTGAGGGATTTGTGGAGTTACTTTGGATGTGTTGTTCATCCCCCTGAAGCTTAGCTTCCTGCTGCAAGTTGAAGTGACGGCACCTTTGCTTGTAAAGCAGAAGGAGAGGGTATTGCTACGCATTACTCCTCTGCTCCCTGCTGCTGGCCCAGCTATGCACACATACATTTCATTTTGGGCACGGGAATAAAATATAAATGCTGCTGCCAGCACAGTGACTTACTTCTATATACAACCATCAATATATTTGTTCTTGGGTTAAACACCTGCCAGCAGTTCACTCTTCACCCCCTTATTTTCAGGAGACCTTATATATTTAACCTGGAGCAAGACTGCAGCTCTTAAAAAGAAAAAAATGTGTTGGAGGTGTTTCTAATTTAAGAGGGACACAAAGAAGATCAACAAACCTTCACTTCTTCTGGGTTTAAATGGGCTTCCTTTTCTAGTGATTTTCTTCTATGGATTTTACAGTTTTCTTCAGATTTATATAAAATGGTGGAAGAACGCAGGGGAATTTGGTGC
This sequence comes from Gallinula chloropus, assembly GCF_964237585.1. Lineage (NCBI taxonomy): Eukaryota > Metazoa > Chordata > Aves > Gruiformes > Rallidae > Gallinula > Gallinula chloropus. Next base: position 67,194,250 of record NC_140088.1, on the reverse strand, counting down.
TGCGGGTGAACCCCGCTGGTATCTGAAAACCCTGATTTGCTGCACGAGCGTGACTGTCAGAGCTGGCATGTTTCTGTAGCTTTCCGTAGCACTTCACAGGCGGAAAAAGAAATGAACATAAATTCCCTGTTTCACAGGGATGTTAATCTTGAGCCTTACATCTAAATTATGCCAAAGACATATTTATAGGATTAAATTCTCCCATCAGCTTAACCAGCATAAATCTGGTGTAATTCTATGATCTGAAGATCACTGTTAATTAATTAAAGTCCCTCAAACCCAGGGAAATTAATACAACTAAACAATATTGAAAATAGAGCTCCTACTTCTCAGCTAACTCAAGGCTCAGTTCTGCATGCTTCCTCTCACACGTTGCACTTGGAATTCCCCAAAAGCAAAGCCAAAAAAAAAAATTTAAAAAATCAAGTCCTGGCCCAGGAACTTCTAATCCCTGCTCTCAAAGCTGCAAATCCTTCCTTGCTACTCTCTGCTACTTTTCTCTCCAAATATTACTGTAATGGCGTTTGCTTGGGTTTTTTAATAAAAGAATTCAAATTTTTAATTAAACAAACAAGTCCAAAACAACAGCTCATGTGTCTTATGGGCTTTCTGTAGGCAGCTCATGCCTTTGGAGATACTGATGATCTCTTTGGTTGTGTTTAGGCATCTCACCTATGAAACTTCAGCCCATGAACTATTTTGCCCTTTCATGCTTGTTACGAGCAACTGTAGCGTATAGTTACCTGCAAAGGCAGGTAATTAAATAGCAGCTTTTCTCTTCTGCTTTGGAAATTCACCTTTTGTTGTAATATTCTTTTAGATGAAGACAACAGTAGCAAAATACAAGGAAAAAATAAAATAAAAGTATCATTGCCTTTCTAAACAAGTGTGCTTTCCCTGGGGTTCAGTCCTCCATGGTAACGGCTTTTCGAGTGCAACCTGCAAAGTGCCCACACGCTGTGAAGCGCATGGGAAGGAGGGGTATGCTCAGGTGCCATGATAAATTATTACCACCAAGACTTAATCAGGAGTGTAAGCACCCTTTTGGGCTAGGCCAAAACCCCTTGATATATTGTGCAGTGTATACAATGTACTGATTAGTGAAATCCTACTGAGCATGATCATTAGAAGAATATGATAAAGTGTTTGACCGACGGAAAGTCCAAGGATGACATACTTTTCTGACTCACTACCAGGCAGCAGAAAAGAGCCATTTTCAATACCTTGCATATGATTTTTTTTCCTAATTCTGCTGTATGGGATTATAAATCCTGCTTTCCTCTTCTCTCTCTTTTTTCTTTTTTTTTTTCTTAATAATTTGGCTGGTCATTTAAAGCATCTATTTCTATTCATTTACTCTAATTTTATTTTGTTTTACCTATTGATTTATTGAGTAATTTTTACATTCTGGTTCTATATAAGACTTTTCCTTAGTCAGGAACTGCAGTCTGTAATAACAGCAATCACGGCAGTTCATTCTGACAAATGTATGTCAGAAGACGACTGCTGTGACTTTGAAATATTGAAAGTGACTGATAACATAATGTGTGAAGCAGCATAAATGCATACAAATGGAAGTTTTAGCTGAGCAGTCAAAGTATGAACTAAATACAGTGTCAGAGCTCTGCACTGAAAGCTCTACGTGCTGGTGGTTACAATGGCAAATTATTAAATGCACTTTGCAGAAGTGTTTTATGAATAAAGTGGCAAGCACAGGGTTTCCTTGACCATATCATCCTTTTTTTCTACTTGGCCTTAGTCATAAAGCAGAATTGAGACATGTTTAAGTACAACGCTGGGGTCTGGAAAGGCACTTGGTTTTTAGAAAAGTCATTAAAGTTATGACAACTGGGACTGGGGCCCTCGTTTATTTTGGGCTAGTCTAACCCAATTGCCCCTAAAGCAGCATATAAAACACACTGTGCAAAGACAAGTCCCCAGTATATCCAGTATATCCAACCAGTTCACACTAGCAAATACCTCTGTTTTGACTGTGCAGGAGAAACTACAGAGCTGAGGTGTGGTTATTTGTGAGCCTGTTCCGAACCAGGCAATGCTGGGAACTAAATCTGTGAAATATTTCAAGGGAAATTTGGATCAGACTGGCATAACTTAGTTAAACATACCTGCTGTCATGCAGACCTTTGGGGTCTCTAGTACACTGTGCAGCCCAGCTGGGTTATGTGGTAACTAAAGCACACAGCACAGAAGTTTTCCAAAGCCACTTACCGTTTACACAATGTTTACACTATTTACACTACACCAGACAACAATCTTTGCACAAGCCTCTCCCCAGCTTACTACCTTGGTATCCTTGCCACCACCAAGTCTTTGAGATTTGGACAGAGGTCCTTAAGATCTTGCAATACCTCAATCCCCAAGACCAAATTTTCCACAAGGCTGCTAGGGAAATGCCTCATACATTTGGAGAGTAAAGATTTCCCCACCTCATCTTCACTTTCCAACTAATTTAATCCTCCCTAACCACTGTGCTATATATATGCCAGATACACAGGTGATCCCACTGGGGATGCTGCCTGACTCCTCCTCCTAGTTTCCACCCGATTACTCCAGGGAGCAGCCTACCCAACAGGCTTTCTCTGAGACACAGCAGGAAAGCTTCTCCAGGTATTTTCCTGAGGTTCCTCACTTTGCTAATCTCCCTACATGGACCTCAGCAATAAGGAAAGCTCCATTCATTCACCCCTCCCACAGTCATTCACAAGCACCCAGCTCCTCCCCCTCCTCAGTGTCTCTGCTCTCAATTCCCCTGTCCCTACAGTCAGGTTTCTTCATCCTCACACCCCATTTCGGCAAGGGAAAACATCTCTGCTACAAATCCTGCTACCACTCTTCCTTGGCTCTATGTTCTGGAGACTTTCCACACGCACCTTTTTTCCTCTCTCTACCTCTGAACTGAAATCATCAAGCAAGGCTAGCTCTTTCCTTCACCTACAGATGATTCAAGGATGGGTGACAATCAGGAGATATTTTATGGCAGGATGAGGTAGCTCTTATTGCAGCACTTCCATGGGCAGAAGCAAAATTCTTAGCTCAGATATGGATAAAATTCCTCCAGTTGTCATACCATCAATTTCACTATTTGCCAGAGCATATTTCAGTTTTGAAAACAACCTTTGTTTTCAGGCAAAAGCCTTTCATTTTTATCTGGTAAACAGGACCAGCTGAAAGCTGGCTTTATGCTCCAGCTAAAGGTTAATTACCTTCTGAGCCAACAAAATAGGTTAGGAAAGATCTATTGTTCTCTCCTGTTTTGCTATTCTTGCTCCTTTTAACTGAAATAGATTGACCAGTATTTTGAGCAACTTTGGTCAAGGGTCAGGAACCTTTGGGAGATAGTGCTGGTATGAGGCTGGCAAGCTAAACCCTTATTTGTGGTTATTATGGTTCTGTCATCAAGACAGCTGCACAACTGGATCATTCCTATTTCTGGGGAAAACTTTGTCCTCATTTTACACCCCACTTTAAAGGCAATGTTGCTGCCCAATGGAGCTGGAGTAGTGTTTAAATCTATTCCTCTCAAGACTGATGCATACCTTTGTAGGGTAAGATAAGGTAGCCAGAAAACAAAAAAATGTGCTATAGGAAAGTGAGCATTAACTGTTAACCTCATATCTTCTTTAGGAATTAATAAAAAGGCAAGCTCTTGGAGGGAAACCACTCGCTGAGACTTCTTTTGGCTGTCATCGAATTTATAGCCAAGCAGTTTCAAATTCTGCAGACATGCACTTACTCTATAAAACTTTAAAACGCATGAACACCTCAGCTTACCATAAATGTTGCTTCCATATAGTTGGATGAGCAGCATTGCTTCCACTGACTGTGCTGCACACGTGTCGCTGGGCAATACCCGCTCAGTGTGCAAGCCAAGTCTGAGGTGCCTGAAGCTGTAGCAGTAGACTGGAAGTAGGAAGAAATAACTTGCAAAGTGATATCTACTGGCAATTTAACACATTTAACACCATTTTCTTTGGGGTGGTTCACAGGTAATGATAAGGAATTAACGTGCATAAACAGCTTACCTGCGTTGCCTTTCTGAAACTTTGAATAGAGTGCCCTTTCTGAAAGGGGGCATTGATAAGGACAAAGAGAAGGCACAAAGCTGTCTTTTTCATGCCACCTCCTTCCCAGGGTGCAGCAACTCCTTCCCCACAGCATCGTTTGGATGCAGAGGTGCCTTGCTGTGATGAAGGTGGCAGCTGTCTGCTGCTCAAAGCTCTGTGCTGTATGGATGCAAGAAAATTTAATGCCTTTCCTTTATGATTTTTTTCTTGTGCTTCATCATAGCTCTGCTCACCCCATCAATTAACATTATGGTATATTTAAAAAGCCCACTAATCTGCTCATTGCCTTTATATGTTTTCATTAATTAATTTTCCATTACGTGAACGTTATAAACTTCAGACCTTCTCCAGAATCTTTTAACCCACCCTGTGAGTTAATACTAAATCAGCAGAATAAAAAGTTGCTAAAGTCTGCATTTCTGTAGGCATCCCCATCTCTTTTAACTTCAAATCATGAATTTACTGTGAGACCTGCAAGTACCAGATCCACATCACCATCCATCAATAAAACCATTTTTCCTGCTCTTGCAGCCACAGCTTCTCTGCAGTCCTACAGCCACCAGCCCCCACCAGCAAGCGAGCAGATAATAAAGCCAGGAAACACTCCTGATGACAGTGCAGGAATCTTTAAAACCTGCAGCTCTGCATTAGGCAGTTAGTGGAGTAGGATGCAAAGGGACAACGCCAGATCCTCTGGTCTGCAGGGAAAGCTATCAGCAGTGGGCTCATACAGGATTACAGCGCGCTGTAAGCTTCGATCAAATGCTTGTGGGCGTGGAAGAAGAAAGAAGAGAGAATAGTGGTGAGGAAACGCTTTCTGCTAGGGCTTTATATGAAGTAATGGATGTTGATTTTTAAAGTCAGAAGGAAGCTAAGTTTTTTCTTCTAATCCATTTGAAGTTACAGGTCTTTGGCTTGGCTTTGGTGGCCCAGGAGTGAGCCGTGCAGAACGAGACCACCCTGCAGCTCTGCCGGGGCAGGTGGCTGCCTGAGCGGCACCTCTGCGAGGTGAGTTTCCCAGCACGAAGGCCAACTGCAGTTTATCTTGGAGGACTTGGGTCAGGGAGAAGGAAGGTGGATGAGTTTTGAGACCAAGGGCCTCGTGCAATTCACAGTTTCACTCCTGTGAGTTTAATGTAGACAGCAAAAATAAGGACTGACTCTTTATTTTGGACGGTCAAGAAATGTTACGTTAGTGTGTTACTGTGGGGTTTTTTATTTAGTACCCTGGTTACCAGAGGAACTATCTTGCTGTTATGTGCTACTCTGAAGTTAAGGCTTTTACTGAGTGGCTATACCTGAATCAATTAAAACTGGATTCTCATGTCGGATTGCTCATAAATCTGGAATTAGTTTTGATTCTTTTTCTTCTCACTAATGCAATTTTAGTTACATGAACGTGTGATATGATCTAAGGGCAGGCAGTAAGAATTACATTTTCTTACTTAAATTCAGGATTTTGCTTCAAATCCAATAATGCTCCTAATTTACAGAGTTTTATATTTTCTGGAATAATGAGAACAAAACATTTGGGTGGAGATTTCACTAGCTGCTCTGTGTTGTTTTTCAGAATGATATATATACAAGTTCATAATAGTATTTCAATTCTAAGGAAATAGTTGAGGCACAGCAGAGCTGAGCTTCTATGAAGGCATCCACTGTTTTGAAGATGATGACTATATTTAATAATGAAAAATACAATTAGATCAGTATTGTTAGTCCTCTGCTGGGTAAGGATGTAACACAAGCCTCTTATTTTCCCTATAGCCAGTAAAAGATAAATTGGAGATCAAGGGACACTTTCTTGGGTTTTCCTAAAGAAAAACCAAAATAAAACAACCCCCTCCCCCCCACACCCAAAAGAAAAAAAAAGAAAAGAAAAAAAAAAAAAGGAGGGCAGGCTCTTCTCAAAGGAAGGGGTACATAGTCCTGAGGACTCAGAAAAAGAAGTCAAGGTATCAAAGCAGTTAGGAAGGAAGTAATTATCCTGGAGTCTTTGGACATCAATGACCTCCAAGACACCAAATGAAAATCTAAGGAGAAAGAATTAATAGTGAGGAGACAAGAAGAACACATATTTATGACTCAGGGCAGGAACTTTCAAAAACTCAGGCTTTTGCTGATGAGATTAAAATGTGGACAAGAGAAAATCCATACCATTTATTTAAAGCATTTTGCTAAGGATTTACTAAGGGGGAGTCTGAAGCACTACACAGTGGTTCTCTGTCTCCAAAATTTTGGATATTTGAAAGTGCAAGACTTGCTGTGAGTGAGGTGTCTTTAGTCCTGCCATGAGGAAATTGTTATAAGTCTCCATTAATTTTTCCCCCAGGACAGAAAGAAGTGATGGGCTTCTCTAAGCAGCAAAACAAATTCTTGGCGACCTTTCATGATTCATGCCAAATTCAATCTGAGGTTTCTGTAGAAGCTATATGGTAGCTCTACTTCCATATGTTATGCCATTGCATACCCTACCTCTCACAGATGGTCACCAGGAGGTATGCAACTGCTGCTTCTTTTGCCACACAGACGACTTGAAGTGTCCGTAAGCTTGTGCTTGGCCAGGGTGAGTGCCTTTTGGGGAAGTACAGCTGATGAACAACAAACAAGAGTCCCTCTGGACTATTTTTTTCTAATGTTATTGTTTCCTTTTAAATAAAAATTAAATGTGTGGTGCTAAATGTACATGGATGCTCTTGGGATATGAGGAACGCAAAGAACCCGCAGCTTGATTTTTCAGCGGCACTAGGTGTTGACACCTTCTAGTTACTTAAGTGAAAAGCTGGCTGCTGGTCTCTGTTGAGTATGAAGTTAGTGTTTTCTCTCCCTCTGCCTCTGACGTGCTGCATGGCCAGGACTACAGTGCCAAGAACAGAGTTAGACAGCTGAGGAAGTGGGGACGTGAGCAGGATCCAAGCGCTTTGCTGCCACCCCCTCCTTGACCTCCATGAAAAGCCAGCCACCAGTGCAGTGCTGAGCCATTGCTGCTGCACTGCAGGAAACACAGACATCCTATGAAATACTCTGAAAAGAGCTTGCAATTATATTTATACCTCCCAGGGGTGCAATGGGAATTTTAAGTTTAGGGCTGAAAAGATTTCTTAACCGGTGTCAAATTTAGTGTCAGCACATTGTTCCTCATGGACCAAAAGGCACATCCTCTTCAAACTCTCCCAGGAAACTGGGCAGTTCCTGTTATTAAAGCCTCTGCCATTACCTTGAAAGGAAAAAAATATATAGAGAACACTGACACATTGTCTGGAGGCTGCTGGCACTCAGAAGGTTAAAGCTTTGTTGGAAAGAAAAAGGGGACAGCAATCTACCTGAACACATCAACTGGCTGCTTAATGGTATGACCAGACATGTTTGTTAAGATCTGCAACACAAGTGAAGTCTTCAGGATGCTATGACAGGTCCATCATTCAAATCTTACCCAGATTATTTTCTATATTATTTGTGCTATTGCCACACACCTATTTTCAGGATGGAATTGAAAGAACAAGTGCTTCAGACAGAGCAGTCAGCAGAGCGCTGCATGGAGCCCCAGCTGGCCATTCTGCCATCATAAGACAGCAAAAAGCCAATCTCATTCTGCCAATGGACCATTCACCGCTGCTCATGGCTTTGCTTTGGCTTAGAAGAGGTTTCCTGCGTGTGAAAAAGAAAAGTCTCAAAGACCAGTTTCTTTAGTGTGCTGCCAGTTGGTTACCCTTCTCCTTCACTAAACTGTACCTGCACAAAAGAATGCTTTTTTGGAGGCATATTGTTATTGAACTTTGAAAAGTATAACTTTTCTCATCAAAAACATTTTGATCATCTCCAAAATGTTAGATTTCCTTGAGCCTGGAAAGAATAACTCTGATTGGGGTTTCATCTTCTGTGTGTGGTGATTGGAATCAATGTTTTAAAATCCCAGCAAATGTCTATGGAGTTTCTAAGCGACGTGTATTTTGCTACACTCTCTACTAATGTGTCACTATACCCACGCTTGCATTTGTAAGAGTAATTGTGATTTTAAATTGCATTGGTTCAAATATATGGGAACACTCACTTCTCTCTAAAGGGTGTATGTGTCACCTTGCACTTGTAAAATTATAAGCACAATAAGAACCAATGCAAGCACACGTACCTCAAAGATAGCACATTCCCACATGATACTTGCTTAATTGCATCAATTTAAGATCAAGTATATACTGAACATTTTGTGTTAAATTAGCTGTAGCCTAACATAAGCGGTTCCACTTTCTGGTTCCTTGCTAAGTGGAAGCTTATTTCGTACTGGTAGGACAGCATCACACGCACACACATGGGCACTAGCTGGTAGCAGCAGTTTGCAGCTGGAAGCAGGGCAGCTGGCAGCACCAGCACTGAAGCCTGTGTGCCCCTTCAGTGTGGTGGGGACTGGACAGCAGCTGCTGGTCCCACACATCCCGAATGCAGGTACCCGGCCAGCAGGACCATCACTGTGGCCGTGGTTCTCTCAATGTTTCCATGTTTTCCATGTTTTCCAGCTTGGTTTCAAACTGATGGTGGTACAAAGGGACACACTGTTGCAATCAGTCACAGGAGGAGATGACATGGGGGAATTTAATTTTTGCAAGGCCCTGGATGTGCTTTGATGGTGGCACAGCTTTTCAAACTGAGAGCAGGTTTAATGCCTTTCTTAGGTAACCTAACTGGGGGGTAAATTCCCATAGAGACTGGAGTACTTCACAGAGCAAATGAATATCGTTTCAGTCCCCAAAGCCCACACAGTATTTTGTGTGTGTTAATCCTCTGGTGAACAGCACCAGCAGACATTCCAAACAGAGAGTTTCTGGAAATCCCAATTGCCTAAACTTTACCACGGTGCTATCCTGACTGCAACTCATGCCCCACAACTTTGGAGAAGAGGGGTGGGTGTTTACACCTCTTTACGTCTTTTCCTTTTTCTCTGGGAATGGCCTGAATGTTAAGAAAATGTAATGGAAAGCCTTAAACTCATGCTTGTGCTTCCTGCACTGAGACCAAAATCTCCCGTAAGCTCGCCAGACCTTTTACAGCTGCACCCTAGGGATTTAGCTCTGTGCAGCTTACGGGTTTATATGAATTTCATAAAATAGAAGCCCTGTATTTTCACATAAATGTATTTATTTTGGAAAAGATCAAGAAATGCCAATATATTTCAAACTGGTACCCTACTGCATTAAAGAATGTGAAATATTCATGTGAACATTTGCTAATCCTATCCAGTGAAATCTACTTCCCTCTCTATTTAGCATGCAGGTGGCAGCAGCTGAAGGTTGTTCAGCTTTTTCATTAGGAAGAAAAGTAAGGATGATCTGTGGAAACCACATGGAAGTAATCATAAGGAACTGCACTGAAATGTTTTTAGAACAAAAGCTTGTAAGCATGCCTTGTGAGCATGATTTCCCTTTCATGTGTTTGTTTCCTATACGGTGTTTCAAAGCTTCAAACTGTAAATTTATATTTATGGACATAATTAGAAGTGCAATATAATATGCTTTCATAATACAGAAATAAAAATTTAAGGAGCAGCACACACATTTTCAGAATGTATAACTCAGGCTCTCTGAATTCTCCAGTAGGTAGCATCTCTCCAAGCAAATTCTGCTTTCTCTGTTAACCGTTTGTCTTGATAACATAATGTGTTACTTTCTTATCAGTGCTAAGCTTTGCATACCCATCCAGACCCTTCTGTGGCCCAATATCTCACCAAAAATCCCTTTCTCTTTCCACCCGCACCCTGACAACTATAGCAGGAAATGGAAAATGAGGAAATCGGAGTTTCTGTAATCCTTGATTCCTCCAGGGAAAAACATCTGACCTTGGGAATTCATTTAAGTCTTCTTATGCTCTGAATTCCCTAAGCATTAACTGGAAATGACATTTACTTTCCACTGAGCAATGCTAATATTTAAATATTGCTTCAAAGATCTTCAGATAAAAAGAGCTATATATGTGCAAAATTTTATGCTTCTTTCTGCTTTCCTACACCTTCAAGACATAATAATACACTGAAATGCTGAAATTTTGTTACAAAATAGAATTGTACTTGGAAATGTCAGGCCTGCGCAGACCAATGATCCAGAAGTCGCTAAAGGCTGTGTATCAGAAGATGTAACCTGGCCTCTCCAGGTACTGAATTCCGCGATGAAGATGGTAATAACTTACCAGAACCAGCCATGACCATTTCCCCATGTGCTGAGAACTATAACAAGTGTACAAACAGTGTCAGAAACAGTCCCTAAGGAGTAGTTTGGATACATCCACCTTGACTTGGAGAGCAGTGGCGGTGGGGACAAAGAATGCTCAGCTGTGTGGGCATGAGCGGCGCCGAACAGGTTCACTGTATTGAGTAAGAATGACACAGGGTATGAAATGCCCCTATGTCTTCAAATTTTTATACTCAAGCTGGAAGCATTTCTTAGAAACATTAAAGGCACAAATTTCAATCCTTTGTTTTGCATGGAGGCCCTGAACATTACAGCAGGTTTTTTTAGCAGACCCAGCCTTGACTATTAAAGTATTCAGTAAATAATTGCCTATAATGCTAATTGTAATACATAAATTAAATAGAAGTTTCATTGAAATTGCATTTTTTGTTGATTCTATGAAATTTTGTATTACATTTTTGTTTTTTTCAGTGCAAAATTTAGCCAAATCACTCCCAACATACAGCAGATTAAAATAATTCAAGCTGTCTCTGTTCATGCAGTATGCATGTGCAGACAAAGATTCTTCTGAATCTGCATATTACTACTTCCCCCCCCCCCCCCCCCCCCCTTCTATGGACTGAAGGCAAATGCAATAGCCTGAATGAAACATATTCATATGACATAATGGTTCATTTTCATTGTAGCAACCACACAAAAGAAATTCCATTACAACAACTGTAAAATTTTGTTGCATGTATCTAACACAAACCATTAGAAAGTAGGTTGAGAGTATAGGTTCAGAAAGAAAAAGGATTGATCATGAGATTAGCCCACATCTCCCAAAAGCCAAACTGCAGATATTGTATTTCTTAAATGTTTGGTTGTTTTTTACATTTCACACACATCCTGATTTAGGAATCAGCACTAGAGTAAAGCACAAATACTGCAAAGGCACAATGCACAGAATTAATCCAGTATTTCTGATCCCAGTAGAAACACAGTTCCAGAAGCATCTCGAGATATCTCACTTTTGTAGCCTAAAAGGTCAACTAGTACTGGGATAAGCTTTTGGGTACTAGTAGGGGTCCTTTCACTGAAACATGAAATGTTCTTGTTCATCTCCTTCAGTTTTCCCACCAGTCTCCAAGTCTACTTTTTTTCTCTTTAAGAAAAGGCTTCTGTAACACAAAGGGCTGTGTTATCCTGTCCCTCTGTAACTAATGAATCAACTCTCTCCCTATTTTCCTGCTAATGAAGTTAAGCCTATCTCGTTAATGTTTTCTAAAAGAAACAAGAACAATTCAAATAAGAGGAACATGAAGTATTTTTAATGGAGTTTCAACAAAAGTGAATAATCCTGACAATAATCCTGCCTCAGAGGAAATAAATGCCTATATTCGAAATTAAGGGCACTGCAAGCACAGGATGTTTTCCCGTCCAGAGCTGAGAAAGACCCTTCCCTTAGGACCCATGTCTACTTCTCCAAACCCTTACCTTTGTGAGAAAACGTCTCGGTAGGGGCTGCCATGCTGCAGGGCAATCCCATATCCTCTGTCCGCAACCGTGTTCCCAACCGTGTAAAAAGAGCAGTCTGCGTCATTGATGGCCACGTACTCCAGTACTGCTGCGTCCCATACAAAGGCGTAGTTCCCGTATTTCACCTGCAGTAGAGAGAGGAAGAGCTCAGACCATGGACTATCAAGTCCAAAAGGAGGTCAGTGTACCTAAATCATCGCAGTTTCAGCACAGTCTGCTCCTTAAAGACAGTGAAACTTGGGAGCCAGTGACTGTCAGCACAAAATATGCACTGTGACTGGTGCCATGTGGTGCCTGTGCTGAGCACCTCAGCAGAACTGGAAGAAACGTGATCTGCGAGCAACGTGTTGTCCCTGGAATAGCATCGGGCAGGAAGCCTGTACTGTCCCTCTTCAGGGAACAAAGGACACATCAGACTTCCTCCATCAATATTAATTTCCACCACAATTTCCCCACTAAGTTTTTCCTTTGATCTGTAAACACAACCATTTTAAGGGAAGGGAGGTATTCACACTGTCAGAGGCGTGAGAGGGTAGGCATGACTATCCAGATGGAAGACCACTGTTAAAGACAGCCCATGTTTCAGTCATGCTTCAGTTTGCTGTAGATGTCATGAACATCCATTTGGCTTTTGGGCTCTTTGCATGATTGTGAGCAAGATCACACCAATTAGACTTTTTGGGATTATTTTTCTCAGCATGATGGGTTTTCACATGTCACAGGATCACAGAATCACAGGGGTTGGAAGGGACCTCAAGAGATCATTGGGTCTAACCCTCCTGCCAAAGCAGGTTCCCTAGGACATATTGCACAGGTAGGTGTCCAGATGGGTCTTGAATAACCCCAGAGGAGGAGATTCCAATACCCTCTGGGCAGCCTATTATGTCTTCAAAGGCTTATGTCTAGCAAGAACATGTGAGCCATTTGAACTGATTACAATAAACCCACAAGAGCTCATTACACTGAAAAGCTTTTAAAGTAACATTTTACTATACATCCACATTTGAAACAAATCAAGATTTTTCTTGTCATTTGCATATATGGATTGCACACAAAATTTCAGCACTTACTCAGAAGCAAGCTTTTAAAAACAGAAATTCGGTCTAAACAAATCATTCCCTATTTCAGTGAACTTCTGCTTTCCAGTCAAATCATGTTTTTCTGGAAAAAAAAAAATCTCTAGCTGCTCTACCAGATCTTTTACCAATTTTCTGTTTCGTTGGTCTCTATGTCAGGCCTGAAGAATCACATTGCTTTTTTTTCCCTGACCCTCTGCTTGGCTTCACTCAGCGCTTTCCCTATGCCATATTAACCAACTAAGCTGTAAAACTAGGCTGAACCCATTGACTTTGTACATCTAATGGGAATAAATATGTGACAGCTAAGTGAAAAGTAAACAAAACACAAAAAGGCCATCTGGGGCCAGGCAATCCGGAGAGAATACAAAACCAAGCCAGCATATCAAAATAAGCAATGTCAGTACATCATTTAGATTAGGTTTTGACAACGTAGATTATGTTTTTAAAGACTGTTTACATGTAAAAGTTACTGAAGCAAGCCACACCGGCTGCTTGCTCACAAGATGTAGTGCACAAGGAACGATTGCATTGGGGACACATTCTTTTTCATGCATAATCAATCTGAATTAGACACTGCAGGCCCAGAAAGGGAATATTTCCTATTTCCATTTGTAGGCATGGTACGGGGAGGATTTGTGCAGATTTTGGAGCCGGAAGGGAGCCCTATTATCTGCGGACTCCGCACAACTGGCAGGACAAAGAAAATTCTTTTCAAAATACACACGCAGAAATGCAGGACTGGGTTGGGTTTAATTTTCAGGGTCTGAAAAGGGTCAAGAAAGATTTTTTTTGCCTCCCAGTGGAGGTTTAGGTCTACCTAAATGGCCAGGGAATAAGGGATAGAAGTGAACTCACTGTTAACAAACAGTACAACTTGTATGCTTGTCCTACAGGCACTGCAAATCACAGAGCTCTTCCTAGCTCGGGCTCTTCTGATCTTCCTACAGGCACCACTTGGCTAAGAAACAATCAGCATGACTGCGAAAAAAGACCTTCCTAGGAGCATTTAAAAAGGATAATGACTCAGCCTGAAAAAGAATCATGATGTGCAGACAGCAAGGGAAGGAAATAAGAGACAAAAGCAGAAGATCAGAAGGAGGGAAATGAATCCCAAAAAGGATCAGGTGGACTTCCCATACAAAGGAATTAAGGAAAAGCGGAGTTCAAAAGACAAGCAATTTTACATGGGGGAGATAACCTTTGAGGTGATAGCAAGAGCAGGGGGTTATGTTTTGACACCTGCTTTTGTCCTAACCCGCCTTTTTAACATCCTAGTGCACTGAATTCACCTAAGTGCTTGTCAAGAGACTTATGAGCTGCTCAGCTGGTCAGGAAAATTCTCTTGATTTGGCTGCCTTGCTGTAAAACAACTCACAGTGAGAATATATAAAAGTAGTAAAAGCACTTACTGTCAATAATATCTGTGATGAAGTGGTATATAGAAGATCCTTAGAGCACACCTGATAATATCACAGTTCAGGTTCCCACAAAGATATTACTTTTCATAGATAAGATCACAGTGAGCCTCACTTAAAGCACATAGGTTAGGAAAGAGATTGAAAAGCCAGAAGGGATCATCCCAGCCATCTACCTTCAAAATGTGATTGCTTCATGCAATAAAATATATCCTTTTTTAGCATTTTTAACCTATCCATTTACAAATCTTGGGAATTTGAATCCATGGAGCAAACCTCAGGTGCAATTGTCATGCAATCACACTCTTTATGGAACTACTCCTCAGTCTAACAATTTTCATTGCTATCCAATGCATTTATTTTTATTACTTTTTTTCTTTCTTTCTTATCTCATTCCTAGTTATTTTTCCTTTCACATTTATAAATACTATCACTTCATGACTGACTGACACCTTTCAGTCGTTGATGAACTTTTTTGCTATTTAGCTGAGCTGGATATAGTTTTCTTTAATCTTTCCTTGCAAATCTGTCAGTTGAGTCCTCCCATTAGCAGTGACACTACTTCTGAACTGTGTCCAATTCTTATTTTTTATATATGAGAAAAAACACCTGCTCGCAAAGACAGAATCCATCATCTGGCAGCTCAGGAGGCACATGATTCCTCTTTTAGCATTCCCTAGTCTAAACCGTCTGCCCATGGATCTTTCATACAGCTTAGGACTGGTTTGAGCCTAAATTGCTAAGAATAAAATTTTGCTAGAGTGTAGAATAGTTGGAACACTGCTGGTATTTCACAGATTCACACCTACAAATAAAGTGTAGCTGTACTATGAAAAGGGCAGGGGGCTTTTGCTCTGTGTCAAAGGAGAAGGGAAGTTCAGATCAAATTGTCAATTAAGAACCTATATCCTTCTCTCTCTCCTACCTGGAGAAGCACATATTTTGTAGCTATGCCTAAAACTTCCACTTCAGGTCTCAAAAAGAACAGCAAACATTCCAGCTCTGCATTATGAGAGAGCACCAAGTAGTTTACAGTCAGTCAGCTATGGGGGCTGAATGAGCAAAATCTCCTTGGAAAAAGAAGTATTTCTTTGTAATATATATTAACTCACTACTTGGAGAAGATCTGCATCTGTGAGTCTACATTTCCGCATCATGATATCAGCATTTAGTGTTGAGATAACAGCATTTCGGGATGGTGGG
Organism: Gallinula chloropus; assembly: GCF_964237585.1. NCBI lineage: Eukaryota > Metazoa > Chordata > Aves > Gruiformes > Rallidae > Gallinula > Gallinula chloropus. Next base: position 67,178,774 of record NC_140088.1, on the reverse strand, counting down.
AAATCTGAATGCTGTTTACACACAACTGCATGGCCCAGGATCACAAGAGAAATAATTGTAGGAAGGCATTGTGTTATCATTCAGCACCAACCCCAGCTTTCTAGTCTGGCAGGGCACAGAGAACTGACACTTCAGTCTCCTTTACTTTGGCATCCTGTATGGCTAAAACCATTTTTGGAGTATGTCCTGGTTTCAGTCAGGATGGAGTTAACTTCTTTTGTAGCAGCGGATGGAATGCTGTGTTTGAGAGTTAAAATGAAAACAGTGCTGATAACACCCTGATGTTTAGTTGAGTCAAGCAGTCAAGGACTTTTTCAGTCCTTCATATTTCTCTATTAATGAGAAAGGAGGGGACGAAGCCAGGACAGGTGACCCAAACTGGCCAAACAGAGTATTCCATGCCAATTACATCATGCTCAGTATAAAGGGGGGCTGATGGGAGGAGGAGCGGGTGGCTCTGGGACGCGCAGTTTTTGGGAGCCGGTCGGGTTCCAGGACGGCTCCGGGTGGCACGGCCTGAGCTGTGGGTTTGGTGAGAAACTGCATTGTGTATCAACAGCTTCATATATTTTTTGCTCTAAAGTCCTGTTATCATTGTTATATTTTATCTTTCTGCTATTTTAGTAAACTATCCTTATCCCAACCCACGGGCTTTTGGTTTCTTGGTTTGGGGTTGTTATTTGCCCCTTCCTTTTCCCTTTCCTTGCCTCCCCCCCCCACCCCCCTACCCCCCCACCCCATTCTCCACCTCCTCTTTTCCTTTACAGAGCAGGCAGCTGCATGGATAGAGTATCTGCAGACTACTGCCATAGGGAAAAAAAAAAAACCAAACAAACCCAAACAAAAGAGGCAAAAATGAATCTGTTAGTTGTTCATTAGGGTATATTGAACTCGGGCGCTACGCTGGCCGTTAGGGGAAACTGGGAGGTAGGATATGAAACAAAAATGCTTAGCTTGACTTTATGGTTTTGTGACCAGTTCCAAAGGAGTTACTGTAAAAAGAGCTGCTACACAGAATAGGAGCCATCAGCACATAGATGGTAAAACTATTTCTATAGGGTTTGTTTCTGTTTTTTATCACTGCAATCACTGCATGTCTGTGAGATTTTTATTTGCTGAACCACTGCCAGTAGCTACTAGTTAAAATTTATCTTTGATGTTTCCACTAAAAACCAGTTGAGTTATACAAGGAAAGCATTTAAAGCCATTACATTGTTGCATATGCACAAATTTTATGCCGACACGGATGTGGACAGCATTTCTTTATATGGCTAACCCGCTCATGCAGAGTAGACTGAATAATGTGTTTGTGTACAACTCCAGCCCTCTAAAAACCCATTCCCAAGTCTAGAAAATGATAAATTTCAGAAAAAAATAATCCTAAGTAAACAACAACAAACTACTGCAATTTTTCATACTTGACTTCTTGGACACTACCTTCTCTATTTTAAATTCCTTTTTAAAAGAATACAAATAAACCTCATGAAAGAAAAATATACACAATAGGGTGCAGGTTAAACAGAACTGGTAGTTATTTTTCCCTCAGACTACTTTTAAACAGCTCATCATACATAAAATATGTTACCTGTTATAGAAATAGCACAACTTTTAAGGCCAGGGAAACCTTGTTTCAACCAATTAAAATGACACTGATGTTCTGAGAGAGAATCTGAAGTTGATAAGATAGTGCTGATAAATTTTCTGAATACCCCATGCATACATGCTGGTGGCACAGTGGTGATGCTTTTTCTACTGATTTCCATTACAACACCCCTTCCTCCCTGACTGCTGCACACCTTTCCCTTCCTACAAAGCTGTCAGCAGAATTTTAGCCAGGAACACATGAACAGAAACAGACTCTTCCACAGCATAGCAGCAGCGACTCCAGCTCTGACTTAAAAACAACCAAGGACACTGATTAATCACTTACTCCATACAGACTGTGAGGGTTACATTCTCCAATTTGGACTATTGCACTGCACTGACTACATAGGGCACAAACACCATCCAGTGCTGTTAGCCCTTTGCCCATCAGTGTGGACCAGAAGAAGGACCAAAAATGAATGAGCACTTGCAAATGTATGACTGAGAGACAATATAAACAATGTGGATATTGTGCTCCAAAATGGGAAAAGGCAAAGATAAAACCTATGGTAGAAGCTTGAAGTTGAGTTTCACCTTGTTGGGTATGGTCAGATAGCCTGATGGCATTTGCAATGGAGTTTTTTCTCAGCAGAAGGGGACACACACTGAGCTGCATAAACTTGCAGGAGGACGATGAAGTTGTTTATCAGACTGCAGCAGAAGTCAGATCTGCCTTCAGAAAAAAAAAAATATCCCATTTGCTGATTTATTTTCCTCCAGGGTCAAAGGTTGTAAGTCTTGGTTTTGTTCACAAAGGGCACAATTCCAGCTATCTGCTATTTGGATCCCGATGAAATAAAATCCCACCTCTCAGCTTTGTTGAATAAAACTAAAGCCAGAGTTCTCTAAAAAATAAACTCTCTGTAGTACAATTTTGGAGCTTATTGTCCTGCACTCCCTTGCAGGCCAGCAAGTGTGTCTGGTCTGCATAACTTAAGATTGAAATGAAGATATGCAACTAGGAAGGGAGACTATGAATCTGGCCAACAGCTCTCTGTGGTGCATGACAGGAGCTGGTTTGCTGTGGCAGTATTAGAGCACAGAATAGAAATTCTTTTATACATAAACCTCTATCCAGTCATTAAGGCAAGCAGCTAATTAAATAAATACCACCCTTTAGGATGTAGATTTGGAGGGTCTATAGAAAGCTATTTAAATTCAAGGGGCGCTGTTTGACAAACATTTAAACTTAATCTTTGTACTTATTCAAACAAAAAACTGTGGGATCATTTTCTAAAAGCATTATTGAGCTAGTGCCTACTAGCAAACACCAGCAGGAAATGAAACACAGGGGAGCTTAGGGAAAGAAAGAAGAGGTTAGAAATCCCAGTCTCATCTCCTCTTCAATATGAAGTTTATCTTTAATTACTTTGTCATATCAGCTTCAATGGCATGTCTATTTGCTCCAGATAAAGCTTCATCAGGAAAAGCATTAATTCCTCATATGCAACCTGCCACCAACTTCTCAAGAAAAGCCTCATGATCATACATTCACTGGTTAGGCTGGACAGACCTTGAATAATTCATTTGGAATTAGAAGAATTACTCACGTATGAGTGCTCTGTAATGAGAGGGTGCCTTTGTGTTTGAATTTTTTCCGGTGCTCTGTGCATTCACATTTTGCCATTGTAATTAAATGCATCTTGTAAGTTATAAGAAAAAAAAATAACAAGCAGAGCAAAATAGGGTGGAGGCCAATCAAAGGTACAGTTTCTGATGGTGGTGGGAGAACGGAGACAGCTGTTTCTCCAGGTAATCACAGCAAAGCACTAAAAAGGCAACGGATGGTGCTGATCACTGACATGCAGCTGAACTGCAGGTTCATTACAGCTAACATTAATTTTACATGGAAGAGAAACAGGAAAAAAGGCAGCAGAAAAAAAACAAATCTCAGCAAAGCAGACCTTTGAAAGGTAAGAAACCGATTTTTTATAATGCCACCATCTCATTTATTTTATGACAACCCGGTGCTGCAGATACTAATGGAGCGAAGGTCATAATACAGGAATTATATAAAAGCACTTAAGGTTCCTCAAAAACTTAGATCATCTGTTACAGCCAAGTGGCAGCCTCAAAAATGAGGCAAATTTAAAGCAAATATCACTAAAATGACTCCTGATATATTTGTGTTCTTCTGGCAGCTAATTCCCAATCAAAGAACATTTAAATGAGAAATGACAGATCAGTCCTCTTAAATTGTGTGAAGAAAGTAAAATTCTAAGTATTAAAGTATCATGAGAAAGATAAATGCAGGTGGTTTAGAGAAGTAGCATCCCTTTTTAAATTAAATCAACCCAGTGTGATAATATCTGAAGGATTCTTGCACCCATTCTGTAGAATAGAAGCAGAGTCAGTCTAATGGCAATTCTTGGGCAGCATTCCTTATTCAAAGAAATACTTAGTGAATATCATCTGCAAGGACAGAAAAATCATCAAAAGTCAAAAAACTACTCACCAAAATCATTCATCATCTTACAAAGACCTTTTGCCACTGGAAAATTGTTTGCAGAACTACCAGTTATTGAAAAATCCCTTAGTTAAAAGTGCTCATTTGAAACAAAATCGTTTCAGCTCAGAAACTTATTTTAAAGAAACTGACTTAACTTTCAGGTTTTTATATTCCTTGTTCAAGAGCTCTGACCACCCTCACTGTGGTAACGGAATTCAGGATACCCCACTACTCGTACAAAATACCTTATCTATATGCTTTTGAACTATTTTATCCTTCTGTCTTTGATAAGCATCTCCTGCCCAGATTTGGATGGAGCCAGCTCGGCATTGCAAATCTAAACACAGTATCTTCAAGTTCCAAATGCTTCCTGGCTCCTCTTTTCCCCCCTCTGAAACGACACTGCACAACAATTTATTGTTTTGGTTCCCTGCAAGAGGCAAGAAGTACTAAGTGCTGGCAAATTGCACTGCATCTCACAATCTTGGGCTGAGGTAGGAACAGCTTTGGATCACAAAGATCACAAAGCTTAGTGCTTCCCCATCAGTTTGCTTTCATACAGACTGTGGTGGTCTGGAAAACCTGCACAAAGCCATCACTCCTCCTCTCTAGCAGTGAATCTTCCCCTTAAGTGCAGCGGTTCATGTGGCTGTGGAAAGCAGCAGACTGAGACTTGTCCCAACCCCTTGAGATTTCTACCTTTCAGTGATACCTGACATCCTCTTCCCTGAGAGTTCACTAAAGGCTACACCACAGGGTGTCTACAACTATTTCTTTCCATTTGTAGGTTCAGGCTGCTGCACAGACTGGTATCACAAGGGGTTTCCAGCAGAGCACTCCAGAAAAGTTCCACAGAGAAATTTCTGCCCTATGGTATTTCCAGCTAATGCAACCAGTTCAAGACCAACAGTTCTCCCGCAGATGGGTCGGTCCCTTCTGACCACGTGGCCCAGATGACAGATGCTGCACAAATAAACATTCCTGCACCCCCAAGTCAGTGCATTCTTAAAACCTGATATTGCTCTAGTGTGAGGGTTCCTAATGCCACCACACCACCCCTTGTCACCAGCTTGTCAGGTCTTATGACCTCCTGCTCCAAAGTTCATCTCTGGCTACAACCTATGCAGACATTTCCACTTATCCAAGGCTACAACGCTCATTTTGCACACCTTTGTAAGTAATGCACAAATTGCAAGTCACAGACTCCTATGTTTGTTTTTAATTCATCCTGACTTGCCTGTACAATATCTCAGATGCCAGAAATGAGTTTACAGTTGATAGAACTAGGAAACACCAGCCAAATAATAACTTTAAAAAAAAGTTGAAAAGCAATCACTTGATTCCTTGTAATGCCAGCATACTGATTCAGGACTGATAGGTTTCATGAAAGGTATCTAATCACTTCTTTCTCCTGAAATAGAAATCAACAGAAATTCCTGGATAGCACACTTGCCAAAAACTCAGAGAGATAATGTTAAAGACAGAGCTTTTGCTTGCTGCAGGTGATAAATGGAGCTGGACAGAAACTAGTTCCTTTTCTGCACGAGGAATCTCATTCAGGATTCTGAATTAAGGAAAAGCATCACAAATTTTGGGACCAATCAAGCCCAATAAAAAAATCCAAATTGGAGAATATTTTATTCCAAAGAGTTGACTTCACCCTAAATTATTTTCCCTGCAGCAGATTTACATTTCACAATGAAAAAAAGATTTTGATCAATAGTTAGTTCATAGTTCAATATGGAAATATCCTATGACGACACATTGACAATTTTATAGCTCAAAGATAAACATTTTTTTCTATATAAATATCTCCTCCTTTACACAGTTTCAGTTACTGTAATGTTCTGGTGGATAAATCCCTAATGATAACTCACTCTGGTTTACTTGATCTATGTTTGTAGGCATCTTAAAAAATAATAACTGAACACATATAAATAGAATCATTAATAAAATAAGGGCTTGTATTTCCTACTTCACTCTAGATTTCCCATAAGTCTGATAAATCATGGAAACTTGTGTCTCTATGTTTTGCCTGAGCCTCTCAGATTCAAACTTGGAAAAAATATGCTGTGAAATCTCATCACATCATAAACAAGAAGAATAGCTCTTCACTAAATATACAATGCAATTAGTTACCCAGTCTTATTTATTTTCTTAATTTGAGTTTGATATACCTCGTGTCACTGATGTACTTTTGAAAAATACAATTCAATTGGGTTAAATTCAAGTACCTGTTCTAGTCCTACCACTCTAATAAAAATGCCAAAGCATCTTTGAGATGGGTAATGAGAAAAGTGGAGTTAAAGTATTTATGGAATGGAAAAAATGATGGTACAGGGGGTTTTAAATTTTAATTGTGATGATACAATGCAATCAACTGATTTGCCTTCTTAAAATGAAGTAGCATTTCGCCTAGAATTAACAATGCTAGTTGAGATTTTCTTAGCTGCACAATGCACTTGTGAATCAGGTATTTGTGTATGCAGCGTGGACAGCTAAGTGCCCAGCTAATCATGTACATCAGTAAATATCTTACTTGAGTAAATGAAATAATTTTATTAGCTAGCACCAAACAATGGGAAAGGAAAATGAAAATAAATCATAACATCAACAACTTGACATTCCAGCACTTCATCTAATGTGTGGCAGGTTATCATCGAGCATCTCTGTGGGGATGGCTTGGAAAATGCCACTACCTTGTTAGGAAATGTAATCTCATTCAGTGTTGTCAATTTTTTTTTTACTGAAAAGCAAATTGGACCTTGACTATAAGAAGGAGGAATATCTAAAACCGATGGTTAACTGTTAGTGACATTTATATCATAAACTAACTTAAAAATAAGTTCTCTTTTACAGAGCTATGCAATGAGAAGGACAGCACATTAGAGATACACATACTAAATGCAGTGAAGAACCCCAGTTTTTCTATGGCTTGGGGAATCAGAAGAGAAGCCACAGTACTCCTCTGCAGCTGTGACCGTATGAACTACCAGAGAAGTGCTGAGGATGGAAAAAAGACCTTAACTGGCTGCCAAAGCACAAAAATAAAAATTTACTTGCCCACGTCTATTGCATTGCCATGCCCCTCCTTCCTTCAGTATGGATTTTTAAATGGAAAGCAACAAACACAATTTTCTTCTTCACTTGTTTAGGGAGATATTAAAGGATGCTACACAACCTCTCGCAAATTGGCAATACGTGCCTGGCCAAGTGCTCAGGAAAAGCAGCTGTGTGCCTGCAGCCGTACGCGCAGCCCACGCAAGCGGCCACGCAGCTGCACAGAGCTCGGTGTGTAAACACGTCTCCTTTTGGTATTCAGTTGTATTAAAACATCATATGCAATGAAACTTCACACATGTGGGTGGTTCTTCCGTACATACGATCCCTTAAGACATAAACAGAAGGTGTAATTCCTGCTGATGGACACCTACATCGAGTCCAATGTAGTCTCTTTGTTGCTGTATCATTCATGTTACGTTTTAGAAAAAGTTTAACACACATGATGCACATAAGAAAGCAAAACTGCAGTCACATAATGTCCACAAAACTTGTCATGGGGTGTTCAAAACATCTCAGAGCTTACAAATTTTACAGAGTAGTAATAAGTAAAGCATGCTGAAAGCAATATAAAATGTGTGCAATATAAATCGTGAAGGGATACAATACAATGACCCAGCATCTGTCAAAAACTGTACCATGTACAACTCTGCAGGGACTGGAGAAACTCCACCAGGCCTAGCGGTACTACATTCAAAACAAACCACCTGCAAGTTTCTCTGCAATTTGTCTTTGTTCAGCTAGGAATGGATCTGTATGTTAAATAACGTTACGTATCACAGGTATTGCACTTGATCTTAGCCAAAGGGATGAGAAGCGATATAAAGTTAGTCTTACGATATTTTTCCCTCCATGTTGTTCAGTTCACGAGGTCTGGAACAGTCAAGTCAGCTTCCACATATAAACACACCTGAGGTCTACTACTGGCTGTTGTCAGTGGATGCTAAATTTGAGCTAATCATTTCTCATGTTGGATGTATGAAGCAATTAACTCTCAAATATGAGCATAGGTGTTGTAGAAAGACAAGGGGAAACCTTTGATGGGATGTTCTAGGAAGGTGGAGAAGCCAGTTTATGGGAGGCTGAATTGGGCAACTCAAGATTTTGGAAAGCGGATGTCAGTTTAGGGATAGAGAGACAGCAAGAAGTAAAATCCATCAGTTACATGCTTGGCCTATGTTTCCACTCCTTTTCAGTAAACTTAACTTTAATTTTACAAAACCATTACCATATCTTATAATGGGGGGAGACTTTCAACACCATAGCATGAGAAGACATATTCAGAAGTACAGTTCTCTAAATCAAGATAATTATTGGCATCTATGGGGAAAAAAATAATACCCTGAGTATTTTCCACAACACTTGTCATTCCCAAACATATATGCCATTATTTTAGCAATAATTTTGGAATGAGGCCTTTGGATTTAATTTTAGGTTTGCCTTCTTTGATTCTGTTCCGTGATCTCGTTTCACTTGTTTCTGTTCTGCTCTCTTTGTTGTGTCCCATCTGCTACTCACTTTGTTAATTCCAAAATGATTTAACGATCAAGCTAATCAAGAATAAGGCATTGTTTAAAAAAAACCCCACTCCTTAACTCCTTTATTTATCTTTCAGCAAAACATAGCATAAACAAAGATGTTCAGCTTAATAATAGTATCATCTGATGGACTGAAAGCATTTTGCAAATGAAATCATTAATTGATACTCACACTTTCCTTTTGTGAGAAAGTATTCCTGCCTTTGTTGTTTACACCTGCCTGATCTGGACCTGCATTGTGTGTTGTCTCCAGACTATGCTGTGAACTGCAACACTTGAGGATCTAAGAGTTATTCATGTAACAGCACTAGAACAAAAATTTAATACCTGAGGCCAAAATTTTGACTCTGAAGATACTGCTGCTTGTGAGCATCAGATTTTTGTCATGTCAAATTTTGCTTTTAAGCAAACAGTAGCTGTGCACCTCTTGTCTATAAGGGATGAGCAGACTGGTGTCCTCATACCAATGGTCAGCAGAGACCCATGAATGAGGTGTGGGGTACCAGTGCCTGTGAGGAGGTCTTGTCCAGCATCCTCCCCCATGCCTGCTTGACATGTCACACAAACCACAACCACACTCAATACTCCTGACACAGGTGAAACAAAATTTAGAGGTTTTCAATTTTGGATTTTTCATCCTCTGACCATCTGCAGTGTAGCAAGCTAGCCCACACCATTTCTTCATACTGCATGCAGCACACAGATTACTTGTTTCAGTGTCTCCTAGAGATCACAAATTCAGACTTATTTGGACCAAGGTATGTTGCAGAACCTTGGATAAATCATAAGAAAAAATGTCCTAGCCATCCATCTCTTACACAAATGAATACTCAGGAACTGCAGCCAGTGCTTAGTGGAAGAATGATCCAAAGTTTTGAGGTTTCCTGGGAATTTATATCCTGGTTAGGAACAAGATGCACTAATGGGGAAGCTGCCATGTCCTAGATTTGTTTACTTACAGGTTGAGAATTCTTGCTAGAAAGGTATTACAAGGAAATCCCATGCCGAGGTCAGAGTGATAAACCCACCAAAGCTTCTGCTCTTTGACTGATGTTATGACCAGAAGCCCCTTGGTACTTGCAGACTTGTATAATGCAGCTGCTTATCTGCTGGGTTTTTTCATTAGAGATGCATCGTATTTTCCACCCATCTCGATACAGTCCCTGGTATTTATATCCCTCCCTCTGTTATATTCAGCAGGGAATGGGGTCTGTTTTGTTTGATTAACTAGCCATTCTGCAAACAGCCACAAACACCAATCAACCCCTGTGCAGTGGGAGAGCTTTAGAGCCGGGAATGGTAAACAATCTTCTCCTGCCATTGCGGTCCCAGCGAGGGAGTTGTGCAGTCTATCTACATCAGGTATTTTATGCTAACCGATAGAAGAATGAAATGTGATTACAGCCTGGTTAAAATGCTTCTTAAAATACTCCACATGGCACTTTAATCCTCTACTCCCACGGCTTGGCTATTAAAAAGAAACTGATTTATTGTACTCACATTTCCTAACCGGACAACTCTGCCACCTAATTCAAATACAAAGAGACATAAACTACTTGCTAGCAATTTAACTAAAGAGAATAAAATGGTGGAAAACTACGATTATCATTACTCTTCAGCCTAAGGAAAGAATCTGCTTATTTAACAGCAGAATTTTAGCTTTATGTTTAGTTGACACACTTTAAGAAAGACAGCTTACCTACATGGTATACCCTCCTCAATGTATGCTGTTATTTCTAAATTTTTAACTTGATGGCTGAAAGTTCTTCACTCCATCTACATTTCTTTCCAAGGAAAGCACTCATAAAACATCTCTGCAGTTGCTTGAGTCAAGTCAGAAAAAGACAGTAGCAGGAGGCATTGTAATATATGATATAGAAAAAAACATTATTTTTGGCTTTCTAAGGATCTTGTTTCATATGAAAGGTGCCATGCTAATGTCAAAGAATGAAAGGTCTTTTATCATTTTTGTTTGCTGCTGCCTATGAATGTACACCACTGACATGTGCCAGTCTTGCAGGTTTGAGTAACAGGACAGAGAAAACTATTTTTCTACATCCATCTGATCCTGTACTTAGCTGGGACTGCCACATTGGTGACTCTAACCATGCAAAACCAGGTGTTTAGGTGATGTTTGGAAAAGCTCCTTTGCACACCCCACAAAAACACTCAACAATTTCTGGAGGGAGAGCCCAAACGCCCTGCTAAGCTACTCCCTGGGTCCATCCCTGAGGCCGTCTAGAGCCCATGTGCACAGCTCAGATGTGCATAAAGTCCCATTCTAGTTAAAACACTCCTTTCCCAGATTTCAGAACCCTGAACAGATGTTAGGAAGAAAGCTGTGTGAAACTTCTGGCTGAATGGGATTTGCAACCCCCCTGAAATAGTGGTAGTTAAAGAGGCATGTTTTCACTTCACATCGCTCCAGAGGTGGCATGTGAGTAATGCTAGAGAGCAAAGCACCTGCAAGAACTGCTGATCCTGTTCTGACACCAGACCTCAGTGCAGCCTGGCAGTGTCCACATCGAAGACTTTCCGTGTACTATAACTGTCCTTTAGAGAAACAACTGCCTACATCCCAACCTCTGGAAGTTTTTGGCTATGAGTATGGTTTAAGCACACAAAATCATGTGTTCTGGCACTCTGCTGAGTGTATTATTTTTGTGTAACTACTACCCAGTTTGCACCACCAGCTCTGGTGCTTCAAACAGCTCCTCTTCCTCCTCTCTCCCTCCTTAAACACAATGTAATTCCCTCCCCCCACAACACCTAAGGTTCAATAAATTGACATATTCCAGCAAAATGCAGTTTTACTAGATGTATTTCCCATGATGGCTGATTACAATGCCAGCACCAAAAGTCTGCTCAACCTCCAGTCTCCCAGACCATATGTTTTAAGATCAGGCCTTAGAGATATCTCTGGCTTCACAACTTGTACTTGCATTTAAACACATTAAATAAAGAAAGACCTGGAGGAGTTTGTAAACATAAACACAATTTTAGGGGTGCATATGTGCAATTTTGGGTACCCCTTTTGTGTTTGAAAAATCAGCCTTTTCTGTGCTTTGCTTCTCTAGATGGTATCTTAAAGCACGCTGGATTTCTCCTCCCTCCTGTTTTCAGAGTAGGACAACTTTAAGGGCAATCACATGTTTTAATTAAAGCTCTTGATAATTAGATACTTGATACTTATGTATCTTAGAGACTAGAAAGTTTTATTTTCCTAAGTATTCTGCCAGTACTTTCTAGTTTACAATTTAATTTTCCTGTACCACCCTTATTACTTCATTAGCATTTCATTGCCTACCAATATGCTTATTAATGGACTGATTATTTAAGGACGATAGGCTAAAAACTTGCTCTCAGAACAGCTGCAGGTTCTCCTTGAGCTATCCTCTCTTGCTTTCCTATTACTTACAGCTGTAAGAGCATTAGAATTAAAACATTCTGAAAGATTTCATAAGGGACTATTTAATGTCTTACAGTGGAGACATGCTACAGATCTATTCACTGAGATCATATTTGCCGGTCTCTGGAATAGACTTTGTTTGCTATTTATTAGCAAGTTATTTAACAAAATTCTATAAAATTGTGAAACTATTTCATGAAAAATTGGTATAGCATCTCAAAAAAAAATGAAACAAGGTCTCTGATACCTTTTATTACTTGCAGCCTTGTAGTCCCAAGCCATGCTTTAGGGTTGGAACATACAGCATGTTTTATACATCTCTTCTCATTACTTCTATTCATGCCTTTTTTCTGTAACATATATCCTTTAAACAACCTTACATTTGATCTCATAATTTGCATTTGTTAATGCATCACAATGTATTTGGGTATTATTAAAATATGTTAATACACAAAAATGATAGCTGGAAACATTTAAGCAAGAAAGCGAATACGCTAAGAAGTTCTGTGCCTGAAGCAAGAGCATGCTCTCCTGTCTCCATCTATTGATCATTATACAGAGTCTGCATTTCCCCTGATCTCCGTGTGATATGTCCCAGTGCAGCCCACTACACTGAGCCTGCAACTGGGCTTCAAAGTGTGGGAGTTTTGGAAAGCTTCACCTGACTGCGAATCGAGTCGCAGAATTCATTGCCAGATAAGCAGGGAGACAATAGAAGCTGATGGAGAGAGCAAAGGGGATGTGTGACTGCACAGAGAGGTGAAGGTGGAAAGAAGAGAGACTTGGAGAGCTAGGAAAAATTTGGAGTACCTGGTATCCAAACAGAAGGGACACAGCATCACAAAGCAGAAAAAAAGAAAAAGTAAGGGGGAGAGAATGTAGAGAAGCTAGAAAACAGAAAGAAAAGAAAGAGCCGAGGTTGCGTAGGAGTCTGTGTAGTCCCCAGACACACAGTGTGGTGGTGAAATTCGTCTTCATAAGCCTGGAAATGTTACAGAACTTCTGTAGGAAAAGCACTAAGTTAATGGAGATAAAATGGAGAAATAAGAGCTCACAGGACTAGAATAATAGATGCCTAATACCTTTCGTGTCCCCTGTAGCCAAACGAGAGTGTTCCAAATGCCAAACCACTCTTCTCTGTCAGGCACTTTATAGAGTTTTTCTTTCTTAGGATAATGAGAATCCAAAATGAGAAATCAGAGCACAGACATGTCTCTCTGCCATGGAAAGGGACATGAGCCACAGAGAGGGTTCAGCAAGGGTACTGTGGCTTTACTATTGCCTTTGGATGAGTAAAAAAAGGGGGGAATGGGGGAGATGAAGGACAGGAGGAACCAACAAAGGAGGAGACATAATCCAAATTTCTATTTCTCCCTGAAGCAGCAATTTTTCACAGATCTTTTCCACTGATGGTTTTGAGAAAGGTATATGGAACTAGATCTGGACACAAAAGAAAATTTGCAGTTGTGAAACTGCACAAATGCAAATCTTTTTATCATCCTTTCATAGTAAAATGGCTACTAGAAGTGACCTGAAGAAGTAGCAAAACAATACCTCAAGGAGGGTATTTTACTCATCCCAAGCTTTGCTCCCCATAGGTCACACAGAAATGGCCCACACCTGATGCAACCAGGCTAGGAAAGCATATTTGTAGGAGTTTGTACCTTCCATCAGGAGTCTCTCTTGTTTAATAAAGAAAACCTCAGAGGCCTAAACGATTACAGGAGTTGTTCTGTCATATTCAATCCAGTTCCTGCTAAATCAAAATAAATGACTGCTTGCCAAAGTGGAATGACATGCAAGCAGCACACCCAGTTTCTGGAGACACCAGGAACTAATAGAGCAGAGAGGTGAGTGCTGAGCTCAAAGTGACCCCACAGTAATAAAACCTGAGATAATATATGTGCTACTCAAAAATACAAAGGTGGTTATATCCCTCCACAGATTGCCCACCCCTAGGTGAATGTGCTTTAATGGGGCAGAGGGTGTGTGTTGGACTAGATGATCTCCCGAGGTCCGTTCCAACCCCAACCATTCTGTGATGCTCTTTTTTGGTGAGACAATGCAATAGATGGAAGAGCACAGGAAAGCAGTACATACAATTATAGCTACTACATGAGATTGATGGTTTGGAAAAAGTAGTAGCAAAAGTTTATTAACTAGCAAAAGTTTTCCTGTATTGCTTTTTTCATTATATATACTCAACATGCCTTCATTGTAAGATGCCACATCAAGACCAACATCTCTTTAGAAGCAATGGCCAAATGACAACTGACACCCTACATAAACTGCCTGCCTCTGTACGCCTCCCCCAAAGAATCTTCCTCTCCCAAACTCTTCCTGGCCTCTGCAGTTAATAAAGGGGAAGAACATCATCTGGCTTTGGATTTAATTGAGAATGTAACATGCAACAGAACTTCTCTTTTGCTGCAAATGTGTCCATAAAGATAGCTCCTGTTTTGTACTCTTTACTAAAGCCAGTATTTTAGTCACAAGATGGTGTGCAACAGCACCCATGAGAGCTGTTTCTCTTCTCGACCTCTCCCGTGCTAATGCATAATAAATGCACTCATCTCATAGCAAATACTCAGAAACCTTTTTTATGGAATATGACAATAGCACTGTTCTGTTAGAACCAAATATGCACAAATTAAGCTACTTGTTTGTAGGGGTGGGCTCAGCATCCCTTTCTGTTTATGCCACCCTTTCTAGCAGGTGCCTCCCTAATGAGCGTGGCCAGCTGAGAAAACTTCACCAGCAAATAATACTAGCAAAAAAATTTCCTTTATGCATTATCATCACATACTCATACTCAGCTTTTACAATCATCCACTGAAAATGCACTATTTTTCTTAAATTATTTCCTAATTGTCGGTTTTCTTGCTCCCTGATCCCTTCTGAAATTTCCTATCCTCTAAAAATCCCAGCTTCAGGAGGGAGCTTGGAATTTCCACTATGAATCACTTGCCATTGGAAATGAAAGGAGCGCCCATACTGCTTAGTTATTCAAAAATATGAAGTCCCTAACATATAAAGTTTGGGATTATGGTATTCAGATGTGATATGGCCAAGGAAACAAATGAGTGTATATACTACTCTGGCAGCAATTCCCAAAGTCACACACTACCAGAAAAAAGCACAAGGAAACAGAAAGGGGATAAACTAAGCATTTCCAGCTACAAACTCCTCATGCAGTTAACCTGCATGCTGTAGTCTAGCCACACTCTGTCAGAGCACGGTTGGGTGGGCCATCTTCCCACCTACCAGAAATATCCAAAGTTGTCCAGAATAGAAAAGAAAAAAAATAATGGAAACTCCTATTTGTTATCTGTACAGGTAGAGACTGAGGGCTATTTGACACAAAATTAATTCTACTTTTTTTGTGTATGAGGATTGCTTATACCAAATGTTTGGTAACACGCTATGCACCTTATAGAGGCAGCTACCCACACACAGCTGGTCTCCTACCATCAGGACAGGTGTGGGCTCCAGGGTTTCTCTCATGATGCCATCCTCATTAGTCCATTTCTATACAAGAGAAATCCCAAGTGAAATCTCCACCAACAAAGGAATCAATTTTCCTCTCAGGACTGTTTTGCCACATAAAAAGGCAACCATGTGGTTAGAAACAGGCTAAGGTGTGAAATAATTGGCTCTATATTTGGCCATCAGGCAGATATCACCCCCATCCCATGTTCAAGGCTGCCAGCCATCCCTTCTCCAGCTGAAAAGTCTGGACTCAGCTCTCTGCAGAATGCAATTCTACAGGATTAGAGCAAAATTAGTTCCTCAGGGTATATTTTGCTATTTCTTATTTTTATTGCCATTTCTAGTCACAGAATATGACCTTATTTTGATGGGTACTGTACAAAACAAGCTGCCAAGAAAAATAGGTTCCCAGCTTAGGCATTCCCAACCACTCTCTAGAGAAGGAAATTGTCTAGGATAGCTAGGAAAGAAACTTGGACACCTAAATTAGGCATCTAAAGTTACACATGATGAGACCATGGGTGTAGCTGTGACAGTTTAAAGATCTGAGTGAAGCAGGTTTTTAAGAGACAATGATCTTTAAGCAGAAGAGGGGATATATCTGGGGGGATGGAGCCCAAATAAACAAACTTTCAGACAAACAAACCTTCTCTGAAAACAAGCAGAAAAATTCAAGATTAGAAAACTGTCTTTGGCATTAATGAAATTATGTTAATCAATGGGATAACTTAAGAGAGATTGTAGCTGCCACCATTGAAGTTGGAGAAAATGAGGTAATAAAGACTGATTGCTCAATAAAATACTCCCTCCCCTCCCCCCCCCGCATCTTTCCTATATTATATCAGACTTATGAACTTCAGCTCCCATGCTTGTCTTTTGAAGTTGGGCTCTAGCATCTCCTTTGAGGATAAAGCCTGAAAGGTCAGACACAGAGAGGTTGTTTTCTGAGAAATACTCTTCCGCTGATAATGATCGTGTTCATTAACTTAGTCCATTCAGGGGTACAGCAGCTTTTGGTTTCATCCACATAACATCTATGATGCTATTTTGATTACTATAGTGTGAATTCCTCTCTCCCTCTTATTTGGCAGTTATAAAATAAGCCAAATGAAGGGAAAGAGCATAAAGCAACAACAAAACAGCACTGCTCAGTTGATAGATAGCGATCGTAGTACACCAGAGACCTAGTTGTCAAGGTTTTTGTTAGTGTAATAACAAAAGAGAATGTTAAGGAGTTTGAAGAAAAGACAAGACTGTTGTCTTGAGGGAAAACTTCATACCTTGCAGAAGTGTCCTTAGAGAAAACATAAAGGTACTTGCTTAAAAAAGGAGTTTCACTGGAAGCTCACATGAATGATTTCCAAATCAGAAGTGATAAAGCTACAGGGAGAGTCAGAATCGACCATGAAGGGCCTTGAAACTCAAGACATTCTGGTTTGGCTTTTTTTCTTCCCCCAGGAGCATTTTCAATAGAACTAAATGTGGAAAGAGTGCTTTTTAAAGGCCAGAGAAAATAACATTGAAAGTACTGAAATGACAGACTGGAAATCATAGACATATTATGGAACGTAAATTGGCAAAACTTAAATAGACATACAAGCCTAGGCGATAGAAAGTCACAGGAAAGAAGATAAAGACCATGAGGTCAGCTACTGTAGGTTTTAGGTTGAACTATGTTAGTGGTCAGACATTCATGAAAAGACAGGAGAGGAAAGCACACAAACTTTATTTCAGACAAAAAAACCTCAGTTCAGTAGAAGAGAAGCAAAACCACAAGTTGTCTCCCTGGAGCCACTAGCTGAATTTGTTTGGACTTCAGAATAGTCAGGGATGACCTACAAAATAACTGTGGTCGTGGATATAGAACAGCCTACAAAAATTGGAGTACAGATCTGGAAATTTCTCCAAAATAAAAGAGAGGTTAGAGAGAGAGCAAGCAAAGACAGTCATGGAAAGTAGAGTGGCATGGCACTGTAGCAGGACATCAGTCAGTGACTTCGGAAGTTGCTAAAGTGATAGGCAGGCATATGCAGACTGACATTTGAACAGAAGTCATATGTAAATTTACTGAGAGCCAAGGAGGAAGATACTTTCAGGAGCATGTATGATGAAACAGCAAAAGATGAACTCAGATAAAATTTTCATGAAACTTTGGAGACAAAAGCAATATGGCAGTACTTGGCTTGCTTAGAAGTCAAATGAACACATGTCCATATAGATCCATTTCTTGCTATGTAGGCTGACTCAAATTTTGACCTACATTTTCATTTGAATAAAGCCAAACTGCACAGAAAACTTCTACAGCTGTTTTACTTGATAAAAACTGTGAAAAATCTGTAGAAAGTCAAAGTTAGATCAAACTTTAGTATATGCTTAGGAGCATTTTTGAGAGAAAGCAAGCCTTTTCTTGAGTGTACCTAGCCTTCATTGGAGAAAATGAGGCAGCAGGAAAACAGTTTTACATTTCATTTTTCAAGCTGTGCTCAGAGTCTTCACGCTTTGTCATCTGTCACAGATCAGTTATTATACATCCAAAACACATTGACCCTCTAAGCTAATCCAGATAACTATTAGCTTTTTGATAACGCTTGAAAGTAACACCACACTGTGTTTGTAGTGCTTTTTGGTCAGGATTCTACATTTTTGCACTGCTGTAAGTTGAAGCCATAGATATGGAAACAAAAATACACAGTATAATGGGGAAAAAAATCTTTCTCCAGGCTGATTATTTTTTTGGCTCATGTGAACTGAAGCCAATTTATGATAAGGCTATTAGAAATATGCTTCGCAATGAAACATAGCCCACTCCACCACCGCCATAAACTGACATGTTGACAAGCTATGATACCTTAAACATGCTGGTATCAGTGGATCAGGTGTTCCCCCGTCACTACTAACAGCACTCCACTGGTAAATCTTGCTCACGTTTTATGCTGAGACTTGCTTTCCAGAAAAAAGAGACTATATAAAAAATAAGGTGGAGCCAGGCCACCCATGATAACACAAAGTGAGGACCAGCAGGTGCATTTGGTATACCCAGGCACCTGTCAGCTTCAAGTCCTGGACTGTACCTGACAAGGTAACTGTAAAATAGATAAATTCTACCTGCAGTTGTGGGGCTGAACATGTCAAGGTCTTAAGTTCTGAACCTTATTAACTGTAGAACAGCAGCAAGCATCTCATCTGGAGGCAGAGGGGAAGCTGGTGTCTGGATTGATAATTAGTTTGGTAACCAACAGCTGACCCCCTTGTACTGAATTATGATATATGGGGAATGGGAGTACAGTCCCAGCATTTTTATATGTCCTTGCCTTTTTTGCTTCCCATCTCTTTCTTGGCCACTGTTAAACTTCTGAAACATGGTACAGATCCAATATCCAAAAAGTCTGTCTTGTTTACTCCTTGTTTTCAGTGTCTCTTTATTGGCCAATTCCACAGATAGAAATGTTCCCACAAAGATGTATGAACTTACATGTATTAACTAGATCTTTTGTAGCGTTATCAGTGTATCTGCCACCAGATGGCAACTCCAATGGCAAATTTGTGAATAAATCAGGATAATTAGTTAATTCAGGAGCTTTTGGCCCATCAATATAAATCTTCATGCCACTGCTACTGCTGAAAACAAGAATAACTATGTCCAGTTATTAACAATTTACTCTAGCACAGAACCGTAAATCATTATCACGTCTTTCTTCCCCAGACAAATCATCTTAGCACAGCTTTGTTTTGGCCTGGTAGTTTAAACAATATTATTACTATTGCAGTGTTTTCAGGATGGGAAAAGTGCCCTCCACAGTGTCCACAGAAAACAAACAGGCTCAGCAGTCGCTAGCATATTTCCACTGGCAATGCAAGTAGGATCACAAGAAAATCAAAATCTTGAAAAGAAATTCCTTTTGATATTGTGTGAAAATTGAAGAGGAAATATGAGAGCCTAAGAAAAATTTCTTTTAATGCACCACCTAGAAATATTATTGCACCTGACAGTCATTTACAAGTTTCCTACTGTTTAAATATTTTGCAGATAGAGTTAAATAGACAGAGGTTTCCAATGCATTTGGATTCTGTCTATGCAACCCGGGAAAGGAATTTTCCACTTTGTTCTGCTGAGAAAAATGCAGACGCTGCAGGCTATGGTATCATGTTCAGAGGAACAAGGTGGGTAGGATAGGGCATTAGGCACTATTGTACTCTAGGGAAGAAAGAGCAGACAGGGGCACAATGGAAGCACTTAATTATATTTTAAATGGGCATAGTTCCAAGAATAGGAAAGCCTGTGGTGCTTGTAAAGGATTAAGCAGGGTAATGTGCTTTTTAAGAAGACATAAAGAGGTATGTAATGTGATATGTTTAAGCCTAAATGATTTTTCGTGGAGTCCTCAATGAATGTTTAAGCAGGCATGACTTAGGCCTCTGTAAATCCTCTCTGAATAAATAACTTCCATGAAAATAGAGATTCCTTTGACAAAATGAGATGCAAATTTCATAAGGTATGGCCAAAAAAAAAAATAAATTGAGATACACCAAATACCTAGGAATGATAAAGAAAAAAAAATCTAAAAGTTAATATTCTCCAGAATACTCCAAGCATATGTATGAATACAGCTACCTCCCTGTCCATTTTGATTTGACAGAACAGGAACACAAACAACTGAATGCTTCCCTACCTTCAATTCAGCTCTTCAACTGCTTTTTGCTGCCTTTTGAGAAGGGAAGAGACAATAAGTGGCAGAAAATACCTAAACTGCCTGTGCTGTGCAGGCTGTCTGCTGCTCGAGGTATGTAAAACTCTGCTCTCTCTTCAGGGTAAATCTACCCAGCTGCTCCCTAAGCAGGACTGATGGTGTATATAACTGAGCACTGCGGATGGAATAGGAGCATACACAGGGATATGTGGGCACCTGATTTATGAGAAGAACAGGACCAATAAATATCAAAACCTGAAAACTTACAATGCTGTGATCTTCCCACCTTATTTCTCTTGCCAGCCCTGCCCTCCTGCCAGGAAAAGCAGGTCAAAGCAGTAGATTGCCTGATGCAAAATGGGACTATGCAATCATTGTCATTTGGCTGTATTGTATTTTCACTCACACGGGCACCATTCCCTACGAAGTCACTGTTACAGCAAGTGTACAGTCCTGCTGAGTGAGCGGGATGATCCCCCTCCCTTCCCTCTGTTTGTATCCACATTACTGTTAAACGGCTACTTTCCTCAAAATAAAGAGAGTGCCAGCTCCACTGCAATTTGCAGAATAAAAGCAAGACAAAACTAAAGAACTTTTAAGGTATAACAAAAATGTCTGGCAAAGCCTCTTCTGTGATGGCTACTTGGAAATCTCAGAGAGGGTCCAGCAGGAGTGTTATTAAAGATGAGCACATCCATGTGGTCGTAACATTCTTCCTGCACACCTCTGTCTCATGGTGGTCCCTCCTACCACAGTCTCTTCATTGCCATCAGGCAGCTGGGTGGAAATCCCTTTCCCCGTACCTGTTAGGAAGCATTTGTTCCAGAGTGCCAGCCTCTTTTCAGTTGTCTGGGGGGACAGGACAAGGGGCAATGGCCTCAAGTTGGAGCATAGGAACTTCTGCACCAATACAGGGATGGAGATATTCAAGACCTGTCTGGACACCTACCTGTGCAATCTGTCCTAAGGAACCTGCTTTGGCAGGGGGGTTGGACCCGATGATCTCTTGAGGCCACTTTCAACCCCTACAATTCTGTGATTCTGTTAAAGCTCATCCCTCACTTGGTGCTCCAGAAACATGTGCTGAGGTACCAGCCTCAAAGAATTTGAACAAACTGCTTTTCAGTCATGCTTTAGCGCTGATTAATGGTAGAAAGAAAATGAAGCACAGAGGGAGACCTGTTGGTTTCTCTTGTCCAGGGTTATAATCTGGAGTTAATAGCTCTGATGTGGCCAGTTAAATTTGTTTAAGACTCTGAAGAACATTATGAACTACATAAACAGGCAGAAGGGACCCATGAATTCTTTCCTCTGAAACATTTTCTTTTCTTTTTGAAGTACGTTACAGAGATTATAAACTCTGTGTTTCATCAGCTACCTTTTAAAATATTAATTTTTTTTCCTAAGAATAGCATTTAACATCATGTTCTTCATCTAGCTTTCTTCCAGAGCAGGCCAAATACAACCTCCCAAAAGCTTTTATGTGAACAGCACCTGGCAATTAATCTTTTTCTGTGTCATCTCTTCTTGTAAGGTGAAAGAAGAGGAGAAACTGCACACACATAGGTGGATGTGTTTGTTTATTAGAAATGGGCCTGAGACCTTGAATATTTTAAAACTGGAGGGTGGTTGGGTTGCTTACATGCTGCAACTTGTTTTTTCAACGCCGTCATTTGCAAGTGCTTAGTCCTGGGAAGTAGAGGCATGGAAAATTAAAGAACTCAGATATTTCTGGGTTTGTAGGTTTTAAGACAGCAACTGCCGTGTTTCCAGGAATGAGAAATCAAAGACTGTAATCTGGATTTACCTGCCAGCTTGGTACACTGCTTGGTTTTTTTTCAGCTAAAAGCCATTAGTCAACACAGCTGTGTTTGACGTGCTCTGTTTTTTTGATTCCTCTGAAACCTTTAGCATAACTTGCGATGGCAAACCAGGAGGGCAGCTTTTTTATATACAAAAGGCAAAGCCCAGCTTTATCAGCCCCTTACAAACTGAGCTAGAATATGTTTTCTCAAAAAACCCAATTTCCTCTAGCCTATAAATCTTCAGACTGTCTTTTCTTTTCCTGGCTTTTTCAGCTTATGACTTTTTCTAAAGGGGTTTCAAAAGTGCAGTTCCCCAGGGCCTCTCTTGCCTCTTCTTTCATGCTGTTTAGTTGTTCAGAAGAGAAAATATGATCTCAGTTATACAGAGGGTGGATTAGTGACTTTTAAAACTCCAAAGCATCTCTGTTATTTTGTGATTCTTTTATCATCAAGAGATCGCCAGTGATTTCATCATTCTTTTAAACATACACTTTTCTCTTATGCATTTATATTTAGTGTGAAATCACCAGAAATTACAAGTTTTCCTGGCAAATGGATTTTGGTGGAGGGAAAAGCCAGAGTTTGTCTGGACATCTAGAAGTCTCTAAACCAATATTAAAACAAGTCAACTCTGAATATACAAAGGTAGGTATAAAGTTTCTACACGGTCACTCATTAAGCTATATTTACTCTCATACAGAACACTTCCATTTACTATTGTGGTTAAAAAAGCTGTAGCTGTCAACCAAAAACATGGGAGGGAACTATTGCATTCACAAACATATCTATAAAAATTTACTCCTGTTCTCAAAGTATTTTCCCGCTAATAAACTCACTACAGAAAGTAGCTGTGAGACTCTTATTTAAAGACAGATTGTCTTTTTCTGTCTGCCTCTCTCGAAACATACATGATTCAGAGCTACAACTGAAAGCCAAGGTTTTCAGTGTCAGGAGTTTACAAAAGTAAGTTAATCAATGCCTTGTAATCAAAGTGCATTAAATTTTGTACAGTACATTGCCATATCCTCTGGGGTAAAAACTCCAGTGATCCTATTCCCATTTTACACCCTGACAAATGAATTAATCTCTCATACCTTTAAATCCTTTTCAAAGAAAGCACTCTAGGTACTTACATTTTAAAATGTGGTTGAAAACAAGCTACATAGCTGAGAAGTCCCAATTCTCCATGCTGATGCAATGGGCTTGCAGAAATTGGTACCAGGCATGATCGTTATCAGGGTGCAAATGCTTTTAACTGAGCGAATGTGGTGTTACAGCAGAGCATCTTCAATGGCAAGCAAAATGTAAGTCATACCAGTACCTTTTGAATGCCTGCAGTTGACTCCATGACGTTGTTCTCCGAGCCGTTACTTCTGTTAATCATCCGCCACATTTGGGAATACATGCTGTCCCTCTCAAAAGGATTCATCCCTTTCACTCGGACGTGCTCATAGACTGCAGAGTCCAAGACAGTGCCATAGGGAATATCCGTCTGTCTTGAGAGATCCTGGAGAGACCTTAATTGTGGTGAAGAAAAGAGACACAGGAGACTTGAAGCCACGTTTTCAAGAGGAAGGAGCTGCAGGCATGCAAAGGGCAGCACATAGGAAGGCAGCTGTCAAGCCAGTTTCTTTTTTTGTTTGGTTTTTTCCTTCTTTTTTCTTAAAAGGCAAGCTGAGATTGAAAAATTCTTTTTATGGTTTAAGACACAAGGAGGAATATGAAGTGAAAGGGGGGCATGGAAAAGATGAATATGGGTGAAAAGAGAACGATGGAAGGAGCTGTCAAATGCCGAACATAGGCAAAGGAGAGAAGGGATCACTGCGGTCCCTCCAGCCTTACACAGCAGGTCCAAAAGGACTAACTGCCTACAACAGTACGGTGCCACTGCACACCCTGCTGCCGGGGAGCAGGAGCATCAGCACCAGAACTCCCCAAGTCTAGCCCAAAGCACCCGGTCTGAGTGCTTCTGTGTGCTACTGGGTTACACGGGGAAAAGCAGCTTTTTGGCAGGATTTCTGTGCTGAACTGTGCACCCACTGCACAAAGCAGGGCACATCCTACATTGTTTTCAGCAATAGGAAGATTTTTGTTGTGGTTTCATGAGCTGCCTATTCACCATGGTTCATTTAATCTAGGCCAATAAATTTGCTCTACTTTACATATTATCTAGTCCCCTATTAGCAAGAAAAAATACCGGTCTAGAAGTTTCTAAAACACCACAAAAATGGCTTTGTCAATGCTGCTTTGGACTTAAAAAGGTATATTAGAACACTTTAGTGTCCTTACCTCTTGGCCTTTATTTTCCTGTCCTATAGGACTGCTCTCCTGTATCTTTGTTTCTTTGATGGCATTCATCAAAGTTCAAAAATAATTGCTTAAACCCACTTCAAAATAAGTGCCTAAAACCCGTTACTGCTTTTCTGGCACTAATTAACTGTATAAAGTGAACAAATCTAGTGGATTACATCTAAGGACAAATCAAATATGCAATTGTAAGTTATAAAATCACATTGCAGCCACTGAACATGCAAGTACAATTGTAAGAAACTCATCAAACCCCAAGTTGTTTCTGAAACATGTAAATATAGAGGCAAATGAAAATGGCCCTATGGGGAAGGGGGGAGGGAAAGAATTTTTAGGTGTTCCAGGGATGGCACAGTAATTGGTTTCTCCAGGGAAAGCAATTCACTTACCTATTACACTGTAAAATTACTAAAAAAACCTCAAGACTTTCAAAAGGCCTTCAAGTCATCAGACAGTACACAGAAGGTGGAAGTATGGACAAGGCTACAAAGGAGGAATTTAGAAACATTTCTTGACAACTCAGGATAGCATTAGGAATGTCAACAGTCAGCTAGAGGGGGATCTCAAGGGTTACAGGAACAGCCTTTGCAGAACTAAAAGGCTGAACAAGGTAAGTGTGGACCATTGAAGGGGACAGCAGATACAACTAAGGCTGAGGTTCTCCATTCCTTCATTGCCTCACTCTTACCCAGAAAGGTCTCCCAGGTCTCTCTGACTAAATGGGAAGGTTCAAAGACGCAATGAACAGTAGGTGGTCAGGTAAATCCCCATCAGAAAGGCAGGAATTGATTGAGTGCACTGGACACATAGCAGTCCATGGGACCTGATAGGCTTTATCAAAGTGTGCTGAGAGAGCTGGTCAACGGCCTTGCAAGGCCACCTGATTTAATTTTTGAAAGATGGAGATTGAAGGATATCCTTGACCAATGGAAAAAGGAAATGTCCAGACTGTCTCTGAAAATTAAAAAATGATGGTTCATGGAATTAAGGCTAGTCCTCCAACATCATGGAGTGAGTCCTCTCAGAATAAATTTCTGAGCACACGAAGGAGAAGCCAATTGGGAACTTTCAACATATTTTTGGCAAAGGTAAGTCATACCTGACCAGTTCTACAGTAAAATGACTTGGTGTGCAGACAGACCGAAGAAGTGGATGTAATTTACCTTAACTTTAGCAAGGTTTTCAATACTGCCTCCCACAATACTCTTGTATCCAAATTAGGTCGTAAGGGCTGTCTGGGTAGGAAATCAGATGGATAAATTCCTGGTTGGATAATCACTGACAGAGTAGATCACCTGGAGACTAGTAACAGGTACCACAGAGGTCTAACCCAGGATGTGTTTTTACCAACAACCTAGAGGAGGTGAGTAAACACCTTCTTGTCAAGTTTGCAGCTGACATGATGTTGGGGGACCAGCTGATTGCTCAGGAACAGGCTGTCATTCAGGTGGATGTAGAAATTCTGGAGGAATGGGCCAACAAGAGTGGTGTGAAATTCAGCAAGGACAAACACAAAGCCCTGAACCTGAGGAGGAATAACCCCCTGAAATCACCCAGGCTGGGGCACAGTTCTGCAGAAAGGCACTCTGGTAGACAGCTGTGGGCCTGGGTGAGAATTTCTCCCTACTTCAACATTAGACAGTGTTGTGTGGAAGTGGGTGTATTACTGTTGCATTGGCAGTCTATCTGTCAAACGTTATCACTGATAAAAAGCACTAGATAAATCCAAGATACTATATTCAACACATTCTGTGTTACTGCTGCCAATACACTTCTGCATTTCCTGACAGGGCTCAGAAGTGCAACAAACTGTCACAGGATATATATTGTAATGTCCTGTAATTGCTGTGTTATTTTTCATACATATTTCTAGAAGAGCATACCAAAAGTATTTACCGAGTCTCCAATTTCTAGTGACAACACCTAGCAAAATTGCAATCATTACAAGACTCTGTGCAGCCATATAATTTCTAATATAAATAGCAACAAAGCATTTTTATGAAATATTATTGCTAACTAGTATATAAATGATATGTGTAGCTGCTGCCATAAAACTGTAGTTAGAAACAGCACAAAAGAAAAACAGCTCCTCTGTATATATCTTGTGGCTATAAAAGCAACCTTGCTATTTTCAGAAAGGCAGACCGACATAAGACACAAGCTGCTAGCCCAGAACTGTACTAAAAACAGGTGTGGGAAGCAAGTAAGATTGCCATCACACACAAAGGTATCACCAGCACAGAAATAACAAGGTGGAGAATTATGTCGATGCCTCCAGGAAGACATGTTGTAGCTGCCAAGTCTGCCATTAACTACATTTTGCAGTTCTTTACCAGTTTTGGTGTGCTACCCTACGACACAAGATGCCTCTCAGCTGCTCTGCATCTTTGCACAGTTGTAGGTGCTGCTCTATGCTGAGAAAATGATGGTGAGGAGTAAGAGTGAAGCAAGTATGAGAATGAACTCTACAGATGCGCTAAACACTATTGTCAGCAGTAAACCCCAAACTTTGGTTCCCCATGCTGAGGAGTGAGAAAGATGTTTTGCAGCGTTCGAGGTGACCAATGTGTGCACGGTCCTGCAAAGGCAAGCAGCAAAAATGGAAAAGTCCAATCACATCAGTGACTTCATCGCCTCACACAAACATGTCAAATAGGATCTTCATATATATGACCTCCTTCACAAAGTGCTTTTTATAACCTCCTACTCTACTGGGATGACATCCACAACCTGGCAGACGAGGCACAGAAAAACAAAGAGAAATGACAAACCTTGACAGAACTAATAAAATTACTAAACCATTGAGGATCCTTTTCAGAAGAAAGAATTTTTATAACTACTTTGCCTCCAGCCTGGTTTGTAGGTTACACATTGTCTGAGGTACCTTTATTTCTGGATTAAACAACTCATTCTCTGTTCAGACAAATATATTTTGTGGAGACATAAATCCCCAGTCCCACTACGTTACCTAGTCTCACACACAGCTGTCATACCAGACCTCAAAAATAAGGAAAAAGTATTTGTCAAGTTGATTAATTCCTACAGGGTATCCTTTGATGACCAAATTCTGATACTGTTATCCACACTGGATGGGAATTTAATTTTGCAGTAGTTTTACGAATCTCAGTTAAACTTCCTGCAGAGCAAAGTACATATATAACATGAGTTAGGGAATTATAATCCCACATTTTAAAACATTTATCTCTTTGAATTTCTAATCTTGAAACAATAAGGTTATGAATGATAGAAATTGTTTAAAAATAAACCAGAAAATATGGTTGAAAAAATGGTATAAAATAAAATACCTTTAAGTGAGCTTGCATATAGACAAATTCTACTTGTAGAGAAGTGACCATGCAGTCAGGTCACATTTCATCTTATTTTTTGTTATCACTCTTGAAGCACTGCGAGGAAAAATGTTATGTGTGATCTTTAGGGCAAGTTTTTTTTCTCATTGCAATTACTGGGGTGATAACAATATTAACACATAGCTATTAACTACAATATAGGGCTATTCTGAGCATGAATTGAGTCATTTGAGGATTAATTATTAATAGATACATGTATTTTCTGCATTTGTTGTCTTGTTTAGTATTCTACACCCTAATCAGTTGTCAAGTCACTTCTGTTTTCTGGCTTAGTACAAATGAATTACTTGTAATTAAAAAAAATTATCTCCACTTTCAACTTGAAGAAAAAACCTCATATTAGGATTTGCATATCTTTCTTTCACCAAAGCATACCCTCTTCCATCAATTCAAATCCTGGAGTCAGAACTGGTAACATGTTGGCCATACATGTCAACCTCAAGTGTTTAAAAAGTACACAGAAGACGTAGAAAAAGAAAAGGCCAGCTCCATATAAAGGAATAACCCTATTCCTTTTAGGAATAATACCACTGAGGTCAGAGGCTTGGGCATCAAAGTATCTTTCTAGATATGGGCTACAGATCAATTTCAGCCAGCCCTATTGTTACTTTTGCACAGAAATGTCTGCAAGCAGTAGTCACTAAATTTTAGGAGAAGATAATTGATGACATGGCTTACACTCAAAGTTTTTATTTATGACTAATTCAAAGATTTCATTTAAATTAAAGGATTAATTCACAGGAAAGTTTAGGGAACAGAGCACCGTAAGCCAAGGGATTTGACTGTTGGCAGTGACAGCCGTGTCAGAAACTAGTAATACTGCTCGCTAGCCAGTTTGAAGATCTGGGTGAACCATGTTAGAGGAAAGGTAAAGAATATTCTGGTTTTCAACATAAGGAAATATCTACTCCAATTGCTGCATTTGTGTGTAACCACCCCCTGCAAAAAACTTGCAGGCAGCTGTACTGAGCTGTTTATAGCCTTGAGGACATCTTAGTGCCAAGTGAACCATGGTTTAGGAAAAAAGTTGTGAAAAGAATGCTTAGGGAAAAAAAAGGATGGCAAAAAGCAGGCTTTACCACTATGCCCCTGTTATTCAGAGGCAGAGGTCTCACCTATCAAATAGCATATACTGCTTATGACACAGAATGTAATGTGAACTCATTGTACAGATGGCACAAGACACAGACTCTCCCCTATGTCACATACAACCTAAAGCCTTAGTCAAGATTCCACACTTTCAGAAGTGGATTAGATTTAAACTTGAGACCAGGTAACACCAGCCTTTACATATTATAGATACTTTGACTTCCCCACTACCCACCCTACACCCTCAACTTTCCTGCAAAATTTCCGTGACAGGATGGTGACACCCTCCCTTTTATCCAGGAAAACAGCGCACTGCAATAGTCTGAGTAAAATCAGTCTCTGCCAATGGACTCTAATTCTGTCCTAAAGGAATCATAAAACACAGCAATGGCAATACTGTCTCAGTGATGAAGTTCACAGCATCAGCACCTACAAGAAATAGCTTAAGACCTCCAGATTTATTTGGCATTTACCAAGAAAACCCCCTCTTAATTACCATTCACCCTGTTGCATTTCAGACAGTGATATAAAGATTTAAGGACTGTAGATGTTATGCTTTGCTGCCACAATGCTTTGGCATTTGAAATACTGTCTTGGTTTAAATGTCACCTGCAATGTGGGTCAAATGTGACTAAAAGATGCATCTAGGAACCACTTTATGAATTGTGTGCCTCTACTCCTGATATTGCTTGTTGGCAGAAGACAAAAACCTGAGCTCCCAAAGGTACCGAGGAGATATTTGCTTGGAAAAGGAGATTAACACCCACCTTATTCTTCTTGTCCAAGTTCATTTAAAAATCGTAAAAATTTTATCTCAGTGAGGCAGAGAAAGAGTGAGTTTATACAGCAAAGATCTACTTCAAGACTCTAGGGAAAGGGCACATTTCACTAGTCCTTCCTAATGCATTGCCTGCACAAAATTTTGTATGTTTTTCTTCTCAAAATACACTTCTGGACACTGCATGATGCTGGCTAGGAGGAGTAGCCACCCTTCATACCAGCCGAGAAAGGGAAGCTGCAAGAGCTCTGAGCACAAACTGGCTATGCATCCAAAAGCTGAAATGTGGTAACTGCCAAAGCATTTCATGGAAATGAAATGTGCTGCGGGCTACTTGAATCCTCCTATCTTTCATAAGAGAGATCACAAAGACTGTACCTTTGACAACACACTGTAATATCTGATGCTAGCTGGAAATCTGAAATGAAAACCTACTGACTACTTGTTACATCTGTGCAAGCCCACTGACTGCAATTTCTTTATTTTTTCTGAGTTCTCTGAAGCTGGCTGTGTAGCACTACAAGCAGAATCTGGTTTATTTTCTTTAAATACTTAAACTCATTTCCATTCTGGCCTCCAAAGCTCCCCAAGGTACAATTTGATCTGTTGAAAAAAAAAGAGCATCAGCTTTTTTCTTTATTGCTTATTCATGTTTCCCACTTTGCAGTAATTCAGCATGGTAAACAAACAGCCTCTCTCTTATGTGCTGGTTTGAGTTCCAATTTTGGCAGTTTTGTAAACTGAAGTTTTACACTCCCACCATAGTTAGGATAACTTCATTCCCTAATGGATACTTAACACATCTAATTACTCTCTTTTTGAGCTGCAAGCGCTGTTGAAAAATGTCTCCGTTCTTTCAATTCCAGGAGCTTTCCAGCTGCAATGCTTTCTACTGAATAAAACATTTTCTGTACATAGACCAACATAGTCCCAACTGTACATAATAACCTCAGAATTCCACTGAGGGTTTTCTAGTGACATCATAATAAACTGCAAGAAAATGCTGCAGATGTATTAAATTATAGTTTGGGTATATTCTATTCTTTTTTATATATGATAACTCAGACATTTGTCTCAGTAACTTGAATATTTTTCTGCACTACTTCAAAACTAGAAGGCACATAATTTCAAAGCAAGGTGCAGAGGCCTATTTCATATTTGTAAGGACAAACTGAATGACTGAATAGATCATTACTATTTCTTTTGCATGCTAAAATTCCCATGTTGTTTCTTCACACTCCTTAGTCAAATGTCAGGATTTTTAAACTTTAAACTTTTAAATTTAAAAATAAAAAAATCAACTTTTGTTAAAAACTTAAGATCAATGTTGACAAACACTGACATGGAATATCAGACCCCCTATAAATTGTGACAGGATTATAATTTGAACTACTGAGTGAAACAGTTGGGTTGTGTCAAAATACCCTGGCAGCACTCCATGATCCCAAAGTCTGTTATTCAGATCTCTAAAGAAAATGATAACTCAATTTAACTCGTCATACAACGCTGACATGGGAATGAATGATTTGCTGAGATGGTTTTAGCCTGTTATACATGTCTCAGAGTGCTTAGCCCTCTACTAGATATAAGGGTTGAGTTTGATAGTCCAGAAAGGAAGGCTAACAACTATAGATGCTTCATTTCCAACTGGGAACAGGGACTGGTAATGCTTGAGCATTTCAGGCCACAGGATATCAATTACTCCCCACATCAACAAAGAAGCAGAGAGAAAAGCAAGGATTTATGAAGTGCCTGAGGGTGCTCCTAATGGAGAGTCACTTAAATTGAGGGGCTACTTCTACTCTTGGCTCTGAGCTTTGGTTTCCAATTGCAAATAGAACTTGGCTGCTATTGCAAATGTTTACTTGTTCACGTGCTGTTAAGGCCTAGATTGGTTTTAGGATGTAGAAAATCCTCACCTAGAGTGTAAATGCCTCCATGAGACTGTGGTGATTGTCTGCATGCGGTGTTGCTTGAACCTCACCTACAAAGTCACAGGAGGCCAAGGCTCTCCCTCTGCCCAGTCTATACTAGCAGCTCACTGTCTCAGGGGGCATTTCAAACAGATATAGAAAGGAGCTGAACCAGAGGGAGCGAGACCTTAAGTGATGATACACAGAAGACAGGGACTTGAATAAATAACTGAAGTGAGATGTTGTGGTTTAGCCTCAGCTGAGAGCTGAATACCACTCAGTTGCCTGTTCTTTAAAAGGAAAGGGGGTAAAGTTGGGGGGGGGGAGGGGGAAGCGCAGCAAAACATGTCTTGCAGCTCACAAGGCCAACGGTATCCTGGGCTCCATTAGAAGAGGGGTGGCCAGCAGGGACAGGGAGGTGATTGTTCCTCTCTACTCTGCCCTCGTGAGGCCCCATCTGGAGTACTGTGTCCAGATCTGGGGTCCCCAACACAAGAAAGATGTGGAACTGTTGGAGAGGGTTCAGAGGAGGGCCACAAAGATGATTAGAGGGCTGGAGCATCTGCCCTACGAAGAGAGGCTGAGGGAGCTGGGCTTGTTCAGCCTGGAGAAGAGAAGGCTGTGGGGGGACCTCATTGCAGCCTTCCAGTACCCGAAGGGAGCCTATAAGCAGTAGGGGAATCAACTTTTTAAAAGGATAGACAATGGCAGGACAAGGGGGAATGGATTAAAACTAAAGGAAGGAAGGTTTAGATTAGATATTAGGGGGAAGTTTTTTACAGAGAGAGTGGTGAGGTGCTGGAACAGACTGCCCAGAGAAGTAGTGGATGCCCCGTCCCTGAAGGTGTTCAAGGCCAGGTTGGATGGGGCCCTGGGCAGCCTTGTGTAGATCCAGGCCTGAGGTTGGTGTCCCTGCCTGTGGCAGGAGGGTTGGAGCTCTATGATCCTTGGGGTCCTTTCCAACCCATGCCATTCTATGATTCTATGATATGTCTCTCTTCTTTAAAGTCACTCTCATTTTTGTAAAGGATTTAGAAGACTAGATTTTTCACTCTCATGTGCTTTTACAGACTTGTAGCCTCAAGAGTAAAAACCTGCTTTGGAAAAATGGCTGGCTGCCCCTTGGAGTGCTTGGCTAGCTAATCTTTCATTGTATTTTCTAGTGTCTGTGTTGACCCAAGAGGAAGGGGGCTTGGGGGTGAGAGAGATCACTGAAGCAGTGGGAGCAAGGATAACCCAGCATGTAGCTTGCTGAAGGAGACTGGAGAACTAAAGGGCAGAGTGAGAGGGTAGGAGACCTAGAAAGTTTCCTCTGGTATGGAGAGATGAGATGA
This sequence comes from Gallinula chloropus, assembly GCF_964237585.1. Lineage (NCBI taxonomy): Eukaryota > Metazoa > Chordata > Aves > Gruiformes > Rallidae > Gallinula > Gallinula chloropus. The sequence goes on along the minus strand of NC_140088.1, from coordinate 67,145,903 downwards.
TCAGGAAAAAAAAGGATTGGAAGGTGTGACAGATAAAACCAATTCACCATGAAAGAATGGGAGAAGATGAGGACATTCACATTAGGGAGAAATTAAGCAAAAGAACCAACAGAGAGAAAAAAAGAGACAAGCTTGTCTGGTAAGATTGTAAGAGAGCACCCGCGAGCAGAAGGAGCAAAAAAACTAGTAAGTGAATTTTTATTATTTATTGCTATTAATACATCTTTGTCTTGGCAAGAGAGGGTGGATTCAGCTTTGATCTCCCCATATACTGAAGAAGCATTGGGCTCCTCATGATCAAAGTAGTAGAGTACAAATACTGTAGGAAGCCTATGAATGGAAAGCAGAGCCTAAAAACATGCAGCAACAATTTAAACTGTCCTGTTTCAAATACTGATACTCTGGTTATCTTAAACGTATGTGTGCAACACAACACTGTCTGCCAGAGGCCAACAACTCTGATCTTGAAGGCAATGCGTCTCCAGGGAGACTGGAAGTGTATGGTGTATTGGTTTTTTTTTTTTTTTAACTTCTAAACTACTTCTCAGGATGAAAAAAAGTACCCTTTTTCTCACATTAAGTAGAACATTCATACCCATCTACACATATATATTTTCACCCTCTTTTCCCACAATTCATTCTTTATCAACTTACTGGATGGAGTTCTCAATGCGTGTGATGGTGAGGAAAGCTGCTAAGTTTGCTGTGTAGGAGGAGATGACAATCAAAGCAAAAAGCCACCAAGCCCCCATCATCAGTCGGGTTGCCAGGGTCGTGTATGGAACCTCTCCTCCTGTGGGGAAGAAGGAAAAGCAAGAATTTTAATTTGGTAGAAGAAAAACCCAAATGTTGATTACTCATGCATTTCTCAAGAGAACAAGGATAGCAGAATTCTCCTAAAACAGGTGGTTTTAGTAAACTGAACAGGAGTTCAATCCACGCTTCCTATGCAATAAAATACTGAAGGAAGCCCACACTGCCAGCCATGATGATGGCAATCTCTTTTGCCATCATGTCTTTAATTGCAATTCATCTGCCGGTCCTGTCCTTTAGAGATCTTATCTGCAAAGCTGAATTAAGTTCTCTTATTATTGAGAAAATAAAGTTAAAACCCCACCTCAGTAAAACACTTCTGTAGGCAGGCAGATGCTTGTGAGAGCCATATGTGTGTGCACAACTTGTTGCAAGTGAACTTGGACGTGCAAAGAAAAAACCAAGAATCATATATATATATTGAAGAATACAAAATTGTTTTGCATTCCCATATTTGTTTTCCTTTAAAATTCAACTGCCATGTAAACAAAACAGCAGCCAACTAAACTTCCAGTATCTGAGCTGCCCACCACCGTTTGTCTGAACAGAGTCCAGATTAGCAAGCCATGAAAAGGAATGTTTTTTATTCAAATAGCTACACCAAAACACACTAGTTCAGAGTCTCTGAAAGAACTCTTTCAGCTAAAAAATACAAACCATGGTTTCAAAAATACCCATACTTTCATCACTATAAGTTCTGTCACAGATATAAGTAATTAGGGGGAACAGGTGAATGCAGCAACCACCCACAGTCAACAGCTCAAGATGTTCACCCATTTCCTCTCCTCCTATAATCAGCAATTTGAAAAGCTGTCATTACTTTTGAGGGAGTTTTCTCACATGCAAAATCTTATGATGGTACAATAGCTGTGAATTTCAAAAACAAAAGCTCCTGTAAGTATTTTCTGCTGGATCTTTGCTTATGTAAAACCTCCTTCATGTTTCCCCAGAAAGAAGGCTTAATGGAAATGTAAATTACTATTACTCCCATTCCAAATCCAAATAACTTTGTTATAAACATGAAACAGATTTAATCAATGCCTCAATATGAAGGAGGTACCTGACTGTTTTATTAAAATTTTGTCCTGGCCATAGAACAGTTGTGAATTCTGCATCACCATAACATGGACAAACTTGAAGCTTTTTTCGTGCTTCAGTGATGTGGAGTTGTACATCATGTGAAATAACAACTGACTCTATATTTTAGCTACATAAATATTGAAATACTTGTCCTTTTAAGAATTCCCATATTGAAAGGCAAAATCTATATTAGACCTGTGTAGTTGGAAATTAATTTCCTTTTATTTCCAAGATGTCCTGTAATTATATGGAATAAGAATCCACCAATAAGATCAGGAGATGGTATTTCAATACAAGGACGTTTGAAGATGAACATTAACTTCAATGTCTGAAGATATGGTTTTCTCTCCCACATAAATTTTAAATTATTTTTAATAGAATATTTCTGCTTTACAACAATTTTTGTAATGTCATTGAAATAGTAAAAATGATTTTTAATCAAATTAAAAGAGCAGATAGCTGTATCACTTAATAGGAACAGTCTGTTTGTCCCTTTAACTTTCAGGTACCAATCCTGCAGATAATCTTAGTATTGAAATGAAATGGGTAGAGTGATAGAGAAGAAACCAACAATCTACTGGACATCTTTGCATTTTCATTTCTCAGCTGAGTAAAACTTCTCACATTTTTTTCACATTAAAAAATTCTCACTTTTTATTTTTATTTTTTTAAATCAAAATGAAATGCCAGAAAAAGAGAGGACTGAAAAGTCACACACGTGGTTGCTGGTTTTCAAGTGAGGATGCTGTGCAACAAGCGACCAAGAAAGCCGTAACAGAGCCCTGCGGCACAGCATTCCCCTACAGTACATACAATGCATTTTTCCCATACATACATCCATAAGGTCATACCCCCAGTGTTGATGGTTACTTTCTTTTTTTCAAACATCCATGTTAACAAAAGACTTTAAAAACCTGAGAGTGCTGGTCATCTCAACTGCTTTTAGTTCACTCAGGTGTTTGTGAAGTCGTGTTCCCAATTCACAGCTGCACCTTGTATTATCAGCAGTCAATAAATGAAGCTTGAGGAAAAAGCTGGCATCCAAGTACACGTACAGGAAACACATATCAAAATAATTCGTCACTCCTGCCCCTACTCTTTGCCCTGACACTTCTTAAATTGCTATTTCTAAAGCAGGACTGACACTGCAACTCTGTAGGTACATGATTTTTAAGCAGTACAGGCAGGGTATTCTACCTCTCCCAGCCAAAGGAAAAAAGAAACAAAAATAAAAGTGGATCTTTTACTGCCACAGTATCATTCCTTTGGCATCTATTAGGAGACTTACTGCGATACAGTCTTGTTCTTTTATACTGTTTGCTGAAAAATTTCCCACACCATGACAGCTCACCTTAAGAAACCCCTACACTTCCATCCCCCAAATTTGTTAGGGATAAAACTTTCCAGAGTTTTCTTTCAGTGCAAATGTATGTGTTTTCTCAGTGTAGAAGAGTACCAAGTAATTCAGGAGAGCAACAATCCCTGGTTTTCTATTAACATTACCATGACAAAGAGCTACAGACCTAACAGTCGCTATTGTTGTCTATAAATTTGTATGCAGAGTGACATGCTTGTAAAACTCCCCGGGCTCTGCTTCCCAATACCTAATGTGAGTTTCCGGTGCATAGACATCTTTATGGATGACATCATATTCTAGTTACGAGGGGTGGTGCACAGCACACATCACGCAAGTGACAAGGGAGCCAAGAAGGTGAAACAAGTCTTTTCCTGCTGTGGTTTTTCACATCATACCAGGAAGACTGGCCACCTGGTGCTATGTAAACATACGTTGGTGACCAGAGTAAAAATCTATTTTATCCCACCTCACTCCTATAGCAAAAATTCATCAATGGGAGTTAACGTGCTGGTAGTGGTTACAATACTAACAACACTACTCTTGCAGCATGCTAAACAACACTTAAAAATACTGAGCTCCGCTCACGAAACAAATGGAAACCAAAGACGACACTCAGAAGTCCTGTAGTTTGTCATCTTAAGAGGCAGAGATCAAATGAATGCAGAGGCTGTATTATTCTTTAGACTTGGCCCTTCCAATACATTGGCAGAAGGGTATAATTTGGCACAAAACACCATCACATATTCTGTGACTACAGCTCCTAATATAATTCAGCTGACACGTTAGATATGCATGAAAAATCATTTAAAAATCTAATCTGCCTTTAAAATTTTCAGGAAGCATGTGCAGGGGGAAAAAAGTTATCTTCCAGAGTATTTGCAAAAAGCAATCTTGCTGGGACTTTTCTGAAAGAGCTGAATTACTGTAGAAGTGACAGTGAAAGAAATTACTTTTAGTCCTCCCACTCTCACCTAATGCAGCTCTCCCTCATCAATCCTACATCAGTTTAATGCTGGCCTCCTTTAGACGACAGGCTTAGACTGCAACCTATCTTATGAATTTTTGTTTATTCCCATTTCTTTCCAAGTGCTTCAAGCTAAATATCAGGAGGTAAGAAAAATAACTTACTGCCTTGACAATGCAAACAATATAATGTATAATTATGACAAACCTAAATCTGAGGAAAAAAAACAACTTTAGGAGATAAAATTGGAATCTATACCATTCGCATAAAGATTTCTAATACCTTTGAAGTTATTTTCCCTTGTTAGCAGTAAGTTTAAGGGTTTCTTCAAGTCAAAAATCTCAAGTGAATATTACAGGCAGGAAGAAGGAATGAAATCATGAGAAAAATGAGCAAAACAGGGAAATGGAGGATCTCATGATCTCCTGATGAGATCTTGATATTCTATAATTCCAAACTAAATTTTAATAATTCAAAATGCATATGTTGTTTTTCTCAGGGATTTGTCAATTGTCTGAAGAAAAACCATGTCCATCTGTGTAGTCCAGAACTATGAAAATGTTTTAGGTAGAAATGGAAAGAATTCTTATTCTGTGGGCAAAAAACCATGATGAAACAGTTCTTGGAGAAGTTTGAACTACACTTGACATTTCTGAGATCAAGCCTGGTGGCAGCCATCTTTCCAAAAAGCTATGCAACTGCTGTTACTAGTCATCCAGGCAGTAAATGTGCAAGATAAGGTCTCTCTCTCTGATTTAATATTGATTTAAAAACTTCACTGTGAAGGCACAATATTTATAAATAAAATTCATTTGCTTAACAGCTCAAAAGTAATATTTTTACTATTATAAAAGCAAATAGCATGACAACATAGAGCCCACAATGTTGAGAAAACTCAGAATTGCTTATTTGGAACAATAACACCTTTTGAACATTAATTATTGAAAAGTAATTTATAAACAACCACACACAGAGAACCATCAACCACCATTATTCTATGTCCTGAAAGTGCTAACTCTACTAAATGATGCTTCTGGGAGAAGCTGAGAGCTGGACTGGGAGTCTTCTGCAGCCACTCCGTATGTGAAGAGAGAGGCTTAGATGTGAAACCTCTGCTCCTACAGGAAGGACATGACAAGAATCATGACTTGTGATTTCTGTTTGCAATAACCACAGCTGTTAGGGAATTCCCCAAGACTAGGTTCTTATTATAGACAAAAATCACTTTGTCACCAGTGCTTACCATCAATGCTACCTTATCATTCTCACTTCAAGAATGTGTATCAGTTGCAAATAACTTTGCCAAATTTCAACCTTTTAAGCTGCAATATTGTCTGCTAGAGGTCCACAGCAAGCTGAATTTCTGTGCAAGGGGTTTTAGCCCAATTTTTTTTTTCAGATAATTTTGAGGCCCGTGAAAAAGATGTCAATTGCGACTGTTTTGTTGAGGAAGTTTAACACAAACTTAAAAGCAGGGATCTTGATTCTGCTTGGAAAAGGAAGGTGAAGAAATAATAAGGTGGGTTAACTGGGGACAGGTTCTGGTTTTGCTTTTTCTTGAAGAAATTCTGTCCACATTCAGTGAATTACTGGCCTTTGGAAAAAAAACACAAAGGACTAGGAGTTGGCTGCAGTTTAGCCTTTAGCTTGTTAAAACAGTCACATCAATTATGCTGTGCATCTGCAATTTCCATTTGCACAAATATAAAGTGTAGAGTTCTGTTGCAAAGAGTTTAGATCAATGTATGTCTTTATGTTTTCTTTGTGAAAGGGACATTTAATAGAGAGTGGGTGTATGGGAAGTAGTTAGTATTAACAAAGAGGCAAAGGCATCTTATATTTCAGCTATTTTTGCCATGAGAAACAAAACCTGAAGTTTGACTGAGCTCTGTTATCTTTGCAAAACTCTGCAAAGCTGAGCTCTTCAAAGGCAGAATCTTTCAGGCATTAGCTAAAGCTATTGTTCTGTTAAAAACTTTCTTGAGAATACAAAATCTCTCCTATTTTCAATTGAAAATACTCAATTCAGCACAGGACAAAAAAAATACAGTCAATGAAGCCTGTGAAATAAATGCAGCTTGAAAGTTGTTGGAAAAATCTCTCATCATGAATTTTTCTTCCTTTCTTTTCATTTTTCACCCATACTTTTCCATTCTTCCTTGAGCTGTGCAGAGTGCATTAATTTCCATAACACACAAGCTGTCATGTCATAACCCGAGTTTGTAATATTACATTGTGTGCTGAAGTTAACACCCATTGACCACAGCAGGCATGACATGTATTCTTCAACAGGAGAATACAACCCTTTGAATCAGTAATGCCTTCCAAATAAGCTTGTAAATCAGTGCCTGAATTCCCCAGCCTTGCAAATATTGGCAGATTGTAGGGGATTGAGAGTAGGGAAAGAACTGAGCATGAGGCAGGGCTAGCAGCCAGATTCTACAAGGTCTGGACAAGTTCAAGAGCCAGCTATTGCTTTTATTCACCACACCACCTGTTTCTCCCCTAGGATTTTGTTTTTATTAAAACGTAGTGATTTTATTTCATTTTTTTTAAAAAAAATTACATATGAAGAGAGACATTCAGATATTTTGGTTCATGCATTTCTTCAGGTCTTAATTTCTAAAAAGAGAGCATTGCCTCCAGGTATTATTACTATACATTACTATTAATAGTGTGACAGTACTCCAAATATATTAGGTAGTAAGTTACACGGATTGCTTTCTTGGTTCACTGGAAGTAGTAGGATTAGAAGAGAGCCAATTATTTTTACTAAAGTTATTAGAAAAGCTTCCATCAAAACCAAAAGAGCAAGCAAGTTTTTTTTTTAATAAAATAGCAAACCTCATGTATAATAGGGAATTTAATTGTCAAAATATTCTCACCTATTAGTTTTCTAAAAATAAACATAAAGCAAATGAGAAACAAAAAACACTTCAGAAGAGATATTTGAAACATTTATAAACATTGAAATAATTATAAGTGTTTGTATATTCTTCTATTTGCTGTAAAAATAATTTAGTGGAGCCATTGGAAATTCATGGAAAGTTTGGTAGTCATTAATCTTAAAATTTGAAATATTAGATACAATTTTTATGTGTATCTTCATAGCATACAATTGATAGAGGAGACATTTTCTTATGATTACTTCAACAGCATTAGAGCTCTTCTGAGTTTAGAGCTGGCCTGTTCTTACAGAACATGAGTCCTTGATATGCCAAGCACCATGCTTAAAGGACAAACTGAATATACCCTATCTCTGTCTTTACTGAAAATCTCCTTGCTCATCCTTTGTTAACAGCTTACAGCAGCACTCCCTGTCTTCAGGTACCCCAGTGCCTGGCTGGGGTGTGGCTACCAGCAATACACTACAAAGTATTTTTCTGTATGTGTAGACACAGTAGACGCTGACTTAACTGTGGATATGCTTTGGCTTCCTTTTCTCCATTATTTCTACAGCTTTCTTCCTCGTTTTCTGCCTGATTTTGAGGAGAAAGTCTGTTGTGCTCTTTGAGAAATACTAATGTTTTGAATCTTCAATACCAAGCTTTTTAATTGTGATCTCTTTTGGAATGGTTAAGTGCTGTCTATATTATTTAAGTTTTTCATGTTGTTACTTCCATATATTAAGATGAAAGAAAATTTTGAGTTGAAGGCTCCATTAGGTCTTTAGGTTTGATGTGAGATTTTTTTTTTGGCCAGCTTTTGAAAACATGCCCAATGCTAAAGGACTGAGATCAACAAACAGTTTCCCCGGAATCTCCTTAAGCAAGGTATTTTAAAATTTTTGGGTGAAAATTGTTTGTATTTGCTGATTTGGAAATATCTGATGTTAGTAGCTTCTGTTTAACATCCTCCTGAGTTGCTCTTGACATGGAAAGTATTGAATTTGCTTTTTCACAAATGCGTAAGAGACATATTTATTGCCTTTCTGGCATAGCTATTTTGAATGGTATCACCTTCACCTAAAGCACCGTTATCACCTTTAGCTTGGAACAAAATTTTCAAAGCCCTTCTTCCTGTTGCTCTCAACTCTGACTCATGTCTGTGAACACTTGCTCCCCATGCCATTTTTCCTGCAGTTTGTAGCTTCTAACTCTTGATGCGATCAATGCTCCTTTTTCTTTCCATCTGCTCTATATATGCATTCAAGATGCTTCAGCATGGGAAGCGTGGGATTTGAAGCATACATCATTCAGTTTAAATGCCCCTATTATACCAGATTTTCCCTTATGCATTACAGATAGGCACTAGAAGACCCAATCAGCCTCTACTCCAGTGTGATTTGGTGATGTACAGTAGACACTGACTCCCATTTCACGTTCCAGCCATTAGCACACAGTCCCACAAGAAACCAAGATCAAGTCCTCGATGCCTCTGAAATACCTGGTGCTGTACTGACATAGTGACACTCTTCTTCCTCTTTTGCCCGCCCTGTCCATCTCTCTTTCGGTAATTCATAGTGTCATACGGTCCTGCTAAGTTTCAGTGACACCACAAAGACGAAATCTCTATTCGTGACTAATTCCAACTGTTCTTGTTTATTACTCAGATTTCTGGCACTGGACTACAGGCAATTAAAGAGTGTGTTCACTTTGTCATTTGGTGCCCAGATTAATTTTTTGTCCCCCTTACTGTCTTACTTCTAAACTAAACAATCACTCTCTCCCATTCGTTGTTATTAGTGTAATGATCCCCCAACTAATCTCATTATGCTTGCTTCCTGGAAGATTTTTTGCTTTCAGCTGGGTGGGAAGCACTGCCCTCATTGCCCTCCCAGAAGGGAAGCAATGATCCACATACGAAAGATCTCTCCATTAATTTCTCCCCTTTATGTGACAGGGAGAATATCGGAGCTGATCTTTCTTCTCCTCCAGGCTTATTTCAAATCACTCCTAGTCATCTGAAATCTGGAAATGTAGCTTGAGAAGCTGTATCTTATGCATGCTTATAGATCCTTATCAACAACTCTGGAAGGCAGCTATCCTGAGGGTATATACACATGGATGTGCAGGTAGATTACATTTAGGCTCTCTCCAACCTCCCACCAAGGAGGCCAGACGTGAGCCCGCTCCAATCTGAAAGAGAGATTACTATGTTACTTTGACATTCTTGGTTACTGCTGGCTAGTAATGACCTCCAAGTTATATTTCTTATCTTGCAAACTCCCTGTGAATATTCTCTGTTTGCTACTGCTGTGCATCTGTTTGGATGTGCCTTTGGCATTTGACTTGGATACTAAGGCTCATTGCTCAGCTCTGTTTCCTCATTAATAGGAAGACATTACCCACACTGAGATTTCAAATGCTGGGGCTAATCAAGGACCAATGGCACTGCCACTAAGCCCTCATTAAGTTGCAGCCCAATGTACCCATCTCATAAGTCTGGTCAGGTATCTTGACAGATAACCTGATGGTCAATTATATCCAAAAGATGGCCCAAATGACTATTCACAAACTATTTTGCTTGAAACACAGGATCCTCAGTCATGTTCTTTGAAACCCTTCTCTCTCAAGCTAGAAAATGCTCTAGCACCAAGGAAAGGGCAAGTGCTACCAGGGCAAAGAACTTCAGCCTCTTAGAGTGTTGGCTCACCACTGTGTTAAGAGATGTACAGAACATTTATAAGTTTGAGTCTCTGCTGCTTCGACTGTCAAGTTATTTTTCTATCTGTCTTCAAAAACCAAGCCTGCTTGCTGTCTTTACTGCAACAGCTTCATTCGAGTGACAGAGGGCTAATAATTTTCCACCCAATTCCCTTGTAAAACTCTGCCAGGGTACAGCATGAACTGTCATAGGCACCCTTGATAAAATTTTTGTTTGGAAATTAATCTACCTGCAAAAGCCTGTCAGACCCAGTGATTCACCATATACTTCCAATCATTTGTTTTTGAAGAGCCCCCCCTTCCTCCCTGGATCCAATTAATACATGACAGCAGTTAGAGGCTCTATAAGGCTGAAAACCCCCCTCATGACAAAAGCACTACTAAGGACAAATAAAGGAGGGAAGCCAGGCACAACATCCCTTTGGGTAAATGGGAGTTGTCCCTATAAAGGTCAGCTTTAACTCTGTCTTAATCCTCAGGTATGGAATACAGGATTTCTATAATGTTCACGATTTCCATTTTAAATCACTCTCAAACTCTGACTAGACTGTGCCGGATTCAGACTGAGAAGAATGTAGATAGAACTGCACTCTCTCTGCTAATACTTTTTAAGCTGCTGCTTTTTTAGAGCTGAAAAAACATTCCATAATTTAAATCCCTATTCATCCTAAACATAATGATCAGGTTTGAGAGAAGAAAGCAGAGAATGAAAACAGAAAAATAATTGTTTCATGGGAGAAGCAATAGAAAGTCAAAACCCAAATCCAGAGGACTTTCTTTAAGGTTATATTAAACAGAAATTCAAACCTCTGATTAAAAATGAGAAAAATACAATAATGAAGATTTTTACTTACTTTTTATATGCAGGAATTTTTAGATAAAACCCAAGCATTTAAATATATACTGAAAGTATCAAAAAGGGTCTCATAACTGTATTCCAGAAGAAAAGGATCTAACGCGCTAATGGAAAGTCTAACCTCTTTTCAGCTGAGCTGAGATTCCAATTTTCTGCATCACTAGCAATGATAATGTTACACAAACAGTGTTCAATCATTAAATTAATTCCCATTAAATCAATGTCCTTAAAGGCCAAACAGACCTTTAATAATTACCTGATTAAAATTATGTTAGCATAGCATATTAGTTATAGTATATTTATAATTCCCTTCCCAACAATACACCGTTTCTTTCCACCCATCTTGTTGAAAGGGTGACGCTGAGGCAAAAGTTGGGAAGGGAAGCACATCATATCACTACGTAACAAATGGCTGTGGGTCTTCTCCTGATATTGGTTATACTTAATATACATTAATCAGATTTGCATTTCTATTATGTAGTCTAGGAATTATTTCCTGACTTTTAACTGTAGACGCACAAAATAATTTACTTCTTTCAGATATTAGCAACTTTGCAGTGGTAAAATTCTGTCTTCCTGTGGAATTAGCAAAAAATTATGTTTTCAGTTGAAAATGAAAGCATATCACAGAGAAAATGTTACAAGTAATAGTGTGCAGCAGACTTGTGCAGTGTAATTTCACAGAAGGAGATGGATAGACTTTGCTACTAAAAGTTCTGGAAAATGTATCTTAAAAGTATATTTCATCAAAGAAGAGTAATGACTGCAGCTGAAGTTTGAAAATGGAGGCTTCTACTTGTGTTTGCTGAAGTTACTGGTAGGTCTCAGAAGTAGCATTACTTGACTTATAATACACATATGCAGATGTTGGAATATCATGCAGGTCTTGATATTTGAAAATAAATAATTTGTGTGCTGTAAGTATGACCAGATTGGAACTGTGAGGCTTGAATGAGTAAGTTGGCCAAAACGTCTTGTATTCATTTAAAATTTAATTTTGGGGTTACCCAATACAGTACCAGTCATTGACATAATCATAAATAATTGTGCAACAAGGCTAGCAATTTTACCAGCAGCTGTTTGCTCAAAAGCAGGTCTGACCAGATCATCTTTCATTGCTGCTTTTACCACACTGGACAATAATTTTACATGATACAATTATAAACATACACACATGCAGGAGCAAACACAGACTAGAGCTCAGCGTGCATGTGTAGCAAACACAAGGAGCTTCTGAGGATCCTCTTCTTTAGGGCTGTGACGTGTGTTTTTATGATTGCACCTGACTGCATGCCTGCATAAAGGCACTATTTGCAGCTACTCTGAATGCATCAAAATGATATATGCTAGCTAATATTTTAGAGAATGTTGTCACCCGATCTTAACAAATAACCTTGCACACTGTCAACCTTCTGATTAGATGTCAAGAGATGCTGAAGACCCAATTTCCCTATTACTAATGGCTGGATACAAATGCTCTAAAGCCTCAAACAATCAACCACAATTATCATCTCTGGTACATACGCATAAGTAGCTAAGAAGCTAACTGTCACATACAGTTTGCATCGTGGTGGCCTTTCTGTAGACTACTGACAGTGTTATGTGTAGTACCTTCCGGGATGGCAAAAAGAGCTGTGTACAATGGACTGAAAACAGGCCATCTGTACATACAATTAACGTTAAACTGAACAATGTCATTAATGAGGTATTAAAGTGCTGCTTTAGCTAAGAGCCTGTCAGGGAGGACATTATGAACATGAGGGAGAGAGAGTCCCCTTTGGCTGAAACTGAGCAACTATGAACCAAGCAAAACAAAAGTCAATTCAATGAGACCATAACGACAAAGAATAATTCCACCAAAGCCTCCATGTCTTTTGACAGGTACTTTTCCCCATCATCTTCTTTTCTAACTCTACACGGCTCTGTGACTCAGATTTTTGGGGTGAAGGGATTTTTTAAAAAAACACATCACATATTGAACAATAGTCTTTTGCTTGAACTTTCAAAGTATTATGAAATGTTTTCTAAACCTGTTCGTACAATATTTCCAAGCAACCATCATCACAGAGTGGCACCTGACTACTTCAGAGGTAAGTGAATCACAGACATCTCTGATACATTAGTTCAGTTTTCATGTCATTAATTCTAGTTATCCTTTAATTGTCAGAGTGCTTTTCTGCAATGAACTCCTAACCTTACAGAATTCAATCATCACTAATGCAGGAGCTCTAATTATGTTCCTAAATAACACATTTTAAAATTTAGACTAAAATTCCACTTCAGGTACATACTGTAATGTTGTTATCAAAGTGATCTCTCACACTCAGGTGACCTAAAGTAATACCATGACAGTTCATAGAGAACAGAGGAAAGAAGAAAACCTTCATCTTTTTAAGTTTCACCAAGAATAATGCTATAATGTCATTTATTGATGAAAATCACTAATAGAAATGCCTATGTTTGAAAGCTGAATAACCTGTTTTCTACTGCAAACCAGCTATCACCCTGCTTAAGATCAGGACTGAGATTTGTTATAAGTGAAAAGTGACATCAAAGATGACTTTACTGGATAGTGAGGATTTTCCTCCTTGGGAATAGATATAGAAATGAAAGAAGCTATTGTACGAATGGAATGCATGCTTATACCTAAAAATGTTCTATTAGCAAGTATATCCAGGCATGAACAACGAACACTCCCACTCATCAGATTTATTATTACTGTTCCTTAACAGCCTGTTTCCAGAAGATTTTCCATCTTTCCCCTTCACTGTTATCTTTACTCTATCCTAATGTGGGGGAAACAGACTCTTCAGTCAAAACCACACGTGTTCCTTCATCTCGGTTTTTGCCTAGTAGATAAGGTAAAACACATTTTTAATCCAACACCATCTCAATAACTTCAAAAGCACTGAAAAGGTAAAGTCCTAGTTTATGATCTCTCCCTCCCTATCAACAGTGAAAGAATAAAAATTAAGCAGCAGGAGGTTCCTACACCAGGATGCTGCTGTAATGAAAGCAATCCCCTTAATTTGCATGCTGGGAAGCTGACTAAATAAAAAATACAAATAATAAACCCAACAGCTCTCATTTTCCCATATTTGCTAAGAGTAGACATTCTTGGTAAGTTATCATTATTTGCTTCCTTTCAATATTAATTTTGGCCTATTGTCGTTATACACTTTTTAATATTACAAGAGGCCTGAGAAAAAAAACCCTCAACAGCTGAAGGGAGACTTTCTCATCAGCAGCCTCAAAAACTCTTTTGTATTCCTGCCTTTAGAGTTTGCAAGCAATTTTCCTAGCACCTACCCACCAGTTGGTGTTACGAAGAAGAGCTGCATGGGTGGATACAGCTATGGCACAGCTGTTGCAGAGGAGGGAGTCCCCACAGACCAGAAAAGCAATGGAAGACTACCGTGGGTTCTACTCTAAACCCATGTTCATCTAGTGCCTTAGATATCCTCTGCTGAAAAAGGCTGATCAGTTTGTAAATGAAACTGCTGTCATCCAAGGAGAGTGGGAGTATTTTTAATAAAGCTAAAAATCATTTTTCACTGCCATCATACCTTAAACGGCCCAAACTGCCAATTTTATTGTAGGCTTCTGAGTAGGAAAATCAAATAACAGGACAAGTAAGACTTGCCTCTTCAGCTTCTAAACACCTTTGCAGATAAAAATGTATCAGTTCCTCACTAAATTGTTCTTCCTCATTTCCTCAAATATATATTATACAGAGGTGAACTCTGAAAAGCCAAATCTGATTACTTAATCTGAATCTAGCTTATCCATTCTTTTCCCAAATATAGTATGAGGTCATATTAAAGAAACTATTCTGAGTAAAATATTCACCTTAGGATGCTTTTGAAAGAACACAGAAAGCTGGATAGAAGCCACAGACAGACATTGAATTCTACTTTTCCTTTTGCCTCATTTGATCTTGATCAGCGTTTATACTATAGCCAGACAGACATTACCTTCTCACAGTCAATTAATCAGGCCTGCAGCTAGTCCTCATGGAATGAAGGTGTTTTTGGGGCTTTCACACCACCATTCATTCTCCGCCTCCTCACAGAAGGTGTGTCAGACACAACATCTCCAAATATACTGCCTCATGTACCCAGTGCTATTACTCAAGCAAGCAGGTGCACGCAAGATATAGGAATCCATTATTTTGGATGCCTCTGAGAACTGCCTGAGTCTTAACTTCAATTTAGGGGAAAATCCAAGCATATCCCCTGGCAGTTTAATGCTAGTGTTATCATATTGCTGCAAACAAATGCCCACACAACTGAACATTTTACTTGGAGCACGGTTATTCCTTGGAATTACATTTCCAAAGAGACACAATCAACTAAGCCTCTGAAAGTGGCATAAAGCTACATCCAGTGTTTGCAAATATGTACTGTATCCACGACAATAATTCTCATTATATGCTGCCAGTTCCAGTGATCACTTACAGTTTCCGAACGCATTTGAGACATAGGACAAATAGACAAAATGTAGTTATTTTTTGATGCTGTGAAGAAGGCTGGCCAAACCATTGAGACCTGTGGAGTAGGAGCTTGGGTACCACAGGGCTGCAGCACCTCTTTCGGAGGTACTAATATGTAAGCCTAGATTAATATAATAAAATGAGAATTTGGAAGTTTTGTGTTTAAAGATGGAACTATAATGCCACAAATACACCTCCTGGTGTATATGCTAGAAAAACGTAGAGGCTGTTTCGTTTCCTAATGTATTTGGTGTCTGACTTTCATTTTCCCAGCCTTGAGATGCACCTTTTTGGCTCAAGTCTGTTCCCCTTGGTACGGGAATATGTCAAGACCTGAAATTAGTTTGAACAGCAATTAAAATTGTTAATTAATGAGACTGGCATTTAAGTTTTGCTTTCTGTCAGAAGACATAAACCATGACTTTATGAAAGAAGGTAGGCAGTATTTCCATTTTACAAATGAGGACTGATATACATGATATTACATGAAATTTCTATAGTGACCTAGCAGATCAGATGCAGAGTCCAGATTAAGAACTAAGACTTAGTCTTAAAGCCTTTATACTGGATCTTTTTTTTATTTGCTAAACTTAAAAAATAATGATTCACCACTAAATATTGCATGTGAAGATATAATTGATTTCTAGCACTTTTTTTTTTCAAAATGCTTTTAGAGTTTTCCCCTGAATATTAAATACATAGAGATTGGTGTACAGTTAATTAAGGGAAAATGTCACTAAGAAAATACGTTGTTACAGCATAATGGTTTCCTGCTGATAGGAATATGCTGAGAGTGAGATAAGCAAGATGGAGTAATTTATTAAGCAATAGCATACTCCAGGCAGTGCATTTCAGGAGGATTATATCACGCCTTGGGTGGTAATACAAGGAGCAAGACTGAGAGATTGGAGCGGCTTTAACCATCCGAGAAGTATTATAATGACTCAGGAGTGCCAAGGCTTGGAGTCTGTTTTATTGCTCTTATGAAATGTAATTTAAACAAGGCAAATGGTAAGATTTGCTCATTTACTGGGCATTATGAACATAATTGGCCATTACTGACACCAGTGATGACCAATCAAACCCCCCCGGTGTGACCAGCATTTTAAACTAACCAAACATAAGGGGATAAAAAAGTGGCCCACCAGTAATGCTTTCACGTCATTCGTTTCATAACTTTGCTAGGTTAAGAAAGAATATTAAAATCTTGGAAAAAAAAATACTGTTGTGGGTAATAGCACTCCCTTGGTCAAATCTTATTTATAAAACTATAATGAATGTTTGTTTTGTTGCAATCACTGAGAAGTAATTAAAGCTTGAATGAGTCAACAATTTTGAGATATTGCCCGTTACAGCAAAAAACCCACCCAAAAATCCCACCTTCAAAAACCCACATAAAACTTCTGCCTGGTTCTCTTTCTTACAAACATTTCCAAGTGAAGCTGAGTCTTGCATCTTTACCTGCATAATCTAAAACCTACCAGCCCAGTTTAGAAATACCTACTCTCTCAGTGAAAAATTCAAAGTAAAATGAACAGAGCGGGATAAGAGAGACAGTCTTTCTACTGTCTTTTATGTTAAATAAAACCCATTCTTTTTCTATATAACTTCATTATTTTATCTACATTTAGTTGAAATCTTTTAAATTAAGCCACCTTTTCACTGTATTCTGAAGCAAAAGCTGAGAGACTTCTTTGAAAATAAAATCCTCTAGACCATTCCTCTGCAAGTTCTTGGTAAAAATTATGCATCATTTCACCTGTCACGAAAAACCCCCCTATCTATTACACAAAAAAGGGCTGGGAATAACTCTAAATCCGCAACTTCTGTTTCTTAAATCATTGGTTTTCTCCAGTAATGGTGAGCACAGAGTGCTCTCTAGAGTATTTAAGAAGAGCCCATAAAGTAGTAGGAAGCTAATAGACAGTCTTCAGGAGATTAAACTAGGTTCTCAGCCAGTATAAATAGACATTGTGCCACTGCAGTGGGTTGATTCAGTTAAGCTTTTAGAAAAATATTTTAGTAAAAAAAATTCCTTTCTGAGAGAGTTCCCTGTTCATATCACAGGTTTTCAACATTGGCATGTTCTAATGAGGGCAAAATGTAAGGGAATAGCAACAATACCAGGACTGAAGAGAAATCAAAATTCAGCTACATAGAATAGCACAAAAGTTGAACCATTACTATATAATATAGCATTATACTTTATCAGTCTAGTTGAGGTAAGAAAGGACCTCTGTAGGTTGTGTACAAACACTCACTAACCAAGCAGGGCCATCGAGAGCCAGTTGCCTAGGACCAGTGTCCAGACGGCTTTTGAATATCTCCAGAACTAAAGGTTCCACAACCTCCCTGGACAACCTGTGCCAGTGCTCAGTCAGCTGGGTGGCCTGCAGCATGCACTGGTGCATGGGGTTGTTCTTTCCAAGGGCAGGACGTTGCACTTCTCTTTGTTGAGCTTTATTGAATATATAGTAATAGAGGTCCAGGGAGGAGCCAGGTCTATGGGGAAGAGCATGGGCAGCAGGACTAGGGTCATGAATGATACCCAAGAAGAAAGCTACAGCAATGGTGACCACCAGTTAGCAGACTGAGAAGCCAAAGGGAAACATGGAGGGAGGGAGGGAGAGAGAGGAACCCCACTGAAAAGGAAACCTTCACAACATTTTCTTGTCCAACTGGCAAAACCTAATTTTGAAAAGTAGTAAAATATAGAGATTTTGCCACTTAGTTTTCTGAGATGAACAATTGGAGAACGGTTTCAGAACCCATGACACTAAATATCAACATAACCAAAATCCTCAGCAGTCTGAATCTACAAATTTGCTTCACTGTTAGACAGGAACAACTCTGAGATAACAGATGTGTGTTACAGAGTCTTATGCTTGGATGTGTAGCTCATAGCCAGAAGCATTTGTTTTTAATATAATTCACAGCACTGCATGGCCAAGATCGCTGAAAAGTCTTTGCCTTCTTAGTGGTCACAGCACATTAGAGATCAGTAGGTGTACTGGGTAACATGATAAAGCATTTCAACCACTGGCCATCAGTTTTTGTTTAAATAAATGGCTTGAGTACAGGAATGAAAATAAAACAAAAAACAACCCAAACCCCACTTTGATATTTATATATTTTTAAATTACTTGAGCCTCCCAAGTTATATTGCAGATCTATCCTCAAAATTGTATCTTCTGGTAAAAAAGAAATGTATCTTAACATTATAATGTATATAAATACATACACACTGATCTCTCTAACGAATGAGCATAAAACTAAAAGGGCAACTGAGGGAAATTGCACCTTTATATTACAAAAGTCTCAAAATGGTGTCTAGAATAGTCACTCCAACCTGGAGAAAAAAGAAATTGAAAGCTAAGGCCAAGATCTAAGTTCAAATGATATAAGCAGCAGTGACATTAAATTTCAGTCTACCTTTAAAGAAACAATTAAAAATACTGAAATTTTGCTACCAAGTATGAAAGTAATCATAGACCTGCCTTAAAAGCTACTGGACTAGTCTGTGCTGACTCCAGTCTATAGACAGTGACACAGGACTTTTCTCTGATGTTTCAAAATTACAAAAGGATAAAACTTGTTAATAGAATTTGATCAGAACATCAGAGCCAAGGTGGAAAGAAAACACAAAGTGACAGAGCAGACCAAAGCTACCTGCAGAGTTCTAGCTTTCAGAATAAACAGGCAAAATAAATCATTCCTGTTTCAGTCAAAATAGGTCCAGAGTTTCCTTAAAGAGCGTCTTATTTTTTTACACCAAAAGCCTCTTTTGTTTTTCTAGCCGTTGTAGATCTGGAGCTAGCCTTTCTGCTTGCAAATCTTTCCTCTATTTAGAGGAAAGAAAGAAAAGACAATGCTGGAATGTGCTTGCTAGCCCCAAACAAAGGATCCAGCGCTATTAAAGCACTAGCAATCCTTAGTTCATGCTGCTTTGTTTCTCTCAGTGCAAAATATAAAAGCATCTTTGGATGTATGTTTTGATAACAGAAATGAGTACCTTGTCATGTTTTAAATCAGTAGCTGAAAGACTTCTTAAGTGAACGTGACAATATTTGAAATGTCCCATGCTACCACACTTAAGATATGCCAATCACAATTAATAGCAACAGATTTGCTATTCCAAAACAAATAAAACCTGCAGAGTTTTTCTGCTGAATGAAGAGCTGATGAGTGAAAACAGAAGCAAAATTACCACAATAGCCAGTTAGCCTGTCAATGGAAATTACTTTCATTTGTCTGTATTCACAAGGGTTAGTAAACAATAACGCTTCGGCTAATACAGTTTTTGTTATATTCAAATTGAATGTGAAATGCAGGCTGACATTATAAATGGATCTCTTACTCTTTTCACTGGATTTCTGAGGTATACTGAATCTGTGTTTAAATTGGTCTGTAAGTTTCATATATTTTGGTTTCAACCTTACTAAATTTCCCCCATTTCCCCTCTAACAAATTCAGGACTGTCCTCTGTTTGAAGGAGAGACATATCTATAGGTTCCTCTCCCTCAGTAGGAACCAAGTGAATATTTCATATTATTCCAGTGAATTCTAAGAGGTGTGCTGAAAATCGACAAGATCTCTTTCTTTTTAAATAACACCTCTCACCTTCAAAGTTCTTTCTCAAGTCCCACAACAGTTTTGGTGCTCCCAGCTGCCATGTCCCTCCAGCAGGTTTTACTGAGTTGCACCTCACAACCCTCTTTACCCAGGGAAGTGGATGCAGACCTCCTTGAGTAAATTAATTTGCTTTACTTTCTCCAGTAAATTCTGGGGAGGGGGGGAGAGGCGGGGGTGGGGGAGGGGGGGTGGTGTTGTCAGCTAGTCAATCAACTTTTCATCTAATTTCTTTCTCATACTCATGCTTAAGTCAAGACTGTGAGAGACTGAAAGGCTTAATGTGTGTTGATGTCTCAAATATTGTGTCAAAAACCAGTTACATAATGATAATAAAGAACAAAGGAAAAGTTGGTTAGCATGCAATGTGGAGGGTATATTGGAGGATGTGTACGTCTGTATTCTGACCACTATGTGTGTCTAGAGATCATACAGAGCTCACTTGAGAAAGGGGTTTCAAAACCACCTGAAAAGACCCCTTGAGACCACCCACCCTAAATTATTTTTTTGATTATTCTTAAACTGTAAAACTTCAGTACTAATATCTTTGGACTCCCTTGCAACTATTAACTCCAGAGAAGCTTTGGCTTTCCTAAAACCTGCTCAGAACAACAACAACAACATTCTGGAACAAGAACCATGCAAGTCCTCACGGGGCATGATTATTGAGAGGCAGGGACTAGGCTATAAAAGACACAAAGGCAAGGAGCCACATGTATGTCCATCACCAGAGAATTGACACATCCATCATTGTGGGATCCAAAGGTGGTACCTCTGTTTCTCTCTTTCCCCTCTTTCTGTTCTTTCCTTTTCTTCCTCTAGGACGGCACACTGCCTACCATTATGCTTTCCAAGTTCAGGTTGCTTCTACCCTAAATAAAACAGTTAATCGATCATTTGGCGGTGTTTCACCTTAATTTAACCTGACAGAATGACGAAACATTTATGGCTCCCTGGGTTATCCAGTTTGAGTTGCAACAAATGTTTCCCTCTAAGCCCTCCTCAAGCCATTACTTTTACTGACTGGTCAGTGAAACCTTTTCTTTGTAAGTTAACTGAACATCTGTTGAAGGACTCCCTTGCGCACTACTACTCTAGACCTACAACTTTGGAAATTTTGGGACTACACAGGCTTACTTGGGTAGACATAAGGCAGACAATTCAGATAACAGTTCATGAGATTGAAATGTGTGATTAAACTAGCTCTGCCTTCTTCAAACCTTTGCTGGGCAATGTCCTGTAGAGCTTTTAGGGAATAATGATTTTGGGAGTACAGCATGGATGCTAAGGATAATACCAAGCAATAAACATATGTAAAATTACTCACTTCCATGCAGTAAAGAAACTAATTCACAAGTTTTAACTTAACAGGCAGACAGATGTAATGAGTCTAGTTCTGTACTGGACCAACTGCTCTCTCACAGTTGGATTCCCTAAACAGCTACACTGGGAATATTTTGGACAGAAAGAAAACTTTATAAACCCACCCACATACATTCAAAAAACTCTTGTAGCTTCCAGTTGTCTCTGAAGTCTTTGGTTTTCTTTATAAAAAATGACGAACAAACATGAAACAATTGCTTCAGCTTTCCTCAGCTGGCCTCACTGCTCAATACAAATAATAATTTAAAATGTAGTACATCTCGGTCAATGTTAGCTTAGAATTTTTCCATTCTAGGAATTTCATACTTGACTTTCAAGCCTGAACCTTTAGCTTTTATGGATGTAATCTAACTATTTCTAACAGGGAATTATGTAATTTCTAAGTTACATATTGCGAGTGTTACATAAATATGATGCTTTTACATATAGCGTTCCATCCAAATTCATGTTGAAATCCCAAAAACTACTTGTGAGTTTTGAGGCTGCAGTGGTCACGAATCTTGGTAGAACAGATGCTCCATGAAATTAGAAATAGGTGTACCTGTAGTGCCAGTAGTGACTGACAATTACATGGATATGCCACAGGTATTTCTTCTCTTTTGTTGTCAAGTGTTATATAAATTTTCTTTGCTCTCATATGAAGCTGTGTTTTCTTATTCCACTTTGCATTATAACCTTAATTTGTTGACAAGAAGTCTAAATAGCATATACAAAGCCAAAATCTGTAGTCCCTGATGTATTTAGGATGCATGGTTAAAGCTCTGCCAGAAGAGGTAGCTTGTGAAGGACTTTGGAATATAAAAAGAATTGGGGAATAGCCTGCACTACACCAGATGCTAGAGGGGATTGATAAGGCATTCAGGAAGGCCAGAGTAGGCTGAGTCTAAACATTATGTAGGAAAATTGAGATAAATCAAAAGAAGGAGGAAAGAATATCAGATACAATAAGACCACATAGTACTGGTGACTAGTCTAAACTTGGTTCAACAGCCAAATCCCAACATCTTCTATCTGACTGTGTAAGAACATAGCACGCATTAACTATGAATAATTCTTCAACAGACGATGAGAAATCCTTTTTTTCTCCAGAGAAAAATAATCTTTCTCTAATTAGACAACTACAAACCAAAACCAGGCAACATGTAATGCTCTGAACTTCTCATGTCTCCCATGCTGGGAAGCCAAATGTCTTAGAAACCTTAAAGCACAAAGACTTCCAGTATTCCCAGTCCCTTGTGGGCTGTGGGAGGGAGGCAGGGAAGAGGAAGGTCTCTGTAACAACAAGGAGGATATATCGGTTTTATCTCAGAGGCAGAGTCTCCCTCTCTCTCTTACCTTGTTGCACAAAGGATCCGTACACAAACCACATGGAGTTGTAGAGGGTCGTGGAAGTCATGGATCCCATCTGAAGGCGTGGAGGGTTAAGCCAGTTTAAGAGGTAGACCAGTAGCCCTACTAACAGCACAGTGCCAGCTATGCATGCCCACAGGGAGAGGTCAAATGGTGCCAAACAGGCAAACATGTCCATTGTCTTCTCTGCCTTTCGAAGCAGCACGCCCACTGAGTAGTCCATGTAACGTGTTGTGAAGTCCACTACATTTTCCCTCTCAGGGGTGATGGTTAGGGCAGAGATTCCTATATCAGCTCTCTGAGGAAAGAGGGAGAGAGAACAACATGCATAAGTAGGAGCTACAGAAAAGGTCTTCTTTCAGTTTGTGGTCATGACCTCTAAACTTCAGGAGAAATAGATGCCCAGGCCAATGTTGTGTCATATATGGGAACACAGAAATGTGACCAAGACTTGAACAGAATAACTGTACCATATGTCTTTGCTTCTTTGAGAAAACTTCACTTGGTGGACCTGAGCACATTAACTTTCCATGTTGCTATTTTCCAAGGAATCAAAATACTTTAAGTACAAATAATATCTAGAGGAAATCTACTTCTGGCCATTTTTCTCAGCCTAGCTTAGTGAAGCCATCACTGCCATTGTGGCAAAAGGCCAATCTTGCATATAGCATTTCCAATCAGAGGAATTTAAGTTGTCTGACAGAGCCACATCATAACTAACATTCTGATGACATCATGATCATGACAATTGATCATTGCATAATAAAGAGCATCTCATATTCTGGGACTTGAAATTCTGAAAAATGTCAATTTTGGCTGCAGAGTCTGAAGTGCTGAAAAACAGATGTTCCATGCAGTTCCTTCACTGTTTATTCCTCCATACTCTCTTGCTAAGCAATTCCTCTCTATGTCAACCTGTTCTGCAGCTACCTTGGCCTTGCTTTGTGCAATTAACATTTTTTGCAATTTAAAGAAACCATTTCAGATCAGGAGGAGTAACATTCCTTGATCTAATCATTGTATTTCACAGCACATCTGGGTTTTAGGTCTCCAGAGACACCAGGCACAACTGCAGCAGGTGCTATTTAGGTGCTATTTTACTTTTCACATGTACAATCAGAATTGCAGTGAAAACAAAAAAGGGTATTTAAACCAGACACATTAACACTATTTAAAAAAGCCCAAACACTGAACAAAAAGACTATAAATTCTAGATATTTTAATATTAAAAAGAATATTTAAAGAAACTAAGCTACTATTAGTTAGATTTAATCCACTTCTGTTCTAACTAAAGCAGTGTGTGTGGTCCTTTAGAAGGGGGTGAGGAGAGCACAAAGGCTTGAAAGTCTCAGTACTGTGTCAAATTTTATTAACTCTCTTTAATTTCTTCCTTCTTGCCCAAAGAAGGCAGAGATTACTAGGTTCCTAGAAATGTGCTGTGAAATATTAAGTGATAAGATATGGCAGCTGAAACTGATTAGAATAAAATTTGCAAATCATCTGTGCTCTTTTTAATACCATCTGCAACACATTCTGATGCCCATGGTGCTAACATACTTTTAATCACAGTGCACACAAGACTGGTTTAAATTATGTTACTTTATATTTATTGTTCAGTAGCTTGAAAAAGTGGAGGAAGATAGCTGGAGGCTGATGATTTGGACAAAAAAAGTGCTTGAAAATATTGATTTATATAAAAGCCATGAATTAGAGCTTCAGCTTTACTTCATGGGTTAGATTCTCTAGTGTCTTACATGAAGCTAAGAGCATGGCTTCATGAACTCACTTCATGTCTCTTCCTAACAATTTTTTGTGAGTGATGACTTAACTGCCCTCTGCCCATGGGTAGCATCAAACTCAGTCAGCAAACCAAGTAAAAATTGCCAGAATTGTCCATGGAAACATTCAGATCATCTGCGTCGCTATTCACTGATTATAAAACTCTGGTCAACAAATGACTCAGGTGATTCACAGCATCTGCTAATGGTTAAGCCCTAGCTCCTGTGAGCCAGTCATCATTTGAACTGTTTTCCATAACTGTGAATATAAATGTATCTTTTAAAATATTTTACAAATATAAAAGTCCAATGCTCTACAGCAGTATTTTCTCAAATAGGAAGATAGGGTTATATTTAATGAATAAAATATGTTGGCTTCCCCCACTCCCCCAAATGTATGTCAAAAAGTAAAACAGGAATCGAGGGTTCAAGGAGAACATGTGGAAACAAGACAACCTGGAGTTAGCCCCTGCTGTTTGAGTTTAGCTGTGCTATTAATTATCAGCATGTTACTAAAATACTCCACACTCGGCTATTGTGAGGTACTAATTCAAGTTGTATTTGTAAGATGTTTAAAGATTCTCCACTGAAAAGCAGAATACATAAGTAAAGATACTTATAGGAAATAATGGGCTTTTTCCTGCCTTTTTTCCCCTTTTTAAAAAGGGAACCATATTTCTCTATAAAATACACCGAAGGCATTGTGTGAAAAAGAAGAGCATGTTGTATTTGTGGAAATACTGCTTCTGTTTTACATTTCTGGTGAGCAGTCCCACACATTTCCCAGCATTATGGTTCCACTCTAGTTATCAGCCATCTATGAGACAGGAAAGATGTTATCCTAATGGAAATGTTGAGTTTACTGTCATACTGCAGCAGGGACTGTGATATAATTGTGTCTTCTGATTAGAATGGTTGTCAAGTAAAAAATGAGAGACATAAATCCTAACTCCTCTGTACTCTGAAGTTACACTGCAACATGAGAACTCATACTCTTGACTTACTAAATTGAATCATAAATACCAGTTTACCAGAAAAATACGTTTAGCAAAACCAAGCTTAAGCTTAACTTAACAGCTAATCTGCTGACATTGAGCATTCTTAACTGCAAACAGATTCTGTCAACTTGCATCAGGATTGGGAGATGAAAAAAATTAAATGCTTGGCATTAACATGTCAAATTGGATCAGAGAAGACATCAGTTTGAAGAAGTCAAGGTTCACTTAGTGCTTCTGAGATAAAAAGGAAAACGCACGTAATTATATCAATATTTAGATGTAAAGCTGCCAATCGGAATTATAAACATGTAAAACTCTCCACTTATTAAGTTTCTACAATCCCAAAATCAACTTAGATGTCTCTTTAACACACTTTTGACGAATTTAACAGTGACTCCTGAAAACTCTGAAAAAAACAGCAGAGGGCATTATTCTTCTTTATGTGACCTGCTTAGGAATTTATATTCCTTAACTGCAGGTCTCCTGAGGTCATTTAGACCAACATTGCTAGAATCAGAAAATCCAAAATAAGTGACCAAATGCATCTGATAGCATTGTTACTGGTGTCACAGAACCAGCTTAGCAGCAAAGCCTAGAAATCCCTGAAAAGCCCATATGTTAGTGCTTAAGCAAGTAATCTTACGATGATTCCTGTGGTTCATGATCAAGAATACGGAAAACAAATTAATCTACTATAAATTGCTCCCATGAGGCTATTCATTTTATTCACTTTCAATGTTAAATCAAGTTTCAATGAATGCTGGAAGCAATAAACCACAGTCCCACATGTTAAACAGCTATTAATATGGACATGTAAAAATTAATCAGACACATTTTTGGTCAAATTAACAAATATGCATCCAAGTAATTCTCCTTTTACTCTCTTTTTTTTTTCTCACTTTGTCCTTCCTATATACTTTCTTCCTTTCTTAGGAAGATACATTTAAGAAAAAGCCTTATAAGAGGCTACTACTTGGCTTGCAGTTTCTCTTAGAAATGTTTAAGCATTTATTTAATTTTGCTTTTCTGATGGACCTGAGTGGAACCAGGCAGCTATTTGCTTCCTGATAGTTCCTCATAGGAAAAAAACCCTATAAAAAAATCCTCACAATCAACATGGCATGGTGAAAAGTGGGAAATAATAGTTGATGGATGTATCACTGGGAAGTCCAGAGCCATGCTGGAAAGCCTGCTGTCCTCTCCCAGAAATGGTTTTAGCCACTTCTCTTCCCGGTCACACATACTCATCTCTCTGGCAATGCAGACTTGAGGGCAAGTAAAGGGAGAACTGTGAAAAGACACAAATAACTAACAGCAAGAGAAAGATTTGTTGCAAAGTGCTGCTCCCCTGAGATGGTTTTAGCCTCTCCACAGAAAACTGCTGCTCTCTGAATTAATCCTGTTTGTAAGCTGAAGCTCTGCAGGATGCACTGAAAACACTGGCCATTTGACAGGAGAGAGGCAAGAATAACATGTGCCTCTCTCAGGGAGCATTTATCCTTTGTAGACCTGGTTCAGGTGAACATCAAACAGAAAGCTTTCCATAGCATGGTTACATTGAGTTCACCTTGACAGTTGAAGGCGTATGGAGCAAGGTTGTACCTAATACAGGTCTTGACAAACAAAGAAAGAGAGGTTTGAATCAAATCCCAAGTTCAAATTAAAGACCA
Organism: Gallinula chloropus; assembly: GCF_964237585.1. Classification (NCBI taxonomy): domain Eukaryota; kingdom Metazoa; phylum Chordata; class Aves; order Gruiformes; family Rallidae; genus Gallinula; species Gallinula chloropus. The sequence goes on along the minus strand of NC_140088.1, from coordinate 67,118,927 downwards.
GTTGCTTTGATCTGCTGATTTCAGGTCCTATCTTAGCAGCCAAGAGGGACCTTGTCTTCAAAGCTGAACTCGGTACAGTCTCACATCTGCGAGGCCAGCTGCAGACATAGGGCATGTACTTGGCACCGCAGGGCTTCTGCCCTGCATGGAGCTCAAGCAGGGCTCTTGCAATCCGGTACACAACACCTGCTGAATCAGGTTAATGCAAATAGTCTATGTTGATCTTAAACACAGAAATGTTGTACTTGCTGCACTAACTGCCATTTCACGTGGCACACCTTCTGTAATGGCCACAAACACCCTTCCCAATGAGATGTACTCAAAAAGACAAGGCCTGTTTTCCACTACCCTTTAGTGGGACTTCTCTTTTGCAGGAATACATTATTTCCAACTCATTTCTGGCTCATGCCCCTAACAGCCAAAGAGCACTCCATTTCTGGATTTCCTCCACATGCTGGCCAGACTATCATGTAAGACTTGGTTGGGAAAACAAGGAAAAACTCTGTTTTAAACAGGTTAGATGTATTCTATGCTCCTTTACCTTCCCTTACAAAGTTGCTAAGCACATAGATATTTGAGTTCTGGAATCAGAACTCAGTTCACAGTAAATAAGAAACCAGCCTTTTAAGAACAGCTTGCCCTTGGTATGGGGTAGATAAATACTGGCTGCTTGCCCGGAGGTTCTCTTTTACTTTAAGAGGGACAGAGAATAGGAGAGAAGGACACAGTGAACCTTTACTGTTAATTATATGAGGGGTAAGGAAGATGAAAAATTACATGCTGCCATAGTATTTGGAAAACATGCTTTTTGAATTCCAAACGCATTTTTATTAACACTTCATGCTTTCTAACTGTACTGAAAGAGTTCATACCCCTTAAGAGTCATATATAGTAAAACTGTACCAAACTGGTAAATCTGTTCCACTCATGACATGTATTTACAGAAGTAGGTGGTTATCACCCTAAGAGTGTTATTAGAGTTACATGAGTCCCTGCCTACTACAGGGACAAGAATGACATACATATTTTTCAGTGAACCATTTAATTTCAGTTGTTATGTGTTCTGCATTATGAATCATTCATTTAAAATAAAAAATGGCAAACAAAGTTTATTACTACAGTGTTGATGTGTGAACCATGTCACAGGTATGTCATGTGTGATTGTTTTCTATTCCAACAAGCTTCCTATTGCTCAGGAATCCAGAATAGGTTAAACCTATCACTATTTTGGTTTTCTTTTCATGAGGATCTTTTTCTTTTTTTTTTTTTTTTCCTTTCTCTTTACTGCAAAACTTATTTTCTGGTATTTTGATAACTTTTAGCTGAAGTATTTAATGATTAGGTCCTGTATCTGAGCACCTTGCTCCTTATTCTTTGCTGTGATCATCAATAAATTCCACCTGCAGGTTTGGAAAAGTACAAGTTATTTACATGAATATCTATTGCAGTTATTTACGGAAAGACAATAAATGTAGGTGTCTATAGCTCTAAGAGTTGCCTCTAGAGGTTGACTAAGAGCAAATAAAATCTATATATTCATGGGGCAAATGAGACATCAACAGAATACAGTCAGCATAACTACCTTTCTCTTAATCAGACAAAATGCAAACAGGCAAAGTGTGAAGAGTGGGGAAAAATATGGCACATTTATTTGGATTAATTTATTTATAATACAATATTGCATATTTAATGTAAAATTAAGTAGACTAAATGGTTTATTAATTACAGAAGATACTACTCTTGATTCGAACATCTACATAATGCAAGTGTTATTATATATCAAGAAAACATTTTCAGTTGATTATATACTTCATGTAGTCATCACACCAACATTTTTCTAAGTGCTATACATTATTTATGTAATATATCACTAATTACTGAACATCAATTTTTCCTCTTTCATACAGCCTCTTCAACTCATTTGTGTCAGGTCTTGCCAAATTAATTAGGATGCTATGCATCCCATTATTTGACTGTATTCAGATTTTATACTGCACTTTGGCTGGAAAAAAGATTGCCCTGCTTCTTAAATAGTTACCTGCAAGCACTATTTCTAGCTTTTTCTTTAGTGCCCAATGCACCCTGGTATACTATCAAATGCTGGTGACTGTCACCAACTCATTAAAAAAGGTTACTGGCTGATACAAACACATGCATATTATTTAGCTTTATCACATGACCTTATTTAGTAAGTCATTAATAACCTTACCTTAAATACCAGTTCTCCTATCAGTCCATTCCATGACCCATCATCCTGAGGACTGCCATACTTGTGATCTGGTGCAACATAAATTTCATACTTAAAGCCAAGATAAGTGGCCAAGGCTTCCAACACATCTATTGAGAAGCCCTGATACTTCTTCGGTTTTCCCAGAACATTTTCAGACACCATAACAAAGGGTTCTTCCTAAACAGAAAGCAAAGGAGGCAACTGTTAGTAAAGAAATTACATGACACATTAGGATGCAGGGTGGGGTTTTTTTAAAATTTTTTTAATACAAAACCTTCCTACAACACATTGAATGTGTGATCTCACATCGTAATTTGCTATTTTGTTATGTATTTACTTCAAGAGAGAAATTTTCTTCTCTACTATGTTTTCTCAGAGCTGAATCTTCTGTGGCAACATTGCAACTGAAACGCTTTTCAGTAATGCCTTCTGTCTGCACTTATGCTCGGCAGGGCAGACGTGTGCTCATATGTCTGTCTGTAAACATGGAGGATTCTACAGTACTGCCAGTTTCCACCGCCTGGGCAAACATCATTTTTGACAAACTCAACTACTAGTTCATGCTGTAAGGAATGAAAAACATAGCAAAACAGGCTGCACTGCAGAAACACACACATGTCCTTCTACTGCAATCTGAATATAATAAACCCTTTGACTTGAAGTAGGTCTAGCCAAAGAGCATCCATTTGATTAGTTTAGGGAGAATCAATTATGGGATTTTGTCTGTAAGAACAATTGGTGAATACTCATCCAAAAGATTATCATATTAAAGGGTGCCAGTGGATACTGAAAGTTGTAATTGGTTGGTAAGATTTCCAAACAATATGCTTTTCTTTTTCCTCAAGAACTGCAATTGTTCTCTCAATATTTTTATTAATATTTTAAATAAAACTATCAGAGAATTTTTTTACTAACTTTAATTTCTTTTCCCCTCTCTACTATTCTTCCTGTTGAGCATTTAACTTCTAGATACTCTCCTTCACATATTACTAAAATAAACCACAAAAAGAAATCACATTCCTGAGCACAGGAAAAAAGATATTTTCCATAGATGGGACTTATTTCTCTGATGGTTCTTTATTCTCTCTGAGAATATTTATCAGATCTACCTAAGTAGAGCAAAAGATATTCCAATCCCACCCCCCAAAAAAATCACAAAGGCAGTGTAAAACAGATTTTTTTTTTAAAATGTGCTTTTTTTCCTTTTAATTCTTTACATGGTGCTGTAATTTCATGTGAGTTCATCAGAAAGATTTATTCTGAGGGCCAAAAAAGTTTGCTCTAGCAAACCAAACCCCAAACCAAAACCACCACCACAACAACAAAAAAAACCCACGGGGGAAAAAACCTCAAACCAAACCAAAACACAGAAGGGCTGACTGTCTCAAGTTATTATTTCCCAGTTGTCAGACAGAATTTCTTTCTTCCTAATTTTCAAATTTTCCCAATTTTCAGACAAATGGAGTTACAATGGAGCACAGCAAGTACAAGTGAATTTGAAGCAGTTCTTCAGTACCTATTTTCCAAGAACATGGAAGGATCTGAGACTAAGTTGATGAAAGCCTCTCCCTAAATAAAAACACAGAGTGAATTCAGCTTTGCTGATTAGTTGGAGAAGAGATTCCCTACATGTGGGCTTAAAACTGCTGGAAAAAAAAAATGTTTACGCACACAAAAGTATCAATCTAAGCATATTACACATAAAATTCCCCAGATATGTGTCTACAAAAGGTGATTTATAATTTATAATTTTCATTAGAAATGATTTATTTTTATCCCTTATAAGTTATTAGGAAATAGTTGTTCATAAGCTGAATTTTTATTCAGTTAGTTAAAAAGCAATTGCTAATCGTACTGGTTTAAAATGCAGTTTTTCATTACTAATATCAGTCTTTTATTTAGCTGTGCACTATTTGTAATACTTTCTGCTGTTGAGAGATTTACAAAAAAACTCAGTGTCCAGTTGCGCTATATACTTAAGGAATTATAAATAATCAATTATCTTTATCCAATTTCTGTTGAAGCCTGCAGCAGCAAAGTATTCAATTGTATCCCAAGCAAAACAAATTTATTGCTGTTTTTTTTTGTAATTGTTTACATTTCTCAGAAGGCATTCAAAGGGGATAAAAGCATTTATCTTGACAGCCCTCCCCATCCCCCCAAGCTGCAAACTGAAATTATGCTGGTTGTCTTTTTGTACGCTGGAATGGTGTTATGGGAGCTGCTATGGAAAGAGATACACGTCCCTACAATATTGATGTTAAAACAATTGTCTCCATTGAGAAAGCAGACTTTGTAGAAAGAAAATACACAAATAAAAAGAGCCAATACATTTCTTAACTACTGAACAGAAAAATAATGAGAATTAATAATAAGCTTACAGAATATAGGTGTCAAAAATTAACAAGCTAACTGATGAGTTTGGAGGTGGCAAAATTCATCTGGATGATGAAGCTTCCATTCAAAACTAATAAATTTGAGAAAACCCTGATATATTTGTTCTCCAAAGCATGTGGTAATTCAGATCATACAAGCAGGCCATTCCCAGAGAAGGTGTACAATTGTCATATTTGGACATACTCAAAATTCAGCTCAACAACCTGCTCTAACACTAGCTAAGCTTCACACAGGTACCATCTAAGGGCCCCTTCAAACCTAAATATTCCAGGATGCAGTGGAGTGATCAAAGGAAGTCCCTGCTTCTCCTTTTCTTCTACTTTAGGAGATGCCTCTCTAGGCGATAGAGGAGCCTTTGTGGGCATGAGCAGACTTCACAGCCTGTAAAGCCAGGAAAGCCTGAAAAAGCAACTAAGTCACAAGGTACAAGACTGAGGAAGTAAAAAAGGAAATGAATGTATCATTCCCCCTTGACTTCTTGGCTTTGCAAGATGGGTGATCTGTCTCACTGTGCCACATAGCCATCAGATATACCTAGAGGATGGCTTTACATCCAAACTCAGTGGAGGTCCTTCAAGAGAGGAGAAGCTTCCTTCTACTTTACCCTCAATGTACCTCCTTGTCAACTGAATGCCATGCTACTAAGCCCAAGATAAGGGCTCCTTCTCAAAATAGTTTCATGGTTATCGTTGTCTGCTTTCTTTCTGGAATCTAAGGTATGCTGCAGTGATATAGACAAAGACATGTTTAAGACTCAATGTGGATCAAAGGATTTTACACAGCATTGCGAGTTAAGCTTGGCAGACAGCTAAGCACCACACAGCCAGTACTATCTGCAGCAAAATGAAAGTCAGAAGCAAACAGGTGAAGTGTGTATTGGGTGAAGCGGTGCATATTGCTTTTTAAAACTGTATGAAGGCGAAGTCTGGCTCCAGAGTTAATTACCCCCTGAGCAAGTGAAGCTGTAAAATGCTAGCAAACTAGCACATTTTAGGAAGGCTAAAGGCAGACGCAGGATTAAGGTAACATGGTATAACAAACAGGTAAGTGCTGGGATAGTACAAGCACACTGGAGAAGCAACTCACAGAAACACTTATCTCCATTTTCCTATTATCACTAAGTTTCTAAGATCTTGTAAAGAAGTTTCAGTAAAGAATGACATAGATTAACAACATGCTACATATTAAGAGTGATATAATTTAACATCCATTAATTTATACCCTCCCACCAGAGTAATTAGTTACCTGATCATGCAATAGCTCCGGTGATGTCTGATTCCTTTATTAAAACAATTCCACTATTCAACCGCCACAAATCTACTCAAATTTTGTCAGGTCAGTTGATCTGATTTCCAGGGGTCCAGACAAATGCCAGTGCCAGGACAAGCGATGGAGTAAGACTGTACAAGCAGAAGTCAGGAAGAACCAAGAATGTGCCCTTTTTGACACTGGGGGATGGTTCAGCAGCTCAGACATCATACCCAAACCTATCTTCAGATATGCAACACAATATTATTTGAGCACATATCATAAATTAGGGTTGTTCATTGAAATATCTGGTTGAGTTAGAAGAGCTATCATCACCATCTTCCATGTGCAGAACTGAAACACACAGATTTCATGACTTGCACAACTGAGAAGTGAATTGGCCAGGGATAAACGCTTTGATCACAGACTGTTTTCCCTCTATCTTGTTTCAACACTTCAAAACATTGGGTACTTACATATGTATCTGTGTTGTGGCAAACCATGAGCAGGAAAACCAGTATAGGAAAGAAAGCATTAGATGAGAACAAAGGAAGGTGGGAGCCAAAGCCAAGATGACTAGACTCAGGGAGAGAAAAGTCTTACTTTTTAAGGGTAAAACTGAGTGGACAACCGAGATTGTAAAGTAACCTAATAAAGCTAAAAATAAGAAAGAAGAAGCAAGCTTTTGGGCAGAGGAGACCTTTACATTTGAAAACAGAAGGAGCAATACTAAAGCTGTATAGCAGAAAAGAAATTTGTAACCATTTGTAACCATGCTGTGGAGGTGGATGGTAATGTCAAGAAATTAATTCAGGCCTTGGAGGACAAAGAGAGGGAGAGCAAGAGAACAATTGCTGTGAAGAGTTCAGGGAGCAACTTACATGTAAGGAAAAAAAAAAATCCCTAAATGCTGTCTCTATTTGGGCTGATTTTTAGCAACCAGTAGAATAGTGACTTTAAATTACAAGCTTTGATGGTTATCTTTTAGTTCTTCAATGAAAATCAGGTTTTGGAGGTTCTGGTGTTTCTGTACAGATTCTCTCTTTTCAGACAAATTACAGAAAACTCTCTTGAAAGAACACGAAAAGCACCATTCAAATCTGCAGCACATCACCCTAACTAAACTTTTGAGAGAAGAAAAAGTTGCATTCAGTGGCCAGTTGACAACAAAGTGGTGATCTCAGTCCAGCTGTTAATGATTTTATGTGCACACTACCTCATCAGGAGGTCACTGAATGGGCAAACCCCCATGGATCTTCTCTGTGATTACAGGGAAATGGGTAGATTACAAGGGTAGATTCTGTAGATTTAAACTGAGATTTATTTCAGGATGGAAGCTGCATGGACCCATGATAAATTTCTAAGAGTCTTATGCTTGCTTCAAAGATAAAAATGCTAAAAAAAAAAAAAAAAAAAAAAAAAAAAAGCTAGGACATATCGTATAAATGGAAAAGCAAAAGAAAATTATCTGGGATTATTCTTCTGCGCAGCTGAATCCTCTTTTCCACTCAGAATGGGCAGAAAAACTTTTTAGCCAGGAGGCTATACAGAAATCATTAAGTAAACAAGAAGTTATTGGCTTGTGAGATCAGAGAAACTGATCGCTGCTGGGATTTACAGCACATATTGGGGCTTGACTTTAAAACTGCAGATGGACAGCCTTATGTGCTTCTACTATGTTTGGAAGAGAGTTTTGAAATTCGGTAATTACATGGGTGGTTAGAATTCATAAAGCATATGAAAATGACCTTTGTGTGTACTCATTAGAAATTTCTGAACACACTGGGATATAATACTTTAATATTGACACTCTGTATTCATTAAATCTTCCCTTCTTCTCTACTGAAAGTAGAAAAAGAGAGGAAATAAAAGAAGCAGGAAATGCAGGGCAGGACTGTCAATCTGTGCTCAACACTGACTCCAGAAACAGTGGATAGGTACATTAAATGATTCACACAGCCCAAGCAAAGCCTCGGCAATCACACGAAGTAAATACTTGCTGTGACACTTTAAAACTCCCATCACCTGCAAATGCTAAGAAACTGCTCCCAAAAGAGAAATTCACTCTCATTACTGGATCTCTCAACCATCTTCCAACAGCTGCTGGATGACCAAGCATAGCCATTATAACTGACAAGAAGCACTAAGTCTCATAAACCATAACCAAAACATTTTCAAGCACAGGATGCTGTTTGTCTTGTTGTTAGGCATAATTACTTTTTTCTTGGCTCATAAAATAATTAACCCCCCACTTTTAAATGTTAGCCATTTTGCTTTACTTTCCTCAAATGATTCCAGTGAAATATGTAGCCCCAAATACTTAATTTCCTCAAGTGCTTTATTGACCACTGTTTTAGGGATTTTATTTGGCTAGGAACAGCACAGCAGCTTGTTATTTTTAATTGAACAGCAACGAACATTACTTCATGTTAGAATCAATGACCAAAGTTTAATTGAAACATTTCATTCTCTCATTACAGAAATTGTCCCACTAGCAACGCTTATAAAAGTTGCTGCAAAACATAACACAATTCCCACCCCTTAATAACACTAAAACAAAGATGACTGTTTCAAACCTACAAAATCTTGGACAATTAAGGTATGTTCATTCAGTATCCTATTGTGCCAATGGACTGTGTAGTGGCACTGGCATTGACAACCACCGTTCTCAGATCCCGTGTTTCTTGGATACGCTGTTTCAAAAGTCAGTTGGACTAATAGAAAAGTTGCCTTGCCGGTGCATCAAACAGCTAGATTATGTCTCAGAAGGTGAATGCAATATTGAAAGAAAGGGATTTTAGATTTGACCTTTATTTACCACTGTCTTTATGCATGTGCTTAGTCTCCTGCTTTTTTTAATGACAGCTTTACTGTTATCTTCAATAAGACATGAGTTTGTGCTTTTGGTTACAGTATTAGGCTATTTAGGTTACTGCTATTTAGAAGAAACAAACAAAAAATGTTATTTACCCTCAACCCCATCTCTACATCTCCAGTTGCTCTGCAGTGGGACTAAGGCTTCATGATCTGTAGCAATAGTCTAATAGGATGCAGTCAAGCTTTATGTATTGATCTTAATTCACAATAACTTAATGCACCTAATAGCTCTTTCTGAACCATTAGAGCCATATGATAGGAATATGGATTGAGATTGGGATCGATCGGAGTGTTTTAGAGTATGTCTAAACAGCACAATGCTAGCTTTAATGTAGATAGGTCAGACACTAGAAGTAGCAAAAATGTAGTATAGGAATATTAGCCTGCTGGGAGCTGCATTATACTTGTTCCAGCAACCATGCCAGAGCTCCTATTCATAACGAATTCACATAATACTTCATGACATTGCACTGTTACGCAGCTCACCTTTTTTATCTCGCATAGTATGGAAGGGTAATTACAATCAGAGTAAGAACTTCTTTCGGTTTAAAAGCCAAATTTCCTGTGTGCTCTGTGAGCTACATGAATCTCTCTGGAATGCAAATATGCCCACAGAGAAGATGGGAAAGTGTCAGTGAGAAGATAAGCACTAAGGAGCCTTGAGAGGTAGCCCCTGACGTACAGATGAGTTCAGTTGATTCTACCAGGTTTTGCATTGCACCTACCTTGCTGTCAGACTGTGGCCTCAGCCAGGTCCCAAAACATTTAAATTCCTTGACATTCACCTTATCTAGTATATAGAACCTACTGCTTTCAAAAAGAACCTCTTACTTTAGAAAAAATGGAAATATCAATTGAAAACAAAAGGGGCTGGATTTCCCAGCAGGCTCTGTGATTAAAGCTTGTAAAACAATCACAGGAGTGTGAACAACTGTAAGGCTTATAACTTACCTGGTTTGACACAAGCTTGGTAACGCAAAGGTAGCTCACCCACTATTGAATATAACCTGTGCCCAGTAGCAATTTCAGTTTGGCTCTTGTATGGGTGTGTATGAGGGGAAGAGGAATGGAAATACAGGCTCTGCCTCTAGCAAGGGCTACTATCTTCTGTTATAATGATTTTAATAATTGAAGAATTAATTTGAAGAAATCTCGTTATAGTATAGTACCACTCCAGGGAAAAAAAGCCCAAGTACTCTCCAATGGAAAGCCAAAAATATACCCAAATATTTGTGAACAGAGGAAAATGGAGTTTGAGGATTAGGGAGAGGAAAATGCCCCAAATGTACATCTCTGACAAAGAGAGGAATACCTAACCAAGCCACACTCTGCCCTGGTGCACACTCGCACTCAATAACCAGCACAGTTCCTTTGCAAGGGAACAGATGAAATGGCTCCTGTCTCCATTTTCTGCTTAGTCAATTAACCTTACACGGGTCTGGCACCCTTGGAAGAGAAGCAGGGCAGATGGCTGAGGGTAGAGACACTTTAGGAACCTTATTTATGATCCATAAATAAGAGATGGAAATCTCTATTTTTAGGTTAACGTTCTTAGTCCCAAAAAGAGGACTGCATAAATTCCACTCCTCCTCTCTGCCTCATTGCTTTAATATTGCCACTTTTGCTGCAATGATATTAAAGATTCATTTTTTTCGTTAAGCACATAAGTACATTTAAATACACAGATGTGCATACAACAATGGCATACATGGAAGGGAGGGACAGAGTAGAAATATGGCCAATATAATAGCAGAGAGGTCTGGAAGGGATTAGCATCCCAGTTGACTGGCACACTATAGAAAGTTTGGGTTTAATTAGGTGTATGGCACTAATACATATTCTGGAAGTTTGTGCCCATGCAGTAAGCTAGCATGTGTACAGTCAGTGCCAGAAGGCACCAGAGCTTAAGAAGGAACTTTTACATGCCAAGAGCTTCTGAAATGGAAACATAAGCTAGAAAACAGTAGGTGCTATTCACCATGCAGGGTAAGGAAAAAGGTGAAGGAGAAAGGCACATGTCAGTCCTCCTCTTGAATGGTCATTGTAATTATAGCTGCCACATAATGCAGTTACTACTCACTTTCAGCCTTTGAGTTTCAATCTGCTTGAGAGCATGACCTATAAAACTAGGGAGCTTCAGCAAAAAGCTCTCTCACTGTGGAGCCAGTAGTTCTCACACTATTTTCTTGCTAACGATACCTGGCTTGACTAGAGTCTAGATGTCATTCATTTTCAGAAATTAAAGTCTTTATGTGAAAAGTATGAGATAACAATCAGGTGTGTAACTGCAATAAAAGTGCATATTTTTTACAATTAAACTGTTTTTAACCAGTACTATTATAATAAAAATACTTTACTCAAGAAGCAGTATTATATATTATGTAGAGTCTGGAGATAACACTATTACATCTCCTGCATACTCTATATTTAAAAATACCTAAATTACAAATAATTCTGATAAAAGTTTCACAGCAGAGTTAGGTCAATATAAACTGTTCCTGCAAATCCCTCTCCTCAGTTTGTAACTATGTTCTTTTATGCCACTGATATGAACTTACTTTCTTTTATTTGCCTAGAAACAGACGGTTTCACAGTTTTGTGGAAATGCAGCTAGAAAGAATCTCTAAGACCTCCTTTCCTTCCTCTGATTCAAGATCAAGATACCTAGACTAAGCAAGACGTACATGAACCTACTTTTCCTGGACAAGCAGAGTCCATAGCCCTCTTACAACTGAATGCCTAAATACTCTTAGTATTACAAAATGCATAATAGAAGCATTGTGAGCTAGGTTTACTTTCTGATGAGAAACATTTTCTGTAACTATTAATAGTTTGCTTATCATTAAATCATTGAGAATACTTGTGACCAACAGAGGAGCAATTAAGTTCCTTTTTAAATGTTAAAGATACAACAGCAGCTTTTTAGGAGAGTAAAAAGCAATTCATGCTGTCAGCATACAACCCAGACCGTTAAAAGTTATCCTCCTTACATTACGAATGAGCAAGCTACTATTAAAACCTGTAAAAATGAGTATTTTTTTCTTCACATCAAAATTTTAATTTCAATAAATGCTTTTCTAGAATCATACCCTGAAATCTGGATTCAAGTTTCCAAATTAGAAAATCTGCCCCGTGAAAAGATATTCTAATACCAACTGACTTTTCCATAGGAGAAAACCAATCTTGTCATACATATCTCATACTGAATGACAGCTTTCATGTCAACAACCAGGCTAACTATGAAGAATAGTAAATAGTGAGCCTAATCCCATCGTGCATCATTACTCCTGATTATTTCATTCATTTACTAATAAAATGAACAGCTCTTCCACTGTTGCTGTAATTTACCATCTCGCCGAACATTTTTCTTGATGCACTTGCCTATAAAAGATCCATTCTTTCCAACTTTCTTTCAAAGATGGATATGGGCAGCAAAAGGGAAGATAAATCTAGACACGGGGATTTGCTGCTGCTTGGGAAATGATGCATTCTTTACAAGCAGCAATGGAATATTGTAAAACCTTGAGTATTTTAACTACAGCACAAATATTGTATTCTAAATGTATTACTGTATTACAGTGTATACAGATTTTATGACACACTCCAGAGGGCATAAACTGTATCACTCACTGCTTTTCTGCCATCCAAACTCAGGTGCATAAATGGCCATCCAAGAAATATTTATCCCTTGTAGATAAAAGAATATATTTTTTACTCAAAACACAAATATCACAACTGATTAAGATAGTCAAGTAATGTTTCTTAATCTTATCCCCTCCTAAGGTATTTCTGCTGCCATAGGAAATTCCCTACTATGCACTACTAATGCTTAAACATTGTCTTGTTTCATCTTGCTCACGCCCTTCCTTTTTTCTATTGCTACTCCAGCTTCTTGGAAAGGACTTTTGTCCTTTTTTAAAACCAGTGTTGGAAGCCAAAACCCAAAGACAGTCTCAGCATTTAAAACCAGGACTTAGTTTCATATCTTACTTTTCATCTGAGTGGTAAGTTCAATAGATAAAAGGATGAAGAATGCCAGCTCCCATCCAATATACATATAGCCTGTTTTCAGGTTTGTTTCTTTCCTAATTTGGGCAAGAAATTCTCAGCATTTAATGCCAACAATGGAGAATTAATCTAGTCCACACACAAAATCATTGAATCTCCTGAGCTGGAAGGGATCATCATCAGGTCCAACTCCTGGCTCCACACAGGGACAGCCAAGTCAGAGCATGTGACTGAGGGCATTGTCCAGATGCTTCTTGAACTCAGTCAAGCTCAGAGCTGTGAACAATTCCCTGATTTTCCCTGGTGTAAATGATGCTCTTTTTTTTTTTTTTTTTTTTTTGCTATGCTGCTTTACCCATCTGCCAGCCCTCCCATCCCAGTACACCATGTCCCACAGTGCCCACCTGGAGCCAAGGGCCACCAAACTGCCTCTGTGCCACCTAGCTCTGTGAAAGTAACTGAGGTAGTGAGTCTCAAGAAACAGTACATAGGGATATATAGCAAAGCATATTTCAGCATTGCTTGCTATTATTTTCTTTCTTTCATCCTGCCTGCATTTTCAGAACCATTCAGATATGAAGATACATGCTCCCTGTTCAAATTTTCAGGTACAGTTACAAATATAATTTGCACCATTAGGAAGTTATACCCTATGCACTTTCAGAAAAGACTCTGTACTTTTCTATCGAAGTGTTAATTCTTTTAAATGGGGAATTCCAGACTTTTTCCTTTTTCAAACAACCAGGGCTTTTTTTGAAAAATGACTTTGTGAATACCTGCTGGCTTATTCATTGTCAAAGAGGCCAGATCTCATTCCATTTCTGATAGTTTAAAATTCATATGAATAATTCATTAATTGCCACTACTACTAAAATGATATTATGAGAATATCTGCTGTATTCTAGCTCCCTTTCAATAAAACCAAGCAGTTGAAAAAAAGGAGGATAAAATGAAGTAGCCAAAACGGATATCTAGCTAAATTTGTTCTTGGACAATTGCTCATTCAAAACACTGAATTTGTTTGGAGTTATTATTCTGACCTTTGATTGAGCTACAATTCAGAGACTCAGAATGCATTTCAGAAATTCACCAGCAAGTCACTTAAACTTAAAAGTAACTTGTCAAACACAAAGTTCAAACTTTGGCTGCATGTGGGGAAGTACAAGACAGAGACATCTGATACTTAAGTAAGACAAAACAAACCTTTTCTAGAAGTATAGAAAGTGTGGTATTAATCCAAGGCAGATTAAAACAATGAATCATATTTCTCCTCAGAATAAACCAGAAAGAAATGTTTATGCAAAGGAGAGAATTCCCATAAACTTCAGAGGATCCAGTTTTCACTTCCAAATGAAACAACAGATTTCAAAGTTGGGGACATAGTGTATTCTGTCATATTCACAAAGAGATGATGTTTTGGATCTGCAGATACATAGTCCATAATTATTAAATTTATCTAGGGAAGGAATTCGTAGACAGATGCAGATGATGGGAATTGTTCAGCACTTGATTTTTGAAGAAATGCTTTGGGGAAATTAGTCACAATCGTTTATAATTTTTAGACTGCAGAATATTTCATTTCATAATAAGTATAATGCAGTATAACCCAGGTGTTGCAATTTGCTATTCTCTCAAACCAGTCCTTTTCAACCCGAAGGCATAACAAAATGAAATTGGAAGAGAAGGGTTGCTGTCTAAAAAGACGTAAGAGATTTGAAGCATTAACAGAACAAATTAATGAATTAATGTTAACATCTCAAATCTCAATGAAAAAGAAAAATGTTTATGTTCAAAGGTATTAGTATTTAATTCAGCATAAGCCTTCTTTTTTCTTTTTCAAGACCATAATTTAGAAACTGGCAGAATTAATAACAATAACTAAACATTCATAGTCAATAATAGATTTTTTACTTCAAACAGAAAGGTATTGATCGAACTGAAGAATTTGGAGAAAGATGGAAAAGAAAGTATGATAAATATCATCACTAAAATAAAGCTGATGGGTGAAATCCCTCCTGCACTCATATCAAAGACAAGAATCACACATTTTTCATCATGCAGGTTAAATATATATCTCCAGCTTTGTCCTAGCCAGCAAATATAAAACCAGATGCACTTCCACATATTACTATGGCTTTGATCTACCTGAAAGAGTTCTATTGAATTGTCCAAACTTTAACTTGAATTTTTTATTCTATTTCAAAAAATAAATGGCCTTTTTGACCAAGTTCTTCTAAGAATATTTTTTCTAAATTGAAGAATAACAGAGACAGGCTAAAAGTCTAATTTTAAAATGAGAGAAAACAAGTATTAATACTTTCTTTATAGCTTTGCTTAATTTCCAATGATATGGCATCTCAGCTAAGACTCCACTCAAATTCCTATATTATATGTAGTTATTCATTCTATTCCAATAAAAGTAACATAATTGCAACATTGTAATAAGCTATGTGAAGATGGGGACCAAGCTATAATTAGCAACAGGGCCCTATACATTTATTGTATAGCAAAACATGTTTGAGGTGAGGATATGCTAACTCCAGCTGTATTTTAACTCTCTGATTTGCACTTAGACACAGAACCAGCATATCCTTATGAATAACATTTTCTTATACATAGTAAAGGGAGTAAGAGAAACTGCTAAGGGGTAAGTAAACAATGCTCTGAAACCCACAAGGGTGGTGGCAATAACCATGGATATCCAGACTAGAAGTTAGAAATAATTAGCACTTTGCAGTTCTGGCATCTGCACTGTTAAGCTTCAATTCAGGCTTTTGGTGGGAGGCTTGATTTTCTGTCAGTGTCTGTCTGTCTCAGCCATTAGAATTTGTGGATGAGGGAGAAATGGTATTTTATCATCCTGATTTCTGGCATTTGGGGGAAAGTATTATCAATGAAGGGAACTGCTAGTGAAAGATACTGTTTCTGGCTCATGAGTTTAAATGCTTTGATCCTTTATTCACAGAGTTTACAAATTGAGGTTCCTTTGATTTTAGACCACAAAGATGAGAGGTAAGGATTTTGTAGTGTGGTTCATGGTTGAAGTTGTCTAGATTGTACTGGCCAGCCATGCAAAGCTCTACAATTTTAAGGGAATAAAGAAGACTATGAATCCTTTGCATCTTCCCCATATACCACCTTCAGCCCACATTCTAAATAAAACAAGAGTCAGTTAGGAAAATGATTTAGCAGATTTTAACAATTCCAAGTAGTTGTACATAGAGACTATCACTAATTGTGCTTTAAAATGGTCAAGAAAACCAAATCACTTTTGTGTCCTCATGTGAGGCAGCTCATGGACTTTAGTGAGGAGACTCAACTGCCATGTGTTGAATTTTAAATACCTGCCTTCTGGTTTTATTATTAATATAGAATCCTATCAGTGTAACTAATGTCATTTTTGTATTTTTGCAGGTTGCTAAATATTCATGCTACAATGGCTCGAAAAAAGAATGTTCTCTGGCAAGCTAGCTAAAATAACTGGGGATGAAATCAGAAGAATAGAGAAGGGGAGAGAAAAGTAGAAGAAATACGCAAAAAAATTTCCAAGATCTAAAATATTAGTTTAATTTGCTAGCCAACATCCACAGATCATTTTTGTCAACAAAAAAAAAAAAAACGCAACGGATTCAATTAACATGAGTATCAGGCAAAATAAAGATCAACCACTGCCATCATGATGCTATTTTGATGAACATGCAATTAAAGTATAAAACCCTCACCCTATTACTTTGTCTTCTTCTGTGCATTTGGTTGGGGCTTTTTGCTTGTTTTGTTTACTGGGATTACCACAAATTCTCGCATGTAGTAAGAGCTGGAACAGAATGGATGCGTTGCCACAGAATAGCTTTTAAAGACACACAGAATAGTTGGACTAGTACAAAACTGCTCTGTCTATAGCACTAGCACTCTCCAGTGATTCCACTTTCCAACCCTCAGCTTTTTCTTTCATGATGCAATATCAGCAATGCAAACCGTGGAAACCACATCTTGGACATGATCTTTATAACCAACTGACCATGTCCCCAAAGACCAAATCAGTAAAGAAAAACACGAGTAGATGGTAGAGGGAGTGAAGTAGCTCAGTATAATCTTTACAGCCCTAGGTCAACGTTATGTTTTGGTGTCGGTCCAAAGAGGTCTATACCTCTCATATTAGGGTTTTTTTTGTTTGTTTGTTTGTTTGAGTTTTTTTGGGTTTATTGGTTTGGTTTTTTTGGATTTTTTCCCCACTCTAACTCCTGCTCAAGCATCCAAAGGAATATACTGGCTTTGTATCACAAGATTCTGATAGACATTTTCTGTTCAGATTTAAACTGACATTTTTGCTGCAGCTGCTTTATGCTAGGTGTCCACACAGGGGAAGAATTTGTCTGAAGAAGAGCTAGGAAGGGACAGGAGATGTTTTACTGAACTAACATTACTCACCCTAAGCTGATCATGAATATTTTCTGAGCGTGGCAGTTTGTGTCAGACTGCACTCAATTTGGCAAGGTAATTGGGAGATGGCTACATCGTATTAATCATTTAGAGTTTCAGCTAGGTAACCTCAGATAAAAGGCACCTGAAGTTGTCTTTTATCAGTTCATATGGCTGTGTTATCTAACTTACGTGCCTGTGGAAGAAATGGGTTTTAATGTGTTTGATTCACCCTCTGAAATGAATTGTACCTATAATTTTATTTTGTGGAAACTGCTCCATTGCTCTGGTTAAATGCTAAAATCAGACATTCAGACACCAAGTTCTTGGTAAAATGGAGTACTTAATAAAAAGATGAAGCAAGAAGGAAAAAAAAAATACATTCAAAAAATGAAAATAAAAGGATAAAGGATCTGCTTACCAGCACAGTCACCACGCGTAGAACCACTCCTCGCATGTTATTTTCTAGCTTTCTGTCTGTTAGTGACCCATTCAGACCAGTGATGGGATTCCAGCAGCCGAGCTGAAAGAGAAATCAAAGACTGTTTCCTCACTGCACCTAAAACTTTGCCAGTCATTCCTCTTAGGCAGCTTTAAGCAGGATCGTATGAAATAAACACAACACCTTCTGGAATCAATGGGATGGAAAGTCAGGGAAGGTCTTGCACAGAGATTCATCGTTAAATTGCAAATGAAGCATTAGGGATGTCATTTTGTGCTTTGAAATACCAGTCTGCAATGGATGATAGTGTCCAGGGTTTGGAGGCATCTGTATTGCTTTAGAAGACCTCAAGGAAGACTTGTATATTAACGAAAAACACCTAAAATGTAGTATGTCTGTAACAATACCTTACTGTCAGTGATAATTGCAAAAATAACAGCTACCATCATTTTAGCATGCGGCCTGCTCCAGTCCATCTTTCTTTTAGTGAAACGGATGAAAGAAATTACATTAATTTTATGTAAAGCTTATGCTACTCATTGATAATCAAACATCACTGATTTTTAGCCAGGTTAAAAATCACATTTATAGAATATTGAGGAAAAGACCATTTTACAGGCACAGCACAGTATTGAGAAAGGACTGAAACAGATAATGCAGAAAAAGGAATTCATCTAAGAGACACTGCATTGGTGCTATTGTATTTCTTGGGCTTCTGTAGACACAAGCTTTTTCCCAGAGATCTCTCAAGGACTAACTGCCTTTCAATCTAAATGTAGTAGGAACTGACCTATATTTCAGTTTTTCTAAAAATGTAACTTGCTTACATTCTTTCGTGATGGTATATCTTGGATAAAAAGAAACAGACCACCCAACCACCCATCCTTTAGCACTGCAAACAAAGTTTGCTTGTTTAATATTGGAATGAATTTCTATATTCATCTGGCCTGTACTAGTACTAGTATTAAAACTGAAATCCAACAGTAGGACAACAACTGACTTCAGAGGACTTTGGAGTAGAGTCTCCATTATAGCATGCAAACTAATTGCCAAGGTAAACCTGCTAAATAATTATACTAACAGGTAAGCACCTGCAGGTAGCAATTCTTGCTCTGAATTTCCTTCTCTATGGACTGCACATGAAATCTATGGAGGGACACTCATCTTCTGACTTGGGTAGCTAACTTAAGCCTGTAAGCCCAGGTGTATTTCATGTTCCTGTTTAAAGGCACAGAAGATCTTGCTCTGAAAGAAACAAAATTAACATCAGTAGGTTACTGTAGAAGCCCAGTGGCCTCTACTAAAACTAGTCTCTCAGATAATTCAACCCTATAATCTCTGAGAAGTATCAACTGTAAGACATCCAAACCAACACTGAACTTTAATGCACAGTCACAGAAACAGCGGCGTGCCTGAAGCAGCTGAAGGGGCCTGTGAAACAAGGTGAGTACCTTTGCTGACCATGCAACATGGCCTTGTTGAACTTCATGTGGTTTGCATGGGCCCAGCTCTCATGAGGAGGAGGCTTTGGGAAACCTGGTCTAGTGGGGGGAAGTCAAAATGAGATGATCTTTAAGGTCCCGTCCAACCTAGGCCACATTATGACTATGATTCTATGATCTCTGTTTTTTCTATACCTCCGCAGCATGTCTAGATGTTCAAAGCCGCATGGATGGATTGCTAACATGTTCCAGGCTCTCATCACTCCTCTGGAAAAAGCCCTCCAACACTTTTGGCTAAATAATCTAATTGCTGAGAAGTGTTATCTGTAATAATACAGGGAAACATAGTGAATGAAGTGTGCGCACTGTACACTGTATGTGATAAATCACTGCCATCCTATAAAGCAAAGCAATACATAGCCCACGCTTTCTACACTGAAAATACTGAAAATTGCACTACGTTCAGAAATAAAATCACATTAATTTAGCGATTGTAATTCTTAGTCACATTTGCATATCCAAATGTGTTGGAAGTACAATTACCACAGAATCTGTACTGATTTTGCCAGATTTAAAACTCTATGAAGTTACTGAAGAGCCCTTGTATCCTTTTGAGGTTAAAGCTCAGTTTCAATTACATATGCTAATGTGCACATGTTTATATAATTAACTTTTTAGCCTGACCCATTCTACCTTTCTAAGGAAAAAACCCCAAACTCTAGTGTAATAGACTCCTGAAAATCTAGCATAGCACTAATTTTCCTTTAAAAAGGCACATTTTATTTTCAATTATCATTCATTTAATTTTCAATTCAATTGTTCCTTTATGCAGCACAGTCATGGCAAAGACAAATGTGCAGTGCCGGGCCAATAAAGTTGAAATTGATTTTGAGTGGGAGCTGCTTACTGTTATTAGGTGAAAACAAATCAACATTTATTGATGACAATTTGAGCTTGCCATTGCAACAAGGAGCAAATGTAACTATTGCTGAAACAGCAAGGTGGGGGAGGTATGAAGCTACCTCTTCAGCTCCCTGATAGTTGAAATGAGTGAATAAATCAGTCAATAACAGAATCTCACATTAATTCTGGTTGATTTGTGTAGAATAATATGGGTGATGGGAAGTCTCTATTGAGCACAACGCTTGTTGTCCTCATACCATACAAATTTTGTCATTTATAGGCTCTTTGTACTTCAGGTGAAGTTTCTTCTATTTATTGTAATGACAACATTCACTCTGCTACATTCAGATATAAAATTATGAAGATGGAAAGGTTGTCAATGTTCTGCTTCCTTTGATATCAAATTTACGATCTCTTTCTGATCATCCCACCTCCCAGCATTTATTCCCTCTATCATCATTATTAGAATGGGTTTCACTCTCTTTTGCTGGCAGAGTCAAAAATTGACCTCCCTTTGCCTATATGAACTATGCATCATGGGAGACCTGTAATTTGTATATTGATATTAAAATAGGTAAAATCCGTTTTATGTATATCTGCAATTCCTAGACGCTGATTTATAGGGAATTTGGAACACTAAAAATCTATAATGTCTTTATGACAGAGCTTAGAGCCAGATTTTCTCTTCTATTTCCTATGAAATCAGTGAGCTCTTCTGAATACCCGAAGAGCTTTCACTTCTTGTTTTTCTGGCAGAGTAAAATTGTGTCAATTAGTCACGAAAAATGCATTAGCCTGGTGTGATCACAGTTCAGGACAAACACAAAAAATAAATAAAATCAGAATACTGATATATGAATGCATTACTTAAGTGCTTGTCACTACTGGAGAGCATAGAGCATTCTGTTACATCAATTAATACAGAACACATACAGGAACTGGTTCATCCAGCAATGCAATGCAACCACCTCTGAACTAATTTCAACTGCATCCCAGTAGCAATACAAAACAGTGAAGAGCAGAAAACACTAGAGAATCAGTGAGGGAAATCTGAAAGATAAAACACCATTACATCTGTAACAAGAATTGAACAGGTCACCAGAATTACTAACAATTCTCTTTATTTTCCTCGCATTTGAAGAAAAAAAGTTGAGAGTGGTGGGGGGAAACCCCAACAAACAAGATTTTGGTTTTACTACAGACAAAGCATTTCTAGTGGAAATGCCCACCACAGGGCATTGATGGGGAACTGTTCCATTAGTGCCTCATAAGAAAGCCAGTCACCCACAGAAATACCAGTCTCATGGCCTGCAGGACCCTTATGTTCTTCAGAAACTCCCTTCTCAGTTTTCATTCAAGTTCAACCTGCTTTAGGAACTGATGTCTTCCAAGATTACAACTTCAACAGAATAATGCCTTTTCGCATTCCAAGCATAGTAAATTCACACAACAAGAAAAGACAACATGAAGCTGTCATGAAGCAGCACTTAGCTAGGAGATTCTGAGAAGTGCTGGGAAGACTCAAAACAGGATACAAAACAACAACAACAACAAAAAGATGTTTTTTTTTTTAAATGTGTGGATTCAGCATTTATAAAATTAGCTAGGACACCAGTTTAGGTAAAATTCAAGCAGAATGGCATAGAAATAGCTTTGCACAGAGGATTCCTGATGACTCGAGTCAGCTGTTGTTCAGTACGTCCAACTGTTACTGGGAAATCAGACACTAAATCCTATAGATGACTCGCAGAAAAAACACCAGAAAAGATACATTTTGGTTGTCATTCTGATACTGTCAGTTATGAAAAATTCAGACATGGTCGCCTGGTTGAAGAGTCCTTTTAGTTCAGCTCCCTAGCCAGCACCCAACAGTTGGTCAACCAAATCTGCAAAAGGTCTGATGGTCAGGGGTTAGCTGAGGGCCTTTGTATTCCTGGGCTTGATTGAAGAAACAAGGATCTGTTCTGTTCTTCACAGTGTTTCCTTATATGACTGGTCAGCAGGAAAGCTTGCTTTAACTTCTCCCTTCACTAGAGCTCAGGTAATAGCCAGCAAATAATAAGTTGTTAAAATCAATAGAAAATACTGTGTTGAACAAATTGGATAATGTATAGCAGCACTTGTTTCTTCTACATTCTGTGTGCTGAAACCTATATAGTTCTGTACATTCAGTTAATTATTTTGTACAGTATGTTTTATTGCTTTAATTTGTCTCTGGACTAAAAGGAATGCCCTGTCCCTGGATTCACTCTGTTATTTCCAAGCTGTGTTAGGAGAATGTGAATATAAAAGTTTAGTTTTATATCCAGTGGCTTAAGGATTATAATTGTAGCAGTCAAGGTGGTCAATTTGTATTATTAACTGATGATAGACACAAGTGCAAGTGACCTAAGAATTTCTTTCTCAAAGCCAAAGCACAAGGCAAAATAACGCTGCACACAGTTAATAAAGTATTTTGCTTTGGGGAATGCCCAAATTTCTTTTTTCTTATTGAATTGAAATAAAAAAGCTAATGGAAGGTTACCTGCTGGTAACCTGCTGTTTGTTTGCCTACCCGTTCTTGACTCAATATTTTCTCAAAGACTCATGCACCCAGACTGGTGCCAAAAGTTATAATTGGATGTTTTAGATCACTGACAAATATTGAATATATAAGGGAAAAAAGCATAGACTGCAAAGCTATTCTCACACTGTGTACTCCACTCATGAAGCTCAAACTTAGAGCTCAGGCCAAGCTTCCAGAGGAACTCTAATGGTATGATTTTTGGAAAGTATAGTAAATCACCACATCTCAAAGATAATGAAACATCTTCCCAAGCCAGTGGTGTCATTCTAATGGTCCCTCACTTTTTTCCCCTTCATCTCTAGCTTACTTTCTATATTACTACTTTCCCTTTCATTTGTAATTTGGTGAGTTTAATCTATCATTTCCCACTTCTAAATGTCTTCTCTTTTATCTTTGGAAAGCACCTTTTTTTTCCTTCTCTAGTCCACTCTGTGAATTCAGTACTCCCAGCAGTTCCCTAACTGGTGGTTATCTTGCTCCTCACACTGCAATGCCTTTCCTCATTTCTCTGTGTACTTCCAGCATATTTTCTTTCCTCTGCTTCCCCGCCCCGCCACCCCATGCCCCCCACCCCTGACTCTCTCTGCTGTTTCCTGGTTCCTGTACATTTTTCCTGTCTTTCCCTGCATAGGCCTTGTGTTAGTAAAGGGATCTCACTTCTCACTTCATCCAGCTTTGACTCATCTTTCAAATCGCTTTGGGTCCTTTCTCCTTAGCTCTTGGATTTCCTTTCCTCTCAAGCACTCCTCCCTCTCAAGAAACTTCCCCTCAACTCCTGCCTCTCCTTTTGTGTAATAAAGGAGATGGGATTTAATCTTCTCTTGCTTTCACCTTTAATATTATTTTCACTTCCATTTTCCAAAATCCTTACACAACTCTGAGGAAAAAACCCAGACAAGGATATTAATGAGTCAGATGGCGATCTGTTTCTCACTGTCTCCACAGTTCAATCACAGTCAAATGCTCAGAAGCCTGTTCTTTGATCCAGTGGAGACGTTGCCCCTTTGCCATTTGGTGATTGCACTGGGGATCACTGTGAAGTAAAAGCTCCCATGGAAGTTCCTGTCTGTGCTCAGGGATTGGCATGGCAGCAAGCATTCACAAGGAAAGACTCCACTCTTCTCCACTGGTCCTGTACCATGCCCAGAGTGCAGAGAAGGCATGTGCGTGCAGGATATGGGCATGTTCTGGCATTGCCCGAATGCCAAAATGACTTTTGTGAGGAGGCAGGTTTTGTTCTCCTTTTGCTGAAAGCTGAGGTAAGAGTATAACAGTTAAGGAGCATATTGCTGGTGGCTGGTCTTTTTGGTCAACAGGTACAGAGAGGCCTGTAATCACCCAAGGTGAGTAACACACTTTTGAGACTTTAGGGTTTGACCTGACTTGGGCATATATGACCTACAATACACTGTGAACAGCAAGCTGGAAGGTGAAAAAGCACTTCAGTGAAGACAGCTATTAGTCATTAAGTCTAACACCTTTTATGTGATTTTTTTAACAGTATATCATACTGTTTAGAGTCCATGTTATCACCTTGTTACAGTTTGTCAAGTGACATAAATTAACTTAAAATTATGTCAATACAATCTTCTTTAAAAACAAACAAACAAACCCAACAAAAAACCAAAGAAGTTTGCCCAAAACACACACACAAACACACACATACACTTTCTTTTTGCTTCAGGAGAAAACCCCTCCTTTAGACTACCAAAGTTCTTCATACTACTATGCATACATACAGAGTAAAACTCCTGAATATCACAGAGAGCTTGCTCACAGATGTCTGAAAAAATTCTAGGAAAATTGTCTGTGCCAGGTACATTCTGGTTTGTGAGCAGTTTAAATACAGTCACTTTGATTCTTAATTGCAAATTCTCATCTCCTTTATCATTAATCATTTTAAATGTTTAAAATGATGACTCTTGTTTAAATTGGATAAGGTCTGCAAAAAAAAATTAAGGTTTCAGGGTTTGTAATTGAACTTGGTCTGTTTCGTGCTGGAACACCACTGTATCTTTATGAAATCAAAGAGAAAAACATTCAAAGTTGCTACTCCAGTTCATATTAGATCACAACATATAAGATTCTTGATCAAACCTGATCAGAGACAAACAATGAAAAATATTGTTTTCCACTGGGTTGTGTGAAGCTCCCTCTCTCCAGGTACCAACAAAACAAGCGTGGCACATTTCAGCTTCTCATCAGTTCCCTGGGATTATACAAACAATCTCCAATAGAGTCCCAGCTTTCCCTTCAGCTTAGTAAGATGCTTTTTGGGGATTTGATTTCTCAGAAAGGGTTTGTCAAAGTGGAATATCAACAGAAACTGTTTGCGCTGTTGCAGGGCTCAGAAATTCTAGGGGCAGTGTTCCAGAAACAAATCAAAATTGTAATAGCACAGAACAAACGCAGCAGTGTTTCACTTGGAGTGAAGTGGGTATATAGAGCAGGATTCCGAACAAACCCAGTGCAATAAACCACATGAGCGAATCCTTCAGAGCAGAGTAAATTGGGCTATCCTGAGCGCCCTGTTTCTGCAGCAGGCTGCTGCCAGCACCGAGTTACCTGGGTATCTCCACACTGTATTGCAGGCAGCTCTATGAGCAGGCATGCTGACAGCATCTTAGCTTTGTTTCTGCAAGGAAATTCTCGCCTTGAAAATAGCCAGAGAATTAGCAGTCAGGGAACCAATTCTGGAAGTAAATATACATGCAGAATTGGGTATTAGCTTCATCATTCTCCAAGCTGGGAAGAAAAATAAAGGCTGTTGTCTAACTCTAGCCCAGGTACTGCAGGAGTAGAGCATCAGTACAGATCTATGCTTGAACTGAAGAAATCAATGCTTGCTTTAAAGGCAGCTGAAAAGGAATGCTGCATTTGGGTACAATGAAGCTACAGACAAGTGAACTAATCTCAGTGCCACCTCTTAAAAGAACTGGCTAAAGAGTAAACAGAATTATCAGACCACTACTTGCTCAAATGCACCAATGAACTCTACATCTGGCTATTTTTTCTTATGAAACACAATGTTACAAAGAATAGTTTTTCAGGTGTATCATACAAGAATCTCCCTTTTTCATTGGCAGGCTAGAGGATTTTAAATGACACAATACTCTATCACTGCTTATTCAAAAGTGTATATATATATATATATATTCATTTAGCTATTGAATGCTCCTTGACCAGTGCTGTTGCTGTCATTTCCCTGATGAATGAAAAACAAGATCTGCATTCACAAGACTTGGAATCAGTGGGAAATATTCTTACAATGCATATACCACAGAAATGCATGTGAATCTTTGAAAGATAACACCCTCATTTTTAAATATATACTTATGCTGAGCATGGTTCACATTGCTACATAATTCTTGACTTCAGCATGAAACACAGTATTAGAAAAACACATCCCTGCCTTACTCAAGGCTCTGATGTACTGGCACGAAAACTCTCCTTCCAAATCGTAGATACAAAGTCAAAGAGAGAAACATGTGATAAGACTATTTTTATCCCAAAGACTGTGGGTCCCTGTCTCCTCAGACATGTTTGCTCTCTCATCACCAACACAAGAAGCAAAGCAATTAGCATGAAGGTAGTGTGAGAACATGCACCACTGCAGTACAGATGATATACATACCTTAAAGCATATTTGTACCTGTCTAGAAGCTGTTCAAACTTACACTACATTGAAGTGGCTTATGCACTCTGTTGTTCAGCATAGAAGAATTTAATCTACATCTTAAATGTAGTAGAAAGAAAGATCTGATGAGAGCATCCCCTATTCATACATGCCAGTGCAACATGCTTCCCAGGGACTGTGAAACATCTGCTCACAAAGCATCAACACCAACACAACCCACAAAACCCCCACAACCTAAGCCATATTATTACTTGAATACTGCTTTCAAGTTTCTCACTACAGAGGAACTAACATGGCAATACAGTGAGCACTAGATAATAAACTGCTTTCTGTTGATTCTCTAGATTCCTGTGATGCTTAAATGGGAAATGCAGAGATTGAAACAATCTTTGCTAACACATAGATCAATACTCTGTTCCTAAATCCAGGATTTATTCTCAGTGTTGGCAGGAAAAAAAATAAGGCTTGCTAAATTGGATATTTTACAAAGTTGCTAGCTTGATGCTGGCTAGTAAATTAAAGCAGCGTTTTGTCACTGATATGTTAGAAAGTATTATTCCAGTATAAAATCCACGCTCACAGAACGTATGGATAGAACGTCACCAGTTTTCAGTGCATTATGGACCAGATATTAGAAGTGATTTACTAGATCATGTATTTTTCAGGGTTTGGTAGTAAAGCAAATACCATTGTAGGATGGTTTTGTTTTCACTCAGCATAGAGCAGCTTTCCTAGGAATCAGAACTGACAGTGAAGAAAACAAAAAGCTTGGCACAGCAGTGACCAAGCAGAGTACAAGTACCAAGCAACAGCTTCTTCTAAAGGCTGTTTTTGGACCACGACCTTGGGGCAGCAGACAACAGAAAGGTCAAGAATGAATTTGAGGAGATAGTCGTGGCAAAAAAATTTGAATTTCAAAAGGGAACATCATCCCACGAAATGCAACTGCAGTGAGAGCAGACGTGTTCACCTGGAGTCCTAAATATCAGCACAAGGGCGGCCAGGAGCACTGAGCACTGGGAAATCTTTGAAAAACTAGGCTGTCTCATACCAGGGGTCCCTTCCTCCACTGGGTTCAGATAATCCTTTCTAAGATTTTTGCTTCTGGATGATCTAGCCTTAATGCCAAAGCACAGGCCTTTTCAGCATCAATAAACCATTACTGAAATTATTTCTGTGCTAGAGGCCCTGACAGAACTGCAATGCTGATAACCAAATGTTATACCGATAATGATCAAAAGCAATTTCCTCTCTAACTGCCAGCACTATAAACTCACCTTCAGCACAGACAATAAATTCCAGCTTCTTTCCTTTCTATATACCACAGGACATCTTCTACATCATTATGTAGCAGAAAGGCTGCGCCCAAGACAGAACTGTGTTCCCACAGCCTTCTGATGACACCCTCAACAACACCTCAGGGGTGGCATCATCTGACTACCAGGAAAAGCATAATTCTGATTGCACGGTGTTTTTTGCCGGTGGCGATGCTGTGCAGCACTCACAGCTGAGAGACAGACTGCACAAAACTGTTTAAAATGTTTACGTTACACTTCTGCATGTTACACAACATATGGGGTTTAGGCCAAGTTTGGAGACCACTGTGTTTACTTCCAACCCATGCTCCAGAGAAGAAAATCTAAACCCTCGGGATCCGTTAGCAGCTGATTCAATGGAGCCCCATACAGGAATGGGCATGTCTGTATTACACAGCCAGGAGTGAGTACACATTTCATATGCCAAAGTAGGAGTCATGCACAAGGTTTCCTATAAAAGAAGAGCTCAGATGAGTAGCATAACATTATGTAAAAAAGCCAAACACTTCTATAAAACTATTTTTTACTAATGAAAAATATAAAAAAGCACCACAATAAAATAGCATTACAGAGGCAGGCTATGGCTCTCTGATGCATGAAAAACTAAGCTGACAATTAGATACAAAGTTTCGATGAAGTCCTTGAGAAGTGCTAACAAACAAAAAAATCTCTTCTACTTACAATCAGTTGCATAAAACACAGGAAGGTCAAAGAATTTTGAGAAGGAAAAAAGCTGAATTTTGTCTAGCAAGACAAAATAATAGATTCCTTTGAAGAACCTGAATAGCTGACAGTATGAGTAGTTTTACAAATTCATTGCTCCATACAGCAGAACCATTTGCTCTTATTATGGTAAATAAGTTCGTTAGACCAATCTAAGGACCATAAACATTTAAATGGCAAATGATAGGCAGTAGAATACCTGAAGGCTTAAATGAAGTATCCTTGTGGTAAACAGTAAACTATTAAGAGATGAATTGACACTTCTAATAAGCCCTCTCTAGAACAGCTGAATCAGTGAAGTACATTTTTATTACAAATGAAAATGACTGCTCTAATGACAACAGAATTTGGCACAAACATAAATTAGCAGTGTATTTTAGTAATTAAAACTACAGAAACACATTATAAATCTATCTTGCAAAGGATGGGAATTATAATTGCTAGTGCACTGCATTCCCACAATAGATCCTGTTTAGCATACACAATGCTGAAATTGTGTAAAGAAATTAAGAACTTTAAACCAGCAAGTGATTTTTTTTAGTTAGTTTAATATTGCAAAGCTCCTTCTCAAACATATTGTGGCATATATGGAAGCAAATATTTAACCAGCTAAGTAGCTATATTGTGCTCATCACTACAGTGTTTCTAGGATTTAATTTTAAGGGATAATAGAAAGTTTTAAATCTTTCCATTTAAAATGTTCTACTAGTTTTCAGAAGGGAAAAATGTCCGCCTTAAGATTATATTAACAAATCAGTAACTGGGCTCAAATTACCTTCTTGAGCACGTCACAGCTACTACACTTGCCCTTACCATGTGTTGCTTCCCATTTTTCATCAGTACCCACTTGACGTGACTGTAAACAATCTGAGGTGGCAGCCATGTTACTCCATGTATTAGTAATCTGTGTAATTGAGCTTTTCACTGTAATCATAATTATTGTCAGACATATAGTTGAAATGAAGCATTTTGTACTCACTTATCCCAAAGTTTCAGCTATACCTTATTTATGTTTCTTGCATGATAGCTACCAGGCTCTTCCCCCTATATAAAAAATTACTGAGGGGCCAGAAAGACCCAAGGATTCTCTCTCTCTATAATCTACCCATGGGTATGCCAGAATCACAGTCTTTATGCTATACTAATGAAAGTAAGCATATTAAACTCCTTCCCAAAAGAAAAGAGAAATTTCTTCATTTAGAAAGGTGACTTAAAAATAATATCCCTCCAAATGTTGAGACACACCCTAGGAACAGAATCCTGGATTCCTTTTCCTCAACCGCCTGTGGAGACCACTGCATTATCTTCCAACGCACACTCAGAGATTTTCACTGGGGGTGCTAATTATTTTTCAATCAATCAGTAGGCCCTAAGGTTAACAATCACACTAGAGAAGGTGTAAATATCTTCAGGGCTAAGAGCGCTTGCTTGAATGTTGTCTGTACTACTCATCCGAGTGTTCACCTTCATTATAGTTGTGTCAGAATTCCACTGGTATATGTGAACTTAGAAGACATTATTATTATAAGTTTCAGAATTTACATAAACTTCCCCTACTTACTATCCCTTTTTTGTTGGTTTTGTTTGGTGTTTTTTTAGTATCACAGTCTTTTAAAATTTCACTGTCATACTGGCCTCCATCTATGCAATTCTAAGTAATATGCTATAAGTCTGCTACTTCATGCTGAAGAGAAAAAAAAAGTCAAAGGAGCCTATTACCTGGTGTGGCATCTATCCATTGTCTAAAGTGGAGATGAAGGCTATTAGGCTGTCAGCATTAGTTCTGATTTAACCACTTTACTCAAGACACTTTCATTAACTGTGTTGACATGGCTATATATTATTCATTTAACCTGCACTTCATTGCACTCCTAATATGCAATCATGTTTTGCAAATGTGAATCTGAATATAAGGCATTCAAAGTTGGAGTCTTGGTTGCTGTAAGTCAGGGGATTTTAGTGAAAATAAGCCTTATAGGTCTAGCTGAGGATCCAACCCTATCTATACACCTGCAAATGCTAGTATATTTCTTCCTAGAATAGGTCCTGAATGTGTCTCCATTTTTAGTACAGCACCTGGGATTTATGCTTAGTTCACCTTTCATTGCATGAAAATACTCATTAAAATGAAAATTTGTACTGTTACAGGAGAGGTAAAATACATCTATGCAAGGTGCACTAAAACTAAGTGAATAATTCATCTATTTTTCATATACAAATTTATTCATGGAATAATATCCTCTAATAGTTCCTGTTAAGGAGATTACAGGCAGTTTCTCCAGAGCATTCAATAATCAGAAAGCTATGCTGGTATATTTGGCTGGACACATTGCCCTTACAGAACATCTTTGTCTTGTGATTGGACTATCAGATTTTGGCATGCACATCTGCATTTATCAACTCAACTCTTACCAGGCTTAAAGCCCATGAAAAAACAGACAGCATACTTTAGAAAGTGAGCATTAACAGGAACTTGGTAACAGGAACTGTGCATTCCACAGCACAGGATGATAGTTCTGCTCTCAGCAATTGACATTCTGAGATTTTAGCAGAATTGAAATCCTGGAACAATCAAAACAGATTTAAGTTTTTAGGCAAACAAGCAGTCTAAGTCTAAGCCCCTAGCACCCAAACAAACCCAGACCAGGCTTTCCAGCTGTTTTGTGGGCTTTTTTATATTTATAAAACTATATTTGAAAATTCAGAGTACTATTAACAATGTATTAAATAATAATATATTCACTAATGTCCTTCTCCCCAACTAATGGGATTCATAATTATCTCGCTTCAGTAGCTAAGAGAATTTCCTCAATACTTCTTTGCAGTTACTTCTTATGCGCTATTTCCCTGATGAAAATAAGGTTTAAGCTGCTCCACCAGGTCTATTCCTACCTTTAATACACTGGTATCTTCTATTCCCATCTGCAGATAGCTATTAGGGTCATATCTCTTTTGAAAAAAAACCCCAACAACCAAGAAAACTCTAATCAGCCCAGCCTATTTCTATGCTAATTACCGCTATGCTCAGACTGACTATACTGAACATATAACCTTAACATATACATGTTATTTTGAATTGCGTAGGTTTCTGTCTCCCTGCTCATAGAGAGGTGTCATTGTAGCTCTGCTGATATAATTCTATGAACAGGGTAGGCTTGTAGAGAGAAGTAATATCTTTTATTAGACTGAGAGATATAGTCAGGAGAGACAACAAGCTTTGGGCTCAGAAAACTAACTAGCGTCCTCTGAGACAGAAAAGCTTTCTTGTTTTTCTTCCAACTGTATTATTTGGTCTCATAAAAGATATAACCTTTTCCCTATAGGCCTGACAGTCCTTGGTTATAATAGATTACTTACAATAGAGATAGGTCAAAAAGGAATTGTAGAAGAAAATAAAGCAAACCAAAAAGCCAAAAACAGAGTTAGGGAAGGTAAAATCATGGCCTAGATAGTAACTCATCACATAAAACTGCCTGCCTGACAGTCCTGAAGATGGTCTCTTCAACCTCAACACCACGATAGGATTGCTCACCAAGACTACTAACCTCTAGACCAAAACACAACAATCAGTTTTTTTGGAGACAGAACACAGGCAAGTTGCTAATTAGCACACTGTCAGCTCTCTGCAGAAGGCAGGCAGGAAATTGGATGGCACTCAGGTGAGGTCATGTGCACCTAAGAGATTTAAGAATGTAAAGGGACTGAAAGAAGGGAACCCCATGTATATCTGTAGCAAAATGAAGGCTATGGAACATACAGGCTTGCTGCTTAATAGGCAGGTAACCTAGAGAGAATAAACACAGAAACAGCTGAGGAACATGGTTTCTTTGCCTGAATCTTCACTGGTGAGGTCTGTTTCTGGACTTGCCAGCTCCTGCACCTGGTGTCAGCATATGGGGGAATAAACACCACTTACAACACAGAGAAATCGATGTGGGGATGCTTAAATAAGCAGATGAGTCCATGGGACTGCACAGGATATATTTGATACAGCTGAGGGAGCTGGTGGGTGTCCCTACAAAGCTGATGTTTGAAAGGTTATAGTGATTGGAAAAAGGCAAACATCACACACATCTTTAAAAAGCACAAGAGGACCCAGTAAAGCAAAGACTAACCAACCTAATCCCTCTTTGAGGGATTATAGAGCAAACCTGATAGGCATTTCCAAAAATAAACAGGGAGGTGCTGAAGAACAGCTGGAAGAGATTTTCCAGGCAAATCATGGCTGATCTGCTGATTTACTTCTCTAGCAGTAAGGAGGACTGGCATGCTCAGCCAGAAGAGGAGGATATGAAGAGGAATCTTATTGCTACCTTATAACTGAATGGTAGCGATGAAAGAGTGAAAAGCAACAGTCACAAGTTGTTGGAAAATCAATTGCTATTAGAGTGACCAAACAACGGGAACAGAGGACCAATATAGTTGGTATCAGCTTTTGTATCACTGCAAACTATGATTTTCTCAAGAAAGGAAAATAATTGTGGATATCATTCCTTGAAGACTTCATAGTCAGCGGTTAACAAAACTAAGAACTGGGGGAAGAAGTGAAGGTCATGATCCAGGTTTCCAGTCAGACCAGAGTGAGACGTTAGGCATAAACTAAAAGAGAAGTAAAGGACACCCTTTCCATCTAGAAGTGGTGCTCTCTGGGGATCAAGGCAGGACATCCTGTCAATGTGTTTCACAGGTGCTGCCTTTGAAATGGGAAAGCAAACGTCTGTAAGTAGAGTGGAGAAAAATGTTGAAAGATTTGTTAAAATCTCTCCTTCATCCAAACAATTTCTATCTCTTAGATTCAAGCAATCCTCTTTTCCTATAAGACTGATTCTGAGTTCCAGCTTATCAATTAATCCAGATTGCTTTTTACAGTAGACAACTGCTCCTCTAGCTATCTGCAAATTTTACCAATGACAGCTGCCTAGTTTCTTGAAGGAAGTTGATAAAAATATTTTAAAGGGAAAAGGAAAACAGTACATTTTTCTTTAATATAAAAATACCTCAGAACTAACAGCAGCTGGAATACAGAATCACAGCATAAATTGATGTATGGTATAATAGATGGAGGTTTAATCAGTAACTATTGAGGTCACCCTATAATTTGTGCTATGAAGACTTTTTTCATTTGTTTGATATTGGCAATTTGAACTGCAAAAGCTGAAGTTTTCTATACCAGATGTCATTTCAGGGTAAAATAAAGTGTTGTAACTTGTACACACGTATCATTTGAATCCCAAAAGCTAGTGTTAAAAAAAAATGGTCATTTTCTAATTTCTGAGTAGTATTCAACCTTCTAATCTTTTTTTTTAACAGTGATAATACGGTAGGTAGTGTTTTAGCATAACTTCTACCAAGTTCTCCTCCTACTATTTTTCTACTCGTTTCACACTTTCTAGCTGGAAATGTTCCAGGTTTTGTCTTCAACTAATGTTTAATTTATTTTTTTTTTAAACTAGGGCAACATTTTTCCAACTCTTTGCAAAAGGAAGATTTCAGGGGAAAAAAGTATTCTCAAAATTAAAAAAACCCAACCTAAAGTTGTCATGACCTACTTTTAATGCTATTTGGGACAGAAAGCTCAATTCAGCAAGGAAGCAAAGAGTCTGTGGAAAGTTTGCATATGTTAGTTGAAGCATTTCTGAGATAGGCAAACGGCTCCCTTCACTATTTCCACTGTTAAATTGACCTACAACTCAGGTACTAGATCATCTTGACAAAAATCTGCTTTATACGAATTTTAAAATCCTGCTAATACGCCTTTTCTTGACAGAATGGGACAAAAGTCTAAATTCATAGCTCAGAAAACTGGAATTAGCGGTTTAAATTTTACCAGACTTTAAAGATTGTTTTCAATCACAGCACAAAAGGCACTTTTAAGTGTATATATAACTGGCATTGAAGACTTGAAATTTCCTGTGGACTTCATGAAGTTGTTTGACAGATTAGATAATGGCTTGCTACTAATCAGTCATAACCCCCCCCAACACTATTTCATGGGTTTGGTTTCTGCTGTTTCTTCTTTGATGAAACAATTCTTTGAGCATGAGGAATGCCTATTTGTTCTTTAAAAGGAAAGGCCTCTTTTTTCTTTTTCCTTAGTAGAGTACAGGGTTCTCATGTAAAATACCTAAGGAAAAATGTATCTCTGAATAGGATAAACCTGCTTTTTCTAGGGTAGGCTTGACTCAGTGATTTGTAATTTCTCAAGGCATCAGATTGGCTATTTTATTCTAACTCAAACTCTTCCCCTTCAAACATAATTTAAAATAGAACCTTAAAAAAACACAAGAAACCAACACACCCTTCCTTAAATGTAGAAGAACAAAAGATACAGCAACTTCTGGCACACAATAAATAATACCTTTTCCATTTATTAGCTACTACAGAAATCACATTAAAAAAAATGGTACAAACATCTAAGTCTTTCACTTAAATCCTAAATCAAAGACCAAATAAATAAATGTAAGTCTGCTGACTTCTGGATCAGACCGTTCTAGCTTAGGTGCTCAGCCCCATTTTTATTTTGCTTTCCTCAAATTCTTAAGGAATGTGGCTGAAAAATTCACTGTGAATAAATTATTTCAGAGAACAAACTGCCCCAGTTCCTGGTGATCTGTTCATAGCTTTTAGATATTGACAGAATTAATAAAAAAATAGAATATATCGGAGCTTCAGACCATCACTTCAGCATTTCACTTTATTTTGATTGAATGTCTAAAACTCTTTATCAGATCACTTAATAAGGAAGGACTCTGTGGTGCATTCTTGGCACAAATACCTAGCAGAGAATTCCTAGCCTAGGAAGGTGAACTGCAACTGATGACTTCAGGCCATTCCCACAGACCCCCAGCTCTGGGCTGTGCCATGGGCCTGGCAACAGCACCAGTATTTCTGGCAGCCTGTGCAGGCTACAAAACTGCAAGAAATCAATCTAATACCTCAAAATATTAGTTTTCAAGTCATACACTGGTTTTAATCCCTGCATCTCTTAGTTCCAGCATTCCTAGACAAAACACATAAGCAAAGCCTTTAGTGCATTTTTAGAACTTAGGAAATGAGTTAATAAGCAGAGAGAGCGAAATTCCATAAGAGATAACAGATGTGCAGTGGGAACACAAAGGATGAGATTAGCTGAAATACAGAAAGGCTTTCTTCTGAACCTTTTGTGTTAGCAATTTTGTAAAACCTCCAATTATTACAGCGCAAGACCTATAATTCTAAAATCTAGAGTTTAATATCAGGCTTCTCGGATTTACTTTTGTTCTTATCCCAAGCAGATGCGTTTGCTATGTATTTGCTATTTGCTTTCTCTGCAACAGTGAAACAGCACCCAAAAAATAGCTAAAAATCCTCAAAAGATGACAGAAAAGATATTGTCTGCCATTAGAATAGTAAAATTCATCGCAGCTGCAGAAATCTATATGAGTTCAACTGCAAATGTAGAGAATGCATGGAGAATTGGACTTATAAAACAGAAGTGAAAAGTGGAGTTAGGAGTGAAGCTACTGTCATCTTCCTCCAAAGCATAGCTAAGATGAACATGAAGCCTCTTCCACAGTACAGAAGACACTGCACTTGCAATGTATCCCAAGTGGGATATGTGGGAGAAACTCAGGGTGATGAAGAGCTTCCTGTTGCCCCATACCAAATATCTTGTCCAAATGTGTAGAATCAGACATAAAGGTGTGTTTTTGTAAAAGAGGAAAACAAAAACCCTCAAGGAAAGGCGCAAAAAAATAGACAAAGATCCTGGCCAAGCAATTCTGGATCCAATTACCTCGATGAAAATGCAGTATCTTTTCACAAGTCTTTATTATCTCCTTTAATCATAATCTGCCTTTTCATGAACCATTCTAAACCTTAAAGTGTAGGTTATCTTCAGCGTCACATTAAAGATTCACTGTTCTCTTTCCACCTCACACTCCTACGTTTGAAACTGTAGGAATATAATGAACCTTTTAAAAAGTGTATGGTTAAAGGTAAAATGTTGACAGCTGTGATGAGAAGAATGGATTTCCCTTTATCTAAAACTCGTGCTTTTTAGGCCGTATATATCTAAGAGTAGTATGTGTTGAATTTCTTCCTTGAAGCAGTGTTCACATAAGAACAGCAATTCAAATAGCCATAGTCAATGCTGGTGAGAACTGTGGAACAATAGACAAAGTTCAGCGAACAAGGCTCTTCACACTCCAAGTGATCATAGACTCATATAGTCACAGAATGGTTTGGGTTGGAAGGGACCTTAAAGATCATCTAGTTGCAATCCTCTGCCTTGGGTGGGGACACTTTTCACCAGAGCAGGTTGCTCAAAGCACCATCCAATCTGGCTTTGTGATCTTCAAACACAATCCAGTAGGAACATGTCAGTAATGATAAGATTCAAAAGCAAATAAACAGAGTAGAAAGAAAATACAGCTAAAAAAAAAATTTCTTAATGCTTTCCAAAACATGAGGGTCTCATTGCCAAAGATAAACTGAGTGATGCCTACTGGCTGTGAACATTCCCAACTATTACATTACCTTAGTCTGTATTCAAATAATATCAAGAGATTCAAACAATTTGAATGTGCATTCAACTCAGAGCCTTCATTCTTGTTCTCTAAGCCCAGACAGATGTTACCTTACCTCATTAGGAAGCAGGAAGTTTCATAAATGCCTATTGCCATTTAAAAGAAATAAACTTTTATGAACACTGAAGTGAAACAAGTATTTGCTTAGAGAGCTATGGGCCTGAGTTTAAAGTGGAACAGTTCAGGATGAGACTCCAGAACTCACTTTTGTACTAAAATTTTCCATCTTTTTAGATGTTTCTGACATCCTAGCATTCCCTTTGCCCCAAAATCTGCCCTGAGCTGACTGACTAGCTCTGAGCAGTCCTTTACTTCCCTTATATGTTGACAATGGTAATATTGACCTGGCTATCTTCCAGCACAAACTGTCTCCCATGAAGCTGACTCAAGCAAACATTCACAGAAATTCTTTTCACTGCATATAACCCTCATGGCAACACCAAACATCTTATTTTAATGATAGTTTCAACCCCATGGATCTCAAAATTGTATGGTTTATTAGATGCTGACATGTAATTGATGCTATGGAAAACAAAAGTTAAACGCCAGATTATTTTCAAGAGAGACTGAAAACTGGTAGATAACACAGATGGAATTCTATTAACACAAGGTGTGAGCTGGCCTGAAGCATTAATGCAAGAATAGATTTCTCTTCTCCACTTTGTTAATTCAATTTCCACTGCTGTTAATGTGAACTGTGCATTTAATTTTCTTTGCACCATATCAACAATCTGGTATCACAAACACGACCAAGTTAAATGCTTCATACCCTTAATACTGATTTATCAAATAAAGAAGAACATATCTGTAACATGAGACCAGCCTGAGTATTATCTTAAGTAGCGCAACATTATTTTAAAAGGGCAAAACAAATTGGAATTGTGAAAGAAGTTTCAGTTTGGGGATGCAAACTGAGATAAGATCTAGATGTACTTGACACTTGTACTGTTGAGGCCAAAGAGATTTCTGTAAGTTTCCAGAAACAGTTCTAATTTTGTCAAGAACTCAGATACCTTTCTTTGCAAGATTATGATCCATCATCATATATGAAATCACAAATGGTATGCATTCTCAGAACTAATGATCCAATATTAAATATTTCATTTACATGCTGAATTACCTGGGAGAATTCTATGTGATCAGAGATTATTAATCATATTAAGTTGATTAATTTTAATGTGAAACCCAATAAATCTTTAGAATTTTGGACAGCACTTCTATTTTAACACAGTTGTATTGACCAAAGTCTCTACTCCACACCCTAAAAATAATAATATTGATGGAGAGAAAGTCAGGGATAAATATGCGTAATACTGGAAACATGACCCAGCACCAAATACAAGAATTTTGATACAGCAAATATCAAGATGTGTAGAATTATATCCTCACAGAAGTGTGACACTTGCAAAACAATGTGGTTTTCCTCACATGAAATAATTTTTTTTTAGTGATTTTTTTTTTGTGTGTGTTTTCTGTGTGCATATACATGTATATATAAAAATATATATGGGCACATTAAAACAAGCAAAACATCAAAGTACCTTGACTATATTTTTGAAACATAACTGATTTGTGTGATTAAACTCGAGAGTCTTACTTCAAAGCTTGTTGTGAAAAGCAACTAGGATTCATTGGGTTTATTTCTCTCTCTTTGGAACTGGGTGGAAAAGAGTATTTGTTGAGACATTCCTCTATTTCTCCTTATTAGAGGTAATTGGTAATAGTACTTTTAATGTAAATTACTACATTTGCTATTTATTATGTGCTGGCATTATTATGATTATTGCTGTTGTGCTTAGATACCTAACCAGTACTAATGCTGTCATCATAACATTAACAAGGAGAACAACTAAAGTTCCCATTTGGGAAATTAAAATACAAGGACCAACCTCTGTTCCTCAATCATTTTGAGATGTCACTGTCAGTCAAGTGCTGCCTTACAGTTCAGCATCTGCTGGAAACATTTTCCTTTTCTGCTGAAGCTCAGCTAGCTGCAGTTCAACTACACCACACGAGATTTTTCAGACTTCTCATTCAATAAATATTTCATTTATAAAATTAAAATCGTTATGACTCCAGTTTCATAAGGGTTTTTTTAGGGATAACAGTCACTAGTAGCTTGGACTGGACTTGAATCAGTGACATAAGGGACATTCTCCAATATCTTATCCTTTCCTGAGCCAAGCAAACTGATGTTTTACACGTTCACATCAAGGAAAAGCATGTAACTTGATCAAGCTGCAAGAGAAAACTTCTTGGCAGAGCCTGAGGGAAAGCAATGATAATAATAAAATGGATAGGCAGGTTGTATAGAGAAGAGAAAATTCTCTCAACTGCACACTTTTAAAGAAAATCCTGCAGTGGAGGGGCTGCAAATGTTGTCTACAACAGTGCCCATAGGTACCCTGGAGCTGAAGGATTAGTTTATGAACAACGGACATGCTATTATTAAATGAACACAGATAAGAGTTAAATTCATTCATTTACTTAACTCTATTGTTGGCAGCGGAGCAAATCCCTCAGTGATGTAAAGTGGAATCGGAGCTACGACAATTTCTAGCATGAGAGTGTCTGACCTAGAAGCATTTATTTTGCTTGAAAAAGTGAAGACAGTTTATATGTAAATGGGATGCAACCTTACAGCTCTGTATAATTTGTCAATATGGATGTTAATTTCACAAAGACTGAGCAACCTCTATTCTAGAATAATAATAGGACTTGATCCCACCAACTCTTACTTGTAGCAGTAGTCTTACTATGGTGGTGGAACCAGAGGAACAAAAAAAAGGCTACTTCCATAAACATTTTCAGGAGAATGCATATACATATGATACTTTCTCTTATATAATTTCTTCGATGTGTTTCCTGGTCTCTTTCAATGTCACGAGTGATGCTCAAGAGCTAAAATGAAATGGTATGGCACCTACTAAAAGTCAGCTTTTCAGTGGATTTTCAGGGACTTGCATATTTTGCAATTTGATCTGGATGTAGGTAAAAAACATGATTGGATTAGGGAAATCTGATATCAAAACTACTGATAACCCTTTCTTCTATTCATTATAAAAGGATCTATG
The DNA here is from genome assembly GCF_964237585.1 of Gallinula chloropus. Lineage (NCBI taxonomy): Eukaryota > Metazoa > Chordata > Aves > Gruiformes > Rallidae > Gallinula > Gallinula chloropus. The sequence goes on along the minus strand of NC_140088.1, from coordinate 67,079,078 downwards.
CCCATATGCAGAAAATGTTATGAAGCTTAAACCTGTCGCGTGAAGTGTTTCTTGGGGGAATTTCTCCGCCTGGGAGTTTCAGGTATAGATCCAGATTCTCTGATTTATTCCCGCTCTTGATAGCACTGGCCTCAATCTGCAGATTCTGCTTCTGAGGACTTGAAACGAGCCTTAAAGCATCTTTAGCGGTGAGAGTGCTAAATCCATTTCAAGGTGTGTCACAAGATCATAATGCAGGCTACAGACATAATGTGTTTTTCAAAAAGGATGCATTTCAAGTATTTTCTTAGATACAACACTGTATTAAATCAATTTCATTTTTTTCACTGTCTCCTTAAAATATTTAGCTTAATTTTGTTTTCATCTTTTACTGACTTAATTAACCTTGACTTCAGGATTTTCCAATGATTAAAAACATCTGTTTTGATTGTAACATATATGTTGTGAAATTTTTGATAACATTTTCTAATAATCTTTCTCCAAATCATTCCCTTTGCAATAAAGTTTCTAATAAAAACAATGCAAACTTCTGTGTAATATACATGCATCCTGTGATATAAGTTCAAATTACCTCAAAATAAAGCTTAGATGCATCTGTTCTAAAATTTTTTCTAAGCTGTTGGGTTTGGGGCACTAATTTAATCGGTGAATTAGCTAACTTAGTTAAACACATAGTCTTGTTTGATTTTGCTTTGTTTTGTTTCTTCCAAGTTCTTTTCTAATACACTGATATTATTTGGGTCCTCTTTGGGTCTATGATTATCTTTCTTTCATTCATTATATCCTTTCCTCTTTCCTTATTTCCTGCTGTTATTCACAGTCTTTCCATCCTTGCAGAAAGGAGTGGTTATTATTCCATAACACAATAAAAGCACATGGTAAGGCTTGGCTTCTCTCTACCAAAATGCCATGAATGTCACGGGAATTTTAGCCTGTACTTAAAAATCAGAAACTGCCTAAAGACTTGAGCCATTTTCACACTGAAATGTAGGAATCACAGCACTAATAAGATGTATCTGGACTCAAAAGTCAATTGTTGTAATTAAAATCAAAGGAGTTCATTAGTTGGTACTGGATGGAGACTGGTCAACTTTCATCATACTGCTAATTTTTAAAACAGGCAACCAGCATCTTCCAGATGCATCTTCACACTCTTGATGTCACTTAAGTATGTGCAAGTTTATTTACCAACACTAAGATATGGTTGCTTGAAATATCTACAGAGCACAAAGCCAGAACATAGGAAGACATATCAACTTTTCTAATAATTTTTCCTTGTCAGCCACCACTGCCATTGTCAAAAACAGACTATAGGGCTAGGTTGAAACTTAGTCTGACTTCGAACTTTGTTCTTTTTCCTACAAAACCAAAAGACCTATGTGCCATATCACAGAACACTGCCAAAACATCACTGATGTTCAAACCTCATCTATCAAGCATACTTAAGAGCCTAGCTTTACACAGGAGAGCACATACCACATAAGCTTAGTCCTACCTGAACTCACTTTAAACAACAAAATATATGCTTCATTGCTCTGTGGTTGTTTTTAGTAGGATGAATTTAAGCATGGCCTTAACTGTTTGCCTGAATCTGGTCCTGTACATATTTACTCCTTACTTGCATCCTTACTTGAAACTGAAACCACCCATAAACAGCCTTGTGCCTTCAAAAGCTACAAAATACACAGATTATAATAAGATGCCTACATCACTGGGACAAACAATGTTAAATCACACTCTAAAGCCCAAAGGCAGTTTTAAATAAATAAATAATCAAATAAATAAAACTTTGTTTCTTTTCACTGAAAAAGGTGAGTTACCCAGGGAGTATCTCCTTCCCTTTTTAGCCCTCTCTCCCATTCTCTTCTCTTCACTCCACAAATAAATAAGTAGTGTTTTTTTTCTCCAGTTTGCTGCACACCTCTTCAGTAGACTCCTTTTACGTATGGAGCCTTGGGGTTGCAGAATTTGGAACAGGAATTTATGAGCCATGTTCTCTTCAATTGGGAAAATGTTAAGAGCATATAAAAAACAAGGGAATGTGACTATCTTATGAAAGAGAATGTAGCTGGAACTTCCATGAACCATGCCTTTGCAAAAATACTATAATGCTATAAAAACAGAATTCTGGAGATCATTAAATAAGGCAATTTTTTTCCTTCCTAATTTATTGTTCATTAAGTACATTTTTATTTCTTTAAAGACTTACTATAGTGCTGTCCTAGCAGGCAGCACATACCAAATTCATGGTATTTTTTCTAGACATAGGCCATGTGCCCACACAACATATATTTTGCAGTCACAGTTTGCAGGTTGTCAGATCTTTGTATCATTTATTCCTGCTATCATCTCAGAATACCTATACGAGCCAAGATGTTTTATTTATTTACTTATTTATTATCATTAAGAAGAGGAGACAGAAAATATACCAAAAGCAACATTCACATTTTCCAAGACAGAAGTTTCACAGAACGCAGATATAGACACCCTTAATCTTTCCAAAATGCTTGTGTTTCCTTTCTATGCAAGTTTTGGTATCAACTGACGGGAAATAAAACTGAAAAACCCAGCGCTTCTAAGACTTGAAAAAAAATTAATTGTTATCCTTTAGGGAAACTCTAACTTACTAAGTCTTCCAGTGAATGAAAAAGTTACATACTATACCTGTCCTACTAGGTAATCAGAGAATTCAGGTATCTCATTCTCTGATAAGTGTAAACTACTCAAAGAAGAAAAATAATGAAAGAATAAATTCCTTGGTTTCCATCACACATTTCACCAACATAAAACTATCTGATCATCATGTAAGGAAGTGGAGCACAAAATCATAACACAAATAAACAGAAGAAAATAAAAGAAATATGTAATTGACAGTGCTGAGGTTTATACTTCTGTTAGATACCTTTGTAGGAAAATGACTGACATCTGTTTTTGGTACATGGGTATGAAAGTGCTTAATAGGGTCTAAACATTATTACTTTTACACAGATATCTTTCTTTTTCCAAAAAATAAACATTGCCCAATTTTATTGAAAATGGTGAAATGTAGTTAGTTCCATCTTCTATTTGATTTCTGAGAAGAGCTCCAAGTAGATATCATATACCATACATATGACAATGTCAGCACTGCAATCCCCCTTTTTCCCTCCTCTCAAGGTCACTTTGCCTAAATTTGCAAGATTTTTCAGTTCACCCTACTGATTTATCTTTTTTCTTAAGTAAACACTGACCTTTCCTTCTACTCCCATCTCTTCTCTTGCGGTGTTTTAACATAGCCCTGTAAACCTGTTAATTTCAGTTAGAAACAGATGACCTGGCATTTCCAAATTAATGATCTAATCGGCCTACGATGCTAAAACAGTGACGACAGGTAACTTACTCATAAGTCTAGCTGTTTGCATTTTCCTTGCATTTCTTCTGGTAAGCATTTCAGATCACATTATGAGCCAGGCAGCCCTCCCAGTCTGAATAATACCAGTCAGTTCTGTGCTTGGGTGAGGGCACATGTGAGGAAAACCCAAACTGCGTCAGAAGATGGAAGGTTGGACTTCATATAATGTTTGGAGAGAGTTAAAAGTATAATTTCCAGCAATAACTTTGCATGGACGTACTTTAAACAGCACTTGGCATTCATACTGGCTTTTACTGTGTTGAGATATTTTTCTACTTGTTTGCATCTTCTGAATACAAATTGCTTCAGTCTATTAACATGATTATTTTATTTTTTTGCAAGTGGGAGAAGTTGCTAATGATGTAGAATAATAACCTATGCACAGGAAGAAAGTTACAGTTAGGAGTGAAAAATCTCATGGGCAAAATTTGGATACAACAGGGCACAAGCCCCTCTCACAGTATGTCTGTGCATCAGGCTCACTCAAATGAGGAGACAGCTTCTGTATCTAATCCCCTTCCTGAAATTGGTTGTCCACAAAAAGGTAAGGCAGTCATTTCCGAAGAAAAAAGATATTTTTTTCCCCCTATTTCAAGTGGGTGGAGAAAATCAGTCTCTTTTGCACTGGCTGCTAGAAACTCATCAAATGGTTGCAATATCTGCAGCAGCACCTGAGCCAGGATTTAACTGCAGGCTAGAAGAAAAGCTCACAGTGATGTTCCATCTCTAACATAAAATCCCAGTGTACCTGGAAAATGTTTACATGTATTTCTTGGATACAGACTGCTCTCATTTAATCAGTATAAAACTTCACGTCGTCTCTCACAGAAAATGCTCTAAGTACTGTAAAAAGACAGCTTTTACATTTCTAGTACCAATAAACCTAAGACAAGTTTACACAATTGCGGTTCTGTCTCACAACAAAGTGTTTTCACCCAAAACAATTTAAGGAAAATATATGCAATTCTTCATCTACAGTCAGAAAAATAAAAACGCTTTTAGAGTAAACAGTCAACATAAGATATTTAACAGCAGCTCAGAAAGATGCTATTAACCCACCACTTTCAACTTTAATAGAGAAAGAAACACTGTGATTTCATGATTAGCCATGAATGCCATGCAGTGCAGAGAGCTTCCTTTACAAAAAAAGATGACTCAAAATGAAACACAAAGTAATTCAGACCACAGCTAAGATGAGAAAAGATAGCATAAGAGGTAAATGAGAGAAGAATCAGATATACAGGAAAAAATAAAAAGCCATTTAGAAAAGGAAATTTAGATAGCAGTTTAATCTCAAGATGTAACAATGAATTTGTGTGCACAACATCAAGTTGCCTTAGGACAAAAAGAAATCATGGCAAGTGCTGCAGCAGGCAGGGCAGGCTGTTCCACTCCACCAGACCAGAAGCTTATACAAACCATATAAAAGCGCTGTAAAAAAACGGGACCACCCCATTGCTCCCCAAAGCTAGCAGGCATCCTTGGCTACAGAATTATATAAAGCCAAGATTTCTGTTTCTCCTGTGTTGAAGTATAACGTTCATTTCTTGCTAAGGAGGATCTTGCCTAATTATATTCTAGAGGTTGTTGCTTTGGTTACACCCCTGCTTACTTTTATCTAATTTTGGATGTCAGTTGAAGACTTATGGACAAACCTATAGTTGTACCTACTGAATTCATGCCCTTCTTTCTCAGGCTCTTAACTAGTCACTGCTACTCTGCTGCCAACAATCTTTCCCTTTTGGTGGTGGCACCAGGGAAGTGTGCATCTGGTGGAGCTCAAGAAATTTGTTGTCCACCTGGTGCCCTCTCTTACCTTGCCCTTACTACAGTTCTGCTGTGCACAAGACTGTTTAAATCAGCATAGTACATTGACTCTCTCGGAACATTTTACTAGTAGATACAACATTATATGGCAATGATTCTTTTCACATAGTTCACAAGTGATTACCAGTGCTCTGAATTAAATCTTATTATTGGCGATAGGACAACTGCTGACCACAAACATGTTTGTGCACACAGGCAAACACATTGGTGTGGAGCAGTGAGGGAGAATAAGTGAAGATAAAACCATATAGTAAGAAATTAGGCCCTGTGGAACATCAAAATTTTCAACATATCAGATAAAATTACAGAGGGATGAAGATCTTTGAAACAGCAAAGGGAGTATAGCTGATAAGCATATTCCATCTTGCAAGAATATCTAGTTTTTAAGGTTGTGGTTTAAAGCATTTGACTTCAGTCATTCACAAATATGATGCTAAAAGCCTGAAGACAAATATTACATTTATTAGTCATGTGAGTAGTTTCACTGATTTCAACCGCTGGAATAAACAAAGATAAACAAATGCATGGAGATATGTAAAAGGTATTGCACTGTTACGACTTCTTATAGTTTATAATTTCTGATGTGCTACATTACAACTCAGTCTTACAATTAAGAATTAGAGAGGGAAAATTAAATAAATCAATCTTTAAAAATAATTTTAGTGGAGGTATACATGAACGCACATGTCCATGTACATACACATACAGATATATTAATACACAGCTGATGATCATGAGAAAGTCAAAGACCTGTGCTTACAAACATGGCCACAGAATTAGAGTGCATACATTTGCAGACTCAAATTTCCACAATCTAAGCCTGATTTATATAGAAGTTCCATGAAGCGACAAAATCAACTGAAATCAATGGCTCATTAGATCAATCCTCATTGGGTAAAACAATTGAATCACTTTACATCCAGAGGACAAAACATACAGCTTTTTGACCTGTAAAAAAATCCTGAAAACGTCTAACGATGTCCACAGATTCGTAGTTCTAATTTTATCTAGAATAAGCACGGAACAAGCAAGACACAGCGCATAGGTCAAGTGAACTTGGGAATATGGCATCCACACAGACAAATTTCTCCTACCTTTCTTCTACCCATGTCAAATAGGCGGAACTCACATCCAGGAAATAGGGAAAAGGAAGAGGCCAGGTTGTCAGTAACCAGGAGAAAAAGAAAGAGATAGAAAGATTACTCCCTGCCTAAGCATTGAGGGAGGTAAAGAAGAAATAATTGAAGAAGAAAGTGGAAAGGACCTTGCAAGGCCACCTAACTTCCCCCGTTTTCATACGGCAAAGGTAACTGTAACTATGCACATTTTAAAGACAGACCTCTGGCTCATAGGAATGTATCAAGTCATCATATTCCCATGCAGTTTGCTAAGCAAACTGCAGTTCACCATCTGCAGTACAACATAATGAACTTTATTTCGAAGCTCTGTACAGCCTAACTGAATGTAAGGGTTGGCTTTTGGCTGTTATAGGTAGACACATCTACTTTAATTACAAGTCAAGGGAGTTTAGAGCATTCTGTGACTTGATGCTCTCAACAGTGTTGGGTTTTTGTTTTTCTACCCGGATGATTTCTTCCCAATGACTTTTCTCTCTAAGCTTCAAATCTGAAATTACTTTATACTTTTCCTTCTATGAATTAATGCATTAGAAAAATCACAGTCAAACCCATATCAGGTTATTGTTAAACAGCACAATATTTAATTCATGTGAATGGAAATGTCTACATAAATCAGGCTTGCTTATTAAAATACTTCATTCAGTTAACAGGAACATGTTACTTGATTTATTATAGTCCCATGGCACATCAGTAGCCCACAAGTGCCGTGGTACAATATCTAACAAGAGATATTCTATTAAATGAAGTAGTTGTGAATAAATAAGCAAGCATTTGGGCTGCAGTTTCCAAGTATGAGCAAAGTATTTGGCTGATGGCTTTTTTCATTTCGGTACAGGATAAAACTGCAAAATAAATTTTAAAATGTTCAATTATGTTGCAAGTTGCAGTTTATCATTGGCATTATTAGTCAGACATTTATCCTTTTGTTCAAATAGCTGTGCCCAATGAAATGGCTGCATCTTTTTTTACTTAGATAGCTTTCCTATACACTTAAGGGTTTAAATGCATTTATAATTTTAACAAAGCTTTCGTTAAAATGCAGAAACAAGGGTGGGGGAGCTACTAGAAAAGGCTTTACTCTATCTCCTTTAGTCTTATGTGTTAAGTATGAATCCAAACCTTCATTAATACTTTATGAATTCAGAGCCATCGCACAATCAGAATGCACATTACTTATTATTTACATTGCTTTTACTTTAGGGTCCTCCATTTAACAAAACGTTTAGGAGTCTGAGGCTATTTATGCATGTATACAAAGCACTGTACTGTGGAACTCATGTTCCAGCAAAACTTCTGGATTTACAAAGCGGAATATTGAAATTCAGTAGGAATCTCAGGCAGCGTTTCCAGAAATATGCATTTGATATGACAGCTACAGCTCCAGGAGAGGCTGGTTGTTGAGTGCTCAAGATTTATGGTTAGGGTTTCCTTCTTCCCTTTCAGGGCTTGGGGTGAGATGGACTGTTCACAGACAGGAACATCCACAGCCCCTGGGAAACTGGGAGAGCTTAAACAGAACTATCAACTGTGCTGCTAAATACAGAATCATGAGGGAAAACAACATGCCTGTTATAGATTAAAGCCACAAGTAGTGGAAGCAGTCATGGCATGTAAGGGAAAGTCTTTTCTTAGATAAACAGTGTTAAAGGACAAACGCGATACGAAGGAAGGAACAGTTTCATATTAGCAGGATATTACTAATATCCTGGTATCTGTACTAATATCCAAGGATCTGTGCTGACATGTTCATACATGATCTAGAAAAGTTGATGAACAACAGTGACAAAAGTTTGTGTATTGTGCTAAATAATTCAAAGTAAACATGAAAATGTATGACAAAGAATTCCGATAGATCTCACGGTATTGAGTGCGATACAACAGATGACATTCAATGCTGATAGATGTGAGTACATTGGAAAGAACTGTTTTAACTATGAAAGGACAAATGGGGTGTGTGTCTCACATATTTGCATGAATACTGAAACCTTACAAGGCTTCACAAAGCATAAAGAAAAATCCAGTAATCCAGATTCATAAAAGACAAAGGTACTCTCTTAGTCTAAGAAGTCTTTAAAGCTTGCACTGCTGGAAGGTGTGACAGTTTATGGACAGACCACAATGTTCCTATTCTTCCCTAATCATTCTCCATAAGTCTTCAACAACGTGTACGAGATTAGGGGACTTTCCCAACCCCTTCTTATATTATCTAAAATAGATTTGTTGCAGCCAACATCAGAGCATCACTTATTTACTATTAAATATTACAATTATTTTTGCAATAATAATATTACACTGCAAAACACTGAAACGATATGTACAAATGCCCCCACCCTTCCTCCCACTAATGCAACTCTAGTCATTACAGTGTTGACTCCCCCCCATGCCTACGCAAAAGCTTCATAAATTGAACAAGTTTAGGTTTTTTGACATTGTTCTACCAGATTAGTCCAGCTCTACATAGGAAAAGAAAGTCAGGACAGACTAGTTTTGAAAAAAATACACCCTGGGAGAGTGACATCCTGTGGGAAATCTGCTGCTGAGATCAAAATTCACTTGTGGATTAAAAGGTAGTTTAGAATTTTAGTATTTGTATTATACTCAATGAAGTTAAAGGATTGTAAAAAATTATTTGAAGCATCATCATACAGGAATACAAAGCTTTTAGGTTTTTGTATTTTTATTTATGTTTGTCAAATCTCTGGATAATGTAAGACAGCTGCTTAGCTCATGCTTTAAAATAAATAAAAAATTAACAAACAAACAACCCTCCCCCCCAAAAAAAAAACCCCAAAACAAACCAACCCACACCTTAGGGTTTCTCCAGGCCTTTTACTAGGACTCAAGCTTACTTAGTTTGGGTTTGACTGCACTCATGTAGCACATGGATACTTTTCAGTTCACAATGAGTTTATATTCGCCTACAAGACTACACTGTAAACAATGATAAAATGTCCATTACAGAAAGCAAAAGGGAAAATAACTTAATAGTTGTGCCTCTTGAAAAACTGAGTTATTATGTTAATGTAAAATGATTAAGGGAAAATTTTGAACCTAATAAAATCTTTCAGATTTATACAATTTGCCTTATTCTACAAAAGATAAATGACAATTTCCTACCCAAAATCAGCACCACATTCTAAAATATTTGAAATACATTAAATCCACTCTGTAATTTCTGGATTATAGCTGGCTGTCTCCTAATGCAGATGTCTTATGTAGTAAATTTGTAGCCAGCAACTTTAAATTTTAGTGTGGGAATATATCCAAGTACCATGCATGTTGAAAATATAAAGTATGTTTGACGGGGTAAAATTTGCAGAATTTGTAATTTGAAATTGTTTTTGTAACCTTCAAACCAGAGGACACTAATTCAAGATATTCCAAATTGCTGATGTTTGGGGTGGAAGGGATATATTTCAAGGAGGGACAAGACAGAAAAGCACCTTAAATTTATTCTAATAAAACTACTCACATTCTGTACACACAAAATCAGAAGGTGCTTGAGGGGGTCACCTGCTTGAAGAAGCTACAAACCTTGTGAGGAACAATTAGTGTCATGCTCATCGCTTTCCTTTGTCATGTCCATCTATTAAGAGTTAACTGTTTGAGAACCATTTCCTGGTGTCTTTCTAATTGCACATCAAAGCCCCCATGTGCTAATGTGTATCCTGATTATTCATTTGAAAGCACTTCTGCATTTAGTGACAGCCTAGCAGGCAGAGAAATTAAGTAAAAACAGTGAAGGAGAGACACAATGTTAGGATTTATTACACTGAAATAGAGGCAACTTCTTTCACCAGACAGAATAACAATACACAGAAATATATTCACGTGGTAAATAAGCATCAGCTACTATAAACACTAAGGCCAAGGAATATGAAGAACTGATCTTAACTATTTGAGTGTGTACACATATATATAAAACCTGATGCTGATATTGATGAAGCAGCCATGATACACACAGGTCTGATGCACTAAAGCTCATATTGTGAATTCTGCGAAGCATGAAGTCTATGCTGCCTAAGAAACTTCCTAGCTCCCACTCTCTTTTAATTAAAAGTACAAAAAAGGAAATGTCTCCATTCCAGGCTGGAGTACTACCTCAAAGTGATGCTGATTCTACCATTTGATACCTCCTTGCCTCTGATACGGTTATGTAGATACTGACTCCATACCGTGGACCTAAAAAGTTTCAAATTCTCTCTTTCAATACAGGAGATCTCTTGCCCTGTCTTTACATCCCATGAATGGTGTAGTTGTACAGCTGGTCACCTTTACCAGTTATCCGAAGCTTTACTGTATTTCACAACAGACTTAACAGGTAGCAGCCTATTATGAGGTAAGATAGTTCAGGCAATCAGCTCAGTTCCTTAAAAAGAATAATAATAAGAAGAAAGACTATTTCTATCAAAGTGTTAAGCTGCACAGAAATTGTAGTGCAATACAAGGACAAGAATAGGATTGATTAGAAGCTATGATATGTTCACAGATCATGCTGGGAATCTCTGGTAAGCACAATGCATCTTTAATGCAAATCAATATAGACCGTCTGACGATGGCCCTCTAGAAGGGAAGTGCAATCAAGCTGCTGCTCTGAAAGACAGAGCCGGTCCAGCAGAGAGTACACAGTTTCTCTCTTCCCAGAATCAACGGGAGCAAAGAATTTGTCTGATAATTATGGCCGTTCAAATGATTTTTGTGGCTAAGTAGGCTGTGAAATTCAGGAAGATATTCTGGGTTTTGCCTTATAATGTTACAATTACTCATTGACAGAGCACAGTAGCACCATTGTGGTGAGCTGCTAGCAAACATCAGCCTCACAAGCTGTAGGTGACACAAGTTGAACAGAAGTTGGAAAGTTTTCCCCATATTCTCTTAGGAGCTTCAAAAACCCACACTCAAAACCATGAAGTTTTGCACTAGCTCTTTTAAAGAGAGAAGTTACATATACCTCCAGACCCCCCAATCTTATTTTCAGATACTCAGCTGCAATCATGTAGGCCCTGTTCACTAAAGAACAGTAGGTGGGTAGTAATTTTTATACTACTTAGTCAATTATTTCAACATGGTATCTAAACTTACAGTGTTTTCTATGAAACATCTTCAACAGCCTCACTAAGTCTCTCTAAAACATATGGTCCTAACCACACCAGTTTTAGTAACAAAATGTAATCGGGGTGAACAATGACATTCTGCAAAAGAAAAATACACATTGAAAACTCAAACTTCTAAAATATAGTTGACATTCCATGCTAATCCAGGACCTTGGATTAAATGTAGATTTTAAAAATAGGTTGAACTATTTTCCCCTACCCCCGTTGTCCATAAACTGATATGTAATTGAACTTGCAGGATTTTGAAAGTAAAATTGGAAGAAACCCCCACACACGTACTGCTACCCTAACAACTACATTTCTGCCTGAAAATACTGATTTCTTAAATATTGAAATATTAAATGCTACCAACTATATATAGGTACACTGTTGGCAACAAGCGCTGTCCCTGCAGACCATACGTAGGAAGAGATGAGAGGAGCTCTTGCACCAATCCTTGCAAGAGTTGGTTATGGTGATTTATCCTTGCTACCAATACAGGCTGGGGGTGATGTGATAGAGAGTAGCCCTGCAGAAAAGGACTGGACATGAGCCAACAATGTGCACTTGCAGCCTGGAAGGCCAACTGCATCCTGGGCTGCATCAAAAGAAGCGTGGTCAGCACACTGAGAGGTGATTCTGCCCCTCTGCTCTGGTGACATCCCACCTAGAATACTGGGTCCAACTCTGAAGCCCTCAACACAAGGAGGAGATGTAACTCTTGGAGAGGGTCCAAAGAATGGCAATGATGATCAGAGGACTGGAGCATCTCTCCCATGAAGACAGGCTGAGAGAATTGGGCTTGTTCAACCTGGAGAAGCAAAAGCTCAGGAAAGCTGGGGAAGGACTGTTTGTAAGGGCATGTAGAGATAGGATAAGGAGCCGTGGTTTTAAACTAGAGTAGGGTGGGTTTAGATTAGACATTAGGAAGTTCTTCACTATGAGGGTGGTGAGACACTGGCACAGGTCACCCAGAGAGGTGGTTGAGGCTCCATCTCTGGGGAAATTCAAGGTCAGTCTTGATAAAGCTCTGAGCAACCTGATCTAGTTAAAGGTGTCCCTGCTTCCTGTTGGGGGGCTGGACTAGATGACCTTTAAAGGTCCCTTCAAACCTAACACATTAGATGATTCTATTAACTGTCCCTATTCTTTTGTCCTGCTGCTTGTATAACCACAGCAGGAGACAGGAGTCAAGAGGGACACCTTGAAGATCACTTCAGACAGGTCCAATGCGAACAGTTCAAATTCATTTCTTGTGTCCAAGGCCCTTAGACCACGAAGATCTATGTGAAGAGCTGAATAATCCCTAAAGCAGCTAACTGCACCACGTATGTTCACTGAAGGAAACATGCAGGGAGAGAGCAAGGTCAATTATTACTTCAAGGAGTAAAACCCTGTCCATGCAATCTTTGAGACTAGTGGCTACAGTTTCCCTTTGATTTTTTCTGATATATTACACCAGCTTTCAACTGGTGAGGTATCTGAAGATGTCAGATGACAGTAAGTTAGACAAATTCATATTACATAGCCTTGCTACCAGAAAGCAAATCTGCTTTTAAGGAGGTACTTTTTTTTCTTGATAAAATACCCAAACAACCCAGACAAATAACCAAGAAAATACAAATTAATTTATAGTACTTAAAATTCACAGGGATAAATCATCCTTGGGGCTTAATTGACCATACAGTTCTGAACATTTTGTTAAATAGATTAAATACCTGTAAAGTTGTAAAAATACCTTAACTGTTATTGCTTCTGCACCTAAAGTTTGGAACTTGAATCTTTAATTGGCCATATAAATCTCAGTGCCTTCATCTTGCAAAGTACTTAAATCTCTTAGCTCCCATTAACTTTGCAAATTTAGGTATCTAACCCTTAGTAAGCAAAAAAACAACTCTCCATGCTTCTAGTGTTTTCATCAAGTACACTTTTTGTGTGGGATGATATTTCCATCTCAGAGGAACAATTATGGAAATAAATTTAACATATATGTATTAATTTACATTACACACACCTGAAAATACTGCTAAAATTGCTTTTTTACACAGTATACTATTTTATCTTCTGACTTTACATTTCAGTGATTAACATACACTTCTTATACTTTTTTTTTCCCTAACTGATATGTTGATTATATATAAATACCCTACCACAAGAAAGAATGGGAACTTCAGCTATGTTGGCTTTTTTATTTAGTGTGTATTCCACTGCACCATTTCTAAAGTCCCATAAAGGGCCACAAAAGAAAATTTACACCTAAAGGGAGTCTAACATATCTTAGGGCTTCCAAGCAGCTTTTCTGAATTTTCTGGAAATAATTTAGGCCTGTTAGGAGAAAAAAAATAAAATTAACCATTCTAGAAAAAAACCAAAACCATATATATATATGTATGGATGGATTTTTGTGTTTAAAGAATTTTCTCTAGCCTACAGAAAGATAAAATCAGCTTAGAGTGAAGGGTATCCATCACAAAAACATAACACAATCCATTAGAAAAATCCGTATGCCACAGATAGAGCATGCAGTCTAACAAAGCAAATAATGCTCAAAAATAAGGAATGGGGTTTGAAGAGTTAACATTAAGGAGTAACACACAGCAGAAAATACAAATCGGAAACAAGACAGAAATGACCATAGTAAGTGATATCCAATCATGACCAGAGACCATAGCACGACATGAGATAAAAACATAAAATAAAATGATCTTCTTCTCATAAATCTGTTGTCAGGACTCATGGTAGCTTTAATGAAGTGCTCCATCAAAGCCTAAACCCAAAAATAAATGGCAAGTGACCCTCTTCTAATTCCCCATCCAAGTCACTTGGCTCATTACACACTTACATTAGAGTGATAAAAGTCTGGTGAGTCAGTCATTTGGCAGAACAAGAAGAAAATACAATTTGATAGCTTCCCTCAGCCTGTCTATCTGTCATCATGCTGGGGAGGGGCAAAAAGAAGGAAAAAAAATGTGGGAAAAAAATTAAGACTAAAGAAGACAAGGACAAAAGTGCTGGAGGTTAAGAAGAAAAGAGAACCAAGAAGTAAAATGGCTCTCTGTAAAGCTATTAATCTCAGAAGTGAGACCCCAGGCATAATTTCCTATGACTGTCTCACACATAATATATTCATTATTGCTATAAAGAAGCTCTGCATTTACCATCAGCACTTGGGAAGAGAGGAGATGGGGTGACATTTCAGTCAAACAAGGGTCAGTGGAAAGAATGGGAATAAAAAAAGGGAGGTCAGTAAATGTGCTATTGTCCTCAAGCAACAGGAGCTGCTTGCAGACTTAAATGAAGTGATCCCTCCCAGGAACTTAGGCACCCTCTGAAGTATAGATTTCCAAAAGATGTATGACTGCCCAGAGGGAAAAGCCTTGGGGCTTTATAAATAGAGACACCTAGAATCAGAAGTTCATCGCACCTTTGGGGCATTCAGAATTTCTGACCAATCCTGTGTTTGAAGCTGGGCAACCTATTTTCACAGAGAGCACACTGAGGCCTAGGGCTTTATAAGAAAGCTGTAGGCTACCAGCTGTTGTGCATACGCATCCATATGAGAGTATGTGTATACATATTATTGAGCTTCTGTATGAACCTGAAACTGAGCTCAGCCAAAAATTTCTCAGCTATTGCAGGTCTTCCTAGTGCTCTATGCTTTGAGTCAGCACTGCAATTTAAAGGCTTATAACTATTTCTACATAAATAAGGTATCCCAATTATAAATTCTTTGAGTCTTAAAATTACAAGCAGGCACTGCATTGGGAATTCTTTTCATTACTTGAATTAAAGGGAAAAGTCTGAGTGCAGTGGCAAGAAGCTAACCACAAATATTTCTTCCTGATTAGTTTTCCCACTTATTAGGATGCCAGTAGCAAAAGCTGGACAGTGATCTTTTAACTGTAAAGAGAAGCAGAGGAGATATCTGTACCCAGCTTTTGGCATTTCACACTGACCACATGTACTTGGAATCCCTGGACAGCAAAAAAACAAAGCAAAAGAAACAACACAGAAAGCAAGTATAGGAAGTAGCCATACTCATTCCCTTCCTGCACTTCTTCCAAAGTATTTCTTCCTCAAACTCTTCTGTTCTCACATTGACAGGGGCACAGGAAAATAAACAACCTTTCTGTTGTATCACCCAGTGATATCAGAAACTAAAAATAAAGATGAAAAGAGATGTCTTAACATCCCATAACTTTATTGAATGGCTTCTCCCTACCACCCACCTTAATCTCACACATGCTTGCCTCATACTCATGTCTCTAATTTGAACCAGTTCTCAGCCTAAAACTCACCTTCAAGCGGTGATCATCTAGACTGGTAAAATCCCATACATGGGCTACATGGAGAAATGCACCAGTCAGCCAGGTTTGTATTTCCAAGTTACAGTGTTGGCCTTTCCACTAATACAGAAATAGTCAGTGGAGAATACCCGCTAGCTGTGAATCTGTCTCCTTCAAAAATGCAGTAGGGGATGGGGTATATCCCACAAGACTGACTTGATATAACAGCTACACAAGAAAGAAGGCAGGAAGCTGTGTGGCAGCCCCGAGGCACTTTGCAACACTGTGTACCAAGATTGCTGCAGCAAATACATTGCATTTTTAAAATGTGTCATGATTCCTCTTTTTCTGCTGTGTTGAAAGAGATATGATTGTTTTCCCTTTCAGTAAAGACACAGAAAAAATTAATAATCATCTCTCAACCTGGTTTTTGAATTGTTTTTGCTCCTTCTAATTTCCTGTCAAAGCATGTAGTCAGTTTGCAAGGTGACATTTGCAGAAGCTCCTTACAGATTGATTGTCTAAACTGCTGGGGAGCTGAGAGAATTCGTACAAAGAATGACCTTAATTCATTATAAAGTCAGACCTGCTGATATTGCTGCATGCCAGAGAAGCCCACCCACTCCTCATTCCACTGTCAGAGGGGGATGCTGCTGGATGCAGACCACAAGCAGGACAGCAAACAATAGGCTGGGTGATCTAAATAACCTGATAACCCTCTGGTGAAAAGCCAGGTCAAGGTGATGCCTACTGAATGCTAGACAGGAAAGGGAAAAAGAAAACTTGTTTTGGAAGATGCCCCACATAACAGTGACCTCAGGCAGTAAACATGCAAATCCCTTTTCTTTGTGAGCATCTGCAGGCTACCTTTGTTTTTCTGTCATGATTTGCTTCCCTTTCCGGCTTTTCCTTGGAAGTTGCTGCACAAGATCCTGGTGTAGCTCAAACTTTCTATCACTGACATGTCTACTCACCTGTCCTTTCAAACCCAACAGCATGGGACAAGGGCACTCTCCAAATTTGCATTTGGCACAGAACGATTCATTGCTCTGTATAAATACATCTAACACGGATTAATAATGTTGTTATTTGTTGGTACAAAGCAACATGTCTGTGCTTCAGTAACAGAACAGACTTCAAACTGCTTACGTGGCGCTGGACATGTACCAAATTTCTGTTTTCTTTTACTTCTTTGGCTTGGAAAAAACACATTAGCAAAAGACAAGACGTGTGTTGGTTTATTTTTGCCCATTCACTCCTCCGTAAATATTGCCATAACATAGACCTCCTGAAATATATGGCAAAACATAACTTTCATTAAAAATGATCCCGTTGGGAGTTGAAAGCTATATACACAAAATCTGCAGCATTTCTAAATTATAGTTCTTTCTGCAGTATAAATTCACAGCCTTTCTGAACCAATAACTATCACTGAAGACTTTGCTTGATTACTTCCAAGTAAAACATGGAATTGACTGAAGTTTAACTACAGTCCTTCATTTAGTTTAATCGGATTTAATTACGGCATAGAAATCAAAGCTCACGTTTTTGTGATGCGTTTCACAAAACCTTTCATAATAGCACACTGTAGGGAAATCGATCATGGTTTAAGGCTCCATATATAACTTCTCAGTGTTCCCAAATATCAGGTAAAAAGCATCAGTTCAGAGGTAATTCAGGGAGCTTGCAAAACTTGATCTTTTTTTCACAGAGATTTGGAGGAGGAAAGATATTTATAGGCTTTGAAGCTAAACTGTGAAATTAGCCAGTTAATATCCCCAGATATCTGTCACAGTTTTGAGCTGCTTTCTCAAAACAGCAGCACCTCCCTTTACATGTTTTAGAGGGACATAACTAGTTAACATATGCACCCGAATTAGCTGTCTAATATTGATAGTTATTAATAAGAGAGTGAGTAGGCTCATTATTCCAGCAGGCAATTAAAATGTCATTAACTTTTACTTTGCTCATGGGACATATGGACTATATTTAAGGTATGTTTTAAATATATCTATGCAATTATGGAAAAGACTAGATTGTCATGATGTTGGTACAAGATTGAATACATAAGTAATCCTGTACATTTCGATATACCTGTACACAACACAGATCAAAACAGTTAACTCACAAACTTCAAGCCATAATAACCAGTAAAACCATTCCAACTTCATGGATAGTTATTAATCCATGATATCCAACTTGCTATGATTTCCTAGCAAATAACACTTGCACCAAAAGAAAAAAAAAATCCTTTTTTGCCTTTGAGTTAAGGTTTGTGAAAAAGACACCAGTTTTAATTCTCACCAAGAGAGGGCAGTGAAATATCTCAAATTATTAGAAGATCCCACACAAGAGCCATATACCTTTACAGCGAGCACAATGGCAAATAATTTCTGCGGACATTTAATTTTAAATTCCATGGAGCATTCAACTGATGCTGTATTATTTTTAAATAACATCCTCCCACCCTTGAGTAAGTGTAGTGTTTTGTTTGGTACTGGAAAAAACAGAATTAAATTATGGATAAAACTATGAGCCCTTATGAAATAAGATTTTACTTCTTTTTCTATTTCAAACAGGTTTTTCAAAGCATAATATTAAGAAACACCTGTCTTCTACAGCCAGGTTGATAGCCATGTGTAAGTTTTACTTGCAGTTTTAGCTGACTTCTTCAGAAAGTGGGGACTTTACTGCTTAGCTCTATCCCAAAATTTCTTTTCTTTCAAACCCCAAAATGGCAAGTTAGTGGGCTGCTTTTGTTCCCAACTCTTAATGATCTTTTATAGGTAAGCAGCTGTGCTATGCTGTTCAGGATGACAGATTTTTTTTGAAGAAGTCAGTATACCAATGTTTTTTGCCTAAGGTTGTTGCAAGACTTTCAGATTGAGAGGTTTAAATTATTTTACTCCAAAGTCTTTCATTTAAGTATCTCTCATAAGTCTGCTATTTCTGGTCTCCAAAGGACTGCAACGTCTTCAAGTCAAGGGCCTCCTGCAATTCTGAGTCTACTACTATCCGATAGCTTGAAAAATACAGCTGGCAAAAGCCAGCAACTTTCTCTTTTTCAAACTCAAGTTAAGATTACTATTTTGCTGAGCTAAGATAACAACCAACAACTGAACAGGTAACCTTTCAATGGACAGATGTAATCCACAGGAAAATATTTTGTCTTCTACAGAAAGATTTTGGGAGTTTAAATTCCACAGGATTTAACAGAGATCATAGTGATGATAGAACCTGGGCAATCTGGCACATGACTATATTGCTATTTGCACTTTTCAAAAGATATGGTAAAAACGTCTAAAAGAAAAAGGAAAAAGAGAGAGAATGATACTTCTACTTCATTTTATCAATGGTCTTTGAAAGTCTAGAGCAGTTTTAAGTCCTTTTTCAAAAACGAATCTAACTAGACCAAACACATATATGTGCTTTTCCGCTCTAAGGCAAAAGGAATGGATAAGAAAATACAAAATAAAATAATGAGGAGGACAAACATTTCTTTAACAAGGTATCATAACATTCTGTGTTTATCGATGTTTTCATTTTCTTTTGCAGAAATGATTTGACTCAATATGCTAAAGTAGCACAACAAACTAGATAGCAGCTTCTAATGACTAATGGACTGACTGAGAATTTAGATGTTACAAAGCTGTTAGAAATGAGCCTAATAAAATTGAGAAGGAATATACAACCAGAACAAAAAAAAATAATTTGGAGGAATTGATCTATAATAAACGTGGGGTATGATGCTACATATAGAACACACTAAACACATGGAAATGCAGTGCACCATCAGAAAGAGATCAGAATTTCTTATCAAAGTTATTAAAGTTTCCTATAAGGTTTCTTGTCATCCCCCCTCCCCAAACTGTAAAAGTAGCAGGAAAATCTTTCCCATGAAATCCGTCTGATGTGAAATTCACTCCCCTTTGGACTGAACAAAATGATTCAATACATAGGGATGCTAAAAACATTTGTAGTCAGCGCATCAATCCCTGTTTAATGCAATCTGTTGGTGGCCTACAGTCACAAAGCGACATAAAGATTGTATTCTCATGTGGGAAGATATCCATCACTTAGCTGGTCTTGTCATGTTTGCTTTCCTGCAGACACAATAAGTGGCAAAGCTAAAAGCAAGCAGGGTTTAAGGTCTTCAACAGTAAACTTAGTAGTGAGAGAGGAGAATAACTTCCACATGCTGTTCAGCCTACAAGCCCCAAGGCCAAACAGAGAAATCATTTTAACTATCCACAATCAAGTGTATCAAGAGACTCATTATAATTTTACTGTAAACCAAACTAGCTGTGAATTATTCTAGTCATTCAAACATATTTGAAAACATAATCTGTGAAGAAACAGGTCACAAAATATTGAGGAAATAAAATTTACCTTAGTCTACACTGAACAAGAAGCTATACTTTAAAAATCTTTCTTCTAGCAGCCAGACACACTGACTATGCAGGTATTATAGGCTGGGTTTCTGAATAAAATATTTCCATATATCACTGCCATTGTAGAACACCTTATATGTTCCTTCATCTGCAACCAAATGTTACAGAGATAACAAAGTTGCGTCCAAGTGGCACTTCTTTTTCCAGGTTGTAACCCCGTTTTGGAATAAACTTTGTGGAATCACACTTGCCAACGCCCACCACTAGCTAAAATTCACTGCGTGAACAAAACCACTCTGAAAGTGAACTGGTCCTTTTTGAATTCAAAGTTTGGGTAGTAACCTTTTTGAAGCAGGTTTTTCTAGGGTGCAAATGAGCCTTTCATGCATTTTATGCCATTACCTACATCCCTGCAGCAAAGCATGGAAATTCTCAGACATCATCCTTTGCAACATTGCTTGTGATGTACTTTGCAAGACAAAGCAGGCTCACAGTCAAGCCAGGAGCAGAACTTGTAATTTGAAGAATAAAAAAAAAGGAATGAAGAAGCAAGAAACATACACCCTAGCAGTGGGCCTGGATGGCTGCTCCAGGGATATTTAAGTTGCTGCAGAACAAAGATGAATAGGAAGAAGATGATAATACTTAATGAAGACAGAAATGGATAGAAAGAAAGACTTTATAAATCTGTTTAACTACTGTAACATGAGAGGGACTGATGCTCCCTGTAAGAAGTTAATAAATATTTTAAAGAAAATTGGATCAATTGACACTGTTCCAGTGAGCGGTATGGTTTAATCATGAATATACATTATTTAAATAGATCCTAACTAAAGTATTTATTTTCTTACTTTGTATGTTTATGTCAAATATTTTTCTCAAGTAATATAATACACAGTTTAAAATAAACTGACTAATGAGATCTCAGACATGCACATTCAATGGCGAAATCACACATTTTATCAGTAGGTAATAAATTGAGAGAGCTAAGAGTACCCAAGTACTACTTCAGAATAGTAACAAGTTTAGAGTAGTGTAACATTCAAGAGCCAAACCGATGCAAAACACCAGTATCAAGACTTTAAAATATAAATCTATTATTTTTAAAGCAATCAAGTTATAAGGCAAAATCAGTAGAGATGTATATGAATGGCATGTTACATGAAAATACTCAGATAAAACCCTGATGATTCATTATTAAGGTACTCCATTAAAATGCATACTTCAAATCAGATTTTGATGAGCTACAAGCACATTAATTATTATTAAAGTGCTTTAAAAAAACACCCACAAATGCAGCATTTCAGACTAATAGTTTTATGACTAAATAAGGTGTGGAAGCAATCTGGTTCATCATGAATCAGGAAAATGTAGCAAAGGGGACACAATAGCGGCTCCAAGGCACATTAATGAGGAAGCAAAGTCAAGATGGAAGAAATACAAAGAGGCAGGGAAGCAGGTGCATGGACTGGAAGCACACAAAGATAAGACACCCAGGGAGTATCACGATTAGTGCAGGAGAGGAGGGTGTGTCAGTAATAGAGAAGAGAATTCTGACAAAATCTGCAATAGCACTGAGATCACTTGCAAAACAGCGAAAGACTGAGCCACAGCAAACAACCCAATTTCTTGCTCTAGCCATGGCTTGGCTCTTGGGTTTTATTTTGGCTTCTTTATCTATCTCTTCTAGATTGAAATGTTGGATAGGTCCATGAGAAAAAAAAAGGGGCTTTTCTTTTTTTGCAGGGGTTTGAGAGACACACCATTTCCTGTAGTGTATCATACACTTGACTGTCAATATAAGTTTCTGTGTCACAAATATGTTAAAGGTTTTGGTTATAGCTAGTAAGTTCCTAGTTTAAATCAAATGTTATCAATTTCAATTATTTTTTTAAAATCAAACTTATATTTGAATACATTACACTTCACTTTTCTAAACTGAAACATAAAATGCTTTACAGACATGACCAAAATCAACTTGAGCTCAAATTTCAATAGAAGCCCTTCTGCAATTTGTTCCATTTGTTCTTTTTACGCATGAAAAATATTCCATCAACTGCTATACTTGAGGTAGAAACAGCCATCATAAGTTTGACAGGTTTTGAGACACGGAGAGAAACAGCATTGGAAGTAAGAATGAGACTATCTTCTAACAAACATCTCCCAAAAGTGCCAGGCATACCTTGAAAAACTCCTTAAGACAGTATTTCTCCTTATTTACCTCTAGCCTGAAGAGTTTCAAAACCTTATCAGTGCTCAGTTTCCTCGTAAGCTTTATTATTCAGAAAAAGAGGTTCTATCAAATAAAATTAATTCTGTTTATTGAGATGAAAATGTATAGTATTTGATACTTAATACATGTATCTTTTTCTATTACTTCTGCTGTGCATTTTAAAGCAGGAATACACCATGACAAGAGTATTAATTTTTATTGTAACTTATCCTTTCATTAAGGGATTTTATCATAATTTTAGACCAGGCAAAAATCTGAGCACTGTAATTTTAAGGCTGAATCATAAAAAATATTTCAGCATTATGAAAGAACTAAAAATATTATGAAGTCATTGAAAGCTTCATCATCCTCGTCTTTAATGTTTGAAAAGAACTCAAAAGGTGTAAAGAGGTGGCCCTTATCAATTACATAGAAGTAACTTTTTATCTCTGGAAATCACTTTTAAGATTCTTTTAATTGCAGGATACAGCTATAAACTCTTTATGACAAACATATCTCAGCATTGTCATAAATGCAATATTGAGACAAAACGAAATACCACTTCTACTTCTGAAGTTCTTTTGGCAGATAAGAAAAAGTAACTGAAAACATTTACTTTACAAATGATGATTTGTGCATAATAAACCCTGCCATATTGCGAATACATGGATATTCAGTCCCTAATAAGTCCCTCATTTTCCTGAGAACAGGCTAGCTTGAAACAGTAAAGTTACTGCAAAAGACGACAGTTCTGCCTACTTCAAAACTCATACCAGCAAAATTTTGAACAATGTGAGTTTTGTAGGCTTTTCAGTCATACCACTTGTACCTTGAACAAAGGCTGAAAGATTCCACTATGTCTCTGATGGTAATTCTGTTCTTGCTTTGTGCTTGGGTTGAGCAACTTTGAAACTTTTGGTACATATGGATAGAAGACATAAGAAACCTTGAGCTATTGCTGTGTAATGGAATACAGTGTATGGGTACAGAAGGGGAAATATCCAACTAAGAGGAATGCAAGGACCCTCAGATAAGAAAGCAACCAAGAAAAACCAGCCATGGTGGAAGGATGCAGATAAATTAGCAAGAAACCATTCAAAACTAGATAACTGTAAGAGAAGAAACATGTCACCTGGATTAATCCACACTGTGAATGCTTCAAGGAAAAGTTCATGGAAAAATACATTTTCAAAGAACCACTAAGGACCACCAAAGACCCTCACAGAAGATCCTCAGAGACTTAAAGCACATGCATAATGAATACACAAATGTTATCATTAGTTCCTGGAAATCAAATGAATATGAGTGTATTAGAATGATCTATCATTTTTTCTCACAACTAACGGTACACATTTTAAGTTGTAGCTATCCCCTGGACATCCAGCACTGCAATAAAGAATGCCTGTTTTATAAAACTCCAAAATTGACTCTTAGAGAGATTCAAACCCGACTTTTCCATAAGGACTCATTCAACACTCATCTGCCTAGAAGACAACGCAGACTTCAAGAAGTCCTTCACAAAATGTGTGGATTAGAAACAATTCATTGAAACGTTGGCCAGATATCATTTGAGATCCAACCTGAGCAGTTCTACAATTCTGTTTCATTATGGTAGGGAGATGTGGTTGGCAGGAAACAGCAGGCCATCTAATCAAGTCATTCTTGGCTTATGGCTCTTGAAAAAAAGCAATTTATCAAATCTTGCGAACTCTGAATGTCTGCTTCCACGTATTGTGCACTAAGACCTGTGTTATAACTCTTTCACATTATCATCCTTCCCAAGGCTGTGCAATGAGCTTTTAATTCTGAGAACTGAACAATGCCCTTTACCACCTTCAAAAGCTAAAGCTAAATGACCCATTTCCTACCACCATCTCTTCATGCCTTCCCTTAAAAGAAGCAGCTCAATTTTTTATCTCTCTCTCCTGTCTACATGGCTTTCCAATTACTATTAATTTTTGACTAGGATACCCAATTGACATCAAAATTTGGATAGAAATATTTAACTTGCTGAGGATACAGTTATTATCTCACTCTTCACATGATAAATTAGCTACAACACCCCCTTCTTTCAGATTAATGGAGGGTTAAATGCACTTATTTCTTCTTCCTACTACTGGAAAATGTATTTTTTTCCAGTTATAAGTGTTTGTGAAATGAAGCCCTTTTCACCACGATAGCTTTGATCGATACCAAAGCATCTCTAGAAAGGAAAAGACAAGCATTGAAAACTTTCAGTAACTTTAATTCTGAAAGGTACCTATAATTCATTGAGAATCTCCACCTTAAAACAATTTCAAGTTGAGCTAAGTCTATTATCCTATTAATTTCAAGGACATTGAACCACATACTTGCAGCAGCACCCACTAAGTGCTCCCTTAAAGGTGAAGAAAAGTCTCTAATGGGATTTCCAAAATCTCATAGAAACATTGCTGTCTGAGAGGACAATGAAGCAGTTAGTCCATTCTTAAATCTTACACAACTCCTTCTGACCTTATTCAAAATGTCAGTTTTGAGGCACTTCAAAGTCCCCTATCACTTCAGATCTCCGAAGTGAGTAACCAAGCTAATTTGCTCAGCTGAAGTATTGGAGGATAAAAATTCACAACTTGCCAGTCAGTTCTGCAGATCCATGTTCACCAGAAGGCTTTCACAGCTACTCAAGCTGAAGAAAAAGCCATATAAACCATAGTAAAGGTATTTTAAAAGTGGCCCAACCAATCATATGGAAATCTGCAAAGGGTTAATAATTCCAAATATCCAGTTTAGAAAAAACAATGTTATCTAATTCCTTCTCCTGGTTGACCTGCAGCCAACTGCAAGTAGTTCAAGAGGAAGACAAGAAACCAAAAATGAAGGAAAAAAGTCTAAAGGATACAAATCAACTTTCAGATGCTACATTAACATGACCAACATTCAAAGCCAAATTCACTTTCTTCCTGTAGCTATTAGAAAATTACTATGTTATTTCTGCTATTCAAAATTTTTCAAGACCAAAAAAAAAAAAAAAATTCTACTGCAAAGAGAAATGAATGAAGTTCTATATCAATTCTTTGCTCTTATGACCATTTTGAAGCACAGAATAAACACACAGGAGCCTCTAAGTTTAGGAACTTGCCTAGCAGCATCTACAGACAACAGGAGTTACTGATACAATTCCAAAAGGGGGTTTATTATTATTATCTTTGACTGTTCTTTCTCAAGTTTCCATTGTCATAATGTGATATTGAAGAAAATCAAAAACACAACTTTGAAAGTGGAAAATATTTCTCCTGTTCTTTTCTGTCAAGACAACTGCATTTCAGCGGGAGATGGATAAAATGTAGTCTTTTATCCATGAACAAAAAAATGAATAAACCCCATGAAACTATATAATTTAAAGCACATAAAAATGATTTGTCTCTTTCTAATGAAAACAATCAGTCAAAATAGGCAGTTCCCAAGCCACTGTAAACAGTTTTCAGCAAGAACGCTCATATCAGTTTTGTCAAGAATGGAAATTCTGAGTAAAAGAGAGGTGGACTCAGACCTGCCCAAATTGCCAAGAGAAATACTACAGAGCACCAAAGTCCCATGGGGAATTTGTGTTTGATATCAATGCTTCTCCCCAGGGTCCCATTGCACTCTCCCCTCCAGCCACCTTGTATTTTCAATTTTCCCAATGCAGGAGCAAACCCATCTCCATTCCAGAGTGCTGCAGTTACTTAGAGGCTTGAAAGATTATTTTTGTGGGGGTTCAAATCGCACTCCTCTAGCCCTGTAAATGCCACTGCTAAAAGTCATCTACCTGCATGCTGAAAACCGGATAAAGCTCTATCTTAATTATTTCAGTTCAATTTTAACCCATGCACTTAACTTTATACTGGGAAATCTGGACAACCACTTGCCTTACAGCCTAAAACCACCCTTCTGCTTTACAACAGGACCCACTAGGTTGAAATGCCTGAGCACACTGGGACTCAGCAGACGTGGTTCACTACTGCTTCCAAGAAGAAATAGAGGAGGATAATGTGCCTGTATTGCACAATGTTGACCTTGGCTTTGTGGACATTAAGTTTGGAGTTTGAAAGTTTGTGTTCCGGATGATTTTGCTCATAAACCTGATCCTGGCTTTCATGTATTCCTGGTGGATGTCCTGCTCCACAGGTGAATAATTCACAGGGAACAGGTTGCTCATAACACTGCCTCAAATAGCAGCTCTGCTCTGCATTTATTAATGATTGCTAGAAGGAGGACTTGAGCCTTGCTCCTCCATACGCCTGTGGCACCATCTGCCAAGACACCAAATCCATCTCCGACTTCTTTCATTTGCGCTTGTTATAAACACTGAAATAACCACCCATCCAGACAAACAGCCCAGGGGGTCAGGGCAGGCACCTGTACAGTCCAGCAGTAAGATTTAGATTCCATGCCCTGCTCCTGTCCGGATTCAGAGAGCCCAAAACCTGACAAATTCTCCAGATAGTACACTATCGATTACTTTGGCTCAGTCTGTCTCCTTTTCTGTAGTCTCAGATTTTAAAAGAAAATGTTATATCCAAGAATAAAAAGAACATGTTTTTTTAAACTTTTACATTTTGTAAAACTCAGGAAAACAATTACGGATAGAGGCATTTTTCCATTTTCCATTAGACTCAAATATGCATTTAGTTTGACTTTTAAACTAAACAGAAGTGCACTTTCAAGTAAATTACAATTCTCTAACACTAACTTCATTGTGATAACTTGCAAATTCCCAACACTCTCCAGTCAAATTAAATTTCACTGAAATTTCAAAAAAGATTCGCAGAAGCTAGCAGAAAGTAAAGAATCAGTCACCACATCCTTCCTCTACTGCACAGTGCTAAATAAAGGAAGGAATTGTACTCTTCATCAGGTTTACAGCACATCGAAGCTCTGTGCTGAACTGGAACAGCAGGTCTCAGTTTACTAAGGTATTTAATTACATCTTTACCTTTACTACTAGTTTATTTCATTTCTAGCAGGCTGCTCATATATTTAAAGTTGCCTTAGAGAGAGTATCATGTTAGTACTGCCAGGTCCATCTTTTCTATTAGCAGTAGAGACAAAGCAGTCAGACACACAACAACATTTGTTTTCAACTCACTGGAAAATACACCATCAATAATGTCCCTGTAAATTCCAAGTATATAGTTCAGTCACATCATAAATTGCATGTCAGCTTTTAAAAACAGCTGCAACACATCACAGCTTAAAGTACCAGGTCCTGATATATATATATACAATTTTTAATCACATTACAGACCTCTACCTTTGATCGTGATCACAAAGGGAATAGGTGAACCCATTGTTTACCTCAAGTAGCTAACCAAGAAGAAAATAATCTGTTTGCACTTGGTTACTAAATGGTGTTAGTTAATAAGTGTCAGCAGAGCTGTATAAATTCTC
This sequence comes from Gallinula chloropus, assembly GCF_964237585.1. NCBI lineage: Eukaryota > Metazoa > Chordata > Aves > Gruiformes > Rallidae > Gallinula > Gallinula chloropus. The sequence continues at coordinate 67,051,330 of NC_140088.1, read as the reverse complement.
TTTTTACTTAATGAAGCAAAAGGGAATAAGAGAAAAAACATGCAAAAAATAAACGTAAACTTATAAGAAGAGACAGCAACTTCCCTATGCTCAAAATATACACTGGGAATGTATGTTGCAAATATAAGAGAAAAATCACATACAAGACAATAAAGCAGTGCTGCTGTTGTAATCAACAACTATTCTCAGATGAAGTGGAGGTAGCAATTATTTTACCAGAATGAAAACAAAGAATGCAATACAATTTTCTCATCTCTGACCAGACAACACAACTATAGAACGTTCCATATACCCCTTAATAATCTGTGAAATAAAAACTTGAATGAACAGGACCCCACAAGGATGATCCTGCCATTCACACTGGCAGAAAGAGAAAGAAACAACACATCTTTCAGGCTTCATAGCCAAAGATCTTTGGTCCCATTCATGAAATGCTTTGCATTCCAGATATCCCTCAGATTTAAACAGATAACATTTCCTCTTTAAAGCCAAAATAAAATCCTGTAGGATTGAGCTGTGCAGTCCTACCACACAAACGCAAATGGCTCAAAGCATCCTGTGTTTCCCAGGTGCCTCAACCAGGGTATAGGTTTTCCTTCTTCCCCACAGCACTATCCTTGCTCTGAGGCATCCCAAAGTGTCCTGAACACTAAAAAAGCCTTGACATGGACATCCTGCTGCAGAGAGGAAGAGATGCAAGAGCCTGGCATGTCATCTCATTTCCTCACTGGGAAGAAATGACAGAAAACATCTTTAGAGGAGAAAAATGCACAGGAGGTAGGTGTATGCTAACAGGCATATGAAGGCAGAGTGAAATACACAATGATCTCCAAATGTCCATGTATGGTAAGAAAAACAGTATGGGAACAGGAAAAAAGGTCTAAGCTTCAAAAGGTGTAGCACAGAGCCTTTGAGGACCAGACCATTCTGAATTACAAAGAGCACTGGAAGAAACATGAAAACCACTTTATTTCTGTAGCGCTGTTTTCTACACCACTAAGATATAAGACAGTACTCCTCTGAGCTACCAACTCCCTCTTGTTCATTTGTTTGTTGGATGGTTATTCACAGGAATGGAAGCTTTTATTTCAACAGTATAGATAAAAGTATTGCACTGAAATTTAAATGTCAAATAATACATACTCAAATGTCAAATACCAACAGACAAATGCCAACAGAGAAATGTCAGAAATACACCCGTGTCTCCCACTGAATATAACTATATCTGAGCTAAAGCAAGACACAGCATGATGTGTAAAAGCAGGAGTTTTTCTGGAGTTCCTCTGGGATGGTAACATTGCTGGTGTCAAAATCAGTAACTGACTGCATTACTCCAAGTACCTGACTGGCAGCGCATAGACCCTAAATGATCCATGGTCTGCAAGGTGATGGATGGCATTTACAAACATAATGATACAAATATTTGCATTTCAGGAAAATCCAACTCCTGAATTTGCTAACTTGTCACTAGATGAAGGACCCCAACACAATAAACTTTGCATGAATGCTCCCACTGCTTTCCAGGTATGACAGTAGCCCATGAAATGATGAAGGAGTGAACTTGCAGGCAGTTTCTGCTAGATACATGGCTTAATTTGACCAATACAATGAAACAAAAACACATGAATTCACAGTGTTTCCTAAATTCTTTGCTTTTTTGAGTCCTAGGCATATTAACCAGTGAATAGAAGTGAACTTTACAGAAGTAACAAGACTACTTTGGAACCCAAACAGAACTGACTTCAAGAACAATTTGGATTCTTGAGAAATTCAAGTGTGTTTTAAAATTATACTTGCTTTAATTAAAAAAAATCAATTGATTATTCCTAAGGGAAAAAAAATAAATTATTTGCACACTTGACTTGGTGTGAACTTCTGGTGCCAATGATTTCAATGGGCCTTTTGTCATGATTTCACCCTTCATTATATCCTACAACAGTACTTGGAAATATGTTAATTAGGGGAGATACATTTGTTTAGAAATTTCAGTCAGTCTGCTAATTGCAGCTGCTTCCACTAGAGTTGAGAAATAAAAATGGTTAGGTAGTTCTGTAGTCAGACCACTAAATACAGACAATCTGAAGTGCACTTTAATTAGTGTAGCTAACAAAAATATATCTGACTCCTGTAATTATTGTGATTTGCTTCCAACATTAGTGGCTCATACATTGTAAAGTAAAACCTAATCAAAGACAAAATATGTGATCTTTTGTCAACAGGGTAAAACCAACATGTGGCATTTTCCCGTTAAAATTTTTCTCTCTCATGTAAATGTTTTATAATTCCTAGATTTTGTTGGGGTTTTTTTATAATCAATGTCACAAAAATTAAATGCCATATTTATTTTATTTTATTATGCAATAATATTTGGTATACAAAAAGTACAATATTTAATTGGAATTATTTTGAATTTTTTGAAATGTGTTTGAAGGAACAACTGTCACATTCTCATGCTATATAGAGAAATTTATTTCTAAAAAAAACATTCCTTTCTCTATACCGGGTCTATTTCTTTATCTACACCAGGCTTTCTCTGGATCACTGAATGCTGTTTAGAAAAAAAAAATTGGAACAGATTAAATCTGTTCTGCTCTGGACACTTTCTTATTTTTAACCAGCTGAAGCACATCACAGAAGTCTAAGGACAGACATTTATAGTGTGACCTTTAACAGGAATTTTTCTCATAATCTCTATATTTAATTTTACATTATTCATCTCATCAAACACAAAAGTCTCCATACTTTCAGTATCTTTATCTTTTAACTTTGTTTTTCTCCTGAACAGGGTCTTGTGACACTGAGTTTCATGGTCTAATTATATTCTGTGCAGAAGTCTATTGTCTTTGACCAACTTCAAATATATTTCCTTTCAAAAACAGTGAGTATCTCTTTGTCCTTGAACTGTGATAAAGGTTAACAAGGAAGGTTCGAAAAGCCTGTTTGTACTATGTCAGTTTTGCACAATTTACGTGTGCTAATGATTGCTAATCTCTTCCTAAAAAGTAAACTGTGCCATAGCTTGTTTACAGTATAGATCCAAATTATACCATTCAAAAGAAGTTAGAAGGTCTAGGAAGTCTTTTTGTGCTTCTGTATCTTCTTACTTTTTGTGAAATGGAAGAAGAATATTTAATGTTTCAGTCAGGCATTCATACAAGACAGACCTGAAGTCAAGAAACAGCCCAGGTCAAACAAATTAAATGAAGAGACACAGATTTCTCTTGGGAAGGTCTACCTGGTTGCTCTAAAGATCCTCAGTGCATAACCATGAAAATAAATCAAGCCAAAATATGTTGAAACAGACTAAATTTATTGGTGAGGTAATAACTCATCCAAAATCCTCATCACCTAAAGACTTTGTGAAATGTACCTCCAAGTTCAACAAGATGCAGCTCTGTTTAGGTTCCAAAGCATCTATAAGGATCTCTGCTTAAAGTGAAATACAGACACACGTGTACATTAAGGCATTGACAACAGATAAAACAGCAGGAACAGAATAACAATTCTGCTGAATAATGGAGGAGAAATTTCAGGACTTGAAAGACACTTTCAACTTCTTCCTTATCTCTCCCTTCTTTCAGAACACTTATCTATTACGGCAGAAGTTATGCAGACAAATGATGTACTTCATCATATAGTGACACTGACACATAGAACCAGTTTACCTATATTAAGATAACTTTCTCTGTCAATTGCTTTCAGACAATCACTTCAGGTTCCTCACTTATAAAACCCTGTGTGATCTGATACACTAAATGAAGAGATCTTGGCATTATCTTTCAGTAGGTCTGTCTTTGAAAGAGAGTGGCTCCTGGCAAAGCCTGTTATCTTTTATTTTCCTAAGAGGTACCATATGCATTTGCTGATATTTTCATCCCAGATGGACAGCTGTCCCAAGCTAAAGGTATGCATTGCAAATTCGTACCTGCTTCCACCATTCCATATATAGGACTTCTATTTATTTTTACAGACTAGCAAAAATTAATTACCAAGAAAAAGTAATTTTGCTGGACATGTATGCCATTTCCTCAATCTAACTCAAATTACTTGGACTGTGCCTGCAGCTAAACATCTAATATTACACTCATTCAGTAAAAGTTAATTTCTATTAAACCATTATATACTTCCTTCACAAAGACAAAAAAATAATAGAAGTTTGTCTAGGTTGCAACAGATTTTCTGTACCTACAAATTTTAATCATCTAATGGTTGTACCATCCCACTTTGACCATAAGTATTGTGTCAATTTAGGTGCTCTAAACATACTTCTATGTAAAATTTGCTATTTTGGAAATGGGTTGCAAGTGTTACAATACAACAGCTTTCACCGATCAACCAGCAACTTAACACATTCTGTATTACAAACACTTTCAGCAACATGACATACTTCAAAGTCTCTTTGCAATAATGAAGTAGATGGGTGTCTAGAAGTTCAATTATTTTCTCCCATTTCTTACTCCTCTTAATGATAGATGGCAAAATATTATCTGCAATCATATCCTTTTGTAATAACATGGAACACAAGAAATCTTCTAAAAAAAAATCAGTGAAAATAGCTTAATTTGAATATATGTAGCCTCACCTTGCGGATGCCTCTTCCAAGATCTTCTCCATAATTTGTCCCCAAAATTTCAAAATGCACATTGGGATTCCCTCCATTTTCTGCGAATTCCAGTTCTCCAGTCAAACCATTCACTCCACCCTATAGGAAAAACAGAATACAGAACAAAAACTCAGAAGTAGCCAATTATAATAACCTTTTGTTTCTCCAAAGGATTTGTGGGCTAACTATGCAGATTGCATACACAACTACTGGAGTTGGGACAGTTTTCCATAGACCACATTTACCTAAAAATTCTGAAGCCCAAATGCTTCCCACATCACTTAAGCACTTCACAGAAGACTGAAACTCAGCAGTACTAAGAAGATGCAACACAGGCAATAGTCCTGCCCTTACTATAGTTGCACTCTAATTTTTCTTCTTTCATCCACCAGCAAATATTTATAGACATTCTAGTCCAATTAGAAAAAAAGTTTTGTGACTGATTTTAGTGGAAGCAAAACTAAGACAAATGTAGAAAAGAAAGGGCACAAAAATTAGTTTTGTATATTTTTGTTTCCTCCCTCAACATCCCAAAGAGATTTCCACACAAGATCAGGTTAAGTTTTGGATCATTAGCTGTTTTTTGAGCCCAACATAAGTGATCTACACAAATGAAGAAGGGCTTGTTTAGCTGAATATAGTGATTTTTCCGTTTTCCTCCAAGACTCTTCTCTACTACTAAAAATGCATGAGAGCACCAATGCAGCATATGTACAAGCTTGTTTCTACTTTTTGACATTTTAGTAAGAAGGGGTTAAGACACTAAAGATGAAACAGTGAATCTTTACTATAAAGAATCAGAGTTGAAAGGGCTACACATGCCACAGCCATACTCAAAATATATTCCAGGGTTAATTCAACATGACACACATTTCATCTTTGTATAAGAGCTGTGATGACCTGAACCGCAAAATCAAGAGAGCCATGTGAAATGCCTGCAATGAAAACCTTCAGCATTAAAAAACTTATTCAGCTTTCAGAGTCAGGCAAAATTAGATGTTTAGCCCACTTCCTCAAAAAAAAACTTGAACAATTTTTAAGTTATGGACAAGAAAAAATCTGCCCCTGGTGCTAAACTATACGAAATGCATAGCATTTCTTGAAAGCATATGGTGAGAGTTTTGCATTTGCGATTGTTTTTTCACTTAAGACCTTTATTATTTGAACTGAAAAAAAAAGGAAAGTAAAATCTTGAAATATAAACTACTTAGCTTAGCGTATGACTCTTGCTGAATCATGATTTTAAAAACTGTATTCTCACACCTTCAGTTTGGAGCAAACCCAGGAATGAGTACTAAATTTTGCAGATTACTATGAACTAACAACATTTGGTCATCCTTTCATAAATCATTCATACGTTTATAATAAAAATAAGGAAGTTGATAGTTGAGATAATAGCTTTAAAAATTACTAGAGATTAGTATTTTCATGGAATAATACATAAATATTTCAAGAATTAACATTTTCAGTTAAAAACATAAAACTTTGTGTAGATACATTTTTAACCTCTTAAAAATCTTTCCTATATTTACTTTTTCTATGAGAGATTAGAATTAAAAAAAAAAAAAGGTACATCTGCAGTCTTTTCCAGGAAGACTCCAGGTCATTTTGCCCTTGGTGAGAGCCAGCCAGGCAATTTTGATGCATGCCACTATAACTAGCATGACACTGAGGTTACTTATTAGCTTGAGGACAATCCTGTAATAATCACACCTTCATGGCTTTTAGATTGGGGTTAGCACACCTCTAACTGGTACAGTGTAAAGAGAGTGAGCTTGTGTTTACCTGCAAAATTGTTTGAACATATCCTTAGGTAAATAACCGAGTTTCACAAATACAAACCTTTTCTGCTAAAATACATTTGACTACCTCCAATTCACAATCCAGAAATAAAAGTCTGTTCCACACACCTTTTTCCTCATATGGTCTCATCTGCCTTTTGGATTAATGAGCTAGATTTTCATGGTGCATGTGATGTAGAAATGCCTGCAAAGCAGCACATATCTGCAAAGCTTGGGATCCCCATCTGACCCCTGGAAGCCTCCATCTGGCTGATTTGCCCTCCCTGACTGTATACACATTCCTCATCTTGCACTACTCTGGCCCCTCATCATATACTGCTTTTATTACAGTATACTTTGCATTTTCTATAGTACTTCTTAAAACCATTTCCATCCACTGTGAGTTAAATCTGTGGGTCTAAGGAGGGTGAAGTATGTACTGTTACAGACCACCTGAGCTGCAACATGATTTCAGGTGGGCCACAAGGAAGGTCTGTAAAAAGGAAGGGAAAGCTCCGGGATAAATGATAAAACAAAGGAAATATTCAACAACAACAAAAAATAATTGATTAACAAAGATGCTATGTACAGCAGGAAGTGTTTTCCCTTTTTTATTATTTTGTGATGAATTAGTGAGTACTCCAAATAATTTGGAGTATTTGGGACATGAAGATAGAATTGCATCTAAAATGGAAATGATTTTTGAGACTTGAGACAACAAATAAATGTTTTAATCAACTTTAAAAGAAATTATTACCGTTTTCCTTATCTCAGGAAATATGATTAAAAATCATAGAAATAAGAATTTCGTCTCTGTTACCTCTGAAGCAGGAAAATCCAGGTTTTAAGAAAACATAGGATTCTTTAGAAATATGTAGCCCCTAACATATAGTACAGGTTATATGAGATTTACCTATCATATTTTGGAAAAGAATCCAAAATCATTGTGCAAGTTTATTTACCTTGATTTTTAAATGGCTGCAAACTGTCAGGGCAAGACACGAACAATAAGTCTATTAGTTACTTTTATTTGTCTGATATCCAGCAGTAACCATAACAACAATTTTTCTTGTTCATCTAGTTTTGAAATTTCATCATGCTTTGAAAATTTCATATAAGAGTGTCGTGGATTAGGGTTTTCTTTCCTAGACTGTGTATATCTGTAACAGTGTAAAAGAAGAGTTCAGATAAGGTGCAAATGCTCGTGGCTTGGAAAGGGCAGAGACAGAAAGACAAAAGAGTGAAGAACTGCCTATATCATACCAACCACATTACCAAACTTCTTGGAGGTCTTGATGCCTCCTCCCTACCAGAGACCTACCTTCCTTGATCTGCAGGCCAAACAATCCTGTTATTGCTCCCTACTAGCCCTCAGTGTCCCCCACAGCCTTTTTACAAGGCTTACTTAAGCCTGTTTTGTTGCTTAGGGCTGATGGAGTGGGATAGTGTATTGCTTAGGAATTGTTTCAGGACAGTGCTCCAATTCCTCTGTTTAGTCTTCCACAGTGTGGATCCCTCTCGAGCGCTTATTTGAATTACAGCGTGTCTTTTATCCCTCTTCTAATGCATAGTGGAAGGAGATCACAGAGGAAATGGCTATCTGTATGACAGCTACTCATCCAATTACTCCTGATGAGACTTTTTCCCCAGTTATTTTAGTGTTAATTTTGATAATGGGTAAAGGTCAAAGAAATTTTTCATTCCATTTACCTTACAGAAACAATGCTGTTTGGGGAAAAATGAAGACAGATTTATTATCTATTCTCTCAAATTCCTCTAAGGTTGAGCTGCAACCATGCAATTTCCTGACACACTTAAAACTGAAGACTGAAATGTCAGATGTTAGGACAAAAATGTTTTACTTATGTTTCTGATCACTGCTCTGGGCTTTGCAGAGCTGTTAGTAAAGCTTGGCAATATAGTTAAAGCTTACTTGAGTCCCATCTAGACTGGCAAGATAAACTACAGTTTATATATGCTTAGGCACTACTATACTGGAAGTCCCTGTAGAAAGCACTGTTTGCCTAGCAGTCAGGACCTCACTTGGGAATGTCAGCATGCCAATCATCAGTTACAAAATACTGTACTTGCTTTCACAGTTCCTGTTCAAACTTCCTCTTTTTTTCAAAATATAGTTACGCTCAGGCACTACCTATCTTGCAATTAAGGAAAAAAATGTGGTTACAGGAAGAAAAAAAAAAAAATCCGTATTTTATTCTTGAGAAAATCCGATATTGAAAACATTGCTTTCAACTCAACACATCATTTTTAGCTGCTAGAGAAGAGAGCCTAATCTACTACCTGAAAACCAATTTGGCATCTTTTTTCACATCACCACCACACATCACTGACTTTTCTGAGACCAGAACTAGTTGACAATTCAACCAATGATTCATGAAGCAGCATGAGGCACAGCTCATTTTCCAGAAAGGAATAGGTTCTGTGTTGCTACTAGCACTAAAAATTTGCTGTTTGTCAGTGAGCTAAACAAATGTGACTGGGAAGAGATCAGGTAAGCATGAGAGAAGATATATGCATTAACTTGATGTCATTTTTCTGAGTTGATCCTCCATATAATCCTACTTACATTCATTCTCAAGCTATTTGGGAAGATTAATTTTTCCAACAGTAGAATTATTTTCTAGTAATACTTGTTTTTCTCACTGTGAAATAGCTTTACTGAGAAAAATAAACAAGTGAGCATGTGTTTGGGGATAGTTCTTATTACAGAAGTGAATTTAGAACTAATTGCTAGATCTGGCCAAATTCATTAGAAGGATTGTATTTCCTGATGAATTTAACTATTTATTCAGTTCCAGAATGGTAGAAACAGATACTAGATTTTAATGATTGTAGCAGGCTTAAAATGGGGGTTTTAATAGGCTTTGTCCAATCAGTTGGATTCACACAGAAAAAACAGCTTTTGGAGTTGTAGAAATAGCGATGCAGGAATCAAACATTTAACAGTGAAAAGTAAAAAAAAAAAAAAAGAAAAAACAAACCAATAGGGAGTGATTCAGACAGCTATTTTGCCATTTCTAGAAACCTTTGAAACTAATTCTCCCCCATCCCCTACTAGCTCATTAATCATCCAGAAATTAGTTTATTTATTCTATCTCCAAGAAGGGTTGCAGCAGGTAGAACATCAACATCCCTTTCTCTTACGTTATGTGGTATGCAGCCTATAGAGACTTCCCATCTTTCCCCCCCGCCCCTAGAAATCAGAGATATTTGCTCCTGCAGCTAATGCCAGATATTCCCATTTCTAGTTCTGTGATTCCAGAATATAGTTTTTTCCTCTAGAACTAGTTTTTCCTCTTTCTTGTGCAATTCCAGCTATCAGCTGCAATATTTATATTTCCTCTGCCTAGGAACTGAAATGGTACAGACATACGTACACAGAGTGGAAATCTCCATAGTCCATTTTGGATTAAATTTGGACTTTCAATTTCAGCATTTTACTTCCAGAAATTAATCTCTGTCAGCATAACGTAGTACAAGGAGCATTTGGACTATTCAATTTATGCTAATAAAATGGCTTCTTATCAAAGCCACCTCATTCAAACAGCAGAGAACCCAAAAGGAAGAGGATGGAAGCCTGGTTAGCTGCACACATCAAGAATTTCCTTGGCATTTAATTAATTTTCTAGCAAGCTAACCACAAGCCTGGAATTTCCACTTGCTCATGCTGAATGCTTTCAGATTTTCCCTGGCCATTTCTCTTCATGTTTCAGGGATGAGAGCTACATAAACTGATCTTCAAAACGGTGTAGCTCTTCTGTGAAAGGTCACAGGAGTAGTTTGTTTTATTAATCTCATCATTTTTGGAGGTGAGAATTGGAAGATGATGAACTGGGCAGCCAGGATGATGCAGCAAAGAATGGAATGAAGTCCATTAGAGATGCAGAGAGATGAGATAGTAATAGGAAATAGAGTTAGAAGAGGATCAGTCTCACATCCACAAAGAATATAAGCAAGCAAATAACCCTAATGCAAAACAGTCAACAGCACTTTCCATGGTGAGTACTTCTAAATTTAGAGATGCTTGTAGGGCTACCAGACCTACCAGCTTGAAACTCCAGCTCAGAGAGAAAACTAATTCTACTGAGAAAGTGGGTATTTTGACTTTTCTGGCTTACGCATCCTACTCAGATTTGAGTAAGGAGAAATTGCTTTTAGTTTATTAATAAAAAAAAAAAATGCGTAATAGTATTTACAAAATACAACTTGATAACAGAAGTTCCAGAACTTGCTTTGCCTGAAACATAGCTTAAAATACATAGGACCAAAGAACGTGAACTTGAAATTGCTCTATGTTAAGAGCAATATAGTTTAGAGTCCCTTAAAGCCATATCCAATCCCTGTAATAAGAAATATGTCCAGGATTATCCTTCCAGTCTCAATACTTCAAACTATTAAAATGGGAACTGGGAAGAGCCACAGAAGTAAGCCTTGGAGCTAATGCAGGTGGACCTGAGACTGGGAAAAAACTAATCGGTGTTCAAAGGAGCCCTACACTTTTCCTGCATCATCATAATTTCTGGTGTAGTTAAAGACCTAACACAGAAGAGCAACTTCTTGAAACAACAGTGTATTTTAAATTATTTATATGTTCTTTTAACAGAAACAATAAAGCACCAATTTTATTTTATTTATTTTTAAACTCTCCTAGATTGTTTTTCTGGGTGGGGATTTTTTGTTTAATTTTTTTTTTTTTGTTTGGGGATTTATTGTTTGTGCATTTGTTCATGAGGGTTTTTTGTATTTACAGTGCAGGCACTGCCAGCACTTTAAATATGGCACACCGTTGTAAATAAAAATATCAGGAAGTACATGCAGACAAACGAGAAAGCAGTTTTATGAAAGAGATCAATAACATAAGGAGACTCAACTGAATAAGTTACAGGGAGGGGTAAACTACCAACCTATGTATATTTTGATTAAATACTGACTGAGAAGGGTGTGATAATGGTCTCTAAGTACATGGGGACGGTAAACATCATGAAGAAAGTCAATAACTAAGAAAAAATACCTTTAAAGACTGAAGAACAGGAAAAGTATTTTGGGTATGAGCATGATTAAGGTATGGAATAATAATCATAGGGAAAAAGAGAGAAATTAGCATTGGTTAAAGCACTGTAGGGGTTGTGCAATGGCAGTAGTTAGGGTTTTCTTCACTCTCATTTCTATTATTTTACTATATGCACGTCAATAGCAGTGCAACAGCAAATTCCACAGAATGTTTCCCAAGTGTAATTCTGCAACCTTTTTTTTTTTCCTTTTACAAATGAAACAGGAAATGCATCTGTTTTATCTCCTAACCTGTAACACTTTTCCAATTAGATACTATTCATACTTTAAAATTCCACTAGTTTGGTAGTTTTGGCAAAGAAACTCATTGACCTAATTTCAAATATGCTTTTTATGATGTGGAAAAGAAAATAAAAACTAAAGCCCATTTTACAGAAACTGTAAATATATCAAAACTTTTGCCTTAAAAAGACACTGTTGTTACTGGCAAGAATAGTATGCACTACAGAAGGAAATACTGTCTAATGCAAGTAATTCAGAAATTAAAGACAAGGAAATACAGGGAAAAGGTACCTTCTTAATGGTTTCCAACATGGATCGTCCCCCTTGCCAGGGTTTAGAGTTCTTCCTGATGCAGGTGAGACTGGCCATGCTGTGCCACTTCCTGTCCTCCAGCTTCTTATGAAAGGCGTTCGCCAACAGGAGGACAGTGTCATATATATACAGGTTCGAAATCTGCAAAGACATTCAAAAAGGAGTATAAGGACTCTTACATGCAGTATCCTGCCAGCAGCCAGAATTTAGCATTGTTTTTACTTCACCCACAATCCTCCAGTAATTAAACAAATAATTTGGTATTAATAAGAAACCATAAGAGTAAAAAAGTCGTATCTTTGCCTCTGGTAGAAACTGCAGCTAGGGGCTGTCGTGCTACAAGTGATCTGCAGCAATAAACTACACACATGTGAAATAGCGGCAGCCCCGTCGCTGGCACAGCTCCACTTGCAGGATTTAAAGCCCTACTTCTGAATGCAGACTCTTTTATTTTTAACCAGTTGCTTGCAACATTCAGTTTTTGCAGTCACCAAATACGTGGACATCATCAAATTCTCTTCAACTTTGTTTTGTTCTTTTGAAAAACAAAACCTCTGAACATTTAAACTAATTTCAGCATGTTTTTTGTTTCTGATTTTTGCAGTTAATTCTGATGAAGGCCATTTCTGGAATAAAACATGACGAAACCTTTCCCTGTGTGCAGTTGCATGTCAATTCTGCAATTTACAGTGTTTCCTGTCAGACTGTTTGGCAATGGCAGTTAACTCCTTGCAGGACAAAACTCTTACTGACTAAATGTGCATATGTTTCACTGTGAGCATAGTTACACGCAGTGTGAAGAAGTTCTACTCTGGCATTAACGAGAGAAGAACTGAACTCAAGAACAGAAGTTACTTGTATGTCAGTTCCACTTGCCCATGTTCTATGTCTATATATGTGTACTTCTAAATGCACAAAGTAAGATGTGAAAGACACTGTTCAGTTCAAAAGAACAGAAGCTCATGATTCACATGTACTCCTGAAACAAGTAATTTATGATGTAGCTTTATTTTAGTCATACCTGTCCTCAAGTGTCAGAAGTATCCAAGTTGCTAACAATATCATATAGAGAAGCCTCAGCTCTCCTGAACAGAGTTTCTTGGGAAGAGAAACGATGTTCAGAAATAAGGAGGACCTTTGGGAATATTATTTTGAGATAACTTGTTGAGGGCCTGAAGCTATTGAAGGAAACTCAGTTTCCCAAACTGTACTATGAAGGGAGCTGTAGAGCATTCCTAGTGCCTGAAAACAAATTAGCCAATTGCCATTTTCTTATATAAATTCCATCTTTATTCTAGCTTTGACTGCCTCAACTACAATCTGCTCAGTACAGTTCTCACAAGAAGGTTTTGTGACAGACTCCTTCATTGCCCAGCATCCAGGAAAGAGGCTGCCTTTCTCCTTATTATGCCAGAATTTCCTGGGGCATTCTGCCATTTATTGAAGGAGACCTAATGGTCTGCAGCTTTCCCTCCTGATAGAACTCCTAGGATCCTCTATTGCCTTTACAACTCTGCATTGTTAATACCACAAGCACACAGAACTGATCCTTATTTCCCATTTTCTTTAAATGACAATGATCATTCCCTTTTTCTGGAAACTGCTTCTTTATTCTTACTTGAGCTTCTCCCATGAATCCAGTGTCTGAGTATATTTCCATTTCAGGTACTAAATTACTTTCTGCCAATGGACAGGCCAGGCATTGCTGTACATGACAGGATTAAGAGCATGGATTGAGTATCTGGGTTCAGATTAATCAAGGATTTTTAAAATACCTTGGCTGACTTGCATGTGCATTGTAAACCTACAAAGAATTCAGAGCATCTCAGCTAAAACCATATTCCCAAAGGAGTTTGCACCACAGGGACATTTCTTTGTGGGGGAGATAAGGAATTATTACTAAACTGTGAGGTACGTTTTTTCTTACGTAAACTGTTGCCAAAGGAAGGAAAAATAAGACCCACAACCCTCTACAGAGCAGGCACAATAAGGTCAGTAATGAGACTAAATTAGTACATCAAGGGCTACAGATGCCAAGTCATCATTTCCCAACAAAATGACATTGCTTCCAAGGTAGCTTCCATAACCCAGTATCATGGGAATAGAAGACTGTTGTCACACTTACTAATCTAAGAATAATCTAAGGACACTTACTAATCTAAGAGTAATATAGCCAGGCTTTCATCAAATATTAACAGGGCTCTGGAGTGCAGAGTTCAGCAATTATTAAGCATTGTTATTCCTTCACTAATAGTTCATCTTAACATTTATGGCAATCAATCACTGATAATGCAATGATAAAGACACTACAGTTAATTTCTGCTTCTCAAAATCACTCTTCCCTGCCACTACCAGAAGCATGCTTCATTAGTAACTGTCCGGATGCAGAGTGGGACTGCAATTTAAAGTCACTTTACACTTTTATTAATTTTCCACGTAAATTTGCTGGGACTTTTAACACATTGCCTTGTATCTATGATGGATCCTTTATTTACTCTGAATGTATTAAACAAATGGCCGGACACTTGCACTGCCAAGCAGTATCTAACTGAATAACCTCTTGTTGATGCAATTCAAAATTCAGATGCAATTTTTTTTGTTCCAGAGTGTAGAAGAAATGTATTTAGCAGTCAGATTAAGTATGAGTGATTAATCTGGATTATCAGTGGGTTTTTTTATATATACCTAGACTCATAGTTTTTAAACAAAAGGGTTATGGTACTAAATACTTCAGTGAATCTAGTTTTTAACTTCCTGCCTCCTAAATGATACAAACTGGTAGAAGTTGTTGTTTCACTTCCAACAACCCAAAGATACAATGAGAGATTTTCACCAAAATATTTTTCAGTGTTTTATTTAAGATGCTGAAAAAAATTAATTATTCACATAGACTTCAGGGGAAATAATTGAAAAAAAAATAAAAATCAAGAAATCCACCCTTATAATTTCCAGAGAATATTTCTGATTAGTCACACTTCAATGGCATTAAAACAAGCATTAGAAATTTCAATTTATAAACTGCTCCAACTCCCCACTGGATTAGAATTTATAATATTGTTAGGGAGAACAAAGAAACAGTGAACAAATCCTACAGCTACTCAAAGGTCTGTGCATTGTATGAAGACACAGGGGAAACCTTTCATTTTTTTTGGTATTGTCTCACTCAGCTACTAATGAAGTGTAACCATCTTAGGAAAAACATGAAAAAAGCAACTCAAGTGTGCAGAACAGTTAAAACAGTCAAGCTTCCACTATTCCTTTGAAACAAAATGTTTTAAAGCCTTCCAAGAGGAATATTACAGGTTGGTCAAGAATCGCAGGTTAAGTTATAAGGTCCAATCTAACAAACTGAATAGAATTTAGCAATTTGTAGACAATAAACTTTGATTTCTAGAACTTTTCTGTCCTACAGTCAATTCACTCTGACCAATACACAATTCTTGTTTTTTGCCTTGGTCTAGTTTGTAACACTGTTTGTTCATGAAAACTGCTTTTTGCAGTCTCTAGCAGCTGCATGTAATCACACCCTCAGTTCTTACGCATTACCAAAGACCACCAAAGTTCTCCCTAGGACCATGCTACCATAACACAACAGCACAACACAAGGATTTTCCCGTTTCACCAAGGGGGGATTGTGCTCGACCAATCTCACAGCCTTCTATGATCTCATCACTGGCTGGCTAGATGGAGGGAGAGCAGTGGATGTCATCTACCTTGACTAAAGCAAGGCTTTCGATACTGTCTCCCATGACATCCTGATAACAAAGCTGAGAGAGCATGGGATAGATGAGTGGACAGTGAGGTGGGCTGAGTACTGGCTGTTGGGCTGAGCTCAGAGGGTGGTGATCAGTGGAGCAGAGTCTGGCTGGAGTCCTGTAACTATCGGTGTTCCCCAGGACTTGGTGTTGGGTCCAGTCCTGTTTAATATCTTCACTGACAACCTTGATGAGGGAACAGCATCCACCTTCAGCAAGTATGCCGATGATACAAAGCTGTGAGGAGTGGCTGACACTCAGGAACACTGCGCTGCCATCCAGAGAGACCTGGACAGGCTAGAGAGCTGGGCAGTAAGAAACCAAATAAGGTTCAATAAAAACAAGTGTAGAGTCTTGCACCTGGGAAGGAACAACTGTTTGAATCAGTACAGGCTGGGGGATGACCTGCTGGAGAAGAGCTCTGCAGAGAAGGACCTGGGGCTCCTGGTACATGACAGCTTGGCTATCAGCCAGCCATCTGCCCTGGGGGCTAAGAGAGCCAGTGGGACCCTGGGGTGCATCAGGAGGAGTGTGGCCAGCAGGTCGAAGGAGGTGATCCTCCCCCTCTACTCTGCCCTGGTCAGGCCCCACCTGGAGTATTGTGCCAGTTCTGGGCTCCCTGGTATCAAAAGGACAGGGATCTCCTGGAGACAGTCCAGAGGAGGGCTACAAAGATGATTAAGGGCCTAGAGCATCTCCCCTATGAGGAGAGGCTCAGTGAGCTGGGGCTGTTCAGTCTTGAGAAGACTAAGGGGGGATCTAATTAATGTCCATAATTATCTTAAGCATGGAATGCAGGGGGAGTTAGCCAGCCCCTTTTCAGTGGTCTGTGGAGACAGGACAAGGGGCAATGGCTGCAAGTTGGAGCACAGGAAGTTCCGCACCAACATGCGGAAGAACTTCTTCACAGTGAGTGTGACAGAGCCCTGGGACAGGCTGCCCAGGGAGGTGGTGGAGTCTCCTTCTCTGGAGGTATTCGGGACCCATCTGGACGCCTATCTGTGCAATATGTCCTAGGGAGCTGCTTTGGCAGGGGGGTTGGACCCGATGATCTCTCGAGGTCCCTTCCAACCCCTATGATTCTATGATTTTCTACAGTGGGTAAGTAGCCTCTAGAGATATCCAATGTATCTACTGACCTTACACTGCCCTGTAAATTTTAACAGTTCTTATAGGATCACTGTATAATTTACCTTGCCCAAAGTTTTTCATATTATTTATACTTGCTTACCAGCTGTTTTGTGAACACTTAGGTAAAGGCTCTTACAGCTAACTTGAAACAGGACAAGATCAACCACAGTCCTCCTCCTCCTCATAAATTTAAAGCAATGATGCTCTTCACCACTACCCTTTTTTCTCCCATGGTTTTCTCTCACTCCTTTCTTTCAGCATGAACTAAACGAGCGCTCTCTTTGCTGCTAAGTCAGGTATGTTCCTCCTGCACCACCGCCAATGCAGTCATCTTTCCATAACTTCATAAATAACCACACACGTGTAAAGCAAACAAAATTGAAATTGACATCTTAAGCCAGTTTCACACTCCTGATTTGCCATAGATTTGTCATGACAAAGCCTAACCAGATATATGAGAGAGATAGGGGATTTGTTGTTGCAAAGACTGTATGAAGTAAGGAGAGTGAGCATGATCCTGTTGCTGGTTTTATGTGGTAGGAAGGCTTTGATTTTTTAATTGTGATTTGCAATTAACCCTGAAAATAAGGCCTCTTTGGAATACAGGCATAGATTTAGGTGCATACAACAAGGGACTTGAAACAGATGGAGATGGGTGTTCCCCAGGAAGGCTTTCCTGTTGGCAACATATTTGAGACAGAGAAACATGACAGTTCTTGAGACTTGGCAATGCAAAGGAAATTCTTTGTGGTGAGATGACAAAAAATAAAATTTAGCAGGTTAACAAAAACAACTACCCAAGGCCTGGAGATCAGGTGGCTTTTTTGACTTTTTTCCCCCCTCAAGTGCTGTGAAGCAGATGAGCTGTTCCTGTCCATCAAACGCACTCACCCCCTGCCCAAGTATTTTCATGTCATGCCATGAAGCCATTAAACTACATGTTGGAGAGGACATGAAAAATAAGCATTAAATTACATTAAGCCCCTGGGGAAAAACCTTGAACTTATCTAGAAAGACAGTTCCCACATGGGAATAGACTGGTATATGTGAACTACCTCCATGCTTTGGGAGAAAGGGTCCTTTGGATCACACAATGATGAAGATATTCTGTGGTTGCCACGGAAACAGCGCTGGCTTGTGTTCTGGGGGACTGGAAATGTTTGTCGAATAATTGTTAACCTTCCAATTGACCTTCTCACCAGCTCCTGAACATCCGCATCATTTATTTCCTGGAAGATACAGCAAGGGAGAGAATATGCATAAGAGGTAAAATACAGAAAGGTTACTTCCAGATTACTAAAAACCAAAAATCAATAAACTGAGAGGACCAAGAGGAATGTGAAAGCATCACGGCTTCTGTTAATCCCTGCAATAGCCTCAAAAAGAAGCGATGTATGCTTATTGAAACAACTGACATACCACCCCTACAATAACTGCAAAAGTTTAAAATGTACTGTGTTTAAACCTCACTGAACATTTGTAGATGTAACTGGCTTAGCTGTTTCATTTTGGGTTTTCTCTCCTCCTCCTTTTAACTTCCATCTTTTAAATAAAAGCGTTTCACAGCATCCTTGGCAGGCAACGCGTTAATCAGTAGGAAGTCATAGCATGATGTATTTCTAAGTGTAGCGTTACTTAGGAGCTGTGAAGGTACAGACAATTATTCAGGCCTTAATGTGTTCATTTTGTGGAAACAGAATATCAAGAACCTATAAACAACGTGCAAGTTAGCAAACGTAATTTACCAAAAGGGCAAAGAAAATGCATTAGAGCGCTCTAGGTGTGTATGTGCTTGTTTATAGCAAGACCTAATTTAAACCCAACTTTTTACTCCATAGAGTACCTATTAAAGCCTACAGCTAAACACTCAGCT
Organism: Gallinula chloropus; assembly: GCF_964237585.1. Classification (NCBI taxonomy): domain Eukaryota; kingdom Metazoa; phylum Chordata; class Aves; order Gruiformes; family Rallidae; genus Gallinula; species Gallinula chloropus. Next base: position 67,032,562 of record NC_140088.1, on the reverse strand, counting down.
CTACGGACACACACTTTAAAGAAAGATAACTAAGCAAAAATATCAATACATGAAATATTAAGCTTAAAACACTAACTTTAAGGCAGGTTAGGGAAATCAGAAACCCAGTTATTTACATAAAGTCCTGCAGTTTGGGAACGCATATTTTGCACCATTGAATGAGAAGGCCGTCAGGGAACACAGAGCAGGAGGAATTTGGGCTCACAAGGAACAGCAACTGTCTCCAATCTTCACGCAAGACCTTGAACTTTAGTTAAACACAGGCTTTTTCTGATGACTCAGGGTCAAGCTGGTAGCTTTCAAGGCAATTTTGTGACTGCATTTTTCTGTAAAGCAGGAGACGTAATCTACAAAATTGCTCAACCTTTCAAACTATAAACTATTTTTCATTATGCTGATCTGTCTGGATTACGGAGGCCGATGCCCCAAACTTTTTGAATGCTTAAATTTGTGGATACACCCCCCAAGTAAAGAACTGGTTGAGGAGCTCCTATTAGCAGCCTACATATAATATATATTTGCATACAGTCACACTTTATGGAATACTTCTGATTTTCATTTTCTTATTTATAGTTTTTCATTATTTAAAGGACATCTGCACTGTAACTAAACACCATCAGCTTTTTTTGCCTCTAGCTTCCTGATCTATACCCATAATCAAGAACTTAGGATACACCAGGAGACAGTTTTGAACTAAAACTATAGAATCTTTTTCATGAAAAGGAAAGCAAGCTTTTTGAAAAAGCAGCTCTTTAAATGTTAAGACAACTACCCCTGTTTTTTTAGCTCTTTTTTTGGACCTTCATTAAGCATTCTTTAAATTAATAATTTTGAGGCAATTTCTTTGGACACTGACATTTGCTTATTTCCTTTAATGATAGGAAGAAAAATACATGAGATGTAAATTTTAATAACTTCTCTCTTGACTACAGTAAAAGTATTTAATTCTTCACAGACTGTCATAGTTTTTGAATTCATCTGTTATTAATATTCTTTATGAAATATAGATTTTTCTGCAAACAAAAATAACACATGGCATCAGCTGTGTCCAGTGTAATATCTTGCATTTCTGGTCGATTAATCCTTAATGTACCATAGATAATGGATTCTCTCAGCTTAAGATGCCGTCTTTTCATTTAGTCTGTATCATTTCACTAGCTGCAAGGTAAAAAAAAAAATTTAAAAATGCTGTTTTAGCAAAATGCATGTAATTTTCTTTATAATATTTTTAATATAATCAGAAAGGAGAGCTCAAGAAACGTATCTTGATTTTAGCCTATATCCTTTCTCAGAGGATTTAGAAAACGTTTTCCTGGTTTCATTATACACTATGTCCAAACCGTAACAGCAAGACCATTAGACTTGTTCTATGACATAAAAAACCAATACCTGCATAGCTATGTTACATTGCTAAAAATACTTTAAAAGATATTTTTGACATTCCGCTGCTCAAATATTTATCAGTTCTGCCCCAAAAGTGTATTTATTTTTTCAGTATTCAGCATTTTTTGATGCATTTTAATTAGAGTGTTCTCATTTTAACCTTTAGGTTACTACCTCGCATATTTATACATCATCTGGAAACTAAGAACAGAATCTAAACACAGAACAGGTATTAGTACGGTTGCCAAGGAGGTATATCCATCAACAGATTAATGACAGCTAGCATTTAAGATTGGTGAATTCCACTGATACCATACATTCAGATTTTAGGTTAATAACAAAGCAATGTCACGCAAACCCAAATTCAACTTTAGTCACTTGCTATATATTTCTTTGTAATTTTTTTAATACTTGGCACTGAATGACGAGCCTTTTATATAATGACTCTCCAATATCATCTCTCATTATTGAATTTTGGATCTGACTTAAGAAAACTATATAAAGCAACTATTGTATGAAAGGAAACAATTTTCATTTGCACTTCAAAGGAGGATACAATGTAATGATATAAGGATGGCAGATGATCTGTTATACAAGCTCCAAATGTCAAAAAAAATTACAAAGTTGGGCAAGTTGAACTGAGTTGGCACCTGAATAAATTTAGGCTAGGTTATGTGTTTGTTTCTGGGTTTTTTTGTTGTTGTTGTTTAGGTGGGTTTTTTTTTTTCCTTTTCTCTTTTTGGTCTGAAGTTGGAATAAAGGGGAGGCTGTCCTGTTTTAAAGGGAACAAGGATAAAACTAGATGTACGCATTGTCTGAGCAGGCAAATAAGGAAAAAAATTGCTATTTTAAATTAATAACAATTTTACAGATGTTTTAGGAATAGGGAACTGAAGAGGATCACCTCTACGTATCAGGCAGAGACTCCAGTGGGAAGCAAGACTGTATACTGGACACCTAATACACACTGCTATTCAGCTTCATCTGATTATTTTAAGTTTAGCAATGTAGGCAGAAACTTACTATTCACCACAGAAGGACCACACTGCTAGTGAGAAAAGCAGAAGGAAAGAATTTATTCACATGGTCCTGTAATAAGCATCAAAGGCACCTTTTCTTATGGAAACATCTTAAATTTGGGCCAAGGGGATGGTTCCAGCATTTATCATACAGTGGACACGACCTATTTTCGAGTGCATGACATATCTTCAATCACATCCCTCAACACAGAGAGTGCTTCTTCCTCCTCCATAAGCCAGCAGCAATAAGTAGGGGGCAGAGCAGGAAAGGGTGGCCACTGCACACCCCCTGGAGGCCTCTGGGCTGCCAATGCCCATGCCATAGAACATATGTGCTACATCCTTCCCGAATTTCTCAATTTTTCCAAAGAGGGGTAGCTGGGGAGAAGGCATAACTAGATGAAGTTCCAAGACAAATAAAGGAGATCTTGAACTACATAATCATTTGCTCCCTTAGGTTTCTTAGGTGTTGGGAAAGATGATGAAAAAGAGAAAGCTGACAGGACAAGTAGAAATCAATTTTAGTCTTCACAGAGAAAAAATAATCAAGAGTTTGAAGAAATTCAGTATATCAACTCTCACCTGTCTCAAAAAAAAAGAGCTGGCAGCTTGGATGCCGAACTGTACCAAAGATGGTGGAATTTCACACATGACCTGGTTTCAGCTTTGGAAAATGTAAGACTTCAAATTAACTACTAATGCTACTATTAATGATTTCTCTGTATTAAAATGAGCTCCTGGAACTAGGCAGTGATTTTGGGACCTGATGTAGCTGCTCAAATTTAAAACAGTCAAGCTCTACACTCATCTTCATGGTGGAATGCATTGAGCTGAAAAACAACGGAACAGGCTAAATGCATTGGCCAAGCTCTCTCCTGGGAAAAGTGTGTTCATCTAAACGTAGCCTTCAAATAAAACTTTGCAGGCCTCCAGTCCTCTTTTGTGCTATTATGGGCCAACCTGCTAGATCTTTTTTCCATAAACTGTTCTTTGAAAGAGTTTGGGGTTTTCTTTTGATTCTTTTCTCAAAGGAGTCTTTCCAGATTCTGATGTATTTGGTAATTATAAAGCTTCTACTAAATTTTCCCCACAATTTATTTACGAGCATTTGAAACTCATCTGTTCTTGTGCCAGGTTTGTCCTCTAGCCCTTGACAAGGATGCATTTATTCACACCCTATATGTGTTTAGGAACAGAGAGCATATTCTTTTTCAGACTTTGTTTTCATAGGCTAATCAATCCAACCTTTTCAACCTCTTCTCACACAAATCAGTTTTTCTGTGCACCCATTCCATTCTAATTTTAATAAAGATGGTCATAATTGTGCACATTATTGGAAATGAAAATCAAGCAATCCTTTGTAGAGAAGCTTTAATATTTTCACCTCCAGTATGATAACTGTAAGCAGTGGAAAGTGTTTTGGGCTGTCCTTGAGTAAAGAGTAGCAATAGAGAACTGGTATCAGCCTAGGGCGTAGTAAGATGACCCTCAATGTTTTAACAAAGGAAAACTCTTGAGATAGACTTTGATTTAAAAGGAGCAAATGAAAAGTGATGAAAATCATACAAATGCCCTTTCTTCATTTCCATTAAATAAAATCTAAGTTTACTCTGCACTTGTGATTTGTCATAAATATACATATATGCATTTAATTTTACTATCCTGAGCTTTTTACTATTGTGGAGAGGAAAAGAAGCAAGCAGAGTCAGACAGGCAGAGGGAGAGAGAGAGTGTGAGAAATCCATTCTCACATTTTGTTAAGGCATATTTGATCATGACCACACTCAAATCTATGATTCCTGCAAATTTTAAATAAAGAATTGCACCATCTGCTTTAAGGCCCTGAAGAAACAGGAATATTTATTTGGAGAGTGTTTCCTCAGCTGACTGCACTGATCAGAAGAGATTTGTATTATTTATAAAGCACTAATATGATGTATTATGCTTTAGCAAATTATGAATCCTTTCATTTCATGGGAACAGCCCCCCTCCTCCCACACATGCTTTTCCATTATGATACAGTCTTCAAGCAAATTTGCTGTATTACACAAAATACCAACTAATGGGATGATAAAAATTAAGGAACTCTTTCCCAACATTACAGCTTTTAAAGCGAGCAATTAAAATAACAGATGTTACCTCTCAAAGCCTAAGCAGATTCCTGATCACAAAACTGAAGGTGTTATTTCCTTTTGTATTACTATACTTGGAAGTGTGCTGTCTCCCCTTTGCACACTGATGGAAAAGGAAACACAATCCCAGCTTATTTTATCTCAGTGCAAGGAGTTATTTGAATCGTATATGGATTTTGCCAAACAATGCATTTTCACTCTAATAGTTCATTTTAGCCTTTTGAATTAGGAGGCCAGAGAAGCAATATTAGTTACTTAGTTGACAGTCTAATTTAGCCAATACAGGCACATAAACACAGATGTCTAAGATGTCACAAACGGTTCACATAAGCAGCAAAAAGTGCTGAGCTCTCAGGGCATTTCACAGTTACACAGAGGTTCTGTGGTCATCAATGGCTAATGGACAACCATAACAAATGGACCTTGCTTCCAAGATTGACATGTTATGTGTCACATAGTAAGGGGCCTGTAAATCACTGCATTCCCAAATCTTGCACTACCAAAGTGGAGTCGCTGAGATCTTATAACTGAACTGATAAAAATGTTGCTATGTCATGTTATGCAACACTCATCATTCAGGAAACATTTAGATTTCCGCTGCAATTTGAACATAATGATAAGGAACATAGGTCAGTACAAGACCCTTTTCATATCATTATCTACAAACCTTACTCATTGATAATCTGATTTTCATGTCCACAAAATGTCAGTATTATTAGCATGTCGAAACAAACGTGGATTGTAAATAAATTTAAGTGGGACCGTGGATCTAAATCCAGAAGGAGATTAAGCTGAGATGGCATTAAACTTGTTCATATTCTTTAAAACCAACAGCAGGACCGAATGAATGAGATACAGAGATTTTAATGACTATGGTTCACAGCACAGCTTGTCAGAATGAATTTAATCACGGCTTTCGCCCATTTCACATACAAAACTATAACACTAAGAAGGGAACATATAAGTTTCTCTGTGTCCATCATTCAGTTCTCCTAGCTGTTGGGACCACAGCCCAGAGAAACAGTTTTGCAGTGGAGAAGGCAGTTTAGAGTGGTAACCACTTCACTTGCTCTCCTGTTTAATCTGCTGCAAGTAACAATGCTCAGAAAGCTGAATTTTTTCCAGAGACACACCAATTTATGAATTAAATGCAAAGAGAAAGCATGTACATTAGGAGTAGATCCTTAGTTTTCTTTTGCTTTTTGAATGTGAAAGACAGAGATGAATGTGTAGCTGACACAGCTACAAACAAGCACCTCCGTTTGAACTTTCCAATTAAATAGCACTGGGAATGAAAAACTGGTGGCATTGTAGTTAACTTGAACAGCAAACCAGTATCTGGGCTCTGCCTAAGAAACTGCTGTCTAATTATTGATATAGAGGTTAACGGTGTCCTGCTTTAGATTTAGTTAATGTCCTTTTACAAATAATAACTGTTAACCCTGAGGAGTAGAGATGAATACCCTACTTCAACATTCCAGTTGCTACAAGTGAATTTTAGGTCAATCTGACAGGAAAAAGAAAGCACGTGTTGTTCTCATGACCATCTGTAGGTTAAAGCTGTGTTCTCAACCAGTGAAGTCCACCCAATTCAGTGCAGGAAAACACACGCGTTACTGGTCAGATGCAACACAGGGCCCAACACAATAATTTCTGAGGCATAATTTTCTCCAGGCAAGACTGGCTAGAAATCCGGTTTTAAACAAGCAAGTCACAATACTATCCCACTGCATCTTTACACCTTACTATAGCCTTTAAAAAAAAAGCATGGGACTAAATTACCTATTAGCATGCTCTACTAATGAAAATCTAGTAATTACACACGATAACCAAAGAACACAGTAAATTCAGAGAAGACACCTGGAATTTACACACAGTCTCCAAGCAATCTTTTATCCTGGTAATGTACAGGAGTCACATGATCTGTATGTTTGGGGAAGAATTATCTCCACAGGGATTTCAGCTGTTCTGGACCTAAACTGCTTTCATAAAAGAAAAATCTGAATATTGTCAAATCTAAGAATGACTGCATTGTTCAATGTTTGATATGCAAAACTACTTCATATATTGACTTGTCATATGACAAGTGTTCATGGAAGAACTTATTTCACAGTTTGATAATAGGACTTTAACTTTCTTCCTTTTTTTCTTCATGATAATAGGACATGAAGGCCACCAAAAAGACTCCCATTAATATCAAGAAGTTTGGATATCAATAATGACAAAATCCTAAGGGAATTCTTAATGGAAAGGCAAAATGGGATTGATTTAGTATTATTATTTTTATTAAGAACAATCATTACAACAGAAGCAGAACGCAAGCACTCCACTATGAAAGATTAAATGTAAAATAATCCACTACAAAATCTAAAAAATGTCAGCTCAAGTCAAATGTGAAATCTCAAGAGCCTCGGAATGGTCGTTTGGGGTTTTTTAAATATTTTTTTTTCATTTATTCATTCAAGGATTCCTGTTTAAAATAGGCAAGACAAAATAGCAAAGTCCAAGAACTTGTCATTCTATTTTACTAAGCAACATCCACTCCCCAACATGCCTGAACTTTGTCATAGCTACTGCTTCCTCTCAAAGTCAAGATCAGCATGAATGTTGTCAGTAAGCCTGAAAACAGGATTCATGGTTCACCACAATGTAAACTTGACAGTTACCTCATTTATAATGATCCAGTGGCAGTCAAAAGCAACCAAATTAGTCTCCACGACCTGAAATAGAGAACAAACCAGCTATCAGTCAGGTTGCTTGTGAAAGCCAGAAAAAAATTAAATGGATGTTTTCTGCAAATGACAAAAACCAAAGCACATGCTCTTGAAGACCTTTATTATTCAACTGAGGGTAGAGAACCTTTAGCAAAACTGTAGAAGCATTTGTGTTATTGTTTGACTTGCTAATTAAACTTGGAAAATACATTTCATTGCCGACATCACAGAAAAGAATATGTTTCAGTTGGCTGAGGAGAAAATGAAATCGTTTTTGCCTTAGCATTGTGTGTTGAGAGAGCAACAGATAGGAAGGCAGAAAATGAATATCTGAAAGTGAATATAGCTCGTCAGATTTCTGTTCTTCCCATCTCCAAGGTTTTTCCAGTGTACACCTTCCCTGGAAGCATGTGAATTAAAAACGTAACAAACCCAAACAAAGAACAACCCACACCACAAATGTTAGGGTTCATAGAAAGGCAAAGAACAGGAAGCAAAGGGCTAAAGGGTTCTCCTGAGAAAGAGGGATGTGACAGGATTCATGAATGATAGCCTGTCCCAGGCTCTATGCACAGAGGCCCTCTAATCCTCTTCTAGTTTTGCCTCTTATTTTCTTCGCTGAAAATTATCCCAGGAGCTGCCTCTCCATGCTGGACTGAAAATGTACTACTTAACTCATCTTTCACTGAACCCTATCCATTCCACTACACTTTTGCAATGAGTCATGTTTGATTCACCTTCAAAGTGGAAACAAAGAGGGGAAAAGATACATTTGGTTTGATTTCATTAGCTAGGAAAGAAATCATCAATGTGAGGGAGGCCAGAAACACAGAAAAGCCTGTACACCTTCACTATTTTATTTTAAATGAAATAGAATTAGCATTGACACTGAAATAATTTAAAAACCAGATTAATCCCATCCATTTTAGTTGTATAATCACCATGATCATCTTGATTCACAATTCAAAACTACCGGATACTTAAAACTGTTGAATCTCGGGGGGGGGGGGGGGTGGAGGGGAAGAAAAAAACCACCGAAAGATTAAAATTGAACCAAGTCTTGGAACTTAAAATATTTTAATGTTCAAGTAGATGACTAGTGCTGGGCTATTATTACTTGGACCGTTGCACAGCAGTCATGTTTGGCTTTTAATGACGACCAGCACAAATAGCGGTTGCCAAGGATGATTACAATTTATACTGTGCTGTGTCCAAAGAAGAACAATTTAAACTGGTCACAAATCTTAAGAGCACCAAGGACCCCATACTGATAACCTTCATTATTAATTCAAAGGCCATTAACATTGGGGCCACTGCTTATTTACCAGAATGATAGGCAAGATTGGAAACTCTGGTCTGGAAAGACTGGGAAAAATAAAAAGCAAGAGAAGCAGTATATAAACGGACTTCTAATGTGAAACTCTTATAGCACCAATAAGAAATGAAGGGTAATGAAAGCCATAGTTGCTGACGTGGTCCTGGATATTTTGGTGTTATTAGCAGTAGGAATCAGGGTCCTCACTTTACCTGGACTTTACACTCACTGCACTGACAACAGTATGTTTTGATATTTTTGATGTTTTCTTGCATTCTCTGCAGTAGGTGTCCACATATAAAGGAACAGGATAGAAACTAAATAACTAAGTGATGAGAGGCATCACAACAGGCCTAGTCAGGCTGCTGGAACTGGAGCATGGCTGTTTGAATCAGATCTCTCATATCAAACTGATTAGAAGACAAGTACATCCAGAAACCAAGAAAGGTTAAAACTGAATATTAGTGGAGTTCTCAAGGGAGCGTTTGCTCCTTATGTAAATTTCCCAAGCATAGAAAGTGTATGCCATTTACAACACAAGCAATATCATTTAAATTTTCCACAAGACAAAACAAATCAAGACCTGACTGAACCAGAAACAATTCTGCTAGTCAATCTACATACATTTCTGCTGAAAGCAAGTGGATTTTGTTATTTTTCTTTTTTTAAAAGAAAAAAACCAACCAAACAAAAAAAAAAAAGCAGCACATCTGATACTTTCTGGTTTCTTGTCAGGTTCCTGGCAACCTTGCCCCTCCTAACTGCTGGCTCCACGATATCCCACCAGTAATTCCTGCCCTGCCCTAACTAGTCTGCTCAAGATGAGGTCTCCTGGAGTTCCTGTGGCTGCAAGGCAGCCTGTCAGAAGGATGTCCTTGGAGTCAAGGCTCCCATTGTCAGCAGAATGACATGGCAGTCAACTGAAATTTCAGAATGAAGGAATCCACAAAATGAAATTTCACATTTTCTGTCCAGTTTTTAATAGAAGTAGGGTTCATCACTTTGTCACACCCAAAGCTTTGGCTGATCAATTATAACGCACTTTATCTTCCATTAAAACTTTGGTTTCTCTATAAATACTTGATTCTGTGCATTTACTTTGCCCAGGGTCTCAAATTTCAGTTATATAAGGTCTTTTAAACAAAGTATGGTTTTTATTATGTACAGCTGAGACACCACTTAAACCAGACTCTGGATGAGACTTACTGGTCTCGCAAGTCACTCTTACTATTTCAAATAGCTCAGGTCATCTGTGACAGATTTATTCACAACTTGTAAATAATGAGATTAAATTCATCTATTTTTTAGTCACAGTTGAAACTCCTCAGGAGAATCATGTTTTATCCATTAAAGTTTACACATTCATGAATCAACTTAATATTAAAAGCATTTTCAAAAAGCTTGTGTCAAATTTAGTTGAACTTGTAACTGTTGAACTTGTAACTTATGTAGAGATATTCAAACTAATATATTCTAAGTTTAGATGGGCTACAACTAGACCCCAATTTAAGAATTCCCTTTCTCTTTTAGTTTACCAGAAACTGCTTTTTTGCATTTTCCTCAGCCCATCCACTCAAAATTTGTTCTAGTATTGACAGTGGTTGCTTAAAAAGATGGCTGATGTTGCCCTAAAAAGGTTGATAGATTTTTTTTTTTTTAATTTGATGAAATATACATTTACATTTAAACTGTGACTCTGCATTAGACAGGGATTACAATAGCAACTTTTCATCCTTAGGGCATTTGCCTTTGCCTGATCAAATCTTAGTCCAACTGATATCCCTCACAAAAGAGCTGTCCATTTCAGCAGGATCAGGATGCTGCATCACAGTACCTCATCTCTGAACATCCCTTCTCCCAGTATGGCATATATTGTCTATTTAATTGACTTAAGTTCGTTAGTCCACATTCTGGATATTTCCATATGAATTGCAGGGCACTATATTCTTATCATCATTAATAATCTTCTGATATTTTCCAATTATTACTTCATTTTTCAGTGTAGAAGAATGCCCAGGCACATCCACCATGTGGATATATAAAGACTTGAAGGAAAAAAATTGTTCAACTATGAAGTTTTCTTCAAACACTAAGAATAATCACATACATAATCTCAGTCAGAAGATTCTACCAATCAGTTATTAAGCACAAGTTTGAAATTATAGTAAATCAATAAAGAAAACCAAAACCATCTAAACCCAGCAACACCACAACTTCGATCCAAAACAGTCATTACTAGGACACAGCAAGCCTTTACAGTCATGACAATGTCACATGTGCCCTTGTCTATCAGTTTGCTGGTTTGATTACTTAAAAATGTCACTGCCTTTTCACTCGGAAGGCATGACAAAAATAAGATTCAAGTAAAAAAACCCAAGAAAACAAGCATAGCAGCATGGATGGTTCTGCTTAAAATTGATCATAACCTGAAATCACATATAACACAGCTCCAATAGAAGTATATGCTGCAGCTGTGTAGAAGGCTTCTATGGCTAATACATTCAAAATTAAAACATGTATTTGTCATCCAAGCATCTTTTCCTGGCTGAAATTCACACCTGCACACATATCAAGCAAGCTGGCATGAACTTGTATTCTGTGCCAGCTTGCTTGCTTTTGTATGAAGGCACAAAATAATAGTTGCAAAGGTGTGAGGGCAGCAATGAAAAAGAAATCTGGAATCCTGTATATTAGAAGCAATAAATTAATTTGATGGGGGCATGTAGGAGACAGGGACATCAAGACCCCAAGCATCTGAATACAATGCAAGTTTCAGATTCATCCGCTGGTCGTGCTGGCTCTCTGACAGGAAGCAGCACTGTGCACTTCTGAAAGGCAAGGAACAGATTGGAAATTTCCATACCAGACAGAAGGCAGGTGAATCTATTGTTTATGCAACTCACCTCCTAAACTAAAACTGAGAAAAACTAGAGTGCGCATTTATAATGAGGGCTGAACACCAAAATCCTACACAGGTATTAAATGAAGGAGAGTTGACCCTTTCCAAAACAAAGCAAACCATACACATATATGACAAACTCAATATCATGCCTCCTCTAGGGGAAATCGCACAAGAATTCAGCTGTGGTTTACTAAACACACAGAGCTATACTCAGTACAGAAAGCTCTCTAAAGCTAAACACAGCTGCTAGCTGGGAGAGTATTAGGAGACAACATTATATATGCCTGCCCTTTCCTTACTGCTCCCTCAGGCATTCACTTATGGCCACCTTCAGAGATAAGACACTGCAGCAATCTCCTGTCTAACCCAAGATGTCTGCTTTTGTCCTTCCAAATATATTGTGCTTTCATAATCATGATGAATTGTACTAGCAATAGCTAAAAGAAGCAGAAACTTATTAATTCTGCATCAACTGTTGTGCAGTTCAGACTGTTTTTATTTACTGAAAGGGTAAATATTTAAAACAATACTAAAAAACCACTTTGTGCTGCTGAGATGGCATTTCTGCCACACTATTGAGTACATCCACCATGAAGGATTGTACGTAAGCAGATCAACTCCAGTATGAATTGGGGATCTGCGTCCTTGCAGTCTCACGCCCACAGCAACTCACACATCCTTGTCTCACCCATCTAAATTGGTGTCAGAGAACAAGCAGAGGACAGCCAATATAGCAAATAACTTCAAGGAACATTTGTTTTTAATTCAGCATTTTTCATCTATAGGCTGTTAGCATACTGTTATTTTTAATGCCATATCACATATTTCTCCAGTACTAACCATCAAACCTGTAAGTCAGCAGGGCCAGTTCTGAAAAAGACTTCCTGAAATTGTGGAAAAAACTGAAAATGAAATTCACTCTCTACCCACTCATTCACTGCTCAGACTGAGAGTTCACACTGGAGTATTTGAAAACATTGTGTCATTAGTTGCATGAATCCTGCAGCAAAGGATACAGCCTGTCGAGTACGCAGCACCATTCATACACAGTCATAGAAATCCACAGCAATAGATATAAAAGATCATTCTTAACATCTTTGTAACTTTGGAAATGCGTTCATGTCAAACTCCAGCAGTTCTCCTAACACCCCATTAAAATAAATCAAACTTCTACTTCATGAGGAAGGTGTTCCACTTAGTCAAACACTGACGCTATTGAACCGATGAGCAAGAACATGGATGAAGCAGAAAATAATTTTCTTTTCTAAAGAATTCAACTACACGCCAAGGGAGATTTTGCAGAGAGTAGAAAAATGCTGTCAAGAAGACAAGTGATGAGCAAGGACAAACCATCTGTCACTCGCAGTAACTCCAGAACTTCTGAATATTTGAAAAAGCCTGACAATTTATCACAACTATTTCTATTGTTCATGCTCAAATCTTCAAATAGGCTAAATGCAAGGCAATCTAAAGCAAATAAAGCAGTAGTAGTTCCAGCACGCAAGCTTTTCAGATGTGCAATAACAAACAAGGAAATAGCTTCTCCACAGAAAGGGCACATATATTAATGGAAAATGACATAAAAAGTTCTCTACATCTCGTTTTTCTTATAGATATGGGCGTACAGGTGTGGGCCAAAACTACAAGATACAGATCAGAACCCTCAACAAAGGAAACCGGTGAAAACTGTCCTGGATCTTCAAAATTCACCTCCAGTCATACACAAGTAGTCTTGCAAACATCTAATGAGGAAGACTCTTACATGTATGGAAAGACCCATACAGAATCTGGCCATCTCAAGTATCTCCTGTTTGAAACATAGGGAAGAGCTCCTATGCTCCGGTTTCTCCTTTGCTACAGTTGGGACTACTCTGCAGAAAGCCCCCCATTGTGGCATAATTCATTTCTCAAACTGTAGAAGAAAAATATCTCCAACTAGACATAGCCTTCCTGGTAATTTTCTGCTCCACCAGGAGCTGTGGCAGTGGCTGTGAATCTCTTTTTGCTGGACCACCATCAACCAAACCACATTTTCAATTTGGATTTTTGCAAAATCTAACAGATGGCATTGCATAATCCCTTGTTTTGGAAATGACCAGTATTGAAATAATTTAGAAAGTGATTTAGAAGTCAGTTTTCCCAAGAGTTGAGCTGGGACTCAAACTCCCTGCTAACCTTTTCCAAACATCCTTTGCCTACAATATGTCCCATTTATGTGGTCATGTAATCTGAACTGCACTCTTCCAGCTGGAAGACTGGTAAATTGTTTTCATCCAATACCACTAGATGTGTTGCCCCTGGTTTTCATCTCCTGGAGTCACCCCTGCTATTTAATACAGGAATATGTGTCTCAACCTAAATCTTTCTCCCAGGGGTATAGCAATTCTTTGCCAACCATTAATATATGATTAGAAAACAGGCTTCCTGTGCACACATGAGAGACAGGAAGCTACCCCCTTCCACACCAAAAAAACCAACCCCAAAATCAAACCCAACCACCAAGCAAATAGAAGTCGGAGGGCATTTCTTCACATTTCCTTTAACAGAAGAGATATGACTTGACTAGCTTGGGCATCTAGAGCAGTCCCTTGTAGTACAGATAGCTCCCTCAAGCAGTGCTATACAAAGCAAAATAGGAAAGTCAAAGACTAAAATAGCTAAAGCACAGGTAGTACCAAGAAAGTTAGGTGATAAACTGAAGACTACCTTAACTAATTTGAAGTTTGGAAAAGTGTGTGAGCTGTACCATTTAGTATTTTGTACTAAGTTAAACATTGCAGGACTTGCACATGGCAATTCTCAGCTTGTCTAAAGTTTTTGTTTTTTATTGGGTTTTGGTTACTGTGGAGTTTTTTTGTTTGGGTTTTCCCCCCCTTTTATGTTTTCTAGCTGCTAGTTCATTAAACTGCTACTATTTTATCAGGCTATCTGTACCGTTTCTTCCTGGGGTTACCGCAGCAAGACCTTTTGTCTGAGGCTGCTCTTAGCTTTTGAGCTTCTCAGTGGGGTAATCAGTTGCTGATTTATAAAACTCATTCTTGCACAACAGAAACTAAAGCTCATAAAAATCTCTCTTCACTGAAGGCAATATTTTTTGGAATCTAATTTTAATATCTAACCATTTCTACTCTTAAAAAGGAAAAAAACCCCACACATCGCAATACTAATTTTTATTCTTAGGCAGCATCACCTCTTTCTGGGAATCTTTTCACCTGAGTTTCTTCTAAACAAATGAAACATTGGGTGAAACCTGATAGAGATACCCCTAGGCCACTGGTCATCTAGTTAGTACAAATTAAAAAGCAAGCTTCTAAAAATCTTGGGCAGGGGGGAAGGAACATATTCTAGTTTCCTCCTAGGGACAGCTGAGTTGGCTGGCATGGCTTGTCTTATGAGTGCATTTATTTGAAAAAGGAAGAAGTCATTGAAATGCTTAATAATTTTTCCCCTTTTTAAGATTTATTTCAAAAGATGATACTCTAAAACTAGAAGAATTGGGTTATTCCACTAAATAATTAGTTTTAAAATTATTTGGCTTGCCACCCTAATTATATTTGAAACAAGTCAAGCTCCAGGGAAGATTTCCTCTCCCTTGCCCTAAGATTTGAAGAGATGGGAAGCAGTTGAATCAGACCCATGCTAAAGAAAACAAATCAACAATTAAGTGTTCAATAAGAGAAAACAAACACAGCATTCACTGAAGTGTGTATGACCATAGGCTTTTATTGAGAACACAAAATAAACGTGCATTCTGTCTGGTAGAAATGGCCATTTAAAGTTTTTAATTTTTTTCATTGAGACAATCAAATCATGTATTTATTTTATAGGAATATAAACCCATGTATCTTCTGACATTAGCCTGTGGACTATAGGTTTAAAACATTACCTATAAATAACTTAAGCATCTTTTTAAGGATTATTTTATTCTTACAGTTTTGCTATTTCTAAATCTATGTTTTGTTTTATATTCCAATTATCCTTGTGAAGAAAAAAACTAACCCAAAACCAACATAAAAAACACAGATCTGGTCTGAAAATCCTTAGCTTGAACTCAGAACCATGAGCATATTATGCTATCTGCACTGGAAGACAGATGCTAGAAAGTAGAATAGTATTCTCAGTGAACAATAACATACCTCCCACCTAGAAACTGCTTGCTTCGAAGCAACAATGTGATTCAAAGCCTTATGTAAATTCAGAAATTCAGATTCACTACTGTTGTACAGTAGTACTGCATCTTCCTTTTCTGTTAAGAATTTATTATCATCTCTTCTATACGTAACTAGATCTTTTTCATAGTGCTAGTATTAAATTGATGCCTGAAGATCTCTTATTCTTTATCTGTAACTTCGGGTTTTTTTTTGTTAGGCTTTTTTTGGGGGGGAGGGGCTGGTGGTGTTGAGCTGAATTCCATTTGGAAGTCTGAAATTATGCAGAAAAGTTGAGTATTTGGGTTGAACATGGGCTTTGAATCAAAATGGTTGTCATCACCTTTGAAGGTAAAGAATGAAACATGAGCCATAAGTCTATGCTAAAGCTTCCAATTTTCTTCCTCTGTATGGGTTAAAAGATTTCCCTGAACACTGCACCATCTCCCACACTTGAACACATTGAGGAGCTACCCTTTGAGTGAATCCACTCTAAATTGAAGGCTGCTGACAAGTCCTCTAATAGAAGGAAATAAGTGCCTTGCTGGTTTTGACATCTTTGTAACCAATTTCACCAAAGCCAGAATTTTTCCACAACGGGAAAAGCTGGGGGTTGATGAAGTTTTTTCATAGATATGAATTTATTATATCTGTAACATAACTTATTTTTCTAAGCAGAGTAAAAACTTCCATTCCTAATTTTAACCCTTTGCAGACTTTATAGCCAGCAGCAGATTTATGCCCAGCCTTAATGATATGAAAAAACCTTTCAAACTGTTAACATGAGAAGCTCAGACAAACAGCCATTAACTCTAGGCTTTAACTTGTAGCGGAAAAAGGAAGGTCAGTTTGACAATGGATCACTCTTAATGTATGCTTTAGGTCATTGGGCTGCTAGTGAAGAGTGCTTTGGAGGCTGCAGGATAAAATACAAATAATAAAATGGCATCTGTCATAATTTCAACACCTACTATTTTGGTGGCTCATAAAAATATGTAAATTCACAATTACTATTTCTTTAACCCTGTTGCAAATATAGAAACACAGACATAATGTTTCTAATTGGGAATCATGATTAACCAGATAGCTTTAGTAAGGCTGCAAACAATTAAGACTGAAGAAAAACACAGTTCTGAAGTACATGATTCCTTCCTAGCATGCATTAATATGAGTTGGCTGCACTCAGCAAAAAGAGACTGATTCAAATAAAACCTGTAACGAAATCGTGTAAGGGCAGTATTTTAAACAACCTTGCCCTCTTCCTCCATATTTGATTTTATACCTGAGTAATTCTACAGATTGTATTGGCGTTACTTTTGTTTTATACCAGTTTAAATGAGAATAGTTAAGTAGGATGGAAACCACTGTCAGAAAAAGGATGAAAAACACAAGGTTTGAGGAAGAACTTGAAGGAAGGAAGCAGAGAACAGCACTGCAAGAACAATGTGGACAAATACATTTAGATGCAACTGTATAAAAGCAATCAAACAAAAAACCCAAAGATGAAATAACAGTTTTCTTAATAGCAGTCATTTTCCATAAAAACTCTCTGTCCACTCCAGGTAACAGCAACCCAAATTACTGGGAAAAAACACACAACAAAATGATTAAATTCAAAGCAGTAAATTTGAAGGATTTTTGTTAATTGTTTTCTGATGCTATGTGTGAGGATTGTTTTTAAAGGTTTGAAAGAACGTAAGAGAATTATTAAATATTAAACATAGAGTTACATCTTTAAATTGAAAATGCAAGGCTTAGTTCACCTTCTTTTTCTGGAAGTACCAAGAGAATATTTTAGGGCCAGACCCTCTGAATTGCTCAGCGTCCATAAATTAGCCAGAATTTCCTCAACAGTGACTGCAGGATGCTGAGTGGTTTTGAAAAGTTGCCCATTCCATTCAGGTTTTTAAATCTAACTTGAGTGCCTTGAAAATCCAGCCCTGATTATGCTGGCAGCATGTGCTGTATTTTATTAGTGATAAGGAAATATGGTTTCAACTCCTTTTGCATCGGTTAGTGACCTCAATAACTAGTCTGACTGTGTGGCAGAGAAAACGTTAAACATCATACACTACAGAATATAATACTGCCGCTGCTGTATCCTCACTGCCTAAAAAGAATCTGTTGCCAAGCATCGGATTGGCATTACTGAAACAGAGCTTATTTCATTTTCCTATTGTTGGCATTATTAATGAAGGTCACTGTTGAAGTGACCAAACATCACTAAAGCCATCAGTTCTTTTTGCTCTTCAGCTTTATGGTGGTGCCTCTCCTGTCATTTCACGTATCCACAGAGAACAGTGGCAGAGGTTCAAGTGAGATAGCCCGCATTTCTGACTTGCACATGAACTTGGCATTCAGCTCCTCTGAGTATGCAGGCTGAAAGCATTTTTTTCTGGTAATAGGAGTTTGAGAATCCAGAACAGTTTAATAGAGCTTTAACTGGCTGCTGGCCGGAAGCTCCCTATGAAGAAAAAACCTCACAAAAGCACGTGTACCAAGACAAAAATCTATTCTAAACATATTGAAAATATTCTGACTGCTAAATTGTAATATCAAATGCGAAGTCCATCGGCCATTTTGGTTTCTGGGCATCACAACAGATCAACAAAAATGGATCACTCTCACTACACGTCCAAAGGCATTGCAAGCCCAGAACATATGCTAAACGTCTGAGTCTTAGAGCCGGCACGGAGTGAAACAGCAGCCCTTTTTTTGTAATGGCTCTAAATTTTCCTAATTGAGTACCTCTACATTTTGGGAAATCCTGCCTTTGTCCTATTTTCAGCCAGTAAACTACGTGAACATAAGCCATAATTTAAAAATTGTTGTAATATTTCCATAACATAATGATGGTAAGCAATGTCTGTCCTAACTTCAGCCATGCAACAGTTCAGATTTGGCTTCTCCCATAAAAAGTCCTGGCCAGAAATCTGTTTGCACACCTTAGATCTGAAATCCTACATATATATCATTGCAAGTTATTAACAAAATAAAGTTCAAGGTGAATACAAAGCACTCTGTATTACCGTGTTCCTACTGCTGCTAATGGTTAAGCTAACAGACATATGACAATTCAAAAGAAGCTGATACAGGTTTAATTGTATTTAAGCCCTAAGAAGGAAGAAGATATGTACATTTTTTTCATCATTACTGATATTGTTTTAAAAGCTGGCTCCACACAGTATCTATATTTGGATCCAAAGTGTCCAGTAGCATCTATTTTTTTTTTTAAGGACAGGCATCAGAGACACAAACATGGCAGAACTGCAGGCTCAGGTACATCTGAAATACAGCTGGGACAGTAGGTCAGGTCTAATATGGGAAGATCCTAACTGATCAGAAAGAACTTTATCCTTGAAAGCATAGCACAAATGGACATGGACAACATGTGTTCATTTGTAGAAGATGGAACTTTCTAGCCATCAAATAGGGGTAGATACTCTGAAACACTTGTATTTTATGATACTTAGGAAAAAGGT
This sequence comes from Gallinula chloropus, assembly GCF_964237585.1. Classification (NCBI taxonomy): domain Eukaryota; kingdom Metazoa; phylum Chordata; class Aves; order Gruiformes; family Rallidae; genus Gallinula; species Gallinula chloropus. The sequence continues at coordinate 67,013,467 of NC_140088.1, read as the reverse complement.
ATTATCAGAGAGTCAAAGGTCATAAGAAAAATGGAAAGCTATCAACATACAGAAAACTTACACTGTGTAATTTGAGCCATTCCATCAGTTCTTAGTAGTTTATAGGGATTAAGTTGCTAACAATTGTTTCTTGAATTTTCATTGTGGAATAGTTGCCCATTTCTTTCAGCTTACTGAACAAAGAGGCTTAAATTAGATCCTTGCTATCACCTTTTAAAAATAAATTGGAAAGCTTTGATGGAGAAAAGTGAAAAGAGTGGGAGAGCTTTAAGAGGATTTGAGCATTCCAGAAAAGAAAAAAACAGCATGTGCTTTGTTAAAAATACAATTAGTTCTGCATTTTAGGTTTGTGAAAGTGACAATAGCCTTGGCAAGATGAGCTATAAAGAAAAATTAAGATTCTTTAACTTTTGCAGAAAGAAGTATTTAAGACCATTCTAGTATAAGCCCAGATTTCAACTGCACTTTTTCATGGAAAAAGCCAACACCACAATTCTTAATTGCTTTTTTTTTTTAATTTTACATTGATAAACATTAGTAACTTGACTCATACTTACAGTAGCAGTCCCTCTAAAGTCAGTGTAATTACTCAGTTGATGAAATTACTCATGTGAGGAAAATAATTCATATGTATAAGAAATTACCAGCACAGGTTCCTTGATGTAAATTATAAAAGGCACATTACAGAATGTTGTAATTTTTCTAGATTCACATTTATTTTTCCCACAGGTACTGTCAAACATCTTTTTACTTTTAAGCACTGCATTCTTTCAATCATCCTTTTTGACTAACCTGAACCAGAACAGTGACAGATCTCTCCTATTCCGACTATTAATATTATGGGCACATGGTCTTTGCTTTTGGACAGTGATAGAAGCAAACTGACAGAACCAATAGCCAGACAATCCTTGAAGTGATACATGAGCTTTACACAAGAATGATCAACAAGATAAAGCACTATTCTCTCCAGATTGATTGATAGGAAAAACAAGTTGGCTATAAGGCTGTATTGTCAGTTGGGAGCAAGTACATCAGAAGACCTCTGTGGGACTCCAAGTATACAGAGGGCAAAGCTGAGCCAGTCAGAAGAATAAAAATAAATAAAAAGGGGGAAAAAAAAATCACAACAATCCAGGAAGGTCATTATTTGGTCTATTATGCAGGAAATAGGAGAAATACACAGCTGTCATGAAGAAATAAATTACAATGGAGATTTCTGTTCACTTAAGCAAAATTCTGAATGTGAGAGCATAATTATGACCCATCTTAGGTCCAATTATATCCCAATTTACCACAGGCAGACAGGGACCATCATCACTTCATGCTACCACGCAATTAAACATCACTGCTTAGATACAGCATGCCCCAAAAAGCAGGTATTCACTTGCAATTGGTTAGCAGTATTCCCCTCTATGTGTTCTGTATATGGCACTGCCTACTCTGACAATGGGCACTTATAGAATGATAGAATGGTTTTGGTTGGAAGAGACTTTCAAGATCATCGAGTCTAACTGCCTATCCAGCCCTACTAGGTCCAACACTAGACTATGTCACCAAGTACAACATCTACTCTTCTTTTAAACACCTCCAGGGATGGTGACTCAACCACCTCCCTGGGCAGCCTGTTCCAATATCTAGCAACCCTTTCAGTAAAGACATTTTTCCTAATATCCAACCTAAACTTCCCCAATGCAACTTCAGACTGTTTCCCTTTGTCCTGTAACTAGCTACCTGGGAGAAGAGACCAACACTCTCCTCACTACAACCACCTTTTTAGGTAGTTGTAGAGAGCGAGGAGGTCTCCCCTCAGTCTCCTTTTCTCCAGACTAAACAATTGTAGCTCCCTCAGCTGCTCCTAATAAGATTTGTCTTCTAAACCCTTCATCAACTTTGTAGCTCTTTTCTGGACATGCTCCAGCATGTCAAAGTCCTTCTTGTAGTGAGGTGGCCCAAAACTGAACACAGTACTCCAGGTGGAGCCTCACCAGTGCTGAGTACAGGGGAAGGATCACTTCCCTACTCCTGCTGGTCACACTGGTCCTGATGCAGGCCAATACACCATTGATATTCTTGGCCACCTGGACACACCGCTGGCTCATATTCATCCAGTTGTTGATAATACCCCTAGGTTTCTCTCCTGCAGACAGCTGTCCTTGTCAGCACCAGAACTTTACCTAGAGTCACCGCACCTCCTCATCTGCCAATTCCACGTTCTATCTCCACCACTGAAGCACCATCAGGAAGTCAAGGAAGATTTTAGAGACAGAGGAAATACTCCCTGGATATTTTATTGCTTTTCCTGATTATTCCTTTTTCAGCCTTTATGGCTGCTGGCCCCCTACTGAGCAAGAGGCCTTCTCCCTAGCTGTCACATCAACAGCAGCCAGTGAAACTGTGACACTCTCCTACTTCTTGCCGCTTGGATAGACAATGCTTTTGTAATATATATTTTTATGGTACTCTTTCTTATGTGCACACTAAGCATTTTGTCTAGAGGAGTCAAAGGAATTATTACAAAAGTAAAAAAAAAAAAGAGTAACATATCTTCTGAGACCATCAGAAACTTGGAAAAGGAAGAGACTTTCTATGTGTATGTATTACAGTTTATGACAGACAGATAGGGATTAAAGCACAGTGAGAGAGACAAAAGGTCTAAGGAATCATGAGAAATTAAAATTTGGATAGTTTTCTGCACTGGCATACTGGAAACATACTCAAAACCTTCATTACCACAATGGATGATGCTTGTAACATGGGCTACAAAATACAGCTATCTGAAAACATAGCATTATGTGCTAACTTATAAAAACATTCTTGCTTTTTTCTTATCCAACACACATGCACCAAACATTTATTCCTCTTTGTTTCATCTAGCATGTCCTGTTCTATATGCTGTCAGCTCTGAGAGATCAGAAATGTATCTTTGTATATGTGAAAATGTCTTCTACATGAGTTATAACCCAGCCCCTAATTTTACTTCCCAAACCACGTATTTTCCAGGATCCTGGAGCACACAAAATTTTTCTCATAAACATCATTTTTTTTTCTATTGAAAAAGATTCAAACTTTGGTCCATGACCCTCTGCACACCACAACACATCTCCAAAGTGGAAGAGAGGCCATCAAAATTGCTTATTGTGTATCTATTTCTCTCTCCCCTGGGCAAAAGAAGATAAAAGCAGAGCAGTACCATATTTCTGTCAAAATATGAATCCTCCTGAATCTAAGTTTCAATAGCTAATAGATTACTTTTATATATATATATATATATCAATAAGAGGTATTTTTATCACTTTTGTTCTACACTTGTATAATGCCTGACAATGGCATCCTGGCACATGACTGAGCAATAACTGAAAACAATTAGATACCTTCTCTAGCAAGAAGTTATCACTGTTTTTCTGACTATACTTTGACATTTTAAAGAAAGGACTATATTTTTTCCTTTATTTTGAGAACAAATGCAACAAAAAACCTTGGAATTAAATATGCAGTACCTTTATCCCCCAACCCCTAAATCAGAGTTGATCTGAGAGTAGCTAGGATTAGAGGCATGATGACAATAACTCCTCTTTTGGTTCCGTATGAGTGTAGATACCTGGAAAGGAATGAAAATTCACTCCACCCAATGCCACCAAAATAAGGGTTGACATCTTGGAACATGTCATGTTGTAAGCAAGAAACCTCTTTCCAGAGAGCAGAGTTTTCCTTACATTACAGGACCGACTCCATTTGTAGTATACCCTTATACATGCACTAAGGCTCTCCACAGCTGTTTCAGTAGCTTAAGGGGCATTTAAACAACTTTAAACAAATTAAACAAGGTCTTTGGAATGACCTAGCCGAAAAACGTGTGCTAACTGCCTCCTTTGGAAGTCTCTGAAGCTTTTCTCAGTCTGTGGATGCATACTTCTCCAAACCTTGGGGGGGGGGGGGGGTGGGGGGATGTTTGGCAGGTGCTTACCCATTCAGAGAGAAGGAGGCCTTGAAACATTATGCTAGGTTAATCAAACTCAGATATTAAAGCCCCTGAGAGTAAAAGTAATATGACTACACTTGTTCTCTTTCTGCTCTTCTGCTGGTTCTAGGGAAAAAAACACAGGAAGGTGTCATACTATGTTGTAGAAGCCCATGTTTCACACAAGTTCCTACTCCTATGAAGTTCTATTCTGCTCTTGAGAGACCGCATGTAGCGTACTGTGTCTAGTTATGGAGCCCCCAACATAAGGAGGACATAGAATTTTTGGAACAGGTCAAGAGGAAGGCCACAAAGATGATCAGAAGTCTGGAGCATCTCTCCTCTGAAGACAGGCTGAGAGAGTTGGGGTTTTTCACCCTGGAGAAGAGAAGGTTCCTGGGGGACCTTATAGCAGCATTCCAGTACCTGAAGAGGGGCTACAAGGAAGCTGGGAAGGGACTTTTTAGAAAGTTATGGAGTGATAGGACAAGGGGTAATGGGTTTTAAATTGTAAGGGGGTTGATTTAGATTGGATATTAGGAAGAAATTCTTCACTACAAGGGTGGTGAGGCACTGGGACAGGTTTCCCAGAGAAACTGTGACTGCTCCCTCCCTGGAAGTGTTCAAGGCCAGGTTGGATGGGGCCTAGCCTGGTCTAGTGAGACGTGTCCCTGCCCATGGCAGGGGAGATGGAACTTACAGATTTTTAAGGTCCCTTCCAGCTCTAACCATTCTGTGATTCTATTTGTTGCTCTTGAGACAGGACAGTGTTTTGCAGATATGCAGTCATGCTGAACATGCAGCAGACCTCCCGCATATTAGCTACAGCGCTCTTTCACACTGGGGCATGGAGCCTGAGTTTCATACCACTTACAACTGTCACAATTCATTACTGAGACACTTAAAAAGGCTCTAAGTAAGGGTGCTAGTTCCCTCCTGCTCACTTCAGATTCTGTCACTTTATCCCCTTACTGATCAGGGTACATATAAATGGGAATGAAGAGGGAGGATGTATGGCTGTGCCTTCCTTTCCTGGCAGAGACAGTACCAAAAGGAACAACTGTGAAATGCGCTACAACAGTTAAATAGAACATAACATTACAGGGAATGAGTTTTATTCATTTTTAATATAATTTTGTCCTCAATGGGATTCTGGTCCTAGACTCAGCTGGAAAACACATTACTACAAATAAATGATAATAACATCAAGGTGAAAAACTCCTCAATTTTCCAAAACTAGTCTCCTGCTTTGAAATGCAAGAAAGACGGTATTGCCTAGCAGCTCCATGAGCAAAGCAGGAGTATTCTCATCTATATTCACACTAGCAGAAGTAATACCCAGTTTCCCAGCACTATCGAAGCTGAGCTGGTGGGTGCTAATGAACATTTAAACAGCATTCAAACCCTATTAATGCTGACTGAACCCTGCCTGAGGCCTATGCTAGAATGTGTTTTGGTCCTAGTACAAATGCTGAGGGAAGGAGGAAGTGGGGGGGCACATTTGGAGTTCTGATATTTTGTCTTCCCAAGTAACCCGAGTCCTGCTCTCCTATGGGTGGCTGAATGGATTCCCTGCCCGTGGGAAGCAGTGAGTGAATTCCTTGGTTTGATTTACTTCCACGTGAAGCTTTTGATTTACTTATTAAACTGTCTTTATCAGATGATATTTAAGGTGCCTTCCAACCCAACCCATTCCATCTCAACCCACAATTTTTCTCCCTCATCCCACCAGGGGCAGAGGAGTGAGCGAGCAGCCGTGTGGTGCTTAGCTGCTGGCTGGGGCTAAGGCACAACGATCAATTAATTCTTACAAACCTGGAAATTTTCTGTGCAATATTCATTAAAACAAGTGACTTCTCTTTACCATAGTACCATGCTGTAAAATTGGTCCAATAATCTAATGTTTTAGCATCTGAGCTTCTGGTCCACAAAAAGAGAGCTAAGTCAGCAGACCTCTGCCAATTTATACTTGCTGAGCTTGGACACCTAGATTTTAATATGCACAGTTAAAATGAGATAAGATTTTATGTTTCATTTAATACATATATTTATAGATGATAGTGTGAGAACTAGGTGCAAAGAAATACTTTCCCTAAAGGTCTGCTTACTTCATTTATCTTAAAGGTAGGAACAAACCTTTATCTACATCCTGAGGACCTTTGACCCTCTTCACGTGATAGAAGCATTTTCCAGCCAATTGCTGCTCTGGCTGTCCTATCACTTAATTCCCAGAACAACAAGGTGATATTAAGGATTTATTAGGGCAGAAGCACAACTTGGTCACAGGAGTGAAGAGAAAGTGTCTCTGAAAATAATCATATGCAGCTACTTATAAAGACTTCTTAAAATCATTTGGAAAAAAATAGTTTTCATCTACCCTCACTTTTGTGACAGTGTTACTTTCCCATGCTGAGATACGCAGTAACTCACCTTCCTTCACTGTGTCTTTTCTTCACAGATGAATACCAATGCAAATGATTAAAGACAAGGGACTACAATGAATTAATTTCTGGGAACATCTCTAGCTCTGTCATTAAGGCAGATAGAGCATGTAACAAATACTGACAAAGAAAAGTTAGCCTCTACCAGCTTATTTTAAACAAACAAAAATCAGTCCTAGGCATATACAACCCCATGTGGCCATGTCTCCTTTAGTAGTTTTGTGTGTTCTTGTGGTTTTTCCAGTATTGAAGGCACCAAATCCCTTCACTGCAATGCACTGCGAGAGATGGTGGCACATTTCCTCATCCCCTCCTCCCAATAAATCATGGAAGCTTATTATATTTAAACCAGGTTACAAGTGCTACAATGAAAAAGGCAGAATTCCTACAGTGACCACAATTAGCCTGAAGTTAAACCCCCAGATTACAACATGACATTTCCTGTGAACTATTTCGCAAAGAAATTTGAAGCTGGATGTGAACTTTTAATTCAATAAGCAAACTCTTTAGCTCACAGATAGTGGGAAGTTCAACATCAGAACCCACAACAGGATCATTATATCAGTTTAGATCTTACAAAATAAATCAAGAGTACACCTTTTCCTTCTGAGGACATTAATTACCAAGTATCAGGGCAATGGTTGGAAGACACAGAGAGAACAGGGGTTTGGGCACAAACTGTTTAAGACCTGTTGATTTACTTGCAGTTATTCAATCCTTCCCATTCAATCAGTGACTGCACTAAACAAAGTCCTTGGGGTGAGGCATTTACAGTTAATTATGGAAGTGGTATAATCTGTCTTGCTTTCAAATTAACAATTTATCACAGCAACAAATTAATTCTCTTTTTTTTTTAACAGCATATTAGCACATGAACCATAGTGGCTAGCCTCATTTCACTCCCATTAAGACAGTTTTTCCTTTAATTTGGAGAAAGCATGAAATTTCACCATCAGGTCTACAACTCAGTTATGAACAACTTGCTAAGAACTTCTCACTTCAAACACAAAATGAATTACAGATACAGATTTAACCAAGCCTAAACCACTGTACATAGTCCTGGTGATGAAATCATTAACTTTTTTGTATAGTAGAGAGGTTTTTATTTACTTTTTGCTTAGTTGCTACTTTCACTCAACACACGAGTGATTCCAATAAACTGACAATTAACAGTTCTCCTAAAAAGATGTTTTATTATGGTTCTTTTCACAAATGCAAAAACCCGTACTGCTCACTATTCATGAAAAAAGGAAATAATTACAGAAAGATACTTTAATGTAACAAATTGGCAGTGAGATTGAATCGAAGAGTGAGTGGAACTAAATTCAGATTATTCCACAAAGTTTTGAAGAGCTTTCTTCAACAGTAGCTGATTTTCAGTTCCCAGAATTTGACTGAAGTTACATCTTAAAATGTCCCCTGAGAAAACAGGTATTCTTGTAGTGTTTGTGATATTGTGAGAGGCTAGGAATATTTTAATAGATATTGAAACCTGACTCTTAGGTGTTTTCCAGAATAAATAATCCTTTGTTAGTTGGACACATGCTCTGATGCTTACTTTACCCAATTTTTGGGACTCTTTGTAGTTCACCCATTCATATTTACCACACAATGAAATACATTCTGAATAATCAGAGGAAACAGAGATTTATTTCCAGGTTTTTCTCTCACCATGATAATTGCTTCTCAGAGTACTCCTGCAGGAGAATCCTGCTGAACACAGAACAAGGGCTTCAGTGTTGGAGGCTCTGAGCACTTACAAGGACCAATAAGTAGTCAGCACTCAAAAAAAAAAAAAAAAAAATCAGGCTACAGAGAAGTACCTATGTATTCCTAACTAAATGCAAACACATTAATGCTAATTATATTTGCTAATACAAGCATGTATGTTGTCAAAAACAGTTTCTTTTTCTCATAGGCAATATCTACACATGCCCTGCAAAACTATGCTTGAAGAAATGTTTTGATAAACAAACGAAAGTGTTTTGGTAATACTGAGAAACAGCTTTTTCCAGGACAGCTAATAACTAGTTGGGGTGGTTCAGCCCCAGCCAGTGGCTGAGCACCACATGCCGCTCGCTTACTCCTGGAGAACAGACAACCCACAGAGTCTCGGTGGTTTGGGATAAAGGCAGTTTACTGACAAAAGCACTGTGAAAGGAAAACAATAACAGCCAATTACACTCACACCCGCTGAAATGCAGAGTACCTTACCGACCCGGTGATAACAGAATGCTGCACAAATCGAGGACCCACACAATGCCCCAGCCACACTGACTGCCCTGGAGACACCCAGAAGCACCCCTTCCCAACCAGCTCCCTTTACTGGGGAGTGATGTCAGGTGGCGTGGAAACAGCCCGAGCTGACTCAGCTCACCTGGGCAGGTTGACTGACCTGGCCAGAACCAGCACACTGGTTTGTCTTAATATTGTAGCCATAAGCTTTTGAAGAAAACCTTTCAGCTACAAGGGAAAAAGTAGCTCTGCCTATAACATACATCTAAGATGCTTTTTATGCTAAAAAATCTGTTTTCTGTAGTATACTTCCATCAGAAAGTGAGGAAAGTCATTCAAAAGTAAAAATAAAAACCAGATAATTGAAGAACTATTTGAATTAAGCACAAAAAGGAAAAAAAAAAACCCTCACGTGCATTCATAAATCCTTCTAATCAGAAGCCTCCCCAGGCCAAAATGCACATAGAGTCATATACATATTCTATAGACCCACTGAATTTGCATGGCTGTTGGATAAGTTGCACATAAAATTATATTATCAAGGGGATTTACTTTAACATCTTTTAACCTTTTAAAGCAAGACACCAAAGACAGACACCTCCTCTTGGCCCAAAGCCTGAAACAAAACCCTATCAACTACATATAATGACTTTTGTTTTACCCACTTGCTCTTACAATCACAAGGCTACCTGTTGCTAAGCCACTCCATATTTGTTCCAACCAGCATGCTACAATTTTACATCAAATTGTATATATCCAAAAATGAAAGCTCTGTAACACCTAAGGGAATAATTCCCCACAGCTTGTATCAATGAGAGCAATGTTGATATCTCCACATGCAAGATTTCAAAAGGCATCTTAAATAAAACTACTTTCAAAGCAAGAAATGAACTAGTGTGAAATATGTACTTACTTCCACAAGCAAATGCAAGAATATGTGCATTTGCCTTTATGCACATACAAACCATCTAAACTTTCAATAATAAAGCATCTGGAAAACATGGGATGTATGGCCAGTACACCCTGAATATGACCAAGTACCCCACCCTCCCAGCTAGCATAAACAAAATCAAATATGAAAACACAGGAATGAGCAAGGAAATGATGAGCGATAAGAAAGCAAGATATGGAACATTTGTGGCACTGATGAACTAAAAGGAGAGAGGATCACATTCCCCTTATACTACCTACTTGCCTGTCCTCACAGGGTCGCTATTAAAAAATGCTCGTAGATAACTCATAGCAATACATTAAAAAAATACAGATTTCTGTGTTTACGGTGATGCTTACTAATTCCTAGATGCCTTTTACCACTGAAGTGATGCTCCCCACCCCTCCTCCTCAGAGCTGATGGTAGAAACAGACAGGAAAGCAGAGAAGCTCAACAGAGGATGGGCATAATTGTATAGTGCCTCAAAGCTCCCCTTGTACCTTCCAACCTTTGCTCTTTTCCTTACCATTTTCTATTAGTTTCCCTTGCAGTGCTTCTCCTGAACTCCAGCTCAGCATAAAATCCCATTACCAAAATGTCAAGGCAATAACCATATCTTTATCTCTCTCTTTCCTTTTTTTCTCCTGCAAAATATACACACACTGACCGTGTAATTATGGCTTTATTATTTGAGGTAATTAATAGTTCCATATTGGGGTAGGAATCCGTTAAGCTTCATATTCTGTAGTGCATTCTGGAGAACTCACCATCCATTTTAATATACAACTTGCATTACCAATTATATGTAAAACACACGGCTGGTATTCAGTGGAGAAATATGGAAATAACAGCATGGCAACTATGAGGTTACTTAAAAATCCTGAATCACATATAAATAGTAGCAGATACAACTCAAATGCTTAAGAGTCTTTAAGCTTATTTACTAGAATAAAGAGAGTTATAAAAACTGACTTCTTATGTTTTGCCTCAGACACAGAACACAACTCGACAAAATCCTGTGACAAGGCCTTTTTACTGCAGGAGAAAGGACGTTTCTGGTGGTCAGTGAAAAGTTCTCAATCATACACAAACATCTTGCTGACTGCACTTCATTAAATTTCCAAATAAAGCCCCAATACTTCTACTAATTGATAATTAAGAAAAATTACTAAAAATGCTGCTAATTGATAATTATGAAAGGGGGAGGATCACACCTGGCTTATCAGTCACAGCAATGACACATGCCCACTCTGTTCACCTTGTGAGAAAGCCTCCTCCTGAAGTGCCTCCTCTCCTGTCTCACTTTGGTGAACAGACAGAAAAACCTACCCAGGTCTAAAATGATCACAAAACTCTTTGTGTGCAATTTCTAAGAAAGCATTCCTCGGTTTTCTGTTTGAGATTCTTTTTTTTTTTTTGGTTTGTTTTACATCTTTTCCCTACACCACAAGTGCTTGTAGGACAGCAGGCAGAGACTGCATACATCAAGAGTAAATGGAAGAGCAGACAAGGCCAGTTCAGTATATATAGATATTATATACATACACACACAAAGTGCTAACTTCTATTGCATCATCAAGACAGAGCACCATTAGAAATGGAGAATATAAAAAACCAGGAACCCAATAATAGATATGTCTGTCCATCTGGAACAACTCAGAGGCTCTTCAAGTATTTCTCTATACTGCAGCTTTCAGAACTGAAACAAGGATCAGAACACAGTAGATTTTCTTTATCATCAGTCAGCTGTCCAGACATTGGTAACAAAGGCATTTAAGGTATAGGGATTTTTTTCCTCTCTTTTTTAAAGTTACAGATATATCCCTGAATCCCCCCAAAACAGGTTGCCTCACTCAGTGTACTCAACTGATACTCAATTCCACTTGAAAAGACAGGGAAACACTGTTGTGACTAAAGCATCTCTGCTGCCTCACGTGAACAAAAAGACAAAACACCCACAACAGCAGAAAACAGGGACAAGCTGTTAATGAGGAACAGTGACAATACTTTTCTGGCTTGCTTTACAAATAATAGACAGAGGACAAGTCCCTTCACCCTTTGAAAATGACAGCATAAGCACTACCTGGCAGAGCAAGGCAAAGAGCCAGAGTTCCAGATCTGCTATTTATTAAAACTAACTAAATAAATCAGAATTAAACCCATACCCAAAGAATATTTTATTTTAAGACAGGGTTGGAGTGTTAAGATTGAAACACTGTTCTGTGCCAGGCTACTTACTTGCAATTACTGTAAACACTGTCAATATACACCCTCACCCCCAAATATCAGTGCCCAGAAACACTGCTCTTGAAGGTCTATCTGCAACACTGTGATATGGAGAAAGAACAAAATGTACCCATGACCCAGGACTCCTTGCAAGCCCATGGGTTCCTTTTGCCTAGCCTGCAAAAAAGGAACCACTGCTGTTCCTACACCACAAAATCCCCAGTGCGTGGTTCTGTCGCACTGCCTTTGAGACAACTGCTTGGAAAAATGTCCCTCCCTCAGGAGGTGAGGGGGAGCCAGTGCTCCCAGGGCAGCCAGAGCCAGCAGACAGGAGTTCCTTCTCTCAACACTTTATATTTGAAGAATCAAATGCTGCATCGAATTTGTTGCGTAAAATGACAGCTGAGCAGCTCCTTTTCCTTCACTGAGTTAATAGCGTCAGACACATATCCTGCTGCAGAGCATGGCCTGCTTGATGACTGATTTAAGTCTCTTGCTTTACACATTACCCAGATTTTTAAGGTTAAAAGGCTGTCACATTGCAGGGACTGTGTCCTTCTTTGCATCCTGAATAGAAGCTAAAGTTGGTAGCAATATAAGCACAAGGACAGGGGCAGGATGTTGACAACTACCTGTTGTCAATAACCTCACCATTACAATAACATTTTCTGCTAAAAAAATTGCTGCAAATTTGTTTTACAAAAAGGGGTTTTTTAATTTTCTACTAGGGTCTTTAGAGATCATATACTTCCTGGAGCTTCATTGTCTCAGCTGGCACGTTCCTAATAAGACTGCTGATGTGATCCATATTAAAACTAAATTGTTTTCAGATACCAGGAACACACACAGAACTGCAAGCTGGGGATAAAAATAGGCCGTATGGCTTCAAGAGACCAGCAACATTTCTGCCTCTAATATATGTTTATGAAAATTCACCTCAATTCTCATTCTCTCCCACCTCTTTCTTAGTATATTGCATAAATGCCAGCCAGCAATAAAATTACTATCCTGAGAAATAAGGAGGAATTCTCTGTAGCACAGTGATTTCTTTCACTTCCTTAGCTCGTTAATTAGCAAATATTTTCATCTGAATGCCCATAGAATATGTCCAGGAGAGTGTCTAGGAGGGAAGGCTTTAAAAATAAGCAATGGCAGAACCACTGTAACACCAGCTAATGAGGTGCCATGAAGCCTATATGTGAACAATTCCCACTGTCTGCAGCTTGAATTTCCAATGATTTGTAGGATCAGACCTTCTATTATTAGAAGACATAAGCTATTAGCGTTTTGGAGGAAGTAATAACAAACAAAAACTTTCAAAGGGTTTATTCTCTCATTTCATCATGTGCTGGCCATTTAAACTTTATTTCAAGGACAGGGCATCTCAGAAGCTCTGCTGCCTGGCCAACCTAAAGCAATTGCAAAAGTCCCCATATTCCCAAGAACTGAAGTTCACTAATTCCTAGCTCTGGCAGTAAAAGCAAGCTGGGAAGCACTTTTTAAAACGCTTAGAAAGCTGAGTGGAAAGAACTACTGGGTTTCAGAAAGGAGACCAGTATCGGCCTCTGTAACGCTCCATGGGAGTATCAGAATGAGTAGTTTAACCACACAAGAATTTGCTAGTAAAGCTATAAAGGATAAAAGGAGTAAGAAAGTCATTTAGAAAAGCGATATTAAGGAAGCTATAAGAAAAGTTTGGAAGTGACGTCAAATTTTCATATGGGATATGAGATAACTTTATGTGTACTTACACTGCTCAAGCTGTCCCATGCATATGCATTAGTCTCTCAAATTTTCTACCCCTCACAGGTTTCTATTGCCTAAGTTCTAAAGCGACCCAAAATTAAAGTTCCTTTCATTTTAAGATAACCTGACCCAGCTCAGTGGAACGAACTAACCAACCATGAACAAAGGTGTGGTCCAAGAACATAAAACTCAGTGTGTTTATACCTGAAATTTAACAAATACAGCGTCAATGTTTTTTTTTTACAAAGCACAACCTCAGCATGACTAAGAGTTAAACCCAAGATACAAATTTCTTCATCTTTACTCTCATCAGAAACCTCTGCCTTCAGAGAGAACTAATTCGTAATAGAATGAAAGATTCTATTTCAAGTGAAAAAGTGGATTGTAGAGAAATCATTCTGGAATAGCTTTCTGGAACAACTCTATAGATTGAAAAATCCTTATTCTTCTCTCATATAAACTCCTCCAACTCCATTCCCCTCTTACATCTCTGTCACAACTGAGTAAAAGAAATGGAATATGAAAGTAAAACTAAGCAGAGTTGGTAGGGTTGGACTCTCTCTCAAAGATCTTTTCCAACGTAGTGATTCTGTCCTTCAGATGTGAGAGGTAAAAATACAGAACTTGCCTCCTAGAAGTCTCAGGTTTAACTGTAGCTGTAGAATTAGATAATAAAGTTGGATGGGAAAAAAAGAAGGCAAGAAAGAGGTACAATTTCTGCAGGTTCTTGAAAATCCTAGAAAATTCCTTTGTCAGGCAGAAACTCAGAACAGTGAAAAGGGCACTTCACCTAACAAGAGAAAGCTCCTGTGTTCATTTTATTAAATTGATGTTCAAGGAGGGAGAGGGAGAGATGGGGAGTGGGTGAAGTCATGCTAAACACAATATCCCAGGACATCATACTATAGAGCTTCTAGACACTTGACTACCTCTGGGGTAGGTATCCTGCTTGTGCACTTTTTTCAAAGCTGCACCCTTTTTTTTCTCTTAAATATAAAACAAATTCAAACAAAAAAACCCCACCAAACCAACGAACCAAACAAAAGCCCAAACAAACAATATCATCTAAACAAACAACTAAAAAAACCCCTACAACAAAAAAAGTTTCAAAGCCTCACAACAAAACCCCCAAAACAACCACATTCTATGCTTTTCTCTTCATCATAACGGTAATATATAAAAGGTAAGAAATAAACCATGTATGACTGGGAAAGTAGCCTGAGGAGGATGATAAAGTCAGTGTGTTCATTTTGTAAAAGTAATAATCATTTGCATCAGTATTTAAGAGGGTGCCTACATTTTCTAATTAGGTTGTAAATGTTTTGCATACACCTATTTCAAGTGGTGTCATGCAGCAATTCATTCTGTAATCTAGGTACTTTTCATTACTCCAATTCCATGGGTCTAATATTTCAAAATGATTCACTCCTCCTCTCTCATGAGGTGTTTAATATATATATTAATTTGTGATGATATTTTCTTGTAAAGTATGGCCAATTTCTAGGTAATAATTTTAGCCATTGGTTAGCTGGGATGCTGCAAGTGAAGCCAGAAGATCTCAGAGGAACAAGCATTCATTTTGGCATTTCTCTTCACAGAACCTGACAACCATATTTTTTTCAAATGACATTCAGAAACACTTGGCTTACCAGGCAGGGAGAGTATTTTTCTGTTTGGCAAATGCAGCAAAACATTTGCATCACCTGAATTACCCCTTCCTGAAATAAGGAAATCTCATGAAGACCTGCTATTTCATTCACAAGGCCCTTGGATTTATACCATAATAATATAATAATTCCCATCTTACCAACAGTTGAAAGAGACAATTACATGAACCTGATGTTCTGATCTAAGTAAAAATTCATTATGTCCAAATCTATGCAAAGATTATTTTTCCCCTTGATATGTGGAACAATTCTGCAGATAAAAATCTTTTTAAATGCCTAAGGCCAGAATTAATTCAAAGAACAACAGAAATCCCAATTTTTTCAAATAGCCATTTGCATTTACACTGCAATCTTTACATCTTAGTCTCCTTACATCTCAGTCTCCAAAATTATTTGAGTGGAATATGAAAAAGGAAGAGGTCACGTCAGTCTCCTCAGGGCACCCCACTGATGGTTTAGTTTTTCCCTCTCTACTGCCAGCTCTGGCAGTAACTCACCAGGCCTTAAATTGTAAATCAAGATAGAGTCAACCTGAAAACCTTTCCCAGAGCTCAGCCTCAAACAGTAGCTGAGCACCACACGCTGCTCGCTCACTCCTAGAGAACAGACAAGCCACAGAGCCTACATGGGTTGGGATAAGGCCAGTTTACTGACAAAATCACCATGAAAGGGGAACAGCCTGTGACAAATTACACTCACACACAGTGTAACACAGAGTACCTTACAGACCTGGTGTTAACATAGAGTTCTGCAGGTCTCAAGGACAGACTAGATACTACAGCCACACTCTGACCTTCTTGAAGATACCCAGAAGTGCCCCACTTATGGGGGAATGTCTTCAGGTGGTGTGGAAACAGCCCGGGCTAACTCAGCTGCCTGGAGAAGTTACCTCTGGCCCAGCCAGAACCAGGACAATGATGCTTCTGATTTTGTGCAGAGTTTTTTGTTTGCTTCGTTTTGTTTTTTTCTTTGCTTCTTTGCTTGAGGCTTTTCCCCCCCTTTTTCTTCACACCGCCCCCCCTTTTCCTCCCTTTTGTCCCCCTAGATCTATTTCAGCATAAATACAGTGTTTTCTGTAATTGTAATATATGGTTGACTGGTATTTTTTCAGAGAGCGAGTCACTTATATGTCTGGCTTCTCCTAAATTCATCTGCTGTGTTTGTGAGGAAAAACAGCAATATACACATCAATATTCCATGCAAGGATATTACTTTGGTTGGCAATATTTTGACATTTTAATAGTGTAGATCCTACATAGTGCAGTGTCTTTTTTTAGAATACTTACTATAGGATGATTTCTGAGGTAAGATATAATCTATACTATAAAAACATAGGAGGACTATTGCTTTTTAAAAATGTGGGTATTAATAACATCTCTGTAGCTTTCAGTTTGAAAAGCTTATGTGATTATTGGTCATTTCTTACACTGGATTCCAAAGTTTCTGTTCTATTTTCTCCAAGGTTCCAGTAATGAAAGCTTTTTTACATGAAATCCATTGCCAGCTTTATAGGATTTGTTCAGATTATTTAATATTTATATAATATTCATATTAAAAATTAATTATATGCAGAAATAAACTGCATAACTGAACTTGTTAAAAGGAACCAAAAACAACAGTTAATGACTCCTCAAATTAAAAAAAAAAATTACCCAACAAGAACAGCCAGATTAGACAATCGTTTGATATGGAGGATGGAAAATAGAAGACACATAGAAGAGAGGAGCAGAGGACTCATTCTGAAGGGACTGCTTCAGTTCACATCCTTCTGTTCCTTGAACACGGCCAAGATAAAAGAAAGGAGGGCCTCTGCACTGCTGCTTTCTTCTCTATCTTTAGTGGGCTCAGGTGCAACAGCACGACCTTTCCTTTGATGGAATAAAAGACAGGAAGAAATTCTTATACTTTATACACAGCACTTGATATCAGTAAGAAACAAGGGCCCTTTCAATTTCTAGTCTAACTTCACTCCATCCCCCAAACAACCCACAACTCAACAAACCACAAAGAAAACCCTTCAAGAGCAATTGTAACTTGCTAGGAGTGTCTTAGCACATTGTTTAAGCAAGGACAGCAGCCACTACCGTACCCATCACACAAGATCATGCTTGTGTCTCTTCTCCCACAGTGTTTGAGCACGTTATGACTATTACTTGTAGCTCACTGTACTAGCTACAATTAGGTTAAAAGAGAGGGAAGACCCAGAAGACCTTGCTCTTCTTGCTTAGCTCTTTGCACTGTAAGCATCCACCTTTCAGATAAAGGCACAGCAGGGCTTTCCTTCACCTGGACCTTTACTATTGCAGCTCAGCACTTTCTTAAAATGGAAGGAGCATGATGGAGGGAAACAGTTAAGCTGCTAGCACTGTCTCTACCAGGCACTCAGGTTTGAACACCAAATATATGTTTCATCTAAAATACTAAGCCTCTACCAAAAAGGTAGCTATCTATGAAGGAATGAAGTCTATGAGTCTATGAAGTCTATGAGGACTTCATTCCTCATTCTATAGCTGCTGAAAACACATTAGAGACCTAGCAAGACACCTTCCCTTTCTGCAGCATTCTAACCCGAATCACTAAGTAAATATTTCAAATGCTTTTTACACTTTAGAAAATTACAACTTTCTGACAGTAGACTAATGAAACATTCCTCTGGGAGTTTAAGATGCTAGAAAAGTCCTGGAATTACAGCATTGATTTAAGCTTGTTAAAACAGCTATTCTGTAACTTTCCAAATAACAAATGATTGTCCTAAGTTTCCTAGCTAGAAGCAGCATTTATTGGTGCACATGGACTATACACGCAGTTCTGACTACAAAGTTTAAACAGCTTTTTCCTGTCTGTTTCCAAATACTGTTTAGGAATCTGAAGCGATAAAAATGATACATCACTAAATTGCATCATTTGAAGCACACATCTTGAAAACTGTGTGAGGAAAAGGTGCCAGATAAGTTATCACAAAACATTATATTTCACGCATTTTTAGTATTCAAACACCTGAAAGTGGAATGTAAGACAGGGACACTTCGCTAGAATGCAAAACAGTTTATGCATTAATTTTGGTCCCACAAAAATGCGGGACTGAGATCCGTAAGTCACTTATGCCAACACAGCTTATTCAGTGGGAGAAAGAGCTGAGCATCTGGCTTTCAATGGGGTTGAAATGAGTCCAATTTGAAATGACTTGAGCAAGTATCATTTAAGATCAATCTACCTTCCACACCTTCAATTACCCCTGAAAACAGAAACATGGTCCTGCATTTCACAGCGCTGAACAGCTTTCTCATTAGGTCATTTTACCTTGGCTAAACAAAGTCAAGTGGCTAAAATCCATAGCACAAGTATTCTTTCCCAAGTACTTGAATTTCAAAAAGATGAAGATGTAGCAGCCACCAAGAAACAAAGGGACACGTCCACCTTCACAGAGCAAGTCAGTAGCAGACACAGGAGTTGAGATTACTGACTCCTACAATTAATGCAGGGAGTCATCATATGTCTTCAAGATTTCTTTTCTCTGTTTTGTTATAAAAAAAGTCTGCTTCCATGATTATTCCTTGGAAATAAAATTTAACTTCTGGTTTTATATAACCCTGAAAGCCAGGGCTTGTAAATGAAAACATCAGCAGACCCTGAAATGCAGCAAAGCTATAATGCTTCTCTAATGACTTCATCTTGGCTAATACAAGATATTGCCAGTCAACAGAGGGTAAAATCTCATTTTGTTATTTATGCAACATGAATAAAAAAAATAAATTAGGTTTTTGCTCAACGGCATAAAATGAAAGTACTGAATTTTAAAGTCTACAAATCTCATGCGGATTTCACCTCGATTCAGATATTATACTGGTGTTTGGAAATACAAGCCTTTCTGTGAAATTTCCATAAAAATCCAATTTACCCACCTTATAATTTTAAAGGCTTAAACTATAGTGCATGGTTTATGTTCTCTCTGGCCTTGAAACTGATTTGGTGTTTTCCTAAGCTTTTTTGAATAGTTTGTGACCTTCCTCCTCTTTTCTAAATATCCCTCTTTAAAATATTAATACTCAGAAGGCAAGGAAAAAAAAGCATGTGTGTCTGACAGAGTTGAGGACACTAGACCATAGCTCCTAAAATGAGAAAAAAGGACTCCTGGCAACAGCTTAAAAAACATATTTAAAAATATAAAACTATAATAGCTACCTAATGAACATATACTCAGAAAGAGGCTTCCCCTTCTTCTCAATATATTATGTAATTGCCCAGTTTAGCCTGACAGCATCACTTGAAGATAGAGAAGTGATATGAAGAGTGGGGGTAAACAATGATAATTATTAGGCAACAGAAAATAAACACGTTAAACAAAATAATGGTACCATGCATTAAGTATAAAACCTTCCAATTACTCAACTGAATTTTGCAGTTCTCCTTTCTATTATAACACATTGCCTCCCAAGACTACATCCATTTCTGTAAATATGGATAAATATGTATTCCACGAATCAAGACTCATAAAGTGTTATATTCCTGGAAAATGCCACTATTATAAATACACTGGTTAATCCAGAAGAGAAATTTGAAATCCTGGCGGAATTGCAATCCGGTTTTATCTCTCTTTAAAACAACAGGACTACTCCAAGATCTATTTAATCTGATCACAGCCTCAGTAACCCAAAGCCACGTGTACTCTAATAGTATTTCCAAATGGCATTTTGATTAATTTCAGGTTTTGCATCTGCACAAGATATTATGAACAAATATGAACTTGCTACACCCATGCTCTGACCTGAAAGAAAGTCAGGAGAAGCACACACTCCATATTAATATACCCTTCTTGGAGATGATTAAGTGATGTTTGGCAGTATACCACCTGAACTCTGGCAGCTTCCCACATGGTCTCACTATGGACAAGCTCATGTCTGCCTAAAATGTGTTCCACAGGCACAACCCATTGAAATTCATTTGTTACCAACCTCCTTCCTCAAACACCAAGGCAATTACTTGCATTACAGAAACTCCTGTGTGTGTGAACTCACAGGTTCATGAGAATATATTCTCTCTAGTGAAATAACAGAAATGACTTTCTCATTTCATTCAATCAAAACGTTGATATTGTTGTTACTATGGATGTATGCTTTGACATCTGTATATTTAAATATTACTATTAATAATATAGTGTTATATTCATACTTTTAGGTATATTTTAGCATTATGAAAACAAAATGCTTCAGAAGGGTTTCCTTTCCTAACTTTATATTCCAAAAGAAGCTTTCAAATAATGGCTTTTCAGTGCAGCTCATTAAAGTTTAGAGGACTGAAAACTCTTCTGATCAAGTCCATTTAAAGCTAAAGTTGAAACTTTCCCTTCTTTATATACATTTAAACATATAATAAATTCTCTTTCAGATATTCTGAAAGAGTAATTCACAATAAAGATATAGTCCAACTTCCCTATTACTATTTGAGAGGCATCTTTTTTCTCTCCAGTCTCTGCCACCTCCACACATATTGTGTGCTGTTGGTTGATCAGAATGCTGATATGATAGCATAAATGTGAACTTATATTACAGAATCATAGAATATACTGAGTTGGAAGGAACCCATAGGATTATCAAGTGTAACTCCTGGCTCCACACAGGGCCAGTCGAGTCAGAGCTGATCCTTATGACTTGAGATTTGTAACCCCATGGATTTCACCCCTATAGTATATGACTTGTCAATAGTGATTTTGTTATAAATATAACATATATATCATGTAAAAAAATTAACTACACAAAACACAGAGGCATATTTAACTCTAAGTAGTACCTCAGGCATGCATGATATTTTATGGGCCACAAAATATAGCATAAAGCAAACTTTTTTAAAGTGCAGCCAAAGCAATACTTAAGAACACACTAGAACACAAACACACCTACTGGGATTCAAAAAATTCTACAATTAAAAAAAAAAAGTGTGTCAAAATCAAAGGGAATGTTAGACATTTAACATCCCTACATGTCAGCAATTGATTTTCAGCCATCAATATAGATTTAAAGGCAACTTTTTAAACATTAAAAAAATTCAACTGAATGTTGGTATGCATGTCAAGTCATTTTGCCTTCAGATTCTGAAAATAGATGATTTAGCCCAATCCGTATCAATAGCTTGATGGAGTATTACTGTTTTGTAACATGAGGAGCCTAAATCTAAAGATGGATATCTAAATTTAGATTCACATCTTACTTTCTTGTCAGCATTATAGAGTATCAGTTACCTTAAGGACTGATACCGCTGATATTGGAAACATCACTGCTCTCTGATTCATATGCAGCAATACATTCTGTCTTTTTCTTTGTTTGTGAAATGAAAAGCATGACCTATTTTGATTTTCCTATTGCAGTGTGAAAGCTTGCTGAATTAATTGTGTCTGACATTAATGAGTCTTTGCTTGTAGCCCTAAATCTTTTGTAAACTGATTTCAAATAACGTACATAAAATCATATGAATGTGTGACGTGTCCTGATCTCTTCTGATACTGAAGAACAGATTCTTCTAGGAACCCCAAGTTCTGACTAGCAAACTCCCAACTTTAATGGTAATTTGATGGCTAATCTTTACACCTGATGTCAAATTTCAGTTTGAGTCACCATATTTTCCTTCTACACCTTGAAACAACCAGATTATTTCTGACTTTCTGCTAACAAGATGGTAGACCTCATCTCACAGATACACACTTCAGTACTTCAAGTGTCACGTTTGACACCAAGTTTTAATTATTGTTGCTGTTCAATTATAGGAAAGGCAAAGCACAATTACTGGAATTACAGTAAAGAAAGTTATGGGCAGAACTAATCTATATTAATCAATTTATATACTATGTTTAGACACGGAAAAGAAACAAAAGTTTCAGCATCTTAGAGACAAGGAATGTTCTACATCAAGAAAACTGCAGGAAATTATTATATATGAAATATACATCCTGAGAGCTGTCAGAGTAACCCTAATCTTCATAATTACTTCAAACAGACTTATGAGTAAATCTCTCTCTGATATGACTCCATTCTCATAAAAAAAATCTGAAAAACTGCAATTAGTTTTTCATTTAGTAGTTCTCCAAATCCACTCTGCAGTCTCCAACTGTTTCAAAGTCTCAGCTCCAGCATAGATATTACATGCACCTGATACAAGATGATGGGCACAATTTACTGTTGTAAACGCGAGGTCTTTTACTGGTTCAACAACTGAGACAGGATAATTTGATACAATTCTGAGCTACCATATTTGAAATAATGGAAATCTCATGTTTGCTGCCTTTATAATGAACTTCACATTTTCTAAGTAGTGGTGCCACTTGTTCTTGCCCTTTTTTTACGGGCTTTTCCCTAACACCTCCAAAATCAGTTTCTATTATACAGCAAAACAGCAGTGCAAAACACTGTATTTCTTAAACTACTAACTCTTGTAAAGTACGTTGAAAATGTGAAAAGGCACGGATATGGAAAGTAATTTTACTAAAAATAACAAAAGGACAATAAATACTGGCACTCATTACTACAGAATATTTTGCTATCGTACGTATAATTGTTTCAAAAAAGACAGATAGACATTGTGAAATCACTATATAAAAATGAAAACATGTCAAGCCTGTGCTTAGAGCTGAATGGGTGAGAAAACCAGTTCCAATGTCACAAGACACAATAAACTAAACCGTCTCTCTCCAAGAGATGGGCATTGTCTTGGGTAAAGTCCTCAGCTCAAGGGCTCCCTATGTCAGATACTCACCAGAGTGCCAGAAAACAGTTACTTCTTCAGTGCGAATGGGCATAGGTTAATACAGCTTCAAGTCCACAACAGCAAAAGAAGCGTATGCTCTCTTGTCACTGAACACTGTGGCAAGCATCTTTAGGAAAGTCAGTTCAAAATCATGTCCTTGAAAGATTTTGGGTTTGGTTTTTTTGGGGGTTTTTTTGTAAAGAGGCAGCCTGTTTTGAGGTCACACATGCTACTTGAGTGAACTTTGCTTGCTTACATCATTCTCATTGCACATTCTAAGTTATGTATGACTTGGCATCACAGATGCCATGCAGACATAGAAGTAAATGACCTCTCATTTATCCATTTTGATTTTTCTGTTATTTTCAATTTAGGCAATATAGACTTATCTTTTCAGCCACCTTCTGTTCTCTCTCCCATACTGGCAAGTAGTTTTTAATTGATATGTTAATCTCACAATGTACTGTCCTACTGAAATAAGCAGATTACTTTCACATTATAAAGACTGACACAACTTGAAAACACTTCATTGTTACTAAAAACAAAGTACATTCCTTGAAAATAATTTCAGAAATATTTGGGGGAATATATATACGGATAGGCAAATAATTGGTTCATGCAAATGAAAGAGACGCCACTGCACAAACAGCAGTGTGAAAGTGTGGTCCTCTGTTTTGGCATGTCAGCAAGTGGTCCATGATACTGACTTCCACCTCTGCTTAAACTCTCCTCAAGAGTGACTTTGATATTTAAGATGGTAAGTCTACTTCAGTATTGCTGAAGTTTGCAAGCCTAATCACATGCCACATTTCAAATGAGACTTGAGGTCCTTTAATATTTTACCACTTCTGGAAATTTTTCATAGTCTTACTATGCTGGTTCCCTCTTGTTTGTGTGATGGGAACAATATAGAATGTTTAACAAAGATGAAATAAAAGTATGTCTCAATGGAGTTTGATTTAAAGACTATAATTAAATAATGCCTCAACATTCCACATTACCAGAAACATTACTTGTTGGTAAACCAAGGGAATCTATTTACCATTCTGTCAAACAAAATGGTGTTCCTGACATTCTCTAAGGAACTAATTGCTGTGGCTAATTTAATCTTTAAAAATGAAAGATTGGTGGTTCCATCATTCCCAAAACTGGAAGTGTCCAATATAATTCATCTGGGATGCAAGAAGGAAGAAAATGCAACCTTAGAGCCAGAGACACATTGCTGTCTTTTTATAGAAATACACAAATATTGAAGAACACAACTGTTTTTCCAAAATGTGAAAAGTGAGAGCATAAAAGGCTAATTTGTCTTTCCAGAGAATGCATGAAAGCAGAAGGCCAACTGTGAAGGTAATGTTGCAATAGATAAATCAAAATGAATGCAACTATCTACAGGAGACTAATAGAGAGAAACCCACGTGTAACCAATGTGTTCAAACTACAGAAAATTAAATGTTGTTACTTTCCCAATGATGAGAAATTCTGTACTATAGCTTGGTTTACGAATAACACCTAGAATTTAATTGGAATAAATATTTCTGGTGTGGGCTTGTTTTGTTTGGGTTTTTTTTTTTCCTTTCAGTAATCACAATGGATAGAAAGAAGATGTAGACAGTTTTGCAACTCAGTGGCTATGGCTTTAAAACAGCACAAGAAATGGAATTAGGATGTCCACACTGAATAACAGTTTTCATCCAAATATAATGTCTGGATGTGCACAAATAACACAAGCCATTGTTTAAATTGTAATATTGAAGTAAGTCTTAGACTAGAGGCATTTTAGCCCTCCTATATTTTTACAGTACCTAACAAAAGTAGGCACTCAGCTGGACTAATTTACAAATATTACATATGAAATGGTATCACATAGTGTCTTCTGTGGCTGTAATTCCCCAACCCTCTCCCATGGAATCAGCATTGACAAAGTATTCTTCTGGAAAACAAAGAGTTATGACCAGGTAAGGTACCAGAGAGGTAAGTGTCAAAGAATAAAACCTTAGTAAATTAGAAAAGATGCAAGTTGCATGGTGCAGACATCACAACTCCACATACTTGTGTATTCAGAATCACTCAGCTCTTTTAAATATCATTCTTTATGTTACAATGTATTTGCCTACATTAACTACGGGAAAAGAAACCTCATTCTTCCTTCGTTATGGTACAAGAATTTAATCTGCTAGTTTTGTTGGAATTGTAGCCATCTTACATATAAAGTGGATAATTTTCTGCTGGTTAGATTCAGAGCACTTTGGAACAACTAAGCAAACAGCTGAACAAGTGAAAGAGTTGGCACAAAGTGGTTGCAACATGCAATTAGGGACAGAGAAGAGGGTGGGACCACATCAGTCAGGAAATTAGGCTAGCGTGGGACCTCAGCACAAGTAAATTCTTCACCGCACTGCACAAGGAAGATCCATAGGTCATAACCCATCTGAGCACATGCATAAAGATGAGAGAGAGAATTTGCATTCTGAAAGTTAGTGTCTGAAGTGTAAGAACAAGATAGATT
This sequence comes from Gallinula chloropus, assembly GCF_964237585.1. Lineage (NCBI taxonomy): Eukaryota > Metazoa > Chordata > Aves > Gruiformes > Rallidae > Gallinula > Gallinula chloropus. Next base: position 66,988,020 of record NC_140088.1, on the reverse strand, counting down.
GGCTATGTAGGTAGACAGAGATAGGTAGACAGATGTATGAGGAGTACAAAGAAACAAGGGAGTATTAGTCACCACAGTAGGCAGTTGTCTCAGTGTAACAGCTGCCTGTACATTGTCAAGTTAATCATAGGTGAGGTGACAAAGAGATTCAGAGGAAAGGTTTGAAACAGGATAATGAACTGGTTTAGTGTGAATTAGTAGCGTGCTCTTTCCACGTGCAAGGAAAAGTCATGGCAGAAACAAGATCACTGAGAAAGAAAGCAATGAACAATAACAGATGGGCAGAGCAAACAAGAGCTGAACATCTGAACACCATTTAAAATACAAAAGGCACCCTTCAATACTTCAAAAAAGGCTCAGAGAAAGAGCAAAAGCTTTGTGTTTTATACCAGTAAGGCGGCAGACCCAAGAACAGGTAGATGATTAGAGCAACAAGCTAGAAAAATAACCTTTCATCAGTATTTTGAATAGGTTCAAGCTGAGTAAGATTGTATTTATTAAAACCAGAGAAAGAGATTTTGCAATTGCAAGGAACACACTGTAGCTGTGTGCTTTTTATTGAGAAAGTCTGCATCTCAAAGTTACTTCCGAGACAGAATTAGCTATATTTAAACACTGATCAGATGTGAAGATCCTGAGAAAGGGCAAAATTGAGCAATAAAGGATGGATGAGAATTTAGTGGCTTGCCCAGAATGATTAAACAATAAAGAATAAAACTTGATGAATTTTTTGCTGATTAGACATTGAACAGATGTCTAAAAGACAGGGAATATGTTTAAGTTGGATGAAGATCCAGAGAGAGAGGGTAAACCTGTGAGTCATCAGGATGGAGCAGATCCTGAATTTATGTTCACAAACATAATTTTCCAGACATTACGTACATAGAGAAGACAGCAGGAAATAATTATGCCCAATTGCAAATCACCAACCATCCATACTGCGAGAGTCACCCATAGGATGAAAGCTTGGGTTACTGAGAACTATTTGCTTGATAAAACTCACCATGGCAACCATTGAGAGTGCAGGACTTACCGACTTTGATTAATTTTCTTAACTAAGAACTATTATGATTAAAATCTAATGAGAACTTCCTTTTCCATCCTAAATGTGACTTTTTTTTTGTATTTTAAAATTATCATATATTGAAGGCATGATATGAGTATAAATTTATACCTTTGTTACCATTAATAAACAGAGAACTTCAATTCACAGGGAATTACCAGTACAGAAAAACATAATACATATCATTAATGTAGAAAAAATGAAACATCTTTGTGTTGAATGTGAAGAGATGTGACAGAAGAATCAAATTGTACACACTGAATAAAAAATATTAACAGCAATGGGTTGTGTCAAACAAATCCACCCTACAGCTATGACGTGAGATAAGAGCTCCTTGAAAAAATAAGCACCACCAGGAAGTAACACCAACCAAATTGGGGAAGACTTTTTGTGAGAAACATTAATTGTGGAAAAGGAGAAAAATGCTGTTTGTTTGCACAGATATGCTTTGGTGGGTTTGTCTTAAATTAATCAACTGTCTTCTGCCTCAGAACAAACTTTCACTGCTAAATGCTGCATTTTCTGGAAAAAGAGATTAAATTTTCCTTGCTGAAATCTGGTCTTTTGGTATACCATATAATATTAAATCAAAATAGCAAAATTCACCAGGACAAGAAGTGAAATCCTTGAGCAAGGATCGGTGCAGGACTAACTACTGAAACAACTCAACCTGGTAAAGGAGAAGCAGGCTGCAATGGAATTTGAACTACGAGCTGCGAGGAGGTTACAGGGCTCTCCTCCCTGACGCCCGGGAATATGAAAAGAAGCAACAAATTTAGTAGGTGGATCAATCAATGAAAACACAAAAATTTCAAGCAACCCGATGCTAAAAATCCCAGTTTAGTCTTACTGAGTGCATTAGGTGTGATTGCTTTGGGCAAGAAATGTGTAAAGAAGGCAGACAGTTCACGATCTTCAAATCCCAAGCACTCTATCTTGGTATCAGATTGACTGAACTGGATAAATTCACAAAGTAGACTATTCATGAGTTTGCAGGGACATCATAAAGCGGTTATATCTCCACCCTAGTAGGATGTGCGCTACTAAGGAGGAAAGGCATCTCAAGTCACAATGGCATTAACTCTTTATAAGGTAAAAAACAAAACCCCAAAACCAAACTCACAAATTACCCACAAATTAGACTTTCTGTGAAAACTGCAAGATCATTACATAAAGGAGGATCTGACTCAGTCACCCCATGTGATGTCATGTGGTGAGAAGAGATTTTTTATTTTATTGTTGGATACAAAACAAATGGGAGCTGCATGCTGATTTTCCCTCTGACAGTATGTGGTAGGCCCCAAAAAGAGTGAGCTGTTGGCTGTGGTCCATAGGGGCACCAGCAACAAAGGGAGAGAAGGAAGAAATGTTCAGAAAGGGGTCTATCCAAAACAGTATGGAATCAAGCAGTAGTCACTTAAGACATAGAGGCTGCAAATGATTCCAAAGTTAAAGACAGGCAAACTGTATTCCTAAGAAAAGGAGGTGGCAAAAAATCTTTAAAATGGGTCTTCAAAATTGGTATACTAAAGGAACAAGACCACAGCTGTGTTATCTGTGTGTTTCTACACAAATCTTAGAGAGTCAACAAGGCAAGAAGGATGAAGTGATACACTGGATTTTAAGTAACAATTGATGTACAGGGCATACCAAAAATCTTGCTCAATGGAAGATTTACCAGGCTAAACCTTAAAAGAATTTTATAAAATTGTGGCAAAGGGAAAACTCTCTATAGTAAAATTTACCTTAAAAAGAAGGGGTAAGTATATACAAAAGAGCAATCAAAAGAATAAAATATTCTGAAGTGGAAACGACATGAATTGTATTGAAGTATAAACTATACCAAATTTTCAGAATGCAAACAAACTGTGGAAATGTTTTTACTTTAAATCTATTAACTTAAAATGATCCTAAAAAATGATTAATTCTCCTTGTTCTTCCTCTTCTCCAAAGGAAAGCATTATGCAATTAACACATATCTATTTTCTGTTTTTTCATAACATACAAAGAAAATGTATGTTATGCTTAAGCATACATTTTAGTATTGTACAAATGAATTCCTTGAAGCAAACACTACTTAATTTCTGTACTATTAATATACATACCTACACAGATTATATGTAAGCTTGCTTGTAGCAAAATTGCTGTGAGAAATGAGATATAAATGTCCATTCTTTTACCTGTCAATCTACCTTTAGACCTCAGGCCTAAACAAGCACTTTAATATTTCTTTCTTCAGTTGATCATTTCCTTCTGATAATGGCCAAAAGTGTCTGATGACAGTACTGAGTTTTGGATTTGTCAGCAGTCTTCAACATGGTTCACCACGTTTCCTGTGGTTCATCTCCTCCAACAATAGCAAGGGAAATGAATATAGTCTGATGAGCTTGTATTTTCACACACTTCAGGTGTGACCAGGAAGCTGGGATGGGAAAGTGGCAGGACATTATGGGATCTCTCACCCCGTTCTGCCTCCTCTGTCCTTCAGTGTGCATGTGGTGGATCCAGCTGCACTTTAGCATGTCTGTCAACTAGTTTGAAGACAGCGCTTAGCTTTCTGCCTCCTCTTTGAACACTGGTTTGACAGTCTGCTTGGATTCACTGTTGCGAGTCTAATTAGGATCCTCAGTAATAGCAGGCTGGCAGCCACTATCTAAACAAGATTAAAAGGAAGATTGATGAAATGGACAATGAAAAAGTACTTTCAGCTCAAACTTAGCAGTCGGCAATACGGACACTTAAATGACCTAATACGGATGCCTTAACAGCAGACAGTGATGTTCTCTCTATACTGGAAGACCCATGACCATAATACACCGTGCTGAAACATAAAGTGCCCAGCTTGGAACTAAATTTAAAACCTGATCATGAGAAGAGCAGCACGAAAAAAGGTCACACAGTTCTGCAGAGGATGTAGATATCTGAAAATCTGGTTTTATTCCAGCTTGGAATGAAACTCAAGAGTTTTGAAATACTATGAAAGAGATTTTAGATGCCAGGCTTTGAGGTAGTCTGCCCAACTACCTTGGAATCACAGACCACAGCAAACTTGAAATTTGATGGAATAAAACCCAGTGATCTCTTAGCTGGCTTCAGCCGGAATCTAAGCTCTTAGTCAATGATGTTTTCCCAACATTTAACTAATTTACAGAACAGAAACTATAGGCTTTGTTCATTAAATTTGATTCTAACAGTAGCATACAGCTAGCATTATTTCTGCACTACAAGCACACTTTTTGGCTTATGCATGTGTTAGACAAATATATGTCAAACAGTAACAGCATATAAATGAACTACGTTGTAATTACAAATTTCCACTTTGTAAAATTAAGACAAACTCTTTAGAAAAAAACAAACAAAAAACCAACCCCAAAAACAAAGAAGAATCAGACCCACATTGCTACCATAAGAATGCACTAAAGAATTTCCAGGGAAAAATTAAGTGTGGTGTAATTTACACATTTTAAGTGTATGCTTTAGCTAGCTGCTGAATGTGTTTTGCAGGCTCTTCCCTCTGCTGTTCTACAGAATACAAACCGGCTCTACGACTTGGCTTCTCCAACACTAATGCTTTTAGCTCCAAGGAGCATAGTTCAAACCTGGCTGAAGTATCACACACTTTTTCTTCAAAGTTGCCCAATTCAAAGTCTGACAGACAACCACACTGATAAAGAACTGAACATGCACCACCCACCCTCCAGACTACTACTGAACTTCATCTGAGTCCAAACCATCAGAGCAGTCTGAGAAACAGATCTACACTGAGAAGGTGAAAATGACTTAAATATTTCATAAATCACAGATTGGTTTCTGGCCAGACTGACACATTGAAGCACACTCTGAAGGGAACTAGGAGCTACTATAGAGCTCAGATCAATACGAACAGCTAAAGAGATGGAAAGTTATATTTTGCCCTTGACAGAACATCAAATCACCTACAAACGTTCTGACCTAAAGTACCATGACACTTCCAACCAGGCACATCTCTACCATGCTACCACCTGGGGATGCTGGAGATGCCATGGAGCCCAGCTGCAGAGCTCTCCATGAACCAGGAATTCTTTAGACTCAACAGCTTCTCTTCTCCTGAGAGAGGAAAATTTCTGTACTATAGTATTTAATTATGAAAAAAACCTTATCCATCTCTGAAAGCTGCAAGGGGCCCTCAGGACACATTATCTCTCTTTGTTCATACATATCCAGGCAATTCTGTTTTAAGGAAATCACACATGAAAAGCTTTAATTCCTCAAAACATCTCAAAGTACCAAGCGTGTTATTTTTTAATGCCTTTGTTTAAATTAGAGCTTGTAGAAAGTTGCTTTCATCACTGGTTGATTGAAACTGGAGCAAGCTTGAATCATCCACTTACTTCTCTTTCCCTTCCACTACTTTTCCGTCACAGCACATGTCACTTCTTGTTCAATGCAGAAATGGCAAATAACACATGTAATAACCTGTGGTACTTTTTTTCCACTATAATCCCACAGCAATATGCCCACTACCACAATGAGGATTGGTTTACTTCCCTAGGCTAAGGCAAACTGGCACTGCTCGAAGGACTTCTTGTGGCCTGTCTCCAACTACACAAGGAGGAGTTAAAAGATCCCTTGGTCTGATGCCTTTATAACTAATGAATGCTTTATGTGAACCGCTTTTTAAGGCTGCTTCATTTACCGAATTCCTAAAGAAAGTTGATCAAAAACTCTCTCTTCATTTAATCTCCTCTGAATTTGTGTCCATCTAACTCCCCAGTAATGTTGGCTCAGAAGCCAGATAAAGCACAAAAGAGCAAAAACCCTCAGATTTCTTTCCTCTTTTAACACAGCAGGCCAATAGTATCATCTTGCAAATTTCCTTTTCCCCTTTTTCTCTCTCCATGTGTTTTCATGTCCAGCCACTGCTTATTAAATTGATTTTGTACTGACAGCATAAACTCCTACGGCTTCTCATTCTTTATTTGCTCTGAAATACAAGAACTTCTGTAAGATAAAAATATTTATCTATCTTAAAATAAACATTGATTCCTTCCCCGGCAAATCTCATGTGGTTCTGAAGACTGAGTTTCAAGAAACCGTAGCAGTCTGGAGTACAGTATTTTTCAGACTTTGTTTCAGAAAACAATAGAATCATATTTGGGTTGGAAGGGACCTGCAACAATAATCTAGTCCAACCCCCATGGACCACCTCTTCAACATTCAGGTTCATCTGTATATCACAAGTAGTGTACTGTATATCACAAGTAGTGCCAGTCACCACTGAACATACCTGGAGCAAAAAGGACACAGTCTAAATCGCAAAGATGTGCACTCACTGACTTTGTGGCAAGTTCTGTCCTAAAAAGATTGTGAAGATGTAACACGATGTCATGCACCAGCTACTTTTTTCATATAACCATGGGGTTTTTTGCATTCAAGGACAAATTTTTTGGCAGCTTACACCAGAGAATCTGGTCTCTGATGACTTAGGCTACTCTGTTTCTGGGATGTTGGTAGCAGGAACGCACACTTTCGTACTTGTATAGTTAGCTTCTTTATGAGCAATAATTAGAGAGGTCTTTTTTTTCATTGCAGATTTGGGTTTATTGACAGCTTTAGTATCTCTGACTGCCTAGTCACAAGTAGAGATAAAACGAGTGAACCCTCTAAGGAAGCATATGCGCTTATTAAAAGATAGGACCCTTAGTATGAACGACGTAAGAAACTAGTAGATAACATGTTGTTACAAAATCAAAGTGATACTTTTTGCATCTATTCTCACAGTCAGCAGAAGCAGCTGTTATTTTCATTTATGGAGATTCTGAGATGAATCAGAACCATTAATTAATTTTAAATGTGAAAGGAGAACATCCAGGACAAAAACCCCCCACAAATCTTTTGAAACCATTCATATATAAGGTAAATGCAAGTTCCAACAAGTGACAAATGCTTTGTGGAGACCACAAAGTCAACTATTGTCTACTAAATATTTCCAAAATAGAAAAAACTATCTTACAACTGTCTTCAAACACATCACAGCTGATTATGAAGTACCCACAAAAGCAAGCTGAATCTTGAGGTACCCATCGTTATAGCTATTGTTTCTAATGGTGTACTAAGCATCTTTATTAATGTGCTGTTAATCTATTTGCAGATAATTATATAATTCAGTTCACCAATTGTTAAAAGAAAGAATTATAATTGATGTGAAAATTACTGAGAATACACGGCAAAAACATTACAGCCAGAACAAAACAACATGCATACTGAAAAAAGGAGACAAACACGTGAGACCATGCTCAGCTAAACTTCCCTAGCAAACTCACAGCAATCACTGTGAAAGAGGTGACAGGGTATAAACCTCTATCTTTACTTTAGAGCAAATTAATGAGATAGCTTCATCAATGCCACAGGGAACGTTTTAAAATAGAAGAAATAATGACTATTAGTTCTCCTCATTTTGGTCTAACAGATGGACAAAACGATTTAGATATTAATTGATTATGAGTCAATTGCATTTCTGGGTTAGAAACATTCAACACAAGTTTTGTGGTAGCTAGGAAATCGAGTTATATTTAGGGCAACCTAGGTAAGCTAATGGACTGGCTATTCCTCAATTTACTTGTTGGAAGGAAGGAGTCAGAGCAGTTCTGCTTAATCGGGCAACATGGCTTCGGAGGAAGAATTGGATTAGAAATAGTTTTGTCAGATCTTATCTCCACTTTAAGTTAATCCTCTCTAGCTGTCATTTTATTTCAAAAAAACACTCATCCTGTGGCAATTAATTGCATATTGGTTTTGCAGATGTTCAGAATGGTCTTTTCATAACACCTACATGAATCAGCCACCCTCAATTCTGTAGAAAATATGTGTTTTAATGCACTGTCTCTACCTACATGAATATATACTAGTGTCCTGGGATAGAGTTAATTTTCACAAGAAGCTGGGAGGGGACGCAGCCAGTACAGCTGACCCACACTGGCCAAAGGGGCTTGTATGATGTCATGGTCAGTATATTGGGGGGTGTGTGTGTGTTGCTCAGGGACAGGCTGGGAATCAGGTTCTGGGCATTGAGCAAGTTGCATCATATATCACACCCACCTTGTATAACCTTTTACAAGTACTGTTGTACTGTTGTTCTTTCCTTCTCCCTTTGCTGTCCTAAGAAACTGTCCTATCCCAACCCATGATTTTTATTTTTTTCTTCTGATTCTCCTTCTCACCCCACTGGAGGACTGGGTGAGTGGCTGCGTGGTGCTTAGCTGCTAGCCTAGGGCTAAACTACAACAAATAGTTTCGTTTCACTAATGTGCTTTATATCTTTTTTTTTTTTTTAATTATTATTTTTTCTGTTTGGCTGGTTGAAGCAATTTGCTCTCTATGGGAAGACATTTGTCTCTCCAGAGGAGCACAAAAGAGGTGTTTACAGTGAAGCTATAAAAGCACGGAAGAAGGATAAGCAGTAACCAAGACTATCAGATCCAATTAAAATTGCTGGTATAACAACAGGAGAATTACCTATGATAGCAATTTAAGAAAGCACAACAAAGACTAGCCAACATAAACAGAAGAAAAGAATTATTACATCTTTAAAGATCACAGGAGGCCAGCCCCTCAGTTATTTGTTTTTAGTCCAGAAAACAACATACGCAGCAAGATCCCAAAGAAGAGAATGTCAATGATTGAGTCATTAAAAGCCATGTAGAGCAACTGAAAGACATTTATAGGAAAGCACAACCAGTTTTCTGCACAACAGCCAATATTATGAGATTCTCATGAAGTATATAACATCTTCTATTCAGTACTTAACGCCTAAAGCTCCTCCTCTTTCAAATAAACACACTAGCAGTTTAATTATAGTTTTCATAAATATTTGTAATAAATTACTTACAAAATTGTAATGAAACTGAAGAGTTTTACTAAGACTCATGAAACTGCATTCCATATTACAGATTTGGATAGAAAGAGAATTAAGGATAAAAAGCTCATTAGGTAGTTCCAAAATTCAAAGAAGGGACCAGGTTCAAATCTAAAACACTCGTCAAAGCTTGCATATAGCAGGGTATTTTCTTTCATCTCGAGGATGAAGAATTTTCTTGTTTAACTAGAAAAATTCTGGTAGTGTAAATATTTGTACTGATAGCAAGACACAAAGCAATTACGGTAATGCATATTGTTATGCATACATCTATACAATGAATAAGGAGAATTTTTCAATAAACCAAATTTTTTTAATAAACAAAATAATACACTACAGATTTTGCTTTAGACACCAGACAAGTAGACCTGGTTCACATCTCACAGCTGTGCTTTCTCTGGCATAGGCTAGAAACCAGCATCATATAAATATCCATCTATATTAAGTATCATATCACCAAATACCATAAAGACAAAACAGAGAAAATACAGAAAGAAGAAAAATACAGAACTATACTGTGACTTATGGTGTAAAACACACCAATGCTCCACTTCATTGCAGCTTTGGACACAAACCTCAATGAGGTTCTACCACCACCGCAGTAAAGGATGAAAAGCATAGACAACCATGCAACAATCCACAGTGTATATTTGTGCCACCAGACTCGTTACATCAGAGAGGCTTTTGTCTCACTTTTTACCTCACAGGCACATGAGGCATGGCTGATTGCAAGATGAGCGTGGCCATATCCTGCTTCTCCTCAGCTGATATTATTAGCGACCTTAATTAAAAACCAAAATGTGCCAACACAAACATGCCAGCTGAGCTCCAGCCTACTGATACGCAACTTTTCAGGAACAATAAGGTACAGCCCTGGTTCTGAAATTTGTATCAGTGCAAAGGACCTACAGATGGCCACCAGCTCCTGTTCCAGATTTAGACCTTCTGTGTTGGGATAGATTTCCCACGATGTTTCCTCTTCATTTTAGATACTAAAATAACCTACCTTACCTAGACAGCACTGCATTCTGCCCCAAGAACCCCAACATTACATTCAAAACCTGAATTTCACATCTTTCTGATACGTTCCTGAAAATATGGAAACAGATGGGGTTGCTTTAGGTTACAGTCACAGTAACAACTCAGATGATACTAATCCTTTTGAAGCTGCCTTGTTTCACCCGTGAAACTTACAGAAAACTCAAAGAGGAAAGAAACTAAAACATTTCATCTTTGAACTTGTAGCCCATAGTAAGTATGTAAGTGCATATAAAAACTACACCAACATCACTGTTCCTCAAGCATAGGAAAATAACAGGAATTCTCACATCCAATCATTCAGCCATCAGTTGGATGGCTTACACTCCAGACAGCAAGAGCATAAAAAGTCAGAGAGTTGGAGTAAATGATAAATCCAATAACTTTCTCAGATTTTTAAAGAAAGGTAAAATCTGGAATCCTCCCATTCCCTTCTTGCAGGGTAAAAAAAAAAAAAATCAGCAAGGAGAATCTTTTGCTGCATTTAAATGTTGAAAGTTTCAAATTGTTCAGCATTTGGAACATGTTTTCTGAATAGTATAGATTTGGAAGATCTGATGAAGTAAAAAAATCCTTTAACCTCTAGCTCAGTTTGCAGTTATAAATTCTGTGTTTAATGCTGGAGAAAGACAAAAACAGAAGATATATTTCATTACACTGTCATTAACAACAACAAATTTCAGGGGAGCACGCTGAATGGGATTTATTCTACCACTAGCTATGATGTATAGACTACAAAAAGGCAAGTATTCTCCACCAGAGTCTGCACATCTAAAAATGAAACAGTCTTCAAAAACAAAGACTGGTGAAAAAGATGACCTTAAAAATTAGAGCATTCAGCTTACTTCTAAGAAAGACCAACCAACCTGTGAAAGTGCAAAACCTGATCTTAGTCTCTGAAGACGTCTCCTAGATAAATTCCAGTATAATGAACATATAGACATGATAAAATGATAATGAAAGGAGTTAAAAAAAGTAGGTAAATTCATATGGCTGCCGATGATCCTTTACCATCATCACTGCCACCTAAAAAAGTACTACTTGAACAACTGTTCCTTTCAGAGATGACTTGAGTTTTATGTAAATAGGACTGCTTAAAAACTCCCAGACATCAAGAATAAACTTTCCCACAAAAAAAAAAAAAAAAGCTGAAAATCTCTTAAGAAAATGATCCTTTGTATCTGCATGCTGGAAAAATTAACTTTTTCATTGTTATTAGTGTCAACTAGCTACTACTACATTTGGCAGTGCCTTGAGAATCATGATGTACATACAAATATGATAAACTGTCAAGTCACCCCTCAGCCTAATGGGAAATCCAACAGGCTTCCCATGAGACTTGTGGATGCTTTTCCAGTCTGGTACTGTATCAGTTCATCACTGCTATATTCAATTGACAAATCATTTCTAGCCCGATCCCTGTGTTGCCTTGACAAGAAGAAACTCTTCAGGCAGCAGAGTTTATTTAAAAACATAAAGCCCAGTATGGGTTTTAGATGGTAGATAAATGTGCTTTTACTTTTGTAGAAAACATGGATGCACATAAAATAATGTTACTATTTAGCTCCTATGGACTACACATAGGTACTCAGGGAATAATCTTACATTTTCAAGGGAAGTAGTAATGGAATGTGATTTGGTAATATTCAAAAGTCACATAGCACGTGCATGGCAGAAGAGAAGAATCCAGACTTCCTAAGTCCCAATTTAATTCTTTTCTCTGAATGCAGCTGGGACTGTGTGGTGGTTTAGACCTGGCTTAAGGCCAGACGCCCACCAAAGCCGGTCATCACTCCCCTTTTTAGTTGGACAGGGGAGAAAATATGTATTGAGAGGCTTAGGAATCGAGATAAGGCCAGGGAGAGATCATCCTGTAATCAATGACATGGGCAAAACAGACTCAACACAGAGTGAAGAAAACTCTCTAATTTATTGCACTACACTACACACACATTGAAACCAGAGTCGGATAATGAGAAGTGCAACCAGATCTTAAAGTACCTTCCCCCACCCCTCCCTTCTTAGCAGACTTCAGTCATGATTTTGCTCCTTTCTTCCCCCTCACCGTGGCATGGGGGAGGGGCAGGGACTGGGGAAATGGGGTTCTCAGTCACTTCTTCATGAGCTGTTTTCCTTTTCCAGATCTTAAAACACCTCTACCTCCCTCCCCACCCCTCCCTTCTTAGCAGACTTCACTCTAGTCATGATTTCACTCCCTCCCTTCCCACCCACCCTCCCCAACCCCCAAATTGTGGCACAGGGAAGGGCAGGGACTGGAAAATGTAGGCTTTCATCAGTTCCTTGCAAGTTGGTTTCCTTCTTGGCTGGGGGGGCATTCATTCCACACCCCAACCGCCTGCTGCACCATGGGATCCCACCCACGGGAGACATGAACTTCTCCAATGTGAGTCCTTTCCCACAGGGCCCTAGCTCTTCACCAGCTGCCCCGGCATGGATCACTGCTATGATGAGCAGCAATAAATCACAATGTCTCTCAGTCCCAGTCCTCTACAGGGTCACAAGCCTCCCCCCAGCAAACCTGTTGCAGCACAAATCTCTCTCTTGCTCATCTCTGCGTCTCTGTCTCTCTCCATGGGCTGCAAGTGCTGGCAGGGGCTTGCTCCAACATGGGTCACAGCATCTCCTCTACGTCTCCACCTGCTCTATCCAGTGTGGAGCCTCTCCACAGGCTACAGGTGGGGTCGGCCTTTTCCATGGGCTGCGGGGGGGACACCCACTCCACCATGGGTTTCTCCACAGGCTGCAGGGGCATCATTCTCTCTGGCACCTAAGGCACCTCCTCCCCCCTCTCCCCAGCCTTGGTGTCTGCACAGCTCATTCCATCTTCTCACTCCCTTCTCTGGTGGCAAACTGCAGCTGCTTGCATTTTTTTCTCCTATATGTGATTCACAGAGGCCTTGTGACCATCTCCAGCCCTCATCATCAGCAACTCTCGCCTTGAAACGGCCAATGTTTACTCTTTGGGGCCTGCAGAGAGCTTCTATCTGCTTTATACAGCAGCCATTTTCTGCAGCCCTCATTCTCTCCCAGCACCCAGCTACACAAAACTGCGACAGACTGGCAGCCTATGGCACACATGTAAAAGGCAAACCAGCAGATTTTAAATGGGAAAAGATCAAAAGATCAGATTTACAAACTTTTGAAGAGACACCTGTGGCAAACAGTTGCTAATAGCTAAACTACAAATGCAGCTGTGCCACAAAGGCACGGTATCACAAAGCACTTAGCATTAAAAGATGCATTAGATTATAATATGTCTTCTCCAGAAGTAATTATGTGGACTTGATATCTGGAGCCTTCCAAAGCACCCTGCCATGTCTGTATGGTCTCTGCCTGTGCCCTAAACTCACTGCCATCCGTTCCCAGTAAAAACTACAGAATTTTTGCCACAGGTTTCAGTGGAAATAGCACCCAAGTGCACCAGATTGTCGACGCATTTTCAGCTGCATCGACCTCACCTCATGCCCGTATATAATGCTTTTGACTAAAGACAGGATAATTGCCTTAATTAATAAAAAGAAAGAGAACAAACAACTAAATGTCTTCATAACATTCCTTTGGATACATGTAAAACCCAATGAGCACAGCATCACAGAATAAGGTTCAAAAAGACACAAAACCAAGCCCTGAGCTTCCATGAACTTGGGACACACAAAGGCTGAATAACCTTGTGGAGAAGAAGTTGAACAGATTTTATTAATTTACAGGAAATAAGATGTTTAAGAAAAATAAACCTGCTTAGAGTGTTACATAACACTGAAGGATACCCCGTCTCTAGTTCTAAACAATCTGCCATTTGCTGCATGATGAGATCTAAAGCTGAAACTTGGTAAAACAATGTCACTATGTGAAAAAAATACAACTTTTTTCAAACACTTAAGTTTAAAATGACCTGGTATTTTCAACAGAGGGGATAATAATCAAATGTAGTAAAACAAACAGGAGACTTGCAACCAGGAATAATCTCATTTCACAGAATAAATGCTACTTCTCATTCTATTCACAGTAACCATTAGAAAAAATAACAAGGTGAAGGTTCAGTAACATAAGGCACTTTTAAAATACATTTGCTCCTTAAACATTCTCTTTTCTCTTCTTTATTTGCCCACTACATGGCAAGAATTCTTTAGTACTTCATTTATAAGTTTTATTCTGCTTTTCCTGTCTATTTTACCATTTAATTTATAAAGAGTTCTTTTATTCATGAAAGTAGTAGTGTAGCTTCATTCAAAGTAACCTTAGTTTAGTATGGTCCCACATCAGCCTGAGGTAGGGAAAAATACATTTTAATTTGCAAAAAGCTTGTGTAGCAGATTAAAGCCTAAAAGCTACATAATTTTAACTTTCTTTGAAAATAAATATACATATATAAAATGGCACCTATAGAGGTTGGTAAAATAAGCACATCTGCATACACACAGTTCAATATATAGGACTTGCTCCTACAACTCAGATTTGTATTGTGTCCAGTTCTGGGCTTCCCAATTCAAGAGATATAGGGAAATACTGGAGAGAGTCCAATGAAGGGCTACAAGCATAATTAAGGGAACGGAACATCTCTCTCATGAGGAAAGGCTGAGGGACCTGGGTCAGTTCAGCCTTGTGAAGAGAAGGCTGAGAGATCTGATCAGTGTGTATAAATACCTGAAGGATGGGTATCAAGAGGATGGGGCCAATCTCTTTTCACTGGTGCTGAGTGATAGGTTGGGGGACAATGGACATAAACTGGAAGATAGGAAGTTTCACCTCAACCTGAGGAGAAATTTCTTTACTGTGAGAGTGATGGAGCACTGGAACTGGCTGCGCTGAGAGGTTGTGGAGCCTTCCTTTCTGTTGACTTCCAAAATCCACCTAGATGTGATTCTGTGTGACATGTCCTAGGTGAACCTGTTTGGCAGGGGATTTTGGATTAGATGAGAGGTCACCTCCAACCCTGACAATTCTGTGATTTGGCAGCTTCTACTCTTGCTGAATATATATTTTAAATAATATAACTCAGTTCCATGATGCGTGTGATCTTAACTTTAAATAGATCTTTAACAATAAACATTTCCAATATCTCTAGCATAATCACTTGCCCGCTTGAAGTCTTGACACTATGGGGCTCAGTAGCTTCAAGTTTATTACAGAACAGAGCTTTTTGAATAGCAAAAAGTTAATGTTTTTAATTAAAGAAAACAGATAGTGTACAGTGAGCTGAAGAGAAGTACTCTTTCCAGCCTAGGAGCTGACAATGCTCACTGCATTGATAGTTTGAAATTGCCAAGTCCTCGCAACAGCTTTGTTGGCTGACACTCATTGGCAGTGCTCTTAAATTTTTCCAAGATAAATTGCTGAATCTCGATGCTGCATTTTCTCCTCTTTCTGTAAGAGGTCACTACCCTGCAGCAGAATCAAGAGAAGGGACATAGCAAGGGGCAGCAAGGCTTACACAGGCTGCCAAGTTTGATGCTGGGGTGGTAAACGCTCCGTTGAGGGGAAGAACTGACAGCTGGAGATGGCAGTGTCATCAGCTCCTAGACCAAGGCATTCCAGAGCTTGCCTGTCAAAACTACAGCAAAATCACTGGCTAGCGCTAGGATTCTTTTACCCATGGTTTACTGGATGTCAATGTGTGAAGTCTTCCACTAGTCAACATAATTTTCCTCTGTATCTTAAAAAAAATTAAACAGCTCTATCATCTCTCCCTTCTAGTCTTGTTTTCAGCACCTGGAGTCCTTGTGCAGAACACCTTATTTATATTTCTGCACACAGTTGATAAGGTAATTTCTTTAACTAAGCAGAAATAAAGTTGTAAGTACAGATGTACTCATGGTGTTTTGGAGTCATTGAGGACAGCTGGCTTGCTTCACAAAGATGCTTTGTTTTGTCCAAAACCTCCACTGCTATCTGAGTTTCCTGTCCTGTTCCTCCTACTACACACTTCCTCTTCCTTCTCACACTTGGCTTTAGAAGTCCTCACTTTGCAAGACAGGCTCAACACAGGGTTGGTTTCTCCCTTCTCTTTCCTAAACCTTTCCTGCTGTTATTTTGACATGCCTTCCCACAGAGACTTACATGGCGATAAATACTTTGTTCTTCCAAAATGTCCCTGCTCCTTTGCTAAAACTCCAGGTGATATTTTCTTCTATTTTCTGCCTTTTTTTTTTTCTGCCACTTTTTAACTTTTGATCTCATGCTGATCTGGCATCCTATTCCCTTTTCCCTATATGTTTTTTTCATATCCTCAAAGTTCATCACAGATCAGAAAAACATGTACAAAAAAGCCCACCCCAAAATAAAAAGCAAACAAGTATCACAGAGTTCACATCAGTCACCAGTGCTGACAGCACAGTGATTTTTGTGCAAGATGGTTGCTTCTGAGGTGCTTTTCTGTAATAACAAAAGGTTTAGTGGGAATATTTTGCTTAACCTGTGGGACCTGAATGATTATTTGAGAATACAGAAAGACCTCACCCTACTGAAAAACCTGAACAAGTCACAAGTATATCCCTCACAAAGATTTTTCCCACAAACTGATCTCGGGCGAGGTCCCAATCTCTGCCAACTCCATAACCTCCACACTCTTTAGCCCCACTGAATATCACCATTTCAGCAGTTTTTTCTTCTTCTGCCCCTCCATTACTAGCCCAAAGCTATGAAGGGCATTAGAGAATTTATCTGGCCTGTCCCTCTAATTTTACATTAACTCTTTAGCTAGTAAGGAGAGGTGCTGAGATACCTGCTCCCAATTCTTTCTGCCTTTCCATGCCTTACAGAGGACAAGTTAACACATAACAGTTAAAGAAAAGGCATGGGTTTATCTCCACAGTCAGAACAGTGTATTTACATCTTAATCTCCATTTTCTTGTGTAAGTATGGATCTTATCTCTGTAAACTCTAGAGATACAAAAGCTGGAGAAAACAAAAAGGATCTAACATAACAAAGCAATGCTATTTAAAAAAAAAAGGAAATTTAAATCCAGGATGTTTTAAAAATAAGAATTTCAAAGAGTCAGAACAAAGATAAATTCTACTACAAGGAATCTCCAATTTACAGACTGCCTATTTAGACAGACCACTGTCCGACTATTTACCCTGGAAAAGTTGTTACTTGCATAGTAATCAAGCCCACGCTTAACTACAGCTGTTGCAGAGTGAATGAACTCTCTTCTGAGCTAAACAATGAGGGGGTTCAGCCAAATCTGCCATCTAAGAAGGGAGCAAGCACCAGACTATGCAAGGCCTGGGGAGAGAGGCTGACAGCTGAATCCAACTAGGCAGCCAAAAGCATCTCCTGGGCAGCAAAGCCACAAGAAAAAAATGTCTACAAACACAGTTGTTTCTTATTAACTTTGTAATGCTTACATGCTAAATCCTTTAGGTTAAACTGAATTTCCCAGTTAAACTGATCATGCACAGGACACAGACTTCAGAATAAGCATGTCCACACTTGAATTGTTTAGGAATATCTTAACCCAATGTCAGTCCATAGGCTTTATAACTTCTTTGCTCATACAGTACAGCTGCTGGTTCAACTGCAAAATAACAGGTTTTAATACCCATTGGCAAAGCTAGCCCAGCTAATTTCTCCTTGCACAGACACTGGGTGTTGGGAATGCAGTTGTTGTGTAGCTTGTTCCCTGCCACCAACAGAAAAAAAGTATGGCAGTAATCATACTTCTATTTGAGTAACTCTTCTTGTTGAGATGCTCCTGCTGTCAGCTTTATCAGTCACACATCATACTCCAAATAAATGCTGTTATGCTGGCAAAACCTACAATGTAGTGCCTCATGTGAGACACTCTCTTTGAACCCCACTCACAACAGATGGTAATGACCTTTCCTGGTAGTCCTTCAGTCCCCAGAAATGCGGAAACATTGAGAGTTCCTTGTTGTTTGGGTTTTTTTTCCTGTGTTTGGTTTTGGGGTGTTTTTTGGGGGAGTGGGTAAGGGGATGTGTGGGTTGTGTGTGGAACATGGCTTTGATTCAGTGGGGTTTTATGTGTTTTGAGTAGCCACTGCCAAAGAGAAAACTCTAAAATAAACCTGCTTATTTTCCTGGCAACGCATACATGGCAACTTCAAAAGATGACAAGTACTTTGTTACTATGCTTGACTGTGTAAAAAAAAAAAAAAAAAGTAAGCGTATTTTTTAAAAAAGTGTGTTCCTCTTCAAGAACAATACAGGAGTTTTGTTTCACCAAGTTATTGTAGTTAGAGCCTTGAACTCTGCTGCTTTTGGTTGAAATGTGAAGTATCTTACAATGCCACTTACTTAAAAAGAAAACATTTGTGACTTGGGTGATGAAAACAGTACATAACAATCTAAAACATGACTGCAATATGTTTACATCTTACAAGGCGCTGCAGACATTTGGATAGAACAACAACCCCCCATTACTCAGAATTAGCAAGCTCTGGTGTGTAATGAGGACAGCAGAATGCCTTACCAAAAAACAAGAACAAAAACCCAATTCATACACGGTTAGTTTTAAAGCCTCAATTTCTGAAGACCTAGGCAATGGGAAAGTATAAAAGAGAAGTAATGCAAGTTAAAAATAGATCCAAAGAGGAATAATTACAGAAACTGTATTTCTACGGAGCATTGTCCTGGTTTTGGCTGGGACAGAGCTGATTTTCTTTCTAGTAGCTGTTTTAGTTGTCTGTTTGAGATTCAGGAGAAAAATGGTGTTGATAAAACACGGACATTTTGGTTGTTGCTAAGCAATGCTTGCTTATATGTCATGCACAGTATATAAACTTGGGGGAAGCTGGCCAGGATACGATTGCTACTCGTGGATGGGCTGGGCATTGGTTGATGGGTGGTGAGCAATTGCACTGTGTATCACTCGTGTATTTAATAGAAACAACAACTTTCCTCTTCCTTTGCTGTCCTATTAATCTGTCTTCATTTCCACCCATGCATTTTACTTTTTTCCCCACGCATTTAAATGACAGCAAACAGAAAACTAATGTATTTTTAACCGTTGCTTGATGATGAAAAGTACACATGCATGTAAAACCACACATAGGAAACAACCGTGTTGTGTAAAAAGAACCATGCCGCTCATTTTTAAAAATTACATGTCGTGGTTGAATGTGATATGCAAGCTGTCTTTAAATCCTGAAGAGCTTTTTGAAAATTGCAGGTTTTGTTTAAATACATAAGCTTAACTAACTCTCCTCTTAAATTCTTCATTCAGATCAAATCCTTCAACAAATCCATTACCTTACTTCTGCAACTCAGTGGTACGTAACAGATCATTATCAAACATTATTTTGCATAAAAAATGCGATGGCAATCAGATAAACACATTATATCTGCAAATACATATTATATATAAAAATAGTGAAATTGTCAGTTGTAAAGGTCTTTTAGTGAAGAACACAGTGAGCAAGGAAAATGCAATACAATATCCATGAGCTTCGTACAGAAGCGTGAGGACTAATTCTTCTGTATATTCCTAAATGTTTTTGCTCATACAGAATGTTACACTGTTCTATAAGCACATTTATGACATAAAAGGGACACCCTTGCAGGATTTAAGAGAATACCATTTAGATTTTTTTAGTTGTGGTTTTGGGTGAGTTTAACTGTTTTTATGCCGTCAGAAACTGAATCTTTTGACAAACAGCTGCAAAAAAAGAAGTTATTGGTAATAAACACATACCTCTGTTATGAATGACTTAGCTGTCAAGGGGTTCATTATAAGAATAGCTCGTCTCAGAGTATCCCGGTAGCGGTTCAGTTCTTCTATTCGCATAGTGGCGAAGAGCCCCGTGATCATTTTATTGATGTTATTTTCTACTTTCTGTAATGCTACGTCCATTCCCTGTTGAGATACTTTGTCCAAAAACTCCTGTATTCCACGGATATCTAGGAGAATCAAAAGCCAAACAATGTTAATTGATAAGTGGAAATAACTGTTCAGTTCATCTCTCAGAAGTGTTTTGTTCAGTGGCAGGTGGAACCCTATGGGCTTTCACTTACTATTCATTGGAGCTCTTCCAGAGCTTATGGCATTTCTTAAAGTGGTGAAACAGGAGAAAGAATGGCTGCACATCAGCTCCTTTACAAAAGAACCACTAGAAAACAAACCTGTAAGTATTTCTAGCAACTTTCCTAATACAATCAATCATTATCACATTTGCTCCTTATTTTTCTTAAAGTACTTTTACCCTATAATCCATAAAGAGCAGTGAAGCTATGATTACTATAACCCACAGTGCTTCCTTTGAGTGAGGGTTGTTGGAGGGCAACCAAGGGGGAGAAAAGTAGGAAGCAGATTGTTTTCTTTTGCAGGATTAAAAATTATGTTATCCACTGCAACATTATGCAGCTTAATGTGAAGCTTGGGCTGCTGCTCACTTGAAGTGTCTTAATGTTGTTCTAAATTGCACAGCTCTATTTCCTTCAAAACCACAACAAAAGCTAGACATGCAGTTGCAATAGTACTGCCTGCACTCGTCTGATATCACTGCTGCTGGCTGAATTTTAAAAGTTCTTCCATAGCAAACTGCTCTAGTAGAGCTTTCTGGCTCATGCTGAGTAAATCCTTCTTTCAAAATGACTTGGAGAGGAAGAATTGATCAGCAAAATGCTAACTGTGTTCACCACCTAGCTTGTAATATCTTTAATGTCTCCCAAAATAAAATGGCTGGCTACTCTCACATTGTGATGCTACCTCAAGCTGCTCGAAATTTTTGAAAGACCTTTTCCAGTAGCGAATTCCTCATGTGTGAGCAGAAAGTTTGTTGGGATTTTTTTCTTCCACCCCTGTTCTTTTGAATTATTTTATCTAAACCCCCAAATTTTAATCTTAAAATTTAAAATCATTTAATGACTTGGTAAGTCAGGGCAGGGTTTCCTGGACCCTGGGAAAATCATTCCAGTCTCACTGAGTCCTCACTGTTTGACCCCTGCTCACCATTGTAGTTTCTCAATCTTATTTCTGGACCTAAGTTACCAGTTCCCTCACATGCTTCCTTTCCCAAAGGACTTTCAGCAGGACATCCTTCTTTCCCTTCTGGCATGCCAGCTTCCTGCACACCCATCCGATCTCATTTAGAGGAGTAAGTCACAGCCTTAGAGCCAACCAGACAATGACACAGGCACCAGTTATGAAAATCCACCAACCAAAAAAACTCACCAAAACCAAACCAAACAGTAACCCAAAATAAAAAATGAATTTCTGAAGAAACATTTATTTGAAAATACAGTTTCCTCAGGTTTAGGAGGGCATTTGCAGTTAAAACCTACCCAAAAATATTTTCCTATTAGAATACCAAGCCTGTTCTCTCCCAGGTGTGCAGTGTTCAATCCCACCACACCTAGGGGACTGCAGTTCCTAATCTGCTTCCCTCCCACATTCCTGTCACTCTATCAATTCCTTGTCTTCATCACTCATTTTCCAGGGGAATGACCAGACCTACGGCCACAGGCTGATCATGTATCTGCCTTCATGAAATATTTCAGAAAGCTTTCAGTTGTATTTTTACAACTACACTTACCATCTTCCCCTGCTTCCTGAGGACAAAAGCTGCATTTTATCCTAACATGGGATAAGTAAATTTGGGATGAAGAATCTCAAAAGTGTTCAACCTGCTGAAAGCCCTTCAGTTGCAGCTTGCATGTGATGTAAGAGGACAGCAAAAGGCTGGAAAATCAGTTTGAAAGAAGGCTGAAGGAATACCTGCGCCCAATGCACTCTACACCCTAGAAAAGATGTTACATGAACAGCTATAAACTTTACCAGAAGAGGGCTCTTGGATGGCCCTTGACGTAGGACAGGACCTAAACTCTTAATCGCGGCACTTAGGGTGATCTATTCTGCCGGTGATACAAGTGACACTACACTAGCATAGTGGGATAAGAGCTCAGGGCAGCACCAAGACAAACCACAGAGAATAAGGGAGCACGTAATTGATGTTTACTTTATCCAGACTTCAGTAGTTACATTCTTATAGGGGTATACTGACAGGTGGCAGCTTTTAGAAGAACCAAAGCCCATTTTAAGACCAGAGGAAATACAGAAAATCACCTCTTTTGAGAGAAATATTGTGAGGAATTCTTCTACAAATTTCCCCCCAGACTGCCAGCATCCTGTGCTAGCTGACAAGAGATCTGTGCTACCAGCTCTCAGCTGTGGTCAGTCCCAAAACCATGAGGCAAATGCGGCCAGAGGTCTGAGCTGCAGGGGAGTGCCTCCCTGTCCAGCAAAGCATCACCAACATGATGGAGAAACCTGTGTGATACACCCTCAAGAAGATTATGGAGATGCCACATGTGGATTTAATATGGGCACTAAGACAGCAGAGTATAAGATCCATGTGACTACGGTCTGACTAGTAACCATAGCAGACGAACACCACACGGTCCAAAGAGAGCCTGGCAGGAATACCAGTCAGTGTCCAGACCTGACAGGCTTTCAGAGAAAAGCTGAAAATGCCTGAGCTAGAAATCTTTATGCTGACTTTGCTGGAAAACAGAATATCAAAACTGAAGCCAAGCTTTCTGCTCCTATGAGCTTAGCGAATACTCTTTTACTGAGCTACATATTTAGGGATTTGGGGGCTCTTCAACATACCCTGAAGTTTAAAGGTTCTGACAAATACAAGTGATTTTGGCATTTGACTTCAGGTTATGGCAAAATACAATATCCAAGAAGTCCTGTGTTTCACTGAAGTCTAGCAGCCCTATCAAGATGATCTGAGGCTTAGACATTTACACTTTGATTGGCTTAATTTTGGCCACAAAATGCTCTGCCTGTCTGCCCTGTAGAAATCTACTAACTAGAGAATATTAGAGATAGCCACCCTCCTCTGTCACCAGATTACCCAGATACTTCAAATTATAAAGAAACAGCTGCGTAATAATTTATAAACAAACAGTCCATAAAAATAATTCAAGAAGGTTAGTCTTGCGAGTCAGACTGTTGCCATCAGCAAGGTTGGTCTCTTTCTAGAGCTCCAAAATACCACCAGGTGGAAAAAAAAATATTTTAGGCATTTAGGCTATTTTAGGCATTCAGTGCTGCAAATCTCAGTCTTCAGATGCTGCTGAAATACCAGTATTACTAAACACTTGAAGAACAGTTTAAACACGAATAAAATACAAGCTTACCCTAAAAATAAAGTTCCATAAGAGAAGCAGATACTAATTACAGCTTCTATTTAATATCTAAATCAGGAAAATTAAATTCAATCTAATCAGAGACATTAGAATTTTTTTGGCACTTTAAATACCAATTTAAGCAGCAACAAGATTATTTGAACTGCTACAAATATGCCTATTTATGCAAATGATATAACAACTTATTTCCAATTTAACCCCTTCGTTCTCAAGTTTCTGAGACTCACCCACTCTGAAAATTGCCCAACATCCAAATTGAATAACAATTGGGTACAACTGGCGTGTTGGGAGTAAAAATTATTGAAGTACAAGGAACACACGTAGATGGGATCTGGGCATAATATCATACTATTGGGGGAAAGTTACTTAGGCTCTGAAAGACTTTAAAAAAACCCCTTAAATTCTATACCACAAATCTTAAATTCTTTTCCCACACCAGAACAGGCTAAATAAGAACCACCAAAATTTTATTTGTTCTTCCAAAGCAAGGGCATAATTTCACCTGACCTGAATTTATAAACACACTGGAGTTAGTCTGATATTCTGTATAATCTGTGTTGTCCCAGAAGCCAGATTATGGGATTAAATAGCTTTGTTTGCTACGAATATCTGCAAATACAAACAATGAAACAATTATAGCGAATCTTCACCAAAAGAAGGGACAAAAGGGACTGAGGTCTAATATTAGTCTGCAGTTCTGTACTTATTAGGTGACTATACCAACAGTATGATACCTGCCTGATACACTTTCAGGAAAACAACACCATTCTAATGGAAAAAATATCAAACCATATAAAACTTGTTTATTACTCCTGCCTTTGGCATTGAGACAAAATGAAGCTGTGGGCAGGGAATAAATGCAAGTTTATACCTCAGTTTATCCAGTAGAAGAATGAGGGTATTGGTGATGCTCACCTGCTGCTGTGAAACAGAAGCACATAAAAACACCCTGCTATTTAAATGCTATTTAAATCATGATGGTGCTTCCAATATTTCAGCAGCAAGTCACCAGCAATGATCATATTCAAAGCCTATGCCAAAGAACAGATGCTGCCACTGAATGGGCAGCATTATCTTTCCTGCGTGGATTGTCTGAAAGTGGCACATATCCACACTGCACTGTGGCATCATCTTTCTAATAAATAGATAAACTCCTTCTGCAGAAAAATCTGGCAAGCAACCTGTGGTGCAGATGGCTGTGCTGTGGAGACACAGGATTGTTCATGTCTGGAACACAGGTGTTTCTTGCCCTGAATTTGTTAGCCAACCTGTTGCCCAGCCAGAAGATGCATTTCTATTTTCTATTTAAATCAGATGAGTCACAGTCATTTCCAGAAATGCAGAAGAGCTGCCCATTATCACTAGTATTAATTATCCTCCTTAGTGATGAAAGCCAAAGTTAGTACAGAGGCAGATCAACATTAGAACTGAAGTTGCTATTTCCTTGCCCAACTTCACTGCTACTATCAATTAGTGTTGTGTTTTCTGGGTTGGTTTTTTTCACTGTATAGCCATCAATTCCACCTTACACATGCAAGAACATACACAAGAACATTCTGCAGTCAGATAATTAGCATCAGCTATAGGGTTAAACAAGGCTGGCAGTTTAGAAGAAACATTACTAAATATTCTTTTTAACCAAACTTGTGGCCTCTTCAGCAGACTGGGAAGTTGGCCTGGAAACTCCAATAAACAAAGAGCAAGGCAAGCAAAATTTATCCAGGACTCTGTTGGAAATGACATTCCCTGACTGCCCATACATGACCATCCCACTGTAAGGCAGAAGCCAACGAAGGTCTTATGCTCCATACCACTGGTGCACACACAGAACGTGCACCGGACACACCAGACTGGCTGCAGGCAGAGCTGAGGTCCATGTGAAGAGCATCCTGCATGGGTGACCACAAGGCTCATGGCCTCCTGAACGCTGAAGACCTGACTGATACATTAAATGCAGGTAGTCAGCATAACACGACTCAAGCTGAGATCTGAATTCAGTTGCCAGCTTTAACACAGACTTGGCATTACTGTGTCATTACTGTGGACCTGACCTAAGAAAGATTTGAGGAAACGAAGTGCAAGTCAAATAGAGTATAAGCACCAAAACTCACACTGACTTTTCACTGAGCAACCTTTTTGGTCCTGGAGAAACAGCAAGAAGCTGCACATATTTTAAATGCTGTTGCCAAGCATGCTCAGAGCAGAGCTAAGCATCCTTCACAGATTATGGGTCCTATATCTAAATCTCCTCAAACAACCAACCTGGCAGGAACACTCAGTCCTCACCTAACCCAACAACAGCACATTTTTATGGAAAGCTCAGCAGTTGCATGGCAGAAAATATGCACGTCCAGTTGATAAAGAAGGGGAGCCAGTATTTTCAGGAGATCAGGAGGGTTTAAAATGCACAGCTTTCCTTGACACCATATTACAGGAGAAATTGTGGTTTTGCACTCTTTTCACTGAGGTGTCTACACCGTATATGCAATAAACCTGGAACAGGAACATCCCAAGCTTCTATGACCTGATCTTAATATACACACATATATATATAAAGTTGTCCTTCTAAAAGGGTTTATCATCATTGGATCGGATGTTCCTCTCAGGCCTTAAGTAGTTCCCCTTTGCCATCTCTGTTTCTTTGCAGAGGAATAATTTCAGAAGGAGCAAGTCCCCTAATCCATCTTGTGGATCAGGACATCCTAGAAGAAAATATGCTGGGGTTCAGGCATCTCATATAGGGAAACCGGTATGCATATGCTGTGAAGGTTTTATAAGCTCTGCAAAATAAACAGTGACTAGTAAACAAACAATGCACACACTAGGTATCTCTTAAAACCTTATTAAAAATGGGAAGTCTACAATTAGAAAGAAAGTTTCTAAAAACTTTTCAGACCAGGAGAAGAGAAAGATGGCACTATTCACCAATGGTAATAAATTAATCCATCCACCTCTATCATTGTATTCCACCTAGATTACAAGATACTCTGGTTATCTCAAACCTGGATTACAGTCATTAGCTCATCCTCCCTCTGATACCATTTTAGATCTCAGAACACTTTCCTCACAGTAGCCAGATGATAAATACCAATGGATTCAGCTGTGGCAGTAAAGGTGAATGCACCCATCATAAATATTCACTGGCTGATTTACACAAAAGACCACTTTATTTGTACAGTTGATGAAAAAAGCCATTGTATAACAAATGACACTTCAAATTCTTATCAAGAAAGCTTTGTAAGTCCAGCACAGTGATTCTTCCTTACACAATGATGGCTAACATGACACCAACTATTAATTATGGAAATGCACTGTACACAAGGGAGATGTGTAGCTCCAGCCAGACTCTGATGGTGCCACTGCTCCATGTAAAGCCTTGAGCAAAGGCTTCACACTGCTCTGTGTGTTGATATTTTTTAACGTGGTTAAGATGTAAGCTGAGGAAAAAAAACAATAGCATTATGATTCATTAACTGTCCTTCATCCTACTTGCAGAGCAGTGGAATTCCCTCTCATTATCCAGTTTATATGAACTTCCAAAGCAAAACAAACAATAATAATAATAAAATAAATCTACATATTTCTCTCGTATTAGCATTTGGGAACTGAGATAGAGCAGTTACCTGAACTATTTTAGTTGGATTATCTAGCTTCAGAGAATACAGCGGTAGTTTGCACTCATAAGTAAATTCAAGCTCAAATGTTTTATTACATATCAAGTGTCATTTCTATTATCAAAATTTCTGAGACCTAACAGATGGGGATGATATTTCTTGGGGAAAACAGAAAATTTCAAAATGGTAAGAATGGCTTTTTCTTCTCTTGCTTGTAATTTTCTAAAATTTCACATATAAAAAAAGACAAATTCTCTCTAATTTCCTTTCCTTAAAAGATCCTCTGAATGTCATTTACATTAGCTACTGTTTGTTTCATGCCATATATCAGTTGTTAGATATTATTTTTAAAAATAATAAAAATAAATCCAGACAGTCTCAAGTAGCTGAATCAGTGTTAGAGGAGAGATATTAACTTCTGCAGTTTTTGAATCCAGCAAGACTTAAGTTTCCAACTTTACTGGCGACTGACAGGATTTATTTTTTTTCCTTTGAGTTTCTCAGTTTTGTAACTGGAAAGAAATAGGAAAAGAAGCAAAGGATAAAAAAGATAAATAAAATTGAAACTAGAACTAATCCACAAGAGTATCAGCTGCTACCTTAACTTCTCAAAAATAGGGAATCTGATTGTCATCATACCTCTCTCGTGGTGGCTGACAAGGCAATATATTCATAATCATGTAGTTTTGGCTGTATAACCTGCTTTCTATCTCTTAAATCAATTTCTTTTTGACTAAAGTTTGCATTAGATATTTCCAAATGGCTTCTAGGAGTTACCTTTGAGTAAAACCTCTTGCAAAGAAATTTTCACTTTGTGGTGCCTGCAAAGATGATAATACCTTAAAGCCTAACGCTATTTATCTTTAGCCTTTATTTTCTTGTTAATATCAAACTTGAAAAATTATACTTAAATCCTATACAACTTTACAACAGAACTCTATACCTCTGTCTAGATATATACCTGTATTTAACAGCAAGTAATGTATACCTGTCTGTATGATACAACTCCCTCCCTAGATCACTCACTACTGCTCCCTGTTGGCTTTCACAAGCATGAGGAATCTTGCATCCCCCGCTAAGGAGGTGGTGAGGAACAGCGAAGTGACTGTCCTTGCAGCCTTCCTGGTAACAAAGCAAGTGTGACTATGTGTGTTATAATCTTACTTAAGACAAATTGTTCTCTGGCTGTGCATCAAACTGCTCCTCAATAATTTTTTCAGTTGATTAAGAATTTATACTACAGAAGCAGGCATATTTTATGAGTGGACTGGTGCTGTGAAGAACATAAGCTATGAAAGTGATGGTGATTAACCAGGATTTAGAAATATTGTAATAAATATTTTCTAGCTTTTTTTTTCTCTTTCCTTCTCCTTTTTCTTGATCAGTTAAAGCTCTCTAGGAGATACTGTGCTTTCAATTTATGATACTACCTGACAGGTATGATTTTATTATGGCTAACACATGCCTATTTTCTAATGATGGTATAATTTCTTCCATTAAACTTGCTAAGTACTTTTTTCAAGAGTTTCCTTATTTGATAACTTTTCATTTATTTAGCTGCCAAAATATCAGTTTATAAACTCAATTTTAATACTTCTGAGAAGAAATTAAAACAATGCATTGAGAGTTGAAAAACACTTAGCAAATAGTACTAGAGATCAGTACAAGGTAGGGATATTCAATTATTCTTAAAATAAGTCACTTTTCTGATGCTTGCAGACTGTGCATATCAGAAAGAAATCTGCTAACTCTGTAAAACCTTGAGATGGCACCTCATTTACAGCAATTATCCATTACTCAGGTATTAGGAGAACATCTACAGTTTTATTTTGACCTCAGCACTAACATTCTATATATAACAATTTGGTCTTCCTTCCTTACTTAACACAGATGGGTGTCAGGCCAAACCTGCAAATGCTTTATCTATTCTATCCTTAAATGCAGCAAAGTGAGAGAAAAGACCTCTTTTACCTGTCTACATAGTCATCTATAGCTTCTGAAATATATTTCCTCCAACTACTACATGGTTAAGAAACAGTAGCATGGCCATTTTTCCACTGGAGAAAATTTAAAGAATAGTGCAGCTATCTCAGAAGTTCAGTAATTTTAGGAACAACCAAAATATATAGTCAATTTCCAGGGCTAATGTTAACCAGAAAAAAAGAATTGTCACAGAAGTTCCCACAAACAGCTGCTAGCTTGCAGTATAATTGATACATTAAAGTTACACAGATGAAAAATACATGTTCCTTTCTTTATCTGTATGACATAATAAATACTAATGAAAAAAGTTCAATAATAAGCTTGAATTAATTATATGTTTATTGAAGCACAAGGAAGTAAATGAGTATGGGAAGCTGGCAAAGAGCCAACTGAGTAATAAACAGTTTTAAGACTGTCTGGAGACAGATTTGAGAATATTATAGTCATCAGGCAGCTGAAAACAGCCTCAGGGTAATTATAAGCATTTGCAATCGATTAAAGAGAGCATGATTCTTTTATGAATCTTTATTAAACTTGCATTAAAACTTTAAATGATTAGAAAATGTTATGGTTCAAGCGCATCTTTGTCAGTGGTCATCATATTTATTTCTGGAAAATGCACGTGTAGGAAAGTGTCAATGGAATTACTTTATATGCTTTTAAAAGAGATACTAGGAATCCAGGGGCTAGATGTGCACGTGGGCATCCTTTCAGAGCATCGCCACTCATACAACACAGGACAGCCCCTCTGCAAGCAGCTCTGCCTTTCAAACTCCAGTTATAACACCTTCTTTCCCAGGGCCTTTAAAAGAACAGTACTCCTATCCTATGGCTTTACACTTAATTTATTTGAAAGCAACTAATTTCAGGGTAGGGGGCAGGGATGGGGAGGAATGCACTCTTCATAGTTTCACAGATCTCTTTACTAAGACTACAATCCTCAGTAACAGAGACCTCACCATTCTCTGAGATGGTAATTTTGTGTCATTCTCTGAAATCCTCCCTCAGATTAAGCTTGAAATCAGGTACCTCACACCACTGCTTATGTAATTTCCTGGGGCACAAATTAATCTGAAAACCTCATGTATTCTGAGGAGCAAGAAGCAAGATCTATGTGAACCTTCTGAGACAGAAGTCTAAAGTCTTTCCTACTATTAATCTCCTCCCGTGCCTTTCAGCAAAGTCTTCAATTATGTCTTCAACCTCCATTTGCTCTGCTACTGCCTCCTTTAGCCTCAGAGAGCAAATCCCCTTCTGTTTCTTTTCTTTACTAAAGTTAAAATTAAATTACCACCTAAGGGAATGGCAAATATCCATTGCCAAATATATGTAGCATTAGGAGGAAGGTCAGAAAACTGTAAACAAAAATATCTTAGTCCTGGAATTGGTAAATATCTCATGAATCAACAGGGATATTTGCATATAAAAGGCAAACTGGGTCAAAAATACAAGGCTAAACCAGAAATGTGGAGACAGAAAGAGGATTTCTTAATTTTTATACATATCTAAAAAAATACAGAAGGGTTTGAGAAGATGGTTGCCACCACTACAAAAAAGAGGACAGGAAATAAAATTTAAAAAATTAAGTCTCCAGAAACGATCTTATCCCCCCAACCTTTCTAGATGAAGCGCAGAATCTTTCTCTCTGCTTTGGCACCAACAAACCATAAAAAATAGATGTTTTCAAACAGCTAAAATTTTTTCCTTTCATCTTAAAAAGACAGAGATACCTGCACTTTAAATTTCACAAATTTCACAATTACGTTCTTGCAATGATTGACTGGTTTCTTCATAAAGAATTTACTACTACAGAAAAGTATGTATGTGTTCCTGGAAAATACAGTAAACTGTAAACTTAAGAGCAAGACATGAATTACAAAAGCTTACCCATTGTTGATACACCAGAGATAAAAAGCAACCTCCTATGCTGGGATCCTAGGTCAATTACTCTGCTTATGTAGTCTGGGCTCACGTGTTCAGATCTCAAATGACTACTTCATTTGTTTTCCTTTGTGATTGAAGGTGTAAGGATCTCTTTCCTTTTACTACGTCTCAAACGTAGGCAGGGCTTGCTGTCTCAAACCGTATTTTGTTTTGAACTTGAAGCTATGAAGTATAGATGTAATAACTTAGCAAAAGCTTGTTGAAAATGTTTACAGATATCGGTGGCTCTTCTAACAAGTCTAAACTTTGCAAGTTAAGAAGCCAACCAGGCTGGTGAAGGGGCTGGAGAGCATATCATTCGAGGAGTGGCGGAGGGAGCTGGGGATGTTTAGCCTGGAGAAGAGGAGGCTGAGGGGAGACCTTATCACTGCCTACAACTGCCGGAAGGGAGGTTGTAGAGAGGTGGGCAATGGTCTCTTCAGTCAGGTTGCAGGGTATAGGACAAGGGGAAATGGCAAAAAGCTGTTCCAGGGCAGGTTCAGATTAGATGTTAGTAAAAAAATGTTTACTGAAAGAGTTATCAGGGCCTGGAACAGGCTGCACAGGGAGGGGGTTGAGTCATCATGCCTGGATGTGTCTAAAAAAAAGGGTAGATGAGGGACTTAGAGATATGGTTTAGCATAAGACAGGAACGGTTGGACTTGATGATCTTAAAGGTCTTTTCCAATCTTGTGATTCTGTGAAGTTCCAAAAGCATACGTTACACCAGTCTGAACATACCTTCACTGAGAAGGGTGCTGATGGTCCTAAGAGTTCAGAGACTTAGTGGAGGAACTGCCCAGTCTTTACAAGTGCTTGGAAGAAGAGATGCACAGCTACCGTCTGCAGCACAGTGATCCTAGAGTTTGAGCTGAGCAGTCCAGAATGAAAAGAGTAGGAGCCAATTTGGCTGCTTAAATGAAGTAAATTTAGCTTGTATGTACTCTGTGTGGATAGTAATTTTAATAGCAGGTTGAGAAAGGCATCAATCTACTGCATAATTTTGCTGCATTTCATGCCGCCCACTCTAACTCTGCAAGAAGACTGTCCTAAATGGCATTTGAAGAAGTGCAGAATTGTCCTTGAACACTTTTAATATCCTTATATGAAATTTTCTTAAACAAAATCAAATTTCATGCCCTGGGTAAGCTTTTATCTTGCTTAACCTCAACAAATAAAACACACTGAATACAAGGGGACTCACTGCACTCTTTTCACAGGGAGTTTGATCTAGATCACCCCAGCAGAAAGCAAGGGTAGGGGAAAAGACGACTCATCTATTTTGATTTTCACAGATTCATCTGACTTCACACACTAAAAGATACATTTGTAGTTAATTAAATACAAACTAACATCCCCTAAGCCTGATCAAGTTAAAATGTTCTCCTTTCACCTCCTTTTAGCATTTGTTACTGGCAAGGCTCTACCACTGACAGAAGACTATGGCTTCATTAAAATCTTTCACAAGTTACCCAGTTTAACTCAGTCAACAGCAGCAAACTATTTTTTTTTATTCTTATCAAGGTGTGTTTTGTTTTGTGTTAGCATAGTCAGTTTACCTACAATTTTACTTGGAAAAAAACTGTGAAAAACTGACATGTCAAATATTTCATCCCTTCTTCAACACCCATCTGGCTGGTTATGACTTAAAGGATCGCTTCCTTCAAAGACTTCAACTTTCTTTGTTGAAAGAAGAACCTTTAAGGCGACTTCAATCTTTTAGCATTTAGATACAAATGTTAAAGTCTAAGAACTGAGTATACTCATCTACTTACATTCAAAAAAAAGGACTTGGGAGGTTTTAAAAAGGATAGTGTTGGGGAAATCACGCACAGCCTTGCAGGAAGGCACATTTCCAGTTATAATCAATTCTGTAATACTTCGGTAATAAA
Source organism: Gallinula chloropus (assembly GCF_964237585.1). Classification (NCBI taxonomy): domain Eukaryota; kingdom Metazoa; phylum Chordata; class Aves; order Gruiformes; family Rallidae; genus Gallinula; species Gallinula chloropus. The sequence continues at coordinate 66,955,478 of NC_140088.1, read as the reverse complement.
AAAGAATCTATAATAGACTACAGGCTAAAAATCAAAAGCAATTCAATTCATAGGATTAAAACCCTATGATACTGATAAATTGACACATAAATGGTTGGACCCTCTTTTAAAAGTGCAAGGGATCTAGTTTAGCACTGTATTTACTTAGGATATGAGCCCAATCTTACTGCAGGAAAATTTACTTTAAATATCAAAGACATTTTCTTTCATAGACAAAAGTTATTACTGGAAATAATTTTGGTAATACAACTGGAGTGTGTTGTTATAAATCATTAAACTGACTACAGAAAATAGTTTCTCAGAAAGGAAAGTACTGAAATTCTGCTGGTTATTGGAACCAGTTAGTCTTACTGTTTTCATGTACAAAAAGATGTCAGCAATGGGAAAAGATAAAGTATTAGCACATATGGGCTCAGTGTTGGGTCCAGTCATGTTTAATATCTTCATCAACGACCCTGATGAAGGAATAGCATCCACCCTCAGCAAGTACGCCGATGATACAAAGCTGGGAGGGGTGGCTGACACTCAGGAACACTGCGCTGCCAACCAGCAAGACCTGAACAGGCTGGAGAGCTGGGCAGGGAGAAACCAGATGAAATTCAACAAGAGCAAGTGTGAAGTCTTGCACCTGGGGAGGAACAACCATTTGTATCAGTGCAGGCTGGGGGATGACCTGCTGGAGAAGAGCTCTGTGGAGAAGGACCTGGCGGTCCTGGTAAATGACAGGTTGGCCATGAGCCAGCAGTGTGCCCTGGTGGCTAAGAGAGCCAATGGGATCCTGGGGTGCATCAGGAGGAGTGTGGCCAGCAGGTCAAAGGAGGTGATCCTCCCCCTCTACTCTGCCCTGGTCAGGCCCCACCTGGAGTATTGTGTCAGTTCTGGGCTCCCTGGTACAAAAAGGACAGGGATCTCCTGGAGAGAGTCCAGAGAAGGGCTACAAAGATGATTAAGGGCCTGGAGCATCTCCCCTACGAGGAAAGGCTGAGTGAGCTGGGACTGTTCAGCCTGGAGAAAAGAAGACTAAGGGGGGACCTTATTAATGTTTATAAATATCTTAAATATGGGACTCAGGGGGAAATGGCCAGCCCCTTTTCAGTGGTCTGCGGAGACAGGACAAGGGGCAAAGGCTGCAAATTGGAGCACAAGAAGTTCCACACCAACATGCAGAAGAAATTTTTCACAGTGAGGGTGACAGAGCTGCCCAGGGAGGTGGTGGAGTCTCCTTCTCTGGAGATATTCAGGACCCGTCTGGATGCCTATCTGTGCAATATGAGCTAGGGACCTGCTTTGGCAGGGGGAGGGGGGTTGGACCCGATGAACTCTTGAGGTCCCTTCCAACCCCTATGATTCTATGATATCAGAATCTATATTTTCATTAAGTCTGAAGTGCCATTTTGAGTCATCACAATGTTATGATACATACCCTGATAAGGAAACATGACCTCATAAAAACCCCAAAAAACCACCAGGACAAGATATCTACCCTTTATTTGCACAAGTGTCAGCTCTGCAGAGGACTGTTCAGAACATATCAATAATGTCTTCCTAACATGAATTAGAATTCTAAAACAAGTGCTGATCCCCCACTTACTTTATTGTTTAATACTAAATGTTACATTAAAATGTCTAACGAACTGCTGCAGCCAGATAAACTGAGGAAAGCTTCCTATCAGAATTTGATTTGAAGTGTGCATAGGCTGAGAAAAGAAATTTTATACTGCAAGAGATCTTCTCAGGCAAGCTGAGGAACAGGACTGGTATTGGCCAGAGGGAATTGCAACCACCCTTAACTACAGGGACACTTAGACCAACAGGATGGCTCATCCTTGGACTTTGAGCCCACGTTGGACTTTGAACCCATGTCTTTATGTCCAGTCTTAATTTCTTTCAAAAACAGGCACAGATGCTAAATGGTAACATTCCTTCCTCAAGTTCTTCTAGTGTTCTTGGGCCAACTCTCCTTTATAAAACCCAAACTGATGCTGTTTGGTTTTGATTTTTTTTTTAAAGGCGTTTCACATCTACAGACCCATCTACATGAATGGCCTTCTCAAACATCACAGAATCATAGACATAAGGTCAGATGGCTCATGAGGTTACATAGTCCAACCTCCTGACTTCTCCCCTCTACAGTCCATTAACAAGTGATTCCAGCTCCTTTTTTTCATGCCCTGAATTTCTCCACCCATTCCCTCTGCACAAGCCCCTCTTCAGTCAATACAGAACCTAGGAAGAGAAAATGTGCACTACTAACACACTGGAAATACTCTATTGATAAAATAGCAGGAAAAGGGGAGAAAGCAACATAAGTTAAGATTTATAAGCCGCTCCTGGCAAGGTTGCTCTCTAGGGACTGCTAAGAAAACAATATCATCATGGGCACAAGGAAAACTGCTGCTATAGATCAAAAACTGGTTAAGAGAATTAAGAGTAGGCAAAATAGAGTGTCAAGCATAATGATTTCACCTGAAACAGTGTAGTAAGGAATTAGAGAAGCATTCCAATACATGCAAGAATAGGGACTGGAGAGACAGAGAACCGCTCTTACGGTAATGGAAATAACACAAGAGTCCTTGGGTTAGAGGTGGTGATCTCTGCTCTCTTGTTCTTTATTAAAAGTGGAGGAGGAGATAGTCAATGAAATCAGCAACATGAAATTTTATAAAGAAACTCTAGGAAGCAAAAAGAAAATATAGAAACGGCTTGCTGCCCAAGGATGGCTGTTGCAATCAAGGATTTGACACAATTTAAAGAAACATACACAGATAATAGCCCTATGCGGAGTTGCAGGTTAATTTATAACTCAGGTTGTATTTAAAGTCTTTCTATTTATCATATGAGTCCCAAACTATGCACACACCCAAAACCAAAACCCAAAACCCACAAAACCAACACGTAAAATACCCAAACCTCACAACAGCAACAGACTGCTGAGTATGTACTGAATGCAGAGATTTGTTTACCACCAGAGTCAGATTTCCAATCTGTCTTGGCCAGTATGGCATTGCTTGTAGACTACTAAAGTCAGAACGCCATAGAGGCTGGTAGAGAAACTTAATGTCTGCCACATGTCATGCCTGGGGATGATGTGTCACTGAACGAGCTACTGGTCTGAAACTTATTCCTTGCAGGCAGGCATCTGTGTTGCATCAGTCACAGCATAATAAGATTCTTACCCAGAAATCAAGGACAAAATGATATGGTGTCTGAACTGTATTCTCAAAATTAAATAATGAAAAACTCCAATAACTTATATTTGTACATTTATTTATTCAAAAATATTAACTATAAAATCTGTTTGAGGATTTTTAACTATAAAAAATACACACAAATATATATTTTTAGAAAGTAAGATTATGGTCCTCATACGTACACTGGTACTTAAGTGTACAAACTCATAACATGAGCAAAAATACTCTTAGCTGCAAGCTTTTTGGAGGGTTTTGTGTGTGTGTTCCTTATCCTGTGGCTGGTGATTTTAGGCGCTGCTTTCTATAAATAGAAATTGTCCTATTCATCATTTTCTATCGTTCTAATTTAAGAATTTATTATGTAGCCAGGGAACAAAAATCAATAATACCTGACCTGAATGAACGAGATATTATGCACAGCAAACCGCTGAAGTGAGCATTTTCCCCTAACTTAAAGATTTAACTTTGAAAATAAGTTTTAAAATGTTCATCCAAACCAGTCATGATTACTTATGAATAATGGATGCACCTGAAGAAAACAGGTCTGATTTCAAAGCAATTTTCCATAGAAAAAAAGATCATAAAATTAGTTAGTAATGCACCTATACTTGAGAAATCTGTCCAGCTTTCCTCTCAGCTGTAGAAAGTATTTGTACTGAACTCAGATGAGTCGGAAAGCTAGATAGCGCAGTCTTGTGTTGCCGCCATCTGCTTCACACTCACTCTGTCACACAACCACCATCAACTCAGCACCTTTCAGGAACACTGAACAAACTCAAAAAAGAATAAAGATTGTCTTCTTTAGGCCCTCCTCCTCAAGTTCTTCACTGTACAGAAGTTCTCTCTATAAGTTTTACACATATGAATAGCAGCTCATTCTTGCAGAAGCCTCTGACCTACATTCGCAACTACTTCACGTTCTGGCCATCAAATATACACCAAACAAGAGAGACTGACCACCCAATACACAATTCTACTGACTCATTTTCGAGGCTTCACTACAGAATGCAAAATCTTACATGTTGCACCTTGAGTTATCATTTTATATTTCTACAGTCAAAAAAGCCCAAAACCAAACAAAAAATTAAATGGAGAGACTCCTAAAAACTTCAATGCTTTATAAACACTGGCAGAATAGAAATTCAGCTACGTTCTCCATTTATCAGCTAACTCTAACAAAGAAATTATCAAATAAACCCATAAACATTGATGGATTTTAAAAATAGATTTCTCTGAGGTGCTGTGAAACGCTGACAGAGCCATAAATGTTCAGAAGCAAAATGTAATCTATCAGAAGACTATAAAGATGTAATGTGAGTGCTTTAAACAGAATTATGGATTTGACAAAAATCACCCTGCTAAATAAACACTTACCATAGTCGTTATCATAAAAAATAATGAATTTCTGCCAGGCATATTCTGTGACCACCCTTAAGATAACATCATTTAAGTAGACAGGGGGGCGGACAGACAGTGTGTAGTCATCATTGCGGTTGCTCCTGGTGAGCCCACAGCCACTCCTTGGCGTTCCTGCTGTTGAGCGCTGGATGAAGAGGTGAGGGATGTGCATGGCATCTGCCAGTGACTGTAGGGAGCCTGCTGACGTGCAGCCGATGGAGCTGACAAGGGCTAGGATGCCTTGGTTCATCAGGTCACAGGCTGTAAGAAAATAAAGCGATATCGGAGGTGAGAGCAGTTCAGTGCACAGGGCCTACTTATCTGTTAAAAGGCAGACACAGGGAATTGAAACACAATAAGGTCAATCAAGCGAAATAAGGATGAGATTTTGCACATTGAGACCTAAAATTCACTGAAATCACGAGGCTTCTCATTCACTTTAAGTTGTCTTGTGGTGAAAGCTGGAAGACTGCTCTGTCTACCTTGCCCAGAAATGAATTATCCCTTTTAAATGAGACCCACCCTTGGGCCTTCTGAGGAACATTAAGAACTGATTCCAGCTACTGAATTAATGACCACCCAAGGAGATAAGCACTCTTCAAAGTCTAGCACCACAGCTCCAAGAGTAGGATTTCTGTATTATGCAGAGAAAAATTGAAGAAATAACAGCTCAGACTAATTGTCAACTTTTAAAGACAACTGAATATAATTACATACGTTAACCTGTCCAAGAAAAACTAAATTGCTTTTGGGTTTTAAGAGATATATCAAACACTCTTATGGAACTTAGTGACTTTTTGTTTTGTGGTGCATGTTTGGGGTTTTTTTTTAAGAAAACTAAAAAACCCAAGTCTTATAAATAGCAAAATATTTTCAAAATTCCATAAACAATTTATATATATTTACTCTCTTCAGTTCTGTGAGAAAGGTATGGAGTTGTTTATGCAAAAAAATAACAACTTGTAACTAATGGTCCTGTTAATGAGGCCTGAATTACAGCAGACAATCAGAAGTACAATACCAATGACATCTACATTAATACCAAAGCTGTTTATCATGATTAATGTTAATGCAATCAATAAATATCAAAAGAATTAATAATGATTAGGTCTATAATTTTGAAAGATTACCCTGTGAAATAAAGCAGAGGCAAGTGTTTATATTGGGTTTCTGAGAGACTTGAGAGCTTGAATAAAGAAACAAAACAGGCTTGAACCATAATTCCCCAGAGCACACCCAAGGCTAAATTTTGAAATACTCAATTTGCCACTGACAAAGCTACACATGCATTTAACCTGCATTTACACATGTAAATTATGTAATGAGACGGTAAAGAGTAATATGTATTTACATATGAATATCTAATACTAAACTGTGCAATTACTTATTTTGCAGGAATATTCTGCACACACAACAGATGCAGGCAAAAACAAGAAACCCACATGTAAGACTGTATTCCCCTAAAAGTATGAAAACATATTTTAGCACCAGACCTGTTGTCTCATATCATATGGCTCTTACAGCGAGTAAGATTTTACTTTGCAAACACTTATTGATCTCAGTGGGAATATTTACAGTGTGAGGAATGGAGTTCCACATTTAGGCCCATGTGTGGATTGACTTCATAGCCAAAGGACAGCACTGGAGATTGTGCATGCAGAGAACCAACTTCTCTTAAAGGCACTAAATTATTCTTGTTAAGACACAGAGATCTGGAACATGCCACGTTGGAGTCCCAGTGCCTACTGATGGAGACAAGTCTCTGTCTGATGGGAACACTTCTGAATTCATTCATGCAGATAGGTTTTGAAGTGTTTTGGCTTAGGATAAAGTGTTCCCTCTGTATATGTTCTGAATACAGCTCAACTTTTAGGCCAGCTTCTGTGCTTCATGTTAAAGGTAACACATTTCAATAACCATAAGTATCTTTTTCCAGAAAAATGCCAACTATCATTGGTAATTGGTTAGAAAAAAATTGTCAGTATTGCACAATTTTCTAAGATTCAGAACATTCCAAAACAATCTTATTAGCAATTTATCTTTTAAGCTGCTTGTTACGTTCATCATCACTTTCAATGAAGACAAAAGGCTTGTCAAATTATCTTTTTAGGGAAGTGCTGAACCTATGTCTTGATATGGTTCTCCTGTATTAAGTACTGCAATATCTAGGTTGCGTATCCCAGTGAGGATTTTACTGCTCGAGAAAATCTATTTTTATCAATATATTGATCTATCCATCAATAAATACCTGCACCTATCTATAGGTCAATAGATAGATGAATAAAACAGGTGTTAGATTTACATAAAGTCTGCTTTTAATTCAACAAGAATTGAAGTCTACGTGGTCCTGATGCTATCTGCTCAAACAAAATAAGTAGCATGGCTCTCTAGTCTCTCAGGCATGACTTTTTAGAACATAACAGAGTCAAACTGCATTGCAAAAATTGCTTGAAAACGTCTAAGTTTCCAGGCTTTCAGACTGAGACTACCCAGAACCCTCCCTATAATGCTATGAAGCAGGAAAGAATCTTTTTGTGGAAATTGTTATTGAAACATGAAGGGTAAGAAAACGGCACGGAACGTTTAGCTCCACAGGGCTGAATGCTAATACTAGCAAACAAACTGAATAAAGGATTAAAATCTTCTCTCTTGACACTGCACCACATTTATTACAATAGCCTCAGGACTCAAGTTGCCTGTGTGGCTCTTTCTTCCATGATACGCTTATGAGAATCGTGTGTGCTGGACTGGGGCAATATGTACTTAATTAGGCTCGCAAATGGACCTTATTCCTGTACACTTCGAGACTATTTAATATACTGTTGGAGAAAAGGCTGTTATCTTAGAGACTGGCTTTTCTAGGAAATGAGTGCATGAGTTGCAGAGTTCACCTCTGAGTCAGCTTGACTGGATTATTCTTTGAATAGCAATATAATTTCTACAATATATACACACGTAAAGGAAAGCCTATTCGATGTGTCAAACTATTATGTGCAATATTCGTATATTCCTTAGCCAAGCAGAACATCTGTTGTCTCTAGTAGAAGAGTTGATTGGTAAAATGCGTAAGACTGGGGTCAGCATGTTTTCTTAACGCTTCTCCCCCCATCCCTCAAAGCTTTATTAAATGCTTTTCCTAGAGATCCAAGTCTTTCAACTGTACCTTATCAATTGACTAAAAGCTCTAGTTCAAACATACTTGAAATCCTGGTTCCATTCCCTTCTTAAGCCTACATTATCCAAGTTTTATTTTGTCCCATCTCCATTAAATATACACACATGTATATTTTAAAGGACTTCAATGCTATCTTGCCATTCAAAACTCTGTTGCAATTTAATTTACTACAATTCCAAGCTGATATTTAGTCAAGCAATATTAGTTTGCTATGAACTAGAGAAAGAAAAATATTGCTTTGTCTTTTAAGGCCTCAGTCAGAACAGAAGAAATGATTTGCATGCATTTCCATTGCAAATTTAACAAAGAAGGGAGAGAAAAATAACAATAATGGTTATAAAACATTACTATCCCATACCACAAGTTATACTTAAATTTAAGTTGTCCAGGCATTCATTACCCTTGTAACCACAAGGTAGCAGATGCTACCTTGGATCTTACCTAAGGAATAAAACTAATTACAGAATTTTACACATTGCATAAGGACAATATCAAGATTTTCTATCAAAAAATATAATTTAAAATATTTCTCCATTGTAGATATACATAACACATACACTGCAAAGCATGCGTAGCACACACTGGCTTGTACCAGCATTACATATAACACTTCAGTTTATCTGCTCTTTCTTAAAATCCAATCTGGATTGGGTCAATTGCCAGTAACAAAAAAAGACCAATCTTTTCGAGTAAAAATTCTAAGTTAGCTTGGCACAACATCTAAAGAAAATAAAAAACCTAATTTTGTGTTCAGTGTGCTATTTTTTTAAAATAAAGAACATAGCCAATGTAATTTGAAATAAATATTCTACATCCAGGCTATCGGCTTGCATAAGCACTTTCAGCAAAGCAGAATTTATATGGCTCTAGTTACAAATGTGTCCTTAAAATGTGTTCTCTATAAAAGGGGAACAGTAGGTCCTTAAATAACTACTAGTTGCTGTAATTTAGGGGGGAAAAAATTCTATAAACAAGAGCAAGTTTAAAAACAGATACGGGAATAAGTAAGATACAGCAAAAAAAAGAACTACTGAGATTTAACTGTTGCTATGAGTGTGAGCATTCTCATATTCATTTATCCATTTTTCTTCCAGATTTAAGAAATAACTTAAAATATCACTCTCATACACCACAAACCAATGAAACAAATTATAAAAAAAGTTAGTATATGATCTCTGGAGGCTTCGTTAACAGCCTAGTTTTTCTCCTATTTAAACTGCTGATTAAACAAAGGCAGACCAACTCTTAAGATTTAATTTTTTTTTTTTCCCCAAAGTGGTTAGTACCCCTTTAAATGGTCAGAGATGCATTCTAGGGTCCTATTCATCTTCTATAACTTAGAAACTGCCAGGCTCCTACCAGAACCGTAGTGCTGTTTGAGTATACGTTGAGTGGACAGAAATTAGATACATGCCCTATTCCCAGAGTCCTTGTTCCATAAGCCTGAGTCAGACACCCCAATGTCATTCCCCTAGAAATCCTTTTCAAAACTGGGATTATTTCAATTTCGCCACTCCTAGATGTTTTTCAAATGTTACCCACGTACAGTAGTGCCTCAAAGCTATTTATCTGAATGTGAAGCTGGGGGAAAAAACAACTCTCTTCACAGATATCTCTGGTTTGGGATGGAAAGGCAAGGGTTACAAACAGGTGGGTTTTTTTTCCTGTACATCTGGCTCTATGTTTAGGAAGTGCTTCAAGGACTCTGAAAACCAGGAGAGCTCCATCTTTCCTCTGATTTCTGTAGAAGTTGAGCACAGCCTTTCCACAGTAACATATTTTATCTTCTTACTCTCTTTTGGGGCCTGTACAATTCACAGCCAGCTGGCTCAAAGGTTGCCTGCAAGGATATTTAGATTCGTTCCCCATTCCAACAAAACAGTCAGGAACCTACAACCTGGTCAGAGGTCAGGGAGAAAAATCTAGTTCATAGGAACCTTAGGTTTTCCCCATATATACATACTCCCCATACAAAAGAGTATTTACGGATTTATTCATGCATTCTGGAAATCATTATACCTTCCAACACCCTGCTTGTAGTAATCCACATAGAAATCAAGACAGGCAGTTGATTTAATGGCCAAAATACAACATGAGGTGACTTCAGCACCAGTAAACGGATATTAGACAACCAGAATTTCTATGTAGCTTTGAAAATATAAGCTAGTATTTCTTGTTTGTTTTGTGAATAATATGCTGCTAACTGTTTCTCAAGTCCTGTCAGTTTCAGGATGCCAATGAAGATTGAGGGACTGGAGTATGCAAATTCCCTGTTGCAAAAGGTAAGGAATAATGCTGACATCTGGATTTTTTCACTGAGATGTTCTGCTCCCTCCTCAAGTGACCATGCCAACCACAACACATTTTTTTTGATCTTTGACACCTTTAAACAACAGTCCTAAAACATTCATTAAATTGTGGAAGAAAGATAATGTACTCACATTTTAAAAGTCATGAAAATTTACAAGTATTCTTAAACAGATAAACTACAAGTCTTTTTCTTTGGTGTTCATAATCTCAGATGAAAGAAGGATAAAATGTGATTATGAGACCTATGATTAAATGAGCCTGGCCTCAAATTTTCAATAAAGCTTTTTAGTCACTTCTGGATAGCAATTCTGCACTTGCAAATGATTTTTCCTTCATAACACAATGGTTCATCCCAGACTTAGAACTGAATTATTTTAAGATGAGTGACAGCACATTTTTAATATACCCTGAAAACTATTCAGAAGGAAATAAGGGTAAGTTTGGGGGAAAAAAAATCAACTGGATTTTAAAGAATATTCTGCTCTGCAGTGGAGATAACAGAGACTATACTGTTCCTTTTCTTGATAAGGTTATATAAAGCCACTTCATACACATCTTCCCTGTAAACACCAGCCAATCACCCTCTCCCCTCCCCAATGTTATACACAATTCAGACTGTTACCAGTATTTTAAATTCACTTGTAATTAACCTTTAAGGGTTTTACATTTGTCCTGACTATTAAACAAACTTGTGTTTGAGTCTTAACAGCTGTGCTTTCTAAGACTTGGGATTTTTTTTTGTTTGGAAAAATAATCCAAACTTCTGATAACTAAGAGTAAAAAAGTATTACTAGAGAGCACATTTACATCTTTGCTGCACAAAATACCGCAACCACTTTTGGATGTTTTTATTGAAAAGCATTTCATCAGAGTCTTTTCTGGGTCAGATTTCTTCCTGAATAAAGGCTTTGCCGACTGTGGTAGTGCTAAATCCATCACATTAAAAATTAATAATTCATCTAAGCCTTGAAAAAATAAACTAAAAGCCTCACAAGTTTGGAGGGAGGAAAGATTTATACACAAAAGGTATTTTGCCACCATCTCTTGTAGGATGCAATGGGAGAGCTGGAAAGAAGCATAGGTTGCAAGGGCTACCAAACAGAAGGCTATGCAAATTCTCATTTTAGACAAAACTGCATTATTATTTTTTTTCTTGCAAACCAACCTGCAGCTCTTCAACTCTACAGAGGTGCAGACAGAGCATATTTCTTGCCAGATTACCACTCTAGGCAGAGAAAGAACAGTATAACTTCTAAATCTGGATTCACCTGGTATTCAACAATCGCACCCAGCCTTCGTCTCAGAGGAGCGACAGCTCCTAGCTGTTTAAGAAGCTTTGAAAACCATTTATAAAATCCCAGCATTTTAAACAGGTTGAAGAGCCACAAATCATCAGCTGAAGAATGGCTTTAGCTGGCATTGCCTCTCACATGTGAACATGAGTTTAATCCCAAAGAAGTGCCATGGCTTTTCAACAAGCCTATGGTTGAGAGCATAGAAAGAGGACACTGCCAGCCAGCACTGCCATAGAGAGGTTCAACACGAATGCTAACAGGTGAAGAGTAGCAGAGAAAGGAGGAGGTTAAATGAATTAAAGGTAGGCAGTGACATTCACTTGACATTCATTGGAGAAAGGTCTAGAGACATCATAAAATTGACCTTGAGGATTCTGGCATCTCAACAGTGATGTCTATTACAGAGTTAATGTAGCCCATTGAAAAATAAGGAATGCATGGAAGTCTGGGCCTGGAATACAAGAACGACTCAGAAATCCTCCCTTTTTTGTGCTGATCACTCACTGACACAAGCCAAATCTCACCTACTGCCAGCATCCTTGCTCAAAATGTTGCACGAGCAATTTCCATTCATCCATTCAGCAAAATGAAAACTTCTAATTTCGTGCGTAACCATTGGTACATTACACTTGATTACCTATTTAATAATGAAGCATATATTATTTTAGTCTACTGTGCAACTTCCCCCATACCTTAACTTTGTTCATCTTCGCCCTTGCACTGTTGCAGAATCTTTTAATTTCCCTAACCAGCACTGTTTGAGAAGTTATTAAGCAGCACGTAGTGTCTCATACCCTTTTTAATAGCTAGCTTGCCTGCTGCAGAGCAGACAATTGCTGCATAGCAGCAATTACATGGAAACAAAAAGGCTGAGTCTTAAAGCAGCTTTATATAAAATTAAAGACAATTTTATCAAAAGTTAACATCCTGATAAAATCATACTTTAATTCTGTGTTATCTGAAAGCCTGTGTAGAAGTGTTGGGGAGAAAACATCAACAGCAAAAACTGTTTAAATCATGAGCAGCAACAATTCTCATTTTATGGACTTGTTCAAAACAAGCCAAGGCGACATTCTTGTTAAGAGAACAAAACACTGAATTTGATGCCACTTAAAAATTTTACCTTCCTTGCCACCTCTCAGTCAGATTGTCAGACATTTTTCCCGTCCAGCCTTTCTATCTCTGACGTGCCTTTTTTTTCCCCCCTCGTGAACACTGCAGAGCATTGGCTTGCATCCTCCCATTGCCTGTTCTCCCTCTCTCCTTAGGATCTGCTCCAGTCAGGTAAAACAATTTGCTCTCCCTCTTCACAATTTCTTCTCCAACTCTTTTTAAATATTTTTTAGTTTTTATCCACCTACTTTACACCATCTCCTCCAATGTCAAGAAGCAAGACCTAGAGGACTTGGCACTGGACTGAGGCTCAATCCTGGTTCCATCTCTGCTATTACTTCATTTCATGACTAATTTTGGATGAGTACTTCGTTTTCTTTTCTGCTTTGTTGATTATGATTCTTACACACCTTTGTAAAACACTTTTGTGTGATCTAAATACAAAGGATTATATTTGTGTTCCTCCAACCTTTCCCCGCCCCGCAAGGTTAGAAGGTCCATTTCTTACCATAATTCATATTGCCAGAAGTTCCTTTATGTCCCCTCTCTTTTCTGAGTGCTCATCTTTCATAGCTCCTCTTTCTTGCCTAAACTATTAGTATGGAGACAACAGGCTCTGCTGTAGAGATGCAGTGAGAAACACAATACCACAACCTAGTCCAGGGCAGACAAAAGAACACACAGCTGGTAGCATTAGTTTAATTGGAAGCCCTACAATGGAAAGAGCTGCCTGTGCTGCCCTGGATGAGCTTGGCATTCTCCCAAGCACAGATATTACTGAACAATACTGCTCAAAATAAGACCATCCCCCAAAGGAAAAGAAATCTGTGAACAGCAATCTGGGAGAGCTTTCTTTCCTATAGTGCAGACAGCAAACATTCAGGGAATGCTCTGCTAAGGGGTCAGTGAAGTAATTTTTTTTTTTTTTTAATGTGGCATTGTAGAGAGAAAAGTATTTTCATGAGCCAAAAAAAGGCACACATTTAATTCTTAAAAAAAAGAAAGAAAAAAAGAGGCAATTCTACTAGACAAGTGAATCGAACAGAGCAATTTGAAGAGCAAACAATACTAAGGCCAGATCTTGCATTTGCCATGAAAGACGGAAACAGACGCTACATCTAGATAAAAGGGCTTTGTATGAGAGTAAAAAGGAAACAAGGAAGACAGTACATCAGCTGCAAAAAATACATGGGTGTGAAAAAACTGAGAAGTCTGTAGGAGTTCAGAACATCAGTTCCATTAGCAACTTAGCCACTCAAGGAAACCTTAGAGGAGTCAAAACAACTATCACTATTCTTATTTGCTGAGAATAGGCATTGTGCTTATTTCGATGACACACAGAATAACAATCATGATAAGAATAAAAATATCAACTACCTTTTATAGAAAACTTTTTTATTTGTAGCTCTGAATGTGCTTTGCAAAGCAGCTCAGCATCTTCATCTCTATTTCACAGAAGAAAAGAACCCAGATGTGCCACAGGGAATTACTTGCCCAAGGTCAGAAAGCAAAGCAAGGATATTGTTTTTCATGCCAAGCTAAAACATGGAGAAAGACCAAAAACAAAACCTTTTGTGGAAGATTTTCATTGTTTGTTTTGTGCATTAGTGTGCCACTGAAAGCATTTTATGTTCAGAGCCCAATACAAGTAAGCTTTATGAAGAGGAAAGATTTGAACGACAAGATGATGTGGCCTACAACAAGATTAAGTGACAAAGGCTGCCAGACTGACAGTGACCACAGAGCAAGAGCACTTTCTTTATGAGGGATAGAGGGCATGTGTCATAATGCTGAGACACACATGTGTATGGGGAATAGAATCGTAGAATCATAGAATGAGGTAAATAAAAGCAGAGCTGAAGGTGGGAGACAAAACCTTGGTGGATAACACAAAGTGACAGCAGACATGAAGAATGTATTGTATGTGAAATATTTTTTTTTACTGAATACTTTTACTAAGACAATTACAGATACAGTGTTCAACTGAAGGGAAACTGTAAGGTATTGAGATAATGAGTGAAAAAAAAATGTGAAAAATTCAACTTCCTGGAAATAAACATTCATGAACAAGTATTTAAGAGAAAGGCATGTACTCATGTCAGACTGGATATCTGGAGTTGCCAACAGAGAAATCCAGCAACTCAGCTTATATTACTTTACAACCTCCTCCACATGGTTTCATAGCTTGACATGCAGCATGATCGTTCCTAAGAGCCTCAGATAAGCTACATATTCACTAACAATCACATGGGATGGTGAAACAAAGAACAACACATTTTAAAAGGGTTAATGGTGCAATACTTATACAATAAATATATCAATGTTAAAACATTACAAGTGGAAGATATGGGGATAGCAAAAAAGAAAACCCATAGGTTTTCACAAACAACAATAAAGGAATACAAAGAATAAAGAGACTTAATTGCAGCTTTGAGGTCATAGACAAAGATTCTAACTGTTTGCTGGTAAGTAATGAGGCAGTGAGATTTCCAGTTGGGAAGTAATAAATCCATCTAAACATCAAGGAGGAGGATGAAGGTTGCTGCAATGTGGGAATACTGGAATAAAATGGAAGATACAGCAAGGAGAGTAGTGACAATGATGCTGTAACAGCTGAAGTGGTAGATAGCCAATGCATTGACAAATGCGTCAGTTAAAAGGGGATAGAGGAAAAATCAACTTGGTGCATGTTGCAGACAAAGCCACAGCAGGGCTTGGCAGCAGCCTCGGTGTGTTAAGCAGAGAGAGAAGACAAAAATGTGCCCAAGTCTGAGTCTATTTTTGCTCTCTTACTCCAGGAAAAATAATGGGGCAGTGTTCCTTTGGCGCCAGTTGCAACATTTTATTGAGATTGCTTTGACTTTAATGGTTGCAAGAAGTGCCAGGAAAAGAAGGTAATATAGCTTTTCTTCTCCCTTGACTTTTTCCAATGTCACAGAAAAAGAAATTTGCATAGCTCCAAAATGGAAAATATACATTTTCAGTAAGGAGCATTTGGGTAACACTAAACACAACCTTAATTGGAAGCAGCAGTTGTTTTAAACCATGAACATCACCGTAAAACAGGATTGCCAAGAGATTCAAAGCCCATCTCTGACAAAAAAGAGACACTTGTCCAACAATATACATACCCAACCAACTATCAAAAATCAATTGACACAAATCCTATTTGGAATCAGAATCCAAGCTCCCCTTTGCCTGTAAGTGACATTTTAGAACTGCATCTCCCTGACAAACAAAAAGCAAGCAGTCTCAGCTTCCAAAACTGGAGCAGAAGTCGTTTTCCACAGCATGTATAGTGCAAGGCAGTGGTGCCATACACAGAAACACCACAAGGAGTGGAGCAGCTGAACTGCTGAGTCTTCACATTCGCTTTTCTCTCAAAGGGAAGTTACAATTTTCTTCCTAATGCTCTTGAAAACTTTTAATTGCTATTGGATGTAAGCACCAGTGCTTACTACAATATTTCATATAGCAGCAACTTTATTTCTTCATTCCATTCTTCAATCCTGTGGGTGCAGCATTTCATGTGGCAACTGACATGATTTTCTTCCCTTTCTCCAGCTCTTTCATGAAATATGCTGCCACAGTATCTCCATACAACAAGAGTACTTAACTCTACTACAAGATTCTGCCTTCTTGGCACAGTTACACATTTTGCATTGGTACCACCTCACAAGTTGCCATTGAGGAGAAGCAAGAGGAGAACCAGGCACACTGCTTATATCAAGAGCTCTTGGTTGTAGATTGCAAATAATGCCAATTTCTATGCAACATTGCAGGGGACACATAAAATTCAGGGACATGCTTGCTTCAGAGGTCAAATACCTCTGAGGTGCCACACCTGTGTGTTTAGCTGCGGTACAGAGTTTTTCACCCATGTAGGAAAAAGGACTCGCCATCATTTGGCTTGCACAGCTTGCAGAGATGTCCTGAAACTGGCACTAGAGTACTACATATAACCAGCTGATCTTCAGTACTACACAAGTCACCCTGTAGGAGAGAGAAGCAGCAAAGAAGAGAAAATTGACAGAAACAGTGTCTTTTTCATTCAGGTATGTCCAATATTTTCTGAAAGCAAGGAAATATAGTTAATCCCATTTTACCACAGTATCTGAAATATGTAACAGATATGGCAGCACATCTGAAAAGCTGGAGTTAAAAAGCACAAGTTCATTTTTCTACCCAGTACTTGGGTAAAAAGTAAAGGGTGGGTCCATATATATATATGTGTGTAAGTGGCACTCTAAGTGCCCGAGTCTGCTGTTTGAATCCTGCATGCACAGGATAAGAAATGCTGATGTTTCCAAACCATTTCTTTAGGACTGAGTAAAGCACAATTTTTTTAGTAACGTGAGCACTACCAAGTAGCAATGCCTACATGGTCTTTCTGCCATTGGGCTGGTCTGATCAAAGAGCAGGCACTGCCTACCTTTCCCACTGCATCTCATCAATGTGCCACAAGAGGCGTTCCACAGGAAAATGGAAGAGGGTCACTTTTCAGAAATTTAATTACAGCTGACTAGCTGCCAAGAGTAAATAACTTCAAAATCCATTGTAACACATGAGTTTGCATAATTCTAGTACATTACTCCATTGTCTGTAAGTCTGTTTCTGAAGAACTTACATAAAACTGGAAGCTTAATCTTAGCAAATAACCTAGATCTTATTTCACCAGTTTTGAAAGGTGTGACATTTTCTGACTTTTCAAAGAGTTATGCCTGATCTCTGCCTCTGAATTAGCAAGAAGAGAGCCAAGTACACTTCGCCATTTCTCAAGTTCCATACAATCAATTATTTTCCTTTGTTAGCAGGGGAATTTCTGACTGCTATATATACTAAGGCACTGCTAACTAGTTAGCCTACATGTATATCCCATTCTCTCCCCTTAGTTGTTTTTGGTACCAGCTTGTATTTAATAGGGTAGTTGATATATTTATTTTTAATTTTAAGGAGTCAGATGCAAGGACTTTCTTATTTGGTATGTCTGCAGCACCTATACATACAAATACATATGTATATACAGAAAATGTCACATTAGTGTCTCCAACTTCTTGTGCACAGTAATATTTGGGACAAGCAGCATGGGTGAAATGTAAAACCAAGAGAAAAAAAGACTTCATGTTTAAAAACCAGTCTCCATCGTTTATGGAAGCTGCCTGAATTTCTCGGCCTTTAAGTCATCCAAACACAGAAAAAGTCTAAGGTCAGTGCTGTGTAAAGCTTCAATTAACACAGGTGAATATTTAGTATTAGTTGAAGAGATGACCCAAAATCCAGTGATTCTGTCCCCACAATAGAAAATTAAAGCCTTTTCTAGCCTGAAATTGACATTTGAATTAAAGCAGCTTTCATTCCTTGTTCTATTGTATGAAGGCAGATGATCAATGTCAAATGTCACAGAATAAGGTGATTTGCACAGAAGTTTGGAACACATATAAGAACTGTCAAATCACCACATTTCCTAAAGTAAGAAATAAAAGCAGAGGCAGAGCAGGGTGGAAAATAAGAAGAAAAAATAGCTTCATCTTATTCTCAGTATCACTGCCATTTCTAGAGTCAAAATCAACCAGTCTTGAAGTCCAGGGATGTTAAATCAAGAATGGCAAAGAGTAAGCCTAACAAATTCATGCATCTCTAAGATTTGCAAATAGAATGTGGTATTTAAAAACAACCAAACTAGCCCCCCCAAAAAAACACCCAGCCCTATTCACAGTCTTTAGTTATTTGAAAAATGAAGACATGGTCCTGGAAATGCAGTAAAGAGCCCTGCTTAAATCCATTTCCCCACTAATTTAACAGCCTCAAGGGTTTCTTCCAGTAAGAAATGCTTTTTATCCCTACCGCCTCTTTTTTTTTTTTTTTTTGGTCTCTTTGGTGTCAAATCAGCACTTGAGGCATCCCAAGATTCTGAGGTGGCAGTCTATATCATTACAATTGCATTAAATGCCTTGGGAGTCCCTTTTAGGTCTGTCATCACCTATGTGCCTTATCCCAGTTCCAGCTTGAGAGGCCTCATTTCCCTAGATTTCTTTTCTCTTCAAAGGACGTTTTAGAGCCTCAAAGCAACCATCCCAGCACCCATTTTTGAAAAAAATGGATACCTGCTCTCCCCACTGCAAAACACCTGCAACCACAGTTTCACTACAGAACTTGAGTAATAATCTGTCTTTGCATGTTTGCTATAAAGACAATTAGCTATATAGATACTCCTCTGTCTACACTGTGATTTGCAGTAAAGTCCTCTATGCGAACTTCCAGAGAGGAGCCTGGGAGCTCTGTTACCTTGTATTTTCATGTACAGACTCTTGGGAAGGTCTTCAAGCCTACTGCCAAAAGCAGGTTACACTGAACTCAGTGAAGAACAGTGATAAGTACCATAAAAGGTCTTGCGAGTTGGGAGGAAATTTCAGAGGGCTGCAGATCTCAAGCCATCCTTATAATGTAACATTTTCTAGGACCTGATTCGACTGTTCCTCAAAATCACACACATGTTGTTCAGGCCAAGGTTAGTTCTCAGATGCAACCTCCAATCGACCATATCCTACTGCTGTGTAATCACGTGTATACCAAGATGCTGCTGTATGGCGGGTTTCAGCTAAAGGACAGCTTTCTTCACATGCAAATTTTTTATACCTGGGAGTAAAACAGAAATAGAAACTCCTCTGGCTGCAGAATATGTAAACTGCCCAGTGCCTTCAGTTATTGTCTTTTTGCTGTTAATAGGAGCTGGCACAGGCTCAGGGATTCACACGAGCACATCCTGCTGCAGAGCTAGGGACTACTGTTATTTGTACAGTGGTTTCTCCTTTCAACAAGGAAGACTATAGCACATAATACTGTTTCAGCAGACTGATACCATTGTTTTATTTTTAATGGATACAACTGCAAAGGGAATTGTTAACAGTACTGTTGTTATGAAAAATAGATTAGACAAAATAATACACTTTATAGAGAATGCTGCTCACGTGAAGAATGATAAAATTAGTAGGGCAACTGTTTTAAAATACAGGCTGTGTCCGCTTTCCTGCAGCTGAATAAAGAGGATTAATGATTCTGCAAATCAGAAAGCTGGTCACTTCAAGCGAGGGGATTTTTAAATAGCAGGTCCTTATGATGTTAAGTAAGCCTGGACAAAAGAGACCAGAGAAACCTTTACGTAAAAACAGACAGCCTGGCACTGGGGAGGCAGACATCTGTGAAAGAGAAGGGGACACTGCTGGTTGGCAAATTTTTTGTGTCTGATTTTGCCATAAGTAACAGCGGCCATGCTTCTTTCAACATTCATTTAAAAACACCAGCCAAAGGGAACTTCACCTTTCTAGATTTTATTGTTTAATTCCCTAGCTTCCATCTACAATACCCCTTGGTTTTCCAAGCCTGTATGAAGAGGAAGGGGTCACTTCCAGATATACTATAAGCTATGGCAATTTAAACAGACTAAAGACCAGCTTTTACAAATTGGAGTGAGTCAGCACATACCCAGAGGATTCTAAACTACAGAGAAAAAAATTCTGACCAGTCCGATGGGCATGCTGTAGTATTATGTTTGCTTCCTATGCCATGCATTTACTCTGTGATGTAAAAAAGGACTATTATAGTTCATAATAGTTGCATTATGAATTGTAGCAATTCAGGTCAGTCAGTACAGATGTATTTAAGGTTATATGACTAAGTGGAATTGTAAATAATACCTTGACTTAATCTTTTCAGGAAATCTGTTACTACCACTAGACCTGTTCCAGGCAGGATGGGTAAAACCCCCAGCACAGACAGGCTGAGGAAGGATTTTAACTATAACATTACAGACAGTGTTTTAGAAATCTTAAGGCAAGACCCCTGTATAACTCCTAGCAGCAGTTGTCTCTGCAAGCAAAGGTTACTAGTTTTTTATCCAGAAGGCTGCTGATGCCTTCAAATTCCAGAATTAAATTGCTTCACCTGAATCAGGGCTCATAAACCCTTCTCTCTACCCACTTGCTCTGCCACTATGCTACATTACTCTTCCTTTATGTGATACAGCCCTTGCAACCCAAACACTGAGGGCCTACTGGGAAAATTTTTTCATTAGTTATAAGCTTGCTGGGAAACAAAATTTTTGTTGTCCTGCTTGAGAGACTTACCACTTGTGAGTAATGCCTACACACATAATCAACACATAAGTGATCAAAGCTCAGAGCACTCAGAGCATGGAGAATTTAGACTCATTTTTCTTCTTTACTTAACACGGCCACTTTATGTGCCCCCAGTCCAAGGGAGCCTCAGACAGGAATATACTGGGTGATGAAGCCCCAGACTGCCTCTCTGACCATTTCACATTGTGTAGGTGGTCAAGCACATAATGGAACAGGGACTGTAACCCAGGGGTCTGGTAGCCTGTTTTTCTCCCATCAGACACTCTGTCCTTATAGTAGAGTGATTATGAGATGTAGAAGTTAAAATCTTTTGTGTCAGAAAAGAATTTATGACTCTTACATACTGACCACATGCACAAAATACTCAGCTATTACGTAAAAGAAGAAAAGCTCCTCCCTTAGAAATTCTGTGAATCTAGACTCTCACCTCCCTTGCTATTTCTTACAAAACCTTCAGACAAACAATTTTGCTTTGGGCAGAGCACATACTTCTCATCTACTGGAATAAAGGTGTGCTTTTTTTTCTTTTATTCTTCCAGCCTCTTCTTTTTGGCAGCCAAACCAAGAAGTTTAATTGCACACAGGCACGAAATCCCACATCATCCAAACTGTCTTTATCAGACTGCTGATAAGGTATATGGAACACATATTTGACAAGCACCTTTAAGGAAAACAATTACAAATGTCTCACTCCTTGAAGGACAAATGATACGTCAGAGTAAACACACATCACTGCTACTGCAATTCATGTATTTAATCTCACCATGTTGTGACCTGTGAGAACAGTAAGGTAACCTTTCCCCTTCGCACACTATTCTAGAGCCACAGTCTTGAAATCTTCTTCTCAAATGTAAG
The DNA here is from genome assembly GCF_964237585.1 of Gallinula chloropus. NCBI lineage: Eukaryota > Metazoa > Chordata > Aves > Gruiformes > Rallidae > Gallinula > Gallinula chloropus. Next base: position 66,934,006 of record NC_140088.1, on the reverse strand, counting down.
CGAGTGATTCCTCTGAATTCCATGCACAGAAAGCCTGACACAGCATCTTCAAATCCAGCAATATAAAGAATGTTGTGGTGTTACTTTACAAAGCTTTTGAAAGACAAATGTGTATTTCTTAAATTTAGGGTAGATGACATTATAAAAGGAAAATAGGGACACAGCAGGATTTGATGTTTAACTAATATTTTGCCATTTTTTAGGTTTCCAGAGTGTAATACTGATGAGGAATTGAGGAATCACCTAAGGGCTTCACTTCTTTGTGCTATTCAAATAATAAAAAATCCAACCAACAAAAGAATCCAACACAACAAACAAAAACACCAAGCCAAAGTAAAAGACTCAACCCAACCCAAATGCTGCCAGACAGACATGAAATGCAAACAAGATAGTAAAATGTCTGAACAGAAAAAAACCCCAAACACTAAAACCATATAGTACTTCAAGGTTTATATCTCATAATCAAACCCTTCAAACCTTTTGGTCCCATCCCAAATATCCTAACATTCTCTACAGAAATGAACATTTCTTGCCATACTAGAAACCACAATATAAATACAAAAGGCCTCATTACAGGAATCTGCATTGTAACTTGACTTGGCTTTTATTCTTTCCCAAACTGAAAATTCTCGGTTGTACTAGTTTACGAGACAGATATGCTGCAGAACAGGAACCACAAAGGAGCACAACTTTATGCATGAGATCACGATAGCATATACTGAATTTAGAGTCACATAGGAGACAATATACCTCACCCACATACTTTGATATTTCAGTAATCTCTATTGTTTTGCATCTGAACAAAACTAATACATCTATGAGTTTTGCTATCATTGCTATTAAAAACAAAAATTACAATGACTACCCTTCAAACCTTGTCTATTATTTAGTGAAAGATGCAACTGAAGAAGACAGAAGTTAAAAGGATCAGTTAGTATTTACTTTTATAAGCCAAAACAGCTGTAACAGGAAAGACTGAACCAAGGTTGTCCAAAAATAACCTAGAAATAATGTTCATGGCACTCATCTGGAATAAGGAGGAAGCCCAAATTTTGAGATGCTGATCCAAAAATCACTGACAACAGGAATAGGAAGGCAAATATTCTACATGCTGTCACCACATTAACCTGTCTAGGTACATTGAGGGGGAGAAAAAAAAAATGCACTGCAGACCTGATAAATATTACCAAATAAGCTCTGTTGAATCATGCCCAACAGCACTATTTTTACATACAATGCATAAAAGTGTCAGTGTAATTCCCATTAGCAATAATTAATTTGTTCTGAGTGGAAGAACTGGGTCAAATTCAAAGCTAGTATTAGCAAATGGAACTCCATGCTGTTACAGAATTGTTAAAAAAAATAATCCACTGTGCTTTCACATTTGCCCTCTATTTATCTGGAACCATTTCTCCTAGGGGAAATCTGCTTTATCCCATAGCACTTACTCGAAAGATAACAGAACTACTAAACCTATCTGATAGTACTGCTCTGTATCAATTGGGATGTACTGTTCAGTACTCCGAGGTTAAGAAAAGCACTGTGTAACATCAGGAGAATCATATTAGATTGCTGGAGGTAACACTGCTTCTAATCCTAACAGAGAGGCTTCATCACTCCTGGTTATCCCTCAGGAAGCAGGGGATAACAACTTCAAGGATGCTTTCCTCCTTCCTTACTACACACAGGCCATTTCAGGTTGCCGAGACACTGGATAGGATCTAAGCCATTAGATCATCCTTTAAACTACCACATTTAATTAAAACTTTGTCTTCTCACTTCTTTGTCATCCTCCTTTCATCACATGCAAGCCTGAACATCGAAGCTCTTTTCTATTTCCAAAAACTACCCCTAGTACAAGTGATATTTATGCTTCTAAATGGCCCTGGCACATCCCTAGCCTAAATGTGCTTACAAAAAGAAGTTGCACATTAATCTTGATTTTATTTTTTATTTCCTTAAATGATTGCAAGATACTGCTACATCTTATTGCTCTATAGCATCCTTCTCAAGGCCTTGTAAAGACAATGTTAGAGACCATGGATCTGAACAACTTCAGCAGGATAAGTGAAACATTGATAAGAAAAAAGTGGAGCAGGGAAAAATAAATGTTGGGGCTTTTTTCCCTAGACCCTTTGGCATTTCTATAGAGGCTTTGGAGGAATCAATATTCTCAGGTTTATAAAAAAAAAAAGGAAGCAGGGGGCCACAGATTTCATGGCTTTTCAGAAGCAGACTCTGTTAGCTCCACCAAGGAAATGTCAGATCACAATGACAGCCCTCATCAGCACCTACACAAGAGCCATCACATAGACTAAATAGCCTGGAAATGGGGTGAGTCATCAACTAAAAAGTGCTAAGAAGCTGTCAAAAAAAAACCAAAACCCAACACCAACAAAAACCCTAATCCTGAAACTCATATACAGGATACTGTGTTGATTTTAGCTAGAATTGAACATAGAAATGGGTCTTGCTGTTACAAATTATATTTAGTGCTAGAGAGAAGTGATGTGCAAAGGCGGTCTCAACTAGATACCAACCCCCTGAAGAGCAGAGACAGTAACTACTCTTGCTATGCCACTGGCCACAGAGTGATTTGCCGTGACATGCCAAGTCCAACTTCAGGAGCAAAATCTACTCCGTGGGTAACAGTGACTGGTGTTTGACCACAAGCACAATGGTAGCATTATCATAGAGAAAGCTAAATGCAGAGATACTGCATCCCTTAACCCAAAACAACAAAAACCCAACTCAGAAAGCTGCATTGATTTTGAGCTTATTTAAAAGAAAGAGAGGAAAAAAGAAAGTGAGAAAAAAATAATCCATGCAAATGCATATTAGATACGAATGCTCTATTGGCTCATTTGGACAAAAACTGCAAAAATAGCAACTTGTGAGAATGGCTGTTGGCCTGAGTGCCGGCCAATCAATCCATTATAATTTAAGTGCAAGCTGCTCCGATAGAAGCATTAGTTCCCTACTATATTGCATCTGCCAGTTTAAGGGAAGGGGAAAAAAAAACCCTGAAATAAAATAAGATATTGGAACCAGAGACCTCTAGGACTAGGGCTTGCCAATGACTTGCAGATGTCAGAGAGAACCTTGCTCATCAGATGTAATTTGTCAAAAAGTCCCATATTTACAGCACATGAGAAAAAGTTGCTTTTCAGAGTAAGTAATTTCTTTGGAGTAGGAACATCCAGATCATATATTCTCACAACATCTAGGATGGAGGAAATTAAATTAAAAAACCTGTTGCCAAGTCAACACGTACTCTCATCAGAATGCAATTTTTAAACAGCACACCACACCCACCATGATGTGAAATATGTAGTAGACTCCTTGACAGAATGACAAATATTTTTTCTTTTAAAAAACAGAATTTGGGGATGGAAGAGGGGAGTTGAGACGAAGATAACCAAGTAAACATATATATTATCAAAAAACTTCACTAAAATTGAAGTACAGAAAGAAGCTATCACATGCCCAGAAGAAGATGGCAGTATATCCTGCATTCATTAACAGCCAGCTTAGGGCTTGCCAACTACCTGAACTTTTTCCAAATGCTTTAGCTAGCTCAAATTTGACTGCAGTCCATTTTGGCCACAAATTTGAAAATATGTCCTTCCGTTCATGTACATTGCAATCATTTTGTGAGCGCTAAAGCTAGGCATTACAATTACAACATGCATTACTCAAGCATTTATGTGCTCTATTTGGTTATTTTTAATCACATTCATGCATGCAAGTGTACATCTCCAATCATTCAGACCACATCAATTTCAATCCATTTAAAGCATAGAAAAAGCTATGTTCACTTCAGAAATTAATACATCGAAGAGAATCCTTATTCAGGAATGGGAAGCACTTCTTGAAATGCATTATTTTTAAGGCAATCTGTTTATTCTTTAGCGTGACTGGCAGTCACATTAGTATAGGAAAGTTGTTTTCTACAATGAAAACACTTCAACGGATGCTACCAATCTAAGGTCACTTTCCTCTACAATTTTAATTTTGCAATTTTGATTTAGGAGGAAAATACAGGGGAAAATGAAGATTATCTTCATGAGACTATTTCATACTCAATAGAAACTTGTACAGTTGAATTGAACTTGTTTTCTTGATGTGGCAGTTTCCCAGTGTATATCCCAAGTTGAAAAATTATAGCAAACCAAAAAGATAAGACCAGAAGGTTATTTATTGGCTTTTTAACACCTGAGAGCTTCTTACTAAAAATCTTTTTTTTTCCTGCATTGATGAAAGTTATATTGCCAGTATCTACTATTCTGAATGATTTGTGTGGCACAGGGGGAAGAAACTGTATATAAAAATACATACCTAGTCCCATTATTTAACTGCAACGCAGAAAATATAGTCCTGGACACTTGCTTGTTTGTCAATATTGTCTGATGAATGTGAAGAACAACTAAAACCGTACTTATCAATGTAAACACTATTTTCAGGGTGGCCTTTTATCTCCAGCAGCAATATAAATATTGTATCTTGCATTTCTATGCCTGTGTGTGAGGACACACAGAGTTTTTCCCCCCCCATTTTTCGTCAAACCTGTGATTTTCCTGAGAAATTATTTTCTACCTCTATAAAATAGCAAGGTTATATTGGAACAGTTTTCCAATAACGTAACTGCTTTAATAGTAATCATAAAATCACAGAATGGTTTGAGTTGGAAGGGACCTCAAAGACCAAGTGGGGTCTCACGAGAGCAGACAAGAGGGACGGAACCACCTCCCTTTGACCTGCTGATGACGCTGTTTTTGATGCAGCCAAATACATGGTTGGCTTTCTGGGCTGCGAGCACACATCGACAGCTCATGTTGAGTTTCTAATACACCAAGACCCTCAAGTCCTTCTCCTCATGTGTTGCTCTCAATCCATTCTCTGCCCAGCCTGTAGTTGTGCTGGGGATTGCGCTGACCCCCACATGCATGACCTTGTACATGGCCTTTATGAACTTCATGTGGTTTGCATGGGCCTATCCCTCACAACTGTCAAGGCCCCTCTGGATGGCATCCCTTCCCTCCAGCATGACAAGCTCATCACACAGCTTGGTGTTAATAAATTTGATGAAGGTGCACTCGATCTCACTGTCCATGTCACAGAATCATTAAAGGTTGGAAAAGACCTCCAGGACCATCTAGTCCAACTGTCCCCCTACCACCTATATTACTAACTAAACCATGTCCCAAAGCATCTCATTTAACCTTTCTTTGAACATCCTGAGGGACAGTGACTCCACCACCTCCCTGGCCAAGCCATTCCAATGCCTAACCAGATGTCACTGACAAAGATGTTAAGACATACTCATTCCAATACCAACCATGAGGAACAGCAGTCATCACTGGTCTCTACTTGGACACTGAGCTTTTGACTTCCACTCTGAGTGAAATCATCCAGCCAGTTCCTTATCCACTAAGTGATCCATCAATTGAATCCACGGTTTTCCAATTTAGAGACACATATCATAAGGAACAGTATCAAATACTTTCCATAAGTCCAGGTAGATGACTTCTATTACTCTTATCCACCAGTGCTAGAAATCTATTGTAGAACACCATAAAATTTGTTAGGCATGATTTGCCCTTAGTGAAGCCATATTGGCTATCACCCATCACCTCCTTATTTTTCATATGTTTGGAAACTACTAGTAGGATCTGCTGCATGACTTGGCCAGGCACACATGCAAGACTTGACTGGTCTGTAGTTCCTCGGGTTTTCTGGTTTTTTCCTTTTTTGAAAGCGGGGAGTTATGTTTCCCCTTTTTCAGTCACGAGGCTGACAACAATTTCTCAAATATGATGGAGAGTGGCTTAGGCACTTCATCCACCAGTTCTCTCAGCACCCTTTGATGCATCTGATCAGGTCCCATGGACTTCTACACCTCCAGGTTTCTTAGATGTTCTCAAAACTGATCTTCCTCTACAGTGGATGGTTCTTTCTCCCAGACTCTACCTTTCCTTTCCGGGCAATGCAACTAGAGTCCTTGATGATGAAGACTGAGGCAAAAAATTCATTGAGCACCTCAGCCTTCTCCATACCCTGGGTAACCAGGTCTCCCATTACATTCTGGATGGGGTCCACATTTTCCCATATCCTCCTTTTATCACTAAAATAGCTATAGAAACGTTTTTTGTTGTCCGTGATGTGCCGTACCAGATTTAATTCTATCAGGGCTTTAGTTTTCCTAGCCTGATCCTTGGCTGCTTGGACACTTTTCTCTATATTCCTTCCAGGCTACCTGCCCTTTCTTTTATCCCTACTTTTTGTGTCTGAGTTTGCCCAGGAGCTCCTTGTTCATATTCTTATCATACTCTTAAACCCCCCAATGAAACAAATAACAAGAACAACAAATTAAATGCTAACTGGTGCATGTCACAAGGTGCTGTTGGAGGGGAGTGGGGGGAGTGCTGCAGGGCAGTCTCTGTGAGGGAAGACCAGGGCTGCCCCAGGCCAGGCACAGCCCATTCCAGAGGGCTCTAACTGACCCACTGCAGAGCACTGCTGAGCCCTGGAGCAAAGATGGAGGTGCCTCAGGGTAAGTGTGTTCAAGAAAAGGCAGGGAGCGTGGCAGGGGGAAAAAGAGAACATGGAGAGAGGGTGATGAGAATAGCAGAGAAGACAAAGGACTGAGTAGGAGGAAAAGGTGCTCCATGGCAGAGCAAACATGCCTGAGGGACTGTGACCCATGTATCCATACAAGATGAACATCTGATAACTGAAGGGATTGGACTGGGGTCACTGTTTTGAGTATATTTGTAGCACACTTCCTTGTAGCATCAGATTTACCACAGCATAGTAGCAATAAACATTTGTAACTATCACATGATGAAAATGAATCTCGCTTAAACATGATTCTGACATTTTCTAGCAGAAATGCTCAGCTCTTCACAGATCTCTTTCACATCAGTAATGAGTTTCAGCAGTGACAAATGATAGCCTCTGCGGGTTTTTTTCTCTCATCTTCTCAATACCTATTTTCTTCTGTATTTCCTGCTGAGTACCCTTTAAAAGTTTGAATTGTCTTTTGACATAACAGGCAAGCTAGTAGTTCAATAAAAAAATATTAAATCTTGCAGGATCAAAACTCTAAATACTGCTGGAGAAGGGAAAGTGGCATTCAAAAGGTGGGATGTCTATTCCAGATCAAGTTATCTTAGCTGAAAAGCTTGTATAATTAATTTGTTGTTGAGGCTGATTCAAATCTTAAACAAATTTTAAAATAAGGTATTTATAGAGGGAAAATATTTTGCTTTAGAACTGTCTGTTAGAAGGCTGTTATATTTTATTTATTTATATTTTGTTTGGCTTCATTCAGTCCTTATAGGCATATCTTTTTCAGGTATAAGCATTTAATTCTGGGACCCTGTTTTTCATATTTATACACCTCTCATTCTAACAGCTAATACTGAAATTCATCACCTAAATTTGAAACATGGTAGCAATTTCAAGTTTCCTAAACCTCTGTAGAACTAATTTTGTGTATATCTGCCTAGAGGTTAGATACTTACATATGTTTATTACCATTAGTTTACATCACCTTTGTCATACATCATTCCAAAGAACATTTCTACCAGCTGGCATATAAGCTTAAAATGTTGCTGCAAGGTACCAGACATGATGAATACCTGTTAACCTTGCTTAACCAAGCAGCCACAACTCAGATAAAATGTGCTACCTAAAACCACCTCCTCCTTTTAACAGACACTGCTTACTAAATACAGAGCAGGCTAGAAATACAGATAAGTCTGTAAACAGTATCTACAGTCAGAATCCTCTGGAACAAAATATGGGTATAAAACCCAGAATTTCCCTTTTTCTATGTAAATACTTGAAAGCTGCCTCAATGCCTGACTACCTAGTTCTCCATATGTGCTTGATTCACAAAGAAAATTGTCCTACTTCTCTGATGTCTCTTCAGTTTGGTCCATGACATACATAGCCATGAATAGAACATCGTAACAACTGCAATGTAGAAAATATTTGTCTAGAGGGAGATGTGATAGACCACAGCAGATAGAAACAAACCAAAAAAAAGCTGTTTCAAGTGAGGTTTCTGTATTCAGACGTGACTGATCCCATACTAGTTCAGTAATAAATCAATTAGCTAGCCATATTATTATATTTTATTGCAAATTTTCACAATTGTTTACCTTGTGTTATTAATGATATCATAACAAACATAACAATTGTTATGAAAAATGCAGTTTTTCACAACTGGGCTGCAGCACTTGAAAGTCAATGAAGACTCATAGAGACAACTTAGTTCTACTAAAGGCAACGGCTAAATTTTCCTCCTTTGGAAATTCTATTCCTACCAACAATCTCCGTTTACTTAGAAAGCAAACTGTTTGCTAACTGTCAGCCTGTTACAGAGTGTTATTTCATTAGAAGGAATGTAAAAAAAGCTCACGATCACCTACTCCAAAGTATATCTGAAATGCCAAATTCTGTTTTTTGTTTCAATGACATCAGAAATCCAAGTCTCCTCTGGTACCCTTTGATGTGAGACTTTTGTAAACTGCTATTGTTTCTGAATTTCAGTGGTAGCCTCTCCCTCTTTCCATGGGGGTAATAAATGCATATGTATTGTACACACACACTTGATATATTTATTATCTAGAACTCTCTGATGACTGATTAAAATAATGAAAGACAATGAAACAGACTAAAAAGCCAAGATGACGCACGTGATCGGAGCAGCCTTGTGAAAAGTAGAGTCAGGTCAGAAAAGCCCAAGGTATTTTAACATAATGTAAAACATTCACTTAAATACAGTTTTAGACTGACTTTTTTATATTGAAGCACAGCAGCCTTGCCTGTAATGAAGATATCTTCTACTTTTTACACAGTATAAAGCTATGAAATATTAGAACTTCATGGTGATGCCAGAAATCCTTCCAAGACTGGAAACAGTAATTCACCCACTAAATAAAAATTTCTAAAACTTTACCACTATTTTCCATCTCTTTTTTTCCCTCCCCCTCCTTCTACTTTTTTAATTAAAGCTTCTGAGGAGCACTGATTGAAAGGTCTTTTATCCTCTTATTGCTTTTTTAATTCTTTACCTCAGTCCTTTTATACTCCTCCTTAATCATGAATGCAAATAAAATTCAAAGTGTAATCAGCAGCTGCCTAAGGAGAGAACTGAGCTCTGTTGCCATGGGAACAGCCAAGTCAGCCCTTGACCAGCAGAGGAATCACACCTACCTTTTTGCCTTATTCCCTTCAGCATCCCTCACCCCCTTCAGTTTCAAACCACACATGCTTCCCTGGAACAGGAGATTTTTGACAACAAATATTTGTCACTGATCTAACGAATCATGACCAATATGAAAGTCTTTGGCATACAAAATCATACACCAGCAACAGATGCTTTTGTGCTGGTCCTCCACACTGAGCATCATCCTTGGGCTAGTGGGTAGAAGGTAAGGGACCTGCCTACCGGGAGGTAAGAACTCTCTCAGACTCTGCGTCTCTACAAACTGCATTTCCTCAATCAGAAGCACTACATCTTTTTCACTTCAAGACTTAGAGAAATTACACCATTGCCTTCTTATTAAATGTCTCTAGAAAGTTCTAACTGCCCTCTAAAAGAAACTTAAAGGTCCCAAGACAGAAGAATTTTCAGATACAAATATGAAAACTCACATGAACTCTTGAATCCTTTTCTATTCTGTCAAAATATACCATCAATTAAACCAACAGTGCTTATCACATTCTAGAGGTGCAGCTAGCAAGTAATGATGCCAAAGTTATATAACCCTAGATTTTAGTCCAGTTATTAACAGGAGATAAAACTAGACAGACATTCCTGCAACATAATAATACAAATGTTTTTAATTTGATACAGATGCTTTCAATCACCTTTATCTCTGTGTTAGTCTATGGCAAAAGAGGAGCAAATTATAACAAAACTGCAGATAGGTGCAGTGCTATTAGCCCCCAGGTCTCGTGAAGTGGTCTTAAGGCCAGGTGCCCACCAAAGCTGTTCTATCACTCCCCTCTCACACTCTTCGCTCACAGGGGAGTGAAGATATAAAGAAATGTTCATGGGTTGAGATAAGGGCAAGGAGGTCACTCAGCATTCACTACAATGGGCAAAACGGATTTAACTTGGGGAAATGAATTTATTACTAATGAAATCAGAGTAGGATAATGAGGAATAAAGTCTTAAAAACACCTTCTCCCCAGCCCTCCCTTCTTCCCAGGCTCAACTTCACTCCTGAACTCTCTACTTCATTTCCTGCCCAACATCACCTGAGGAGATGGGGAATGGGGGTTGCAGTCAGTTCATCTCACTGTCTCTGCCACGCTTTCCTCCTCAGGGGAAGACCCCTCACACACTTTCCCTGCTCCAGCATAAGGTCCCTCCCACAGGAAACACTCCTCCACGAACTTCACCAGAGAGTCCTTCGCAGGCTGCCATTCTTCACAAACTGCTCTAACATGGGTCCCTTCCATATGGATCCTCCACAGGGTCACAAGTCCTGCCAACAAACCTGCTCCAGCATGGGCTCCTCTCTCCACAGGTCTTGTAATGATCCTGCTCTGGCGTGGGCTTCCCATGGGGTCACAACCTCCTTTGGGTACCTACATGTGCTCCAACGTGGGGTCCTCCATGGGCTGCCATCAATCTCCACAAGCTGCAGGTGGACAGCCTGCCTTCACCATGGTCTTTGCCACAAGTTGCAGGGGAATCTCTGCACTGCTGCCTGAAACATTTCCTTGCCCCTCCTTCTTCACTGACCTTGGTGGCTGCAGGGTTATTCCTGTAAATCTCACTCTTCTCTCTTGCCGCAATTGCTTCTGGTATGTTTTTCCCCTTCACTATTGGGGCACTACCATTGTTACTGATGGGCTTGGGCTTGGCCAGTAGCAGGTCCATCAGACAAGGAAGAAGTTCCTGACAGCTTCTCACAGAAGCCACCCCTGTAGCCCCCCTGCTACCAAAGCCTGGCCACACAAACCCAATGCACCTAAACACATAGATAGTCTGCACACTGGCTTTCTTACCGTAGAGCACCACAGCCCTCAGCCGTGCTGGCACATTAGAGGAACAGAAATATATTCAATTAAACATGCATTATATTAACTTTTCATATGATTTCCAGGACAATTGTTCTAACAGCCTACACTCCCACCTGCTCACTGCTTTGCCATGATTCTTCCCATACATTCACACTCAGTGTATGTTGTCAGTGTTAACGAGTTAACCCACTGTTTCCAAAAAAGCAGGAATCATTACACTGAGTTGTTTCTGAAAATCCCCAAACAAGGCTGGTTAAGATCCACTTTTGTTAAACTACAAAAGATCAGAAGAAGTGGAAGCATCTGATAATGATCGACAGTTTAGCCTTATTTCTACATGCTTCACTACAGCTGGAGCTTTTGCCTAACACTTGATAAATGATTGGCCCTTCTGTTGTTTTTGGTAAGTGCACTGGGACTCAACAAATTGTAAATATGCTTGAGTCATTCAGCACTAATTAAACTTTTCAATAAATAAGAAACCTTGTAATCGCACCAACTCAGACAGAATCCTCAGGGGACAGCCATCATCTTGGCTGAAGCACTGGATTTTTAAAGCACTTACATAGATACATATACACACACGTATTTCAGAAAGCAAATGAAAACAAAACAATAAATACAAACCCATTAATTTCCTTTAACTTTTATCTGGAAACTACATTAAATGGCCAAAGCCTGGTATTTGATGCTTACTTAAGACTTGGTTAATCACAATTTTACCCCTTGGCAATTGTTGAATGCATCTTCATTAAGTGGAATTCTTAGTTAAAACGTCCCAATTAGGCCACAGTCATCTCCATTCACTCTCATTATGCCAAATCAATCCCATCAGAGATGTCCCACTGATGTCCTAACTCTAATAAGTCTGTTCTAATGAAACAAAAGTAAATCACAAAGGATGCCACCGCACACATTTGGGAGAAGGCGAAACCGAAACACACCACATTCCCCTGCTGACTGAATTTCAATCTGATGCATTCCCAATTATATCTCTGGGAACAGAGAGAGCCAGCTTGCTCCTCCTTTTTTAATTGAGATCTGACAATTAACTGTACATGACTACTTTCCTATAATAACTGTATTTCTCCTTCAATCATTTAAGCACCGAGTACAGTACGCAGCACACTTGCAAGGAAGACAAAAAGGCAAGTCCTTGAACAGAATCGTGTGCTTTCTAACACTTCACATAATTGTGTCATATTGAGAAACTACGAGGCCCTTTGGTTTATGCAAAGCTCAATAGCTAAATTTTTTGTTAAACATTGGCTACATAAAGGCTATGAAGCACAGTATTAGGTCTACATTGTGCCTGTAGACAGTATTTTTTATGGCAATTGTAAGCTCAGTCTGCTTTTTGAAATAACCACCATGGCAAGAAGTCTTCACAAATTTATTTCGAATGTTTATCTTATTTTCAGCAAAGGTGGCAACAGAGAGGCCATCACTAAAAGACCTGAGATAGATAAGTGAAAGAAAAAACAAAAACAAAGAGATCTGAGAAAAAAAAATGCTTGGATACTCTATTAGAATGACACTTGTTTTGGCATCATCTTTTTCTGGCTTTATGCTAGATACTTACTCCAAATAAAAATACCATGTTTTGGTATAAAACTAGATGTAAATATGAGCCATGAACCATAATAGAATCTAACAGATTCATCTAAAATTGCAATCTCTTGTGGAGAGCCCTTGTCTTAAAGGCAGACAAATATTAAAAATAAATAAATAAAATAAAGGGCATGACTATAAGTTGTAACAAGGAAAAAAGAGCAAGTGGGAATTGTATAGCGTACATCGCTTCATTATTAATTTCTCTGATTTGATAAGACTTTCCAATGAAGAAAGCACAGGATGTCATTAATATAAAGGATTCCTTCACCCGGTCAGGTTTCCTGTTTTCTGGCAGAGTGGTCAAGATGGGGAAAAAGGTGAAATAGGTTGAGAATATTCTGTGTGACCTACTCTAGGTGATTCTGCTCTGGCAGGGGCAGTTGGACTAGATGATCTTTTGAGGTCCCTTCCAAGCCTAACATTCTGTAATTCTGTGAAATTATATTTTATCTTCCAGTTTGTGTTTGAAAAAAGTAGTAATATACCAACCTCTCTATACCTATCTAGTTTGTTGAGGCAAGGCTAACGTGGGAAATCCAAACTTTATTAACATTTGAAAAAAGAAAAAAAAAAAGAGTTCTATCTACCTCAGAACAACTGATAATCACAAAATAAATGGGGCAACTCTGCCCTTCTGTTGCAGCCTACGATTCTTCTCTATCTTTTCTATCTAGAACATTAACTGTGATAAAACATGATGTCTGTACCTACAATTATGCCAACACTGCCTCTGGAGGGCCCATGAGTTCTTTCTCTCTCTTACTGTTAACAGTGCTGTATATTTATAATTCATGTCCTTTAATTATACTAATATATTTTATCCGAAGGTTGCTGTTGTTGCTTTTGGTTCTTTTACTCTGATTCTCCTCTAATACATTCTTTCAGTACCAAACCCAGATGCTTATATGTCTCTTTCCTAGGTACCGAATTTTAAATCAGGCTTTCTTGCAGTTAGTTGCAAGCCTCTGTTTGCACTGGGCATTTTATGCTCTTCTGAACATGACATGAGGTGCATACGCAGCCTTTAGAATGTCTCTCATCATTCTTTTTATGCGCACTCTCCAAAAACAGTCCTGTGGGAGCACAGGACTAAACTCATTCTTTTAGTAAATTACGTTCACTACAAGAAAGCTGTAGAGAATCACATCACACACTGCCTTCTGGAAGTCACTTGAAGCTTCAACACGATGATAATGACCAGTGATTTAGTCATTCCCTTTGCACAGAGTACCTAGAAACTGAACACATTACAGCACTTCGCACCCCAACCCCATTGGTTTGAGGCAATGAGTTGTTTCATGGTCTGAGAAAAGGAGGTGGAAACACTTGTTTTCTTTTGAAGCAATGGAGTCCCAAGAGTTCGCTTGGTGTTCTTCAAGAAGACTAACTCACATGTCATTTAGCAGCTGAGACAGGAGTTAAACCATTGAAAAATTCAGTTCTATATGTAGAATAAGTTCCATTTTGTTTGTTATTTAATTACATAAGACAGATGTGAAAGATGCATCCTTCATATCTATTGAATATTTTCTTACATTCTGAATACTTTAAATCAATACACAGGGTTGCTTTTAGAACAAATCTCTGCCTTCAATTTCTACCAATGCTGCACTATGACACTTTTCCCCTAGAAAAGTCTCAAAACTATTTAACATTGCTGGAAGCAATGCACATATACAAAAGATATATTAAAGATTTGCTTTCTGTGCATTGAGATGGTTATGAGCTAAATAGGAAAAAAATATTCTATACTTTTTTAAAAAAAATATTTTAGTTTTAACTGCATTATGCCCTTTTCAGGTAGCTTCAGCTCACTTAAATCTCACACAACTGTTTCTTTGTTCCTATTTAGGTTTTTTTTAAGAGAACCTTGTATTTCCCCATAAAATCTGTTTGGAAAAATTCTCCATCTTGCATCAGAATATGAGACAGACTGTAAAGGAAAACACACCCTTCAAAAATGAAGTCAGAATGTAATAATAATTACAACAAATGCGCTTTAGTGAACATTTGCCAGAATAAGACATCAAAAGTCACCTCACCATTAATTGTGATATATCTTCAATTTTAACTTCTGAAACAGTTTTGCTTTCTCTGTCAGTACCAAAATAAGCCAGTTACTATTTTAATCTAATAGCCTTCATTTTTTCTCTTGAAATAAAATGTCACTTTAAAAGCAAAGGATAGTTTGATGAAAAATTATTTTGTTCTATTTTTCCTTTCTGATCAAGCATGTCTCTGCAATTTCAACATGAAATTATCTTCATCCTCCAGGAGTAATCTGCATTAAATGGATTGTTTTAAAAATAATGTATCTATTGTTCTGACTGTGAAATGTAATGGAGGATGGTACAGCAGTCAATTTTCCAGTGTAAAAGAATGGCATGTAAGATACTGAAATGCTTTAGTTAACAACTAACTGTGATATTACTTCAAACAGCATAATCCTGATTGCAAGGTCAAGCTAAAAAAAGCAGACCAACCAACCCACCTCAACTCCACCCAAACCAAGCCCACCCCTCCCCCCAAAAAACACCTGACAAAAAAGCAATAAGCCACCCACACTTCACACACTCAACTTCAAGTCTGCATTTGGCAATAACTTTTCAAACTGATTCGTAAAAAAATTGCTCTTTTCACTTATCTCTTATGGCTGAAAGCTGCTTCTGTATCAGACATCATTGCCCCTTTCTCCATCTCCAGAATTAAATGGGATGAAAATATATTGTGCTCTGATTAACTAAGACAGCTGATAATCAACACAAGCCATAACAACGTTAAAATGCCTAGTAAAGCAGTATGGGGTTTCACTGCCATTTCAGGGAGTTCAGAGCTACAATAAGTACAACCACTTGGAATGTAAATAGCTTAAGTAATTCAGTTTAACAAGTCTAGTTCATTTAAATTTATTTTTTTCTAGATGCTTTTCTAAGTCAGAGTTGGGTGGAATTATTTAATATAAAAGTAGATTTTAGGGAAGTGTCAGTATCATAAGACTAGATTTTGGGCATTTAAATGGCTTTTATATACCTTCACAATTATTGCTAGTTTGTTTCATTTTGTGCTTGCATCCCCCCAGAAGAGAAAACTCATCTGTGGGGGGAAAACAAAGCAATTTATTTGCATCTTATTTAACATGACTAAAGAAACCTAGTATTTGCCCATTGTGGTTGTCTTCCTAGGTTTCTTATTTGTATTCTTCAGCTGTCCTCTTTAATAATAAAGTTAGTCTCTTATTTGGGAAGCAATTCCTGAATATGAAATATTATGATTTTATGTCTCTTTTAATGTTGATGAAAACATGGCACAGTAAAATAAAACAAAAAAATTGTAGTGCCTCCAAAAAAAAGGCACTACAAATCACTCTTTGCAGATAATGCCTCATCACAGCAATACTCACTTTGCTTTAACTGGAAATTAAAGCAATGTTTAAGCAATAAAAATAAAACTTTCATTACAAGCTAGATGAAAAGAACAAAGTTCCTAATGACAAATCAAAGACATACAGAGAAAACACACTCTCCCTCAGCACAGAAGGAAAACATTTTAACTTTCAACCCATTAGTAAGTTTTCCTTTGTTTGCAAAATTTCTTGAAATATCTCTGTTCCCTAAAAACTACCTTCCATAACCTATAATTCTGTAACAAATAGAATCTTGTTAATGGCTATTCCCACATAAAGGCAGAATTTTGCATCTCTCCATTTAACCTGGAAGTTTAGGAGTAAGTTACTAGGCATGGACATAAATCAAAGTTATTTATAACTAATTAAGCCACATCAAAGCCAAACAAGGACATAGAAGTGAATGAAAAACCAGAGTACCATGGCCACTAACCAAGCTGTGAAGAGCAAATGAAATTGTTTCACACCAAAATGTAAAAAGAAATAATTTCCAGTTCAAGGGACCTGAACATCAGGCACTGACTTCAGAGAATCATTTCTGAACTATCTGAACTAAATGGAATTGTAGCTTTCTACGCAATATTCCTGAGGCAGCAAAGCTTACTTGTACCTGTTAAGATGCTCTGCTGAATCAGGCCCTTTCAGCACTTACAATCACTTAGAGCACTGATCTATAAAAGGAAAACCAGCATTTGTATAGAGACATAAATGTTACTTGGTATATCAAGAAAAAAAAACCAACCCAACAACCCAGACCCAAAACCCACGAAAATAACCAAAGGTAAATCTTTCAGAGCCCTAAAAATATAATTTTCTTCCAATCAAAACTCTTCTCTACTGCTGGAACTTCTGTAAATATTTGAGCATAACCAATTACCCACCATGGTGTTCTTCACTATAAACAATGCTAACATCCTTTACAACACTTCAAATGTACTACTTTACATTTCTTTTATACCATACCTTATATGCAAGTTTATCTGTACTCTTCTGCTAAGGCATAACATGATGAAGACAACAGCTAAATGTGTTTTTAAAGGCTTGTGTGCTTTGGCTTATTCAGCCTTCAGCAACTCCACAAACTTTTATACTTTAAATCCCCAGCATACAAAGGCTTAATACACTGATTTCACTTTTACCTACTAGCCCTTGAGCCTCTGAAGTTTCTACACGTAGATAACAATCTCCAATGATTCCCTTTTCATCACTTCCCATGCTGACTCCTGGCTCAGGTTACCAACTGGCATCTGCCAGCCAAAATGGTCAAGCTAATAGAGACCTATGACCAAGGGTGATGAATGGTGGTGACAAGAACTCATTTTTGGGAGGAGTGAAAAAATACTAAGCTAGGTACTACAGACTTGTATTTCCCAATTTATGACCGAGTGATTTTCAGGTTTTATTTCTTTGGCTGGTTAGTTAAGTCTAACTAACTTCTAACTTTATGAATGCTTAAGGTGTAACAGCATGGGGAAGCCTTTCATAAACATTGATACTATTGCATGTACAGTACTTAATGCTTTCCTAGTTTGTGTTTGATTTACAGATAAAAGTGTTCTGCAGATTTCTCCAGCTGTGCTCCCTAAGCAGATTGTGAGATGCAGCAATCTGTTTGAGAGCAGATGTTAGTTCACATGTAGTTTTATTTGCATCAGTGTAAAATAGCAGCTTGCTACATGAATAAAACATGTTTTCTCTTTGCCCTATTCTGGTAGAGAGTTTTATCTATTTAATTTAGTTTTACATGGAGAGATTTTTTTTAAATAAGATTTTATTTTCTCAAAAATTAATATTAATTTTCAATTATGTGTTTTAAAATTCTGTGAAGTCCTTGTAGTACTTTTGGAATGCACATGATTTAAGTATCTTAGGAGATACTAAGGATGAGCTATTACACCCTTTTGCAACAGGTGTTAATCAGCATTAATTTCAGTTGAAAGAAGCAAGCTATAGGAGACCTCTGAGTGACATTTAAAAGTGTTTAAAGCCCACTTAAACTGGATTTATGCCCATCACTCTCTAGTGGACTGACCCCAACCTTCCAGAGATGCATGTTCACTCAGAGAAGTGATTGGTGTACAAGGTCTTCGATCTCTCCTGGAACTTCCCAAGCTCTCATTCTCTCCCATCATACTCCGTTGGAAAGCAGGGTCCAGCCAGGAACTTCCAAGAAACACTGCAAACAGCAGCTTGACAGCTGTGGGACATTTTCTGTGCTCTCCCTGGATGCTTTCATAACAACTCCTTTGTAGAGAACACCCACCATTCTGGTGTCTGAATTCCTGTCTTCTTTCTAAATTTGGTTTCTGTCTTAGCCCCACCTTTTTGCTATTTAGGTCAAACCATTTAAAAACATGTTGTTCCACAGTTCCTTCCTCAATTGTGTAAATGGGGTTTTTTGTCAACAACATATAGCATATAGTGTTGGGGGGAGTTGGTGGTGTGGGTTTTGGGGGTTTTTGATTAACAGCCTTTTGTGCTTAAGCAAATTTGACTACATATAACTTAACCAAGCCTCCATTCACTGCTGCTGCATTCAAGAGTAGCTGAACTCAGGCCACCTCCTTTATTTTTAAAATTCAAGGACGAAATTTTTCATAAAACATTTTTAAACATACAGAACACTAGCTATTTGTATAAATGTTATTTCTCAGAAGAACCAGAGAACTGAGGGTGAAATTAAAATGTGACCTTTACTGCACCCACATTTACCTTTCCTCTAAATGTTGCAAGAGGGCAGTAGGGAGGAATGATCCAGCATATTTAACTTCACACGCACCTCTTGAGAAACACCAGGCCCCAAGAAAGAAAAAAATATAATCAGTGTTTGTTTAAGAATGCTTCAGCAAACCTACAGCTAAACACAAAGGTCAGCATCTTATTCTTTTCCATATGAAATAAATCACAGCTTTATCCGATTTCATCGGGCATTCTCCAATGTTTCTTTTATTTATTTTTTTAAAAGATCTCCATTCTGCCGCCCAGATTGCAATTGCTCTGCCATTCATGAGATTACATCTTTACCATCAACAGCCTCACCAGCCTTTACAAAGGCTCCCAGATAGTTTCCACAGATACAGGGCACCAACCATTTGTCACTTTTCTGCAACAGCTGAACTTTCAGATCGATTACAAAAGGAAGCAGTGATAAAGTAAACAAGATATGTCATCAGTTTGGATTCAAGGAACTAGATTTTGCCACTCTGACAAACAGCATTACTCTTCCCCATGGGTTAATCAGGCTGTTCATAAAAGCAGGCACCATCTATGCTGAAAAAGGGTTACAGACCAGACTCTACATCACACATGCATGTCCCCCAGACACACAAGGACCCCTCAGATTATTCAATTTCCATTGTTACTTTTTTTTTAAAACTCCTACAAACCATGCAATATCTATTCAGCACAGTAGCTGGTTGCAGAGCCTGCCATTTTTTCTTATGCCTAATTTGTCTCCAAGTAGATTTGCATTAGCACCCTATTCTGAAAAATATCCTACACAGTTTGGATCTGATTATGGCATATAAATTGGATAAAAGCACTTGCTTACTCCCTACTATGCTACCTAACAGGCAAGATTTATCTGCTTTTTTCCCCCTGTGCTTCCTCCCTCACAGGCAGTGGGGAGTATACCAAGATGAGGGAAAAAGCACCCCACTTTTTGAACTCATTTGAACTTTTAGTCTACAAAAGTTCCTGGAGCAACATGTCCTACTGCCTATAGACCGTCTTTTTGTTTCTTTAGTCACTCCCTGAGATGATTTCATGGCCTTTTCCCCACCAAACAAACCCCATTCAAGCATTGCGAGAAATAGTGAGTGAAGAAATGAATAATTCTTTATTCATCTTTTTTATACCTCTCATGATTTTTGACAACACGATTGTACTCTCCTCAAGAATCTTGTTCTATTTAAACTCTCTGTGCCTGAAAATTGCAGACTTCAGCTAATCTGAATTTTGGCTGACCATCTTTTTAAGAGTGCTGTCTTTGAAAAGCAAGTCACAAAGCCTCAGCTGAACCCGACTGCATTTGTATACTGCCACTGTGGATTATACATCCCATTGAAATATCTATAAAAAGGATTTTCCCATTTAAGGCAGCAAACCTTAGGCTAGTAGCAAGAAGTCAGTATATTCATAACCTATCCTCTCACTGTTTCACAAAGGAAATATTCTCCAAAATAAATATATGAGGTATAACTGTGAACATGATAGCAAGGGCCTATTAACATGACTAAGAGTGACAGGGAAAAAAACATGTTAACTTTACTCAAATAGTGAAGGATAGACATAATTTAAGCTACTTGGAAGTGGTAAATAAATCAGAATAACATGAGATTAAATATGAATGTGCATACTGATAAAAAAGACTGGAAGATAGAAAAACTTATAGAACTGAGCTAAGGTTTATATTAGTGAGGGCAAAGGGAAGTCAAATCTTTTTACCAATCCCCTCTCTCATATTTATTGCTGATTCTTTTTGCCATATTTCTCTACCTGCAGCATTCAGGAAGCACAAAGCTGCAGAAAACGATCTATAGTTCACAAAAGCAGACTAAAGACCCAAAGCCCCTGTTTCCGGTTTTCACAGCAGTTTTCCAAGTAATTTCTTATTGGTATTAGAGATATAACTGCTAAAAGTAACTGAACATTAGTTTTTAAAAATACCCTTCATTCAAAATACTCAGGAAATGTAACTTGTGCAAAAGCCAGACTAAAAGAAGAGTGGTCACACTTCATTCCTGCTCCATTTTTCAAAGCAAAGGCATTACATTTTAATTCTGGGCTCCAAATACACCTTCTGGTTTGGATTTCTTAAGGCCTTACAAGAAATGAATAACAGGATTTCAAATCAGATAAAATTCAAAGTAACAAAAATTGTGTGGAACCAGTTCACTGTATAGACTGATATCTGAGCTGAAAGCCACCAGAACGGCTCAAGAGATTTTTGTGCCCTCCAGTTCAGATTAGACCACTGACACTGACTTTCAAACAAATTTAAATACAGCTATTCATTTCTCATCTGTGTTCAGTTTTTTTCCTATCTTCTAGTATTCATTATCAGCCAGTCCTGTTTTCAAGTCAGATTCCTGCTGAAGAGCAGTGTGACTCCCTGAAGTTTGAAGGGCAGACTTGCCCATTTAATAAAATAATGCATTAAAACAATATTCAAATGATCTTAGGAAAACAAAAGACAACAAAGAAACCCAACCCTTAATATCAGCACATGTCAAAGTTTCCTGAAGTCACTCAGCTTGCCAGACATTCACTACAGCACTGAAGTTACAGCATTTTCCTCCAGCCTTATTAGACCTCAATATGTGTCCTCTTCAAATCTCCAACTCCTTTATATCTAAAACAGCCTCTATACCACTGACATCCCATCCATCATATTCCCCAGATCTTGCAAGTGACCAACTGCATGAGACATGGCTTGGAAAAGATAATGCAAAGACAAGATAAGAATCAGGAAACACAGTGCAAAAGGCAGTCTTTGCTGCTTCCTACCTGCAGAACTGATATAATGCTCTTCCATTTCATGCACTTTGCTGAAATGAAAAAAAAAAGCTATTCCGACATCCCATTTTAGCAAGACATCTGGCTATTGTGGCTTTGAGACTGGAGGAGGAATGATTTGTGTTGACAGAAGAAAAGTAAACGCTCTGCAGAATTATTTCTTTTTAGATTTCCTGTAATTTACCAGGCAATCTGAAATACATCAGTAGACTCTCACAAATAATCTTAACTCGAGAAAGAACTGTCCCTATGTTCTACGTAATACCGAACACAGAAAACCAGACCACTTTATCTAATCCAGCACTGGTAGAGCTGCTGCTTTTTCTCCCGCCCCAACAGGTTTTAGGAGAACATTTGTACTTTAACAAAACACCCAGCCACCACAACCTTGGGGAAGGGGCTGGGGGTTAAACAGAGCATCTCAGTTCTGAACTCAACTCCTAAACCCATGCTGTAGTTCCCAGTTTGCTCCATGGCAGCTGAAGGACATTTCCTCCTGCCATTTTGCCATTTTTCTGCCGCAGCTAAAGAGTAAAGATCAATGTCAAAGGGAGTATCTCAGCAAGCAAAAAGGAGATGATACTAGTTTCATTTCTAGTGGCGAGATTCTGCCACTCTGCATCAGAAGTAATTGCGCCTTTTTACCGCAGAAGACCACGAGGCCGTACCACAGGCTCAGGCACAGCTTGTGGCGTAACGCTGCTTTTTGGGAAGGTCAGCGAGAGATATGTAACTGTAGGCCCACACAGATATGCTGCCTCACAAAATCCCCATTTACATTTTTAAAAGGATTTCTTACAGCTGTACTCTTAGTGAATTTATTTCATTTTTTTAGAAGCATCACAGTGTAGTGATGCTTCAAAGTGATACACGCTGCAGACTAAAACCGATCAGAACCTGTAAACTAGCTTAAAATCCATGTTCTTTCCCCCAAAGTTAATTTAGGAAACTTCTCACAAATGTT
The DNA here is from genome assembly GCF_964237585.1 of Gallinula chloropus. NCBI lineage: Eukaryota > Metazoa > Chordata > Aves > Gruiformes > Rallidae > Gallinula > Gallinula chloropus. Next base: position 66,911,462 of record NC_140088.1, on the reverse strand, counting down.
CCTTTGATATCCCTGATATACTTTAATTATCCTTGATAATTAAATGGAATATAAAAGAAATGATAAAACCTGGCATAACTGCAGTGCTAAAATAATCCTGCATTTACCCAATGAACTGCTTGGCAATCAGCCAGATGTTACATTTTATTTAAATGCCCATATCACAACACTGACAACCTGGCCATGCACCTTCTTCTTTCTCTAAAACTCTCAGAATACCTCCTGTGGCTGATGCCAGTAGTCCAACATCAGCTTCTCTGTTGTAGCTATCTACTAGGCCTGAATCTCAGCCAACTTGAAACTATGTCCAAAAACTGCTCTATATAGCACTAGGAAAATGAGACAAACACCTGCTTTTAACCTTTAGGGAATGAGGTTACATGTGCACCTTTCATTACAACATGAATTATTACACCACAGCCTCCTTCCCTTCTAGAGTCATAAAGGCAGGAGCAGAAGGGCCTTGATATTGCAATTAATATGTTTTAACTGCAGTATTCAACAACAAGAACAAAAGTAGTATTTGAAACTGACTGGAATCCATAAATTTCCTCAGTTAGTAAATGTGTGCTATATGAGATCTTCACATCATTCCATAAAACACACTTTCCCTCTGTTTTTCCTCATTACCCCAATGTCATTGTGCTTTTGTATCAAAATTTGTTTGAATAAACATTACTTTTATGGTTTGCAAATGTGAGCAACAAAAGCAATCCTGAAAACATGCATCTGTCTTCTCTAATGCCCTTTTCATTTTCATGTAGAACACAAAAATATTCTCCCCAAATTTTCTTCAAATATAATTTTTTGGAAGACACTTATCCATGACTCAGAAAGCTATTTGTTATGAAATTATTGCAGATGGCCACAATAATGTGATCATATCCCAGGGAAAACTCCACAAGGTGAGTCATTACAAACCTTAAATCACACCAACTCTTTGGCCAGGATCAAGTTGAGCAACAGCTTAATATCAAATACACCCTCTGAGACACAGGAGAAAACCAGATTTTATGATCTAATAGGGTTTTTTTTTTCCCCTTCTCCAAATATTTTATAATTCTAAAGGTTCTGATTCAATGAGTTTTTCACCAAGGTCAAATATCTAAACTGAAATATTGTGGAACATTTCAGAAGCATGTCAGTAAAATGTGTAGTAAAAAGGATTTTTATAAGACAACATTTGCAGACTAAAGGGTCAAATCCTCATCTTGCAAAGCTCTCAAATACTGTCAGACTATAACTTTCCTGGTCCTCAAACTATTATAAAAATTCTATATGCTCTCAAAGTTGTATCTGTTTGTTAACAGGGCAGAGGAGCTATTTTAACCAAGTGAGGTATGATATATACATTTCTCAAAAATAGGTGAAGCTGTTCTTTGCCTACTTCTGACTTTAGAGTATTTTTATCAAATATATCCAAAATTTTTATCTCCCCAACATGAGATTTCATATGGCAGCTTTGCCTTTGGAAAGTGCCAGGTACTCCATTTCTGAAAACGCAGCTCTTGTGGATTTCCTGTGCTTCTTACTCTGAGTGAAGCCTTGAAAAACTCTAGCTAAGTTTTAGCTCTTCACTGCTCGGTGAGCCTCAAGCTGTGCTAAAAGCACGGACTTTTGCAGGTCTCGCTGTTATCTAGGACTGCCAAAAGTTACTTCATTACAAAGCCAATACAAATGAAAACAGCATTCTTTTCCTCCTCAAACAAGGATCCCAACCTTTAAAAGTATTAAGCATGGCAACCCTTTATCAGCAAAGCCAAGTAAAACATTTCCTTTTTCCCCTCTGAGTTATTCTTCTAATTACAATCAGTTTTAAAATAACACTACATAGAAAAGGTAAATCACACTGCTACTGATAAACAGTGTACCTTTATACTCTGTTATCCTCTTCTCATTCCACCCCCTGACTACTGACAACATTAATTAATGCCCAGCCAGCCACCAGCTGATTGGAGTGTGCAATGGAATCACTGTACCTGCCCTATACTCTGTGCAACTGTTTAACAGCTGTGAGAGAGATTTCCAGCTGAGGCAGTACAACAGCTTCACACAGTACTTCTAAAAAACTAAACCAAACAAAACCAACAAAAATCCCCTTTTTTGTTCCTCATGCTACAGAGACAAGAGCTACAGCTGCACATATACCATCATCATCGCAATATAAGTTTAGCAAAACACATGCTGTTGTACGTTGTACAGTCACACATCAGTACAAGGATTCAAGCATTTGAATATATAGTGTCCTGGTGCTTTGGGAAGTGCACTATTGCTGCCAGCCTCTGCAGTTTCCTGGCCTGGAGGGCAGAATAGATGCTGAAGAGCTCAGCTGTGCTCTTACCCAAGTCACATACGGGGAGGAGACTTCAGAAAACTTCAGAAATGCCAAATGGTCAACTCCATATGCACAACTGAACAAAAAACTGCCTGGGCTGCCTTTTCCTTTGCTACTCCAATATTGTATTCTGCACACTCAGACAACAGTTCTTCCCAAAACGCATAATGCGTTTAGGCAGCTCAGATGAACTGGTCAATTCTGGTCATGGGGAGACATAAAGGACCATAATTTATTTATTTATTGAAAACTATTTTCTCATCTCAGATACAAAAATATAATCTGTTTTTATCTAATCTGTCTCCTGTTGGTTCTCAGCTAAACCAACAGCCCTCTCTAAGTTATTTCATTATCTATTGTTTATTGTTATTATTTATTAGGCCAGCCAGGCCTAAACCACCCCACTCCTGGAAAGTTCTCTACCTTCAGTAATTCATTAATACATTAATACTTTTTATCTATTTAAAAATATTATTTACATGAATCAGGGTGGTTTTGCTTTTGATTACTCTAAAAGATTACACTTATTTCTTTGCCATACCTTTGTACTGCAAACATATAAGAGATTAATTTACCCAGAAAAGTTTTCTGGATTTTCTTAAACCCATTATATTATCTACTACTTTACAACCCTATTCTGATACAGTGGAACATTCACAGGAAAGATTGATTACTGTAATATTAATAACTATCTTACACTCACCTTCTGGAAAATTTTTCATGTACAGATGTATCAGAAAGCCAAAAGTCTGTAGCTTCCCTCAATTCCTTTGTTCAGAGCAACAAAACCAAACTAACTCACTAAGAACAAAGTTGTCTATTCCTTAATTTCCTCATAAAACCCAGAACCTGATAAACCCAGGTGATAATCTTTAGAGTCAGGTGTGAGGTATAGAAAAACGGGGGAGGGACGACAGGACACTAAAGATAGTCTGTTCCTTTCTGTTCTTGGGATGTATTAAATCATGTTTTCCCTACATCACACTTCTTTGCTGTTGGTATTTAGTGTTTTTTGAACACAAAGTATTTTTTTATTGTAGCAACACAGATAATTGTGTCCAGTTCTGGTATAAATTGTGTCCCTGGTATAAAAAAGACGGGGATCTCCTGGAGAGAGTCCAGAGAAGGCCTACGAAGATGATTAAGGGCCTGGAGCATCACCCCTAGGAGGAAAGGCTGAGTGAGCTGGGACTTGAGAAAAGGAGACTAAGGGGGGACCTTATTAATGTTTATAAATATCTTAAGTATGGAATGCAGGGGGACATGGCCAGCCCCTTTTCAGTGGTCTGTGGGGACAGGACAAGGGTCAATGGCTGCAAATTGGAGCACAGGAAGTTCCGCACCAACATGCGGAAGAACTTCTACACAGTGAGGGTGACAGAGCACTGGAATAGGCTGCCCAAGGAGGTGGTGGAGTCTCCATCTCTGGAGATATTCAAGATCTGTCTGGACGCCTATCTGTGCAATATGAGCTAGGGAGCTGCTTTGGCAGGGGGGTTGGACCCGATGATCTCTAGAGGTCCCTTCCAACCCCTACAATTCCATGATTCTGTGATTCTGTGATAATATAGAAAATTTGGGCTTCAGCAAGCATCTTGAGTAGTCCACACAATTCATACAAAGAACCATTCATTTACAAAGAACCAGGAAAACGAGAGCTGGAATGGATTTTAAGAGGTCATTTAAGTCCCTGCAGCAGAATCAACTATATATATGAAATATTCTTGTCAGATATTTGTCTAACCTATTCTTAAAAACCTCAAAAGATGGAAATACTGCATTGTCCCTGGGCAATTTATTTCAATGCTTTACAGTCTTTACAGTTTAAAAGTGTTTCTTAATATCTAACCTCAGACTCCCTTGCTGCAATCTGCTTCCATTATTTCTTACCCTGAGTACCTTTGGAGAATCCTTTGGTCCTGCACTCTTTCAGTCATTTTTGACGTCACTAAACTGTGTCATTGTCTTTGGGTTTTTAAGCCACCTCTTAGGCTCACCTCAGAGGTGTAAACTCCACAGAGTCTGAAAACCAGGGATCTTCTTAGCCTTGAAATGCTCTCTTCAACAAAAGGCTCTAAAACACAAGCAGTGCCATATTACGGATCTCTTAAACACCCTCTGCGCTTTCTAATTGGTAACCAGATACAGCACATTTTTTAAGGCTGATAAAAGGAAGAGAATTGTGAATGGTGTACACATAGTTCTCTGTAACAGTAGATATATTTCTTTAAGTTTAACTAAAAGTTCATTTCCTCCACTTCTTTTGCTAGTTAATGAAACTATAAAGTCCTGTCCTTGAGACAGCTTGACAAAACTTACAAAACACCTTAACCTCTTTGTGAACCACCTGCTGAAGTTATTATGAAAGCTTAGATAGGGTAATTAATTAGCTGCTCTTTAAGCAGGATGATGAACAGTTATTAATTATAGGAATATAGTATATTTCCACATTAGAAGTGATCAGGGTTGCAAGCAAAACACACTAAACTTTGCCAGTGTTCTCTGAGTTGGCAAAAATGAAACAAATGACAGGCAGCAAATATTCCATTCACTTGAGGTAGCTACTCCTCCTGCATAACCTATGGCCATACTGGTTTAGCTCTAAGCCATTACAGCCCCCTATTTGTCTGCAAGTCTAATTCCTTGATTATTTATTTAAGAACAGTAATAAACACTTGTTCTAGAAATTAATTATACACTCCTATCACTTGCTTCTATGCCAAAATAGATCAGCCTCAGGGCTATCAAATGTCACTTTTAAAATTATTCTGAAAAAATGCAACTGGGTTCTAAAAACCACAGAAAAGCAGGAAAATGTATGTTGGAAGCGATCTTTTAAGGTCACCTAGTCCAACCCTCTGGTCAAAGCAGGATTAACTTCAAAATCAGATCTGGTTGCCCAGGGCATCGTCCTGCTGAGTTTGGAAAAGCTCTGGGGATGGAAACCCCATAGCCTCTCTGAACCTCTTTTCCAGGGTTTGATCTCCCTCATAAGGAGGAGATAAAGATGTTCTTCAGTATAGAAGAGGACATAATGTGTGTGGAAAAATAGAACTCCAGCTCTTAAACCATCCAAGTTATACGAAAGCAAAAGGAGAAAGAGAAAAATTTTCTCTTGAGAAAATTTCACCAGCAGCAAAAGAAAACATAGTACATAAATATTCCCATGTAAACATTGTCCTTCCCTGTAGCCAGCCTGCAGAGGCAATGGCAATGCCATTCATTTTATAGTGCCCTAACATCATGTTTGAATTGTTTCTTTTCTACAGATACGGCAAATGAGTCTTTGAGACATTTATCACACTCTCAAACAAGATCTCTTTCCCTGTTAGACATGCACTCCATTTTACACTAAATGTGATTTGGACAAGCCTGAGATGCTGGGTGAAAGAGCTGCCCTTGCTGCTAGATCTAAGAAACGTCCGAGAAGCTTCCCCACGACTATGCCTTTGGGACTTGCGCCATAGCATTACTCAATAAACTGCTGACTCCACAAGAAGCACGACCCTACAAGTCAAGTGTGCTTTTTTGTTAAAATAGGTTACTTACACTTATTGATTAAACACAGGAGCAAAATCTGTCTGCTTTTATTTCTCTTTCTATAACCTCATTTTATGGAGCACAAAAAGAAAAAAAAAAAAAAAAGCAGCTTCATTGCTTTCTTCTTTCTGAAGAAGAATATAAAACAATCTCCAAGCATGACAGTGATGCAGACTAGCTACTGTGCAAACATCGTAATAGGAAGATAGTTTCCTGAATTGAGATGATAATTATGCCAGCTTTAGCTATGGAAATTATAGTATGCATAATCTAATTCCTTTTATTTTTCAAAGTAGTTCAAGCCACTGAAATTTATGTAATTTATCAAACTCTTTTATTGAACAAGCTCCTATATTTGTCTGTCTTGCACGTAACAAAGAGACAGCCATAATTTCCTTTTCCGCTTTTGAAATGAATGTTACTGTAGGAATGAGTTGCAGTACTTGCATCCATTAGTGTCTCTCCAGCCCTCACTGTGCAGGAATAAAAAGCAAAACTCAGCTCACAGACACTGCCAGCTTTATGCTCAGACACAACTTTGGGAAGCAAGCAGGCACCAGCAGCACAGAGGCAAAGCAGGCACTGCGTATATTCACAGGCCGTGCTATCTTCTCAGCAAGAGAACTGAAAGTATTTCATTTAAACAGAATATGGAATCTTTCCAAATATTGTGTGGAAAATTAATACTGACAGGATAAAAGTGATCGCATTTACTTAGCCCCATTTGCTGACTTTTTTCTAAACTGCAGACACTCTATCAGACACTAAAATGCATTTTAAAAATAAACTCTCTTTGAAATATGATCCTTGAAATGTTGAACATGACAGAGGCACATTAACCAGCCGTCTCAGTAGACCAGTCTGTATTTAAAGCTATTCAGTTCTATTAAAAAATATTACATGGCTCAGGATGTATCTAAATACATCTCCAAACTGTTTGGACAATTCAACAGATGTGTGGGTGTAAACATGCCCTTAGTTAGCTACATAATTATACTTAAATTTCAACTTTTTTTTTTTTTTATTGCTGTAGAATCACAGGTGTAAGGAAATTTACAACCAGATATTTTTACCACGAACTTTTCAACACTGTGTAGTTCTTTAAGGCTGGGATCATGTGCAGATCAAAGCACAACTTTTTAAAAAAGGATTTAAAATAATATCTGCAGATAGCATCTTGAAAATATACCCTGGAAAAGGGTAAACCAAAAGTACAAACGTCAATGGAGACAGAGAAAAGAAAAAGCACTCCGTGTGCAGATCCTACAACAATGATTGAATGTGCAGTATCGATGATCCCAGGTCCATGTCTCTGATGCATCTTCCTGGAAGACTCACCATCAGTTTGAACTTAACACAGCAAAAGATTTACTGTCTTTTTTTTTTTTCTTTCTCAAAGCCCTTACTCATTTTAGCTGTCTTTCCACAAAGGATTGGTTGGATTGGTATCTTAGTTATGCAGAAAGCAGGAGACAAGGTCGGTTCAGGGAACGTACTTAGTAGAAGAAACATCCAGTATTGCATGCTTCTACTAAATATTCTTCATGAACCCACCTTTTCTCCAGCTTTCCATGTAACTAAAATTCCTATTTATTCCTTCATCAGTATAAACTGAGGTTATTGTAACTCCTCCCACCAGGGCCTTCTCTATCATGTGTGGCACACTGTCTCTTCAAAGGAAATTTAACTGAGAACTTCAACTCTCCTGGAGTGCAAAGAACACCTATCTTTGGCTACATTCCTTTAATCCATCTGGGCATCATTAGCTAAGATCACTATAGATCTTGCCTTCCTAAAAACATGCATTGCCTAATAATGCTGCTTCATTTCCTTGTTCCCAGGCTTTTCACCATGTGGGTTACTGCTTCCTCCATTTCAGCCAAGTCAATGTCATCTAGTTTTGGCCAGCAGCTGACACAATCATTTGGCTGGATGACGATAGCCAGCAAAGGCAAATTGAACATTGTGAGTTCTTCAGACAAGCCAAAGGAAAACTGAAATCTACACAGCTGTATACACCACCAGTCTGAAACTTTCTGTCCTTAGACTGAAAGGATTTTACAGCCACGAGAAAAAACATGCAACTCTTTGGGAAATGCTGCTCAAATTGGTTTTCTACATGAAACCTAACAAAGAATCATAATAACAACAGACAAAGTTCAGCCACTGTGGTAGGTAGCTGTCATTATAATTTCTGGAGTGTAATAAAGATTTTTCTGCAATTAATTAGATTTGTGAATTTGTTACACTTGTTTGTTCTTGTACGTTTTTTCATGCAGGCAGACTTCTGTCCATGTAGAATAGTCCCAGGCTATGGCTGGAATTCCAATGCCATTTTTAAGTGGAAGTCTAGAGAATGAGAACTGAACTGTGTATCACATCTCCTTGGTCTTCTGAATAAATATTGCAATACCGCATCCCACTACACACATGAGGCCTGTGACCACAAATTAACATCAGATAACAGCTAAATATTTTATGTTTTCTGAACAGCTCATGCAACCTAAATCTATATTTAATGAGTGCATTAAATATAAACAGAAGCAAATATTGGCTTAATTTGCCCAAAACATCTGTTATTAATGTCATTATTTTTTGAGGAAAATTCCTTGTTTGCTGTAATCAGATTAAAGAGCATTCTTACCTCATTGCTTTCTAATTTTTTTTAAAAAGTAATTATCCATACAATTTGCCAGGAGAAAAAGGGACCTGCTTTGTAGGCCCTGCAAAATTGAGAAATGTCATTAAAAATCTTTGATTGATGACCAGAGTCTAACATGGAACAAGCCCTGCTTTTATTTAGAAGAGGGGAAAAAAAACCCCTTAAACTGCTTCATTTTGCAAATAGGGCGTGGAACTTAGCATGGTAAACCTTTCTCTTGGCCAGCATCCTCTTTTACGTCCACCCAAACCATTCTGAAATCACAAAGAAGCAAGAGATGGGGGAGGAGGGAAGACAAAGTGTAGAGGATGAACAATGGGAAAATGAATAAAAAGTTATCAGGAAAGTGAGAATGAAACATGTGAAAGTGAGTTTAGGAAAGAAATAGGACAAAGAAAGATACACATACTTTGAAGAGCAAGTAAGAGGAGATGGTATTGTAATATAATGAAGCAAAAGATATGTAGGGCATATAGACTGAAGCAAGTAGATCAGATGAAATCATGGCAATTGAAAACCAGCAGCCAAAGCAACATCAGGAAGAAAGAATAAGAAAGAGAGTCAGCATTCAGACAAGCTAAAATTAAAAAAAAACAGAGGCTGTTACACTGAAAACAAAAGACAATGAAGCTATTGGAAAGTGCTAGGAGAAAGGAAGAAGTAGCGTGGGAGAACTGAAAAGACAGTGCAGAGACAATCTAGACTTGCACATTTAAAGTGGTTCAATTACTTTTGAAGAGGAATGGCATGGGTTTATTACTTTCAGTAAGTGGAGGAGGAGTAGGGGGAAGCTTTTCAGAGAGGGAGCAGTTCTGAATCTGAAGAACAGCAGATACAATATTCTAGGAACAATTAGTATATTAATCATTTACTGCATCACACAAGAAGTAAAACCAGACAATCCTGCAAAGTGAAGAATCCTATCCGAGCAACTGGGGAATCTAAGAATTTAATATAACACATTCAGCATCAATTCATCAGGCACAATGGCTGTTTATGTAAAATAATGTATCAAAAGCATTCTGAATTTTGGCTCAGGGACTTGGAATGTTTGATACTTGAAATTTTAATAGGTTTGAGAGAAGAAACTCTCCAAAGAATAAAACTATTTTATCTTACAGACATCTCATAAACTGTTTAAATAGAACAACTTAAAATATATTAGCTATCAGAACAAAAACTATTTAAAAAATGGACATATGATGAGTTTAGGAGTTATTTTCCCCACAAGAATCTGAAGTACATCACAAAACTATTGTATAATGTATATAATGTGTCAGCTGCTTTTGTAGCTTTTACTAATCTATTTCTTAGCCTTTAGAGACCTTTGCTGGTGAAGCACACATTCCACCTTTACCATAATGCCATCTCTGGATGCCAAGCATTTTTATTCTGGGAGGAAGTGGTGATGCATGCAGAATTATTACATGGCTCAATAAGCTGTGACACGAAGTACAACAGTAATACACTCAGAATTGAGAGGTGAATGATAAGGCAAAGCCTGGACGTAAGGGTGGTTAAGAGCCTGATCACATCAAGGAGAACTCTGAGTAGACATGGGTGAAAAGAAGGTGCAGGGCACTGTTTGGAGGTCAGGCTCTGGTCACTGACAGCAGTTGACCTAAAGTGATGCTTAACAAGTTTGACCTTTTGCTGTGTGCTGGTTTTGGCTGGGATAGAGTTACTTTTTTTTCATTGTAGCTAGGACAGGGCTGTGGTTTGGATTTGTGCTGAAAGCAGTGTTGGTAACGCAGAGATATTTTCATTACGCTGAGCAGGGCTCAAAAAGAGCCAAGGCCTTTTTTCTGCTTCTCGTACAAAGAGTTGGCAGAGTAAGGACAGCTGACCCCAACTGACCAAAGGGATATTCCATATCATATGACGTCATGTTCAGCATATAAAGCTTGGGAAAGAAGGAAGGGGAGGATGTCAAGCTTGCCAAGTACCTGTTACATGTGATGCAGCCCCGCTCTCCTGGAGATGGCTGAACACCTGCCTGCCCATGGGAACTGGGGAATGAATTCCTTGGTTTGCTTTGCTTGTGCAAACAGCTTCTGCTTTACCTATTAAACTGTCTCTATCTCAACCCACAAGTTTTCTCGCTTTTACTGTTTTGATTCCCTCCTCCACCCCACTGTGGGGGGAGTGAGTGGCTCTGGGGTGCTTAGTTGCTGGCTGAGGGTAAAGCACAAAACACTGCCAGGATCGTGTGGGCTATTGGGACCATTTACTACCTACTGCTGTTGGACTCCACAAACTAGTAGCAACAGCTTTTTCCCTTAGGAGGTGAAGTGAACTGCAGCTGGCCAGGATGGAATTAACATTTTTTTTGTTGCAGACCAAATAGTGCTGTGCTTCGGATTTGTGGCTAAAACACCATTGATAACACACTAGTGTTTTGCTTATTGCTGAGCAGTGCTTGCACAATTCAAGGCTTTCTCTTTTTCCTTCTGCCATCCTGGTTAGTAAGCTGCAAGTGGGCAAGAAGTTGTGGGGGGATTCAGTTGACCAAAAATCACTAAAGGAATGTTCTGTACTGTATAACATGGTCAGCAATAAAAGCTCAGGGAAAAGTGGAGGAATTCAGGATGTTGGTGGGCAGAGCATTTGCTTTCCAAAGCAACTTAACGCTTACATACTGTTTTCTAGGAAGGACCTGGACAACTGTCTGCTAATGGGAAGGAGTAAATAAGTTCCTTATTTTGCTTTTTTTTTTTCACATATAGCTTTTGTTTCACCTACTAAACTGTATTTATTTGGATCCCTCACAGTTTTCTCGCCTTCCTGGGTGAGCACTTGGCTGCTGGCTGGGACCAAACCATGAGGAACAACATTTTATTTCTCACAATACAGCTTGAAAGTATAATCAGGAACAATTTATTCCCACCACAACCACCACGAGAAATACAAGCACCTCTCTTATACCCAGATGATGCAGCACAAATATTGCAACAGGTTGATAATAACAATATTAAAGCTCTTCTCCACTGCAAAATTCTACACCACAAGGTGCATGGTTCCACTTGGAAAAATAGCTTTAGGCCTTTATAAACATATTTAACTTTTCTGACTTGTTTGACAGATATTTGAATATAAGTGCCAGAGGTAGAGGAACAACACACATGATTAGAAATTTTACTGTGCTTACACAGCTCTGAAATATGATACTGTGTTGGTGCAACCTACGGACTCAGACTCCCACTAATCTATCTGGAATGCTAATTAATGCTGAAAGAATGTGAAACCAGTTTAACATTCCTCCTGGGTGGACTTCCTCAGAGATGATTACTACATTATCAGTCTGATATATTTGTATTGTATTATTCAAAAATATGGCATCTTCTCAAAAATAAATATCAGCTTGCTGAGCTTCTGTGAACCAGTTCAATTTTGCCTGCTGCTATTTCCCTAGGGTGGGAACATGATGAAACACGAATTGGAACGATAGATCAATGTAGTATTCAGATGAAACCCAGCTGAAAACAACAGTTTCTCACCTCCACAGTATCTAGGCAGTGATCTTAAAATTTTAGATCCTGGATTCAAATCTGGAAACCACTTTAATTTCTAAATACAGCTGCCAGCCTGACTTTGTATTGAAGACAGCTGGTGTGGGAGAGTTAATAATAAGGAAAAAATATAAAAGGAAGAGAGTCCTCCATCATGGTTGAGAGTCAAATATTAATATTTTCAACTACAGACAGGTCCAACAAGCTATATTTTTTATGTCTTACTGATCAATACAGTCTTAACAAATCCTAGGTATAAAACAATGGGTAGAAGAGGCCAGGAAGGCCACAACGCTATACGTTTAGCATTAGTCTAAAGAAAGAGCTGAAGTATTTAAATAATGCTGGTATTTTCACTATTTCTTTTGTCATTGTTCCTTCAGTAAATGAGATTGATAGAAGTGAAGAACTTAAAAGAATAGGTAACTTCTGAAGAAGGGACAGGCCAACAAAAGAGGTTAGTGATGAGACGCAAGAGGTCAGCCCACCCAGATAATTCTCAACATCTGTGTAAGAAATGAAGGAGAAGGTTATGTACAGGACTACTCTTCCTAGCAAGAAGCATCTGAAGGACAGCATAAAAATTTGGCACTGAAGACAGGTACCGTTAAAAAATTGCCCTTAAAAGTTGAACGGCAGTCACTGCCACATTACAAAGTGAGAGCCATGTTCTACATGAACAGTACTTACAACATGTGAGGCAAGAGGTCTTTCCAATATGGAAAAAGCTACAAGGAAGAGGAGGAAAAAATGAAATAAAAATGTACATGTCAGGAGGCTGCTAGTCTTCCTTGTCCTTTAATATTATACATCTCTCCCATCCAGTAAGTCTTGGATGTATTTCAGAGACTTTTCCTGTTTCCCTTCTTGAACTATTTTCTTAGTATGCTCTGGTGCTGACATTGAATTCTGGAGTTAACACCTTATTACTACGAATAGGAGAGTTGTATATTTCTCATGATTAATATTTTGGGTTCTCTGTAGGCTTGCTCAGGCATCCATAGTCAGGGTATATGCCTTTTGGTTTATACTATAATGGCTGTTACATGGTTGTGGGAGACACAGGTCTGCTAGAAATGGATGGTTTCTGTTGTGCAATGCTGCGGCTGTGCAAAAAGTGATCTCTGATTCCCTGAACTACACTCACACACTGGGGAAGTAATAGAACTTGCCCATTGTGCTGCTGTTACCACCTATCAACAGTCTGACATGCAGGATGCGTTAACTAGAAAGAGTGAGTCACATAAAGTGGCTTTCCACGGTAGACACTTGGAAAAGGAAATCTTGTGATTCTGCGCATGCTTAGCACGATGATGTGCATCAGTAATTTGAGGCAGGAATGCAAATGAATTTGTGAATCAATTCAGGAATTACTCTCTAGATATGGCATGGGACTGCAATGTCTTTTATTCTTTACCAAGAATAGCAAAACTTTCATCTTAATGACTTCATACAGGAACCACTATTCCCAGGAGGAAACATTCTCATCAGCCCTAATACAGAGCCCACCAGAGGTTGCACATGCCTTGCTCAGAAGCCCAGGTCATGCCATGTTGCAAACCCACAAAATGTAATGCCTGTCTGCCTACCTGTAACTTCATGCACTGGTGTTCTTAGTAGCTGTGAAAGTGAGTCAGATACCTTGGTGAATGTTGCATTTAAAAAACCTGAATAGATAAGCAGTTCAATTATTTAGCATTATATCTCAGGCTTATTCAAGTGCTTTGGAGTTTCAGGGAAAGTTTGCTTCTGAAGAAACCTGTGTGTTAGATGCAATGCATTAACTTGAAAAATGACTTCTGGAAGAGTCTTTTCTGTAGCAGCAATCAGATGCTGCAATACCATCTTATAGCTATCATTTTGTATTTAATTGTTGTAGAAAAAAATTCATCAGACCATCAAAAAAAAAACCCTTTGAGAAGCAGAACTGCTATAAATCAGTGTAGCTCTAGTGATTTTAATAGAACCACACTAATTTATGGTAGTTGAAAGCAATAACCTAAGACTTTTGATAACAAAAGTTGACACTCAAACTTGAAAAATAAATAATTTTACATGTAAGTTGTAACCAACAAGGACTAGAATTGTTTCACATATGGCAGACAGAACTGGACTACAGTCAGGCTCCCCAAAATCACTAATAAATCCCACAGTGCTACAAAACACCTCAGAGTATATCTCGCTCCTAGTGTCTTTCTTGTTTGTTAGCTATGTTTTCAAATATATTTGAAAAATGTTTCAGTTTACCACTGGTGTTTATATGGCAGCCCATACACAATGCTGTTAAGGTATATTTTCTAAACATCTGCAGAATTCCCCTGGCTGTAAACAATTGCTCATGCTCCATTAACCTCTCTTTGGTGAGACACATTCAGAGATTAGGTCAGTTACAGATAACTTTTTTCCAGTGTCTGTGCTAATACCAGAAGAACAGCTACAAATCCCTACTTTATGGAAATATTTTTACAACCCTTTCTTCATTGGTTGGAGATACCTTGCTTTTGTGAGCCTCAGCTGCCAAAACATTCCACTTCTTTCAATATCTGACTACTGCTTTAGGAAAGGGAAGAGGAGAAAGGAAATCTAGGATTTAGAAGCAGTTGTGAACCCTGTTTTGCTTCCACTGCGGAGACTACTAAAATGTTTTTAAATGAATGTCTGAAACAAATGCCATTGATGCATCTATAGCACAAGCATTAAGATAAAATACAGTGGCATCTAGAGTGTTCATTGACCATAATTTGAAGCAGTTACAAAGATTTACCTTTATGGATGAATGATCCCTGGCAGCAAAATTCTTCCGCACAGAAAGAGTAGAGAATAATAGAGATGATCTGCTTTTTTAGGACTAAAACTTGTGCCTTGCCATAATGTGAACCCAAAACATACCATACAAACCGTATTACTGTTTCTCTAAAGGATCCAGTTTGCCACAACAGGTGACTGCATAGTCTGGATTCAAGCCTCTCCTACTGGCGTATCCTTCTTCATTAGATTTCTGAAAACATAGAGAGATTGAACATTCCCCGGTACTACACCAGGATTTGTGGGAGAAGGCATCTGTAGCTGAAATGGTTTGAAGATTTCTTAGTAACTGCTTAGTCCGATACACTGACATGTGCTCATACAGGTTTCCTATGTAATTGCCCACTACCAGCTGTAATTCAGAAATGAAAGCCTCTGTGTTTCCTACATGGTAGTCATGAATCTCATTGTAAGTAGCACGATCAGAATATATAAAATATCTACAAATAAGAAAACTGACTTTGTTTTAAGATACCTTCTTTTCCTGATGTTATTTATTGAAAATAACATCTTTTCCTGAAATCCCTGGACAAATTATTTCCTTGCTTTTAATTTCTATCCAAATCTTTATTTAGATTGCTTTTTACTTAGAACTGGAATGTTACCTCAATAGGGTTTTTCACAGTCCTAGTGATCTCTATTGCTAAATAAAGCATCCTCCATAAACTTTCTTTTAAAGTTATGATCCTTCCTTGGTTTTTTTTTCAGGTAAATTCTTTTCCCCAATAAATTCCCTTGAACCTTACATATTCTATTACACATTCTTTTTGTAAACATTAGTGTTCCATGGTAAGCATTTTATTATCAAGAAAGAATAAAAGAAAAAATGTTTAGAACTTTATTCTAGATTTTCATTTAACCGAGGGAAACTCCATTGTGTTGCATGCTTATTGTATTTGGAAGAACGTAAGGAAATTAGAGAGAGAGTGTCTAGACTTGTCAGCCTTGCCTTACATGTGGAGTTCTAGCAGTGTCATGACCTATGATCCCCCATGATACTTCCATCAATAATACTAAGGATGTGGGTAAAGTTTTCAACCTTTTCAGCTCTTTCTGCTAATTTGTTACTCTCCAAGTCCCAGAGCTAAAAAACTCCCAGGTTTTCTGTTTTCCATTTATATTTAAAAAAAAATATTAAAATCTTTAAAAGTCAAAAAGCTGAATGAAGCTTAGCTGATTTTAAAGTAATGACAACAGAAGATAATTATGTAATCTACAGCAAATTCAGTAGCATGTTCAGCAAAAGAAAAGGTTCCCAATATATATTTGAAAGGATATTTCTTAGCAAAGTATTAATTTCTGAAAATGTTAATCTGATGTGAATTATATACCCAGCTACACATTTTTATTTGCAAAATGCATTTAAAATTAAGTAAAAATATATTTTGAAGCATCCACCAAAACCTCACAATTCTCTTTACAGCTAAGTAAGCATATATTAACAATAACAATTTTTTTTGAGATATCTTCTGTGATTTCTGTATTCTACAATATTAAGGTACCACAGAGACCTACATTTTAAATAATTTTTCTAGATGTAACTTCAGATCTTCAGAGGTGTTTAGATACCTAATTCTCTTTGATTTAACTAGGCAGTTAAATAATAAAATGTCCTTTAATATGAAAACAAAAAAATCAGGAAAATATTATTTACGTGTTTAAAATATACCTTATGTAACTACAATGAAGCAAACAGTCTGCTATCAAAACTGTGTATGTGGAAATTTTCAGCTGGTAATGTGGCTTTCTTTACTGAATTCAGTGGCCAACTCAAATTGTCATTGACATCAGGGGGCACAGGTTGGAGAGTAACATGTCTTGGAGACCAATTCAAGGTCTGGAAAATGGTACTACCCCGCTACCCATGACGGTTGTCTTCCCTTCTTATCTGCCCCCACTAGAGATGTCTTCCCCTTTCTTGCTTTTCCTAGTCCCCTTTTCATTACTTGTCCTTTCACAGATTATGCCCACACTAGCATGAGAAATGTTCCCCAGTCCAACTAGCAGTGATTCTGTCATTGTGCAGAGGTTAAGCAGGTCCAGGAGCCATTACCAATGGGTGTTTTTATTCAGCGGCCTGATTTTTGGAGACAAAGTGAACTCACTGGAATACACGATGGCTATTCATGTCAGTTGATTCAGTGCTTGGGGAGACAGTATCAGCGTCTATATCTATGCCTATATTGACACTATTTCTGATTGCCCCACTTCTTATTTCTCCCATTAAATAATTTTTTACATGTCCATGTCTTACTAACATGGGAAAGGAAAGGGTAAAGATCTGCTCCTGGACTACAGTAGGACAGGCAGACCAGGTAACATGAAAAGGAGTGGCAAGAAGAGGAAGACAGATATGTACTAGAGGTGAAATGAACATGCCATTCTCTTCCTCCTGACACTAGCAAAAAGATGTCTGTGGACTCCTCGGAAAAGCTGCCCTCCATTGCTGCACATAGGCAGGTGCAAAGATGACATTTAGCTTGGTCACTAATTTGAAACATCCAATACAGCCCCTCTCCATCTGTCCTGTGGGCCCCCTTCAGATAGTGAAAGCCTTCTCCAGGTTGAACAAGTAAGTGCTCCAGCCCTTTCATGGAGAGGCCCTTTGTGGCCCTCTTCTGGACTTGCTCCAGCTGCTCAATATTTTTCTTGTACTGGAGACCCCAGAATTGGATGCAGTACTCCATGTGGGGTCTCATGAGAACAGAGTAGAGGGGCAGAATCACCTCCCTTGACCTGAATCATCTCATCTGCCAGTTCCCTTAGGACCCATGGACTTTTATGCAACTTAAAACATCTAGAACAGTATGTCACAGGAAGTAGGACTGTGTTTGGTTTTTTTAAGCTTCAGGGGAATAGCTTCCTAGTTCTTCTGCTTATGTATGTTAAAAGCACAAAAATGCATCAAAGGTTGAGGCAGAAAAATACAAATCCCTTACATTTGCATGTAAAGCACTAGAGTTTGGGTGATCAAATGTCCTGATAAAAATTCCTCTTTGTTATATCATCAGTAGCCACTGCATTTTCTGAAATGGCAAGTATGATGGTTTCATGTCTGGCTATATTCCAATTTGGGTAATTGCATCCTACCTGCATAAATTGCATTGGCAGTTTTCATTAGGCATGATAGCATTCTTTATTTCCAACCTTACATTGTTGCTATATGCTATTAACACACAGCTTTTTGTGCTTCAGCCAAGAAGTGGCTGCATGTCTGTGAGGAAAAGCCCACACATCCATTGTTTCTTTTTTATTCATCCACTCCTCACTGCTTCCCTAAAAAAGTATTCTAGATAAAATTGAGAAGCAACTGTGAAATCAATAATAAATTGCAATAACTCTCTAATTTTACACACAGCCCACCTTTTTTAAGATTATAAAATAAGATTTTTTTTCTTTTTAGTTTTTCAGACAGCTGTTGAGGTAGTTATCAGCTGCTGTGTGTTTGGTTTTGTTCTGTTTTGAATGTTTAGGGATATGATTGGCTTATGGCAAGAGGGATGAGAAATCAAAATGGTATTCCAACTCAGGGATACTGTCCCCCTACATAACATACAACAAACAGCCTAATCCTGTATGCAAAACCTGAGAAAATCAGCACCCGTGTTGATGGACTGTAAGCAAGAGCAGAAGGCTGTGCCTCCAATGCAGAGGATGTTCTGAGAGAGACCTCTCTGTTTATTTTGATATGTCTCTGCAGATTTATGTTAATTTGCAAAATTCTGCATGAAGCTAGAGTATTTCTTTACAGTGATACTGTAGTTGCTTTTGCCCACAGTTTGCAAGTGCTTATGAAATAATGATTTTCGACTTTTCCAAGTCAATTAATTAAAAGAGTAATTAATTAGATATGCATTAGCATCTCTTCCAAGACATTTGAATATAAAAGTCTGAGTAGATTTGGTTCAGAAAAATTGTCTGTCATTATGTGGAAAAATTCAGATTCTGGTAAGAATCAGAAAGGCACTTTAGACTAACTTGCAAAGAACAATCTCTCCAGCTTGTTTTGTTTTGGTTTTAACTCTGTGGCCTCTGCAACAGAAGATAAAGTATCAAGACAGCAGCATTAGCCCCATTTTGCAGATTCAGCAGCATAAATACAAAGGTAACTTAAGGATGGTGCTCAGTTGTACATTCTTCTCTGCCTTTGTTCTTCCTGAAGTAGAAGCTAGATAAGGTAAGGTAGTTTCATCTTCTTTTATCCAAAGATCTTGTTGACGTTCCATAAGCTAGACTCTTTGAAGACAGTTTTTTATAACATCATCCTTGATGAGCTGAAGACAGAAATGAATGTGTTCTCCTGTGGCTGCAGCGAGTTTTTCAGGTCATCTACCACAACTCCGTCATAAATGATAACTAGAAGGAGGATATTATTCTCTCTCTCTCTCTCTCTTCAAAAGTATGATTAGACTAGAAGCTACAACCACATTTACTGATCCTAGAAAAATAATTTCTTGTATGTTAACATATGAAACCAGGGATGAATCTGGGGGAAGAGGAAAGGAGAGGAGGATGTCTGCAAAGGACAGATTATCCAGCACAGTCAATAAACAAGTCTTTAGGCAACTATGCTGGGAAAAGAAATTGCACTCTAAATGGACTTCCACCAGACCCTGAATTTTTTAATTTTTACTTTTTTCCCAGCAACTTTATTAGATCTAGAATAATGACTTAATATCCCTTGGAAGATGTGTTATTCATAAAAGAGCTCCAAAATGACATGACATCAATAAGGTAATTCCCTGGGTTGGAACTAACAGCAAGTACACAACATGGATCCATATTGGTAAGACTGTGACTGTCCATTGATTCCTTGATGGATAACTGAAGAAATATCTTTTGTCTTAGCGGCACGAGATTACCAACACCACAAGAACAGCATTCCTGCATAAGAGCACTTTGTTAATTCACTGTATCTGCCACTCAAGGCAGACACAGAAGCTGTAAATCCTCCTAGACCCATTTTTATCCTTGCCAATAACTCCTGAAGATTTTTATGAGATGGAGATGCCAGTGAAGAATGGCCATCAGAATACTTAAGGACTGAAATTAGCTTTTCTGGAGAAATACCAAATATTCCTTGAAGTTATAAACCCAGAGAACTTAATTACATGGCCTTATAAAGACTAGCTAAAATGTTTAACGGCTAGGAGAGAGATTGGATATTACTGTGAAGGCTCTGTCCTCTGTTGTAAAACCAGACCAACGGTGATACTCCCAAGTCAAAAGCAGAAATCACCTTCACTAATACTTGAAAAAGACTTAATACACATATATGACGAAAACTAAAGAAAATCTGGCAGAAAATGTCCTCACCAAGGAATGCAGTTTCATAGCTAGAAGTCCAGTGAGCACTAAGAGTTGTGGTTGTATGAAAAGGTAAGTGACAGCCTGAAAATCTCAACAACTTGGTTAGCGATCAATTGCAGTGCCATTTGATCTGCAAAACATTTTTTCCTCACAGTTCCAAGTGGTGACCTTTCCTTTGGGGTTTGCCTCAAAAGTCATAATGAAAGAGGACAGCTCTTATATTCTAAAGGTTGGAAAACACTTTAAAGGTGCTCAGTGTCTGAACTTGTAGATCTTTTAAATTAAGACTGCATTTTTGTCAGCATTCATAATTACAGAGTTCTAGTAAGTAATCAAAGAGATGTTCTTCTAGCAATGGAAATATTTTTCTGCTTTTCTAAATCTTAAAACCAAATATAATGCACCTTTTACACATTTAGGCCCATGCTTTCCTAAGTTTTTACTGGAAAGAAAGTGAAGCTTTACATATTGTGTTCATACAGCCAGTGCAATTGTCCACAGCCTCTTCAGGAAAGAGAAAAGAGTATGGCCAGCGTAACCCATTCAGAGAACTGCTGAAATATCTCCTTTGTAAATTTTAATTTCTTTGCTCCCCCCACCAAGCTGTTGAAGTGAGCAGAATTCTGAATATTCCTCACTGTCTTGCAAAAGGTGAGTCCTCAAGGCTCAACTACCTCCACTGCATCCAGAAAGGATGTGCATTTCCAACATTGCTCCAGTGGATGTCAGTGGAACCTACAATTTGTTTTATTGTGTTTATTGTACTAAGTCCCTGGTTTTCTATGATTTCCAAGCCATGATCTTGTGAGGTTATAGTAAATGGCAGAACCATTAAAGCATTTTCAAGTGCAACTCTGATAATGGTTTATTGAGGTTTCAATATTATGTTTGAGAACTGTTCATAGTCCATTAATTAAGTCAGGAATCACAGTTCTGAACAAAAATGCTTTTGCCATAGACACACGTACTACATCTAGGACTATATACATTCTTCATTGGTAATAAAAATGAATGCTAATGACCTATGGAGTACATAAAATATTAATTAGTCTCGGCAGACAACATTGCTACATCAGTGAGATGAAGGAGAAACATTGCAAAATATTAATATTTAGGAAATGTTTCAACAGCAAAACTTGAAAAAAATCCCTCCCCATCAAAGAAATTTTAGTGCACTGAGTTTGCAAATTAAAATCCACAATGAAACAGTTATGACAAAAGACTTAATGTTCACACGGGCTCTTAAAGACAAAATATTACAAGGAGACACCTTTGTTTTCTCAGTGTTTACTTCATATCCCTGCCATAAATGAATCAATTTCACTGTAAATCCTTAAGAATCCTCAATTAGTGGCACACTAGGCAATATTAAGAACTGCTGCTTACTTCAGAGCACAAAGAGGCTGACCATCTTTACAAATTGGGAATATCCAACTCGTAGCTTTCACCACAGATTCTCTTCATCCCATTTGTGTTTTATTTTCATTTAAATCTCTAAGGAATACCATTGGTACTGTCAGCCTACAGTCTAGATTTGATGTTCGGGTTGAGGTGAAGTTAAAAAAAAAAACAAACCAAAACGAAGAGATATCTTTAAATATTGAAGTGTGATGAGCCTGACGCAAATTCTTCTCTTCCTCCTCCTCCAAGTTCAGACATGATCTTACTGACCACTCTCTAATGGTACTGGATTTTTAAAAAGTGGGCATTTGATCACTCCAGTGTGCTTTATTTTTGCCTCCTTCGGAGGCTTCCTCTAGATGGAATATCCATTCCAAATTAGCCACACTTTTGGTTTCTGGCCAAATGCTAGAGCACTCATTATCTCCTACAACTTGCAATTAGACCATCCTTTTCCTCTCAGGGAAAGGATTGGAATCCATTGCCTTGGCAATGGATTGAACCAGAGCACTTCCATGGCTTTCCGAGGGTAACTGATCTGTTGACCCCATGGTTTTAGGTTTTATGAAGTATCTTTCATCTTCAGAAGATCATTAGTTTTAGGAAGTTGACCAATTTTTTCACAAAAAAATGAAGTTATACTAATCCTAAGTAGATATCAAGCAAAATTTCTCTGTCAAAGTTTACAAAAATCTTGAATAGCTTTGCTTTGATTCCTTGACATTTATTAACACAAATTTTTTTCACTAGCTGACTGACTGAAATGCTTTGCATCCTATACATAATTATTTTAAAGATTGCTGATACTATTTTTTTTACTTGACTGGCTGTAACCATCTGTGAAAAGAGCACATTCATTTCAAATAAGGCATGGATTCTTCCCATGTGTTTAAGCAATTGCTACTTCCTGAGGTGTACTGGGGCTATTGCAAGAATTCTGAGACATTTCTCAGGCAAAAGAAGTTTCTCAGATCTGTTTGGACTGTTTAACTCCATGTGTACCACTTACTACATTTCTGTCAGCTGTCTCTGTCTAATAATGGGGCAACGGCGATCTGCCTGTACTAAGACCATCACAGCTAAGTGCTACCCTACAATTGAGAAAGAGACCTCAGGACTTGACTGGAGTTACACATGGACGTAGGAAGGGATGCTCTTCGTAGATGCAATTTCTTACCAATTGAGAATATCAAATAACACTCACTCACTAAAGTGTTCTGGCTATCCCTCTTATCCACCCTAAAAATGACATTATCTAGAATACTGTCATAACAGCATTGCTCTCCCTGAATGGCCAGGAATAACGGAGCAAATGTCAACCCTGATAAGGGATATCTCTTATGTAGTCAAACACCACCTCTTTGGTTATGCAGCAGTACGAAGGTGATCTTTCTTCTTATTTTTAAACTACCACACTATATCTGACAGAAACGGAACTCTAATATACTCTGGCAGGAAAAAATAATCAGAGGAATATAGAAGGGACAAATACACATAAACCCCACATTTTGTCTCACACCTGCCACCATCAGATAAGTAATGTTTACTAATCATATTGATGAGTATACATTTACTGTCTGCCACCATAGAAGCTGAGAAGCACAGATCAACATGTGCAAGCAGCCACACAAGCAAAGATAGACTAAAATATTTTTCAACATAAAATAGTGAGAGCTTTATGCAGTCAATATACTACAGTTCCACTTAAATTCAAGAGTTCTATTAAGCATCGCTCTAATTGTAAATCACTTACAGTTCTTGATCTGTGAAGGGGGATAATAGATGTCAAGTTATTGTTCTAGTAGCCATTCATTCAATTTATATTTTCAAAATAAAAATCACACACAAATCCTTATGAGCACACTGAAAGCATCATCACAAAGCCATCTGTTTTAGGCCATGCAGAGCTCAGTAACAAAACAAATGTTGCATTTCATTTTCAGATCCAGGCTTATTGATTATTTTATCTCCTGCGCTGCAGAGTATGCCAGA
Source organism: Gallinula chloropus (assembly GCF_964237585.1). Taxonomy (NCBI): domain Eukaryota; kingdom Metazoa; phylum Chordata; class Aves; order Gruiformes; family Rallidae; genus Gallinula; species Gallinula chloropus. The sequence continues at coordinate 66,887,908 of NC_140088.1, read as the reverse complement.
AGGCCCTGCTCTGGAGGCAAGTTGCAATGAAAAGAGACAAGAATTTTATTAGTGCTAGAAGATGCATAGCTCTGCTTGGGGAAAAATTACACAGCTCTCCAATGAGAAAAAATAATACAAATGAATGAGACTGGACAAAAGCAGAAAAAAGCCTGCAGCTGCCATAAAATTGATAAATGCTGAAAAGGATCTCAAAGATAAGTGTAATGATGACTAAGCCAATGACATTTCATTATTATCTCTCTGAAGCTGTTGAGGAGAGCAGGTGAGTCCTTGATGAGTTCCCTGCCATGCCGATCCCTGTTTTGCCAACCAAATTAGAGATGAATCACCAACAGGATCTGCAGAACAGTCTAGCGCAGCTCCTTTTGAGAGAACAGCTCCTTTTGAGAGAACAGCTCCTTCTGACAAAGCAACACCTCCAGTAACAGCATCACTGCCAACTTTATTATCTGCTAGCAGTACCTAGAGAATTCATTGCTGTTATACATCTACATTTTTTAAGTTGAGAATGGCACAAGGAAATGTTGAATACGCTGTGAGTGGGTGCTGTTTACGGCACTGTGATCTTTAAGAGACGTGGCATATTTTCCAGTAGAATGAAAGATTTTGTCTGGGGATGTTTTGGCCCACTGTTTTGCACTGTCAGAAAGATGTCTTCAACAGCCATAGCTGGGAACAGCAAAAGGACTTAATGACTGCTGCAACCCATTCAGACGTGCAGGCACTCCCTGTCCATCACCATTAGTGAAGGGACAAAAATCAGTGTTGTCTCTGCGAGGAAAGAAAAGGTATTTAAGTAAGTGGTTATATGCCTCTCACCCCCAGTTCCAAAGGTGACAGATGGCTGGACATCAGCTCTGTTTTTCAGAAACCTTGGTAAGTAGCAAACACAGCTGTACAAAACAAAATGTGTCCATAAGCTAACATTTTCAAAATCTTGCTTGGCTCCCTCTTGGACCGATTTACTGAACACTGACTCAGAACATTGAGTCTGTTTTTCACCTACTCTCTGCACAAAGAAAGTGATCAAATTTCTTATGAATTAATTTCTTCTCACTCCACAAATTCTTATATATCTTAGTAGTTTAAATTACTTATCTTTAATAATAGTATATTAGCATCAATCCTGTTCCCTCTCTCCCAGGGTTTTCTACACCTTGATGACACCCCCTTCATTCTAGTCCCTCTAGAGCTTCAGAGATCAAATTTGGCTAATCTTTCACATCTTGCAGACTGTAAATTAGAGGTCTCTGCTGCAACCTAATCTCAGCAATGTCCTTCTTATTATAAGGTCACTGGAAGTGCAGAAATTACTCCAAATGCAATTTTATTATTTCTTCAATTTGTGCCAAAATAATTTAAAATTAATTATAAGCCACATTGCTTATTTACAAGTCTCTGTTCTGCTGTCATGCAGTATTCTATACAGACTGCATTACCTAAAAATAATTTTCTAAAGTTAAAGTCTGCATTTTTCTCCCTTTTCCTACTAGAATGTGTGCATTGTTACTTTTGGGTCTCAGTTTCACCGTCCTTGAAACATTTGAGGCACAGAAAGACATACTGGATTATTTTAATGGATTAGAGACATACTATATTTAAGGACACAGTAGTTTGAGTTTTCAGCATCAGCCAAAGTTTGATTTTTACTAGTGGCACAATATTTTTACAACATGAACTCTCCAAGGTCATTTACATAGGAGGTAAACATAGTTGTTTCTAAAAATGATTGATGCTCCCTAGAAATTCAGCCAAAATTTACTGGCATTTGCCCATTAAAAGAAACAACAACTAAATCCAACATTTTAAGGCATTTGAAATGTTCCTATTCATATAGCTCAATTTCACTTTTTTTTCTAGCAGTCCCTTTTGTAACACAGTAAAAAAAAATTACTTGAAATTTAGCTGATGAATATCACATGAAATAATCCTACAATATCAGAGCAGAGCTCTGTGAAGAGGCAAAAAAGGGTTTTCCAGATATGAGAACTGAATGATTAAATTGTGATAAACTTTCTACTGATTCTTCTGATGATTTTCTAGAATCTGACAGGAGGGATTTAATTCTCTATTAAATTCCACATAACAGTTAAAATATTCAGGCTGATGTATGAAACATACTTTGAATAATACGTGAAATGTCTTGCCATCCGTCAGCAATTAGGCCCTTAAGTTGTGACTATTGTCAAAGCTTTCTAGCTTGTCAGTGAAGGTATGCAAGAGCTGATCTCTACAGGAAGATTTATGAATTCAAAACTCCTCCTCAGAAAGCTCTAGGTAAAATCTGCCTTTAGGATCTACCAATAATTTTTATGCACAGTTTCATGAGAATCACCCAGTCTGGGGTCAGAGTGAATAATTCAAAGCAAATGTGTATTATTCATCTCTTTAGGAAAATATTTGTAAGCAGGTCACAGTTTCTCTGAATGTATTCATTACCACATAGAACTGCACTAAGAACAAACTTTTCTATTAATTTTAGTGGGCTCTGGATTAGATCCTATTTTAATTTCCTCTAAATGCATTTTAAGTAGGATTATACTTGCTTAGAAAGAAATTTCTATACAGAGCTCATTTACAAAGCACTGAGTATTTGCTGCTTGGTTTGTTTGGGTATCACGTTGTTGCTCATGTCAACATGAATGACACGACACCGTTCTTTCTCATTGGAGGAAAGCAACTTCTCCTGATGAAAGGGAGCATGTAGAGGTAGTGGGATTTTTAATCTCTTTCAAGAGGCTACAGGATGAACTGGGTTAGGATGTTTCACTAAAGTCCTACACCAAGCCAACACCGCTTATGCTTGGACTTGCAGCACCATATCATATTGACAGTGTGCAATCTTTTATTCCATCCGCAGTGGAGATTTTGGGGATCAAAGAGGCAAAAATATAGAAGGAGCTTTGAGACTATTTAATTTCTGGGGTGACAGTGTTAAGAGACTCCACATGGAAAAACACCATCTTACACTTACTGATTTTTGTCTTTCTCTGTACCATGAGCTCAACAGTTTCTTACACAGATTATCAGTTTGTATGAAATATCCTGATTAGAATGGACAGAGGAATATTAACAACATGTTCATGTATGAACTTGGCAATGCTTTCAGGTTCATGGCAAAATCTTTGTGTGTGCCTGCAGTACATAAAGTATACCTCTATCCCTGTATACTCTTTCAAGAAAGATGTTTATCATTCCAGTCTATGTTATGCTAGCATCCTCGGATCACATACACAGTATTACCCACTGCCATGTAGGATACACTACAAAACTTGCTTCTCACATTGGTTCTAGATCAGAAAACTTCACTGAGAAAGTGCTTAACAGTTGAGTAAAGCAATTCTTCTCTCCATGCCCTCTTGGCAAAAGCACAAAGATGGGCAAATTATATCATAGACTCAAAAAATGGTTTGGGTTGGAAAGAACATCAAAGATCATCCAGTTCCAACCCCCTGCGATGGGCAGGGACATCCTTCACTAGACTAGGATGCCCAAACCCTCATCCAACCTGGACTTGAAGACTGCCAGGGAGGGAGAGGGCAGCCACAAACTATCTGGGCAACCTGTGCCAGTGCCTCACCACCCTCATAGTAAAGAATTTCTTCCCAATTTCTCTAAATCTCCCCTCTCTCAGTTTAAACCCATTACCCCTTGTTCTATTGCTACAGTCCCACATAAACAGCTCTTCTCCATCTTTCCTTTAGCCTCCTTTAGGTACCGGCCGGCTCTAAGTGAGGACTGAATAAGAGCAGCACCAAGTTATATAAACAAATGCAGTCTTGGCTATCCAGTGTAAAGCCCTAAATTGGTCACCTATTCACTAAACAATTTGTAAGATCATGTATTTTGCAAACCACATTGTGTATTTTAAAGATTCTCTGTTCTCCTATATGTGGAATTCCACTTCTCAGGCTTACCAACGGGTGTTGACGTTGATTTTTATCTCCTTTGTGAGTGTGTCACATTTCATCTTGTAGCAGGATATTTTTTAATCCTTTCATCCTAAACTTCTTCTTCCCTCACCAGTAATGATTTTGGATATATGTATGACAGATAATCAATACTCTGCGAACACTGGTCAATGCAAACTAAACTGCATAAGACTTCTTGAGTCACCATCCAAATCTCAAAGCATCTACAAAGAATCCAAATTTTTTATCTTACTACTTTTCTACAAAAGCTGTGCATCTGCTTCATTTGAACTTTTCTGCAGAATTGAAGGAAAACTGTAAAGAGACTTTCAGCTAGCCAAAGCCCACTAATTGCACTGTGTTCCTAAGATGTGATTACTAAAGTAGAGTAGCTTTTGTTTTATTTCTATAATCACACTGCTAGAGGATAATAGCTAACATCCACTTGCATTTGTAACTGAAGGCTACATTTCATACTGGAAGTCAGTAACAACAGTAACAAGTCAAAGCATCATTAAGTGGATATGGATTGGTTTTTCCTCCAAAGCTGCAGTCCAGCCATATTTCATAGCTAGGTGGACAAAATGCAACCTTTTACAGTTCTCTGCAGCAGACAGTACTTTCTGAGTTTATGGCACAGATGTTGCCACAAAATTATTTCAGAATTGTGCAAGATTCAAATGCATGTTTTAGTCACAGGACTAAAACTGGATAAGCATACATGGGGGAACAGTGGGGGCAAAGGTGTGAGTGAATGAAGCCCTCTGGAGATTTTCCTCTTGCTGTACGTATGAGATGAGAGCACATGCTAAAAGTGATAATGGCAAAAGAAACCCATGAGATGGACAAACAGACTAAACAAATTATGTTTCAAATTCAGCAACTCCCACTACACTTTCTGGATATATATTTTTTTAATGCAGATTTACTTAAGCATGTAAGAAATATACTAATGGGCCTGCTCTTTTGATGGATGACGGCACTACCCCACATGAAACAAAGCACACTGATCTACCTTGTAGGCCTGTGGCAGTAGGAAAAGCTGTTTGGGAGCAGGTATCTGTGGTCTGTCCATTCCCACTTCCCGTTCACAGGCAACTCCAGTCGCTCACCCAGGACCGCTGGGTGGAAAAGGCTTCCCTACGCGTTCCCTGCGATGCCTACTATGAACCTACTGCCAACAAGTGTGACTAATCCTCTGTGAACCTCCCTTTCTTTTCTGTCTGCATTTTCTGTTCAGGCAACAAATCGCAGGAGTTCAATAGCACTGCTAAAGAAGACAAACAAACAAAAAAAGTGCTTTCTTTTCTACATTGTAAATGATTTTCTCATAGTTTTGGTACACACAGCCCTGTACTACTTTGTGATTTTGTTCATCTCAGTCATATACTCATCACAGCATTTTCTTTTCCAAACCAAAGAGCCCTAGCCTTTTTACTCTTCTTTTGATAGCTCATTTCTTATGCCAAGACGACTGTTATTTGTGTCTTCTAGAGCTAACAACAGCCTTGCTACCTCCTGCCTACCACCATCCTAGCCCCAGCAAATGTGTTTATCAGCAAAACAGAAAATATTATAGTCCAAGACTACTGCTGGAAGAAGCATCTACTGGTATTATTTAAGAGTATCTACTGGTATTATTTAAGAAGAAAAGAAGAAAACAGAGCATTTTCTGATACCTTAGAAGACAGGACACACAGTTTCATGGAACAAATTAAGGTAACACTTTCTTCAGTCACGAAATTAAGCATTTACAAGTGAAATAAGCAGAATCACGTTTTCAAGAAATAATTGTTATCTCTGGAGTAACTCCAAATCCCCAAGAGCTTTGTACATTTCTCACGCATTCCAAAAGAGGAAAGAAGGGGGATCTTAGTGATCCTGGAGAAGCTGAGGGCTACAGAGAATAACTTGGTAAATTGCATTATTAGTGTCAATGTTGATAAATATATTCAAATATTTTCTCATTTTTGCTGTCTCTGTAGGTTTCATGTTGTCTTAGAAGGTTAAGCAGACACTGTACCGCAGAAAACAAAATTATGAAAGATATCCAAAGTGAATCATTACAACTTAACAAATGTGGGTCCCCTGGGACATGGATATATTACCTGAAATCCTAATCCTTCAAGATTCATTTAGAATTTATGGGATATGAAACAAAACCTGATCTCAGGAGACCTTTTCAAGACCTCGGCACTTTAACACAAGTAAATAAAAGTAAATGCTAATCCTGTAATTCAAAGTAAAAAACAACGGGACATTAAAAAAAATAATTCATGTATTTGCACTGCCACAATCAATGGATCCATATAAATCTTGGTCAGAGTGTTATAATATGGCAGTTTCTCAAATATATTTTTATATTGAAGATATATATATACACAGAGTTTAATGTGAAACTACAGGTAGTGTTTAATTGTTTTCCAACATCAATGCAAAACATTTGTATAGTCAATTTGCCAGTGTGTGAATTGAATTAAAGAAATACAAAAATGGTAATTTGGGAGAACTTTGTTTTGCAGGTTGTCAAAACTGGATGCAATTTTCCTTAATTAAATCTGACTATTAAATTATGCAGGTTTAAACAGGCTTCAGATAATCTTTCTCACCAATGCTGAAAGTACCCTAACCATGTCATTCATATATGCCCTCCTTAGCAAAAAAATTATCTTAACTGATGACAGTTCATAAAAACATGAAAGATTTTCCTTCTCCCTGTCATGTCTAAAAAAGAATGGAAATTCGTGGTTCATTCCAATTCAGTATGGTCACTTCTGAAAGTAACCACTCGACTGACACAATACAGTACAGAGGAGCTCATGCTGTTGGTTTTTACATTCTCATCCTCCACACAGACTCTTAGACTTTACTTAATGAAACATCCACTATCTCCCTCTTCAATAGCCAAGGGTGATCTTGAGTAAATTAGTGACAATTTTCATAAGTAAATAAATTCAACTCCTAAAGTACAAGATGCAAGTATATATTTACCCAAGAAGAAATGGGTTTGTTCCATGCCAAGATTAAAAAACAAAGTCCAGAAAGAGAACAATTTTAAACTAGAAACAAAAAAAATGACAAACCACACAAGGAAATCTTCAGCTCAGATTTTCCTCATAAAGGACTAAGGATCTTTTTAACTTGTGCATTTTAGCATCGATAAAAAGTCACTGGTTCTAAATAAAGGATTGTTATTGTTATAGTTTTAAATATTGTCATCATGCCCATGAAGTAAGCAGAACTATGGTGACACAGCAGATGTGAAACACTAATCTATACACTACCTTGAGTATTTGGAAAGAGACATAAAGGAAAACAAACAGGATTAAGGTAAATTCCTTCACTAATTTCATTAAGAATTTACTGAAAGTCTGGCCTATTTACTAGACTGGAGCATCACAGAGAAATTAAGAGATGGACTGTCAACAAATCAGAGGGCCCTTATCAGAAACACAGATCATGAAGTTGCTGTATTTTCGTATCATCTTTAATAAAAGCATGCTGTTTTCTGCCCCCTTTCCACCCCGCCACCACTGGGCTCAGCTGGGACCCAATTAAAGCTGAATATATGCTTTTTCAATACCCACAAGTTTGACCCCATGGCACACATTTCAAAGCACTAATTTTAATGTTTTGTGTATTTCTAATACAGTTGCAATTTTCAAAATCGCCGATTTTTTTGTTTTTGTTTTTCAAAGGAATTTGTTCCCTTTAGCAAAAGTGATAAAGAGGGAAAGACACACACTCTGGCCTTTCTTAGGGAAGAAATGGCTGAGAGCAAGAACTGTGCCACTGTGGTCTGCTTTCCTGAGTCATCACCTCTGACCAATCACATTTCTAAGGAAACATATACCTACTGTAGAGCTGCTTTTTTATGCTTTTCAGTGCATGACAACCTAAGCTGATCAACGCACTACATGAAGGTAGGATTTTAGTCATGAAGACAGCATCATATTAGCTTTCATTTAGTTAGGACAAAGACAACAGCAAAGGCAGAGGTGTGGACTTCACTGTGTCCATCCACCTGCCAGGTACTTCAGGCAAGAGACTACCAAACTCTGTGCTCTTTCATTGCTCCTGTTCCTATGGCAGGCTGAAAAAAATGACCATGGGGTCCTACATGGGGTAATCATATATTCATTTACTAGTTAGACGTGTCCTCCAAATCAAAAAAATCTGTAGAAGAAATGGATATCTTTGCCTCAGATATACACTGTCTTTCCAAATGTTGTAAAATGAGCTAAATGTGCCCAGAACTAGTGACAAATCATCAAATCAGCATGATCCTTTATCTAAAAAAAAACCCCTGTAGACACTAAAACTGTATGACTGTGTATTGTAAAAAAGAAAAACAGTTTTCAAATGCCATATACACAATGCACATCCTTTCCTTCCTTCATCCTTCCTTCTTTCCTTGACACTGAGGTGTTAAAATCTGTTTTTTACAATTCAAGCTCATCATTAAATTCATCAGTTCTGGGTACGCTACTTTTCAGATTTCTGCATCCAAATGTAAGCAAGGCCTCAATAAATATCTGCAGACTAGATAGCAAAAAAGTAGAAACTGCTCATAATAGCAAAATAACAGCAAGTGACTTTTCTTCATATAAAGCTGGTTTTGCAATTAACTATTTGAGTTTGGGGTTATTATCCCAACTGTAGCACTAGGCTAGTGCAGCTGTACTGCCTCTATGGTCAGCATTAAACTTGTCAAAAGTTTTGTTCAAGATGCATGCCACTGTATGATGCCATTTTTATACATATACAACATGTTCTGATTACAGGTCCTTACTGTGATTAACAAGGTCACTAGGTCATTTTCTAGCTATTAAAGTGTTTTCATAGAACAACAGCTTGTTGACCAAACCAGTCCTTTGATCCAATGAAAAAAAAAAAAAGTAAAAAAATTCCTAAGACTAAATAATAGGAAACTGTACTCTGGTGTTCTGTACGTAACCAAGATTATTTGATATGTAAAACATCCTGACAGTAGAGGAGTACTGGAAATAAGCCAAGTATCTCTGCAAACTTCTCATTTTTCTTCTTTTCAAAGTAAGAATTGAAAGTAAACTTGTATGAACAGTGTATTTCAGTCAGCACCTGATTTAATTTTGGTATGTTGACATACAGTAAGACATGGCTGTAACTTCCAAGTGAAGCTCATAAGAAAATAAAGCTTCAGTAATCTCCTACAGACTAGCTGACTGGTAAAATAATGAAATTGAAGTAGCAACATTTTTAATATAAACAAACAGCTAAGGATATACATTAAAATGTTTCATGTGTGGCATCACCTCCTCACAAACTGCGATCAGTTTGCTATTGTCTCATAATAAATAGAAAGGAGTGCAGGAGGTGGAATTGCAAAGAAATAAAGACATTTAGCACTGAAGTGTGTCATACAAAGCGGGAAATGGTTTCTTGCTGGAAGAAATACTTTTGTGAAACACAGACGCCATGCTGTTTATCTAACGACAAAGCAGTTGAACCAGAAAGATGGATGGATTCTCACTGGTGTTTCCCGCTGACCACATTAAGTACCATAGCTGAGAGATTTTTAGACTTTCCTGGAATTACTTCCATAAGACTTGATTGAACTACATGTGCTTTATGCAAATCTCTGAATATAATGAAGACTGGAATCAGCAAAAAGTGTTTTCCTTGTACTCGCTCAAACCACAACAAACACAGCTTTGCAACGTAAAAGGCAGAAATAGTGCTTAGTCAAAGACTTCATGGTGGATAATAACCTTTCTGTGCATCATCAGAGGATTCAGGCGTTTTTAGATTTCACTCTGAATTACAGAGGAAATGAGGTTGAGTTTCCACATTACTCAGAGCACAATCAATTATAATACTTTGAATTAAAGCAACTATCTCTACAAATGCTCATGACTACCCTGCAACATGAAGCAGACATGCTAATTTCATTAGACCATTTTAAATCCTCAGCTACACATCTTCAATGCAGACCTCCAAATGAGCCACAGTCAGATTTACCTAAAACTGCTGAGAGAACAGTCAGGCAACTTTGCTATTATAAAGCTTAAACCGGATCAAAAGATAAACTAGGACTACTGCACTACAAAGTATCTTCAACCAGTCAGCAACCCCTGCTTCCCACTCCACCCCCCCAAACAACACAAAACCCCAGCTACATTTAAATTGACATAAGCATCACTCACCACTTTGTGGCTAACTCACTGGCTAAAGTAAAAATGCAGAAAATTATCTCAAAGGACTCTCAGAGAAGAAAGAATACGATCGCTGTCGTTGTTAGACTGGTGAGACTGTGGTTCTCAGAATACTTTAGCCTCACACAGATCTACCTTACTGTGCTAGTTTTTTAGTTCAATTTCTTTTCTTTTGTCGCTGTAAATCAGTTTGCACAAGCATGTGCAGCCCTTCTCAAAGCACTGGAGCTGTGTAGATGAGCTGCACTGATTTACATCATCTCAGAATTGGACTCAAAGACTTTGGGTAGCATGCTGAGATCGGATATGTAACATCTATACCAGAGCATCTAGGATTTGATTGCAATATAATGAAGAGTCATTTAAGTAATTACTTTTGCATAAATTACTCTATGCTGGTATGTTCCAATCTATAATTGCTGCACATTACAAGCACCATGGTTACTAATCAAGGAGAGAAAGGAATCCAAGACCTGGAAAGAGCAAGAGAAATTAGGTAGAGCAAATATACGGTTAGACTAAAGAACACATTATTCATCTGCCATCTTGACACGTAGCATGTAAAAGCGGGAGGGTAAGAAAAAGGACTCAAAATTGACAGACCTACCTATCCTAGCTCAGATAACATGTACTTCCATGTGTCACAGAATATGTAAGCAAAGTGATTAGATTTGACCAATATAATAAATTAATTAATTGTTTAAATAAAAAGATAAATCATTATGCCACACTTGCCATGTTCTGTAATTCTATAGAACACAATAACCTTAAGAGAAATTGTTTCATTAGTTAGGGAAAACCCTGTGTCCTAGATGTAGCAGCCTCCTGCCCTTGCCCCATTTTAAGAAAGGAGTGTGTGGCTAGAACAGAAGTCCACATGCTGATAACCTATAGCAGAGGAAACCACCATGCAGGACCCCTGGCAAATGCAAGGAGAGTAACGTGAATTAGAGCATAGGTAACTTCAAGGGAAAGCCCACCCATTCTACAGATGGCATGGAAGCAATAGCGACTGCTGACTTTTTATGAATATTTGTAAGCTTTTAATGACCCTGGCCCAAATCGCAGGTTTTGAAGTCAAAGCCAAAACAGTTTTGACTGGTATTCATTTTTTGTTAGCAATACTTGGCACAGCTGCTCTCTTATGAAACTAAATGCCTTGTGACAGTAAGCGTAGCATGATGGAGGAGGTCTGGCAGAGATGCTGAATGATCTTTGGCCTTTATTTGTATGTGACATTTCCAGAAAAAACATTTTATTAGATAAGCCACCAGGGAGCAATCCTTCAATAAATGGCTACAGCCACGTTCTTCTGGCAAAGATAAGCTTTTGAGAATGCAAACCACACATTAAGGGGATACGTTCTGCAGAGCAAAGTAGGGGAAGCATATTTGGACTTGATGACTCCTGAAGTGTCGCCACATTAAGAGCTGCCCGCAGCATGTATTCTGGTAGAGCACTGTCACTACCCACCAAGCTCAGCTGTCTGACAATTCTTTGACTGTTGTTAAATAAGCCATAAATATGTCACCACTATCAAAAATATTAATTACAGACCTTCAAGACCATATTAAAAGCAGAGTGGAATTTGATGTAAATGGAGGCACACTGAGAACAAAATGATACGCTGAAACTTCTAAACCACCACAACTCAGGATGGTTTGCTTTCACAGATCCTATCTGCAGTCCTGTCTCACATAAAATTGTGCAAATTACAAAGTCCGCAAGTTTACAAACTATGAGAAATAACGTGGGAGAACACATCATGTCACTGATAACACCTTCAGTCATCATCACAAAAAGTCACGACCATGTATTCAGGAAACTGGGAACTACTTCTCTATCATCTGGAATGAAAAGAGATTCACAGTTTCTCCGTAAGGCAGGAGAGAATAATTAAACCCCATGATTAATGAATACAACTTAAATGTAGGAATACAGGAAAGAACTGCTTTCCTTGTACCCTAGATCCTTACAAGTTGTGTTGGCAGGCTATGTTGTCTAGCAATCTGAAGTTAAAGCTAATGACGTCTTCTGTGTGGGAATAGATTTATGTACACATATCACACAAATAGCTACATAAACACATATGCCAAAACACAAGCTAATTCCTTTAATGAAACCAGCTCGTAATAGTCTAATCATTACAAATTTTCTATATAACAGAAGCTATAGTCAGATGAACAAAGACAGTGCAATCTTGTTTGTAAAGTACTACAAGCTTTATCCTTTCAGAACTTGAAAATAGTGCCTGGTTATTTTTTTCTTCTCAACTTCAGGTTGCCTTGGCCCCAGATTCTAAATCTTCCTGACATTAATTTCTGCAGCTTAATTATGCTACCATGATTCTTCTTCCCCAATAGACATATAGTGTACAAATCTAGAGAGAAAACATCAGTTCCTGGCAAGAGCTCTTGGAAAAGCAGTGATGCTTCCCCTTTCTCAGATCCATTTTGAATATTAAGACTATGCACAGAAATACTAATGTTTTTAATGAGATGGTTAGGATTTGTTAAAGCCCCTTTTGAAACCCGGTTAAAATGTCAGGTTTTGAACTTGGCCTTTTCCTTGAGATAAACAGAAGTGCAACAGAAAGGCACAGAAGGAAAGAAACTAGAGAAAACTACAAGAATTGAAAAATACCTCAAGCAGAGTAATCCCTCCAATCCTCCACTCTTCTAAAACTATTCTGAACAGATGGGTAAAGGTGTATCAAGCCAAAGCTGTTTTTCTAAATGAAACCTGCATTAGATTTAGAAGCTTTTGCTTCTCACTAGTACTACAAGTTGCACAAAGAAACAGCTTTCAATATATTTACATGTCTGAACACTACTGGCTAGTATTAGGTATGGCCAGCTATTAAAAAGTTTTTGATTGGGATATTATAACCTGTATGATATCAAGGAATTTTGTCCCAGAAGGTAAATAATTAAGTGGAGTGAATGGGATAGTGACAAAAGCAAAACATCATTATGTGGGTTATGGTTATCCAGTCCTTATTCCATCTTGTAACATTACCTTTCAATAAATACAGACTTCTAAAATGAAGAAATTAATTAATATGGAAAATCATTTAGTGTTAGCTCCTCCCTCTACTCTCTAAAATTAGTGACAACCAGCGGAATTTTTTTTCCAAGCCTCCCAGCTGCATTCATTTTTACACATATTTCTGTACGTATTAAATCATGAGTAATGAATTGCAAGCATCTTAAAAAAAACTCCAGACATAAAAAAGAGGCTATCAGACTCATCATGGTCAGTAAAAATCATCGAGATAAATATTTGTCTCCCAACACATCTGCCTATGACATGGAAAATTCCTGAGAAATCCAGTATTGCATGTGTAGATTGTGCCGTTTGTCAAGCAGAGGATGTTGTCAGCAGATGAAAGGGAAAAAAACAAGAATCCCCAATTTTACTAACAGAGAAATCCTTGGTTTCATTCTTCTTTCAGTGAAAAACACTGCATGACAATCCAATACTATGAGATTTCAACACTAAATAACTGTTTTCAAATGTGTTCAATTCACTTATTAGCACAGAGGCATTTACATGCTCAAACTAGGGTACAACCAGTCATGGAAACCCTTAACTGTCCAAAAGGACCCAGCCCTTCTATCATCTTTTTCATCCTGAAATATGGTATCTTCTATAAAAAAACTAAATTGGACATTATGGGGACTAGATTTACTGCAGTTACAGGAAAAACTGTATTTTCCTTACAAATTCTTGCAGTGCTCTTTTCTTCATCCTCACTCGCTAAGCAATGGCTAAACAAGATAAAATACTGATACAGTATAGCTACCTTTGTATTATTAAGTCATTAAAAACCTTGTTATTACTAAGACATCAAAAGCAAGACAAAATTATTTTCAGTTGCCATTTATCTTTTAGTGGCAGCAGTAAAAGCTGCTGAATTTTCTCTCAAAAACAATTTTAACTTTCAAATTAAGCCACTTCATATTGTTGCCTACACAGCATCTATTGTTTTCAACAGCTACAACAAGCCACAAATGCTTTTTTACCCACAAGTGTTAAGAGTACATAAGATTTCATTTTAGCAGAGCACAGGAAATAAGCTAAGGTTTTTCACCCCTCTCTCCCTAAAGGACCAGGCTGCATGTCATCTCTGCTCATCTCAGCTGTGAGCAGATTTTAATACACAGTCCATGTTACACCTGGGACACAGCTTCAGCAGCCATGCAAAATAAATTTTGAGGCTTTTCTGTCTTATATTACATTTTTATATTACATTTATATGGTCTATTACTAACATAATAGTTGGGTCTGACCTCCACAAGGATATATGAACTGTCAGCATCAGGTGAGCAGAACAGATCAGGGACCAGAGGCATCCCCCCCATCTTGTCTGTATTACTCACTTGAAATCAGCAGGTGTCTGTCAAGATAGATCACAATTTCTAGCTTATTCAAGATATTATTTTTTCCAGCTCTTATTATTAACAATTATGGCTGGTTTACTTAAAATAAGGTCATGGGGTACTCAGGGCAGAAGCCATGAATTAGATTCAAACTACTTGGTTTCTCACTAAATAGAGATTAGAATTTCTATCAATGCTCAGAAAGATTTATCACCTCACTCTAAGGAGGATTGGAGTTCTCCTTACACACCAAGACACATGGCCAGAGTGCAGAGCTATCACATGGGTATTTTAAAATCTACCAGCGCTAGAAATAGTATCACAATAAGTCAGTATAAAGCATATTCTTTAGGACTCTCAACCTGGAAAAAAAAACACCTTAATTCCTCAGACTCTCCAGTCCCAGCTGGTTGAAGATGACTGCACAGAGAAAAGGCTTGCTGGAGGATTTTGACGGGGTGCTGCCAGTTTAAATTCTGCTGCAACAGAAGGTGCACTGATATTCTTTGCTACCAGGCAGACAAGGACAAGATGCAGCACCTGATGTGATCATTAGTTGACTACCTGTTTGCTTGCATTCCCCAGCAGCATGTGAGACTGGCACAGAGGAGTCAGCTACAAAATTCCAGTTCCAGTCACTGTGTAAGTGATGGACTTGTCAAAAGATGAAACACAGCTGCAGAAAACCTGCCTTAGCTACAGAACTCCAACTAGACAAGGCAGCAACATTAAAATGACATGGCAGCAAGGAGAGGGAAAGAAGAGAAAACAAAGAAAAACAGGACAAGAAGCGTGACAAATATCACCACAAATGATACCATTTAAACAATGAAGTGAGCTGGATGTCCAGAATTGCCCAGCTAGGACCCTAATATGACCTGTATGTTCAAAATTGCTTGTGGCTTTAGACTTTTCTAGAGCACTAATAGGCTGGGAACATGTGGATCACTTCTTAGCCCTTTGTGCATGGATACATGTAGCTGGTGAGGTCAAATATGTAACTGAGAAACTATGTTTTGCACACACAAACAACTGCTGAAGATGTAAGGAAACATAAAGATAAGGACTTAAACAGCCGCAGGAAAAACTAAAACAAACCTAAAAAGCCCCATCAGATCGGAATCAAAAGAGCATAGTCCAAGTATTTATCATGATTTATGGTGTCAGAATAATAATACCTCTCTTAACCAGTCTAATCAACTTCCAAACTAGAAATACTTCCTAAAAAAATATTTACTGGTATTAAGTCAACTCTTCTCATCCAAAATTGTAAGGACTTAACATCAGAGACCTGATATTGCAAAGACAGTGGAAATATCAATCTGTAATATATTTATGGTTCCCGTTTGAAGATGATGTTTAATGACACCAGTAAAAATGCAAAATGATCTTCTGACTGCAAAGTCTACAAAACATTTCAGTAAATTTATGTCAAGAACAGCCTGCTTTCAACACTTACTAAGACAAACCATTTCATTGCAGTCTTGGTAACAAGCACTTCAGACTTTTATGGCCATATTTTCCAAATCATGTACACTTTATGCTACAAACACATCTGTTCGAAATTAACTCATGAACATGATTATTTAATGTGCACAATAAAGTCAAAGGGTCTGCCTGGCCATATGCTAACAACTGAACTGTACACCTGCCCTCAACTTCACTATACATCAGTTGTTTATGCATCAAACTACAAAAGCCTGGGGAATTCGGGCTCTTTTTTTTCTGGTTTCATTGTTTCCTCCACATTTGTACACCGCTGACTTACAAAATATAACAAACTCTGGGGCTGAGGTAAATGTTTTCTAACATGGTTTCAGCACTTGGATAATACTACCAGGCAGGGCTTGCTTTTCAAAGAGACTTTGACAAATAATTGCCAGCATGCACTTAACTGCGTGTCAATCATGACAAAACTTACAGTCTGTAAATATGTAGGTAGGAAGAATTCATTGTGTAATTTTATGTGATACGACTCAGGATTCACAAAGAAAAAAAATGTCAGAAAAGCTCTGTCCTGTAACGATCTGCTTCCCAGTTACAATGAATCAAATATAACTATGAGGATTTATGCTGTGCTATCAAACATTAATGTTGATGCTCCATGTCTTTATGCTGCTCTTAATTAATTTATTAGCAATATTCTTTAGAAATGCCAGCACTACGCTCAAGAGCTTTGTTCACCTATTCCTACTGAACTCTACCAGTCCCAGGGAGTAACAAACAACAGTTTGATGCCTGACAAAACATATAAAATATACTTTTTAAAACATTTGAAATCCCTACTGTACTTGTGAAGACAGAGAAAGAACTGCAGAATTGTTGGCGCTTTTATTTAAAAAAAATGAAAGTACCACAGGGGTTACTTACCAATATTTACATTAAATTTATCAACTAAACCTGAAATATTTTTTCCTTCAAAATACAAATGGAATCTTATTATTTCATGCGCATACAAGGCAATCAGGAATCATATCCAAGTAACTGGCATTTTAGATAATGCATTATATCATACTGAAATGGAACTTTTAAATTGGGTTTTTTTTTAATAAACTGGAATGTGCCTTGCCAGACTTGAAAACTTACTCTAACTTTATCATCCAGAAATGAGATGCAGACAAAACCCAGGACACAGGATAATTAGAAAGTAAACAACCTGCTAGCATATTTGCCTGACCTTCAACTAGTGTTGGCTAAAACTTTAGTTCACCATCCTCAGGGATTTTTTCATCTTTGAATTTCTCTAAGTACTTAGGATGTTTTAAAAAAAACCCTATATAGGCTTTATGTATCTACATAATTTGACAAAAAGATGCACAAGATAAATATTTGTTTTGCAAAGAAGTAATGATGTTTCATGTATAAAATGTACTTGTGTGCAAGCTAGGTAAGTTCTTGGCTATTATTTAAAGGATTCTGAACATGCAACTGGGCTACATAACAGGTAGTTGAGATCATTTGGGTTAATTCCATTCTGGAAGTTATCTTATAAACTACATCTACTGTGACACTATAGTTAATACCTGGACCTGAATTGTGTGATAACAGTAAATTTTCTTTTCAAAAGTAAGACTTAGGAGGAACTTTTGCTTGAAATGATAGCTATTACATGTGAAACAAAAATCATAGCACTTAACTCACATAAATAAAATAAATCAAGAGTCAATATATAGCAATGAAATTTCACATATGCAGGAGGGCTTGACCCTTTCACGTTAGAAAAAGCTGCAGCTCCACAAAGCCAATGTCTTGTGGACTGTAGCTATGCACTCCCAGGTGTTATGCTGTAATGAGGACAAGCTCATTTAATATTCATTACTCCTCCTCTTGTTTGCTCAGTAAAGAGGGTATTTGAACTCTAGTGTTCAAATGGACTTTACAGACTAATTTCCCTTGGGTAGTCTTTTTGTTGAAATTCCTATAAATTGATATCTAATCAAGGGAATAAAAAGGGATGGGGAGAAGTAAAGAGTTGCAAAGCTTGCTAGGGTTTATGAACTTAAAAGTATTTTCTGTTCTGAGAACACTGAAATTTCAGACATCAGACGATTATTTGAATTTTAGCCCTAAATTAATTCTATCATATGATGTTTTCTCCTTATGTTTGCACAGGTGATAAAAAGACCAGTTTTTAAAATTGTCAGTTTCCTTAACATGAATAAAATACACATTTATAAATGACTCATTCTGTTACAGAACATGAAAAGCCCATAAACAGAAGGCAGTCCTGACATTCTAATGATCTCAAAGTAAGAGAGGATTTGCAATGGAAAATCATATACTCAATGAAGTAATGCAACATGCTGCCTCTGGCAGTGGCCAATAGCTGATGCTTTATAACTCAGTAAATAAAAACACGATCCATTTAGCCACCCACGCAGTGCTGTACATAAAGGAGGGCTGGCTTTTTTTCTTTTTTTTTTTTTTTTTTACATTATTTTTGCATCAATTTGCCTATTTTTTATAACATGTGATTTGTTTTTTCTTACACACATAAGCAATGATATGCTTCTCTGGAGATGGTGGCCTAGAACCCACAAGAACTTTATAATACAAGAACAACACAACACAGAAGAATTAAAATCATAGAATCATAGAATGGCATGGGTTGGAAGGGACTCCAAGGATCATAAGAGTTCCAACACCCCTGCCACTGGAAGGGCCACCAACCTCCAGGCCTGGATCTACACAAGGTTGCCCAGGGCTACATTCAACCTGGCCTTGAACACCCTCCAGGGACGGGGCACCCACCACCTCTCTGGGCAGCCTGTTCCAGCACCTCACCACTCTCTCTGTAAAAGACTTCCTCCTAAGATCTAATTTAAAACTTCCCTCCTTTAGCTTTAATCCATTCCCCCTTGTCCTGCTGTCTATCCTTTTAAAAAGTTGAATCTCCTCCTGCTTATAAGCTCCCTTCAGGTACTGGAAGGCTGCAATGAGGTCCCAGCCTTCTCTTCTCCAGGCTGAACAAGCCCAGCTCCCTCAGCCTCTCTTCGTAGGGGGGGGTGCTCCAGCCCTCTAATCATCTTTGTGGCCTCCTCTGAACCCTCTCCAACAGTTCCACATCTTTCTTGTATTGCGGGCCCCAGACCTGGACACAGTACTCCAGATGGGGCCTCACAAGAGCAGAGCAGAGAGGGACAATCACCTCCCTGTCCCTGCTGGCCACCCCTCTTCTGATGGAGCCCAGGATACCATTGGCCTTGCGAGCTGCAAGAGCACACTGCTGGCTCATGTCAAGCTTCTCATCCACCATGACATCCAGGGCTACTCTCAAGGAGCTCTTCTCCCAGTCTATATCTATGTCTGGGATTCTTCCGGCCCAAGTGCAACACCTGACACTTGGCAGTGTTGAACCTCATTAGGTTCACCTGGGCCCACCTTTCCAGCCTGTCAAGATCCCTCTGGATGGCTTCCTTTCCTTCTGTTCTGTCAACCACACCACTCAGCTTGGTGTCATCCGCAAACTTGCTGAGGGTGCACTCAATTCCATCATCGATGTCATTGATAAAGATTTTAAATAGAACCGGTCCCAAGACAGACCCCTGGGGGACACCGCTTGTCACCAGCCTCCACCTGGACATAGACCCATCGACCACCATACTTTGTCTATGTTCTTTCAACCAGTTTCTTATCCACTGGATGGTCCACCCATCAAATCCACATCTCTCCCAATTTAGAGATAAGGATATGATGGGGAAA
Source organism: Gallinula chloropus (assembly GCF_964237585.1). Lineage (NCBI taxonomy): Eukaryota > Metazoa > Chordata > Aves > Gruiformes > Rallidae > Gallinula > Gallinula chloropus. The sequence goes on along the minus strand of NC_140088.1, from coordinate 66,868,216 downwards.
AAAATCATAATCCATAATTAACCTGGCAAGAAATGAATATGGAAGTATACCACCTTGAGTAGAGAAAATAATAGTTTTAGAAGTTTTCTTGGTTATCTTGGCCTGATGGTCTCATGACTGTTCTCAACTTCCAAGTTTTTTTCTATCGTTTCATAATCCATAATTTGCCTGGAAAAATGATTTCTCAGCATTTATAATGCTCCTGCGAGCAGAAATGGTTTTCTTTGTTGTATAATTTTTACCCTACCAGATAATAAGTTTGAATGAAGCAAAAAATTTCCTGAAGCTAATGGGAAGAGAAAATCCAAATTTGAAAACATGCCACCTGGTCAGTGAATTACATGTGTTCAGTGGTCAGAAATTCAAGGTAGTATACTGAAGGGACCTGCCTAACTAAACTTACTTACACTGTCTTTTTGTACAACATTTCCTCCTGCTCATAGTCTTCTCCCATTCTCTGCCTGAGATACACATTCCTGCAATGTGTCCGTGTGATGTCTCTCTAGAGGAATATGGTCCCAGTATCAGCTGGGGCTCTGCTACCTTCCATTGACCCTTTACTCATTCCTCATCATTTGGCAGCTACTTCAAAGTTTGGCTGTTATTAGTAAGAAGAAAATATCAACAGTCTGGAAACTCAGCTTTGATGTAAGGGGCGGGGGGTGGGGGTGGGGAGGGTGTAGGTGGAGGGGAAGTTATTTACCAAGCTGCACTAACTTAAAAAAGCCCTTGTGACCTTGCTGTTACGTAATATTAGGTCCTCTTTCTGCCCTCCAGTCAGAACCCAGAGTTAGATCCATACAGATATTGTCAAGTCACACTACTTCTTTAGAGAACCTCTGACCAAATTCTTCACTTTCCCAGAAGGACCATGACTTTTGTTTTGGTGGTTTTGTTTGGGGGTTTTTTGCAACCCTTTATTCCTATGGTGCAGTTAGGAAAGTAGTTCAGACCCTGGGCTGTTAATCTTTAATGAAAATGCTGCAAAATGGATTTGAGAGCTGTGTGAAACACCACATGAAGGTTAACAGAGTTTAATAATTTAAACCAGTCATTCAGTGAACATGATATTACAAGTACTTTAGCCTTCCACAAATCAGCATTGAGTGTCTTAAAATGCACTGGTAGCGCTCTCTTTATTCATCAACATGTCTATTGCTCATTCCACTTTCACGTAGACATTTCTCCAAACTGCCCCAGTGACTGAGTCATCAGTGTCTCATCTTCAAGACCGCAAGACAAGTTCTCAAAATGTTACAGGAGAATTTTTTCCCAAACCACTACTAAGTTTAAATCTGAACTGGCTATTGGCTGTCTTTCAGACTGGTGAGATGTCTTCCACCACAGACATTTAGAAATTCATGTATTCACCTGCCCTATATGGCTAGTCATGGTGTAGAAAGCCATGACCATGCTCACAGTGTGGGCAGTTCTACATGTGACTGACCCTGGAAAGCCTTACAGATGGCCAGTGCAAAAGCGCTGATAGGCCCTTACTTAGAATGGCAGCTTAGCCACACAGGCAGCTCTTCCAGGGCAGTTTCTGGGACCTGAGGTACCTCAGAGAGCAGCCCGCAAATCTAGCAGCAAGGCCAAACAAGTGCCAAACTGAGGCAGAGCACAGTTGATGGTGACCACACTTCTCATTTTTCAGGCAGGGTAACGTTAACTTGCAGCTCTGCTAGGCTGGTGGACTGCACACCCTGCAGGCAAGAGGCTAGATCTGTCAGCTGAAACACTGGAAAGAACTCTAAATCAGAATGCTCCAAGTTTACTCTAGCAGGTGGGTGGGGATGATAAGAAGATGGGATTCGAAAGGCAAATACCCATCAAAGTTGAAAATTTAACAGAACCCAGCTCCCCACTCTGTCTTCCACTGCACAATGCAACCATGCCTCTGTCTCATTTTAAAAATAAATGAAGAAACAAAAAATCCCAACAAAAAGCTTCAGTTTTTCATATTCTGCTTTACAATTTACACTGAGCTTGTGAAGTATAACCAAATACCAAACAAACTCAACTCCACCTAAACAAGCTGTGATTGCTGTATCCTCTTAAGATTATGGTGGGTAATTAAATGCAGTTCTGTAAAAAATAATGAACTTGACATATATCTAATATTTGCAGCTAGAAGGACTACTAAAACCACCCAAAATTAATCAATTCTGTTGTCTGTAGGTCCAAGGAAAGGAGTTAAATTTTTCGGTTAAGTTTTAATATTTGATCCAAGTTCAATCCAATGGGCACAATTCTGCGAAGACCTCAATAGGATGAAGTGCTCTGATGAGAAAAATTGTGCTTTCTGCAAACATTCATGAGACAGGGCTAAGGGGAACTATGACCCATAAATTAGATGTCACTGAGTTTATCTAGAAGAAAACCTTCAATGTAGGAGTGTATCAGTGCTGGAGCAATTACTTTTCAATGGTTTGTTGGGGATTTTTTTGTCCTTTTAAATCATTTTCTAACCCAGCAGGGTCACATTAACTCTGAGTGCTGGCTCTGTTGGCACTTCTCCAACTGTAAACTGAAATTCCCTGACCTTTGAGGCTCCAAGAAGACCTGTTAACATAATCTGCACTGATCACTTTTCCTAATTTAAACTGTTTGGGTTTTTACCTTCATTTTCTGAAAAACGACCACAGTGTGTGTAACAGACACTTTCAGACTCTAGAAATTAACCTGGCTTGACCTCAAAAAGAGAAAGATGTTTTAAAAGGGAGAAGGAATAATTATTAAGCTTTTTGTCTGTGCTGGTTGTCAATTTGCATAGCATTATCTGTAATGCTTTGCAAAGCTTTTTTTTTGGAGGTCATCTAATCTTGTTAAATCTGTCACAGGGCTGCCACTGTATACAACTTAGATGACACATTTGCACGACCAAGTCCCCAGCAATAGTGATAAATGTGTTTGTTTCTGGCAGCCTGACCACCCAGATGCTTATTATGTATGTATGCGTGCATTACATTATTTAATCAGCTTCAGAAAGGGGAAAAAGGTCTCAGGGACCCAAGATATAGTTTGCTGTTGTATGCACTTACAGCTTGCTCGAGATAGTTGTAAGCAAGCATTATTTGCTAGCTGATCCAGAAAGATCATGAACTTCTTAGGGATTCCACACTATTGGTATTGTTACTGTTTATTTACAGAGACCTAGCCATGAAGATGGAATAATAACCAAGAATAACTCTACCCTGTCTAAAATACACCAACTGGGAACTGAAACATAGTAAGAGACATCAAGTTGCTAGCTAGACTATTTGTACTCGAAATTTCCTGTGGCTAACAAAGTACATGCAACTAGTAAGTGGACTGTACATAACTCAGCTGCTTTTATAAACTGTGAAGGATTGAGTTAATTTTCATTTTAGGAATCCATTCCATAGGCATGCTGGGATCAGAAAGAATGGAGGGGAAAATCTACAGCCAGAGGTCAATCTTGTGAAACCCACACAGCTGGTTTCAGGCACATTTCGGACTAAAAAAAGATATTTTAGGAAACAAACAAACAAACAAACCAAAAAACCAAAAAAACCCCAAAAGACAGACGGTATTCAGAAGTTGGCAGTTAAAAGGTAAATTGTTAGCAAGCCATTTACTTTCCTGAATATGAAGGGAGAACATCTGTCTCATCATTTCATAAATCCAAAAGCTAATATCAGCGAACCTGTCTCAAGAGCATCACGAGTCCATAAATTGCTACCAATTGAGACAGAAAACTTCAGTTTAATTATTGTCCTAAACTACTATTTCTCACTGCTAAATTTCAACTGATTGACCATGCTTGATAGTATTGAAGATGGTGCTTTTCTTTGGTCACATTTCCAAAACCAGAAAATGCTTTTACATATGGAGAAGTAGGTTCAGTATTCCCATACGACAATACATTTACAGGTGAACAAATCTTTCAAAGCTTGTAACTGCTTGAAGATAAAAGTTCCTATTTCTAGTATCTTTCATTTCAGCTTAAATTAATAGAATAACCAGAAAAATTGAACAATACTAGCTGCTGTATAGGAAAAATATCATGTAAAGCTGCTGACAATTAAAAATGTTTGATGAGCAAGTAAGGAATTTATTTGTTACTAGTAAAGGCATAATAGAGAGTAGATGACTTAAGAGGAGACACATTTTCATTTTGGTAAACTGCTGAATTAATGCAATTACCAAAATTTTTATCTTAATATAGCCTATGGTTTAAATGCAATTTGCAATTTGAATGACAATTTTTTCTTGACAATTTAGTGGCAGAATGTGAAGAACTGAAAAAGACAAGCTCAGGCAGTCTGAATATTGAATCCTGTTCTTCCATCTCCTGTAAGGAACTTCAGCAAATATACTGGTGGAACAGCATTTTTTAGACAAAAAGTTGTTGCCCTCTGTGGTCTATTTGCTGGGCATAATCTGGGTTTATAATTAATACGTTAAAATTTATATCCCTTTCCAAATTGAGAATAGATTTTAATTTTCTTTGTACATGGTGGGTTGATGTTGGCCATCTGCCAGGCACCCACCCAGCTTCTCTCTCACTCCCCTTCCTCAACAGGGCAGGGGGAGAAATTAAGGTGTAAAAGCTCATGGGTTGAAATAAGGATACCAGGATCATTTACCGATTTACCATCATGGCCAAAACACACAGAACATGGGGAAAAATAATGTAATGTATTGAAAATTTAAAAAAATTAATTAAACCACCTTCCACCACTCTTCCCAGGTTCAACTTCACTCTTCCATTCCCAGCTGCTCATCACAATTATAATAATTTACAACAGATGCTAGATATGCTTAGGTAAACAATGGCGTCATATTTTGCAGGAAAACACTGTTAAACCTGTTAATTATGACAATGTAGTGATGATTAACATAAAGACTACATACAGCAAACTTCCTTGAAAATATTACTTTCCTTTATAAGTAGCAAATGACTGTTAAAAGCAGCTTTCATGCTTCATCGGAGTAAGTCTGGTAATTTCAGTGGATTTACCCATATTATACAGGAGGACATCTAACAGCTGATTCAAACCTACCCTTTTAATTTCTTTAATTTTTTGCATAATTTTATGCAAGAATGAAAATCACAACAAATCATTAATTTTTATGGATCAAAATGACTTTCACTCTATTTCTAACACATATTAAGTTATTTTTGCTAAGAAGGTAATATATTAAAAAGAATTTTGACCTTTATTCAAAAAGTGAATTTTTAGTGTCCAATAATAATTTGCCAAGAATCTTGCAAAAATAATAGATTTTTACAATGTAAGTTCCTCAGATGGTACCATGCAGTGTCACACATGGATTACAAGACCGAGAGGGTGGTAAAGTGACCTCAGTCACACTACTGCTGGTGAACAGATCTGACAAAAGCTTCAATAGAAGTTGATTTGCAGCTCTTTGACTATCTAAAAAACCCCAGTAATTCACACTGCAAACTGAGAATACTGCAGAACAAGACAGAGATGCATTCTGGTTAATTTTATGTAGGTTAAATAATCATTAAGTATGGACTGGGGTAAATTTTCCACTGATACAGGCCGTTATGTGTATTTCTACTTTTACAGGAGGAGGAGGTGCATTTTTGAAAGAGAACTGGGAAATACAGATCATCAACAAATTCCTTTAAATGATAGGATATGACATTCCTCTCAGCACTCTGAAAATTGCCCACATCAAGTGTTTCTACCTCTAAAATAAGAAGTGAAAATTATAGTATTTCCAGTATGGCCTTCAATCTTTCTGTCTTGGTTATGATTAAAAACGTATACAATATCTGGATATGTATTCTCAAGTGAGGAAACAAATAATCATTGGCCTGAATATACTGGTAAAGAGAGATATACAGCCAAGGAAAATATTTGTAATGTGTACAAAATATATGCATGTGTAAATATAAATATATATCTCAGATGGCAAAGTATGCAGCATATTGTTTTCATTATCATTATTTCTCTTGAAGAAATAAACCAATGGATTCAATACTGTCATAAATTCCAAGTCTTCCTTGATAATCTTACTGATAGTTATTATACTAATATTGACTCAGATTGCCTCTTAAGAGAGCTCTTCAATCTTTGTGATATTCTAGAAACTAAACATTACAAGAGAGAGAAGAGATTCTTGCTCAAGAGTCTGTATCTTTTGTCCTCATTAAAGCCCAGAATAGCAGAAGAAGGGAATGGAAAAATTTGCCAATCAATTCAAGTCTGACTATTGTTTAGGAGATAATAACTCCAGTTTGCTATGTCAACTTTTGTCCAGTCTCATTACAAAAAGGCTGATGCATCTTCTTCTCAAAAGAAAGGAAGCAATGAAATCTTAACAGCAATGGCAATATAATGATACTAAACTAAATGGACAAGATATTGTAAATTAAAATCCTAACTAGGGAAAAATATAAGTCCTTATCCATTTAATAAACTCCTTTTGAAATAGTTATTGAAGTAAAATTAGTGGTTTTTTACAATTACATCAAAACAATCATGTAATTTTGCATGACTGTGAGTGGAATACTGTCATAACTCCAGAAGGACTAGTATTTGTCTGACTGGAGCTCTCCCATCTTGCAAAATGTGCCAGCACTTTACTATTCAAATGAATAAACCATCCAGGCAAGAAATTCACCTCAAAATAGACAGGAGAGGCTGGGGGGGCCAGGAGGGAAGATTGTAAAAATGTTTAAGGAGGCATGACATACTTTCTTATAAATATCTCTGTACCTTTAAATAAGAGCTGATTACAAAAGACTTGATCCAAAACTTTGATTGTAAACGACATGGGTTTTTTTGCTCTGCTCTGCTCAGAAACAACTACAGGATAATTATCTTCAGCTTTTACTTTGGAGGAACATAGGATGTTGGTTAAAAGAAAAAAAAAAATGGTGTTAAGCCACATGTGTGAAAAATGCCAGTCAGCCATGCAACATTACCAACACTGAAAGGGGGCTCTGAGCTAATGCAGTTATGAGCAAGGGGAAGCTCTGGGCCCAGACGTGCTTTTTCCCACACAAAAAAGACAAGTGAGGTGGGGGAGTGAGCAACAGAGATGGAAGAACACTGAGCTTTGGAAGAGATGGAGTTGAGTTTTGCTGATAACACTCTCTCTCACAAATTTAGTTATTCCTAAAAACTTGCTTATAGCTGAATGAACCAATCCCCAGTAAACAATCTGGGTAATATTTCAGATTAAGAATAAAAACCTGAAAGATTTGTCAGACTATTATAGATCAGATTTCTAGTGTAGCTTATGAGCTATCAGCTGGATAGGGAGAGATCTTATTTTTTTTTAAAGTTTACTTATGTTATAGGTTAAAATAAACACCATCTCAATTTTAAAGTCTCCAAGGAGATAGGAAAAATAATGTTCCACTTTCAATCCCACAGATATAAACATGTTTGAAAGTGTAAACTCCAAGAAAACTTTAAGGAGGTAATTTTTAGGAGATGATCTGAAAATCATTTTGAGAGAGATCTCAATTTTCTAACCTGCTACACTAGGGTTGATATAAGTTGATGAAGCATGTTCTTTTGTGATTTTGACAACATTGTATCTTCCTAAAGAGGTCAGAAAGCACAAGAGAAATGATAGACTCTGTTATTGATCAGCTTGGTAAAGATGCTACCAAAATGAAACAAAAGCTGTGAAAGATTTATGAACAATTTCCATTAACTATTTCTCTATAATAAAGCTTGCTCCATGGGATTTACCCTACATGAGCTCAGGTAGACAAAGCTACTTAGACATTCCAAAAATATAGCACAATCCATAAATAAAGCTGGAACAGGATCACATAAAATAAGCGAATAATTGAATTTAAAAATCAATTTTTTACCAGATAGCTTCACAACGACAAAACTAGAAATTGAAGGTAAGGAACAGGAAGCTGTACATCCATTTAAATATTACAAGAATCAACCCAAACCTTACTTCAAATTACTCTGAGATTAAAGAAGTCTAATTAACTTAGCAAATATTTGTGTGGAATCAGGTTAGCTCTGATCCTTCAGGCGAGGACAGGCTGATGAATCTATTACAATCCTCTGGGCTCGTGTGTGTTCAGTGAAGAGCGAAAGGTTGTGTTTCAAGAGAAGGACACGGTTCTGGCAGGGAGAAGGGGGACTTTTAGCAAAGGCACCTGCTGATAGTTGTCTAAGCGTGAGAGCGCAAGGGTTTCAGAGCTAGGAAATGCTCAAACTGAACTCCATGGATCTGTAGAGTGCCTCTATTTATGTCTTTATTCAGCATATCTATGGTTGGAGTGGATAATCTTAAAAGTCTTTTCTAACCGAAATGATTCTATGATTCTATATGTACTGTGCAACAGTAAATACATATATCTCACTAGAGACAGTTGCCTTTGAACACAAGGCACTTCTGAATGCTTGTGACAAATCATTCCTGGGTGCTAGGAAAAAGCCCTGCTGCTGCAGGCTCACATATAACAGCATTTGTTTACTTGTACCATGTGCATATTCTTTCTTACTATGTATATAAGTCTTATTACCCTAACTGAATACATAATTCTTTACTCCTTCGCATTTTCTGTTTCCATCTGAAGCTCAAAGATATGGAGGGCGGGGGGGCGGGGTGGAGGGTGTGTGGTGATGGAATCTAATCTTGCTATTTCCATCCCAGAAAAAAAGCAGCAGCAGGATACTTTGCAAAACAAGCTGTCCCTGTGAAATTCCTGCCTACTGCAGATCCAGTTGGCAGGCTAAGCTTTGAATAAGCTTTTTAATTTCTAACATGCTTCTTTGTAAAGCTGCTGCACATCAGAGTTTCTGAACCTGTGTGAGACATACAAACTGTATATTTTTATTTTTCGTGTCAAGATTATTGAATTATTCAAATCTGGAAATACATACCAGCCAAATACACTTGCCTCTTTGCTTTGCTGCTTAATCATTTACCAAGCACATCCAATGCTGGAAGTTAATGATGTCACCAACTAGCTGGTCATACAAGTTGTGCATCTATATATTAAATTATTTACCCCTAAGCAATTGTCTGAACTCCACCTTCCAAGAAACTCCCTCTGAGAGCCCTACTGCTTGCATCTTTTCCAGAGGCTTTTGGGACTCTCTCAAAATGCTAGGACACTCTCTTAAGAAGCCCAATGCATGATAAGGGTTCTGGGTTTCTGTTTAATATTTCTCCCACAACTTATCGACAATTTTATACACCACACGCCAGGGAAGAACAGTGTTCCAGGGCTCTGGGGGGCAGTTTCCTCCTCTTCCTTCTCTGCTATTCTCAAATTTCCTAAAGTACCAGGATCTACTGTTTAGTCTTGCTACATAAGGCTCCAGGCCACTCTACATCGCTCTTGTATCATAGCATTCTTAATTCTTTCCCTTCTATATGAGATGTCATTTAAATTTATATTTAAATGTGCAAACTGTAAAGCTATTACTGATATGCTGGAAGTATCACTGGCTTCCAATATTATACTAGAGGCAATTACATAGATGGTAGAACCTGCCACTTCTCTGAACAAATGGTAGAACTCAAGGATGACCACCAGATTATTTTAAGCTAAATGAATCCTTACATACTTTTGTATTTAAAGATAAATCCAAATCACTGAAGATGACTTCCAGTAAACAAAACCACAGATATCTGGATTTAGATGGAATAGAGCCAGAATTATTACTAATGGAAAATGCATATTTCCACAGCATAATACACTGGAGGATCTTCAGCATCCAGATAAAACTGAAGCTGTTTGCTTCAGTGAAGTGCTGCACACTCAGGGGAGCATCTCCTCATCAGCTCCCCATGACAAAACATGGAGCTTTACAGGCTGACATTTTGAGGTTACTGGTGTGCAAGAGCACCCACTGGTCAATTCTGGTGAAGATTTTTGTCTACTGTCCCTCAGTAGCTTCTATAATACATCTTCATAACATATGTGCAATAAAGAGTTGCAGCTTGTTGAACGTTTGGAGATACTCGGCTGTTAGCTTGTCCCAAGTGCTGCCATGGTGTAGCATGTCAATAATCCACATTACTCAGTGGAGCATCAGTGGATTAAAACATTCCCCAATTACCCATACAGCACAATAGACTATAACAGCTGTGAACGAGCCATTGTGTCAGTATTAAGTGTTTTGTCACGGTCTGTCAAAGAATACTAAGGAAAATTCGAGTCTGTAGATTGCTGGTAAGATAAAATGCAGTGTCTCATTCAAATACATATGAAATCTCCTTGAGAAAGATTTACATACAAAATTCTTCATAGTGTTATGGGAATTAGCTCTATGAATTCTCCACACACTTACGGCAGCAGGATAGACTCTTGTGACATGGTGGCAACAAAGGATTTAGAAAATTGTTATTGAAAAGCATTGAGAATTTACCAGTAGGTAGGCTTGTCTTTCATTTGCTCTTAGAATGAAATAGCAAGTTGGTTTTAATCTTCTTGTACTCAAACACCCAAAAGGCACTGGTACTTATCTTACAAAACTTCAATAAGTTATTTCCCTCCCCCCCAGACCTCTGAAAAGCATCTGAACTCCTACACCTCTTGCTCTCTTTCTGAATATAAAAGGAAACATTTCTAAATGAGTATATACAAATTTATTTGTGCCATGTTAATTCTCAGAGCTTCTAGCAGAGACAGAGTATTTCTTGACACTTGACAGAAAAGGGGACTGTTGGAGTTGATGTCGTGAAAAGCTGAAATCACAACTCAATAGTCTTGGCGACTATTAAGCAGGTATTCTTTACTGCAGCTCTGTGTGCGCAGGTGATAGCTCCTCCTAATATGTGGTCAAATAAGTTAATTACACAGCTTATATGTTGGTTCTACATTCAGGATATTTCCAAGAAATTATTAACATATTCGTTCCTTTTCCAGGAACTCATTATTATAGATTTCGACCCTTTCCCACATGCGTTCTACAGTCTTTATGTGGTCTTCAAGGACCCTGGTGCTCATTTACTTCATCCTCTCGTCTTTGTCACTGTTCCCTTGTTGTGAACTATAGGGCTTACCTTCTTTTTTTTTGCCAGAGCCACAGGACTGGTCTTGGGTCCCCTTGTATTCCTGAGGCATCCTGATCTCAGAAATAAGTTCTTCTTAAAAGACTGCAGTGTACTGGCGTACATAATACTATTGCTATCCTATCTGGTGTTGCTGCTTGATTAAGGGTTTTGGGTAGTACATTTTCTACTATGCTAACTCTAGCTATTGTTTCAGAGTTGCCCTGCATCAGCAAAGCATACCTGCAATACATACCAGTGCAAGCAACTCTGCCAGCATCAGGTTATGGAACATCCAGATTCACTGTGCTTGTGTAAGGTCATTATGAGCTTTTAACCAGTCCCACTAAAGGAAGATATCGAAAGCCAGAGTGTATGAAACGTGCCAAAGCAGAACCCAAAGTCATTCCTGCAATGCCTGCATATGCTATAAGATTACCGCTGCAATGGGGTATGACAACCCGTATTCTAACAGGCAAATAACATTCCAGGGAATAATTCAGAAATATTCAGAAATTTACCTCTTTTTCTTCTCTTTGCTATTTTCAGATACAAATAAACAACCCCCCCACCAATCACCTCAAAGAAACAAACAAAGCAACTGTGTAAGCAAGTATTTCATATGAGAAAATATCGGGTTAAAATTTGAAGGCCTCACTCCCACTCTCTCCCTTTCAATTTATTCCTTTACGTGCTAATCTAATATGTTGTTTCATACCATCAGAAACCTCCAAGAAGACTTTAAAATACATATGGCACCCTTAATGTAACTTTCCTTCTTCCTTTAGACAGATGGTCACACATTACAGCCCACTCTGTTTAGATTCACACAAAAACTAAATAAATCCTGTGCACCGTACTCACTTTAAATAGCACCCAATCTTAAGACTAACTGAGCTAAGGTAAAACATTCAGGGTGATGTTGTAAAGCAGATACCCAACACAGCAGGGCACAGGCAACTTCTCTAAAAACTCACACTGGGTTAGAATTAAACATTGAGTGTTTTGCTTTGGGGACCCGTTATTACAGTCCTGTGTTTCCTTTTAGTAAAGTTTGTGCTAAGTCTTCCCATTCAATTTTATGCAAACCACAAACAAATATGTTACCTCATTTTAACTCCTAGATTTTTGATTCACAAGAACGATGGAAAAAAGGAAGTTAGTCGCCAAAAGCAGCCTGACAATGCCAGACTGTCAGAAACCACATTATATTAGAAGTTTGTATACTTTGTGGCCTCACATAATGAAGCGCAGAACAGCTTTGGCTGCAGGGCCATTCTAATACAGAAAGATGTGTTTTAATAATGGATGCAAAGTATTTTATCAGCACAGCGAGGAGGGATGAGGGTGGGAAGATGATGAATGACTTAAAATTCTGCAGGGGATTTCTACTGATGTAGTTGTTTAGAAAGATGCCATGCTCTGTCACACTGCTTTCCCTTTCTCCAGGCTATAATGAAATGAGTGCAGCTAGGGAATCATAACCTCATGGAACATCACGGCATGGTCTTATCTATCTTTAAGATCTAGTGCTTTACTATCTGCAGTCATGTGGCATCAGCTCAGAAGATGAATTTCTTCAAAAGAACCAAGCTAGAGTCAGTCCCTTTGCCTGCGAGAAATGCCGTTTGGATTAGCAATCACAACACGACCTTTTCGCTGCACTCCCAGAGACAGTCTATTAGGATACACCAAGTTTGTTTCAGACTCTTTATATGCATTGCAAAACACTAGGACCTTTTTGTTAACTACCTCAATGCTAGACATTCAAAGGACTAATTATCTATAATTACCGTTCATGAGCTGTATCAACTACACCAGCCTTGCATGGTTTTGTCCAAAGACTTTGTTTTGAGAAAACCCTAAGGTGTACTCAAGCTCTTTTATGCTTTATTTCATGGTACCTAACCTAGATATTGACCCTTAACATCAGTGTACGTATTCTGTATAAGACCAATTCACACTGCTGTCAGTGAATCCCAAAACTGCGCATTTGCACTTTAACCTTCTCCTGTACCAAATTCAAATTAACACCTTAAAAACTAAAACTTCAAATAGAAATACCTCTATTCTGGATGTGGAAAGCTGAGCCTCACTATCCTTTTAAAAGTAGCCTACTTCTAGCGAGAACACATACTTAGGGAAAATGGGAAACCTCAGACCATTTTAGAATCAGCAATTTTGTATTTATTGTACAACAGAATTTTTCCTTTTTCCCCTCTACTAACAGCTAAAGAAACACACAAAGCAGAATGTGGTATATCAGTAATACGTATTTCTGTTTTAAATCACAGGCAGTGAGAGAGCGGACTTGCACAGAGATTTCAAAAGAATCATAGTTTTTTTCAGCTTATTTTCGTTCATCATTTCTTATGGAAAGAGTACTTTGCTGACTTTTAGTAAGACTATTCCATAGGTGTTCCAAGGAAACAACTAAAAAGATCCAGGAGGAATTAACTTTGGAATGTGAAACCAAATAGAGAGCTTCCCACAGAGTACCTTAGAGCATGCCACTGTATTAAAGGACACGTGCAGCAATCATAACAAATAACAAGCTGCAAATACTGTGACAAAAGCACAATGGCATTAGACAACAAATTAAATCAGAGGAAAAGCAAAAATCATACTTGGTCTTTAACAGGGAGTAAACCACATGAAGACCAGCTGTTGCATACAACCTGCACCAGGTGTCAAGGCTTTCACACAGCACATGCCAAATGCAAATATGGGTGAAATTATATGTTTTCCCATTCAGCTGTGAATCCCAGCAAACAAGCAGATCTTGAATTACAAACCACAGGCCCCCTAGAAAATTACCTATAAAATATCTCCAGGAGGACACAGTCACAGAAGAAAATTTAACCATATTGGAGATACAAAGATTTCAAATTAAACTCGATTTTGAGCACAAGAGCTGGAAAATAAGTCAAAGCCACATTACAACCAGGTTACAGACAAACTCTAACACAGAGAACCAGAGCCAACTCTGCTGCTTGTGCAAATGAGTGGAGTTCCCAGTATTTCACACAAACTGGGACTCCTAGCCCTCTCGAAGGTACCAGATTCAACCCATTATCTCCTTTGTACATTCATCTTGCAGAACGAGCATGAACAAGACAGAATCTCTAGTTACAAGTTATGCATTTGAGGGTCTAAACAGCCACAGCGCTGGTCTTTTGCTCACCGAATACATTGTGTTTAACCAGCTTTGACCACAGCAGAAGAGGCAGCATCTATTATTTGATCTGTTGAACTGTTAAAGGTCATATATTGCAAATTTTAGGAAAATACATGCTTATATTAAATTCCAGAGAGTAAGAGGATGTGTTGACAAAGGGCACATTTATTAGAGGAGACCTAATTGCATACTTAACCCTAGGTACATGCTGTCTTAAAGGCAAAGGAAAATATGCCAAGCATTTTCTGTTTTTCAGAACAAGGGCCAAAGGCAATGGAAAAATCAAACCCTCAACACACAGAAACCTTTTCTTTTTTCCCCATTTCATCACGGCTAAAGCAACCTCTTGATGCCCTCAGATTAAGATACCTGCATGCTAATAAATAAGATGCTTCACAGAAGAGGATCACCATTTTGTTGAAATTCCTAACAAACCTTGCCTCTTCTACCAGTGAACTGCAAAGCAAAATGTCACACTGAGGGAAATTGCCTCCAATCATCTCCAATTAACTACTATGCCTCTCAGTAGCTGCTAAAATCACAGGGACTATAGGGACCTAAATTGTCATCCAAGGCTTTGAAGGGAGATGATGCATGATTACGTATTGAAAAATCCTTTTTGAAAGTAAAAGGAAACAAAACAAAACACCCCACACATTTGCTCAAGAACGAAAAACCGAATTGGGAAAAAAAAAAATCACAACACTGGTCTCTCCTCTGCTTGACGCTGACCACCAGCAGTCATGTACTAGGCTATCGGCGCCTTGCTCCCTGAGGCATTCCGCCAGTTTTAGAAGTCTTCTATGAACTAATCCCTGGGGACATAAAGGGGACAGAAATTCAGCACACAGTCACGTCCATCTCCACGCAACAACAAGGGACAGGAGTGGGTCTATAAGGGGAAACCTGCCTGGAAGGTGCTCAGGGAGCCAACCTTTTCCTCCCAAGGTCAGAGGCTATGATGCGAACTGCTTATTTACAAGAAAGACACTGAGTGATCCTTGTTCTTTGAGCACAAATCATGTCAGTGACCAAACAGAAGTGAAAAAAACAACCTGTGAAGCATCAGCAGCTGTGATCCAAGACAAAACAGACAAAACCCATGTGGAGAAGAATGCATGTCTCCCTGGTTTCACAAATCAGTGGTTTCTTGGAAAGAAGCAGCCCTTTTTGTATTGGCCCCACAGTAGCTGCTGACAACCTGGGTGAAAGAAGGCTGAACATTATTCAAAGCAGACCGTCACAGCGGATGGGGAACTGTCATGTGCAGATTTGGATATCCACTCCAGTATATCAATCTTTAGGATTGTTCCAATCTTCTTACCACAAGCTAAAGATTTATACCAAACCTGGGCCTTGGTCCCAAAGGATATTCAACTTACTGAAGGATTCAGAAAAGAATAAAAAGAAAAACTAAAAAAAACAATAAACACATTTTTACCATATTCCCTCTAACCATTCCCTACTTATGCAGGGGTTATAGGGGCTCAACAGCTCTGTGAGAACCCTCCAGAGTCTGCAAGCCACCAAGCAGGTGTGCATACACCCTTCCCTGTTAACCCAAGAGAGACATATTTCCTACAGTCCAGCATTAAAGTATAAAATAAGCAGGAGTTTGAATATTAGAAAAATAACTTACGATCCTAATAATTTAGCCAAGTTAATATTAATTACGCTTTTTCCTGTGACAATGGCTACCTGTACTAAAAATAACACTTTCACTCCCCTTGCAATGTTGTCAGCAGATAAATAGAGACTGAAATATCAATACATGACTGAAGTAGTATTTTTGTATTCTCGGAGTTATGGAAGTATGCAAAACAGTACAAAACACAGAAAATATGATATACTAATAATATTTGATCCTAAAATAGCAGTTTTCATTGTGAATATAGTGCACAAATATGTCTCCATTCCAGTAGCACTCTAATAAGCAAGCACATATTTCTCTTCACAATTTCACGTGAGAAATAGAGGAAGGGAATTGTGCTCTTGCAGTTGGACAGAGACACCCAGGACTTCAACTGCTGTCCCTTTAAATCTCCCTATCAGGTGTGTATTGACCAATACTGTGCATTTAATTGATTATCTTGTATTTTGAGACTTAAGGGGAAGAAAAGGTTTGCTTGCTTTTAACAGCCTCCTGATATAGTTGGTTGAAGTGTTTGTTTTTTTCAATGCATTATCTATCATTTGCATTTTTTCTTGTAGATTTTTATCAGCAGTGTTCATGGAATCATAGAAACATAGAATGGTATGGGTTGGAAGGGACCCCAAGGATCATAGAGTTCCAACCCCCCTGCCAGAGACAGGGCCACCGTTTCTTTCATTCTGTCCATATACAGTTCTAAGTTTACCTTGAATGGATGAGCAGATCACTTAATTTACAAGAAAAAGCGTGGACGATTCCCAAGATGTGGAGGGATGGAAAGGCTGAAAAGTCCTTTGTTAATGATCCATGCATTATTTATCACTTTTATAAAACCAGTCCAAACTATTCATTAGGAACTAATGAAATTTTAAGACATTCTAAGAAATGTGAAAAACAGACAATGTAGAGGAAAAATTGGTAAGATTTCTACGTCCGTGAAAGAATACATGAAGAATACAGAACAGTGAAAGGGGATTAAGAAAGAATTTAGTTAAGAGAAGAATAATTAAAAAGTTGACATGCGCCAAGGCTGGAACTGCAGCTTATCTGAACAGTCTTAGGCTCCTAAAAATAAACAACCAGGCGAACAAACAAAATCTACTTCTGTTGAGTTCCTAATCCCCTAATTACCTGAAAGAAATCTGTTCACCCTCTGAAAGTTCACTTAATAGCAGAACGTGTATAAAAACATTTGAAAAAATCTTGGGAGTTACGAGAGTAAGACCAAGCATATTGGATGGAACGCAGTGCATATTATGTTGCCTGAATGAAAGGTGACCGTAAAAAACTCACTTCAAATCCAGGAGGGATGGTTGAAGAAAAGGAAGTATGATACTCCTCAGAACTTCAGAGTCCCCCAAAAGATGGTCCACAACAGGAGGAAAGATTAATTTCTCTGTCCATTTCTCCCTCTTTCTTTTCTCCTTTAAAATTTCATTCAAAATAAAACTCAAACCTACCCAGCCCCTCAGTGGGTTTAAAATTGTTATGATTTCATCAGTCAAAATGGTTGAGCTCTGTTATCCCAACCAACTAAGCTGAGCTCATTATTTGAATCGTCTGAGGACAACTAAACAGAACCTGTAACCATGTGTATAACTTACCTGTGTGGAAGCCTAGTTAAATAGCCATTGTAGCCTCTTTCCAGGGGTTAGTCTGAACTGTGGGTCTGATTTTGAGGAATTGCATTATTTCACAGTCAACTGAGTGCAAGAAATACTGTGAGATAAAATTCCCACTCGTGGGGTTGAGGAGGTGTTTTCTGGATGACACGTTACTATTTGTGAAATACTTAGCTACTCTATATATTGCTCTCAAAGAGTTGTAGTCAACCATTCCATGTCCACATGGAGGTGAGGCACTGACACGGGTTGCCCAGAGAGGTTGTGGAAGCCCCTTCCCTGGAAGTGTTTAAGTCCAGGTTGGATGAGAGTTTGGGCAACCTGATCTAATGAAGGGTGTCCCTACCCATGGCACAGTTGTCAGAACTAGATGACCTATGTGGTCCCTTCCAACGCAAAGTATTCCATGATTCCCTGATTTGCACTTTTCTTTTTACTGAAATTCAAGAAAAAAAGTACTATCAATTTCTCTTTCCACTAAGTGCTGTTTTCTAAAGCATTTTATTCCTTCAGTGTTTTACACTTGCTTGAGTCCAGTTTCTGCTGCTAATACCTACATTTTACATTTTGTCACATAGTAGGGTACAAACATCAGCATCAACAGAAATAGTGCAATTAAGCTGTTCTTATAACAAATGCTTTGCAGTAGTAGACTTTAAACAACTTATCTGTATTCTTACAAATTTCAAAATTACACTCTAAAGGACTTCTACTTTTATTACACAGTTTTCTTTCATTAAGTATGTGTTTAGGCTAATTAAAGAGGCTCTTAAAAATTTCTGCTTCCATACAGGAAAAAAAAAAAAAAGGCAAAAAAAAAGCAGGTACAGAAAGCTTCCTGAAGAAACTTTTTTCTTAATGATGACTATAGATTATCACACATGATTTTGTCAGTACCACAAAAATTAACCAGGAACCTCTTTTTCCCTTATGGAGAATGCCTGGAATACTTTAATTAAAGTCTACTCTGTGTTACAAGTTGTGTGAACACAAATTCAAGGATAACTTCTGAAAGTAGGAAAATGTGCTGTAAAATATCTTTGATGCCTAAACAGTCAATAAGGGTACAAGCCTCTTTAAGCTATTTAATTGCAAATTGCAAAAACTGCTTAATATCATTGCTATATATAGCAAGTTGTTTTATGCATAAATATGTCAAGGTCATTCGGTGTCATTCCTAATATAAGAAGCCATTTCAGTATAAATATTATTAATTGTGGGATTAATCAGTCATATAGCAATGCCTAAGCAACTTCTTCATAAACCTTGCAAATTCAAGGGTCACCTCTCCAAATATTTAAAAAGGACAATTAATTCATTCCCCAGTTTATAAATCTCTCAAGAACATTAAGTTGGGTTATGGAAATTTCTGCCTCCACAGAGGAAATCACTTCATGCTTTTCAAACAACAAACAATCCAGTGGTGGTTACTGCTCTCTCTGTCCTCAAATGGTTATTTCTTTTACATTACTAATCAGAGGCCCTCACGATGATTTCATAAAATGAAATACATTCACCATTACCCACTTTAGCTTATCCATGACAAACTAAAAAGGATGAAGTCTGGCAAAGCACCTTTAAACACTGTACCATTTCTAGATGAACGGTTTCTAAAAATTAAAAAAAAAAACCCAACTAATTATAGAAAAGGCTTATCTTAGTTTAAGTACTCTACAACAATATTGCTATGTAAGACAGTCCTGTTTAATGGTGCAGTCATGACAATAAACAAAACCTACCATGGCTAAAATAATGAAAGATGGATTACCAAGAGATATAAGAAATTACTGAAACTTGACATACCCTTTATGTTTTGCTAGTATTTAACTGTTTGTAGCAAGAAATCACCAAAACCCCAAGAGAGCGATGTGAACACAAGTCTCTAGAAATGAATGAGAACCTTAGGACTTCAAATTTATTTTATTCCTATTTCTACCAGAAATAATTCAACCTCTTGTTTCTTTCCAAAGGTTACTAAAATTGGAACAATAAAACCAGCACAGATGTTAATCACTAGTGTTAACTTCCAAATCCTATGTACTGAGCTAACACACTCCAGAAGATACTAGTTTAAAGTGTAATCCAAAAGAAATTACTCTTCTGATTACTGGGGCTTGTGTGCATCTTATTTTAAAGCTTAATAAATTTTTCATTTTCACTATTGGGACATCTGATACTGCTGCATCTGATGCTGAAGAGCTTTTGGGTCAAAGAAAAAAAGAAACAAAGAAATTTTAAAGCTGATCACAGTGCATTTTTTAAAAGCAGTAAGAGAAATTTTAAGATATTTGATACATATTTTTTCATAACCACAGTCACTAAAATATTCCCTCCAACTAATTACAGTAAAATGAATAGGCTTTGAATTAACACCTAAAATGAGTGCTTAGCATGTAATTAAGGTAAAATGTGAAAAGATGTGTATTTTTGCATTTTAAAAAGCCTGTTGTCTTTACAGATTTCAACCAAATTTACTGCTAAGGCAAAATGATGAAAATATTAGGTCAAATAACAAGAGGACCTCTAGTTTTTAAAACATAGGAAAAATAGCGGATAGTACAAATTGAAGTTATCCATTCTACTGCAAATACCATTCATTGAAACACCATCTGCTTTTTTCCTTCCTGGAGTGATCTTCTCTACATACAAAGCACAGACCTCATTTAATAGTTTAGAGATTAAGATGAAATCCATATATATTCATGTTTTCTCATGAAGACAATAGGCCTTGGGTTGGTTCCTTTGTAAATGTCAAACCATAGGGATTTCACCTCACTCAGGAATGAGTCATTGGTTAACATGCACAGCTGACAAACTTTAAGAGCATCCACCCATATGGAACATAAACACCTTTAAGAAATTAAATAGGTCTAATATTAATATTTTACATAGAATTTATATTACATTTTATATATGCACCTGCACGTTCATATAAAAATTTACACACAATGTATGTCTACCTTCTGTTTCTTAAGAAGACTGTGCAGCTGAAAGTATCATTTAATTTGAGCTCAGCTAGCAAAATAGATGTCAAACCATTACTCCTCAACCATTTTTCTTTTTACTGCTTAATCTTGCCCGTGTCACAACAGCTCCAGTACACGCCTATTTACAGATGCTGTAGTTTCCAAAGTGGCCTGTTTCTGTCCCCTGCTTTTCCACACTGTATTTATTGCAAATGCAAATCCATGACTCTTCTAGAGGTGTATTTATACAACCTCCTGCTTTCCCTTCATGCAGCCAAAAAGGCAGCAAAGGGCAGAAAAGGAAAGCACTGCTTCCTACCCTGAGGTACAGCTTGTGAGGCACTCTCTTTGTCCTAAGGCTTAATGTAAAACAGGGCAACTGGCCCAATCTTGTGCTGTGATGTTTCCTAGGCAGGAAGATACTATAAACATGTAAACTAACTATGACCTAGACAGGACAAGTGCTCCTAATGCTCTGTCTTTGCTCTTATGACTGCAACCCTTTTTCAATATCCACACCTGAACTCAACACAGTAATTCATCTGCTATTTTAGACAAGAACTTCACCACACACAGCTTTACCTAAAAGAGACGTGATACTGGCAGCATGAGCCTGCTCTTCTTGGCCTGCTTTAATGCACAACACCATGACATAAAGTGCCTTTTTACTCTGAGGTGGGTTTGTGGGTTGTTTTTTTTTTTTCCCTGCCCATTTCACATCTACTTTTTATAGTACTTGATGAGTCACAGCAAGACAGACAACTTAGATAAATTGGATCATAGCCAGTAAAACCCATCTCACAGCTGCTCTCTACCTCTGCAACAGAAACATCCTTCATCATAAGATCTGTTAAAATAAGCTGTCAATAAAAATTCCCCACATTTATCTGGAAAAGAGTAGCTGGCAGAAAAGGCCAGTAGCAATAAAATCAGAGATATGGCACTGCAGCATCAGTCAGCGTTCAGTGAAGAAACAGGATCAAACCACTGCTTTACATTTAATTAGGATTAGGCTGAAGAAAAATACGGGGCCAAATATTTGGTGGTTGTAAATCATCTGGGCTCCACTGAGCTTTACCTACTGACATCCACTAAAAAAGACAAGTTTCTTTCTCTGGAAATGAAATGCTATATACTCTGATCTGGAAGGAAGTAAGGTGTTTATACATATATTAAAACCCTGTACAACCTGCCCAATGTTTCCCCTTCAATAGAGTGCCAAATGGGCATATACCAGGTCACCAATTTCTACACAGAAAATGGCAGCCCCTGGTCTGTGACGCAGTATCTAGCTTAGTTGCAGGCAAGAAGTTGTGCTGCCTGGACTGCTTTAATGCGTCTCTGTGCATTGCACAGCCATAGGAATAACCTTAATAATCATTCTTGTTTCAAAGCACTGATACAGTCATTTTACATGTGATGGAAGTAAGGCAGAGAGACAGTAAGTAAATTGTCCAGCCACAGACAGAGCCAGGAGTTGAAAAGAGATTTTCAACTCCCAATTGGTTGCTGCCACTTCTAGACCATATTTTTGTCTTCTTAATGGTCCTCTATTGATCCACATATAGAGTTCCTTTCAGACTCCATATGTCTTAAGCAGAAAAGACAAAGCAAGCTGATCTTTATTGGCACAAAGGCACTCCATTGTCTGAGACTGTTCTACCAAGAACAAAACAATAGTCAAAAACAATCCAGCACAAGGCACTACAGCTGAGGAAAAACTAATTAATCTTCTATTCTTCCAAGGTTTCATAATACTTCTTATTGCTTATAGAAAAATACTTACAAAGAACATCTAGAATTGCAACACTATTTAGCTAAGAGCTAGGAAGAGGCAAAAAGATGACCCTCAATATGCCAGTTATAAAAACAAACTGTTTCAGACCTTCCAAGTACCTTGCTGCCCTGCATTAGCTTCTGAAATCTCAACATTGGAGTAATTTATCCACGCCACACAAGTCCTGACAAGGCCATTCAAACTGGATGGACACAGAAGGTTTGGTCACAGTGAAGTCCTCAAAATTGAATTTAAAGAATACTCAAATGCACAGATCTCTCTCATAGGCTTCGTATCAAGGGATGTCAATCATTCAAGCATCACAGAGGATTAATTTGATTAGCTTACAGCTTCATACCCAGCCTCCCAAAGAGCTTGGACAAAAGTGGGCAAAGCATTAACTAGGAACATGTAATCTCCTTCACTGAAAACTAGAACCTAGTGAAACACAAGTGCTTTTCATCAATTCACTTGCTTAAAAAAAAAAAATTTAAAAAATCTCTCCTGATATTAGCTGCTAACTGAATCTATATTCACATGGTAGTTTGAAACCAGGCTTTAATGTTTGAGGTTTGATTGCAAAACTGTCACAGATGACATGGGTTGGTGCTGTTTCCCATTGCCAATAGTTAGGGGGCTTGTACAGAATATGAAACTCTGGTTGTCCCCATTTGATCAGAGGGAGTTGAAGCTGTATCTCCCACTGTAACCATTTGGCTGTTTCACAGATTTGGGTGAAGTGCTTCCAGTTTCTCTCACTGGCAACGTCCTTTAAAAAAATGGGCTTGAATATTTTAAAGTAAAAGGACTGCAAGTCTGCCACTCATCTTCCATTCCTCTTAAAGTCACTATGTATTTGGCCTCTGCATGACTTTGGGCATCCTGTTCATCCAGAGATGAAACGCTGCAACCCACTCATAGTTTGAAACCTCTGCGTATTTGTTTCTGAAGAGCCTTAGTAGAACTTGGTTTTGTTTACAATGAATTCTTTTTTTCTAATCACTGATCTGAATCCTTCCCTCTGTGCATAATCCTGACTTGAGGAAAAAAAAAAAGTTTCAGTGCTTTCTTATCATGCATTTTATTCTTGCACTGTGAATCAATACATTTTGCTATAAGGCATTTTCCTTCACATCCTTTTAACCAGAGATGAGCTGAATGTTCATCAGTAGCTGTGGGATACAGCAAAGAGAAAGCAAGATGAAGTACAGGGTTATCCACTGCTTCTTTTGGGAACAAGGGATCAAATCCAAAAAAGGATTTAAGCATCTTTAATCTAACTTTCCAACGACTGCATCACAGAGGACAAAGTGCATTCAGGGTATCCTACCCTGGAAGTTGGCACATTCCATGACTCCACTGACCTTAAAAACTGACCAAGAAATGGCCTGAACTACAACTGCCAAAAGTACACCAGAAGTAGTACACTGGAAGTTGGTCAATCCTTGTCATGCTGCAGCCTCCATTATGTGAGGCACCTTGAAATGACATAGTCTACCAGCAGTCACAGCAGTCATCTTGTAAGGCTCCTACCTATTCCCTGTTTCCCCAAGTCTATAAAACATTCATTCCTATGGTTTCATAGCAAAGCACAGCAAAGAGTGGAAGAGGTGGCAGTGATGCTGTCCTTACTTCCCTTGCATAAGCAACAAACTGGTGTTGGGAATTCACAGAGAGGAAAGGTCAGCTTTTGGCTCATTATTGCTCCTCTGCTAGAGAGGGAGACGTAACTCTGTATGATCAAGGGGAAAGGAAGTAGGAGGTGTAGCACAGTGAAAATAAATCAAGGTTTTCAAAGCAGAGGAAGGAGTGCACTTCATACTTAGAGCACTCACATGAAAGAAGTTACCTTAGTCCCTTTTTCTTGGAATGCCCACATGGATCATCCAACTACTCATTACCTGGCAAGTCTAAAGCAAAACCAGAATAGCAGACAGCCTCCTAGGCACTAAAAATCAAGCATCAGTCAGTGTGTCAGCACTCCATTTCAACTGCACTCTCACAAAAGACCTTCAAGACTCTTCTACCTTGGTCTGAGTGAGGTCAGTTCCACATTGACCTTCCAGGAGCATCTTAATAATGTCACTACCCAATGTCTTTTTTTCCAGTAAAAGTGTGATGGATTTATTAAACAAATTTTAAAATAGTTTACTGGAGAAAAAAGTTATGCCTTTGAAGTCTACAGCATTTCTAGCAAATTCCTTTCATTATGAAGCATACTTTCTACTTTGTAATTAAAACAACTTTAAAGGTATTCTGCTGGTTTTTATACTCAAGTCTTCTTAACTCTTATCTTTCTTTATGAGTAATAACAGCCTTCCATTTGTATAGTATTATTATATGAGAATTTTCACATTAAAAAAATACACACTTTCCACAAATGCACAGGCTTTTTTTTGTCCATATACCTCATACAGGAAATTATTCATTTTTCATATTGAAATTCAGTATGTACCAAAAGTGCTGAAGAAGATAGTTCTTATACTGATAAAAGAAGGTTAGGAAGTTTTACTTCAGACAGAGAGAACACTCAGTAGTCTCTTGAACCACCCAGCTTCAGGATTCTCACTCTTTACTGGACCCCTGTGAATAATGTTTCCTGCATTACATTTCCTATGGTCATTATGATCTAATTTCATTGAAGTCATGATTACATATAAATAGGTGTGTCTGTGTGTATTTGTAGAAACAGTAACATGAGCCATCTTCTTTACCAGTTGTATAAAAATAAATTCAGTTTCTCATGCCGACACCTTCCAAGATTCTTATTAAAAAAACAGTATCTCTTGCAGACTGTAGGGCAATATACGATATAGAGGATGCCTAAGTGTGGGTGTTTGTACCTTATATATAAGATGAAAAAATGTGAGGGTCTATAACAACAGAAAGAAAAAAAAAAAACAAACGAAGACTGTAGTAAATGTTACTTTTGGAATCAAAATGTGCAAGAACCATTGCAAGAATATCACATTTATGTTAACATAGGTCATCTAACAGAACCTTTTATTGCAACAAATGAAGTTAAATGTTCGACTGTGTCATTTCACAACAGAAAAGGCTGAATAAACAACCACCACCACCCCCCTCTGCATCACAAATACATCAGTTACATTTAACCTTTTTTCACAGATTTTTTCTTCAGACTCAGAAGAGAACTTTCATTGCATATGAGCAACTAAGGTAGTACCAGGGTTTAAAGAGTTTCCAAACGACTGTCTTGAATTCTGGACTGCCATATTAATGTCAGTAAACTAATGGACATTCCAGGCTAGGTGATCATCGTATTCTACTTACACCTCCTGTAGCTAGTCTGTTTCCTGCAGGACACTGGGTGTACTGGACTGCTGTAATGGCCATTCTGATTTTTCACCTGTATTTTTATGGAAAAATATATGACAGAGTTTTTTTGGCCAGCTATCTGGGTCTGCCTTGGATGGAGTTAACTTTCTTCATAGCAGCTCCTACAATGTTGTGTTTTAGGTTTATGACCAAACCAATGCTGTAACACACTAATGTTTTAGCTATTGATGAACAGTGCCTGCACAGCATCAAGGCCTTCTTTGCTTCTTGTTCTGCTTCATCAGTGAGTAGACTGTGAGGAATGCAAGATGTTGAGAGGAGACACAATCAGGCAGCTGACCCAAACTAACCAAAGAGACTGCATAGCATATAACAACACGATCAGCTAACAAAGGGTAGTGAGTGTAGTTTAGGGTAGTTAGCCATCTTTTGCTTGAGAACTGGCTGGGTACTGGTCTCACTGTGGGAAGCAGTGATTGCCTTTGCATCGCTTGGTTGTTTGTGTTTTTTTTTCTCTTTTTCCACTCTTTCACTTCTTACATGTATTTTATCTTGACCCAAAAGTTTTCTAGCTCTTACCCTTACTCTTCCCTTCCTCTTTCTCCCATCCTACTGGGGAGGGGAGCAAATATTTTTCAGGAAGTGAGTAGCTGTGTGGTACTTAGCTGCCTACCAGGATTAATCCCCAACACAAGTGTAGTTCAATGATACAAACAAAAAATCATTTCCTGCTCATTTCTGCTGCCTGGAACTTAAGTCAAAGAGAAGGCAGGATTTGCCTGTTCACAATAGTCATAGTGCATGACAGAGGGAGGAGAAGAAAATGGTGAGAGGTTTGGTGCAAGCCTTTTGTCCTTCTAAGCAGTACTGAGAGTAGCAGATTTAGAGAGGCATGCAATGAATTACTGACTACTACTGCTACACATTTTGAAATGGCATCTAGTCCTGTGTGAAGACTTCAAGAAAATGGAGATTTCCTTATTTGTCTAGTGGTTTATGTCACTACTGAATTATCACCTCCTCATCATTAAATCTTTTCAATTTACTTGCCTTTACCTTTCCATCCTTACATTTGTTTCGCTTTTCTGTTCTGATTAGAAAGATGTATCATATATTTTCCTTCTTTAGGAGTTTATGCTTTATACTTCTACACATATCTCTATTTTCTTAAAAAAATATTGAATTAAGCTATAGATATGTTTATTTTATCACCAAAATTATTTTTTTCATTCTTTCAATTACATTTTTAGTCTCATTTTTAACAGTAGAGTAGAAAATTAAAGTTGCCAAGGATTCAATCTAATGATTCAAAATATAAGGCAGATGCCCAACCTGGTACATAAAAAATATTGATATTTCAAAGGGCCAATTTCCAAAAGCTATTCAGTATTCTTTAAAAGAGCTCTGAACAGACGAAAAACTTTAGGAAACTAACTTCTTTAGATTGGTTTATTAGATAACATCCTAAAATTTCTGATGACTTTCAAATAGCTCCATAGTACCATACTGATGGGAAACATCACAGAGAGGTAGGTGGACAGAAAAATGGCCCTGTATTTCAGATGGTGATTTATTCAAAATACTTATGAATCTTAGAATCTTTTCACTTACTGTCTCCATCCTTTCGCTGGAAAGACCTCATTTTTTCTTCACTTAGTTTCCCTTGGTGGAGCACACCATATAGACACATTGCAGAGAGCACCATCTTGGTGCTCCTATTCCTTCTGTGCGGGTCTCATCAGTTGTATGGGAAATGTCTTTGTGGGCTGGACATTTGTGACAAAGAATAATGTTGCAATGAAGTGGGTCATCAAGGTCAGGAAATTTGAGTAGCAGTAGCTCACGTCTGCAACTTCTTATGACCAACCCAATCCATTATCTTCACACATACTGTAATATTATGTATATTTAGTGAGAGATTACACATCTGTAAAAATACAAGTGTATATTCTTTGCTATCATTTTTTCAGTATTAAGAGGAGCAGTTTTGATCTAAACAGAGAGTAGAACTTGACATGAATGTCATGGTGTATGTCAGGGACATTTAATAACTCTATGTCTTTAAATCTACCCAAAAATCGAGCTTGCAACTTACAAGCAGTGGAACCTACAATTGATAAACTATATAAAATATCATCTACTACTTATACTTCCAGAAGCATACCACTAAAAGGAGTGTAATTGTTTCACTGATAAAATGGCTCCACTCATAAAATGGGTAAGTCTGAACTGAGAACATGGTAAGTTTACAGATTAAAATAATTTTTTCCAAGAGAGATTGACTACCAACAAGCCAACACTATAATCTGTTATTTGTGGTTTGTAAAATGGCTTTTTTACCAATAGATCAATTTACTGATTTGAAACAAAACCTTCTGCACTCTCACACATTTTTAAATTAACTAAACCTTATGTTTCTCAAAAACAACTCTTTCAAAACAGATGAGGGGAAGAGTTGACTGGATAAATGATTCTGTCACCCAAGAACAAACATAATACAAAGCTGTTTATATTATCTTGCCTGCACAGCACAGTATAACATTTTCCTTCTATATAATAGCATATTCTGCATTTACAGAACAGAAATATTATATGTTATGACAGAGCTGTTTTATCCTGTTCAAAAAATGACATGCATCAATGGGAAAATATCAAAAGAGCACAAGAAGGAAATTTTTTATTATTACAGGCATGGTAGTCTGTCATAAATTAGCAAGGCCATTATCAGCTGGAGCACCAATATATGCTCCCTGACAGGAGCTCATTTCGGAAGCTGTGACATCCTGATTAATGCTATATACTAGCACTGCATTTTACATGCTATATATCTTTAGAAAACTGTATCACCTTGGACAGGGTTTCATCCTTGTTCTTGGCAAACTATGTTCAGGAGCTGTGTATATGTCCCAGTCACACATTTGGTTATGACTACTAATTATTGCTCAAATTAAGACAAGGACCAAAAAATCTAATAACCAGCTTTTGGAAGACAGGAATTCTCATTCTTACAGTATGGAAATAAGTGCAGAAACAGCATCCACTGAGTTTAAGGCATTAATAAGAAATAGTATGTTTTCAGAAGTTAAAACAATTCAGTTGATTGTGTTAAGCATTGCTTGTGCTTGCAAATTTTCTTAGATGCTGTTTGCTGGAAACTGTTTCATAGGTGAGGTGTTTCTGTAACAGCTTCATTGTTTCATCTTTCATACAAAAGGAAGTCAGGGCCTTATGAGAAAGGTTGCATGAGAGATCTGAGGCCTAATGCTACGGAGTCACAAACACACCATGTTTTGTAATGCCTGCATTAAATATGGAATTGCTATTCCACTTTACAAATGCAGCTGAGCTTGAGCTGCAGATATATTCATCACACATGGGTAAAAAACAAGAAATACTTTAAAGAATATAGAAAGAGATGTTTAAAAAGCAATTTCCTATTTACCTGCTGCACCTCCTGGGAAGGGGTTCCTGCGACATCCATTCCCATATTCATATACAAATTGTAGCTCAACAAAACCAGTCAAAAGTAGAATTCCATAATTTATCTGCCTCCAACTTCCTAAACTACATCCCTGATCCTCCCTTCATAGCAACGCCACCACATCAACCTCATTTTCACAGCTGCCCTTCCCACCTCTCAGTCTAGGTGCTAGAAAAGCAAGATCAAAAAAATACAAGGGCTTTCATCATATGGGTAATCAGTCCAAATTCATAAGAAGAGCCTAATTTATTTTTGCAGGAAGTAAGAAGGGAATATTCTATGTTTTAAAATAATACAGCTTTCAGACCCCTTCAGCCAGCAGTCAGAGGAAGGCACTCTTGAGGAGCTGAGAGACTTTTGTGGGCTGTTGGTTCAAGCAAAACCAGTGAGACACATCACATCTTCAGCAGACCTGCATGATTTTCATTTGGCTTCTTTACTTTCAAGCCAATGGGGTTGATCAATTTGGAGAGACAAATTGCCCTTGTGTAGTGCAATTTATTAAACTGGCAGGTACAGAACTCCAGTTTTGAGACATGCATGGTGCAGGATCTGTCCAGAGATAGCACACAAACTATATTGCAATCAGTAATCCTTGAAAATTTGTGTTTCAACAAGAACCGCTCAGAATTAGAGAAACAATAATCAACTCACCTTCAAGAGCAATTCCCAACCAGACAATGTGGATGGCTGTGAAGATTTCACACATTACACACCATTTTCCTTACTGAGGATCAGAGGAAATAAATTAGAAACAAATTAATTTCAGTAAGTCAGAAAAGCACTGTCAGGGAAAGGCTGATTTTAGAAACATAAAGGTATGCAACCTCATGGTGCTTCTTTTAAGTGCAGCTTTGTTTCAAATAGGTTTGTTTCTGCTTTGTGGGACCTTGCAGTGGCTCAAGACTTCAGTCTCCTCACAGCTTCCCCCAACAATCTTGTCCTCAGGCATAAACTGGTGTTCTCCCTCTTAGCAACTTGTACAGGCAGGTAAAACTCCTTATGTTGTGTCAGCCTAAGTTTGTGTGTTTTTCTTTTTCCTGGGTGGATAGTGTCAGACAAGGGGAGATTAATGTATTATCACACAGCTTTTGATTTAAATTAGTTTATCCATTGAATCTTTTTCAACTGGCCTTTTGAAAAGGATAATATATTCCAGCCACCGAGCAAAGATGTCTCCTCTGGCATTGATTGAAATAAAAGAGCAGTTTTGCTTGAAGAGGAATCTCTTCCTGACCCTTCTTTCACTTGAGACTTTTGCCTGCATTTTCGGTAACCCGAAGCAAATCTCTAGCATATAGTCATTAACCTCATGAACCAAAGAGGAGAGAAACTTGGCCAGAGAAATACCTATTTCCATGGTTTCCTTCCACCGGCAAATCCCCTATTTTTCTCAATTTTCTAATCACTGTTCATTTATGCCTTACTAGCTAATCTCTTCAGTCACAAAAGAAAGAATTAAAAGATCTCATTCATGTACAATTAATGTTCAAATTGATTGTGAGTGAAAGTCAGTTTTTGCTTTGACTTAATTATATAAATGAACTCTAGAAAGAGTTAGATGAAGACCACAGGGTTCAATGTCTGTGTACGTTAGCTTAACCCAGCTGAGTTTCTTTTCTGCTTTGATAGACCCATACATAGAACTGACAATTATTTTACGACTAAAAGTCCTTATTAATCCCATTACAACCTACACAGGAGATCTGGTTACCAGGATATGGAGAAGGCTGAGATACTTAACAAATTCTTTGCCTCACTCTTCACACCAACAAGGGCAATAGCCATGTCGCCCAAGACACAGAAGGCAAAGGCAGGGACTGGGAGAATGAAGATTCACCAGGTGTAGAGAAGATCAAGTTCAAGGACATCTAAAGAACAATAAGGTGCACAAATCCATGGGACCTGATGAGATGCATCCAAGGGTCCTGAGGGAACTGGTGGATGAAGTGCCTAAGCCACTCTCCATCATACTTGAGAAGTTATGACAGCCCGGTGACTGGAAAAAGGGGAAACATAACCCCCATTTTTAAAAAGGTAAAAAGCAAGACCCAGTGAACTAGAGCCTAGTCAGTGTCACCTCTGTATCTGGCAATATCATGGACCAGATCCTCCTGGAAACTATCCTCAGGCACATGAAAAATAAGGAGGTGATTAGTGACAGCCAACATGGCTTCACTAAAGGGCAGTCATACCTAACAAATTTGGTGGCCTTCTACAACAGTGTTACAGCACTGGCATATAATCAAAAACTGACATATGTCATCTACTTGGACTTATACAAAGTATTTGACACTGTCACTCGCAAAATCCTTGACTCTAAAATTGGAGACACGTGGATTTGATGGATGGTCACTCGGTGGATAAGGAATTGGCTGGATGGTCACATTGAAGATATGAGGTCAATGGTTTGATGTCCAAGTGGAGACCAGTGATGAATGGCATTTCTCAGGGGTTAGTACTGGGGCAGGTGCTGTTTGTCAGTGACATGGACAGTGGGATTGAGTGCACCCTCAGCAAGTTTGCTGACGACACCAAGCTGTGTCGTGAGGTTGACACGCTGGAGGGAATGGATGCCATCCATAGGGACCTTGACAGGCTTGAGAGTTGGGCCTGTACAAACCTTATGAAGGTCAAGTAGGCCAGATGCAAGGTCCTGGACATGGGTCAACACAATCCCAAGCACAGCTACAAGCTGGGTGGAGAACAGATTGTGAGCAGGCCTGAGAAGGAGGACTTGGGCATGTTGATTGATGAAAAGCTCAACATGAGCAGGCAATGTGCTCTTGCAACCCAGAAAGCCAACTGTATCTTGGGCTGCATCAAAGTAGGGTGACCAGAAGGTCAAAGGGAGGTGATTCTGCCCCTCTGCTCTGCTCTCGTGAAACCCCACCTGGAGTACTGTGTCCAGCTCTGGGGTCCCCAGTACAAGAAAGTCATGGACTTGTTGGATCAAGTCCATACAAGGGCCACAGAAATTATCAGAGGACCGGAGAACCACTACTAAGATGACAGACTGTGAGAATTGGGCTTGTTCAGCCTGGAGAAGATAAAGCTCTAGGGAGACCTTACAGCAGCCTTCCAGTACCTAAAGGGGGCCTACAGGAAAGCTGGAGAAGGACTGTTTGCAAGGAGTGTTGGAGTGATGGGACGAGAGGTAATGACTTTAAGCTGAGAGCGGGTAGATTTAGGTTAGATATTATGAAGAAATTCTTTACTATGAGGGTGGTGAGGTGCTGGAACAGGTTGCACAGAGGTGCGGTACCTGCCCCCTCCCTGGATGTGTTCAAGGACAGGTTGGATGTGGCTTTGGGTAACCTGGTTGAGTGGAGAGAGTCTCCGCCCATGGCATGGATTGGGTTGGAACTAGACTGTCTTTGAGGTCCCTTCCAAACTATTCTGTGATTCTATGATTTACTTCCTGCCTGTGTTGCCAAGAATACTATAAACTGGAAATGAAGATACAAACATTTGACCTATAGCAAAATTAATCTATCACACCAGGAAGGATCAGTAATTAAATTTGCATAGAATGAAGTAAAAACTCTCAATGATCACATATACCCACAACTATATATATGCTTTTACAAAATAAAAGAGAAAGCTCTGCATTGGATCCTGTACTTTTGCTGTACAGCACTTGTTGATAATTTTAGAGACTAAGCTTTCTTACCTGTAAATGATTTAAGGCCAGAATTAACACCAGGTGTGTTAAAGACATTTAATGAAAAGGGATTTTTAGAATGCTTTTAAATAAAAAGGGCAAACAGTGGCAAAGTTCAAGGTATAGCATTTTTAAGATCTTACTGAGATTTTCTTCAGACTCTAGCTAATGTTCAAGAGCAAGGACTTTTATCACTCCCCCAGCTGCCAGCATTACTGTAGCTGTTTCTCATTGAAGCTACAGAAATCACAAAGTGCATTGTTAGGTGATATCAGCAGGAAATCTCCTTCCCACAGTGAAATTCTTCTACTTCCATTTCCTTTGATAGACTGAGATACAGAAAAAAGAATGCTTGCCATCGTTGACTCTTCAGCTGCACAGCCCAAGTGAAGGTGTGATGCTCAAAAAACAATGCCCAGCAATAGATTTTTTCCAAGTAGACTGAGGATGCACGAAATGCTTACATATACTGTGAAACATTCATGCTTGCTTCAACTGTAGTGAGCTAGTGAGACAAAGACCCTCAGGTCTTAAGAGACCATCAAAAATATGGGCTAGGAAAGGATTTTATTACTTGGAAAACAGACCTCTCAGATTCGCAAGTTGCCCAGTGTAAAAGAGCATAAAAATATCTGCCATGTTGTTTCAGAAGATAAAACAGGTTTTGCTTCAAGCAGGTATACTACTAATGAGTTTGAAGTCTGAGATGTTTTATCACATGGTATGAAGTAGGCTTTAGCATTTTTAATTTATTTCCTATTTGTCATAATCTGTAAGCTAGAGGAAGCTCATCTTTAGTTTCAGTGCTTCTTTTACTGATATTTTCCAATTATCTTTTTTTTAATGAATCTTTAATTTTCAGCATTTTAACAATTAAGCATTTTAAGATTAATGTGAATTACCATATAGTTTAAAATGCAGTAGACTACAGTGAAAATTTGCACGAAGCACACCTGGCTAAGTTTGGATAGTGGCATTTTTGTCTGTATCATAATTAGTGCTTAGCTCGTAATCAAAGCCTAGTACAGATCACACAAAACTCTTGATGAGCTGTAAATGAGCTTCCATCAATACACAAACCTAAAAGCAAACCCCATATTGCTGCTTCAACATTTTTATGTTCCACCCTACATGAGGGTGGTAGATTGGTGATAGACCCTATTAGGGTTAAGTTCTCCACGCTACCTTTGAGACTCAGCAGCTCACTTGAGGATCCCAGAAACCCTGTGCTTACATGCAAAAGTGTTAAACGATGCTGCTTTCTCAGTTAGCACACACAGTTTTTATGAACATACACACATCTTACTTCCTCACGCAGAACAACTGAAGATCTATGTACCAATTATCCACTACGATTTTAGTTGTCTTGGTAAGTGTTACACAGCATGTTAAGAAATGTACTGTCCAGATGCTTATATGCCAAAGCATCTAAAAGTGTTTGAAACTATTATGAAAACCATACTGTGATACACTGACATTTTGTTACTGCACACAACTGCTGGCACTGCAATATTGGCCAACCCAAACACCCCGGTGCGTCTGCTGCAGAAAGCCAGTTAGGATTCATAAACTACAGGCTACTGTACTTGCATCCTGTGAGTAGCTCAGTGCACACCTAACACAAACTCACAACACCCTATTAAGTGAAAAGTAGAGCAGCAGAAACTGGGTAGGAAAAGAAGAAATATGCATCTTTGCAATAACAATGTATTGTAGCAGGGGAAGAATTGCAGGCTAAACTTTTCCCTACCAGAAGCAGTTCAAACCTTCTATTTATTCCATGTTGGTCAATAAAAAAGTCTAAACTGGGTCCCTCAATACATTTTCAGTTGAAATGGAACAAGTGCATGAGAAACAGTGCAAAACTCAAAGGGAGAGGAAGAAAGAGCAGCTTGGTACATGAAGAAAAGGAAGAATCCAAAGTTCATGACATTCATCCCATCTCTGTGAAGGGCAGAAGCAACAAGAGACCTACTAGCCTCTTCCTGGGCACTGGGCTTTGTCTACTGGGCTATAATCATGCATTTTTACAGCTATTTCTGCTTTTAGTGGAAGGCATGCTATTCAATCCTTTTAAATAATGATGAAACAAAGTAAAAAGGCTAGTCTGTAGGCAAGATTAATCACTCTTAAGTACCTAATCAGAGATAACTGAATAAAGCACGATTTAAAATTCTACATCATGCCAGAATAACTCCTGTATGCCCCAAGATCACCTTATAAGTGAATATAAAACCAGAAACTTACCCAAGAAAATCTATTTCCCTACCAACCCCCTTCTTTAAGCTGGAAGAATAAAAGTAAAACTAAACATTAGAAACTTTAACCTGTTTGTTCAACAGTTGGAGACTCTCTGCCAAATAAACGTGCTGACATTTGAAATGAAAAATAGAAGGGGGAAATAATAAAACCTTATAGCCATTTACAATGCATTTTGGCTGCAGCTACTGTAAGCAAAGCAGCTCCTGAGTTCCTAGCCATAAGCCATCCCACTCAAGTCTGGTAATGGTTTTGCCAATATCACTCTCAAGAGAAACTGGAGGTGCTGTGGTTCAAACACCTCAGTAAGGAAGAATATGATCTTTTCAGAGAAGGCTCCTCTTTGTAAAGGAAAAATTTAGCTAAATTTTAATGTTGCTGCCATATTTAAATTGCTATCAAGAAAGAATGCTTAGTATTTTCTAACACCTAGTATGTAGGAATCTCAACACCCCACAGATAGGAATAAATTCCATTTCTTACCTCCCATTAAGTGTGAGAATGTTATCCCCATTCTAACAAACAGCAGCTTAAGGTATTGAAAGTAAGCAATTTACCACTGCTTACAAAGAAGTCTAAGGAGGGGAGAGCACAAATGTTACAACCCTCTCACCTCAGCTCCCCTCTCCCTCACCCCAAACTGCAGTTTTGCAGTGTAATTTTTAAACTTATTACTATTCTTAAAAAAAGATTTAAAAAATTGAAATTTATGTTTGCATTCAATTTTAAAAGAAAACTCCTTCTGTAATAAAGGGGAATGCACAGCTTTAGCAAAGGTGAAGGGATGTATCAGCATGTTCTCAAGGTCTTGCTATCAGGAGTCTTCTCCTAGCTACATAGTTCATTTGTATTCAATAATATTCTTCGAGCATAACTGACTTCAAACCACCCCATCTGCTAAACAATAAACTGTTCTGTTTCTTCTCAGTGGGAACACTGAAGCATAAAAGTCAAAGGTTATGCAAAAGTACCAAAGGACTTGTGAAATACATTATTAGCTAGAGCTGAACAAATACAATTTTGTTGTTTTGATGGTATAAATGAAAAAGACTTAATTTTCTGTGCACGATTTTATGTCTGAGTTTTCTTTTTCTTCTATTATTGTAGTGGGGGTGGGGAAACTGATTAAAAAAAAGGCAAAGAGTCATCCTCATCTGAAATTAAATTATACTACATTGCAGTTAGTAGGACTTTTTCTAAATTTAGTCTTTTCCAAATTAAACAAACAAACAAACAAAAGGAATGCTATTGGTTAAAAAAAATAAATTTAAAATGCTTTGTAAATAAAAGATCAATTTTAAATCACTTCTGACAACTTTGCTCTAGTTTGCAGTCTGTCTGCCACAATCCAGCTTTCAGACACTGCCCTCAAGGTCTATGCTGACCAAGGAAGTAAGAGGGTCACTGAATAAAGAATCTCCTGTCATAGCTCAAATGCCACCGGTGCTTGCCCCACAATTGCTTTCGTAGGCCTAGGCACTGGCATACAAATGAACTAGCCTTGTCATGTGGTTTGATAACCTTTTGATATGTTTTTCTGACATGGTCTCTGAATCAAGGAACCAGGTCAGCTACAATAAAGGCCCACTTACAAATCTTCCTGTTGCATATGGCCAGCTGTGGAAAAAAAAAAAAAGAGAGAATTGGTGACATATGGACCTTCTGCTCCAGGGCTGCAGATGCTGTGGTGTGGGTTAAAACTAATCTGGAAATCACCCACATACACGCTCTTCTTGGATACTTTTCATTTCTTCTGAAAATAGTAAATACATAGATAAGCAAAAGGAGCTGAAGATAAGCCAAAGGGGTCATCCCATTATCACATCAATTTTCTCTTGGAAGGAACTGCAGGAAGCATAGATTTCCAAGAAGGCAGAGATATGGCTGGGATCCGCAGCAGTCACAGAAGCCAGAAAAGTCAAGTTCTTTAGTAAAAAAACCAGTAAAACCAAAGTGAAGGATTTTGTAGCTATGGAAGTTGGCCTAGTCACGGGATTGCAGGGATACTCCCCAAAACCTTTTTATTGGCTATTTCCTTTATACCCAAGCTGGAGCATGTAGTCTATGTGGCTCTCTGTGACTCTGGTGAATATGCTTCAAAAATTTCAGCTGGATTCTACACTGAGTTTATGTATAATAACAACAACAACTCTCTTCCAAAGCAGCAAATTATTGTGAACCTCTTTAAGACAGCCATACCAGAGCAGAAAGGTCAAGTTTCAGCTGCTTTAATCGAACACCACTGTGATAGAGTAAGAGAGAATGGTGAATTTTGCTCCTAAATATCATCAAAAATGCACATTATTTTCTTTGAAATAGATAAACTAGTAGGTTTTGGTGTGTCAGAAGTAATATTCAGACTGTCATGAGTGGCTGTGAAAGAAGACACTTAGGATTCATTGAGGATTTTTAAAATACCAAAATCATAGAGAGAATATATATGAGGAATTATTTCAGTGCATTTAAGATAACAACTCTATTCATCATCAAACAACAATTATACTGTAAATTTACTCAGACCAAAATGGTCCTTACTCACTATGAGCCTGGGCAGGTGAAACAGAAAAGCATTTTACACTACTCATACTGGAACTCGGAGTATTGCGTGCTGTAATGTGGAGTATTTCCCTGCAGACACCACCATGGGACATAGAGCTGATGAAACAAACCTGTGCTATGCTGTGCTTCATGGTCCCAGTAGCCTCTGAGGGCACAGCATGCCCAAGCCTGAGGCAGGACAGCTCTGATGGTGTTGTGATCTACATTCATCACCACAAAGGCTCACACATATGTGCAAAGTGTGAAACACAACCTGAAAACCACTTTGGTTTTTTTCTGTGGACTTTCTGATGTCCTTTCCCTTTTTCCTACTTGGGAAAACAATTCTCTTCCCAGAAAGAGAATGCAGGGCAATATTCCTTAAGAGAAGGTGCAACAACTACCCATGAATTCTTCTAAAAGATGGATGCACATTACCCTAAACTCCAAACTGATGCTCACCAACCAGCTGATGGCCACACTAGTTACTTCAAGCAATACTGACAGCAGCTGAAATCTCGACACTTGACTTTTTTCTTTCAAGAAATCTGCCACAGAGACAGATACTTTTGTTCATGTGCAAAACAAATTTAACTGCCTGCTAACACAAAGAACCCCAAACAGCAAAGGAATTTCAAAAAGTGTAAAGGAAGTACCATGGCTTTAAAAACACTTCAGCCCCACAGAACCTAACCATTTTACAGGACTTGAAGGGATATTTCTTATTTCCACTCGTGAGTCTAAACAACAGATGAATTCAACTATTGCCCATCTAACATGTCTACCTCTTATGTATCACTTGTAAAGGAGATTGCCCTTTGAGGTCAAAAGTGGTTGAAAAAATGTTTATTGGCCAGTCTGTATCAGTGCTAAAGCTCCACGAAACACTATGAGTTCCCTCCCTGAGAAAAGTCTTGAAGGAGGCAGTAACTGAACTGTATTCTCTTAAAAACCAATCGGAAACCCGGCACCAATAACTTTCTACAAAACATCCTTGAAATGACAATACTACAGGTTATCAGAAATGAAGAAGTTTTTTAAGCTCAGTGAACTTTTCATGAGTTTTGCTCTCAATCCACTTGGCTGCAAACCTGCTTGAATAGTTAAGCTAGCTTAATTCATTGTCATTCTTGGATACAGATATGTTCAATCTTCCCAGTGTTACTCATGCTGGAGAGCATACTAACACATGTCCATGTTTAATTATTTTTTTTTCTTTTCAAATTTATCTTCCTTAAAACCAATATCTTAGCGTTTTTACACTTTTGGAACACTATTAAATAGAATTTTGATATGTTACTTATTTAAAGAAGCACTGTCAAACTAGGCTTCATGTTTTAATGAAATTTCATGAATCCAAAGACTTAAATAATGCAGTAAAAAGGAATGGACTGAAGCAGCCCAGATATTAAAAACATGCCTTGGAAGCACCTTCTACAATTATCCTGGTAATCATATAATATCCGTAACTTCCCAGAACTTAAGGTTTTGTTCTTTTCTTTAAATCTGGATGGGAAATTATGCTTTTTCAAACCTAAGGTATTTCACTGTATACAGGAATAATTCTGGCAAGTTTTACAGCCAGTATTGCACAGAATGAATGAAACAATCCTCCTCCCCCCACTGAGAAGGAAAAACATGCATTTAAGAGCTTCCTGATTCAGGACTAATTTTACTAATGCAAGGCACAGTGTAACTCAGAAAAACCAAACATGATTCAGGTGGATTTTCAGTTTTTAAATGGTCTGTATTTCAAGACACATAGTGTCTAATGTACTTTCTGTGTACCAATTTACAGTACCTGAATTTCTCAAAATGTGGCAGAAGTGGTTGCTTCTTGTCTGCTTAAATATATTTCAGATCATTCTAAGTATTTAATGACAAGACATAATGGACCAAAAGAAGAAAAGCTACATAAGATCTTTTAGTAGAGTACCATTTTTATTCACTTCAGTTTTGAAACGACTTTTTTTAGCAGGTGGCGGGACCTACCTTTCCTCCCCACCCCCATCCCCCACCTTCATTTTAAGGGTAAAGTATAATTAAAACTGTCGTTTATATATATGAGAGTAAACCAAGGATATTTTGGTAGGGAAGATACTGTTCTGACAGTTAGGTGCTCCTTTAAACACCTCACTTGTTCTCACTCTCATAACCTACAGCCTACAAAACAGAAACACAAGGAAAAAAATGCCATTGCTATAATCAGTAAGAAAGGATTTCATCCTTCCTGCATCTTAGACCTACCCTGGAGGAGATGACATCAAGTGCCACTCAAGAGCTGCATCCTGCTGGCAATCCTCACTGATGTCACGTGGATGTTGCTACCACTCACCACCATTCAGGAAGGCATCAACACCTTTAAGGAGTGCAATCTTCATGCAAGTGGGAAGAAGATGACTTTCTGCGTAGCACCCACTTCCCAGGGGCAGTGGGAAGGGTGGAGAAGGAAAGCAACATTACTACTGCGTTCTGCTCTCACGGATAGTTTATGCAAAGAGGAATGGCATTTTCTTCGAAAAACTGAAACTGCCAGTAAACTGCAGGAAAAGTAATTAAGCCTCATGGAGCTGCCAACCAAGTTCTCTCTGGACAAACATTTCAATTCACTCATGTTTTGCAAATGAATAATGACTGTTTGGGCAGATTTTTTTTTCCTTCCTCTGAATCCCCGAATTTTTTATATAAAGTCAGCTACATAACTCTTTGATGGGTTTACTAATATGTGCTACCAGTACCTGAAATGCAGCTAAGGAAAAAAAATAAATAACCTTCTACGTCTCATGCATTCAGATATGAAGACTTGCTGGAAAAGGCTTCTATTTCAGATTCATTAAATTCTTTACGAAGTAAAGGCTTTCCAGAGTTCTTTTGTGTGATCCCAGCTTGTAACATGAAGCTACAGAGACGAGCAAAAGGGATGCTAAATGGGTTAAGGGAGTAGCTGAGAACACTGTTTGCTCCCCATCCTGACTTGTCATAATATGTCATTGTTTTATGAGCAGAAAGACAAAACAAATCATGTCCATTTGCATTGCTGATACGATTTTAACCTCAGGATAAACATCTGGACCAACTCTCTGCATCATTATTATTTGTTGCCACTGTTATCTTAGAATCCACAGTTCTGGAGCAGATCACCGCAATGCTAAACCAGTCTGTCTTGGCAAAATAAAAAGGCTGTCTCTTTCAAAAAACCCACAACCAACCCACAGATATCTAAACAAAAGGACAGAAATTATAAAAAAAAGTCCCACCTGAAGAACAACAATATCAGAATGCATTTCAGAATAGTGTATCTGCTCCCTTTCTATTGTCACCTATTCATTTGCATCATTCACGTCTCTTCCTAGTACACAAAGAGGCATTTGTAAATGAGGATGGTCTTATGAAATAGTGTAACTGTAACTTCCACCACACAGAATGGGCCTTTTCACCACATCTGTAGGCAAAATCTTTTCAGGTCCCTAAAGGATGAATATGATTTTAGTCAAATACCAACAAGAGAATGTGCCCGTTCCCTCTCTCAGAAACTGAAAACCAAGATATAAATCCAAATTAGACACTCCAATACCAGGCATTTTCTTCAGTTTCTGTCAATGTTCATTAGACAAACCTTTGCTATTTTTTTCTAATTGAAAGCTGAACACCTCTTCTGCAGAACTGCTTCTGCAGACCATAATTACTGAATGCGTTTACACTGTGTCGTAACTGGGACTTTAGTTACATTTTAAACCTAATGGAGATACTGTTCTTAATATAGTAATAAAATCTGCTCTTATAGTTTATCTATGTGATTATTACCAACATTAAAGAGAAACTGTAGCCAAAGTCCATGCAACTCCTTTAATATAACTTGAGACCAGCCCCTAAATGTAGTGAATCCCATTGGCATAACAAAGGCACCATGGTAACACACAGAAGAAAGAAGGGAGGGGTGGAAATTTGTGCCAGCCCCCTGACTTAGACAAATGTAAAGCTATTTGCCTCCCTACATTCAGGAAGAATTATTTTCTCAAAAACAGCCAGGAATTTTACAAGTTCTATTTTGAAATAATTGTCCCATTAAAACAGCAGACATTTATTTTTACAGATACAAGATACATTATACAGCTCTTCCTCTTATGAAAGAGATCCTGTTTTGTTTTGAGAGCTGTGGGCTTTTTTGAAAGATTTTGCTGAGCCTTAAAGAAGATTTGATCTTCCACCTTTTCCAGCTGAAGGACAATGTGTTTTGGAAGACCATATGAGTTACTCTGGAAAAACATGAATGAGCACCGGACAGTACCAACTGACAGCACCCTCCTCTTCCTCTCAGGTGGTCCAACGTGGGAATGCAGCTACAGTGGAGTCCTTAAGTCAACTGGGATTCAGTTGACTTAAGGACTTCAGTTGAACTGCAAGGGGACATGGGAATCCCTGTACCAGTATAAATTCCTTTCATTATTATGAAATTTCTGCATCACTGACTTCCTGAATTATTATTTTTTTGAAGAAAACAAAACCACAACCCACCAAAAAGAAAACATTCACTTCTTCCCTGTCCCTCATTTTGCCTATACACAAGACCAGCATCTTTTCTCTGGCACAACAGGGGGCATGCTAAAAAGTTCAAATGGGCAACTCAGTTTTGTTGTTTTTTTCTGTAAAAATAGGATTACTGCAGTCGTTAATTGGACCAGCCACTGTCTCTGCAAGAATACTGATATGTATTCATCAACATGCCTCAGAGTATTGAGAAAAGTGAAGCAAAGTATTCAAATGACTGTTTTGTTTAGATGCACACACTTCTCATGAATGACTGGTTTCAAAACTTTCACAAAATTTGAAACTGAGATATAAAGGGGAAGAAAGAGGTATACTGATATTTGAAAGCTAAGC
Source organism: Gallinula chloropus (assembly GCF_964237585.1). Lineage (NCBI taxonomy): Eukaryota > Metazoa > Chordata > Aves > Gruiformes > Rallidae > Gallinula > Gallinula chloropus. Next base: position 66,825,919 of record NC_140088.1, on the reverse strand, counting down.
AAGCAGGCATCATAGCAGTGAAAGACTTGTGAATCAACGCCTGCCTTAAAAGAAAAAAACAAGGGCTGCAGCCTTCCCTGATTAAGGACTGTTGGAAACAGATAGGCACAGCAACATGACACCCAGCATAATGATCTGGTGAGCATATAGTGACAGATTTTCAAGGGGATTTATGACAGATGACCTATTACCTAAGCATTATATCTCAAGCTCAAGAAAGGTTACATGGGTGGTCTAGCATGCTTTATTTCTTATACAACAGTTCTAAAATTATGTTACTGGAATTTACTTTTATTTATTTAAAGTTTTCTAGCTTTTTCTTTGTTAATGTTCCTGTGACACTGGGTGTTGACTCCATCAGTTCTGAGCAATACCACCTGTGTGACAGATTACAGAAGGTATTTCTACTTCAAGCAAGACGGGTTTCCCCCATAGACAGCACCTCAGAAGCAGTCTTTCCCCATATATTTCACGCATGCCAAAGACTAGCTGCCAAAGCACCTGGAGCCAAGGCACTGTGATTCCCATACAGATGTGTTATGTATGTAAATCTGCAGCAGCAAACAAAAAGGTCAGAATGAAGCTCCTTTGCTGCCTAATCTTGTTGACATTTAAATCATTGCTGCTGATGGTGCTTGTGTAGGTCACCCTGACAGCTGATGAGAAGGCATATCACCTAACTCACAGAAACAGATCTCAGGTGCTTAGCTCCTGCTTGAGCAGTACATCAGCATGAAAGGACATCCACTCTGAGTGAAGTTAGCACTTCACAGAAAGTCAGGCATCAAAGAAGCTTCCCTAGTTACCCGGGAGGGAGCCTTCAGGGAAACATTGCTATTTGTCTCCTCTGTCATGGAGTAGGTGACTATTACCACTACGTTGTGCATTTAAATCTCATTTCAAACCACATTATTTCTCCCGTTCAATAGCAAAGTCTGAAAGGAAAAGCAGGAGGGCATGAGCTAAGTAGTATCATCAGTAGTACCATCAAGTTTAACATTGCAGTGAACTACTCAACTGGCTAGCAACAAGGAGCTTCTGGGATGTTAAACCTGTTGGTCTGGCTCAAAGGGACTAGAGGTGGCTGTTGTAATGAAAATACCTTTAAATTGTTGAAACACATGATTTGAGTTTCATATTGTAGGATTTACTGTAGCAGGAACCACCTGAACTAATGGAGGACAAGCCTTACAAGCAGCAGGACAGGGAGGAGCGGAATCAATGAGCAGCCACTAACGAGCACTAGACACTTCTATACAGTAAGGCAAGCAAGCCCCATGGCAAGCACAGGAGCCTGCCAGTTAATAGCTAAACAGCAGTAATGGCCATAAATTCAAGCCATCAGATTCCAATCATTATCTTGAACCCTTTGAGCCCACATTTGGTGCCAAAAAGAACTGTGGTTTTTACCCCTGCCAATAGCTAAGGAGCACACAGCCACTTGCTCGCTTCTTCCCAGTGGCATTGGAGACAGAATAAAAAGAATGAAGGTGAGAAAACGTGTGTTGAGGTAAAGACGGTTTAATAGGTGAAGCAAAAGGTGTGTGCACAAGCAAAGTGAGAGATGGTATTTGTTCACCACTTCCCAACAGCAGGCAGGTGCTCAGCCATCCCCAGGAGAGAGCGCCCCAGTAACAGGTATTTGTGAAGACAAACACCATCACCCCCAACAATGCCTCTGGCCCCTCAACACAAATCAAAAAACACGGACCCACACTAGTTACTATGAATAAAATTAACCCTTTCTCAGCTGAAACCAGGGCACACTGACAGGTTTGATCTAATAATCAAAAGTTTTATGAGCATTTTAAGTCAGAGTCATTCAGACTTATAAGACGTCTGGCATCTTTCATCCCTCCAAAAAGAACAGTTGAATAATTAACCACCTCTGTCAGTTCTGAATACAAACCATCATTATATACAGAGGCAGGTGGGTTCCTATGTCCATAAACACCCTGATACTAATGGAGAGAAGAACTGTCTCATTAGTGTTATACATTTATCTATTAATTTCTTTTAGTCTGAAGATTTCTTGGAAAAACCTAATTAAACTGTGCCTGTGCTTTCATACTTTGAGAGCTTGGCATAGGCAGCTGTCATGGTTTTACCCCGGCTGAGAGCCGAGATCCATACAGCTGTCTGCTCCTTAAAGGAAAAGAGCAGGGGAAGGGGGAAGGGGGAAGGGGGGGGGGGGCGGTGAGAGGCAAGGGAAGGAAAAAGGAAGGGGCAAATTTCCCCAAAACCAAGAATCTAAAAGGCCCGTGGGTTGGAATAAGGATAGTTTACTAAGATAACAGAAAGATAAAATATACCAATGCTAACAGGACTTTAGAGCAAAAAATATATGAAGCTGTTGGTACACAATGCAGTTTCTCACCGAACCCACAACTCAGGCCGTACCACCCAGAGCCATCTCGGAACCCGACCATCCCCCAAAAACCACGCGTCCCCGAGCCGCCCCTGCTCCTTCTCCCATCAGCCCCCCTTTGAACTGAGCAGGACGTAATTGGCATGGAATACTCTCTTTGGCCCGTTTGGGTCACCTGTCCTGGCTTCGCCCCTCCTTTCTCATGAATAGAGAAATACGAAGAGCTGAGAAAGTCCTTGACTGTCTGACAGCAACTAAAAACATCAGGGTGTTCTCAGCACTGCTTTCATTTTAACTCTCAAACACAGCATTCCATCCGCTGCTACAAAAGAAGTTAACTCCATCCTGACCAAAACCAGGACAGCGGCTGAAACACACGTGCTTACCAGATAGTCTGTTCCATTTGCTTAACAGACTTGGAGGGAGGGGGAAAAAAAGGGAGAAAGTAAGCATGTTCTCCAAGTCACTTTGACTAAAAACTGCATTTCTGCTTCACTCAACATCTACATAAAAATCATTAAACTTGTTTTTCTGATTACAAAAGCACAGGAACTTATTTTAATTCAAATACCCTGGTCACTCCACATTAGCACTATATACAGAGGACAGGATAACACTATTTTTCCCTTTATTTTTCATTTTGAAACGTCAAGTAGGTTACATACCATTGTGTGGGTCTGTAATATATCAGTACTAGTCTAGAAGCTGAAAGCACAGTATGACCTTGGCAAGCAGGTAAGAAAACACAACACGGTTTTTAATTCATTGTTATCTAATTGCTGACTCTCTTTTCTGGAACAGCCATTATTTCTCTGTTTGTCAGGTTTTTTCACTGTGAAGTCTGAAGTGGGTAATTCTCAAGTCTGAAGTGCTTATTTGGGCCTAAAAATTGAGGATAAAATCTAGGTCCTACTGTAGTTGAAGGGAGTTTTGTCACTGACTTCAAAAGTGTTATAATTTCACCTTGTGAAATTTAAAATCCTTGCCTGGTGAATCTTGCATATGTTTTCTATGAATACCCAATTCTGTCAGCTCTGAAATACTAAGTGTAAGTACAAGGGGATGCTGCAAGAATAGTATTGGAGAAAAATGGAGCACTTGGTTTAGATGGAAACAGATCTATGTGGAGGACTTGAGTGAGAGGCCAAATATGGGGAGACTACAAAAGAAATAGGAGAAAGTAGAAAGGCTGTAACACGAGCAATTTACCTGGCTATCATCTACATGTATGCATTATAAGCACACAGCATATGAAGAGCTATACCATTTCACAAGCTGGTAAATTCTGCTACAAAAATCTTTAAATTCAGGGTTTGGTTAAGATCCTTTTCATCACTGACAGCCAGGCAGATCATAGAAAAGCAATCTGGATTACTGCCACCTTTCTGATCATCCCATACTTTTCAGGAAAAAAAATACAGCAATTTTAAAAAATTACTTTATATTTTACTTAGTATGACGAACAAATCTTTTCAATAGAGTAAATTTTCACCAAGAAAGAGGCTCTGGCAAAAAAAAAACACTACCACATGAGCAAAAATGTACAAAGCAAGAAACATAACCCTACTTTCATCCAAAAAACCTTCAAAATGTTCAACCCAGATGTGCAACACTGTAGTGTAAGCCGTTCTTTCACTTAGTATGTGAACCAGAGTCTCCCATGTATTTGGGTTTGACTGCAGTAAAAGCACAATAATACTCTTATAGCCCTATTCATTAACACGTAGCCTATAGATTCATATAGAAGAGGGAATACAAGAGTGCTAATCCTACATTTATCAATGTAAATCCTTTACATTTAAGTGGACCACAACACAAGTTACGTAGTTTTGCACCCTGGAAATCAGATTCTCTTATTGTTTAGCAACCATAGCAGAAGGTCAACTAAATTTTGTATGCAAGTATCATGTATGGCAGGCTAAGGGACTTGTTTCCTTCCTTCTGTCCTCAAATTCAGCCTAATTATTGTATTAACACGTCCCAACAGCATGACATATTGTGACCCAACACACGTTTCTGCCCATACAGATAACTAAACACCCAGAGCACACTCTATGCAAGGAATAAAAGTGTGCAATCAAGCCTTTGCATTGCATTCTCAGAGATGAAAATTAAAAGCACCTTCTTTTTCACCTTGTGGCAGGAACAAGGACACCCCTGTGGAGCCTGCTCCTTTCCAGAAGATCCTCATCTCCAGGCACCGATTAGCTTTCTCTGGGTATGCTCAAACACTTCTGTTATCCATGACACTTAACTAGCGCTATCCCACCAGAACCTCTCTTCCCTGCTGAAAGGTGCTGGACCCAATATCCATTCATCTCCCCATCGCTATAATTAATGCTAAGCTCCAAATTGGATTAGCCATGTAAGGCAGCTCTGTAAACAAGTTAATAGGATCTCTCTGCTAACAACACTGTTACCAATATCCAATTACTGTAACCAGGTATTAATCTAATGCTGTTAATCTGTCAGATTGTAAAATTTAAAGCACACTGCTGTAACATTTTAATACAATTAAAAAGTATTTTTTCCTCCTGACTAAAATATGTATACTAATTAATGTTTTATTTTGATACCCAGCAATGTATATGTAGAAAACAAGCCAAAACCCCACATCAGCTCAGGGGTTGGGACTTACAATGACTTCGACTTTTTTTATTTTCCTTTTAGGTAGAATATGACCAACCACTTCTCTCTGGATAAATGGCAAAATTTTCTAAAAATCTTCTAAATTAATTTTTTAAAAAGTAATAATAATAATTATTATTACCACAATCCAATACAGAATAAGAAGAAAAAAACCTGCTCATTATTTAAATCTGTTCTCTCCTTGCTGGAGACAGCAGGACAGCACAGCTATCTCTCAAAACCCCATTATTTTCTCAATATCCTTGCCACTGGGGAAAAAAAATTAAAAAAATCTCTCCCCACTGCAGCAAGGTGCTATCTGTCTGTGCTCACAAGCTGCTGGTGTGATCAGTACCCCACTGTCACTCTGCTGTCCCCAGGGCAGTGGTGCTGCTGCTGTCAACTGCTCCCGGGGATGCTGGGGAGGCAGCTACAGATAAACTGGTCACTGCTGTAAGCAGGCCAGATCTATGTGCAAAGTTTACACACCATAGTATGGGTAAAGGATTCAGCTTTTCCTGAAACAGAAAATGCTTTTAACTTACCGTAAGATCTAAAGACTCACCTCAAGAGTCTGAGGGATCAAGGAGACATTAATAAAGGGAAACAGCAATAGATGCCACCTGAGCTTCATCGTGAGTTTTGTTTAAGCGTGAGAAAGAAGCACATCAGAAAACAGAAACCAGACTGCGATTACTAAAACCTAAAACAATAGCGCGAGGCTGGTGTACAAGCCAAGTCAGAAATCTGAGGCACAAAATCAGATACAAGTAGAAAGAGATATCAACCACAAGAGGTAAAAAGAAGTTACATAAGCAACACCAACCTCAGATGTGCAAGGCAGAGAAAGAAAATAGCATGTTAGAGCATATTAAGGAAAATGTAGAAAAGTTTCCAGTTCATCTGATTCAGCTAACGTAGCCACCTTTGCCAGACACTTAAAGAACTGAGAGAAGCACTCTCATGGAGAAACAGGGAAACAGTGGAAAACAAGCTATGATCTTTGAAACCCAGGGACTCACAGACCAGCAACATGAAGGAGCACAATGGTACGGGAAATGTATAAGCAAGCTGCAGAGATACAGCCAGGGGAGGCACAACTAGTATTTCCTGACTGCCAGTTTACTCATGTGGCATTAGTGCTTACTGACCTGAGTCAATCACTTTAGCACTTACTTTTCTGGTAACAACTTACTGACATGGGTCTCTGCTTGATCTGGAAGCACAAATCTGTGCTCCAATGCACAGCATTGATATGTCCTACAACTCTATATGCAAAACAGTTCTACTCATGTTTGCATTATATTTCCCTTATGAAAAACAGTAATTTGAGAAAGACTTTAAAATCAGTAATGTAAGATAATAGACACACAATTCATCATCTTAAGTACTACTGAACTGATAGATGTTGGTATATGCTAGTAAATTCCTGAAGAAGTAGCCCTAACTTTCTCTTCCATGGGAGAAACTGAACAATTGTAAATAAAACATTATCATGTGATTACAAGTCTGAGAAACAAATGATGAGAAGTCCATCAATTTCTCCTTGTACGGCACAAGCTTTACAAAAGCACAGTTGCATAACTGGAGCTTGTTTGTCCACCCTTTTCTGACACCCCACATAAACCTGTTTTACAGTAATAGGAAAAGTCCTTAAATTGACACAACTCCAGACCACTCACTGGTCTATGAATAATACATAAATCTTCTCAAGAGCTTCTACATGCCTTCTTTTATATATTATAGCTCACACTGCTTGTATAGTACTACAATAAAAAGTGCAGGTATATATTTTAAAAGGCTTGGTAAACAAATCCTTCCGTCTCTTATGAATACAGCCAAGAAGTCTTTGTTTCATTTTATACTTCCTTAGCTAACATAGCTGACTGAATGTGCACCACATTTTAAAAAATATAAGTATATAAACTTACAGTATGCTCTAAATAATACCAGTGAATTATTAGTTATATACAGTTATTTCTTTCTCAAGAGAAGACAGACTTTGGAAAATATAATCAAAAACAAGTGAGGAGAATCAGGACATACAGGAACAGAAACACAACTAACACATCGCAGAGAGATACCACAGGGAGATCGGCATGTTTGGCCATCAATCATAGATCTGACATAGAACAAAGACATCATAAAACTTCCTCTCCAGCACATCAGTCTCTACTGGACAGCTTTCACCTTTATCTCCATCACTCAGTAATGGGAGGGGTTATATTTCCTTTCAGACAGTTCCTACCAAACAGAGACACTGAGACACCCACATTGAAAATGCTCCCCCCCCCACCCATGCATATAAGACATTGATTCTTCCAGGATGACTGAATACACTGTATAGCCAGCAGAAGTTCTCTGAATTTGACATATCTCACTGTCTGCAACAGAACAGGTCAATGGCTCAGAAATCTTTTCCTAACCCTTCTACAATCCCAAAGCGCCCTACATAAGAACAGAGAGGCAAGCTGCAACACTTGCCAGTGCTTGAGGGTTTTATTTCAGGTTTTCCTTCTGCAGGCTAGAAGGCAAGTAAGAGGAAGAGCTACTTGCTATATAAGTAATGATTTTGCAACCTAAAAATTGAGACTTACAACTGCTGTGTAAAGTTAACTTTTCTAAATAAATCTGTATTATTTCCCCATCTATAATTCAATTTTCAATTACTCTATTGGCACGAGAAGTTATTCAAGTCTTAACAAAGGTAATACATCAGCTTTGGCTGTATAGGGGAGATGCTATAGTGGCAATGGGTTAAACTGTCTTTCACACTATCCCAGCTGCAACGTCCTGGAAACATTCTGTACCTCACATATTGTTAGAACTATGACCACCAAAGGATGCAAGTTTTCACTGAATCCCACGTACCAAGAGTTGAAACCTAATATCTCCAATCTAAACAAATATTGATCTTGTTGTGCACTCGTGCAAGCCATGAAACAATGAAGCAGATGTAGGTTTGCATTTTCTAAATTTCTTTTTTGAAGAAGTAGATTCTTTTGGGAAGAAGTAGATCCTGTGGAGGTATGGAACACAAGGCTACAAAACCTAATACCTTCATAAAAACACATTTTTGTTGTATGGTAAAGAACAGCTGGGAACAGATACCTATTTCATATACAAATTAAATAGGCCAGGTTTCTCTCTAGAACCACAGTAAAGACAAGATACTCTGCAGACTGGGGCCACTAAGAGAAAACACTACTGCTTTATTTTGATCCTCAGACCCTTCCCAGCTAACAGGAGGATTCATACACAATATCAGGTGGGTAAGTTATATACATAACACTGTCATCCCACAAAACTTCCCATGTTCCTGCCAGGATGTAGGTAAGAACATCAGGGCATCTATTCCTACTGCTACAACATTTTCAGGCCTCTGCTGATGGCCAGAGTATCCAAGGAAACCCCAGCTGCCTTAATTTTCTGTCCTGCATGTTCCCTATCTCTGATAATTTACCCAAGGTAGCAACTAGTTAGATACAACCTACATTCAGCTTTAATTTTATTGAGAGTAGGTAATCTACTACTCAAGGAGAGAAGTGCATTATTTTGGGAAACACTCTCTCAGAAACATGCAAACACATAATCATGGCTGTGCAGCAGCTGGGTCAAAAGCACTTGCAAAGTTGAGGTACTTGAAGACCATAATATTTTGCAGCTTCTGCTTAGCATGTAGCAAGACCAATCCTGCTGGCAGCTCCTGCTCTTAAGACTTTGGCTGCCAGACTAAGACCCTGCTGGAAGCTCCTGAAGTTGTAAAGTCCCAGTGGGGACAATCACACATGGCAGTAAATTTACATGGCAGTAAATCCAGAAAACACGTTATAAACTATAGAAACATTTTGTTATCAAATTAAAAAAAAAAATCTTGTTAAGTTCAAGCAAACTGGATTAGTCTTGCAAAGGGACTACTTAACCTTGAAAGACATTCAGCAGCACTGCACAGACTTACCCATCCGCTGAGAGAACAAACAAAAATAAATACAGAAGAGAACATTTATGAAGATTTAAGTCCCTTTACACTGATATAGGGATATCTTACTTAGAGCACAGTCAGATTACATAAATAAAATTATTTTTTACTCTTCTTACTGGACAACTACACACTGCTCAAAGCACAGCTACGAAATACTTCTCCTACAAGTGAGAAGCCGCCTTTATTTACTGTGACCACTACCAACTGATACTATTCTAAAAGAGAGCACTTATTCACAGGGAAAGATCCCTCAAGATCTTTTCAGATTTACTTCTATACTAGATACTATTTCCATGGAAGGGCAGATAACTCAGAAAAGGAACATAAATACAAAGTATGTCTGTCCTGACAGACAGTAGGGTTGAAAAATAAAGTGTTTCTCAGAAAAACTGACAGTCCATCTAACTGTGCCAAACAAAAATTAAGTTGCTAGTCTCTCCTCCTTGTCTTTTTCAGTGCTTGCATCAAAATTAGAAGCCATTACACACTGCATTACAAAATAGGAGCCATGCACTCAGAACATGTCTATTATCAGATTATCCATCCATTCTCAGATGTATGTAGCATTGTGACAAGCCATGACCACACAGATGAATTCTGATTCAGCAGTCCAGAGAGTGAAAGACACAGTCTGGGGACAAGAACAGTTGTGGAGGAAGAGGAGATGATGGCTGATCTTCCATCCCTGACCATCAGTAGCCAGATACTCATTGTGTTATGTTCCAGTGCCAGTTTAAATGCTTCAAGATCTCAACCTCCAGTCACCATTCCAGAAGGACATTCCTGGTCTGATGTCATTGCCTCCCTTTGTACCCTCAGCATTCTCTAAAGCATTTTTAATTTGGCATGTTGCTCTCCTCCACTTACTTACAGACCATAGTCCACCCTGATTCACAAGAAGCAAGGAATGCATAAGAAGGCACTACTTTTCCTGCAGTCTCATCTTTCACTAGCATGAAAAATTATGATGAGGTAAGCATAACCCCTTGTTCTCAACAGGCAATACTTTGGAAAGAAAAAAAAAGAAAAAGGCTAAAAAGGCTGTCACTCCTTAAACAGGTCACCAGTATTCCATAGCTTTTTTTTATTCTTTTTTAAACCATATGCCAGTTTGGGAGACAAGAACACTTCTGTGAGGTTTGGGGTCAGGGAACAGCCCTTTCATAGTAACTGCCTCTTAACTGTATCCTGAAGTCCTCTTTCAGGATCCCTCACCTAGTTTCAACTCATTTATAATATAAGGTGATCCAGAAACAGATTCATTGATATGCTGTTCCAGCTCCTTAAAGGGCTGGTATAGGTTCCCTGGGCAGACACTATTGATGCAGGCCTTCCTTCTTCATTTAGAGTGAAAAAGAAGATACGGTCTAGATGAACCCTTGTAGCCTGCTTTGGATTCTTCCTGGTGATCCACTAGAGACAAGCCAGTGAAGATATTTTCGCAGCTGCCAAATCTAATATTTTGGCAGCTGAGAGATCTAAGCCTGTCTGAGGACCTGGTTATGGGAAGCTTGTAATTGTGCAGTTGTGCAAGATGTGTGACCATTTTTCTTACAATACGTTCTTCCATTCCTGAAGTCTGGTGCTTTGTTTCCCTCACGCTTCCTCTCCCAATGATATGCTTATTCTACATCTCAGACTGCATCTTCTTTGTCCAAGAACCTTCTAGATGTTCTCTGCAAGAGGATTACCTCCACGAACAGTCGTTATCCCTTCAGAATATACCTTGACTTTCCACATGGCTTTGTGGATAGCTCTGTTAAAACTGTTTTACGTCTACAGACTCTATATTGAAAGGAAGGCACAAATCTTCTCCCTGAGCTTTGGGCTGAGCAATGCTCTAATGAATCACACCGTGTGTGGAAGCATCTCAGCAGCAGTAGGAGATAGATGGTGTGTGCCATGCCATATGTCCTTTAAAGAGATGTGTTGGCAGAATTGGGTCATTCCAAGTGGGTCCCTGCGAGGTGAGGTGCAAGTCATCCAAACTGCTTGCACACACTTTGGAGTGTGGCTGCTCCTGAGCTTTCACCTACATGCACCAGATGGGACACCCTACCAGCACCTGGTACTAACACTAGGCACTAACCATGGTAACTGGGTCCCTGGGAAAGCCTATCAGTACAGTACAGGTGCACCCATGAACACTTGGAAGTCAAAGTAGACACATTTTAAAGATTGGTGAATGCTGATGACTGATAAGAATCCATAGCTGCTTTTATTGCACTTCATAATATAACTGCACAGCAGAAATAGCCAAAGTACTTTTTTCTTGGGTGTTTTCCCAAGATGGTGATTATGAGGATGGGATAGTCTCTAATATGCAATAATGACAAAGGTTCATTGGCTATACATGCTATTTTTCAAAAATTATTCTTCAGTATTCAAAGGCTTTAGTCAATAAATATTCTAAGCTGACAATGTAGCAGTTCAGATTGAAAAGAAGCATTTTTCATGCCCTTAAAAGTTCAATTAGACTATATACCTTTACTAGAAAATATAGCATTATACACTACACATCTACAGGTGGCAAATGTGCTACTCTGATGTCCAGCACTCACGGTATTGAAAAAAGTCAGTTTTCTAGTAGCTTGTTCTCTAACAGGATGAATTAATCAATTCTAGGATGAATTATGGAAGTTTCCCCTCTAACAAAATAATATTGTTTGTACAGCATGGTATGTAATGGGAACTACAAAAGAAACTGATTTATCCAAGGGCTGCATGGATTTATTGAGAATGATTTATCAGTTTTAATTCATCTAATCTCAAAAACATCCTGAGCCCTCATGACACAGGACAATTACTTTTATTTGGCTCCAAAAAAAAGCATCAATTCAATTTTTCTTGAGATTTGTCAAAATAGTTTTATGACCTCATCAAGACTCTTAGATTAATTCAAAATTAGGGTAAAAAAATAAATCCCTGCATACAGGTGTATTGTACAAGCCATAAAGGAATTTCAGGAAAACAGTTTAAATTGCTCATACTGACTTTGTCGAAGAAACTAAATTTACCACACCTTTTCTTGCAAAAGTACCACAGGGTTTAAAATGGTCTGCTCAGTTCTTTAGCTTGACCTCTCACTGGAAGCAACAACAGCACAAATAGCATAGTACTTTTCAGCCCCATTACAGTATAAAATAAGAAAGACACCTCACATTATTTCCAGCAGTGCCCATTTTGATTCCAGAAGTCCTGGCTAAAACTTGTTAGGTTTATTAAATCCCATAGAAGCACTACATAGATTACTAGCAGTAAATATAGTTATTCTGTATAAAAAACTACTCAGAAGTACCTTGATTTTGTTAGATTAATTCAGGTTTGATAACATCAAAACTTCAGGTTATTTTTCTGGCTATATATGGTTTCTGCCCAGATTCAAGAGATAAGCTAAAAGCACTTTTGCTGTTTTAACTCTCTGGTACCAGCTCCCAGGTATCTCTAAGTCACCAACAACCAAATGTCCAGATACTTACACAGCATTAAATTAATTAACTACAAACTTTAACATAAGAAGACAAAACATTATATTAATTGCAAACAAGAGTGAATCAATACTACTTTTTTCCTGGAGATCTTATACTATTACTATACTTGCCTACCACCTGAGATAGCAATTACCCTCAGGAATTATGAGACAAAGAGGTGAGTATTGTCAATTTAATAGATAATTCATAGTACATGGAACAGTAATTCATACTTCATCACATACAAAATTTCTTGCCTCTGAGGTTTTCCTCCAACATTTTTTCTGCTAAGCACAGGATACAGACAATGAAAACTGCAAGTCAAAGCTGTTCTTTTAAGCTCAGATATTCACAAAACAACTATAAAATTTACAGTATGGAGAACTCTCCCATAAGGCCTTTAACATTATTGATCCCAGGATGTGCAAGCTAAATATAACAATGCTGTGTTCATTTTACCCATGGATTCTCCTAACGTCACTATTACATAGTCTCTACAGGGACAACATCTGTAGAAATGATCATGTTGTTCCAGGAAGAAAGTTACTACAGGAACAATACTGTGGTTACAATAAAAAAAAAAAAATCTTAAGTGTCCTGATTTTTATCCTTAACAGCACAGTGTGCTATATACTATGAAGCATTTAAATCTCTGTCATTTGAATTGAGGATGGCTACAGTAACATTTACATATAGTATATCCATATGAAGCGTACACACGCATATGCATTTTCTACATATTTATCTACATCACAGGTTTTTTATGAAGTCTTGCAACCAGTGTCCTTGTCTAAAGTTCCTTTGTGGACATTTAATTATTATATTAACCAAGTAGGCCTCCAGAAGTATTATACACAGTGGTTGAAGTGTAAAATAAAAGTTATTTTCAGTTCACTACATTAAGTATGGGAAAGAGCGCAACAAAAACTGTTGTGAAAAGTTCTGACTTGGATCATGACTTCCATCACTAATTCAATATATATATATATTTAAATTTATTTTTAAAATAATGGTTCAGTCTCAAAGCTGTATCCTGTATTGATAATAAACCACAGAGAATCATATACCATTTTGCTATTTATGTGATGGCATTAAGTGGCCATAAGCAACAATAACTGCTGTTGCAATGATCTGTCTGCTGGCCACTATTTAATAAAAAGTAGATACAGAAAATATAGAAAATTATCTACTCCTGCTGCCTCGGCTATGGATAACCAATAATAATTAAAAACCAAATATCTTTCCTTTGTTAGTGCAATGATGAGTTGCATAGCAGCTCTCAGTAGATTAAAGAATAGTCATAGGACTTTGGATCTGCTACAAATCCATCTGGAGAACGCCTGTGTTTAGCTGGAATATACCATTTAACACACATGAAGTGTAGTGACCCGTCACGGGAGGCCAGCAAGTGACAAGTCAGGAAGTGACGATGTTTACACAGATGATGGAGAAGATCGAGAGATGGCTTTGACTGGTTTCAGTCACAGAAAACCCTGAGTGCAGAAGGGCCCTAAAGGCAGAAAGCAGAGTCTGCAGTATTCACAGAGACCCTGGTGGCTTCAGTCCAGCTCTTTGACCCCCTCATCTCTCAATCTGCCTTGACCCACATATTCTGAACTCAGCTGTACTCCTTGCACACCACCTCCACTTGCTGCTGCCATCAAAGCCTCATCAAGAGAGGTCACCAGCCACATTGTGTGGCTATCATGTTGCACACAGACAGCAAGGTTTGGGGATTTTTTGCAGTTTATCTAAGCAGTTAACTTATCTGAAAGTCTTAAGTGATAGTCAGTCTAATATATCTGAACATCCTATTGACTGGAAAGTCTACGGGGCTGTTTTCAAGTTCTAAATCTTGATGAAAATGCATTTGGCAAACTGATTTAGATTAAGCAGTGATCTGAGTGTCTGAGATTCATGCTGTTTTCCCAACATTTTCTTGACACAGAATCTATTATTATCAGGTCCTCAGGGAAACCTGAAGAAGAGCAAAAATCCGCAACTTTGCCTCTCATCTCTAGACCTTAATGGTCTTTGATGGGCACTGCAACAGAGCAAATTGTCTCAATGTAGAAGAGTAAATCTGTGAAACCAAGGCACGCTTCTTACAATAAACATGAAACTACTGACTTTCTATATTTAAAGTTACCTTCCTGGTATTTAGCAGAAGAATTCACTATTCAGCTCTGTTCTTGAAACATTTTTCCTAGGTACTATAATTTTGACATTTTGTTTTGAACTGACCCCCAAAGTGCATTGATTCTTGTCCTCTTTTTAGTCTGCATTTTTCAGATTGGGAGCTGTTCATTTCTAGCCTTAAATTAAATCTTAAATTAGTACTACTAATAATAATAATGTGAACTTCTTCACAAACTCCTAGACTATAAGCTTTATAATACCTAATATTTTGAACATGTGTCTAGGTTGCATGGGATTTTAGAAAATGTTGACATTATTATCACAGAAATTATTTAAATATGCAAGCACACAAATGCACACACATGCACACATATATAAATTAAAATACTTCCAACTCAAAAGGCCTGCACTAAAGGAACATTAAGGATGTAATACTGAGTACTCAAAACCTAGGCAAAATGCCTGTAATTCAATGGTCTACACACTACCAGTTTTTAATTTCACAAAGGTACTTTTTATTCCTCTCCCGCGGGACGAGTGCTTCATCCAGCGTGTATTGCGGGACCATACAACACAAAAGGTTGCTGTCCATGCCTCATTTGTTGCCAATGCTGCAATGAGTTAATAAACGGAGTTGGAGACAGACGGAAGAGAAATGAGGGGTTGATGGTGAAGACAATTGAATGCTACTCTGGAGAATTGGATTTCATCCCCATCTCTGCCATCAAGCTCTAGTGTGATGCTGGGCAAACATTTCACAGATGGCTACTAATTGTGTCTTTCTCATTTCCTGCATGCACAGTGGGCAACACCTGAGGCCAAAGTTACAGAAGTGCTAAGCGTTCAAACAGCAACTGTATTTGACTGAAGTGGTTTTTGTGAATGGAAACTCTGCTGTAAGATCTCCATACTTCTCAAAATTCCAATCATGCCTCTGCAAACAAATGTTTGCTTGACAGTTTTGGGCATAATCTCCTGAAGAGTCAATCGTGTATTTGTAAAATAGAGATAAGACAATAACTTCCCTTTGGGTATGGTTAAGATAACTTCATTAAAGTTTATGCCGCACTTCAAGACCACGGCTCTCTAATTCAAAATTCCCACTACCACAGCGATAACGATGATATAGAGTATTTAGTGAGAACTTGCAATGAAATGCATTAAATACAACATTCAGATATACATCGGGGAGGATTAAAAGTAGAAGTACATGCACTGAACAACTGACAATTTCCCTCCTGTCAGACTCCTGAGAAAATAATCCCTGACCCCATAGGAAAAGCTGTTTTACAATATAACAATTTACGAGAAGCTATTGGATTACTGATAGAAGACAGTTTCAATTCTGCTATCTCCCATCTTTCAAATATTTGATTTTTGCAATACTAACACTCATATTTTCTGACATATTTTGTACTTATATGAATGCATATGTATTATAGAAGAACTTTGTCACATTTCATAGCAGTTTGCAACTGTTGCCTTGGTAACCAAATTTAAACAGATCAGCTGGCTGCAATCTTGACCCTTTCTTTCTAAAGTTGTGTTGAAATCTAACTTTTCAATACTCCTCAATATCATTTTGCTCTGAAAATGGAAATAACACCACAGAGTGCAGCAATAGGGTTCCTATGAGATTATGAGCAATTTTTGTCCATTGTTGTTGTACACTTCAAAATCAGGTTGGCTGATAGCAGAAGTCACACAGGTTTCCTGTTCTCATCTAGTCCACTTAAAGAATTATTTCTGATCATCCAGTTCATGCTGAGGAATAGGTGTGGAAGTTTCATCTGCATTTTTTCCCAAACTTTTTCAACTGTAAAGACAAAAATAATGTATGTGCTCTCTTCATATTTCAATGTTCAATATATTCAAGATGGATGTTTCACAGCTTATCCTGATCCTCTTGATGCACTGGTAGCTCTACTGTGGCCTTCCCCTTTCCCTTTTATTGTCAAATCACAAATTGGAGATACCTCAAGGCTGCTCTAAACTGTGCTCAAGTGCGATAGAGCACACAAACCCCTTCTGGACTCTAGGATTTACTCTAGCCAATTTTTTTCCCTCCCCCTGCTCCCCAGAGTCTCCCCTGATACATATTTCATATTGCAAGCTGAAGAGAAGAGTGAAATAAAACAGCTCTCCTGGCATGATGCCACCTAGGGATTTTCTTCCCTACAGCACACTCCTTGGGCAGTAAGCTGTGCCAGCTGCCCTGCTGCTCCTATCTGCCGGAACAGCGCAAAGCAGCGGGAAAGAAGACGGAAGATCTAGGCCATGATATCTTCTGAAAGAAAGACAAAATTCCCATTCTGCAGTTCACATTCAGAATGTTTCAGATTAATGCTTTTGAAACCATAGCACTCAGGTTGAGAGGGAGAAGAAAGGGTTGATCTTCCCCTGCCTTTGCCTGCAACAGACTGAAGTTTAGGGACTTGGAGCACAGAAGTCAATGGGTAATTATTAGCAGATAATGAACACAGATTTGCAAGAGTTGGTTAAGCAGTTCTCAATCTGTCACCAGCTGGAAGAAATACCGCAGTTCCTACATCTAAGATATATTTTCAGTGTTTCTGTAGAGAGCTTTCTTCCTTTAGAAAGAGAGCCATGATTATTTACATGCTGTTTACGTCTAAATAATTACATGTGCAGCCTATTTTAAATAATATCAGGAAACTTCTATTAAAAACTCAACAACCTAAATTTCTGCTGAAAATGGAATTCACCAAGTGACAGTTTCTGAAGAAGCACTGTGTGAAGAGCTGTCAGTTTTCATTTGAGTTTTGCATGAGAAGGATGCCTTTGGAATGATAAGCTGTAAATTACAGCAAACTGGAACAAAATTTCATAAATATTGGTTACATTAACCAAAGGATGGTTCCAACACACTTATTACAAGACAATCAATCAAGCTTAGCTACAGTTAAGCTCAGGTAATAACCAAATAGCTGCCAAATTTTGAATTTCTGAGTTTGAAGTGGAAAAAAAGTTTTAGTACGTGGTATGTCACATGGAAAGGGAAATCCTTGTGGCTTGGATACACTGTGAAAGGAAAACCCATGTGGCTAAGAAACACTGAGCAATGCTATCAAGATACAGTTTATGCATATTTAACTTTAAATTCAAATCGCTTCCATGTGATTTCTTTTCCATGGTGCTATGTACTCGTCATTATTCCTTTCTACATTTTGACCAAGTTTTGCTTAGCTGAAGTCATGCACTTTGATACGATGCCATTCTGGCCACGGAGGTCCAGTTTTGCCAGTGGCAATGCTGTAAAAAAAAATAAACAAATTGGGAAGATAGGTGTATTTCATTGTGAAAGGACAAACCTCAGCAAGAGGCAAACCAGACATGCTACATGTGACCTGAGTTTGTATTTGATATGTCTAACTCTTTACATACCTAGAGACCAAAAACCAGAATAAGAAGCTGGCTTCAGATATAATCTTTTTTTGTTAAAGGACAAGGTCTGTGCACTTCAATTAATTTTCCATTGAAAGTGAATAATAACAATTAAAAAAAAAATCAAAGACTGTACTGTATTATCAGCTATTTTAAGACAATTATCTCTGGAAGAAAATGGAATGATGGATGTACTGGCAACAAGTCCTTCTCAGATTTACACACACTTAACAGCAAAAGTGGCAACAGATCCCAAGCTTCACGATTCCATCTGCAGCATTTCAAATTCTTATTTGTGCTCCTTACAGAGACATACACATGGAAGTACTGTGCTCATACATCAATGCTAGTAGCTTGTACCATAAGCTTTCATAATAGAGTGCCTGATCCCCTTTATTCACAACTTAGTCCTGGACTTTGCTTATTTGTTTTTGGGGATTTTATTGTTGTTGTTTTAAATGTTAAATATATGTAGTTTTATTGTAATGTTCACATTTGTGATAGTAGACAAATCCACTTCATGCATGTCTGTGTTGCATCAAAGAAAAGAGAACAAGACTGCCCACATAGATTAGCTTTTGTATAGTAGAGTGATGCTGTAGCTATATCTCCTCTAGTGTTAGCTTGTCTTCATTTACTTAGAATTTGAAATTTTATTCCAATCCACATTTTGAAATAAGAACCTGAACTTTCCTTATAACCTTCCCCATTTCAACACAGTTCTTTATTTCTTCCCAGCCACATGAAGGATTTATCTAAATTCCTTTTGGCTGTCAAAATATTACAGCAACAACATCCCATGACATTATTTCCTCTTATGCAGAGCTTCCATTCTACAAAGATGAATGTGACATACAAGATATTAGGGCCAGACATGCACACAATCAAATTATAACTGTCTCTGCATGTGCTATAACCCTTATTGAAGTCAGAGTTCTTTCCCAGATGAAAGCCATCCTTCTCAGGGCAGAGGGTATTTGCTGAGGCTTCATACCATTCTAGCACTCTCCTACCACTTTTTTTCTTTCTTGTGTAGAGAACATGAGTGTATGAGCAGAGTTTGCCTCCAGCTATTTCCCCCAAATTCTGCAGCACTTCATATTATTTTCCCCCTAATGTGTTTCGCATTCTCACCAGCAGCTTAGAAGTCTGCAGTTCAAGCTTGAAGTTTTTTGTTAAAGGAAAACAAAATGCCACACTTAAAATAGTCACGCACAAGAAAAAATTACTTTAGGATCACAAGGATGCAGCAATATTGTATACTTTAAATGCAATATAATGCCAAACCAGCACACCTCCATAGTGCTAGATACTTCTTAGACATACCATAGTGTAACCTTTCTGGATCATCTTTCATTGTCATGTTTATTCACGACAAAATTATTTCCAGACAGTGAATTTTCACTACAAAATATCACCTCCCAATATGCTCTCTCCACCAAACCATAAATCACTAACTCATTACTAACCAGCACAAGCTGAAAAGAAAGTAACCAAAAAACATGCTGCATGTAGAGTCTTAACAAAGCCATTCCGGAGTCCTCACACACTTCTGGGCTGGAATGTTGATCTTTGAGCGTAGGAAAACTCTACAGAGGGATCTGGACAGGCTGGATCAATGGGCCAAGGCCAGCTGTATGAGGTTCAACAAGGTCAAGTGGCAGGTCTTGCACTTATACACATCTTGCCTATGCAATGCTACAGGCTTGGGGAAGAGTGGTTGGAAAGATGCCCAGCAGAAAAGGACCTGGGCGTGCTGGTTGACAGTCGTCTGCAAATCAGTTGCAATGTGCACAGGTGGCCAAGGAGGCCAACAGCATCCTGGCCTATATGGGGAATAGTGTGCCAGCAGGACTACAGAAGTGATCGTCCTTGTACTTGGCACTGGTGAGACCGCACATCGAGTGCTGGATTCAGTTTTGGACCTCTCAATACCAGAAATATGTCTAGGTCCAGGACTTTGTCTAAAGAAGGGTAACAAAGCTGGGGAAGGGTCCAGAGCACAAGTCTTATGAAGAGCAGCTGAAGGAACTGGGCTGGTTTAGTCTGGAGGAAAGGAAGCTGAGGGGAGACCTTATCGCTTTCTACAACTACCTGAAAGGAGGGTGTAGCCAGGTGGGCGTTGGTCTTTTCTCCTGAATAACTAGCAAGGGGACAAGAAGAAATGGCCTCAAGTTGTTCCAGAAGTTTAGATTGGCTATTAGAAAAAATTTCTTCACCAGAAGTGTTGTCAAGCATTGGAACAATCTGCCCAGGGAAGTGGTTGAGTCACCATCCCTAGAGGTATTTAAAAGATGTATAGATGTGGCGTTTAAGGACATGGTTTGTTGATGGACTTGGCAGTGTTAGGTTGGACTCAGTGATCTCAAATGTCTTTACCAACATAAATGAATCTATGTTTTTAATCATAAACCTGTGTACGCTGCTCTATAGTCTGATGTTTGCACACAGGAACTATACAACACCTGAATAGAAGCTCTGTTGACAAATCATGCTAAAATTAACAGAATTTCCAGAGCAGAGAGAAGCAAAAGATTGACAACTTTTTTATTTATTTTGAGTTTGCATCCCCGGGAAATGAAGCTTAACAGTATTTATGTCGATATTTCATATTCTGTGTTCATTCTGATTCAAGACATCAGGTTTCCCTGGAAACCTCCATTGCTTTGCCTCCACAGGTTGCTTTAGTCTACCATCACCTTGGCACCTGCAACACAGTGTGACCAGTATGGCTTGGACAGACTGCGCTTGCTTGTGCTGCTACCCGCAACAGCTGCTGACCTTCAGCTGGCTGCAAAGCCCATCACCAAAGGACTGGGGCTCTGAAGCCTGACCTTGCCTTCTTGGTGAAAGCCCAATTAATTTTCACAGATCTTTCCCACAGCTTCAGGTTGTCAACCCACACAGCACCAGACTGGGTTAAACTGCCTCCAAAGAGACAGCAGCTACAGGCCAGGTCTATCATACAGCTGGCAGTCTATTTAAATTAACTGATATTCAAGAACTGAGGAGAGGGAATTTGGGAAAGTGACAGACAGACACAGGGGGAAGCCTTGGCTTCCAGAGGAATCGCTGTAATGTGTCTGAGCAGGTGGTAACAATGAGAATGAAAACCTATAAAAAGACTATGAACTTAATTTCTGTAACAAGTCGTTAAAAGTAGCTGAGGCACAAAACCTTTCACTGCTGATTGGTGTTTGGATTGATCAGTATTGACAGCTTGTTTACGGAGAAGATCTCCAAACTAGAAGTGCTCAACAAGTAGCTTAAGCTTCTTCTTTCCAACACAGGAAAAATACAGCGAGGCGGAGACTAGCTCCTCAGACTCTGCTGCTGCAAAAGGAAAAGAAAACCTTTTCCATTCTGTTTTTGCATTGAATTTAGAAAAATTTGATTTGCTAATCATTCATACATTGGCCTTCTTTCATCTTCTTGAGAGATAAATATTTTTAATCAGGCAATTCCCTTCAGGATAACAATGATTCAAATTATACTGATGAATGATATCAATCAGTTATTAGGCATGAAAAATGTGTATATCAAAGCAAACTGCATTTATAATAACAAAAGTGCAAAGTTTTTTCCCTCTTAAAAAAAATAAAAATGCCTTTAATAGTTTTGATATACTCAGGTGTTCCGGGATTTTTTCTTCAAATGTTAGAATAAATCCAGCAGTTAACTGGTGAGTTCTGTTTGCATTAGAACATTATTAAATGCGGAATTAATCAAATTAATGGGAGATATATTTCCACAGATACACAGAAGTTGTTTTCAAAGGCTGTTGTTAAAAATGGAAAATTAACATTAAAATGGCACCATTGACTTTAGAGCCCGAAATAGGGTTGTCTTTACTTCCCCATTATTTTGCCAAATATCCACCTTGACTCAGAAAGATCTGACATTTAAGGATTTTAAATGATCAGCATGTTAGGCCTCCTCCCTGGAGAGTTCAGGCACAGAGCTCTTCCTCTCTCTGTCTCTCATCCAAGGAGTTGGACTGTAACCCTTGCTGCAGAGAAGGTGGCTTAATCGCTTCAATAAAACAGGGTGTCCATCAAAGCTGCTCATCACCCAGTTTCTTCATGCAGCAAGGAGAAAGCCTGGGCCACTTCATGAAGTTTTTAGTGGCAAACACCATGCCACGCAAATGGCTGTTCCAGGGCACCTCAGCTATACCAAACCATTTCACAAACAAGGTAGGAAATTGTAATGAGCCTCTACAGAAGTTGATGTACCAAGGAGACAGTTATTTCAGGCAGAACCCAGGGGGAGTATAACCAAGGGCCTTGCTTGTAGAGACCCGTATGTTAAAGTTTGAGTAACCATTATGTAACTTGAGTATATACCATGGTTGCCTTTATCTTGTTCCTATGGAGACACACATGAACACTCTGCTCTCAGCAGACCTTAGTGACTGCTGGACAAACTTCACTGATAAATTTGAAATTGAGGAGCCTGTATGTGGTTCTCACATGGACATGACAATCTACATACCTTGTCTTGCCTTTAGATTAAGCAGCATACTTCTACATGACATTCCCTTACTTGTAGCAAAAACATGAACAAATTGTTGGTGCCTTTCTTGTTGAGATCCCAAAGGCACCTGCACAGCCTCCATGAAAAAAATAATGATGTGTATCAAGATACTCACACTCTTCTGTCAGCTACCATGTTTCCTTAATACACCGCAAAATCAAGTGCCAGACCTATTCATTCCAGCTCAACGTGGTCTGCTTTCTACATGGGACCAACATTAGGAGTCTGGACTAGGCCATTTGTGCTTCACCTACTGTTCAGAGAAGACTTGTCCCTCCCTGCCCCCACAGCCACCAGTAAGAGTAAAGTGTTCCATAAAAAACAGCTGAACCATTGCCTTTAATTTAAGCTCTCTCTCAAGAAAAACAAAACTGAATTGTTAGATCTCTGACATTCAAAGAAAGGAAGACAATTGGTGTTCACAAAAGGGTCTGAGAAGAAGTAAAAACCAGTAAAAAACATCTACCAAAAAATGACATTCTGAACATTAGGTCACAAAGCACATTCAATTTCCAAACAACTCCCTATAGAAGGGTAATAGAGGATCAAACAATGCTCATCTAGATAACGTTATAGGAAAATTAATTCACTGTATAAACAGAAAATTCATATCAGTAAAGAGCAGTATAAATACCTAAGATGAAGGAAGATGCAGCTGCAAATTATGGCACAGCAGTGTCTTTACAGCTACTTTCTCTGTCATTATGGAACCGAGCATATTGTGTAGCTGCTGGCTGCAGGAGTGATCTTAACAAAACAATATTTGTTTTATACACAATACATCTGGTGCTGAAGATAAAAATTCAATATACAAAAAATATATATGAAGATATTTTCCTTAAGTTAACACAGTCATTTAAGACATCCCACCTTCATAAAGAAAACCAGAAGAACTTCCCATTTTAATTGTCTATGCAAAAGTTAACAGAGATTTCTCACAAACCATAAATCAGAAGGTGTTTTTCAAAGGAAGGTATTTGGCAAGGAGACCTAGTAAAGATGGCTACCAAAAATATTTGCTCAGAAACATTTTATTCTAGATGTGAGTCTAGAAATACAGAAAATACAATCCTGAGCACAAAGTTAATTTCGCAGCAGTGGATAAAAATCCAAATTGATTCTGGCCAATATTTCATGCTTTAATCAATAATTATATGTTTCAGAAAGCTATCTGGGGGAATTAAAAAAAAAATAAAAAAGCAAAACATAACAGAACATGGGTCCTGATCCGATGCCATGAAGGATATTCATTAATGCAGCAACAGATGGTTAATCTGCCGACTTAAAATATGTCAACTTCATTTAATTAAAAGTCAACATTTTTATAATATTGCCATCATAAAATCAGGTTTTGACAGTATGCCAAATTTTATTGCTTTTTATACTTTTTAAACAGAAACTTTTTGATGAGGAGCAACACACTCACCACTTCTGTGAACATTCACGTGTCACAATAAACACAGAGCAACTTCTCCTGTGGGCTCCCTCCTGCAGTGGCTCTCCCACACACAGCAGGATTTTGATACCTCTACTCCTACACTTCGTAGTATTTCAGGATGCAGCAGGTTCTGGAGCTGATACAGCTACGCTACGCTACTGCTGGTACACAAGCTAACTGGTTTTGTGTCAGATGGAACTGCTCAGCTGTCACCCTCTAATGTGCAGTGCAAATACACAGCAGTGGGTCTAACTGTGAGGTGTAACTCATTGTACAAGTATCAATAGCTGGCTTAAGTTGTTCATAATGAACTCAACACAAGGATACATCTGATACCAAGTAATACTCATTCTTTAACATCATATACCACCAAAGCAAACTGGCACTGAGGCATGAGGAGTAACTACTAGAACCAGCTGTTAGCACTAGATAGGCAGTCATTATAAAACACCACATCATCAAACTCATCCTGTTCTCAAGTCCGTTATGTGACCTGAGCCTTGCTCAAAGCTTCCCAAACACTTCAGTAAGGAATGTCTCAGTTAATCCCTTAATAGTTCCAGATTTAAAATCCCAGATGGCAAAGACAGTACTTCAACCTTTGCTGCACCTATAAGCTCTGCAGAAGTTTTTCCTCGAAAACCTCTTCTCATCAGGCAGAAGCCTCCAGATCTCTATGGGAGAGGAGGATGAGCAGCAGGACCTGGCAAAGAGCAAGCACTTGGCACTTGCCAGTACCACAGCAGAAAGGAATCAAATCTTGATGTGCAAGCCCTGGTGGCAGCTGGTTAGGGGGTGCAAACCCTGCTATAGAAGTGACAGAGAAAGAGACAGGCCAAGTCCCATCTGGTTATGGACTACTTCTTTGCTCTGAGGTTTGGTGCAGATCCAATTCTGTTAATAATATGGAAAAAAAATCTCACTGGCTTGAATTATTTTGTCTACATCCCAAGAAGAAGAAAGTAAATATAATAATTTTATCTGGAGGAAAACCAAAGCTTTTTCTTTAATTATTTTCCCTTAGCTAACAAACAATCACCCAACAGTTCTGATGTATGACCCACTATATGTCACTGACCCACAAAAACGCAAGTGGCAGTAGGACCGGGACATACCGGCTCAGGGGCCAGAGTATGAGAGCTCATTTTTATATTCCAAGAAAAAACCTATAAGGCAGCCTTTTAAAACCATTACAAGTGTGCTGTCTGCAGAGTGACTGCAAAAAAAAAAAAAAAAAAAAAAAAAAGCCAGAATGCTGTTTTGCTGTATATTCCCAGACATCAAACAGGGAGCTACATTCCTGACAGTAGCATCTGCATAATTACCCAGCAGCCATCTAACCCTTTGCTAGCCCCTATGGACGGTTTCACAGCTGCTACAGTTCTGAGCAGCGGAGCTGGACAAGAGGTCAGAGAGGAGGACAGAGCCAATCACCCAGATGCCACGGTTGGAAACAAGCAGCCGAAGCCTATGTTTTGCAGCTCCTAAGCACACCTCGTACTTTAATGCACTGTCTGAATTCAACCCAGCAGGCAAGTGCACGTGGACAAATTCATCACGCTCCGCTAGGAAGGTGTAAAATGACAGTGAATAATACAGTATTTACACATGCCTCAAAGTATTAATGGACACTAAGCAGAACTTGGTAGATGCTACCACAACTTGATAGGTTCCAACTTCTTATTTATATTGAAGCTTACTCCTTAGATGCACTGCACAATGACAGGCACAGTGACAGACACGCTGTCATTAAAAATATCAAACCAAAACCCATACTAAATTCTTCAAGCTGAAGGGAGAAATGGGCTGCAGGGTTGTCTTAGCAGTTTGTATTGCTTCTTCTTGTCATTGGACACCACCCCATATGTCAACCCCAAACCTTGATGCCACAAGAAGAAAGTATGAGTATTGCATACATAGATGGTAAGAGGGCTGGCACCACCAAATGCTGGCATTGCAAACCAAGTGGGAGGGCAGAAGCTGCAGGGAGATGATGCAGGGTGAGTTTGCTGTTATCAGACACAGAAACATGGCCATGCAAAAGGAACAGTCTCTTAGGCAACCACATCCTAATTCACTTGAAGCTGTAGTATCACACAGAGATTTTCTATTATTATCGGCGGCCAAATAAAAACCTCAGTGGAAACCCAATGTGCAGATCTAAAGACAGACTACGGGTCTAAACCAAACATGGTTCTAACAGCCCCACCCAGTGTTCCCTGAGGTCCTACAAAAGAGTGGAATTCAATTGGGTCCAACTGTGACAGAAACTTTCTTTCTGGTTGAAAAATATTCAGCAGACCCACAATCTCTCTATTGTAGGTTATGTACTAAATAGCACAGAATTTCAGTAAACACAATGCCTTGCTGGGTAGAGAGATGTACTCAACTTTTCCTGATATTCAAAGTAGAAAACCTGGAGTGAACTCTAATTATGAGCAATACTGCTGGTGTGCACAACACAAGCATTGGAGAAACAGGACTTTTTCTTTTTTTTTTTTCTAATTGAATTTTGAACACTGTAATTTACTTCAGTATAAGAAATCATTAGGCATTTTTAATGTCTTAAAATATTTCAAATGTGCACACCAAGTTCAAACCTCACAGTGGTCAACTACCTTATTCTTCTGGAGCTGAGTAATGTTCTCATGCTTATATACTTTTGCGAAGCAAAGAATGAGAGTCCAATGACATCTCCAGTAAAGACTAATTTTTCAGAAGCAAAACATTTCATTTCCCAGACAGAGCACTTCAGGATACATCCCAAGTATGTCACTATGTCAAAGAAAGAAGAGAGAAATTACAGGAAAACATGAAATGCTTACAACCTGATCCAAAGGTCACAAAGATCAAAGTAGGCATTGATAATGACTTCGGCAAACTTTTAGACTTGATCATAGTTGTCCAGAAAAGGACATTTAAGAATTTTTACTATTTTTTAATGCTTTTTCTAATCTAAAAATCCCAAATAGGTTTAAAGAACTAACATGAAATACATTCAAATAGTTGAAATACTCAGTACTGCTTGGTGGTAATACACTGTCATTCTCACGGCATCTCTCATTAAAGTACTGTGTTGAACTCATACATTGTAAGTATGATAAAAAGAGATCATAATCAAAGATAAAACATATGCTGATTACCTGATATTTTTGGATATCACAAACTTCACTTTCTTGTTCGTGTCACTTATTTTAATACTAACTAAAAATAGCAGACTTGCCAGTTCCTCTGCTAGTCTGACAAGTAGTCTAGACATGGTTAGATAATAGCATTCACCTTTGACAGTCTCCTCTGAGGTATTAAACATCTGTTAATAATAAATTCCAGTCAAATAGTGCTTTATGGCAGCCACATCTGTTAATAATTTCTAAGATGTTTATAAATATGAAGATCAGCTTTTTTTCCTGATACACCTGAATTCACATAAATTATGAATATACAGATGTTATTGACATATGGAATAGAAACATATTAGATGAAAAACGTACTGCAAAATTATCTTCATTCCCCCACAAATACAGGCAAGTAGCAGTTATATTTCTTATGACAGTTACTGAAATGAGCAAGTAAACATCAAGATATTTTATGCCACTCCAGAAATCTTCAGTTTTGCAAAACTGGATTCAAAATCTCCCTAATATTATTCAGCATTCTGTAAACCTCACATGTGAACAGCTTTAATGAGAGGCAATTCTCAGTGGCACTTAGAGCCAGAAGCCTACAACACGTCCCTCTATGACTTGACGTATTTCCTGGAATATTTTCTCTTGTCCTCAAAATCCATGTATCTTCCCTTCTCTAGATCTACTGAGTTTCTCCAAACTACATCCAGTATCTCTGAATGACATGCAGCATTTTACAAAGTGAAGATACAGTATATTTTCTTACAAGAACACCAATCCACATTAGCAAAGAAATTTTTCACATCATTAAAAATATTTGAAGCATGCATGCTATTTCCAGGATATGTAGTTATCTAAGCCTTGTCATTCAGCTTTCATATGTAATTTCAAGCCATCACTGCCCCACAGGTTTAACCACAATGAAGGAAATAATGCCTGTATGGAATTCAGCAGTGTCCTAATACAGTAATACCTAAACATGGGCTGCTCCTAAACCTGCAAAGAACATCTGTATTAGCTGATAAGAAATCAATACAATCGTTAGGTGACAGATCATTCTTCCTGAATATTTCAGTTTGTTTCTTTAAACTCTAACAGCTTCAGTGACCACAAATGCTTTCCTGTTCCTACAATAAAAGGTTTAATATGGCAAAATACATTTATTCCCTCCAGCCTTCTTCACCCCCCGAACACAGTGCATGAAAAACAGCAGGCTGTACAGTATGGCTACAATCAATAAGCATATGGGCCTCCATTTAAAAAGGATAAATTTGTTCTCTGATGATTACTTAGAGAAATATAATTGGTGTCCAGCTTCTGCAGCTACTGCAGAACATCTGGGTTTCCCCTACCTCATTTTTTTCGTAGACAGGAGAAGGATGAAAATTCCCTTTCCCTCTTAATGACTCTGCAGAAATGAGAACATTGCTGCTGTCTTGGTGGTGAAAAAGGAAATTTGGTCTACTGATTTCAACCTGACAAGAGTTTTTGTTGGGATTGTTCCCATCTATTCTAGAGAGGCACGGTAAGGAAATTAATCCACTGGCAGTTAAACTGAAAAGTGATTCCCCAAACAATCATCTAATTTCTGTACCTGGCCACAAATCAAGAGATATGATCACAGACCCTTTCTGTTTAGAGTCAAGGTCAACTGAACTAATGCAGCACCTATGGTGGGCAGGGATTGGTCTTCAATGAGATAAAAGCTCATTCCTTAAGACAGACAGGGCTGAAATATTTTATCCTTTTCAGAAAGGGTCTTTCAAAATGTCTGCGAGTGCTTCAGGATCTGAAAGACTGACTTACAAATTGGTGCACAAATGACAGGTTCATTGGTGAAAAGATCTAGAGATGCCCAGTGCAATAGGCGTTACATTTCTCAAACTATCACTGCATGGTTAAGGACTGTTACTTTCCCTTTTCCACTCCTCATTAGTTCTTTACCCAAGAGTACCAACATCAGTCAAAACATCTGAGAAGTCATGTCACCTTAGAGGAATTTATGACATGGTAACTCAATATGAAGAGGAATAATGTGCAGCTTCATTGAGTTTGGCACATACAGCTATGCTCAGGTCCTACAGAACTTCACAGAAGTTCTTCCTACAGAAAAGGCTGGCCTATGGTTTGGTGTCAGACTGACCACAGCTTCTATCAATGTCCAAACAGAACTTCAGTGATGGAGAAAAAACCCAAGAATTGTGTCCAAAATACTAATCTGGAATTCACTGCAAACAGGAAAGACATTCCATTCAACTGAAATAATGATTTGTCTACCCCCCTGGAAGGACCCCAAGAATGTTCCACACATGTGAATTTTTCCAAGTAGACCATTGGACACAAAAAGTAAACAATTCCTACCCTCTGATGTAAGCATGCAGCAGAAAGACTGAGTCTCTGGGACATGACCATATTTCACAGATAAAGACTATTTGCACTGGAGAGCTGCTAGCCTAGGTTTATATACTGAAGGGATGGGGGCAGGGAGGAATTCTGCAGACCTGGAAATGTGTCTGAGTGATGCACATGATTGGGGTGGAATAATTCAGGGCAATCTGCTCTAAACATAATATGAAGAAAGCACTGACATGCCTCCTGCTGCTGTGATCAAGCCTGCTTAGAGCCCTATCCAGACACCCTATCAGCAGAGCAGGTTTTGCCCTTTCTCTGAAGGGCAAGCGATGCTGTGTAGATAACACTCTCCCAGTACATCCTTTGCCTTGAAGTGAAAAGCCTCTTTGCCCCTTTGCACAGTGCCTGCTGGGTCCTGCTGTGCAGTACCCTGAGGTCAGCATGCCAGCCATGCTCTGGATCTAAATGGCCTGATTTTTCCTGCCATCTCTTCTCCCACTCCACATGCTTCAGATGTCTACATAATAACAACAATGCTAAAATAGAAAGTAAAATATCCTCCCAAAGATGATTTAGACACATTTTAAACAGTAACGGTGAGGGAAGCTGAGGGGAGACCTTATCGCTGTCTACAACTACCTGAAAGGAGGGTGTAGCCACGTGGGGGTTGGTCTCTTCACCCAAGTAAGGAGCGATAGAAGAGGAAATGGCCTCAAGCTGTTCCAGGGGAGGTTTAGATTGGATATGAGGAAAAATTTTTTCATTGTCTAGCACTGGAACAGACTTCCCAGGGAAGTGGTTGAGTCACCATCCCTGGAGGTATTTAAAACTTGTAGACATGGTGCTTAGGGACATGGTTGAGTGGTGGACTTAACAGTGCTAGGTTAATGGTTGGACTCAATGACATTAAAAGTCTTTCCTAACCCAAATGCTTCTACATTTAACATCCTAAATTCACCTCTGTTGCTTCTAGTTTCCCTCCTCCCCAACAACATCATCTGTTTCTCACCACCACCACCGCTCCAAATGCAAGCCTACAGGGCCAGCTTTTCCCTTTCCATCAGGCCCCTGTCCTTTTGATTTTACCTTGGTTGGAGCCTCCTCTCCTCTCAGACCTCCATCACTCTTATCCTTCACCTCCTACACTTTCCCTTTGCTCTTCTCCGGACCTGCCTCAACACCACCCTTCTCATAGAACTAAGTAGCAACTGCACTGATAAAACATAAGCAAATTATTAATCTTTTTTGACTATGTGATGTATATAGGGCTGCAACATCTCCGAGGTGTTAACTAATGCCTAACTCTTCAGAATTTCTTCCACAGTAACTCCAGCACTATTAAACGCACGATAAAACAGTGCATATCTTTGTTCTTGCTTAAAGTTAGCTATATGCAAATGTGAACTCACAGATGCTGCTGCAGGTTTCTGAATTTCAGGACTCCTCTTTTCTTGAAACATATTTCTCAAGATGAACAAAACACTGAAGACAAACCCCCTCAGAGTATTTATAGTTGAATAAATTGTAGAGTTCACTAGCAGCTACTCCCTATGGCATTTTGGTAAATGTAAGCTAAGCAGCTTTATTTGCTTTAGTGCAACCCTGTCTTGTTTGCCCTTTAATGGCTTTTATTGTGTGTGGCTTTTTTCCTCCATCATCCCTCAACAAATAATTTTAAGACAGAAAACAAAACTGACAATTCCTAAAAGTCCCTGCTCCCAAATGAGACCTGCTCTTACTGTCACGAACACTTAACTAGCTCAAAAGCACAAGGCAAATTTTACTTTTGTTTACTAGAAAAATGCATTAAATACATGATAAAGTTAAACAAAAATTAAAATGCAATAAAAAATACCAAGATCTTATCCTCAGAAAAAGGAGCAATTCCACTTTGGTACATGTTTTGGGAATGATCATGGGAACCTTAACAAAGCTAGGAGCAAGACGTATTTGCAGGTGCATAACTGATGATTTCATACAGACACTGAACGAACAGCAATTTTCCAGACATTATGCAGGTGAGTTCCCAGCTATAACTGGCAATTGTGTGTTTAACTGGGAACACACTTACACACTTAACATCTTTCCCACACAGAGAACAAAACATTTTCCTTGCCTTCAAGCAATCACTGTAACTCACAAATAGGTCTGAGAGTCTGTACAAGCATAAAGGTAACCATGCAGAATTACTTATCTTATTACGCACTGTGAGACTAATTACAAATTCCTGGTGAACATTTTTTCCAGTAGAGAAAACTTGTAAACATCATACCCTAATATTATCAGATAACTCCTCTGGTTCAAGGTATAGGTGCACTCATCACCCACCACCTCTGAGCTGCAGATGCTGAGCACTTCAGGGGTGGGGGTGTTAAGTCTACTTCCATTACTATGCTTACCGGAATGTAAGGAAATCCACCCGGAGGAACAGGTATTGACAATTACATATATTTTTGGTATTCTGAAATGGTTTTCAGTTTTCCTAATCCATTACCTATTTTCATCTAATTTATTACTTCTGTAGGTAAAATTAAATATTAAACATATGGCATCAAAATGTCTTATACTCTCCTTGAATAACTTCTCTGGAACAACAAAGGAAGTTTAACAATCAAACCAAGCAACAAAATTAATTCAGAAAATAGTAAAGCTTGGACAAATAACTGATAACACAAATTATAAGTTATCTGATTCTCATGCATTACTCCTCAGGAAAAAAACCCATGAATATATATTGTAGGTAACACTTTTTGGGCTTCTTTATATAGAAAAGTTTGCATATAAATACACAAGGACACTAGTGAACAGAACATTATTTCCTTATAGCTGCCTATTTTCTTCTAAGGATTTATTCTGCAGTTAGAAAGTGTATCTCTGTAACAGAGTAAACAACTGAGAGTATGTACACTGAGAACAACCACAGGCTAGCTAGTGAACTACAAATTTACCGCTACTTTACCTGGCTGTAATTACTCTTCCCCAGCTAGAGAGACATGACAAAAAGAACCAAAATGTATCTAAATGCCACCATCCCACAAAACATGAAAAAGCTACCATACTTCCATTTACAATTGAAAAAAAAATTAACAGGGCTGAATAGAAGAAAATAAATTGATTTAATCAAATTCTCAGATTATCAAGAGTTTCAGGGATGGCACTTCTAAAAAGTATAGTTAATGTTTAGTTGAGTTCCCATGTGCTTTTGAAGAAACCTGATTAATATTTTCATGATCGCTGTCAGTCGAAACCCTTTCTGCAGGTAGAGTCAGTATTTTCTGCTAATAGAGTATTTGACTAAAGATCCAAGATAGGTTGTCTAAAATGGAACCAAGGCCATACTGAAGGCACAAATACTCCCATTCAAAATGTATTTGGTGCCATAGTCTGCAACAGAATTGCTTAGAGAGGATCTGAACAACAGCTTGGTTGGTTTTCTCCTCCAGTTATTAGATCATTTCTGAAGTATGCCTATTCACATACAAACACCAAGCTGGGATGTCACTAAGCAATGCCAAATTCCTAAAAGGCATTATCTAAGAATTCCATCACTTTAGTTACTTTTTACAGGAGAAAACACCCAGAATAAATCCAGTTAAGTTAACAGAAAGCTTTTTGCTTTGCGTCACAGTACCCAATTCTGACATGTAGCCCTTTATGCCACTGGTGTATTTTAAAGACTTTTACTCAAACTGGAGATCTAAGACACAGCGGAATGAGAAGATAAGGACAACACACCAAGGATTTCGTAACACATTTACCTAAGAACTATTGATAAAAGATACCTAGTTTTTCTTTATTTT
This sequence comes from Gallinula chloropus, assembly GCF_964237585.1. Taxonomy (NCBI): domain Eukaryota; kingdom Metazoa; phylum Chordata; class Aves; order Gruiformes; family Rallidae; genus Gallinula; species Gallinula chloropus. The sequence continues at coordinate 66,792,676 of NC_140088.1, read as the reverse complement.
CTCAATGCCTTTGTACTCAATCCCATGCCCATCACATATCTAAGAAGAAAATAAAACAAGATGGTGGGGTGAAGTTTCAGTTTTTGTTCTTAGTTTGTTCTTTGTCTGCCAGTTCACTAATAAAATAAAAAAACCCAGACCAGACTTTCTCTTTTCTCTTTTGCAGCACCAAACATTTCCGTAAGATGTATTATGAAACATACCTGGAGTCTTTACAATAACACTGAGCTGTGTTATGTTTCTAAACTAAACTGAGGAAACTCATTAGAGCTATTCAAAGGCTTCAAGAACAGGTCTTCAAAGAAGCATCAGTAAATTCTAAATATACATATGCTTACTTCAAAAGCTCTCAGTTTAACAGGAATTGGATCTTCAGAAATACTTCAGGATCTAAGCAATGTCAAGGAAAGATGAGAAAGACAAGAAAAGCGGAGAAGAGCTTGTTCTAAAAGGCGAAAGAGAAATCAGACTGAGCAATGCAAAATATCCAGGAGGCCAAACACCTGAGGAGGACAGAGCTGCTCTCCCAGAGGTGAGAAAGAGGCTAAAATTGCCTCCAAGGACTTAGGCATCCTAAGCCCAGATGTTTAATTTTCATTACACTATACTGATGTAAACATGATAAAGAAGCCTCCCATGAGATGTTTGCTGCTCTCCTGTCAAGTTTGTTAGTACCTATCTGTACAGTCCTGATGTGAAATTGCATCTTTGGTTATTCATTGTTGTACTGCACTTAAAATATCCCTAAATAGACAACAGCACTGCCTCTGCAACATCCTCCCATTTGAAGCAGCTTGTGCACTACAATAGGAGCTATTCACAGCTTCTGGATCTTTCCAAGCTTATATTTCCAAACCATTATGCACCTTACCTTTCATCATAAAGCAAATTCTGAAAAGATACTGTCTGGTAACAGAGGGTGCAGTCCATGTTAGAACACCTTAAAAGTAGCCACCTACTTGAAAAAAAGAGAACAAAGGAAAAAATAGTGTCTGCTCAACTGCAGTAAATACAGATGTTTCCATGCAGTTATTCAATTTAATCTCCAGATATGTAACCCTGCCCCCTTCCCACTTGCCAGAGATAACCTGTAAACTGAGATGGTTACTGGAACAAGAAACCTGTCTTAAATGTCCACACAGATGCAACAGTGACCAGTTAATTTAGCTGGCACTGCACTGAAGGGATCAGTTTTCAGGACTTTGAATACATCATGATGGGAAAGAAAATACCTGTGCAACAAGCTGTTCTTACTTACAAATGTGAAAGTAGTTGAATTTCACCTTAAAGCAAAGTACAAGAAGAAAGATGCAAAAGACGCAGGTGCAATGCTGCTTTTATCACCCTAGGAAAGTGGGCAAGTTTCAAAATTCCCATGGATTCAAATCAGAAAATTACATTGAGATCTGAGACTGAACTTGAACTGACAATTAATCACCCATTATTTCCTACTATTATTTCATCCAGTCCTTTGCAAATAGCTCTATGAATCATATTATCCTGCTGTACAAAATAACATACCTGCCATGAATTGTCACATGCAATATGCTGAAAACTGAATGTCTTCCCATACAAGAAGGTTAACGCATGAATACTGCTACAAGTACTTATTCTCAATTAATTCTATACAATTTAGAGTTAATATAATTTTCTTCTTTCCATATTCATTAGCACAAATTCCTTTTCCTTCATCTTTATTTTGACTGATATTTCACCCAATACCTCTAACAGCCCCTGTAGGGTCTATGGCATATATTGAAATACTAGTCACACAAAACCTTTGTATCTTTAAATCATTGAGGGTGGAGGAGCATGTATCAAAGAATCTGAAGGCTCAGTAAAATATAAACAACTACAGATGTTCTCTGCCAAAGATTTATAACCTACTAGAAGACACTACAAATGTGAGAGCTATTTAAATGGTGGTCCTCCACATCTGATCCAGCTTTCAAGCTCACCATAGTGTGCAGGTTCTGTTAGGTAGCAATTTCAGGGACATGAGCCCAGAATTCAAACTCATCTTTCATTTGCCTGTATGAATCTTTTCCCTTTTCCTGACCTCCAGCCACCGGGATTAACCAATAGTTTCGAAGATGGAACACTGTCCAAGGCCAAATGAAGTCACAGAGGATCCTTCCAGGTCCAATGCAGGTACCATCTGCAGAGCCCAGAAGCAGAAAGCAACCTGCAACTACTAAGAGGGCACCTCCAAATCAGCAGCAGTTTTGCTACTCATTTCAAGGTGCGTGACAAAATCCCACAGGTGCTATTGGAAAAATTAAAGAAAGGCACAACTACTTGGGTATTTTTATTAGTACTGTTATTAATGACTGATCACCCAAAAACATTGCAGTTAAAAAAAATCACTTGAGCAGATTTTCATGCATATACATATTTACATGTTTACAATTTCTACAGAGCTACCACTGTCAAATTATTTTATGCTATATTCTAAAGTCAAATAATTTCACATACAGGCACAGGGGATGTAGTCAAGCATTCCAGTAAAAATCTATTGTTGATCATGACTATAGGACTTCCCACTGAAGCATATTTTACCTTTTACTATATAATACAAGCTCAGACACTATGTAGTTAAGAGTAAAGCTTGTGTTTCTGGATACAACAAATATATGTGTGCAATTATTTTATAGATACACAAAATGCAACGACAGAAATCCTGATTTTTTTGCTTAAGATAGCTACTCTATAATTCCATTTCTTTACTGAGGCCACCTGGGAAGACTCTGCTGTTAATGATCATTCAGTGGTAGTGGTACTTTCCGTGATGCTCTCAGCAATTATGTGCCTGGTCTCAAATAGCTGCATGTAACAATAACAGTTTCAGGGCCCTGCCCAGAATCTGCCTGGAAACTTTTGCTCTTAAAAGAAGATTTCCCATTAGTAGAAGGACTTGGCCAGGCAGGAAGATTCACTAATGGCCATCTTCATCAGAGGTCCAATAAGAAAGATGATTGCATGCTAGGCATACAAGAATACATAAGTCTGAACTCACCTGAACTAGCAAATTGCCAAAAAGTAAATAGCAGCTCCTTTGTTCAGCCTTAGCAGGCCATAACAGAAGCAGAGTCACCTGTGTTACAAGCACATGCAGCAGAGACCAGCAAGACTGTTCCCTCCTGATGGACAAGGACTAACCACATAGCCCTCCACTGTATGAGGATAAAGCAGAAGCTGCCCAGAGCAAGATATATGGATTTGATGCATGGACCACTCGGTGGATAAGGAATTAGCTGTAAGGTTGAACTCAAAGAGTGAACAGCTCAATATCCAAGTGGAGACCAGCGATGAATGGTATTTTTCAGGGGTTTGTACTGGGACTGGCACTATTTCAGTATCTTTGTTGCTGACATTGATAGTGGCATCAAGTGCACCTCAGCAAGTTTTTCAATGACACCAAGCTGAGCAGTGCAGTTGACACATGGGAGGGAAGGGATGCCACCCAGAGAAACCTTGACAAGCTTGAGAGATGGGCTCGTGCAAACCTCATTAAGTTCAACAAGGCCAAACGCAAGGCCCTGCACATGGGTCAGCACAATCACAAGCACAAGCTGGGTGGAGAATACATTGAGAGCAGCCCTGAGGAGGACTTGGGGGTGTTGGTGAACAAGAAGCTCAACATGAGTTGACAATGTGTGCTTGCAGCCCAGAAAGCCAATCATATCCTGGGATGCATCAAGAGAATTGTGACCAGTAGGTCAAGGGAGATGATTCAGCTGCTCTACTATGCTCTCATGAGACTCCCACCTGCGGTATTGTGTCCAGCTCTGGGGCCCTCAGTATAAGAAAAAAACCTGAGATAAGTCCAGAGAAAAGCTGTAAGGAGCACCTCTACTAAGGCTGACAGTAATGCACTTGTTCAGCCTAGAGAAGAGAATGTTCTAGGGATACCTTATTGCAGCCTTCCAGTACCTAAAAGGGGCCTACAGGAAAGATGGAGAGAAACTTTTTATTAGGGAGTGCAGTGATAGGACAAGGGAATAAAGTGTTTAAACTAAACCAGGGTAGATTTAGGTTAGATATTAGGAAGAACTTCTGTATTGTGAAGGTGGTGAAGTGCTGGAATAGGTCGCACAGAAAAGTTGTGGCTGGTCCCTCTATAGCAGTGTTCAAGGCCAGGTTGGTAGCAGTCTGGGCAACCTGGTCTAGTGGAAGGTGTCCCTGCCCACAGCAGGGGTGGGTCTGGAACTAGATGATCTTTGAGCTCCCTTCCACCCTAAATCATTCTGTTATTCTGTGAAACAGTCTGATGGCTCTTGTGCCATGACTAAGAAAACCTGTTACAGAACCCAAGCTGGCAAACCTTGAAAAGGAAGAGAAAACCACCTGAAAATCAGCCTAATGAATTTCCTTGTTTTCTTTCTCCTCAGGATTTTTTTTTTTAATATCCTTACCATCTTGGGTGGTCACCTTATATCCATGTACTAAAGGAAACCTAGGTTCAATTGCAGTTATGTCTATTATATTCCAAAAATAAGCCCACAAAGATGGACCCACATCCGGCCCAAGGCCAAGCTCATTGGGGATGATGATAGCACCTCAGGGATAACATAGTTAAGGGAAAAAACAAAAAACCCCACCATCAGGAACAATTGCAGCCAGAGGGGGGAGTGAAAATATGTGAGAGAAACAACCCTGCAGACACACCAAGGTCAGTGAAGAAGGAGGGGCAAGAGGTGCTCTAGGTGTTGGAGCAGATTCCCCTTCAGCCTCTAGAGAAGACCATGGTGAGGCAGTCTGTTCCCCTTCAGACATCAAGCAGGGGGGGTTGTAGAGGGGAAGGTTTTTTGGGGGTATTTGGTTTTTATTTCTCAATGCTCAATTCTGATCTGATTATTTTTCTTCCAGTTGAGTCTGTTTTGCCCACAGTGGGCAAAACTACCACAGTGGTAGTGGCTAAGTGATCTCCTTTGTCATTATCTTGACCCACAAGTCTTTTCTTCTATTTTTACTCCCCTTTCCAGCTGAGGAGGAGAGAGAGTGGTTTTGGTGGGCACCTGGCATCCAGCCAAGATCAATCCACCACAAAGTTAATTATGTAAGAGGCCCTTTCTCACACTACCAGTTTGGCTGTAACCAGCCAGGATCTACACGTAAACACACCAACACACACATCAACTACAGTGCTCTGGAAAAATCACTTCAACTGCTTCATCTTTCAAAATCACTTAACTTCTTCTGTCTCTTCTGATGGAGACTGCATGAATCACTACTGAAAGCTCATTGACAGAATGCTTACTTGACACTTGCTCAATTGAATAAAAATGTAGAGACCAATAGAAGTTGAAAGTAGAACAATTCAGAATCTAATTGTCTGCGGTCCTTTTTTTCTTAGTCCTCCTAAATCACAGCAGCACAAAAGTTTATGTTACTCCAATTTGTCTATCAAACTATTAGATGTCTGAGAGCATTTTGAGCTGTGCACTGTTATAGCTACTAATATTTCATAGACAGAAGAAGAGTTGCTTTTAAGCTGCAAGCAGCAAATAGTCATAAAGCTTTATATGAATTTCATACAGTCATTTTATTTCAAGTTGCTTATCAGTTCTAGCATGAGGAGTTAATTATCTACCTAAGCATTTTCCTATTCCTATACACATTCTGTGCTCAGGACTCAGGCTTCCAAGTTGGATGTTACATGAAAGAAGCAAGCAGACAGTAAGAAAATATATAGACCAGAGTCTACCCAACCACTACATAATAATCATGTTCTGAAAACAGAAGGAGAAAGCCGAGACATATATATATTGCTTCTGGCAGTAGTGCTTCATTAAAAATAACCCACAAAAGTAAAACAGGATCAATAATTTCTTACTGAAAAAGTAGGTCTTAAGCATTAACTCTTCAGCCTCCTTACCAAAAACCTCACCGTTAAAAGTTCTATACTGTGCATAAATGAAGCTTGGCTTCTAACAGAAGTGTAAAGCAAGGTAGGTTTACTGGAATGTCCAACCTTCCCAGTGGGGTTTGGTTGGGTTTTTTTTGCTGTGTATCCTTAGGTCTATCAGATTGCTTAGTTCTTGTCTTCCCTCTGAATATGTTTATTCTTCATCAGATTCCCTCACCACCACCACCACCTTTAGCTCAACTCAACCTCTTCATCTTTCATTTACTTCTTCATCTTTGCATGGGGTTTTTTTGTTCATTGGTCTTTTTAGTTCTATACATCCATCTGCAAACCCTTCAACAAGGTGCATTTTTTAAGTCCAAAGTAAAATAGATTTCCAGCCATCTATTGAGTTAATTCTGCTAACACAAGCATAAATCACGCTTTAAAGATGTCCTATACCTGCAATGAACACAGCAGTACCTTAAAATCACAAAAGACCAAGAAGCTTTGATACAGGATTTAAGAGAAAGTGTACCACTGCCCTAGAGCATTTATCACATTTGTTTGGTACCCTTCTCTCTATCCACAGCTCTGTCACAATAACTTTCCAGTAGCTTTACTAGTACATCTATTTGAAATCTTTATCCTATATTTCTCTTTCTTCATCTTCCCTCCTTAACCTTCCCCAGTCTTCTCAATCCCATTAGAATAAGGCTTTCACATTCTTTTATGGCCCAGAATACCACTGTTTCATCTTGATTCTGTTCCATGAGACAGCTGTTAAAGGAACTTGAAAATTCACCTGCTAATTCATTCTTTTTTCAAAACCAAAATAAAACACAAACACATCTGCTCTTGGTGCTGGTGTATTTTCCAGGAATACTCAGGAATTTTTCTCTATTTTATTCATTCTTCACTGGTTTTGCTTCCAGTTCTACAAAGATATCACGTGGGGTTGCCTAATTTCTACCTAGATTTTCTTCTTTTTCGAGCTGCACTAAGGAGCAGTACTTTTCATAAAAATCTTCAATCTAAACAAAATATTTCTGTTATTGTTTTAAAATCCAACAATCTGCCCATTTCAAATAATACCATACTTTATATTAGTTAAATTAATGTGATAAACTAAGTTCAGCTTTTTATAATAACTTTCTGGTCTAAAGCATTCACCTTTTGTTGTTCACCAAGTATATTAACATACCATGCTATAAATAAAATATTGGTTTCCATATAAATTTGCTTTAAAAAGATGTCATTATCTTTCTGTTATGACAGGATTAATTCTTCCCAATAAATCTCATATTTTAAAATGTCATGTACATTTTAGCAATGATATCTTGAAAAGGATTATTACTGCATAGTGTTTAATTTCAATGAGGACATTACATTACAGAGAGAGAGAAAGAAAGGAGAAGGGGCTGGGTTAAGGAGCACATGAAAGACTCTATTATCCAAAAGACATAATGAGGGTGGATTGAGCTCACATACTAGACATATAAATTTCAAAGCAGAAAATATGATTTCCAGTGATACATATTTTATAAATCTCTTAGTGAAGTTTAATTTTCAGCCAAAACCCCCCAAAATTGAAATGCAAAACACAATTCTACAAGAGATAAGGAAAAAAAACAAACCGATTTTTAACTATTCTCCTAATCAGCTACTGAAACAGTGGATTCCAGCTTTCATATTGAAGGTCAGAATACAAATAAAGTTGGATTAGCAGGCAATAAAAATAATTTTAAACTGAGAAATTATACAATACCCATATAATCTGAAATATCAAAAGATATTGATTAAGTGTACTCCGTCTACAATTGCTACTGAAACAATAGCAGGAGAAATTGTAGACAAGACAGTCATGGTAGATATCATCAGTAATGGTACACTTCATCTTTGGAACCACATCCTTAGCATCAATTAACAAGTAAATAAGAAGTGAGACTGCACCTGGATTAGCCCTAAATAACTTTTTTTTCCTTTTAAGTTATCCCACCTGTACAGCACTTGAGGAAGGAAAGACAAGCACTGTATATACTATGCTGAAAAAGTGTTTTGGATTTTTGTTTTGCTTGCTTGCCTGCTTTTTCTTTAAATATCTACATTCTTTGTCAAAACCCATCTTTTTTTAGTTGTGTATGTGTGTGTGTACACACCATCCTTCTTTGTCAGTTTATTTGTGCATGTGCAAAGAGACTGCACCAGCAGTACATTCACAGCTTAAAAGTATAAAGCAATTATTTATTGATGAGCACACGCACAAGACAGCAAGTTTAAGAGCTGCTAGGCTACTCACTGCATTGATAAAAGACTTGCAAGGTTTTTTTGCTGGCCAGGCAGACTTGAGCCTAGAGAAGAGGGCTTTGCCTCTGGATTTCCCTGGAGCAGATTCCCTGTGCCACCAAGCTGCCACCTTCCATGACCTCTGCTGGTACCAAGAACATGACTCACTCACAGCTGCATCTGCTGACCTCCAACCAACCAGCCTCTCCACTTTCTTTACTTTAGTTTTTTTATACTTTTCCTCTTAATTCTTTGAGGTACTAACAATCTTTATCCCTCCTGTTCTACCATTCTACCTCTATCTGCAACTGAACCTTTTTTTTTTTTTTCCTTACAGGCTTTTTCCACAGCTCCTTCTCATAACTTCACAATTTTCTCAAACATCTGAGCCCACATTTTGTAGCTGGGCTGTGTTGGAGCAAGACCTTGGATGTCTGGAAGAGACACAGATGAACTGGGTAGTTCAAGAAGTTGTTACAGGGCAGATGCAGGCGGAGGGGGGGTTATAGTGTACAGAGAAATCAATACTACAGGAGTAAAATTCTCATTTATACACAAGTGCCTAGATCTGTTGCGGGGACGGGGGTGAAGGAGGACGCGGGGAGTGGGAGGAAGGAGAGAGAAACACCAGACAACTCCCCCACCAACAGTTAAAATGTCTAAACATGGCCTAGATTCACATAAAAACACTTTGTCTTCAAACTTCAGCTACAGAACTTTGTTGCTAAAACCATTTGCCACAAAGGACTGATACTCTCCTCACCAGCACTGGAAGACTTTAGCCCTTCAGCAACTTCAGTAAAATATTGGAGCTTAGAATGTTGTTTGTCACATTGACCTGATTGCTTTATTGCTGAAAACACAGAAAAACTTTTCTAACAGTTAACTTACTAAACCCAGATGTTAGTGAAAGAGTTAAACATAAGAACTTTAGGAAAGCATTTTTTCTCTTCCTTATGACACCATCCTCTATTGAAAACTGGTTAAATCTTTACAGCATCTATTTGGATTTGTTTGAAATCATATTTCTCCTGTCTTGTGATTTAATTTTGCTGTAATCTTTAGCATCCCATTGCCCTTCTGCCCCGTAAACCCACTTAGCATTGCACACCAAAGATCTTGGGGTAGCCTCACATGCTGTACAATAAATCCTGTTTCTTGATACAAACATTACAACGGATACTTTGGTTCCTCTTATTAAGACAGAAAAAGTCTAAACCTGTGCATGAACATATTTGGGAAGTTACTGCTGAAGTATCTCATATAGAAGTATCTCATGTAGAAGTACCTAATTTCTTTATTTCCTGGAAGGAAAATCTGAATCATCTGAAGACTGAAATGCATAAAACTAGTCCAAAACTAGAAAATAAATATAATACCATCTGAATGGATACAAAATTATGTTTTCTTCTTGAACTAGCATATCTCAGCTCTTCATCAGCTTGGGTTTTTTTTTCAGAAAGCATAAATAACATTTTGCATCTTGAGAACAACTTCTAAGTTCCTTAATTATACACACAGGTACCCTGTTGTAAAGTCAAACCGGTTTACCAACCTAGAAATACACAACTTGAGAGGTGTTATCTTTTTAACGCCAGTCAAAATGAAATCCAAGTACATATATACTTCTGGTAGTTCTAAGAAATTGCAAAGACCATACATGAGATCTCAAACTGCCATGTTTCTTCCCACCAACACGGATATTGAAATGTGCCTTTTCCCCTGAAAAGCCATCCCTTTAAATGCTGCGGACAGGTAACAGATTTGTCTTCTCTCTTTTTCCAATTATGTAGGTAGTTTTCAAAATAAGAGTGATCAGCTGAACTGAATTTTGTAATAAGTTATGCTTTCTTCAACTCAGCCCCAGGCATTTGTGCAGTCTAAAATATCAAGATAGATCTTAGAATACTTCCAGAATCAATAATCAGTTAAGAAAGAATGTAAATATAACAAGAGTAAAGAAATTCTGCTTTTCAGACAGAAATTGATACCTTCCCTTTATTTTCAATTTGAACTTCAGAGCTTGAAAGCCCTTATCAAGGAGAAATACTTTTTCAATAAGACTAATTGACAGATACACTAGTTGCATTGCCAAAAGTGACAGAAACACTTCAGAGATTCTGAATAGCAAGGTAACTTTTTGAAAGGCACTCTGTGTACTTTAATAAATAACTGATGAGATTGCTGTTTTTGTTTTCCACACATGCTCATGAGTTTTACTAAATCTCAGCAGCAATTTATTTATTTTAATCTCTGTCATATTACTTGTTCAATAGCATGAGGGATTTCATTTTTTTATCGTATCAGTAGCCCTTTCAGAACAAATTTTTAAAAAATATATATAATTACTACCCAAAATGCCAGTGATTTTGTTCTGATTCTCTTTCTGACCACTGCATGAGTAAATTAAAATTATATATCACAGTTACACTTGTAAACCTACAATTAGTAATTAAATTTTTAAGATAGAGAGGTTTTACATAACTCAGATTTGCTACAGAAAGACAAAAATTTCAGCTTCCTGGTCACCACTCTAACAAAGATCTGTGACATGTCAAAGTAAACTTCCAATTCATTTTGGGGTCATAGTTTCTCAACGAGCAGGGACTATCTGGAACTTACTTCAGTATGGTTTAAGAACACAAAGGAAGACAGAGTATATGGTCTCATTTTTAGTTGGTCTTGAAATTCAGAAACACTGAAGTTTAACTTAATGTTGTATAGGTTATCAGCTAAAACCTCCCAAGCAGAAAACCTGCCACTTAACCTCACTGTCAGCACTTCAGTGCTCCCCTTGCTATTATTATTACCCAACACGTTTGGAGAAAGGAAACTCAGACTATGTGTCTTATAGTAAGAATATAAAGTATTTTAAAACTGGGCTTATTAGGTCATTTCTCTTGCACGAGGGCAAGCAGCACTAAAGCACATCTGTCAAGTAATACTTGTTTAGCTGTTCATTCATCAAAAAAGCCCTTTGATGGTAAGACTTCAGTTACTGAAAAGGATAATGATTTATAAATTACAATAATATGAACACAACTGCAAGACAAGCTTTCACAATTAAGCGTTTTGAAGGTACAGCTGGTAACTTTCAAGCTTCAGACCATAATTCCATGAAAAGAGCTTAGGCTAAGAAGTCCAGTGGAGTTGAATTTCCCTAGGAAAGAAGCAATGACTACTAAAACGGGTTTTTTTGACCAACTCTTACCGTTGTTAACCCAACATTGTTACCAGCAGACGATACAATTGAAGACAAAAGAATTCACCTCTGTTACTGGATTGCAGATTCTGCTATCTCATTATTCATTTAACTCCAAGGAGAATTAAAACAGAAAGGTTTTTTTATTATACATCAATCACTTTTACAGGACAAAACCAGGTAAATCTGTGAAGAAAATTTGTTCCTGTCTTTCAGCCTAGTCCAGTAATCCACAAGCATTGATGAAGAAAGAAAAAGCTATTATCATATAGTTTGGAGATAAGTTTGTTTGTTTTTTTTTTTTAAAACATAACTTTTCCCCCTGTTAACTTCTAACCTTTCCCAAAGTCACTGTTTCCTATTTGGAGAAAGTGGCAGAAGCCAGAAAGGAGTTATTGTTCCCTGTTAACAGCTCTATCTCAATAAACTCAATCACTCCGATTCTATGTATTCCTGAGGCTCACACAGCTGGAAATGTTGATAAACGTTATGAGCACAGAGCTAGGACCAGTGAAGGGAATTTGAATTTGTGGAGGTATCACCCATGTTCATATCCAAACTTGGCTCTGGGGAAGACTGAGGTGAAACCAAAGCCAATGTGTAATCAGGACACTACCTATGGCAGCCATAAATAAATACAGGAATATAAACCCTAATTCAGTCAAGGAGAGTTTCACAAAGAATCGCAGAGATCTAAACACAATTTCAATGTACCTAATCTCAAGACAAGTTAAATGATCAGTAGAATCTGAACTCCACTACCAGGATGGAGAGAGATGCAGAGATTTTCAGGTTTTGAAAGCCTGTAACTTTCTGCCAAATTGAAGTGCTTAAACTACTTTCTATCTAAAGTAGAAAAGAATTTTACTTTTCTTCCTTTAAAATATCTAGTAACTCAGTAGGAAGAAGACTCATACCAAACATGAGACACCAAGATTCAGCTTCCTCCTCAAGCTTTCAGTCTTTTCCCATCAGTCTCAGGAATACAACGCTACGGGCTTAAACTTTTTAAATTACTCACTACTCAAAAAAGAAGTTCATAGGCCATTTGAAGTGGATCCTGTGATCTAGACATTATCATTACCTTATCTATAAGTGTGCTGTGATACGCATCCTGCAATGTTTTTGTGTTTTAAACTGAAGATGTAATGTCCAATATACAGGTAAAGATCAAAACAGATGCATAGAAAATGGCTCAATGTCTTTTGATACAGAGTCACGTGTGAAAGTTTTATCTGTTTTAACTTATCATAAGAGACCACTTCTAAAAGATATTTTTCTACTGACATACCACAGCAGTTACTTACTGGGGACCAGGATTTTAAAGACCTTCTCTTAATTCTACTGATAACTGAAAACAAAGTATCTTTTCCTTCTAATTTTACAGTCACTCAGACTTAAACAGTTTCTCCTTTGTTTCTGGGATGACATTGGCATGCTTCATTTTTACATGACTTCCAATTCATTTTTATGACAAAGCTCTTAATACTGTTAATTTTCTCTCTTTTTGTAAAAGCTGATGCTATTCAGATTGTTCCAGTTCTGAAACTTTCAGTACAGCATTTTAATGACATTTTCATAATTTTATGAGTGTCATAATTGGCAGCAAATCACGCAAATGACATGAAAACCTGAGGAATTCTTGTCTATCCTTCAGCTCAGTTTTAACTATCTCACCAGAAGCTACTGGAAAAAAAAAAATCAAGTCTTCCAATGCAAATAAACTTACCTCTTACTTTAGTTCTTAAACTTATCATATATATATTCACATATCTCATATTTTGTCTTGCCCGAAACACAATGCCATTAATTCAGAGAGAAGCCCTCTTAATTGCGAACACATTCCATACCTCAACTGTTTGTTAAAAAAACAAAACAACAATGAAAAAAATCCCCAAACAAACAACTTTAATTTAAGTGCACCTTGTAAATGCAGAATCTCAAGATGAGAATAAGTTCAGTCACACCACTACAGTCAATAGGCTCTGGAATTTAATCAATGATGTCTTCCATGAGTGGCGAAGTGAATAATTGCAGGTGCACCACTGTAGTCAAAAACATCATTTGCAGATTCATTTTAGCCTTCTTTGGAATAACACAGCAAGTAAATCTCCATCAAGTCATCCAGCAATGCTTTCCGACTTTTTTTACCCCTTGCAGCCCCAGGTGAAAGAATTAATTTAACAACAAAGCACTCCATCTGACTGGGAAATCATTGCCTCATTGATTTTTTATCACTTCATAATATCACACCAATATTTCTTAAAGAAAATTTACTAAGCCTTGGAATGGCAAAGTGTACTGGGCTCAGCCAGGTGTGCAATTCTATTGACATCTTGTGTGTTTGAGATTCAGATTAGAGACACTTATTTTTCTAAATAAGATAGCCTCTCACAGAAAATAATTATCTCATTTTGCTGGTCTCACATCTTACATGTGTCATCTTAGTTCGTAATTCCTATATCCTGAATATTTTAATCACCACAGAGTAAATTTTCCACTAATAACAGGTTTCCAAAGCTTTTCAAGCCTGAAGTAGCAGCTTAAACAGGTAAAGAAAACAAATGTAAATTTTACTTTAAAAAGCAAAGCACTACACTCTCTACAGGTTTATCTTTCCCCTCTCTGGGCAGTCCCGCTCAGGCCTCATTCATGCAGTATCCTGACTCTATGGGACTTTGTTTTGAAGAGACACAAAACATTTCTCGTAGCAATGCCTATCAGATCTCCTTATGGAAATCTTGACTAGGAAGCAAATGAACAGTCAGCACAGAGCAGAGGAAGAACTCAAGATAAATAGGATCGAAATCTATCATAATCAACTTCAAGAGAGCTAATTCTCTTCCTCTCTAGTTATCAGAAAGGAAATGACACCTTATCTCCCATTTATTGAATTATTAGAAGGCATTCAGCCACAGCTGCCTGACTGCTGCCAAGCACAGCTGTAAGTTGCTACTGCCCTATGCTGTCAAAGAAATAATCAGAAGTCTGCTTTCCAAGAAGCCTGAGTGATTCTCATTCATCTCAGCTCCTTTAATGGATTCATTAAGGGCTCATTACTTGTACTACTTTATTCTTAGTTAAGAGGGTCTGTGCTATTGAAACAAGTTATTGCAGGAAGTTTGGATCTACAACTGAACCATCTCATTGCTGGAAAAATTTACATTCTGCGTAATTAATTACGTCTAGTTCTGTGATTAGGAATTTACTTCTTTGAGTGCAAACCTCTGATAAAAGAAATCCAAAAGAAAGCGTCACATGAAAAAAGCATGGGGGAATCATCTACAGAAGATCCCAAAAATGTCTTTGCATAGCCATTCAGAAATATCAATAAAAATCCATGGTGAATTTCAAAATTGTTTCAGTTACTTGTACACAAATGTATGTATAACTGTGTCTCTGTCCAAAGTTGTTAACAGTCCTGGTCTGGAACCTGCATGTCAGATAACAAGGTTGAAGCATTTGTACAAAATTAAATTTAATTTTAAATACACAAACACATAAAACAGTTAGGAAGATTCACCTTTGAGAAAGCAGAGGGAAGATTTGCATTATTTATAAACAATAATTTTTTTATTAAAAACTTGACTGTATCAATTTAAAGAATGCATCCTGACAACAATGATTAATTTTTAGCAAGCTCCCAGTAAGCCAAACAAATTACATTTTAGGCACTTACCAGAACAGTTTCTACAAAAGATTACTGTCCCTCTAGAATAACCCATTCATAAATGTCATTATCATCACACTAATACAAAATTGCCAGTCTCTTGACCATTCTCCTCTTAAGTCTCCAAGGCTTTTCTAAAAATTCAACCTATAATCCATTTACATAAAAAGGATTTTTCTGTTTAAGGTCTGTCCAAAAGCTTGTGAAAATAAGATCAAAAAAATAAATGCTGCCTAAGCTCTCTAATAAAATCATACTTCCATTTGTTCTCATGATAGCCTAAAGAAGCATTGTATTAAAATTTAACCTATCAAGTTTCCAGTAAGGTTTATGAAAGTACACAGACATTATCTCCATGTGCTAACTGCAAACCGCTCTTCCCTTCTTGTAAAATTAATGAGACCAAGGCTCAGTGTCTCTCCTCTCTCCCCTTGCCTTGACGGAAAGCAATTTTCTTCATGTTTCTGGATCTGATAAACATCTAATAATGAAAACACTCATTTGTTCTGAGCTGCTTTGTAGCTGGGCAGGAATACACACAACCAGCCCAATTAGAATAAAAAAGCTCGTGTTAAAATCTCAATAGGAGTGCAACATTAATAATAAGCACATTCTCACAAAACGTAGAGTAGCAGTTTCCATGGCAACCATAAGTCTCACTGCACATCTATTAAAGTAGGGCCTTTCTTCACATAAGTGCCAAAAGCGCAGATAACTTGCCAATAATTTCTATGGTATGTATTTATATGGGTGTATATGTATCCTCTACTGCATTAATATGAATCCCACTAACTACAATTAGCACTACTGTTGTTCTCTCCCCCATGATCAGTGAAAAAAGCCACTATGGAAAATTGTTTATCATGTTATACACCATTTTTCAAATATTTTGACACGCCTGTCATGACTGTGTGACCTTCAAACTGCAGACACGCTTTAAATATCCCCTGATGCCAGTTAAAAGGGTCAGAGTCAAGACTTCAGAGTATCTGCTAATACCGCATGCCCTGTCCTCTTTGCAAATACAGCTTCATGGTTCATACTCCACTAATATTGTTTTTTGGTTCCTAAGACCCTTTCTGCTTTCTCCTGTCAATTTATTTTCCCTTTGAAAAAACAGTACTTCAATTACTATTTAATTGAATAACGTAAGTCTCCCAAGTCTCACCATCACTCTGACATCCCAGACCTCACTTTTGGAGCAAGAACTCTTCAGTTTTGCTACTCTACCCTCATTTCACTGCTAAATTTTTGCTTTTTCTGTTGCTGTTGCGCCTCCCTCCAGCCACCCTTGGTGATCATGCAGCAGAAAATGCTGGAAAAACTTTCGAGATCTAATGAGATGCTTACATCTGGGTCAGGTTCAGAGCTTAAAGCATTGGCCTGGACCAACTCTCTCAAATGCTTTCCCACTCCTGACTAAATATCTCCTTTGTTAGCCTCTTAATTAATCCAAGACAAAATTCTATTAATGAGATTATGTAGATTAGGTATGTGATACATTATTGTAATCTCAGTGCTCTCATCCTAGTTATGATGCTTCAGGGACACCTTGAATTATGTCCTGCATGAGCAAATTTTGGCAAATTTTAGTATGCAGTTACATTTCAGTGCTCTTCCAAACAAAGTTCATACAAAAAGATGGACCTTACCAAACTCTGAAATCTTACTAGTCTACTTAATTCTGAAATCCTACAAGCCCTTTCCAGAAGAAAGGGATTCATTTGAAACACGAACAGCAATGATGCTCATACCAGAAAAATCATCCTTTGAAGTCTGTTCCCAAATAAAAAGTCTAAGAAACAAACCAAACCCCTCTGTTCAGAATGACATACAGACCAAACGTGACCCACTAGACATTCTGAAGTGCTGAAAGACTCAAGGATTTAGTTCCAATGTTGAAAACATGCCGGGAAATACACTATGAGTCTGACCCCAAAGTTAATTCTTTGCATTGCTGATATGAATACAATTATGCTTTTGGGAAATGTGTGGCATATGTATTTCACCCTCTCTGTCTTAAACTAAGAATGAATAACTTGGTAATGCTCACATTGTCTAATCATGGCAACAATAGCTGAAATGGAAATTTCTTTAAACTAGTAAAACACAGTCATTTCAAGACAGTCATATAAAAAAAGTTCTTCAAAGAACTTTCATTCCTAGCTTGAAATTTATCACAACAGAAGTTCAATATTTAATATAAATAATCCAGAAACTCTAAGCAGATGTAAGCAGCAGAAACTTAATAGGCGGACACCATGCTACATTAAGGGGACACTGAAAGGGAAGTAACAAGATTTGAATTCTGTGTATTGCTTCTCTGATTCTTATTTTCCCTGACAGTGAAATGGAGCAAATTTGAAAATGGTAGATGAAGATCTCTGTGAGAGGACTTTATGAATCCTGCGTGTGCTGTCACTGTGACAGGCTGAGCAGCCTGAAATTAGACACCATCACTTGTCCAGTGCTCCCTTCACTTGTTGTTTAAGGTTTTTTTAGTTTTTAAATTGTCTCTTTCTCCGCTGCCAAACCCCTTACATGTAAACTTCATAGCTATCTTTTCATTAACTGTCCCGTACAGCTCTGCAGACCTTCATAGATCTTTTTCTCACCTTATGGAGAAATATCAGCAGAGCTAGCTTGTTCAATACCTAGTTTATCCCAGACAACCTTGGCACTCATTTTCAGTTTCCATCCATCTATGAGTTGGATTTTTTTTTTAGAGAAAGGAAACAATAATGTGCACATGTTCTCTTGTGCAATACGTAAGACATTTTGATGACTAGAAAGAGCTCTTGGAACATGTTTTAAAGCCTGAAGTACCCTTACTGACCCAGTCTGCACCCATGGCCACAAAATAACTTGAGTAGTGTGTTCTGGATGACCAGAAAATCCCAAGCATTGCAGATGTTCATCACAAACATGCACTTTCATCACATTTATGATAACCTCTCCTGTCTACAAGCCTACCTTAGAATTTAGTAAAGTACTTTAGATCTATCAAGAATAGAAAATGTGAGATCATCAGAAAACAAACAGCTTCAAAGTGAGACATTTTCCTCTGTAAAGATAAAGTCAAACAAGTTGGTTCCCATGAGCAAAAACTCAAAACTTGTTCCCTCCACTGGCCTGAAAATAAACAGCAAAAACACTAGCACTTCGGATAACATTGCCCTGTGGATCTTCACACCTCTGCACACTCATTAATGTATTTTCAAAAAAACTACAGATACAGAAGTATGACTAATCTTCTTACTGGTTTAGGAAACAAGTATGTGGTGAATTTCTGACTTCCCAAACTGTTTATTGTTAGAATCAGAGCCTTGTCAACAGAGATGGAAGAAGTCTTTTAGGAGACATCAGAGGACATATTCCTAAAATAAACCAACTCAGTGCAAGTCATAACTCCTAATATTTGTGCTCTGAGGAAGTTGAAAATGACAATTTATAAACCATACCATACCATACAAAGCTTACACAAAAAGAAGAAAGAAAAGTTGTTAGGAGGTGAGCTTCAGTCAAAGAATTTCAAGCATGAATTGTGTGAGTTATCAACACAAAATACAAAGGATGAAAAAAATGTTACTGAGTTTCTGAAACGAATAACAAAGGCACTGATTCCAAACAAGAAGAAGTAACAGAAACAGGAAAATAAACCTTGAGGGGAAAAGAAAATAAAATGTTCTGTTTATTGTTGAAGACCTTCGGGTATGGCAGAGAGGAGATAACATACATACAATGCAGCTGTACTCATAACTATCAGTATTTCTAATATAGCAGAATACATATACTAGGCATATATTAAGAGATATCACTGAATAAAGTGCATATGCTGTATAGAAGAATACTCTGATACAGATTTTCTCATTATCTTTACTTTTTTTGGTAAGCTATTCTCCCAATTTTGATTTTTTTATCTCATTTACTTCTTTCTTACCCATCCCGCTTTGTGTAATTTCCCCCATCTAGTGACCATCATTCTTTTTCCTTCTGTACATGTTACTTGTTTACTTTCTCCCCAGTTTACCAGGTAAAAACATTCAGAAACTAAATAATGATACAAGATGTTCCTGCAGTGAATGTCATAGGAGGATTACAAAGCTGTTCATTAAATTTAATTAAACTTAACAACGTTCTTCTGCCTGCTGAAAAGGATTACAATAATGAGTTTAAAGATGGGAAAAAAATTAAATACAGAGACTATAGGATCAGTCCATGGCTCCTGAAAGAGAAAAACACTTGATGTATTGATTTGAGCTTCTGATGCTTCAGACTTTCCATATTTTTTCAAATTCTTTGCTTGCTTCCCACCTATACACTTTGCAGAGCACCAATATTCTTGCAACGTAATAGGCATACAGAATGAGCTTGTGCAAGACTAGACTCCAAGGCAAAGGCACATGCTGCTGGCACTACTTCTGAGTTAGAGGGTCCCAATTCACTAACAGAATTAGCAAAGATATAGGATACATCACATAGGAAAGGTAATGCTCTCTGACTAGGAGAGTTGTGAGAGCATCATACCTTGAGGACTGCCAGTCAGGCTCTGCAGGGGTGGAGTACACAAGGCCAGAGCTCAATATAGAAACCTGCGCTACCTAATTCACACTTAGTCATACCTGCACAGTCACAATGACCTGAACAACAGCTTGGCTGGCACATAACAGTCAAGAAAGCTGAGAACCCATCATTACAGATAAAATTAGAAGTGGAAATAAGATGTTTCTAAGGGTTCCTATTTGTTTGATCCAAGCATTTGATCTGGGAATTTCTCCATGTTCTATTTTTCTTTTATACCAACTTAGTGATAAAAAAAGTCCTTAAGAAACTCAAGCTGCACAGCCGAGGATGCACCTTTTCAATAAACTGGATAGAAAATTTTCAAACAGGAAAGTGAAGAGCTATTGAAGCTATGCAACTGGTTCAGAAATCATTATGAGTTTTAGTGTTAATCTTCAAATAAGAATAAGTTTCATACTCAGTGACACTAGTCTTGTAAATCAACTAGATCTTATTAAAAGGAGGCTGGTCTTCACTTTATATAACCAATATTCACACGTGATGAGAAGAAACTCACAGCAATGGGAGACTTTATGCAAAGAAAGACTGCAATCAAATAGGCATTTCCTCTAGAACAGGAACAACTAAAGGGAAGAACCCATTCCTTTTTTAAGGACTTAAAAGGGGGAAAAAAAAGTAAAGCTTTCTACACTGTAGCATAAAATATTGCTTATCTCCTTTAAATATTTTAATATTTTTCTGTTAAATTAGAAATTAATTCTAACAAAACACGGAGGATTCAAAAAGAACCACGACTGAACCCATGGATGATTTGATACGTCTTCTTTCCCTGACCTTTGTATTCTGTTGTCATGTCTTATACTATCTTGATTAACGTCATTTATAAATGAGGGAAGGAATCATGTCTGTAAGCAAGAGTCATATCTTGTAAGGGAACTACATTTGACTTTCAAGCAAAAGTGAAATGGAGCTTTGCTTTTTTTTTTTTTTTTTGTATAATTAGCCCATTGATTTTGCAGGAAATATCGCTCATCTAGTTCCATCCTGTCCGTGTCCTCTTAGCCAGAAGTGTAATTAAAAAGCCAGTTCCCTCAGGTACTGGTAAAATTAAATGGAACTTGGGATCTCAAAACACAAGACATTTCCCAAAGCAAGTATATAGCAAAGAGAGGTTAAATCTTCTTAATGCACTGAATATTACAGGCCAAATTAATTCCTAAGGTAGCTGTGTGGAAGTCACGTTAATATGACTCAAGGGTAGACTTACAGAAGATATAGGACTGTCTTAGTGTTTATGATTTCCTGAATCACAAAGCAATGTCTTCAAATTCTGAAACATTTTAAATGGGTATTAGTTGGTCTGGGACAAGAAAACAGGACTTGTTACTCCATTATAAATGTCACTGCCATGACCTCTAAAAAGTCTCTAATTACTATACTGAACTCTACCAATGCAAAATATGAAATACTTATGCATAATCTTTATTGTGATGCTTAAAATTTCTTAACAGAGGTGAGGATGGACAAAATTACAAATAAAAAAAATATCATTAATGCTACTAAAATTAAGGGAGAATACTCGACACCAATGTGGCAAAAAGCTACCTGAATTCACACCTTAATTGTTTAGTCAGCTTAAAAGTGATATGATACCCTAAGTGAATGATACCAACTTAAAGCAAGAGTTTATGTATCTGATGCTTAGCTGTGATTCTGTCAATGTTATAAGGTCTGCATTTTATGGAATTTGATTGATTTTTCATCACAAGGCTTTCTCCTGGGAATTGGGATTTTTATGTTAAATATTAATGTATTCAGTTTCTCTCTGTTTGCTGAGAAAAAAATAGCATTTAGTAGATTTCCGCCACCTATTGTCCATGTCCCTTACATGCTTATCCTACCTGATACAGGTTTGTCTGAGATGGGGCAGAAAAAATGAACATCGTGTTCCACAAAATACTGCTGTGCCAGTAATGTACGTGACAGCTTTATAATATTTTCAGCGTTTGTCTCTATTCCTTTCTTAATGCAACCTAATGTTTTTATGGTTGCTGAACACTAAGCAGATGTTTTTACTGTCATAGTAGTGACAATGATGTCTAACTTCTGGGGAATGAGGGAAGTCCCTGACCTTTGATTAGAGCTTATTAATGCATTCAGGGTTCTTGTATTATTATTTTGGAGCTATTTAAAGTAAATAGTAAACCAGGTCAATTTCCAGATATTATAGTTCTCTCCCAGATTTCCAGGTATATAACTATAACCACATTTTTGAAAGCTACTTAAAATGTCTTTGTCAGGTCTTAGAAGTTGAAGAAGTACACAGCCGTTCAGTTAGGAAGAGACAAAACTGTTCCAATCAAACATTACTCCAACAGCTTTACATGCAGAATCAGTGTAGTGTCTAACATGTCTGACTTCGACCCCACAGTGTACTATGGCTCGCTGATACCTTTCCCTTACATTCCTCGTTTTTAGTAGTATACTATGTACTATAACTTGATGCCTGAGTTCATACGCCCATCTGTTTTCTGGTGCTCCACCTTGCATTTCAAGTGATTCCTTCTCTCTACAGATACAAGCTTCCCATTCATTTGGAGATTAGAAACATTTGATGCCACACCCTTTCCACTTCTCATCAAGATTTCTCAGAGTGCATTTCTGTATTGTCATGAGAGGATATTACATTTGTGCCAAATATGAACCACAGGCATGCTAAACAGCAGCATACAGGTAATATGCTAAAAAGCAGATGCTTCTGGCTGCTTCTTTGTACATTAAACCATCAAAGTCTGGAACCCAGAGTAAGCACACAGAAAAATGTCATTATCAGTTCAGAAGTCCAACCATGTCCTGGGCTGCATCGAGAACAGTATGGCCACCAGGTCAAAGGAGTTGATTCTGCCCCTCTGGTCTCATGAGACCCCACTTGGAGTACTGTGTCCAGTTCTGGGGTCCCCACTACACAAAAAATATTGAGCTGTTGGAGCAAGTCGAGAGGAAGGCCATGAAGATGATCAAGACCAGGTTGGATGGGGCTTTGGGCAACCTGATCTAGTGAGGGTGTCCCTACCCATGGCAGGGGGTTGGCACTTGATCTTTGAGCTCCCTTCCAAGCCAAAACATTCTATGATTCTATTCATCACTCAGTCCACTTCAGGCATCCTCAAGTGAGAGGGTACATAGGCTGCCTTCTGACTTATATGTAATAATTACAATGAATTCTGGCAAACTGGTGTTGGTTGGTGGTCTAAGAAAATTGCATCTAAGTTTCAGATGTGCAGTGTCATTGGGACATCCAGCCAGGGCCAAACCACCACAACTAGTAATACAAGCAACAGAATAGCACAAAAGGTAAGTAGCCTCCTGTTAGCTGCATGACATTTGTGCAGAATCTATAGTGTTTTTATGGTACTTAAATACTTTTTATATAGAATGTATACAAAACTTGGTATAAAAGCTTATAGAGGATTTTAGGAGTCCAAAAAATAGAATTGGGAAATGTCATTCTTAACATGAGTTAAAAGTATAGTTTTAAGTGCTACATCTGCTCTAAAACCTTTCTGCCAAACAAGACAAACAACTGAGTGACACTACTGGCACTGGCTAAGTGGTTTTTACGTTATAAAATGAGCTATGAAATTAAATAAAATATACTGGCACAGAACCTGTCTCTCTGTGTTTACACTAGTTTTACTAAGATAAGAATTTGTCCTTAGTTATCCAATTCAGGAGAAGTCCCTGTTTTAAAAGAAAGAGTTTTAATGTGGTACAAACTGCACAAGTAAGTGACAGGCATCCTTGGACTGCTTCCTGGGGCAGCAGGCGCATCTGCGAAACTGGAAGTCAAAGAGCATTAGTTAAATTAAGGGATTTTTATAATAAACTGACTTAAAAATCTAAGTGGATTTTTATTTCAGATTGCTACAAAGAAAGCTAGGGAACTCTGTAAAAACTGTGCAATTCATGTGAAGTTCTATCTGGCTGAGATACCTTAAATCGGGTAGTAGTCCTTCGAAGGGTACACAACAGTTTAACCTAAGGCCAGTAATAGCCAAAGCAGGGTTCCTAGGCTTTGCCAGGGAAAGTCCCTGCTAAGAAATAAATGCAAACACCAATAATCTTGTATTTATTTTCTCTTATGTATACTTGTATCATATCCCTTAAAGTACTTACTGTGGGATAGAGAGAAACATTGGTGGAAATAAATGGCCAAGAGGAGTACAGCTCTAGGAAAACCACACACAAGTCAAATTCTGGTCCCAGTGGTGTTAATGCAAATACTTTTCTGCATATCAACTCTGGGAAGTTTGCAAGAGTGAGAGCACTACCAATTTCTCCCTTTCTAGCAGCTCAGTCTGTTACATACACATATGGGATTTTCAATTTCAACATTTTGCTCTTTGTCTAAAGTCTGACATATAAGACATAGCTAGCAGCTAAATATTTTTCTATAATATGATTGCTAACACAGTTTTTTAAACAGAACTTTTTCAATGCTGTTGCTGAAGGAAGAACATTTTGCCTCAAAAATGCCTGTTTTCCAGTCTGCTGTTGGACTGGCCACCATATGCAGGAAATCTGAAACTGAAAAAAATAGAAAGCTTCCAACACAAAGAATATTAAGAAATACAGCTGAATATTTGGATATTCTATGAGAAGGCACCTCTTAATGTCAGATTTACATAATCTGTCTGAAGATAAAGGTAAGTAAAAGTCATTTTTTATCTGATCTTTTTATTGACCTTCAAGCAATGATGTAGGAACAGTAAAAACTTCATGACACTATTTAAAGGTAGGTGAGCTGAATGCATAAAACCTTGTGATAATCAGTTACTGCAAAAAAACATTGTCTTGGGATTCTTGGTTTCTCCCACCTTAGTGTATCCAGATTTCTGGGATGAGTTAGCTGATGGATAAATGGACTCCTGAATAGAACCTTACATCTTGCTTCTTCATTAAATGTTTTAAGAATTGAGGTAAAGAATTGTTGCTGAAGAAACTCAATGAGTAGGTCCAATTTGAACTATTTACTAGTGAGCTTCATTGGGGAACAGGGATCACTGCAGTCTAGGAGTATTTCATCACTGCACACATGTACACAAAAGGTTGAACCTGGGAAGGTGTGATACCCTGATGGCAAAACATCTGCATCAGCATTCTGCACCACTCAAAGGTACACACATTAGTCTGTAGTATGCATGGTCATAAATGGGTACATAAGTCTCATCTCTTACAAAAGAAAAGTAAATCTCACTAACAAATTCTTCAGCAAGGACAGACTGAAGTTACAGGAAAGTGAAATCTGTCTGCTGAACGGAATACAGTTTTTCTAGCACAAATTTAGTTTTATTTATATGCCTATAAAACCTGTCCTACAGGGAAATTCACCTAGCATTAGACTATTACTGTCTTGAAAAAGAACTGTCATAAACATGCAAGAGTGTAAGAAGCATCAGCTGAGATACTATCAGTACTAGTCTCAGAGCTAGGAATTATTTTCCTATAATCAAATAATACTAGACAAATGAGAACATCAGTGGGATATTATTTTGGGTGGACAGAACACTGAAAGACTGAGAATTTATTTATTTAAACTAAATTAGTCCATCAAATACATAGGTTTTTTTTGTTGTTGTTGTTAAGCATTTCTTGTTACTTCAAATCTTTCCTCTTAGAAAGAATAAAACCAAAAAGAAACATACTCTTTTGGTGCTTACAGCAGCGCATATAGCAGAGAAGGAATGGCAATGCTATCCTTCTTAGCCTTATCACAGTTTTGCTAATAAAACATCTGCTAAGCCTGCAGCATAAAATACGGCCATTGATAATGCTTTGTTGAGCTCCTTAAGTTAATAAACTTATTGTTTGTAAATTGTCTAAAACAGCATAATCCATTAGCTGATCAACAGTGAGCACTTAGTATGCAAAACTGCTGTATCTCCTTCTGATCATATATGTGGTCACAGTGAAAATTCCCAGACTAGTCAATGTCCAGTGTCCTAGTGTTACCATTATCACCTCATTCAGGAAACACAGAATATTTCTACACTCATGAAGATGACAACACAGATCTAATCTCTGGCATTGTTTTTTGCACTCCTAAATGATGCACAACAAGGATTCCTGATGACCAGGGAAAGCATTTATGTAAAATTATGCTTGGGCCATGCCCTTAGGTTTTCTGTGGAAAACAATCATTGTTTTTCAGCAGCAGGGGCATGAAGGGAAGGCTTGTGCACATTGCAGGATCAGGACACTTCCAGATGTATATCTGGAATCAGGTGAGTGTGAAATAATTTGTGAATGCTCTGAAAATTATAGTATGAAGGTGTGCAAGCTTCTCTTTCTTTCAAGCAGGTGTCCAAAAAACATATACCTGCTTAACAACAAAATAATACGATAACTATGATACATACCAAACCAATTTATAATTACTTGTGAAGAAGTACAGATGTACCAGGTTGACTGAGAATATCAGGAAAAAAAACGTTAAAATAAGTGAATCAATTTGGATATCCCATTATCACTAAATTTTATGGATACTATAGATACACACATGAATAGAACTTTCTTTAAAGTCATCAAATGCTTTGGGTTGGAAGGGACCTCAAAGCTCATCTGGTTCCAACCCCCTTGCCATGGGCAGGGACACCCTTCACTAGATCAGGTTGCCCAAAGTCTTATCCAACCTGGCCTTAAACACTCCCAGAGATGGGGCTTCCATAACCTCTCCACCTTCACAGTAAAGAATTTCTTCCTAACGTCTAATCTAAATCTACTCTCTCTTTCAGCTTGAAATCATTACCACTTGTCCTATCACTACATTATCACTATTGTTTAGCTAAACAATAACCTCTCAAGAAAATTTTCTTGCATTTGGACTGTACAGTACTGCAATAATCATAGAATCATCAAATGTGTTAGGTTGGAAGGGACCTTTAAAGGTCATCTAGTCCAACCCCCTTGCTATAAGCAGGGACATCTTTAGTAGATCAGGTTGTTCAGAGCTCCATTCAAGCCTGACCTTGAATATCTCCATGGATGAAGACTCCACTACCTCTCTGGGCAGCCTGTTCCAGTGATCTGTGACCCTCACATTGAAGAACTTTTTCCTAATATCCAACCTAAATTTACCTTTTTCTAGTTTTAAACCATTATCCCTTGTCTTATCACTACATGTCCTTGTGAACAATTTTTCCCCAGCTATTTTATAGCACCATTCAGGTATTGGAAGGCTGCTATAAGATCCCACCTGGAGCCTTCTCTTCTCAGGGCTGAAAACCCCCAACTCTCTCAGCCTAATAATGTACATTACTGTATAGTAGCAGAGTTCAAATACACATATGGTACCCTTGTTTAGTCTGTGATAGCAATGGAGGTAATGTGAACAACAAGGAGAAAACAACCACAGAAACTCATTTGATCAAGGTCATAAACTATGAGGGTTTTAAATATAAACCTGCCTTGAGGACTTGAAGATACACTAGTACAACTAAGTACAATGGTTACCTGGCCTTGAACTAAATTGTATACATTCAGAAACTGCGCTGAGAAACCAGATGTGGTGATGTTAAAGAGAGCTAACTAGCTTCTAGCTATAAAATAATAAACAAAGAATGAGAAGAAAATGCATTATTTCTATTGTTTTTAATGAGACTGTAGCAAAAGTTGAAAACACAAAACTTGAGGTCTGATTGCAACCAATCAGAGACTGTTTCATCTAAAATAAGGAATACCATGGGCTGTAAATTATCCATTTTCCTGAAATTTAAAAAGTTCAGCTTTAGAGTTGTTTCCTCCCTTCCTTGATTTTCCCAAGAGAATTAAAATTTGAAGAGAAAAAATTACAAACATGACTGAAAAACTCAGGATTTTTCTGCTCTGGTTATGATTTTTTAGGAACTATCAGCTTTTTCCCAGGAGATTTGTGATAATTTTTCAAAGAATGAAAAATCTTGGAAATATAATTTTGAGAGATCTCTCAGTATGTTATCAAGTACCTACGGCATTGCTGTTATACATATAAAAGTTGACTATTTTTTGAGAGGGGCAAAGAATGAGGTTTAATGCTGTACAGTCCAAAATTAAGAATAAAACCACACAAAAATTGTACTTTCATATAATTTGTCTCCTCTAAAGGGCTGAGATGGCAGGTGCAATGCAGATGCTACTTGCATTAGACAGCCTCTGACACTCAGAGGCAGCCTTGAAGAGGAGTGTATAAACCACACTTTGGTTTATACATCTTAAATAGATTTAAACAATTCAGTTAGATGCCTAAAAGTTACTAAACCACTCACACTTTTTTTACACTTTTTTTAATCAGTGGAAGGAAAGAGGAAGCTCCAACAGGTTCTTGAGTTCATCTATCTTAAAGTATAAGGAATATAGCTTGGAAGGTATCCTTCAACTAATCTTAGAAGGTCTTAGACAACTATTTTACATGCTGAATTTAACATTAAACCTCTGTATCAGCTGCTGAATAGAAAGAGAACCACACACTCCCCCAGGTGCTGTTATACATTTCAGGTACATATAAGTGCAGAAATTATCAACATCTGTTTTGCAGCACATATGCTTCAGCTCTGCAAGTGCCAGAACTATATGTGTGGGCCACTAAAGTTCCTGGTACACTGCTTCATAGCAGGAAACCATTTTTTATTTTTTTGGTCCTCTTTATAAAGAATAATTTCACTCCACAGGAGAAAGGGGGAAAAAAAGCGAGAAAAAAAATGCATCAAGAAATGCTGGAATTTGGAACTGTGGATCTGTTGGTTTGTAGCCATGAACCTACAATACGAGGCTGGGCAGATCAAAAATAGAAACTGAAAATGTCTAAACTGTGTTGACACTTTTAATTCGATCTGGTACTGAGAACAGCCTGCTTTTGAAGAGGCTGTGTAATTCCCCATATAAAAGGATAGAGAATGAGCAAAATGGGAAGCGTACAGTGTTTAATGTGTTTTTCCTCCCCAGCCTTTAAGATGTTGCAGCCCTTGCAGACATTTGGAAATACCCTGCTTAAAATGAAAGTAGTAAACAACACTGATCTCTACCAACTTAGCATTACCAAGAAAGAAATGAAAAAGAAGCTCAATGCATGGGGGAGATAGAAAAACAAGGCTCAAAGGGTCACTGTGGACCAGACTGTAGGTTATAAATTGATCTTTGAAGATTAAATTGCATCCTAAAGAATTCAAATAGGTTATCATTATCTGCTCTTCATATTTAGTTCTTATTGTGAAGCTCCACTCCTTGCAGCATATTATTTAATCTTTTCCAGCAGTATCTCTTCATGCTTTCATTTGCTGTAGTGAGAGCTAATGTACATTGTGCTTGACTTATACGGGCAAAGCCCACAACTGAAATACCCATGGCTACCGCTTTTATGGGATGCTGCCAGCAATGTAGACATTTTCTTTTGCTTATTTATCTTAGATCTCTGATTAACTTGTCATGTTCTAGTTGAAAGAACCCTATGCAACCTTCTGAATACCAAAAAAGGGTGAAGAAATACATATTTCCATTGACTATACTATCATCTGTTAAGGACATTAACGTGCAGAAGTTTCCTAAGGTGAACTTTTGATAAAAACTAAAAAATTCTGTTTAGATTGTGAAATGATGCTACTTTAGTAGTGACCTTGCAAACCCACTGTACTAACAACGTACGCTGGAAAAGAGAATATGCTTCACCAGTTCTTATTTGGTTTCTATCATGTTTCCTTTAAACTTGAGTAAGCCATGTGCTGCAGAATACATTATTCCCTTTTTCCCACTCCCGTTTTACCCAAGATCATAATTTCTGGCAATACCAAGCTACTCCCATTTCCTTCAAAGTCAGAGTCACTGTTAACTGAGTTGGAAAGCAGTAAGCATGACTCCTCAAGCATTTCTGCAGCCAAGGTGCGGGCTGCTGTGAGATGCCAGGTACATCACATGCACTCCCACCTCCTCACGCTCTCCAGTCACACAATGGCAATAATTTTCTGTACCTGCTTCAAGTGCTGCAGAGATTAAGTAGGTTTTATTTGGTATGGCCTTTGGTTCCCAGGACAAAATTATTTCTGTGTCTTACTAACATTTCAGTCGACTAGGGGGCTTTGTTGTACTACTGTGAGCTTCTATTAAGTAATGCTTTAATACGATTCTTTGGTGAAGTGTACCAAATTTGCATTCATTTCATCAACAATAAAAAAGCAACGGCAACAGTTTCAATGAGCAATTTGGCTACCAGCAGTCCATGGGAAAGAAGAGACAATATTCTCAAGTATGTTTGAAGCAGCTGCCTTTTTCGATACTTTCCTGAGGGGATGGAGCATATGATTTCTTGGACAAACACATGCTCCATTGGCCCAACCAACAGCAGGGCAAGGTTATTTCTAAATTTAGCTTCATGTAAGATTAATGATAACTTTTACAGAACCTTAAATATGGTATTGTTTTTCCTGAGCATAATGTATTAAAATATGATGTTGCCAAAGAATAGTAGTGACATGAAAAAGCATAAGATCAGAAGAGGGAAAAAAAGAAAAGGAAAGAGAAAAAACAAGGAAAAAACAACAGATAAAACGCACTGTGTTTCTAAACAAGGAGAGATAAAGATAGGCCAAAATGAGAGAAGCTTCTCTTCAAAAGAAATGTATTAGGTTTTCTAAGAGTATGAGTGAAATTTGGGTGGACTCTACTGATCAGTTATATTAATTCAGAGCATATATGAAACAAATGGCTTGTATCCAAAATAAAACAAAATATTACTTCTTGGCAAAACAGTTATTATACAGACTAAAAAAAACACACCATGATAATTCATTCACAGAATTATATGTCAGATTAAAATAGTTACTCTCTGATATCATTTTGATGAGACAAGAATCTAATGTCTCAATCACATTATAGAACAGTGATAAGGTTTATTGGCAAAGCTTTCGCTATATTTACTGTAAAATTGTCAGCTTGCTCTTTTCTGGAGATAGCAAGACAATTTCTGTATGATTCAAGGACAGACAACCTTTGTCCAATAATTTATTGTATTTGGTTCCAGCGAGTTTTCCTCTAAGGAATGGAAGGTGTCATACATTATCAAGATTTTCTCTCTCCCTTGCAAGACAATGAAAATAGTTTTCAATGCTGAAGCAAAACTGATGAAGTCAAAACATTCTTTTGAATTGTATTATCCAGTTCCAGATACAACACAGGGAAAGAAAGGCATCAAAAGTCCCATAATTCACAACTGCATGGATTAAATTTGAATTATCTAAATTATTTTGCAGAAAGTTATACTAGTTTACATCATGATCCTTCAAGCCACAGTATGACTTAAAAAAAAAAAAACCCAAACAGTAACACTAAAAAGAGCTTCAAGGTAAGTATTTTTGGAGTAATTATTTATATTATTTACGATTTCAGATTCTTTGCATGATTGTTCTATAAGGTCTGGCTAAGACACTTACAGCTATATTTCTAAAGTTATTTCTTAATTGCCAAATAGACCTCCTACCACTCTGTTACTAAGATTTAGTACAGCTAATAAATATGATCACAAGCTCCTTGGAGCAGGACTCACATTACTTGTGTAAAATGTAAGCACAGTGGTAACACTACAGTAAGAAAGCATTCATCGTTGTCTGTTCTGATGATACAGAACCATGGTCCTGCGCAGTTTTATTTTTGAAGCTTCAAGCATTTCAAAGGTTTGATATGTATTAAAAAAATACAACTCTAGCTCTTTGATAGCGGATAAAAGGAAGTTCAGTTATTCATCGTGCTACAAAAAGAGGAAAATGTGAAAATTTGTGGTCAGAGTACTGTCTGAGGGTCAGGAATGGAGCAGAGGAATGATGAACAGTTGTACAGAATTGCAAACAGCAACATTAAGTGACTTCTAAAGTTTACTAATAACCAGAATCACCACCAGTATTACACATTACCACTAGGCAGTTCAATATGCCTAGGCTCTGCTTGACAGCTCTTTCAACATATCAATGCAATATTATGTGAACTTAAATATTTTCAATTCTAAGCAGTGAGATTACTTTTGTGATGCGAAAATCTTACAGAGCCCTAACATTAGTGAGTGCTCTCAAGCACCGTTCTTTTATACAAGCACAAAATGTATTAAAAATAGCTGTCAGTTTTGCAATGTCATCATTATTCTTTTTAGTAGCTTTTAGCAGCAAGGCAACATCCATTCAGAAAGTAAGAGTCAGCATTGGTTTATATAAAGATGATAGCTATATACGGAATATGTCTGAAAATAGCCTATCACCATAAGGAATCCACCAACGGGAGGCACGTTCACATACACACAGAGGATGGGGATCCAAGCAAATCCTGGCATTCCTCTCTCCAGCTTTCTACCAACTTGGAGAATTCACAGTAATGTACAGACAATGTAACACGTCAACTGTTAGCATGAACGTTGGACAATGACTTGTGCATTAAGAAGCTATGCAGGTGATGTACAGAGACTGTGGCAATACTCCCCTGCCTCTCCTGTACAGGAAGAAAGCTTTTCCCGTGGTCCCTCAGACACTGTCAGACTCTGCACAAAAGAAAAGCAGCCCCTCACCCTCCAACACTGCACCTGGTAAGAAGTGGGAGAAAACAAGGCAAATTGGGGCTCTCTGTGCCTGGGTCACTGCACACAAAAAAGGTAAAGTGAAGTGGTCATGCTGCATTCAGTGTGCAAAGGGAAGCTTCCTCTGTGCAGGTGTTTCTAAAAGAGTTTTGCAGTAAGCTCAAGCTGTTAAGTTTGAAGCACTTAAATGCACCTGAATAGCCAGACTTACAGATCTGTTTACATCAAAGCTTCTGAAGCTGAGTGCTCTTAAACCGTATCATAAAAGTGAGCTGGCCTCACCACCATACCGCCACAACTTCTCATGTAAATACTAGAAGGCAGGGGAGAGCCTTTGAGCTCCTTAGCAGGAGTTTTGCAAAGGTCCACCACTTATAGTCAACACAGTTCTCCCTCAACAGAATGGCATTACAGTTTTGCAGTCCTCCAGACCTATTATACTGGGACATTATTAATGGTTACATGGGATACAAACAACTTTTCTGAATATTTGCAATGATTAATAGCTAATGGGACATCATGTGCATCTCCACAGATGAGCTGTTTGCTCCCTAAGTTGTCAGATACGATGTTATTCTGAAGGAAGGTAAGACAACATAGGTATTTAGGTGACAGCTGAAAAAAAAATAGAAGATTGACATGCTGTAGCAGTATGTAAAGCAGCAAGACAAACAGGACACAATTAATTCTCCCTTACTTTCAAAAATAAGAACATTAAAAGGACTTGGGTTAATATCTACGTGCAAAGTTTACAAGAGCACATAATGGTTTAACTATGCGTTTCTTTTTGACACAGTGAGAAGAGATGCAAATGTCAATGGGAGCTGGAGATTATCTGCAAATGAAAGGCAAACTTTTATTTTCAAATTATTAGCCTTTGCTTTTGAAATATTTAATAACATTTTAAAATCTAGAAGTTCTTTTTTCATGCACAGTCATCTTATTTTTTTAACTCTTCCAGTTCTCCTCTTTCCCCTCTCTCATCAATGCTCTTTTCCTCTATTTTCCCCCTTTTCAGAGGAGACTACTTTGAGGCCATTTATAGACCTGGACTGCAAGGAGCCACTCTGCGCTCCTACTGTGAGGAGATTCAAATGAAGGGTCAGTTTAATTTGTGCACGTAAAATAGGCCAGTGTTATTTAAAGTGACAAATTTAGGCCTTGGTTCTGTAAAAGAATTATGCACATGCCTATCTTGACACACATGAATAGTCCCTTTGCCTGAGTTTATTGTAAGGCTAAGAACAGTTTTCAAAGGCTTAGGGGTTTAAATTCCATTTGCAAGTTTGTCTTACACACCTATAAGACTTTATGGTTTTAAAAATGGGACTCAGCCTTGGCTGCCATTTCAGTGCTTAATTTTTTATGCTAGCTGAATATATATTATACAATACTTTCTATTCATTTTTCTTATCTACCAAGGTAAAGGAGAGAATCCTTAGCACAGCACCTCTTTGTCCCTTTGGAAAGGGACTGCCTGCTGCAATAAATAACACCTAAAATCAATGACAACTGTATGTTGCTTAAAAACAAGTCCCACTTTTGTTGTGTCTGTTCATTCTTTTCAAGCTTTGGATATTCGGCTGGGAAAAACTTGGGAGTTGTCTGACTGACGAGTGTGTGCACTGAGGTTCACAATTAATATGACAATTAACTTAGACACACTATTCAAGTCCCAGAATTTAATATTCAAGAAGGAGGCAAGTTAAAATAGGAAAGGGGGACACAGAAGCAAAGATCTATCATGGATGTATTAGGCACTTATGTGCCCAGTAAAGAAAAGAAGCTTAACAACTATGTGCTTAAATGCAATTTCAGTTCTCTAGTGCATTTTTACTGTACATTATATGTTTACAGATGAAATACACAAGATGAGGCAAAAATTTAGGAACACCCATAAGATCTTGGGCCAAAGGTCCAGTTAGTCAGTGTGCTGACTGGGATGTTTAAAGATGCATGATAGCAGAAAACTGATATCTCCTCTTCTACATACCCCCAGCTTTTGAGAATCGAAAATTTAGAGATATCAAGACCAAGCATCATGCAAGTCATCTTCCACACTTGGAAAGCTAAAATATTTCATACAAAAGGCAAAGGGCCAGATTCTGCATAATTTATTTGGATATTTCTTTATTTCAGTGAGTTCCTGTGATGCCCCCTAGTATTTTGGAGCACATCAGATTTCAGGATTTCAGTTGCATGCTAGCTCAGAAATACATACTACTAGTGGCCAACACCTCATTTATCTTGATTATGACAGGTAGAAGTGATTGCTTTCGAAAAAAACAATGCCATAAAAAGTAGCTAATACTGTGAGAAAAGTGCACTTGTGAACTCTATCAACCTCTTCCATTTTCAGCGGACAAAACACACAGGTTTTTCTTATTTGCAAAGAAGACCTGAGCCTCCCAAAGAGTCACTGAGATGAAAATAACTGGCTTACTAAGCAAGTGGGGCAGCACTTCACCAAGCCCACAGGGCCCTTCAGCAGTCAAGAGATGCCTGTAATATGGCAGACAAAGTCCTGCACTAACCACTCCCTCAGCTATCAGCAACCAGCTAGTTACCCCTCAAAACACAAGGTATAAAATTCTTCTTTTTATTTCTGATCATTATTTTCTTACTCTGATGTCCATTCCCATCAGGGTCTGAGCATGTCCTACCCTTGCCTGTGCGTGACAAGGAACTGGAGCTACCAAACTGGTAGTCAAGCCAATCATCTACTCATTTTGCAATGTCAACAGTTGGATTAACTAGAATTGTGTAGGGTTTTATGTTTGATGGGTTTGTTTTGGTTTTTTCTTCCCCCTTTACACATGTTCTATGTGCTTGATCATTCACAGTGAAATCTATGTGAACTCTGGAATTCCAGAAATTCTGGAAATTTTAATTTTTAGACTTCAATGGAATGAAACTATTCAAAACTTGATAAATATTTAGAAACTTGACAATCTTGAAACATTGACTATCAGACTGTGTATGCATTTTGGCATCCCTCATGCTAGAAGGATCAATTCTAAAAAAAACTTATACCATGAATACATGATACTGATTCATTACGCAGAAGATTGGCAAGGGTACCATACTCACATAACAAAAATTAAATTAAGTTTAAAATGAACTATCAAAAATAGTAATGATGCCAAAATGAGTCCAATTTTCCTTTCACTGGAAACTGTTCTCAACTTTCAGCTGCCATTCTGCCACACTGTGAAAGTCAAAGCATCTCCAATGCTGCTGCAAACCACACTGTAAAAATGACAATGTCAAGGCTAAAATGTACCAAGCATTTGCCATGTCAACATGTCCCCAGTGAAAATCCCTTCCACTTCATGAACTGGACAAGCCGTATGCTTCATTAAGTCACAGACAGCACACTCATTAAAGATCAATGGCATCTTCCAAATGCATTTTGTTTTTCTTTAGTCCTAGCATATGGTCATAATAATGAATCTAACAGTAAGCTTGGGCACTGATTTTTAATGAAAAATAATGTTCAGACTGGCCCATGTAATTTGCTTTTATGTTTCTGACCTTGTTCTGAAATGAATCCCCATAGTTCCAAAACATTCTCATTCCAGGTTCTCAGTTCTCTTGCCAAGAAAGGCAGATGTCACGTTTGTAACTTACAATGTGTCTATTTAAATCATACCCCTTTGTATAATCCTGGTATTTGTTTTCCCTTCCTATGCACGTGCCAGCTCCCGAAGAAGAAAAAAAGAGGTCCAGTGTTATTACCTGTAAATTAATTGTAGTGACAACAATGCAGATATCCCTCAAAGAGGCACACCGTATCATGAGAAATGTTGTCATTTCAGAGACGTACTACAGCAGCCTATTTTACCATCTGTGTAGGAGCTCTGCGAGCCCAGAAATGATCACAGTGAAGAGTGATCAAAGGTCTGGCAACTGTAGCAACATATTTCATTTTGAATGGGGGAAAAAAAAAGTTCTATCGCCTTTGCTGCTAAGGCACTGCAACAAACATCTTCATACACCGGGGTCTTCTTCCAAGTATACCAGCCTAGAACCACAAACTCTCTTCTTGTATGTTCACTTTTGCTTCTGTCACCTTTGCTTATTACATGTAGAGGCAGCGTCAATCTTTTCTCCACTCATTTTCTTTTGGGGCATCCACTCCATGGTAAGTGCTAAGGCGTGCCACCAAAGTGAGAGTGATACAGCTGTAAGACACTGAGTACTTTGTTTCAAGCTGTATCTGAACACTGTGCGCGATAGTGTTGTTCATGATTGAGTTGAAACAGTTATTTGTCTCTAAGTTTTGTTATCCAGGCGCTAGGCTTACAATTGTACTTCTCTTAGGGTAGAATCACAAACAGTCTCAGTTCAACCACCAGACTAAACTACCTACTAATTTATCTGGCTTTTCATCACTAATTAGGTACTATTTAACCTACCTTTGAACAATCAGTAGAATTAAACACTTACCTTCCCCTGGTGAGATGCCATCTTTGATAAGAAAAAAATTAATGAGAATTTTTTTTTTTTATTCCACATTAGTTTATTTAAACATTAGTCTTTCCTGGAATACCCACTGAGTCCTCACATGCTTGGTCTTCAGAGCATTAACTGTAACTTTAGCTTTAACTAAAATCCTCCAGCCCACACCTTCAACACAGTGCGCTTGCAGTCCTCCAGGCTATGCTCAATAAACCAACCTCCCACATTTTTAATTTCCCCATCTCCAACCCTAATCCATATATATAAGATATTATTTCCTCCAACACAAGGTCTGGGACCCAAAGCTTTGTGTAGTCCTACAGTAAAGAAGACACTTCAGTCATTGATGTCCTGTACTCTGATACAAACCATAACTCATAGCCTGTTGGCCATGCTTCTGCATCGAATATAACTTATGTAATCTATTTTCATACCCATCTTCATTGTTACTTCTACATGACTATTTTAAATCTTTCCACACCATAACACTAGTTCCAAGTGTAACAAAATGGCAATGAACCCAAATGCCACCAAAATTGAGTTGCTGCTTCTGTCATTTGCATTATACCCTGAGATCGTGTAATAAACCATTTTTCTTCAGTCCTTTATCCCCAAAACCTATCCCAACCTCTACCTTTTTCCAGTCAATACAGCTAGCAGCAGCTAGTCTTGTAGGTCTTCCTTTATTACGTAGCTGACAGTATCCTTAAATTCTTAATTTCCAAATGCCTTATTTTACCTGGCTTTTTTTTCTGAAAATGACTCGTATTTCTTTTACAAAGAAGTAGTCAGCTATCACTCCTCATACCAGCCCTCATCCAAAAATGTGTAAAATCTGTGTCACTGGCACAGCACAAAAAACCCAAACCAAACCAACACCACCCCCACCCAGCCCCAAAATTAAAAAAATCCCACAACATCGCCACCAAAAAACCCTCCCACAAACAGTGTCTTTGTCCTTGATTGCTGGAATCTTACTAACTGCAGCTCTAACCCAGGTTTTTATCATAACTGAAGGGATCTGAACCTTAAAAAAGCACACATTGAACAACTAACCACTTCACCAGCAATGTTCCACCTAGTATCAAATGTAATTCCAGTTCTGTAAGCCTAAAGAAAACTGATAATGAGAGGTCTTCTCCTTTCCCAATGCAGCCCTAAAGTTTGTATAAATTATATAGCATTTGAACCCATAAACCAAAGCATACTTCAGATGCTAACCATCATCTTAATTCTAGTAGGTTTGCAAGACTCATCAATAAATAGGCCTGTCCAGTATCTGAATTCCTAAATTAAGATTCTAATCCTAGATTCAAGCAAAGTATAGTGGCCCAATATAAGCAATTTAAAAAAAAACAAACCCAAAATGGCACTCCTTTGCAGAAACGCACATCAGAGATGTTCTGTTGATTTTTTTAATTATATCAATGAGAGGTGGAATGTCCAAAAAGCTGAGAGAGCTGATTCCATCATTCTAAGATTTCTAAGAGTCCTTTCATAACAAGATGTCACTAAGAAAAGCATAACTAGAGGAACATAAAGCCAGGATAAAACCTGCTCCAAACTTCCACATAATTTTTATTATTTAAATTATTTGTCTTTCCTTCCTGATATTTTCCCTACAAGGTACATGCCTATATTTAACTTTTTTATTATGTCATTTTCATTCAAAGCTGGAAATGAAGTTGGTACCAAAGTCCCACTAAATTTACACTAATTCAAGGAAGAAAAAAGCTTTAGAATATTTTATTTTTACATAGTTTGATTTCAAGTTTATATGTCACAATAGTACAAAACAGAAAGGATATTGAATCAACTTATGTTTTTATGAAGAAGTAATATTTGAGCAGAAAAACTGTTTAGCAGTTTATCTCTAAACTCAGACTGCCCAAGCTGCCTGGATTCGACAAATGGAAAATGGCTTGAATATTTTGCTCAATTTTCAGTTTTGTTCAAAAGATTATTTGTTATGTCTATCTATCTAACAGTGTCTGCCATTTTCCATGAAGTCTTTTTAGCAGTGTTGTCATTGTGCTTGCAAAGCATTTCAGAACTGGGGGGCCGGAAGGCACTATTCATACTTAAGTCATTATCATCACATTTTGTAAAATTTGTTCTTGACAAGGGTTCTTTTGTGGTTTTAATATCTTAATTTTCTGCTTTCGCCCAATTTGTACTCGCTTTGCTAATCCTTCAGCTGTCCAGAGGGTTTTCTAAGTGGGTTCAGCAACTGCGTATTGTGACGTTCCTTTACATCCTCCTACAGCTAACGCTCAGCTTCACTCACTTTGTTGCCCTTCAAATTTTGTTAGCCTTATTTAAAGACATATTTGTTTTTGACGTTAGAGTGGTCTACCTGCTGATTTAACAGTTATTATTATCTGTAAGGGGAAAATGTATTGTGAAAGAAATGACAAACATACATTAGTGGAGAAGCTTTTATATCAGCAATTAAATAACTTATCTGAATTACAGTGACAGATTCACAACTAAAATGTCACTTTAAAAATGACACTTATGAGAACATCAATGTGGAACAATTATTTGACTTACTGTCAAGGAATGTATTTCCTCTAGGAATGAACAGTACTGTAACAACCTAAAGTCCACATACTCCATTATTTTAGTAGAGCTGAAAAAATCATGGTTTTCCCCTCGCTTTTTTTACATTCATTTAACAGAAGACACACTATGTGGCTGCAAATGTGCTTCTTTATTAACCTTTGGGTAAGATCTTGAAGAAGTCAGCCATGAAGACAATTCTTAAGATTAACAAGAGTAAACATAATTGATGAAAAAAAGCAAAGACGACTAGTGCTGAAATATCCCCAGTCTGAGAGAGAGGGGATTTTAGGGAGAGAGTCCTCAAGTAGTTCGCAAAGAACTAGAAGTGCTGGCACCTACAACTTCCCTGTTTCAATGAGATTACTGGTACGCACACTATGCCCAGCGCTGGCTACATACTGCTGGTACTGACATACATGAATCCAGTTCAATTTTTCTGTCGCAATTACTTTAACTTTGCTAAAACTATTTAAGTGCATCAAGCTAAGCATGCATTTAATCGCTCTTGTTAACTAGAATTACAAATTGTGAACTCTTCTGCACCCTCTCAGGATTAAAGATACCGCCTAATTGCAAAATATACCAATACAAGTAGTAAAAACTATTTTTGCATTATTCACATATTGCATAAATAGCATATGTATAATTTCACTGCAATCAATGGAAATCACAGATTTCCATATCACATGCTAAACGCTGAGGCTGATTACCATTATATTTAATTTATACTAATCAGTGTGAGCCAAGTGGGGCTCTAATATCATGTGAAGATTTACAGCAATTATCTTTTTCTTTACATTTTTTTAATGGAAAAAAACCCAAATACTCATAGGGCCAGAAATCAGTTCTCATACCCAACTGTCACACAAAGTGCTTCGAAAGAGATAATGTGTATTTTTAAACTATTTGAATGTCACTATTTGAAAATATTTCTATCAAAAGCTTTGTCTTTCCTTTTGGAGATTTCTCTTGAGCAGTGACAAAATAATTTAGCAACCCTTTTAACACCATTTATTTCTAAACATCTCTAGGAATAGTTTCTTATCTTTCCCAGGATTCAACAAAAAATAAAACAGACTTATTTTTTTTTGTATGTTGAGGAGAATTACAGATTAAAATTAGCTTAGAACATGTCAACATACAGTATGTATATATGCTACCTATCGACTATTTTATTTTTTGGAGTGACAGTCCTAAAGCTGTGTATGTCTTCTATTGCTGGGACAAAGTAGAAAAAAATAAAATAGAGTGAAACAAAAATAATTTCCTACCACCGCTAGTACAAGACTTCGAATCTTTTAAGTGGTGCAGTTGAAAGAAAGGGAATGTCAATTGGCATAACAATGCCAAATCTCTGATTCTGAAAAGACCGTTATGACATCTCTCACACAAAATAATGTGGAAATAATTACCTAGAATACAGAATAAATCAACACTAGCTTTTGATATTTTATTTTCTGTTTGTTGGGGTTTTTTTGTTTGCTTGTTTGGATTTTTTTTCAGGGAGTACACGAATGTGCAATAGCTTTGCAGTGAGAACAAGCTAAAATTGGTCTATATAGCCTTCATGCTAACTTCTACTACTACAGTAAAATAAACAGGCTCCTTTCACCCTTTTTCTTTGTTTGAGAATGAAGCATTAGACCTAATACCACAGTCTCTTTCTTAGTACACCTAGACTGCTTTTAATTGAACTGATTCCTATTTATGACACTAATGTTGCAGAAAAGAAAAATCAGGTCTTATGGGGTTGGTTTTTTGGGGTTTTTTTTTATATATACAAGCTTAAAATCTGTTCCCAGAGAAGGTAAGGTGAAGTCAACAGTTTAATCAATTCTGAGATCACAGCTATCAAACATTAAGGCTGAAACTTCAATGGTTTAAGAAGCTAGAAGTTACTAGTGGGGCAGAAACACAGACCAGAGGCTGGAAGTCCAATGAAAAATAACATTTTAGATTTCAAGGCAAGCAGGCTTACATGGCACATAAAATAGCATAGTCAATTTCAGGCCTGTGAGGAAACATGAAAAACAAATCAATGGGGAATCTACAGAGAAAGCAAACCAAGGCCATTGCCATAATGTCTGCAGTTGACAATAATGTGCATTTCATGCATGGGAAAAATAAAAGCTTGCTCACTTAAGACAGAAAGTAAGGATGACAATTCTGACCTGAAGCCTGTGGAAGGAACTCAAGGAAAAAATATGTTATCTTCTCACCAAGAGAACCTGACAACCTATACTGGGATCATGAAAAAATGTATACATTCATATCTTTCTACTGGAGCCAAAATGACCATTTACTTTCTTCAAACACTGACCTGCAAAAAATACATTAGACTAAAGACATATGAGATAAGGATTATCTAATTAAGTCTTTGAAATTGAGCTATCATGAAATTATGAAATTAAATCCAGAGCTCTGAATTAATTCTAGCTTTCAAATTATTACTTCTTGAAATACTCATCTAACTTAATACTAGCAATAGATGAATTAAAAAACTATATAAAACAGGACAGAGAATGTTAGTAGAAAATACTGTAAAAGTTATGTCAGAAACACTTTCACCTGGACAAAAGTAAAAAAAATTCCTATGAGTAGTTTACGTGAACACTTGAACTAATTGAACTGCAATGGAAAATAAAAACAAAGAAATAATGAGCCTATCTTGGAAATATTTTTTTAATATCAGGATTTCAAAGCTAACTTTATATGAACTACTTCATGCCATTCTCATTTAGAGATAAAGGATTGAGTCAAACAAAACTACAGCTGGCAGAGAATGAGGTGAACTACAATCAATCCACAAGCATTTTCTTCAAAAGGTAACTCAGATGGCTAAAAGCTGGTAAGTCATGATGAAAAGCAGAAAAAAAACTTTGGAAAAAAAGATTTGCTCATTAGAAAACCAGATGTCCAAATGGCCATTCCTGTATCAAGTTTGGGTGACAAGGCTTTGGTAGTGGAGGGTGCTACAGGGCTGGCTTCGGTAAGAAGTTGCTAGAAGCTTCACATACGTCTGATAGAACCAATGTCAGGTGGCTCCAAGATGGTCCCACTGCTGGCCAAGGTCAAGTCCATCAGCCATGGTGGCAGCATCTCCAGCATAACGTAACTAAGGAGGAGGGGGAAAAAACTGCACAAAAGCAACTGCAGCCAAGAGAGAGGAGCAAAAGTAAGTGAGAACCAACTCTGCAGACATCAAGGTCTGTGAAGGAGGGGAAGGAAGAGAGATTCTCCTGATGCCCCTTGAGAAGTACCGTGAAGTGCCTGTCCCCCTGCAGCACATGGAGGTTGATGGCCAG
Organism: Gallinula chloropus; assembly: GCF_964237585.1. Lineage (NCBI taxonomy): Eukaryota > Metazoa > Chordata > Aves > Gruiformes > Rallidae > Gallinula > Gallinula chloropus. The sequence goes on along the minus strand of NC_140088.1, from coordinate 66,750,232 downwards.
GCAGATATCCACTGGCAGCCCATGGAGGACCCTACACCAGAGTAAGTGGAGGAGATCGTGAGCCTGTGGGAGACCTATGCTGGAGCAGGCTGTTCCTGCAGGACTGCACTCTGTGGAAGGGACCCATCCTGGAGAAGTTTGCAGAGGACTGTCTCACATGGGAGGGACCCCACACTGGAGCAGGGAAAGAGTGTGAGGAGTCCTCCCTCTACGTGTGGCAGAGACAACATGAGAGGAACTGACCACAACCCCCATTCCCCATTCTTTTGTGCTGCTGGATGGAAATAGGTAGAGAAATTGGGAGTGAAGTTGAGCCCAGGAAGAAGGGAGGTTAGGGGAAACTGTTCTAAGATTTGGTTTTATTTCTCATCACCCTACTTTGATTTGACTGGCAATAAATTAAACTAATTTTCCTCCAGTCAAGTCCATTTTGCCCATGATATTAATTGCTGAGCAATCTCCTTGTCCTTAACTCAACCCCACAAGCCTTTTGTTATATTTTTCTCTTTCTGCTCAGCTGAGGAGGAGAGTGAGAGAGTGGCTTTGGTGGGCATCTGGTGTCCTGCCAGGGTCAACCAACCACAATTTCAATTTCAAATGTCAAACCACTATGGTTCACAGCTTCCACACTCTGTCATGTCAGTTTTTTAAAGGGATTTCTAAGACCTGGTAGGCTACAGAAGACATTTCAGAAGCAAAAATTTTTCCATAAGGAAATACCTTTTCATAGTAAATAAAGAACAAGTCACTGCAAGATACTCCCCAAACTTCATTGCTCTGCACTGCCTGGGGTAGGGAAGGAGGTGGAGGACTCAGAAATGAAGGACTGAATTTGAACCTGGGAAAAGTGGGAGATGATTTAATATTTTTGAGTTTTTTTCTTTGTTTTGTTGTTGTTTTGGGTTGTGGAGGTTTTTTTGTTTTGATTTAGTGTTTTGGGGTTTTTTTAATCCCTAACCAAATCTATTTTAATTGTTAATAAATTAAATCAATTTTCCCCAAGTTGAATCTATTTTCCCCTGACAGTAACTGGAAAGCAATGTCCTTGACTCTAGCTCAACCCAGAAGCTTTTCTGTCTTATTAATGTGTTATCCTAAAACTGCACATTGTAGAAAAAGTGAACTGCAGTGAGTGAAGAGGTGCCTACATTTTCAATGCCTTCCCCTATCCAGGTTACCTGGAACCTGAAGTGACTTTGAATGTCAGAAGGCATCATATCATAGCATGTGATTAGTAATGAAGGATTGGGCAATGTTAATTTCTGCTTAACATTAATAGCTGCATGGGTAAGGAGATATCAGGTCAACTTTGCAGGTCCACATACTACCTACACATTAGGGCAGAGGATTCTGACATTCCCTGTGTGAAATCTCCATTTCTTTGTTCCACTGATATCCTTACCGGGAGTCAGTGTCTAGCATCACAGAGTACAAGTCAAAAAAAGCATAAAACAGAAGCACTGTTCTTATTTAGAGGTTTAAAATTATATTCAGTAATGCCAAACATGCATTTGTTCAAAGGGTGGTGTACCTTCCCAACCCCCCACCCCAAGAAACTGAATCCAGTTATCATTCACAAAGTGAAGTTGGAAACTTACACTCATGCAGAGAGATCAGCATTTTGGGGTTCAGATGCACTGCATATGCCTGACATCAGAATTCTCTATTTTCTGTTCCTTGTTCTACACTAGACCAGACTCTAAACAAAGATTTGCAGGTGTCTTTTTCAAGAAGAAAAAGGGTAGGTAAGGGAAGTGATTTTGCCCAGGTAGTCTAGAAGAGAAGTCCAGATACTATTATTTTTAGAACAGGTACCACACACATCACCTCAGAAGTAAAACATCCAATTCTTTCTCTCATTGGAACAAGACAGAGAAATGAGGATTTTAGTTCAGATTCTGTCAATGAAAATGATTCATATCTAGAAGAAACACAGGCTCTCAGAGATAGAAAAGGAGTAGTTTTACTGTTAAAATTAACTGTGTCAACAGAAACCAGCTGTTTGGTCCTATTTCTCTCTGTTTGAATAGTTTGTTGACTTTGAAAACAAACACAAAAGCAGCAATAAGATTTATAACAGCATTCTCTGTTGCTGTATCCAACTGGATATTTGTCTTTTGGTTTACGTATCTTGTTTTCGTTTCAATCTCTATAAACATAAACAACTAATGAACAAGCAATGAAGAGCTACAAGTAAGATCTAGAAGTGTACAGACAAAATTTTATACTCAAAAATATTACCTTAGATACTGATCTCAGAAATTCCTGTCTGGAATGACTAAAGCATAAGCGAGACCAGAATTTATCCAATTGTTTTGAAAATGAATTCATAGATACAAACTTTATTAGCAGTTCTGCACAACACTGAACGTCTTCCCTTCTGTTATTTATTCTTACATTATTTTCCTCTTGCAAATGTGCTTCACAACTGTATTTAACCAACAGAAAACTCAACTTATACTAACATTGAAGACTGACACCAAATTCTCAACATTGCACTGCCTAGTTGCATAATCACAAAATTTTTCATAGTGAGTTACAATTTCTAAAATTACAACTCATTTTTTTTCTGAAATTTATCATCCAATTTGCAGAAAGAATATAAATCACAAAGAGAAGAAGCAGTCGCTAGAAGAATCCAGATTATAAGGGTTATAGATATACAAACATGGCAGGAGTTCGGCAAAAACTGTTGAATGACTCTGACATGTTGAAACTTTCATAGAAAGCAGAGATGTAGGAAGGGCAGTAGTGAAGTTCTTCAGTACTATCAGAAAATAAGAGAGAATAGAATTCTTTCACGTTGCGTGGGAAAAGTGGAAAAGTCAGGAACATGACATCTTGAGAAGAAATGCTTTTTCATGGTTACTCAGATATGTTATTTGAGATAATTGGGCTTGCGATCAAAGGGTTTTTTTGAGTCCAATAACTAAACCATGGACTCAGTAGGAGACCAGAGACAGGAAGATCACACATGCCTTGTCCAGATTATATAGGAAGAGCAGGCCAAAATTCCTACTGAATCTGGCTCCATGCATATAACTGGAGGACAGTAGTGAGACTGCAGCAGATACAGTTGGTTCCAAATAAACGACAAAAGCAGTTTAACTGTTGTTAGTCACACGAATCCTGTTCAAGAATTCTCCATAAATGTAGCACATAACAGTCAATGATAGCCTGCTGAGTTAAACATTTCCCTGTTTCCAGTAGTAGAGCACCACTATAAAAATCTAATACTCCTTGGCACATTCCTAATGCTTTAAACTCTACAGGCGAGAGTAAGGAAAAAACCAACAAAAAAGACCCCAAAAAACCCATCTAACTGGTTCTGAGCCAAATCCTATTACTTGGAAACAGAAATTTACATGCTGAGCATGTTTTTTCTTTCTTATCTCCGTTTTCTCATTTTGCAGCACTAAAAGTAGCTTCAGGGTGCTTTAATATTTAATTCCATTGAGAACCCTCAATGCTTATATCTAGCTTTGTAAACTTAAGAAAAAAAAAAAAGAAATCAACAGAAATACTGCAAATACCATGACTAGTGCTTCAACATCTAGAAAGATCAAAAGAGAGAACACACACATTAACACACTATTCAATATACTTTTTCATTCTAATAGTTACCCTAAAAAATAGATAGCCAACCACAGTACTTTAAAGATTTATCTTACATTTAACTTTGACACAAGAAAACATATCAGGACAGTTAAGAATCAGGTCATATATCATAGCAATGGGGATACAATTAATGCATTACATTATTTATTATTTGCTCGTTTGTTTCACAAGAGATTTTAAAGAACCCAAGAAAATTCTCCAATCTAGAGGAATACCAGAAAACAATTTTCCAGATTTGAAATGAGAGTTTATCCTCAGATTTTTATTACTGCTCTGATGCAGGTCACACCAAGAAACGTTTTCAATGAACATAAATTTTTTAGATTAAGGGTCATGAAAAGTTGGGAAAGTCAGGGACCATTTAGGTGGGAAAGTTCCTGGGAAAAACATTTATTTAGTGAATGTTCTGCCTAATTAATGGTCTCAGTTAATTAAACAATGGACTTGTTCTGTATTTATGCAAAAATGAAAGAAATAAAATATTTACTCCATGCACTCCTTTAAAAGAAAGCAACAAAGAAAATGTATGCGCTGGTTATCTCAGAATATTTAAATGCAGACTTCTTACCTTCTTCACAACAAGTTTAGTCTATACATTTGCTTCTCTACAAGTTTATATACTTTTTTTTTAAACAAAAAAGGACCATAAAATGTGAAAATATTTTAAAATAGCAATTCTGTAAGCTTTTTGTCATTCAGACTTCCCAAAAGCATTCACATTAAAAAAAAAATAGACAGGGAGAAAAAAATACACTCGGTCTTATTTTGAAAGCTCTGTTAGGAAAAATATCTGATTCATTTATAAAAAAGATAAACTGCATCATAGCACGTAGTCCTTCTGCGCTGTGCTATTAGGGACTCGTACTAATATTTGTCATTGAATATGTCTTTAAGTTTTATTCAGCTTCTGAATACATTGACTGAACAAATTTCCCATTAAGTCAGAGACTTAAAACATAAGACACCACAGAAACAGTATTGATTGAAGTCAACAAATATCACATGGAATGCACTTGTCTCTGAAGTCAAGAAGGCGGCTAATGTTTTGTGCATTGTTTTGGCCTAAAAGGTAATAGATTTAATTTTCCCCCTCCTCAATTTTATTTCCCCTGTAATCAAAGTAAAGAGAAGCAGATTGTAATCATATTCCAAGAATTAAATCAGTAACTGTTTTCAGTACTGGCAGCATTAGAAGGCAGTTTGCTTTTCAGGCCTGGTTCAAAGAAGTTGTAATCACAGAACATTTCTTCTCCTTGAGCTGGGGGATAGAAGGGTTCACTTTCTCAAACATGTTAATGGAAATACAACATTTCTGGTTTAGGGAAAAAAAAACCCCAACAATCATTTTTCAAGACTTGATTATAAAGGTTGCTGCTGAATTTCTTGGTAGCAGCTCAGTCTGAGACAGAAAAATGTCTTCACAGCAGATAAGTAAGCCTTTATTTGGTGCCTACATTGAATTATTTTTTTGAATTTTAAAATATTTAACTGTGTGGGGGGGGTTCTCAGTTTTTAGAACATATTGGATCAATTTTCCTATAACTGAAAGAACAACCATCAGCTGAGAAAACAGGTCAAAAAACATTCAGCAGGCTGTGGGCAAAATATTCTGGATAAAACAAAAATAAAGTTTGATAATATACAGAAAAGCACTATACATGGTACTCTGTGAGCCTTCTCCAGAATTTTTGACAGAAATGGATGGTGGAAAGGATATCAGAAAAGCTAAGGAAATTTTATGCTCATAAAATTTCACTAACTTCTAATTAATTTCAATTTACTGGAACAAATTGCTGTCTTGCAATGTAAGAACCTCACTGAGGACAATGCTAATGCTCATCAGAAAAATGTTTTCACTTTAAATGAAAGAAAAAAACACATAAAGCTTAAGAAAGCTAGATATGGCATAGAAAAAGCTTGTAAACTTCAAATGTGGAGAATGATGCACCTAAGAAAGAACTAACAGTTTAAACATCATCAATTTCATGTTTTCACCAGAGACCTTGAACTCCTCTCTAATTTAGCAATCTAAAGGTTCTACACAATGTAACTGATTTGAAAACATTTGCCTTTAATGGCAAATCATGTAAGACTTTGCAGTTTTAAATGGGGTGTTCTTTTCAAATGTGAATATCAAATCAAAGCTGATTCAGAATCATAGAATATCCTGAGCTGGAAGGGTCCCATGAGGATCATACAAGTCCAACTCCTGGCTCCACACAGGGCCAGCCAATTCAGAGCACATGACTGAGGAGTGTATTATCCAGATGCTTCTTGAGCTCAATCAAGCTCTGTGTTGTGACCACTTCCTTGGTGTGCCTGTTCCAGTGCCTTACCACCCTCTCAGGAAAGAATCTCTTCCTAATACCCAACCTGAACCTCCCATCTCAGCTTCATGCTTTTCCCTCAGGTTCTATCACTGGTTGGTTTGTTTGAAAGAATTGATTCAATGAATGAATAGAACTTAAACATTAAGGATGAAATCTGAGCAACATACTTCTTCCCTCTCCATATTAAAGCAATGGTGAGATTAAAGCAAATATGTCCACACAAGTATTTGGAAATATAAAAATTATATTGCAATCACATTTATCTAACTCAAACTCTTTCTTCCAAGTCATAGACGGAATTCTTCTCATAAAATATGACAGTACCTGCTATAGATCACTTCAGGCATGAGAAGATATTTGGAGATATGGCTATGAGATACTTCCACTTCTGTGGCTCTAGAAGACTGAAGCCCACTTTAAAACCTTACCCAGAGATTATCAGGGGAATAGACAGCTGTTTTTTGAGTCCTCGGTATTTTACCGACAGGAAAAAAATTGTACAAATGAAAATCCAGATGAAGTAATTTATCCTATAACAGCATGTTTTTTCTCTATCAGGAATGAAATGAAGAAAAAAAGAAAACAGAAAAAGACAAAAGAGAAGTCAATATGGAAGTTATTGAGACCTAGTTTTTGCTTAAGTGTTAAGATCACTAGCTGAGGATTACAGTTTCGCAAGAAACCCTTCACCTGAAATAAAGGTGAGTGAAGATCAAGCCATAGGAGTACAAAAGCTTTGGGAAACAAGTGATCATTCAGCTACCAGGCTGGTGACACTTTAATGCTGGAACAGCCAAAAGAAGAGCAGCAAGAAGACGTTTCTATCTTTGCCACTGAGCTAAGCTGCCCTGAGCACAAGCCAAAGTGCATTTAAACACCAAACTCTGCTGAGCTTTCAATCCCATTTGCGTGGACCCAGGGGACTAGGGCTCCTAAAGGAGCTGTACCTGGGGAAAATGCTTTCTTCCATCAGCACTCCCTGACTAACCAATAGGGAAAAGAGACTTGTCTACTCTAAACACACCCAGAGTGAGGTGACTAGTCTGTGATGCATTTCAACAGTCATGAGCAGTCCTGCTCTTTCCTGCTGAGATTCCTAAAGCATCCTTGTTATCTGAAAACATTCCCCTCCCATAAACTGACAAGTAATGAGAAGATAGAGACATTGAAAAGCATGAGCAAAGAAAATAAGCATGTTAGGACTATTTCCTCCTTTCACCATTTCTCAAAGTATGACTCTTCATTTTACCCTCTTTTCCTACCTAGCACTTTATTGGACAACCTTCCTATTTACAAGACTTGAAAGTGACAATCGAGAGCAGATAATGAAATGAGGATTGGTATTTCAACTTCTTGGGAATCTCATACTCTGATTTCCAGAAATAGGATACTCTGTATCTGACCTCCTAAATACATACTTAGCTGACAAAAGAATAAGTCTGACTCGAGTATAGAGTGACTTAACCCATAAGCTGTTGAATTTTCAAACTCTTTTCAATGTCAATCCATTTACCTAAATAATTTTCTTTAAAATCAGTCCAACTATGGGCTTACCATCTTTCTTTACAAATAACTGCAGGACAAAGACCACAACAATATTTGTTTATTGACCAAACACCAACAGGTCCACCTTGTTTCCAGACTTCCATTCACCAACGAGTCCAGATGGGAGAAGGAAAACTTGTAACCATGTCCCAGAATTGTTTCATGGATCCAGACAGCTGGAGGAGGTTTGGGGCTGGATTTTATCTTGAAATGGGGAACAAACACATCTGAAGACTAGAAAGCCCTCCTGGGTTCAAAATTGCTGGCACAGCCAGAGAGAGAAAGGATACACTTCAAAGCTAATTGAAGTCATTAGCGGTACTTTGAAGACAATAAACTGTATTTAGCAAGATTTTAAAAATGATTAACGAATCTGTCAACACTGACTCCCCGGGTGTTTTAGTGTTCATTTATTAAACAGGAAGTGATCATTTGCCAGGGAAAACGAACTTTTCTAGGATAGCACACTTTAACTGAAAATTTATTTTTCTACTTATTATCTACTACATCTATTGTTTATTGCATGCTTTCAGTAGTAAATTCCTAATTATAGCAATTCTATTATGCTTTATACAGTTTCTAGATGGAATTAGATAAATTAATATAGCTTCGCTGCTGAGTGCACTTACGATAAGTATCATTCCTAATATCTACTTCTATGAGCTAAAAATACACATCACTAAAGTATACATTGTCTTTGGCCCCCCACCTTTTTTAAAAATTAGATTCCATGCACAAGCAGGGGAAAAAAGATGAAGTAAAACAAACTACTGTTCCAAAATCTATATTAAGTGTCCTTAGCTAGTCTGTGAATCTTTTGTAAATATTTTTATATAGACAAAGAATTTGAACTGGCTGATGTAACAGATTAATTTGCTTCAGCAACCGCGTGGTTCCAGACACAATCCATCTAAAACATAATTAAAATACATTTGGTAGATTTGAGGCTAAGCTTTTTGAGAACAACAGATTACATTAGAAAGATTTTAATGAGGACAGAGCTGATTAGATCCTTGCTTCCTCTTTTGGATAGGAACCAGGGAATCCTCTGAATGAGGTTAACATGCCATTTACCAACTTGAAGTAAATGGAAAACAAGAAGAAAGGAAGGGCTAAAATAATATTGGGGTCTTTCGACTTTTTAGTAGCAGAAAACAAGTGTGTTTTGCTCGTATTCACTTCACTAGAAGGAAAACAAGTGGTGGTTATGTATCACTGTCACTAGAGCACTGTTATCAACGTATTATTCCTGTATCACTACCACAAAATACTGCTGTTTTCATATTATGTCAGGTATGTTTTAGCATGCATGGTCTTCCACAGCTGAACTAAATGCTAAACATTTGGTGAAATAAAAACTGTTTGGGTAGAAATGTGCCACACTTGTGAAGTAATTTACATGCATTGGTATTCTCATTAGCAATGTTAAATACCTCTAAATATCTTCTGATACCTCTAGATGAAAAGCTTGAGTTTTCTGTGGAATGACAGGATGTTTTTACAACTTTTCAAAACATACTGAGGAAGACAGAGGTAGGGTCCTCCTTAGAACCCAAATACCGGGGGTTCAAAATTCCCAGCCTTGTCACCTACTTTCTATTTCTTTTACTTCAAGCAAATCACAGGTAGTTTCTCTACTGTCTTGGGCAGACTGAAAAATGTATCAATACCCAATATTTATTCTTTGTCTGCAAACTGGAGAATTTATTTTATTTTTAACTACCATGCTGGGTAGACATCCAAATGCTAGGGTGGCAGAGATCATCTTAATAACATCAGTGTTAATGATATGACACTTATACATTTCAAAACAATCACGTAAATAAAATTTCAAAACAATTGCCTAAAAACCATCATCTAAATAAAGGTCCACCTGTTGAAAAGGATTACCACCTTAGAGTCTGTGTTATAGAGATCTTGCTGGCCCCTCCAATGCCCCTCAGTACTGGAAACACTGGCCATTAATTTTGTCCTCTAACTATGAATTCAGATTTTTTTTTTCCTTTTTAAAGATGCAATCCTAAGCTGTCTGAATTTCCCAGAAAGAATAGGTGAAATAGAATATCTGGAATAGAAGACTTCTCTCTGTCTTCTTTTAAAACCCACAGGAAAAGTATGAGCAGCCACAAGCAGTGTGACTGCACTTCATCTGCAGAGATTCAGAGGTGTTGTAACAATATCATCAGGTTATCAAATAATAAATCTTCACTAGCTCACTGTAATAGATTGATTCCCTATTAGGATATTTACATAGCAAGATGACCATTTAAACTTCCTCACTGTCATCACACACAATGCCTCAAAATCTGTAGATCCTACACCCTCTTCAGTATATGATCATAGATTTGTATGATGTTGCAGAATTATTACTTCTTAGCACTCAATGTTGCACCTAGTTACTGTTTTATTTCAAAATTTCATTACAAAAATACCTCTCGAAGCTCACTTAGGTAAATTGTCTAATGGTATGTACCAAAAACTTAATATTATGTTCCATCTTAAATATTGATGCCACAACTCTGTTGCAAATCACCACAATGATATGCTCACTTTACATTTTAAAATTGAAGCAATCTTTCCACCAATAAGATTCAGATGAACATGAAGGCAATAGCTGTTACAGATGATTGAAGGATGAAATGTTTATTAGGGTGGTTAAAAATAATATAAAAAAAAGTCTACTGAACTTTTCTGCAAGCAGATCATAACCAAGGGAATGAATTTCTCAATGTTAATTTGTTAGATCACTGAAATCAGGCATAACTGAAATACCAGGCACACACCTACTGCAGAAGTAATAAGCTTACATGCAGACTCCAGTTAGAACTGGTATCTTTGAACAGTAGTTCACAGACTAGAGCTAAAATATCTCACAATACTGTGAATGTATTCTGCTAGCATGAAAACTTAACTTATAGCAACAACGTGTCTCAAGAAATAAGATGATTTTTCAACAATATAGTTGGAAAAAACCCAACAAAATCAAAGAGATCACAAGACTTAGGAACAGCAATAGTTTTTTAGAATAGAAATATATATTCTAACAACCATACATGCATACTTAATGCTAGTTGTAAACAATCCAAGCAAGAGTTCATGATGTGCAGGCAGACTGAGGGTCAGTGAACCCAGAATCACTCAGCATAAAACTAAAGACAAGTGACCAAACTCAGCAGCTGAAACCAAAAATCAGAGTGACCTCAGCATGTCACACCGTCACATCAGAAACTAGAGAGCGTTTTTCAGATAGGCACACGCTTGCCCCGTGTGCACTCACAGTTGACCAAATGAATGAGACTGCCATTAGCAAAGCCTGAGCCTGCGGAAATGACACGTTCAAAGAGACAGGGTATTCTATCCCAGGTTCAGGACTGCGCTCAGCATGCTCACACAGCCTGGAGGTTGTGGGGAACTCTTATCGCCCTGCACAAAGCATGTGCCAGCACACATACAGATAAAAAGGTGTCATAGCAAGAACTGAGCAAAACAATGGTGTAACATACAGTTCAGAGGGAGAAAGGAGAAAAGCCAAGAGGAAAAGAATTGTTTACCTAGGATGCCATCAGCAAACCATCACGTAGATCCTTTGCTTTTCTACTGTGAGCTTCTAAATTTCTCAAGTCAACAGACTACCATAGGCATATTCTTTTAGGCATGCCATGCTACATAGAATTATCTTTATTTTTAAAAACTGCAAGAACAACTACTACAATGAGAATTTCTCATTAAATATTAAAGTTTTTCTTTACCATAAATATTTTATATTTTAAAATCTTACATAATACTTTTAGTACTGAAATTCCACATCTATGAAGACTTAAAGTTATATTGTATACCTAGAGGATTCTTTCAATCCAAGTTACTCCGAGAAACACTGTTTATCCTCCTCATTTAATTAGTGATTCAAATACTAGACTCGTTCATTTTACTTCTTGGAAATCTCCTGTGCAAAATGTATCTGATGACATAGAAGTGTATTAAAATATAATAACAGGAAGGTTATTTTTGACTGGGCAAAATCTTTGAGCAAAGCTAAGCCAGTCAAACATATACAATTTAAAGGTTTAACACAGTGCATAATAAATAATCCTTAAAATCTTGGGGTTTATTGATTCAAGAGCCATGTGTTCTCCAATTTTCACTTCATTTGGTTATTTACATTTCATAATTATTTCCTTTTTATCTTTTAATTAATTTAATCAATCAATAAACTTGCCTTGATTTCTGAAAGCTCTTTATGAGTGGCAGGATGCAGGCTGTGACTGACTTACTCACTCCTATAAGTGAAACACAAAAAACTCGTCCTTAGATTCCACGGATCCAATGTGTCCTTGTGCAAACCAAATCAGACCATATTGGCTCTTAATTTCAGTCTTCCATAGCAACATGAGCATTTTATACTGGATCACTGTGAGAGTCTTCACTCTCAATATGGTGATCATGACATCTTTTTGAATATGCACAATTTTTAGCATGGAACATTCAAATAACATTAAAATAAAGCAATATAGAGCAATGTGAGTTACGAAAAGTGAGATGTGGGAGAAAATCTGGCATACATTCATATCCCAATGACATCATAAAAACAACACTCACTTCCACTTCATTACCTGTTTTTCCCTTTTTTTTTTGGTTTCTCTGCAAGTATATGCTGTGACATATACTTCTCTCTGTTTCCCAGCTCTCTAATAAGTTTGAACTACACACTTGTACTTCAGAAGAAGGAGAATTGAGCATTTCTCATTTCAGAAACTTTCAATGGCTTAATGAGAGACGGGCAGAATTCCTGACATGCCAGAGAATACAAAACCAGCAGTTACTTCTTTACATTTCACCTCAGGCCCACTGTCATATGTGACACATTCTCCTGTGTGATTTATGTGAGGGAGAAAGCCCATCATACACAAAGAAAAAAAAAATAATAATCCTGAGATAATTTTGAGAAGTACCAAGAACTACTCCTAGTATCTGTAGTAGCAATCCTGCTTAATGCAAGTGATGTGTTATTCAGGATACCTGTGACTATGGCCACCTAGACTAGCACTCCCAGAATTTTAGCAGTATTTAGCTAGATCCATGTAATGGCTATTTTTTAAAGAGCTAACAAGGCATATACACAATGCAAGTGAAAAAGGGGCTGAAACAGAGCACCCATCCTTTAGCAAATCTGATCTCTACAAAAGGACAGAGACTTGAAGCACTGTACAATTTCTAGAAAGACAATGCTTTTCTAGAAATTGTACACAGTGCTTCAAGTCTGTGTCCTTTAAAAGTTGAAATCTATGTTTTGCAACTTCTGCTTACAAGAGAACTAGGGAGACAGAGCTGTAAGAAACTGTGCATATAATTAAAGATTTTCATAAATAATCCCTCAGTTTGCTATGAAGCTGAACTTTCCTACAAAGTTTGAAAGGGAATTACACCCCTTCCTCTGAGCTGTGTGATAATGTTCAAAATACACAGGATGTTATTCTCTATTCAGAGGTGTTCCGAATGGCTTCTTTAGGCCCGTTACATATATCTATAAATAAACTTATATATCTAATAGATAATGTAGACTTTTTATTCCTTAGAATTATTTGATTTTTAAAAATTGTAGTCTTTGATATTATTCATATCTGTATGGAGTTATTTGAACACTGGTAGTTTTTCGTAAAGCCTCTTTGCTAATAAATGGGGTTCAGCAGTTTAGGATGATGATCTGAGCCCCACCATTCCTGTGTTGTGAGAATCTGCTGCTCAGCACAAAAGCTGAAAGGTTACGGAAGTTCCCATGCGCGTTTGAATTTACATGGGGGTTTTTTTCTTGACTAAAGCCATAACACTAAGCAGAACTGCCAATCATCTCACGCTTACCTGGCAGATCCCAAGCCAAGGTCCTTAACAGACCAATTTGGGCTGCATCTCCTTTGACAGAGGACAGTGTCCTAGCTGCTGCATTGCTGCAGGGATGGACTTTTTCTCTGTCTGGCATTATTACAAATAATTAAACGCTATTTAATGTCACTCACCTACAGCATGGGACAGTAAGGCTCAAACTCCAGATCTAATGAGTAGTTAATTACCAATCCAACGTGACACACTTACAAATGAAAGGATTTCAATGAGCATAAAGCAGGAATGTGGCATATTTAAGACCAGGGTTTGAATCAAGCAGGGTGAGAATTTGCATTCTGGCTTCTGTACCTGGACTTTTGGGTCTTCACTTTTGTGACAATTCTTAGGAGTATTCGTGCAGAAAGTTTTGGTTTGACAAACCTACTTGATCTTAGAAGCAGAAGCAGCATTTTTTCTTTTCCTCAACTTACTCCAAACACCATTAGGAATTTGAACTGCAAGAATTGGATACTTTCTGGGCTGTCTGACCAAACGGAGATATATACTTCAGACTGACACAAGCAATTACCAGCACACCTAAATAATTTAAACAGAAAACAACTTGACCTAGGAAGGATATCTAATATCAAATGAACATGAAGCAAGTCCCAGGCCCAGATCACACAAGGAATAAAAGCAGGTCTAGCCCGGAGACCAGAGAAAAGTAATTTTTCTAGAGAATGCAAAAGATCTATGAAGTACATAAAGAGGAGGAGGAGGTGCTCCTGACTAGCAGGAACAGCAGCTTGGTCAGCAGTCAACAGTCTGATCCAAGACAAAATTTCTGTGATTTTTTTTAAATAAATGCTTTTCACTAATTTTTTGAAAGACCAGACTGAAAATTAACATTCCAATAGAACATTCCCAGTAAAGATAGCCTGGCTAATTTCCTCCCCACTTTATTACTTATTCTTCATTAAAATTGATACAATATAGACTTTTTAATAATAACTGAGACGGAAAAGAATTTACAGCCATCTCTTTGGCTGATAAATACCCATCTTAACTTAAAACCACTTCTTGTCCTCCCATCTGGTACACGCCAATATCTCTGTGCAGAGAGAGGATCTGTCTTTGAATCCTACAGTGCACATAACAGATTTCTCCAGAACTGATACCTAATCAAAGACGAAAAAAAAAAAAAATGTTTACAGCATTCAGCTGTTTCTGTAGCAGAGCTTGCTTCTTTTCACTGCATAATCTCCATGCAACATTTAAGGTCTTTATGATATGAAAGGAATATGTTCTGTCTCTTTAAAAATCAGTCACTGGGAAATGGGTAAGATAAAAATACGATAGGAAAGCAGCACAGGGTAATGGAATAAGCAATACCCAGAGAATGTGCTACTCTGAATTCCCTGGCATTTTGTTAGCAACAATTCACAAGAGCTTATCTCTCGCCCTGTGTTAAGGCCTCCGACACTGACTCTGCAGAACATACTGACAATAATATTATCACTATTAATAAAAAGGAGTTTGTGCTCAGTCTCATGTTTGCTGTTGTACTTTTGTGACAGGTATGACACACTCTATTTCCCATGATGGTTGGGGTTAAATAGCCTACAATAGATGCAACTGCCAACCAACTGCTAGAACTGTCCAATTGTAAAATAAACACTGCTTAGCACATTTTAAATAAATACTAAAGAATTAGAGAGCACATGGTAGAAACATTAATCTCATAATCCTCCTAGTATGTCTGCTGTTTATGTGAGCACAGACAGGTGGTTCAGGCTTGGGCTGATGGCTGCCATCAGCTCCAGCCTTGACATACACACAGGTCCTAGATTTTAAAAACGATGAATAATCACATTGTGCCTGAAGCTGTTTGATCTGGCCTGGTTGCTGAGGATAGTCTGCTAACTGACAAAGGCATGATGTGCACAAGCCCAGCCTGGGTATGTTAACACAAAAAAAGATGTGGTTCTTGTGCCCAGAACGCTTTATAAAGAAAAGAAACATCTTCCTATTTATGTTTGGAAAAGGTGCAAAACATACAACTGACAGCCTAATACAGATTTCATCCTGTAAGTCATATCCCATGGTATGACCTCATTAGTCATTACTTTTCACAATCCTCTAATGCTGCTGGTTTGCATCTCTTCCTAGAGAGCTACCTCGTGTGACACACCAAACACACATACATGTCCTCAAAACTCAATATATGCAGTAGCTAAAGAAAATTGGTTTTCCCCAAATCAAAATCAGCATGTCGCAAAACAAATGTATGTATTGATCTTTACTTGGACTATGATGTTCATGACAATGCCTAATTTTATTTCATTCATCATAATGGCAAACTATGAATGCAACACAGATCAGACTTCTGTTGAGATTTAAAAGTCTTTTGAAGTCCTTTCTGATCCATTAGCTATTGTCTATCAAAATACTGGTTGTGCTGTGCATAAATGCATGCAGGAGGAAAAACAGCAGCTGATTTATGTTTTTATAGCTTGACACTAACAGAGTGTAAGCACAGCTCAGAAAATGCAATCTCTAAAATGATTTAGGTCTGGAAGATTTTATGTCATTAACATATTATAACCAGAGCTCAGAGGTGATCTTTAAACTTGAAATTAAATGGGAACTGGCATACCTTAGTCTTTAAAATAAATTAATTCATTCTTTCTATAAGGAGTCTAATTCCACTTCTACCTGTAATGTCCACAACATTCGGTTTCTTAAAATTGCCAGCAAGATTTCTACAGTAGGACTTTCTTAAAACAAAAAAAAAAAATCCCCCCTGCCTAGTTGGTTGGTTTGTTTTATTTTTTAATTTATTTAACAAAACCCCAAATAAGATGCTAGGACACTGGAGAAAGATTGCTACATGTGCTAGCTCCTTTTGACAGCTGTTTTCCACTAACTACAGCAAACATGGAATGTAGGAGCCTCTCAGAGTAACTAGTGAGAACAGGAGCAGAACTGTTTCTGCAAGGAAAATCTTAGTCACTGTCAAATCCAGGAGGAAATTTAAAATCAAACCCTTATAATTTTTATTGTTATTGAAAAGGAAAAATATTTCTTTACTCTTACACAACTCCATATATACTACTCATTATAAGGGAGTAATTTTTTTTAGAAGTTTCCTAATTCTGAAGTCATGCCTCTAATCCGTCTCTGCTTTCTTTTTTTTGTTTGTTTGGTTTTTTTTGTTTGTTTGGGTTTTTTTTTTAATCTAATGGCACAGGATTGGTAGAAAAAAAGGAAAAGGACCAGAGGACCACTTATACAGCCTTCTCTTTCTAACTGAGGCTTAGGATGTGTGTGGATGAGGAGGGAGCAGAGACTGCAGTGATAGCAGGGGAAGTGGTGAGAGTCGAGGAGCTGTAAGTGTAATAGTTCTCTTTTAAGCAATGAAGTCCATGATCTTTTCTCTACTGAACTTAGCAATGCTTGCTCTTTCCATCAATACTGTTCTTTCAAATCCACACTGTCTCTCCTTCAACATTATTTTGCTCACACATTCCACTGTCTGGAAAATTTGGGTCAAGCTTTGCATTGCAATTTTTAAAAGTCACACAGCTTTCTCTATCCTTTTCCAACCCTCCAAATGCACCAGAAAAAAAGAGAACATACAAAACCATATGTTATTTTGCAGAGGCAATGAGCCCCTTTCCAAATCCAAAGACAGTTAGCCTTAGGGCATTAACAACAACGTTTTAAAGCAGTTTTAAAATCCTTCTTTCTTTTTTCCCCTCCTTATTGTTGTTTCATACCCAGAATTCCCTGTGTGGGGAAGAATAATGTTCTTTCCCATGTACTTTACAGTATTAGAGAGGTAAGATTTGAATACTGTTCTCATAAATTAAATGCTTTCTAGTTAACATTTCAGAAGACCGTAATATGAACCAAGTCTTCAGGTCTCAAGTGTACTCTGTTTATCACTCCTTTTTTTTTTGATGAAACTATCTACCGCATCATGCTTTATGGCATCATTGCAGGAGTTCGGTGATGGGTGAATTTGGTCATACAAGTGTACTAAAGTTAATTGCTTGCATGCAGGAAAAAGCAAAATACGTACCCTATGAGAGTCTCTCCACCTTCCTTAAGATTCATTAAGTGACTCTAAGACTGTTTACAAAGCCTTCAATGTTTTGCAGGGATTTTCAAAAATGCCTACATGACATCAGAGCACAACTCCCATTGATTTTACCAAGAAACTACTAGCAGATTACTTGTACACTTGTGAAAATCCACCCTCCCATGCTTAACCCTCCATTCTGTTCCTGTCAAATTACACGAAAGCTTTTGTGCTGCAAATGCTCTATGTGCTGCCTAAGACCAAAAGTGACTGAAGAAAAGGGGAGGGATGAACCACTCCAGGGCCACCCCCAGAACCGAGGACCCAAGAAGTGCATCTGACCAGCAAATGCTGATCATGATGAAGTGTTTAATTGTGAAGACCAACAGCTTAGCTCCTGAATTCTTTTCTAAAAGGATATTTTGGGACAAGAGATGTCCAAGAAATTAAAAATAAGCTTCCCCAAACATCATACATCAAAATGAATCATGTTCTAGTCTTTCCCAGCCCCATTTGACCAAAGTGACCGTTTTTTCCATAAATATGTGGAACTGTATTTTTGCTGGTACAAAAGGCTGAAATTTTAATGATGCAACAAATCAGTAAATACATATGTGAGAGCATCTTTGTTTCTAGTTCAGGATCTCTGGTTATCAGTAATTCTCATTTCTGCAAACTGAAAATGTCTGGAAAGCCTGGGTATTACTTATATCCTATTTCTTAAATGCATCCTAAGGGACTCTGAAATAATCTGAACCAAATTTGTTGTTTCTAATTTAGCTGTAATATATATAAAAGTGAATTTCAAAAAAAGTGAGCTTCATGGACATACACATGCATGTGCTCAGAATATTTCAGACATGACAAGCAGTATCTTTTGCCCAATTTAAGACTCAGCTTTACTGTTCCAATTGAAAAATGTGGACTTGAAGTATTTCAGGAAAACAGATGATGGGCAAAGGGAATGCAGGTGACATGGCAGCATTAGCTGTCACCAACGCAGTTGATTAGTGAAGTCCTTACTGCTGCTCAGTCTAAAATCACAGGTGATTTCTGCCCCAATATTAGGGGACACAAGAGAAAATGGCAGGCTACCTGCCTCTACATTGCACAAGGTTTTCTCTCAATATGCAGCAATCCCTCACCCATCACCTGAAGTATGGCTATGGATGTGCAACATTAAAAAGTAGATGCCAACAATAAGCACAAACGACTCATTAATGAAAGTAATTTTTAAGCTATTATCACTATCACTATAATGGAAAGAATGGGGATGAAAACACCTACAATTCAGGTAACACATTGGAATAAATAAATTTCCTATGTCCTTGACAGACATATTTCAAAAGTAAATATTATATATTGGAATGCTCTTTGCTGTATGTGTGGAATAGAAGCTTAAGTGCTATACATGGGTATAATTACAAACCCATACCCATTTACTACAATAATGACAGATGTAACAGCTGGATTTTCATATGATCTACTGCTACAACTAGGCCTAAAATAGAAATACAACTTCATAATACCAAAAATAATACTGCAAGCACAGCAGCACAATCATTTTAATATCCTGAAGTGGTCTGTTCCACTGGTATAGGAAATGTAAAGATAAATAATTACACAACAGTTTATTTTTCAAGTAGACTGAGATAAGATCTACTTCTCTTTCAATTTCTTTTCTGCAGAAAATATTTATGAGCTTGTAATTGGTAATGTATATAAAAACAGAAAACAGTCTTTTCATTTAAAGCACAAAAGCTAGTGTGAAGAGGCAACATCCCATCTTGTGTGTTAGAACTTCACCACAGAGATCACACATATTTCCTCAAGAAACAGCTTCAGCAAGACACGATGCATGTTTTCCTGCCCTGTTTACCTTTGAGACATCAAGCATTAGCCATTGATTCGAGTGGGATCACAGCATCAACAGGTCATTTGCTTTATCTTGTAGATCAAGTCACATAGCTATTCCAGTGGCAGAGAACAGAAAAGAGAGCATTAAAAAAATAAAATCCAGGAACGAAAAACCAGCTGGAGAACCCTGAATAATGACATTATATTTGATAGGTTGGAAATATCACCATAGTTCAGCGGGCACCTGCCTGTTGTCTTAAGTTATAGTCAATACAAAGCTGTATGTTTGATACAGGTTTTCATAGTTCAAGGTAAAATTAGGTGGAACTTGCTTTCTAGCATCTCCCAAGCTTTGAAAATTTTTGTTCTTTACTTTCAGAATTCAATCCTTGGACTTATCTCAAATTTCAGAAATCTATTCAACAGGGTACAGTTTTTTTAATTCTTCCTTTTCCTGAAGGAAAAAAGTAGACAAATATTTAAATAAGGCGAATAAACCATTTTCTTAATAGATCTAGATAACAAAATTTCAAGGTAATGGTAGTGCATAAAAAGGGGAAAAGACAAAGAAGAAACTTATCTGTTCCTCAAAAATAACAGACTTTAAGGACATGGCTCTTCTATTAAAAGTAGCCATTATATAACTAGCAGCTTGTATATTGGTTGTTTCCAATATACGTAATTCCTGTATTTTTAGCATTTTTTTTTTCCTCTCGTACTCACTGGGAGCCTTTCCTGAGTCCCTGTCAGACTGGAAACACAGAACAAAAAGGACAGTCTCTGCCCTAAAGACCTGCCAGTCCAAGTACAAGGCACAAGACAACTCATGGAGAGAAGCCAGGGAGAATACAAAAACAACAAGATATTGGTAGTCAGCATGACAGGCACACCAGTCGCCTGAGTGTTGTCGAGCTTTCTCTAAAGACAAAGGGTCTATTAAGGAATGATATAATGGAGAAACAGGGTGGTGGATGCTTTTGTTTGTTGATGCAAGTGCTTCCCAAGCTAGAAGGAGGAAGCATACTAGCATGCTGACATGTGGGTGACACAATCCCTACATCACAGGCTGTCTGAAGCAGGATGCAACAATGTGATATCATATAAGCAATACATAAACTGGGAAAGGGCTTCAGCATCATGAACAGAAAAACTAAGCATCTTAATCTGACATAATAGAGAAGTTGGCTGAGAGTAGGCAAAATGCTCTAAGTCACAGGTTAAGAAAAACATTTCTGCAGCAGCTTTGAGTAGACGTGGATCAGAAAATATGGCATCTGCCAAGACCAGAAAACAGAACATTGCATTACTGGGATATGAAATGTTATGACTTTGAGCTTTGTGCATGCTTAACAAAAGCTGTATGTTAGAGCTGTCACGTAGGAAGAAAATCATGAAGGAGAAAGCAGATGCTGGGATATAAAAAGGTAATCAAAACCGAGAATGAGATCAACGTTATATGCCAAACAA
Organism: Gallinula chloropus; assembly: GCF_964237585.1. Taxonomy (NCBI): domain Eukaryota; kingdom Metazoa; phylum Chordata; class Aves; order Gruiformes; family Rallidae; genus Gallinula; species Gallinula chloropus. The sequence goes on along the minus strand of NC_140088.1, from coordinate 66,729,514 downwards.
ACAGAAAAGAGATGATACTGCCCACAGCAACTGGGAAGGCTATACCCTGTGTTAATGGAGAGCAGGTAGAGCTCTGCTTTAGCTCCTTTGAAATGATAACCAATGCCAGGTGAAAATTAAACCTTTCCTGAAGACACCATCACTGTTTAAAAGGACAAGAAGAAAGAAACAACACTGCTATCAATGTGTTAATTGTTTCTCACAAAACTATCTTTCAATGAAAGAAGCTGTTATAGATGCTACTGATACGTCAACCAGTAGCTGACCATTACTGAGAAAGGAGGGCAATCTTCCTCTTGCAATGGTTTTTATGGGGACTGGGGGCATGCAGAGGAGTCCCTATCTGCTCTTACTTTAACTCAGATATACCTTCATGTTTTTCAAAACACCAGAGTATCTCCAAGCTAACTCTTTCTCAAGCAGAAGAGGGCAGGGTGCAGCATCCTTACCATCCTGTGAAAAGACTCAAGAGCACCGACTGCTTCTGTGTGCTATGAAGTTGTTCTCAAGGACTGTGATCACCATCTCCACAAGCGCTGCCCCACCCTGCTCCTCAGCAAAAGACAGCATTAATTCCAGAAATCCAACTGAACTTCAGAACGCCATAAATGTAATTTGTCAAGCAAACAATCGTAAATACCTCATGAAAGCCAAAAGACCTGAGGCAGCTAGATAATAGATTTTAAGAGCTCAATGAATTAAACAAATGACATCCCCCACAGACGGCTTTTCTTACACTTTATAAATACTTAGGCTTCATTTACACAAAGCACTTTAAAAAAAAATAGATGAGAAAAGGAGACACTTCCTATGATGCCTTTCAGCTCAGCACATCAAATGTTAGCTTAACCAAATTCTCCTTTTGGGAAATACAAGAATGGACTGAAAAGGGGAGGGGTAAAATGGACAGATGATAGACAGGTGGCATTAATACACTCACAAGGGGAAGTGAGCAAGTGCCAGTCTGGTTTAATCTGTCTATCTACAGTTCTGACTCACGATAATGTCTAATTCCCATTCATGAGAGTATAGAAGAAACCTCTGTTCGCAAGCCACACAAAACCAAATGCACATGCAAATTCTACCAAAAAGTGCTCGTGTTTCCCTAGTAAGAAACATTAAGAGCTTGGGAATTAAACATTAATTTTCAAACACCAAAAGAACAAATCCTCATGCTTTTAAACCCACACAATTTTGTGCATCTCTAAACACACACCCACACTGTTCTGTACATACAGGAAATTCTCATTAAATTAAATCCGAGTACATTTGTGGAGCTTGCAATGGCACCACAAACAAAGTGAAAGGTATTATGGAAAGTTCATGAATAATTTAGGAACAACAGTACAAGCTGTCTAAAGTGTTGCCAAAATGCAGTAATGTTAATTTTGAAACTGTAAGACGTATTTAAAACTACAGCACAGACCACACTGCCATCCTGAAACTGGATTTGTAGGTGTTTTTGTATGTAAGTACAACAAGATATTCTAAAGACTTTAATCTAGGCATGTGTCTTACCATCAGGCATAATTATAGATACACTTGCTACAATTCTTCTGCATTATCATCCCACATAAAGAGGAAAGCTCCTTCTCTTTTTCATCATCATCATCACTGCAAGACATTTTTCAAAGGTATCTTTCCTCACGCTGGGCCAAAAGCAGTGACTTTGGCAAAGTGCTCAGTTCTTTGAAAAAAATCTAAAAATCACAAGTGGGTTCTGATAAAAAATATTTCATCAGAATATGACTAGGAAGAAGGGGTCAAGCATTTCAAATATTCATTACCCCGGTAGAGATTTAAGATCAGCCACAAGCACCACATGAGAACACAGACCGTTTATTTCCTCCATTTGTATGCTTTTGCTACTGGTGACTATGTTTCCTCATTTTCACTTCACTAACGGTCCAGTATTTTTTTATTTCTTATGTCAAATTTGCTCCTTAAGCAAGGACCATTCATAACAAAGTAATCCAACTTATTTATTCAGCCAGGTTGACCGAAACACTCTTTATGGTTACATCTGACTACTATGAGACTTCCCACCCTCTCTCACGTATTTACTAACCACACAACCTACCTATGTACAGAAGAAGAAGAAAAATCACATTGTCTTTACGCCAGACAGCATGTGCGCTTGTTTACAGCTTTCTATTTCAACACGATTACTTTGCTAAGGCCACTGTAATTTCCACTATTAGGCCAATTATCTTTGTCTTCCAAGTTTTATTTGGTCTTATATCTGGCAGGATATTACATATAAAAAAAATACTTAGGAGACACTCAATGAATGGCAAAGACTTTAGCTGCAAGATAAACAAATAACAGGACAACCACAAAGAAAACCAATAACCTCCCTAAGTGAAACTCACTTAGTACTATAAATTCACATAACTAAATAAAAATTATTATGACTATTATTGGCATTTAATACCTGTGAATGAGTAAACCTTCTTTGAGATTGAAAAATGTGTGACAAACGGATTAATTCTCTATTTTGGAAATGAAAGCAGACAGTTTTTAATTGCAATAAGAAATCTATAAGAATGCCAAATTACCTAAGAGTGAAGAAGTCATTCAGGCTCCATACTTCCAAACTTTCCCAGACTAAGATGTAAGTCTTTGTGACTAAGCAGCTATACTTGAAAGAATTAAGACCTCAAGACACAAATCTCAGAGATTCAGGAAAAGAACTGATCAAAGAAAATAGCAAGTGGTCTGAGACTAAAATCCTAAACCCAAGGTAAAAGTTGATAAGGGGTACTTATGTTCCCTCACATGGCTAAACCAAACTGATGTTAGAAGTTTGGTGGTTTTTTTTTCCCCCGGGGAAGGGTTGTTTGGGTTTTTTTTTCATCCATAAAATACTGTGGCATGTGTAATGCTCAACTAGACAACAATAAAATTGCTACATAAGGATGCATAAACCAAGGCCATAGTTTGCAGGACAACAAAGTCAAACTAGTGATTTTAGCTCTGCTCTTATGTACCAAATCAGCAGTTCCAAGCAGTTACAAACTACTCGTATTGACTGAAAATAACAGGACTGCACAGGTGTAAGTGGAGGGCAATTATACAACGAAAAATGTAATTTACGCACAGCAACATCATTAAAGTTGCGTCAAAGCTTGATTTACAGCTCCCAGAGGTACGATGGAGGGTTGGCAGTTTAGAAAACACATATTGTTACTTGTAAATTGAGAATGCTTTATATGAGAACCACTGAAATACAGAAATGAAATTTGAAAATGTCATGGTTACAAATCCACTTGGACTTTCACCTTCTGAATGCAATACTGATTGAAGTCTTGCATGTAGAGATGCAAGAAAGGAAAACATAAAAGTTTCTAACATAGAAATGATGATTAGACCTTAACCAGACTCAAGAGGTTTAAAGCTAATTTATCATGTCTTCCTAAACATCTTAAGTATGTGGAAACATCAGAAAGACGTGCCCTCCCAGCAGCTGTGGTGAGAAAAGCGTGCCATCCCCATATATCTTCAAAGCCAATACAGGCTGTATTGAAAATGTTTCTTCTGTGACAAGAAACCTGAAAGCAACAGCAGTGGATCATGAAGCCCTTTAACAAAACTGAAGCATCATCAGTGTAACAGTTTTTGTCATTCCTTAATACTTCTCCAAAGACTGTGGAAGAAGACAGCTTCCAGAAAGCAAAATCAAAAATAATACTATGGATAAATTAAATTTCAAATTTATTGCTAGGCATAACCATGAATCATTAACAATGTACAAAATTTCATTTAAAGTTATGAAGAACATGACCAATCTCCAATGTTTTTTAAAAGAAATTAAGCAATAATTTTATTCTAAGTGAATGTTCCAGAGGGTAAATGACTTCTGCAGTGCAATAAATGGTACAGCAAATTGAGGAGTATGTTTTAAAAGTAGGAGCAATTTTCCTTCCATAACCTTCACTTGAAAGAACATTATTGCTATTTTATTAAATGGACTAAATGAAAAATAAATTAGAAGGCATTTTATGGGGTTTAAATACACTTAATATCACAGTAAGATATGTGGATTTAAATGGCAGCTTTCTAAATTATACTGCATTGGCAGCACAGAATATACTGAACATTTCAAAGAAGTAATCAAGCAACATGACGGGACATTCACTATTGTTTCCTAGAGGACCCATGAACAGTATCAAAGATCTATTCTCTTTCTGCCTATGCAACTTATTAGTCAAAATTTCACTTCATATAAATCCAAGATTTTGGCAGGTTATTGCTCCCTTGCTAAAAAAATTGCAGCAAATTCTAATGTGCTCAGGACATAGTCTGTATGATGTATGGATGGGGGAAAACTGTTAGATAAATCTTGCATGGCAATGTGATGCACTTCCTAACCAAAAGAAAGAACATACTACTGATGTTCCAAAAAAGTTGCCGACCAAGGTTATTTTCTTAATGCCAGGATTTCACTTCACAGAAAATATGGAAAGCTTTTTTGATGTTACAAGATGTTATACAACATAGCACAAAATAATTAAGAAATCAGGTCTTACATTGAAACTGCACAACACAACAGTAACATGATTTTTTGCCAAGTTGCCTAGTGGGAATGTCACAATTAAGGAGTTTTTGTTTCACTGCAAGAACAATGCCTGTCATGTTTACCTAATTTGTAGGTAACTAGAGTATTCATGTTGCCATTGATTTAGTTTTTGTAACGTAGTTAATAAACTTATATAAAATGGCCAAAAGGTATGGGGGTCTCCACTAAACCTAACCCTAAAAGGAAGTTGTTGCAAAGTATTGCCACTGTACAGTAATATTATTCATCAGCCTATGCTTGAGTCCCTGAGGCTTTTCCAAGCTGTTATGTGGCTGTAAGTTGACTGTGGAATTGTTGCTGAGGTCGACAGCAAAGCTAGGAGCCCTCGGGTGAAGAACTGCGTGGCCAGGCACAATTTGCCTTTAGCATGTGTGAATAAAGAGTGCAGTGTCACGGCATTTTACTTTCTCGTATAATAATCATTGCATTTCTTTACAAACCTACACTAAAATGTATTTTCCTCCTTTTTATATGCTGGCAGTTTGAGACTGCCTCTTCACTTCTGTTTTGTGCATCTACTTGGCTAAAAGTTTTCATATGATGCTTCATGAAGTTGTATAAGTATGAATATTTACTACTTGAGCTGCACTCAGTGGAGAGGCATACGCAGAACCACGTGCAGAAATACCCATTGCTGATTAAATGTCTATAACTCTGACTGTCTACCAGTTTCTTTGCAGCTCCTATCAGGATATGCAGCCTACTTTTGGCACAACCCCATTTTTGAAACAGGGTGCAGATCTTCACCCTTTGTTGCAGATCTTCACCCTTTGTTGCAGACTGATGGCCACCCTTTTTGCCATGCAGTGTTTTCTTTTCTCAGTATCTGAGTACTAAAGAGAAATGTTCACAGCTACAAAAACAAATATTAAAAATACCAGTGCAATATGTTTGGACTAACTGTAAGGAAAAAAGCATGGGTCCGATATTGCTCTGTCCACTTTTCTCCATTATTTTGAATTTGCTGGCCAATACAGTCTCAAAGAAAAGTGCAACATCTGCTGTAGTTAAAGGAGGACTACCACCAAGAAGCCACTCTGGGAAGGTTTCGCTACCCTTTACCACCTGGGTATGGCTCTTCATCACTGCTAACAAAGAGCTATCGAACATAGGCTGAGCCCATGACCTGAATTCGGACCCTTTCCTGAAAAGTCAAATAGTACCTTTAGAGGGAAGGACAAGAGAAGAAATTGAAAAACTTCATTAACACTGCATTCAACCTTGAGCCTCTTGAGATATGATATTCAAACAGGCTCTGAGTGAATCTGATGGGAATCTTTAGATAAATCATCGGACTACCTCAGGACTTTTGAGCTAGTACACCTGAGGCACAGTTTTTCCTGTGGTACATAAGTAACATCTAGTATAATTTTGAGACTTCCTCAGACGCCCAATAACAGTTTTAAAGCCCAAACTCACTCCTTTAAATATACACTGGACTAATTGAATCACACTGATAGAGCCTGCTTATAACCCTTCCTTGCAAACCAAAAATTGCTCAAAATCTTTCAGAGTTCAGCCACAACTTGAGCTTCACAAATATATTGTAAGCATGCTTTTGAGTCTGTCACAATACTTTGCAAGCTAGGGATAAAAATCATACAAATGTCAGGAAGAAGCTTAATTCCATGGAACAGCTATATTTGTAAAGCATAAGCATAAAGCTTATTAAAGATATGTGCATTTTCAAAAATTATATTCATAGTTTAAGCAAATATTTGCTTTTTAAAGTTAGCAAGACTTTGGGAGTAAAACAAGAAGTTTTGTGGTGAGGGTTTTTTTTTTAATTTGGGTATGTTGCTCTTCATTCTGCTTGTTTCTCTCAAATAAATCTTTCTTTAGGCTTAATTCTAGCCTATGATTCATAAAAGCTATTAGTTAAAAAAATTATGGCCAAACTGAGTGGCACTTGCAGAAAAATGGGTAAGATTTATTTACTGACATATGTAAAGCAATACTTTGAAACTATGAAGCTATCTTAAATCATGGTCGTATTTTTTATGCTGAACTTTGTAATTCCTTCTCCCCCTACTTTTTAGTCATAATTAATGCATTTTCCTTTTAATGAGACTAAAATACTAGATGGTACATTCATAGGCAAAGGCAGCTAAGCACAGAAGAAATAATGACAGCTTATTTCTGACTGTTGACCTTTGGTGCCATCACAAACCAACCCATAAATCACTAGCAGCATAAAAGTAAGAACAAAAACAAATGTGGGTGGGGGCAGGGAGGTGCGGGAGGAAGAAAAAACCCTGGCTCCTTCCAGATCAAAATAGTTACAGAAAACCTACAGGCTGTTGGGGTTCTGTGAACAGCACAGCTGGTGTATTTCTTAAAGAGCAGACAAATGTAGGTAAACAAATTGTCATCTTTTTTCACCATTTTGTGTTATTTCAGCTTCTTGAAGCTGGAAATGAATATGTATTCTCATTCTAAATAGCTATAATTAAATATCCACCAGAAAGGTGCTTGTCCATTCTCTCTTTGAATGGAACCTACGCAATGTGGAACAAAATGCCTTCTTGATTCCCCTGAAATATATATTGATGAAAATGGAAAAATTAAATTTTAAAAAGTTCTTCAGAAACTGGAACATGGTCTGTCAGGTATTTATTAAAGTAGTTTAGAAGGACAAGTGGAATAACAAATACAGCTTTGTGCTACAATAGTAGGCTGACTAGCATCAGAGGTGAAAGTTTGAATGTCCACTAGAAAGGAAATTGCTAGAAACAAACAATAAACAAGATGCTGCATAGACAAGTCATTTGCTTTGTCTTTCAATAGTTATCTATTTTGAAAACAAAACTACATTAAAAGATCACTTATACACCAGCTTGATTGATGATTTTGTCACTTTTGCTACCCTTTTACTGAGTAAGAGACCAATGAATAGATAATGACTCTGAGTGACAGTAAACCCAAAATTTCAAGTAAATTAGAGGGAAATAATCTGTATGGATGGGAGTCAAAACAAATCCCAAAGACTGATTGTTTTTTCCCCCTTCTCACACAAATTGGGTTGTAGTTTAATACTGTAATGACAGCTTTGAACTAAACCATCTGCTGCCCCCTCCCCCTTATTTTTTCTTACTTTTCCATGTAGACTATTAGGCTTTCATGTTTCCAGGAGTGAACACATTTACAAAATGGTGACATTTTCCTAAGGAATGGTGTCTGAAGATGAAGATTTGCAAGTCACAGCACCTAGTCATGGATGAACCTGAACAACTGTCTGTAATAGTGTAGGTTAAAAAATTATAGGTAAACAAATCCTGAGTAGGCTCAGGAGGGCCTGATACCTTTGCACCTATCATTGAATTAAAGTGCTTCCTGGACTGCTGGGTCCTGTCTGACTGCTCATACTTCAGAAAAGACTGAAGAGGACTCAAAAGAACCTCAAGCCCTGAGCCTGAGGAACCTAGAAAGTACGCCATAAAAATGAGCAGTAATCTGTTTCACTGATCTAAAGGAACATGAAGGAGTGATTTGATTACAGTCTTTAAGAACTAGATGAAGCAGAAAAATTTGATAATGGAAGAATCACAGATGAATGGCCAAAACCTGAAGTAAGATTAATACAGTCTAAAAATAAGAAGGGTATTTTTAACACTGAAGGCAATGAACCACTGAAGCACCTTATCACAGGCTGACATCAGTTCTGCAGCATTAGAAACATTAAGTTTGGCACTTCCCAAAAAGCACAGTTCTATAGTTCAGCAACGGCTCCTTGAAGAAAGGTCTCTGGTTAAATGTCAACAACAACCCCTCACAACCTTCAACACTGAATCTGAAGAAATGATCCAGCAGTGTAGGGAAGGAGAGAAATAACTGCAGTGAATGGATCTTCTATTAAGGGGCAGTCTCACACACTGAATCCTTGTAGCAGAGCAGATGATAGGAAGGTAAGATACCTTCAGCTTCCAGCAGATAATATAAACAAAATTGTTACATTACCCACTTCTTTATTGTTTTATTTGAATGCATTTCAAATTCAGTGGCATCCCTGAATGATTCCTATTCATGGAAAAAAAAAAAGGCAGCTTAATTAAATTCTATGAACTAAAGAATTTGAATTGACAAAGAAGGCCAAAACCAAGATGTGTTGTCAAGGCAACATGGGCCAAGAATTGCCTTTGATATCTGTTAGACCTGACAGTTGATAATATTAGGCATCATTTGTACAGAATACTGATGCATCTAGCTGTAATTTGAATTTATAATGAGAGGCAAAAGCAATGCCTATAAGCAAAGATAAAATCTCATGTTTTAGAAATGTGATGTAATTTTTAGTTTGATTTTTACTTATGCCAATCAAGCAATACTGAATATAACCCCTGGATGTTGGTGTCAGATTCAACGCAACACTGGTAAGGAAGTGTTATCTCTAAGGGCCCAATTTAATTTTTAGCAGTTTAGGGTTTGATAAATGTTGGAAGTTAAGCAAAAATGGAATTCCCTCCAGCTAACTCAGTCAGATAGTTTATTACAGCATTAATAACTCCATCTTTGTCATGTAATTAGAAAGTAAAATGCAGAAAGGTATTTGAAAAACATACTGTTGTGAGCAACTCAGTTTCTAAAAAAAGCAGAAGGAAATACAATACAGAAAAAGGAGGAGGGATATTCTTCTAATTTGTGCCACTCTTGAGCAAACCAGAAATAAAATCAAAGACACTAAACTTACAGAAATGCATTTATTTCAAATGGAATTCTATAGGCTGGAAGTCAAGATTTAACCCAGAGCATTACAATTAGGAAAAAAAATAATATGTTTTGGGCAAGGTGTGAATAATTGCAGGAGCATCCTGGGGCATTCACTAACTCTATTTTCTTGCTTCATGAGACATATCACTATCACTGGTCAGCAAATGTTTCTGCTTATACTAATTATTCATTGCTAAAAGATCTAACTGGAACAAGCACAAACCTGAAGCTATATAGTTGTCAGAAAACTCCTGTCTCCCCCTTCCCTCTCACTTCAGAAGAAAAGTATGACTGACAAAGCAACTGATATTAACATCTCTCTAGCACTACCCTGTTCCAGTTGGTTTGGAAAATAACAGAAATTTTGTAGGAATTCAAGAACAGGTGAGTAGAATAATCCCAGTATTACTATACAGATATTCTTGAACTCCCTGAAACTACTGTTGCTTCTTAAGAGACTACAGGTTAAAAACAGTCCCCAGGAGCTTTGCTGTTACCCTATCCTCAGACAGAGACATTAAAAGTTCAGTATAGCTGGGGAAGTTGTAATTACTGTTGATAGTCAGAGAAACAATTCTGTGTTTCCATAATATTTCATTAGAAAATTAATGTTCACTGAATCTCTACCAAAAAGAAAATTCAGACACTACCACATTTGTTATGTAGATCTGCAACACATCTGTTGCAGTTCCCAGAGACCAGGTCCTCAGGTAGAACTGGGGAAGGTGCCTTCCTTCATGATCCCTGTACTTCTCTTCCTCTACTCACTCAAAGAGCAAAATGAAGCATTCTAAAAAAATCCCTAAATTTACAACCTGTGGTGGATTTTACCTTGGCTGGCTTACAGATGTCAATCCAGCTGCTCTCCTCAACAGGGCAGTGGGAGAAAATAAGATGAAAAAGGGTCAAAACACAGATAGGAAGAAATAAAAACAAAGCTACCAAAGACACCTACACCAAATATTCCACTTGAATGCGAAACACTAATGAAAGCACAGTCTCAGCCATAGGTCCACGGTTGCTACTGATTATCCAAATGTCCCATCCAAAGTGTCCCATCTCATGTAAATGACAAAATCCAGAAACTATTTGCATAAATACAATGGACTAGGTCTTCAGCTTTTGTAAAATGTTTACATGTATCTGCATTGCACACAATAAACAGCAGAACAATTTTTCTCCTGATCAAACCAGTGAGAAAATGATGTCTCAGAAACTGGAGTCTTCTGAACTAGCAAAAAGGAAACATTCCATCCTGTTGGTTGAGCAATTGGTAATAGTGCTCACTGGCACCAAGGTACTGAGCAGGAAGTTATGTCCATATAGCACAAGGCTTGGTGCCTAAGTATTTCTACTTGAAAAAGTACCCTATAGGGTTGCGTTTTGGGAACAAATAAAAATACATAAAATGTGCAAAACAGCTTTGCATATATAGTGCTGTGTGAAAAAATGTGTGGAAACCTAGGCTGCATTATGGAATGTAAGAGACAACTATTGAAGGAGAAAAAAACATATGAAAGTGAACTTGAGAGAGATGATTCATTTCCATGGAGTAAATTGAACCTCTGGAAATTTATACATTTCTAATTAAAAGTCCAGAGGAAAGAGTCAATTAAATTTCTAGCCTGACCATTAGTTCTTCTCTGTGCTTTTCTTATTGGATCTGATTGCCAGCAGTATCCTTGTAAGAAGCTTCATTATTTTGTTGTTTTAATAAAGTAGTGTGAAGATGAATGGCCCATCCTATACTACTGAAAGAAGATTAAATGATCAAAATAAACCGACAGTAGAAAGTTAAGCATGTAAATTTATAACAGACTAAATTAAGGATTATCAGAATACATGAAAGAAAATTAGTTTCATGAACTATGCTTTTCTTAAAGCCAGACAGCAACCTAGAATTGCATTTAATTAACTGAAAATGAGCACTGCTATCTACAGTATCACTAACACTCTACTTTCATAATTGTGTTTTAGGAGAGAGAAAACAAGTTAAAATGGAAACAGAATCATCTATACAAGACCAAAGAACCGCTTGGCACATTCATGTCTTTGGCACATCATTCTGCTAAGTCCAAAATTGGTACACCTGTATGTCCTAAGACCTCACTTTCAACTACAAAAATATATGCAAGTGGATTTTCAAATTGATTCCTAAAGAATTTACAGCTGAATTTCTGATCCTTCTTGCTTCATGTAACTACGAAATGTACTCACTTTTTTTTTTTTGAATGAAATTCTAGGTGAAGAAAGGTTGTTTCGTACTTCTATCTAATGCTAACTTTTGCTGGTTTGGTAATTCATGGCAGAGAAACTGAGATAATGAATGAATGGAAATTAAGTATGTAATAGAAAGACAAACTTTGTTTTTTGTGGGATTTTTATTTTATCATTATTTTGGGGTGTTTCTTTTACAGGTTATATATACATGCATTCAAAAACAGACTAACCGAGTTCAAGGAAGGCCAACCAGGCCTGCAAAGCACAAAGGAGCAGCTGTAGCAAGAAGGTGAGAGGACAAAAAAAAAAACAGTCCTTGTCTATTCTTATCCTAAAGATCTGCCACTATGACTGACAGCAAAAAACCCCACAGGACAGTCATGTTGTTGTATTTAATGAATTCTCTAAATGGCTTTTGTTTCTTTTTGTATTGTTAAATTATGTTTGAGCCGTCAGCTCTGAAACCTCATAATAAAGACTACCAGGAAAAGCTACAGACATATTAAAGAACAGCCCTGATATGAAGATCAAGTTAGGCAAAATGAAACAGAAGGAAGAAAAAATGCTTACATTTTAATCTCTTATCAAGAATATAGAAGGAAGACATCTTCCTTAAAAGTCATTCTTTTCTAGTCACATGTGAATGCCTGAGCATTAAACGACCAACTGTTCTGCAGTTTGAGAACTATGAGAAAAGAAAACCCATCATATACCTAGCCCCAACTTCTGCTGCCTCCTGCTGTGACCGTGAATGACAATTACAGGTCTTTCTTGCAAGTAGAAAAGAGCAAGGCATATTTCATAGTCTTTTACAGTGTGTAATACTTAATGTGTGTAGAGGAAAGAAAAGAGGTCATCTCTCAGTCTCTTACCTCTCATCTAAAATTTTACCTTTGCACTGTTTTTTCATAAAGTACATTTATGTTACTTGCATTGACTTGATCACCACTCATGCACGGCCTTGCTTTTCTACTTGCTAACACAACAGGTAGTTATATTAGAAAGCCAAAACCATGCATACTATTTGAGCTTAACAAGACCACGTATGATAATACTAAATACATTTCCACTTTATTGATATTTTTTTCTTTTGTATCCACTGTACTATCCTTTTTACTGTAACTCTGATCATTCTTTTTATTCCTCAGGGTGTTTTAAGTAAAAGTAACTAAGGCCAAATCCAGTTCTAATGAGATGAGGGAAAGCTTTGCCATTGACCTTACTATTACCGTGAATTGGTCTTTAGTGAATAAAAGCTGCGTACCTTTTCATCCTCTGCATAGTATTCGATCTTCACAGCACATCCAACACCAAGACTTTTTCTGACTTTCTAATGTGTTTACATTAGCTTGCAAACATGCAATGCCTTGCTGCCATAACTCCTATCTGTTTAATTTTTAATTTGCCATTTACTATATAATGTACACGTGTATCATGTAAGGTATGTTATAACATAGCACATTGGGGATGCATATTAGGCGAAAGCTGTTAATTGCTTTTTCCTGCTGCTGCACATTGGGTCATGACAAATTTCTGGGGACAGCAGGTATTTCCTTGCGGCTGAGAGAAGAGGAAGAAGGAGGACTGGGAATGGAGTTTACTTAAGGATCATGAGTCCGGACAGAAGAAATGGCTGATAGAAGCAGCAAGCAGACACACAGCCAGGCCTTGGAGGTGTCAGATATCTAGAGACTCAGAGGAGACCACATAAAAGTTCCTCTAGCCACAGAATCACTGGGGTGAAACCAAGCCAGGAAGAAAGGCTGTGTGGTACCAGGGAAGGAATCTGAAGATTGCAGATAGACAGAAGTAACACAGACTTTAACAATAGTTTCAGGTTTTACATGGCTATTTTGAGGATTTTTTCTGCTTTAAAATATTAATTGCTATAACTGATACTGGCTTTTGGATGCAAAGCTATTTTTGCCTTTTTGGGACTCTGTCTACAGTGAAAAGTGTAGGCAAATCTACCTAGAAGATGCAGCTGACTCAGTCTCATCACACCTACAGAATGCCAAATATTTGTGAGACTTCTCTATCACACAAAATACAAACTGATGAACTCTCATTTGAAGACTGAGAAGCTTTAGTACCCACACACAAACTTGCACTTTTGCTTGCACCCTCTCCCCCATAGACACTGCAACTCTGCCACAAAGACTCCCAAATTTATGATTCTTGCACGTAGCAACTGCAGTCATGTTTTTAGATTTTATTATGTACACTCATTGGAGAGCTAGATTCCTAAAACTGGGTTTGTGTACAGTCAGTTTTAATTTCCAAGACACTTGTCCTATTCTTCTCAGTGCTGGTCTCCTCACTGACTGTTATTAAGTACAACTCCCTGGATCTTTCCTGCAGGTAAGGCATGATCCCTTTCAATTTCAGCAGTAGTAACAGATTATTTTGTATAATTAAAAGCCTGCTCCAGTTTACCAAGCACCTTGATAAAATCCATGTTTATATGCACATATAGCAAGGTATTCTCTAGAACTCTCTAGAATTCAAGAAATTCAGTCTGAAAAATTATCCCCCTTGTACTTGGTAGAAATTCTTCAATATTTGGCTAGCATACCAATATACAAAATATATCCAACAATTTTTTTGTAAGTACAATTGAGTTTTCTCTGCTAAATAACTCAGGTATTTTTCAATAAAAGGAGAGAAGGTGTATATACATATGTGGAATTACATTACATGTGATCTATTTTACAAACTCTCAGAAAGATCAGATTAGTGGAATACCTGAATACTTCCTAAATCCATACATTTTCCAGACAGACCCATGGCAATTTTTGAGGAATCTTTGGCCTTTTACTTTTCCCCACCTTCCAGTAGCTTTGCTATGACTTTTACAGAGTTCCTATAGCATGAAAACTCTCAAAAATTAAGTATATTTATCGTCATCTAAAAGCTCTCATGGAACCTTCTGATAGTTTCCTGCAGAGTTCAAAGACCTTTTATTATTTATTTCATAAAAATCATCCAAGGATTTGCAGCATAGTCTTCTCAGTGCTTGAAAAGGTGGAGATACAATAACTAACATTTTGAGGTTCTGCTTCACTCACTAAGATAATTTGGAGGAAACATGAATCATACAAAATTTTAAACAGGGCAGACTATGAAACCTGTTCAGGACAGCTAATCCTACAAGGGAAACTTAGTACACTGGAGATACCGACTGACTTCACCCTCTGACACAGTCGTTTATGCACTACAAAATTAAAACCAGTCTAGATACCAACTGCCCACCTAATCTTTCAGCCAGTCTGCTTAGGAGTTGAAAATATCTGCCTAGAAAAGAATAAAATGCAGGCATCAGACCGCAAAAAGAGTAGGCAAGGAAAACATCTTGGCAGTAGCTGTTGGTCACTATATTTAGTTTGTGAGAAAACCTGGGGAAAACCATTACAAGTACGAAGAGATACCTGCAGGCTCTGGACTGATATGTCAAGATGGGACTGCTCCCCTATATTTTCTGCCAACTAGACTCCCAAATGGTAATGCCACTTGCATATACAGCTTTTATAGAAGGAATTGATGAAAACCCGTATAATTCAAATATTAATCTAATCGAAAATTCCATTAACAAAGAATATTGGAGTGCTGGTGTATTACAGATTAATCAGAATTCATTACAACTCTCTCCGGTGGTGTTAATGATTCATTGGTCTTTCAGTAGAAAACTGAGCAATATCTCAAGCAGCTTACAGGGATTGTCTAAGTGTGGTGGTTTGACCCTGGCTAGAGGCCAAATGCCCACCAAAGCCATTCGCTCACTCCTCTTTTCAGCCGAAAAAGGGAAAAAATATATATCAGGAGGCTTAGGATTCAAGATAAGAACAGAGAGATCACTTGCCAATTAGTGCAATGGGCAAAACAGACTCAACACAGAATAAAGAAAAGTAATTTATTACACTACAGCTACACACCCAGTGAACCAGAGTCAGGTAATGAGAAGTGTAGCCAGGTCTTAAAGCACCTTCCCCCCACCCTTCCCTTCTTAGCAGACTTAAACTTCATTCATGATTTTACTCCCTTCTTCTCCCTGCCACATGGCGCAGGGAGGGGCAGGGAATGGGGTTAAGGGCAATTCCTCACAAGCTACTTTCTTCTTCCGGATCTTAACACATCTACTTCTCCCCACCCCTCCCTTCTTCCCAAACTTTAGTCATAAATTTGCTATTTTCTTCCCCCTCATTGCGGTGCAGGAAAGGGGCAGGGAATGAGGAATGGCGGTTTTCAGTCCGTTACTCCCAAGTTGTTTTCCTTCTTAGATGGGGGAGGGAGTGGGGGTGTGTGGAAGAGGCATTCCACACACATCTCCTTCCCCTGAGGCACCATGGGGTTCCACACATGGGAGGCAGTCGTCTCCACAAACTTCTCCAGCGTGAGGCCTCTCTATCAGAGAGTCAACTCCTCACCACAGCCCTCAGCATGGCTCCCATCCATGGGGTGCTAATTTTTGGGCCCAGATAGCTCTGGCCTGGTCCCCCATCAAGTCACAAGTCCCTTGTCAAACCTGCTGTGGCGTGGATCAATCTCTTCACATGCTGTAGATGTCTCTGTTTCCCGTCCTTATCCATGGACTGCGAGGGGACACCTGCTCCACCATCGTCTTCTCCACGAGGCTGCAAGGGAATCTCTCTTTCTGGCACCCGGAGGGGCCTCATTCTTCCCCTCCCCTCTGTCTCCTTTGGGCCTGGCCTGCAGGTTTTTTCTTCCTATATGTGATTCACAGAGGTGCTGTGACCATCGCCAGGGCTTGGCCCTGGTCAGCAGCAACTCTGGCCTTGAATTGGCCAATGTTTACTTTCTGGGGAACTGCAGAGAGCTTCTAGCTGCTTCTTGCAGAAGCCATCTGGGCAGCACAACTACGCAAAACTGTGACACTAAGAAAAAACATATTAGCACTAACTTATATGAACAAAAAGGTAGCATTCTGTCTTACTGAAGAATATGCATGTTCATAGAACATATCCCTGTGGCCACACCCAGAAAGAAAGCAGGTGCTTTCATCATTGAACTCTCAAATATTAAGGACTCAATGTCCTTAGTAGTCTCAACATAGGAACAAAACTTCATCATATAAAAAATCAGCTAAAAGAATGGGGGAAGCAGGAAAGTAGGTATGTGCAAGTTCAGTTTTTGAGTCCCAGGTTTTACGTAAATGGTGGAGGAAAGCAACTCTGAGCATATGTGTTTTGCATCTGAGGGTTAGGGATTTTCAGCTCTTTTTCTCTCAGGCAATTCACATTTGATGGTAGTGGCATGTCTTTTAATAATTTAAGGCATTTAACCTGAGCTGCAACCCAAACAATTTTCTGCAATCTGATTTACAGCTCTTCAAGGCTCACGTTTTTTGCACAAGGATAAGCAAGAGATGCACTCCGGGTTGCCATGATTTTTCCATTTGTTTTTTATTTTTCTACTTCAGAAAGTGTCAACTACGCAGTAAAACTAGATAATATTTTATGGAAGATTATAGAGTCTGTGGTATGTGCAGGTACGGTTCCGGAGTTGTGGTGACAGTAACATGAATAAAGGCAATTTGATCTTCCCTGGAACACATTACAGCAGAAACGGGATGATAACATGAATCAACACTATATTCCATTTTCAACAACAGGAATATAGACAACTGCAGGTTACCTTTCCTTTTTACCTTCACCATCCAGAAAAATGCTTTGGCAGGGGGGTTGGACCTGATGATCTCTTGAGGCCCCTTCCAACCCCTACGGGGTTGCCTGGGGACAATAAGAAACCCAGGGAAGCACCTAAATTACTGTTCTACAAAAATCATAATAGGATACCTGTTTTTCATCTTGCATAAACAGGCATTTGCTACTTGCATGGAGTGATATGGAAAATACACCATAGTCTGCAGCTACCATATCAAAGCTGAGGCAGTGCTGAAAGCATCACTGAATGAGAAAAAGGCAGATTTTATGTTCAGATTACATGTAGCACACAGCAAGTCCTGTCATGTGCAATTCATTTTTGCTCTCATAATCACCGTCCTTATTGTGACATAAATTAATATACATACTGAGAAATTATCAAATGAATAGATGCTAATGAAGCTTAGCAAAAGAAGAGACTTAGATGGCCTGGTATGTCTTTCTCAACTTTGAATTCTCCAAATTTTTGAGTCATTTCACTGTATTTTGGCTTGTATGTCAATAAGGGAAGAAAAGAAAGAATAGAGGATCTCTTAAGCAAACTGAATTTAACCTCAGGCAAAGAAGCAGCTGAAAATAACCTACATCAATCTTACATTTAAGAGACAGAATTATACCCAATTCATTTTAATTAGGTTACTCCCATAGTACTGATTTCTTTTTGACACTGCAGTGCATGACCTCGTCTACACCACAGTTTAACACCAAGGCAGAACTTCCATCATAACAAAATACCTCACTTAAACTTCATTACTTTGTTGCACTAATGTAGTGGAAAGGATAAGAAGAGCATCTTACACTTCTTTTGCCAAGATCTCTTCTCTAGAAGAGGTAATTGGCTAGTTCACAAGCCCAAATATGCTCTAGAAAGATGCTGTGGCCTCTACAGTAACTTCAGCAAAAACTTCTGTCTTCTGCATAACTTCTATCATAGCATGGCAACCAGAAACATAAGTTAGCATACCATTTTTTTTCTTGCATTTCAGCTGCTTTATTCAAACCCACTCATAACAATACTGATATCCCTGTCATCCCATGTGTCTTCCCTTCCTGCCCTAAACCTCCCCCCTCTTTGCCTGGAATTAACATTTAAAAGCATTTAAAAGTTCAAATATAAAGAATACAAATACACCCCCTTTCTGATGGCATCATGCAACATGTCCCCCAAGCAGAAGACAGTAGGACTCACATTGTGCCCTACAGGCAAAAGAAATATTCACTTGCATAAAAAAAAAAAAAAAAAACAAAAAACCTTGAATTTCTATATGCAATTTAGTGATGATAACCAAGAGGAATTTAGAAAAAAGACACTGGCCTTTTTCTTTCAAATATATTTACTCAGAGCATTGGCAGCTAATCCAGGTGCTAAAAGGGTCCATAGATTTTAATAAGATCTCTTGGATGGAGACAGTGCTTCGTGAAACCTAGTAACTAATGCAAAATTTTATAGCTCAATCTAAAAGTAGCTGAAGTCCATCATGAGAGATTGTTTTAGACCACTGAGGACCTCCACAGATAATTTCATTAGATCATTTGAATACTAGGCTTTAAATAGCACAGCCTGCAATTTTGAAGATACTCCTTTCTTAAAAACAGTATCCAAAAGTTTAATTATAGGCAGTATTTAATATTAAAGCTCTAGAGACTCTTTAAAGCCATTTCTCCTAAGAAATGAGCCCAAACCTCTTGAATTACCAGAGGTGTGAAATCTGCTTTCAGTAGAAACTCTCCACAGATCATTTCATGAAATCATTTGATCACTGGCTATTAAATAAAAAAAGGAAAAAAATTTGCAGGAGGGCAGAAAGGGAAAAATAGCTATAATTAAGTATAGCAATTTAAAGTTGCATTCTTCACACATCATTACTGTCATTGGAAACATACTAATATGCTAGCAAAGTAGCATGCCATAACTAGTGAATAAGGAAAAGAGGATACAGTCTAAAGAAGTTCAGCAAAGTCCATTTATCCCCACAAATTACTGAATTGCTTGCTCAGCTTTTACGTAGAAATAGTAAAATCAAAAATGTTAATCAAGCTGTACTGTGGCCCACTTTCTGTATATCTCCATCACTTTTTAGTCTGGGATTATGAAAAAAGTGAAGAAAAGCAAAAAAAAAAGAAAGCTTTAGGGTCTTGATTCATTTCTGCTTGGTACGAATTGTGTCCTACTCTCCTTTTTATGAAGTTGATCCAATTTCAAATAATTCATACTATTTGCACATATATTAACAAATTGAAATGGAATTCATACATTTGTGGCATGGCCTTGTCTTCCATTATACAACTCTGGGTCTCAGAGGTCAGTGATAAAGCACCAATACACTGGCTACATTTTCAGTAATAAAAACAGGAGAGAGAGGAGGTAGAAGAAAAGGAGAATTCAGCTATGTGTACGAAGGGAAACGAAAGGTGACTAACACAAAGAAAAGGAGAATGGAATAAATTACATTAAAAAGCATGTAATTTATTTTAAAAAAAGCTACATTTTTCCTTAAGTGAATCTTAAAAACCATACAGAAACTGGATGGTTCAAGTCTTTCACAACACAAGGAGTTGCCAGACTGCTTCAGGCTATTGGTTGGTAACAGAGGCTTCAGGGGAGCTTTACCATGCAGAATCTACCCAACTGCTTTGGACAACTGTGTTGTCCTAGCATTTACTATGCATCCTGAAAGAAAGGTTTTTGCTTATTTTTTTCTTAGTATGCAGAACTATAAATGCAGTTGAACAGAAAGAGAAGTCCTTGCATTACAGGCTGGTTCTGTTTTGCATATCTTCATTGCTGCAAAGCACAGCAAGACAAAAGAGACTGTATTAAATGGATGATGACAACATCTGTCTTCACCATAGTTCAGAAGAGAGCAAAAAATCCATAACACATCCTACTGTACACCATTATATTGTTATAGGAAACATCTTCATACACACCAAGGGTATTAATTTTTTCGAAGTATGAAGACTGAAGGTTTTTAAGAAACAGCAGCACTGTAGATCTTCCCTAGGGACATGTAAGGAAAACCTCTTAACTTCCAAGTTAAGTTCCAAGAAGCACAGAAGTGATACCAACTGAATTACTGTAAGATTCCCTGTGTCAGAAACCTTTCAAGGGATTGCAGTCACATCCAGAGTTTAGCAGTTATCATCACAACGTGGAAATTTTCTTAAATTATTTTTTAAAAGGTAAGCAAAAACTATTAATTGTATATATATATTTTTAAATGTAAGTCTGGGCTGCACTTTACTGCCAGAAGTAAGGCCTCTGCTGAGCATTCTAGCCAGGGAGTGCTGAAGCTATGACTCCCAAAACTGCTCTGAGCATGAAGTTTCACAAGAAAGGTGATACAACAAGCTTCTGTATGAAACTGGTAGTTATGAAATCCCAGTGTCCTTGACTCCTACACGCAGCTGTATTTCAACTGAATAGAAAAGTTACTCCTTTTTGGCTGGGTTTGTTTTCTCCTAGATTGGTAAATGGAATTGACTTGCTGAGGGAATAAATGACTGACCGAGACCATTTGAGGGCAGAGGAAAAAAACATACGGCCAGGAGTGTGGAGAGAACTTGTTAAATCATGCAATTTTTGTATATTAAATACCATAATTTAAGTCCCATCACTCCCAGGCCAGACTGAGATAACACAGATACACCTTCCCAGGTAATAACATCCTTAAATACATCTGAGGAACAAAAACTGTGAGACCTGATTATTTATTGCCTGGCAGTTTCTACATTCATTTACATTTGTATGGAGGCAAGTGGGAGGAATGTTCTATACCTTCTTCACAATTTTAATAGTGGTGCAAGCATGTAATGTACTACTCTGGTCTGTTCTGATTGGGAATATTAAATACATGTTTTTAACAAGACAAGTGATGGATTGTATGCTGAAGCTGCTAAGCTTGAAAACTAGAAATACGGAACTCAGACATCCTGATATAGGCGACTTGGCTGATGACTAAACTCTCATTGATCCCGTCTTAGACACTGGAAGAGATATTTTAAAATTCTTACCTACAAGCTAATAAGCAATCAGCATCATTAAAGAACCCATCCTGAGTCTTGGTGAAAATTTTTCTGTGGTGAAAATCTGCTTGAAGTCCAATGATGTAACTTCCCATCCGCAAAAGGTTTGGGAGGATGCCATTAGAGCACTGGATTGCAACATTGATTCAATTTCACAGCCACTGGCCTAAGGCATAGGGCTGTAATTTCATCCTTGCAATTTTTTCACATTTTTCATGTTTCAAAGACTTCTTGGTCTGTGCACCTATAAAAGACAATGCCAATACCTGGACAGTCCACTGAATCGTTTCCCTTAGTCCCAGTTTGCTTTACATCCAACAGATACTTGCAATGACCTGACCTTATTCAGTTATTTCTCATATTTAGTTCACAGTTTGCATTTAGTTTGTTGGGACAGACAGATGACAGGGAAGAGAGACAGATATTTTACTGCTTCTCACCACATAATCTAATCCTGGATCTGAATAGCGTTTTGGGGAGAAAAATGAAATGAAGGTTGCGATGTGAGAAGGATGAGATTGAAACTTCTTGACCTCTGATCTTTTAAGCTGAAGAGTGATGGGTCGTCTAAATTTCGAGCCAAGGAACATAAAAGGAAAAAATGTGTGCTGCCACTGTGGTCTAATCACGCATAGTTAGTTGTTCCTAGCCATCAGCACTTTAGCATACTTGACTAGTGATGTATGAAGCAGGCCACCCCTGGAAATTGGTTTTCTTGCCCTGTGTCCGGCACCAGTGTAACCAGAGGCCATAAATACTTAGGCTGTTCAATATCCTCTTACTTTTATTTTTTTAGAATGATTTATTCACGTAACCAGGTTAAAATTGCAGCAGTAATTCAGATTGGGGATTGAAAAGCTGTCTGGCTTCAAGGCACTTGGGAGTTATTACCCATTTAGACTACAGGCAGAACAAGCCCTGTAACCTGATTTGCTGACATTTGTCCAAAAAGGTTTCAGCATTGCTGTGTTAATCGACTGGCCTTGATTTGGGAAGGGACAGAGCATTGATTTACTCACCTTTTTCACCATAATCTCAATTCCTACTTCCATCCTCTTTTGGACTACTTAAAATCTTTTACCAGAAATAATTAGTTACACTGAAAGGAAATGCTACTGTTGCTTCTGTTACCCAAATTGTTTTAAGAATTGTGGTTGACTGAAATTAGCCATTAGCGCCAAAGTACAGAAAAATAAAGTTCCAAGATAACAATCCTGTTTACAGAGTGCCAGCTATGGGTCTCAAGTTGGCCCTAGAAGAAACAAAATATATTGCAATAAAAAGGAGATGCCTGCTTCAAGCTTTCATAAAAACAACCCATCTTAATTTTTCAGGCCCAGCCCAATAGTTTTTCGTAATTTTCTAACTATATTCGAAAAAGTGACTTGCATATCTCCTTGACACAATCCTGTCACCACAGAGTCAATTTTTGGCATAATATTTCGTTATAACCACTTCCGTTTCCCATTTCAACTGTGGATTTATAGAGTGCTTTCCATGAGGCCATTTATCATCCACTGTTAGCCATTTTTGCTCCTGTTTTAAAATCTGATGAACAACACCCTATCCCACTCCCACCAGTAATAACACAGCAACTCAGGTTTAGTGAAATCATTTTATAAATACCAGCCTATCAGTTCTGTTCACAGTTTTTGTTCTCATCTCTACATGGGTCCCATAAGAGATTAAACACTTTCCTAATCAACATATTAATACAAGTGTTAAAATAATGTTAAAAGCAGTAAAGGAGGTTAACTCATTCAGAAGTGAAAGCCAACCTGACACTCAAAAGTATCCTGAGAAGCCCTTTGTACCCACTTTCCTGGATGCTGGGGTAGCCATCCTCATGAGCACTTCGCATCTCTATCATTTCTCCTTCTGTCAACCACTTCCATATTGCTGACAGAGATGCATTTAGTATTTGCTCAAAGAGCAGACAGGTTTTCAACTGGACACCATACAGTATATATAAAATCATGCAGAACTGGAAAAAAACAGGCATAATTCTCTGTTACTCTGTACAAACATTGCTTCTACCTTAGTTTACCTCCTCAGTGTTGAGCTGACTAACTACACAAATTGCAACAGAGAAGGGGAAAAACCTGGAAAAAGGACTAAGGGTGCACCAGAAACACATCGTACTCTGTCCAAAAAACTGGGCAAACTTTGCAATACCTATAAGTGCAAAAATATTAGCTCACACTTGATCAGCACTTCCTCATGCCAGAGGTAGTAAATATTAACATTATTTACAAATCTCCTGCAAACATATAGGTGTTTGTGTCAGACCTAATGAGGCCTCAGTTGATGTTGTGAGGAACACTTGGCTAGGCAGTGTGAGAGAAGCTAAATGTCTGTATGTGGAAATAAATGAAATATTAAACACTGCAGTAAACCACAAAAATTTCAAATTATTTGAAAGTGTTTTCAATCACTGGAATACAGAAAAGAATTTTAAACAATCAAAAACCCCAGCACCAGTCTCCCCATCTGGAAGGGATGCTTGAAGTACTTTCCTTACAAATGATGGTGATTGCCAAGTTTTATTTTGCAAAAAAATAAAGGTAGAATTTTCAGTTGTTCAGCATGAGGATGCCTATAGGATCCCTGACCTAATATTGATTATTCCTGTCAGCATCCAAATTCAAAACTTCTTAGCTCCCCTCTAACTTCAAGATGTACCTTTCTGTCCTTTACAGTTTTAGTCACAGTGTCCTGCACCTTTGCACCAGTACGGTCATTACAGTATACAGAAACATATTTGTGAGAAGTGCAGATTTATAAGGTAACATATTCTTCCTTCTTCACTTATAAACAAAGGTATTTTGCTGCATGATGCTAGAAAATTACGCCACAGTACTAGATTCACAATACATACCGCTACAGGAGCTGGAAACTAAAAAGAAGGAAATGATCAGTGCCAGTAGTCTTCTGATCTGAAAATCTAGAACTGAGATTTTCACCCATCCTGCACTTGATTAGGTTGACTCCACACAGCTGCTTATGACAGCCCACATCAGAAAGCTAATGCAGAGTAAATATAAAATCCAGAATGTTTCATTTACAAATGCATATATATGGTGTGTGTGTGTATATAAATAGATATGTATGTTATTACAGCAGCTTGTAATTGATTCTTACATCTTTTGAATTCTAGTAACATATTCTGATTGCTGCCTAATAGATGAGATGGATAAATGAGCCACTTCACTAATTTTTTTCAGAACAAAAGTGTCCTGTTTCTTTGGTGCTTTGTTGGTTGCAAAGCAAACTGATCTAAAATTTATGTGTAGACTGCTAAATGAGATGGCTAACAAGAATCTATGACACACAGTAGGCAGAGACAGTGCTTTACCTCATTGGCTCTCAAACCAGGTTGCCTTTTTTACCTTATGATGAAACTGATTTTTTTTTTTTTTTGAGAAGGAAGGAGGCAAAATCACCATTCAACCAGACTTAATGAGCCTTTGCTTTTCCTATTCAGTAATGTCCTTTACTGTGTATAACTTAGTTCACAAAACATTTTACAGTCTACACGATTTGTTCTGTACTAAATCAAACTTTTTTGGATGAAATACCTTGCTTATCTTCCCAGCCTAAACAACCCAGTCAATAAGACATATAACTAAACTAAGGGATATGGACACCACAAGGAAAAAAAAAAATCTTGACTTTTTTATGTGGCACATGAACTATATCTTCTTGATCTGTCTGTATATCACACAAAAAAGATTCCACTCAATATACAATAGATATAATTATAACCATAAAAAGCTAGTTACCTCATTGACTTTTCCAAAGCCTAACATTCATTCCAATATCTTCAAAGAACATTAATCAGGAACCCAAAAACCTTATCAGATCTGAGTCTTTGTCATTATTCTTAGTAAATAACTAATGCTCATTTTTTATAGTACACTAGATATATTATATAGCACAATGAAGTTACCTGAATCATGATGCAGATTTTAAACATTTTCCTTTTCTTAATGTGGCTGAGATCTGTCAAAGCTTCTTCTGTTTGTAATAACAACAAAATTTTTTCCTATATAATTTATATTCCTTAAAGAAAATGGGCAAGAAAGAAAGAATAACATGCAGCAAAGACAATGTAAAATTAACATTTAGAAGTACCCTCTTGAAAATTTCATTTTTTGCATTATGTCCCAAAGGAGAGAGAGTAGTACTAATTGAGAGTAGTGGTATTTTAGTAATTCCAGGAATAAATTGCATGGCCTTGGATCAAAAATAAGAGACATTCACTAATACACACCATACCGATTAGATGCCCTCTCATAAAAGAGAATCTTTAATCTCAGACCTCTTGTATCTGTGGCATGGCGTCACATCTATCTACGGCAAAAACTGTGTTCACTCTTATTGTCGTTTTTATATATAATTTCTGCTTCTCTTTTGCTCTAACTGCACTTAATAAGTTTACTGAATGTATTACCAAAGGTAAACTGAATTTACTGAATTATGTTGACCTAGCCATTGGGCTCAGCAGTGCTCATCCTGTCTTTCTCATGCCCTATCATAACAATGCATTGCTCTCTGTTTTGAAGTCACAGGCAGAAATGGCATCAGATAAATTAAATCCCACTTGGCAGATATACCACATATTTTTCCACTGGCTCTACTGCTCATCTTTGATATTTCCACCTTAGCCACCAGAGACTTATTTCTGCTTAAAGCTAACACCTGTGCACCATCCTTCAAAAATTATGCCAACCGGATCAACAAATACTGTCAATTTAATCTGGTAATGTTTTTTGTCCCGATTTTGCAAATAAATGATTTTGAAAGGTTTTAGAGGGGCACCGATTTATTCTTTGTCTGGTATGCCTGATCTCATGTAAACAGTTCTTTTGTTTTATTATGTGGAGACGCATATAGGTATCACAAATCAGTAGACAATGACAGTCCAACCATTCCCATCCTATGCTAAACCATATTCCATAATAAAACATAATGAGTATGTAATAAACCATAATGAGTATGCAAGCCACAGACATATTTATTTTCAATCATAGAATAAACACTGAGGATATCAAATGGCATTTATAAGAATTCTGGTTCAGGTTTGGGTTATATAGGTCAGCTATACAAATCTGAACTTCCAAACCTGCACAACACTCAAATGAACAAAATATTTTACCTTGGAACAGGGTCACTTCTATCTGGGATGCAGATAATGCAGCTATTTATCATATATTAAACATATGGCTAATCATATGGTCATTTTTCTTAATATATATATATATCTCATATAGTTAGAATTTGTATAATGAAAAAATTTCCTCTTTGGTATGAAAGCTCCATATGGAATGATGGTAAATTTTGATTTGTGAATCAAAAAATACCCAAGCAGATGAAAAGGACTATGAAGAAAGAGCAACTGTTGTACTGGCTTATGGGAAAAGAGTAAAACACAACCGAACAAACAAACAAATAAATAAATAAATCTTACAACAGACTTCCAAGAAACAATACGTGATTTACTGAGAAGTCAACACTGGAAATCATCTTGAATTTTCTCCTTCATATAATGCATTGTAAGTCCAGATTCACATACTCACATCCTTGTTTTGCTAGTTTCTGATGTTAAATGGGCAAGGCAAAACAGAAAATAGTCCATAATGAGTACTGACTTTGTAACTGCATGCAACTCTGTACTTGCAAAACATTAAACTGAATGCAAAATACTCCTACAATATTTTTACAGACAATATTTGCAATGCACTGCATCCCAATCTGTATTTTCCTGAATCTGTTGGACATCTGTTTGTAAATAAGGATATTTTTATAGCAGTGAGGCTGGATATAAAACTTCCCAAACAAAACAAAAAAAGAGAGACCAAAGCAAACACTGTTTCTTCTTAGCATCTTTTCACATAAGTCACTAAATCATAGCCTGTCTCCTCTCACTCTGGAAAAAAAAATTTCCAAGAAACCCTAAACTGTCTCAAAACCAAAGCACAGCATGTAGCCTTCCTGTGCCAGAAGAATAATGGGAGAAACAGTAAGGAACTGATGAAACTGCATAGGTCAATAGAAGAAAATTCTGTAAAGGTAGCCACATACAAAAGGACAGATGACTTACAGAAGCATCCTTCTGCCAGTGTTTTCCCTTGTGCCAGGAGCTCTCCCAGCAGAACAGTGGTAGACTCATTTTTCTTTCTCTCCATGGTTCACTAGCTACTTCATGCCGTTGGAAGATTTCTAATACAGATTGGCTCCCAATTACTTCTGGGATACATCACCCTACACTTCAAATGGTGTTTCCCTAGCAAGAATCGCACAAGGTTTTGCATGAAATCAGAAACCTGCCTTTAGCTGTAAGCGAAGAAAAGAAAACAAGGATTTACATTCTTCGGGTGTAGGGTTTTTCTAAGGCACACACAATTGCCAGAATACGCATTATGCAGTGATGAAAAGAAACTCTACAGAAACACAGGTGTTTTTCTACTACCTCGCTGTGAGATCTGGCACCAACCTCAGCAAAGTTGAAATTGCCAGTGCCGACACCTACAAAAATAAAATTAAGTATAAATCCTTCTACTAAACAGGTGTGAAGTTCCGCTAGTCCTGATGCACTCCGAAGAATCCCTTTTTACCATAAAGACACATAAGCAATGAATTGACATTAAACAATAAAAGCAGCTTTTTAACAATTTTGAAGTATTGTCATAATTTTGCTTGTACACTAGTTTGATGAACAGAAGTTGAGTTTCTCGCTATACTCAAAGCTGCACCATTAACATAAAAATGTATGACATCTATAAAAGTTAATAGGCATAACGCTAAAAGCTGCCAAGCATAAGAGCAGAATAAAAATGAAAGCTCTTGCCTTCAGACTCCCCGTAACTGTGAAATCCATACCCATTACAGCACTGTGCCCCAGGTTTCTCTGCTCCAAATATAACACTGCCAGAATGTTATTTAAGTGGTGCTGTGAGAGCTCATTACATTTTAGAAACACAGCCAGTCTTCAATAGGCAAACTAACAAAAAAAAAAAAAGAAAAAGATAAGTATACAAAATAGACATATTTCACAAAGGGATTTCAAGTCACACACCAAACTGCGAGTGAGTAAGTCTTCCCACACTATTTTAAGTACTACTGTTAGCTTGCTTAAATGGAGTCTGGCATCATGCATTATCTGTATTCATGCTTCCAGATTGATGGCAATGCCCAATAAAGAGCAAATCCAGTAAGTCCATTAAGAAAGGTTTTCTTAATACCGTGCTAAAGGGTGGAATGGTTGATGTCTGCAGTCTGTCAGCTCCTCCAGCAAGATCTGATACCGCAGAAGGGATAAATTGCTCTCCAATTGACCTACTCATCTGTATATAGGCATAGATTATCTCACTGAAATATATGGGAGATCAATAACAATAGAAATTGGATTTTATGTGTGTTTATCTCATTCCACAATTAAACCTCAATTGTTTTACATGCCTGTAAGAGTGCTTGATGCTGCCTCTGACAAGAAGTATAAAACATAAGCTCAAGCCCAACTGTTTTTAATTAAGAAATCCCTACACTCCAAAAGAGATGGTTACTTAAATTACTTATAAAATCACCAGGAAAACTTATCAGTGCAGATGCAGAGACTCATTGTTTCCACTTATAATGATTATGAGAAAAGAAGATCATCATCTTAACAACAAAACAGACAATGAGAATAAGCACGTGCTCATTAACATCACATGAAACAAGTTTGATGGGGTGGGCTGGCTGAGTAGAATTTTATGCTCCTCCTAACAAAATATTTGTTGAATTCCCCAAGAGGTATCAGTGGAACAGGACATTAGTGGACCAAGCATGGAAGTTGGCCATTTTGTCAGGCAAAAAATGTTTTCTACTTCATGTCCCTGTTGCTAACCCTGCAATAGCATTCTCCTGGAGCCATTAACAAATTCCCCTCTGACTATTATACTAGAAGCAGGAAAGGAAGAAGCCAGTTTTTTACACATTAGTAAAGCCCACATGATCTGTTTCTCTCTGCACAGCTTGTCTCATCAAATAAGATCTCAAATACAACTTAAACCTCATATGGTACAATAAAAATACTGTTCAGGGACCAGTTTGTCTAACTCAATATCCATCCACCTGTGGATGAAAACAAAGACACTATTTGATAATATAAAGTAATAATTTACAGACTTCAGAAGACATAATTCTTATTCTACCTAATCACATATGGAGTTGGAGAAGAGAATCTGTTTATTCCTTAAACAATTTGGCTTTTGCTTTTTCATTCCAGCGAGGGGTAAGTAGACTGAAAAGGTAGACAAATAGATTTAACTGAGTCAACAAACATGGGAAGTCCAAAGCAGGCATGACGAACCAGAGTTTGAGGGAGAAAGACATGGAGCAAGTCACCAGTTCGTGGGAGCTAGGCACTGAAACCTCTTCAACACCCATAAAGAGAAGCATGGGAAGGAAGCACAGGAAGCCTTGTGTAAAAAATGCAGATGTTGCTCAGCACTTCTCCAGTGCCCATATCTGCTACTAAGGTGCCTGTAGGGATGGCATGAAAATATTACTTCCTTTCCAATAATGCCAATTATAGCAGCATGGCACATACTTATGCCAGGACACTGGACAATTATACCTTAGTGAAGGAGAGAAAGAAATTATTGTAGATTTTGAAAGTGGAAATACAGTAAGAATTCTTAACAGTTTGCTGTTGCCATCGTATTGCTAATCTTCCTTCCATTGCTGGAATCAAGACATCCAATTTTCAGTACCTCTTTCCACATTGCTTCCATTTGGCTGCAAAAACGTGTATGTCAGAGTTCTTTACTCCCTTTCTCTCCCCCTTCAGGGAGAATATTAGGGACCTTTTCAGTTTCCAGTAGTGGTTTGTATCCTCAGATGCTTACCCTGTGCTGCCAGGTATGTGTACCAAGTTGAATGTAAAGTCTTCCTACAACCACATAGAGCAATGAATGAAGTGATGAGATGAAAGGAAACAGCAGCTCCTTCAGTAGGAGTTTCATGAGGTGGGAAGGTGTCGTAAAATATGTTCCTCTAGTCTAAAAACTGTTCCACTGGAAGAGTGAGATAACAGAAAGTTGCCTGCAGTTACATTTAATGATATCCTGAATGTCAGTCATTCACAGAAAGTTGTTATACATCTCAAGCTTTGGGATCGGTTCTTTCCCAGGGGTGTGGGGCTTACTCGGTATGTGGTTCTACAGTGAAAGCACAGGCAGAACTACTCCTCACATGAGAGGTTCTCATGTCTCATCCTACAATTCCTTACGGAATTAAATAAATTCCTCTTACTCTGGGTTGAACTCACACAAATCAGTTTCAAAGATACCTAGGTGAATAACAGCATTGGACACAGCTGTAACTTTCCAGGTACGAAACCCCAGTCAGCTGAATCACAGTTTCAATCTGCAAGCATCAGCAGGGCAAAAACTACCAACACAGGAAGAAAGGACTATAGTCAGTCAAGTCAGCCTTCCTCCTTTTGGAGCCAGCCTGCTGCCACACGCTCTTCATCAAAGCAAATAAACCCCATGCCATTTCCTTTCCTCCATACCCCATGATGCTTTTGCATTTGCTGATTTGGCCTATTAACATTGTCAAAGTAAAAATCTTAGCTGGAGAAGTGGTTTAAAGCACTACTGATATCTGACAGAAAGAGAAGCAAAGTCTTAATATACATACCAAGCATTACAAAAGGTTGCTAAGCCTCCTGTTTACTACAATCTCACATTTTATTTATAAATATCATGGTGTATAAATACATACTCATCTTTTAAACAAAAACACAGAACTAAAATATGCAACAAAAAGACAACAAATTATTAGATGCTAAGATTATTCAGACAGCTTCAAGGACAATTCTCTGTTGCCACGCTTTACATGACTGTCTTTACATGCTATAGTTTTTTAATAATACATAACGTTAAAGCTTCTTGCTTTAAGAGCTTCTGCTTGAGGCCTTACAACACTTTCTTGTAAAAATGTTTCTAAATGATAAAATCTCCTGTAAAACTGTATTTTCACCTAGACAATTTATCAGGGAGCTCTTCGGTTATAACTGAGCAGGCTAATCTCAGGGGAAAAAACCTGTATCATGAATGAAAGAGCCTAATACTGGCTGCCTTTTGTTAAAATATCATGTTGGATGCTGCTGTTTATTTTAAACATGACCATGACATTCACTAATGCTACTTTTGAAAACCAGTGCTTCAGACTTGGAATTATTCTTTCACTATAAATACAGAAACACCCTTTCCAAAAGCACTTAACTATCTCTGCACAGTCCCCTTCAGGCTTCTTGCTGTACAGATAAATTAAAAGGCACATTTAAAGCAGCACTATGTCTGTCAACCCTGGAGTCAAATTCCCACAATTGCTTCTTTGGGGATAATGTGCTTATTTAGCCAGCAGATGCTCTTCACAGGGCTTCTAGTGCTATGCAGGAGCTAGCTGGAGGCAGTTACCCCTTGTGTTGTGGAGTTACTTGGTGAAGTGTCCCGCTTCTCCTTCACAACCCCACACTGCAGTATACACAAATGAATTACACACTCTCTGCCTGCTCTTCATCCGAAAGCACTACTTCATCACATAAAAAATTACAAGTGTCAAACAGCATAACTGTAATGAAAATAAATTTGCTCTCTCTTCATATTTTTGAATCGGTTATTGCACTGTATATGCAGTAAATACAATTTCCAACAGGTCTTGATAACTTGTTAGTAGCGAAACATATATTACACTGTGTGGTAACGTCTTGCAAAGACAAATATTCTTGGAGGAAAGGAAAGATTGATGGGTAGAAGGAATTAAAACTGAGTAGGCAATAAAAATTAAGCAACTTTCAAAAGAAACCAGTGACTTAGGAAAACAGCCAGAACTGGAGACAATTTAGACTGGAGTTTATTACTTGTGTACCCATAATAATAATTTTGACAATTGTGAGCAGGTGGGATGACACAACAGTACTAATATAATTCCCAACCAATTTTCTCTCCTCCCTGTCTACCTAAATCCAGACATTAAAAGTGACACTGTAGATCTGCATTTTATTAATAGAAAGAGTAATTGAAAGATTATAAAAGCCTGGTAGGCAAATTTCTTGGAAACTTTTGCTTTAAAGCCAAATACTCAAATTGACTACAATTTACCACAGTGGATAGATGGGTGAACAGGGAGGCCTTGGAGTGCTTTCTTGGCATGTTGCCATTAACTGAATGGCAACTGGTAATTAATTACCTTTATCTAAACAATAATTCATACAGGCTTAAACTGCCATACAAATGCTATGGCTTGATGCTGATGAAATTGTTGTGACCTAATTTGAAGTCAGTGTTTTCAATGAAATCATCCCTTGACCCATTCCATGTGTATATTTTGGCTTACAAGGGGGTGGGAAGGAGTTGCAATGATATTTAATCTGGTAAATTGAGGGACACTCAACTTTGTTTTGGGGATTCTTATGTGAAATACATTA
This sequence comes from Gallinula chloropus, assembly GCF_964237585.1. Taxonomy (NCBI): domain Eukaryota; kingdom Metazoa; phylum Chordata; class Aves; order Gruiformes; family Rallidae; genus Gallinula; species Gallinula chloropus. Next base: position 66,696,822 of record NC_140088.1, on the reverse strand, counting down.
TAGAGTTTGGCAGCCTAAACTTCTGCCTGAAGAAGAGAAAGTTAATGAAGGAAATGCCAACCCCATGCTCATTGTACAAAACATCCCTGTCAACTTCAGGGAAGTAGTATTGAGTATATACATAACGTTGTCTTCTGAACACTAAAAAATACACCAGAAGGACAAAAAAAAAAAAAATAAAGAGATATCATTGTAGGAACAGGCAGAAAAGGAATCTTTGCAAGATTCTCTAGTTCATATCAAGAATTGTTTTAGACACTTCATCTGTTTTCATATCCATGTTGTAACCATCGACTTCACACTGAAAAAAAATCCTGTTTCAGTAACCCTTCAAAAGAATTGAAACCTTAAAGAAAAGAAGAAAACAGTAAAGTATGAGTATGGTGTTTAGAAATATAAACTGGAATGAAGACTTGAAAGAGAAAAGGATATATAATGCCTCTGTATGCAGTACTAAGACACCAGCTTTGCTGACATGCATCTTTTTAAGCAAACAGAGGCTTACACCTACCACCAATGCTACAAGTAGTACGAAAAAATACAAAACAGACACTCAGCCATATTGAAGAAATACTGTAAAAACAATATCTAATTTCCTTTTAAAGTGATCTCTGTTTTGGTAATCACAGCTTGATGAAATGTGAGCAGTCCAATTATACACTATAGATAAATAGCCTCTTTGGACCAACTTTAATTACTGAGTTCACACTTCAGAACATTTATTAGGTAGTTGAAAATATTATCACCTCAGCATCTAATTTGGAAAATGAGATCCTTTTTTGCTTGACAGAATTGTCCCCACCTCTTTAACACAGGAACAATGTAGCAAAAGGAATACACTAGCCATAAGAATTCCTGGAGTGTATTTGTCTTATCTCATTTATGGTATCTTTCATAACAGCCCGTACAGGAAAGTAAAAAAAAAATGCTGTCTTAGAAACCCAGATCCTGGTTTAGGAGGCATAAATTATATAATCAAGAACTTCATATCCTCCCTTTTAACATGGACCATTTTTTGTTCCTCCATTTCTCCGGTACGCAAGTAACAACTTCAAAATGATAACCCCAGCCATTTCCATTTCCACTGACAGAGAAATCAAGTAAAGGATTTTCTAAGTGTTTAGAACTCCTTGGTAGCCTCCATGCACCCCTTTAGATTTTGTTTCTTCCTCTGCAAACATCTGAAATTAAATGACCAGGCAACATTGAGACAACTGTGCAATTGTAACTCTATGCTACCCATGGGGTGAACAGGACACTTTTATACAGGTGAGCATTTGACATATACACTTGTTTAAGGCACTGCATGATTTCCCAGTGAAGCCATCTCTGAGAATCTTAGGATTGCCCTACAACCAATTAAACCACCATGTTTACACTGCTGAAGTTATCCTTCACCTTTGAAAACATTAAAAATGCAAATTAAATGCACATTATATTAATTGAATAAAACATGAAGCTCTCTTGCCCTCTTACAATAATGCAGAGCAAGGAGTAAAAAGTGAATCAGATGATAAACTTGGCCTTATCTATCCTGTGTTAAGAGCTTTAGTTGGAATAAACAGATTCAGTGTTTGTATGTTTATTGGAAACAACCAGAATTTGATACCATAGGGAGTGAAGGGAAGGGAGCAGATTCATGACACTCAGTTTGTCGAATTCTTGTTGCTCAGGTACAGTGCCTATCAAGTGATAGCAATTATCCTCCTCTGAAACATCTTTTCTACCCCATCCCTGCAGTTCGCAGCCTCCAATATGCTAAATGGTACCCTCAGGAGCTTCAGAAACTTGTAAATGGCAAGTGGGATTAGCTAAATCCAGGGAATATTTCTCTGTTCCTCCTGGATACTTGCATTGCATTATCACAGTCTTGGTTTTTTTTCTGATTGATGACCATCACACAGTGCAGGCAGCCCTTCAGAACAGCCCAAATACTGATTCTGTAACTCAGATAGGAAGGCTGGACTGCTGCAAAGAGAGACAGTGGGGAAAAACAGTACTACCAGTCATAAAAGGATGTATTTCCATCATTTTCTGGAAACAATCTCATTTGTCAAGGAGAAATGCTTTCAAATCACTAAAGCTAAATGTCTATAATCCAAGAATCCTAAAATTTACCTGAGGAAATTACTACTAATGTGCTGGTACTAAATTTTAAGCTATATCTTGAAAGAGTGGATATTTTCTGCAACACTAAAAAATGTTACTATTGAAGTACTGAAAGAGGGCAACCTTATAACTACAGGCCTCTTACTGGGGTATCAACCATCACAAATAGAATAGGGAAAAATTGCAGAGGTGATAAGGAGTTAGAGGACAGAGTATAATTGGTATCAATCACTCTGATAACTGTATAAGGCTGAAATTTAGTGCAAGCACACAAGGGAAAATATATATTTTATAATAAGTCTAATTTTTGAGTTTTTTAAAATGTATTATAAAATATACCTGGAGAAGCAAAAATGAATGAAAAGCGGCTCCCAGCAAGATCACAAGACAGTTTCTCTGTAATGAAGTCTCACGTAAGTTACTTATTCTGCAGAAAACTAAATACTGTCCAAAACCTCATGTTGCATAGGGAAAGAGCCACATAAAGCAATGAAAAGACAGGAAGAGTCCACATCTAGGAAGACTAAGAAGTTTTCTTCTGATCCCTCCTCCTGACACTTTGCTTCTATCTTCTCCAAACCACATAGTCTGTATAAACACATAAAGAGTATTACACAGCAAGGAATGGAAAGCAAAGTATCCTAAACAGCAAGGCGAGTTTTTTACCCCCTATACATTACGGTGAATCTTTGTCTTGGGTAGTCTGAGATTTGAACACCTTTCATTCTGCTTGCATGGAAATTTATTTCAAAATAGCTATTCTGAAGTAAATCCCTTTGTGGCCATTCAGAGCCAATAGTCTCTGCAGACCAGAGGAAACCACAGAAAGAACCAATCAGGAATAGTTATTCCCCTTTTAATTCATATCGTAGTTTAACACAAATACTTTTTTCTGGGTGCAAAGTAACCTTCATCCCACTTTGGCCCACTGTAGGTGTCTTGTTACTAGTCCATATGACCACAGCCCTGCAGATCTGTAATGAGGAGGTTTGTCATTGGGAATCCAGCCAAGGAACATATTTAGTGAAGTCCAGAGCACAGTATGCAGAAGGACAGAACTTGGTTCAACTGTTTCAGGAGGCAGCCTGGAAACAGCAAAGGAAAGCCTCATAAAACAAACCGTTTCAACTTACACTTATATACTTACACTCTATATAATTCTCTAGAGACAGTGAAGATATGAAACCTTGTTATTAAATTTAACTTACATGAATTGGAAGATAAACAATTTAAGAAATAATTAGACTGCAGACCTTGAGTGAACTCTAGAAGAGTTGACAGACAAGCTACCAAAAGCAGGTAAACATTTCAAAGTTCACTTTCATCCAAGTGTAACATACAACTTGGGAATCATATTTTACTTTTCCAAAAGTCTGATATTTCAAAACTGCAATCTATTTTATCTAGATGTATATTCTAGCTGCCAGATGTAATGACTCTGCATGACAGATACTTCTGCCAAGTAATTTTTATGTCAGGTAGAGCTTTATGAAATGTCTATTTCAAATGCTCAAGTTGCTTCTACAATGATAAATTTAACAGAAAAGGATTATTGATTTATTTTAAGATAACATCAGGTACATTCTTGTACTATTAGTAACTATAAGCATTATATCACATGTTAATATCTTGTGCATACCCACCCACATCTCTACCCAAAACTATTCTTCTGGGGTATTTTTCTAAATGCATTACATTTCCATTAAAACATTGCTAGATATGAAGATCAAGAATTTACATGGATGACAGATTTGAAAAATATCTTCAGGTTCCTTAGATTAGATGAAAAATACAAACCCATTCCTTTCTCACAATGGCACTCTAGGCTTTCTGCAGTTTGACAGAGGTTACAGGCACGTGTTACTACTCAATTCCTATTTTGAAAATGAGAACTAGAGAATTAGGCTTAAACCCTTCATATCTGCTTCTGTGATCTGTGCACCAATTAAAAAGATATAACCCCCACCATGGCAGATAGTTTTTAAACTCCATTAGCAAAATTTGAGAGTCTTCAGTGGAAATTCAGAGGGGGAGGGAGAACGAAAAAAAAAAGAAAAAAAAAAGATATTCTGGGTTAGTCAGCCACACAAAACTTTAATTATTCAACTCAGGATAAGTAGGTGTGTTTCATATTTCTCTAAATGTCTTTCATTTCCAGTTAACAGAAGAACCAGATACAGAAATGCTTTTTAGGCCTTGGAATGACATAATTTATTCCTGCTTGAAAAATATTTACTATTAGGCTAAATTTGCTTAATTTTGTGTATGTTGTTCTGTGTATCACAACTGATGTCCTCAGTTGTAATCCTTTCTTTTTTTCTGCTTCCACAAAGAAACTAAAAGAATTAGCACAGCATTTTGTACACACCAGTGTTTCTCTAGCTTTTCCATAGGACTTTGTAGAATACAGCTCTCTACAGAAAAGAGATAACTATTTAGTACTAAACTCTTCTAACTTAATTGAAAAGTCTGTTAACCCCTTCAGTAGCCACGTGCCCATGACCCAATAGTTCTAAAGCTCTCTAATTCTGCAAAGTCGGAATAGTAGTATGGGTAGAAAGACTTACATTTATCTTTTGAAATCAATATGACCAGCATAAATTATCTCAAGAAATAGGGCAATTTTAAAAGTTGGAGAAAGTTATAATTTCCTAGATAAGAGAACCCTCATTCACTCTGTAATCCTGAAGCTGAGTAGGTCCTGTGCTGGAGACATCTCACCGAAAAAACGCATTCAAAATCTCTTGCTTCTGGCTGAAATGTTTGTTTCTCAAAAACATACAAGCCTTCTTGTGTAAGTACTATGAGTCTTGCAATGAATCATGCACAGTTTCCCGAGTGGTTCCATGTTACCAGTTATGTTCAAAATCGGAGGAGACTGCAGGGAAAGAAGACATCAAGCTGTTTTTATTGTGCTACAGACAATAAACACCTACATTTTTGTTTACTTGTCTTCTGCACCTTATAGGGAGTACTAAAAAAAGCCACCATGAACTTTTTGCATTTGCCCTTCAAATAGTTTATCAAAGTCTGTAGCATTAACACCAATAAGCTCTAACAAGCACGATATTAAGTGCGCTTGGAAAGGCACCAACAACTCTTTCAATGTTACTTTCACATTTTTCAGTTTGTACCATCCCTCACTATTTTCACGCACATCAGTGGCACAGTTCAGCTTGTCAATTTGCAAGAAAGGAATCTTAGAAAAATATGATTGCAGTCTGTCTCATTTGCTACATTGCTTCTGTTTCTTTTTGATGTGCCTTTCTTAAATTTCCTGTATTTCAGCTGGTTCTGACTTGAACTCTGAAATAAATTCTGCTGAAAGAGTGGCACCCACCAAGATCTCACTGTGAAACCCACAATATACTACGCTAAGCTGATAATTTACGTTAAATCCATTTTGTTTCTATTATTTTCAGCCTTAACTGAGAATAAAATCACTACAACAGACACGCTGTTGAGTCCATGGATTTTTTTTGCATGTAATATTTTCCAGCTTGCTCTTGTACAACTGATCTCACTGAAGTTATCAAAAAGATTTGCTGAAACTCATGTTTCCAAGTATAAGTAACCATGCTGATTTTCAGAAGCAATTTGGAGTCTGAAAGTTTGATTCTTACACAATGCCAGCTATAGCTGAGTACTTTTATTCTATATTCTTGCACATTCACATCATAAAAAATTGACCAGATAAAAACAAGCACTATCAGAAATAATCAATGACCAGACAGAAATAAGAGGAATAAATTGGGCAAGGGGAGAGAAGTGGATATATTACAGTCATGCCTAAAAGACTACCTCAAAGAGTCCTCTAGAATGTATTTGTTGAGGAGGATGATATAGTTTAGCAATACAAGAAGTATCCACATGAAGAAAAACTAGTCAAAATTCTGCTTTTCATTATCAAATCAAATGTGAAATCACTTACCCACAGTTTTGAACTTTTTAATGATGTAAAATAAATTACTCCCCCAATTTCAGATAAGAAAACAGCATCTGGTCATTCATAGAAGCTTCTGACTTTCCCATAAATTTAGACTGCACACAAAATTAATTTCGGAAGAGCAGAAAGTCACCAGAAGATAAAGGAAGAATATATGTGAACTGGCAAACCTATTACATGCATCAAGGTAATTTAGGGAATTGAAACAAAAGACAATTAGAAATCCCCCCAAGATATGATCTTGCAATGGTCAAATACATTTAACATGTAGATTTCATTTTAAAAAGTGATTTGAGCTTTGGAACTAGTCATGCCCAAGTTCCAAGAAGTCTTGAGCTTGCTAAAAAAAGGTAACAAAGCATTGTCTTTCTTGCCAAGTTCATTGAAAGAAGAATGGAGACTAGCCTCCCTCAGCCCTGTTTCTTACACCCACAACAGCTTTTTATATGTGGAAACAAATTCTTAAAATACTTTGATGCTACATAACACATCACAACCTATTGAAATTGTTTTTAATGGCATTTTGATGTGATGGATAAGAACCTACCTCCACTAAGCCTTAAAGGCTCAGCTAGTGGAGGGTTTAAGTAGCACTTTACATGAACTATGACTGCTCATTCTCCCTTCTGACACAAAAAAACCCTTTACGACACATTTTAATAATATATTTTCAGGCATGAATTGATGAGGGTCAAAGGATCTTGTGCAGAGAGAAGAAAAAACAGCGTTACAGAAATTCTTCATGCTGCATTGCAATATAAACACCACATTGATTTCCTCCAAGGCTCTCCAAAAAAGAAATTGACAAATATAAAAAAAAAATAAAGTATGTTTTATGCTTATAAAATTGTGAAGTGAGTGTGATTCATAGGGCCAAGCAATAACTTCACACTGAGCTACCCTGGATGCTGACCTCCTTTAGAAAATGTTAATCCTCCAAATAATGAAAGTCAATGAAAAAAAACTTTAAAATATTCCAACTACAGAATTATTGTGACCAATCAATATAATGTTGTTACGTCATATTTAAAGATACAATTTGCTTACTAGGAAAGGAACTGTTGCTACTAGCAAATATGACAAAGAAAAGTCTTGCTTCCTGGAACACAGAAAAAACATTTTTCTGACTATTCCTCTCCGCCCCCTCTCCCTCAAGATAAAAACAACATACAAAAGTCTATTTTTAATGCCACAGGCAAACAAACACAGCAAAGAAAATTACTTCAAAACATTTTTCTTATGTGACTTTTCAGAGGCTTGTTATAGACTCAGTTTACCACTCTAAATCACGGCCAGTGTGTCCAACACTGAGTTAGGCGAGGTGCTACTTGCTCCTTATGCTGCACCGGTATCTCTAGACTCTCTCCCCCTCTCATCAGAGGAAGCAAGATCTAGCCAGTGATGTGTGGAACTGAACAAGCCAACGACACCGAAGAGTATGATTTTGGCCCAGCATTTGATCCAAAAGTGCCAAATTAAAAAATATACAAGAAATATAGAAAATACTGGAAAGTCAAGAAAACCAAGTAGAAGTCGTCTTCTTCACCTACACCCATTGACTCCCTTTTCCATTATTCTATCAGAGAGTTAGGATTAGCAAAGACTTCATGAAGAAACTCAAATTTCATCCGTTTTAAGTAGAACTACCAACCCTTTTTACAGGCATCTTGACACATACAACTGTTTTCATCACCTCACACTTCAGATGGCACCCATTAAAGAGCATGTTAGCTGTTATACCTAAGCAATTTTATGGATTTACTTTTTAGACTCCTTTTGGTAGTCTGAATGGATTTCATCTTCTCCAAACATTCTTCTTCCCTGTTCAGGAGACAAAGTTTTGGCACCCTTTTTCACTGAAAAGGCATCTCAAATGCAAAAGTCTCTTCTCTTAGAAGGCATCTGGCTGTTTCAGTATCTGACCAATTCACGACAGTTTGGTTTTGACATCTGGTGCTTAACATTACAGCAAAGTTGGTCCAAAATTTAGCTGCACCTGAAAGGGGGGATCAGGCTCCCTTCCCCTACCCTTTGGCAAGGGATGGCTACCACAAGGCTTACCACTGAGGCAAAACATGGTATTAGAGAGACATAATAAAATATTTTTAAAAAAGAGAGTGGGTTCCTTCTGGCTTCTTCTCCAGCACCAGGTCACGAAGGAATGAGATAAACATAAATTGTTTACCTGTAACATGAAACTGCAATTTCCAAGTACAGCTCTCTGGTACTTTGTGATGACCGAGTCCAGTACATCATAACCCTCTTGTCATAAAACATAGTTTGAGAAGCAAAACCTCTGCAGGCTTTTACTTATTTAACTATTTGTGACCCTGCACTCCAGAAGATTCATTGCTATTCCAAATAGATATCACAGGGTGTGGCCAGGACCTGCAGCCATGATTTCCTCTTCCAGCAACAGCAGAGGAGCTGCAGACACCTGGCACAGTTGTTTGAGCAACCAGAGGTGTAGGATGCAAAAATGCTGCTAGAATCGCCAAGTTTCTGGAGAAAATATGCCTTAAAAGTAAACAAAGTAATGAATACCAGCTGCCAAAGACAATTAAGTCACTGATTTGGGATTGCTTAAGTACATCCTTGCTCAGGAAAACCTTTAAGCAGGTGCTTTATTTCCATATCAAGTTAAGTCCCATGTGTTAGTGCTTTATACCCTTACATAAAGATCCCAAACTTCCTCTTGTATGTCAACAACACATGAGAGGCTCTGCAAGGGTCCCATGTCTATTCCAGGCTCAGAGTAAATGGTACATAGGGATGTTTTCTGATTAACATCACTGCCTGTTGCATCTCCCCCCATGAGTTCTCCACTTAACAGCTGCATCCTTCAGAGTGGCTTGGCTCACCTCAGTACTCTTTCAGACTACAACAGAATTACAAAAGTTTGGATTTAAAAGAGAAAAAAATTGTTTCAGAAGGGCCAGTAATGACAGAAGCTAAAGGCACACCAACAGTTGACTACAATGAGTATTACAAGCTTGCAGCAGACATCCTTTCAAAAAGATAACACAAAAGGTTATAGTTTTCTGATATGATTAGTATTTTAATAAAACACTGACTAGTTTCAAAATCTATCCAACTGCACTCTTCTTCTCAAATATTTTTTCATAAATTCGTATTTAGTCAAAAATACTTGGTAGTGTACAATAAAAGGGGTCTAAGTAACAGGCAAACAGGCTAAAATATAATTAATTTCCCCATCTAAGAGAATGACCTTCATAATTCACTTCAGGCTTCACCTCTAGAGTGTCATGGCTCATTTCCTCATTATCAGAATTATATTTTAAAACACTACTGTCCTCCATAAAGTACATTTTGTCTCTGATTATATACATGGAGAGGAGTATATTTAAAATCGTTTACATCACATAAATGCCCAACTGCCTCAAACACAGATTAGTGTACTTACTAAGAATGCAGCCTGCGCCCAAAGAGCTAACAGATTACAACAATTAAAAAAGCTTGTAAATGAAACAAAAGCTATTTGAGAAAGGAACGAAGAAGAGCAAGGAAGGCTCAAAGGGGATAAATAAATTAAGCAATTAATTAAAATTAATTAATTACATTGACTTTTAGACAAACATGGATATAGAGCATAGAGCAAATACTGATTTGTAGGCAATTGAATACTTATTTGCACCTAAAATGTCAGGTGAAACAAAGATTTGGTGACTTTTGCTTAATTCAGATAATTTAGTCAGGAAAAGCAAAAGCAAAATCCTAAATTACCATTATTTTTTCTCCAAGAGGACTTAGGAAGACTCCATATAGCAGAAAACAAATGAATGCAAGAGTTTATTGCTCGGTAACTGCCACAACCTGCTGCAAGCTTGCAGGCTGAGGCCAGTCTGGGAATATACATTTCTAGTTGGGCAGTGATGATTGATTGCTTCAGTGATTTTAGTGGACGTTGCTTCACAAAAAGACAGGGAGGAAATCTGGATAGGGTGTTCATTGATTATTTAAGGAGATTACTTTGGGGGACTGATAACCTAGGGTGCTAGCTAAATAATTGTCATCTAGGAATACAAAACATCTCTCATTTGCTTTGTCTCCATACTTCTGTTTGTTAAAATACCCCAAAAGCCTTCAGGCGCCGTGCCTTTAAAGATTTACACGTACTATTGATATTATTTAATCGCTTCACAATTTGTATAGCTCTCTCAAAAGTAAATCACAAGCTCCATGTCAGAGTACATTAACCCAGCAGGCTGAAGCAGTGTGTTAAATGTATAAAAATATATATTGGACACTTGTGAAATACAAGCGGAAATATGCATATTGCAAAAGCAGAAATGATCCAATCTGGATTTAAAGTGTAGTACTGCAGAATATCAACTTATCCAGCCTCTCTCATAGCAATGTGATAACATTCACTCTGCACTCCACTATCAAAGGGCATCACACTTGTCCAGTTATTTATTCATTTATTTGATTCACCTTTTTTGAAGAGGTAAAGAGGTTAATAGCCTGCCTCACAGTCACATGCTTTTTAAGCAAAAGCCTGGGAAGGAAATTCTTCCAAGCCTATTAAAATTCCTGTCTGTCACTTGAAAGTGAAAGCTCTGATAGAAATGTCAAAATCTGCCATAAAAATTAATATTGAGCCAAACTTTGGCGACTGGCAACAGCAAATGGCATCACTGTTAGGAAAATTACTCCTGATGTTTGAAAGTCATGAGAAAGCAAAAGGAAAAAAAGACTGCAGAAAGGTACGAGTGTGGGAAATGCAAACGCTGAAACACTATCCATTGGGTTGATGTGTGGTCCTATGTAAATACCTCCAGCCATACTGATGCATCCAAATGCTGTGATGTGGTCGAGTGTAACAGTGGGATGCCAGTGGGTTTCCTGGTCATCAGAGAAAAAGTGGTTTCCATAGAAACACTAACATTCTTTCCATAAACCACAACAAAGACATCCAGCAGTCATAAAGCGCATGTTCAGTAGGTTTTAGGTACCCTGTGAGAGAACATGGATAACAGAAAATAAAATATGGCAGGATCTTGACCCAGTCTGCCCTGGAGAAGGTCTCCTTTTTCCCCCTTATGCTCTTGGTAGATTACTTCCAAGAAAAGAAAGGTCACAATAGCTTTGAAATTGTTGCTGAAAACGTGTTAAATATGCATCCTGCTCCTCCTAAACTAAACTTATATTATTCATCCTTTTTCTAGTTCAGCCAGAGCTCATTCTTCTCCCTGATCTCCTCTCATGCAACCAGTGTCTTCCCAACTGTCAGGATGTTATCACCAGTGTTTAAAAATCTGTTGTTCTTTTTTTTTAAGCTGCCAACACTTGGTCTCCCATGGTGCATTTATGCAAATTGGAGATCTGGTTGATTTTGTGGGGTTAGGAGGACTAAACTGAGAACAAATCCCATGTAAATGTCCAAGTCGTATACCCTGCACTTTGGGAACAGGCCACAGTGCTACGACTGCTGGTACATGATGTGGATGCACAAAGGATAGGTAATTCAAAAGGTTTTTTGCCATATTTTCTGAAGTACTGATGACAGAAGCAATTTGCAACTCTGAATATTTCAAACAGTTTTTGATTTTACAATGGAGTTTTATATCACTACCGAGATGTTACTCCTCCTCTTCTCCCTTAACTTTTATAGTCCAAATCCTAGTTGATTTTTTTTTCTCCTCAGCATTAGTAATATCATTTTACATCAAAATCCATTTTATTGGGAAATAAGAAAGTAAACCTGAAATGAAATGGAAGGGCACTGAAGAAGTGTAACCCTGTAAAGCTTTAACCTCAAGCTGAACATGTGCTATTTATTAGCCAGAGAAGGAAGGCTGAAAAATTTTGAAGAAATAAGTGAATCAAAGAAAGTTTAGCAGTCCATGAAATCTGTGAACTTAAACCTGTTTCTACAGCAATCAGAGAAATGGGAAAGGACAATCTTATTAGATTCATCTGTCCCAAAGGCCAAAGCAGATGTATCCATCAGGCTGTAATTTCTGACCATAAAACTTTGCTTGAATAAAATCTTGCATGTGACCTTCATAGATATTGCTGCCCTACAAACCTCTGCTACTCTACAGCTGAATCCCATTTAGTTATGACTCACTGCCTTATTTACTTCACTGATCACAATAAGCTTTCAAAAGCCATTACGAAGGCTTGAGGTGGTGTCTGTAAGCACACTCTGGTGACTAACCTGAATGACAAAAAGGTTAGTTTAAAAAAAAAACACAACAAAAAACCCCACACATATATGATTGCAATAGGAAAATTTGTCAAACAAAGTGGACTTCAAACAGCATCAGTCAAATTATTTGTCATGTGTTATAGGTAGCCTATAGAAGAAAATATTGGATTACTAGAGAGAGTTTATTCAAAATAGATGAAACATGATATTATAAAAACAGGAGGTAGGAGAAAGAAGCAGGATTAAAAAAATATTAGCATCAAATAAAAGCAAAATGTTTGCCATGAGGTTTAAAATATTCACAGTAGATCTGCAAGGGCCCTGATCATCTTTGGACATAGGTCCTGCAGAGCTCCAACAGCCCTCCAGATGCTGTGGATGCCTCAAGCCCTGCAAACAACTGTGGAGTTTGCTCTATAACTCTTAGTGTGCAAGTGGAAGTGGCAGCATGGGGGCTGTAGAAACTCTGCTGCCTAAGGATACAGATCAGCACGAGGCTAAATGTTGCCTCTAGTTCAAGTCACCGAAGTCCCTGTTCCCTCCACTTGCCTTGGGAGAGGAATTATGTCGGACAGTAATACCTGCAACCAATGGAAAGCACCTTTCCCCATATTAAGTAAATCAGTGTGGTAAGAGTATGACACTGTGGAATACATTTAGAAAACAAAGAGGGTTTAGAGAATCATTAGTAGTGGATTGTAACAGGTATTTAATAGTCTGTCTAGTAAGGTAACTCAGCAGAGAATCCCACGAAAATGCACAGGCTATTGCATATTTCACGTTAGCCATTCGGCAACAATGCGATCATATTAATGAGAAATTCAGGATTGGAGGAAATAGCAGGCTTTGAACCATAAAATTTAGACTTTAATTATTAGTGTATTGAAGTAAGCACAAGAATAATAGAAGAGAAAGATAAGAGAACACGATGACAAACAAGAGAGAAGCGATGTATTTATTCTGACCAAATTTCCCAATGAAAGGAAAAACTCGCAGTCCATTGAAAAGAAACATAGAAACATGACTCTATTCAAAATAATTACAGTTTAAGTATACTGTAGAGCTCAAAACCTTTTGAAGGCCTATCCCACCCCTATTTAAATACTGCTCTAAATTGAAGTTTCACAAGAAAGGAAGTAGAGTTTATGTTAATATATATTATTATTGCCACTAGTATGGATCTGGCATTGTAATTCCTTGTTTCATAGTGCTAAAATACTTAGTAACTACCATACAAAAAAAAATTATTATCCTTACCTTACTTCCTTTTCTATATAAAGAAAACTTAAATTCCTGCTTTCCCTTTGTAGTACCCAACGTGGGCACAGCAGAAAAAAGCCAGGCAAAATATTCTTCTCTCTCTCACACAAGCACACAAATATTTCAAGACATCACATAAAAGACTATTATAACTATTGTGAAATATTTTGCATTGAAGAAAAAAAGCAAGAGAGGCTGGAACATGCTGTGTGCCTCAGCCATCCTTCCTGCAAACCCTCCCCTGTGCCCACCGGGGTGGAGCGATGCCCACCTGGCCATGCACCTTGCTGGTACCCTGGACTTGCCTCCACACCTTGCAGGGCAACCTAAATCTCACCCCACCCTGATGGGTGCTCACGGCACCTCACAATATTGACATGCAAACTTGAGTCGCGCAGTAAACTGCACGCGTCACACTCACTGTTGGTCCTCTCTGACAGACTATTTAGCAAAGGGGAGAAAAATTCCCCTAACTTAAAGAAACTCAATTTCACCTTCTATTTCCATGCACCAGAACACGCCTATAAATATTCCTTGAGGGCACTTCCAGTGATATTATGGGGCATGTCATTCACAGCTCTTCTAGGATAAAACCACTCAGCTTTGCAATACAGTCTCATCGCTCCAATCAGAACTGTTAATGAGATGCCCTAAGGTACAAATGGAAGACATTTCAGGGCACTATAATAATTTATAAAAACAGATTCAGAGGGAAGAACATTAAGTACTGCACAGCAGCTGATCCTCTCTAATTAATTATCTTTACATCCGAAAATCAATTTAAGTATCTGAGTGTTTCTGTTTACAGTGTTTGGGAGTTACCTGCTAATTATATCAATAAAATGAAATAAAAGGAGTAATACATTCTGTCTGTTAGCAGATCATTGCATAAAATGAACTTGTAAATATCTCCTTCTGTACATAATATCTTGTTTTCCCATTTCATTGCTCATAACTTCTTGTCTTATGACATTCAAAATCCTAGCCAGGTTTTTAAAGAACTTTATTCACTAAAAGGAGCATATTTCAGACAACTTTAGACCAATTTTAAGTTATTATTATGGCTCTAATGCTTTAAAAATTAACATTTTACCAAACAATAAAAGTTTTTTTTTAAAGGTTATTCTGTAGTGTACATGCAATATGAAAAAAAGTCAAAACCATAAAACCCCCCAGATACTGTGAACAAAAACAAAGCAAGCTTCAGACAGTTTATAAATAATGTAAATAAATAAACTTCTTTTTGCACATTACGCTCTACCTGACAGGACAGGCCATGGTACATCGAACTCATAACCATGTTGATATGCTTCCAAGGTATGAGTCACACCAGCATAGAAGAGGCAAGTTTGGGTCTACTGAATGCCACACCTAAACCCATGATAGTTTTACTTCATCCTAGTATTTCTCTTACAAATGGAATATAGAAATACCCTGAGTGTTCAAACAGTCTTTTTCTGTAGTTTAGTACAGAGCATTTTGGCTAAGTGAATTTCCATGAAATTCGTGACAAGTTACAGAGGTCCTCTCCCCTGCTACTAATGCCTCTAAGAAATCCAATTAAGAACAGGGGGCAAGTGATAGAAAGATGTGGAGGAAAGGAGAAAATGAGGAAAGTGACGCAAAGTAATGGAAACATTGCAGTGCAGCTTATGCCTATTTTCAGTTAAAACAAGTTAAAAGAAAACACATTAACTGTGGTAAAATAATTTGACAAGCAATATTTCAGATATATATATACACATGCATGTAAAAGATGCAGCTTTTATTCTTAACCCAAAGTATGCCAAACAAAACACAAGGCACTTTAAAGATAGGGAATATGATGTTTTACCAGCTGTGTAGCTGTATTTGAGCATGCATTTCCAAGAAACAATTTTTACTTGCAGTTTTTTTTTTTAACTCTGAACACATGGCAAAAAAATTTACGTGAAATCTACCCCATTTACATTTCAAATATTGACTATACCACAATATTTTTAAAAAATACAATTGCAACCTTTTTGGGGAAAAAAAGTAATTGAATACTGAAATATCAGGTCATTAACGCCTTCAGAATGTCCTCCTTTACTAGACACGTCAACTTTCTTTAAATTAGAAATAAACAAATAAGTTGCTCAAACCATAATTCTGTGACATAATTTGCTCTAACACAATGAGAAAGAAAATTAATTGCCAAGTGTTAGTGCTAATCAATGTTAATCACAGAGCATCACCTAACATTATCCAGCCCGGACAAATTGAAAAAAAAGCTTAAATACTAACAGCATGGAAAGTATCTGAAGAAGATTAACCTCACATACTAATTTCCGTCTCCCACCCCTGGAACTCAAAAGGTATCCAATAACTTCAGCTTTTATGTTAATCTTTTAAAATTTAAATAGATTGAATTGACTCTGATTGGAACCCTTTCAAAATCACTCCTATATCTGACTCAGTCTTATCAATCCCAGACCGAAACACTTCTCATTACAGAGGTCCATCCACTTGTAAAACATACCAGAACAAAAAAGTTCCTGAATTATCAAAATTTAAGAATTTCACCTTCAATAAACATAATCTGTATCTCAGACAGAAGTTTGTGCACTAGAACAGCAAAGAAATAGCAAATGCTTAGGACACAAACTTGAATCCCTATTTCTAAAGCCTTTCGTGTAGCTGTCTTTCCAGACAACTGCTCATCCACACCAGCGATTTACTAATACAGCTCAGAGGAATTTCAAATATTGAGTCCTGTTATCATTTTATCACTGTCACAGGAGCCCAAAGCAATATTCCTCATCTCTTGTCCAATAATTGGGGAATGACAAAGGACAGACTGAGTACAAAATCATACTGGACACAGGTGGCTTTCTGAGTCATGAGGTTATCTCTAATCCCTCCTATAAAATAGGTAACTTTTTCAGATGTATTTACCAAAAAGCTTAGCCACACAACAACCTATGCTTTCCAGATAAGTAAGCACTGTTCCATGAAACCAAAAAGTCATAAAGAGATTATAAAGTAAGGACTATTGGCTTGATGATAACTTCAAGAGAGTCTGAAAAAAGATGGAAGACGTAGGAAAAGTTCTTCTGACTTTTATACCATTTTTAAGAGCCTTTACATATAAAAATGGATAAAAGCTAAGTTTATAGCTTGAGTAGAACAACACAAACCATAACAGCTAAAATCAAAATTAAATGTAGTATTTGATATTCAATGTAAAAAGCCAGGAAAAACAGCTTCCAGAGAAATTTGTTATCAGGGTAGTATTTTGCGTTATCTCTGCAGAAACAAAGAAGGAAATCCATTTAGATGTCCTACCTTCTTGAACTGCCTGAAACGGATTGTTACCATCCACAAATGTCACCGAACACGTGATTTTCTCCGTTTGTAAGATTTCATCATTCTGGTTGAGATCAGCAACTGCCATTCGAAAAACTTCCTCATCTTTTTTGGCGGATTCATCAAAAATTGCCCCTGTGGAAAAAAAAAAAGAAAAAATAATCATGTTGCTTGCACCTTTCAACTGCAGTATCCCAAACTATTAATCATAAGCAATTCAAACATTTTTTACTGCTAAAACATCATCCCTTTGCTCACTCCAGTTCTCTTAACTCAGACATCAGAATGTCCTTCACAATACACAGAATTTCTACATTTTTAATATAATTTATGACATAAATTGAGGACAAGCATTTACTCCAGCTAAAAAACTGGAAAAATATAGTTAAGTACAAAACAAATTATCTGTATAGGAACATAGCCAAGAAATAAGAACCAATTACCTCTCCAAAGGTCCCATTTAATATATTGAACAACCACAATGGGCTAGGATATACATTTAACATCATGTCTAGTGACAATTAAAAAGCGTAAAGTTCAAATAAGGTGAGAATAAGCCTAAAACAGTAACAGCACTGCAAAAATTAGTTAAAATTGACAACTGTGATCAATAGACAGGTCAGTAGCTGATATAAACTATTTCAGGTCTAATTCCTATTGGATTTATAAAACTACTCCAGCTAACTGTGTGACTCTTGAAGTCAGTAAATTAAGTTTAAGTGGTTAATTAAATAATTTCTGCCTTTATAAATCTGACAGAAAGTGACTGTTCTGCCTTTTCCCCACAACATTCAACCAGAAGCATTGTAAACAGGAAATAAACACACTCAGGAGGAGTTGGCAGAGTGAGGGACTCCAACCTTTGCACCACCAGTTCTTCAGGTATATTGAAGAACTCCAAGGCTAATCCAGAGGTTTTATGTGCTGGTTATTTTTCATATTACAACATCACTGTTAGCATCACTTATTTCCCTATTATTTTACATTTGTTTCTCGTCTGAACTATTTACACAGAGATGACTCAAATTGCAATGCTACAGCCCATAGACAAATGCCATATTGTTTAAAACCCTCAAATCAGAACTGTTAGTTTTTCAAGAACCTTTAAAGCTTTCACTGCCAGGCAATAGATTAAAGGGACAGAAGGGACTCATCAAAAACAGGTTTTTGAAAACTGTGTTTAGTCACTACAAAACTTCTTTCAGTTTTCAGGTTTATTTATTCCTGAGTGTCTGTTGTCAATTCAAAACTCCACTAAGGCAGCGCTTGTGGCAAGACAGCCAAAGGTAATATAAAATGTGATCGCTGATGATTTCAGGTAAATACCTGCAGTCAATGCGGATGCATTTACAGGGAAGGGCTGCTTTAAGAGAAATAAACTTCATACACAGTTTTTATAATATTTTTTCCACTGACCTCCAATGCTCATCTCCCTGCCAGCATCACTCATCCTACATGAGCGTCATCTCTTCCTACAATCTGACCGCTTTGACTCCAGCATTTTCCCTCCTGAAGCTGCTGCCATCTGGAACAGCTGTTCTTTACCTCTCCACCTCATTCACCTGTCATCTCTGTGCAAATCTCGGCTGAAAACACTCATTTTCTCCCTTGCCCTCATTTCTATTTCCCTTGTTTTATTTAGCTTCATAAAGCAAAGCCTCACATGGCCAAGAATATGCTTGGTATGCAAGACACTGCAAAATGTGTCTTCTCCATGGATATTTGTGTATCCAGGTAGCATTTAAGGGTACAAAAGATTTTGTCTAATAATGTACCTTAAAATATGCTTGTTTCTAACCTCATGGAACAGTTAAACCAAAACCACACATGCTTCATTTTCAGGGTACACCTATACTGATGATGATGATGACATAGCCCAGCAAATGTTTTTAATAAACATTTGAAGGAACGTTTGTACATGGTTACCAAGTAACAAGGTTAAAATTAAGAGAAAAAAATGGTGGAAAATGATATTAATTAGTCAAATTTTATCCCTGCAGAGTAATTCTGTACCAAATGCCATACTGAACACACAGTGGTTTTGCATGCACACATACACACACAGGGCAGATATTTGTGTTGCAGAACAGCACAGTATAAGCAAGACCTTCGAGCCAACACTGCAGAGTACAGCTTCTTCTTGTGCAGCTAGGAAATACCGCCTTAAGCCTAATTTTGTCCCAAAAATAATCCAGATCACTTACTGAGCAGATAAATTCTCTATAGTGTTCCTCTTGCATGTGCTATCATAGGAATACCCCTCCAGCCCCCTAGCTCCTCCACTTGGAAGTGGAGAACTGCTCCCACGAGAGTACACATGCCAGTCTGGCATCAATTTTGTCAGGAGATGAAGCTTCTCAAAAATCTTTCCAGTTTCTTTCATACACAGATATCACTAATGAACATCTATGCCTTTTTTTCCCTTTTCTTAGGCTGACACAAATCCCACCTCTGACAGCATCCAGACATATAACGAATTAGATTTTATTTTTCTTAAAGTAGTATGATGGCTCCAATCTTACTCAGACCACCACTTATTTTCGGCTCTGAGAGTCAGACACAAATTTCAGAGTTTCTCCTCTAACCACTGCTACCTCTCAACATTTTAAACAAGGCACCTCAACAGAAATGAGACCTCACCCATGATCTAGTGTAGGACTGTTTCCATAGGTAATCCAAATAAATGTATAGGTAAAATGAAAAAAAAGTTGTAACCACAGCTCCTTCCTGATCATCTTGCACGAATTAAGGTTGTCCTCCTTCAGAAACTAAAGCCTCATTCATTAGGGCATCTTAGTTATATAAAAAGCATTTTAAATTGTAATAAAGATGACACTGGCTCCTTTCAGGAGATGGCAGTGCACACGGCACATGCATTACATTTCCAAGAGTAATAAGAGAAATTTAATTTCATAATTGATTCCCAATGTTTAAATTTCAGTTACTAAATGAAATTGAAAAACTAAAAAATAAACCCAACCAAACCAACCACCAAAGGGAATTATTTTGAAATTGTTCCTGTTGCCATATATCTATATTTATGCCCCTATGTTTTATTTCAACTATATTCCATGTGGCTATATATCTCTATATTACAGAGGTTCATGGGGGCTATCGTTTTTGTTTGTTTTCTAAAATAAAAGCCTTTCCAATGAAAAGGTAACATGGCTGGAATATTTTCCTTTTCCTGTGATTTCACGAACCCACCTCTGCTTGGCAGGAGTGAACTTTCTAATGTGAAAAAGGTCTAATGAAATTTTTACTGCTGCTCAAAATGCAACCCTTAGCTACTTTTGTGTTAGGTATGATTTCATTTCCTTGCTGAGGCCTGAAATTACACTGAGGTTTTCGTGCCTATTCTTTCAGTCTTCTAAACTCCAATCAACCAAATGAACAAGGGGTATCACTTTAAAATAACTTACTATAGTAAGAGCTACATGCTCTCTCATTTCCACATGTACAGCTGCAAATGAGAGAACTGGAACGACTGTAAAAATCTGTTACAGAAAGGAACGGACAGCTGAGGAGAACAAAGCAAATTATTCACATAGGTACTAAGACACACTCAATTTCTAGAAAATGATGCAACAAAACTATTTACAAATGGAAAAAGTCTTCAAAATTATACAAAAGTAGATGCTGTTCATTTCTCTTCCAACCCCTCAGTTTAAGCAGTCCTCACACTAAACCTGTCATTTCTAACTATACTCAAAGAGTATTCTGATCACATTAGGAGCCAAGATGCTGACACATCAACTACTTTGCACCAATTTCTTTCCTCCTCCCCCTGTTTTATTAGCATGTCATTACTTTCAGGTTTATTTCAGAATCTGGATGAGGACAGCACAAATGTAATTCTCTACTGGCTTTTTAAAAACCCTCTGCTAAGCTACAGAAAGATATTGATGTGCTGAGAATTCTTTCTGTTTAACTACCTCATTCACTCTCTTGACCATGTAACCAGAAATCTGTCAATTTAAATGAATATAGACCAAATCATACAAATGCTCAGTAAGTTCACAAAGTACCAATGGCATCATTAGAATGGCTTTTCAAAGATCTCTTGTCCTACTGACCCATACATATAAAAATATAATCCAAATTACACATTATTGGCTATTTCTAGAGTAATTTGCACAGTCTACTGGAATCAGCCCAGAAAACATAAAAATGGGAGAAAAAAGCATCATGACTGCAAGGATTAACTGTGAAAAGATTTAAACCAATGTTCGTCTTTGAGTAAGAAAGGACAATGTCCACTTCTTCCAGTGTTTTGAAGTATTATAATTTTATTATCTATGTAAGCATGACATTTCTGGACCTCAGTGCTCCATATTAGTCTCAGGAAATTAAGTACCTCATTTCAAAGAGGAGGGGTAGTACATGGATTAAATGCCATTGTGAATTGAGGTCACAGTTCAATTTTAGCACATAAGTTTGATTTTCACTTTATAACATTACAGACACATACCTCACCAACAGAAGCAGCATACTCTTTGCCCAATAATTTCCTAGTTCACAAGTCCAGGAATATTTGGAGATAAAAGGAAGAAAAGGGGGAAGTGTAAAACAACATAACTTTATGAGTGACTGTCTGGTGTTCTCAGCAGCTGCTGATTCTATGAAAACTTTTGTTCCACCAAAATAGGACTGAATCCAATTCCACTGCATTATCTCAACTGCTGCCATTACATTATTATTCTGAATGAGAAACTTAACACAGCTGCTGGGAGACAGACAGACGTTTACACTCAAAACTAGAAGCTGAGGGTTTTAAGTCCTCATAGCAAACTTTGTCTGAGATGGTCTGTAGGGCTACGAGTGCATAATCACAGATCTAGCTCCCCAGTATGAAATAAACTTAGCAGACATCAATTTCTGGGGGCTTAAATCAATGAGACTGATATTTGTGATGCTGAAAGACATAGTAGAATAAAATCCCATGTTATTTCTAGACCACATGAGTGTCTGCTGTCAGGGAAATTTTTTATAAAATCCATTCAATTTTACCTTTAATGGCAAATGCCTGGCTATACCACATACTAGCACGTCTGATTGAATGAAGCTTACAGCTTTAGATGACCAATTATGTTATAATGGAACTATTATCAGCAAGAGGGACTTGGTATGTTTAAGACTCTGGCTGTGCATATGTAGAAATTTGGAAGGTCACACAGAAGAGACCCTGCCTTGCACACTCATCTCCCATTACCATGGCTTTCAGCACATGGTAATACCACCAGACCCTAAATTTCACGTGTGACACATTTAGAGCTGCTGTTAGGATATCTATTGACTGATAGGCAGTCAAGTATGTGCAATCACATCTTGATTCTGTCAATGAAGGGCAAACACCAACATGCTCTGCCTTTCTATTAAGTTGCTAAGTTTTAGAAACACTTTAGAACAGGCACAATAAACTTGATTTTGTCATAGCAGCACAAAGGGTGTGAAAACCCTGTCTCCTCTGCATCAGGAGGGATTTGCCAGCAGTTCTGTCCTCAACTACCTTGCACGTCACACTGTGGATGCCAGGCACAGTATAGGGCTTGGCTGTCAAGCTCCACAGCCCTCAGGGACCACAGCTGGCTCACACAAGGCCAAGTAGGGCTCTAGCTCAGGGCAAAGCCAATGCCTGGCAATTGAAGTCATCAGCCTCACGTGTTTGCTCCCCAGAGGCTCCCTACTCTTCTCCACAGGGATTTCAGCACCAAAATGCACCTAGGTCAAGCTGAAATTTTTGAAAACACTAATTGTTTGTTCATTTTAATTTTTCAAGATTTTCACAGCTCCCACAATGACAGTGAAAGGGACAGTAGGGTAGGCCAGGGAGCACACCAGCTCCTCCATGGAGAAGGTAACAGACCCCTGCCCAACAAACTGTAAAGATAAAACTTCTCTTTCTACTTTACATATCTCATTTTTATAAGCGCAATTCAAGAAACTGAAGAATACATCAGTGCTTACCTTTCCCTATTTATCATCAGTCATGCAAAAAAATACATAAAATAATTAGCTTAACAGAATGTATTTGCCAACACTAAATCTACACATATACATGGAACATCTAACATATGCCTTTACATAGGACAGGTGTGACAAGAGAAACTTCATTGCAGTTTCTGGATTACCGTTGATGCAGAACTGCTCAAGCAGAAGAAGCATCAGTCTTACTGTCATTTTAAAAATAAATATTTGTAAAGTTCTTCTTGTGACTGATGTTTTTCCAGGCCATTCCATGAGTAATGCCAGTTTCCTCAGATTACTGACAGCAGGTGACCATTGATTACGTATGCCTGCATTCAAGTCGTGTGTATCTGCCAAATACATTCTTTAATCAACCACAATTACATCCATTTTTAATCAAAACCAATATAAAATTAGTAAATACATATTCCACATCTGATCAGAATACACAAAAATCCCTGCCCCAAACCCCCAAAACCACCATTATTATCAAGGGAAGTCACCTTCCCTGCAAATCTTGATATCTTGTTCTGCAAACTGGTGGACATACACAAATGAATTGTACATTGCTGGTATTTAAGGAATTAGAGAAGGCACTCTTTCAGTTGGCCACAACAATGAAATCAAAGATGAAAGAACTGGATGGAGAATTAAAGTGTTTTCTACCATGTTTCTTCACTTACACTCAAGTTCAGCATACTTTGTATGTACAAGCGTAACTTTAGGCATATGGATTGTCTCAAGTCACCACTTAAAATGAGCCTCTTTGCTGAGCTTAATGCAGCACTTCCAGTTTTGTATGGCAATACTTATTCTACCTGCTGCAGAAGGTACCTGCTCAGTCTGGGGCCTACACCATAAAAATTATACAGTTCATTTCTGAGTCTTAGGTGATAACCCCCTGTTCCTAGTGCAACTATATGGCTGGAGTATCATGTAAATGGCACAGCAATTCCTTCCTTTTACTGCTTTTTGTTTTCTACTTTAAAATATTTGAAATAGGTGAATGAGGAATTTTACAGGTTTTTCAATTTGGTAAACTGCTAGAGGCAAAGTCTGTTTCAAGTGCACTGAAAGTTAGAAAAGTCTCTCCATTCTTCTGCTGAAGCACAGTTGCTTTTTAATGTCCCAATCTCACAGTAAAACAGCCAATATTGCCCTGCTTGTTTCTGAAGTCTGTTATTTGTTTTAAATTATTTGACTACAGGAGGATATTCCACTGATTTAGAGATTTTACTAGCACACTGTCCAATCACCATTGATTTAAGATCATCCTGACAGACATTTTGAATTGTTCTCAAGCTCTAAACTAGCTTTTCCCACTTATATTTAATACAGAAAATTATATAATTTTTTCAGAATTGTCTACTGAGTCTCGTTAATCATATTAAAAAAAGAAATCAGCTGGTTTTTGCCAGCCACTTTTTGTGAAGTGCTGTTGTTGACCAGAGAGCACAAGGAGGAGGAAGAGGGCAAAGGAAGAGGAAGGCTAAGGGAGAGAAAGGCAAAACACTGGGATCCTATGAAAAGTGGATGCATTAGGATGCACTTCTTATTCCTATGCAACACATAATCAAACACATCTTTAAAAGGCAATTTTAGAAAATCTCCTGGCAAATAAAAAAGTCTCTTCTCAATTACTCTACAGTCTCATTAACTTAAGTGATTCTTCAATAGAAAATGAGTGCAAAACCTACTATATCAAAGGAATAACAATCAGCATATATCTTGCATTTTTTATCACCAACTAATTTAATGCACAAATTGCAGACCCACAAAGAATTTGTTCCTGGAAATTGAAAAATATGGCGTAAATGCCTGTTATGGCATTGGAGACTGATACCTACTTCTTTAGATGCAGTAGTGCACAATACTATCATCATATAAACAACACATCTTATACACAATGTACCTTTCACAGGGTAAGAATTAAGATATCTTCTGTGCACTGTTCCACTATAAACTTGATGTGGTGATTAACTACAGTGATAATATCTTCACATTCATTATGCAACAAATGAGCTGATAATAATGAGAAACTTTTCATGTTTTCTACCGTATCCATAACCATCAAGTTGGGGTCTAGCTGTGAAAAGCATCTGGTTTGGCAGATACTATTGCCACATTATTAATATCCCATACAGAAAGTTAGTTTGACGAAAATAAACTTGCTGAGCAGTATCTGCATTCTTGAAAAAATATTAAAAATAAACTTTATAATGTATATTCAGAGTTTGCTTGTTTTTTTAGAATCAGAACAAATACTGATTCAATATACTGTTCCAAAAATTTTGATAGCCCTTACTTGTCATGCAAGAACACCTCACAAAGCAATGTGAACAAGGATGACTGCGTTGTTAAAAAAACCCTAAATTATTATTAAGCATTTGTCACTGCTTGCATTTGTCACTGCTTGCTGCCTTCAGCTCTCATAGTCATTGCTCTGCTGTCTCTACGTGCAATTCTGTTTTGTAATTTTCAACAGATAAACTAATGCTTTAATTAATCAAATGATGCATACTGCTAGGTAGAAATGGAGGCAAGACTGCTGCTGAACTATTTGTTTATAACATGGAGCAGCTGCAGCACTTTACTTCACTAGCAGCTGAACTTTGTGGAGAATGAGATTACCAGTATGCCAGAGATGATATGCCTACATACACACACACATAAACATACAAATGAAAGACTACTGGGTGAGACTTTTTCTGGAGCACATTTTTCTGCTTTTCCCTTCCTATTTCATTCTAAAATTTACACAAGCCTTTTGCTCCAGATAGTTTAATCATTTCATGTAGCATAGCAGCCTGGGTTACCATACCAAAACACAGATGTTGACACTGAAGACAGCCATTGGGAGGGTATTACAGGAAAAAAGCTTATTCCATAAGCACCACAGTATATAAAAACAGCCTTGTAAAAAATAAGACAGATAAGTTCTGAGCCAGCATACTATGGTATGGTTTGGGATAGAAAGGCCCTTTAAAGATCATCTAAGCTCAACCCCACTGCCATAGGCAGAGACATATCTCACTAAACCATGTTGCTTGAAGCCCCATCCAACCTGACCTTGAACGCTTCCAGGGATGGGAAAGCCACAGTTTCTCTGGGTATCATAGGAGAAGCACAAACAGAAATGTGTTAAATATATTGCTTTTAAAAATCTATCTGATCCCACGTGTTGTATTATGAATGCCACAGTCAAGAATTAAATCACAACGGGGAGGAAAAGCGGCAGTGAAAAACTGTTTTATGTGCCTGTCTAAAAATGCAAAGGCTGACTCTGAAATTAATCCTTTTCTTAAACAGCTTTTCTTTTCTATTCTTTAAAGCAGCTTTTTATTCAGCTGGAGGAGAAGCATTCAGCACATCTACACACAAACATGCGCTTTGAATGGTAATGGGAGAAACTAAACAAATTAGTCTCATAGTAATCTAGCTCATTCTCTTGCCAAGGCAGGACTGTCCTGTAGAGTGTAATTTGCATTCCAGTTGAAAATTAACATATGTAACCTCTCTCACTCTCATATCACACAGAGTAGCTAATCCAGAAACAATCAATTACCCATTTCAATACAAAAATTATATACAAAACCACCATAACAAATAGCCACCTTCCAAAAAAAGGGTACAAATGACCCCATATCTACTAACTTATTTCTTATCTACTTCTCAATAAATCAGTACAGATTTTGCTGAAACAGTGGTATTCCCCTTAATTATAAACTTTACATTTTATAATTTTGGTAAAAGGACAAGGCATGCTGCTCTAAAATTTTCTCTTCAAATAATCAGGGCTATGGGATTTGTAAACTTCATGATGACAAATGTTTAATACTTAAATTCCTTGCCAGTTTTTATAGAAGGGTGATGGTTCAGCCCCAACCAGTGGCTGAGCACCACATCCCACTCCCTCGCATCCATGGGTTGGGATAAAGACATAAACCATATCCCTAAGTACCTTATCTACCCCTTTCAAACACATCCATGGAAGGTGACTCAACCACCTCCCTGGGCATCCTGTTCCAGGCCTCAACAACTCTTTCAGTAAAAAATTTTTTTCTAATATATAATCTAAACCTGCCCTGGCACAGCTTCTTGCCATTTCCCCTTATTCTATCTTCTGTCACCTGGCTGAAGAGACCATCGCCCACCTCTCTACAACCTCCCTTCAGGTAGTTGTAGGCAGTGATAAGGTCTCCCCTCAGCCTCCTCTTCTCCAGGCTAAACAGCCCCAGCTCCCTCAGCCATTCCTCATATGATTTGCCCTCCAGCCCCTTCACCAGCCTGGTTGCTCTTCTCTGGACTTGCTCAAGGTCCTCAATGTCCTTAGATAGTTTTCTTTCCTTCACTCTGTGTTGAGTTTATTTTGCCCATGTCGTTGATTACAGGATGATCTCTCCCTGGCCTTATCTTGACTCTTAAGCCTCTCAATATATATTTTCTCCCCTGTCCAACTAAAAAGTGGAGTGATAGACCAACTTTGGTGGGTGTCTGGCCTCCAGCCAGGCCTAAACCACCACACCTGGCCAGAACCAGGACAAGATGACAGTGTGATATCATCTTTATAGCTGTTACTCATGTTAGGAATAATTTCTACTTTCAGAACTCATAATTTAAATGTACATAAGAAAAAAATAGGCTCTCAGAATATAACTCAAAGATAACCTGAGTTAGACTTTTTATTTTATAAATTCTATAGCAACGCTTCTATTTTGGAAAGGGCAAAAGAAAAAGTGAAGAAGAAAAGCTTAATGTCATTCTGTGTGAGACACACCAAATATGACCAAAAAGGCCTGCTTTAAGTTCCTTCAATTCTCTGCTGCAATTTGACTTCATGCTTTGTTTTAAATAATCCTACAGTTCCTCAGCAATATAAACCTATTCGAAAATGAAAATGTTGTCTTATGAAATGCCAGTGAATTTACATTTCCCAAAGCCTCACTGCAAGTCAATTAAATGTAGTCAAGTACTGTTAGAGTAGTTTCCAGGGTGCGATATATGTCTGTATTTTTTCTTTTTTAAAAATCAAGTTATAGTTTCTGATTTTAAGAAAGAAACTGCATGAGGAATGAAGAATAGCTGTTTCTTCTATTATTTTCATACTCTTAGAAGGCAAACTTAAAAAGTAAGTGAGGGAGCAGCAAAGCTATTTCCATAAATGGTAGATGTATCAGGCACCTCTTTTAATCCAACATTCCCTCCTTCCTTCCTACATTTGTAGAAAACTTCGTAAGTCTACCTACAAGCCTGAGGCTGAGAACCTTTTGTTCTAACTTTGTTAAACCTATTGTTCTAACCTACTGTTAAAGAAATAACTGTTGAAAAAATAAATTAAGCATAATTTCAACCTCCAGCTCCTCGTACACAGCTGCTATAAACTCAAATCAGCCTTAATTCAGAAACATTTTGGAGAAACTACCCTGCCTTTTGATTTTATTTTAATGAAACCTAAAACCACACATTTGGTTTAAGTTATCTCCTGTCAAGAACAACTTACAAAAAGCCAAATTCTGCCCTCTACTTCTGGAGCCAGGAGTTGGACTCGATGATCCTTATGGGTCCCTTTTGACTCAGTATATTCCATGATTCTTTGATTTACACTTAAACAGTTCAGCAGATTCATTCACCTCCATTTTCTGGTTACTTCTAAGCTTAATTCCTTTGATGGCAAACGCAGGTCCCACTGACTTTGCCTGAAGACCTCTTACATGACTAGGCATAAAGCTTTAACATTTTTTCACAGGTTTTGAATCTCATTATTACCATGTCACTTAATTATTACTGCATCATTATTAATTAATTATTATGGTATTATTACTAATTAATACAGAATACCTTGAGTATATAATGGTACATTTTATTTGGGAGAATGTTTAATTAATTTGCCAATTTGCCAAATGACTCCACAAGACTGCCAGAATTCTACCTAGCATAAATATTGCCGGCACCCACAACTAGAGGCTGGAAAAAAACCCTACAAAATGAAGCCCTGCTACAAGGATTCCCCAACAGACTAGTTCCAAATATAGCTGATTTCTTAGAAGACTGTTTTCAGTTTGGGTTTTTTGATTTTTTGAAAAAATAATTTTCTTGTTAGCTAGTAAGGTGGTTTGTCCCTGCCTGGAGGCCAGGTGCCCACCAAAGCTACTCTTTCATTCCCCTCCTCAGCTGAGCAGGGAAAGAAAATATAAGGAAAAGCTCACAGGTCAAGACAAGGACAGGCAAAACAGACTCTACTGGGGGAAAATTAATTTCATTCTATTAACAATGAAGTCAGAGTAGGGTGATGAGAAATAAAACCAAATCTTTAAACACCTCCCCTACCCCTCAGTTCTTCCCAGGCTCAACCTCATCAACTGATTTTCTCTACCTCCTCCCCCACAACGGCACAGGGGGATGGGGAATGGGGTTTGGCATCAGTTCATCACATGTTGTCTCTGCTGTACCTTCCT
Source organism: Gallinula chloropus (assembly GCF_964237585.1). NCBI lineage: Eukaryota > Metazoa > Chordata > Aves > Gruiformes > Rallidae > Gallinula > Gallinula chloropus. The sequence goes on along the minus strand of NC_140088.1, from coordinate 66,667,583 downwards.
CTTCAGGCAAGGACTCCTCACACCCTTTCCCTGCTCTGGAATGGCGTCCTGCCCTATGAGAGACTAACTTCTCTAGCATAAGTCCTTCCCACTGGCTGCAGTTTTCTTCAGGTGAAGCTCTTCAGGAACAGACCTCTCCATCACAGGTCCTCCTTGGGGTCACAAGTCCTGCCAGCAAACCTGCTCCAGCATAGGCCCTCTCTCCATGGGTCAAGAGGTCTTGCCAGGACCCTGCTTCAGTGTGGGCTTCTCAGGGGGTCACAGGCTCCCTTGGGAACATCTGCCTGCTCCAGCATTCAGTCCTCCATAGGCTGCAGGTGGATATCTGCTCCACGATCATCCTCCATGGGCTGCACGGGGATAGCCTGCCTCACCACTGTCTTCTCCATAGGCTCCAGGGGAATCTCATCTGCTCCAGCACATGGAGCACCTCCTTCTCCTCCTTCTTAGTGCCTGCAGGGTTTTTCATCTCACATCTCGCTCCTCTCTCTGCTGCTGTTTCTGCAGCAATTTTGCCTGCTTTTAAAAACATTATCCTGGAGGTGCAGCCACTGTGGCTGATGAGCTTGGCTTTGGCCAGCAGTGGATCCATCTTGGAGCTGTCTGGCATTGGCTCTATTGGACACAGGGGAAAATTCTAGCAGCTTCTCATAGAAGCCACGTCTGTAGTTCTCCCACTACCAAAACCTTGCCACGCAAATCCAATAAAGCCAATTTCCAAGGAAAAAGATATCTAAATATCATACAATTAATAGTAGAAGAGAATGCCAAAACTCCCTGAAACATAATGTAAAATTTACACCAAGAACAGAAGGAAGGATAAGAACTCAGAGCTCTGCCAGATGAGGCATTACCTCAAAGAACCTTCCCATCCGTCCTTCACTTTCATGGGCTTTGCATCAATAAACTCAAGTATTTTCTGGACAGTAACTTATCTTCACTAGTGCTGAAAATACATCTGCTGCAGAGTACCAGGATACTGTGATGGTGGCCAGGACATTTTCATGGGACATAGTTTGAACCCCCGAGACAGAAAAAACAATACTGAGCAGATGTCTTGAGTGCTATTTTACAAGTTCTTCAAGACAAGAGAATTTAGCAGGACCCACACACACTCCACTGTATTTCATAGATAAAGGAGTTCATGCATCTGACTCTTGTAGCAGATTCAAGGCTGTAAATCCCAAAGGACTTTTGTACTATACTTCTCTGCTTCTTACAACTCAGGGAAGAGTAGAGTTTGAAAGCACACCTTTGTCACCAGCTATGTTTACAGAAACCAGTATGTATTATGGCTGAACTTTCAGCTTTCTTTGGTCATCTCAGAACAAATCTATCCACAATGTACACATGCAGACCAAGAGTATTTCTGATCTAAGCCTCAGTAGCTGGTGAAATGTGACGCCTGGGTAACTTTCTACCCAGTTGAATACATAAGGCTGTCTATTCCACCTCATATAAACTGGTTTGGAATAATTACCATCAGAATCGTTTAGTCTCTATTTCTGCGTATCTTATTTCTCTGTGTCTGAATACATATGTGCAGAAAATTGGGAAGAAAACTCTCAGGCTTGAAGATGAATGACTTACCATATTTTGCTTCTCCAATTATTTTAGAAAATCCCTCAATATTTATTTATGTAAGCTGGCAGAGAAGTTCTTTTTCCTATCTATGCAGGCTATATTAATAAAAACATTACTCTAAAAGGTCACATTGTTATATTTACAGTCTGCAGTAAGCCAGCCTGCAATATGAAATTCATGGAAACTTTGATTAAGAAATGAAAACGTGTGTAGAAGCTCACAGAAGGGAAACATCATATAGAGTAATCATCTATGCATACTCATGCATACATACTCTGAAAGTGAAGAAGCAAAAAGAACATGTTTCCTCAAAGAGAAATGGCACATCACATTTTTTAAATGGAGGTAGAGCCTTCTAAAAGTATAATAAAAATGGGTCAGGTAAATGCTTATTGGGATTTATAAGCTCTATCGTAGAATGTATAAGAATGTCAAAGCTAACAAAGACTAAGTCTCCCATTACAATTCTTCAGGATTAGCATATATAGTCCATTATGTGTAAGTCTACATCTCAGCTTCATTTTTCAGAGATGGTTATATCCCCAAAGGACCCAAATGTGGGGGGGAGGGGACACGATAGAGGGGGGTGTGAGGGGAAGCTGTGAATCTGAAAGGGAAGAAAAAACAAAAAGAAAAAAAAAAAGGCAAAAAGCTTCCAACTTCCTCTTCCATATGACTATTTACCATATTACAAACATAGATTTACATATTACCAGCCTTTTTTTGCACTTGTTCCTTTTATGTTAAGATACTTTCTTCTCAGAAATATACAGAAGAGCTAGAGAGAATTCCAAGAATAAAAATAATATCTGAATTCATATTGAGATGAGAAGATTTATGTACAAAAACCTCATCAAATAATAATTAAGAGTGAGTGAGCAGCCATAATCACTTCTTAAATGCAAAAGGGAAAATATTTTCTAATACACTCCCATAATGAGTTTTTCTAAGAATCTGGCAGTAAACAGCTATCCATCCACCTTTCATTAGCAATATCTTTAATTCTGTATCCTGTGTTTCCAAAAACATTTGATGAATCAGTTGCAATCTACAATTGTACTCTCATTTAACTAATATAATCTGCTTTTGAAAATATCTTCCAGTACCTCCTCAACTGCTTTTTGCAGCCTTTTCACTATTGAATGCTATATTTGGTTTTTATCTACTGTATTAAGATCTTGGTCTAATCTTCTCAAAGTAAATGGGTGCTGTTTCTGTGAGTGTGCAGTGGCTGTACTGCAGAACATGGAAGTACCAGATTACCCTCAGATACTAGAAATCGTATCTGTGCCTTAGAAAAAAATAATTATTATCATTTCAATAAAAAGAGTGCCTCTAGAAGTGTGTTTTTCAGCAGCAAGCAGGAAAGCAATCTGGTAATCACTGCAGAGAGGCCAACCCGCCTTTCACCTACTTATGCTGCTCATGTACTGAAACAGTCTTGGTAAGGATATAATCAAGTGCTTCTTTGAGAAACTAGAACTAATTTTCAGAATGATTATTTGTGACACATTTACTGAGAAACCTGAAAAACTCTGTGGGTTTCAGGAAGAGCTTGACACTTGGCCCACATTCCTCAATAGATTATCAAGGCACGCAGGACTGCTCGGTAGCTCTGCACGGCTCAAGCTCATATCGTCATCTTGAAAACAAAAGCATTCAAAACCAGATTCTCACCAAGCACTGGAGACTTGGTGCTGGTAGAGCATGGAAATTAAACAGATGAAGTTTTTTATCAACCATGGGAAATCAGTGCTAAGAAGATACAGACTGAAACCTTTCATCAGGAATTCTTGTAAGTCCATCAGTTTAAGTCCATTCTATAAATGAATATATTTGAATATATGTTTTATATATATATATTTGAATATATATATAGAATATATTTGCTTTCTTAATTGCAAATCCTACAACAAGGCTAAGTGTGAGAAAAACAGCTCTCGAAGCTGCATATGAGATTTAAAGAGAGGCAGAAATGGTAAACAAGTTACTAAAAAAGAGTTTCTAGTTCTCCATTACTTCCCATCGATTTGCAGTGGGGTCAGCGGCATTGTCAAAGCAACCTGATGTGGACACAGTTGTTTTGCAACAGAATGCCATTGTGCCAGTGAATTACTGTGGTGAAGCCCTGCAAGTGTAGAGTAACTGGAGGTTCACTTTCTACATGTCATTTTCAAGCATCTGTCTTGCCAAATTAAAGGGCTTGGCAGGGGATTAAATAGTGGCCTGAGGTTGTACTTAAAGGAAAACCTGGTATAGGCTGAATATCAGCAGCAAGGTATGTTCTTGAAGAGCAGCTGAACACGTGCCACCCTAGGACTCAGTGTAGCTGAGGTAATCTGATCCAAAAAAACAGTATTTAAAGGGTGCAGACAGGGTATATTTTTTTCCCTACAATTTCAGCAGGCTCAAATACTGTGCTGTGTAGCACAAGAGAAAAGTCTGCCCAGTCAACACGCACAAAGCTGATTTATGATAGGTCTTTCTCACACACGCTTATTATTCTTTAGCATCATTACTATTAAAGTTAACAGATCTTTTAATACTGCTCACTAATCAAAACCCCACCAGGAACGTCCACTTGCAGCTGAAGAATATAGTGTCAAGGGAATTTCTCTATATTCTGTGAGGAAGAGATGCTTCCTGCAGCTTTGCTGCCTTTGAGGGGCAGGCACACCAAGTGCTGACAGGAGAATGAATAAAGCCAGTCATGCTAAACATGGATCCTATTGTTTTGGGCTGTGTCGGTCAGATCCACTGTCAACACTTTCTGTTTCTCCCTCTGCTTCCCACCACCACCATCTTTTGTAGCTGTTGTCGGCAACTTATATTCATCCTGCTGTATTCAAGAATATGCTGGGAACTATGTCGCATCTACTGGAGCTGCTCTTTTAAGAAACACATGCACATTTAATTTTTTTTTTTAAGGTTCTCAAAAAATAAACCCCTTGGAAAGCAGGAAGTGGTTTTCTCCTTTTGAAACTAAACAAATCTTTTGGAGAAATTCACTACATTCCCTTCTCAGTACAAGGATGAGGGAGTTTAAAAAGAAGGTGCTGGCTGGAAAATACACACCTCTCCCATGTATGCATATGTGCTGCCACTCACACTCACATACATGTGTACACATAGGTATGAATCTATTATTAATGCTTATGCTAGATTTGACTAGGTTCTGAAAGGAGTGGTCTTCTGAAATTGCTCTTTTTAAAGATAGGCAGCCTGACCAGGTATTTGATGAATAACAGCCAAAGCCAGCTCTGCTTATGTGGCTAGAAAGTGGTCACAGCCAGTTAGGAACCTCAACATGGGACATGCAAGTTGCGATTCAAACATGGGCAGTATTAATGCACTATGGGTATTGTAAACAATTCCTATTCTGCCACTTTTAATGACATCCATGTAAAGAAATAATACTTTAACCCAAATGAAAAAGTTAAAAAAAAAGAAACTCAATAAATGCTAATGAAAACTGTTTTATCTTATAGCAACATTTATAAATGATGAACTAAAGAAATGACTAAAAATAAAGTTTCATCCTCTACCAAAAAATGTTTTACCTTCAGTGTCACAAATGGATGCATTTCCTGAAAAAATATTGTCCAGGACTTGAGTAAGGTCTGGATCTTTTTCAGATTTTTTTTTTTTTCCTACCATTAAACAAACGTGGGTGAACCATCTCTCAAATAATCATGAAGGCTGATGTAGACTCAATCTCAGGATTTCTGGATCAAGGACAGTGACAAGCAAAACCTTAAAAGTCAATGACAAGCCAGAGGGCAGCTTGATTTTGTTTGATTTTCAAACCACATTAAACTGGCAACTGGCCTTGTACACACACTGCAAACTGGTTTCTCTCAGGTTTCCCCTTAGGGAAAGCAACATGTTTGTCAGCAGAGGGAATGCCATCCCTTGCTTTCTCAGTGGCCAAGTAAAGGAACTGCCTAAAGAGATGCTTATACCATAGCCACTAGGAATGAAATCAAAAGATGATAAAAAGATGCGATGCCAGGGTTCTGGCTTACAGGCACTTGAAGGAAGGCTGAAATTACAACCTACAGGGAGAGGCTGTCAAAGCAATGGATGGCAGAAAGTCACCCTGCTAGACAAAATAGCAAAGACTGCGATATCTATTCTTTATCAATCACACAGATGGCATTGCATTACTCTCTTTAACCCTCAAGCTTCAGGAGAGAAGACACGCTTCTAAGCACCCCTAGGTTATTGCAAAGACAGGGTATCAAACAAGAAATAAATCACATTGGGGAGAGTAGGATCAAAAAGAACAGAGGCCTATCAATCAGTTTCAGGAAAGTTTGGGAACTTGCAAAAAAAGGTTAGTCTCTAATCTGCAAGATATCCTAAAACTGACATCCTGAAGTTGAATAAATAGTGCAGCTCTTCCCAGGAGGAGGGAAGGAAGGAGATGTTCACTTAAGAACATAGGACTTAAACAGACTACCCCTCATCAGCAGGTTACACATCGAGAGATTTTTTAACTTCCCTACTGCTGCTTCTGATGACACCACTGAAATATGAAAGATTTGTTAATCATTGAGTAGTCCCATCTTTCTTCAAAACCTGCAGATATATGAAGAAATAGGGAAAAATGAAACAGCTTGTCAAGGTTGAGTTCTATGACAAATGTTTTGAGTGGTATTAAAACTTTGGATGTTGTGCTCTGCATTGATTGCAACCCACTGCAAATTATTTTGGAAAACCCCAACAAACAAAACCACAAAATTCTCAATATTTTTAAGGGATTATTGTGCAAAATATGCACCATCCACATCATTTGGAAACAAAAGAACAAATCCCTCTTAGCAATTTTTCACACCTACATGCTTCAAATTTAACTTGCTAAGTGAGCAATAGAATTGATTACCAAAGAATGCTGCTTGCATCCTATGGGAAATCTCACTGAAATAAATTTGTTATGTGACCACAGCCTATGACAGTCAAGCATGGAACCTCCTAGAAAGTCTCATTAATTTGTTTAATCTGGGTTTTCAGTGTTATGTACACTAATGCCTGGATACTTTTTTGCACTCTCTTCTCACTTCCTCACTTCCCTCTTCAGCCTTAGCTCCATTTTTTATTATGCTCTCTTTACCGCACTATCTCCCATCTATACCTAACTTCATCTGCTAAGATTTCGCATTCCCTTGCAGTCTCTCTATGGAACTGTTTTTCAGTCACACCTATAAAACCTAGTCTGCTTTTACAATACAAATACAATGCTTAAAAATGAAATGGGAAAAGGTAACAAATTAGTCTAATCACTTCTATATGTCTTCTACTTTCCATCCCAAACTTCTATGCTGTTACACATTTAGAATGACTTTTTCAAAACAAAGCTATTTAAAAGAAATTGACTTCAGTTTCCCTGGTTTCCAGATATAGTATCACCTTAGAGTTGCATAACTATTTGTTTTCTATGTCAAACCCTAATTGCTGCACTCCTCCTACATCCACTTTCTTGCAACTTCAACATAAATAAGTAGTAAAGGGAGGTTACAAAAAAAGGAGCACAAGCTTTGAGAAAAATCTGTTTTTCTAAATCAACTCAATTTAAAAGCCTACATCAGATTTAAATCAACATAATTAAATTATCATTTTCTGCTTGTAAATGGAAATAAAAACAGAGTAAGTCATGATTTCTATTCTGGTCCTTTTTTAAAAAAAAAAATGACAAAATAATATTTTTCTAAAGGCTTCTGCTAAGAGTCACTTTTCAATCTCACAGAAATTGTACGAAGAGAATTACATGAAGAACTGTTCAGTCTTTTGATGCTAAGATTGTTTGGGGTAAGTATCATCCATCACCATTGGAGCAGTGAGGTGGAATTTGTTTTGACCTCAGATTTGTCTAGTGACTGAAAGGTGAATCAGTAAATGACCATAGTCTAAGGGAATGCAAATGAATCTATACGAGTGACAACTCAGAAAACCTTAGTCTGGATTCCTCCCTGGAGCATTTATTTGCTTGCTGTTATCATCCAATAGCTAAAATCAAAAAAGCTTCTGAATAGTTACCAGTTTTCTTGTTTAGAAGTGCACTAGGCTAGGCCAGCCCCATGTATGAACTTGTAGTGATTGCATATTTGCCATTTTATCAGGAGAATATTTCTACCTGGAATAATTACTGTTATCATGTTCTGCAGCATTGCTAATCTGATGTTATAGGTTAGCTCAATAATTCCAATATTAGGTGTTAATAATGAAATAAGTTATAAGGATTTTCATATAAAGACTTAGTAACGTGGAATATAAATTTTCACTTTAGTCTAGAAGGGCTTCAAAATAACATTTTACATCATTAGACTTAGTCCAGCTTCATTTAATTTAAATAGAAATACTACATTAAGACTGAAATCAATCAGTCCCAGTGCAACAGCAAAAATTTCTATCATTTGTAGATATGCCGTTTCCAATTTCAGAGATGTCATTTCTCTTTTCTGAGAACAATGGTGCTAATTACAATATGCGATGAAGAGCATCTGGAATCTAAAAATCAACTTACGCCTGTGTAAAGACATCCATTAGCTTCACTGGGCATTGAATCAGGCTGTTATTGCAGATCGGTCAATGTAATTCTCCTCGATGTGTCAGACATTAATGAAGTTAACATGGGAAAGAACAGCACACAGCAAACAGCTGATGACAAAATTGCCTAAAGCGCTCGGCTACCACTGAAGCCTACCCATCAGGCACAATTTCATAACCTTCTGAAAAGCTTTCAGACCCCAGACGATGTTCTGTTGCTGTCATTAGAAGCATTCTCAGTGACTTTCCTTAATCCATTAACGATTAGTGCTCACTATTATTTCTGGTTACCGAGAGGCAGTGTTCTGTCACTGCTTTACAAACGTTGATTCCAAGTGGGAGTTTTTCAGCCCAAGTTTATGAAAACTTTCATTCTCTGCTGCCTGTGAAAGCAAAGTAACAATGGGACAGACCTTTACTACCTCACAAAAGCAGAAAAAGAGATTAAAATTTCAGAAGAAATTAAAAATTCTTTCTTTCCTCATGGGGGTATGCTGCTCTAACAGAACGTACATCATCAGTTTGGACACCCTGCATTACATGAATTTCACCTCCACTCACCTGGGAACGGATGATTTACTTGAAAAGGTCATATGGATATACTTATATATATATATAAACGCCAGTTACCATTAACCTCAGAAAAGTGAACTTGCCTTTGAATATGAGATTTTAGACTCCTCTCTAACTCAATAGCTGCTAACTTTACTGAAAGCCTGTAATAAAGAACCTAAAGTCCTGTAATCAAGAACCTAGAGTCTTCTGGTCTACTGGTAACATACTAACACAGATGAAAATTAACCACAAGTCATTTAGCCTGTATAGAATCATAGAATCTTCAAAGTAGGAGAAGACATTCAAGATCATCAAGTTCAACCATCATCTCTACACCACCGTAACTACTAAACCACCTCCTGAATCACCTCGTCTACCTGGTTTTTAACTGTCTAGGTGGTCTCTGCATTTTTTCCTTATAAAACATTTTAATGCATAAATATTTTTGTCACTGTGCTCTGAAATCCCTCACACTTGGACCCTGAAATTTGTCCCTTATTCTACCCCACATCTGACAGCTGTGGACACAGACTCAGCATTTTATTTCCTATTAAGAAAGGATAACATATACTTCAGGTAACAGTCTCAGTGAAATCAGCATTTATCTGATTTCTGAAGTGACGCATAGGCTTGTATGCAAACACTGTCATTAGAAGGCATTTGAGATGTGCTCCATTCACCTTTTCTATGTGAGATGCTGGGTACTCAGCACCTCTAACCATTGAATCAATGCTGCATGCTAAACATTTTCTTTGTCAAAGGCATACTATGCTGGCACACTAAAGAAAGTTAAGATCAACGTGAGTAATTCTAGTGTGAAAGATTTTTTTTGCAGAGCATACTTTTTAGAAACTCTCCTTCTACACAGCTATCTTCCACTAAGGACTGAATTACAGAAATTTAATCTCTTTCATTTGATTTAGGCTCATTTTACACTCTGCTCATGCTTTTATTCACCTTAACTCTGTCTCCAGACAAGACTGAGTAGCTGCAAGAAATGGATTTCTGTTTCACTGCAGAACTAGCTCACTGCTGCTTTGATTCCCTTATGTCCAGTTTTCAAAGACAGATTCGGGGGAATACGTCCAAACTGATAGATTCTTCTGGGGGGTTATTTTTATCCTTCTTGCATCATTGTTCAGAGTAGATATAGCAGTACTTAGACCACCTCACATACCTCTTAATTTTTATTTCATCTGACAGAGGAAACAAACTGGTACGTCCTCAGATATGAAGACCTTGGGTAAAAATATTACTGAACATAAAGAATAAAGAGCTTCCGCACCTTTTGGGAACTTTCTTCTTGTCTAACAAACACTGAGTCCAACAATTTAAAGACCTGTGCTCTGCATCAGTAGGACATGGAGTAGTTTCAAGGAACTGATAGTAAGGTTTCTCCGCTCAGAAGAATGAAGAGCTAAGGCAATGAAAAGCAGGTACTCGCCAGTTCCCAAAAAGAGTTCATAGATTAGAGGAACAAGAGGTGAAGGAAATCGGCCAGGATTAGCTTTGGATGGTGACAAAGAATAAACTCTGTAATGGTTCAGGCAAGCTGCCAAGCACACAGAAGAGAACTGGCAAGAACCTAAACAAGTTTCTGATGGTACCTCTGCTCCAATAGGAAGGTTTCTTTTGGAACCCTGCCTATCTTCTATGCAGTTTTCATAACCACCAGTATTTTCTACATAAAGCAGCGAATTGCAAGATGTTTCAATTTTGATAAACTAACTTTGATTTTTTTTTCCTTTACTTTAAATGAAAACCAACCTGATGCTGACTGCAGTTTAACCGAGACTTAAATAACTCAGACTCTGAATTGCGCTGGGTGACAAATATCTATTTTCCCTTTGTACAAAAAAGAATCAGACTGAGACTTGCAAGGCTTCTGCATTAAGGTGAATAAGTAGAACTTCAACTGACAGAGCACACCATTCTCTATTTAGTAAATCCCAAAGAAGTTCTACAATTCCGAAACTGAAGAGTCTAAATTGCCAGGCTTGCCTTCTAGCTCAAGAAATAAAGGTTCATGTTTCCAGACAGAGACCAACAGTTCTCTTTTCAGATGACCAGTCCAAGGAACATTATTACAGTATGAAGATATATTAACCTTTAGTCACAGTTACTCATTTACAAACATACTGTATTGAATGGATTTTCTTCAGTTAAAAAAGGTTGATGTTCATTTGAAGGTGGGAATACCACTTTATCTGTTACAAACACATTATATTAACTGTATCTAAAAATACTGATGGGGAAAAAAGTCAGCTATTCTTTTATTCCTTACATTAGCCCTACAAACAACATACAGTTCCTTATACAATTATTGTCACACATCTTTTTAAAGTCGGGATGTCATCTTTCATTTTCATTGGTATATTACTACATTAAACAACATAGCAAGGGAGATAAAACACATGAAATTGCATTCATAAGAACACAACAAATTTGGCACAGTGACCCAGAATCAGATGTAATCTCTGAAATCACTGTGAAACTGATCTTTCTGAAAATGACAAGATTTTTGAATTGTCAATGTCCCTTTAAAGTGTTATTTTTCACCAGTGCCTACACACACCTGTTAAAAAGGCACAAATTAAGAATTGCATTGTAAATTAACGTAAGAGTAAAGTAAAAAGGGGAATTGAAGTTAAAAGCAAAAGTAAAAAAAACCCACAAAACAGAGCACAAGTAATCAGACATTCAACAGTAACCAGCCCCAGTAAAGAAAAATGGTGAATGCTTCCATATTGCTACTTTCATTAGATCAGCAAATTGCATAATTTATGCCTGAGACAGGACAAACTTTGCCACATGTGATTTTTCACAGGCTTCAGATAAAGTAATTTTATGAGATTATATATTCTTCTGTTGCTGTTTTAACAGTATAAAAAAAATAAAATATAGTCAGACATAATTAGACTACTGTTGAGCTATCTAGACATCTGTACACTCAAGGATCTTAAATTGTAACTTGTGTGATCACCTGGGATGTAGTCTTGATGGTTTATTTTAATCCAAATAAAAATGAAACACATAAATTGACGTCAATATGATCATAGTAAAATTTTGAGCAACTTAACATGATTAATGAGGTCCTGGTGGTAATTTTTTTATCATCGCAAGAAGGGAAGAGTAGCTAAAGAGCTGTCCTTAGATTGGTTCTGTATAATAAGCTGAAAACATTGCACATTCTGATTTTGCTGTTTTCAACCACACAAAATTTATGGCTACCTTCTACTGCAGAATGTTAATAAAATATCAAGTTATCTTCATTCACTTACAATAAACTGAATACCCCATTTATGCTATCCAACCATACAGGATTTCTGCTTCTGAAAGAATAAACCCCCCAAAAAAGAAGGAAAAGTGCAGCCAGAAGACCTGTGCCACTCATTCAGATGTTAACCAGCCCACAGCATTTCAGGGCAGCCTACCCATTGATAAAGAAGTGGTTTGCCAACAGATTACAGCATGAAAAAATTCACAGTGCTTCAGTTTTCTCTCACACACTTTATTAATGAAGTAAAAAGGCCTTTATTTTCCAGTTAAACGTGCTGTTGCAGCATATGTCTTTCTCATTAAAAAATAATCCAGAGAAGAGTAAAGCAAGCACCTGCTACCTGCCAAACACAAAATAACCAGCATAATATTTAGCTGCTGTCCCTTTCTGCATTGCAGAATGCATGCACACCCTAGGAGGGGAAAACTGCAGGACCCACTCAGATATAATTAACTATTCTAGTGTATATTAATAAAAAAGTTTTTATGAAAACACCTTATAATAAAAGGCTTATAGAATTCAGTTTAAATTATCATGATAATATACTTTCACTCACCTTATAGTCTATGTGAATGTGTAAATACCACATGAAAACAGTTTAAGAATGGTGATGGTTGGGTTATCGAGATTACAAATAACCTTCCTCTTAGAAATACGCCTTAGAATATTTGCCTCACTAGCAAACATCAGAATTTTGGTCTCTTGTCGTATTTAAAAAAAGAAGCTGTCAGGCACAAACCAGAAAGAATTTGGGCAGTCAGCTCACCTGAACGTTGCCAAGGCTCCTTATGGTCTGAGAAAATATTTCTTTTCAGCGCTATGTCTTTGAATGCTTTTGGCACTCAGTTGGCCCAAGAATAGATCAAGAATGCAACCCTGAATGGGTACTGCATTTAAGATAATGGCTGATCACCAACACTGACCTCTTGAGACAGACCTGGAGGGTAGACTTGCCTTTATTAGAATAAAAAGACCTATTCCATTGCATGCGCAAGCAGTCCTGCTGTCAGGTGTCGCTTCTAATTTCCTGCCATAGGGTGTTAAAACAAGAAGCCCTTATAACTACATTGAATATAAAAGTACTTATGTCTGGGGCACATACAGCTTCAGGTAAAGTACAGTCATGGTCAGTTTGACCCTAAGCCACCAATCTCTCTGGTTCTTTTTCTCTACATTTTTTGCCAACTAACAAAATAGATGTTGCATCAAGAGAAGACTGGTTTATTAAGTAAGTATTAACAGATGAATTTTTAAAGTTAAAAATTCAAAACTGTCTTGAGGTGGGAGCAGAAACCTCATTTTAGGAAAGCCACATCTTCAACTGGCTCTACCAGCTTGCTCAAGTTAGTACACTATCACTGGTACTAGATCATATGCTCTGAACAAACAACTCATGTCTTATCATCGTCGCCAGTAAGTGAATAAAGATGATGGATGTGTGCTAGAACAGGTAAAATTTTGGACATCTGTTCAGGTTAACAGGTAAGAAGGATGGGTCAGAACAAATTTGTTGAAAGGGTGGTTTGCATGCATCAGAGAAACTGGAGCAACTCTGAGAAGTACCTAATGATTTTTATCTGAGAAGCCTAAAATGTAGGTAAGCAAGAAAAAAGAAAAAGCAATATAGTTTTTAAATGAGAGGATATTCTATAATACCAAACACAAATAGGTAACAACATAGAAACAATACTCAGCATGTATTTAATTCTTATCTTATTAATTGCATTAACAAAAATCAAAGAAAACTGTGAAGATATGCATCATAAAGCAGAAATGCATATATCTTACCTAATTTTATGTGTTTTTTTAATTAACAGGTCTAACTGCTAGCAAATTTTACTATGATGAATTCTTATGTGCAGGCTCAAAGCTACAGTTTACAGCCCTAGACAGCAAGACTAACAAATAGGCAAAATTTGGTCTTGATGCCTGAACATAACTTTCTCACCAGAAATAAATGACTCAAAAAAAAAAAAATTAAAATTTAGAACTAAGGTCTCCTGTAAATAGAAATTCTCCTAAAGATCTGCATTAATTCTTCATGAATATTACAAAATCTTTCCCTGGGGCCGTTTTCTGTGGGATGACCTTGTGCAAAAAAAACCAAAAAAACCAAAAAAAACCAGAGGGGAAAAAAAGGATAGCTGGAACTCTGTGTAGCATGGGAATACTGAAAGACCAAAGCTGTCCTTGGGGATGAGGAATAGAAAAATGCTTTTCTCTACTGCTCAGTGGTAAGCAGTGGACCTTGTACTTGCTTCTTGATCCAAAGAAAACAATGCTTGCCCCTGTCATAATTAGAACTGCAAAGCCAAATGTACATTTTCTATTTAGCTGGCTTTTTGGTGTCAACAGTATTTCATGGATATAAGAAAAACTGTTGGGGGAAAAAAAAAATCAATGTTATCATATAATGCACTGGACTTTGAAGGCAATATGACCTGCTTCCTTATTTCTGAAGAATCATTAGCACCATTAGGCACCATTGTTTCATAACAACAACAACTAAAAAATTCACTTGCAAATTTTCAAGCAGAAAAAAAGGTGCTGTTTGTGGGGGCCAGAAGCCATAAATGCCAGAGAGCTTGATGGTACTTCTTCTACTAACACAGAAGGAAATAAAAGTCATACACTTATAACTGAGATATATTTTCTTAGCTCCTCCAGCAAAATGTCAGCAAACTGACTCAAATGACAGTGACAGTTGCTAAACCTTTCTTCAAGAAGTAGTTCAAAGTGTCAGCATGAAACAAACAGGATTCTCGTGTTTTCTATACTGATGCTCATAGCCTTTCTACTGTAAGAGCTTTTCTCTTATGGTTTGGCTTGTTTGGTTGGTTGGAGGTTTTTTCCCCATTCATTTTCCATAGAACCACAGTGACAGGCTAAATTTTAGGTTGAAAAAAATCAGTGAGAATATTTCTGAGAGCTTTGGAAAAATAGCAACAGAATAAGTAAAATGGCTTTTTGTAAAGCTGTGTCTTGAAGCTCATTTCTTCCCAGTCCCAGCACAGCTGGGAAATGATCTGCTATTCATTTGTTAAGAATGGACAAGGAAACAAAATTTTCTGTAAGATCATGAATATCATCTGAAGTCCTCACAAAGCTGCTGTTCAGGTAATTTTTGAGCATCAGACTAGAAAGCCTGTACCCATCCCAGATGACTGATACCTGCAGCTTCCACACCAAAGTGAAAAAACTTTAGTTTGGCTGAATCCAAACCTGAATAGCATTAACACCTCCTCCAGCAGTCCACCAGTACTAAGGGGAGACTAGTTTCTGACAAAATTTTATGCCAGTAATGTTTCCACCTCAATAGTGCAGGTCCTCTCTTTGATGACAAGAGGCCAGGGGGAACTGGCATAACACCCGGAGCCTGACAGCAAAGCACAGAGCCCTGCCTTCCTGTGAACCAACACACAAGTGCTCCATGATTTTTAATAACTTCCTGGTTTCAGTTGAGATAGAGTTCATTTTCTTCATAGTAGGTAGCATTGGCCTATATTTTGGAATTGTGCTGAAAACAGTATTGATAAGAGAGATGCATTTGTCGTTGTTGAGCAGAGTTTAGACAGAGTCAAGGACTTTTCTGCTTCTCACACTGACTCGCCAGCAGGATGGCTGGGGGTGCACAAAAAGATGGGACAGGACACAGCAGGACAGCTGCCCCAGACTGAACAAAAGGCTATTCCATGCCATATGATGTCATGCTGAGCATATAAGGGGCTTGAAGAGGAAGGAATTGGGCAGTGGCATTTGGAGTGATGGCATTGGTCTTCCCAAGTACCTGTTTACATGTGAAGGAGCCCTGCACTCCTAGGGATGGCTGAACACCTGCCTGCCCATGCGAAGTGGTGAACAAATTCCTCCTTTTGCTTTGCTTGTGCATGCAGCTTTTTCTTTATCTATTAAACTGTCTTTATCTGAACCCATTATTTTTCCAACTTTTACTCTTCCAATTTTTTTCCCCATCCCATTGGAAGGGAGTGAGTGGCTGTGTGGTACTTAGTTGCTGGATAGAGTTAAACCATAACAATAACCCAAGCTGCACTAGAACCAGAAAATACAGCACATGCTTTGAAACAACAACCAGTTTTAATCTCCTAAATACACCTGAAAGCAACAGTTCCCTGAATTTAAGACTTGACATGAGAAACAAAGTCATACAAATACTATCATCTGCTCTGATTAGCTGCCCTGGCTTTGGCTGGGATAACAGTTAATTTTCTTCCTAGTAGGTAATACAGTGTTGTGGTTTGGATTTAGGATGAGAATAATGTTGATAACACACTGATGTTCTAGTTGTTGCCGAGCAGTGTTTACACTAAGACAGCAAGGATTTTTCAGCTTCTCAAACTGCCCTGCCAGTGAGGAAGCTGGGGCTACACAGCTGGGACAGCTGACCCAAGCTGGCCAAAAAGATACTCCATAACATATCAAGTCATACTGAACAAGACAAAAAGCTGAGGGGAGTTAACTGAGGCAATAGCAGACACAGCTCAGGAACTGGTTTGGCATCAGTAAGTGGGTGGTAGGCAATTGCACTGTGCATCACTTGTATATTATTATTACTATTTTCTCTTCCTTTTCTGTCCCATTAAAATGTCTTTATCTCAAACCCATGAGTTTTACTTTTTACTTTTTCTCCCTCTCCTTTCTTTTTCCAGTACCTTTCCCATCCCTCTGGGTGAGGAATGAGTGAACCGATGTGCGGTGTATAGCTGCCTGCTGCGTTGAACCACATTAGCTGAGCTGTATCTATTGGACTCTCTTCCTGTGCCTCAAAGTTTTTCAAGAACACATTTTCCCTGAAGTCTTTCAGATTTAATGTCTTTGGCCAACAATCAGTTAAGAAATCCTCTGAAACCCAGAAGGAAAATTCTGGTTGAGACAGAGCTGCAGACTCAGTCCTGATTTGGAGTTGTATCCTTCACATCTCAAGCAAATGTGATATTCTGTAGTGGTTACCTCAAAGTTATTTTCTCTTTCAATTATTATATTCTTCCAATATGGACCAAAAAAGAATTACTAAAATAATAAAGTTTTTATTGAAGTAAAATGCTTCAATCTTGTCCACCCTATATTTTTTAAGAACTCTGGGGGCCAAGTCTGCTTAGTGCAGGTTTAACCTTGATGGTACTTGGAAGCTGAGAAAATCCCTTGGCAAACATTTTCCTGCTTTTTAACATGGATACCTGAGTGTTATGCAGAAGTAGGAAGTAGTAAATGATTTATATGGTTCTGTATTTTATAGTGAGTCAAATGTCTCTGTAAAGACACAGAAATGCCTCTAAAAAAAATTCTGCAGGATTTTTTTTTTCCTCAGATGAATATGCATTGGAAATCTCATAAGAAGTGATATTTGACTTAAGAAAGCAACTTTTGTTCAGGGTTCTTAAATATTCTATTTTAGTGAACACATATTTAACTCTGGCAAAGCAAGATGGAATGAAATCCTTGTGATTAAGGGCCAAAGAACTTATGAGCACTGGGAAGATCTCCAAGAACAGAACCAACAAAATGAAGAGGAGAAGTAAGAAATAATTAAAAAAGAATCTAAATCTTCTAGGCCTACATCATAAAGAAGTATAAAGAACAATAATAAAAGCAAACAAACAAAAAAAAACCCAAAACACAGCATATAAATTCTACATTCTCCTCCTTTCATTTTTAAATTATTTTCATCTCTTTTTCTCAGTCTCACCATCTAATTTTATTTCTTTTACCATTTTTTATTACTAGTCCTTTGAATTCAGATCAAGCTTAATACCATCACAGAACGGTACAGCCCTAAGGACTCAGTAGTACATGGTAACACACTTCTCTTTTCCTTTTAAAAGAATGGCCGGAAACAAAACTAACTCAGCCTTTGAGTGTTTTTCTACATGCATCACTCAAGGGCTGTGTATCTCATAGGATAAGCTGTTAAAGTAAGCAAGTAGTCTCTCCTCCTGTGTCGGTATTTCACTAAGGCATTTAGGACTGTCAGAAATACCAAGTCAACAGTCAAACACACCGTATGTAAATGTGAACCCGAACTACTCAACCCAGTTGTATTTCAGACTGTGAAAGGGATGCTGCAGCAACTTAGTTGAGTTACACTTAGCTAAACCATATGACTATCTCTTGTTCAGTTTAATTCCTATTTACTATTAATAAAAAAATAAGAAAACCAAACCCAAATAACTGTAGAGAAGTGCTTTTAACTCTTCATTTCCCCAGTTGCATTTCACCACCTAGAGCTGCCTTTAAAACTCTTTGACAGCTAAGTTCTAAGTTCTTATAAGCCCATGAAGTTAATTGCTTAATATTATGAGCTTGATTTTGAAAATCTATTTTCTTTCTCAACCTTTTTCCCCCCATGCCATGCTTCTCATTGTATTTGCTTGCCATAATTTTTTCATTCTTGTAGTTAAACTAGGAAAAGATCTCAGAGGAGTAACTATTTGCAGATAAAAGTAACTGTGACCAGTGCATATTTCATAAGGAGGGGTGGGGGTGTTGGAAATCTATTCCAGATGTAACATTGCCTATTCTACCATGTTGAAAAGCTCATCTTTGACTTATTCTGTTGTTATGTTCTGAAAGGATAACAGCACAGGGTAGATGCAGACCTAAACAATTTTATTTTTTTTTAAGTATAATTACTGGACTAATGCTCCATGTTCTAGATGAGGCTCCCTATTATTACTGAAATGTAAAAACTTCTGTAAACAATAATTACCACAACAGCCATAACGATAAGTAAAATCTTTATCTGAGGGCATATACAGATGCTGCTTAAGTGAGAGCAGAAACAAAGAGCCAAGCAATGTATCAACTATCCCAAAAGACTAACCGATGGAGAAGCTTGTGTGGGATGCTTTGCCCACAATACAATATGTACTATCACAGGATCACACTTGCTTTGAGGTTTCAGATTTGGACATGATTGAAGGCCCTGAAGCAAGAAGACTTTCCTTTGCACTTTCAGTTCAGGCATATCACTGTTGTCTCAACACTCAGCCCAAAGCATCTATGAATGAAAATTAATTAAACTAAGCAGCTGGCAGCTAATTTTCACCAAATTATGAAGATACATATAATCTAGTAGTCACCCTATGAATAATCAATAATTAGTTCAGTTCTCAGATGGGAAGGGACTGAAGCAACTCGAGAGAATGAGGCTCGAGGCAGAGAAACAAAGTAGACAAAAAAAAAAAAATAAAAATCAAGCACTAACAAGTCTGCCATGCTGTAAGAACCTAACCATGCCTAATGCCTGGTCAATGAGTGCTGAAAGAGAAGATGTGAGATTTTGATAGAAAAAAAAACAAAAAATCCCCAAGGAAAGAAAGGGAGGAAACTGTATCTTGGAAACAAGAAGGGTCTGTGATCCAACATCTCACTTCTTTAATCAACCGCTTCTCAACAGTCCCTCAAATTTACACTAATATTTATACACAGTTCTTCCCTTAAGACTTTATACTTTCATATTAAACTCTGGGGAAATTGTCCATGAAAATTGTTATCGAAATTTAATTTGAACAAATTCAACATTAATAGACAGTATACCAATAAACATTAGTAATTAGCTACAATTATTTCCTCTGTAGATTTTTAAAACATTTACTGTGAGCTATGCTAAGTATGCATCATACAAACAATAAGCTTTCGGTGCAGTGTGGTTTGCCCAAATGGAACTAGCTCCTCACAGCTCCTCAGATTTAGAACATGACTGCATGAGAGGGCCTATAAAAATCCATATTTAGTAATTTTGTTCACTTTTATACTTTTAATTGTAATTTCTGACAACAGTAGGCATTTAGCACATAATTTTGAAATAGGACCATTTTTCAACTTTAATCCAAAACATCTTATTTCTCAGACCTCTGGGCTCATAAGAACACCTGAAGAGCAATCAGAAACATTGTCTAAAGAAAACTTGGATATAGAATTAAAACAAAAAAAAAGGTCAGAATATCTAATATTCTTATACATTGTTACTACATTAAAAAGCCTCATTCTATTTTTTATCACTGAATTTGCATTGGCATTAAAAAACAACTTCTGCAGAGAACATGCTCCTAAGAAATGCCACCCAAGGGGTTCCATTAAAATATAAAATAAAAGAGAAGCTGATATGCCTGGGGATTGAAAACAGCTCTCAAGTTTAAGGCAAGATTCTTCTCCTATAAAGCTGTATCTTAATTCCAACAGATTTCTCTAATAGATGGTTCCCCTAACAGTTTTATAATGCTTGTTGACAGAATAGTCTGCAAAAGTTTACGTTTCCTTTTTCTATACAAGCATCTCTTCCCTTTGCAACCTGATGACTCCAGAGCCAGAGCATAACATACCAGAACACTTTAACTGAAACTTATAAACTCTTTAACCTAGCTGCCTTAGTAGGTAAAAAAACGCCGCCACCCCACAAAAACCCCAAATACACCACCAGAAAACCCAAGCATAAGAATGTTAGTTAATGAAGAAAAGGAAAACCAATGATCCTCTGAGCAATTAATAATAAATGTAAATCACACACACACTAAAGGATGTTTGCTTTGGAGGAATTTAATATTAAGAATGGGGGAAACACTATGGTGAACTGTAAATTATTTACAGATGATTCACAGTCCTTAGATACATTCTTTCTGCTATCCTGAAACTTGTAAGTAATTTTAAGGACTCGGGATTTATTGACAATGTCTTGCATGACTCAACTAAACTATTTTTGGGACAAAATTTTTATTTTATTTCTCTTTTAAGAGCGCTTGGTGCTGGGAAAGGAAAATTATTCTGTGCAGCAAGTCACAAAAATATTTACACCCGGCATTATTTTAATAAAACACACTACCTTTAAATTCCCAAAACTTCCAGTGTTAAAAACCTGAAGTTGAAATATAAGAGGGCAAACAGCTGAGTGTATGGTGCCCAAGCAGTAAGAGAGAGGTTACACAGTACTTCTAAAGCTCTCTCCACAAAACATCATCCAGAATAGCAAACATTAGGCTATTTGTGCCTCAAAGTACACACTTTTCATCGAAACAGAAAACTTGGCAATTAAAGATACTCAAGTAGCACTTTACTCTCTCATGAGTTCAATAATGCAAAACAGGCCAAATTCATCATCACCAGATTTTAACTTTCTATGATAGTTTGAATTCTCTGCTGCTAAATTTGTAACTTTGGATGATACAAATCAAACATATACTCCACGTATTTCTCTTACAACCCTAAGGACCCACTGTTGTTTGGATTTTTATTGGCATACATATTCTATCATGTAAATAG
The DNA here is from genome assembly GCF_964237585.1 of Gallinula chloropus. Lineage (NCBI taxonomy): Eukaryota > Metazoa > Chordata > Aves > Gruiformes > Rallidae > Gallinula > Gallinula chloropus. The sequence continues at coordinate 66,646,345 of NC_140088.1, read as the reverse complement.
ATGTAAAACACAAAAAGAATACAAGCTAAAATAGTTGCATAACTGCATATATGCCAGATAAACTGAGAAGCTCATGGCTGTCACATCTGTATGTACAGCTAGAAAAACTGGACACAATTACTTTATGCATCTATCATTTAGTTATTATCTTAACTAAGAAGAGAAAAAGAAACTATCAATGAACAGCAGGTGTGACAGTTCCTAAGAACACTCAGCACAGATCTTGAGAGAATTTTAATTATCAGGAAGCTTCACGCTACACAAAAAGATAGCAACAGTCACAAAAAACAGTGAAAATGAGAGTATCTAAACAGTAAAGACCTAAAGAAACCCAGTAACATCTCACAATGTCTAAGGGCAAGTACTATGACTAATTTTGCAGGCACTGACCCATTACATTGATAGACTGTTCTTGTGAAAGTTATAATGACTGTTAACCTGTCACTTGGCTGTTTCTAGAAGCTTCCACAGTCCCAGCGAGATCACAAATTTAGCTACAGATACTAAGTACTTGCACAATTCACAGACATTGGTTAGTTATCTAGACTACCTGATTCATGTTAAAATTGAACCCTCTCTTCTATCATTAGAATATCAAATGGACTATCAGTTCCCTTGATTTAAAACCACTTTTTTTTTCCTTCATATAAAACAAGTACAGGAAAGTACAAGACAACATCAAAACATCTTCTACCTGTAAAGTCTTGTCTGAGCCATAACCATCGTACCTACAGAAAAAAAATAATCAAGGCACTCTACTAGTAACTCAGTGGTGGACACGACAGACATCTACAGAGTTCATCTACCAGTATCTGAATGCATAAATGCCAAGTTACTAGTTAACTGCATCCAACAGATTGATAAATTTCTTTCTCCCTCTTTCATTAGACTTGAAAGTTGAACTGTATGTCTCATCACACATACTAAACCTAGAAAGCTTATTTTATCTTGTAAAGGTCACACAAGTACTCAAGTTGATATGAAAATTTTAAACACTACATTAGTGCATTTCATTTTCACAATTTCTTATCTTTATGGCTGATTTAGTTCTATTTAAGAATTACAAAGAATATATTCATGAGAATGAAAATACCCATTAGGTTTGGATGACAGACTAGGGATCAGCAGTCATTATTTGATTTCTTTCCCCCTTCTTTTATGTTGGTCTTCTCTCAGACTTCTCAGTTCTGTATCTTGAAAACGCAGACTTAGCTGTAAGCATGACAGCATAGATTTGAGCACACTGTCCGTGATATGTTAAAATTACAAATAAGTTAATTTTATGTGCATGCTACACCGTTGTGACTTAAAGAATCACCAGAAAACAGAAAGAAATTGATTAGCAGCAATATTGACTTGAGAAAAAAATAGATGGCACAATCCTGATGTTGAGATATATTACAGTTGCCTGGACATCCCTGCTGAACCTCTCTTTCCATTGCAGGAGATATATTAAAAATGGAAGAAAGAGAGAAAAATTATATGATTTGCCAATGGTCATAAAACACAAAAGTGGCTCAGTGGGGAACAGATTTAAGGAGCTCCAATGTCGTTCTAGAACCATGAGTCAACAGTACCTTCTGGGTGTGTGTTCACAAGGGAGTGTGTGGTGCACAAAAAAAGGTAAATACGTAATCTGAGTATTTGATTACTTGCTTTTTTACAGGCACTAGCATAGTTTGTCCCTGATACTGAGAGTATGCAGTTCACTTTGTCAAATAAACAAACAAATAAACAAACAAACATACAAATAAATAAATATTTTTTAAAAAAACCCAAACCAAACAACTACAATCTAATGCAGATTTAAATATAAGTGACCTGCAATGGATATTTTGGGTTTGCAGGGCAAGGTCTGAGGAAGTGAAGGGTGATGACAGCTGCCGGGGTAGCTTCTGCCACCATAACGTCAGGTGATCATACCAGCAGATGATCATTAGCTGTAGGTAAGATCAATTCCTTAAAGCACTTCCATTATGTAAGAGGATAGTTTTCTGGTCCAGGCTTTTTGAGACAGAAATCTCAGGATGCTGCAACCTTGACTGAGCAGCTAACAGTACAAATTGAGCTGGCACAAAATGATATGGAAAGGTGCCACACAACTTTAAACAGGAAGCATCCTATTATCAAAGAAACTTAAAATGCAAAGAATATGAACTCTCTGAAGGAGACCAAAAGTAAATTAAGGCCTGGAAACTTGTATCTTAGTGAAGCATGCTAAATTTATACAGTAGGTGGAGAAGAGACTTCCACAGAGGGAAGCAGAACTCAAGTAGCATTAAACGGGCACCATCAGTGTTTGAATTCAAGGGCCAAAATAAGCAAATGCTACAAAGAAGGAAGTAATAGTTCTAATTCAGGCTGTGAGTTACTTTGTTTTGGTGTTAATTCTTTTAATATTTTTATTACTCCTAGTCTTTCTAGTTATCAGTGGCTACTTTTGAATCCTTTAAGGTAGCTCGGTGTCAAGCCCTGTAAATAAATTATGCACCCCTGTATTTATTTCTTTACTTTCTGAAGATTCCTTTTGTTTTAAAACATTGCAGTGATATAAAGCAAGAGATGATGGTGTAAATAATTTCAAGGAAAAAAGCATTACAATATTAAAATTACAGCTAGGAAATTTCACTGTAAGCCCTGAAAAATACAGCTTATTGTATTATTTTCTGCATAACGAAAGAAAGGTGCCAATCTCACATGTCATTCAATGACTGACGCAACCCCTCTGGAATGAAGCAAAAATGACCTGTACAAATATGTCCTCCCTCTGGAACTAAAAGACAGCTGAAGACTCATTATTAACTTTTGATTTTTCTTTAAAGTTGTGCATACAAAATCCAGTGGAAAAAAAAGTTTGGCAGTAACTGATGGTGACCAATCAAATTATCCAGAAGCAAAAGTTATAACCATGCCACTAGAAACTGAACTGTAATTCCTGAAGAAGCAGTAAAGGTCCTTCACTTGTGAAAGACAGGCAGGGAAGAAAATGCAGAGCAAAGTATACTTGCTATATACATGTTAACTATGTAAGAGAGGGTTGGCTGGAAGCATGGCTTCTTAGCCTTTCAGAAATCTGTGAACCTTCTTTAAGTGATAAACATACAGACAGTACAACAAAACTGATTAGCTTGGCTATGCAAGTTGCATATGCAAGCAACTGAAGCCTCAGATACCTGTTGGAATATATGCAGACCTCACGCAACAGCTTGGATCATCACTTTCACCTCGCCATAAAGATAGGCTTCTGTATGTAAATACAGAACCAAGTACGATCTAGTACAATCAGCTCAAACTAATTGCCCAACCCATCTAACATTCAAAAGAGTCATTCAGAGGGCAGACACGATTCTACTCTGCTTTTTATCTTCCCTGCTGTAGTTCACACAAAGCTACTGCCAACACTCTCAGAAGACCAACATGACTATTTTTTAGAAGGCAAACAACGATTTGTTCCTCTCTTCACAAATGTAATTTTGTCCCACTCTCACCCATGGCAAGACTCTCACTGATGTCAATGGAATCAGGATCTGAAATCAGACCTTTCTATCTTCTGAGTTATTAGTCCTACAGTTGTTAGGTACGGGAGTGGAACAGGAAGACAGTTAATATTTTGTTTCAATTGTGTTGATTGAATTGAATTACCTAGCAGTAAGTCTTGAAACAAAATTCAAAATAAAAAATTCTTCAAAAATAGCTAGTCATAAAGGTGAAATACTGACTAATAATCCCCATCCCTCAGTCATTTACCCAACAGTTCTTCTGGATGCTATCTTGGCTGACAGCAAAAGGATAGAAAGAAGAAATTCCCCATGGTCATTTGAATTGTAAGAGCCTTATTTTGACTTTTTAAATGAAAATCCTAATCTTCAAAATGGGTTTCCCAGCAAAAGCTATCTTGAATTCTGTCTTCCAAAGGAGAAAGCCCTCACAGTCATTTGAAAGCTTTAAAGGTTTATTCCTACTGGAAAATCCATTTAAACAAACATTCAAGCAGACTTTCCTTAGTGTAAAGGAGCTTCTGAAAACTTTAAAAATAGCTATAGGGTTTTCAGCCTCCTGAGGTCAGCCTTCCTTGCACATTGACTGCCAATCTCAGTACCAATCTTCTTTGTAACTGTCAAATCTATAGCACTGCTTGAAAAATGCTCTGCCAAGTGGAAAATATTTCTCTTGCAATACTGATAAATGTAAGCAGAAAATAAAAATCAGTTCTCTTTATTTCAAAAATTTAAATATACACAGCTTACCAGAGAAAGACATTGACTATATGAATGATGTCACAATTATGCAGTTGTGACATCCACAACTATCAACCTATGACTAACTACTGCAAAAGGTTACCACAGCCTTAAATGCAGCCAAAATTAATTACAAGAATTGAAGTATCCAGAACGTGAAGTATTTAACTGCAGGACAATGTCCTTGAGAGAGAACAAGAGAAAAAGGGGTGCTTGAAAGACCAATCAAGTGAATGAAGGTTGTTGTTAAGAAGTAGTTTGCCATGTTTAAAGTAACCCTTTTAGAAATTAATTACTGAGACAAGTAAAAAACTAAAGCAAAATAATTTACCAAAAGATATTGTTTCCTCAGTGTAAAAGTCCAGAAAGTGACACAACTTCGTTCTTCGTAACATTTCCAAAAAGCCTCTCCAGTGACTTTACTTGATTTATAGTCAGATCCTTGCAAAACAGTGAACTAAAAGTGCGTAAGGATTTTTTTTCCTTTTTATATAGGTTCCTGTAAAGCTATCCCAATGACTTACAGTAATATATCTTCCGCTATTATAATGTTTGTCTCAACTCAATTAGAAAAAAAGTGGTAAGAATTTTCTTTCCACTTTTCCACATTTACAACGTTCTGGGTTAGACTCAGCTTTTCCAGCAGTTTCGAAGTATGCACGTTCCCCTGGGCCCTTATACAAATCAGTATTTGTTATTTTATTTGCTTGCTGTGCCAATCATGTAATCATAGAGGATTATTCCAACATCTTCATTGCTTCTTCCTCAATGATCCTTAGTTAGGGAGAATACTCATAAATAAATACATCTCTCTCAAATTTTATTCAAAACAGTATCATGATTCTGCTGTCTCAGTATTTTGGAGGACTGGAGTCTGTGCTGTGATTTTTAGCATTCTAACTTGGTTCCTTCCTGACCTCCTACTTTCCAACACCGAGTGGGGAGTTCAGGAAACTAGAGTACTCTTGTTACCCATGTGGTCCATAAATATTTCTATTACACTTTACTCCTTAAAATTAACAATGTTTCTGTTATTTCATTCTGTCATTTCTTGGATTTATTTTAATATTGTTTAACATTTTCTACCTTTCTTATCTATTCCTTTACTGAAGCCTTAAGTTCTTTCTGTACGCTTTCTTTTTATCTGGAGGAAACTACAACTGAAGCACCATTAACATGCATTTTCTCTTTTCAACCCACTCAATGTGTGTGTAGGTACATGCACTTATGTATACATACATGCATCTGTGTGTGTATATATGTGTGTATATACACGTACATATTTGATTCCAAATTTCTGAAGTAGTGTGAAAAAAAATCCCACATAATTTCCATGTTTTGTTTCCCAATTTTACTTGTTAGACCAGATACACTTGACAGTTTACGAAGATGTGCTGGCAGGTTCCCATTATCTAGCAAAGACTCCTTTTTACTGAAACTTCTAAGCCACAATGCCCCCGTTAGCATATAAATCTTTACACCTCCCCTGAGAGATGAGATAAATGCTATAATCCACTTTCATAAAACCACAACAGAGAGGTTGTATCTAAACTGGACTGTGAGTAACAGTGCTGATGACCTATTTGCCTCGCTGCCTAGATTCAGGTCTCGGTCAGAGTTTGGCTTCCTGATTTCGTGGTTTGTAGTAAATTCTTTTCATCTCAGTTTTTATCACATCCCATAAATATTCAGTGTGTCTAGCTGATCCCCTGCTCTTGCTCTCTGATCCAGCACTTTGACTGTTGGGGTGGAAATTACGCAGGTCCTCAAAAACCACCAGCAAAACGTTGCTTTCTAATTTTACATACAATGATCTTTGCTACTTGCCACTATCACTCTGTAGAGAGGAAGAAAATAAAGTATGATACCAAAATGAGAATGTAGAGGAAACTAAAATATAAGCTGCAGTTTCATGAGTCACGCGTATAGAAAACGCGTTTCTTTTCCTTGTAAAGGCATTCAGATTCTGTGTCCGTGGTTGCTGCAGGGACCAACAGAGTTGCCATTAAAATAAGAAGTTATTTTAATACAAAAGGCCATGCTTTAACTGAACCTAAAGGAGATGGAATGTCATTTCTTCTGCTGTGCTTTCATTGTGTACTTCTGAAGTACAATACAGTTGAAAGCTATGGAGGTGCCTGATAGGAGAGAACAGGTCAAAGCTAAGATCTCCATCAGCTCTACCTACACACACTTAGCAAGTGCTATTAAAATAAGGAGTGCTGACCAGCAGATGTTTAAAAAAAATAATAAATCCACTTGGAAAGCTTCACATGCAGTCAGGGTGCAGGCTGTCAGTAACAACATGTTTCTGCCCCTGTTTCAACTCCAGATACAACGATCTGCACCCAGGGATCAACTAACATCATCAGGGAGCAGGAATGAAAATTTAGAAGAATATTACTTTTAGACTGAGATATTACTAAATTGTATTGTTCACCTTACTTTTGTAAGATAGAAACAAGAGACAAAGAAACATAACGATAGAAAGTACCTCAAGTAACTCATCTCACCTATCTCCCTCACTAAAAGAGTCAGGCAATCCTGTGCTTGTTTTACCCATTCAAACATCCTCTCCCAGCACAGAGCATTGTCAGCCCATTCCAGTACTTAGCCATTCTTGCACCAAGAAAGTCAGCTCTTTATGTTCAGTTTCTCCAAACTAGAAGTTCTCCTCTCTATGCCTTAACTAAATCTTGCTTTGGCTATGGCAGCTGATTCCCTGAATACAAATTTGAATACTTCCATTTTTGTAAAGGGTTTTTATGCATAAGAGAATCACATCCCATCCTAATTTTTTTCATGTCAAGTACAGATATTCCAACAATCCACATAAGACCATGTTTTCTACAACTCCTATTTTTGCCAACTTCTTATAGACAGTCGAATTTTTTCTTGAAGTCCAGAGGCCAGAATTATATAGAAAGCTCTGCAAAAGATTTTCCACTACTGATGAAGAGAGAGATGAATGTTTGCAGCCCTACATTTGATGCTGCAGCCCTTAATTAAATTTTTTTTGCTGTTGTGTTGTTGGTGATTTTTTTTTGTCATTATCCTGTTAACCTGTCACGCAGTTTCTGCTCCATTACTTCAACACCAGGTCCCATATGATTTTCCATCATACCGTTTTCAACCCAGCTATTCAATTTTTCAGTCTTGAATCTAGGTTTTTTCTTTATTCCTAAGCAGGAATATAAAAAGCCCTTTATATTTCCTCTTACTCACTTTTCATCTTGTTTAACTCAGATAATTCTGACAATTTTTTAATATAATTTTACATCCTTTGGGATTGTGATTCCTTTTTCTTAATGAAATGACAGAGAACTAGTGATGATTAATGTAAACAGGGTTACCAATAAAGCATAATTATCTTAGAATCATCTTGCATTTGCATTCTTCAAAACTTTATTTTTTTAGTCATGTGCAAGATCTCACTATATCACATGTGAGCTAGACAAGCTTTCTTATGTGGAAGAGTTTTCATTGGTTTGATGTTGTTTTTTTCTTTCCAAAAATCACATTGGCTTATTCTTGTTCTCTAGGATCTTATGAAACAGGGTTTTTTTTTCATTTGTTCTAGATTCCTTTCAACTCTTGAAGTTAGGAAATAAAGACTGTTAGATCAGTCACGCTCACTTTTCCTCTTTTGAAAGATTAATTACTATGTTTGCCCTTCTTCAGCCCTCTGGGGCCAACCCATCCTCGGTGAGCTCTCAAAGATAAACAGTGCTGGTTTCTGAGCCATTGATTCAGTTAGTTCCTGAGGGATTGTAGGTAAACCTCATCAGATTTAGCTGCCTTAAATACACCAAACTGGAATAAATATTCTTTTGACTTGTGCATTCCTCTGCTCTGGCCTATGTTCTCATCCCACTGTTGATTTTAATTATGTTAAACTGTTACAAGTAACTTTTTTTAAAAGTCCTGAAACAGAAAAGAAAATAGAGAATTTTAGCTTCATTTGAGCTATCCATTATTTTCTCTTCCTCCCTCTTAAGCAATGAAATTACAGTTTTCCTTTTTCTTTTAACACCTAATATGCTGAACCTATGGCCTTCTAATATCTTTTGGTCACTGAAACTTTCTACATCTTTTTAATTTGGTCTCTACATGTTTGTGATACCCTTTTATATGTGCCATTAGCAAGATGGTGCTATTAACACTTACAATATAGTTCTTTCTGATCTTTAGAAAATTCTGATTAAGCTATACTTTTCATTTAATATACTTCCTCTTTGTGTTTTATATCAAAATCATTTTATGTTGTGCTTTTGATATTGCCTCTTTAAGGAACCTTTCACAAGACCTTTATCCCCTAAATGACTTCTATCTAATTATTTTATGAGTTGGTTGAAGTCTATTTTTCAATGCTTTTTGCCACTGATTCTCTGCTATCATTCGTTCTTTTTCTTATAGTCAGAGAGATGGTACTCAGTGGTCCAAGTGATCCTTTGAAGTATCATGTTTCTAAGGTGTTTTCGGAACACTTTCATCCTAACAGCCTTCTGCTTTCAGACTCTGAGGTCTATCCTCACTATTTGTTAGAATGAAGTCTGAAATGGTTGCTCCCTTGGTTATTTTCTGTACCTTAGCAGGTCACCTTTGTTTGCTGGAAATATGGAGAAAATTAAATCTATTTCAAGGTGTTTTAGCAAACACTGATTCCTTTAGCATACTGGGTACTTTGATCTCAGTTGTACATGTCAACTATCCTCCCATGTACACATCTATTATGATAAGTTTCCACTTATTATTTCAATATATCTTCATTTTTTAAATCAATCTCTAAATTTGTTTGATGTGTAGCCAGCTTTAGAGTGAAACTCTGCTTCACAGCTTTTAGTACACTTCTGCTAAGACGTTTACACAGTGAATGAGGGTTTTTTTTGCTTCTGCCTTTCAGGTAGAAATTAACATAGCAAGTTCCACATATTTAAGGAAATCATAGAAAACTATTTGGGGAAAGCTGTATAACTTCCCACTAAAATCTGTGTGCAACCTCTCAGCACACAATATTGTGCCAAGTTCTATAAATACATCAGTTCAAAAAATTCTGTAGAGACAAAGAGGGAATAAACCAGAAATTATTTTCATATTCTGCAAACCCTTGAAGAAATCACTTACTGAATACTGCATGCAGCTGTGATCATGGAATCTCAAAATGCCTAACCTAGAACTGAAAAAGATTCATGTATCATGAAGCTAAGACAAGCTAAGAACAAGTAGATGCAGCAGATTAGGGAACAAGTTCACTGAAATAGAAAAGCAAAATCAAGCATTTGATAACTGTAGACAACTAAATGAAATATCTCTGGTGATATTTGTATGCTTGTTGTTTTTTCTTAAATTGGAAAGATGTTAAAGAACACCAAAGAATCTGCAATGAAGTCTCTGATCTAACTTTCCCTTCAGTGCTTTTTAAAAATCACTAACTTCTGTATATATTAGAGAAAATGATCGTATTTTTAAGTAGTATAGCATTAAAAAAGCATTTCAGAATACTGGACAATCAACAGTCTTCAAACAGAAAGTGTATCCTTATGGGTACAACTTGCATCATCCCTAAAGAGGAGATGGGAACCCTTCAGCAACATGGTAAAACACTATTATTACTCTTAGTTGTTGGGTTTTTTTTTTTTGTATTAGCAGAAAAAAATGCTGTGAGACCCCAGTTGCAATTGCACAAAGGTAACCCATCTTGCTACACTTTGCTTTGACACTGCCTTACAATTAAGGCCTCCTGAAATTTGGAAAATTGTTTTGGCAACTTTCCAGAGAATTCCAAGGAAAGAAAATTTTTGATACTTGGTGTTTGGGGTTTAGCAACTGCTTCTTGTTTGAATAATTTTGTCATACCATGTGGAACATGAAAAAGGCAATTATCTAAAAACAATTGTATTTTTTTCCTATTACACTATAGACAGAGTGGTATCTTTCAGAACTGATCTGTGCATTATGAGCTTCAGTGAAAGTGCACTGTCAAAGTTCAATTGCATAATATTTACTTTTTCAAATATTCCTAAGCATTTCACTGCTCAATTGATAATGCTTCGGCAAACAATAGATTGATTCCCTTGCAACTGGATAATAATGAGCAACTATGAGAAATAGCTTGCTATACTTGTGGACTGAGCCAACAGAGAACAACATATTCTTTCCAACCAAGTCTTGAATCTTTTTTTTTCTAAATTTGCCCATGCAGGGGCAGCACACAGGGTCTAGTGTAATGAAAACATAGTTTGTATGCAGGATTTATGCAATAAAATAACAGTAGTAAAAATAAATATTCAACATTAACAAAGATTAGGGCCTGAATTAAACACTGAATAATGAAAGCTGAGAAAGTTAAAATACACCTCATGGGAAAACTTGATTACAAGTAAGTAGATGCAGCCTGAACAGGCATGTTTTGCTACCACTTATATTTTGCTGGATCACCAGAACTTGCATTATAAGTGTTTAAATTACAGTTCTGCCATGTCAGTACTGCAGCAGAAAAGACTGGGATCAGGCTGCCATACTTCACTGAGCAAGACACAAATCTTGGGTGCATTCTGGGTCAAGCAGTACTAAAATGTAATCTATTCTTTCAACTCAACAATCCGTTCATTGCATGAGGTCCTGTTAATTTGATAAGAAAATGCATTTGAAAAAATGCAGTGATGACTTCTAGATGTTGTTTTAGAAGATTTCAGTCTTGGTATTAGATAGACAGTTCTCAGTTGACTACAGAAGAGCCCACAGCTAGACCTCTGCAACATGTCAAGTTTTTTTAATTTTCTTTGGCTAGAAGTAATGCACAATGCCAACAAAAATAGTAAAATTTAATTCAGGTTCAGTATTTATTGCCTTTTGCACTACTTAAGCAGTTGAAAATTCTGCCATTGGTGAAGAAAGTCTGATGACACAAATTACAAAGACACAACACACCTGCTATAAATTCAACAAAATTTTTAGGGTAGAGGGAGAGATTATAAAAAAAAATATAGTTCTGAAATAACATTTTGGTTTTCTTAGATTAAGCCCAGTCCCTCTAAATCATTTGGTTCTGACTTCATGGTGGTCCTTCCTACTTAGAAACTAAAAGAACCTTTATGGGACAAGAAAAAAACAAACCCCAAAATAATTCTCAAGCATCTGAAACAAACATTTGTCTACAGTTCTAACAAAAAACAAAACAAAACTAAAAGCTAAGAGTTTTTGGAAGAGTTGGGGTTTATTATTTGTTAATCCGATATTTTCTTTGCTAATCCAACATATTCAGAAGGTGGATTCTGAAAACCAGACATTACTAATGATTGATGTGATTAACATTATAGAGATGATAATCACACAAGCTTTTGTAGTTGTATTTAAACTGCTAGACAAGCCCTTACAGAGGTATGATCCTTTCAGCTAAGAAAGATTGTTTTCTATGACTAATCTCGTTAGCTTCACTGGGAATAAAAATTATGCTAAACTTCATAGATCAGTAACTAATGCTAGACAGAATACAGAAAATTGTTTGACCTCTTTGCACTCAAAATAAAGAAACCATTTTACCTGAAGGACTAGAATCTCAATGAAAAAAAAAAATCAGTGCTGAGGTTTCCTAGCTAATGCTTGTAGAATGTGTTGAGGTCTGTGATGGGAGCCACTACATAAACACAACATAATTTCCTATGATAAAGGAGAGGGAAATGCACAAAAAGTGAGCCTCTAATCTTGAGAGCAAAAGTGTCATAGGAGCTCTTAATTGTTTAGCATAATTATAAACATGATTCTTAACAGACTATTGTCCCATTGGGTGCAACATATCTTTTATAACAGAAGATGAAAAATGACAAGATAGGTAATGTTTTTACAGAGTAAAATTTACATATTATAATGGCTCACAAACTCAACATAAGTAAACTATTATGTTTTTACAAGGGAAGGTAAACATCAGACTGAGAAGTGCAAAGTGGTATTTAGCCTATGAAAGATACCAGTCAATTCTTTCACTCTCTTCAGTGCTCTGAAGAAAGCTGTATGAGTGCATTCCCCCTTTGCATACAAGACCCAAGATGAGTCCAGTTAAGAAGCCCCAAAAAACCAGGAGATCAGTGATGACAATGAAACCTAGAGAACCTGATTTGTGAGGACAGATTGAAGGAAATACAAAATGGTGGTAAAACTATTAATATTTAGTATTTGAGGTGCCTGGCTAAGAAGTTACCTTCATTAAAATAACTATTAAAATAACATTCGTTGTGACTAAAAGAGAAGTCTGATTGTTTCCACCTCCCCACTTCTGAGCTAAGGTAATATTGAGTGTGTCACTACTAAATGTTCCAAGAGCCATTTCCCTACATTCTAATATATGTGTTGTTGGATTTTTTCTTTGAACTGTGCAGTTAGCAAGCTACTCGAGTCCATCCTTCACCAGGGATCGATACATAGCTTTTTAATGATTGAAATGACTGCTTTTCCTCACTTCTTTTTTTTTTTCCCTGAAACAGTCTATAGGTTGGGTCTTTGCAACCAATTGTCAGAGGATAGAGGTGCTGAGAGACGAAAAGCCATCCCTATGTCCTCTCATTATGACCACAGTTAATAAAGCATCTGTCTGACCTGTCCTAATTCATGTTTCTATGGTCATGCACTTGAAGTATCTAGAATCTCTGACAACAGTATTCTGAAGAAGCTGTTACATGTGAAGGAAAGCATTCTGGCTTCTCCGACTTCTGAAGACAGAACAGTAAGGCGGTTTCACTGGGTTTTAAAATAATTCATATGGAATTCCCCTCGCTCCATTTTTACTTATTTATTTTCATCTTTTTTTGTCTACCTAAAACAGAAATGTAACAACTTCTGTTTTAGGATTCAGGATGAATAAGTACCTTGCATCTTCAGGTCCTTTCCAATTCTATTAATTACAATTTTTCAAAAGGAAATCTGCTGCGGGGTGAGGATACAGAGTGATCATGAAACATTCATTTACTGGGCACTGAGAAAATGGCCCAGGACTTTAAGACTGACAATACTCGAGTAAGAGAATTCCTTATTGCCTGCCTCCCTTGCCCTAAAAGCACCCCAGGGAAAAACCATAGGAAATTAATTTATCCACCCAATCCAAATACTGACAGCATACTTACAAAAGCCTTAGAGATCCCTTAAAACATCTAAGACTAACACTTGATCTGATTAAAGATGAAAAAGCTTCCACAATAGTCAGACAATAATGGTCTCGATACCATGAAAAGATATCAAAGCAAGAAAAGAACTCATCTTAATTTTCATACTGTCATTCAAAGCTTGCAATTACTACATCTAAGATTTATATTGGAAAAATCAAATACCATCAATTAGTGATACATCGAACTTAAATGAAAAATAATTCTCTCATATCTTTATTTAAAAAAATCCAACAAATTTGTTAGAAAAAATAATCTAGAAAATATTTCTCACATTGTCACTTAATTGGGCAGTGATTTAAATGAAATTTTCTTAGCCTTAAAAAAAAAAACCCTATTTCAGTGGACAAAAAAATACTCAGAAGAATTTATTTTAGCTGGGGAATGTTAAGGAAAACTATAGATGTGTGAAAAGTAGGAGTTACAAAGGAAAGTATTTTACAGCAGTTGCCACTAGCAACTGATATATTGTTTCACACACTGTATAAAATTGCTCTGGTTTAGCTTTAGATATATTTCTATGAATATTAACTTTTGTATTATAATCTTTACTACCTTTTCTACCTTCAAAAGAAAAATGAAGAAAGCAAAGGAGCACCTCAGGAGCTTATATTTTTAACTATTCAATTTTCTACTCATTCCTTAGAACATATTTCTTTCTTCTCCCAAGATTTTGATGAGAAGACAGAGTTCAACACAATAACCCCAAAAGAAAAGTAAATGATACTTGATTCCTACAGATACCATGAACCACCTCATTGCTAACCAACATCAGCATCTCTTACATTCCTTATCTTGAAATTCCAAGCATCAAACACAATTGATCTCTTAAAAAATGAATGCTTAATCATTTTGGAGTTCATCATCAAATTTGAAAACTTCAGTAAATAGAAATCATTTTGCTTTGGGCTAAAGATGACCATTTTGACCACTCAGAAGCAATTGTTTTATGTTAATATGTTTTGGTTTGGTTTCAGAAATGGAACAAAACATTTGGGGTAAATAATTTACCAAATTAATTTAATAAGAATTAATTTTCTGTCTTTTTTTTAAAAAAAAAAAAAACACGCATTTTTGCAGTGCAAGTATTTTTCTATTTTTACCCATTCCTTTAGTATCGTCTGAGCAATCTGGCCACAATTCAAGGAAATGGCTCCTTTTGGCACAACATGCTGCACTACCACTTCTATTTGCACTGCAAAAATTACTCCCCTTTGCTTTAATTAGAAGAAAAGAAAAAAGAGTTAGAGAATTCTATGGGATAGGTGAAATTCATCACATCTGCTATGTTCAAGTCAACATCCCATTAGACTTTTGTTTTTCAGAGTCCTCCTTAATGTCACAAATAACACGAATTACTTATTTCTCTTCTGGGCAGTAGCCTTTTGATCCAATGGCCAACAGAACTTTCATAATTACACTGAACTTGAGATTTCAGTTCTTTCATTTCAGTTAGAGATAGTAAAAATAAAGTCACACAAACAAATCAAAAAAACAACCAACCAACCAAAAATCCCTAACAGGTTGGGATAGAAACTGGAGTTAAAACACCCACAAAATATGTACATGCACATGGGCATAGCTTGTTCCTCCTCTTCTCCCTTCCTCCAGAAAAAGGCTAACTTTTGCAGCTAAGCAGCTTTTTTGCTTTGAAATATTTATTCCACCCAAATTTTTAAGTCATATTTGTCTTCCACAGCAGCAGGAACTTAGTATCATGGGCAGAGATCATGGTGTGAGATGCAAAAATGAGACTCCGCACAACCAGTCAGTCAAAAAGGCTTGGATCCCCGCATCACTTTTTCTTTTAGTCTGGCACCTGGGTCTCACAGGCTTTGCGACACACTCAGCCAGAAGATTTTGTAACAATTGGATAACAAGTGAAAGCCCTTGCTCCCAAAGGGTAGGAGAAGGGTAAAAGACCAAGATCTCAAAAATTAAGAAGCTGGATGTTGTATAGTTTAAGTAGAATTTTTGACATTTGTTTCTCTCCTTGCTGTCTTCAGGGTTCATTACCAAATATGTGCTCTCAGCCCCTTTCATCAAGCAACATATAATGTAGTAAAATATGCAACAACATAACAAATAATGTGCATCTCAAAACTCTCAGAGGGGAAGCTTTCCAGAGAGAAGAAAAGTTAAAATATGAAGAAAAAGCAGTAAGGCCTGAATAAAACCTCATTTCTTAAAAGCAATTTACTTCACTCTGAAGAAGACTTTCACTGGAGGAAATTCAAAGCCCAGAAAGAATTGGGTTGCAAATGGTTTTTGTTAGAGGAAGCAGTATAAAAAACTTGTCATAAAACTGAACTGAAAATATATGACAATGAAAGCTCCATATCTCAAGGAAGTTTCAACCCAGATGAGCAAAAAGACTAGTCTCTGCTTTCTGCTTTCTATGATAACCTATAAATATGCCTATTGACATAATGCACACTTAAAATAATAGTCCTACCAGGAAATCACTCCTCTTAGTCAATTATTGCTAAAAAAAAAAAAAAAAAAATCCTAATAACTGAACTTAACATTTCTAATCACTCAACTGATTTTCAAAGATTATCAACTGATGCTGAAATCAGTAGAGCCTCACCTCTGATTTACATTAGACTAGACTGAACTATTGGAGCCTCAGTCACTGAAACCTTTTTTCTTTCTGAGCTAAACTGTTCCTCTTGATAACAGGTTAAACTATGGTGCAGACCTCTGGTGCACTGTTGCATTTTTGCCTGAGTCATGAGCCCTGTTGTACTTCTTAAGCTTTGGTGAACAAAACACAACAGAGTAGTGTGCTAATTAGCGAGGAGATGACTTATACTGACAGGCAAATATCATTCTAATTACTAATGATGAGAAAAGAACTGCAGAAAATACTCCTGTGGTTTAACTGTAACACCATCATTGATGAATAATATAAACCTTGTTTAATTATATGAAAGTTGTGCACAGAGCATTCTCCAGCTCCTCCTTTAATCAAAGCAATCACTACAACCTCTTTTACAGACTAGGCTTTTCTATCATTTCCATTTCTGTCTTCAATACTACAGAAAAGCATGAGTCATCCTGTTGCCCCTTTCAATAACTGGGTGCCTTCATTTCTCTTCTGATGTTTCAGTGATATCTGCAAATCACATTTTACCACCCACTGTGCTTTTTCTAAATGGCTTTGACTTTGCCTGTTCCCCAATCCCAGACTATCTCTTCCCATATAAAAAAAAATGGCTGTATCCAGTAGTGAAGAAGTGAGGTTTCCTTTTTTTTAAATGTATATGCTGCAACTGAAGATATTTGTAGGGAGGAGAAAGAGAGACTAACTCAGTCATAAAATATCATAGCAATTTATGAACCTGTATCAGACCTCGGCATAAAGACCACATATTTCAAAAACTCTTTTCCACTATCCTCCCATTCGGCTAGAAATGTTTCAATAGCTAGATTAGTAAGAATTTATAAAATACCTGGAAAACAGAAAATTAGATCAATCAGATTATCTACATTCTATTTTGCTTTTTAAAAATACATGATTGTATTTAAAAAAAAAAATTAAAAAAAAAAAACAGATTGAACACTTTATCCACTTATTTTATTTTTCAGGTTCCCAAGCAGCTAGACACCACTACATCATCTGGGTCTCAAACATTCTAAGGAAATATTTTTAAAAGCTGAACAGTTATACTGTATTGGAGACAGTGGTAGGGTTGTTTGCCTCTTTAAAAAGCCATTACTGTACTTGCCTTAATACCGTCTTATTTCAATTTTACATAACCTACAATCTAGCCATAGCAGCTCCTCTGCAAGAAATACTAAGACACAGTTATACAGTTTCCTCGCTAGCTCTGCAGACACATTTCCTTCATTAGCCACTTCCACTCAGAATCTTAATGCCCCTCACTGTCCACCTGAAACAAACAGGACATCCACCCAAGTATCACTGAACACCTTGGAACCATCTCCATATCAATGATTTTCTGTTGTCAGCAAAGCAGTATTATTTTTCATGTGACCTTGAGACTTACTCAAGTTTCATGCACTTATGCATGAAAAAAATTATTTTGTTATCAATTCAGTATCATGTTGAAGATACAGCTCTGGGGATTGTCATGAAACCAACTGCAAGGAGCCACAGCAGGAAAGCCAAATAATATACAGAGTCCTCAAGATAAGCAGTTACACTTAATAACCACTTATAGCATTAAGGAAATACAACCCTGTTTAAGTGCAAGAGATATAATTAAAAGGCCAGTTATGACTTTTGGTGTATACTACTATCATAAAAACAATAAAGAGAATATGCTTTAAATAAGGAAAAGAAGGACAAAGATTGGTATGAGATGTTGCTCCAGTGATAATTTTCTAAAGTCCAAAGTCACCATTACCTCTACAGTAAGCAGACTGGTGCTGAAAGTGTCTCCAGTGTTACAGGAAACTGCTGAGAAGTTGCTAAAACTGTCTGGCATGTGTCTCACCTCTGACAATTTCCTTCTGCTAAAATAAATATTAAGGTAAGGTCATCTTTTGCTGTATAACTTTATAACTTCTTCACATAACTTGGTAGGTTTTAATAACTCAAGTTGTAGGGGAGGTTAAGATGATTGGAAAAATAGCTGGGGCTGTTAATGTTTCACAGATCTCTTTCTTAATCAGCTAGAGAGAAATGTGAAATTCGGTACAATCAAAGAAAAGAAGCTGATGGCTGTCACTGTTAGTCCCTTCCTTGGAATAAATAATTAAATAGTATCAAAGAAATGTTGGGGATTTCATCATGCCAGAAAAACTGTTCTGGATAAATTTCTTTTTAAAGATGATCTATTTCATTCTAACTCTTCCATAGTGAGTTGACCATGGATAAAGCAGTAAAACCCTTGCCTTCTCATGGAGTATACAGTTTTAGTCAAATCTTTGAGGTGGTGTCTTCATTTTTACCTCTGCTATCACATTTTCACTTGCACAGACATTCAGGAAAATATATTTCCTTCTTTTATGCTTAAATTAGTTCTTGGCCTCAGGAACCCTAACTGCACAACACTTCTGCTCCCCTAAACTAGAACAATCCATGTCCATCAGAAAGCTGTCATTCTTAGAAATGTTGCTTCCTATTCACAGTGCCAAAATCACTCTTTTCATCTGAAGGTCTGAGTTAGTAGTCACTTTTTTAAGCATCCCTTTCTCCTTTGTAGTACTGCGTATTACATTCTGAATGCATACAATTTATACTGAATTAAATATTCAGGTACAGACTGCAAAGGTCTACAAAGCAGAGAAAGAAAGTAGACACAGTTTTATATAAAAAAAAGGTAGAAGTAAAGGGCAGCCTCATTAACTACACACGATATTTCTAAATTTCTTTACTATTTTGAACTCTTTCCACATAGTTACATCTAGTCCTAAAGCTCCAGATTATTTTGTGATTATGCTTGCATTCAAAAAATGCAAAAAATAAATGAGGTTGCATTTGTTTCTCCATGGCCAGCTGACACGTCTACATTTTTCAGCACCTTGCAGTCTTCACATGAAGACTACTCACTGTGTAGTGCAGCCTCTACTTAGCAGCAAGACTTTCACGCATACCCTTTAAGCCCAGGAACAGAATGGGTCATTTCATTGGGCTTATATTACTTGATTGCTTCTCAGTTTCCTAATGGTCTGCACACTTGAAAGGAGAATCCAAATATTGTGAGAGGAATAGCAATGACACTGTGTTTTATGAGACTGTCCAGGTGCCAATGATGTACATAGCCCAAAAGCCCCTAAATCTTTGATACTGGCTATACTGCCTACTACTACTACTGATAATAAAGGGGAAATAATACCTTCTAGCCCTTTTTTCAATCAATTTAATTAACCCATTATCTATAGCAGTATTTGAGATAGATGTTACTGGCTTCACTGTTTTTCCCAGGAATTTGGGGCCTGGAAGCCATAATGCAGTAATATAGATGAAGCACAATTTTAGATGAAGCACAATGAAGATTTATAGATAAAGCACAACTACTTTCCTAAAGTGAAAGACAGGAGTCTAATATCTGATAAAGTGACTAATTATTCCCAAAACTGGTATCCTACACTGCACATATACTTAGCCCTTCCCAGATCCTGTGAGTAGCACATCATCTATTTAGATTGCATTTTTACTTATCCCTTAGCCAGTATGGCTTGGCTAAAGGCATGTACATCTATACACATACACAGAATATATGTATACAGACATACAGAAATGCACATGCTCACACACATATTCCTTTATCCATAAAGTAGAAAAACATACTTAGAAAGCAAAGAAAAAACTAACATGTTCCTATCACAGAATATAGAATATCATCAAACACACTTTGTTTTTGCTGCTTTGACATCAGAGAGCCAACTCTGTTCAAACACAACACATTTGGAAAACACCTGTTTGAAACATAGATTTCAATTGTTCTTCCACCTCAGAACCCAGAACGAACAAACCAAGCCATAAGTGCCAATGGCAGCATATCTGCACTCTTAGACAACTTCCATTGGAAATCCCAGCATGACTGCAGAGCCTGGCCTGAGGACTGAAAGAAGTTACAACGCTTTCATTCATTTCCAGTAGGCAGCCTGGAACACAGCAGGCTAGTTTAAAAGAATCTTCTAGGAAATTGCATCGATAAATGTGTGACAAAAACCATATATCTGGATATGTTTACAGTAAATAATCTATGCTAAGATTTAAGGAAAAAGAGCCTTCTCCCTCTGGTTCTGAGCACTGAAAGACCATACTGACTCCCCTACTAAGAATCCTTTATATGCAAATGAAGGATTTCCTTACATGTAAATGACACAACCAATTACCACTAAAAAAACCTGAAAGCATTGAGTCAAGTACAATATTGATGTGTAAGAACCTTTAAATTGTTTTTCCTACAGTAGGAGCTTTTCAACTCATGCGTCAAGTTCTCTCATTGCCAAGATGGCAAGCTGTTTTGCTGCTGTTGCTCTTCTAGATCATCAACAGTAAGATTGAGATTTAAGTTCCCTTAGGCTTAAACATACAAGTTGCTCTTTCAGCTGGCTGCCAGAACTCTCCTGCTCAACCATATTTATAATGAATGTTCCTATTCCAGATGGGCGATATGCAAAGGAAATCAAATCAGAGCTTCCTACTTAGAATTACCATTACAAAACACAATCATTACACAGTCAATCTTACATGGAAAGGTATACCTGCATCTTTCTGAAACTCCAAGTAACTCCAAGTAGAGCTAAATATACAGTATCTAGTTTTCCACCACTTGTGAGGTCCTCAGTCCTCACGTAGAATGAGCTGCAGTCCCTTTGCACACATATGCCATAGTAGAAAATGAGCTTCTGAGTCCTTTCTCAACCACTACTACTTCCTTACCATGTCCCCAAGACTGACCTGCTTCTAGGTTTTCCACTGCAAAGGGCTTTTCCTACTTCCTTTCTCTGGAGCTCTGCTTGCACTGTAATCCACTTCTACTAGCCCTGCCCAGCATCTCTAAGTAATGAAGCGTACAAATACCAATGAATGATATAGGAAGTATTCTGCTAGTGACATTTGCATCAAATGGAGAGAAACATTAACATAAAGTGGTAGGGACCTATCTGTTCAGTTCCCTACTCTTGTCTTAAATACAAAGCCAAGTACAAAAATTAAGCTTCTTACCAGCACTTCTGTCACTTATGCTATGTGGCTACCATTGCTAAAGAGCCCAGCAGCATAAAAAGTAAGTCTAGTAAAATTGTCTTCCTGTCTGTTTATATTATTTATATTAATTGCCAGGGGATGGGACTCTAGCAAGTTTTTTTCCCAGCTTGGCCATGGGCCCTGCCAGTTGACAACAGTGATAATGTCAAGACTGTTGGAAGACTTAAATTGACTTTAAAACTGTTTTGAGATCTTGTGCTCTGATTAAAAACATCCAAGAAAAGCCAGTAGTTACACAAAGCAAAGATTAAAAATTGTGTTTAGTATTTGTACCTTGGCAATAAAGGTGTCTGGATCGATTTGCAATGGTAAAAAGCTTTTAGAATAATTTAACTCCTTCTGAAAATGTTCTACAAAATAATACAGTAAGATACAATTAAGGAGTAGAAAGATAGATGAAGTCACAAATTAGAATTTATTTTCTTTATCAAAGCAAATTGACTTTAGGTGGCCTATAGCATGTACTAAGAAACATTAAAAAAAAAAAAAAATCCAGAGCTTCATACAGAAGGAACTCAGCAGGCCTCAGAAATGAGTCTCTAATTCACAATGAAATAATTCTTACCACCTTGGGGTGGAAAAAGAGCAGATTTCTTGTCAGAGAGTAAAAATGCTCCCACATACTCTTGAATTTTTTTTCTTAATGGATTTTTGTATTTTATTTTATTATTGTTGGTCATTTTTACTACATTTATTATCATACCTGTAGTATCTGACAAAAACAGTGCATCACTGGTTCCTCTTGGAACCAGGTCTTTTATTTTTTTGTGGGACCTTTAATAGAGAATTGCCTGCACAAAACTCATGCCATGAAAAGGTGAACAAGAAACAAATGGAAGAAGAATGCAAGGGATGCAGCCTCTCCAAGAACCAATATATCTGTTTTGAAGTACTCCCCCCAACTAGCTGCAGCTTACTCTTTTGTTTTTCTTTTTATTTCCACAGCACAGACCAGTTGTAAATGCATGAAGACAAAAAAAGCAGGCTTCAGCATCATAACCACTCTTCTATTTTCATTACATCTGAAAACATGTAACATCATACATTCTCAGTTTGTATGCTATATATATGCTGTTGTGTGTTTTATAAGGACACTTCAGTAAATCAGGATCCTCACCCATAGGATTGTTCTGTGGCTATCTTTATACAATAATTGATAAGTACAGGTCTGTAAATGGATAAGCCACTGATGCTCTAACAATTAGGTATTTAAAAAACAAACAAACACCACAAGCCATAATGTGAACTTGCCTTTTGCAAAATAAATAGGGAAAAAAAAAATAATCACCGGAATTCTGACTTTACCTTTAATTTTTACTATAGATTAAGTTAGTGTCAAGGGTGAACTGAACTCACGTAAACAGTAACAGTTTCTGCCACAGACTAGGGTCAAAAGCAGATTACCAACCATAATCAAACTTACAGAAAGCTGAGAAGTTTAAAATCCTAATCCATTTCAGTCTCTGATAGGCTTTTCTGAGAATTAAAAAAAGAAAGTCATAGGCAATCATTGTTTCTACAGCAAAGCTAACACACAGAACAGGAATAGCCAGGTGGGGAGGAGGAAGACAAAATTATTCACATGCTGCTTTTATTTATTCTTCAGAGAGCACTGCAGCTGCAGGGAATCCTGAGTAGATGTTCACTTCCAGAATTAATCTGTTTTGTACAAAGAACAAACGTGAAAGTCTTCACTCTCCGTTTTGCTGGTTTTGCTGCCAACATGCATTCTTTACATACCTCACTGCATGTGGTCATCATTCTTTTAAGTACTTGACAAACCAGCAAGCACAATACCTTATCCTTCACTGAAAACAGCTCAATAAAAAACTGACAACACTTGGTTTGTAAGTATAGTTATCAAATTAACAAAATGCCTTTTTGCTCAGGAGATCCATCATTTAAGGTGAAGCAAGCAAGAAAGTGTAACCATACGCAGCTACCTAACTGGAACAATTACGTATTTGTATGAATCATTTCTATTCATTCTTAAGCGCACATTGTACAGATGAAGTAATGCATTGATATTCAAGCTTTGTGCGTTAACATCATGTGTCCTATTCAACTAGATTAGTTATGACGACTCCCTGTCTTTCACAGGAAGGATTCCTATCAACAGCAGTTCACTTCATCACATTGATCACTCTACCTACAAAAAAAACCCCACATCAACACCAACCCAACCACAAAACCCAGGTAAAGTAATAATGCAAGAGGGAAGCAACATGGAACACAAGAGCAAAACCTTTATATTGTTACCAGGCCTCACTATCAGCATGTCATCAATCTTTACAGCACAATGGGGCTCTGTCTGCCTGTTCTGTCTTTTTTTATTTCCTCTCTGGTTCCCCTTTAAGATTTGAATTCTCTCTCCTGTAGGCCGTTCTCCTTTGTGTGAGCAGATTTGAATCTAGCACATTTTAGGCACTACTAGAAAACAATAGTGATGTTTCTCTAAAGTTCAGAAATACTCTTTAGAGTATACTGGTACAAGACAGTACATTTGTTAATAGTAGTTCAATAGACTTCTGCAAAATCTTTACCTATGTGTCAGAAACTAGAATCAAGTCCTATATCTTTATTCCGAGGTTTGTTTCTGGTTTTGTTCTATTCAAAACAGTCATTTTGTATGAAATGATTAGGATCGAACCTATTTACCCAAGGTGACCTGAACAGATATATTCTTTATGGTTAAACATAGAGCCCATAGCAGAACTTTAGACAGAACAAACTGTATCACCCCAAATCCACAGGATAAATATGACTAAAAGAAATTGAAAAGGAGAGGTCAAAAGAATATACAGGAGACGTATTGTTCCCTATTATCCTAACTATTTCTAATTCTTTACTGAAGTTTTAAAATTGTGCTTGTACTGTGACGTAAGCCAAGCAGTGTACCAGGAAGGATATCCAGCTCAAATAAAGGACTGACAAAAGTTCAAAGAACCAAAAGCCTAACATGCACCATAACAAAAGAATAACTTTTAACCTCATTTAAAATAGCAGTAAGACCCACTATGGAAGGAGATGCCTGATACTATTTAAAGCTCTAACAACTATGAATTCTCTAACTCCTCTAAGACTATGTAGAGCTAGACAAATATTGGTACCACAAACTAAGGCAAATACGAATTTTCTCAGAGACCTAAAGCATGAGATACATGTAAAAGCGAGCAAGAGAGAAAGGAATCTCAGAAGAGAAGGAAAACAAAATGAAGAAGTAACAGAAGAAACTAGGAAAAAGTCTAGTAAGAGACCGATGGGTATTTTAAGACACATGCTTCATGAAAAGTGCTGGCTGATGTCAGCAAGAAGCTTCCTCTTACTTGATTTCACTACTGCATGGAGAGATTGGACTTAATGCACCCTTTACACTTAACTAGGATTGCATCAGAAATATGTCCTTTCATCAACAATTTGTTCTCACTGAAAAACCCACAGATACTATGATCAAGCTTTCTTTTTTTAATGGACAGCGAAAACAATCACATGAGGGGACACAGTCTCCCTTTGTCAGGCTGCACTGATGCTAAGGCCCTTCATTCTTTCTTTGATACTAGAAATAAGTAATCAGAGAAGATAGGAAGAGTC
The DNA here is from genome assembly GCF_964237585.1 of Gallinula chloropus. Lineage (NCBI taxonomy): Eukaryota > Metazoa > Chordata > Aves > Gruiformes > Rallidae > Gallinula > Gallinula chloropus. The sequence continues at coordinate 66,621,671 of NC_140088.1, read as the reverse complement.
TTATGCTCTAGGATGAGGTATTTTCATTCATGCAAACAATAAGCATCTTAAAGTTGTCCTTTGTAATAAAATAACATCTTTATAATCTAAGATTGTTTCAGACACCCAGAGGTTCGGCTGACTTCTCTCAGAACTGTAACAGAGAGAAATAATGAAAGCTTTTATTTGCATAGCCATGATGTCTGGTACTGGAAGCAGAATTTTCCAGTTATTTTCTAAGCTATATTCAGGTATATTTCTAGTTCTAGAAAAACTGAATTTCAGTTATCAACTGAAAAAGCTTATTCTTTCATCTTAATATTGTGAAGAGCTTCTGACAGATGGCATGACAATGCATTTTAGGATTTACTGTATAATATAAAAAGTACACCACATACATGAAATGATTTTTTGCTGGGTAGCTTTTAACCAAAAACCAGTTTAATGTTACCTCAGGAAACTCAAATGGTAGAATCTACCCCATCAGCTTGTCAGCTAAATCCACTTTCATAATTGCAGTCTGAGGATTGCTATCAAGACTGATGCAAACCTAAGATAGAACAAACCTGTACTCATGAATGACAAAGCATCCTTCCCCACCCTCCCATTGGATATAGTTCTAGTGAAAAAGCCAATGACAACATGAGCATTGTTGTCAGTGGCAAGATTACAAAAACTGTTCTCAAAATGGAAAGAGAAGATTTGGACAGAGATGACTAAATACAACTCTGGTGGTATAGTGTGCAGCAGTCCATCTGGCTGACCACTTTGGACCCACAGAGCTATAAAGGAGGGAGTTAAGTGGCTGCAGTTTCCATATTTTAAATGCAGGTTTTAAATCTTCCTCAAATAGACTGAGTTTTAAAAAAAGATGGGGAAAAAAAAAGAAGAAAAAATCTACACACACACCCATGTATTTACTAATCAATGTCTCAGCAGGCACAGAGCATGTGCAGGTGTATGTCAATGCAGTTGTATAATCCATGTGTGAATTCTTCCTAAGTGAGTTTAGGCTCCAAGTATCTTTCAGAAAAAAGAACAGAAGAAAATACATGCACATCTGAGGGTGGAGGAAAATGTTTGCTCAAGTCTGTACACAAGCATTTCATACTTTCAGGTTCATGGGATTTATCCAAAATTAAAGGTTCCAGGAGCAAATATAAGACTTATTATTACCTCAGAATATTTCCCATTGCATGGTTTCAACTGCAGTCAAAATCAACCTTTTCATAAATTATTTATCTTAAAAAATAATTATTGAAATCCTGATCTTTTACACACATATAGCCACAGTACTATTTCCTCCTGAAAAAGACAACATTGTGATTGACCAACACCTTGTCACTTCAAGAAGCAAAAACATTTGCATACACTTGCTTTCCTTTAACATAGAAGAGTCGTGACTCCCATGATACACCTTTAACCTAATGCATATAGATGTTTGCTTCTGAAACGACCATTTGTATATGAAAAAAATCAGACCAATACCAAAACAAACAGTAATTTCATAATCCTTAGAACATAGTAGCTAACTCTGTATACTGAAAGGATTTTTCTTTTGATCTTATTCTAGCTCATCTTGCTTTCTAAATCACCATAATCTCTGTGCAACTGCAAATGATTAGCGTGTTTTTCAGATTTCAAGTTCTGTCTAAACTCTGTTAAATCTATCACCATCTTGCTGTCTTACATTTTAGCCAGATATGGGATATTTAACACATTGTTCATCTTTTCAGTTTGAAAAGATCCCTTGCCACAATACTTTCCCACACAAATGTACATTTTTGCTGTGCAGCTGAATTAACTCAATAGCAACAACATATTTTCATTTCACATAGATTACACTTCATTATGTCACTGGTTATATTTATAATTTGAGATGCTTTTATAATAACAGGAATAACAGATTAAACAGAAATAACAAAAGGTAAGAAGCCCAAGAGTCTTTATAAGTTAATATTTCAACTTCAATTTAAAAGCAAAAACTAACTGCATCCTGCACTGAGGAACTGCTGTCAGTCACGACGGTTTCATTGGTATTCATTTTGGGTCATGAGAGAGGAAAGAACTGCAGACAGGAGAAGAGGAATATGGTTTGCATGCAAACTGCTTTGTTGCAAGGTTGAACAAAGATAATTTTAGAAGGCATAGCCAGGAATGTGCTTATGCAGGTTTTACTGACCTAAGTGAAACTTTTAAAAAAACCAAAACAAACCACAACAAAACCCACAACAGGGAAAAAAGGTCTTGGGCATTGCTGCTTTCAGCTAAAGAACGAATAATTTTCTATTCACACATAAACAAAACAGCCAACATTTTAAACATGCAATATGTGAGCTTTTTATAAGGTTAGTCTTTATAAAATTGCATTTTATTATCATCCACTTATTAATACAGTCAGGATCATAAAACGTAGTGCTTTTAGACATTTTGATACAGAATTCATCCCACAAAAACTATGCTCTTTCTCCTCCCCCCCCCCCCCCCCCACCATGTGCTGTCTTTCAATTCTATTGAAGTCTTATAAAACCCAAAAGGCTGCAAACCTGGAGGGATATTAGATAATATAAAGGACAATCCAGAGCAAGTCAATTCTTTATAAATATTTTTTTCTTTCTCAATATTGTCAAATTCTGATTCCTATTCATCCATAATCCATTTACATCCCTATATAAATACATATGTCAAAGATATCTCCATGGAATACAAATTCCAAATAAATTTTCCATCCTGGAATGGCATTTTGACAGTCAACCAGATTTCCTTCAAGCTGCTGCTGCTGTTGTCTTCCAAACTGTTATTTCTATTGAAAAAGGGACTAACATTTGTCAATGAACCTTAGTCTCTTTCTCTCTCTACATATACACATGCATAAATATGCAATACTTAAGATGTCTCTTACCGATGGTACAAGTATAATGACAAACATCACTGATATCCTCAGATGGAAAGCTGTACACCCTAACCAGTATCCATGGAATCACAGGTGGAAAAAACGTATTTACAAAATTACTGAAGCATTTTAATAATATGTATACTATCACATGCATTCCTAGTCATCTTGGGTACCAGAAATCTGTTACTGGAAAAGTGTGTTCTGCACCATCCACTGACTACATTAGAAGTGAAGAGGAGAAAGATTGTCCATTTCAATGCAGAATAACGTGGAATTGCATTTCTTCTGGTAAAAGCAATGCAGAAATCAGCAGGCGTTCCGCAAGGGCGTGCATGGCTGTTTATGCTGCCCACTGGTTTATAACGTGACCCTTAATGTTCAGTGTTCAAAGCCAAGACTCTAAATTTTCATGCAGTATTTCACCAGCTGCTTTTTCCATTTTTGGTTTTTGTTTGGGTTTTTTTTTAAACACTTTTAAGAGTGGTTGGACAGACCACAGCTTGGGGTGATCAGCTTTCTCCACATTCACATAATATTAATTTTAGATAACTTAATTTTTCACCAACTACAATACAGTTTGTGATATTTTACTTCATTTAACTGGTTAAATTATTATGTAAAAAAGTGATAAAATGCAAGTCAAACATTTTTGTAAAAACTAAATTGAGGATTTTATTATCAAAAAGGAAAAGGCAGAGGGACTGCTATGTCCACATTCAGTACTGAATTTCAAAATCACTACAGTAATTCATTATCACATTACACATCATATCCAAATAATTTTAATAAGACACAAAATATAAGCCTATATTTCCTCCAGAGACTGAGAAGTCCACCGTTAACAGAGAGCCCCTTTCATGTTGTAAATAAACACTGCAGTGAAATATACACCATTTATACAGCTTTATACACCATTTAGTTTAACATTTTACAATAAACTCATCACACCAGTATGCTGAACATCTCCACATTACCACAAAATACTGAGTAGTAAGGAACAATCAAACCTTACTGAAATATCAAATCTTACTGTAGTTATTTTTTGAAAAAACCCCAATCAAATCCCAAACCAAAACAAACTAAAAAAAACCCCAAACACATGGAACACAGTAACAGATTTTTCTTTCTTTTTAAAAATACATTCATAATAATCTTGATTCTCTTCTGTTACTCTACTCCAACCTGCAGTCGAACACAACATTAAAGTCTTGAATAAATTGAGGCTATAGCCAAGAAGAACATTCTTCCATGTTGTGTTCGTCCTTCCTGTTATTTAGGAATAAGACACAGTACTATTGTTTCCATAATATGACTCTGTGATGTTAATACTATAAAAAGAATGAAGGACAGAAAGCTAGCCTATGACAGGAATTTGCTCCAGCAGTTAGCCAAAGTGTCACAGAGACTTACATAATTTGAAAGAACTTTTGATGGTTTAATCCTTCTATTTTAATGAAGCTTTACCCTTGAGATGTTACTTAAAATCTGATTTGGCATTGGACCACAAAGTGCTCTGCTAATGCAGAAGAATAAGAACTTCCATATACTGTAGCAGGAATCTCCTTGATACATTTTCCTTACATAAAATTGACAGATTTACAGTGTTGACAGTCTGTGGAGAATGAAAGTAAAGGCAACTTTCATTGTCTTTTAAAAGGAATGAATCATCCAGTTTTCACTGAATGCAAAGAGAAAATGGGTAAACAGGTCACACCATTCAAAATTCATCGAACAGGTATCTCAAATGGTATATAACCACTAATTGAAGGGTGATTCAAGAAAGGATCAGGCTGTATATCTAGATTTCCTAAGAGGACCAGTATTTTTCAAGCGCTGTGATCATATGCATGGGAATGAATAGGTTTATTCCCTATTTCAGGCAGATGCCTGCCTAACTGGAAGCTGCATGTTGCTGCTGCATTTTATTTGCTGCAAGCAGATAATTCTACTTCTTGTTGATGGTGTTTCATTTTTTGAAGTCCAGAGTTGAGGGCTTTCTACATTACTTCTTTTTTGGAAAAGATGAAGGTTAATGGACACCAAGTTTCTGACTCATACACCAATTTGCATTTCAGATGAACATGAACCAAGAGACCATCCTGATGGGTTAAAAAAAAAAAAAATCTAATTAAAAAGCACCATTATTGCAGGCATATTTGGAAAGGCAGTGATTGTTAGTTTTGCAGCCATACAGATGTCCAGAAAATCATAGGTGTTACCATCAAATCATCTGCAAAACCTATAAAATTGGGATAGGCCAATAATCACAGTGGCAGGCCAGTCCCCTTTCTTTATTTTAGGGGAAGCTTCTATACCTACCCATTCCTATTCGTTAGTAGAAAGATTAATGCAAAAATCCAACAGCAGCATTATTAGAAAGCTACCTTTTGTAGAATGTCCCAAATCTTCAGTTTTTAATTTGAAGTCAACAAAACAAAAAAAAAAGTCCTATTAAATTCTACTTTGAAAGTATTTGTATTTCTTGACTACTGAAATGTGAATGTAAAGTTGGTATTGTTGAATCATTCAATTTAGATAAAAAATAATCTATTTCAGAAAGTCCCTTCTGTATATTTACAACTCCTTTTATTGTAATATTTTTACTAGAACATCTTAATTTCATTTTAGTTTGGATGTTCTACATTTACTGACATTAAAATATGAAATGTTTTATCAAAGGAAGCTATCTAGCCTTTTTAATGAATACAACATCATAACTAATTTAGGTCTTTTTCTTTACTATTGAAAAGTATCAAAATTACATTCACACAAATCATGTAAATCTTTTTAGATGAAATATCACTTAAAATAAACTGTTCTGTTTCAGAGCCTGCATCTGTCCTAGGTGTCAGGTGTCCACTATGAAAATAACACAAACTTTTATCCTGTCATTACTACACCTACCCAGTGCCAAAGATTAGACCAGCACCATCACCTTGTTGACTTCCAAACATAACAATGCTTTTCACTAGAGAGAAAACGCAACCTAGCAGATTAAGGACATGTGGGTTCAGATCAAGAGTAGTTAGAGGGGGAAGAACTATAGAGGACAACAAACAGGGATGAAACCTACAATGTAGATTTATCCCAGACTTTCTTAAATTAATTGGAAAAAAATACAGGAACAGAAGCTTACGTTCTTTATTTAAAGCTTGACGCATTTAAGTCTTTAAAGCAAAGATTTAAAGCCCTTTATTTAAAAGTTTGTGCATCACTATACAACCTTTTATTTTCAACAGAGGAATGCAAATATCCTACACTAATAGCCTTACAAGCTGGACTTTGAAAGAAGGATATATATTTAAGCTGTGATGATAAATTTATGTCTCAACAACATACCATCTTTTTGTGTTACTGGGAGAGAACATCTTTGCTTCCATACAGAATGTATTAGGCTCTACCTCCCACCCACAACATAATGATGTGGCAGAGCAGAAGCAGCAACAAAGACTGGTAAATTGGACTGTGTGTTTAACTCCACTCTAAGCCCACAACAGAATGGGTGTAAAGAGACCTGTATTGTTCCCTTCTGGTTCATTCAAACAGTTTCTTTTGTAGGTTAGTTTTATTATTTTTCACAGCTGCAAAAGTTCAAGTATCCTAAGAGCAAAACAATGTGAGATTATTTTGAAGATTTTTAATGGAATTTTGGGGTGTCATCCCCAGAAAAATTTCCAATGCTCCATCCCAAAGATGATACAGCAAAGCAAAAAGGTGGATTAGAGCTGGTGGCTAAAGTAGAAGCAAAATCTTCCAATATACTTAAAAACCATGACAAGTGGTCAGGTTTCTTTTCAGTCCTGTTTACTTGAAAGGAATTTAAAAAAAAAAGATTTTGTCTGCAATAGCTAGATATGACTGAATAGACAATATTTTAGGTTAATTACAAAAATATTCATATTGTGAAAGGAAAGACTAAGATTCACATTCAGTTGCAATTTGAACATCAGGCTACCTTCATGAAATCACCCATGAAAGAATTAAATTACTTTTTATTTGCTCTACTCCATCTCCCTTCTTGAAGAATAAACTGAAAGCTACTATATCTCAACACATTTAATATATGAGAAAAATACTAGTTTTATATAAACATCAGTAATACAAAGGTTTGATCTGTGCTGTAAGTATCTTGCATTAACACAGGCTAAGCAATGAATTCATTATCTTTCTTCAATAATCTACTGTCAGAACAGGAAAAGCAGTCACCCAACAATAACCATGTCATGGAAGATTGTTCATGCCCAATCAGTGTGTTTTTTAAAAAAATTATTAAAACAACCCAAAACACACACACACCAAAAAAACCCAAAACCAACTGTGATCAATGACAAATTCCTACGATTAGGTCAACAACAGCATCTCAAGCTGTTTGCTAAGCTCCAAAGACAGATGGCTGAAAAGGTTGTCATAATGACTTCAGGGATACTCTAAGTAGGGATACTGCTAAGAGATTCACTTTTTAGGAAAGAATATCCATCACTGCTGTTACTGTGCCAATAACATTTATTTTAAAAACACAACAATAGAAGGAAACAAGGTCACTTCTCTGAATCACTAAACTCCCAAATGACTCCTAAACTACTATGATTGCTTACTTGCTGTTAAAGAGAAATCTGCAAACTGACAATAGGAATTAATGGATATGAACTTTGCTAATGAAACTTTGTACCATGTACCATTATTATGCACCTGCCCGTACAGTATTTTTTAACATACATGCATGTATGGCATGTGCTTGCACATTCTGCACACATATCTATATAATCATTTTTCTTGAATATGAAAATATGAATATGTCTATCTGTACATAAACAAAACATGGAAAGTTTTCCATATAAGCGATGTAAACGTGCTTTGTTTTAAAAGTGATCAGGTTAGGAAATACAAAAAAATTCAGATATAGATTTACCTTGTATGTGCAAATAAAAGTATTTTTCACTCTTGACAACGTTTGTAGTGCTTATCTCTGAAAAACTGAAGTGTAACACATCAGTCTAAAGCAACTCTTAGTCAGGGAAGCATTGCCTCAACTCAGAGGCAATCTCAACTTCAATCTCGTCCAGACTGGAGACTTGCCCTTTTGTAAATTTATACTACAATGCTAAAGGTGAAAGTATTAACTAGTATTAATGAACTAAACTGAAACTTCAAACCTAGTTTCACCCATGGAAAATGCTTCACAGAAGTCAGGTGAAAAAGGTTGTTAGATAGTAAATTTAGACTCCATGGCTGCTCTGAAAAGCCAGTGCCACATAATGCTTGACCCTTTCTTCTGACAGCCAAACTAGAAAAGCTACAAGAATCCTGTCCATAATTCACCAGCTGATTTCAAATTTCTCACTGCCTGCCATGACCAGATAAAGATTTAAGGAAAACCTATAAACAAGTTCACAGAATCACAGAATGTTACAGGTTGGAAGGGACCTCAAAAGATTCTCTAGTCCAACTCTCCTTCCAGAGCAGGATCACCTAGATTAGGTCACACAGGAATGCATCTGGCAGGGCTTAAGTCTCCAGAGAAGGAGACTCCACAACCTTCCTGGGCAGTCTGTTCCAGTGCTCCGTCACCCTCACAGCAAAAAAGATTTTCATTATGTTCACATGGAACCTCCTATGCTCGAGCTTGTACCTGTTGCCTCTTGTCCTATCACTAAACATCACTGTGGAGATCCTGGGTCTGTCCTTCTGACGTTCACCCTATACATATTTATAGACCTCAATAACGTCACCTCTCAGTCTCCTACAGGCTAAAGTGTCACAGCTCCCTCAGCCTGGCCTCATAAGGACTCTACTCCCTTAATCATCTTAGAGGCCCTGCACTGGACTCTTTCAAGTAGTTCCCTGTCCTTCTTGAATAGACGGGTCCAGAACTAGACACAATATTCCAGATTCGGTCTCAACAGGGCAGAGTAGGGGGGAGTAGAACCCCTCTTGACCTACTAACCACACCTCTTCCAACAGACTGCAGGATGCCATTGGCCTTCTTCACCAGGAGAGCACATTGCTCATTCATGGTCAACCTGCTGTCCATCAGGACCCTGTCCATCTGCCCTATGCTGTTCTCCAACAGGTCTGTCCCCAACCTATACTGCTACGTGGGGTTGTTCTTCCCCAGATGCAAGACTCTACACTTGCCCTTGTATTTCATTAATTTCTCCCTGTCTATCTCTCCAGTCTGTCTAGTTAGTCTATTTCCAAGGAAAAACTGACACAAGATGGGTATTAATTAATGAATTATTAGTGAAATTTATACATATTTTCCACAATGTTAGATTTCTGGAAGATAATAACAAGTTGATCTAAACAACTTACAATGTCTCTGTTTCCAACTAATATTACAGTACTCAACAAAAGTGTGAAATAGTTTCTAGTCTCCAAAGTTTTGCTTGCTTGAGTTATAAGCTGTGACTAAAATATCATGGCAACATCCTTGCAAATAACAATTAAATTAAGAACAAATCTTTACTGAAGAGAATTTTCTAAAATTTTGGTTTCACTTATGTGGACTTGTACCATTTCAATCCTTCCAGTTATTTAATTTCTTCTCCATTACACAATGGCCTATACAAACATTATCTGAATGGGGTTTTTTCCCCTCTTTGTTTTAAAGTTACTGTTATTGTCCACATACTTAAAAGTTATCTATCTGCATTAATAACAGTATAAATACATGTTTGACATACAAGATTAAAAGGTCTAAAGCATCTCTTCATTGCTGATACAACAATTAATTCATCCTTCTATGAATTAAAAGACTTCATCCAAGCATGGTGTCTCTAATATAGCCTTGTTGACTTTGGCCTTTCTATGCTAGTCACCACACATCAAAACATAACATCATGTCCCCAAGACAAAAAAGTTCCTCTCTATGCAGGTGTTGTCAGCCTTTGCTTTCCTACTTCTGCTCAACTTCATGCTACATCCAAACTTCATCAACAAGTTTCCCTTCTTTAATCTACATTAGGAAGTCCTTCAGGAGCAAATTATAATTAAAAAGAAAAAAAAATCAGGGTTATTTTTGAGATTAAATAATATTTAAAGATATTTTAATTATCACCCCCAGCCTGAATATTTAGTACACTATAAAATCGTCTTGTCTCACCTTCCGTCCCTGCAACAGGAGAAAAGGTACCATCCTGGGGTGCATCAGGAGGAGTGTGGCCAGCAGGTCAAAGGAGGTGATCCTCCCCCTCTACTCTGCCCTGGTTAGGCCCCACCTAGAGTATTGTGTCCAGTTCTGGGCTCCCTGGTATAAAAAAGACAAGGATCTCCTGGAGAGAGTCCAGAGAAGGGCTACATAGATGATTAAGGGCCTGGAGCATCTCCCCTATGAGGAAAGGCTGAATGAGCTGGGACTGTTCGGCCTAGAGAAAAGAAGACTAAGGGGGGACCTTTTTAATGTTTACAAATATCTTAAGTATGGGATGCAGGGGGAAATGGCCAGCCCCTTTTCAGTGGTCTGTGGGGACAGGACAAGGGGCAATGGCTGCAAGTTGGAGCACAGGAAGTTCCGCACCAACATGCGGTAGAACTTCTACACAGTGAGGGTGACAGAGCACTGGAACAGGCTGCCCAGGGAGGTGGTGGAGTCTCCTTCCCTGGAGATATTCAAGACTCGTCTGGATGCCTATCTGTGCAATATGAGCTAGAGAGCTGCTTTGGCAGGGGGGTTGGACCCAATGATCTCTCGAGGTCCCTTCCAACCCCTATGATTCTATGATCCTTCATCAAGCACAGAAAGATCAGTCAGGTCTCTCTTCCTCCTTTCTCAAATACTCTTAGTATGTAGCATAATGCCCTCAAAAGGGCTCTGAGTAGAGAGAATGTGGCAAATTATAGAAGCAAGATGAATTAGAAAATAGTTTTCCTTTGAAATATCAGTAGCTGTAAAATTATAATAATTTTATTGAGGACGGGACCCAATTTTATAGGACATACCAATTTAAAAAAAAACAAACCAAAACCGCAACACAAAAAACACCCCACCCCACAATGAAACCTAGGAAATTCTAGGGAGAAAGGCAAAAAATACCCATCTGCATTTTGTTGACACTGACCATCACTTTCCCCGATAAAAAATGAAAACTATAAGTTTTCCAAGTGCCCTTGAGGAAACTTATTTCACAGTTACCGTAATTTGCCATCTGTAGTTTCCTTCTTTAATGAAGTCTTTAGAATAGACTTCATTGCAGATGAGTAGGAACTGTTAACTCTTCATTGTGGGGGTTTTGACAACTTGTGCAAGCTCTTCTAAATTAGATTTTTTTGCATATTAAAATGTAGGTTTATCCCTTCCTATATGAATCATTACAGTCTCTGTTTGCTAGCCTGTTAGTCAGAAAGAACATATCAGTTGCATTTTAGAAACTACAGATTTTATTACTATCTAATGATACTTTCAAACAATCTGCTACAACTGAGTACCCAGAACTACACAATCCTGTATGCTATAATAATAGAGGCATGACTGATGCTTCATATATTCTATTATTTGCATTATTAGATGAGATAAATTTAAACAAATTCAGAAAAGATTTTCTTAACGTAAAACTATTACAGGTTGGTTTTGTATTTTGACAGTCAGGATTAAAATTATCACCTAATGCTTTATTGAATTACAGGGGAAGAAAAGATATAGTATTGAAATAGCTCAAAGACCATTTGACAAGTAGCGTCTATTACAAAAATGAATCACCTGCAATTATTTTAAAGCCTTATTTGCTTTCTAAGTGACTATCTGCATCAACATGATGCTGAGCTGAGATGTGCGTTCATTGTTTTATTGTCACCTCAAACTTTCATTCTCCATCTGTCTCATTCATCTCTTCCGGTCTGTCATAACCTATACAATAAGTTCTTTGACGGCTATCCTCTAGCTAATGCAGCAAAATAATAGGTACAATAATATATACAAGTGAAATATGAAATATGATCAAGGTGATCTTGAAAAGGATGTGCTTTATATTTAACTGTTTGAGTCATGGTAGTTTCCCTTTATTTTCACAATTACCATCATTAGCAAATTCATGACAACCTTCATTTTGTACCTATGTCTCATGTACCTATAGTTTCTTCCTTATAAGCAGACTTGACAGTCTATTAAATTCACAGGCTATACAAAGTCATAAAATTACATTTAAGTAGAAAACCTGCTTCCTACACGAAAGCATTGATTTATATGGTCAGCATGCTTCCAAGATATCAAGAAAAGATATAAACAGCTAAATCACTGAATACTCTACTTTCCACTCATCAGTTCCTCTTTCCAACCTCACCTATATCTTTCTCAGTCCTCCACCCCCAAGCACATATTACAACTCTTATCTCCTCCTGCAATGGTAGAAACTAAAATCTGTACAGCTGTGTGTATATTTATGGCCCCAAGTTATACTGGCTGTTTAGAAGGAAGACCGGTTTGTCAGACCAGCATAATGAAGGTTGAGAATAGGAATGGAGTAAGATGGGAAATGGAAAAAATTCATCGAGTTGCACAACCTCAGTGTATAAGATAACCAATCATGGCAATACAGCTAATAAAATTTAAGTGGAAATACATGATCACAAATATCTAGTTATTTAAAAAAATATGGCTAACTCTAGAAAGCAGTAGCCCTATATTAAAAACACAACCATTTTCTTCCTTTAATGAAAGCTGTAATGTTTATGCAAACAGAAGATATCCTCTAACAGCTTTGTATTTACAGTTGCTGTAATACAATCTAATAGCCAGTCAAATATGAACCATAAAACATTCAATAAGTAAAGAGTTTCATTGCAATTTTTAAGCATTGCACTTAATAATACTGTTCTCTTGATTTATGTTTAAGATAGTAAGATGTAGTTTAAGTGTTTTCAGTACTATATTAATGGAAATGTAATTTACCAAAACAATTTAAATATACCATCCAGCTTCAGAATATAGTTTTGTAAAATAGTGTCAGAAGCAACCTTTTATCTGTGTGATTTCTTTGGATACATTAAGTATAATGAGATCATTTATAACATTCTATTTCTACAGACACTTTTCACACCAGTATTTTCATTTACATTAGTAGGTAAACCTGAACTTTCAGCAAGATGTTACCTTTTTGACACCATATGTTTGTATTTCAATTAATGCCACATGAATGAGAACATACTTATCACTTTGTTTTCTTTCCTCATGCTGTCTACAATGAGAGAAAACTACAGAATCTCAGGCAGCAGCGTGTGAAGCTTTATTCTGAAACTGACATTTGAATATTCAATTTATTTTCCCAATTTGCAATAATTTCCAAATTCTAGAAGTTCCAATCATTGTGTTTCAACATACACATGCTATCCTAAAATCATGGAGGTCTGATGAGTGAATTCCAATGAAAATACTCATTAAACCCCAAAATTGTTCTCTGGCATGGAAATAACTCTAATCCCTTAATAGATGAAGTAAGGTGTATTTCCAGTAGGACAAAAAATGAGACTTCTGTCCTTTTTTTTTACTGGAGTCAGATACTGAACATGTTATCTCCAGCATTTCAGCAGTAATATACAAACAAACTTGTAAATGAAATACAGCTTGAATACAGAAAGTTTTAGACACTGAGAAAATGATGCTGTCTTATCCAGTCTTCCTCACAGAGTCTCTGCACAGAGTGGGGACAATTACAGAACTTGCACAGTCACAACCATGTCATGATATACTCCCTGACAACTTGTGATGTGAAGTGCTTGAGTAATCCAGAGCAAAACCTAACTTAATGTAAAAAGAACTTCCTATGCTTGAATAAAAAAACCCCTTTCACATTACGATAAGCATACCCAGGTCTCAGCGTTAACGTGGTCAGCGTCTACATGAGAGAGTTTGAGGAACAGGGAAAGTGCAGAAGACATTATTTCAGTTTATTATTCTTTCGAGGATCACTGGAAAATACATGTTCTGCAACATAGCAGCTACCCCAAATTCTTACTGGTGCTTGAGTGCTTTACCATCCTATTGCACGTCCTGTCAATTTTTCAGGTTAGCACATACAGGGCCTATGGTTAGTGTGGAATTTATAGACAATTTATAGACAGAGAGTTTAAAAAAATATTTATGGAAGTTACACATAGTATTTAAAGAAGAATTATGTGATAGAATAATAACACGTATTTAAAAATTTAAATATCAGAATAATGTTTATTAATATTAAATCAATTAAAATCAGGGTAAAATGGAAGACAAATTTATCCAGTGTTTTAATCATGTTCTAATAGTAAAACAAATCAAATATCACATTTTCTTTCTTGTATTTCCCTTCCAAGTGAAAAACAATGAATTTTTCTGTAGGAGGAAGGGTAAACATTAATATACCCAAGCAACAAAAGGTACCTCCATGTTAAAATAAAAAGCAGTGAAAAGCATTGTGACTTTCATGACAGGAAGGTCTATATTTCTTCATTTCAATGTTAATTGATTTTTCTTGTGCTAGAGTATTTTTGTTTCCTATAGAGTCTTCCTTCACAAGCCCTCTCAATTCACGATTCATGTCAAACAACGTAATTTCCCATTTTGTGTAGCATACTGTAAGTGGATCTATAAATCAAGATCTATGCAAATAAAATTAGAGCTTTTTACATTAGTGTAAAATAGTAGTAAATTGGGCAAATGTCTATATTAGTTTTTCCCAAGCTCATTATTTGTAATAATGGCAGCCAATTTAGAACCACGACAAAGTGGAAGTACATGTCAAATACAAGTACAATGCTCTGTGAACTAAATATACATATTTGACAAGACTACATTTTGAAAATTTTTCTTAAGATTCAATTAACCTAAAGCTGATCATCTTCCAGTTCAAAAAGAATCAAGAAGCACTCTCACACTTCAGGACAATTAAGTAAAAAGAACACCTTAAACAGCTAGATAGTTCCTGAAAAAAAACCTCAAGCCTTTATTAAGCTATCAATGCTAAAAATATGGAGCTTCTTTCCCATTATAACTGTCATCTTAAAGTCTGCTTGGGGAAAAAAAAAATAAATTAAAAAAACCCACCAGCCTGCCCTTAACCTCTCTTTTGCCATAAGGAGAACTTCTAGCATTCCTTAAGTATAGATAGAGAAATTTTGTCAAGGAAGAATCTAGAGCAGAATGTAAAACAGAAAATCAGAAAGCAACTGCTACCAGTAGCCTATTGAGGCATTTTTGTTTGGTATGCCAGTCCTTTTCTAAGGACCCAATCATGCTAATTGTCAAGTACATCCTGCAGAGTTGAATATCCCCAGTTCCTGTTTGGATTTAGGCCTCTTAACAGCAATGCTGCTCTGCTCCCTGCCTGATTCAGAAATACACCTGTGCAAAACCACTCTATAAGAATAGTAGAGGAAACATCTAAGAATCCAAAGAGAAAGACTTGGGAGTTATGGGGGACAAGAAGACGAACACAAGTCAGCGACATGCCTATGCAGCAAAGAATCCTGGACTGCAGGGTAGGACATTGCCAACAGGTCAGGGGAGGCAAAAGCCTTCCTCTCTGCTCAGCAATGGTGATGCCACACCTGGTGTACTCAGTACAGTTCTGCACTCCTCAGGACAACACAGACATAGACATATTGCAGAGTCCAGCAAAGGGCCTCAAGATAGGCTCCAGGGATCTTCTGGGTGTGAATAAATACCTGACATTGGGCAGTACAAGGATGGAGCCAGACTGTGCTCAGTGGTATCCAAAGAAAGAACCAAAGGCAATGTGCACAAATTGAAATAGAGAGAACCTTAGAAAGCACTTATTTGCTGTGAGAGTGGTTGAAACCTCTGGGTACATATTGCCTAGAGAGGCAGTGGAATCTCCATATTTGGAGATACTCATACCCCATTTGGACACAGTTCTGAGTAACCAGCTCTAGCTGACCCTGCTCTGAGCAAGGGGTTGGATTAGATGACCTTCAGATGCACCTTCTAACCCAACCATTCTTTTACTCAGTGTGCAATACTTTGAAAACATTAAAAAAAATGTTAGAGGCTTCAGATGCTATGCTTGACAACCTTGTATCAGTTGTAAAGGACTAGTTCTTAAAAGAGTAATTTTAAAAATCAAAGCCTAGAAGATTAATAGTCTCAAACCTTGCTTGCAGATTTCTGCATGGTCTTCATTTCCTTAGGATATCTCATAAAATTCCCCTGTACTTTCACATGCATTAGAAGTACTGATCATCATAATTATTACAAGATGCCATCCCTTTTTTCCCTCAATAGGGAAAAACATTACGTTACCAATCACTCCTATTTCCATCTAAAGAGAAACAGTAAGTGCTAACAGAAGAGAGTGTATCAGCTGGTTTTACCTTTGACACAAAGTACTTTGTTGGACTTTAAAAGGCAAGCCTGGCTTTGAGTCATTTGGCTGCTCTTGGCCTTTTTTACTGTCAACAGTAACACTGTTTGACCGTTTTGTCTCAGATTCTTCTACAAGCCAGAAACTGGTTCAAAGCACAAGGTTGATTAAATACAACATGTATACAGGGATATAAACTACCATTTAAATGTCCTTCAGCCGGCACAGTCTCTAGAATATTGGGAGTAGGGAATTGTGGAATATGGAAAAAGGTATAACAGCATTGGTATTTTTTAGCTTTATACTCCCCAAAATGCAATTCTCAGGTGCTGGAATGGAATAGAGAGACAGCATTTCTCCCTTCCTGAGCTCCCACATACTGAAATCAAGACTGTTTTGGTTTAGTGATCATTTGCTGTAATGCATATTGTTATTTTTTTTTCCCCTTTTCAACAAAAAGAGGACTATTTGCTTTAAAAAAATCTGTAGAGTCAGAGAAGTAGTGCAGGACAAAAATGCGGAGAAATTACATACATTTTCCAATCTGTCAAAAATAGACCTTTTAATTTGTAAATACCAATATGTACAAAAATATCTAACTAGGAAGAAGAGCATAAACAGAAGCTTTTTATGGATAATGAACTGAAATTGCCCACTGTGTAAACAGGGCAATACTGCTGAGTCGATACAGTGTTGAGAGATTGAATAACACATCCTCCTCACTTACTCAACATTTTAAAGCTCTCAGAAAAAGACTGCTCTGTAAACCAGAGAAAGTCAATTTAGACATACTGACTTAAAGGTGATGGCTATTGTGAGCTCTGTCTAAGGCTTCTGTATTAACTCCTGACCTCAAAATTGACTCAAACCACAATCCTTTATGAGTCCATTTGAAAGCACCTCCCCTCCTCCAGTGTGGGTTTAAAAGTGCTTTATGAAATGATTAAAAAACAAAATCAACTTTAGATCAAGTAGGAACAAATAATCAGAAATCAGGACACAATAAGAAAACCAAGCACTACAGCTACCAGAGGTAGGATTTTTCTCTTTTTTTAAAGAGAGTAGAACTCATTTTCTGAATGACTGTTCCATTTTCAGAGAACTACGTGTTAGCAGTAGGTAGCTCTGTGAATATCAGTGCCTCTGGGGTTATATAGCCATTTATGTGGAAGACTTAGATCCTTCTGCCTACCAAACGTTCACTCAGCTCAGTTTTCCTCACTTGCCCCTTCCCACCCCCCCACCATTTTCAATGACAGCAAACACATTCAGTTAAACATCTACCTTTCAAATTATCATCCTCATCTGCACCAGCGGAACTCCTGCCTGAACAGGCAGCCTGGAGTTAGCAAGGCTGACACTTGAACTAAGTTCTGCATGAACTAACCTATTCTGAAGGGGTATTTTTGTAACCTTTGCCACCACTACAGACTAAAAGGTGGCTCAGCTAAGACTCACTGACCACGTCTTTGCAAGGCAGATCAGTTTAAGTCCTATAACAGGACAGAATCTGTTAACTAGATTGTGCTGAATCTGTACAGTCTCCAATCAACACAGAAGAGCCAGAAGGCAAACAAGAGTAGCTACAACTGCAAAGATATGCAGGGAAACCTGCTCACATATTTCTGAAAAAAAAATAAAAAAAAAAATCTAGCATTTCAAGGGATATTAATCACTATAAGGATGGTCTAGCACCTCTGGCCTTCTTTGAAATAAAAAAAAAAAAGCAAAGAAAAATGAAAAATGCTCATAACTGCTTATGTTACGTTTATGCTAATGACTGCTGAGGCCAAGTGGAAATTTGAGAAAAATAGTGTCATTTGTAGAACCTGGTTAAAAATTGGTGCTAAGTATGAATGAGCTAAAAGCATAGGGTCTACAAGAATAGAGTTTTTATTCACAATGGCAACCACCTTTTCCAAATGTTGCCAAGATTGTCCTACTGTGCCAACTAGAAAATGAAGTGCTTAAATGCATGTTCTTTCATCTCAATTAAATAAATTACTTATTTTTCTCCCATACTCACCCATACCCCAAATTTTAAGTCATTGAAGAACATAGCTTTTAGAACGATGGTTCAATATTTGAGTAAGCTTTAAGGCAAGAAGATGGCATAGTTCTACTACTTATTCACTAGAAGTGGCTGGAAGAATGTCATGAGCCAACAACTTAATGGGGGATGGGGGGAAGGAAGTGAGTAATGCGAACAGAATCTGTCAAAGATTGCTAGTAGACCTGCAACAAGGTACAGGTCTCTTACATTTGCAAAAAAATTTCTTATTTAAGATGACATTGTTTCTCTGTCCTCATAGTGATAATACTCTAATATGTAGTTAATGCATACTACTATATGAAATTTTAAATAATAAATAAATGTGTGGTATGTCTCAGCATCATCCTACAATAGCATCCTAATACTGCCCCAAGGAGACAGAAAGAATTGGGTAACTTCCCGAGACATTTCTTGGTCATCCTTTGGTTTCTGAAAATAGGTTGTAAGACACAACCTACAGCAAAGTAAAAATTAATTAAACAATACAATATTGTGACATAAATAAATTGCATGAGGATCCTCATGAAATTCAGCAAGGACAAAGTACTGCACCTGGGATGGACTGACCCTTTCCACTGCTACTGCTGGGTCGAACTAAGTGCGTGGTTAGCAGCTTTGCTTAAAAAGATCAAAGGGTCTTTACGGATGTTAGGTTAAAGATGAGTTAGCATTGGATTCTGCAATAAAGGCTGAGAGCTTACTGGGCACTAACAAGAAAGATTATGGTAAACTTGAGCAAATGCACTGGAGTGCCATCAAGATGGTCAGGGGCTGGAGTCAACATGATTTGTTCAGCCTTGAAAAGGCCCCAAGAGGCTAAAATGGCAGATCCAAAGTACTGCCAAAGAGGTTTTATTTGTGGTAGTGCACAGTGGAAAGTTGAGAGACAACAGCCATAATCAGGTGGTTCCAACTACATAAAGGTAGGAGATAAAGAGTTTCACCATGAGAATAATGAAGCATTGGAACTCAGAGCAGTTCTGGAATGTCCTCAGAGACTTCAGAGACCTGGACAACATGGTGTGAATTTAATACTGACTCTGCTTTGAGAAAGACCTTGGACTAGGTTCTTCCTGAAATCTCTTCTGACCTGAGTAATTTCGCAACTCTACATCACAAAACCAAAGAGATACACAGAAACATCTTAGAAACCGTAACAAAAGAATCCTTCCTTCGTGATTTATATAATCCTCATATTGCTAATGAAGTTGTATTTTCAAATGTCTGAACAACTGGCTAATGTAGTTGATTATGCTACCATCAACTTTAAGTTGCTCATGTCTCTAACATTACTTAGTTTCGAAAAGCAGTTTAGCACAAAATGTTGTATGAAGAATAGAAACATCTGGATCACCTGCAAATACAAACAGCAGGTTAATTTTCCTGCTAACTCTCACATGTTACATAGCTTGGTCACTCTCAGGAAGTAAACAGATATATCTCCTTGCTTGAAAGGCCAGTAAAATACCAAGTAAACTAAAGAAGAAAAAAAAATAATAATCTTCTCTCACCATAAACAACAGATGTGGGATGCAGGAAGGAACAGATAAAGAGACAGAAAGTTTGAAATTTTAATTTTAACTAGACCTCGTTTTCACCACTTTTTAATATTTAGGTCTAAATGCTACAACACTGATTTCACTAGAGCTGCTTCCAGTACTGCACAAGTCAGTGGCATATCAACAGGATTTCCCAGAGAACATATGTGGGTATTCAGTAGGAAGATAATATACCCCCCATTGTTCAAATGCAAAATTACTAAGGTTGTTCTCAGACTTTAATTAGCATGAGTTTTTCTTGACATATACCAAATCATTTGTGTTTTTTCCAATGTTTTATGGCTAGTTTTATATATATACATTAATTCACAGTGACAAAGAAAAATAAATATTCTATATGCAACAAGTATTTTATCACTGAAAGCAAAACAATAACATTCACAGAAGTATAAATTAATACCTTGTCCTGACATCAGCTTCCCTCCAGCAAAAAAAGGAACTTGCTCCCCCACAAACAGACAAATGTATTGATTGCTGTGATAATTCTATTGATTTCAAATATCCTCCTTACTCCTACTTTGCTGAAAGCCTCACATTTTTCAAGGAATCATCCATGGGACCTTATCATCCCAAAAAAAACAACCAAACAACAAAAAAACAAACACTGAAAATGCCACAAAAACCCAACTAAAACCCAAAAGAGATCCTCTCACTTGATGAATACTAATCTTATCAGAAATCAAAAGACAGAAGTTACCTGGCATAACTCTTGCATTATAAGGATACTGAAATGCAGTAGCTAAAAGATGTCACAGTACCATCATGCTTGCTTGGAGAAAGACAAAGTTAAAAAAAAAGAAATAAAATTGAGTTGTTCTTGCATTTAAAACTAGGTAGTTGCTTAAAAACTTCTGGATTAAGGCACAAAAAGAGGACAATGCATATGGTTATATGTTTGTTAGGTCTGCTTGTTTTATAGGCTTCCAGTATGCTTTATCATAAAGCAATCTGAAGGCCAGAAGTGCTACCAAGAGCAAAATTGTATTGATTAAACAGAAAAATCATTTTAATAATAACCTGTTACACATGTAATTGTGGCTTCTTTCTGTAAACAACAATGACAAAAGAAAAAAAAAGACAAAGATCTGATAACGAGGAAAAAACCCAAATGATTGGAACAAGTACAGGCAAAACTACCATTTAGTTCTGAAAGTGACATTTTAAAGTCCCAGTCATACCAAAATATGTTTTTCATTCTCAGAAGATGGTGGGTGTTACATGCAAGATAACACCAGGTAAAACTAACCTCACTGTATTAAGATAACAATGGTGGTAGATAAAATCTCATTTAATTTAAGTCTGTTCTTAATCCAACTGGAACTCTGATGGCAAATTTCACATATAAAAGTCAAGGCAGGGGAAGAAGTTTGAGCAAAATGTGTTCCAAGAACAGGTTGTAGCAGAGCAGAAATGAATTTGCAATCAACATTTCTCCAAACCAAAATGTTTCATTAAGCTGATGCTAACCAAACAGCTCTAGGATAGCAAATACTGTCTGTCTACTTATGGGGTTTAGATCCTCTCTAGAAAAAAAGAAGCATAGCATCACACTAATGAACGGTACAATTAGAAGGGGACTAGGTATTCTTTTCCATGTCTTTAGGGAATGAATGATAATCACTATGTAATGAATCAGAAGAGTCAGACAGAAAGGCTGTTGCTTTGATCACCAATGTTCCTAGCATTACACTACCTGCCCATGAAACATGTAAGACAAGGTCTAGCTGAGATAACTAACTCAGGAACCTGAACCATTGTCCCAGGGATAGAAAGCAAATCCAAGCTGATTTGTTTGGGTGACTGTGGCTTATATTAAGAGGAATGGAGAAGCAATTCTTACCTTAAGAAAAAAATGCAGTCAAAGCATGTAGACTAAATTTGAATGGCTAAACCAAAACTGGAGGGGTCCTTTTTGAGGTCACTTAAAAAGGCAAAACAACAAATTGAGCCAGAAGAGCCTTTAGTAGGTGACTTAAACTCCTATAAGAACTTATACTTAATTCAGCTGTAATCTAGGTAGTGACGTTAATTATGCAGCTGATATGAAGCAGTCAGAAGATGGGCACAAATGGCAAATTTGGCATTTGAATAATGTTTCTGGCACAGACAAAGAAGGCAGGGGAAGTAGTAGCAGGAAAAAGCAAATAAGCTTGGCTTATACACCATTCCAACATGCCAAGGCCAAATAAATCTTTTGTGAAAGTGCCTCCCTACTCCTATTAATTTAAACACCAATTGTGCCATTTACCAAAGTGCTCAAATTCAATCAATAGAGTATTTTGGTCATTGAGATTAGAGTTGGAGTGCTTTACATGCACTTGGCATAAATTCAAAAGCCACTGTCCCACCAAGTCTTATTTTGCCTTCACAAATAATGGTACTACCAAAGATGAAATGATATAACTAAGTTCACATTCTACAGCAAAGAGGTCAGTAAACTAGATATCAATAAATTGATTTCAAGAAATAGCTTCAATTCAGATCCAAATACCTCTAAACACAAACAACAGAGTGAAGCATCTGGTTGATACATCCTATTGTAATATTTAGCAATTTTGGTAGGGTTAACAGTCATTTTTATTCACCTGTACACAATATAGGTAGTATGTCTTTTGTGAGACTTGTGAGAAGAAAAGGGGTCTTCACATACCAAACTGAGGTTCAGAGATAACTGATTTTTTTTTCCTCCAAGACTTGCCTCCCTCTGCTGCCTTCACCAAAGGATTTCTCTCTCAGACAGTGAGATAAATAGCATCTGGGAATGATACTCACTTACCATAAATAAGTTGTGACAATGCTCATATAAATGAGCTGACTTGGAGATGTATACATATTACACTTTCCTCCCTTCTACACCGTCAGAAACCATGCCCTCAGAGAGAAGTCACCACAAAAAAAAACCCCTAAGCCTTATCCCAGAGGATCCTCCTCCATGTTTCTACAAAGCAGAAATTGCTTTATAGAGAATTAATGAAAAACTGGGGTGTACTGTTTAACCAGAGTGTTCCCACAACTTTCCCTCTTAGTGCAGCAACACTGACATTTTAGATGTTCTCTTGCTTTCTGAGCAGGCTTTGGAAATAAATTAGAGCAGGGAGGTGCTCTCAAAGCCCTTTCTACCACATACCACCAATCAGGTAGAAGATGAAGCACAGCTGCTGCAATTTTTAACATTTACAGAAAATTTGCACATTATTGCAAATATTTTTCTATTCTCCAACGAGTAAGCAATGCTTATTTTCTTTGACTGTAAAGGAGAGAAATTCCTGCAGCAGTGATGTGGACAACAATGGTGCAACGTAATTTTACACTAAGTAACATTCATCATAAAACTTCTAACATAAATGACAGTATCCAAGTCTCTTGTTAATCACTTGACTGTAAAATTTTAAAAGCTTTAAGTTAATGAGTATTCTCAATGGAACACACAATAATTAATTCCCTGGGAAGGAAAAATAAACAACAATTTAAAAAAATACATAATTCTATGTAACAATGCAAATTTTCTTACCATACCCTCACAGAACAGAAAATATCTGCCAGATTTATAAGATTTGAAAAATGGAATTAAATGGAAAAGTTAACTTTCCAAGACTTCAACGACAACAAATATGAAGTATGAAACAATATTTAGAACTAAGAAGTTATTATAGGGAAAAGTCTGTAACTATTGTAGAAATAAAGAGTATATTTCATTAAAGTGAGACCAATTTCTATTACTATTAAATAGTTAGTCTTTACCAACTACTAAATACCAGGAAAAAAAAGCCACAAACCAAAACGAGAAAAGACAAACCCACAAACTAAAATCTTCAAAGTATGCTGCATATTCTCACATGGATTTTAGTATCAGTAAGGAACAGGTGAGAAAAACACTAGAATCCATTACTTTTACTACTTTGTTTGGGTGGTGGGTTTTTTTCATCCAAGATTTCTGAGTGACATTAGTCAACAAAGCACTATAAAGTAGTGGAAATGGAATTCATTAAAGGAGAAGTCTTTTTAGAGATGCTGTGAGAAAAACAGAAGGTAACAGGTTGTTAGCAAACTGGATTTTCTTTTAAATAGCAAATAGTGATCATTTGAAGAATAATACATTATTTTAAGCTAGCTATTAAGAGCTAAATTTCCCATAATAGGAGAAAAAGTGCCTTGTTTGCAGTGTGCATTTTTTAAGGAAAGATCACGAAAAAAGGGTCAGTTTTAACTTTCTATGTAAGGTGTGACAGAAGAACATTCTTCATTTTTTACTTTTCCCTAATTTTTTTCTCCCAATATACTGTATCGGCAAATAGGGTTAAGAAAAGCTCATATTCCTTTCTATTCACTGATATATGTTCAGAAAAAAGCCTGACTTCTTAGGAGTCTTATCACATTGGGTGGCAGAGGCCATCTATTTCCATCCTACACATTTAGCCCATGTAAATGTTCAAGACACATTCAACAGAGTTTTGAAAACTCACTGGGGTTTCACTCTGTCAAGCTTACATTATCAGTCATGGCTATGTTATCACACAACTGAGCGCTCGAGTCCCAGGCCTCTAATCTTCCATACTTACAAGCCATCTTTGCAAGGAAGATGGACAAGATTACACCTCATTTGGCTCCCCTCAGTCACGCCTGAAGCATTTCCCCACTCTCCACCACCATCCCCACACACTTTTCCAGCAAGCTCTGTGCCTTAAACACTGTAGTGCATCCTTATATCAAGTCCCTTGTATGGCATGTAACCTCTGCCCTTGTTCCCTTGCTTCAAAAATACAGCAACATTTAGCAGACTGCAACACAACCTTTGCATTATTTAAGTCTGTACCAAGACCAAACAAAAAACTCACCCCAAAAAGACCAGAAATAATCATTATGATAAAGGGATGTAGAGATTATCAAGGGCAAGCATGATGCAGTGCTCACTTCACTGTAGGACTGATGAGGACAAAGGAGACTTTGCATCTGGTTTGGGAGTCAGCCAGAACATGGACTTAGTAACAGTTGAAATTGCATTTCATTAACAACCAAAGTAAGAAATCACTAGGGACCAGAAAATCCCTACTCCATTTCCCACCATCACTCAACTTTCACATTTTCAGACTCAAAGGGGCAAAAATTAAGTTTGTAAGTAGTTACAGGGCAGCATAAAAGCCATCTGGATCACTCAGCTGCTCCTAACAAGGTATTCCAATAGATGGGCTCTCTCAAACTCATAGTAATTTGCAGGAGGTAAAACTGGTTTTGGATGACTGCTGGACTCACAAAAGCTTTGTTTCATCTTGGTACTATTTCACCCATAACTTCTGCTGCCAGACAGAACAAGACAAAGATGATGTTAAATGCAAAGGGCAAACACAGAAGGATCCTTCTTCCTTTGCATCTCCCTCCTCAGGCTGTTCTTGTGAGACACTATGTTTTTAACATCAAAGGTTCTTTCTAGGCCTGCAATGACAATTTTGAGAAAGAAAATACAAAACCAGCACAAGCAGAATATAAGAAGTGTGTCTTTGCCCTTCTCCTCTATATTTTTTCCCAGAGCTTTCACGTATGCCAATGTTGCATGTCATGAAGTACTATACTGAATGTCATAGTGCATGACAGAGTTACATAATTTTCACATTTGGAAAAGCTGCTGTGCCTATGGCATAAAGGCTTTTTTTTTCTTCTTCTTCTTCTTTATCAGTATACATCTAATACGAAGTTTGAATAAAGATGGTTATTTACACAGAATGCCCTGAGCAGCATACATGTCCTGACACACAGCAAATCAGCATGATGGTTGGTGTTGAGAAAGAGTAGTTAACTGATTGTAACTAGAAATTAAGGTTTAGGACTCAGGGATTCTTTTCCTAGCTCTGCTGCTGAGTGTTTTACAGGAGTCTATGGTACTTAATAATACTGCAAAGAATCCTGAGGCATAACTAATATTTATAGCATAATTCAAGGCCCCAGGTGAAAGGCGTATTCATCAGGACACAGGATGACAATTAAAATTTGCTAGTTAAAAAAAAAGTCATTAGTGACATAAAAACTCAGGGTAAGTGTGAAGTGACCTGGCCTTATTGTTTCCGAAGGAAGTCTTCTGAATCATGCCAGCTGAAGATCTGCCCATGGCATTTAGAAACTCATGCTAATAGTTTTTCATAGAATCATAGAATAATTCAGGTTCAAAAGGGACATCAGCAGGTCATCTGGTCCAACCTCCTGCCCAAAGAAGGGTCAGCTATTCTTTAATCCTTCATAAAACCCCATTTATCATTCCCTCAGAGTTATCAAGAGTATCATGAATGGTTTGGTAACCTGATTACAACAACAAATTAATCAAGCCTGAATTTTGCTAATCCAATTACAGTACCCTCAAAGAACTGAATGCATGTTTGGATGCATAATATAGTTACTGGTGATACAGGGCAATTCATAACATTTTGAAGATAAAGACAGTGTGGTTTATTTTGGCACTAACTGCCAAAAGAGTGTAGACATAGACATTCTCTGTTAAGGAGCAGAAGGGTTTAACATTGTGTTAAGCATATATAATAGGAGAGTATGCTTACAATAGGTCTTCTGTGGATGAGGAGTCAGACTGCAAACAGCCATCAGGAAAGGGGAATATTACTGTAGGTTTGAGAATAAGGGTGCACTTCACTACTAGTAGCTTGTCATTTATACACTGGGGCACATAAGTCACACCCAGCACAACTGGACATAGCTGCCTTTTAATACACAGCTGGTAGAGGGAAGCCTTGCCCTGAAAATATGGAGAATCATTCAGAATACATTCCTTTCATGCACTTCAGGAATGGCTGTGAATGACAATCTCTTTCATTCAGGCTAATATGAATATTTATTTTTGTAGAGAACAACAGGAAGAAAACTGAAACTATCATCTTGTCTGATTGATCACAGAACTCAATCCACGCAAGCCGCCTTCTTTTCCTCAGTATGTCATATATCCCATAAGTTCAGCACTATTCTGGTGTTTCAGAAAGACATTATTATTAGCAGAGAGAAGTTATGGAGACACAGCTTCTGTAAAGATTTTTCCATCTACTTGCAAGTTAACATATGCTAAATCTTTGCCTAGTCATATTCCTCTGACAATACCCTTCAGCTGACATAAACTGCCCCTGCCCTATTGATGATTTCTACATTTTAAATTACTCTGTCCACTAGAATCTAGGTTATATTATCACCAATATTTTAATGTTCTGCTTATGCAAAACTCCTTTTGTCTTTCAAAAGAAAAGAAAACACAACCTAATGGAAGACAAACAACCGCTTATTTGAATTGGCATTTAATCTTAATACTGCAACCACGGATGATTTAAATTGTGACCTGGTCAGAAGAAGCAGCCACCAAAGATAGATCTCAGTGGAACAGGAATACACCTACCAGAAGGACAAATAATTGACATGACCATTTCTTAATAACTGGGTTGGGGTTTTTTTGCTATTGATAGGAACTGAGATACCATTTTTTATTTACCAAAACCAGGAATTAAAAAAGAGAATTTATTTTTTTTAAAGCAAATTTTTATTTAATCTTCATTTATGTATATGCAAAAAGTTTAATGCATGCTAGCTAAGACACAGAGAGGATGACAGAAAATCAAACTAACCTGCTGTATGTGGGTGCAAGAAAGAGATTTGTGTAAATTCATAAAAAATATAATACATTGCTTGAATTCAGGTACACACAGAAAAAGCAGAAAGACTAGCAGAAACACATTACCTCATTCAGCTTGTTTAGCCCGAAAATTCTTCCCAACACCATACAGAAGGTGTCCAGCACATGTTGATCAAGGCTACATTTAACGCTGTTGCCATAGATATCTCTGGAGATTTTTTTTCATTGTTACATCTGTTGATTTCTCTCTCTCTTTTGTTCTCATACAGACACTCCTACTTTTAACTCTCCTCCACTTCCAAGTCTGTGCTTGTATGGAAGGCAGCCTCTTCAGGGTATCTGAGCTTCAGCAAGAACCCACTGGATCTAAAATATATTTATTTCTATAATATTTTAAATTATACTGTACTTCATAATAAAGCCACAGCAACCTGCTGTTTTGGTTCTGCTCCTGGGATGTTTACAATTAACTACAACATAATGCTATAATGTCATCCCACTCCTAAATTCAAGGGCGTGTGAAAAGAGCAGACAGGAATACACACTGTATTCCAATCCATATATTATGTGTTCCCCAGCCCCCAAGTTTAAGAAGGTTACATTTAAAATCCTCTGTAATACTAGGATGATTAAATGGCTGTGTTTAAAGGCTATAAGTTCACAAGCTCTACTGAAATGCTTTGAGTAGAAATGATACTATTTCTCTTTCCAATCACAAAACATATCACGCTCTATCAAGAAAAAAACAATATTTTTCATCCTTTATACAAAGGAAGTGATCTTATTAACATATCCAATAAAGTTGAAGAGTGGGGAAACAGCAAAAATACCACTTTCTGGGTCTGTAGAATTCCATCAGGCAAACAATTAAGCAGTCCTTTGACTTATCAGGGCACTTTGACCAAAATATGCTCTTTCCCATCTAATGTAATAAATCAAAGTATATTTTAGGTCATGCCCAGTTCCATTAATGTAAGTATACTTGCAGCTTTATGCACCATACATAAAATATCTCCATAAAGCCAGACACAGCAGCAGTGGCACTGTGCTCCTTTACACAGTCATTCTGCCCTTGCAGATTTAGTCTTGTAGAGTCATAATTAAATTCCATCAGCACTAATTTATCTTTTATTTTAGCCAAAATTATTATACTGAGATGGGCTGAAAGTAGCTGTGGGGCTTGTTTTATTCAGTTATTACAGGAATTGCTTTTGTTTCCAACAACTAATAAATGGTAGCTGATACAGTTAGAGGACAATAGAGTGACAACAAGGCCAAGCTATGTTGGTTAAAAAAACATTTCCAGACACAAGTAGGAGGAATTAAGAGTGGCAGAAATATAAATTTTCAGTTTAAATTTACTTCTAACAAATTCAACCTTTCATTAACTAAGGCCAAACCAAATATTTCCAAGTTGTCTCTTCCAACCAGAAAGGAAAGGATTGCTCAGCACAATATATAAGTACCACATTATGTGAGTTTTAGATATATCAGTCAGGCAAATATCTAAACGGGAATAAATAAGCAAAACCAAGCCAGTACTAAATGCTGAACAATTACTTCAAAGTAACAAATAGTCTTGACTTCAGGATTAACTTCCCCGGCTCTTCTTTCCACTCTTTATTAAAAAGTAAAGACAACTGCCTAGCAAATAACGAAAAAAAACATATAACCAAATATTTCACAGTTTAATTAAGTAAAAAATGTCTGGTTGTATAATGTTATATGTTGATCACCTAATGCTATGGCTATTCTGCTATATGTTAAAAATACCTCCACAGATACGGAATTATTTCTCAGTATCCATATTGCTGTTCTCCATGAAATGATGATGATTTGTATTAAATGAGGATTTTTTCTTTCCTTAAACAAATCCTACATTTCACTTGAAATCCATTTTGCAGAACAAGTTCAGATTAGATGTTAAGAAAAAATGTTTCACTGAAAGAGTTGTCAGGGCCTGAAGCAGGCTGTCCAGGGAGGTGACTGAGTCACCATCCCTAGATGTGTTTAAAAAAGGGGTAAATTAGGTACTTAGGGATATGGTTTAGCATAGGACGGGAACTGTTGGACTCGATTATCTTAAAGGCTTTTTCCAACCTTGTGATTCTATGATTCTGTGTTCATTCTTCATTATTAATGTGATCAATTATGATCATCACAGATCTCATCCTGTTATCTTCTGTATAAAACTAGCATCATGAAATAAACAGCTTATTTATAAGGATGCCAACATGTTAAACACATTCTGTCCTTCCCAAGTCATAGCATTTTTTTCTAGACGGATGACCAGTTTCCTGAATCAAATTATATTGTAATATAATCGAGGTAATTTTGCCTCTGAAATTGGTGTTTAGGCATTTTAAGGTATGATTAAACCCATAGTGGGATGATGTGCTAATCCAGGTGAAAAAACCACCACTTTGCCTAAATCTACTGCTGGGAAGATTTCAAAGAATGCTCTACCACCAATACATAACACATTTACCCTCACTATGCTAACAACACCTTCTAAAAGAGTTCATAATTAAAATACAAATAGATCAACTGAATGAGAGTAAGCTACAAAGAAGCATTTCCTATTGTCTATTGAAGAACACAAAAACCCCCTATTAAAATAAATTGGGTGACCCTACATAGCATCATGGATGTTACATATATTCAGTAGCTGTAGCTCAATGATGCAAAAGATAATGTAAATCTGAATGCAGGTAAAGAAATACCATCTTTGGAAAATTATCACTTTTTTGAGATTTTTGCTGATCCAGAATATCCTGTATCTAAGCATCCCACAGCCTTAATCATTTGAGTACACTCTATACTTACTGGTCAATGCTACTTGGTAGTAGTGTCACAAGTATTAGAAACTGGCTGAATGCCTGCCTCAACAGAGTAAAACCTTTCAAAAACTGCTCTGAGTTTCACTTATTTTTTTCCCCCTCCACATTGTGGGGAAGTGCTTCCAGTTTAAATAAAAAAAAAAAAACAGACAGACAATAAAGCCATAACTAATTAAAAGAATTAAAAGTTTCAGTCATGATTTTCATATCTATATTAGATATCCAACGCATTGGATAAAGTTGTAACCATAAAAGCAGCCCCACGTCACGAGCATATCACAGCACGGCTTTAGTGATTTATCCATAAACTATTTGGTTTTGAAATATTTTATATTAAACTATTTTTCTGTTAATAAAGAAAACATAAATGCCAGTGCTTTAGGTTAATTTTATTTCCTGGTAACAATAAGCAAATAATCTTACTTCTCCAGGTATCTTTTTACTCTCAAAATTGTAACTGCTTCTACTAATGTTTTAAATAGCTTATATGCAAATACATCTAGAAATGCATGACTAAAGTGCATTTAATGTATATATTAATTTGAAACACAATTAGATGAGTTCTGATCAGCATAGAGATTAATACAGTATACAAAGAAATATGCATATAAAACTTTATGGTGCTCATACTCTGATTTACATCAGAGAGAATAATGATCACTGATAGACTAGTTTGTTATATGGGATTATTTTTTCATAATAGTTTTTTTTTAAATATTGTAATATAGAAGACAAGGCATTAATTTACTACATTGTTTTACAAACAAATGAATATAGTTGAGGCTCAGTTCTCATTTTTTTTGCCTTCAGACATAAAATGAAAGAATCATGAATTTCAGGATTAAAACAGAAGCATTTTTTTCTTCTGTCCAGAAATAAACATGCCAGAGCTCTCTGATGGTGATGGGAAAACTTTAACATTACACACATTTTGGAATACAAACACGTTTTTACACATGCTTTTCCATTCCACCCTGTGCATCTGGCCACAAGCATCGTCTTATTTCCCATTATCCTTCATCCCTTCCCACCTATGACTGGGATATCAGCTAGTAGCCTGGCCTGTACCTTGATGTTCTCCCAGTACAGAAACTTGTGTCCGTTCTATGTCCAACTGTCAAAAGTTGAGGAGACAAATCTCCTATTATAAATCCACAGTAAGGACTACTCAAAGTAGAAATGACAGCCTGTATCTATTAATTTTAAATAGCATTTAGTATAACAGAAATAATGTTATTATTTTGATAACCTCAATTATTTTAAAGCATTTTTTCCAGTCATAAGTCAATGCTATCAGTGCTTTCAGTGGAAGAGGCAATATCCATTTCTACAGCTAATTATTGACAATTACTTAGAAATTAGTTTAGTTCAGGAAATAAAAAAATGCTGCATTCATAATGCTAGGTAGTTATATATATGCAAAACAAAGTGGATTTTGTTGTTGCAGTGGTGGCCCTAATTTTTTCTGTAAATAAATATAACATAATATCTCATTTCAATCTTTCCTGAGGAAAGCACCAAATGGGGAAGGTGATTAGCACAAAATATTGACAATTTTTTGCATCACCCTAACATAAAAGTAGAGCCTCACAACAGTATTTCAATTTTTGAATACAGAAATCTTAATAGATACCTCAAATATACATGTGCAATTATTACCACTTTGGTGAATTCACCGGTGATGCTTTCTTCTGTACTGTACCTTCCATTACTTTGACAATCCAGTGACACCCAGCCAACACAATACTGTTCAAAAATAAGGAAAATCTTTCTACCCTCTCTCAAAAATATTCTCTGTTGCCTTCCATAACAAAACCCACAAAGGACAACAAACAAGGAGCAGATGGGCAGAAAAGGTTGGACATCACAGCTGGTGCAGCGCCCAAGCAGCCTCTATGAGGAGAGGTTGGGGCTGCCCTGGGCCAAAAACAGTCATTTCCAGTCCTCCTACAACAGAGCACAGCTGAAACCTGAAGCCAAGATGGTGGTGCCTTGAGGGGAAGTAAAAAAGGGTAGAAAAATCCCTGTGTAGCAATTGGTGGACAATAGTTATAAAAATAATGAGTAAGAAGCAGTCCAACAGATACTCATGTTAGTGAAGGAGGAGGAGGAGCTCCACATACCCAAGCAGATATCCATGCTGGAAGAGCAGGTTTATCCAGAAGGAAGACAGCCCGTGGAGAACCCATTCTGAAGCAGGGAAAAAGTATGAGAAGCAAAGGAGCAGAAGAGAGGAGCTGTTATGGACTTACTGCAACCTCTATTCCCCAACCCCCTGGCACCACTCTGCAGGGAGCAGATAAAGGAGCGGGGAGGAGCTGAAGAAGCAGCAGGAGGGGTGTGGGGTTGGGAGAGAAGTTGTTTTAGTTCTTGTTTCTCACCATCCTACTTTATTTTTAATTGACAGAATATAAACTCATTTTCCCAAGCTGTGTCCCTTTTGTCCAAGATACAATGAATGGGGAAGCAATCTCCCTGACCTTATCTTGACCCAGGATCTTTCTCATCTTGTTTTCTACCCAGTCCTGTTGAGGAGGGGGAGTGAGGCAGCGGCTGGGTGGGCATCTGACAGCCATTCAACCTAGCACAAGCAGAAGAGTAGCACAAAGTCTTTGCTGCAGATACAGAAAGGCAAATTTTCATTGACTGCAATACTCTGTTAGGAGAACATTTCTCCTTACACAACTCAGGATACCTTTTTCTCCTCATATGCTGCCCAGTGTGAGCACAACACACATACAAACAGACTACCAGACTACAGATCTCCTGTGTAAATTCAATGTTATGCACCATCACAGCTATGGCCATTTTTTTTCATATTTATAAGACAGACATGCATAATATGAACATAGACTTTGCCTGCAGTAGTCACAAGAATTCAGTGATCTTGCAAATGAAGATCACTCCATTACAAAGCACATAAACATATGATAAATTTTAAACACATAATCCCACTTACTTCGGAACAACAACTCAATGATTTAAGTTAGCTACTCAAAATTTAAAGTAAGGGAGATGATTATGATTTGATTCTTTAAGATACCTGGGGAACATTTGGAGAGTAGTTTACCCAGAACTGAAAATAAGATGTAGACATTATGTGTTTTAGCTAGGTGTTTAAAAGCACATATTTGATTCCAGTTTTTGGTCTATTTTCTTTGCTGACTATGGAAAGTAAATTCCTTCCACTACATCAGAATGATTCTACATGTGTCTTACCAATTGTCATTGGATCTGTTTTCCTATAGGCTCTACTAACCTGTTCACTACATAGCAAAAACTGTACAGAAGTGTTAAATATGACTTGAAATTGAGTTTTACTGACTCTCTGACAATGCACTGCAAAATATAAATTCCCACATGTAAGAGAATCTAAATGTCCTTATTCCAGGAAATGCAGCTTGGCCATAACTTTTATGCCTTCAGAAATAGTAATTTACATTCTTTCATTTTAAAAACGCCGCTGTAAAAGGTGTCACCTTTATAAAAGCTGTTTCAATAAAATTTTACTTCTATGCTGTATTTTAAAATTAATTTGACCTTGAATTCTAAATTTTAGAAAGGTGGCTATATAACTCTTCTTTCTGAAGAACCATTTAAAAAAATCTATAGACATTTGACAGTAGATCTACTGCATTTTAGACCACAAATTAGGACACTTGGCAAAGAAACGTATGCTCCATCCTAGCTTTTAGAAAAATATATGCTGTAGTTTGGAGTATGCTACATTGGTTCACTTAAAACAACTACTTTTTTTAATGGTTAATTAAAAAAAATCCCAAGATGGCAGAAGACAAACCAATTATTTTACATAATTACATCAATAAGGGGAAGGCTGTCAACCCCTTCAAGAGGAGGAGTTTAACCCTGATTTTACAAGGGAATGTATAAGGTGAACATCAACAGAGAACAGCTAAATTAAGATTACCAAATACTATCCTAACTAAAAAAACCCAAAACACACAACAAAAAACCACAACCCCAAATTAAACCAAAAGCAGCTTTTTCTATAGCACATCTGTGGAGATGGAGATCAACTGGCAATTTTAAGTGAAGTATGACATTCCCAATTACCCCATAAAATCCCATGGATGTGCAATGAAACTACACCTTGAAGGCATAACTCACAATACAAGTTGTTTCTATGAATCACTTGCTTCCTGCAATAGTCTAATACTACTTATTTCTTAATGGTACTCACATTATGGGCCAACATCTTCAAGGAATACTAGATTAGCACTCTGAAGAGTTATTCTCATACATTTAGCCTTACCTCTTATTTCAAAGCAGCTATCAGCTGTATTCACTTTTTATATATGTATTTTGATGCAGAAATTATATATAATGTATTACAAGTCCTCAGTTGACCTTTTCTCCTTGATCCAATGTTACACATCACCAAGTCATTCTTCATAGTTGATCTGTCATCACCCTACCCACTGAATGTGACACTTCATACCCTTAGTTTAGTAATTGCTCTCATAGCTTTGTCCTCAGCCAAAAGACATCTTCTCAGTAAGTTTTTCACATTTCAGTTCTCTTAAACATTTGGTAGCACATGACATTATTTGTGAGAACTAGAGCTTGCTAAATGACTGAAGTGATTTTTAGACTTCAATTTCTATGGCTCACTTCTGGGATATATCTGACAATATATCTCTCCTGGGAAGGGCAAGAGAAGCACTCTTCTTAAGATTTATGATTTTTCTCTACTTTCTTATATATAGGCTGACAAAGCAAGAGCATTTTGTCCTACAGTCACAAGGAAAGCACTAATTGGAAAAATGGTCAATAGCAACAGACAACTGGTGAAAAATACCTGCCAGATGAACTCCTATTAAGCTGGTTTTTAATTCCTATTAGAAAGAGTAGGGCATCTGTGAAGACAGGAAGGTTTGGGGTTTTTTTTTTGGTGAAGCACAATGCCTGTTTGCAAACATAATGCCCTTCGCATTAGCAGCTGTGTTTGGAGTTTGAATATATGCTGTACTTAACGTTTTCATAAATTACTGATTGAAATGGTGCATGTGATGAGCATGGGAAGATATTCCTGAGGCTTACAAAAGTGTATAAATAAATATGCTCTGTAATATATACATTTTTCTTAAATACTTTGTTCATAGTGCTCCCAGGGTTATCTGTTTGCACTTCATGAACATAAGTGCGTTAGTCCACTATAAACATCTGCCTGAGAGTACTTTCAAATGCAGGGCAGATTCTTAAATGCACAAAGAGCTCTACATTGGCTGTATTGGTTTAGGAAATACTTGATGGAATATTTTATCTTCTTTCTCTGTATAACTATGCATTTCCTATAGCTGTTCTAAAGTCTATTAAAATGGGGGGAAAAGCTCTTGGAGCAGTACTAGCATACTCTATCAAATGTACACAGAGAAGTGATAAGTTGAAACCAGCACACTGACTCAGTCAAGTACATCTAAGTGTACTAACTTCCCATTCTGTAAATACTCGTACATGTACATCATTTTCTACACATATGCAGAATTCTCTGTAGGTACCTGAGCTTCTAACATACTTGAGCATAAGCATGTTACACGATTTTTTGCAGGATTGGATATTTCCCTGCTCCTACTGACTTCAATGGGAATTAACTTGTCCTTCAGCATTTATTGTCTAACAGAAGCAGGTTAACACCATTAGACTAAAGATAAGAATAGATCTGCTACAAGTATCAATAACTGGGGATATGTCAAATGCCATAACACCTGAATTTTTACACAAATCATTAAACTAAGAATTTCCATGTTACTTTTTCATCCTGTTTTTTTGTGCTTGCAAATGCGGGAAGATTTAAATTCTCCTTTTTCAAGTAACATATTTTGCACATCAATGCAAACACAATACCAAGATAGTAAAAAAATGAAGCATCAACACTTATAAAAAAGGACAAGCCAGCAGTTCTTCTTCTGCTCTTTGAATTACTCAGGACATTACAGAAACCAATTTCTCCTCTTACTGGAAAAGAAGATTATTTTACAAATGTGGACTCTGAAGACAGTCTCCAAATTGAGAGACAAACATCTTGAAGATTGTTGCTGTTGAGTCATAAAGAGAGGTCAGTTTTGGGGGTGTTTTGTTTTACTTTTTCTTTTGAGAATAGGAGTTCAATAGTGGTTTTATGTTAGAACCAGGACAACTTCATTAACGGACTGTACCAAACAATAATTCTTAAATATCATGCTTAAAGGCAGTGGTTTAAGACTGTAAGCCATTTCTTCACATCAACAAAGAATCCCACTGTCATCATTAAGACCACACAGAAACAAGAGAAGCCCACAGTCTGGACCAAGGTTAATGATACTTTTGCTGAATAAGCACGGATCATAACAGCGGTGGCAGTTAGATTTACCACCTGAGTTTCTAGAAAAATTGAGGTACAAACTGAGGATAGGAGACTAAGAATTTTCAAAAACTTCTCTAAAATAATGGGAAAATCCTAATGTTGATACAATAAACTAATATAATCTAAATTATTCCTATGTGAGCTGAACAGATCTATCAAGTGGGGTCACAATGCAAGTTTGATTTTATTATATTTCTATTATATTACTACAAACTTCTCATGACTCAATCCTAGCTAAGGTGTAGGAAGAAGGATTGATTGAAAGGTGATATTCAAAGCATTTGAGATTAGAAATTTCCTATAAATAGCAGTAATCCCTACCCCCTCCTCTACAATAAAGCCATAGACTGGTCCTTCAGTGAGATCCCATCTGGACAAACATTTTCCTCACACAGAGTAACAGTCTAAAATTTCTGAACCACGTTGTTTCACTGCTGCAGTCCTTGAAACACAGCCAGACCCTGATCCAGTGGAATATGAAGCAAAACAACAGGCCTTCCAGGTCAATACAGAACCATGGCAAATAAGGTGTCCACCCCTACACAAAAGTCATTCTAGAAATTTAGTCTCATTGAGTATCTGCATGAAAACATCCAACTATCCTGTAAGATCTTTGATTTCAAGCTAGGGTCTTATCTACACTGCCAAGTGCCATCCATATCCCACAGATTTCTTTGTACCTGCTTGCACATATACACACACACACACAATTTAAAATATTCACAGGTGTGGGAGGAGATAATGGGTTTTCTGTCAGTGCTAGTAGAATCAAGATAGTTAAGCAGATCTAAAAAGCAAGAAGAACAATTCAGCTGTTGTGGTACAGAGAATTGCTTCTCTGAAAGGGACAAATTCGGAAAAGCTTTCCTGATTTCAGCACTATTACTTAGTATGTTTAAAATCAGAATCTTGAATAAAGATAACATTCAGCAATGTTAATGTAAGGTTTTAGTTCGGCCTTTTTTTGTGAAAGAAATTGGACATTACCAACTTAAAAAAAAAAGTGTCCTACTTCTGTCTATTTTGTGCCTTATTTGCAAGAAAAAAACACATGTAAACTATAGTTGTACTGCTAACTGAAATTAAAATATTTTCTTTTTCCTCCAAGGAGTATATTTGCTTTCTGCATGGTTGGTAAACTTTCTTTTAAGAGTCGAACAAAGTTAAAAATTCCAGAGCTCAGGCACTTCTTGTTCAACTGGAATGCATGGCCTTCTACCAAATTTGCAGGAATATTACATTTTTACTTTCAAACTGGCTTCTCTATACTAATTGTCTTAAAGATCAAAAGACATAAATTATTTGGAGAAAAAAAAAAAAGCAACAGGAAAACGGAGTGATAAGTTTTTCTGCAATCAACGTCTCTAATATGTATGAGAATGGGACATCACCAAAACAATCCATCTGTGAAGTAAGCTAAGGGATGACTGCGTTTGTATACAGCAATTAATCACCACATTATTTATAGCACTTCAGAAGCAGCTTACAGTACATTAATCAGGGATAACTTCTGCTTAATTAACAGAGCTGCCAAAAACGTCAAACAAGACCATAAAAAATAGAATTGAGTAAGAAAGAATTAGCAAGGGACTAGCAATGATGAAATTATTCAACATTCCTCTTCAGAAAAGGTCTTTCTCCCAGTTTCACTTCCTACAGTACCAGTAAGGAACAAATTCCATCTACAAATAACTATGCTCTGTGACTGTATTAGTAGCACGATACTCATGAGTAAAAAGAAAACAAAGCCACAAGAACCTGATTGTATCAATCAGTGCAATGCCATGCACACCGCCATGTGGCTGTGGAAGACAGGAAATGAAGAAACATATTTTTAAATGTCTTCCTTTGTGTAATTAGAAGGACCATGGATTATGCCTAAATGCATTGTATCTGCTACTGCGTAGACCCTGTTAGAAGGAAAGAGGAGCAGTATTGGGTTTGCTATTTAATCTGTTTTTCAAATCATGATTCAATGGAAGTGTCTTTATTATGTAGAGGCTCATAAAATAAAATCCTATTTGCCAGAAGTGTGAAAGACAATGTAACTCTTCCATTCAAAATACTTGAAAAGAAGTTTAGCAATTAAAACTAAGTAAAACATTAGTGAGATATGGGGAACACAAGTAATTTGCATGTTAGGGATATGCAAATTAGAAAACAAGATCTGGTTTAAAGGAATAAAGAACTTCATAAAATTACATGGCTATTAAAGTAGCTTATATGCTAAGAAGTATTCTGATTTACATAAGCAAATTTATTTCAATTACTACATGCAAATGGTAATTATATCAAGTAAAAACAAATTTTTATTGAAAGTACATATAATTATAGAAAACATTAATGAATCTTTCAAGTTTAGGTCTTCAGAAAGAAGGAATGATGAATAAAATAGAGAAAAAATGATGTTGTTATTCAGTGCACAGCTGAAAGTTTAACTATGAAGTAACTGTAATTAGGCTTCATCAGTCTTTTTTAGCATGGTGTCTATAGATCTCTAAAGGAATTGAGTTTTCCATTGGAAATACCAGTGATGTGTTTATCATTACTTGCCATACTTTAACACCTCATAATAAAAATACTCCTTTTCTCTGTTAAAACTGTGTCTGTCCTTATGTAAATAAAGGTATCAAGATCTATGGTTACTCTAACATTTTGTATGTATAGAGATGTTTAGGAACTCCTCCTTAGTCTAATAGCATCACAGAAGTCTTCATGAAACTGTCACTTGACACCAGAACATGTATGCACAAAAACCTCTTTGATGTGTGTTTTTATACATACTGTGTTTATGAAATGGGAAAAAATGAAATGGACTGAAATGAAAATAGAGTCCTCTACAATTCAGAAGCACATGAAGCAAGATCTATCAACTGATGTAAAAAGTTATTTCTGTGTCACTAACAGCTGAAGGAAAAAGAATCACAGGACCTATGAAGACAATAAAAAATAGCCAGCTAATTAATTTGCCAAATACAGACCTACATCAATACCTCACCAAGTTCTCAATGTGCACTGCCCAGTTAAAAGCTGCTTGTCCAGTAGCAGAATTTTGGGCAGAGCTTTCAGTATAGTAATTTTGAATAATATCATTCACACGGTTATCATTTGTCTGAATAAGTCTTGAAGTACATTTTGTCTCATCATAACTGGTAAAAAGGTTGCCATGAAGTCACTCAAAACAAGCTTTAAGTGCTTAAATTAAGGTCACCCAGTAACAGTAACATCTCCAGCCACATAATTTCAAGTTATTCTGGAAAATAATATTCCTCTCCCAATACTTGTATTTTGATGACCTCACTAAGCTTTCTCCTGATGACTCCTCTGCAGGGCCTGGGACAGGAGGAGGGAACCCTATATTAGTTACACACCGAAGGGATTAAGAAATGCAGCACTATTGTGACAAAATAGTGTAAGTGAAACTCTCAGTCAAGAGGCTTATACATGACTCCCCTTTATTATATTAGCACTTTTTTATGTTGTGTTAGTATTCATTAAGCAAAGGATAACAGCATGTAAGCATGTGCAGTAGCATTCCCTGCCAGTGATTGAAGCATTAGTCAACTCCCAGCAATACTGGGCAGATGGTAAAGACTGTTCTAACAGGTGTGCAGACCTAAAATGTACCTCTGCCTTTACCCAGTGGCAGTTCACTACAACAAATTGCTTAAAAGAAAGGAAGGGAAAAAAAAAATCTAAAGTGGATGAAATGACTTGATTTTTCTTCAGGCATCCCAGACTCAGAGCGACTGAAATGGTGTTCCAAAGCACATACTAGAAATGGCAGACCAGTCTCTAAAGAATCTTACAATCCCTACTTCAATTGCAAGTTGGTTCGTTATTTCCTGACAAACTCTTTATGCCTGAAACCAAACACTATCCATCTGAAGTCACTATTTCAATAAAAATTGCACCAGGCCCCTGAATATCTTTACAACTCATTGTAAAATATCCCTTTCTTTTCTGCAGAAGTCCTTTTGTCACTGATAACCACTCTCAGACAGGCAATGTTCTTTTACCACTGATAAGTACTCCTAGCCGGACAGACTATGCCAGACAGATAAAACTGATACAGATAAAACTGATGCAGATAAGCACTTTGAGCATTTCATAGAACTACAAATAAAAAAGGTTTCTAGAAATGAATAGCACAAATAACACTGCAAGCTCAGTGAAAAACCTTTAAACACAATGAGCAGTAATTGTTTTCACTTTACACAGAAAATGTGAAAAACACAAATAAATGACAGACAGAAACGGCTTTCTCTGTAGAAAACCAACATTCTGCTTTGAATCAGAATGTTTTAAAAAACACAATATAAGAAAACTCAGGAAAAAATTAAGCTCTCTGTAAGCATACCAGAGTAAAACCAAATCACTCGCCATATTTGGCTACAAAATCAGACCTAAAAACTGGGACTATTATGAAGATCTATCTGAGGAAGTAACAGTTGCCAAGTGGTCTTGTGAAAGGTTCTGTATAACAGAAATGAGCTACCTGCTAACCAAACGACAGGGCGCCAGCTTTCATTGACAATCTCAGACAATTTAAAGTCAACAGGAAGATCCTCCTAATCTTCTCTTTAAACAAAAGAACCTATTATCTCCTTATCACATGCCAGATCTGAAACAAGAAATAATCTTCACACAACCAGAGAAAGCAAAAGACAGAGATGATTGTGCATCTCTGAAGAAAATCTCATTCACTGAACCTCCTCAGGTCCTAGAAGAGCTGCAGGCTTTTATATAGGCGGGTAACTACCAGTTAACAGGCAAGTTTTGGTTGGCCCAAAGTCATGACCACAGTCCATTTGAGTGACAGGTAAAACTTAATTCTCAGAGCCAACTCCATTTAGCATGAGAAACTATTGCAAAATGGTTATTCCCCACTCACATCTTAGAATCTCAGGGTTACTTGAATTTTCATATGTAATCCAGTTAGTGACACTGATGTTAAGCTAATAGCAATTAAAAAAAAAAAACATCAGGTAAACATTGTGGTTTCACACTTTGCCTTTAATACCTGTCCAAGACACTACAGAGGATTTTCATTCTGAACCAGCTCCCACTGCAGCGGGACAAATAAATAACACAACTACTTAGGAGTCATGTGCAATGCATTCTGCATAGAATATTAGGTTGGAAATGAAACCATGCATGCTAGTAATCAAAGGAATCAGCTTTCAAAGGGAAGCTAATCCTCTTTTAAATCTAAACAAGATAAATAAATCTAGCAAAACTGTCCCCTACAAAATCTTTGTCTTTCCCTAGCAGATGTTAGAGAGCAACCAACATGATTTAGCAGCATTCCTGGAACCGATGTTTTACTGGATAATTTCTGATTTCTATGAAATATGTAATTGGGAAGTATTTTGCATGTGTCAATTAACCAGACATTGGAAATAACTGTATTAAGGATTAGCCAGTGATTTGGGTTACTTAGTAAGCAAAATGTCCTCTTCCCTGCTTCTTTTATTCACTGTGACTTTGAGTTTAACTTTAGCATCCCCTTGAAAGCACTGTGTGTATCTGCCTTAATTTTATGTCTCAGCCTAATGTAAAACACAGCCACTTACCTCATACTCAGTGGCCTTTCCTGAGCCTCTCTGTAATCAACTCTTTGGAAAGGTTATAATATTAGTGTGTTCACGGTGGATATTTTTAAAGAACATGCAGCAGTGGAATAGAAATTAATTCCTATTTTCTTTTGCTTGGATACCTGAAAGATTTTAATGGTTCTGTTGATCCTTGCTAAGCTAACAAGCTGAACTGGCTGTGCTCCGGCAACAGAAAAAATTGATGAATAAGAAAATAAAACAACATAAAACAAAAAATATAGACGCTACTGATACAGATGTCTTTGACAAGACTAGGAATGAAATTGCAGTATGGGCTCTGCAAACCTGCTAAACTAGCTGATGATCCCTGTTTCATTATCATACAAGAGAAAACACCTGCATATTAAAGAAACTTTCACTGTACTTGATTTACAGTTCTGATTTTCTAAATTTGTTGTTACTTTCTTTAAACACAATAGCTAGCAAATATATGTCAAATATAATTCTTGTAATCAATCTAACACTTAAAATCAACTAACTTACAATGTATTGATCAGGATCAATATGCTTTCTAACGCTCAATCCAAGGAGGACATATTGGTATACACACAAAACATACGCATTTACAACACTCTTCCTTTGCCATTCTCTTGGTTTTTTCATGCCGCACCTTTTCTAAACTCTGTCAGTGCTGAGCATTGGTGCCAAGTTCCAATTCTTGCTGGTTTCAGTCACTTATAGTTTTGACCAGCTCTTCCCACTCCTCTGTCTTCACCCTTTATTATATAGCTCATCCACACCTTCACATTCCTCACCACTGTCATTATTTGTTTCCTATAATCATAAATATCCAGTTGGTCTCTCCTTTCCCATACTTGTGCCATCACTGTAAAGGTCCTTACGTGCAGTGATTTGCTCCTTAGGAGCTCCACAACCCATGGTAGTATATTTATATATAACAGCTCTCTGAAATCCCTTACCCTGCTTTTGTGCAGTTGCTTCTTTAGGTTCATAAAATACACTCAGCATTCCCAATACCCAACAGAACACTTTTGCACCACTTAATTGTATCTTCTGAGGAGCATCTTCTCTTGCTAGTTTTTGGACTACCTTCTGCTAGCTTCATTTGATGCTCTATTGTTCTTGTAAAGAAAGAAACTGTAAATACCCATTCTCTGTTCATCTGTCCTCAGCCCAACAACAATTTTATTGATTCCTATCATATAACCTTCAGTCATTTCTTTTTCTAGTCTGAAGAGTCCTAATTCTTGGCTGGATGGTTGCACTCAAGAGTTGTGGCCAACAGCTCAATGTCCAAATTGAGACTGGTGATGACTGGCATTCCTCATTGACTGGTATTGGGACTGGCACTGTTTAACATCTTTATCGGAGACATGGACAGTGGGATTGAATATGCTAATTACAAGTTTGCAAGTTTGCCAACACCATCAAACTGCACGTGGTTGACACACTGGAGAGAAGGGGTGCCATCTAGAGGGACTTTCACAGGTGGGCCTGTGAGAACTGCATGAAACAAGGCCAAGGGCAAGGTTCTGCACATGGGTTGGGGCAATCCAAGCACAACCACAGGCTGGGCACAGCATGGATTGAGAGCAGCCCCTGAGAAGACTGACTTGTGATTATTGGTTGATAAGAAGATCCACATGAGCTGTCAATGCACACTTGCAGTCCAGAAAGTCAACTCACTCACTGCATCAAAAGCAGTATGACCAGCAGCAGGTCAAGGGAAGGGATTCTATCTCTCTAGTCT
Organism: Gallinula chloropus; assembly: GCF_964237585.1. Lineage (NCBI taxonomy): Eukaryota > Metazoa > Chordata > Aves > Gruiformes > Rallidae > Gallinula > Gallinula chloropus. The sequence goes on along the minus strand of NC_140088.1, from coordinate 66,577,750 downwards.
GCTCTCATGAGACTCCACCTGAAGCACTGCCTCCAGCTCTGTGCTTCCCCAGCATAAGAAGGACACAGAGCTGTTGGAAGGAGTCCAGAGGAAGGCCATGAAGATGATGAGAGGGCTGGAGCACCTCCCCTACAAAGACAGGTTGAGAGAGTTGGACTTGTTCATTCTGGAGAAAAAAAGACTCTGGGGGGACCTTAGAGCAGCATTCCAACTCCTAAAGGGGGCCTACAGGAAAGAGTGAGAGAGATTGTTTACAAGGGCATACTGTGATATAGGTAACAGCTTTAAGCTGAAGGTCAGTAGATTTAGGTTAGGTATTAAGAAGAAATTCTTTAGTGTGCGGGTAGCAAGGCACTGGCACATGTTGTTCAAAGAAGCTGTGGCTGCCCCTGCCTGGAAGTGTTCAAGGCCAGGTTGGATAGGGCTTTGGGCAACCTGGTCTACTGGAGGATATCCCTGCCCATGGCAGTGGGTTGAAACTAGGCTTTGAGGTCCCTTCCAACCCAAATCATTCTATGATTCAACTGCTACTTAGATGAAAGCAATTCTTTATAAAAGTTTATCATTCTTCTTACCTTTGCAAGTTAGATTATGACCTTCTAAGACAGTCTTCAAGACATGGGCATACTGTGAGCTTACACAAAGCCTCAAAAAAAAAAAAAAAATTCTGGAGCTTTTCCACTCTTTTCCCAATAATATCTAATATCACCTTGTCAGGGTTTTTTTTTTTACCATAGAGAGCTGAGAGGACATATACCTAGAATTATTCACTGCAGCACCTACATCTCATTCCCATAAAGCAGTAGTTACCTATCATTGTACATGATTGCAATTGGGATTTTCTACCTCCTTGTGCATCTCCTCATATTTACTTAGATTAAATTGTGTCTGTTTTTTTTCTCCCCTTACTAGTTGATCCTTCTCTTCATTACCTTGACTAGTTAGGCTGTCTGACAAGAATTTTATTATTAGTCACTAAAAGCCTACTTCTCCAAAACATTCAGACCCCTGTGCTAAACTCAATGACATCCTCCTCATTGGGAAAACCAAACACTAATTCCCACACTGTTGTTTTGTGGTTTGCTTCATTTTATATATTCATCCCTGTTAGGTACCTCTCTTTCCTCTTATGGCCTCTTAATTTTTCCAATTTTGGTGATAAAACTTTCCAAATACTTTCTGGAAACCTAAGCAGACCACATCAACAGGCCTACTCTAGCCCCCAATATGAATTCTAACAGTGAGGAATGACTAAGCCATGTTGAATCTTCCCCAGCATGTCACGCTTATTTACATGTCCAATAACTATTCTTTATTATAGTTTTTATCAATTCACTGAATTCAGGCTTACTGGTTAGTAGTTCCCTAGATACTCTCAAGAAATTTTTTTATAGCTTGACATCACATTAATCTTATTCCAACTCTTTGGTACCAAGGAAGTCTTAAGCAAGAGGCAACACGGTATACACAGTTTAATGTAACTATTTCCCCCTTAAAGGTCCTCTAAAACTCTTGGGCAAATGCCACCACTTTCAGGTATTCTTAACCAATATTAATCACTTATTTTGTCAGTTTGCTAGTTTGCTCTGATGCCTCCTCTACTAAATTACATTCTCGAATCAAACTCCTAAAAAACCCCACCAAACCACCATTTGGGAATCTGCCCAATTTATTTTGCATTTACAACAAATTATTTGGGTATATATGCACACTATCCTTCAACTTGTTATACTCCAATCCTCTACTGACTGTGCAGACTACCCAACAGGCACCTCATACATGATAAAATAGAGAAAAGTCTTTGGGAGTTCATTTTTCATATTGGAATCAGGATTCAGTCTTTGTGAAGAATACATGTATTTTGCAATCTCTCCAATCTTGGTGTTCAAAAATTATGCTTTTTTTAAAATTTAGTATTTCTAAATCACTGTAATGCTTTTGGGGTTTTTTAAGTCTTGCAATACAGTGGCTTGAAAAAATATTCATGTAATCTGTAAAGATTATTTTTGAGCTGCCTTTCCATTTCTTTTAACAAACATCCACATTTTTCTCAAACTCTGATTTGTGGAAGAAAGTACTGTAGTATTGGTTCTTCTGACTTCTGTGGTTCCTGAAGGGATGTTGAATTTAAGCACTTTGTTACAGAAAGTACGTTGGTAATCACATTGTGTCAATAAACTGCCTCTGTATTGATTGTCTGATTAGCTTCCTCAATGAAAAGTCATTTATGGTATCTAAAACTTTAGTCTGAAATGACTTAACAACTACAACCCAATTGACATTGGGGAGGCAGCAATCATGAGAAGCTGAAATAACACATTTCTCTTGTGTTTCCTCACAAATGTCTCTGACCTCGCCTGGTATATCACAGTGATCAAGCACTTACCAACATAGTCGTATTACTTCTACTATACTTAGGCCTAGAAATTCAACAGAGATTCTTAATTACTCCCTGACATAGTTAATTTGCTTATCTGACATAACGCTGCATTTCATTTACTACATAGCACTGTTTTTCCACATGCATGATCTATTCTTTCATACATTAATGTTGTTATCCCAGTACTTGTTTTCCTTCCAGAAAATTCCCAATATGCTTTTCAGAGTACTAAAGCTAGGCATCCTAAGAAATGCAGGTATCATGAATTTTACAACTCCCTCCAGAAACTTTAGCATTTAAATAACACAGAAGTAGCAAACTGAAAACCTTGGTCATTGGAAGATTCTAGAAATAGGCCTATCAAAACAAACTCTTCCTAACATCCTTGTATGCACATGGCATATTCTCTATTTACAATTCAAACACTATCTTTCTACAGGACATCTGTTTTGTTCAAGGCAGGGTATGGATAGTACTCAACTGATAGTTACTCATCTTTTATTTTCACATTCACTACCCAGAGTGTAATCCCACAGTGTGTTTACTGGACACAATCCAAACCCTGTACTGAATGCGGAATTATTACTTTCCTCATGGGCTTTCTATGGTTCTCTTATTGTATTATCTTAGCGTGATCCTCTTTTAAACAAACATAATTAATCTAGCTTCATAACTCTGCTGTAAAACAAGGTGGTCCATATTACACTCAAGGAACAGACAGGCAGCAATTAAAGGTAAAATTAGCCATAAGTCAATTTATTGTAGCTGACTAATTAGAAAAAAAAATCTTAGAACTCACCATCTCTCTCTATGAAACACATTTCCAATGATATGATTATCACTACATCCACTCAAAACTTCCTCAAGTGAAGTCTCTTTCATTTCAAGTGGGGGAGCCAGAAAAGAGCAAGCATGAAACTTTGTGTGACTCACTGCATATTCAGCAAATGCAGGTTCTCTACAGCAAAGTTTTCCAAACTGTTTTGCATTCTATTCCACAGCCTCTTTTTCCATGTGCCTTGCATAAAATAAAGAAAAAAAGGACAATCTATGCTACTTTGCTTCATTCCCATAGCACAGCTTGCCATGTGTACAGCCTTTAAAACTCAAAAAACCCCACACCAAATTAAAAATTACCTGATCATGTAATTAGATTAATACAATAAGTTTCCTGAAATAACTGTTAACAAAGCATGCTGTGATCCTCTGTGTAGATCAATCAGTGTGTAGAACACAAGATGTCTACCCTTCCATCAGGTCTCACCAGTTCTCATCATCATCTGTGAATGACTTCAAGCCCAGTAATGTACATATTACTCATATGTTCAGCTACTCTCCCATCGTGCCCCAAACTTATTCCTATCCTCTCCTGCATACACCTGCCCACATCCAACCTTGTGCTTCTTCACTGTGCTTCAGGAGAGTTAAGTCCAAGGCTGCCAACTACTGAAAACCAGGATGAAAAAAGTGAGACAATGGAGGTGAGGAAGAAATAAACCCATCTGAACAACCCCTCTTGCCATGCAAATAGGGCAACAAAACGTTCAGTGCAGCTCACAGAATGGACAGCACTGAAAACAAAGGCAGCAGGTCCATGCTGCTGGGCAAAGCAATTGAATAGACAGTTGCGGTGCTTACACACAGAAAGTCAGCATGTTAAAATTTAATTATGTTTTCAGTGTTCCTTCAAGGTTTTTGAAGGACATAAAGGAGCTAAAGAGGTTACTTCCTCTGTAGTTTCTTCACCAAACCATAACAAATGTGTCTAAATTTCACACGTAAACAGACATTTTTCTTAACGGCTTCAATTTATTTTATACCTCCCCACTTCCAAGAAAGATGTAGAAGTACTTTGTCTAACCAAAAGGTCCTTTGTCCAACCAAATGCACTGAACTCATTTATGCAGTTATACATTGACAATCTGAATTTAAGGCAAACAAACAAACAAACAAACAAAACCCTGAAAACATCTACACCACAGCAGAAAAAAGTCTATTAAGGACAACAAGTTGTCTCTGAAAGTAGTCCACAGATATCTGAAAGAGACATGGTAGAGAAATTTTCTTCCTGGTAAACAAGGAAGACTTTTTAAAATCCTTTAAATCTACCCATCTAGCTGGCTGAATATGGTGTCTGTCTTTTCAGAATTTCAGATAAGCTCCAACAAATAGTACTTAAGAAGACAGGATAAAATTCTCTCATCTGAGATCTCAGTGATTAGCAAAATAATGTGTAGCAGCATTGAGGACAGGCTACAGATAAAATAGAGGAGATGCAGGATGATAATCCACAGGTACATAAAAGGCTGTGCAAAGAGGATGGGAAGAGCCTGTTTTCCATGTTCGTTAATGGATTCAACTTGCAGCAAGAACAATGCATATTAAACATAATGGAAACTTTCAAACAGTGAAAAGAGTAACAGACTGTGACAAATTGCCTGGTGAGGATGTGGGAAGTCTGTAATTAGAGCAGGCAAGACAGATATCTGCTAGGAACGATACACATAAAATGACTCAGGGCAAGAGGATTACCTCTTGAGGCCTATTCCAGTCCTAGTTTTCCACTTCATACTCGGTAACAACATATCAAAAATAAAACTATTTCCCTAAAATTCTCTCCTTATATTTTAAAAGTATTCATCTCTCCCCTTAGCCAGTATAAAACTGCTGTGACTACCCAGCAGGAAAGGACAAAATGAACATTTCTTGTTTCCTTACACTAGTCTGCATCAGCTGAAACACTAAGAACCTAGGAAATACTTCTCCACTTTTATGGGTACCACAAACGGAATAGTTCTTTGCACACATAAGTTGGGTAGCTGCATATATACAAACCAATGACCTGCAAAGACAAAGTGCAGTGAGACAATAGCATTCCTTGGTGTGAATATGCCTTGTCTACCTTTGGTTGTTGAGAAAAAAAAAGGAGGGAGTGACAAAGGAGAATTTTCATTTTAGTTTTTCACTCAAACATATTCTGACATAACAGTTATAAACTCCTAATCACTGTTAAAACCACCTAAGCACCTTTTTTTCCTCTAGTATCTGTATCTGAGTGTGATTTATCTTTTTTTTTTAAAGACAATTCAACTGGTTTTGATGAAGACAACGATTTTCATGATGCGTCTCAGCATCCTTTCCCAGTATGCCACAGCCACCCTCATGGACCTCTGACACAAGACGGTACAAACATACAGTGACATCTGATTCACAAGGTCTCTTCTGATATGAATTCACTACCTGGTGAGCAATAGTACACTGGGTGAGCTACAGCCCAGGATTGACTCTCACTGAAGCTGCAGCTTTACTAGACTGATGGCAAATCAGACTCAGGAATTGCAGCAGAGAACAGGCAGCTCATTTCCCCTGTATTCTTCTAAGATTTATTGGAAAAATTGGACGGAGCATGGAGAATGAACCTTCATGATAAGAACAGAAATGGGGGACAGGGAAAACATCAGAAAGTTTAGGGGGGAGAAATACAAAACAAAAAAGTCGTGAGTGACAGTCATAGGTTCACAAGAAAAATTATTAAAGGAGGAGATTGGCAGTGAGAAGTTGAAGGGAAATAGTGGTGGAGATCTAAAATTCAAGGAAAAGATGCTTGGGGAAGGCATCCAGAATGGCTCTGAAGGAAAACTGAGAGTTCATTAGAAGAAGAGGAAGCAGAAAAGAGATAACACTTTGAACAAGGATTGGAGCAACAGGAATAAGAGTGGTGGGATATGAGAAAACACAGATGATTTAGAGAGTGGGAGTCTAGATTTGTTTTGCAAGAAACCTGAGAATGAGGAGCTAAGGAGAAGAAATGGAACTAATACAAAAATCCCAAACATCTGCACTAAACCTAGGACAGTCAGAGAGCCACAGTGGTGGTGGAATAGGACAATGGAGCAGAAAGTCTAGGAAGAATGGATCAAGAATTTCATAATGACAATGTCTGGATACAATGTCTGGATGGGGAAGAGAAACTTGCTGGCAACATGGCTAAGTAGTGAAAACAAAGTCTCAGTAAGTAAAGACAAAGAGCCTAGAACATGGAAAGAAGCTAAGTGGAATCAGACATTTGGAGTAAATGGAGTATGCTCAACATCAGAGCTTAGAATGCAAACGAAGAATTCTTAGTCTCACCAACATACTGCTCTCAGTGTGCATCTATGAATTCCATCTGAGAAACGCCCACATGTAATGGGCTTTCACAGATAGTCAGCAATTGCGTGCTCTCATTTTCTGGTTGCCTGCCTGGGGACCCTAGGGTCTGATTTGCAGAAGTGCTGAGCACTTGCAACAGTGAGTGAAGTCAACAGAATTCACTGTTGTGAAAATAAATTCATTAATCTTTGTGATGCATTCAGATACTATGGCAATGAGTGCCATGGAAAGCTCATGAGAAAAAGAGTCATTCTGACTTCAGAAGAAATTTAAATGGAGTGGAGTAAATAAGACATAGGGATACACATTGAACATCAAGGTAAAAGCAAAGTTGCTCACAGAGGGAATCTATTCACTTTAATCCAGTGCACTGTGAAGTAGAAGCTGTATGGAGAAAAAATAATAGAGCAATATAATAAAGTCTATTAATGTAGTTACAGAAGGAGAATATTTGTCTAACATCATGAATGCTTGACTTCTGGAGCTGACTGGCGTTACTTGGGTGAATGTTACCACTCACATAGACAAATATTGGGTATGACTTTAACATACAATCCACATGTAAAATGCACTTCATGTCTTGCAGACTTATTAGTGTGGGTCATGTACACTGAAATCAATGGGGCAATTTGGTGATGACTTCCATCAACATGACTTCAATTCAATGATTAGTTCCCCTTAAAGAAATAATGCAATTTTTTTTTTTCTCAAAGCTGCAAATACCCTGGAAAAGAATGGGGACTATTGGCCTATTACAACTTAATACACATCAAGAGAAATTAAGTTAACAATTGTATCCTAAAATAACAAAGAGATAGCTTTAACAGTGATGGAGGGGTTTTATTCTGCCTGTTACTACCTACTCAAAATTTTGACTGTTCTCAATTTGTCTAACTAACAAAGCCAGTATCTTACCCACAATGCTCAAGGCTACTCAAATCTATAGTTTCTTCTGTATTTGTTTGCTAGACTGAGCCTGAGGTCAGTTTAAATTTTGACCTTCACTGCTAAATTTTTGCAATGCTAAATTTATTTTCTTCTTTCAGTTTACCATTCATGTTTTGAAATACTGATACAATTACTTTTACATGAGGGTTTTTCAGTAAATAAAAATTTTGCTGGCTTAAAAATTAAGTAAAAGATTGAAGTCAACATTTCTGAAAGGGACTAATGATTCTGCCCAAACCCAGAAGGCAGATGGTTAGCACTCCTGAGAAACAGGATGTATTGAGCTGGGCAACCCAAACATTTACCAGCTTGGGAAAAATCTCCATCTGATTTCTCAAATACAAAATAAGCTTGAATGTAAGTCACATGTAAATCCAATTCATTCACTTTCAAAAAACCCTTTCATTTGGAATGGAGCCGAAGATATACAAAAATCATTCACTGCTGATCTATCTGAATTGTGAACAATTTAGATCCTTATCAGGATCAGCATTTTTTCAAGCTGTAGTCAAGGCCCATTAGTTTTTCATATTATTGGATGATTTTTTTTATCTGTTTGTCAAGACTTTCTCCACCAAATATTGCTGTAAAAGCAGTAAGTCCTGTGCTGTTTCTATAACACGGGAATTTTCTACTTGCACATTGGGGACACCTCCAAAAAAAAATTTGAACTCCTGTGACTATCAATGACACTGAACAAATGCAATTTTCCTAAACACTTATGCTGCATTTGCATATGGGCAAACACACACATCTACACGAGAAATATCTTCCCGCTACTCCCAAGAATCAAAATTTCCTGCCACTAGGATAAAAGCTTTTGTTCAGAACTTTAAAGTGTGCTGTTTCCCAACAAAGCAGTCATTACATCCATACTTTATGGTTTGGGATTTTTTTCAAGTACAACAAAGATAAAAGCTCTCATGGAAATGTTCTGCACAGTAATTTTCACTCTCAATATGTGAGCAAGTTCAAATAATAAATGAAAGAAACTCCAGCTGAAAGCTTTTTGCAATTCCATTTTTTCAGCTCTTCCTGATTGTCCCCAACAACACTCCTATTAGCACTGCAAAAGCACCCAACAACTTCTGATGTGGACCAGGACTCAAACTAACATCAATATTACTTCAGAACTTTTACATTTCATTTAATAACATATAATAATCTTGGTGTCTATCACAGGTGTCACCTAGCAATCTGAGTTACAGAGAGTTCAGTAGCCTTGTCAACAGCGAGCAACACCCTTGTCCACCAATTCCCTACCATCTGTGACACATGTATGTCAGATGTTCTCATTTTTGAGACTTGACTCCAAATCTCTTAGCCATTGGGATTTTTCTACTTGCTTAGAAGTAAGAACCTTCTTGTTCAAGGAAACAGACAGGACGAAGTGAGTAAAAGGGCCACCGTTCTGAAGATACTTAGCAAATTTAAGTAGCAAAATCACATTATTTGCATCTGATCAGAAACACAAAATACATTTTTTTGTTTTGTAGCTAACCACAACCCCAAGTGTTTTGTTCAGCACCAAGAGGAAATTCAAACAGGAAGCAAATATTTAAAAAAACCTTGAAAAGTCTAAAGTAGTCACCCCTCAAATCACAAAGGAATATTACAGAATAGAAAACATTTTAAAAATTATGACTAAATAATTTTTTTTTTTGCTCCTGGTAGAGTAGGGAGCGCCTGACTGAAAAGCAGGATAAAACTTAAAACAAAATAAAATTTTAGAACATTGAGATTTGCCACAATTTGATTGCTTCTCATCTTAATCTGCTACGTGCAAAAGGATTAGGATTCGGACTTTCACACTTATTTATCACCTGGTTAAACAACATTTAGTAGCACAGCACCAGGGAGCTGCTGTGCCACTGAGCAGGATATAGCCTTATTCGACCCTGATCAATTGTTCAGCCCGGAGAAGAGAAGGCTGTGGGGGGACCTCATTGCAGCCTTCCAGTGCCTGAAGAGAACATACAAACAGGAGGAGAATCAACTTTTTAAAAGGGTAGACAATGGCAGGACAAGGGGGAATGGATTAAAACTAAAGGAAGGAAGGTTTAGATTAGATATTAGGGGGAAGTTTTTTTACAGAGAGTGGTGGGGTGCTGGAACAGGCTGCCCAGAGAGGTGGTGGATGCCCCGTCCCTGGAGGTGTTCAAGGCCAGGTTCGATGGGGCCCTGGGCAACCTTGTGTAGATCCAGGCTGGAGGTTGGTGTCTCTGCCTGTGGCAGGGGGGTTGGAGCTCTATGATCCTTGGGGTCCCTTCCAACCCATGCCAATCTGTGATTCTATGGTTGCATCTCCAAAAGAAGTTAACTCCATTCTCACCGAAACCAGGACATTCAATCATTAGGTTACTCTTAGAAAGATACCCCAATACTGTGGCTATTCTAATTAAGTCTGTTGTATTTGAAATGTGATGCACAGTAATTCAAACGTGTCTGTGGCAGAACTGTAGGATATTACAACAGCTATGAGAAAAAAAATATTTTTTTGCCTGAAAGCTCACTAAAACTCTGGTTTGCAGCTATCAAAAAAAGAAACATTCCAGATTTATATTTTCAAATGTCCCTTCATAAAGCCAGCACCAAAGTCAGCTGATAAACTTTAAGACTTAATTGAAAGGAAAGCTTGTCAGTAGCTTTCAGTCTCATTTTCCTTCTGGGTAACAGACTCAGTTTTAATTTGTTGTGCAAGATGAGCATGAAAAGGTAAGACTGGGTCACCTAGTGAGTCACCACATAAAATAAATGACGAATGGGTCTATCTGCATCTGACAGATTGAGGTTCAAAAAAAAAAAAACCAACACAGCCACTTTCTATAGTCTTTAGGAAGTTCCTGCTAACTTTAAGAAAACATGATTTCTGTGTGCGTAATCATTTGCCTCAGCGTAAATCCTCATGCTGATACATACCTACCTTCCTAATTCTGTTGAGGTTTACCCATGTCTCTTACCTGCCCCCACCAATGACTGTCCTTTATACAGGAGAGATTAAGTATCTTTGTACAGATTAAGTATCTTTCCCTGCTTACCTATACACCTCTGTTTTCGTTTGTATTTTTATCCCCACATGCTAAGCCAGTCTGTTCAGTCTCTGTGTCTTCCTCTCAATTTTACTTTTCTCTCAAGTTGTGCATTCATCCCTACAGAGGTATAACCAAGCCTACTTCAAAACCCCTCTCAGAAAGTTTTGCTTATCATATACATAAAACAGGTATTTGCTAGCACCAAAGTATGTTTCAATTTTATCAACTCGAACTCCTCTTGGTCAGGCCCCACCTGGAGTATTGTGTCCACTTCTGGGCTCCCTGGTATAAAAAAGACAGGGACCTCCTTGAGAGAGTCCAGAGAAGGGCTACAAAGATGATTAAGGGCCAGGAGCATCTCCCCTACGAGGAAAGGCTGAGTGAGCTGGGACTCTTCAGCCTGGAGAAAAGAAGACTGAGGGTGGACCTAATCAATGTTTATAAATATCTTAAGTATGGGATGCAGGGGGAATTGGCCAGTCCCTTTTCAGTGGTCTGTGGGGACAGGACAAGGGGCAATGGCTGCAAATTGGAGCACAGGAAGTTCCACACCAACATGTGGAAGAACTTTTTCACAGTGAGGGTGACAGAGCCCTGGGACAGGCTGCCCAGGGAGGTGGTGGAGTCTCCTTCTCTGGAGATATTCAAGACTCATCTGGATGCCTCTGTGCAATATGAGCTAGGGAGCCTGTTTTGGCAGGGGGGTTGGACCCGATGATCTCTCGAGGTCCCTTCCAATCCCTACAGTTCTGTGGTTCTGTGATTCTGTGATTACCTGCAGGTTACACACAGAAGAGGAAAAAAAAAAGAAACAAATGTAGAAATACACGAACACACACATGTACACATTCTGTTAATTCTGGAATGGAAATACTTTTTGTGTACATACACACCAGTCACTCCTAACATACACCACCCCACCCCCATTACCAGAGTTATTTTCCTTTGATCTTCAGAAAATAATCAACTCAGACATCACTGTTTTAAAAAACGTTTTTCATTTTTAATAGAAGAAATTTGAATATGCATGTTAACTAAGACCACAGGGTGTTTGAGGTTGGCAGGTATGGCTGGAGGTCATTTGAACCAACCCCCTCTGTTCAATCAGGGCCACCTCAAACTGGCTGCCCAGGACCATGTCCCCTAGTTTAAAGTGCACCTTACCGGGTTGCCAGCCTTCTGGCAAAAATGCTTTTTCCAAGCTTTGTAAATATGGATCCTATCTCTTCCAAGTAGCCCTCAGAAAGGTTCCCATGGTCATACAACCCCAAAAATATCCAAAGGAATAGCATTTTCCTTTAGTGTGAATGAGACAACACAGATAGAAAAAAATCCCAGGCATAGGTTAGTCATCCTGTTCAGATGGACAGATTACTGAGACTCCTACTAGAAAGATTTTAGATGGATTAAAAAAAAAAAAAAAAAAAAAAAAAATCAGCACTGACTCTACAAAACTACCAGAATAGCACGTCCTCTCTCCCTTATACAATTCTTTCAATTAGGGAGCTAGGTGTAATTCTTGCTGCTTTGGTGTTCAACCCAGAACCCACTAGTGTTAGTATCTACTTCTTATATCAGCCCTGACTGAAAGTACTTTGGTACCGTTTGCTTTGAAGTTAGTAATACTTTCTTTCAGATTCCAACCTCACCACTGCAGTTGAGGACACTGCTATGACAAGATCACAGAGTTAAACATTTGAGACCAAGCGGAAACTTTCATTTCTTCTAAAAAGCAGCAGAGCCGTGCTGAATAGCATTTCTAGTAGAAATCATCACCTCACGAGCAGCTTGTGGGAAGGAAGACAACTGGACTGAAGGAAGGAAAATTATAGCTAATAGCAAAGAGGAAGAAATGGATTGATAACTTATGTTTTTCTTTCACTGCCCACAAAAAGGTCCATGACACTGATTTATTCTAAAACACTAAGTGTTTTTGTTTAATTGGAGACTTCGATTTTCCTGATTACACAAATCTTTATGATTTGCTTTTATTTTATTTGCTGGATATTTCAGAGATGTGACCAAAATGTTATTTCATTCTTCCAAATGGAGACAAAGTAGCAAATTGGTAACAAAGAGAACTGCTTCTTTTTTCAACCATAGCTTTTTAATTAAATAAAAAAAAATTGCAAAAGATTGAAATTTGATTCCTTTCACAGTTATTCAAGTGTTACTTGAATAACATCTTTATGTCAGTACAACTCGCTAACAAAGCACTACTTACAGTGCAAATATGTAACAAAGACCTTTACTCCAAGAAGCTTCTGAAGGATAAAACTATAGATAACAGCTGGGTATAATTAAAGTACAAAACCAAAACTGGTATCTCAGAGTTCCACAGTCAATCAGCTCCACAGTACATCAAGGTCTGAATTTTTAATTAAAAAAAAAAAAAAGAAAAAAATTAAAAGGTAACTCAGACCTTTCTTGCATATCAGATACAAACACTACAGAAATTCAGTGGTGCCAAGGAGAAAATTCATTCTGCAGCACCAGAACACACATAATATGTATCAGTAGGAATATGCCTAAATTAAGAACATGAATTCCCCTGCCAAGTCCACTGAGCTGACTAGGTAGGGCACCATAGTCCAAAACATTAAAACAGGTATGAGTACAGCTTTGCTCATCTTTAGACTTATGAACTGTTTCAAGGCCAGTAATTTCTTTATCCCACCTTGTAGAGCAGAGTCAGGTTACTAATTCGTACAAAAGAAAACCCTATATAATATAAAATACCATCTGAAAGGAGAATTCAGTTTGAAGACTTAACTTTACAGACTCCAGGGTCTCAGCCTGAGTAGGCTGGAAAGGCTCAGCCACCTCAGAGGACTGTGCATGCCAAGGCAGATTTGCAAGTGACAAATGGTAGAAATTCTGCCACTGCAAAGGACTTAGATGCCCATGGAAATACCACTAGCATCAAATTAGAAAAAGGTGTTTCAGCCTGTTGGACATAAGCATCCAAGATCCTACTATAATGGCTCTTGGTTTTGCCCAGGACTTGGAGTCAACTTGGTGAAGGGAAGATCAAATATCAAAAAAAGTGCTTCAGTGGTACCTACTGACAAACTCCACAAGGACTACTGAACTAATGAACAATGAAGAAAATACACTGCTCCACCATCTGAAGTTCCTATGCTTGCCTCTTCTCCCTTCTACACGAAAAAAATCGTCATGCAGTGTTACGTCCATTCTCCATACTCTCTGTTGCTGTTTCACTTGAACTCAGCAGCTGTATCAAAAGGCAGATTATTGATGCTGACAAGGATTTGGTAGCAGGGGGGCTGCAGGGAGGGCTCTGTGAGAAGCTGTCCCATGTGCAACAGAACCAATACCAGGCAGCTCCACAACAGAACTGCCGCTGGCCAAGGCCACAGTGGTAGTGCATCTGGGATAACACAGCTAAGCAGCAGAAAAAAACCCAAAACAACCCTGCTGTGAAAATGGCAGCAGAGTGGAGTGAGTTTACTTGAGAGAAACAAGCCTGGAGACACCGAGGTCAGTGAAGGGGGAGGTGCTTCAGGTGCGGCAGCAGAGATTCCCCTAGAGCCCATTAATACAACCCTGGTGAGACACGCTGTTCCCCTGCAGCCCATGGAGAATGATGGTGGAGCAGATAAACACCTGAACCTGATGGCGGACTCCATCATGCCCAAGCAGATGGATGTTCCCAAAGGACACCATGACCCTGTGGGAAGCCCATGCTGGAGCACAGTCCTGGCAGAATCCATGGGGAGAGAAGGTCACGTTACAGCAGGTTTGCTGGCAGGATTTGTGGCCCCATAAGAACACACAGTGGAATGAGGAGTCCACTGCTTGAGGATGAAGGAGCAGCAGAGACAATGTGAGATGAACTGACCACAATGTGCATTCCCCATCCCCCTGTGCCACTGCAGGGAAATAGGTAGAGAAACTGGGAGTGAAGTTGAGCCCGGGAAGAAGGGAGAGGTCAGGGAAGATGTTTTAAGATTTGGTTTTATTTCTCATCACCCTACTCTGATTTGATTGGTAACAAATGAAATTCATTTTCCCCCAAAAAATGCTGAGTCACAACCCTGTCCTTATTTCAACTCAGGAGTCATTCATTGTACTTTCTCTCCACTGAACAGCTGAGGAGGGGAGTGAGAGAGCAGCTTTGGTGGACACCTGGCCTCCAGCCCGGCTTAACAACCCACCACAGACTGCAGTTTTAGCTTTTTTTTTTTTTAAATTATGCAGTAAACTAACAGAGTTTTCAAAGCTTAAAGTGTTTAAAATCAATCACTCCAGCCAACCTAGATTTATCAAAATGAAAAAAAAGCAAAACATTAACAGTAATTATTTCCCAGCTTTTCAGTGGCAAATGGTTTAGAACCTAAAATAACAAAATCAGATTTAAAAAAAGAAGTCATATCTAGATCCTCACACAATCTCTATTTCCTAATTCCTTTCCCACTATTTTATTCCTTTGTCATACTGACTTGTAAATCACTGCACTCTTTTTGGCCTGCCTCCAGGAGAACATTGGTTTGAAGGTAAAGTTTCCATGATTTGACTGTGAAGGACATGCCCCTTCCAGTCACAGCATCCCCGAGCTTCTGTCAAAATAATCTTTTTATTATTTGACACTGACATTCTGGAAAACATTACTTGAGAAAAAAAGGCAAACACACACATGTACACATGCTTGGGAGATGGATTTGGGTGGGTGTGCATATCTGACAAAACCTAAAGAGCACAACAACCTTCCACGACAGTGAATTTGAAAGGAGGCTGAGCACCATTACAACAGCCTTTCAGTTTTATTTGGGGAGCACTAGTGTATGGTTTGAAATTATTTTTGAGTTTTTTTAATGGACAAAGGAAGTTGCTGGGAAAACAGCATCTCTCAAAGAGCAAGTGTCCAGCCTTCCATGTGTGAACATCTCTATTTGCACAAACGCCAGGTCAGAGTACACCCTAGCATTGCCTTTCTTCCACCTTTGACTATCCAGGTAATGGCAGAAAGAGACAATGCCCACATCAGTGGTGCTTACTTGGTATTGTCAATCACTGATCATATAAAGGGTCATGAGGTCTTTTGGAGTTAAGTACATGGCTCTTCTGTAAGATTAAAAGCCATCATTTTAATACAATCTTTCCCATTTACTCATCCTTTGGTACTACTACTAATTCAAGCAATAGTAGAAGCTAATCTGATGCTTCACTGACATTCAGCTGATTAAAAAAAATTACCATTTTATTAAAACAAGATTGAGAAAGAAATTCTGGACCTCTTTCTCCTCTCCCCTCTTAGCAGTAATGTTTCCGAGACTGCCTACAATGCTGACTAATCCAGTTCTACAGTATCTGTTGGGATGCAACTGCCTACATCCAGCTGTTGTCTCATCTTGTATTCACAGTGTAGGCGCTTTAGAATTTTAAGTTATCTTTGTTCTTTCTCAGTTCAGTAGTAACACAGTAGAATCCCTGGTAAAGACCAGAGTTTCTAAGTGCTGCAGTACTGCTAATTCCAATACCTACAACTCTCACTGTTTTAATGGCATTCTCTAGCATTTGTCCACATTTCTAACACCACAAGAGAAAATAATCAGGCATACTCTACATAAATACAACAGCTAAATTCTGTTGTCTGTGCTACTCTGAATGTACTATACAATGGCTCCATGATCCAGAAAAACATGTCATTTTTAGATTAACTTTCTAATGAGATTTACCTCAAAAAAGTGAGCAGAAATGAACTTTCAAATTAAGATTTTAAGAGTCTCCTGTTTCTGCTAAACAATCTAATTACCTCATTTCTACCCTGACTTGGTCAAAGATGACTGGAGACAAGAAAGAAATAAATTATTTTGAGTTTTGTTCTGTGTACACGTTATTCTTATTTTTAATGTGCAACTAAGAATGTTTAAGATACTGGTAACAGAAATGGCATTTAGAGTCAAATATGAACATGTATATCCTCCAGTTCTCTTCCCACTCTACCTTGTAACTGAAGGAGAATTTAATTACTAATTCCAGTCAGAGAAAAATTAAACCCTTGAAATCTCCTAAGCTTTATAAGACACTGGTAGCACCAGGAATATATCTGTCTAGTTTATGAACCATAACAACCAACTCCATTTTTGCCAGCATCATAAATTCTGCTATAAATCCAGGTTTATACTAAAGCCAAGGCAGTAATATGCTAGTTTCCTTTCCTACAGTATTTCCTCATGAGTTGGGTCAGAAAGACACTAGGCAGGAAAGTTCTGGATGCCCAAGAGTAGAGCCAAACCTGCTGGGCTTCGGCTGCTGAAAGCCTGTTGTACCCAGACTTGTTCCTCTTATGAACCAGATGAGCTGACAACTAACATGCCCAACATCCATATTGTCAGGCCAAGTCTGGGTCCCATGCAAGTCTACTCAGCTACAGTTTAGGTTCCAGTGTTAGCATGTGGCTGATTTAAGAATAAGCTGTTCATATAAGTGTGAGCATTTAAACAAAACATGAGATAATACTAGTAAGCCTAGCTGAAAACTCTCAACTATCCTAAATTTCAGTGACTACAGCTTGTACAAATTAGCTGAAAGTACTTCCTTGAATATGCTTAATAGCCCTAATGTTACACATACTGGCCAAACCGAAGAATAGCTAACTAGGATATGCTTAAGATCTTATAGTTGTGCTTGCTCTGAAATCAGAAGCCTAAGAGCATTCTGGGTATGATGTTATAAAGTGTGAGCATACAGAAATGCTAATCTTGTCTCTCAGTAACTGTTGCTGAGGTATTTCATAAGATAAACAATCACTAGTAACCACAACTATTTTAAGTATTAAAGAAAAAAAAATTGTATGAACAGATTTTTATAAGAGGCAAAATAATAACAGCTAAGATAACTCTACCACATTAAAGGCAGCAACACTTTCAGAAGTTCTTGGAATTGTCAATAGTCATTATCTCAGTTTTCAATGAAGAGGTAAGATTCTATAGGAAAAACACGTCTGTGGATTAAGATTATTACTGAAGAAGTGCTTTGTAATTAATGAACACAGTGCACTAATTTTTCAACTCAAATCCTTAAAACTCAATTTTTAGGGGTATTTGCTTATGCTTTATTATGAACTCCATAATAAAGAATTAGGGTCTAGCATTTCTTACAGCATTCTGACTGAGAAACTGGCTGCCACTGGCCTAGACAGGTTGACCCTCAGCTGGGTTAAAAACTGGCTGGATGGACGGGCCCAAAGGGTGGTGGTGAATGGAACAAAATCCAGCTGGAGGCCGGTCACAAGTGGCATCCCCCAGGGCTCAGTCCTGGGTCTGGTCTTATTCAACATCTTTATCAGTGACCTCGATGAAGGGATTGCAGATGACACTAAACTGGGAGGAAGTGTTGATCTGCCTGAGGGTAGGGAGGCTCTTCAGAGGGATCTGAACAGACTGGACCGATGGGCTGAGACCAACAGGATGAAGTTTAACATGGCCAAGTGCAGAGTGCTGCACATGGGACATAACAGCCCCATGCAGCGCTACAGGCTTGGGGGAGACTGGCTGGAGTGCTGTCAGGCAAAGAAGGACCTGGGGGTGTTGGTTGACTGCAGGCTGAATATGAGCCAGCAGTGTGCCCAGGCGGCCAAGAAGGCCAATGGCATCTTGGCTTGTATCAAAAGCAGTGTGGCCAGTAGGTCTAGGGAGGTAATTGTGCCCCTGTACTCGGCATTGGTGAGGCCACACCTCAAGTACTCTGTCCAGTTCTGGGCTCCTCACCGTAAGAAGGACATTGAGGTCCTTGAGCAAGTGCACAGAAGGGCAACCAGGCTGGTGAAGGGGCTGGAGGGCAAACCCTATGCGGAGCAGCTCGGGGAGCTGGGGCTGTTTTAGCTTAGAGAAAAGGAGGCTGAGGGGAGATCTTATCACCACCTACAGCTACCTGAAGGAAGGTTGTAGAGAGGTAGGAGATGGTCTCTTCAGCCAGGTGACAGGAGATAGGACAAGAAGAAATGGCATGAAGCTGTGCCAGGGCAGGTTTAGATTGGACATTAGAAAAAAAAAAATTACTGAAAGAGTTGTCAGGGCCTGGAACAGGCTGCCCAGGGAGGTGGTTGAGTCACCTTCCCTGGATGTGTTCAAAAAGAGGGCTGGTGAGGTACTTAGGGATATGGTTTAGCTTAGGATGGGAATGGTTGGACTTGATGATCTTCAAAGGTCTTTTCCAACCTTGTGATTCTGTGATAATGTTCCTCTTAAATGTGACTTATATTCTTAATTCTCAACTACTTTTTCATGTATGATTCATATTCCTTAGTTTTCTTCTTAACTGGCAGATAACTTCTCATTATATTATCTTTCTTTTCTGTGCAAAAATCAAGACAGCGAAGAACTTTTGTTGTATAGATGATAAGCTCAAAGACTTTTTCAAAGAATGACTTTGACTATCCATGAAATTATTTCAACATAAAACCCAAAATCCCTCTATTAAGACAGCAATAGATTATAGACCTGAGATCTCACACAAACATATACATGTAATACTAAAAAAATCCCACACTAAATCTGTCTGAAAGACTCATCCCTGTACAGCTGTCTGCAAGCTTTTATCATTCCTACTATCATTATAGGTTTCTTACTTGTAATTAAGTTCTCTGGAAACTAAAATTTTTGCCTAATTTAAGACAAAAGACAGACAGACTGATAGCAAATATATTACATCATTTCCTAAATTATTTAAACTTGTGTGGGAAATACAAACTTCTGTAAATATGAGGTTTGTATCAGTAGTGATGGTAAAGGCTTCTAGCCAGTAAAGGGAACTGTTTTTGAAGAACCTAACTTCATTAGGGTTAAAAAACAGCTGAAACACACACTCTGATAATAAATCATCACCACTGACCCCAAAATCCACAGTTAATAAAAGGAGGGAAAATAAGGCTCAGAAAAATTATAAAGAGTTGTAAAGCTCTGGTGGCATCAGACAAGACTTCTCGAGGTAGCAGCCTCCCTGGCTTCCACTCAAACCCATAAATTCATCATCTTCTACTCCTTTAAGCTCAGAAAAGCATTTGGATTTAATTCTGTGTAAAATCTTTGAGTATGTTCTTCCAAATAGTTGGAAAAGTTTCTTCCTTTATGAGATCATCTATTTTATTAAGCAGATCTCCGTGGTTTAGCAGCAAACACTTGCCTATTAATGTAATAAACTGTAACCTCCTCAGATGTAGGATTATAAATTAGCCAGTCCCTGATCTCATTAAGAAATGACTCTGTAGAAGAAGTGTTAATGAACCAAAAAGAAAGATACCAATTCTCTGATATGCATTACAAAATCCAGGCAGTTACTGTTTGTCCAGAAGGGAGTCAAATAAATTCAACAAGGGGAAAACTGGTTTGAGCCAGGCATTGTCCACTTAATGATTTTAGAAGAGGAAGTAAAAAGACGTTTGCTTGCAGATTTATAATTGAAACAAGACTGAAAAGGGGAATAGAACTCAAGATTTCTGTGGAGTTCTGCATGTACCTTTAAAACTCTAGTATACAGGTCAAAGGTGTGGTATTCAAAAGTAAGGAATTATGGCATAGGGAAGATTATCACATAAATTAAGAGAACAGTGTCCATATAATGTTTATACTTGCTAAAACAAAACTAGAGTACATGACTGGTTCTTATAAATATACCTTTACTAAAGACAACTTTATACATTTTACTGTCCACTAGCATGCAAGTAATTTCTAATTAAAACAAAATTCAGAGCTCTAAATAAAGACAGAGTATACATTTTTAAGCAGATCCTACATGAGTACTGACTGGAAAGCAGAAGATTCTGACTCTCAATGTGTGACTAATGATTTCTGCAAAAGCCACTGCAGGTCCCAATTTTGAAGTTCAAACATAGGACCATTCTACTTCTATTTGAGAGAAATAATAAAACTGCACATTTACAGGAGTACTTCTCAATATTCATAATACTAACAATTCAAACACTAGAAATATCTGCAACTGCATGCTCACCTGAAGTGTCCCTTACCAACTCAGTGGGTAAAACATAACACAATAAAACATCATTACCATGTTGTTTTGCCAACTGCCCTATGGCCAAGTCCTGAAGCAATGCTGCTAGATGTTGGAGACCTGTTCAGGTAGATTTATTTTGGGCCCTTTAGTATCATTACAAGAAAATCCAACTAAACCAGGAGATGCTGTTGGAGAGGCCATCACACACTGACAGAATTGCATATAGGAATCAATATGCAGTACTCTGGTTTGATATAAATCAATACGGCATGCAGGAAAGCTATATGCATTCTACTTCCTAATCTATAGGGAGTCTTGTTTTAAGCAGCGTCAAATAAATGTTATAATAGTGTTTGATTTCCTTAGCTATCAATTGATTACATGTAACCAGCCCGCCACCAGCACTTCATTCACACATAGAATCTTAAGTAGCAATTTACTATGGTGCTCCAGTGGGGACAGCAAAAACCGTTATAAAGAGACAGGATGCTTAGCGAAATATTTAAGCTTTAATCACACTTGTTTCTGGCTGTCACACAGAGAAGTACATGCAATACAATAAAATAACAAGGCAAAATTGTACAAGTGTGATCATGCATTCATCCCTGGCCCTGAATCGTGTCAAAGCTGAAGCATGCACCCTGGCTTGAATGCTGCCCAAACTTCACAAACCTGAACGCTCCTTTCCTTGGACACACTGAAACACTGAATATGGCAAGAAATTGCCACTCACTAGGCAAACACCACCAGCTCATGGCATGACCTGCACCGCTGGTCAAGAACACAGCTATAAATACCAGTCCACTTGCTCTGCTGAACCTTCAGGCTGGAACACGCTGATGCTGGCTTTGCCGGAGGGGGTCTCATTACCCCAACAGGCAGGGTCACCTCCTGTTGCTGGGATCACCTACTTCCTGTAGCATTGAGAGGGCAGTGATCACAACCAAAGGATCAGTAATTTGTTTCTACTTGGCATGAAACAGTTCTTACTTGCTGATTACGGGTTATCCTTAATCCCAAATGAGTATATATGGGAGAGATTCAGTCCTTTCACCAGGGAGCCCATGAACCCGAGTCACAAAGCATTAAAGGTGGTGTGACAAGAAGTGCCTCGGAGCCTTGTCATTCTTATGCTAAGCAGCACTGGTGAGACTCTGCACTTGAAATGACTTTGTGACCTTCAAACAGTTTCAAATCTCAGGAGATCTAGTTTCACCCACAGCATAGGACTGTCTTGTAAAGTGGTCACCTCTGTGGGGTAAGCTACCAGTGCAACAACTGCAACTCTACCATCGCTGTTCATCTGAACCTTCAGTTACACCAAACACTTACTGAGATTCCTGAGATGTGTTTTATTCACTTCAGACATGTGAGTACTTAAGCAATCCTTGACAAGCAATTTAAAGTTTTCTGTCGCCTTCCATACCATTTCTCTGCACCTAACACTTTTCTCTGCCAGGAATTTTACCTTGCTGTGATTATTTTGGTTTTACTCTACATCAGCAAATGTCACACAAAAAGACAAAACAGCTTCATGCTGCTATTCCTCTCTCAGATGGGGTGTGTTTTCCACCTGGAAACAAGCAGTACTGTAGAGAAACAAAGCAAAACACAGCATTGCTGACTGGAAATAAATCGTCTTCATATACTTTATGCTTTTTATACATAGTTCGTTTAATTTCCTGTTAAATTCAGCAGAATGCTTGCTTTCTTCTCAACCAGTCCCTCAATTCATGTCACCTGCAATGCACCTAAAACTAGAGCCTGCAGTTAAAAACCAAAAGTAACATGATGCACACAAAGCTGGTTTGGGTGTTGGTTTTTTGGTGGGGGGTTTTGTTGGTTTTTGTTGGGGTGGGGTTTTTTTTGTTTACAAACTCTATACACAATTATAAAAAAGTTATTTAATTGTCTTTTATTAGTAAATTTATAATCACATTAAATTCAATTTGCGTGTCAGCAAACTGGAAAATCTTTGAAGTTCTCTGAAAAAGTGTTCTGCATAGGTACACATGCCCCAGTCCATTCCAAAATCAATACAGTTGAACATTAAGTTGAGAGACAAAAGAGATCGTATTTCTTAAACTGATGAAAATTACACAGAAAGGGACTGTTCAAGAAAGGATAATCCATGGCCTTTTCAAGACCCTCTGATAAAACATAGTGTCTAAAGCCAGATACAGAATGATCTGCATATTTCCTGTGCTGCAGTGACTTTTGTTTATCTAACTTAGCTACATTAATTGTAAGGGACCTTTCTAAAGAACAGCAGTAATAATGAGAGAATACTGTTAGAACAGCTTTCAGGAAGTGGAATAATGATTTTTTCTGTTTGTTTTGTTTCCCCCAGGATGGAGGTATATTACTTTTTATCCAAAGACTGCCACAGGTAAATACATACTTACAACTAAAATAACAGCAGAACAGAAACAACCTCCCATAAAGTTCTGGTAACTGCAAGTATACAGTCATTCTTTTTATGTGAAATTACTTTTTATGTGAATAATGAGAGTTTCTTACAGTTTTGTGCTATTTGAAAAGCACAAAAAATTCTCGCAGACTATTTTCCATGAATACTGTGCAATATACAGCTTGAATTTTCTTTCCAAGGCCAAAAATGATTGCAGAGTATCTGCCTCAACCTCCTCACTACAAACTAAACTTAGTTCCTAAGCCATTAGATCAGGACCAGATCAGTCAACAGAAGCAGTGGAAAAAGACCATCCTGACAAAGGATGCTTGAGTTACCCGATGGCAATTAACTTTCCTGTGTGGTTCCTCTGTATTCCTTGAGTTAGTAAGTATATCCAAGTACTAACATTACTGTTAATGTTTTATAAATAATAATATTAACTTTTTTTGTATTTCAATTGATTTCTTGTCACTTAATTTTACCAGAGCTGTATTCACTTCTGTCTGCTAAACTGAGGGACTTTGCTAGCTGGTCGTTCAAGCTGAATTAACATATATTCCTTCCCTATATGCCAGTGACACCACCACAACTTGCATGAAGGTCAACAGCTAACAGCAGCAACTGGAAACAAGACGATAGGAAAGCCAGATTCACCTCAGCTGCTTGGAGGCTAATTGGGATACTGAACTCTGCTGAGTAGCGGAGCCAGGTGTCTTCATCCTGGAGCACCACAACTCCGCAGTGACTAATCCCATAATTATTCAGTGACTTTGTACATATACATAGAGAGAGAAAGAGACTTTGTCATTTGGCACATGCTGTGGACACTGAAGCTGTTTCTCTACAGAAGCATTTATGAAATATGCATGAAGAGTTTAACTTGATTTTCAAAAAGTCCCAGATTCTACTGATTTTCTAGCAAGTCACCTCAAAGCTTTTGCCCTCAGAGGAAGAAATTCAGCCAAGAAATTATTCCAAAAAAACTGCAGACTTTCTTTAGTCCAAGAACATATTGGGATAACCTGCTGGCTCTGTTCTCAGCTACCATTTACTCTGAGAGCAACAACTCTCCTTGGAAAACATCAGAACAGCTCTAAAAGGCAGCAGTGGCCTGGCACCTGTAATTAAGAAGAATGTGATATTTTATAGAGGGTTGTACATAGGACAGAGAGAACAACTACAGCTCTTATGGCTTTTCTTGGTTTCTGACACAGAGAAATTTTTTGATGGCTATCGCTTGCCAGACAGGGGAATGAAAAAAACCCAAACCAAACAACAAATTACTTAGGGCAGAAGTTGTTCAAGCCAGCAGTCAGAACTCAAAGGGCCACAGAGTCTGAATTAGATGCTGTGAACGTCAAATCTTACTCACATTTGACTGCAAGCACCCAGAAGCTATCACAAGCAGCAAACACTGCCGCAAACAAGTACTAGAATGCAATTATACTAACATTTTGAAAGTGCAGATTGACTAAATGTATGACTTGTTATGTATTCATTGTTCATTTTCCACACCAATCTCAAGTATAATAAACACACAAGTCAAGCAAACAATTCCGCAAATTGTATTTGTCTTTTCGCTCTTCATAACTTCAAATTCTTTTGCCTTTTTCAGGCTTCAGAGAGCTGCACAATGGTATGGGGATTAGGAAACTGCAAGCTAGTTCTCTGTAACATTTTAAGAAGTGTTTCTAAGCACAAGAGCTAGCACAAAAACAAATGTTTTACCGAAGGCAAGTGTCTGAATCATAATCTGAAGTCTCCAACTCTCTAAGTGTTTTTCAATTGCTACAGACAAACATGTTGATGGAAATACATCACCTAATGAGTTTCCATCTACTTTGACTGGTCCATCAGCCCTGTTAATAGAAGTGTGTTTCTTCCTCTTTTTCACATTGCTAATGGCTAAAATTTATCATCCTCCAGCACAACTCTGACCAGCAAATCTAACAGCTCACAGTATAATACCAGAATGCATTAAAGTATATAGACTAATCTCCTCCAGTATACTTGTATTTCTCCTGTCTTTTTACGCAGCAAAAATAACCCAAAGTGGCTTTTTTTTTCCCCATTCAGAGTAAACTCAATGGGCAAAGTTGACACAGAGTCATGTAGGAAGCTTTGAGAACTGCTGTGGTACGGAAACCAAATGACTTCCCACAGAACTGGAGATTGCACTAGGTCTAGTTTGAGAACATCAGCAAAACATTACCAAAGCCACTATGGTACACAAAAGTAACAATATTTACATACAGAAGGCCGGGTACCCAGCTAATATTACATAAACACATTCCTCCAAAAATAAACACTCTGTTCAGCTGATAAACAGAGTTTATAGCTGACTGTCCCTTTTAACAGCCAGCTATGGATTTAAAGAACAACCAACATACTACATTTCTTCCCCGGTCTTACTGTTCTACATAGTTATCAATGATAAATAAGAGGAAATTAGATTTAAAAAAATATTTGTCTTCTATCAGAAAACACCACAGTGTTATACAAACACGTAGAATTACCCATAGAAGAAGAACTAAATATGTATTCTGAACAGAAGGGAAAATACTTGGTATGCAAGAAAAATAAACATTAGTAACCAGAAAGAATTGTTTACCCTCTACAATAACAACAGTCTTAACATTGCCAATTTGGATAGGAGATATCCATATGGCCAAAGTAGTCAAGCCTCAGTCTGAATTGAGGTATCATTTTTAAACAGCACAGAATAGGAAAAAAACAGTCTTAGAAGAAAGTTTTCATTAAGCTATGAAAATAACCAATGACCACCAATGTAATTTCTTTGTCTCTAATAAAGAGACATGGGATGGGATTTTTTTATTTACCTATAACTGCCCTTAATTTTTATATTAGTATGTGGGTCAGCCATGGTTCTACAAACAACAAACAAACCTTCAATCAGAAATAGACAATTTTTTCTCATAATTCTTTTCAATCAATTGTTAAATAGACACAATATTACTTTTTCAGTAACGTTGCAAGTCAAATGTGTCTCTGAATATTGTTGGGGGAATTAAATAGTACAAGTGCGCAGTTGCATGTGACTAAGTAAATATGTATATGAACAGTCTAGGAAGTATTCCTGCTGCCACACTAAAACATTTTATATATACGTTGTCATCACCTTGTCAAGATCTGGCAATACCACGTTAGTTACATATTACAGATCATATTATTCAGGAGGAACAGAACATTCTGAATGTGCCTCAAAGTGACATAGAAAAGCTCAAGGCAGAGGCTTTTGGTTGGTTGTTTTGAAACTCCGGATCCTGCTTATCTGTTCAGGATGCCCCAACTTTTCCATATTCCTTTATAAGAACTGCAAAATAACATTCTGAAAACAGTAATAGAGCCAGTGCTACTCACTGTTATTCATACAATGAAGCAAGAGAAATGACTGGCCCAATGTCACCCTAGAATTTGTGGAAATGTCAAGAGAGACACTGGAATCTGAGTGCCAGTCAAGTGCCTTCGCCCACAGCATTATTCTTACTTCTAAAGTGCACTACTAATCTGACCTTGTTTGCTCTGAAGATATTCCTAAAGCTAAAGTTCTACACCAAGTGCTAACATTTCTTCCTATCAGTATTTTAAATAGGATTTGACTAATCCATCCAACATAATAAACAACCCAAATCTTCCTAAAATGTGAGCTCAATGCTTAACATTTAAGACTTACAATTGTTGGATAACTTTAGAAAAATCCTACTTTTACACTGCTTGGCCTGACATGAAATACCATAAAAATATTCATTATTTTAACAAGACTTTCAGATGAAGACTGAATTACTTTTAAAATAAGCTGTGAAGTACATGAACTTTTAAAAGCTTATTAAAACTTAATCCTTCCAAATATTTTAAATATACAATGCTGCAAACCCATGGAGATCTGTGTACAGAACTCCTGCGTACAACCTCATGAGGCAGCAACTAAAGGAACATATATGTTTATACCCATACATCTCAGCTACTTGTAACAAGGCAAGTACCGGAAGAAGAGTGAAACAACGGTAAGGGGGGAGTTGCTGTCCCAAAGAGAAAACTGGGGAGACTGGCACATGCCAGATGGGTAACACCAGATGAGGACAACAAATGCCAAATTATAGAAATTCCAGGCATAAAACAGGACATCCTTCAGAACATAACACTGGATATCATCTGAATCACAGAAAAGGTGAAGCTTATCAAACGACAACACATAAATATGGACATTCACTAAAAACACTCATCTTGAACATACCTTGTTCAGTAGAGGAATACTTAATGTTTTCTTTGCTCAGATGACGTGACTCACCTCTTGTTTTGATGCCTATGCCAACTTTAAACAGATTTAAATTAACTTAAGCAGTCACACCACAGAAAATTTGTCGGGACTGCTTCTGGACCATTTCTAGATACATATTACACTGAAAGACAATCAACAGGATCGTTTTACATGTTGTATATATTTTTCAGTGCACATATCATTTTAATGGTGCTCTCCCCTCAAAAACTCAGAATGTGCACAGCAAGCTATTCCTGATGACTACAGTGTCTTCTCTTAATTTCTAGTGTTATTCTCAAATATCTTTGTGTTTAAAATCAGAACCCTGGTAAGAAGAAAGGAAGGTGTGAAACAAAAGAAGCTTGTAAAGTCCATCTGAAATACAGCCAGAAGCATTCAAAAACAGATGTGCACTTCTCTGCACTAGTACTCACTTTGCACTGTGGAATACATGATAGGGTTTTAATTAACCAGCTACTTGTTGGCTTTACAGTGCTGGAGTACTGTACATCAGAGAATAAAAACAACAAACAAATAACCCTCTGGTAATTCAGGAAATAATCTACAGTTGTCAGTTTTACATTTTTAAAACTGAATATTACAGATTTAACTGAAAATATTGCAGTAAATTCAATATACGGCAATACCTTCAGATAACACAAATTTGTCTGCAAGAAAAGGTAAGAATATGCAAAAAGAAACGGGCAGTTTCCTATACCTGTGGAGATGCATTTACAGTACTCACTTGAAACACTGCCATAGCTATCTTTACACAAGCTAGAGCTTGACTGCTTTCATAAATACACATATATTTGCAATTGCACCTAAAGTCCCAATTTCTGCCCATAATGGTAGCAATAACATCAGCACTTTCCATCCTCCAGTATAACTGAGTGAACAGTCCTGCTCCATCACTCACAAACAATCATCTTGGAAGCATATCATAGAATAAGTTCATTGCTTGCATACAAATTTCACATTCCTGAAATAGAATAGCTTGTTCTAGTCACTGATGCAAAAAATACATTTTTACAACCGACAGTTGTACAGTAAACTTCAAAGCTCTCAGCTGAAATGATGTCATTCTGATTGTCCATGCAGATGCAACATAGCATGAGACGGAGCCCTACCACAAGAGTGCAAGCTCAGCAGACAAGGCAGAAGGTGCTCAGTAAGGCGATGTAACTATCCACCTGGAAAACAGAGGTTCTACAAGTCAAGACAACAGCTGAAGAGGGTACAACCCAGCCTAGCTCCAAAGGAATACAGATGGTACAGCTCAACCATTGTATGTCTTCCTCAAAGTCAGAAGGAGTCTAAAACTGAATCCACCTCTTGCAAATTCTAGTCTTACTCCTTAATTATAAAAATTTCTTTTTGTCTCTTTTCCTATTAGTGGAAATAAAAACAAAGAATGGAGTAGGAGAGGTTTCCCCTGGCTAGCCACCAGTGTAGACCAATAGTCCATCTTGCCCTGTCTTTAGTACTTGACAGCAATCAATGCTTCAGAAAGGCACTAAGTTCACTGAAAATTAGCTAGGTTCTGAACAAGGTTTTTGCCTCTTGAGACAAAAAATACTTAAAGCGATACAAATGATTATGAAAATACTAGCAATAATATCAGTGGGAACTCCACCTATGTTTAAATCCGGAAACTCAAAGATTCCCTAATGAGTTTCAATTCACACATGCATGAGTACGCCACATGCATTACTGAAAGGCTGCTTATGAGTATTGGCAGCCACTAATGACTTTAAATTAAGAAAAAGGCAGGGAAGTAGTTGATGGGAGGGAGAAGGGAAGGATAAAAGGACAAAAAGGAACCACATAAACATAGATGATGTGATCCAAAGTCCAATAAAGCCAATGGAATGATTCATACTGACTTCAGATGACATACGAGACAGTCTGAAAAGGCAGAGCACAGATTTCAGGCCTAATGGCAGACATGTTATTTCTCCAAATGTTCCACAACAGAGGACACGATGTTTACTTTAAAGTACTCATCTCTAAGAGGAGAGTTATACCCAATTTTGTTTCATTTTAAAGGGTTCTGGCAGCTTTTTCTAACCTGTGACATGGGAAATATTTTCTTTGTTTCCCCATCATAAATCGTAAAAAAGACACTATTCACGCAGGCTCATGTCTATCAGGTTGTGTTAGTGGTCACACAACCACATCCCTCAGGGATTATGAAAACAATGTGAGCTATGAATTACATGCCCGACTTGAAAAAGTGGCAGTCGGTGACTATCTTGAAAATGCTTTTAGCCCTTAGTCACATTTCAGCTAGAAATGAGAAAGAAGAGTATGGCCCGCAGTCTTTATCCTGATGATGACTCCAGCAGGATATATTACCTAGAAAAGAAATAATATAGGAGTAAAGCTCCATTGGAATCCAGCACCACATTCAAATGCACACTATGATCCAGGTTGCTCAGCAGGTGAGATGAGACAATGACAAGTTCTTTCAGATCTTAATAGAATAGGAAAAACTTAAAGCTTAAGAATATTTCAAGGCTGTGTTCAGTCAGCAGCCTCAATGGTCAGTAGCTGAAGGCAAAAACCTGTTTTGCATGACATAAAAAACAAATGCATGCAAAATCCTTTGTTGTGCCACTGCATAAATTTCTTGGCTCCAAAATTTATGATCATCCGTTAGGAAAAAACCTAAAATAATTTCTTTATCTGCTCTTCATTTTTGGTTGTGTATAAAAGCAGTTGAATACAGACTGTATACTGAACAGAAGACCAAGGAAAAGTGTTTGGTGCTGTGCCCAGCAGAGTTAGCCCTAGGATCCAAACCAAGGCCGTTTAAAGGCACTGCAGCATTCTAGGCAAATTACACCAGCAAGAATTTAAAAAAAAACCCAACCTAACTATTTTACAAGATGCAGACCAATAAACAGGCTTTTTAGAAAGGATTTTAAGAAGTATTTTGGCTCCAAAAATTACGTTGTGCTAATAAATATGATCTGTTGGCACAGATGGGGAAAAATAAGAGCTAATAGAAGCTGAAACATTTCCCACATAGTTTCAGGCTAGAACTACTATTGAAGTTTTCCCTTGCTTTTCTGGTAACATGAATACAAAAGCATTGTCCTGGGGCATGAGACCAAGTAAATGAAGCTTATGAGAAACAAGACAACAGCAAGATTACAGAAACTTCACCATGGACTGCTTTTTACTATGTACACTGAGACCACATGAAACAGGGCCATGACCTCAGGTACTATTGCCACAGCATGGATACTAAGCAATGCTATTAGATAAATAGCACCAGGGAACACAGGATGCACTTTTCTTGCCATTTAGCTATGAATTTCAGTCACAGCTGTTGCCTGAAAAGCTGTTGCTCACGAAACTTCATTTCTTTCTTACCGTTAAAGCCAGATCCCAACATAAATACTTACATGGCGATCAACAAACATACAGTCACACTATCTTAAAGGCTTGGATCTCCAAAAAGACAAGGATATTGTTTTCAATATAGGTATTGTGATGATAAATGTATCATCATGTATCAAATTCACTCTGGAGGGACTGCCCTGAGAGACAGCTGCTTGCGGTAAGTACCTGTCAAGTGGCAGGACACTCACCACTTGCTCATAAGCAAAAAACCCTGCCACCATACAGGTATAACCTTGCCTTAACTCCCCTGGAAATGTCAGCTGTGGTAGGAGGATACAGGCCAACTTGGGATGGGATGAGATAAATTAAGCTTTTCCAGAATGAGAAATGTAGGCAGTAGCATACACACAAAGCAGGAGTGTCAGTTCATGTGGCAAGAAGGTAATGAAAGGAGGGTGATACTACACCTTGCCCTTTATTACATGCACCCTGACACAAAGCTACGACCTGGCTTAGTTAGCACGAGTGGCTCCTCAGCAAACTGTACTGAGGTGTTCCTGGGCTACCTCGCTCTCAGTTTTATCTTGTTTAGGCCCCTGACATCACTCTCTTTCAGCCACGCTCTTTGAGCTTTTGGCCATCATGGTTTTTAAAAGATATTTGCTTACCTATAAATAGAGTTAAGTAGTGAGGAGTATTCACTGTAAGGACTATGCCTCTGTGCACTTCTGAAAAAAAAAATTAAGATATCACAAAGCACCTTTCTGCACAGTTTTCAAGATGTTTAGACCACATGGTTCTAAAGGAGGAAACACACAATTAACACGTGCACTGTACAGCATTTCACCATTTTTATACTGGAGGCAAGAGCTCCATAATGACTTGCAAGCAAACCACCTCCTTACTTCTCTGTCCCTTACTCTTTGGTACTACTAGAATAAGCATTTCCTTCTCTTGCTCCTTGTGAAATCCTCTCAAGATTACTCCTTGAGGTTGAAAGGTTCCTTGCTGTAACAGATCCACAGTAAGTGATTAATAGCATGCTAAACTGAAATCTTAGCTAAGTGATATAAAGGATCAATTGCACAAATATAATCTTTTAGACATTAACCATTGACCAAGTCTGGAACGAGGATTGGATCCAGCCACACCTAGACTCCTGCCTGAGTAGGAGTATCAGAAAGCAAGGGGTTCCTTTCAGAACCTCCTAACTTAACAGGAGGGTTTCCCCTAACAGTTTTGCCTAACTGAACAAATAAAACTCAGTGAATCCCTTATAGAAGGAAGAGAAAGGCACCAAAAATGCTTCTGGTTGATCACATTTTCCCTTTTCAGCTGGAATTTTTATAAAATGCATCTTTTAATGGGGATCTCCAAAATCCTTCCTAAACTAGGTGATCAGCATCTACATCTAGTCCATCATTACTAGTTTTCTACTTTTGCTCCCCTCTAAATAGTGCAAGATACAGCTATTTGTTGATACAAGTAAAGCATTTCCTAACAGATACCAGTAAGTTACACCAGCTTTGGGAAAAGGTTTGAAACTGGCCTGACCCTCTTCTTACTAAAAATTGCATGTTCATCTGAGAGAAGTCTGGGATGGAGATGTTTTGCTACCAAGAACGTTTCCAGCAGTAGATCATCCTAAGTGTAAACTGACTTTCACATACAGAAAGGGCTGAGTTCAAAGTGGTGCTCAAAACCCTGTAGGAAAACTAAACAGTACCTGAGAGCTAAATGATAAGGCATGGTTCATCACTGAAGCTTTCTAAATGCCCATGATGAGCAGCACATGGTTACTTTGCCATACAAACTCTGTTTGCAGTTACCACTGAATTATTACTGTGATGTGAATGAGAAGCAGCTGTAAATGGAAAGCATTCTGTTACAAAACTGGGGGCCAAGCTGGAAACAGTTAGAAACAGGCATCCCTCTAGTCAAATACCACAAATATTTACTCCTTTATGTGAGCTGAGAGTGTGACGCAAAAATCTCTAGTAGGCAGTGGTTCCCACAAAGAGTTTCTGACTCTTTGAACTAAAACACTAATTTAGAGTTAGACTTTTCTTCACACCATGACTCCCCTGCTCTTTCTGGGAATTATGGAGATTTTTAAATAGTACTAATCCTCACTAGCAGATGGTAGTAGCACTTTGTCAGAGCAGTATTACATTTAAGTTAACACTTTGGAATTTTAATGCAATGGCTCCAAGACATACTCCTCAAAGCTCTCCATAGAAGAGCCATTTCTACATCTGCTGCTGTCCACTGACTTCAAACCATCATGCTAAGTGGCCTAGGAAACAGCAGTATTAAAAACTGCAGAATACCTTTGAATCTAAAACAGTCAGGGGAATTTGTGAAACAAATCACAACCAGTAATTTCTACGGTACTGCTAAAGCAACTTTAACAACAAAATACCTCTCCATGGCAGCACTTCCCGAACCCCCCTCAAAACCAAAATGCCAGTTATTCCTAACTAGCCAACCTTTTTTTTCATTCCAGATGCCTGGAGATGAGAGGGGAAAACAGCACATGTTTGTGCTACAGGGAGGATTAGGCAGAATGAAGGGATGGGAGTTACAGCAACACCTTTAAAGGCTTCCAAAACACCGACATTTTCAATATTCTATTTGTTACTCCAAGCTTGTGGTACCAAATGACGCAATGACCTTGTTTATATAAAGTTAGCCTCTCTTTCCCTTTCATGTTCTGGATGGGAGTCTATAAACCTAGTATTTTCTGAAAACAGTTGTACTCCTTACTTGACACAACACAAAGAACCAATTAATTCTAGCCTCAGGGACATTTGGCAGTCTTACAAAAAATGGGGGAAAAAATGCATCCCTTTAAAGTACCATGGGGTTGGTTTTAGTGCCTTTTTTAATGAACAGCTTTTTTTTTTTCTCCTAAATCATGCAGAGGATGATTTTCAGCAATAACAGCTTCCAAATTCTATCATTATCTACCTTCCCCTGAGGAAGTATTTACCTCCTCCTCCCATACATCATTCAGCCCTGTTATTAGAGACCATCGATCTCAAACAGAAAAATATTTTTAAAAAAAAGAATCCCCAACTCTTAATGTGTTTTATTTAGCGGAAATACAAGTCAGTGGCTGTCCCTTTGCTGTTCTGAACAGGGATTGAACAAGGCTGGTGTTGACAGAAAACCAGACTTTAGCCCCAAGAGATCAAATAAGGACATTATGCTGCAAGATAAGCAAGAAAGCAGATCCACTCACCACTCTGGAGCTTCTTTCACTGAAGAGAGGTCTAACTTTTAATATGCAAGCTATGCAGCTATTAAAAGGAAAAATCTAAAGCTCTCCCTCCACAGAAGACACTGCAGGCTGTGAATCCAGAAGCACACTGCATTATTTTCCCTTTCCTTCCTTCCTAAATTAGGTCAAAAGCCAATGGAGCAGAAGCTGTGGCTTTGTGCATCCCTTCCTCCCACTTGCCAGCCACAGAAGCCGAGTTTACATGGAGGCATGGTGCAGATCTGCAACCAACTGCTGCACAGAGGAAGCAAAGGAAGATGATTTAATCAGAGGGATAATGCTAAGGCTCAGGGATGTACCATACACTCAGAATTGTCCTGGGAGCAGAGTGGTAGAAGAACACTTATTCCCTTTCTGTGTAAAATTATACCATGCAATATAAAGATCAAATGGATGTAACTTTTCTGCAAAGTAACCAGGTACAATTATAAGCTAAAAACCAATAAATATTAGAAAAAATAATATTAAAATTAAGATCTACCGTACAAATAAAATGCTTTACAGTATAACTATAGTGGTTGAACAGGGAAAAACAACCCCATCTTCTAATGCATAATTTAGTTTCTTTAAAACGTAGTATTATCTTCTAGATATATTGTTCTAAAAATATTATTTGTATAACATTATTCTTTTCAGTAATACTCGTGTCATTACAGTGCTTGTTTCCCAACTCTCCTTGTACATATACCTCCTCTAACCTACTTGACCCAAACATTTACAGCCCAGTTTCCAGCCCACTTAAGTTTAACATTACCTGCTATTCCCTAGAAATACCTTATACTCTTACAAAAGTAGCTTGCCCCATAACTCAGAGTAGCCCCCTCCAAATGTTTCCTACATCCCTTCACCATTCCACTGATTCCCCGCACTAACCACAACTCTCCACTCCCTTCCAACACTCCCACATAGAAGGCACCATGAGAACTTCTTCCACATTACTCCTGCCCCCAGAGCATCCACTTCAGAGAAATCCCAAATAACACTTTCTTTCCCGACAACTCATGCTGTCCTTTACCTGTAACCTTCAGTAGACACAGCATCAATATCCTTAAGACATCACCCCCTGCGATGGTAATGCCAAATGCTGTTGGTCATTCCCGGTTTAGCTTATTTACTGTACACAAGCAATGCTTTTCTCCCGCTCGCGCTCCTCAGCCTTTCTATTTGACATAGTCCCTAAACGCTTTGCAGCACTGGAAAAAGTGACAAAACTTTTTCAAGTAGGTGTTTCTCATGTATCTCCAGTACGCAATCCAGTTCCGTTAACAGGAGAGCTGCTCCAAGGAGTTGGAAAATAGTTTCTCTAATGGCTTCAATAATATTTCAGTAACATTCTAGAAACTCTACGAGGCTAGCCGACCAGCCTGCAGATGCTTTCAGAATCACTGATTATATTTAAGCACCTCTTTTAAAGAAAGTAGGGCATTTTGCAACATATATTGTTCCACCTTACCAGAAAGGGCCGTTTTCTTTCTACCCAGACATCTCCCACAACTGTACTATGAAATTTATGTCCAAAAGAGACCAAGAGAGTGCACATATGTATAACCATGCACAGGTTCCTACACTAGGTAAAGCCAGAGAACAGTATGTTGGCAGCTGATGATATAATGACTATTTTCAGTTTTCCAATTTAACCAATGCTATTGGCAGAAAAGAACTGTAGGTAATAGTTATAGTTACATTGCTAGCCTTCATTCCCCATCACCTCTTACCTCACAGCACTGTACCATTTGTTATCAGACTTCCCAACCCAGTGAAGTAATGACATCAACCACACCACATCTGCTCTGTCACTACATCCCTGCAGACATATCTGCACCCTTTCATTGCTTCATCCCCAGCATGATCATTCACAGGACCAAAAGAATGAATGCGTCTCTCAAAAGACATCAGATTTGCAACTTTGTCTCTTGTTGTACAAACTGAGTTGGAGAGGGATCCAAGCTCTCTTTTACTTCATCTTTAAATCTTCTGACAGCCAGCTTTGTTTCATATTTGTACAGCTTCTAGCACAGTGGGGTGCCATTTCATGATTTGTATTCACGTTATGACTTCCTGCAAGTAAAAAGCCTCCCAAATGTCTATGTTGTTACTTAAGGTAGGAAATAATGTCATCCCAATTTAAAGAGAAATCCAGGCAATTATTTTCAAAAAGAATAATCCCTCTGATTACAGACAAAGCATGTGTTTATACATTCTATATACATAAATAAAGAGATACCCCATTGCTACTTAGTAACCTGCAACATGTAGCTGGAAATTTAAGTAGTACATCTTACAAGATATTTATAGCAGATATATTAGTAGATATACTGTAATACTGCTTAAGCTCACAAAGGGAAGAGTTGAAGAAAGACTAGCCTTAGGCATGACAACCAACTTTTGGGAGTATATTTGTCTCAAAAGAGGTCAAGTAAGTGGGAATTCCAGAGTAAAAAAAAATCAACTTTATCTGTCTAAATAACCAAACATTGTGTTATGGTATGCTTAACTTTATCCTTCCTGGACTGAAAAAAGCCACAGAAATTTAAGAGTATAGAACATAGCAACCATCCCAACTGCTTGCCATGAACTTGGAATACAAGAGAGAAAGAAATAATAAAAACAGCAAAGGGAAAAAAAGTATGTGTATTTTAAAATGACCGGTAATAGCTATTGTATTTCACTTGCCACTTAACACACAGACTGTACTGCAGGCTGGCTGTACGCTGCCAGTACTTGACAGTGGCTTCACTGAGTAAGATACCAGATCTTTCCTACTGTCTTTTTTTCCTTTATCAACTCTCCAGTACATGAAATTGTTTTAAAACATTCTCAAATGTTTAAGCTGAACACTACAGAAGTTGCAAGAAGGCAAAGGGCATGCAACAACAAATATCTTTGCTTAACAGTGTTCAGTCCAGAGACATCCCCACTGTATGCTTTCAGCCCACAGTATACTGCCAGACAACTTTTAATACTGGTTGCAATCAGTGAGGTAATTCTGCAGTAGCCTCTTGTCACCGTAGAAAGACAACTGACATCTTCAAAACATCTCAATGGATCAGGAGCCTGAATTCAATTGGCAGTCAGTCAGACTTGAGCTCCTGTGTGCTTTAAAAATAAATCAAGTTACCGTCTGTCATCAGGTCTGGGTCCTGAAGGCAGGTTTTGAGGGTCCCAAAGCAGGGAAGGTTGCCCTGTGCACGTTTTATTTTAAAAGGATGTGCAAAAAAGGGCATTATTGTTCTATCTGCATACATTCTAATAAGGCACGGCAAACACAGGCCTGACATTCAGATCCTCTGCTCTCCCCACAGCTCTCATCCAGAGCTACCTTCCACAGCACCAGTGGTGCTATTTGATTTTGATTTATCACAAGTGAATTATTGTAATGAAATCACCAACTCGATTTAAGCCTCTGAGAAAGATATGGTTGGACTAACAAAAAATTGTTCTGCAAAACAAGCAATTATTGTTAGGTTCAATGGATATTGGCCTTAGCAGTCCAACTGATTATAGAAAGTTAATGATTTAAAAAGCAATGAAAATATAAGAGATTAAATCCTTTAAATCTGCATGAAAGACTCCAAGAGGAATTTTACAGTGATTTTCACTGCATATTTTATTAGATCTGTGATATTTTATTCATGGGTAAAGCAAATATAACAATTAGGAATAATTAGCATTTCAGCACAGAGTGTTACCTAATAGGTTAAAATACACATATAATTCTTCATTGAAATTCTATGCCTTCACATTTTCCCCTTTCTGGTTCAGAACTTCTCCATTTAGCATAGCACTTAGAGGAACATTACACAGCTCCCAAAGAAACAGAAACAGAGAGAAAACTAGTGGCTCTAGCCTTTGATACACTATTTTCCTGCCCTCCTGATGTTCTTACTCATTTCTTCCTCAGCTTCCTCTTGAGCATAGCTTGTCAGATAAACCCAGCATAACTTCCATGAAACTTTTTCCATTTCAGCTTTTTTTCCACCCTACTACTCCCCTCACTCCAGAACTAATGTGTGCAATGGGAACCTACTTTCAATCTAACCCTGCACATAAAATCCATCAGTTTACAGCTGACTAAAACTACAGTATCTGTTACAACTTTAATGCTACGGAGGAATAACTGTACTTACTCATTGAGTCTTAATACTTGGGGAAGGGAGGGGCAGGGGCAGAAGGGGTGTTTAACGGAACACTTAGAACTCACAGATTATCTCTTCCTTGAGCTGACGCAGTTACCCCAGACTAAAAGCAGGAAAAGGCTCTCCAGCTTAAGTACACTCCATGGGACAATACAGCATACTTCCTTCTCTGAATTAAGTGTATTATCACCGAAACTAGGATATAAATTTTGAACCTTAAAAAATTACAGCACTGCACAATTTCAGGACCATTCCCTTGCCAAATTTCATAACTTTCATCCAAACACCAGTACATTTCATCTGCTAACCTTCAATTCCAGACTGTGTCCTCCTTCTTACACAGACCAGTTGTAACTCTCCAATTCACATAAACTATTATTAATTATAGTGGCTGCAGACACAAGAGAATCTTCCCGTATTCCATCATCTCCCAACTGCTTGGCCAACAATAACCAGAAAACAAAGCCTGACTCTTATAATGAAGTACAGCAAAAAAAACTCCCCTGGTCTTGAAGAGAGACCAAAGTACAGAAAGATACAGGGAGAAAGACTTTTCCTCACTCATTCTTCCACTAGCTGCTTCCATTTTAGTCTCTATATAATTACTACTTCTACATCAAGACTACACAATAAAATTCCTCTTCACAGCAGGAGTAAACAACACTTCCTTCTCTCCTTGTGCTGCTTTAAATGCACAAGCCAGCTAAAATCCATCCACACAAGGTTTTGCCCAGGCCTTCCTTATCTGGTGTTGAAGATGGCTGTCCTGGTTTCAGCTGGTTTAGAGTTACTTTTCTTCCTAGGAGCCAGTATAGTGCTATGTTTTGGATTTAGGATGAGAATAACGTTGTTAACACACTGGTAAGTTTGGTTGTTGCTAGGTAGTGTCCACATCAAGTCAAAGACTTCAAGCTTCCTATGCTTTGCTGATAAGGATGTACATAAGAAGCTGCCAGGGAGTGTATCCAGGATAGCAGATCTAAATTGGCCAAAATGGTATTCCATACCATGCAACATCATGCTCTGTATATGAATTGGTGGCTCAGGAACGAGCTGAGCATTGGTTAAGTAGGTGGTGAGAAATTGTGTGCTACATCACAAGTTATCACTATTATTGCCATTATTCTCTTCCTTCTCTGTCCTATTAAGATGTTTTTATCTTAAACTACAAGCTTTATGGTTTGTGTTTTCTCCCCCTCCTCCATTCTCCATCCCACCGGGGGAGGGGAAAATGAGCAAGCAGCTGCATGGTGCTTAATTGCCAGCTGGGGTTAAACAACAATAGTTTAATTAGTATACCACCACACTTATTTAACATGCATTTAGCACATATTTCATGCCAAGTATTGCATTAACCAACTCAACATTGCACCTTTTCCAATACAGTCAATTAACCTATACGAGCAATGTAATCATGGCCAACGTTAGCCTAAAAAAGGTCAAGATAGCTCATTTTGGTAACTACTGTAAGCAACAGGTTACTTCTTCCTTGCTAATGGAGATGGTGAAGGAAAATAACATCACAGAAGAAAAGGAGTTGAAGCTGTATCCAAGAAGCCCGGTAGGAAGGTAGTTACTAGACAGCCAGCTATTCTAGGGTGCAAAATGTCCCAGAGAAACATGAGCTTTAATGCCCAGATCCTAACCACTACAACAATTTGGCACCTAACCACATGTTATGCTTTACTGTTGGGCTGCAACTATCATACTTGCTTCTGGGCACTTCTGGGACTCTCTGAGATGGGTGTCAGCTTGACCAGAGCTGTGAACTGGACTGTAAGGCCTATGGGATACACAGGTATGGAGTCACACAGATATTGACAGACATACCAAGCCGGTCTTCCAAAATAAAACTTTTCTTCCAACTTCACCAGCTTAGATAATAAATTATTCTTTCTGGAATTCAAGTTTAACTTACAAAAAAAGTGACATCTGAGTCTACAGATGCAGAAAGATATCCTAGTGTTCATCATTACCAGTGTATCACCTCAAGTCAACCCTTTGCATATACCATGCTATCATGTATGGTAATATACTCACATAACATGTTTTCACAGTTTGTTTATTTTATTATATTTGATCAATAATATATGTTTTTATGACGTGATGGAGTCTTCATCCCTGGACATACTTTAAAGATGGTTAGATGTGGTGCTGAGGGTCATGGTTTAGTAGTAGATGGCAGGTTAGGGTGATGGTTGCACTTGATGACCTAAAGGGTCTCTTACAACCAAGACAATTCCATGATTCTATGAATGCTGTTTCTTTTTCCTATTGGCCACTTTTAAGTCTAACAGCAACAGTAATTTTCTATGTCTAATAAGGGTTTTTTTAACACTTTACAGACAAAAAGTTACAAACTATGTTTGGAAAATGTGCAGACAGAGTGGTTTGCCATGCTGACATATGTAATTCAGGTAATGA
Organism: Gallinula chloropus; assembly: GCF_964237585.1. NCBI lineage: Eukaryota > Metazoa > Chordata > Aves > Gruiformes > Rallidae > Gallinula > Gallinula chloropus. The sequence goes on along the minus strand of NC_140088.1, from coordinate 66,537,377 downwards.
GGAAAATTAACTTGAAATGAATAGCCAAGCAGAACTACTCTTTCATATAAACTATTTTTAAAGCCATTGTTAACATGCTGAAAAAAAATAAGGAATGGAGTAGCAGTGACAAAGAGTAAAAATACAAATCTCAAAAGGCAGAAACCTCAATAAATTTTAGCCAAAACCAGACTGTCACGGCACATTATAGATAGCTATATATCAAATGGAAGAAAATAATATAAGTTCAAGTCTATATCTAGGGAGTAACCTAATGGCTTACAAAAGTCATCTCCTGCCAATACCACTTGCTTTACAGGGCCAGGGAGTGGAAAAGAACCATACTTAATGCCTTTGTTCATTAAGTTAAATGAACCTTAGTTGGTAGGTTTATGTAGTCACAGTCTTAAAAGATTTTTCTCCAGTGTGTTTTTTCAAAGACAGCATTGTGAGAATAAAGGCTCTGTGCATCCTTAAGTAGTCATCTGAAAGCACAGAGCAGCAGCAATTGCCATTTCAGGCATTTGTTAGGACACCACATGAAAATGGATGGTTGGGGGTTTTTTCCTCTGTCTTTATCAAGGACAAAGAACTTGAAATAATGCTAAGAGTTATTTAAGAACATGAAAAGGAGCCGCCTGCTGTAGTCAGCAATCTACAGCTCAGTTTAAAACCTTCTGAAGTCAACTAAGCGACTCACCTGGATTATGACAGCCTCTGGATCAGTCCCTGGTGATCGCTAAGGAACACTCCAGAAAGCAGTGACACCTAACGGCAAGCATGGCTTTGGAGGATAGCAAGTCGTAATCTATGACACGGAAAATTACCCCTCTTTAGCTGCAGAGTAACTAGCACTAACACACATTAGGGGGACTGAAATACTATCGCAAATCTAAGCACCAGGGAGAGAGCTTAAGAAACAGCACACATAGAAACACAGAGTAAGTCACACAATGCTGTACATTTAAGTAGAACATAGTTACCAGTAAAACCTACTGGCTGCTAAACTACAGCATGCTGAATTCCAGGTCTTCTTCTGTAGGTATCTTTAAAATAAGCAAGTCATCTTGGCACATTCTAGAGCAGGGAAAACAGAAACCTGAATGCACATCTGTAAACACTACAGGCACAGATTTATTTGACAAATCTGTTTTGCTTGCTTGTCCTGCACTTCACAAAATGTATGTAAGAACACTGTAATGAACAGTTAGTGACATACACTACATACCTTCTAATGAGGCTTTACCAATAGCACAACAAATTAAATTCCTATTAACAACGCACGACATAATACAAGCCCAGCTGCATTATAGTACAACATCTTACAAGACAAAATGTAAACACACATATCACCAAGCTAGAAGAATCCCTTTCCTTCAAACAAACAAAAAAAAAAAAATTAGATTAAATTAAAATTCAGGGCACTAGCATATCAACAGAAGTCAGCAAGATACCCCATGTTGGTATTGCCCTGATATTACTATCCATGGTACAGAAGAGCTTAAAAGCATGAATCACATCTCAGGACCCAGCAACGCTAGGAACTTGTCTAACACAAGGAATGCAGCAGTCCCGGCCTGCAAAGTCTGAAATCTGAGCAGAGTAAGGGAACAACAGATCTAATTTTTATCCCTTAGAGAAAAAAAAAAAAATCTAAGAAGCATATTTAGGTATATTTATAAATATAATTATATACACACTATATATATGTAAAATCACACACATTTCTGAACTTCCCATTGATAATGAAAGAGCTGAGGGCAGTATACAACTGACTGCGTATGACTGAAACCAGTGATAAACATAAAAAAACAACTTGCAGTTATCAGAGTGCCTGAAGTACTAGTGCACACTGCTGCAATGGATTAGCCTTTAAAAATACCTTAGTGTATTTTTTCAGCAAAAAATTTTGCATCTTACTCTGGCAGCTGCCCTGGGTGATTTTGCTGCACCTAAAACACACGTATTTGCCTATATGTTTCTATATGCACAATAGGAAATCTGTATGCACAGATAGATGTACTACTACACACATATCAAGGGGAAAAAATGAGCACAAAGTACAAAATATAAAAGCATGAGACCAAGTGCAGAAGATACAAAGCATACACAAATCGTGCAGTTGACAAGGAATGCCACCTAATCCCTGCTTAATTAAAGCACTGTTCTAAACTCCTGTTTAGGGAGTGAGGAGTGTGGGACGACTGATGTATGAAGAAAATATCAGGCAGCGTGGCTAATCTCAAAGACTTGGGAGCTTTCGAGCTACATAAATCAGAGCGACTTTTTGAATAGCCTCATAAAACACAAAATCATTGCCATTCCACTCACGACTTTCAGATTCTTCCTACAGCATACAGATCATTAGGAAACTTCTAAGCAATCAAGTAATGTGGGGCTGATGAAATTACTCAATCAATGCATGGGCTGAGAGAAGCAGCATAATACAGAATTGCAGAGTTTTGACATGGTAACCCTGCCCCTTTTTTTTTTTTTATATAGGGATAAGGAAAATTACAGTAGAGTCGATTCATTTCAACATTTTCACAAGAGTGCTTAATGTAGTCTTTCTGAACTGCCAGTTCCTATTTATAATAGCAGGGCAGCAGAAACCTACAGACTATAAGCAGTCCCACCAGTGTTTAAAATACGATATAGGAAAATGTTTATTTTTAAATGTGCACATTTACATACATGCAGACCTGCTCTAATGATCAAAAGCAGCAGCTATAATCGTTGGGAAGACAGCAGTGTGAAAAAGCAGATAAAGGCCAGTCACCATACCTCTCCCACTGCCACCACCAAGTCCTTAATCTCTACTCACTAAACTGTAACATTTTCTGTGGTTGTCTAAGAGACAGCTGATAACACAACTCGATACGGAAAACATCCCTTTGCAGGAAACACATCAAATAATACATAGGCAAAGGCAAGGCATTTAGTGCATTATACTGAAAAAAGTACGTTCCATCAGACAAGGGGTATGCACAGGTAACGTGTTATGTCTTATGACCACCTGCCCCTCCCAAGCATGGGAAAAATATTTTCCACTTGAATATCTTAAGACTGTAGAATGAGAAAAAGATAATGCATTTATCATGTTAGTTGCCTAAGGCATCAGTAGGACCTCTGATAGTATTTCTTTTTCCCAGAACTGAGCATTTGGTTTTCTTCCTTGACTTTATGAATTCTCCTGTAGTTAATTTGTTCATAGAGTACTCTGCTACTGCTTTTCAGAACTTGTATAAACAAACAGTTTATTATTTATGTCTAAATATTTTATACATAAGTTTACTCAGCACAAGTGGAAAAAACCAAAAAGGGGGTCAAAACATCCAGGTCACAAAATACAGTGGTGTCAGTAGGGGCCAAATTTTCATCTGTGAGCCGTATGAGTTGGGACTTTTAGCTGTCTACCCATTTAGTGTTAAATTAGTTCTAATTTCAGGTCATTTATTTTCAGTGTATTTATTCCAATAGATTTGAAGCTCTGTGTAACAATTATCACTTTCCCATTTTCATGGCAACATAAACTAGTCTGTAAAAAGAGGTAATACCCTTGTCAACTGTACTAATTGTCTCTCAAGACAAATTAATCATGTACTTTAGTGGGATTTTTTTTTTCTTGCTTTCAGGAAGGATTTACTGTGTTGATGCATCTAAACACTAGCAGCATTATCAAAAAGATCAGTGGTAGAGTGTGTTGCATTCATCATATATAAACAAGGGGAACAAACAAAATTGTCATTCACACGGAGAAAAGCCGTGGTCTCCCTTGACGCTGGTGAGTGCAAAGGGGGACAGCCCGCCCAGCACTGCTCCCCGATAGCCAGGAGGACGGGAGGGGGGGGGCTTGCCAGAAAACTCCTCGTCTGCTACATGTTCCCCCTCCCAAATCAAAAAGATTTGATCGGCTTGTTACAGGCTCCTAAGAAAGAAATCCTAAGACATAGCCGTCTCCTAGCGTCGCTTTAACAGTCTACAACTAGGAATTATTTAAAAGAAAAAGTCGTTCTCCCTTTAAAAGGAGGGCGTAAAGCGCTGCCTCCCGGTGCAATATTTGATGCTCCAGTCGCACACGGCTATAAAGACTGACCCCTATAAAGTTGCGGTACCTAAGGGAAGCGGTAGCCCGCGGGCTCCGGGGTGTGTGTGGGAGGGATGTTACACGAAGGACTGGCGCATCGCTGACCAAATATCGGTGTCCTGCAGGAAAGCTCTTAACGGCCGGGCTTTCCAAACGCTCTTCTGCTTCCCCTTTCACAGAAGCCTACGGATCCTCACGACAGGCACCGGCAGACATGTTTATAAAGCCAACCCCGAGGACAACAGCGACTGCCCCATGGCCGAGTCCGGCACCGCCCCGAAGCGCCCCCACCCCCCACCTCAAAGCCCAGGCGGGATCCTGCCACCAACTGCACCTTCCCGGGGCAGCGCGGCGCGGGCCGCCCGCCCGCCCCCGCGTTTCCAGGCTCCCGCTCCGCCTGCGTGCGGTGCCTGCAGATGGGCGAGCGGCCGCGGGGGAAGCGCCCTTCTCTCCTTGCCCCGCGCATCCCCGGCCGGCGCAGGGGGGCGACCCGCTCTCGCAGTAGCGGAAGCAAAACGCCGCTCGGCAGCGGGGCTCGGCGCTTCCTAGGGATGCGCCCGTAGAGAGGGAGTGCTTCGGAACACGGGGAGAGAAGGATAACGGGCGAGAGGGGGAAAAGCGGCGCCCGCTTCCCGAGCTGGGAGTGCGGGCAACACCGTGCATGGCATCACCCGAGCTGCCCCGCCGCCGCCCGCCGCGGCCGGGAGGGGGGGCCCGCCGCCGCTGCCAGCTGCCCCCCTCCCGCCCCCCACCACCCGCTGGTGATGGGGGAGACCGCTACTCTTCCCGGGCGTCACGGCCCCGGTAGGGGCTGCGTTGGCTGGTGTAGTGGCAGCCCGGGAATGGGGGCGCGGGGCACCCGGACCCCGCTGCCCCTAAGGCCGCCTGCCCGCTGGAGGGGAAGCGCTCACGTTGCCAAACCACCTGTTCCGCCGCGGGAGAGAAAGGCGGGATGGGGGGAGCGGGGGGGGTTGGTAAAGGAAGGGAGGGGGGGCTTTGCATGGTTGTCACGGTGGCGTGGGAAATAGGGGGAGGTTTTGGGTACCCCCCGCCCGAAGGTGAGTCGGGGCAGGAGGAAAGCAAGCTGGAAGTGATGGGCTGCAAGGAGGGACTGGGGAAGTGCCCAAGCCCTGGCCCCCAGATCATTAATCGCGCAAAACCCGAAGGTCTAAAGCACACACATACCCCGCCGACAAGAAACCTTTATACAGAGCGGTAGGGGGGAAAAGAGGACGCCCAAGATCCAATTATAAGGAAGGGGGGGGGGGGGAAGGAAAAAAAAATAAGGCAAGCAAGGGAAGGCTAAAAGAGAGCGGGGGCTGCGGGGGGAGGGAAGCCTGCTAAGAGAGGGAAGGTTGCAAAGGAGATCTGGAAAAGTGTCCAGCAGCACCAGCAGACGCAGCACCCCCTTACCGATATGAATGATTGAATCTGCAATCGCCGCTTTCCAGGTTCGAGTCCAACAGACGGACACGACCAGGATGAGGGAGAAAACTTCCATCTCCTCCGGAGGTCCAGGCTTTATAACAACAGATCTCTTCGCCAAACGGTGCCACCGCGGAGGGCAGCGCGGCGCAGGAAACCCAAGAGTTTGAGGTGCCGCCGGCGGAGCGTGTAAATCCCGATGGCTGGCGCACAGCCGCGGCTGGGCAGGGAGCAAGCTGGGGGCTCCGAGCGCCTTTCCCCTAGGCGAAACCCCGCGTCACTTCAGGGGGCTCCTGGGCAGCAGCAGAGTTGCTGGGAGCGCCGGCAGCAAATCCATCCAGCCCGGGCGCCGCCGCGGGCAGCAGACGCCTCTGCTGGTCAGACAATCCCCATCCTTCCGCCGGGTCCAGGGATCCGCTCGGTCCCGGCTGCTGCACAGCAACTTCCAACCCACACCACGCACACGCTCACACACACACGCGCGCAGACACGCACACACACACACACACACACACACACACACACACACACACACACAAAAACCCTCTTGGCCAGAGAAGCCCCAGGAGCCCGCAGCAAATAGCTCGCCTTCAGCGGAGGAGGAGGAGCAGGCAGCCGAGAGAGCAGGCGATCCCGCTTCCAGCAGCCAGATTCCTGCAGGAAAAGCCCTCCCGGAGGCCAAAAAACAAAGTGAACTTCAGGATAATGCAGATAGTAATGCAGCGATTTCCCCCACACACACCCTTCGCTTTAAAAAAAATTGCTTCCCACAACTGGAGGGTGAAAAAAAAAAAAAAGAAGAAATCTGCAAATCAAGCCCAGCGTGCTGTCTCTGTCGCGCAAGGTAGTGGTTGGACAGGGCAGGAGCGAGAGGAGGAGTGCCCAGAGCAAGGCAGAGGAAAGCAGATGATGGTCTGCAGGTTGCTTTTGGAGCTTGCTTTGCTTGGGGGATGCAGAGAGCTGGCAGCTCCAGCACCAGCCAGCACGTTGCCTAGAAATGGATCACCTAGGAGAAGGAGAGAGAGCGAGAGATAAGTGCTATCAGCCGGAGAGGGAGAAACAGAGAGAGCGAGCGAGTGAGAGCGCTTCTCTCTAATAACCACCTCCTCCCCCTATCTGCAATACAAGGGAGAAACAAAATAGAGCTCTCATCTCCCTTGAAATCTTCAGCTGGGACTAAGGAAGAGACATAGCAGGAGTGCATGCAGCCTAAAAATACATTAGGGATTAGGGAGAGGGAAAGGCAGAGGAGGAGGGACACACATTAATATGAACACTACACACACACACACACACAAAACCCCACCAAAAAACTAACCCACACCCCATTTCTTTAACCTTGTAACTCCACTGCAGGTTTCAAGTTCAAAGCTGGGTAGGCACTTTCGCGTCTCAGTCTTTGACAACTGAGTCAGGGACATTGCTTGAAGGGGCGGGGGGCGGGGAGAAGGAAAAAAGATCAGGGACACCTGGCCTCAAGGGGAAAATGAAGACCTAAAAATCTATTAATATTACTTTAATTATCTGTGTTCCTGATGGAGTTCTCAAATTCTTTAAAGCTGTGAACTGCCTTTTTTCTTTCTCTCTCTTTAGGTAGAGGAGAAATTTCTATGGGAAGACATTTAGAGCACACTTTTCATGCTCAGGGTACTATGAATTCATTAACCAATTCATCCTCAGACTTCTCGTGCCATGGTTAAATACATTATCCCCATTACACAGATGGAGAATTGCAGAGAGAGGTTAAGTATGTTCCTATGAACTAATCTAAATCCCCACTTTATGTCTTATTACACTTTCTTCTGACTTTTTTCTTAGTCACACTAGAGACAGGATCGTAAGTCAAAGAATTGATCCAATACAGTGGTTAAATCCTAAACTTGCATAAGCCATTGATAAGACCTATTAGTTCTTCTAGAAGCCTAAATAGAGGTTGATCAATATATTTTCTTCAGAAATAACCTTTTTTGAAGGCATTTAATCTAAGTTCAAGATATGACTTGCATATTTCTCCTGATTTGCCTATGTCTTCTTTCATCTATGTGACTAGTTACCAGGTACACTTGTATACCTATAGAATTTAAAGATTTGGTTCAGGGGGAAGAAATACATGTTTAAGAAAAGACAAACTCAGTGTTAAGAATAACGGTTTACCTAAGAGCAAGGTAATTGAATCTATTAAAAAAAAAACACAACCAAAAAAACCTCACACCAAGAGCAATTTCTCCTTGTTTAGGTCCACATTGTCATATAAGTGCTTCCCTAAAAACAGTAACACTCAAAAAGCTTCAAGCTAGATACAAAGCACAAGGCAAGGCTCATCTTTTCTAGACTGGCCTTTCTCTCTTTCTCTTCTAAGAGCTGTAAAAAAAAAAAAAATCACAGCTAAAATTCACCTTAGAAGACAAAAGAAAAGATACATAGAACAAGAGATGAGCAGTGTGAAGAAAAATAATCTCACGGATTACATCATTCACATGCTGTGTTTGTGCATACCCTCTGTGCAGGTCACAGATCCGTTGTCGATAACAGCAAACAGTAAAGAAAGCACTTTTTTCCTCTAAATTATAGTTTACACAGAGTGTCAGTAAGTGTAATGTGAATTACTTTAACAAATAATAAATTCTGATTTATCTGAGAAACTTTTGGAGCTGCTTGAGTCATTATTACTTCTCCACCAAAGAATAGAGTTCACAAGAAATGTTAATTCGCTTCTTTGGGGGGCATGTCAGAGCAGTACTCTTTAATAATGTACAACGCACAGTAGGCAGAATAGGAAATATAATGGAGACCTTTGGAAAATTATAACTTTTTAATCCTTGGTTTAAATTTTGAGGCCTTATCTAGAAACCAGCTATCCTTACTGACTCTTTGAATCATCCAGTGCCCTGAATTGGCCACACTAAATGGCAAATTTTGCTTACTTAACACAAGAGGTAGAGCCAAGAGTTTGTAGCTCACAAATAACCTGTAATAAAAAATGTTTTTGTAGTGCAGCTCTGAATAATAATTCCACTGGTAAAAAAAGATTTAAAAAAAAAATTGAGAGGAATGAGACTGACATACAGTTAACAATTAAATTCAAATAAACTTACTTTAAATAACAAACACATTGACTTAATATGTATCCACCACAGAGATAAAACCATTTGTGCTTCCTCACTTTCATTCTCCTCAATTTTTACCCATTAAAAACAAAACCGGATGTAATCCATTTAAATAGACTAAAAAAAAAAATCTTATGTTACGTGCTTAGTTCAATGAATAAGTATAAAATGTTGAAAAAAGGATAAAAGTCTCTTCAATAGATGCTAAGGATTTTCAGAAAGTTAAAGTTGAGGAAAAAATTGCAGAACAGGAATTACTGCTACTGTAAAAATATTATTTAGATAAATAAATAAAACAAAGAAACACTACTAATCAGACCTGGGCAAATGCAGACCCCTAACATGCCATAAGCACCGTTCTCAGGACTTCAGCGATTGTGGTCTAAGGCACTTGGAAACATTACGTCCCACAGGTTTCAGCCATGCTGCTCTTCCTTTGCTCCAATTTCTCTTCCAAAAAATCCTCACAGTCACAAGAACTTCAGCTCCACCATTAGCATCCATGGAAGAAGCACCACCATTGACCAACCAATGTTTCTAACAGGGAGTAGTTGCCTTTCTAAATGTTGTTAATGGTTGATGTAGCTTACATTTCCACTGATCAGCTATTATGGTGTTGTGCATCAACCCAACTCCTAGAGGAGCAGCAATGAAAGGATGTTTTTCTAAGACAGAAGAAAGTGTCCATTTAACATTTATTTCTTCATCCCCACACATAACTCTGGTACCTCAACCAAGTCAGCTTGGGACCTGAGCTTCAACCTACAGAGGAAAGATAGCTAAATAAAGAAGTCTCACATGTCTTTCACTCATCCAAAGCCTTAATTTTGACAACACTGTGCCCCTTTTCTCATCTGGCCACACAAACAGATCTGACCATGCAGAGGCCAGCTTCTAATTTGTTTAATTCTAAGTCCCCAGAGATCCTTCAGATATCAACACAGTGATAAAACAGTCTCACTTACAACCTTCAGTGCTGGGAGGTAAACAGAGTAGCTAAGCCTTGCACTAAGAGTTCTAAATTACGTAGTAAGTATTTACATTTCCCATATGAGCATCAAACGCACCTTTTGCACATCAGTATTAACTTACAGAAAGCTTAGATAAGATGAAATCAGATTGTGCCTGAGGTTAGTCCACCAGTCCATTTGCTACAGAGGAAAAAACAGTATGTACCCATCCCACTGTTCTGTGCTGTGCACAGTGGGAAAGGGAATAGGGTCCTTCCTGACACTACTAAGCCATCACCTCTTATCTTGAAGTTTGGCATTCAATTAACTATTTTCATCTTAACTTGCTGTGCAGGTTTTGGCTGGGGTAGAGTTAATTTTTGTCATAGTAGGTAGGACAGGGCTGTGGTTTAGATTTGTGCTGAAAACACCGGGAGGTTTTCATTAGTGCTGAGTAGTGCTTTCACAGAGCCAAGGCCTCTTCTGCTCCTCATCCCACCCCACCAAGGAGGAGGCTGGGGGTGCACAAGAAACTGCTAAGGGACACAGCCGGGACATCTGACCCAAGGAATATTCCGTACCATATGATCTCACCCTCATCATATAAATTCAGGGGAAGGAGAAGGAGGAGGTGGATATTCAAAGTGATGGCATTTGTCTTCTCAAGTATCTGTTACATGGGATGGAGCCCTGCTCTCCTGGGGACTGCTGAACACCTGCCTGCCCATGGGAGGTAGGGAATTAATTTCTTGGTTTTGCTTTGCTTGTACACATGGCTTCTGCTTTACCTATTAAACTGTCTTTATTTCAAACCCCAAGTTCTCACTTTTACTCTTCTGATTCTCTCCCCCAACCCACTGAGCTAGGAGCAAGCAAATAGCTGTGTGGTTCTTAGATGCTGACTGGGGTTAAAAGACACTCACATAGTTATAAATCTTGTTAACAGTCACATTGTTGTCTTAAAACTAAAATAAATTTTAAAAAACAGCCAAACAAAAATACCCAACAAAACGCAAAACCCAACACTCGGCAGCGTTAAACTTCATGACCTTCCTTAACAGTGAATTCCAGCAGTGCCAACTGACTGTGAAAAATAACATTTCTTTTACTTGGCTTTAATTTACTCCCCCCTCTTTCATAAGATAGTTCAATATTACTGCACTAAAGGGTAGGATTGGAAAAAAACTGATCATCTGTTACAGCAGAGAACCATCAATCACAAACATTGAACAGTCATACACAAATTGTTATTGATGCCATCTGAATGTGGGGAAAGGCCAGGAAGGCCCACCTACTATTGCTAAGATCGGTTTCTATTTCTGTATTTTTAATATAATTTGCTTTCATTTTTACTTCAGTTGTATCTTCTTTGAGTCTTTGGAGGTCATTTTTTAAATGAATGCTACTGACAGTGGAAAATTGACAGTAATTATATAAATCTCCATAGTTCTTAGATGGCTATAAGGAAGCATGTGCTTTTTTGTCTCTTCAGATGGTATTAGGAAGTTCTGATTTGTTCCTAAATAGTAGCATTATAGATGAAACACAGGACCCTATAATACCCTGAGTACTACAACTCCTGAAAGATAACAAGCAGATTTGGTGACTGGATCAGCACAGGCAGCTCCCTGCAGAGAGACATTTCAGTGGGCACAGGATGTCCCCATTCCCAGATCATATCCTAAATTACACATGAAAAAGCAAAAAAGTTAATTTATTTTTTTGTTATTTATGATTACTATTATGTAGGTTATACAAAAATCTTCCTAACTTTAGACTTGGGTATACTCATGAAATATTTATCTGGCCAGCCTTCATAGTAAGACAACCCACCATGGGCCTCCAACCCTAATTTACATAGGGCAGCATGGTCCATTTGACAATGATATTTCAGTCTAAATAATACCGGTTTTAAAGCACCCCACTTTAAAACCACAGACTGACAAATATCCTTCACCTTGCATTGCCTTTTTTTTTTTTTTTTTTAAATAAGCTCATTCCTAAAGTGCCAATACAAAGCAACTGACTGACAGACCCATCAAGAGACTATGTGCCACAAGTGAATATTCTACCATGGAGCTGGTGCCCCGGCTCTCAGGGAAAGCTTCTGGCTCTGAGAGGTTACTTCAGTTGACACATCTACTCAGTGCTATGCTTTACCTGGCATAGCTTCAAACAAGAAGTCATCTGGGAGGGCTTTAGTTAAGAGGACATCTGTACATTAGGAAATGGACTTGCTCCAGTGACCACCAAATAACCTTTAAGGGAAAACTTTAGCCTGCTGCAAACTTTAAGGTTGCTCTCTGTATTACAAAAGAGGTCCAGGTTAATAGGACCATTTGAATTCTAAGTATTGGCCCAAACATTGATTCCATCTCTCCAGTGACACTGGGTGAAACAAGTACTCTTGGTGCTCTATCACCAGTTCGGAATAATGAGGATAATCTTGCTTCACTTAATAGAAAAGTTTGAGGACTAAATTGGTTCACGTTTTTTCAAATGCAAAGCATTATATTCTTTCACCGATTTCCTTTAATCCACTTCTTAGCTTAAACATGTGAACATGTGTGTATCTGCAAGTGTGTGTGTGTGTGCATATGCAGATGGATAAATAGAAAACAATTTCATTTGGCTATTATACAAATAAACAGAACATTAAATATTTACTGAAATCCAATGGACAATACCAGTTGTAACCTTGAATATCTTATCACAAACACCAAACCAGAATCATGAGTTATTCTGCTGGGTAGAAGAAATTAAAAAAAAAGTAATTGTGCAGTATAACATAAGGATTTCAAAGCTTTTTGCTTTTTAAAAAATATATTGTTACTGAGTTTAATTGAGAGCTTGGGTCTTATCCTTTGAGCTTGAAAGTTTGTGTCTTAACCTTTAGCCTCAATACACAAAGTTCAGAAAGTAGTTATGAAGTAAAGTCAACTGTTAGAGCAACCAGTGTTATCAGAGTGAATTAACAGGGAATGCTGCCGCCGAGGTAGATTTATTTTGCCTCCCTTTAAACTGGTGTTACAGAGCTCCTGCATTGCCTGAGCCAGCCTGCTACACACCTCATGGTATGTGTGTGCTACACTCTGCATGCTGGCTTTTAAAAAAAAAATTCTCAGTACAAAATATATCTCATGTTTTTTCTAAGATTTGCTAATATAATTGTTAGTGCTGGGTTTTCCAACAAACAAATTAACTGAAGCAAATGAAGACTCAGAAAGAGATGACCGCTAAATTTAAAAACTATATAAATCACTACGCTTTCTGTGAAGAGTCAAATAATTCTCCATGCCAAAAGGCACTAATTGGTCATTACATAGTTGGATATTAGTATGTCTAGTAGTCTCTGAAAGGGTTCATATGTCTTTCATCTATGAGAAATACAATTTGATGTCTAAAAGTCTTTAACCATTCTTTATGATGCAGATTTTCACACTGTTATTTTCAGTAAGAATTCCTCACCTTTCCGTCATTTGTTTCTCCCCAGAAGAAATACTAAATCAAGGCAGCTGAAATAACCTATTTGAAATTTCTTGCTTTGATGCATTAAACATAATTTCCTTTTCTCTGTGTTTTCATCATAACAAACAGCATCATTATAGTTGACATTTACCTTATTCCACAGTATTTCTGTCATAAATTAAGAAAGAACCATTAGATCTAATGACACAGCAATGAAGAATGTATCTAACTAACATGATAAATTATTTGTGGTGATTTTTATGATAATTCAATTTTTGTCTGTACAGTACCTAAAATTAAAATCAACAACCTATTTTTCTCAGTTGGACCTGGCCCCTGCAAGTACTTTTCATATAATAGATACCCTGTGTGACCATCCCAACAGGACTGGGAAGGGCATACAGCTCTGAAGTGCTACTAGCGGAAGGAAAGCCAGTCAGAAATACTTCATTTCAAAGACCCTCTTGAAAACACATGATTCTAGTAAAACTCTACAATAGATAGAAAAAAGGGAAACACAAAGTAAAATTATCTTCCTATTATGGCCTAATTTTTGTTGATTCCAATACATTTGCTTAAAATTACTAATAAGTAATTTTTGAAAAGAAAAAAGTATTTTCTATTTTGACTAGGTTAAACATTTTCTTAACATTAGCAAAGTCATACTGATAAATTGAAATAATTCCTATTAGCGTGACTGTAAAATATATTTTGGATGACTTCAGATACTGAATATTCCTGCATTATCCCCATCACATACACAAAAATAATTCTATGCTATCTATTTATATTACAAGCTTGGCAAGCATTATTGTTGTCCATGTTCTTTTATCTCTTTCTCTTTAACATTTACTTCTCTGATCTGTCTCTTTTTCATCAGCTTAAGTCACAGGAAAGCAATAAATAAATAAGTGGATGGTCAATATACATTCAGCTGACCAGAGAACTACAAGATATTACTGAGCATCTACCTGTTGGGTGAACAGCTGAGAACAATTTCACCATCAGGGATGTGTGCCCCATTCTGTTATCCTTTTGCCTTTCAAGTTGGTGGTCTATTGTGAAAAGGCAAATCGTATCAATAATTTAGCTCTTTTAAGCATTACTTGCTTAAATACTTTCTATATTCCAGCAATTAAAAGCATAACGACCACCGCCCTGGGGGAAAAAAAAAAAGGAGATAATTACTCCATAAAGCCTCATTTTAATCTTCAGAAAAGAAGATTTTGAGAGGAATATTGTCAAAGTGTAGTGAATGGCTCAATAACATTCAGTACACTTCTGTTGGCCATTTGGCTATGGAAATGGGGGAGGGTGCTCAGTAATCAGAACACTTGCATATATAACAACTTACTTTAAATGCTTAGTGTCTGAAAGAAAGAAAGAGCTGAGCACTTTATGCACCTTTAAAAAAACCCAAAACAACACAGCAAACCACTACCTGCAATTTACTTGATTAGATAATGGTCCAAGTAGTGTAACACTGCAAAGGCATATAAATTATTCTCATAGATAAATAATTCCATGTTTTAGGTCCCTCCTTCCATGCTCAAATCTGAATGGATTTCTACTGACACACGAGCTACTTGCTTGAAAAACTGTAAACAGTTTAGCCTGAATGTATGTGGCCTGATTGCATACTTACTTCTCTTGTGTATCAAGAAGTTATTCAGGTTCACAGAATCACAGAATTGTAGGGGTTGGAAGGGACCTCGAGAGATCATTGGGTCCAACCCCCCTGCCAAAGCAGCTCCCTACCTCATATTGCACAGATAGGCGTCCAGATGGGTCTTGAATATCTCCAGAGAAGGAGACTCCACCACCTCCGTGGGCAGCCTGTCCCAGGGCTCTGTCACCCTCACTGTGAAAAGTTCTTCCACATGTTGGTGCGGAACTTCCTGTGCTCTAACTTGTAGCCATTGCCCCTTGTCCTATCTCCACAGACCACTGAAAAGTCTAATTCCCCCTGCATTCCATGCATTCCATGCTTAAGATACTTATAGACATTAATTAGACTCCCCCCTTAGTCTTCTCTTCTCAAGACTGAACAGCCCCAGCTTATTCAGCCTCTCCTCAAAGGGGAGATGCTCCAGGCCCTTAATCATCTTTGTAGTCCTTCTTTGGACTCTCTCAAGGAGATCCCTATCCTTCTTATACCAGGGAGCCCAGAACTGGACACAATACTCCAGGTGGCGCCTGACCAGGGCAGAGTAGAGGGGGAGGATAGTTCAGTAAGTTCTGCTTCACTGAAGGTCCACCGTAAATACTGTATTATTATTTCCACACTCAGCACCCTCCCCCCACATATACAAGCATGGTGACACATTCACACAAATATGTTTACTTTTGATCCTTTATTACTGCTCACGAAATTGCAGGGAACCACAGTGAAATTGTTTAAGGAATGAAGGACAGCTGATAGTGGTATGCACAGAGTGGGGGCCTTGGCTTGTCCAAGTTAACTGATGAGCTGCAGCTCTGGATTTTAAACTGCCACTCTCACAAAGCAAGTTTCAGACTGACACAGGAAGCATGCAGTGAGGGGGAAACAATAATTACATTAAATCACATTTAAAACATTTTTGACAGGAGAATGTTGGCAGAAACTGGAAAGCAGGAAATCACCTCAGGGGTTTAAAACTCTGAGCATACCCAGAAACTTGTATTAGCATTGAGACTTTGTTACCTGACTCCCTTTCAAATCAGTTAAAGTCTCAACTAGATCAAGGCTAAACACATCTGCCCAATTCTCTGCTTCAGAGAGTTTCATTGAAATCAGAGGCTTTTCCCCAAATACAAAAAGCTGCACATGCAAATGCAACTTTGAAGGACTGGAGTTTGATGGCATATGATTCGTCTATCAGTTCCACACAGCAATTTTTTATTTTTGTTCCTAACAAAATTAAATATAAAAATCAATAATCCATAGGAACTGCCATGTCTCCTTTTTGGCTGTCAAATTAAATGGAGAAGGAAAAATATACATGTAACTGTAGTAGATGACAGGGCATAAGCAGCTTTAATAAACACATTGTCAGAGAGACTCTTCTACCCTCAACTTGGGGTGAAATGACCAGGCACAACATGAAGTAGAAGCCCAATTTCAATCTCACTACAAATAGAAAGCAAGCAGCTGCTCATTTGTAAAAGAAAGTGACTTCGCAAGAAGTCATCAACCTTGGACTTGCACTTAGATATAGTCATTAAAAGGGTTACAGAGATGAAGCCCAACATGCAAACTGAATTTGAAAGAAAATAATCAAGGAATGAATCAAGCACTTTAGACTAATTAGCTATGTCTTCTATTGAGCTAAGTATAAAATGATAATTATTTCAATATTAAAAAATAGTCATAATTTTAGTAGAATGAAGTGAGAACCGAAATTTTGGTTCTGTTCAGGGGAGCAGAAATAAGCAAATGACCTCCCCTGCTTTCTGGAGTGCCACATTTACAGAAAGAGAGAAAAAGGAGCCTCTAGGGACTTCCCAGAAAAGCATCCAGAGGAGGCAAAACGAGTTTCATAAATGTCAATAAGGTATTTTCCCAGCTTTTTTCACTAAGGAACACACACACACGACAACATAACACCCTCCTCCCCATTTCCTCCTCTCTTAGAACAACCTTTTGTTATCCAGACCCATATATAAAACACCACAGGACTGAAGCAGGAGGGGATTCTTGTAAACGCTGTGAAAAATAATACTAAACCAACTGATGAATGTGAATTTTGAATCCCAGTCTCAGTTTCCTGTGATCTACAAAGTAAAGCAAACAGGCTCATCCAAGAATGGTGTACATTTGGGTAGATGGTTGAATCTTTGCCATCAATGTAACTTTTCTTTTTTTAAAAAAGAAACAAAAGAAGAAAAATAGAACAAAACCTGTAAGTTGAAATAACTTTGCTTGATACATCACTATCCAAAAAACCCAAACCAAAACACCACAAAAAAAAAAAAAAAAGAAAAAAATCCAAAAGCAGCTTTGTTATCTACAGATTAAGCTCTAAGGTAGCACAGTGTCTGGAACCTAAATCTCCGTACATCAGGTGAATCCCTGAATTAGGCTATAAATCAGGTGTGGATGAATGGTGCTCAGAGCTTTTAGACCAAGTAAGGAAGAAGGAACCTAGAAGGAACCTAGCCAGAACAAAAACATTTAGCTTGACTAGATAACCACATCACTGGCAGGACAGAGGGTCTGGTACACACCCAGGAGTAGAGCCTGGCTGCCTTGTTTTAACCCCAGCCGGCAGCTAAGCACCATGCAGCTGCTCACAAAGCAAACCAGAGAACTCATTCCCCACTTCCCATGGGAAGACAGGTGTTCAGCCATCTTCAGGAGAGCAGGGCTCCATCATGTGTAATGGGTACTTGGGAAAACAAACACCATCAGTCTGAACATTATCCCCCTCCCCCCCACCCCCGTCCCTTTATTCCTCCCCCTTTATATGAAGAGTACGACAGCATATGATACGTAATATTCCTGTGGTCAGTCTGTATCAGCTGCCCCAGGTGTGTCCCCTACCAGCTGCTTGTGCAACCCCAGCCTCCTGGGGATAGTGGGGTGAGGAGCAGAAGAGGCCTTAGCTCTGTGTAAACACGGCTCAACAATAACAAAAATATCTCTGCGTTACCAACAATGCTTTCAGCACAAATCCAAACCACAGCCCTGTCCTAGCTACTATTACAAAAATTAACTCTATCCCAGCCAAAACCAGCACACCAACATAGCAAGGGTGAAAATACAGCACAGAAGTACTCCTTGGTATAGCAATTTAAACAATGCACCTGAGTTTGTCCTGACAGAGCTGTCCCACTTTCTATAAATAATGCTCTAGCTAAGGGAGACTGACTCTCTCCTTGGGCCATTCTCACATATGATGTAATTTGGACCTTGTATTTCTGCAGTGAATGGCCCCTGCCGAAGAAGTAGCACTTATTCTGTGATTATTTTGGGGGAGGAGGGGATGATGGCGGTGTGTTTAATTGATAAAATATAAGATTAATTACAGGAAGGACACAGATTTAGAAAAAAAAATATTTGAAAACGTCTCTGAAGTGGATTGTTTGTATCACATACCAAATCCACGTATATTACAAGTAGCTCCACAATTATTTTTTTTAGGGTGCTACACTTAAGTTGCCATAGCAGAGTGTGACAGTGGCAGTGAAACTTGTTTTGTGTTTTCAACTTCAATTTTAAATGTGGTGAGGGACACCAGGCAAAAAACAAAGACATGCACCCATCTTTGTTTAAAAAAAAGAAAGAGGAAATGAAAGGCCATGAGATGAAAGCATCAAAGGTGTATTCAACTGATCTTTATAAGAGTTTGTAGTAAAAGTCAGTACAAGTAGAAAAGCTCATCCCCAACTTGATGCACATCCCTGGCAAGTCAAAGACATTCAAAAGAAAGTCAGTATGTAACAGGCAGACTTCTTCCTGAACTCCAGCCTAATATCAAAGCAATGACCCTTTGTTTCAACTCCTTTTAGTGTATCTAGAGGAGGGACAAGAACAGTTTGAGAGGGAAATTGCCAGGGAGACAGAGAAACAGGGTCAGCGTTTAGCAACAAGCAACACTCCCCATTGCTCTTGTCCGTTCCTCCAATACCCACCCCTTGGTAGCAGTCAGTCTGAAAAATCTTTAGAGAGAAAAAGCTAAAGAACAGTGCCATCAGCAGAACTAATGCTGTGCCACGGGGAAAAAGAAAAAAGTTTAAAACCACTAGGAAAAAACTAAGTGCTAATAATTCACAATAGTTGTCAAACCACTTTGGGTTGCTTGACTTCTAAGCAGAATATTTCTTTTGCATTGTACATCCTCAAGCAACTAAGTCTCCCCATAGACATTTCCAAAACATCCATCTAACCTCAGATAAGGGGAAACACTCCTCCCCCAAACATTTAATCTAGTTAGTGACATATGTGATGCCACATAGACTGTCTGATAAGTCTCTGGTTTTCAGGTAGCTCTCAGCTTGGTGATTTCTATGGGGCAGTTCTAGTCTACATCATCTCAGACTTACTGACGCATACTGTATGCAATAACCTATCTGTGTCAAAAAAGCTTCCATGCTATTTTTAACAGTGCCTGCTCAGCAAAGTCATGTCTTTTTATAATGAGTGCATAACAGACACCACAGATATTGAAAAGACAAGGTAAGATACTTCATTGGATTTTGTCTGTGCAATTAAGGAACTTCAAACATACTCACATACGTTCAAATAATTTGCTTTCCAAATATGTCATGTCTCATAATTCAATTGTGGAGGCAAAAAAATGCCCACAGGTGATAGGCAAGTATCCACACACATTTATCTTCAAGTCAGTATTTATATGCAGTTTGAATATCAATTTATATGTATATGGATACTGCACTTTTGAGAGTATATCTGAGATTTCTTTAGGGAAAACCTATTCCCAAAGTACAAAACTGTTCCAGTTTAAAGTACTAGCACTGAACTTCATAAAACTTCTTAAGTTAGGTAGCGTTACCTGCATTGTTTTAATATACAATATATAATATCAACATAATTTATTAATGTTTTTCTCTTTACCTAGGATAGTCCTGTTGATATTGAAGTAGATTTCAGTTCTTGCCAAATGTTACATTAATTCTTGCTTTCTTTCATACATTATCTGTTGGATTTTTATGTGATAAAACCTTGTACTGCCTGGCTAGGGAGCTGAACAAGCCTATTTCCTCTATAGAGTAAAATACAGTATTTTCCTTCCTTGAAAGATGCAATATTTCTGAGACCACCAAACGCAACTTTTGAAAGTTAAATGTATGCTTATATAATTTTGGACTAAAGAAGCTACCAAAACCACAGAAGAGTAAAGCTACAGACTGTTACACCAGCAATTATGTCCTCTCTCAGCATTCCAGTAACTTCTGTTTGCTTCTAATAATACATGTAAATATCAGTTTGATTCCCCCATCTTGTATACCTCCCAAAATAGGAAAGAAACAAAGAAATATCTCAGATAAAGCTGGGAATGTTAATATTTCATAAGACAGTAAGAATTTCTTAAATTCCAACTTCACATACACAAATGTATGTTATGTACATACACATAAAACATTTATACACATGTACATATATTTCAGCAACCAAACATTTTCTGTGAAGTATGGTTTGCTTTCTTTGTATGAAATGCATCAGTGTGATCTGCCATGCAAGTCAAGATTCAAATTTTTCCTTTAAGTATTAATTCTTAGAAACATTATAGCTTTGATTTGAGCTGCAGACTTAAATCGACCCCTCTTCAGAGCATCAGCCAATAATTTTCATTAATTAGCAATAGAATGATGGCAGTTAAAAATTCACAACATGATCTCTGTATCCTGGAAAGGTGTACAGAATGTACTGAAAGGTGATGGGATACCCCTCCGCCCCCCGAAGTGTTTAGTTTCTCTAAAAGATACTACTTATCTCAGCTGTTCTTCCATATCATGGAAGTTAATGATCATGGATATAGTAAATCTACATCATCAATCAAGCAATATTTAGAAAGAGTATGATTTCCACATCTGGCTGCTGCTTCTCAGTCCAGGAATTTTCCTTTTCCTTTCATTACATTAAAACTAGTTGAATTAATCTTATACTTACTTCAGTGCTTATACTTGTAATTTTGGCTGAAACACAAATAGACTCTGGTCAACAGTAAATAAGCATCAGAATATAGACAACTTACATGTCTACAAATCTTTGAGTCCACTTAGAGTTGGGAAAAGAACAAGCTAATTTGATGAAAACAGTAAAAAAATTATTATTTTTTTCTTGCAAATTTAATGATGATAGATACATATTGATCATCCCTTTTTATCATAAATAAGACCTGCTCAATGAGTTCTATCAGATTTATTTTTATATGTTCTTTAGATGTGTCTTTTATGCCTAAGCAAGACTACTTTGATCACCAAAAATAGTTTTAAGTAGGTGTGGGACCCTTACAATTACGAGAATTCATATTTTGCTAATGCAATTCTCTGCTGACATTTTAATAACTTATCTAGGTACATCAGACTGTTTCCACATCATTTGTTCACTTCCAAACACTCTGATTTCTTTCAGCTGATGTATTCATTTCACTCAGAGCCATCAATTTGTGGTGTTCCTTGAGTGCATAAAATTTCTTTAGTAATTGGATCATGTAGTTGTACTTTCCATTTTTTAAACACGTACTTTGAAAACTTACTCCTTCTCACCTGGCATTCACTTAGTCTCAGAAAGGTATACGTCTAAGCTTTGTGCTTTCTCCAAATATTAATTCCATGACTTATTAAAGCTTCTCAAGTTGCCACAGTCAGTCAACATTTTCAATAGATTCCACAGCAAAGTAATTTCCTCCTTAACTGCCTCATTCCTACAGAGATTTGAAAAACACCTGACTTTTTAGACAGAACTGAATAATCTAGACTGCTAAGAGTTGGAGTCATTTCTTGCAGGTTCAGGATGTTTGGTAGCACTGAGGGTTGTAAAGCTCTTGCTAGGAAACCAGAACAGAATTTTGCTTTAAAAAGGCAATGCTTCCCTAAAACATCCTAAGCTTCCCTGAGAAGTTTTTGTTTCTATACCTAGGGCCCAAGCTCATCTTCATGTTTGCCTGAAATGTTTCTTTGCAGTCTCTTCTAAATGACCCACAAATGGTTCAGAAAAATCAAACAGCGTTCACAACTCTGATAACTTCACCAGCTTCCCTTACTACTTTACCCTTCCTCTCCATTATAATTTCCTTTTTCTAATCCTCATATATCCCATACTAGTCCTTCTTCCAGGTACTTATGTAATTTTTATTTTTTTTTTTAATTGGTTCCTACTATTCCTTTTGGGGAAAAAGCCCAAACAAAACCAAAACACCCAAAAACCACTACCACAAAATTCTTCTTTTTGAAGTCTGTGTTTTCATGTCTATCTCTGAATATACACACACTTTAATACTTCAAAAATTACATAAGAATATGGTCTTGGTATATTTGAAGATATAACTTGTATTGCCTAGGGCAGACTGTACATGTGGACAAAACATCTGAAATTTAATTTCTACCTCCCATTTGGCTTACGACATAAAAATCTTTGAAGAGCCTATTTGAAGATGCGTTAAAAAATATGTAGGGTTTTTTTGTCATTTTGCGATTAAATGGGGACTTCTAGGAAAGATCTATTAAAACTAATGATCCTGGGTTCAGATAACACAGGATCAATTCAATATATCATGCAGTATCTTTGTTGTTACAACAGTGAGCCCATGCCATGGATCTGGACTTCACTTGCACTTAACATGAGATGCAACAGTATAAAAACCTGGTAAATCAGCACATTTTTAGCAAACGTTGTAAATAAAAACATAAAATAAAGCTGGTCAGACTGATTTCTAAACAGTCTCCTCTCTGAACTGTGGCCAAAAGTGCCCACTTTCTCTAGTGTAAGAAGCAAAAAATACAAGAAATGAGGCAACCAGTATTTTCATAAGATTGTCTCTGAACTTCCAAAGATCTAGGGTCCAGAGATTTCCTGAGACCTTCCTTACTTCCCTATATAACCGATCAGTTAAAAACAAAGTTTGAAATAAAGAATGGGTTTTGCATTTTTTCCAAGTTTTATGTAAAAAAAACAGTTAATCTTTGCAATTTACATTCCATTATGAAAAATAAGTGAAATTTCTTCTAATAATTTTCCATGTAGAGAAATTGGCTCAGTCAAAATTTATTACAAGCAAGTTTTGCAACTCTAATTTTTTTTATGGCCAGGTGGTAAGTCACCTTTCTCATGAACTTCACCATTTTGCCTCTGCACCTACAGTCAATTTTTTGACATCTAGCAACAGAGCTACACTTTTAATTGTGTAGCATGTCACATTTTGGATTGGCACAACACCAAGGGTAGGACTCTGAACTATACGCTCTCTTCTCATATATACCTGAAGGCTTAGAACTTCTCTAATCTGCTACACTTTTCTCCACCTTTTACTTTCATGCATCACATAAAAGATGTAAAATACAGCACTTCTTAGAAGTTAAGGAATAAATACATTACAATTCTACACTTTTTCCTTTCTTAAAATATTTGTCTTCAAAGTGTTTATCCTCTGAAACATGAATAATGTTTCTTCTTTCCCACAGTGTAAGAGAGAGAGAGTGTGTGTGTGTATATATATATATATACACTATTGAATTGTGAACACTGACCATTACAGCAGGTCAAGATATACATTGCTTTTCAAAGAATTGTTCTGTGTCTGGTGGTTTTAGAAGTGACATCTTTTATCAACTAGTACAGATTCAAATTAAGTTAGAATACGATGAAGGTACTTTTCAAGGTACTTCCAGCGCTCTGTTCACTTACTTCACATTCGAAACAAATACACAAAAATCTCCAACCAAAACCACCATTCCTAGGAAATTATAAAGATTTACAGGGAAAAGACAGAAAGAAGCAGACATTGAACTAATCTGACCAGCTTCATAAAAACAGGAAAAATATGTACACAAAAGAATTTGCTTCAGTTTGTCCACTTTAGACTAGGATATATAGGAACAGCCCACTGAAGGATAGCCCTACCAGCTATTAATGGCATAACTAGCTTAAGGCAATACAGATACAATCAGTTATGCAATTCACATTAAAGCAGTAAGGCTTGCATTTATAAACAGGTACATCTTAGTACCTCGAACCTCAACTCTCTGGTGTATTTACTTTGTATTATGAAGAGTATTTCATCCTAGCACTTAGCTCTATATAAATAGATGACAGCATTATCCACATCCATGGGAGCAATGAACAGCTAGGTCCAGTGATGCTGTATTAGATTATTTGATTAATGCATCAATCAACAGAGTCATGCTTTGCCATAATCACTAAGACATAGAAATTAGAGAAAATGTGGGGGTTTTAATTATTCTTGGTTTCACTTCCTATGGCAGGAACATCAATTTACATGGAAATTAGAAAATTTCAGATCTTGCCAATTTCTTTGTCACAGATCTTCCAGGAATAGCATCAGTCTGATCTTATGTGTAGTTCTTAAGAAAATGCCTTTGTGGAGACAAAACTAGGAATTCCACAGGAAGGGGTTTTCTACTGACTTCTCTATAAAATACTTATTTTTTATGAAAAGGTTAGCCCTGTGAGCTCCTTGGGATTGAGTGCTCCTTTCTATCAGCTTCTCCTCATAGATCACGTTAAGTAAAAGAGGGACTACAGAACTACCAGAAAATTTGCAAAACCCTTTCTGACTTTGGCTCATTCACTCAGTTACACTTGTATGTATCTATTAGTCTTAAATGGTTTTGGATCAACAGCCCAGGGGAATAATCCCAAAAGATTTGGATTGTGCAGGAAAAGTTAGGGGAAGCGACAGGCCTGCAGGCTTTCTCTTGCTAAAGACAATATGTAAAAGGATATAAGTCAGTTTGACTGTTAAACCTAAGATATGCTCACAGAGCTGCAAGACAGATTTTTACATTACATGCATTAAACAGGGAATAAAAGAAACAACTGAGATATAACGAACACAGATTCCTACAGAACAGACATATGAACAGTCCATATTTAACCTGGAGTGACAATTTAAAAAGACATACGTCGAATATCTTTTTCCTCTCCTGGCAAGACCCCACTGTGAAAGTCTAACATTAAAATGCCTGTAGGTTTTTATTTACAGTGAGCTAAAGACTATGCAAGTTCATCCAGCAATTTTATCTTTCATCAACAAAACAATAGGTCACCAAGTCCAAAGGTTTTTATTTATTTTCATGGTTTATGAAGAGATATTTCAAGATTATTGTGCTTTGTGCATTTCAGGAACAGATTCTGCTTAATATCAATTTAGTGAAAAACCATCTAAAAATAATAATCTGTATTCTATTCTTTGTTCAAACCACTGGCATTTTCATATACAATATTCTGTACTGGTAACAGAGAGAACCATTTTCACTGGGCTTTGTACTCCTAAATCAGTGGGACATTAAGAAAAAGAAAATCCTACAGGGAGCCCTTGCAGGTAAATTCTATGCCTCAGTGGGGGAAAAAAAAAGAAAAAAAAAGCAGTCAATCAACAGACTATCAACCCATGGCTTTACTCGAAAGTTGAAGGAGTCTCGTACCACAAGGCATGCACCATTCATCGATACTGAATTTCAAAACCTCAGGGAAGCACATGACTTCAATTTCTTGGTGGCTCTCATGATTGATTTTGTGTCAGCCTTACAAGATCACTAGCAACCCCTTGCAGTGAATCCCTTCTTGGCATTACTCTTTTTCCTCAACTATACTGAAAACTTCATGAGCAGAGCTACATCAAGAGAGACATCATCTGACAGTTGGACTAGACTTGGAAAAAGGACACCTCAGTGTTCCCAAATCAACACAGGACCTTTTTTTCTCTTGTATACACATCTCAGAAAAACACTGTTGCCCTCAAAATTTTTAAGTGG
Source organism: Gallinula chloropus (assembly GCF_964237585.1). NCBI lineage: Eukaryota > Metazoa > Chordata > Aves > Gruiformes > Rallidae > Gallinula > Gallinula chloropus. The sequence continues at coordinate 66,511,920 of NC_140088.1, read as the reverse complement.
ATTCTGCTTTTGGTGATTCATATTTGAGTATTTGCTTTTGAGGCATTCAGCTGAGGTGTCAAAGCAAAAGTTAAAGACCTATGCTTCAATAAACATATAAGTATTTATACTAAACAGGATCCCTGCAGTTAAAGCAATGGCATTTGTCCTGCTGCTGAAAATCTCATCTCTTTTGTGTTGTGCAATACAAATATCCAAAGGTGGCACCTGCCAGAGGATTCCAGTCATTTTCATGGTAGCATTTGATACAACTGTGGGAAAAGTACCCATTAAATTAATAACCTGTAGCATTAGATCAATGACATAACAACCTTCCAAGGAAGAGAATCCTACTTGCTATTCAAAGCCTTGTAACTTCTGACAGATTTGAATATTTTGTTTTTCAGCCATGTACATAAAACATTGAACGCAGGGGGCTGAATATCCCCCTTTTTCCTCCGGTGATAACATAAACAGGTACATGGATATGCAAGTAGAGGCGAGTACTGTATCATGAAACAGACCTATAGAGCAGTAAGTCTTCACCTTTCCACCATCCTCTTTCTTACAGAATGTGCACTGGGTCATCACCATAGTCCCAGTTTTCTATGATTTGGAGGACTCCCCTAAAATTTTTACATCTTTTTTGCAAAGGGAGGCTTTTCACATCATCAGCACTGAAAGAGTTGTGGGAATAGCCTTTGCAGCCCTCAATGCCTGAAGCATGAGGGAAACCGCTTAGTTTCATAGGTAAAACTCTGGGAATCTGGGAAACATATAGTCATATTAGGTACTTCCATGCACATGAATTTACCACCTTGGTGATTATTTGTAGACCCAATTTCTCCTTCAGAAGTTGGCCATCAACAAAGCATGGCAGCTCTGAGCAATTTTAGCTAGTTGAAGATACCACTGCTCATTGCAGAGGGGTGGACTAAAGGGTCTTTAAAGATCTGTTGTGGTTTAGCTCATGCATTATGGTGCTCGCTCCCTCACAGAGGGACGAGGAAGAGAATTGGAAGAGACAAAGCAAGAGAAGTCATGCACTGAGATAAAAACAGTTTAATAAGACACACAAGAGAAAGGAAGACAATAATAATATATACACAAACCAAGCAATGAACAGCACAATCTCTCTACACCTGAAATCAATGTTGTATGAGACCCCCCCCCCATCTCAGCTGCTGCCCAAGACCCTTAGATCTGCACAGCCCACATGTGCAGGCAAAGCAAACCAAGGAATTAATTCACCACTTCCCATTGGCAGGTGTTCATCCACGACCCCAAAATCAATGCTGTGCAAGACCCCCAGCTGCCCCTCAGACTTCTCCCAGTTATAAATGGAACATGACACCATATGGGTGGAATATCCCTTTGAGCAGTTTGGATCAGCTGTCATGGCTGTGCTTTCTCCCAGCTTCCTGGGTGCCCCCCACCTTCTTGCTAGCAGGACAGTATGAGAAATTGGAAAGTTCTTTACTGTTTGGCAACAACGAAAATCATCAGTGTGTTATCAACATTGCTCTCATCCTAAATCCAAAACACAGCACTACACCAGATGCTAGGATGAATGTTAACTCTGTCCTGGTTTTAACAGGAACAAGGTTCCTTCCAACCTAAACTATTCTGTGAAAACAGCCATCATAGCCTTTAGCTTTACATGTCAGGACAGCGTAGTCCCAAAACTTTGTGCCCATAAACAGCTGAATAAAGTCCACAGAATCTGTTGCATTCCCTTGAAACTCTCTTCTTGTTCAGCTTTTCCTCCTGTCTCCTCTTCATCCTAAGGGGCTGTCAGTAATGACTCTATGGCAATAATGTTTGGTATATGCATCCTGGTCTTTTGCACATATTCTACATCATAAATATTTTAGTCCTATCCTTATTCTAGATTTTGGACCACAGATATGAATCACTGGTGCTGGTTACATTAGGGTTCTGTTCACAGCACATCTGCACTTCCAGCTTTCACATTCATGATGTTTTTCTATATAGGCACCAGCCTTTTCACAGATAATCAAACAATCAAATTCTTTTTTTAACATCTAGGGCCTTGTGTGCCTGTAAGCTCTCCCCAAAATTGCACAGCAGCCTGAAGCTGGGACACCTTATCCTTGCCCCCAAGTTAACCACACAACTGAGAGACAAAACAGAGCCAGAAACCACCTTCCTGACATTCTTAACACCATAGTAATGTTCATTACATAAAATGAGAAAACAGTGCTTGGAATATCTAAGACTGTCCTTGGGCTTAAAAATCCCCCAATCCTTTCCTTGCCTCAAATCTGAAGATAATGCATATATTAACATACAGCAGATTCTCAGACAAGAGGATGTCACTCAGCATGACTTTCATGTGCACAGACCAACCCTGTTTGTCATGGAGCTCTTTTGCTGCATCTGTGAGATACCTCAAAGGTGTAAGTACTACAAGACTCTCAGCAAAACAGAGATCATCACTGTTATTTTGATAATTTTTTTTTTTCTCTAATCTTGAGATGGGGGATAGACCACTATGTTCTGCATATCCTGCCTGTGGCAGCTTTTACAGTAACAATAGTCAGGCAGAAATTCCTGTCAACACATGGTTCTCTTACTTTTCAGGGGAGTGAGTACTAACCCAGTCTAAGAACATCACCATACACGTACCATTTAAATTAATAGCAGGGGAATGTAGTCACACACTGAGTGTTCAAAGATGGAGCCAAGTGTAATAGCCCTATGTTCAAACAGGTGACATAGAAAAGTTTCCTCTACACCCTGAACAAAAGTTTCCTAAGGTTCACTAGTGTTACCTGGCTTAAATTAAGAAACCTGTATTCTTCTAGCCCTAAACATCCAAATCAGCCATTCCTGCTGCCAAACACGGTCCATGGAAGCCATGGAATAGTCTGAACAGTATCCTATGTCTTACAAAGGGCAGCATTCAACAGCTGTCAAAAAAGCCCAAACTAAATATTTAGAAGCTGAAGTCTTGAATAAAGAGGAGAGAAAGGATTAGAATCAGTTGTACAACTCTTCCAACAGAAGAGCCAGAGACGCAGCTAATATCCCAGTTCTGCATTACAAAAAAGAAAGTGCTTCTGTCCTTGGATATAGCACCCAGACTTGGGCAGTAACAACAGCTGCAGGAAAATGCTTTATATTTCTGGAAAAGATAATTTTCAGCTACTCTGTAGTGATGATTTATGAAGAGTCTGGTGATTTCTGGGATCTGTTAGAATCTTAAATAGGCTGTAATCTGAATAATTTAGCTGATGAATTCTAAGCTGAAAATCCAGTAAAGCTTTACTGGAGTTCAACCTAAAATAGAAAGGGGGGGAGGGAGAGCAAAACATGGTATTTTCTGATACTATACTGATCCACTTCAATATAAAGATTGTACTTATACTGGTACTTGTTTTGTCTCTTTCAGCGACTAACCAGAATATTTAGAATAGTTTGGGTTGGAAAGGACCTGTAGAGGTCATCTGCTCTAACTTGCCTCTTGAAACTAGGCTAATGGCTTATTATTTGTATTTTAAGTGTTACTTAGGTTTTGAGCTAGTCAATACTAGTAAGGCAGTCTCCGAAACCTACCTTGCTTAAGAAACATATCCTTTGTTTTATCTATAGTCATAGAAGAAATCTACTGACCTGGAAAAGCAGACCATAGATACATAGCATTCCTGTTTCATAGAAATAGACTCCATTGAAATTAAAGCAATCCTTATGTTCTGATTTCCATATGAGAATGGATACGGGCCAATGAGAAGGTAAGGTGATCTCTACTTGTAATCATCCCCACATGAGAAAGATACAACCTCCTTCTCTTTTTGCTACATGTATTTTAGCTTTCTTTGTACTGCAAACTAGCAACTTATCCTTTGTTGCTGCTTTGATCAATCTATACTCATCTCAATCTCCCCCTCTCTTCTGTCATGCAAGAACCACCACCCAAGATCTGGATTTATCTTCACTGAGAAGAAAAACAGTGTCTTCTGTCTGACACATGACAGTGTCTTAAACAGCTCTACTCATGTCTGCTGAAGCTATGAAGATGGCCTAGTTAATTAAAAGTTTCACCTTCTGCTGATTGGACTGAATGACCCATCACCTAAAAAAAAAAGTAGACTTTTGTCTGCAGTTTGTTAAGTTTTCTTAGCAAGTGACCCTGTGGCTCATTCTTTTTGTAAATAATGGATAGTAAGTTACAATAGCCAGTTTGATATTTTAGGTTAATACAGTACATTACCCTGGGCAACTGTGGCAAGAGTTTTTTTAACTTTTTTCTTAGTAAAAAAAAATTACAAATACCTTATATATATTTTTTCTTTTTTCCTGCACTATTAATTGAAGGAATGTTTAAGCAGGCAGATAGAGCACTGCTTATCCTTTGGCAGATCTAATCTGAGTCCTTTGACTTGCATATACAAGTAAATGAGAATTTTCCTTTTGACTACAGTAGGCTTTGGTTCAAAGGCATTTCAGAGAATTGACATTATTTTAAAAGACACTGCTAGCTATCCACTATACACCATGTCTCGTACCGCCTTCCACTATTTTAAAACCAACAACAAAATACTCAAGAAATACATAGCCACAATAGGAGAACACACAACACAAGTTATTCCATCACTGGTGACTCCAGTATTCTACATGGGCAGTGAAAAGAGCTAAGAGTTGCTTTCTTCAGGATTTCTGTAGAGGGAGTTTTTCTCACAAAGGAATTAAACAAAAATGAAGTCACAATGCCATGGAGTGTTATTGGTCATAATGGAGTAAAGATTACTTCACAGACTTAAATAATGGAATAAATAGTCTTTTGAGAAAAATATTGCTGACATGAAAGACTGGCTGACATAATTTCATATTTAGGATTCCACTGGAATGAGTGGGATAAAAATAATATCTAAAACATTGGAATCAACTACTGAGTAGATTTTTTTGTTTTGTTTTGTATAATAAAATAATTATATTAGTGAAGATCTTGCCTTCAAAATGGTACTGATGTTCACTTCAAATGAGCTTTGAAGTGAGTAATGGCCAAAGCAAAATTACTTCAAAAAGGCCAAGAACCACCCTGTCTCCCATCAATGTAAGTGCTAAAAGTTTAAACTGAAGAAAGACTGACCTAATATGGTCTCTTTGTAACATAGCTGTCTATGAAAAGGAAATTGAATAAGTGCCTCTATGAAGTGCAAAGGAGAGAGGACAGCAGTTCTCATACTAAGCAGAGAAATTTGCTGCTGCTACATTTTGTGGGCAGGATATTGGCAGATGCTATCAAATTGTTTTGCAAACAACATTCTTGCCAATTATTTCTCTCACTTAGCATTGTTAAAGTAGTAAGAAATGGAAAAGAACACTGAGTATACCAGCTGAATATTTGGCTAGACAATGGCTCTGTGTTTATTTTACTATGTTGGAGAGCACCAAAAAAGGTATTAAAAAGCTCTGAGCATCAAACCAAATATTATTCATGTTTTCAAGAAAAGTCTGTGTATCTAATGCCTGCATCATTAAACGCTGCAGCCTGGCTAAGGAAATATATTTACTTGCCAAATCAGAATCTACATTTCCATCTTGACTCTCTTCAAGTTTCTTATTACAATAATTGTACTACAACTTCCTTCTACAGAATTTGCTTCCATTGGAGGATTTTTTCTAGACCACATTCCTTAGAATTAGAAACAGAAACATCAGATAGGCTTAAGTCCATTGTGTATAAGGCTACAACATATAGAGTTCAGCGAGATTTGTGGATGTTCATCAACTTGTGGGATCAGATGTTTAAATACAAGGGGCATGTTGACAGCCTCATACTACAATATTTTAATTTTTTTATGTTTTTTGCTTATTGCAAAAAACTAATAAACTATTTTATATGAGTAACAGATATTTAATGATTTTCTGCAAAAATTGTCTTCATTTACTGTGTATTTTCAGTGCTTATTTTATTCTGTATGCTCTAAAGGATAGAAACACTTTTGTTCTCTGTCAGAAATAATATTTCAGTTACATGCTTCAGCATCCTCCATAGTATTTTAGCTATTACTTTTAAGTCTCTTCTGCTTTAGATGCTTCCTCATGATTCTTCAGTAGGTATTTATGGATGAACAAATACAGTAAGCTATCTTCTGAATATATATTCCAATTTAGTCAGCAATCATAGGTATACCTGCTCGCTTCAGCTTTAAAAGAATATATTTATATTCTTGAATATTTTTTAAATGGTAAACCTAGCTCAACTGCAGATTGAGGTGTCATGTGTCAGAAGTTTCTCTCTTTGACTTTATATTACCATAATTAACTTTTAGCTTGTTGAATACGAGTTGCTTGCTGGCCTTTTTATACTATAAACTATACAGAGATACTGTTACCGTAAGCTGTAGTTAACCACATGAGATGATGAGCTTCTATATTAGAAATAGCTGTTTGGTACTATAAACATAAGATGAAAACCACACACACAGAGATGTACCCATGCCATACATAATGTTAATACAAAGCATGTAATATTGAACTTGATAGTTTCCTGCCATCTAGATACTTTCCTTAAACATATAATTTTTAGTTTAAGATTACAGTATAAAATTAGCTTTATTTGTGTTTTGGAAACAAGATTTTGTGGCAGATTCCAATTAAAGGTATGATCACTGGATCATTCACTTGACAGATTGCAAACTACTGCTCAGTATAAGTTGTTTCAGAGCTATAATTGCTGGAAAAGTTTCAAAGTATTTTCTGTTTTGAAATAAAGAAGTACTAATTATGCAGTTTCCTTGTATTCTGAAGCAAGTTTGCTTGAAACAGAAGATCGGTAGTTATCTACCCAAAGTAGAACAATACAGAAAACCTTCAGTTCTGATTAGAGAGAATTAAAACAGAACCTCAATTATACTGTTTGTCACAGCTCTCACCAGGTCACTCTGGTGAAGATAACCGGAAGGTATTTTGATTGCTCACATACCTTCTATATTCTGTAACATATATATAGGCTACTAACCTACTGCTAGACAACCCTGTGCAAAACTTCCACTACTGAGTTTTTCAAAGGCCGGGATTTTTATATGTATGTGTGTATTAAGTTTTAAGCTTTGTAAGAAAAAAATAAAAACAAAAGGTAAAGGAAAACATGTTAAAAGTAGCTGGGAGGGAAACTTGCTGAAATGTGGTCTTGTAAAGTTTTTTTAAAATGATTATATGACAGGAGACTCACGTCATTAAGAATATTTTTCAGCTATCAATCAGGAAGAACCAGGTTGTTATTCTACAGCTATGTGAATCAAGACAATTCTGCAACTTACAGTCTGCAACTTTGAAATGGAAATGAAACTTTGAAATGTATTTCTAAGACAAAGGCTGCAATGTATTATCCCTTTTTAACTTGACTAATTAGCTTCGCTTCCCCTGAGTCCTCCTTTAGTAGTTTCTTTTAACTTCAATGTCACCCTTTCATGATGACACCACCGATCCACATACAAACCCATTATCACAAGTAGGCTCTTGTTTCAATGATTAGTACAAAAAAAGAGGGGATAAACAACAAACAGGAGTATTGGCTTGTCAGGCACAGTAAATGAAAACTGTTTTAAAAAAGTATTATAACTGAGATCAGTCCTAAAACTTTTTTGCATTAGGATTTGGAATATAAATATCTTAGATTTCACTTTCTGGTATGTGAGAAGAACAAATAAAGATATCCATATAAATATATATTAAACATCACACTGAAAGTGACAAATTATTCTTTTGCTCTGGCTAGAACTGTACTGCATGCTGTCCTAACCTAGCAATATCTGTCTTGATTATTACTACCTTTCCAAATTCTCACTAGTGTTTTGCATATACATTTGTAGCATTCACTTTGGACACCTTTTTCTATCAATATCTCTTATCTATATTTAGGCCTCTCAAAACATACTCATCTTATAGTTTCAGAAACTACTATATGATTCTTTAACCAGTGAAGTTAATTGCTGCTATGATTTTTTCCTTCTATTTTCTATGCCTAAATTTGCTATAAAAACATGTTATACAACAAAACTTGTTTACTTCTAAACAAGAAAAAACCCTCATCTACAAAAAAACCCCAATTCCATTCAATTATTCAGTGAGAACTGTTACTTCATTCCATTATTCCTTTGCTTTCCAACTACTTCTTGTTTGCGATCTATTAACCAATCAAATGTGTTATTTTAATCATACTTCATTATTGCTGTATTTTGAGAGACTGACCCAACTTCACCCAACAGGATAGAATTACTCTTTTAATACAAACTGCCCTGTGATCAAAGAAGATACTGAGTGCCTCAGTTTCTCTAGCCCCACATGTGCCCAAGAGGGACAGAGCAGAAAGTTTCTTCTCATCTGTGGAAAGCCCTGCCTAAATCCTGCTATGAGCAGGGATGGAAGCCTGATTTTTAATCCCGCTTTCCTTTTCTCCCTCCCTCCCCCTCAACCTATTTACTCTCAAGTCAGGAAGCTGGAAAATTAGAAGAGGTATTCTATGATTTGGCTGGGGTGACAGAGCTGGCTGGGATAAGCCAAGTGCCTAGTACTTGACAATCTTCTTTCCCTCTGAGCAGCAGCAGAGATAGTCTGTCCTTACCCATTAAAGGTATTCTGCCCACAGCCTCTACTTTCATACTTTAAAAATCAGTCTCCCTGACAAAATAATATCCTTGCTAAAATTAGTAAAAAGCAAATGGCTATAATGCACAGACAGGAAGCAAAATATTTGGAAGCGATTCAAACATTCAAAAATGAAGGGGTTTCTTTTTTTCCTTTTGCCATTTCTCACATTCCAGCTATAAATTCAGTTCAGTGCTGCTCACTCAGCTGAAGGCCTAATCCAAATTTCTCATCAGCCATTACAACTATTTCAGCTGTACTGGAATTTGTATTGGTCACTAGTGACTTACAGTGCTGAGTCAGGATTATTGCGCCTAGTGGTGTTCTGACTCCAGCAGGGTGAAGCTGTAAATCAGATGCAGGGTTTTTTAGGTTAGGAAGGCAGTCAAGACTCCTGTACAACACTAGAAAAAGAAGAACATTTGAGTTTTCAGAACAAAACTTGATGCCTTTCCATAAGTTAAGCATGATTCAATTTTTTAAAAAATTAATAAATTGTGTTAAGTAGTTGTAGCAGGGCAAAATTTAACAGAAGAGCGAAAACCTAATTGCAGCTTGTGTCTCTAAATGCACCATGTTGCTACTATGTTATCAGTATCTTTATTTCCAGTTTCTCTGTCTCCAAAGCTTCCAGTCAGTTCCTTCAGCCTGTCACCTCTGAGCACTGCCTCCTCCAACATGCTGATTCAGGTCTGTGAGGTGAGCTCCTGCCTTCACTTGCAGTCCTGCTGTTCCCTAAGCAAGTAACCCAAAGCAGTCCCCTGGCCATAAAAATGGTTGTCAGGAAGTCAGGTAATGGGAGAAATAATGAAGGACTGCTAATAGACAATTGAAACTTGGAAAGATGACACACTACTCTCTATTTTAGCAATGGTAAACAGTCGTATAGTAAGGAAGATGTTATGTGAACATGTGGGAGTAAACATGTGAAGCCAATAAACAATGTGGGTCTGTTGAAAATATAGTAGGTCATGCCAAAATAATCTATTAAAGGTCTTGTTCATATGTTTATTTCTGATTTTACTTTAAAGCAGAAGTAGATACTGAAAACTGAGTTGGTTTTGGATGGGACCGTGAGAGCATGACAGGTTAAAAATGCTGTACCATTATAAGGACAGTACCTTACGGGGATGCATAATCAGATTCAAGCGTAACAATGCTTTAACCATTGTCTAGTGCTGCATATGTTTTAGTGAGCAGTACACCCTTAAAAAAAAAAGAGACACCCCAAAGCAACAAATGAGTATTATTTTGGCAAAGCTTAAAATTGCCGTAACAAAAATCCACACTTACTGAATCTACTATCTTTTTATCTGCACAATCAACTAATTACTGAATGTGAAATGCATGTTTGTTTGGTATGGCTTAGTAGAAGTGTCATAAACTCATGTTTATCATTTAGACAATTTTTCATTCTGATTTTTTACATGCTGCCATGTACAGAAGTGGCTTTACTCACCAGGAAAGTATAATTGCTCATCCTGCATACAGCTCATTTACATTGAGATGTGGTGATAAAGAATAGTACATCCAACTTAGGCAGTAAAAGAAGTTGAAAGCTGATAGATTCTAAAGAAAGTATTGAAATATCCCAAGATTAGAGTATTTTGATGACGAATTCTTGATTTCTTGTATTTTTAAAAGCAGTGAATGCCTCAAGGTTATTTCTCAGTAGAAATTCAGTATCAGAAAAGTGCATATTCTTTAGGGAATTTTATCCCATAGCGCATGGTCAGAAAAATATATCTTCGTCAGAAGATTTGTCTTAGTGGTTTGTTTGTTAGTTTGTTGGGGCTTTTTGGGTTGTTTTGTGGGGGAGTGGGTTTAATACAGAACTACTGTGCTTCACTTAGTTTTATCCAAACAAGGTGTAGGAACTTAGATTTGCACAAGGAAGTGCATAATCTATTGCCTTCTAAAAATACTAAAATGATTCACCTAACTATGCCCAGCTAGACTGAGACAAAGAAAACCACTTAATAAACTAAATACAACTGGAATGCTACTGTAGTGAAATGTTAATGTACTTTTACAGGAACAAAAGCCATCTATTTTTGGAATTATAAAGCAATTACGTATACAAAGAAGCTATTGGAGCTATCGCATCACGCATTTACTGATTGTATTTCATGGTCTCCTACGCCTACACATCTCCTACATGGTCTCCAACACCACACTGGGTGGTGTTTGTGCTTTCTGGAGAAGACTGAAAAGCGTACAAAGAGGTTTTTCAAGATTGCCACCAAGTACAGTGTAACATGCTATATCCTATAGGAAAAAGAAGGAAATTAAAGCAAAAATATCAGTTCAAGAATAGTCAAGCAATAAAATACGTACCTCAAGTTTAATCTACTTTCATGAGGAAAAAGAAAATGAAGCACATACCACGTTGGTATGAGGAAAATCTAGGAGAGTCCCACTCGTGTATTATTTTTGGGTCACCCCCCTGCCATTTAAAGGCACGCAGTATATAGTATATTTTTGAAAATATAGGTAGTCCTCTCCTCTCAGCTGGTTCATGAGCTACATGGAAGAACCCAAATGAGATCTACTAATTCCATGAAAAGTTATGCCAAAGATCCTATTAATAAGTACTTTAACCTTCAAGTATGGGCCCTAAACATTGATGAATTTCATAGGTAATAGAGAGTTCTCTTGCATCAAGTTTTCTCCAGAAAAGTGTGTGATTATGTTAGACAAAGCATATACTGTAATGAAGTACATATTCCTATTCAGCTGGAACACTCCTTCCTACTATGACAACCATCAATTCCTTATTTAGCACTATGTTTGCAGTTACATGAAACTTAACTGGCAGCAGCAACTTGTTTGGTCCAGAAAACCAGAAAGCAAATTTGACATAGATTAATTGCCAAAGACGATAGAGCAAGCTGAACCCCTAAGAATATATATGGGACAGAGTTGTGGGCAAAACAGTAATCTTTACCAGAATGCTTAAAGTTAACTGCCTTTTTTAAAAAAATAAACAAACATCGCTACAAAAATTTCAGGTGACAATGTTATCCAATGAATAAATATGTCTCTTATTTTATGTTTACATGACACATGAGAAAGTGTGGAGCTAAGCTCACAGTGCTTTTGCTTTATATATAATACAATAAAACTAGCACAAAATATAGACTAAAATATGACCAACATAACCCTCAAAAAATGATTGCTTATATGATACATGAGCTTCACGCCATGGAAGAATAACTTCAATGTATCTATTTTCAATAAATTCCCAAAACCAGGTAAGTGAAGCTTTTCCTTGTGTCCTGCAGAATACTTCCTTGTACCAAGGAGAGAACTGTGAAGACCATCTCTACTAGAGACAATGTGGCCAGGCTCCCTGACCTTCAAATGAAGGGGTCTGTAGTCCAAGTTCTTTACCGACTCTGCTATCGACACAATGGCTTTGCAAGAAAAAAAACTCCGCAAGAGGGAAATTCAATACCATTTAAGGGTCTGCAAATTCCTAGCAGCACAGGTTCAAGATTGCCAGTGTGGTTTACATGTTGTTTGAAACCATGCTTTCCAAGTTGAAGTTGGATGCAAGTTAGAAAAGTAGAAAGTTAAGCAAATACCACATCTCAAAGCCCCTTTCTTGCATGTATAGCAGTCACTGTAGATTGCTATTGTATGTAGACATCAACTGCAGCAGATGACAGCCCTTAATGGTAACAATACAATAATTGAAGTAAAGCAAGCCACTATCCTACTGTGACCTACAATTCCACTTTAATCCTTCCAGTTGTTCTACAAAAATGCTGAAGAAAACTGGAGGGAGACAACAATGGACGACACAAATACAACAGGATCAATTAACCAAATATGAGAAATTCCTTATGAGAGCAAGCAGTTTTCCCAGATTTTGAGAGAAACATCTTTGACAGATGGTGTTCTCTCATCCTTCTTCCTTTCACTGATAAGTTAATTTTCTTTATGATCAAAATACAATACCTTACCAACATTTACACAAATTTATGAACTATTTTCAATAGAAGTAAAATATCACCTACCAGTTTCTGAACCACCCAAAGAGTTGTCCCAAAACCAATAAGCATTATTTGAAATGGAACTACTCTGAATACATCTTGAATTTTCTGTTATAGAATAAAAGAAAAAAGATGGACAAAACACAGATAATTTACTACAGGCAAAGAGGAAAGCTCTTTAACAACCTGACCTTCCTAAAGCATTCACCAGTATAAAACTACAAGTAACAGAAATATTCTCCTTTGAGAAAGTTAAGGTAAGAAAAAACAATGAAGCATTTAATAAAATTAAATCATCAGTTGCAACTATACATCACATAATTCAGCTTTTGACCTGTCAACATGTAGAGGCATTACACAACTATTCAAGGTCAGATGCAACAAAGATCAAGACCGCTCTTAAACTTCCTTCCCTCTTTGTCACTTTTTAATTTTATATGTATTTGCTTTATGAGACCTGAGAGATAGAACTGCTTATGTGTGATCATTGCACAAAGATATGCACCCACTAAGTGGATAGCTATCTCTGAAGGGCAACTTACAGAAGAGACATCTCTCTTCACCAAATCTTCCTTGAGAAATTATTTCTAATACCCCGGCTCCTTCACCTCTAAGCTTTCACCAACTTTCATAAAAGTTAAGCAACTGGGGGGCAAATTACTCCACAGTGTGTCTTATTTAATCTGACCTTTTAAATGGTTGAGCTTTTTCTAGATGCATTAGGTACTTCTGTGGTTTTATTTGAGTGACCTTTATTTTTTTTTCTGCACCAGTTTTTCTTTTCTGGCACCTGTTAAACATTTTGTGAAACTACATAAAATAGTGCAGAGCTAAGTGCAGGAAGGCAGGTGACAGCAATTCAAACCAACAGCATGAATTTAACCCCTGACATTTGACTAAAGATTCAGCTACCTTGTCTAACATCGCAAAGAACTCTATCTAGACAAGGTTTGTAAACCTGAACCAAAATGTAACAATGATGGATTCATGTAATTGTGGATTTAATATATGCCTTTTGTTTTCATCTTTTTCCAGCAGTGTGTGGTATAGAATGAGAAAGTATTCCTTTAATGAGATAGGTTAGAAACAGTGAGGAACCTTAAAAATGAGTACAGTTTATTTCCAGTAGGAAATTTAAATTGGAAGATATTATTTTTTGTCTTTTTACTTGCTATGTTCAGGACATGGATATTATATTTAATAAAAGTAAATTCACAAACATTAAGTAGGGTTGAAGCTTAAGATAATATACCTACCATACTACACCAGTAGTATTTTCTAACTAAAAAAAGTCTTTACTTAGGCAACGAAAAGGAAAGATCACACAAAAGTAAGAAAATCTGGAAGTGAACAGGGACTGAGTCCTATTGACCATTTAACCATCCTATAAACCTTCAAGTGTCCCTCATCCCAATGGACTAAGTACATGTCCGTAACTACAGATGTGAATGGTAATGGGCTTTCCCCTGGTAAAAGCTATCACAAGTGGGGAGCAGTTAATTTGATTAAATTTCTAGGGCAAAAGAAGAGACAAAGTTTTTATCAGAGCTTGCAAGAAAGAGCAACTCATCTATACATTCCTCAAAGACAGGATGAGCAAATAAGATCTGCCACCTGGCATTTACAGATAAGACAGAGAATTTCATTCAGTGGGAAAACACTTAATATTTGATTCAATACAGACAAAGGTTGCTTTTAGCTCTTGAGAACAAAATAATCACACTTCATTACAGTCCTTGCAAACATACTTAGAAGTTTGCATTATGGATCTCCAGAAAGCATTGCTTCTCTCCAATATCCTAGTATCAAAATTGGCAGTGGCATCCTCTGAGAGCTTCAGCTTGCAAGTCAAACACAGCACAGATGCCAGGCCTGTACCACTAAAATGCCTATTTAACAGAGGGATGAGATACTATGGTCCAAGTGTTTTAAAATAAACCTTCTTGCAGCAACTCAATTTAAAGTTTGCGGAGTTTCCTAACACCACTTGCAAAACCTACAGCTTTGCATCTCTACCAGTTTCCTGAACTTGTATTCCTTGGGCATGTTTCCAAGTACATAGAAACCAGGGTGGGACAAATTCAAGAGGAGTCTGAGTGCCTTCTCTCCTCCTTCACTGATAAACAGAGCTAGTGGCTCTCCTCTCAAAGAGAAGTGCCAGTATGACCAGAAAGGCACATATACCTTACAATCTTTTATGCTTTGTATAAGAAAAGCAAGATTAGGTTCTCTAGCTAGTTATCCCTCTGCACATATCTGTGAAAGAGAGATTTCTGTGTTATTCACTGCCCACAAAAAAAAACCCCTTAGTTAACTTTTTAGCAAAGTATTTAAGTATTTATCTGGGAAGCACAGAATAGCATTACTATAGAAATGTATTTACAAGGAGGAAATAAGAATATGGACATATCTACACATAATACTTAATGATTTGACATAAAATATTTATACACTGCTTGTTTCCCCCACCACTGGTTTGTTTTTTTCCATAAATTCTTCTTCATACACACTCTATTCAATGAAAACCCTCCAGAAAACAGATACTTACTCTATAGGTACATTTGTTCCAAGGTGGAAAAACCACTTAAACTTTCTCAGAAAACACATAAGAACCAAAGATGAATAAGAAAAACCTATTAAAAGTAAAAAATAATCATTAAAAGTGAGGAAGCAACAGCATTTCTATTAGTTTTGCTGGCTTGATGGATACCAACAACATCTAAAGGAATTAAGAATCCCATAAAAGAAGAGTTAAAACCTCAAGGAAAACAATTACCTGCATTGTAGTAATTGGTAATTTTGTCAGTTAGTGGCTTGCATTTGGTGGATACAATAAGTGGTAATTTTGGTAACCTGCAATTCATTACCATAAGCATGCAAGAGAAACTGCAATTCCCAGGCTCGTATAACAGAAAGTACAGCAGAGATTTATAACAACTCCAGATTTGTAACAGTCCCAGATGGTTAGGCAAGGTCTGAGATAGAGAATAACCTAGGCATTGCATAATCTATCTTTGTAGAGATGGATGTGGGCCCACTCTAGCATAACAAATTCAAACATAGTCGTTGACGTAATGTCCAAGCATTTTACAAGAAGATGGGTGTTAGTAAGCTGTCCTGATTAGCTCATCCTCCAGATAATTTTACCTCCTTCATATTGTGCAAACAAAAAAGAAAAAAAAAAAAAAAAAGACATTCACACAGTGAAATTCAGTAGCTAACTAGCTAGAAATGATGGTCTTCATATTATGCATAGGGAAACCAGCAATGAGAAACAGCAGACAGTTGTTCAAGATTACACAGAGGTGGGAGCAGAAGCATTGATTAAATACATGGTTAGTCCATCCCATCAAACATCTCTAAGTAGGTTTTGAGTTATTAGATCCTTGAAGAGTACAAAACAATAGGGATTTATCCCAATCTGTTAATTGGGTATAGGGGAGGGAATGACAATAAAACAAAGCTTTTACTCAAACGTGGTGTTGAAGGCTTCTAAAATTCACCTTCTTCCCATGGACTTTTTTCATAAATGACAGGAAGCACAAGTTATTTGTGGAGCAGCCTTCTCTGGCACATTCCCTTTCTTCCTTCCCTACATGCCATTTCACAGTGAAGAGCTTTTCTTGATGCTCCCATCATTGCTTACTGACAGTAGCCCAGTGTCAAATCTTCCAGTAAATCAGATCAGCTGCCCTGCTGCCTCAGACATCTACTCTGCAGCACCATGAGACAAGCAATCCCTACTTCAAGTCTGAAACAATGAGGAGGATGGAAGTCATCATTTATTGCATATCCAGATGAACCTAATGCACTATGCAGGGAGACATAAGCAATATCATGGGTTTCATCTTAGCCATTGTCTGCAGCTCTCATGCTCCCCTTGGCCTCATCTTATGTGAGGTTATTGGAAAAAAACCCCTTCAAATACCTTCCACAAGAAGGAATTGGGACAGGCACAATGAACAGTGGTTGTCTATGAAGAAACCCCTGCAGGGAAAGGCTGGGAACTATAAGGAGTAGAACAGAAGTTGTTTAAGACCCCACAAGTGCACTGCATTAAGCCAAGCTCCTAACAGTTCAAAGTACAGTATATTAGATATATAAGGTAAGTGTCTTCCTGGGATGGGGAGCTGAATCAATATTAAAAGGCATCAAGTAGGAAACGTCTAACTGCACTTTGAATAGCTAATTTAAGGGAGATGAATCTTATCCTTAGGGCCACATTTCGCATCCTTTCTTCCTTTTGAGTAGTACATTGCTTAATCTGAAATGACTATTCGCAAAGTATATCTTTGCAAAATGAGCAAGGGTATTACAAGTTGACACTTAAACTACATAACTGTGGAGCCAGGGACTAGATTTTATTGTATGCAGAACAAGCTTTGATTGTGCTGTTAGGCACTGCTGAATATACAAATATGAACCAGCAAATAAGCAGTTTAAGCAAGCAAGGAATCCTGAAGATATGTGTTGCCAAGTCTTTCTAGTAACAATACGTCAAGTAAGGGGGGGTAAAAAAAAAATCCAACTCATCCTAAACTTTTAGGGTTCTTACTTCTGGTAAACATTTATACTTGCTGCTGTATTCTTAGATGTATAAAAGGACTCAGGACTACTGAAAAAAGACTTCTGTTGTCATTACAACACTCTTAATGACAGTCAAATGGCTTACAGGATCCTGGCAATGGGGATGCTGTATAATCCTATCTGGTTAATTACGATGCTATGTGTGCCATAGTTGGGGTTGGAGCACTGAATTTAGTATTGTTTGATTTAATATTGAATAATGACATTGCATATAAAATTAATAGTGCAATTTACAGGTGAACTTTAGGGAACAAAATCAAGATATTAAGTAAGACAAAAATAGGTTTATTACCTTTTATTACTTAAGAAATTGACCGATAATAACATTAAGTCAGGCAAGGAGCAGAATACTAAACAGATGTAATCACACAACTGTCATCTAGTAGTAGCTGTGTATGAATGGATATATTAATAGTCTTTAAGGCATCACTACATTGTTTAATCTTATCTCCAGTGTTTCACCAACGGATTTTTTGCCTGTTTTCCCTTCACATGCCTATAACCAAGACCTGTTGACTAGACACAGAACAAGAAAGAAACTATGATCTATGCCTATTTCAGCCCTTCCATATCCAATCTCTGAACCAGGGCTACTGCTTCTCATGACCCACTGGCTACATCTTCTACTTGAACCAGGGACTAATAGAAGCTAGAATCCAAAAGCAAGATCAGAACATGATACTGCAATTGTAGAAAGGTGAGTGGGAGAAGACAAAACTGACCAGGATAACTTAAAATTTACCCAAATAAACCAAATCCCAAACCAAAACAAACATTCTGCTTCTAATAAAAATTAGACTGCTTGTGGACCATTACAAACCTAACTAGAATTTAACTGGCAGAAGGAACATTTGGTATTAATTTGAAGTCTTCAGCAAATACACAATCCCCACTTCCCCTTGGCAGTTTGTTTCAAAGGTTAATCACTCTCAGCATAAAAATCTGTGTCTTATTTCTAATTTGAGTTTATGCATCTTCAGCTTCCAGCCATTAGTTCTTGTTATGATTCCTCTATTACATTAAAATAGCCCATTAGTACAGTTTCTCAGGCCTGTCAGTCATTTTCTATGGCTCTTTCCCACATTATCATCAGGTTGTTGTTCCATTAAATATCAACATCAGATTGTGCCGTGCAGCAGAATATCTCAACACCACTTTTATTAAGGAAGAGAGGTAAAAATTACTTTTTTTCCTGTAGATCTATTATCCTGCATTAAAAAAAACCCCTGAAAATATCTGCAAGAGACCACCTACTGATAGCAAGGCAATAAATAATATTCTGTTTCTGTAACCTCTTTCAAAACCCTCTGTCAATATACATTCCTCAAGTCTTCCTTCAAGCTGCTTCAAAATTTTTACTAGCATAAGACAAAAAATAGGTTAAAATCTTTATTTTATACCTATTATGTTATGTTTGGTGCATAGAGGAATATAGTAAATACTTAATTCTTTCTGTCACTGCAGATGATTTGCATATACTGGAAAGTTAACACCTTACTTCTGTCTTCTTTATATCCCAGAAACTATTGCCTTCAAGGCTTCTCCAAACCTTTTGATTTCCTAAACTTATAATTTCATCAGCCAAACTTTCCAGATTTTATTCCCTTAGTTACAAGTTCCATGAAGTATGGTGTAAAAATTTAGTCGTTATAGTTAAGCTAAGGTTTCACTAATATTGATTTTGCTGATGATCAACACCTGTATACTCTGCCTACCTATAAGCAGTGTCACCAATAATACCACATTATTCCTTGGAAGGCTACATATGACTTTAAGCATAAGTTCAAATGTATTTTTGGAAGAAGTATTGGCAGGTGTGAAAAGATAAATGGGTAATGGGCTCTATATTATTGCGTCTCACCTGCCACAAAAGTTTTATTTGCCCTTAGCAAATGGAAAGTTTAGTCTGATATGACCTTAGTCTTTGCATGATACAGTACCTCACATATTCTCTTTTTTTTAAAAAAAAGGTAAAAATATTGTGGTGGTTTAGCCCTGGCTGAAGGCCAGATGTCCACCTTTTTTTTTTTTAAACTAACCCCTTTAAACTGCAGGGCATCCAAAAAAATTTTTTTGGACATGATAAAGTTCTGTTTGTGAAGATAAATTGGGTGCAAAAGTTTTCTATTTGAAGTACAGGTACTCATTGAATATCTGAACAATGTGAGTCCTTTCCCACAGGTCTCTAGCTCTTCATCAGCTGCCCCGCTGTGAATCACTGCTATGGCAGGCAGTAATAAATCACAATGTCTCTCAGTCACAGTCCTCCACGGGGTCATAAGCCTCCCCCCAGCAAACCTGTTCTGGCACAATCCCTCTCTTGCTCATCTCTGTGTCTCTATATCTCTCCATGGGCTACAAGTGCTGGCAGGGGCTTGCTCCAACACAGGTCACAGCATCTTCTCTATGTCTCCACCTGTTCCATCCAGTGTGGAGCCTCTCCACAGGCTACAGGTGGGGTCTTGGCCTTTTCAGTGGGCTGCGGGGGGACGCCCACTCTACGATGGGTTTTTCTACAGGCTGCAGGGGCATCATTCTGCCTGGCACCTGGGGTGCCTCCTCCCTCCCCTCCCCTCCCTGGCCTTGGTGTCTGCACAGCTCATTACATCTTCTCACTCCCTTCTTTGGTGGCAAAATGCAGCTGCTTGTGGCTTTTTCTGCTATATGTGATTCACAGAGGTGCTGTGACCATCACTGATCAGCTTGGCCTTGGTCAGCAGCAACTCTGGCCTTGAATTGGCCAATGTTTACTCTTTGGGGCCTGCAGAGAGCTCCAGCTGCTCCTTACAGCAGCCATTTTCTGCAGCCTCCCATTCTCTCCCATCACCCAGCTATGCAAAACTGCAAAAAATATCTATGAAAGGAATAAAAAAAAAGAGAAAAAACACTCTACAAACTCATAGTGAACTTGCATCTAAAGGTCTGAATTAATCTACGGATTAATAGGCATAGGTTTATTAGTCTGGATCCAGAGATCATGCACCATCTTCTAAATAATGAATGGTATGGAGGGAAAAAGCATAGAATGATTACCATCTCTTCTGGTACAAAAGCTAAACTGTCCCAAATAAAAATTACTAGGTGACAATTTAAAATAAAGAAAAGGAGGTGGTTCATTGCATAGCTTCCAACAAAGCTGAGGGATTCCTGGCCACAGGATGCTACAGATCAAGAACAACCTATGTATCTTCATGGAAGATAAATCCTTTAAGGGTTAAAGGACACCTAGAAAGCCCTTCTAGAGCAGTAATTTTACATGGCATAAATGGTTTGAGTCTGTGAAAGTAATGAAGCATTACTACACACTTGCCTCAGTCTTACACTCCCTCAAGAATTTGCATTACCCCTTCAACCACTATCAGAGCAGGCTAGATAAATGTTCAGCCTGCCCTGCCTTTTCATTATAGTCTTCCTTGGTCCTTAAACTAAATCCTCAACTTCCAATATTTTAACCTGAATTTCAGTCATGAATACCCCTTCATTTGCCCACTTTAAATTAAAATACACCCCCTCCCCAAACCCTGCCTCAACTTTCTGCAAGTGAAATGTACTTCCTTGAGTCAGGTTTGATAATTCATCTGTATATTTTAATTATATTTCTGAATTTTCTAGTCTACTTACCTGTGAGTATGAGGCCCTGAGAGTCTTTCATAGTATGCTGCCTGAAGATTATTTCTACCAGACTTACACAGCTGCCAAGAAGCACTACTCTGGCACAGCTCACACTTTCTCTCACTGGAGTTCATGGCAATCAATAACAGGAGCTAGATCAGGCCCTCAGAGTGAAATACTACTCTCACTAATGACAGAAAAGTCAAGATACACCTACAGTTCTGCCAAAGAGGAAAAGGCTGCTGACCACAAGGATGCTGAACTAAGCATCTCTAGAGTACTGTTGCACAGCACTAGGATGGACAGTTTTACTTTGACTGTCTTCAGTGTTTGCTGTCCTGTCTTTTGGGTCCTTTAATTTACTTCTATTGATTACCATCTAATGGTGATACCACTTTCAGGCTTTTCCTTTCACAGTACACCTTCTGCACATGAGAAAAAGCTATGGAAGACATATATTCTCCTTTCAGACCTTTCCTTAAATACTAACTTTTTTGTACTCATATCTAGAAATTATTCTTATCTGACACTAGTTAAATAGAACACTTTAACTAGAATTCATTATTCCATTTTTCTGTCCTATGTTTCATAGGGCTTGCCCTGTTTTTAGCTGCACTGTCCTTCATGATGCATCCTTCTGTGTCTTAGAAGAGCAAATATATTAGAATTTTCAGTAGACTATGTAGTTCAGAGGTGTTTTACTCCTAGCTGTACTTTGATTTCTGTACTTAACATACTTCAAAAGTCAACTTGATCTTCAAATTCTTGTTGGAATACAGAAATCAGATTTTTAATAGTATTTGAACAAGTTTACCAACAGTTCAAACCACCTCAGCTTCATGACCTCTTTCTAACTTCAACTTTAGTTCAACTCTTCCAGCTTCAAGACTTTATTTCAGTGCTTTTAAGACATGCTTTGTATTTAAATGGCACTCAGCAATTTCTGAAGGAACAAAGCACAGCTCTGAACGTTTGATGCACAAGTGAAGTTTCACCCTCTAGCCACACTAACCAACCTCTTAATAACTGGTCTTGACTTGACTACATTAGTCTTGTTACTATGGGATTAAAATTTAGAGTCAAAATGTGTAGTGTCTATTCAAATTTAAGTCTAATCTGGCTTTAGGATCTCTCTGTTCAATTCAAATGACACATCTGAGCACTGAAAATAGATTTAACTTAGTTTAACTAAAATATCACATTCTCAACCATTTTGCCTATTTTATATTTACCTTTACATTACCCTTTTATATTTACCTTTATATTTAACACAAGTCTGCTTGAGTTCTGGCTTTGTTCTTTCCCAGATAAAGGAGGGAGGGAGGGGAGAAAAAACCTGTTTGCATGTTCTTGGCAGTTCTTTTGCATCATGGGGCTTTAATTTGATTTAAGCTGGATTGCTAGTGCAGGCAATTTGGAAGTCCATGGTTTTGAGATTTCAACAGAAGTACATATTGTGAAAACAACTCTTGATGGATATAAAGATTAAGAAAAGAACCCAAAGATTATTTATGTGAGGAATGGAAAATAAACTTTGTTGTTAATTATTTTATCAATGATGAAAGTTATTTTTAGCGCAATAATACAACTCTTGGGAGACTTAGAAGGTAAAAGAAGCAGATAAAGCCTTAGATAACGTGAATAAGTACACATTCCAGACACAAATCTCACCAACTGAACAGTGAAGGCATGATGGTATTACAGCTGTTCATTATAACATTACATTCAGTCTGTTTCCTGAACATAAAATGTACGCCATTGAAGATTCCCACTTACCTCTGCAGCACTATTAAATGCTTCAGAAGAATAGGTAGAAGAGCAGTTTTAGGACCCCAGTGCATGCCAAAAAAGTTACAGATTAACTAGCTAGATCAACACCTAGCTTTATTCCTACAGTTCTGAATTGCAACTTTACAAGCTTCCATGATTTTGACTCCTGCTACTCTAGCTTCTGGGAAGAAGGGCACTGGTGTGATTGCCTCCACTGGACAGTGTTCAAGCCACAGCTTTGTTTAAGAGCACCTATATAACTACTGGCAATTTGAGACCTGGCAGGAGAACACTGCTTCTTCTTCTACTATGGACTATATAGATTATTATTTTACAGAGGCAGTATCAGACTCATCAGTGCTAGCAGAGATGATCACATGCTGTTGCAATATAAATAATATTAAATAATTT
Organism: Gallinula chloropus; assembly: GCF_964237585.1. NCBI lineage: Eukaryota > Metazoa > Chordata > Aves > Gruiformes > Rallidae > Gallinula > Gallinula chloropus. Next base: position 66,488,947 of record NC_140088.1, on the reverse strand, counting down.
CATGCAAGACATTGTTTCCAATTTAGCATTGAAAGCCAAAGACCGCTCTTACAACTACCCTGCCTCAAGTTAAAAAAGCTTCAAATGCTCTTGCATTCAGTAATGGGAGATCATGTTGATCAAAAAAAAAATCTCGCTCATGTATGCTAGAGGAAAAAAAAAATTGCCAGTTCTGAGTTTAAGTTACTTAGAAAAGCACTTAAAAAAAAATTCTCTTTCTTGAACAGTTCCAATGCTAGGTATCTTGGAGTGCTTGCAAATAATTGCCTGCTTCATTAGAAAAAACTCTCATATTTCAATGACAGCAGATAGCAATAACATTATTATTAAAAATCTCTTCCTTAATTTCACCAAATGCATGAGCTTAATCACATATTTTAGTTTGTCTAAACTGGAAAGTTCTTAGAGCATAAAAATTACAAGGATAAAATCGCTATTAGATGAAACAGATTATTTTTTCCCCAATAATTATAACATTCATTGACACATACATTTTCCTATAGTTTCTAATTAGTTTATATTCATTATTTTTTAGAGGCAATCTTTGGACTGGTAGATGGGAGAAAGAACTCTATTTACCAGAGTAAGACTACTACAAAACAGAGTAGCAAGCCCCAGTTAATGAGGGTCTTACTCTGCAACTGCTTGTAGTATAGCACAATGTGTTATATACGATCACAGCAATTTTTGATTAAAGTTGCCCAAGGAGAGAGTGACACGTCTGCAAGGACAGCTAAGGAACATTTGCAGTGCAGGACCAGAACTCATTTTCAGAGATGGGCAAAATCCTGCAAAACAGTTGCATTTTGTACATCAGGTTTTTCAAAGAAATTCCACATCACTCCCCTGAAAGATAAATAACTAAAGTAGCCAAACCATTATTATTACAAGCTTGATAATTGTCTTTTTTGCTCAGTTATAAAAAATAAACTTGGTATATGTAATTTATTACTTTTAATGTCAGTCTGATGACTTAATAAAGTAGTTTCTCATACTGAGAACAGCAAATTAAGACAGTTGAGATTTATTAATTGGTACATCTTAAACTGCAAATATTTCTGAAGCTGATGCATAGGACAGCACTTCATTATTTTGAATGTACCTTGTTAAAGGGCCAAGGTCTTGCCTCTTTCCCAGGAGAAAACTGTCACTTCATATTGTGCTCTTGAATTTATAGAAGCAGTAACTCAAGTGAGCCACTGTTTCAATTACAGGGCATCACATGAGTATCAAAGTCCTTTTTCTCTTCTCTCACTTATCAAGGTTTCAGTCTCAATGGATCTGTGACTTGCTCTACATTGTGCTTCCTTTTCTCATATTGTAAGTTATAGTCTTCAAAGTCAAAGTTCCATGTGAGCAAAGTATTTCTAGGTCACAGAAATAACTGGGATAAAACATGTGTGGTATAGGATAGTATCACTTGACATAATTGGTCCAAGTCAAGCAAGTCAACAGTAGCTGTACAAAGGCAAATGCATTTACTCATGCTCCCAGAGCTGATAAATATGACCTGGACCTAATCAATCTTTGTGTCAGTGCCTTTCCATCACAGAAAAGAAACAAAATAATTTACTAGGAGATACTCTGTATGACACTAAACCATTGCATTCTGTTCTAGGACCACATTCTAATCATCATCATTCTCCTCCTCCTCAAGGCTCCCTATATGGAAGGGGTCCCCCTAAATCCTTCCTTCCCTGTTTTCGAGTAGCCTTCTAATCTGTCCTACAGAAATAACACATTAATCTCAGCATATTCTGACTATATCAATTGTGCTTTTCAAGATTTGACATCTGTACCTGGATTCTTCCCCTCCACCCCCGCCACCAAGGCAGGTGTTAAGTGTCCAGCTATTAGGCATCCTCAAAAATCAAGGCAAAACAAACAGGAGGAAAGTGCAACCTGCTTTACTCAGCTTTTCAGTTTTGTGGTAGTTATGGTGCAGATATTGTACTTGTGTAAGGTACTCATATTTTGATGTAGTAAATTCACCACTTCAGCCAAAAGTATCATCTTATATTCACATCTGTTATCCTCACCCACCCATGATTTTTCTGCTCAAGATGAATCTCTCACTCTTTTGCTTTGCATTGATGAGCTAACAACATGTAGCATTAAAAAAAATAAACTAAAAGTTTACCAGACATATGACCTTGCTTCTGATAGTCACTATTCCTTTCCACTTACCTCTGTGTAGGAATAGAATCCTTAGAACACTGAATAAAACTGGAGAAGTAGTGAGCTTTTTGTGTGGCAAATTTTAAGAAACTTAAGAGAAAGGACAGGAGAAGCTGTTGTTCTAACTTCTCAGGACTGAAACCATTACAATAGCAGCTTTGTTAAATTGATACTGTTATCTCCAGTATAAATAACAGCACTTCAAATCAAATTACCAGCTCTTTTAATTTTTTTCTGTTTAATAGATCACCCATCCTAAAGGGCATTTCTAAGCATCTCAAGTAATACTCTGAGCCATATTGATCTATCGCCTTCACACCATACTTGTCTATAGGAAAAGCTACATGCTACCTGTAAAGCAAGAATAAGTACTAGAAGTCTGAGGGGACTTCACTCTTTTTGAAAATGCCACGCTTTCTCCTTTTTTTTTTTTTTTAATCTGTTCACATGGAACTAAGAAGTCCTTTTGTCATTTTTCTCTTGAGATCTTGAGCTTTAATCCATCTGTAGTTCAATCTGTGGCTTCCAGTTTGGAAAAGAAAAAGATTTCACTATGCACTGGTACTGTAGAGCCCCCAATATTAAAATGTTCTTCTGGAAAGCAGTTTAAACCTTCTGCTAAATAGTAAGACAACTACAAAGAAAAAAAAAATCAATTTGTTGACCTGAATGTGATAGCATCTGGCATCTTGAAGCAGTAGCCATGGAGGTTTCTAGTAGAGGGATATATGTCCAGAGAAATAGTACAATTGGATAAAGTGAAAATGTAAGTACAGATCAGACAAATCATTGAAGGTCAAACATTATATATAGAGTAAGAATAAGTCCCGCATACCCAAATTTCTCCATTTCATCCCCTTTTGCTCTGATCTGCTTAAGTCTATGAATTTTTCTATAAAGATGTGAAAATATTTCTTATTTTTAAATGTATTATTATATAGATATATTAAATATTAACTGAGTTTCTTTAAAATTTGGGTTTGTTTCAATCAAAATTCAGAAACTAAAAATATTTTAAAACCACTGTTGTGGCTTGAACAATGTTTGATAACCCTCAGCACAGTGAAACTAATCAAGATCCAAATCAAATATTAACACATTTCTTTCACAGCAAATCCTGCTTACTGTTTTTGAACACTATTTTTATTACCAACTGTTAGACCAAGAAAGAAATAATGTGATTATCCTGATATCCTCTGTAGTCTCTATAAGTTTATACAAGACTATGTAAATCACAGAATGTTAGGAGTCGGAAGGTACCTCAAAAGATCATCTAGTCCAACCCCACCGCCAGATCAGGATCACCTAGACTCATTCACATAGTAACACATCCAGGCAGGTTTTGAATGTCTCCAGAGAAGAAGACTCCACAGCCTCTCTGGGCAGACTGTTCTCTATCACCCTCACAGTGAAAAAGTTCATCTTTATATTCACATGGCTATGCTCCAGCTTGCACCCATTGCCCCATGTCCTATCACTGGCCATCACTGATAAGGAGCCTGGCTCCGTCTTCCCGACTCTAACCCTTTACATATTTATAAACATTAATAAGGTCACCCCGTCAGTCTCCTCCAAGCTAAAGGCACCCAGCACAGAGTCAAAATAATAACGAATTAAAGTTAATTCATTAAATCATGAACTAAAGTTAGGAAATAAAGAATAACAGGATATTATAATTTCTTTCCTTCATCTGAAGGCTACTTTAAAACAACTCTTTCAGATCAAAACATCATACCCAGTCTTTTCATTTTCACTCATGCACTAGGGACAATTTGAGAGCTCTGACCATAGTTAAACCTTAAAATTTTACACTTGTAACAAAGATAGATTTGTTTTCTTTAGCAACCCTATCTTTTGCTGCACTAAGTACTTATGCTCAATTTCTACTCCTCGACCACCCCACCCCCACCTTATTTTGAATGTCAGAAAGCCTCAATTCATATCCTATCACACCATATGAGCTGCAATGGATTCTCTGTAGACAACTGTTTGTACTATAGGTGTGCATGGCTAAAGTTCTGGAACATTTATGAAGTAAACTCAAAAACTGTGTAATAACATCGCATGTCCCCTGTCATCCCATCCCCCTGTGCCCCCCCTCTCCTGCCCTCCCCACCCCCTGAAAACCACAAACAATTAAACCCAGTTAGTCTGAGATGTTTTAATAAGAGTGTGCTGAATACACATCAAAGCCATTCCTTTTAGATACTAGCACTTGGCATGTGCATAAGAGCAAAAGGAATGGTCTTGGCCAGACACCCGTACCAAATAACATCTTTTCAGATAGTAAATTAATTGAACTATCGGTGTTCCCTAGGGCTTGGTGTTGGGTCCAGTCCTGTTTAATATCTTCATTGACGACCTTGATGAGGGAATAGCATCAACCCTCAGCAAGGTTGCCGATGATACAAAGCTGGGAGGAGTGGCTGACACGCAGGAACAATGCGCTGCCATCCAGAGAGACCTGGACAGGCTGGAAAGCTGGGCAGGGAGAAACCAGATGAGGTTCAATAAAAGCAAGTGTAAGGTCTTGCACCTGGGAAGGAACAACCGTTTGTATCAGTACAGGCTGGGGGATGACCTGCTGGAGAAGAGCTCAGTGGAGAAGGACCTGGGGGTCCTGGTAGAAGACAGGTTGGCCATGAGCCAGCAGTGTGCCCTGGTGGCTAAGAAAGCCAATGAGATCCTGGGGTGTATTAGGAGGAGCGTGGCCAGCAAAATTAGCCAGCCCCTTTTCAGTGGTCTGTGGAGACAGGACAAGGGACAATGGCTGCAAGTTGGAGCACAGGAAGTTCCGCACCAACATGTGGAAGAACTTTTTCACAGTGAGGGTGACAGAGCACTGGAATAGGCTGCCCAGGGAGGTGGTGGAATCTTCTTCTCTGGAGATATTCAAGACCCATCTGGACACCTATCTGTGCAGTATGTGCTAGGGAGCTGCTTTGGCAGGGGGATTGGACCCAATGATCTTTCGAGGTCCCTTCCAACCCCTACAATTCTGTGATTCTGTGATTATGTTAAAACACAAGAGGGGAAATTCAAACTGGTTTCTGTCCTTCAAATATCTATTAGACTACAAATATCTGTTGAGATACAGAGGAATAGTGTCCCTCATGCTCTATAATTTGAATAAAATAAATAATATTGAAGGTGTTTCAATGTAAAAATCTCAATGCATTAATCAATTTGCCCCACTTCCAGAATTCCAGAACTTCGAATACAATAGTATTTGCAAGAGATTAACAATTTAGGGTGATTCCAATACCCTTAATCATGTTGAACAATTATTTGCTTCACCTTTAGCCTGAGTTTCAATTTGCAGAGAAAATGACTATGAAACAGCAGAAACAATGACAGAATTCAGATCTAAATTTTAATAAAATTTAAGTTAAAAAATATTATATAGCATACTTAAATAATGAGGTAATAGGACTCCTCAGACATTTGTTAGATTGCAGCAATTCAACATGATCAGGATTGTTACATTTGCACATTTGCGCTGGGTTCAAATAGAATTTTTTGATACTTTATTGTTGGAAAAAAATACAGATATTTCTTTCCCACAATGACTGAAACTATAAAAAGAGAAGAGAACTTGTGTCCTGTAAATCCGGATGTAAAGTTACCCCGAGGTGAAACAGCTTTTTCTCTGCAATAAAGGCAGCACGAGTAGGTTCAATGAAGGAGGCTGAATGAAGTTTAAACTCTACGCTTTATTTTTCAAGTTCTGTCCTAAAAGTGTTTATGTAAAGTTGAACTGTCAAGCTAGCTAGGTCTCCTTCCTTAGTCCTTGCTTTTGTTACTTGCAGAAGAACTAAATGATAGTTCTCAATAGTTACTTGCATAACATACCTTAATGAGATTGAAGAAATATTAACTAGAAGGGAGTTATAACTGGAAACTGGTACACCTTAATTGAAAAAGAAATCACTTATAATCACATTACATAGAACATTCCTTGATAAGGACATAATGAAATTTCATATCATTAGCTGTATGCCCTCCAATGATCCTTAAGACTTCTGTTGAACAGTTCCATAGGAATTGAGATGATGGCATTTGTGAGCATAAATTTTTCATTATAAATAAATATTATCCAAAAGGGTAGTGAGCTGTGTCAAAACAGAAAACAATCAAGTTTTCATAATTATTTAGGAAGTTATATTTTGCAAGTACATTCTTTCCTGCAAGGTACTACTTTCAAAATAGGTAATCATCCATATCTGAAGTTCCATATGTTTAAAAGCACCAGCAGGCCCAGAATTCTTTCCAATTATGCTGGAAAAGTTAAAAATCCTCAAGCTTCAAGCAAGTAACTAAATAGTAAATACAACAACCTTCAGAAAGACATCTGGAGGTGCCTTACCATCCTCAAGAAACAAAATTCTAAAAATGTCTTTCCTTATACCAATGAAAATTTTAAAACATGTAAGTCTGGAAAAGCTGTTACTTAAAAACTTTTTTTAAAAGGTGAAAAGAAAAAAATCAAATAATTCTCTCATATTACATATTCACATATTACATATTGCATTCAGATAACAAATGCAAAAGGAAAAAGCCCTTCACCAATAAAAACGCCAACATGGGAAAAAATATTTTAGTTGAAGAAAAAAACTACTCATAACTATCATCTTTCCAAAAGAAATGGAATCCATGGAATTGTAACAAGAAGACATTAAATTATAAATCAAGCTCCACAATAAATTTCATCTTAACCCTACTTCTTTTAAGCAGTTATTATGATGCAGATATCTGTTAGTCTGTCAGACAGGTCCTCTTTTTCTCTTACTTACAAAAGCTGTCCTACATTTGGGATACATGCAGAGTGGGGAGAAAAAAGTTAATTCGTAGAAGTAGTATTTTTGCCATTAGTACCCTTGCATTTTCTTACTTTCAAATACTTCTGATTTTTGGTTGTTTGGGTTTTTTTTTATTTATTTTTTTTTATTTTTTTTTAATACTGTCATAGGGCATCAAGCTTTCTGACCAGGAAATTCATCAAGGATTCCCTTTCATTTCAGAGCTCAGAATTATAACATCAGCTTTGAAGAGTCATCTTTCCTCAAGAAATGTTGTACCTAACAAACCAAAACGGCTCTAAAGGCAGTTACCAAAGAAGGCGCTTTCCAAGACCATCTTTAGGCAGGTGAAAACTAAGCTAGAACTTCACAGGCATTATTTCATTATGAAGTTGCAACCAAGTCCTGCAAATGCAGGCACCATGCCAGCAATCTACAGAGATGCAAAAATGTAAAGTGACTACCTTGCCCTGTGCATATTCCAGGGTTCACAGGGTGAGAAGAAGCATCATTGCCTACAGTACCTCTTCACAGACCCTGACTGACCAGTCATGCCTCCAGGGCCTGTTTAATGAATTTACCCAATCTTCCTGCAGCTAAAGACAGAAGGGCACACCAAAGCCATGGCATGATAACAGACAGTTGTGGAAGTCCAGAGCCCTAATTAACCGTCATGGTTTCAGCAACACCAACACCAGATTGCTGGTGGTACACCTTGGCAATATTCTCCATGTTCTTTACTGATCAATTACAGGTATACAGAGCATACTTTAGTAGAGGTGGTCTCAAACTGCACATGCTTGAGGAAAGGTGGGAGGAGGCATGCTGAACTGGACCAACCAGTACAACTTGAGATTAGTTCTGCAAAGATTATTTGGCTGGTTTTACCCTTCAGCAGTGTAGCACTTGGTAAGGCATGGATCCTGCAAAGCTCCGATATGCTCAAGATTGCTCAGGCTTGTATTTACTGATGGCACTTGTAATGCATTGCTAAGTTAATTGATGCTACCATCAGTGCGATTCATTTGCCTATCATTCTTTCAAGGACCCCACTTGTTTTCTACTGTTATAGATGATGAAGCTGCACTTGTACCATAGTTGGGCCAAGTACAAAATACACTTATATGCTAAGCAGTTAGAGGAGGGTGACTGAACAAACACTTGAAAGGCTGAAGGCAAGATGGCACTAGCTCCCAGTTTGGATGCATTGGCTCAAAACATTATTTATAATTCTCACTAGCTACCCATTGTTAGCACAGCTGAAAGTGGAGTTTTGTAGGGTAGGTACACTACACGCTGATTATTTTGTTTACTGATTTGTCCAACTAGAAGCCATTACAACCAGCTGTATCATCCCAGCTGCAAGAGCAGTCAGTTGTGGACACCATATATGCACATTTCTGTTAACAAGATTTACATCTTGTATGTACAGCTTGCCCTGTGCATTACCACAGGATGTAGTATATCTGCACGATACAAGAGTTCAAGGCCATGCTTATTTTAAATTTCCAAACTACTGTGAAGTGTAGTATTTGTAGAACATTCTGTGCCTGGAAAGATTCAGGCAAGTATGGACGGTGCCATTTCATTAGTGCTACATCAGAATTCTCATAAACTTCATTTCAACAGCTAATCTAATATTCTCCCAAAACTTTACTAAAAGCTTTTGGTTTAACCACATCTATGAATTTGCTCATAGATATGCTGAAGACATCCAGCTAATAAAAGCAAAACTAAGTACTTCAGAGAATATATTTAAAATACCATGGAAAAGGAAGTTCTAGACAAAGCAGCTTATTGCTGGCAATAACAACACTGTCTCGTGGTAACGATCATTTAGGATGAACATTGAAACAGTATTTCACATATTGAGAATGGCTACAGGCACTTTAGTGACAGCCACTCTGTATCTCTTGTCTGGTGACAGCAAGCGTGACTTCCTTCCTCCTATTTCTTCCTTCACATGTGCTACAAGAAGATGGAAGGGTTGTCTGTGACCATACAGACCCTGCAGTCACCCATGGTTTCAATCTCAGTGCCTGCACCTAGAGCCGGGCTGGCAGAGAGCCTCATGGGGGCAGAGATCCTGCAGCAGTAGCCTTACAGGCCACCCCTGGGCTCTGCATCCCAACCACTGGCTGCCCAGCAGCCATTTTCAGCTGTCAGGATCCTCCAAGTAACAAATGAAGTTTGTGGACAACTCCACAAGCCAACTACCAAATCACATCATTAGCACCTCTACTGCTTAGCACAGTAGAAGCTATCTGAAGCCCAGGGTGACAGAAATAACATCTGTAGTCTGGCATTATCTGCAAGGAAAACAAGACTGAACAAGGTGCCATCCTGCTGCCAGAGAAGCAGGTGGAAAGGCTAGAAGATGCTGGCACGGAGTTGGAGAAGTGTCTAGAGTCAAACTGTGTTCTGGGATGCAGTAATAAACTACACATAACAAAGTCTTCTTGAAATAAACTAATGCTTGCTTGCTAGGTGATACACAAACCAGCACAAATGCACATCATCGGGCACTGCTCTTAAGCAACAGATTAAACAGATTTATTTTTTTTTTCCCCCAGCATCAAGATTCCCATTTCATTCCTTATTTAAAAAAAGAGAAGATAGTAATGTAATACTGTAGATTTATAATTTTTTCTTATCAGGGACATACTTCATTTAGATAAATTTCTCTGCTGTGGAGAAAAAAAACATCTATAGTTCCACCTCTAACATTGCTTAATGAGATACACTGAAATGGAACTACCTAAAGGTAAAAGCAAGTGGAGGAGCTGGGGAGGAGGGAAGTTGGCCCCTCAGAGATAAAGAACAAGTGACAAAAAGACAAGATATGACATTTTCTTACTATGTTCAATTATAGGTGACCATTAGAGACTGGAGCTGCAGAAGCATTTGATACAAACTATTGGTTTACAAAGTGACCTTTAAGCCTGGGATTTTTTCCCTTCCCCTAAAGGAAGGGCCTGAAGTAGTTAGTTACTTATCCAGGTACAGCATTTGCTTTCTAAGCTGTGTATCTGCAGAAGCTGTCTTCATTATGGTAGCTACAAAGGCAAAAAGCCTTCAAAAATAAACATAACCCTGAAGAAATCAAGAAGTGATTAATGTGTGGATCTCTAACTGCATCATAACAAATTCCAGGTGCGAGTTTATAAGAAAATTGTTTTATACTAATATGCTGCTTCTATGACCTTAGAGAGAAAGAGGTTCATCTCCATTCTAAATAGAACCATATATAAATAATTCAGATAATTTTGGACTGCACTGAAATGAATGCCACAGCCCACCACATAGGCTAGTGCACAGCAGTCTGACGTGAAAAAGTTGTGGATAATTCTGAGTCTATATTTACATGCAAGCTCCATTAGAAACAAATTAGAGGTTGGATTGCTTGGGCATTTTTATGTGTGGCTTCTTGGTTTATTGTATTTAGAGTTTTTCCGGGTAGGTGAGAGTTCTTTTGTGTTTGTTTTTTTAATTATAAAATTACATAAGGCACTACTCTGCATAGAACTCTTGCCTGGCATTCCCAAGGCACCTGTATATGGCAAAAGCAACACTACAAGAGCTCCCCTGCCAAAAATTCTGGCCAAATGGAGGACTGCAATACCAGAAGGAATTATTTTTCCTAGACAACCCTGACTTCCTGAAGATCTCAAGGAAACAGTTGTATAACTATACAGCTTTGCTACTGAAGAAAAGAAAACCCTCACATCTCCTTACGCAATCACAAAGTAGAGCTGATTTCCATGGAGCAATCACTCTTTCCAAGCTCTTCTAAACTTTATGAGGAGTTATAAGAACAAAAAGCATTGTGTAGAAGGGCAAACATATTTGATACCAAGTGTTATGGTTCTGCTGCAGGGGTTGTGGTAGCGGCAGTGCCTGCAGATATATTTTTCTTCTTCTTTCCTCCATGATGGCACTGCCTGGGTTTGAACAGCATTTGGTAGATAGCAGCTGGGGCTTGGGAAATAGTAGCTGGGGCTTGGTAGATACCAGCCAGGGCCCACCACCACCACCCCTGACAATTCAGCTTCAGGGAAAAATCAGAGTGATATTATCAAGCAATTGTTTAATCTTACACAGACCCTCAGCTACATGAGAAGGCTTAAAAATAGCCACATGCTGGTCTGGAAATCCCAGGGATATTCAAGACTCTTAAAAGCTGTTACTGGATGTGTTTTACTTACCCCAAGGAAGAAGGTGATGTAGTTATTCCTCTCTCTGCCCCACACAGACCGTTTGCTGAATCTCTCTCTCCAGCACCTGAAACACCTCTTTCCCCCCTCTTCACTGGCCTGGGTGTCGGCAGAGTTTCCTACATCTTCTCATTCCCTTCTCTGGTGGCAAAAAGCAGCTGCTTGGGGGTTATTTTTCCTCCTAAATGTGATTTCCAGAGGTGCTATGACCATTGCTGATGGGCTGGGCCTTGGTCAACAACGACTCTGGCCTTGAGTTGGTGGTGTTTACTCTCTCTCAGGCCTGCAGAGAGCTTCTAGCCGCTTCTTACAGAAGCCACCCCTGCAGAGCCTCTCTTTCCCAAGACCCAGACATGGAAAACTATGACACCAAGCATCTTGTAAAAGTTTATTAAAACAGTGTTGATTTTTCAGGAGAAATGTCTTATAACAGCCTGATTTTAATGTTAAAAATATTTTCTTGTTTTCTCCAAAAGTATGAATTTTCTATTTGTGAAAGCTAAATATTTTACCCAAAAGTATGAAAAAACAGATCATTACTGGAAAATTTCAAAGTTGGGATTCATATACTAATGATACAAGTAACGCCTTGAAATAGCTTGGGCGTTTGTGTTGGCATGTACTGTTGATATCCCATAGGAAGTGTTCACAGGCTAACAGGAATCAAAGCACTTAAAGCCAAACTTTTCAACTGATTGTTGTCTTGCAGATTTGCTATGTAAGCTTAAAACTTGAAAGAATTTCTGTCAAAAAAGAATTTATTCCCACTGCCACCATTAACAGAGGTTAAGTAGAATGACAGCCAGCGTAATACAGTCTCTTAAGAGGAGAGAACTCACCATTTCTAAACAAGAAGGAAGCACAAAAACCCTCAGTCTGAAATGGGAAGATGCAAACAGCTCTGAAAACCCCATTGGGGTGGAAGGATTCCAGGACACCATATACCAGATTCAGCATGAACAGTTGTAACAGGGCACCAGGACAAAAAATTAAGGATATCCAGACTACATTCTTTACACATATAATAGCATTCACTAATTAGGTTTCTGATAAATGTCACTCCCCTCTAATTGGGACTCCTGCCAGAAAGCATATGCACCACAGCACATTGTCATGGCTCTAAACAATAGATAAACTGTACACCTGCCTACAAAAGGCAACCTTAATTATAACCCTGCATTAGGGACAGCACTACATTATCATTGTTTACCCAAAAGGGAAGGAAAGCCTGGTGATATGATCTAATAAGTTGGAACATGGTTTCATGTAATGGATCTGGCTTTGATTTTCCTGACAGAGTGCTGAAGGTGAAGTGATTTACAAAGTGAATAGCACCTGCTGAATAACTACTTTTTAAACAAAAATTAAGTAAGGACTTTTGCCTTAATACATCTTAGATACAAGAAGATCTGAGTTTTTAAAGGGTCTAACCCCCAAGGTGCATCAAACCCAGCATTAGGAGCCAAAGCTTTACATACATAGCGTGGGAATGTTGCAGTTTTGTGAGGCTGTGCTGCTGAGATGGTTTTTGTAAGCAGCAGTTACAGTTTTCTGCCAGCCTCAGTGTAAACTTTGGACAATTCAAGGCCAAAGTCGCGGCTAGAGATAAATCACAGCTCCTCTGAGAATCACATATAGGAGAAAAAAACCTGTATGTAGCTGCACTTTGCCACTGGAGAAGGGAGTGAGAAATTGTAACATGCTGTGCAGACACCAAGGCTGGAAAAGGGTGGGGGAGGAGGCAACCCAGGTGCCGGAGAGAAAAATGGCCCTGCAGCCCATGGAGAAACCCATGGAAAAGGCCGAGACCCCACCTGCAGCCCGTGGAGGGGCTCCACACTGCATGGAGCAGGTGGAGACATAGAGAAGATGCTGTGACCCTATGTTGGGATAAGCCCCTGCCAGCATTTGCAGCCATGAAGAGAATCAGAGACAGAGATGAGCGAGAGAGAGTTTTGCATTAGAACAGGTTTGCTGGGGGAGGCTTATAACCCTGTGGAGGACTGAGACTGAGAGACATTGTGATAAAGAGATAAAGCCCTGTGGGAAAGGACTCCCATTGGAGAAGTTTGTGGAGGACTGTCTCCCATGGGTGAGACCCCACGGTGCAGCAGGGGGAGGGTGTGGAATGAATGCTCCCCCCACACCCCCAGGCCAAGAAGGAAACCAACTTGCAAGGGACTGATCGAAGCCCCCATGTCCCAGTCCCTGCCCCTCTGTGCTGTGAGCAGGGGGAAGAAGGGAGCAAAATCATGGCTAAAGGGAAGTCTGCTTAAAATGGAGTGGTGGGGGGAAGGTGCTACCGAGAACCCCATTTTCCCCAGTCCCTGCCCCCTGTGCTGCAAATCGGGGGGAAGAAGGGAGCAAAATTCTGACTAAAGTCTGCTAAGGAGGGAGTGGTGGGGGGGAAAGGGTTTTAAGATCTGGTTGCATTTGTTTTAAGATCTGGTCACACTCTTGACTCTGGTTTTCACTGTTCTTTGTAGTGTAGTATAATAAGTTAGATAGTCTTCCTTCTTCACTTTGTGTTGAGTCTGTTTTGCCCATGTCATTGCTGACAGAGTGATCTCTCCCTGTCCTTATTTTGACTCCTGAGCCACTTAATATATATTTTCTCCCCTGTCCAACTAAGAAGGGGAGTAATAGACTGACTTTGGTGGGTGTCTGGCCTCCAGCCAGGGCTAAACCACCACAGGGAAAGAGCTGGACACTTCAAAAACTTGTACAAAATATGCCAACAAGTTCAAACCAGTCAATGCAAAATGCTATGCTAACAATGTCTGCGAACTGCTTCCCTTCCCTGGGAGTTCTCTATTAGCTGTACAAATTTTTCTTGTCAGGAAGAATTTAAGATGTTCTTGATCCTGCTATCAAAGTATTTTTCACTTATCTCCACCACTGTACCTTCCAGCAGGTGCTGCAAGCATCTGCAGAAGTGTTATACATTTCTTAATAAGCACTAAAACAGTATTTCCAATTCTGATTTAACTGTCCCTAGGTATCTTTTTTGACTACCAAAAAAAATTAAATATCTAAACCAAAAGTTTGCCCATACATTTTTTCCCCCAATACATACTGCTTTCTTCCTGTATTCCAAGTATCTGCAAGCCGACTGTAGAAGCGACATTAATAACAACAAGCTAAGAAACGAACAGCTTTGGCAGCAAGACGGAACATATGTAAATATAGAAAAGGACAGCAAGTTCCCAAAATACTTATCAAATTATAAAAGTAACTAGCTCTTTCTTCCCTTAACTGCAGTTTCCCTTGTCCTGTCTGAGCACATCAGCTAGTGAACCTTAAACAGTATTTGGGGACTTGGGGCACGTAACTACCCTACAGCTCAGTCATAATAGAAATAGAATAAAAATAAACAATAAACACAGCCCCATAGCGTCCACTAGCATAAATAAACAATGTCATGCTATTTTATCTTGAAGACTATCTGGTGTTAGTTCTCCAGAAGAGCAACACACTGAACTCAAGTGGAGTTAGAGACTTACAAAGCTGAGAAGGGCTACAGAAGCACACATAGTGGCAGGCTCCCTCAACATCCTATGTAATTCTGGATGCAAGTGTAATTGCGAGATACTGAAGCTGTAAATCCCCTCAGATTTCATAGGTTCTGTCAAAAGGTTTGGGAAACTTCTAACTGACCCAAAAGCTATAGCTTTCACATTGCACCTAAATAGACAGAAAAAGTTTAACAAAAGGGTGAGAAAACCCATTCTATTTAAAGGCAATTCCTTATCAATCTTTCTTTAGAGAAGATACTCTTCTCAGAACTAGTCTTTGGGTCTAGGTCATATGAAAGATCCTAGTAATATTCTTTGGGGACTCATCTCCGCAGTAATTTTTAACTGCTGTTTGCAAGCGTATTGTGAAGCAGGTTTAAATTAACTTGCATAGCTCTGTCTCCAGTGATCAAATGGATGCTAGAGAGACATAATCATAATCCTGCCCATAACAGTTTACAGAGCTGGCCATTTACAACATGAATAATTTCTAAACTAACTGCAATCATTTAATAGAAATAGATATAGCTCATAGTGATTAAGTCAGTTAATAGCTGCTTAACTCAGTCAATAGACTGATGTATCTGGAATAGATATCGTTCTGTTAAAGACAACAGTGATATTTTCATTACAAATCTGTTTTTGAAATAAAACTCCTTTACCAATGCCATGAATATTTAGGTGCTGAATGAAACAACTGTCTTAAAACACAGCTCTGTAGCAATCCATCCTGAAATATACCGCACAGTCCCAATTCCAGGAGGAATTAAAGGTATCAGAGTGAAATAAAGCAACAGCAATCATACCTCATGATTTGGGACTCATTCTCAGATCACAAGATTTTAGAAAGCTTTTGCATCAGAATGATGCAGCAGACAGAGCCAAGCAGCAGCCAAAATTAAAATTGGTAAAAATCCCATGAACCTACTTCTAAGGGGCTTTTCCTTGAAAGAAAAAGCAACAGTTGATTTATTTTATTTAGAAAGCATGTCAGAACTGATTCAACAACATACAAAGCACAACCATACTGAGGATCATCTGTCCCCCCCTGCTTTAAGATAGGCCAGTAAAACATTATTTTGCAGGTTCACCTTCCTTTACAAGGTCACCTTTTATAACTAGTGATAACTGCAGTTTTGCAAGTGCTCCATCTATGGAAGTATTCAGAACTCTACAGGCTTTAATTTTGGCACAGCTTTTGCTACCAAGTTCCTTGCTCAAGAAAAAGACAGACTTTCATATGCTGCCTTCCTCCAAGCTACATTTAACTGTGATCATTGACCTGATTTAAAGATGCAGAGGCTAGACAACTATTTCATATAGTATTATGCCTTTAGCCAGTAAACTGAACATACTGGACACCACAGGTGTGATAAGCTGAGTACCTACATTATCCAGCCATGTCCTGACCCTCAGGTGCATTCACACTGTGCAGTCATATAACCTTCCAAATTGTCTCTCTGATGTAGAGGCCCCTGAACTCAGCAGATCAGGGGCACATGCTTTCTTACAGCGGGTCCCACGTGTTCATGCTTAAGTGCCAAGAGTATTTCAAACCTACAGAAGACGATGCAGGATTCAGAGGCAGCTCTAGCTGCCAATGAGACAGGTTGCACTTCGGCAGCATCCAAGAAACCCTGAAGACCACTTGTGATACTGAACACGAAACAGAAGGAGGCTGCTGCCTGCAACCACTCTGATTGAAAACACAATAATGAAAAACAATAGCTTGAGAAAAATACTTAATTACAAAATTGACACTCCCGATATCTTGCTTTCCTTGTTGCATAGATGTGTTGATGGCTGACACATCTATGCAATCCTCAAATGGAACAACGGCTACATACCATGAATGCCGTTGTATAGCTTAACTGTAGCTAACTTGAGCTACAAGTTCACATTCAGCCACATGGCACAGAGCTTAGGGCAAGGTAAAAGGCTTACCTGGGATGCATCTTGCTGTGATTAATCTACCTCTGGGATCTAACCAAGTGATATTTACTGAAATATGTCTACTGACCCAGAATCATTACTTGGTCTGTAATATTAGCCTAGCTTTCACATGCTGCCAGCTTTTACACTTAGAAAATGAAGAATATCTCTAGTGCTTGACCACACCACTCTGCCCACGCATAGTATCCAGATAAGTGTATCTGAAGTAACTAGTGCAGAATGTTGACATTTCTGGATTAAATTATAGAGGCACTACAGAAGTAGAGGGAGAAAGATTCTAGAATAATGTTTTCAAGATTATAATCAATGCATAGAAGTACTATACAGGACTATAATTCTTATATTACTGATAATTACCTTAGTTTTCCTGCTGTGTTTCGTAATGCTGGTGTCAGCCCCTCCAACCTTCTGCTTCAGTAGAACTGCCTCTCCGAACCTCATACTAGACCCAGACTACAGGCAGTTATAGGGGAAGGATTTAATCTTTAGGTGGATAAATAATCCACCTGTGGACTTCACAGCAATCCACAGCATAATCAGTAAAGAGGAGCTGTGTTATTCTCACATCATATCCTAAAGCTAGTTAACAACAGCATCACCTGTAAAGCAAAGTTTCACATTCCAGTACCCTAAAGACAGTTTTGATCCAAAAAAAAAAGCCTAGAACATGAAGATGTTGTAATACTAAACCCTACTTTGCCCTCTACTCTCCAAAGTTTTATCACATTCTTGAAGAGGCAGAACTTCTGTTCTAAGGGATTATTTTTTTTTGTTTTCTTTTTTCTTCAGTGGCTGGGATAAAACTGACACTGTGCAATGAAAATAGGCCAGAAATAGGTTTCATACTTTTCTAGGAGCCCAAAATTCACATGGCTCCAAGCAGCGGATGTACAGAGACAGTAACACCAAAATTAAGTACCAAAATAACCTGACAGTCAAAGTTGACTTGAAAAAGCTTTTTACATCTACCAATATATCATGGCTCGTTGCAGGTGAGCATAAAGAAAAGCTTTTAGATATTATAGTAGCACCTGCAGCAAGAAGTTACCCTCAAAGTATGAATCATCTTCACAGTTCCATTCATAATGCAGCTAGCACCTTCTTCTCAAGTGCACGGCTTTGAGAAAAGCACACACAGCTGAGCAGAACCAGATCACTGCTTAGCCTGCAGTCAGCAGAGGGCAGTGGAAAGTATTTTCTTCTTAAAAACTTTGTTTCTGAACATAATGCTTCTATTATCCTCTAGATTTACATTTTAGGTTTTGGGATGCTCTGTCCTGATACTGATCTCTCACGGTTCTATAATGAACTGTATAGTTTCTGGTTTATGCCTTCAGGCTTTTGGAAGGTATTATTTCCCTCACCCTCTTCTTGAATTTAAAATCTGTTTAATAATGATAATAGATATTCTGGATCATAAACCTGCTTGAGTATTTATTTCACCATGCACAAAGTAATCTGACTTTAAAAGATACAAAATTTTAGATAAAAAAATTAATTTTCCTCAGCAATCCACAGAAAGAAATTTCACCAATTTCACAATACTTGTACATGCAGCAGAGGAGTAATACTTTTGATAGGCCAAGGGTCATCATCAGCACAGGTACTGCTTGATTATACCTGCTTAATAGAAAACATCATCCCAGTTCAATCAGAAACCACTAGTTAAAATGGACAAGCTCATCATACTAGGAAATGCTTATGGAGCACAATCTCATATTATTTGGCCAAATTAGCTAGCTGCATTTGCTAACTTGAATTTTTAAAAGAGGACATATTACAAAAATAGCACAGTAGTATTGCTTAATCCATGATTCCCATCACTACGGCATGGCAGCACATAACCTGGAAACCATTTTTCTTCCCATTTCCTCATCATACTCCATACTGACAGATCATCATATAGAAGCTTAAAAATAATTTTTACCAGGAAAATGCTTAAAAGGTGAGAAAACTACTCATTTGGTGTTAATGTGGTATTTGGATGTGACAACTTCCAGTAAATAACCTTTACTTTCCAAAAAGTTCTTTGAACGTTTGCCGTAGTGATATTCTTCTCAAAAAGTGAATTTTTAAAGATTTGTAGTTAGTTTATCCTTTCTAAAGTAGAAACATGCACAACCATGACGGCCAGAGCCGCCATAACCAAATGTGCACCTTGGAAAGGACCATATCAACTAAGGACACTGTGTGTGGGGGTTGTTTTTTGTTTTTATTTTTTTTTAAGTAGAGTTACTGTACAGTAAGGAGACCACTTTAAACACAAGCATTTGATTTTCATTAAGTCTTTAGCATGTCTTTTATAAGGACCATTAACCTTGATTTTATTCATAAGCTGTAGAGTGGCCAAAAGAGGGAAGACAGATGTACCTCAGAGAAATAAAGCTACTACTAGCAGCTTCTTAGTGTTACAAAGACACTGAAGATCTAAAAGTAAGTTTTTGTCCTGTTTCTAGTTTCCAAATGCCTAAAGATTTAGGAAAATGTGAAGAGACATTTGACATCCAAATTCCTGTGTTAATATTGGCACTCATTTCTTTCTGCAAATGTCTTGCAAATCACATGAACAAGATAAACAAGCAAAAAAACCCAACCATTGTGACCAAAACCAAATAGCATGTGCTATTAAAACTTTATTCTACAATATTCAGAGACTACACAAATAAAGCAGTAATAATTATGCAGAAGAGTCATTATTAAGAGAAAGAAAAACTACACTATGAAAAGCCTACTCTTTTTACTAGTCATTTCTGCTAACAGGAAAGTGTCCAGTACCTTTCAGCTAGGACCACAGGGTGCAAAGTCTTCTACCGTATATACTAAGGATCATCCCTAAATTATTATACTATCACCTGCTTGCTAAAAACCCTAAATGCAAATGCAAGCTCCACAGTGTTTATTTTTCCCCTAGCTTTTTTACTAATATCAAGATAGAAAAGTTACAGTGTCTAAGAATTTAGTCTCATTTCTCTAACTTTCAGGTGTTACTGGGAATACATGAGGATCATTTTATTTAAGTTATCCTATGTTGGTTTAGGGCCATTGGCAAAGGAAAATGCAGTTTCATTTATAATTTGCAAGCTCCCAATACCCCAATTAATCTTAGAACCATAAAACACCACAAAAAGCTTGCCTACCTACTTTCCTGAGGTTTTGTGGGTTATTGATTTGGGGTATTTGGTATTTTTAAAATATTTATATGCATATAAAAATGACATTATCTCAGAACACCACAAATAGCATCTTGACAAAAGGAATTTCTATAAGAATATCAGTTGCTGACAAGTAAATACAGGCAATGAAGTCTGATCATTTATAGCAGTATAATACCTTGATAAGGACCACTGATGTCTCCCCAGCAGCACTGCAAAAAGCCAAAATTAATTTAGCCTAACCTTTTGAAGTTATACAAGTAGAAATAAACAGCTCAAAACTACCCCAGTCCTGCCAAGTATCAATGTTTCCACTAGTCACCTCAACATCAAAATTTGTTTTCCAGGCATACACAAAATGCCTATGACCTGATTAGTCAGCATCTAGTTATGAGATCCTTGAAAGGCTTTTTATCAGGGCAGGAAAAAAAAGTTTTGGCATCCTAAGAGCAAAGTTAAAACTAATGAAATGCACCCAATGTTAAGGCTGCTTACAGACACAAAGCACAAAAAACAAAGGTGAGGGGAATGCAGACAACTCATCCCATTCTCCATTCCCTTTCCACTTTCTTATGCTCCATTTGAGCAGTTATCAGCAGTGTAATCAGCATTTAGCTTAACTTCACCCATATCTGACCTTGCTTATTTTGTAACAAGTCCTATTGCTGAGGGCTTCAAGGATATACACCACACCCCACAAGTTTGCCCTATTCTGAAAGGCCTGTAGGCATTCACCTGTAACAAAGGTTCCGCATTACTTATCCAGAGTTGTGTTTGCAACCCCATGAAAGAGCCTTAAAAGGTCCCCAGTAACTGTTTGTCAAAGATGCTTGTTTCCCTTACCTACAAATGCCAGAGATCTTATCACACTAAAGTTTACACCATTGCATCTTAAATGCCAGGGTTTCTAGAGTCATATAGCAATATAACAACTTCAACAGGGGTTGGGGCATTTTGGTCCCAAATTCAAGGTTATAATGAATTCCAGCTGCTGGCAAAGCTATTTAAAGCCAGCTGTTGCAAAGTATAAATCTATGCCACTGAATCAGTCCACAGTGGTAGTAAAACTTACACCTGGACTTTGTCTTTTGCCTTAACTTTTATCCATATGCTACTAGTCAGAAGGCAACTGTCAGAAAGAAAAAATAAAAAATGTGAAAGTTATATAGGTTGTTCAGGGTGTTTAAAGCAGCAAGAAAGTACACCTGAACCTGCAGGAAAGTGAATCTGAATATGCCCAGAGTAGTTCCTGAGGATTAACTGCTTTCCGAGGTCATGTAGCTTACATAACCCTTCACAACCACACATAATATTTCTCATATTGGAAGAAGGCACGTTTTCATACAAATATTTACCACTCTCTAGCTTTGAATTTTAAAGTTTGATAGATACCGTCACACTGCAGATGTCAGATTTTTCTCCATTTCCAAGCATCTGTAGTGTTTTCACATATCTCATCAGGCAAAAGACTCTTTCAACACATCTTCTTCATATTTCAGGTAAAGCTGAGAGGGAGGAAAAAACCCATCAGGTTTACCCTTCCCAAATGGTCCAAGTCCTCAATTTTCATGCCAGCAGTATTTGACATTGCCTTTTCTGAGACATTCTTTTGGGACTCTGCTGTACAGGAGACTAGCTTGCTTTCCCTGCAAGTAAAGGATAATCTCTTAATGCACAGTCTCTGCAAAGTCATCCTATTTATCCTGGGAACAGTAGCAAAATTTAAGTGTTTAAATATGGCAACACGTAAGTGTGTCTCTATAAACTCTAGAGAGTCTCACAGCACAGCTACACAGCTCACGCTGGGAATATTCTTGCTTTTCAGGTTATGAACTGCCTGCTGTGGCCAAGCTGCAGAGCTCTGAAAGGCTTTGTGTTACCGATTATGACAAGTCCAGGATATGACCTGCAGACAGCAATATAAGAATACACTAGGGCTCAAACTTCTAGGTTTGGTGGGGTTTTTTTTTGTATTTCCCCAAACTCTTTCAAGGAGAAAATACAGTGTATAAACCAAATCTGACTCAATGTAATATTGCCTACTGTAAAGTGCCTGTACGGAGATATAATACCTGATTATTCAGAATGGCTGTCATACTTTTGCTGTGAAAATGCTAAAATATTGAGGCTATTGCAATGCAAACTATCTTGTGAGTTACAGAACTCTTTGCCCCAGTTGTTTCCCTTGTTCTTGACTGTATAGACAGCTGTAGCTTTGGCACCGAACACGACTTGGCTTTAGAGGCCAAGTATGAATACTTTGTATTTTACTGCACCTCTCTACCACACTCAACAGTCTCAGGTTCCACAGATTATTTTTTCTGATCAGCTACTTGGCAAGGTGTTTGGCAAATATTGATCATTGACAGTAGAGCAACACTGACAGTAAAAAGAGCTACAGAGAATTAGATTAGATACTACTTGCTTCCTCTCTGCCTGACAGAAGACATCCCACCACATAGCAAAGTTCAACAACATTACCAAGCTTTTATTATGATTAGATAAAACTCTTAGAAGATATGCATGCTTCTACTACCAGTAGTTCCCTTCTGTAGATTTAACCAGCAAGAGTATCCTCCAGGCACAGCATTCCATCTTGCACCCTTTACCCAGTGTTATCTGACTGATTCTCTTCATTGAACACATTCCTATCCACGCTTTGAGTCAATGCTGTATTTGGTAGAATCTGCTTAATACTGTATATTTCCAGTCCCAAGAACCTATAAGAACGGGAAACAGTGAGGGGAAAAAAAAAAGTATCCAGGGTTGCCTTTTTCCTCCCATTT
This sequence comes from Gallinula chloropus, assembly GCF_964237585.1. Classification (NCBI taxonomy): domain Eukaryota; kingdom Metazoa; phylum Chordata; class Aves; order Gruiformes; family Rallidae; genus Gallinula; species Gallinula chloropus. The sequence continues at coordinate 66,466,350 of NC_140088.1, read as the reverse complement.
TTGAATTGGCCTGACTCTATACACTGCAAAGGCATATTCAGAATGGGAGAGGAGCAGCCTTTGTATATGGAAATGATTTGGTAGTAGCTGAAATAACTGCTCTTTTTTACAGTGACTGATGAGCAATTTAGTAGGAAGCATTTTAAACAGCAGGCATTTTAAAGTAGTTGCTGTCGTTTAAGAGCTCATTCAGTTGTTAGAGGTAGCCAATATACAGACATAACGGGATCTTTGCACATAGTCATGTGAGAGGGCTGATAGGCGTATTCATAAACCCATAGAGAACTATCTGGCAGCATCACACCCACAGTCACTGTTGCACACAGTTAGCTTGCTGAAGCCATGGAGAGAGTGAGCTGCACTGTCCCTTCCTGCAGAGCATTCCCAAACAATTTTCCATATACACACTGCTGTGAAGAAGGTATATGGAGCATTCCTCTATTTCCACAGGCTGAAGTGATCTGTGTGTGCTTATGGCATACACACATGCAGTTCATTAAACCAGATCGCACAGCTCTTTTTACACACGGCATTATTAAGTCAGTTTTAACTGGAGGAACATAAAGACACTGAAGAAACAGATCTGTACCCTAGTATTTTCATCAGAATCTTTGGAGGCAAGGCTGTAAATAAAGCTCATTTTTTATTTGAGAAAAAAATATCTATCATCCCATTGAGTCGTAACAGCATGGAGCAACTTGCTATTTACACACAAAACACTTCACACTGAAGCACATTATTAACAAAGGAGACAAAGCCACAAGAAGCCTCTAATAAAGTAGCAAGTGCCAAGTAGAAAGAGGTAAGTAAACCAGTCTACCATGATATTAACTCTATAACATCATGAGTCAGAAAGTTAATACAGCACCTGCTTTTTCAACATAAATAGGGAGGTCCTCCTGCACAGAAGCAGCCTCCAAATGGCCCAGGCAAAAGGAAAAAAACACAAGACTACAGAAAAGATTATTTCCTCCAATATTTTTTTAATGAACAAAACTATACTAAAATGATTTTCAGAATAATTCTGTTGCAGCAATATTCTGAAGAGAGAGAAACAAACTGTCCCTGAGCATATGTCAATGGGTAACAATTTTTACATCCCACAAGACATTTGGTGCTTGATACAAGAATTGTTTTAACTTAAACACCACAAATACACCACTTCCCAACACAACTTAGGCTGCACTTTGCTAAACATCACCCAACAGCTTCTTAGCAGTGAAAATCACAGGTCTAGATACCAATAAGATGAATTCTGACCTGCTTACGTGATATAACCCATTGCAAGACAGAGGTCAGTTTTAGTCTTTGAGTGGAGCTCATTTTAATTTCTAAGATAGAGTCACATTCTCAGGGAAGGCCAGGCCCTCTGTTTGCCCAGGGAAACACAGAAAAGGAATCAGCTTTGTCACAACCAGAAACAAGTGCCTTCAGTATAACCAAGACACAAAAAAGAAATTCTTTTAAATGATTCACCTCCAGACACTTGTTGTTGAGAAATAGTCAAAAGCAAAGGGAAGATGAGTGAAGGTAAGGAAAAAACAAGACAAAAAAACAGACCAGAACACTTAAAACCAAACTCACTTTAGCAAACAGCAGGAATTCTGTGTCTTCTACTGTGATCACCTCTTGGTCCAAAGAAACTACAAACTCTTCTTGTTTCTTAGAGAAGTACAGGCTCTTACAAAGCCCCATCATTGTGCTTTATCAAGCTCTGCTTTACAAATACACCAATGAGAGCATAACAATACCTACCTGCCTGCCTTCAGTAGCTGACCTAGTCTTGTACTTTTCAGGTGTTTATATTTCATGCCTTAGGTTTCATCCATTGGGGATCCTCATAACCACATCATCTTCTCTTCAAAGTCCTTTACATTCTTCCAGAGGGGAGTTCCTGTCATCTAATGCTCTCCACCTGCTTCCCTAGCACACAGGCTTCTCCCATCTTTCTACTAACAAGGTATCCACAGCTGCCAACTGAAGCTAAGCTATGCATATGTTTGACAACCTCAAAAGATTTTCCTACATGTTATGCATGTTGTAAAACTTTGCGTACCTTTATAAAGAAAGCTGCTAGAAACCTTGCCAGTGGGACATCTTTGGAAAAGCAGCAAGCTTTGCACAGACCAGATAGCTATGTATGCAAGCACCTGAGTGTTACCACAGATAATGGGGCATATAGGGAGGGGCAGAGAGGATACAACAGAAAGGTCAAAATACATTGGCACAGCCTACTTTATCCTTTCTACAGTAAGAGTAAGAACAACAAAAAAAAAAATGTATAGGCATATATATAGACAATGTTTACATTGTAAGTAAAGTACAACATCAATACATAACAAGCATATTTGAACAAAGTTTAAACTCACAGATAAAAAGCAGTTTTCAAACTCCCATTGTTGACTGCCTAGAAATGTATCTTAGAAAATGATCACGTAACCTCTTTCACGTCATTAGTCTTTCTGATGTATAAGCTTCTTCCTATTAGCCAGATAGGAACTGCAGTAATGCATGCTGAAACTCATTGAAAAGAGAGAAAAACGATACCAAGAAGGAACTTTTGTAAAATACAAAAAAAAAAAACCCAAACGGATCAAGTAATTGTAACTAAAACAAAATCTATTAAGCAACAGATGAACCATAATAATAAATCATCTATCACTGAGACCAATGAAGTATGCATATTTGTTGGAGAGAAATAAACTTTGTTACAAAGGACAAAGCAATTGTGATGTCTTCCATAAACCTGAAAAAGAACTCTACCTGAAGGGCTTCCCAAAAGAGCTGTGTAAAGTACCTTGGGGAAATGCTGACAGGGAGAGCTTTAGAGAATCAAGACAGAATTGCATGCAAGACTAAACCAACACATGGCAGTCATCAGCAAAAGCCCAGCCAGCTTCCAGCTAGGAAAACATGCCTTATCCACAGGTTATAGAATAAACACAGATGCAGCAAAATGAGTCACCAGAGGAAAACAAAAATTTAAATTGGAGGCAAATGAAGATTTTGCACATGCATGACAAGAATTCCATTGAGCAAAACTAATTTTATGTCTGTGCTGGAATAGCTGTCTTGCATGTTAAAAATAAAAAAACTACAATGGCAAGAAGGGAAGTACCATATAGTCTCAGATTCAAGAAAAAAAAATCAAAAACCTCATCCACATAAAAATGAATGCATATCCCAGAAGACACATTTAGAATAAAAATAATTCAGCATTTTCAAAAACAATGTGAGAAAAAAAATTATGGTGTACATAAAATAAGCATTTATACTTCTTTTACTAATTTCTAAAAAAATTAGGTTGTTTTCATGGAACCTTATGTTAATATATATTACTTTCTGTTTACTGTAGGCTAAGAAGATACTATGGTCATTCAATGTACCTCAGCTGACAGACAGTAGCTCATTAACCTACAATAACTTTTCACTACAGTATGCATACTGCGTCTCTTCTCACAAATAAACCTTACTTTGTTTCAAATGACAAATCACTACTGGTGTCACCCTGTATCCTGAGGCATACAGAAAATAAATGGTTTCCAAAACACATAAGTACACAAGGGACACATAATAAAAAACCCAAAAAAAACCCACCCCAAAATAAATTAAACCCCCCCCCCCCTCACATCATAATGGGTTTATATTCTTTTTAATGAATAGCAGAATTGGCCATGGAATCAGACATTTATGCCACTTGGTGTTTTGCAAGCACTGACTGAAAAGCCAGGTTCATTTCCAGCCAGTGGAGTTCAAATATTAATCAGGCATCTTCTGAAATGTGTGTTGAAGATAACAAATATTTTCATAAAGGCTCAAGTATGAACATTGCTTCAAAAGAATGTAGTGTGTCATGTGGGTGCTTCATGCACAGCAGATCCTAACCCTGCATGCTCTAGCAAGGGAAGTGAAAAATGTTTCCAATAATCTAGGAACATTTCCATTATAAAGTAAACAGGATTTAGAAATGCTTTGAAAATGAAGTAAATAACCTACAGCTTCTAAAGATTTATATATATATATACTATTATGATTTTACATCAATTTATCTCCCCCTAATAGCATTTCTAGCCAAAACCCCCTATTTACTGTGTAAGAGCCAACTCTTTCCTACAAGCCAGCCCTGCAAAAATAACTACAGTCAGGAGGCAAAAGATCTGTTTTGAAGTCAGGGGTCACAAGTGGGCTACCCTGTGTTACACTATGGTTTTAAGAAGTTGGACACCTTACCACATATATATGCTGATTCTTGGTTATCCAACAAGAGAAGGAACTAAATAAATATTTTGAAAGTGATCTCCTGTTCTCAGATGAAGGGGAACACTCCGACAGATTTTCAGAAACATACATGAGTGTATGTGTACTTACACTTGTGTGCATTCACGCTTTATATTTCAAAAGTTCAAATACTGTAGACTTCAGGTAACTAAATAAAAGAAAAACACTTAGTGAAGGAAGTAATTGAAGGAAGCTCTTAAATATACCATTTATTTTATAAGATGTAATGAGCAAAAGAAGAAAGTATTCAGTTAGGCATGGACAACTGGACATTACAGAAAAGCCTATCTTTTTATACGGTAATGCACAAAGGTATATGCAAGGCTGTAGTCTTGGGTTTTGGCATGGACCCATAGGTCAATGCCATGCGTTGTGTTGCAAGGCAGCTCTAGGTTTTGGAGTCTTTTTCTTTTGTTTGTTTGTATCTTGACTAGAACTTTAAAAAAAAAAATCCAGACAGACTTATTTGGAGATAGACTTGCAACAAAAAAAAAAAAAAAAAAAAAAGAAAAGAAAAAAGAAAAGAGAAGAACAGTAAACAGCTAGTTGCTAAGCAATACACTTTTCATAGTCCAGATGGAGTCCTATCCTGCATGGAAGTCTTACTGTTTCCCTTTAAATACTGTGTAATAACATCAGTTGAAAATGTACTCTCCAAATGGCATCCTGTGTGTCTGCAAAGCAGAGTGCTTGATTCAGCCTCGCTGGAGTTATGAGTGCTGTCTGAGGAAAGCCCGGCTGTCAGGCAGCTCCTGCGCCTGAGCCGTGCAGCAGTTGTCCCGTTAGGAGCTTGTTGTGTTTAATGGGATAGAGCACTGCATTTATACTGTAACTACTCTGAGGCTTTTTTGGCTCTCTGGCAGGTGTGAAGAGGGAAAAGAAAAAAAAAGAACAAAAGCTCCTCTTGTTCTTGCCTATGCATTGCCTGCTGGAGTAGTCTTTTTTGCCACTTTATTTCCACTTTGGACAAAAATAGAAAAAAATATATATTCCAGAAACACACATACACATACATAAAAATGCAAGCAAACTCCACAAACGGGAAAAACTGGGAAAATAAGGAGTGGCAAAACAATGATGCATCACGGTGGAGCCTTGTGCAGTACAGGCAGGACTGGAGGGAAGCATATGGCCCCCAGAGTCAGCTTGCTCCACCAACTTGCTTCCCAAGTTGAGGATGCCTCCTAATTTGCTGTTACAGCTCAAGCAGAACAGAACACACCATGCATCTGTACTTGCAAAAAACATGAAAGAAACTCCTTTTCAATCACCGTTGTTAGCTTAACTTTTTGAAATATTGATCAACATTATCAAGTTTCCAACCAGATGTACCAATAAACAAGTTAAGCCAAAAACTCCAATATCTATTTGTTGACAAGGTTCAGATTTCCTGAGTATAGCTCATACAAAAATAACTATAAGATTTAAATATCACAGTGTGTTATTGCTGTGAGATGATGTGTAACAGCTGGCAATCTGCATTTTCTGGGTATTAAATATTACTGAACAATGTTAAAGAACAAATATACTGTTCTAATAGGGCCCAATTCAAGAAAATGAGAAGCTCTGGCTCCCACTCCTTTTGCTGGGAGCCAAGAGAATTCATCTCAGAGGAATGTTTGGGAGGGTGAGCTTCAAATTAGATTATTTTTTATTATTATTGCATTCTGGATCTATAATAAGCCCAGCTGTTTACTTATGCACTAGCTATGTTTAAAAAGACATTAGAGGTTAAAATCTAATTTTCTAATTTCAATAGTATGTGCAAATGGTCTTGCTACTGCCAAAAAGTCATAGCATGCTATAAAAATCCATAACCTTCTTCATCTCTGTTTTCACAGTACACATGTATATTAGAATGTATAAATGTATTGACATTCAGAAGCAACGATGAGCTTTTTGAAATGTCTGCTCTAAAATGGATACTGTAGATGGATGCATATCATAGCCAATGAAATTCACTGGAAAAGATTGCATGGCATTCTGCTTGCTTTCATGTTTATCAGACATTTTGACAAGTGAGCCTATGTTATACCGAGAGCAAACCAGGAGTTTTGCTTGCCTTCCTGTTTCCTTCCATTGCTAAATTCATTCAGAAAAAGTATTTCTACCACTTTTAGCCTCTATAGCTATCTGTAGAGCAGTTCTTCATTGTATCGCAGCAAAGGCATCAGAATAAGGCTCTTTTTATTCAGAAAAGGAGTACATTGTGGACAAAAAAATAAATATTCTTCATTCCCCTTTAGCTTTATTGTATTTTCCTGTTTCTGCATGTTGTGTCTGAATGTGTTATAGACTTCTTGTTAAATAAGGTAATTTAGTGAAAGTGTATTGTTTGTCTTTGTATCATTAGCAACAATTCAAGGAAAGGGAATTTAGGTTGTTTCTGCAGCAATTGCTGGTCTTAGTCAAGTTATACATTAAAAAAGATGTTTCTTCACTTATAATTCTGTTACACATTGAAGAGCCTGTAAAGAGAGTTTGGATATGAGCTCCCATCTTTTTTGTGAGCTGCAGGGATAATTTGTTTGGATTTTCAGCCTTTGATAGGTGTGTCATTTTTAAAATACTGTGATCTGTGTTTATATTACTGTGCATAGTATGTGTATTTATGTGTAGATATACAGTAGGTAATGCCCTAAGTTTCTGTTATAAAATATAACAAACATCATTATGCAGCAGTGATAGGGACAGCCTTTGAAATTCATTGTTTAGATAGGGAAATAAGACTTTTTAAAGGGTTAATTATGTTATACTAGCTTCCTCAGTGTTGTACCATTTCTACCCTTTCAGGACTTAAGAAAGCTTTATTTTTGCCTAATCCTAAAAGCAACATCACAGAAAAGTAAACAAATATGGAAGTAGAGCAAATAAGAGTGACCTAATGTGAGAACAAACATCACAAGAAAGGGAAGAACAATAAAGCAAACCTTCTTCCATATTCATGAGCATGCTTATGCTGTGACAACATTCTCACATATGTGCTCTGTAGGTGGGGTGATGGCTTCAGAGTCAGGCTGTGCAGTACCAGCAACTAGCAGTCAGTTTTCAACTAATAGCAGAGCATGTAGGGAAATTGAAATGTGAAGGGCTTTAAGGCAAGAAAGGTGGAAAACTGCAAAGGGTGTTAAGTGAGGACATACTTTCAGAGAATATCAGTAATCCTTAATGCAGTCAGAGGCCTAGTAAAATTGAAGTTCATAACTACTTTATAGCCATAGAGAGTGGGGGTTGAGCTGAGCTGGTCTTGGAACACTGTGCTTGGCAATCTGTTCTGCAAGATCATTAGTGACTTCACAGGGGTTATTCAGGGCTCAAAATACTTTTCAGGTTCATACTCAGAGAAAGAGGCCCAAAAATAGTTAAATCAAATGGAAGCAAAGGAAACAGAAAATGGGAAAGAGACCGGAATTAAGATGATAATTGAGAATATTAGTATTGCTTTTCACAGCTTAAAAACTTACAGAGTGCAGAACTCTGGAGCAAAATAGAGCACCGACACACATGGAAGTCCGAAGAAATTGCAGATGGATATTGGGAATTGAGAGATTTGAATTAATTCCCTTGTCGCTGAGAACTGTCTGCCATTCCAAAGTGGCAGAAAAGGAGGCACTGCAAATGCAACATCAAACATTCAAAAAACCTCTCATATTATGCCATATTTGTACTCAAAACCATGATGAATGTCTTAGTGTGACATCAAAGGGGGAAAAAAGGAGGGTAATGTTATTACAAAGGTTGGTTTGAGGCTATCTTAAATTAAACTCATGAAGTGTAACTGACAGAGAAAAATCCTGGGCAGCAGAAAACATTTCCCAACAACTTTTATTTGTCTGTGGAAATCATTGAGACAACTCAGAGTGAAAATGTCTTCATCTGAGTTCTTTAACGTGGATGTCTTCCAGGTAGTAAAATATAGGCAGACACAGTGGATTCCCTAACAGATAAAAATCTGTCATATCAAATACATGTAAGAAGTAATGAAGTCTAACTTTTGATGCACTTCCACTTGAAGACACACACAAATCCACATGGAAAGACCTTGTAGTGTCAGAATGAGGGTCTCATAAAGTGTACCTGTGGATTTAGTTTAACACTGTTATCTGTCTGAAAGTTCCAGCCACCACCTTATCCTACTAGAGGGAGAAGATGGTCAGGCTGAACCAAATTCTCTCCTTAAAAAACCTCTCATCCTCTTGTTATTCTTCTTCAAAAAAACTAAGCTTTGTAAGCTTTAAGAACTTTAGAAGACTGAAGCTCTGTAAGCTCCATTGTTCTGAGGCCTCCTTCTGTCAAATCAATCAATACTGTCTCCGTTTGCCTGACTCTGCAAGTGTTTCTGTGTTGTCTTCCAGTTAATGTTTACACCACCAGCCATTTGGGCAGGAATTCCTTGTTTTATAAATACTTCTGCAAACCTAGTACAATTTAGTCCTACCATAAAGATTTTAGATATGTCCACAATTAATAGCCAGAATAAGACTGGCCAAAATAAAGAAGCTATTCTGCAATAAAGCCATGTCCCTTGGAGAAGACATTAGCAAAGCAGTAATTGGGCTTTCTGAATAATTTTCACTTTATCAGTAGAAAGAACACAGAACCATGTAGTACTTTATGTACTAATACGGTCCTTGAGACAAGCCATAAAAGAGATGAAGCATCTTATTGCTGGAAAATAGTTATAATTTAAGAATTACTTGTGCCAGACAGAAATATGCACACTCATTTCTCTGCAAATGTAAGAAGATACTCAAGATTTAGAGATGCTACTTGCAGTTGTTTTAATGAATTCCTAAAGCTGGGGGAAGGGGTTGGGGGCAGGGGGGAGATTAAAATATCTGCAATTGTACTGGGTTTAAAAAGTATAAACAGGGGTTTTTTTCTTACTAATTTATAACTGTGTAAGATGTTGGCCATTAACATGGAAAGTAAAAAAAGATAATTGTGCAAACTGGCGTAACTTAAATGAAAACAAATACCAATTCATGTCAATGTGCAGTATTACACAGTATTACAGCTAGAAGACCGCCAAAAATGTTCTGGTGAAAGGAGGTGACTAGCACAAAACAATGACTGCTTGCTAGTATTTTATACCATGTTACTCTCAAAGTTAAAAAAAACCCCAAACAACAAGAACACAAAAAATAAAACCCAACCAACCCTGAAAGCTCATTGAAGCTTAAAGTAGCAATAGCTTTCCAAGGGTTTAAACTATTTGAATAGCTGTCTGTGGTGAATGCTGTTAGAAGGCACAAGGTGCACTGGAGGGGTTTGCAGTAAAGCCAAAACCAAAGTAGCTTTCAAGATCAATCAGAAACTGCTGTTTCCGGAGCTGTGCTAGAATTAATGCCAAATAAAATGCATGCCACTCTACAGAGATTTTAATGAACCTGCTTGGAGGCAGCAGAATGAAGGTGCCATTGGCATGGAGCAAAGTTTCAAAATAACCTGGAGCAGGTTCCTTAAAGTCTAAGCGTTTGTAAGAAAACAGAATAAGACACTAAACAGAACCAGAAGTTGGGAAGAGGTTAATGAGGTTCTGTAAGCAGCATCAATCCTTCCTAAAACACACAGAGAAAACAAACTAGGTTCAATTTATTTTTTTTTTAAAGCTTCATGTGAGATACATTAAAAACCTTTGAAAAAGAGGGAGGTTTGCTCAGCTCCTTTGAACAGCTTTAAGCAGTTACATTCAGCAAACAAGACATCTAGACAAAAATTCTAGTCAAGTCCTACTGTCCCTCCAAGCAAAGTTCTTTGGTATTTGTTTCTCTTTTTCTTCTCCATCCACCCCATACTCCTTTTTATCTGTGTTTCACTTTCAACATACCACTTGGGATCAGTACACAGCAACAGACGCAGTGTTTCTGTGCAACTGTGCTGTGGCAGAACTACTGATGGGTTTATTCATGCATATACCTGAGCAGCAATTCCAAGGCATTCCTTTTTTCAGGTTGGGATTTTTTTTTGTTTGTTGTTTTGGGGTTGTGTGTGTGTGTTCTAAGAGATTTTTCTCGCTGCTTCTGGAATCTGAAACATGATTCAGTCAGCTATGTCATAATTAGAAACTATGCTGTAATAATCAGTACAATTTCCAAGCATTTCAGTGTTCAGAAAGTGGATATTTTCAAAGCCAGCATTGGAGAAAAAGGGGTGCTTCTCTCATCAACCATGTTATGCCTTGCTCTCTTTCTACTTACATTGCATGCCTGTAGAGGGAATGACCATCACCATCTGACACTTGCAGAGCTGAGCTGCTGTTGCTAGGATGAAAATGCTGCTTGTTTGACCTTTGAAGATTGGGCCAGGTTATTGCTGGAGTAGTACTAATTAATGGTGACGAGTTCCAGTTGTACACTGGATCCTGGCATAATCCTTGGAATAGCTTCTTTGTAGTAGTGCAGACCAGTAGTATGAGGTTGCAGCTGAAGTAGTGAAAGCATTGGAGACAAGTCTTAGAGGAAGAAGAAAAGCTAGGTTGTAAATTCTAGTTTGATGTTGCAAAATATCTGATGAAACCTTAGTTTTTCTAGTGGAGATCATTCAGAAACTTATTTTTATTTTGAGGAGGGTCTCCAGCCTTTTTAGGTTGTTTTTTTTTTTTTTTTTTGTGGGAAGCTAGAGGGGATGACAGTAACAATGCACAAGGTACATACTTCAACAAGGATGTTGCTCTGATGGAACAGCTTGCTGTAAAAGAGTTTGATAGGTAGGTTTTTCATCCCATTGGTAACTAAGATGATGTAATCAGTTTCAGACACCAAAAGAACTTGTAATATACTAGAAAAAAAGTAGAGAACATGTCCACACTCCAATTCTATTTTTTATTTAATTTTTTTCCTGGTAATTTTGAACGAAGTGTTACAAGGAAATAATACATTAGAAAATTTCAATGTATCAATGTTTCCAGAGCTCTGCTAGAATTAATGCCAAACAAAATGCATGTTTCTGCATCTTGCCCAAGTGAAGTGCAAAACCAAATAACACTTAAGTTGCAAAAAGGTAATATATATTTTTGAAAGTCTTTACTATTTATTGTTCACATTAATAACAACACTGTTGATGCCTGTTACAAATGATTACACAGATTCACAGAATTTTAGGGGTTGGAAGGGACCTCCAGAGATCATCGAGTCCAACCCCCCCCATACCAGTGTTTACAGTAGTTCTTATTAAAGTCCTGAATCAAGGCTAGCTGGAGTTAACACTCTTCCTGAACAGTAAGAAATTACAATAATTGATCTGTGCAGCTATTCAAGCCTGGCTGAACATAGTAGGGATGAATGCATTTGGAGCAGCTGTTGAGCAGCTCACACATACGGAAACCCAGGGAACCTGTTTTGTTAGTTATATATGTGTTAGGAACACTTAACTATAAACAAGGAATTACTCCCATAACAATCATCGATGCCTTTGGCAGACCCAGGGGGCGGTGATGGTGGGGTGCGTGTGCGATTCATTCTTTTCTTTCTTCAACTTTTTTAAGCTTTTAGAAGTGCTTTAATGAATTATGGTCTGAAAAGTTTCTGGAGCATTTGTGTGCACCCCAGCAAAGCCGTGTCTAAGCCATTTCTGGCAAGCAGGTAAGTGTAGCAAAGCTATGAATATCTTCAATAACTGTTTTCTCAGCAATACAAACAAGTGTTAAGCACAGCTGAAAACTGTCATCCTCTTCACGTTTACATTCATAGAATCATAGAACAGCCAGGGTTGGAAGGGAAGTCAAAGATCATCTAGTACCAAGAAATCTCTTTTTGTAGATGAGACCAGGAAGAGCAAAAATGAGCATTATGCTGAAATGCTATTTTTATGACACAAGAATAGGCAACTGCCAGACAAACATTTCCATTTCCCTCTTATTTTTAGGCAGTATATGCGGAAGTAAGTCTTGTGGACCAATGAAAGCCACAAACTGATACTGAAGATGTACATGGTATAAACAAAATCTTTCAAAAGAAACAGGAGGCTAGGTGATACCAGGTTTAGGATCTCAACAGTCTTTTACCAGGAACCTCAGGGATTTCAGGACTAGGCTGCAAAACCCTACTGAGAGAAACATTCATTATTTATGACCTTGGATAAGGATAAACATAAACAAAAGAACCTGACAAACAAACAAAACGCTCAGCAGAAATTATACCATGTGGTTTTACTACATTAAGAGTTTTGGTTAATAAAGTATGTGGGGTTACTTTTTAGCAACAGTGTACCAATTTAAAATAATAAAACATAACAGAAAATTAACAATAACATGAAATGTTTCAGTAATGTTCCCTGTAATGGCTGTTGACATGGGAAATAAATCATCAAAGGGATTTCTGAAGAACAAATTTAACAAAGAAATATGTAATAAGAGTGGCTTAGATAGCTATATTCAATATGTAGTCTTAAAATGTAATTCTACATTCTCCCACATTAAATATTTAAATTCTCATAAGGAACAAAGAGTGAGGGGCTCTCTTCAGGCATATTACATTTCGAAGCAAGGCTGTCCTTAGGATCCAGCTAGAGCCTGACTGTATTCTATTGTTTGGCCTCAAACTAATTGTTGTACAAAACTAATTATGTCCAACATTTCAAACTTAAGTTTTTAAAAAGCAGCTTGATCCTGAAGGGCAGGAGTTGCTCAGCATGTTACTTATTGAAGCACTAAGTGGCCTGATTTTTCAGAACTGCTTGATTTGTCTAACACATTAGCTTTTGATAGAACCAGATGGTGTTTAGGTCTTGATATTTCAAGGCACCTTGACACAGATCCTTAAAAGAATTTCTGGATAATTCGAACTGATTTTTAATACCTCTGAGGGTCTTGCCCCTGGGTACATAGTGGCATGTACTAAATGCGGACAGGCACATTTGGAAAATCTAGTCTAAGCATTAAAACTGTGCATGAGAGTGTGTAGCGTGTGTGCAGGACAAATAGAGTTTTGAGGAGCAGAGAACAAAGGACATAGGTGGGTTTTTTTTAATAAATCTAAAAGACAAGGGAAAGATTGTACTAAAATTCTGGGGGGTTTTGTTGGTTTGTTTTTGTTGGTTTTGGTTTTTTTGTAAATCATCTGTGACTTGTAGAAGGACTCCAAGGTTAAAAATCTGCTCAGTCAACTCTAGCTGAACATTTAAAAAATAAAATATTTTTTAAAAAATCAGTGGTGTAATGTTAAGATCAAACCCAGAAGAATCTATGATGTCCACTACCCACTACAAATGATCTACTCATCGTCATTGTTCTTGCATGTGCTACACTAGTCCAAATATCTTCAACAAAATGACTCCTCCTTCACCCTGCTGTGAATGAGCTGCATGACCTTTACAGCTCTATTAGGGACAGCATGTAAAGGTAAAATAGTAAAGAGAAATAAAAAACCCTTTTGTATTTTAATTCTTCCGTTGACCTTCTAAATACACCATCTTAAAAAAAGGGGTGCAAGTGAGTGCAAGGATAAACATTTCCCTGGATGGCTGTGTCATTCACAGTATTGTAGACTGTGTAAGCAACTCTTTTGTTTTTGTTACAAACAGATATTATTGAGTTTTATTTTGTGGTTTTGTTACTGACTTTAAAAAGCCACAAGGAAACAGGAGGTTTCTGAGGAATCAGAATGAAGCACAATGTGTGCAGAATAACATGCTGATCTATAACCAATCCCACTTTCAGTGCAATATCCGAGACAAAACTTGGCATGCAAGGAATGTGTTTCTTCTCTGTAGGATTCTCTAGTAGCCCTGAGTGGACAGAGCAAGGAGAGCTTGCCTCCTAGTTGTCTTCCCTATAATAGCAGAAAGGCTGCTTGAGTCTCAAACTGTCCCAAACAGACTTCAAAGCTGACAAACTGCTAGTTTTCAAATGTTTTGGGTTGGTTTTGTTTGGGGTTTTTTTGTTGTTTTAATCTTGTTGGATACTTTTGGCTCTAGGGGCATCTTCCTTTTCCAAAGAACTCTGTGAAAATATCTTTATTTAAAGTCATATTTTACTCTCAAATCAGTCAAAATATTTTGCTTTTAATAAACCCCATGTTTTCAACTTATTTACTCAATATTCTAGCGGGAAAGTATCGATTACCTTATTTTGTTTTCATTAAATCAATTTCTTTAATCATCCATGTAGTCATGTGGGACCATTTCCTATCAGAGTTGACTTTTTATTGAAGATATAGACAACCTAAAGGAATTTTACAGTGTTCATCTCTTTAAACTTACTGTCAAAGCATCACCAACATAAGTAGTATTTTATTCCGGAACATAAGGATTAATATTTATACAGAATGACCTGCAGAGCATGAAGGTTTTAAACTAACACCCACTTTGTTTTGAAGGAAAATTATGGAGGTATTTTGAGTCTCATTGTAGAGGAAGCAAAGTAGTTGACCTTTTTTTACGCTGTTCTTTACTGTGAAATAATAATGATAATGATGGCAATGATGACGCTTGCTGATTTGAGCTACTCAGAATAATGAGGAAAAACATGTCCTTAAACCTGATTTATAAGTAAAAATGAGCTGTTAATCCTCACAGAATCCCTGTAGCATACAATCAGTAAAATTGCAACTGTTTTTTTCTTTAAATCCATATTCCTCAAAAAACCCCAACCCAATAGAAAAGAAGTAAATAGAACAGCTAATCATACTATGAAGTATTTGCCTAAGAATGCTGCATTAAAATAAACTTTTGGAATGAATACATACAACAGTATTTTGGAATTAAATTAGATTTTTTCTGACTCTCCTCTCATGAACATGGAAACAGGGGATTCACTGTAAAGCTAGTTACAGGCCAGAATCATTCCTGTGTCACTATGCTCTGCAGCTGTACAACTGATTTTATGTATTAGACTCTGCTATATGTTTTTCAGAAGATCTTGGGGAGACACTGAAAGCTAACCTTTGCAAAGTGCTAAAAATGCACAGAAAGGAGGAGTATTGAATGAACAGAGATATGGATGACATGAGCTGATGGGTCATTTCAGCTTTTACCTTGTTATCTTACGGATCTATCGATAGGAAATGGAGAGAGATCAAATGCCTTTCCAAGCCTGAGGATGTCACTGAATATCAGACTCCTTAAAAAAAAAAAAAAAAAACAACCCCAAAAAAACCCCCATCAGTCTTTCAGTTGTGATAAGCTGGAGTCACAAAACGATTTCACTGTTGAAATTACTTTAATTATTATATAGGCTTCCAAATCTATATGTTCTTCCTGACTAAAATAGCTTCTCCTCCTTTTGAAAGGGAAAGAAAATATATGTGGTAAAATACTGCTTGCTGAAGGCCACTGTGAAATTAGACTTCCTTCTAAAAGAAACATGGGTTCCTAGAAATGATGTCAAAAGGTATTATGCTTCTTTTCAAAAACTTTCAGACCTTTTTTTATTGCATGTTTTCAATACATCTTAAACTGTCTTGTACAGATTGCCAGAGCCAAAGATGCGGATTCAACTCAGATCAATGTGATCAATTTTGAGCTGATTTATTCAAACACACACAGAGCTTATATATCTCTATATCAGTACACAAGTTACAGTACATTGCTATTACATTACATTGCTATTGCTTATGTGCTTTGTTCACACACCTTACATGCACCTCAGTATTGCTAACGATCAGTTAAAGCTACACAGTCACATTATTCCTTATAAGGCAGTTGTTAACATTCCAGCAGTTAAAAATACATCAAATTCTTTTTACTGGACTGGCAGGCTTGAAGAAATCCCTCTCCATCTAAATGTAGGACGAATTATTTCCCTAACAAGAAACTATTCCCGTTCAATACCATCAATTCCATCTGGTCTTAGAAATGGGAGAGCAGCTCTGAAGCATCTGGTAGCAAAGTTACTCAGGTATTCCCATGGAGCCAAATCTAATCACCACAAGATTTTTGTACTGCAATCTGCAAACCGGGCATGCTTTATTAAAATTCCACATTGCACAGATTTGGCATAACTCAGACATGGAAGATTACATACCAACAACAGCAAGCTTATGTTAATGTTTGTATGTTCTCACTCTTTTGTTTGTTCAGCCTTTCAAAGACCAAATACCATATCACTCAAAATCTCATTAATTATTTCCTCGATACTTGTTAGCATTTTGTTTTTCTTTGGTGATGGATTTATATACAGACTTTTTTTCTTTATTATCTTGCCTGAAAGACTAACAGAATAATATTTGCTACAGAAAGAATATTGTGATTTAATGTAAGAAAACAGATGGTTATTTAAAATTACTTAGTTCTAATGTGCAATGTTAAGAAACATGCTTAATAACCATAAATGTGATGCTAATTAGGCATAATTTATTAATGTATCGATCTGAATCATTGATGAGAATTTGAGAAAACTGAGCTCCTCTACATGTTAGTATATATATATATATATGCTATAAAACCAAAAAGATTTTTAAACTGTATTTACTACCATAGATGTATTTTTACTCGTATTGAGAAGAAAACAATACTTCTGTCTTAGCTTGAAAAATTTGCTGTAAATACATGAATCTAGTAAACTGACAAAAAAATGGTAAAATCTATTTTTTGACAATATAAGAAGAGAATCCATTGCACAACTTTATGTCCATGGGAATATAGATTTGGTCTGATAATTATTTCAGCTAAATAAAGCTACATTTGCAGGACCTTAAAATGATGAATGTAACTAGGCTACAAATGTGTTAGCAGTTTAGTTAGACGTATAAGAGCTATGTACAGTGTTGGAGAGTATATCTTTTCTGAAAGTATATAACAGCAGTTTCACTTATGCTTCTTGAAATCCATTTCTGTAAAATCTTTTCCACAATTAGCCATCCTATATGTAAGAAATGGAATGATTATTTGATATGTTATCCCAGCATATATATGTTTGATATTTATTATCATTCAAACCCAAGGTTCATATTGCATCAGGTGTCTGAATAGACTAGTATCTGCAAAAGTACATATTCAACATCTCCTGAAAACAATAGGAAATAAACATCAAAACCATCTGTTCTTCTTGGATTCTACTTTCAAATACGAATAAATGATTCCAAAAGTATGTTTGAAACAGCATACTTTATATCACAACCTTCTACTGGTTGCACCGTATGTCACCTAATAGCCCTGAAGGTCTTTGGTGGCATATCATTATGCAGCAGGCATTTTGGAAAAGGCAAATTTTCTCATTAACTATACGTACACCTATTTCACATCTCCAAAAAATTTGGAACTGATGAAAATTATTAAAAAAAAGAAAACAAAAAAGGAAATTATTTCTTCCACCAAAGAAAATAAATAGTTTTATTCAAACTTTGCTTTTATTATGAGGTAACGTAGGGCAAAACCACAGAAGCCTTTTCTCCTCAGAGGAATTGAAGTCCAACAATGTTCTGTACTGCTAGAGGTGTGTTACTAGTCTAACAAATTCTTAAACAGGGCTCCAGAACACACAGAGAAGTCAGAAAGTCCAAGTATGACTCAGGTTTAAAGTGTCAGTGAGCCTCAGAGAGATAAAATGACAATGTTTATGAAGGAACAAAGTGGCTAAAATTGTCAGTGGGTGACAAAGCATGTATAATGCACAGAATATTAGAATTCTGAGCATCTTACTACTAAGTTTCCAAGCTGACATCTTTTACTTTTGAAAAAAAAAAAAACCCAAACAAGTAAAAACAATGAAGAAAATTCCCACAGCCCAGATTTTCAGTTCTTAAACAGCCCTAGACATTTATTGGTACCTCATGAAAATCAATCTGAAATGCAATGAAAAAAATTTAAGAAAGAAGCTCAAAATATCTTTCTAAAACCTACTATACAGAAAGTCTAAGAATGCAGAAATCGTATAAGGACAGGGATGAAAATTTTCATTGTCATAATCTATCTTTAGCAAAAAAAAATTGTATGAGAGTGATTTCTGCTTTAGATAAAGCATTGAGAGACTATCAGCATATAAAATGAGAAAGCACTTTCACTGTTACTACATTAGTATTTGGGTATGAACATTATATAAAATGAATATGCAAACAACAGGGGTTTCATACCCCTCTATGAATGATAGAGGTAGGAAAATATTTCACCCAAGAGAATGCCATCTTGCAAAGGTAGAGGCAAACCCGCTATCATTACAAGCCTGCACAGCCATGAGATGGCACCCAGAGTGACAGTCTGCAAGAGGCACGTCAGGACGGTGGAGTGCCTACACCGTCATTAATTACAGTTTCCATTGAACCATATGCAATGCTTGTTCAGTCCTGGCAGTCGTACCCTCTGACTTGTTAATGAAGGAAGATAGGAGAACAATCTTCAAATGTTTCTCAGAGTAATAACACCAAGTTTGAAAGGAAGGGGTAAAACCAAACCATTGCAAGCAGATGGTGAAAAATAAAGAGCAGTTAGAGAGACTCTTTTCAACCTTTAACCTCAGTGATATCAGTTTAAATTTTGCATATTATAGAGCAGCACTATTTCTGAGAAAATAAACATAAGACTGAACCTTCAGCTTTATTACCTCTTGTCACAGGGCTGGAGAAATGATGCCTTTGGAGGTCTCAGCTCTGTGATTAAACTGCTTATTAGAAAGCTAATAATTACCAAAATGGGGGGGAAGAATGGAATATCACAATACATATCATAATACCAAAAGATAATTATTTCAGACCTACATTAACATAACACGACATGGATAGTTTTAAGTTTGAGAATATGATGATGTGATGTACGAGGACATGAAATGGCTTTACACAGAAAGTGGAAATGAAAGCCACTTTGTAATGTGTGTTGGTGTGGCTTTTAACTATTAATACACACTGCCTCTTCAGCAAGAGACAGTTCCCTTATGTTCCCTTATTTGTTTGCAAAGTATCAGCCACACAAAGGATGCTCTATAAAAACAAACAGCAACCAATGGGAGAGGTAAAAAAAATCAGGTTTCATTGCTAAGCTTGACCATTTGATAAATTTCAAGAAAGAAATCCAGGTACCACAACTTACTTTCATCACCTGACATGAACTCTTACTTTGCTGACTGTGCTGTATTCTATAAGGTTTTGGCACAGCTTTAATTTCTTCTCTATAAGCATCAATAAACCTGGCTAAGAAACCTGACAGGGATTACTCCTGAATATTCTAATTACTGTGGCCTTTATATCATCTCTTGTATTATCATTCCTCTTGCACACTGATGCAAGACAGCTGGGAGAGTTTAATCCCTATTTGCTGAAATCATTCCTTACAGGCTGCTTGCAAATGGCCTGAAATCTAGAAAAGATACAGGTGGCTTAAAAATACTTAACTTCAGCATTGCTTTTCTGCAAGCAGGGGTTGGACAGAGGCAAAGTCTCCTGGGATGGTTTCCTCATAATGCGCTGTATCAGTTGTTACAATTGGAAATACAGCAACATGTTTCAATACTAGCGGCTGTGTAATAGGCCTTGTATCCACAAATCTTCATTAGAAAGGGGAAAGAAATTAAGACTAAGAAAAATAAATACATTTAAAGGAATCCTAGGTGAAGTGATGAGTCCTTCACCAGAATAATTAACAGAAAATCCATTATGCTCTCAAAATCTGCAAATGAAACAAGTCAAACTAAAGGAAGATGATGGACCTGGTTATTTCCCAGAACAGTTGCAATCCTCTTCACAAGAGGCTGATGCTAACTATCTGAAAACACTCACTTTTTTATGATATAATGGAATAATTATCAGACCTTCTGAACTTTTTCATCCCTGTAGAATTATTGAAAAAAAATTTTTTAGTTAAAAAATATGATTCTCGCCTAAAGATTCATAAACTAGAGATTTCTTTTCACCCTTAATTAAAAATTAGTATCAGATTCATACCTACTTTTCTAACTGTTTCAAACTTTAATGAGTAAGTCACAGACCTAAAACATCAGTGTCAAGAAAAGTCTTCTGAGTTAAAGCCCAGTTCATTTTTAGAAGACAGGAAACAAATGGAAAATGTTACCCAACAGCACTAAAATCAAAGGCTAACTTCCTACTGACTTTTATGAAAACCCAAGTGTGGTGGTTCAGCCCCAACTGTTGGCTGAGCACCACATGCCACTCGTTCACTCCTGGAGGAGAACAGGCAGAGCCTCCATGGGTTGGGATAAGGACATGAAAGGGGAACAGTAACAGCCTGTCACAAATTACACTCAGACCTAGTGATAATACAGAGTAACTTGCCAACCTAAAGATTACAGAGTACCATAAAGACCAACATGATGCCCCAGCCACATTTGGACTCCCCAACCAGCTCCTCTTCTGAAGGAGTGATGTCAGATGGTATGGGAACAACAAGGGCTAACTCAGCTCACCTGTGCTTGTTACTTGGGGAGGGTAACTCTGCCCTGGCCAGAACCAGGACACCAAATTTCTTAAACAAATGGAAACACTTATCTACCCAAAGAGTACAGTCATTGAATTCTGAAAAATAAATTATTGGTATGACTATCCCAAAAGGCATTTTAGTAGTGAACAATCACCTAATGCCTATAGAGAAATAGACTTTTATTTTTGCAGTAGCAACCATGCAACTGAGATTTGATGTGGTTTCTGGTGAAGTGGCATTCTGGAAAGAATACCACTGAAAAGAAATTGTCCAAATTAACAGAGTAGTTCAGTGATGGACTCTTTTGGTTTAACCCCAGCTAATATCTAAGCACCATGCAGCCACTTACACAATCCTTACCCCATCAAGGGTATGGGGAGGAGAAACAAAATAACCCTCAATTCTTTCTGAGGCCCCATACTATTCTAAGATGAAATGCAAAGCTGTAACAGTCCAGATGCTTGTGACCTGTTCTTAAAAACTCCTGATTTACCTCCTTACATAAATCCTCTGTCTACAGATTAAGATTGTTATATCTTATCCCATGTGCAGCAATAAAACAATAACAGTTTTAATGTGCTGGAAGAGTTTCTGTTTCTCTATTAACACTCATATCAAGCAAACCCATCACTTTCAACTTTCTAAATCTAAATTAATTATTATTTGAAACCTATTGCTTTCTAAACAACACATCAATTTTAAAGAGGTTTATGTGGGAAGGGTCATGCTATTTCTGAGTACAACATATCTGCTATTATGGTCCACAAAAGAGGGAACAGAAACAGTGCCAGCATGATCAGCAGAATCTGGTTGCCTTCCTCCTTTGGGAGCAATCCAACATGTGGAAACACGAGGGCTCTGTCATTTGCAGAAAGTGTGGCAATTTTACTAAGACAGGATCCATCTGCTTCAAGATGAGCAGAAGATTGTTTGCATGATAATAACCTCTGTATGTGGCAGATCATTTCTGCTGCCTTAGCAACATGGAGAAGACGAGCAATATTACATTTACTTATTTAGCTGTAAGTTATAAGTGTCAATATTATAGAGGATTTTACACACAGCTGACTTCCATTTAAAGAAAAGATTACAAACTGAATTCCTTGAGGAGATTTGGCAATGGAACCTGGAACAGCCTTTTCTGTTGAAACCTCTGCTTGGCAGAGGAGGTTCATCTATGAAGTTTGCCCACTTTTCAGAAAACTCAAACTTTTAAAAAAAATCTCAACATGACTAACACGGCCTGAATTTCAGGTATTTCAGATACATTGTGGAGGATCTTATCTTAGCAGAAGGACACTGGATCAAACATACGTGCAGAAGGCACATCTTTCATTTCTAACATAGAAATAAGTGCCAACAGCTATTTTCCAGGTCTATGCAGCTTACTATTGACTTTTTATCTGTTACAATAATCTCCTACCTTCATTATTTTATGCCCATAATTAACCTGTGCCTGTTAAATGGTCTGGGGAATTCATATTAAAACTAAGCTTGGTATGGGTTTTGGTAATAGATGGTAAGCTTGTTTGATCAATCATTTTGATCTGTAGTATCAGGTAAAAGCCTAGAAAAGAGAATTAAATGACCCACTGAAGATTAAAATAAGGCACCATCAAATAAGTCACTAAAACCAGAATAGCTTACCTGTAGCTAATTTATTTGAAAGTCCTTTCTAGGATTATTATCAGGGCTAATGTTATTAAAAATAATAAGTGTGTACGCAAAGGATGGATTATAAATCCCTCCCACTAAAGCATTAAAGCAAAATCAATAATTAGTAATTATTGTTTTGGTGTTGAAAATATTGTATCTTTGAAGTTGTCCTCTCCTCCTTCCTTCTTTTCAACTCTGTTTTGTGCACAGCGTTGCAATGACCCCTCTAAACTGAAGAATTATGATGAAATAGTGAAGGAATACGCTGTGCCACAGTGCATATAATGATACATCTGCTGGCTGGGTGCATTTATCTCTTTTTCTTTTTGGTAACTATATAACCTGGCCTTTAGCTACCGAAGCATGGTTCATAAGGCATAGATTATATTCTTTAAAATACTTTGCCTTAATCCTCTGCTGGAATAGAGGTGAAAAGCACGCATACCGATCCACACTACTGGCAGGTTATCTAGTACAGTAAATGTAGAATGCCTTTGATATGACACACTGTGCTGCCATGGGATGAGGCACGGAATAAAAGCCTGGGTAATACTTCTCCACCGTTTCACTGTTCTCCTTTTAGTTTGGCTAGTACATTGCACAGATGAGAGTAACTTTCAGGTTATATCATCAGGGAATAGTTCTATAATTTGATGTGTTTTCCTCTGTCCTAGGACAAGACCCAATTTATTCTGCATTTTTACTTCTTTGCTACTTTTTTTTTTTTTTTCCTCCTTGATTAGGAGGACTGTGGAATAGCTGCAAGAATTTCTTTTCAGGACATTAGATGCTCTTTCAGCATCTGTTTGTAACTCACTTCACTTTCCATTACTAACCCATGGATAAGAATTTTCTTGCATACAGAGTAGTAGTAGAAGTTTGCTTCCTTGTGGATACCTGTACAAATACAATCAGAATATTAACCACCTGCTAATTAGGGGCAGATTTCCAAAATCAACATGTGCGCCTCCTTATGTGGGCAAATTACAAATTCCTCTCCAGCTGGACAAGAAAATTGGTTCAAGGATTTTGTTTTCAGCAGAGAGATCAGAACTATATTCATCTGGAACTGTTTTGTATATAAGGATGCCTCTACATAGGATAACTGGCCAATGTACATGATTTGGACTAGTTATTTTCTAATAGCTTTGCTGGTAGACTAGCCAAGTAAACAACAGGTTTTCTTCACAGTTTTATGGAATATCTTTATATAACCATTCATTTTCACTGGCAGACGGTATTTCTTTTATCTTAGTGTTGACCTAATCTTAAAACGTAACAGCAAAACGTCAGCTTGCACTGAGGTACATAAGGCACCATTCACACAGGGAAGATTTTTGAGAAACAGCAATGGCTATGTGACTTTTTAATAAAGTATGAGAGAAGTAGTAACAGCTTAAAATGCTGCCTTTTAATAACCTACTGTTGTCCACTGAATGTGTATTAAATTAAAGGATAAGTTTAAAAGGTGTTATTTTTATATAAATTGCTATGACTAATATTGGCATAGTGTTTGTCTTAAGAAATAGAATTTGCCACGAATCAAAAATCAAATCACCTTTGAATTTAAGCATTATAAAATTATTCTGTGTTAAAACTACGGGAATGCCTTTGTTTCTTTGTAACTTCTCATTTTGTTTCTGTCTGAACTCCTGGTCCTACATTCTTGTGTGCTATTGCTAATCAGGAAAAAATACAATCTCTGGGTATTTTATTTTCTCCTTTGCAAATATTTTCAAGGGGTATAATTTTCTTACAAGTAGATTTGTTATAAATATGTTTATAGTGCTTTTTTTTTTTCTTTTTCCCTCAAGATGTAAATATACCCAAAGGAATATTGGTCTTATCTAAAAGTAGTTTGCAGTGTTTTTTATAATATGTGCCAAGCCTTATGTGTACCAGAATGAAAAAAAGGATTTTACAGAAGAAAGAAACAACCAGAACAACCTAAAATCAGAATTTGGATATGTTCTTCAAAATAAATCAGATTAAAAGAAAATAGTTCTTATCAATGGCATAAATTTCAAGGAATAAACATTTTCTACCCCCAACAAGAAATGCCAGCAGAAGCAACCATGGTCCTGTTGTCCAGATCCCTATGTTGTTCAGAAATGTGAGCATTTCTGGTCTCAGTTGTCTGTTATCTCTCTTGATACATCTTACTCTCTATTCACTGGTAATTAAGCATGGATAGCAAAACAAAACACAACCCAAAACCCCGAGCCCTAAAAATCGAAGATGCTTGAAGAAATGTACAAAATTTGAAATGGTGCCCTAACTATTGGGAACAAAAAGTAAATGACATAGACTAATGCATGGAGACACAAACTCAAGGATGGATGAATTCAAATGTTAAGATTAGAAGAGGGGGAAGAAAGATGGATAATCTGCCATTTTCATAGTACATCAACATTTGCTCATTATAAGTTTTTTTAAAGCCTATTTTATCACAAACTTCAGAATTTGTTTGATTATGTAACAAAGCTCCTGAATAGAGGGCATATAGCACAAATGTCTGAACAGCCTTAAACAGAGCATTTCAATTGGATCTTACTATAATAAAACTGCAACACTGCTCTGAAGCTGAAAAAGAAGCTCATGGCTGTTACTCAATAAATTTCTAAAAGATAGGTTCAATAAAAATATATCCACTTTCTGCACTACAGAATCTCACAAGGCCACAAAAGCTTTATATGTGTTATTGAATTCTGCCTGAAGCATAGATTTGTAAATGAGAAATTATCTGTTGCTGAAACCTAGAAAGAAGACAGCATTTTACTCTCCAAAGTTGATTGCATCCCTCTCTGACCCCTCTTTTTTGTTTCCTGGACTCTAGAGAGCAGGCTAAAATAGCAGCAGATACTGAATACTTTTTTATTGTTTAAAATACTTATCTGCATATCACAAAAATGTATTTTTTTTCAAGTGAACAGTGCCATGGGATATTGTTACACTACAATAGGACAGTCTTTTTTAATGTTCTTGTTATGACTTTAGGTAGGTAAGATTACTGCATATAGTACTTACTCTGTTAGTGAAGCTTGAATACAAACACTGTTCCTGAGATAGGATTACTTTAAAAAAAATCTAGGAAATGCTTTGCCTTTATTTTGTTTCTAACTTTAATGTTTCTTTTTTAGATATATCTATGGGTTATGTCTATGCAAGTGGGCATATATGCCCACTAGAAAAAGGTCCAGTTTCCTCTCCATTTTGAATAAAAGAATACTCAAATTATTTGTTTAGTCTTCAATAACTCACTGTGTGGAGTCAGAGGATGATATTCACTCAGAACAGCTATGATAAATTTGCAAGAAATATTTGTCAAAGGTCATCATACCTTAGCTGCTAACAAAATAAAACTTCACCTTTAAAAAAATCAGAAGAGGAAAATAAAAAAATCTAATGAAATTTGGGTCATTCTTTCCAACAAGTCCAGAATTTCTAAACCCATGTGGATTCTGGTTTTTCATAAGCCCAGAAACCAGTGCTGCAGCCACAGATTGCTGCATGTCCTCTGTAGCATCGCCCAGTGAGGGGCTGTATAATTTAGAAAAGCAAATCAGAAGACTGGTGCCTCCCTGTGGAAACATTACTGTATTTTCACAGACAAATGTCAGACTGATCCAGCCATCAAAGGCAATGCTGCTGACTGATGTCTGAGTCAAAGACAAACAAATCTAAAGATAACTTTAATGGAGCACATATAAAAGGATCAAAGACATAGGAAAGGAGGTGCATGCAACAGTAGCACACATTTGGAGTTAGGCTGAAAAACAAGGAAATTCAAAGAGAGGGAGGGGACCTAGATTTTCTACTTCCAAAATTTAGACATAAGCATGGAACCTAAAAAAAGATACTGAGATATAAATCCGGTTCACTTCTCTGTCACCACAGTGACCTTACTGGTCGTAAAACTGGCTACAACCCCACTGCACACTCTGACAGTGTACTTCAGGCTGCCTGCAGGGCAAACCTTGTGATCCTAAAAGCATACTGAAATCCCAGCTACTACCAACTAGAAGTTCCACCAGGCACTGCTGCTGAGAAACCTCTCTCTGGTTTTTCACAACCACCACATTTTATCATGAGAGTGGCTACAAAGCCGCTGTTCTTTTCAAACCAAGAGGTACAGTTCGAAGTGCATGAAGCCTGAGAAGTAATGTTTAATAGGTGATAAAGATGGATGTTGTCTGATTAGTAACTGGGTAGGTTTTAAAATGTTTGTGGGTAGAAAAGGAAATAAGTAGAGTCAGAGCACCATTTAGGAGTTACCAAAGCCTGAGCTGTTTTAGGACTGAATTCTTCTCCCAGTTCAGGAGATTCACAAAGCAGTGAACTGATTCGTGCTTTAGATAATTCCTGCACAGCCTCCACAGGTGAGGGCTCAGCTTTTGCTCCAGTTAATGTCATCTGAAGAATAACCTCTGAAGGTCCAAATTAGGCATCGTAAGGACAAACTAATCCCCTGACCGCTACCTCCAGACTAATAACAATAGAGAAAAAACGTAACATGGTGATATCAGCTTTATTATTATTGATAACAGAAAACCTCAATTTCTTAATCTCACATCAAAAGTACCCTGCTTAGTTCTGCAGCTTAGATTTTCCTTTACCTTACCATTGGCTGACTATTTAGCTATTTAAATAACATACGTTAAGTTACAATAAAACCAATTTGCAAGTACTGTTATTTCAGTAGGGAACTGGAAATTGCTCCTTACAGACTTAGTGCATTTTTAATAGTAAGAAGAGTTTTCAACAAGTCCTAGGAAAATATCAGTTACTCATAATCAGTAAATTGCACCCATGTCACTGAATTTTACATAAAAACTTCAGCCAAGGTGACTACAGCTATTAACTTAAATAATGAAAAGAAAAACCTCTCATGTTATCTCAAAAATAAGCAGTTAAAGTTAGCAGGTTTCCAAAGCAATCAGCAATGGAATATGCAGCTTGCCTTACTGTGAACATCAGATAAATCTACTTCCTCAAAAGTACCAACAGGAGAAACCTACCACAACATAGCTGCCAGCTATTCATTGTCAACAAAAAAGGAAAGAGGCAGAAGTACCTTTTTCTCCCCCAAAATGTGTTAATTCCTCCTCCTCTTTCCTTAGAAAGTGCACTTCAGCCGGACAGTTGATCCCTTTGCAACCTTAGGGAAACTAATATGCCTCAAGCCATATGTTGGGTATTGGCCAACTCTGTAATCCACATATTCCATAAACTGGAGACTGGGAAAATCAGATAAAATTGCTTCAAAATAAACCTTTTATCAGGAGAGGGAGACATCCCATGAATTCTTTTCCTCTGATTCCTATCAAAAGGTTTTGAAGACTCTTTTTGAACAGGTCTACTAGGAATGCAGTGCTGTCATATTTCAAAGATGCTTCAGTAAGTTTACCTCCACAAAAACTGTAGCCAGAAATTAGCAAATATTCAATACCTGCCTCTCTTGATGTTATAAAAATAAATTAAAAAGCTGTATCAGGGAGGGAGAAGGGCCAACAACCAAGTTCATGGAAAGTCATAAATCATCGATTGAAAAAAGGAGTCACAACCTTGCACACAGAAGATGATGCTTTTTTAAAAAACATTTTTAGGATAATAATGCACAGAATGACATTTAGGATAGCTTTTCAGGCATGTTGATTTCAAATTAAACAGTTAAGCTGTTAAGAAATAAATCATGAGGAAATCATTGAGAACAGAATTGCCAATTATCAGAAGAATAGAATCTGAAGAGAGTATTAGTTCTCCCTTTCATTTTTCAAAACTTCGGCCTGTTTCTTTATATTAAAAATTTTATAAAAATCTAATAAATGGTTTGCACTTTTTAATATACCTACAAGGAACTAGTAGCATTTTTACAGGTCATATTTCTTTCTAATTCCACATAATGAATGTGCTGTTGTGAATGCTGTACCACTGATGGCAAATAAAACCTTCGTATACCAAAAAAAATAATTAAAACATAAAATCAATTCCGTCCTTACATAGACATAGGAAATTGGGATTAAAATAAAATGTGACATTAAAACTTTCAAATATATGGAACAGGCTGCCTAGAGAAGTTGTGGGTCTCCTCTGGAGATATTCAAAACCCAGGTGGATGCTGTCCTGTGCAACCTGCTCTAGGTCATCCTGGCTTTAGCAGGGGAAGTTGGACTAGATGATCTCCAGAGGTCCCTTCAAACCTCTGAAGTTCTGTGACTCTGTGATTATCAACCTGTATTTTCATAATTGCTACCTTATTTTTGAAATCTTTCAGTTTTGCTGAAAGTTTGGCTTCAGCTGTGTCTGCTAAGTATACGAAACCCTGGCTCATCTAGCTCTCAAGACACACATGCATTATGAACTGAGATTACATTTTGTTTGATCATTATAGGATCTACCTAGAACACCCCCTTAGCTAATGTTGCTGGAAACTTCCCACAGTAAGAATTTCATTTCAGTAAACTAAATTAAGGATACGTAGGAACACAGAAAGTTTCCACCTAAAATGTGTGTTTTCCCCCTAAAATAATTTTCCATAGATAATTTGCATCCTTAGAGGCTTAAATTAACCTAGACACAACTGCAGACAAACTTCAGTGACTCAGTCTGAATTTTTCTATGTTGCATGTTTACCTTAGGCTGATTTCCTTTTCCTTCAAGTTTTATTTAAAATAGTTCAGCCTACTTCTACAGGACAAAAATAAAGTTCTTTACACTATGCTGGCAAGCCTTTGTGCTTTGAAGTGAAGGATGTGAAATGTCTGGGTGCCAAAAATGCGCCTTTTGCAATCCCTATGAAAATCCAGGCAAAAATCAGAGGCAAAAAGAATCTGGCAGAGTGATAATACTCTCCGTTTGTCCACTCGGTCTATGAAGCCTAGGGCAGGACAGCACAAACATGCACAGGAGGCAAAAGGTATCCTAGTTCTGATCTTTTTGCGGCAAAAATAGGGCAAGTTGAGCCTGGGAAGGATAGGTCTTCACTCAAGTGGTTTGTGTAAGTTTGTGTCCTTTCCCACAGTATCAAAATCAGTGATCAGAAACATGTGTTGATTGGTGACAGTTCAAGTAAATTTCCCCAGCTTCCCTGAGCCGTGTTGCATATGACATGATCTCTGAGAGAAGCTGCCCTGCTCTGCCTCTGCACATTAATACTGACATTATTATTGCTGTGCCTATCCAATGAAATGGGTCAGAGCAATGATCTGTGCTCAAAGCTAAACCAGACAGATTTATTTACTTACTTATTTATGCAGACCTAACCTCCAAAGAGAAGCTGCTTCTTTTAGACAGAGGGTCAGTTTATGTCAGTTTAAATGTACAGAAAACTATGGCATAGAATTGCCTTTCAAGGAATCAAAAAACACATTTTAAACGGTGTTTACCCAGGCATTAATTAGGTGTGAAGCTCTGAGCTAGTCTATTAATAATGAAATTGCTGACTAAAAATTTAAAGCAACAAAGATCAAATAAAGATGAAAAAGACTGAATCTCACTTTTATTCTTGCATATTTATACAGTGGAGTATTTTGTGTCATTTAGTCTTTTTAGACTTAATGGAAAAATGTCCTCCTAATATTTCAGAAAGGCTGTTTAACTGGACCAAAACTGTCCATTAAAATACTTCTAAATTAAGGAGATATCATGAAACTGTACCTTAAATTGTTATTTTGACATGCAATGGAAGTGTTTTTCAGGGGCGAGACACAGTTTTTCCTGGTTTAAAATAAATTTATTCATTAATACAGACAAAAGAGGATCTTCTGAGTAAATGAAGATTCCTCATAGAATTTTATTCCCATTTGCAAAGGTTGACATGAGAATCAAGATTATACCTGACAATTTCAGGAACAAATATACTTTCCACTTTGGCTTTTTATTTCTCATGTTAGGGTGAGAAATGACGACAGGTTAAAAATAAAATATGTAATAGCAAAGCATGTGTATGAAAATGTAGTTTATGGGTTGCTCTGTAAGATCATGAACTATTAAAAATGATTGAACTAACTCCCTCCTACTTTCTTGCAGTGAAGTTATTGTGAATGATTTTTTGGTTTATGGTTCATTTTCCTCTCCAGACAATAACTTTTCTGCACCCTTATGTTCCCTTTCCAGACCCTATTTTACACAAAGGTGGCAAATGTAAAACCAAAAGAATTATAAACATAATACATTATGTATCAGGTATTATACTCAAATGCATTTCATTCAAAGTTATCTTCATAAGAAATTTTAGAAGTAAAAAACTTTTGCAACCATTTCAAAGAAAATATAATTTTCTGGTTCTTTTCAACTTGTTTAGATACCACATTTGCTGTGTCTTCAGTTATAAGATTTCAGTATAAATTTACAAATTAGTACATTCTTGTCTATGTTTCCATTGCAATATATGCTCTTATGGTGCAGTGTAACGTCTTAGTTTAATCTATTTTGTAACATAATGTAGTTGGTTCTAATAAAACCATGTTTTAAAAGATAGTAAAATATTTGTAATTTTATAACAGAAGACACAAGAACTCTATGCTTTCTTATATTTATATTCTGCTTCCCTACAAACCTATCTATTTTGACAGCAAGCAATCCTCATTAAACTGCTTTGGAAACTGATAAAATATCCCTGCTGTGGCCTTAATGTAACAGAGAATCAGGCATATTCAATTTCACAGGGTTGCTTTAAATTTATACTACAACAAGACTAAACTCAAGTGGTGCCTTTTCAAATATAATTTCCATTTACAATAAAACTTCTTCACACAACTCCTGCTTCCTGAAGTAGCCTTAGTGAAAAAGTGAATCAGATCCATTAAGTCAGTGAGCCAGCAGTTGATATGTTTAAAATCATGGGAGGGGGCTGCAACTGACTCCTTGAGGATTTTTGATGGTTATTGCTTTAGATATGTGAATAGTTATTGATTACAAGAATTAAAACTGGTTATGCAGTCCTTCCAGGAGCATTTCTGTGATTTCCTTGGATTTGTCCAAACAAAAATGAAAATAAAATATCAAAGTTCAAAATATCCTCCGCTTTAATATGTTGTGATGATCTAACCTGTACAGATTTGAGTAGGATTGATTCGTATGCTTTTTTAAAAATATGAAGCTGTCTAAAATATACCTAGATGTTTGAGTGTGTTTTAGAAAGTGTGTGCATGCCTCACAACCATTGAGGTCACATGAAATGGCAGCTTCTCTCCCAAGATCTGGTATCATCACCAGCAAAAGCACTGACTTGCATTCTGGAAGACTACTCTCTATTAACAGCATGCAAACTCTTGAAGGAGAGCATCCTATATAAACATTTTCCACTTGATTATGACTTCCCAGTCTGAAGGGTTCAGTAGTGATAAATTAGAAGCTCATTTTCTCATGTGCTGTGAACAAGAACTGTAGCAAAACAAGCATGTGCTCATTGGAAAATCTTATCAACCAAAAAGTCTACATACAAGTTGCTAATTTATGGGTCTCAAAACATTATTAAAGGAACCAATTTTTCATATGAGAAAACTGGAGAATTTTTGCATAGAATAGGAAGAAAGCAAGGCAAGTATTAAATTTATTTCATTTTTCTAGTCAAGTGACAGGAGCCTTGCTCTCCTTTGAGCTACATGCCATATATTCCTTTTTTGCAGCACTAAGGCATGGCTACTACTATAATTTATTTTTATTCCCTGCTCAGAAATTACTCCATTTGGAAACTGCATAATAATGCTTTAAAGAGGAATTAAAACCTCCTACCTATTCCTGTGTCCTTGGCTTATGTCAGAGCTTCAGCAGCCTGCAAGGTGCTGTAGATGTACACAGAAGCTGAGTAATTATGGCTCTGTTAAATGGAATTCTAAAGAGAGTTCATCAGGGATGTTTAGAAATTAACTAATCCACAAGATAGGCTTGTGAATCTGTTTACCATCCAAACATGAATAAAAACATTAAACAGATGATGGTAAATTGCAGCAACTGTTAAATACTATTTTAAACACTGAAAGGAAGAAGTAATGGCAAGAGCAAGGCGCCAAATTCATAGGGAAAGGCATATTTATGCCCTTTCAGCTGAAAAGCAATGCCTTAATGCTACCAGACCAGAATGTGATTTCCTCTTCCACCAGCTCTCTTGTGCCAGCCCAGAAAAGTAGCCAGAAATTTTTTTTTCAGTTGTGCAGTATTTACATAATTTGGCCATTTTCCTGCCCCATATCCTCAGACCATTAAGAGAGCTAAGATGCTGTTAAGCCCTGAGTCTTAGGAAAGCAGCAAGAAGTAAAGAAACATCTGCCACTATACTCTGAAAGATCTCACCTCAGCTTTGTAAGGCTTGACTTTCATTGTTACCTTTCCCTACTATAATCTCAGTACAGAGGTGCAGAGAGGTAACAATAATAATTGAATATATTTTATCCCTCCACTTCATCTCTTTTTTAACAATTTTCTGGAGACAATGACAATTGCTACTTTGGAACATCATTATTTCTGCTGCCCAAAGTAGCTTTCCTCTCAATTTAGATGTTAGCACCTTTCTACGCGGTAAACTTGAGCATGCCTTCAGTCCATTCTACTCCCATCCCAAGACTTGCCCCAGGATGCTCCTGAATTTCCAGCAGTGCCTGCTAGCAAAGCACTGTCTCTGACCTGCCTTTCTCCTTCACATCCCTGCTGATTGCTATCACAAGAAAAGACCATCAGGAGCCCTAAGGAAAACCCCAAATCACACAACTGTTTGTATGTGGCAAGGTTGGGTGTTGAGTTTCTTTAAAGCAGGAGGGGAGGCGCTGTGGGAGTAATTTCTATGAGAAGAGGATGGGCGGGCTGAAATGCAAACAACAGTTCTGCTCCCTGTTATATTGTTTAACTTTATATATACAGAGTTGGCATGTTAAGGACATATAAGAAGCAAGGAAACTTAGTTATGAACAATTTCACAGAATTCCAAAGTTTCATGGACACTCACCCAAACTATGCAAGATGCAAAATATAGTGTATCTTGTTATCAAAATTTCTTAGCTCTGATCCTCAATCAAACCTGAACTGCTTGCCTTTAAAATGATGCTGTTCTTTTATAGTTTCTGTCAAATAAATCACTTACTTTTTTTTAAATAGCTAATTAGCTTGTCACAGCCTACAGACATATTGTTGACCTTTCTTGGCCCAAGTAAAAGTGCTTTGGGTTCTTTCTACTCACAGAAAACATCACCGATAAAAGGTCTCTATTTGGAAAAATACTGTTGTTTACAGAGAAGATACAAACTGTCCTTTTCCCTTAAACATAAAGTAAAAAATTAAGCTGGTTCCTTTCTCAATAAATATTGCCCAAAGAGACATTACAGGCTCTCACTTCAGGAGTGGTGGTGGCATTTGGTGCACAACTGGGACCAGCTGACCGCTCAGCCGCAGCTGCAACAGCCATTGCCGTACTTCTTAGGCTTTGCTTTTGATCCTGAATTAACTATAGCTTCTTCTTCTTCTAAGAAATGGGACTGCAAAAAGGCACTATAACAGTGATATAAATCCTGCTGGGGGTCTTAAAAAATAATCTAAACCCTAAGCACAGTGTTCTGATGGTGATGCTGTTTCGATCTTGGAAAGACATGAAAGAACTACCCTTTACTTGAGTATGTGTACACCAGTTGTGTTCCTCTTTAGACACAGAGGAGGAAAACAGGTTTGTTTTCTCAGAGCTGTTTTCCTGATTTTGGTAGACTGCTTCAACACAGGGCAAATGGATTTCTGGTCTGGAACTGCTCATTAATTTCAAGTTGGACTAAAAAACATAAGTGAAAAAGTTGCCAGCAACAGTGATAAAAGCATCAAAAGAAAATCCGTAAGCACAAAACAGAACAAGACCATATGCTTTATAGTGTGGGTTAAGGCCCCATAAAAGGAGGGTGGGTGAGAAATGGCAACAATAACGAATCTTTTTTTTTACCTTGGCTGTATGAAAGAAGATCTCTCACAATGTATTATGCGATTAAAAGCTTTATCACTAAATGAAAATAGATAAAAGAGCTCAAATTAGTGCAAGAGGAAAGTTGAATGTTATTTAACTTTTTTAAAGCAAAATTTCTGAATAAGCCTTGGAGTAGTAAATGAAGGATAAGATTCTCCTGCCCAGTTGAGACTATGATATCATAATCTCTTTTTCTATTCAGTTTTCCCATTTTCTTTTAATATTAAAGAAATTATGGAAAACATTTTAAAAATGGTTGCAATCCACCCAACAGGGGCATCAGAATTGCCTCAAGTAGAGAAGAGAGCTGAAATGGGTCTTTTATAGTCATGTACAAAGACATTAAGTGTGACTGTTGTATGAGCAGAGAAAGCAGTGAGAAGTATTCCTCTTTCTCTCCTTAATGACCTGTATCCTCTAGTAATGACTACTGTGTTAAGATCCATGAGATAGAAAGTGGTAAGGGAAGAAAATAACTTTTTTTCTGGATAGTAGCTCTTTTTGAGCAAGAACTAGAATACTCAATCCTATGAAATCTGAAGCCTTTTTAGGCATGAACAGAACCACTCTTCTATGTGCTTGTGGAAAATTGAGATAAAGTATAACAGTATTAGGAGAGTGAGACTGGAGCTATTTGAAAATGTTTAGGGTGCCTTTAGGATTTATTAATTTTTTTATACATAGGTTTGAAATCTGAGATGTGCTTTATATGTATTGATCCTGGCTTCCAAGACTTGGTCCAGAGGTCTTCCAAATTTTGAGACTTTAGTGCTTTAAAGCTTTAATTCTCAAGTTTATTACCTGAGCCCTAAATAATATTCTCATAAAGCAACTGTAAAAGTAAGAACTTAAGTCCTGCTTTCAAACATTTTTATTCTACTGGCAAATATGTGCTTAATCTCTGAGGCCGGGAGGTAAAATTAGCAAAGGGGGGCATTTAGTTACTATAGTACTGCTTTCAAAATAAGTCATGTACCACAGCTGTGTTGTGCAAGGGACTACTGCTTGAAGATCTCTACCTTTTCCACTTATTCACATCATATTGTGTCTGGAGAAAATATCAATTCATAACCTGGAATCATTCTTCTTGCACCCACACCACTTGTCAGACCTAGAAGCAGCACAGTTGGTGCAACGCTCATTAATCTTAGAGCAGAACAGACACCTTTGATCCAAATTTTTAAATCAGTTTAATTAATAAGCCTCTACATTCATTGTGAAGTACCAGATAAACCAAAATCATTTAATCAGTGGGTAAAAATATGTCTGTCAAAAAACAGAGGGAAAGCAAGAATGGATGGGAGTAAACAAGGTCATGTTCCTGCAGTTATACTCAGTAATGCCGAAGGCTATTTTCTCTGGCTGCCCTGGGGAATTTTTCTTATGCTTATCTACATAGTAATCCCTGGTTCTGGATAGGGAAGGACTCTGAAAAAAAATTGAAAGTGTCCAAGTAAGAAAAAAGTTGATTCTTCTTACATAACTGTGAGAATGTTGGGGGTGGTGAAGGTGATTTCAGGCCATTTCTTCTTTTTCCAAAGCAAAGTTTGAGACATTTGGTAGACCATCCTGAGACTTGCAGACTTCTGTAGAATCATATAGGAGCTCTGAACCAAGGACCATCAAAAACCTGGCCTTAATGGAAAAAAATATTAAAACTGTTACACAAACTTTAGCTATAAACCATAAAAACTCAACCCTTTTAAGTACTGACATCTAAAACCAACTAGACATACTAGACAAACACAACTAGCTTTCCTCTCCTAAGATAAGAACTGGATCACTACACTGAAGTGAGATGCAATAACAAAGGTAATTATTATTACTCTGTACGTAAACAACAGAGAAACTTTTCAAACCAACTATCCCTTTTATTAGCGTGGCTGGTTGACCCTGGCTGGAGGCCAGGGAGAACAGGTGGAACAAAAGGCTTGTGGGTGGAGATAAGGACAGAGAGATGACTCAGCAATTACTGTCACAGGTAAAATGGACTCAACTTGGAGAAAAATAATTTGTTAGCAAAATCAAAGTAAGATAATAAGAAATTAAAGCTAAATCTTAAAATACCTTCCCCTCACCCTCCCTTCTTCCCCACTTTAGCTTCACTCCTGATTTTCACTACCTCTCATCCCTCAAGCAGCTCACGGGGACAGAGAACAGGGACTTCAGTCAGTTCTTCACATACTGTTTCTGCTATTCCTTCCTCCTCAGGGGAGGACTTCTCATACTCCTTCCCTGCTTCAGTGTGGGGTCCCCTCCCTTAAGAACTTCCTCATGAGTTGTTCCCATGACCTTCAAAACCTGCTCCAGTGTGGATCAATTAAGTTTGATGTGGTCTTTCAAGAACAGACTACACTAGCGTGCTTTCCTCATGGAGTCCCAGGTCCTTCCAGGACTCTGCTTCCCGTGGGGTCACAAACTCCTTTGGGCGTATCCACCTGCTCCAGCATGGGGTCCCTCACAAGCAGCAGGAGGCTCCACCATCTATCTCCATAGGTTGCAAGGGGAAAGCCTGCCTCACCATGGTCTTCTCCAGGGGCTGCATTGGAACTTCTGCTCCAGCACCTGGACATCCTCCTGCCCTTCCTTCTTCACTGACCTTCGTGTGTGCAGGGTTGCTTCTTATGTCTTCTCACTCCTTTCTTCAGCTAGTTTCTCTTGTGCAGTTTTTTCCTCCTTCTTAACTGTTAACCCACAGGTGCTACCACTATGGCTAATGGTCTCAGACCATTGGTTGGCAACAGGTCTGTCTTGTTGCCAGCTAGCATTGACTCTGTCTGACATAGTGGAAGCTTCTAGCAGCTTCTCACAGAAGCCACCCCTGTAGGCCACTCACTCCCAACACCGTGCCATGCAAACCCAATGCAAATAGTAATGCACTTCAAGAGAGATCACTATTCTTGGGGTTCCTGCAGAGCTGAGCCACTGTTTTCACTTTGCAGTTTATTAATAGTCTCCAAGTTTCTGCCAAGATAAGTTAATTTCTCTCATGTTTTAAGTTTAAATTTGTTTGTTTTTCCTCAAGAGTTCTTTAATGGACAAGGTTTGGAAAGAAAGCAGCTGTCAGTTAAGTTTCAGAATGTGGTTTTGGCAGAGGCATTTATTTTCTGAGCATTACAGTCAAATCTGTCTAAGAACTGATAGGCCAAGGTCAAACTGCAGTAATCTTTGGAAAGTAAATAATGAATCTCTTCAAGTATCTTGACAGGAAACAAACTTTTCCAGCTGAAGGGCCATGGAGATACAATGCACAGAGAGGTGTGTATAAAAATAAAAATATGCATATATACACACACATGTATACAAATGTGTGTATTTTTGTGTGTGTATATATATATGTATATATGCATTAAGTGTTGGCTTTTCCCCTTAACATCCTAGTCCAGGGGATCCTTGGTGAAGTGTAGGTTTTAACCTATATCCCCACTTCTATAGGAACTAGGGAAAACACGTTTGGGGCTCAGCTTCCAGGAAAGTACCCATTTTTTCAAAACTTCAGGGAATTGTGCATCTCCTGCTAAAGAGAGAAGTGAAAGTTAGAAATAGCATGATAAAAAGATATGAAAAATATCACAGCTTATGGCATTTTAAGAAGATTGATGAATCAAAATGATTGTGGGTTAAGTGAAATCTTCAGAATTTACAGATCCTGAATATCAATACTATAGTTGAACACAAGGCATAATAACAGTATCATGAGAGAAGAGGGGTAGACCTGCTGTTGTCCCTCCAACAGATAGTGTGGTGGTTGAGATTCCCCACGAGGACTAGGGCTTGTGAACATAAGGCTGCTCCTATCTTGTCCACAGAAGGCCTCATCTGCTCGGTCCTCCTGGTCCAGTGGCCTGTAGCAAACCTCCTCTAAGGTGTCACAAGATCCTGCCCTCCCTTTAATCCTGACCTGCAAGCTCTCAGTCAGTTTCTCATCCATCCACAGGGTTCGTGCACTCCAGCTGGTCATTGACATAGAGGGTGACGCCCTCTCCTCATTTCTCTTGTCTGTTCTTCACAAAGAGCCAGTATCCTTCACTTCCAACACTCACAGGACCCATCCCACCATTTCTCAGTGATGCAAATGAGATCATGGCCCGGCAGGTGTGCACATGCCTGCAAATCCTCTTGCTTATTCCCCATGCATGCTATGTGAGTTTGCACAGAGACGTTTCATCTGGGCCCCTGATGAAGCTGACTGGATGGAATACCTTTGTTTTGCACTTCACTCTCCTGCTGACCTGTCATTCTTCTCCTCACTTCACACTGGTAGGTGTGGGATGGATTTAGTTTTCCTTCCACTGGTAATCTTAGTTTAAACCCCTCTTCACCAGCTTGGCAAATCTATGACCAAAGACCTATTTGAGGACAAAAGGGATTGATACAGTCCTAAACTACCCTTCAAAAGCAAAAAGTATATTTTTCCCCACAGAGGTTGGTTAATTTAAATACCCAGTTGGAAAGAAAAGGTTTTCTGCAACCAAAACATAACAGATCCAGCTGGGTGAACAAGAAAATATGCTGGGAGTCAGTCAAATCCAGAAAATAATAGAATAATGTCTAGCCAGCTTTAGAAGAGAGATCACTATTCTCAAGGCACAGTGAGATTGGGTTTTATTACATAAAGCATGCATCTACAAGGGTTAAATGTAAACAAAATAATATAAGCATTTGCACCCAGGAAGTGAACATGTTGCTCTCTTTTAACCATGCCTGGATGTAAAATAAACATTAATCAATTTTCATCTTTAAGTTTTGTTCCTGAGAGCTCATGGAAAATACACTTTATACAATTCTCAAGGTATATTTGAAGAAATAGTCAGCTGTATTCATATGGATATTAAAATCAGCAATGTGTTTTCACATTTAGATCTTTAAGGATACTTGAGGAATTTGGATGTTGAAATATTATGCGAGTTTTCAACAGTATTTCACCTACAATCACTGTTTGAAGATCTTTTGACTGTAAAGAGTTATTAGACATGCAGTTGTAGTCAAGGATCACAGCAGTATTACAGTTCTTCATTTGTCTTTTTGTTGTTCTGTTGTTCTCAAATTAGTCAACCCCAGAAACAATGGTCTTTAAGGAGCTCTCACCTCTGGCACGTGGTTTCGCAGTTTTCTGCAGCCTTCTACACTGGCAGAGTTACTGCTTTTTAACAGGGTAGATATATAAAAAAACCAAGTCAAGTTTCATTTAATATTTCTCTCTGAGCATTAGAAAACCTTGGTCTGTCTTTGTGTGAAAGGATGAGTAATGGGTAGTAGAATCCATTCCTCTAAAAAGAAGCATTTAAGAGGAATACCTCCTGAAAGAGAAGACGAAGCCACAGTTTGCTAATAATATTGCTGCATTTGCGCTTACTGGAATTACTCTATCTGTATGCAAAATGTAGTCCAAGATGGAAAATTATAAACTTGGGGTTACCTTTTTATAAAAAATTCATGTAAGAGCAATGATTGACAATAACAGTATGTAAAGAATATCTTGGATAAATTATAGATTTGGAGATCCAGGTTTTAATATCTCTTCAGGGAAGAAAAATAAAGGGAATTACCCACACAAATTCAGAAAATACATACAATTATAGATAGTAAAAGGAGTAACTTAATTATTGTGATGAAACAAATCATGTGGGATTTTTCTTGATAACTACTGGATATTGAAAAAGAATACTTTAGTATATTTGTATTTATGAGAACAGGGCAGGATTATACTTCCAGTTTATCTACATTACAAAACAGAGCAGCTCTTTGCTTCCACTAAAGAGGGAAATAGAGTATCTTAATGTTACGTTACTGAACAGTTGCTAGATTTGAGCAAAATAAAAGAAAAAACATAACAGAGGAACAGGAAGCTAAAACAATCATTTACAGAAAAGTGGGTTTTATTTCTCCCTGTAATTTAGACACTTAATCATAAAAATATTCATGCACAGTTACCTGAACTGAGGAGAAAGCTTTATTTCAGCTTTTTGGAAAGGAAGCTTCCCTGAAGTTGCAGAAGTATGTGACACAATAGCCTTGGGAAGAGGTACTATGTTCAGTTTTCCAATTCTGCTGCTAGTTAATGTAAGTGTACCTGAATTATCCATGCATCGGCTACCACTTCTGCGTTCAAACCAGCATTTCTCACCCTAAAATCTAGCCTAACAGTTCAAATTATCACAAATCATGTATGTATTTCTAGATTCACATATGTATACTGGGACTACCTCTGGTCATAATGCTAGAAATGACTCACTAATTATGTAAGATGCTGCAATAAGCATTTCAACACTAAAACCAAACAATTTTCTGCTTAGAAGTTTTGTTTCATCCATCTAAAATCTTAACAAGATATCTGCACATGCTCTAGTTTCTGCATTTCCAATTCAGACAACCCTTTTTCTTTTCTTATTAGGGCTGCAGAGTCAAATACATTTCGATTACATTACTACCTAGGGAATATGTTATTTGCACTCAGATTTCTGCCTGTATGCATATTTGGAGAAAGATGCAAAAGAAGGTAACACAGACCATATTTTTAAAAATGAAAAAGGGACTAGATGTGGCCCCTAGACCATACACTACTGAACAATGAGCAGGTTGCTTTCTTTTTCTTCTGTGCTCTCCAGTACTGAGGGGGGATAAAGAAATCTCAAAATTTCAGTTATTGTATTTCCTCCTTTTCTTTGTTTTCTTTGAAGGTCAAGCTAATACATTTCATTAAACGTGAAGCTGAAGAAGAAAAATAAAAATAGCAGGAAAGAAAATAGCATATAGCTTTTGGGGGTTTTTTGTTCCATCAACAACCTATTGAATAAAAAGAAATCCTGTCACCGACCTCCCCATCTCTACTCTAATTCAAACTTGCACTCTTTTGATGTTAATAATTGGTTTATAATCTGCCTTTAAATGTTAGAAATAACCGATACAGAAATCCCAGAGAGAAAGCAAGCTTTTAAGAATCACCTAACAGAGAAGAGGTCCAGCACATGAAAAGCAAGGGCAGAGAATAACCAAGGATAAGGTGTGCTAAGATACTGTAGCCCTCAATTACTGTATGCAACATAAAATAGGGTAGTACAAGTTAACAGTATGCTATAAAAATTGATCATAGATCAAACAATTGCCAATAATGCATCTGTGTCAGAGTTTTGTGTATGCAATTCCTTATAGAGCTTTCTTTTTACCAGTGTCAGAGGGAACACGCTAACTTTTGTCTCCTCTTAACTTCTTCCCCTACTGAGGGGTAACATCGGTATTTAAAATACTGATTTTGGCACAAATGACATTGCACTTCATGATTCTTACC
Organism: Gallinula chloropus; assembly: GCF_964237585.1. NCBI lineage: Eukaryota > Metazoa > Chordata > Aves > Gruiformes > Rallidae > Gallinula > Gallinula chloropus. Next base: position 66,424,888 of record NC_140088.1, on the reverse strand, counting down.
TCAGCCTGAACCCTAAAGGCTGCGTAATGAGCCCTGCATATTAGGTTTTTCTATTTACTGAATCAAAGCAGTAAGCTACCTAGCAGAGATTCTGCTTAAGCCAAATTTTTTTCTACAACTTTTTTCTAATTTATGTACTTCCATGGTAAGTGATAGGTGAACAATGTCCAGCACATTTAGAAATCTGAAATACAGATAGCAATTGTGGATGACTTTTTTAATACCTGAGATAATAAAACAGGTCAAAGATAAGGACATAGATTTTATCAAGTCTTCTAAGAGGGGACAAAGGAAAAAAAAAAACAACCCACAGTTGAAATCAGAGGTCTTTAACTTTTGCTAGCCAGATCAAAACAAAGTATAAGAAAGATTAGCTCTTTGAAAGGGCAAGAGTTTGGTGTAAGCTAATGCAATCTTTACTATGACCATTATCATCACTTTTAGGTAAAACCAGCAACAACACATTTCACATCAGCAAATGCACTGAGGACAGCTTCTTTCTCACTTTGAATGAAACACTGCTCTTTTAGACGTTCAAAAACCTCTCTAGATGCTTAGTTTAACTTTTAGGCTGCCTTGTGTGGAGTCATGAGTTGGACTCGATGATCCTCATAGGTCCCTTCCAACTCAGGGTATTCTGTGAGTAATATAATATAACATCGTGTTTAAATCCTTTTCATCGTATTAATGTCACCTTTAAAAGTATCTATCCAATTCACAGTCTTGGAACTGTTTACATGGGCACACTGTAGCTATGCGAATATCACTTATTCTCAGTTTAGCTGCTATAGTTTACATGACATGCTGTCAGATGCTTTCCAGATTTTGAATATACACCGTCTACCATGCCAACTGTTAGGTCTGCGATACTTTGAAAGAGCTAAGATTTCTCACAACTGCTTCGGCCTCTAGCCCCAGTGTTCAAATCTCAATGTGCAGCTTTGGAATGCCTAGACATCTATAGCCTTTTTTAACACCCTTTATTATGAAGAACTCCAGTCTTTTTATGTCTTGAGTGAAAATGTTTCTGACTTTTTAAAAATCTCCTACATTGTATGCCAAAATCTCACCATATAATTGAATGTGACTGATCTTCTGCCAATGCCTGAATAGCAGGGAGAACTGCCTGTAGACATCTTTCACGATTTCTGTTGGTAGAGCACTTCACTCAGAACAATTTCTTTTTTTCTGTGCTAAAACTTAATTCTAAAGTTGTGGAAAAAAAAATAATCTGATGCTTATATTAATTACAAAGCAAGCAATCTGATCAAGACAGCAGCATGGATCTGTCACCCACCTCATTACTATCACAAATTTACACTAAATTAACCATAATTTGCTTTGGTGTTTTTCTTACTTGGTTTTCCTGTCAGTAAATTCACTGGTACTACTCTGGCTTCAGAAAAATCTGTCTTCTGGATGGGTAGCTGTTTGCTCAGCTGGGAAAAAACTGACCCACAAGACCATTACATTGGACACTTTCAGTTTGCTTCTAATTTTTGCACAATAACAATATTATTATTGCTCCCACCTTCTCTGACCGCACTGCTGCTGTCATCTTTTATTCAGAGCACACAGGACAAGTCTGGCCTGCAGACCTTGGTATTTAAGGGGCATACATCTCTCACTGATGCAGTCTGGAAATTTTAACCAAGATCTTAAAATCTAAGAAAATACTGCTAGGCTGTCATGTTCCAACCCTTATGTTCTGTAGCAGTAAATTGTTGCTACTTTTGAATGTTTTTTCACAACAATTTTGTTTTGTGAAGCAAGAAGTCTATGTAGAGCTACAGCAGTATCACTGATGGTCCATATTTAACAGTTTCTGAAGAATCACAAATAACTTTGTCTTTTTTTGCTCTTAAGCACAGATGCTTTGAAGAGGTCATTTGAGCATATGGGGGCAAAGTGAGTTCCAGTAGACGGAAAACAAGCAAAGCCATCCTTTCTGTTACTACAGTGGTAAGTTTCTGAAACAGACCAAAAATCTGCTAAGGAGATGCCAACCCACCTACTGTAATTATACAACCCTTATAATTTTCTGATGCTACTTAAAAAGGAAGAAAACCAGGGAAGGAAGCTGCATTCATCCTGCAAACAATTCTACTGAGCTTTGGTCAAACTTATATCATAAAAGTAAAACACAGGATTTTTCCTTGACACTCCTGCTAGGTATTTTTATGTGACAACTTTCTCCCAAGCCCCAGTGGACACCTCACCACTAGCATCCCAGAGGAAGAGCTGTGCCTACTACACGCTTAAGGTGAACAAATTCATGCCACTACAGATGGCAAAGAGGATCCTGATGTCATCCCTTTTGCTATGAGACAGGAAAAATATTTGAAAGCTCTGCTGATCTGGTCAGTGACAGCACAGCAAATGGCTAACTCAACCATACAAGTTTCAATATCAGGTATTCGCACATGCACACTAAAATAACTCCAACTCTGTGCTCTGGAGTAACAAAAAGTCATGGCAAAACTTTATTTGGAAAAAGATCGTATTATTATATAGTCTTCTCTGAGGTGAGAAGATCATTGTTTAGAGGACATGCTCTATACAGTATGGTTGATCATGTCCAACAGAATGACAATACAGTAACACGCTTCAGTATTTCAGAGTGATAAATGAAGATATTTAAAGCTATACAAATAAAAGTGATTAATTTCAGAAAGTTGGATTACTGAGCTTGTCTTAATGAAAGCATATTATAAATGTTAAATTGTACTGCCAATGGAGTTTTACCCTTGAAACCAATAAGGCAAAATATACGTTATGGTATACTCTATTTATTAAAATCAGTTCCATATAAATATCTAGGTAGTTTTTTTATTAAACTGTAAGATAAACTGACCAGAGGATTATATCATACCGACATAAATAGCCTACAATAACTATATTTCATGTCACACAACACTTAATAGCCTGTTAATAGCAATAATGGGATTCAGCTAGAAAAGAAAAGGCTTTCAAGAAAGAAAATATCCTTTAGTAGACTTCTACTGAGTGGTTCTAAGACACCTCTTTTAGACTGGAAGTTGTATTTTCTGTACATAATCTTTGGCAAAACACAAGTATAATCAATGCCTCATCCCCTTGTTATACCATTTGAATAAAGAGAGTTTTCAAGTGTACAAATGCCCACCATTCACCCAAGAATAATGCAAACAATGTCTATTTTCTATAGTCTTTTTTGAAAAGTCCTACTTTGCCCATTAAGAAAATAAAATAGAAGATATAATTGCAAATAAGACAATGGCAGAAAACTGTTCATTTGACATCTAATATGACAGGTCACCAACAACAAAAAGAAGCAAAAGAAGGGGATACAAAATAGATTTACCTTGGAACTGAAAAAAAAAATCTTATTTCTCTTGACAGTAAGAGATGAATCACAGTTTGGGATGATCTTTGTCCTGAGAGTTCAAGGTATCACAAGTTCTTACAACGGAGCAGCATGTTGTGATACCAAAACAAACACATACAAACACACTTGAAATCTGGTTGAACATTATAAGCATGAACAATTCCTTCTCCAGACATGGTGTTTTAGACCTGGCCAGCAATTAAGCATCACACAGGCACTTGTTTGCTCCCCCACAATGGGACAGAGGAGAGAATTGGAAAAATGAAAGTGAGAAAATTCATGGATTGCAATAAAAACACACAAGAAAAATCCTAATATTAAAACCCCACAAATTTTGAAAAGCACAGTTTGTGTCCATCTGAAGTTGATGCCACACAAAACCCCCCAGACTTGCCTAGGCTTTTGCCTATGCTCACAAGCAAGGCACAATAATTCATTCACCACTTCCCATCAGCAGGTAGGTGTTCAGCCATCACCCTGAAGTCACAGAATCACAGAATCGTTAAGGTTTGCAAAGCGGTCCAAGATCATCTAGTCCAACTGTCCCCCTACCACCTATATTACTAACTAAAGTGTGTCCCCAAGTACCACATTCCAACCTTTCCTTGAACACCCCGAGGGACGGTGACTCCACCACCTCCCTGGGCAACCTGTTCCAATGCCTAACCACTCATTCTGAGAAGAAATTCTCAGAAATTTCTAACTTGAACCTCCCCTGGTGCAACTTGCGGCCATTCCCTTGCTGCTTATCTGTGAGAAGAGGCTGACTGTCAGCTCACCAAAACCTCCTTTGAGGTACTTATAGAGTGCAATAAGGTTTCCCCTGATCGTCCTTTTCTCTAGACTAAGCAGTGTCAGTTCTCTCAGCTTCTCCTCACAAGATTTGTGTTCCAGTCCCTTCACCAGCTTTGTTGCCCTTCTCTGGACATGCTCCAGGGCCTCAATATCTTTCTTGTAGTGAGGGGCCCAAAACTGAACACAGTATTTGAGGTTGATGCTGCACAAGACCCTCAGTTGCTACATCAGGTCCTTAGCTACCAGGCCCCCACTCAGCTGCCTCTCAGCCTACTCCCAGTTAGAACATGGTATTATATGGTCTGGAATATCTCTGGTCATTTTGGGTCATCTGTGTACTCCCAGCTTCTTGGGCACCCACACCTTCTCATTGGCAGGGCAGTAAGAGAGGCTGATATGTCCCTGGCTGTTTGGCAACAACTAAATCATAAGTGTGATATCAAAACTATTTTCAGTGTTCTCATCTTAAATCCAAATCACAGCACTACATCACCTATTAGAAAGAATATTAATGCCATTCCTACTGAAACCAGGACACCAGATCTTAGTCCTGACCAGTCAATGTGTGTTGCTGACAACAAACTATACAACTTCCCTCTGCTTTTCTGTTAGATTGCAGAGTGATATAGGTCACAGAATCACAAGGTTGGAGAAGACCTTTAAGATCATCAAGTCCAACTGTTCCTGCCCTTTGCTACACCACATCCCTGAGCACCTCATCTCCCCTTTTTTAAACACACCCAGGGTCAGTGACTCAACCACGTCCCAAGATGAAGTTTGATTATATATTCTTCAGGGTCTCTAAGCAACTCCTGAGAGCACATTTTAATACAGACACAACTTTTAAAGATTAAGAGCAAGAGAAGTATTTTATTACATTCTCTTCATCATTTTATCATGTCTTTGAGACCAAAAAAGCCCAGCAAGAAGCAGGACTTGTCTCAATATGAGCATGTTTGAGGCAGCCACTCTGCTCTGGAGAAGACTTTCTGGTGAGCACAAAGCAGAGTTTATGTCATTCTGTACTAGTCCTTCATGGTGACCTCAACAAATCACTTCTTTTCTGCAGCTCAGAGGCCAATGGTACTTTGTGGACACCATGTCAGTTCCAAGTTTTTCCCATTAAAAACTGAGAAGAACCAACAGTCTAGAAAGTCCCCCCCAGATCACACTTGCAGAGAACACCAGTCAGGAGTTGGATCTGCAAAGGAAAACTGATGCCTACCACTCATTCTGCCCATGTTCATCCCAGCTGGGAAGCGACCAGTGTTTTCCATGCCACCAAAAGGACCTTCCATTCCTCCCATTTTATTCATTCCAAAGCCCATGCCTTCCATTCCCATTCGAGGAAGTTGCTGCGGATATGAAAGACTTCAGATTATACATAGCATGTGCCCATCACCTACATGACGATATATATAAAAAAAAAAAGGAACTCCGTTGGGCTGCCTGCCCAACAGCTAGTTCAACCTGCAACACCAATGTGCAAGGGGATCTCTGAGGAGCTTACAGCTAATGGCTTCTGTTCCATGTCATCAGGCTATTGTTGCTCTAAACAACACACCTAGAGCAACACATATTGTTTGGGGTTGTTTTTTTTCAATAACTACATTGCCATGTTGACACAGATTGAAAAAAAGAGCCTCATTGTATTTGACATTTCCTAGTCGTGCTGTAAAATAGTTTTCACCTTAAAGATATAATTAAAAGACGAACAGATGAACAGAAATGAGCACTCAAACTGAGCAAGAAAGAGAAAAATGATCCAGGTTTTCTTAGTATGTCAATACTGAATTAGTTCAGAACCACATTACACAAAATCTTAATATCCATTTTGCACAATGTGTTGTCTCAGTGAAAGTTCCTCTCCTGTTTTCCAAAGAATCTGTCGCTTAATCTATGACAAGATGGTGATTTTTAATATTCTGTAAGAAAGTTCGTTTGGTTAACCCTGATGCACAATGAAGCAAACAAGGCATTCCTTATGGTGACATGAAGAATACCCCACTGAAGAGTATTTTCATCTCCAATCCTGCAAAAGCTGTTTACAAAACAACTTTAACAACAAAGCCTCAGATTTTTGCTACTAACACCACTTACGTAGAGCTGTTGTTACATCACTTCTCAACACATCCCCATACTCTTGTCAATTCCCTCTTTAACTGTAAAAACAGAAAATATAAACCTATTTCTGTACCTCTACAGGAATGTGAGCAATCCCTAAGACATTATTTGTCTGTAAAGTCATATATAAGTGACTAAGCCATAAACCTCTCAACAATGTGATATGGAAGAGAAATGCTATCACTGCAGGTATGATTCTCAATCTTAGTAGCATGAACACTAACTACTATTATAATGAATCAATTCAGTAATCCAGATTGTTTGAGAATAATATGCTTTGCAGTTTTTGGAACATTCAAACAAGGCCTATGATGTCTTGTCTTTACTTGAAATTGAAAGAATTATTCCACCATTTACAAATGGGGATTTAACCACTTCTAAGACCATGCTGAATGTAATTTTGTCTCTATTCAATTTTACATTGCAAACAAGTGAGACACTTGCTACTAATGGAACAGATCATGTTCGCTTTTCATTGCTTTTATGAAAAAGCATATGGGTGAAGCAGCAAAAGCAGTGGAAAATTACAAGTCAAGCAGACTTCTGAAATGTCATTCTTATGAAAGAAGAGCCTAAAACTCATTATTAGGGTGATACATTGCACTTAAAGGCAGAAAAATTACTTACTTAATCCATACATGATAGGAAAGCATTTGGATCTCAGTACATCCGTATTGTTTGGACTACATATTTCAAAGGAACTCTAGGTTAGTGCACACGGGAGAGGTTTTTCAACAAGGACATATGTCAGAGGAGAACTGCCATCAGATAACCAAAGATAATCTTTAGTTAACTTCAGACAGCAAAAATCAATTCCTTTACAACAGGTCAGGAATTCCTGCTTTGAAAATCCCACTCTCCAACACAACGAGCCCACTTCTAAGGAGTTGCTGCAAATGTATTGTACCACCATTCAGAAGGTAACTAGAAATATTTTTAGAAGATGAGAGTTAAAACTTTCATGTAATTTTCTTCCCTAGACAATGAAATATCTTATGGGACCACTTTTAAGTGCCCCCAAAGACAAGGTGTCCTTCCTGCTTTTTCAAACTGTCCTTCAGTTTGAAAAACATAGCTTGGCACTGCACAGCTCAGCCCTTTGAGCATTTGAGGCATGAATGCTCACTGGGAAGAAGGCAGTTGCCACCTCAATTCCAATGTAAAATATATTCTATTTTTCCCATTTTTAGGAAAATGGTCTTTTTATTCTAATTATATCCTAGAAGTTGCAGCGCAGAAGATATAAGTTCCTTTAGAAGTTGTAGAAGATATGAACAGCAGAAGAAAAACTGTCTTACTACAGTAATCTGTGTTTGAAATAATTAAAACAACATAATTGGTTGATATTTTTTGTTACTTGTTTCAGGGCACCCTCTGCAGTGGTCAGTAATTCTCTTTTAAGAACCTATTCTGAATTACATTGGGTTTTTTTTCCCTCCCTCCACAACCCACCTCCCACCAAGACACATTCAGATACTTTTATCACAAGCTGCAGAAAATCAGGTTTGACACACGGATTTCCTCAATTTATGCAGCACGAACATCAGCAAATATAAAATGGGTCTAAATAGATTAAAGCCTCAGTTATCAAGTATTCCAGACTTTTCTTCCAATTATTCTCTCCAATTATGTATCTAGCAAGAACTGGTTAATTGATTTAAGTGAAAGATAAACTGAAAGTCCCCTAGATACTACATAAAGGCATGTACCAGGTTCTACATCCGTATTTCATACCAGTGCATACCTTCACTAGGCTGCGAGATAGTATTAAAGGTGTAAAATGGTGTCAGGTGAACTGCTGACTGAATTCTGTGTTTATTGTCATTTAACTGATGCATTGACTTTACTACAGGAAGACTGCAGTAGGCATTGACTTATGTTGATGTTAGTTGTCAGAGCTTGATTCCTAGGAGCTATAGAATACCTTGATAAAAGGCCATTTCAAAAAGCAGAATAAAGAAGGAAATCCTAGTACACGGAATAACAAGAGATTACCTTACAGCTTATCTCTGTGAACAGCAATAGCATATAACATTATAGTGTATAGGATGTTGGATTTCTTTCTTAAATGAAAGAGCAAAGAAGAAGAGTTTTCTAGGATAGTCAGAGAATAACAGAAATAATTGTCTTCGCCTAACATACGGAAAACTGAGGTAGCAAATGGAGGACTAATGCTCTTTAAGAAATTTTATTTTCTGAAATAAATTCCTGCATTACAGCAAGGGCCCACAAGGTGCTTGAGCTTAGAGAAAGGTTATTTATTGTTGTTATAGCATTGCCACAACTTGTTATAACTACCAGGTGTCTCCTTGCCTTCAAAGTCACACAAACTTCCAGGTGACTTCCACAGCAAAGAAAGGATATCATAAAAGATTAGAGAAGATATAATCTTGACAAGGCATAGCAGCTGGTTTCCTTCTATTCTGGGAATAACAAAACACAACCAAAACCCCCAAAGTGGAGAACACAGTTCAGGTAGTTCTGGAAAATTAGTAGTTTCAGTGTCAGGACGCCCCTCTAACATTCAGCTGAGAATCACTTTCATCTGCCTGCAAATTCAGACAGCATTTGATCACACTTCTAAACTCTCTTCTCAAGATAATTTCTAGTCTTACAATTAGACTTCAAATATTTTTTCTTGGTTGTTACTGTGGTTCTATTGCTTTGTTTCCTGAGTATATTTATCTTAGTCTTTTAAGATAATTTTATTCTTGCAGTTCAGCAGTGCATGTACATAGAGATATCTACAGATTTTTGTTCTAATTTTAAAATGAATTTGCAATAATAAAGTGATTTCACCAAATCCTATAATTTCCCTTCCTTCTAATTGGAGGCATCCATCATGTGTTTGGATGCTCTACTTCATCCTCAAATTCACACAATGAGTCCTCAGTAGTCTTCTCTCAACATGATCTTAATAACTACATATGGGGGAGACAAGGCACACAAACTTAAGTCACCTGAAAGTAGGGAATCTAGTGTCAGAAAATGGGAGACAGGAAAGTCCTAAACTGCCAAAAGTACTAAGAAAGTATTTGGCACTACTGAATAAGAACTGACAGAAAGGTTTCTCAAGGTAAGACCAAAAAGGCACATAGCTGACTTCAAAGTGCAGATTCATTGATGTCATTTAGGGTCTTTGTAAAAATTCAGTTTGAAACATGTTCCACTTTTTGGTGTGATTACCAGCTTTGTCTTGACATCCATGTCTGAAGTCAAACTCCATTGATGCTTTTGCATATATAGATAGAAATAGTTTTACCAGCAAAACCATGTCAGTTTGGGAAGGCTTGAAAATCAGGCAGAGATGGGAGTTAGCTCAGTTCCCAAGCCTATACATGAGCGGTGCTCAGATTTACATCTTAGAATAGAACTTTCTCCTGTTACAATATCCGCCCCCCACTATCTTTGTCTGTAGTGTACTGTTGTTGATTACTCATATTCACTGGAGCTGCATCATAGTTAGAAATTTATTTCTACTTTGACTCATTAAGGCCATAACATTTATTTGTTCCATCACAGTTCTCCAATATACCTCTAAAGAATTGTTGTAATTTATTTTGGAAATTACAGAGCCCAAGATGTTTTGTTTATATTTTTAATCTATATTTTAATTAATTTCTCTTGTTAACAGGATATGATTGTGAATTTAAAGCACTGTTTCGTTGAGGATAGAAGTGTCTTTTTCTGTGTGAAGTTATGTGCCATGAAAAGTTGCTATTGAATTCCTGGCCATAAAACGTGTGTGTCTGTTAATCACCTCAGTGCAATACTTTACATAGCCTAATAACGCATAGTTTTACTTACATAATTTTATTTTCTTGTGCTTCTATTTAAGATTACTTTGAAAAAAGTGTTGACCATTTAGTCTAATGTCTTGAGTCCCTTTAAAAAAAATTATACTTGATTCCTTTCTCTTATAATATCTCGTGGTTAGTATATATAAACTTTCATAGTTTTACTGAAGTTGGTGCGTACTTTAGACCATTAGAAAATGAAATTTTTATATAAAAGTTTGCTACTTAGACTTGAAAGAACTACTAAAGCTTGTCCCAAAGTGTATCCACTGCCAAAGGAAAAACTCAACAAGATTAAATTGTCCTCTGCAGTAACAGGAATATTTTTCATCTATTTAGATCAGTAATACACTATAAAGAATGTATCAAAGTTTTCTGTTTCTGCATCCTACTTGGGCAGCACAATCTATGCTAGCTTGCATAGCATATTCAGAGGCAAATCTGGCATAACTCATGTCATAAGGGGATTCACAATGCTGATCAAAAGGGCACCTGTACTAACACTATTCTCCTCACCTCCAGTCCACTTCCAGCCTCACTCTTGTCCACATGTTTGTGAAACCAAACTGCAAATCAACGTGCAATTAAAACCAACCTAGGCAAAAATAAAAATCATGGTCCATAGCACCACTATGAAAACTGCAAATAGTTCAAAATCAACTGTGAAGTGCTGCTGACTTCCATGGTTCTCAAAACTGTAACCCAATCAGAGAACTGGAAAAGTAAATTGCATGCCTTTGGTATTTTCCTTTCTCACTTCCTTCAGTTTCCTTGCACAGCCTGTGCGGTCTTCCATACAATTTCTTGCATTTGAGACTTAAATTTGACAAGAACTTCTCAACTTATTGCACCTATATTTTTTAATGTAGATTAGATTTTAGCAGTCTTAAATTTTTTGCAAATTGAAAAAATTCAAAGTAAGTCTAAAATTGAGTCTGTCTCAGGTACAATGTTCACTGAAGTCACTAAGTCCTTTTCCTGATTAAGTAGTTATAGATTGTGTTCTATTCTAAAGTTCATATTAGGGACACAAATAACTTCTGAGAATATTAATCTAGACAAGGACTTAACATTACAGTGAAAAGGATTTTTCAGTAAAAGGAACATACCTATATTGTTTTCATGTTCCAGGACTATGCTTTGAATAAACTGATTTCATATAGCATCCAAATCCTCAAGTAAAAATGCCATCAAAGAACTTCAGTTACAAAAAACCTACTTCATAATATTAACATAGTCATCTCTGATGACACAGTTGAGGTTTCACTTGGTGCCAGTCCTCATTTGTTGGTGGGAGATATTTTTCTACATGAATAGTACTGAGTGGTAAAGCACTTTCTCCCCCAATTTTTAAGAGAGACCATATGCGTATAGAAGTACAGAGATGGTGAACTTTGATTTGCATAGCCCCAGATGGAAAAAAATATAAAAATAAGTGTGAGCTAATAAAAACAAAAGGATTAGAGAACACTATTATGTTATTATGATAACAAATGAGTTATCATAACTCATATAAAAAGAAATAAAAGGAAGAAAAGCAGTCTGGTTAGAGTCTAAGATAAATGCTGCATTAAGAATAATCTGGAAGCAACGCTGAACACCCAGCACTGGTAATGAAAGAATCCATATACAAAATTTTTCACCAATGTATTCTGTGAGACTCAAACAAAAAAATAGCCTTGGATTTTTTCCAAATGTAGCATAGGCTAGATCAGATTTTATTGTATATCTGCTCCTCTTGTCAATGTGTGTGCAATTCAGAAATCTGCCCCCAAAAATTGTTCACTGCACTGAGAACAGGAGGTCAAAGAGAAACAATCTTCCTACAGCATGTCATATCATCTTGATCTGAATTTCACTCAAGTAACCGGAGAAATTCTTCTTGGAAATTATCAGAGTTCAAATACAAGGAGAATATATGAAATTTCATGAGCTAAACTTAACATAGAAAATCTCCAAAAAATACACACAGGGAGGGAAACAAACTCAACCTTACTTATTGTGATCAGTGACTACAACTGCTGGAACTGTGGCTTTAGGAGAGATACTAAATCCAGAAGAAAACCAGTTGTAAGTTTCTGATTCCTTGGCCCTGTTACTGCTCTTCTGCATTGTTGGTGTCATATGGTTGCCAACAGTAAGACCCTTACAAAGGTTCAAGAGCTTGGCATTATATCTTTCTAATATAAACCCAATATAATTTGTATAATCATTACAATTACTCTTCTCACCTAGCACTTGTCACTAGATCACCTGCTGACAAGAAACCTATGGAGATCACCCAGCCTTACTGACATTTGCTGAACAAAGCAAAGAATGAACTTGCCCAAGAATGAAGCACCTAACAAGGAACGCCACTTCCTTCCCAGGTGAGAGGCTGTTGCCTTAAAAGAGCCAGATGGAAGAGCAGAGACAAAGCCTTTTCTTCAACCACATGGAAAAATTCTGTCCAGTAAATGGGGAAAAGAGGGTAGCTGCTCATCTTTGCACAGATCTGGCCTCTCTTGTTATCCTGTTAGCTGCCAACAGAGGAAGAAGTTGTTCATCAGCAACTGAATAGGAAGCTAGAAGTAGGTAGCTGATCCTGTATTACTTCATTTCTCCAAATCCAAGATTTTTGGTTAATTTCATTGAGATGGAAGTGGGTTGGGGAAAAGCAATTTAATTTCTTCAAACTTCAGATTTTTTCATAGGAATCCATGGAAGAGTACTGGCATTTTATATCCAAAAGCTGGTACTGATCCATTGAGGGTCATTAGTCCAATCTTCTATAATGAAAAAAGTGAGAAATGGTAAAAAAGCAATCTTATTTGTTTGTAAATTGAAAAGATGGATTTTTTTTGGATGCTAAATTATACATCCAAAAATGAGATTCCATTTACTCCCTTTCAAGGCCCTTTAAATCAAATTTCTTCTTCTATGTGCCATGCTAACAAGCCACCAAGAAATCCAAACTGACACAACCAAATAAAAAAGTGTTGTCTTAAACTCTTCTTGACGACCACTTGATAATCAGATCTAAAAAAGTCTCTGATTTGTCACATTGCAGGATTTGCACTGATTGACAAGTCAAAGTTTTTTGTTATGTCTTTTTAAATTAAAGTAAGCATAAAATGTTTCATTTTTACTAAAATTAAAGGACATCAGAGAATACTATATAACACTGTTTCTTCCAAGTATTAAAAGCCAAGCATATACTTTTATGAGAATGAGTGATTAATGAGTATTTAATTTAAGACAAATCTAATTTTATACAAACCATCCAGAATGATTTGCTAACCAGATATCCTACCAAATATATGACAGTCAGTTACTGAAACTGATATTGTGTTAGCCTGGCGTACAGGCTCTGAATATCTCAAGTTCTAGTGGAACAGAAGCTCATGTTTCTAATAATTTTTTAAAATAAAGTTATTTTATTTAACGACATTTAATACTTTATGGAGCTTAGAATATTTTCTTAGTGACTATGCTGTACTAATGAATTTTAAATACTTTAAATCATAGAATGGTATGGATTGGAAGGGACTCCAAGGATCATAGAGCTCCAACCCCCCTGACACAGGCAGGGACACCAACCTCCAGGACTGGATCTACACAAGGCCAGTGGCCAGTGGCCAGGGCCCCATCCAACCTGGCCTTGAACACCTTCAGGGACAGGGCATCCACCACCTCTCTGGGCAGCCTGTTCCAGCACCTCACCACTCTCTCTGTAAAAAACTTCCCCCTAATATCTAATCTAAACCCTTCTTCCTTTAGTTTTAATCCATTCCCCCTTGTCCTGATATTGTCTACCCTTTTAAAAAGTTGATTCCCCTCCTGTTTGTATGCTCCCTTCAGGTACTGGAAGGCTGCAATGAGGTCCCCCTGCAGCCTTCTCTTTAGACTGAACAAACCCAGCTCCCTCAGCTTCTCTTCACAGGGGAGGTGCTCCAGCCCTCTAATCACGTTTTGTGGCCCTCCTCTGAACACTTTCCCAACAGTTCTACATCTTTCTTGTATTGGGGGCCCAAGATCTGGACACAGTACTTCAGATGGGGCCTCACAAGGGCAGAGCAATCCCCTCCCTGTCTCTGCTGGCCACCCCTCTTCTAATAGAGCCCAGGATACCATTGGCTTTCTGAGCTGCAAAATCAAAGCAACAGCAAAAAGGATCACAAGGAATAAGGAAAATCTTAACAATCTATTCATAAACTATCTATAGATCGTGATGAAGGTTTGTCTACGAAGCAAAGAAAGAAAATCAAGTGTTTCAATGCATATGAAGAAAATTGCATCTAAGATAATGAACTTGGTTTTAAGTGATGAAAGTGATAATGAATCCCTTAGTAATGCTGTTCTCAGGATTAATAATGAGCATTGTGATTGTGTACAAGAGGTATTTCCATTCTAGATGGAAGAAAATGGCATAAACAGGTAAATGAAAGTTAACTAGAAAAGAAGAGAAAGATACATGCTAATAAAGAAACAATAGAAGTTTCATTTAACAAATGAAAAACTTCAGAACACAATGTAGCATTATTAGTACCAAGATTGGAAACCATGCAGAACAGATTAAATAACCCATGAAAAACATGGATACAAACCATTCTTATCTCTATCTGAATTTTGTAATGTGTTCTGCAAGTCATTTATATGCCTTGAGTCAGCAGCGTGCCCAGGCAGCCAGGAGGTCCAACTGTATCCTGGGGTGCATCAAGCATGGCATTGCCAGCTGGTCCAGGGAGGTGATTTTCCCCACTCTACACTGTACTGGTGCAGACACCCATCTCTCTAATGATCAGCGATAGTGCCGGAGGGAATGGCATGAAGCTGCAATGGGGGAGATTTAGATTGGATATTAGGAAGAGGTTCTTTACTGAGTGGTCAGGCACTTGAACAGGCTTCCCAGGGAAATGGTCATAGCACCAAGCTTGTCTGAATTCAAGAAGCATCTAGACAACGTGCCCAGTCCCACAGTCTGACTTGGCTGGCCCTGTGGAGTTGGATTTCATGATCCTTATGGGTCCCTTACAAGTCAGGAGATTCTATGAGCTTGTAATTGTCATCTTGTGTACCAACAGCATTGCTTCAAAACTTATAGGGAACATGTTCACCTGTTGGATCTCAGAAGACATCTGCAATTTATTTTCAAAGGAAAAATCTATGAAATAGATTTTCACTTCAGTAGTGACAAATATTGTCTTGAATAGACAGCTGGTATTTTCTACCCTATTCAAAACTGCAATTACACTAAATAAACTTATTTTGACATTTATTCTTCTTAGTAACTAACAGTTGATTGCTTGTGGAATTTAGATCTATTTCTCTAGACCTTTGGGGGGAAAACAAAATTGAAAAAAGTATTAAAAGGTTTACTTTAAGTGTTAGGCATCTAATAGTTTTAATATAATTTAACATCTCACAGTTAAAGCAACTAAGTCCATCACTCACAATTCACCATTAAAGCAGCTTGCAAGGCAAATTTCAAGCAGTTTCTCTGCACTCGTTAAAATAAATGTTAAAAAGATTCACTTCTTTCATTCATTTTTTTCAATACTAAGTAGATAAAAACACTGCTATTGTCACTTTCTAACCAAAACATCCACCTCTTATACTAAAACATCTCTAAGTTCTGTGTATTGTCCTTTTGACTGGTAGCCATACAATTCACCAGTCCCACGGTAAGAGTCAACTCCCTCCCATCAGTGTACCACTGCTGCTTCATTATTAGGTTTTGTTACAGCTCAAGTCTCTCTGGGCAGCTCATGTCACTGTGTGGGAGGTAAGATGGGGTGGGATAGAGATCAAAGTCTAGAATACAAATATATTTTAGATACCTTTTTAAAGTAGAAAATGATAGATGAGTTTTACTGCATCCACCTCTAAAGTCATACAGGCTCAAATTTATCAGAAAATGCATTAATATTTACTAATCAAAAAGGATTCTGTGTATTAAATATGCATATACTGAAGTGTAGACTTTACATGATGGCTGCAAGAATTCACAACGTGTTTCACTCAGACTAAAACAATCAGGCAGCTGGAATTTATTCAGCCTCAAAACATTCAAAGCAGACAACTGCTGGGCTTTCTGCTCTTCGGTAAAAAACATCAAACATTATTTTATAAATAAGTGACAGTGAGTAAAATTAGCTGATGTTCCATATCTAGAAACACCTTCAGCAATGCATTATTCATTGAACCATGTACTGAATTTATTGAAAAAACCTTTGGTACAGTTAATTTAAATTGACTTTCTGTTTCTTATGCAAATCACACAATACAATAAAGCCCTTGTAATGCTGTAAGATACCTTATATGCTGTATTCTACACAGTAAGGTAATTGACAGAAATATATCCTGGGTGAATAAACTGAGTTTAATAGTTCAAATTATTGTAGTAAAATTGTCTCAAACCAACAACAAGATGTTAAGGCAGAATCAATTAAAATTCAATATGAAGCTGAAAGTGTCAACTTCAGCCTGGAAAAACACCCTTTAAAAGCCCTATTATTTTTTCATGGAAGAGACAGAAGAATGAGAATAGCTTTATCCATAGAAACATCAAGTAGTAATTTTCCCCCTGTACTTGGCACTGCTGAGGCCACACTTCAAGTGCTGTGCTCAGTTTTGAGCCCCTCTCTACAAGACAGGAATTGAGATGCTGGAGTGTGATCACAGAAAAATAGTGAAGCTGAGGAAGGGTCTAGAACACAAGTTTTATGAGGAGCAGCTGAGGGAACAGAAGTTGTTTAGTCTTGGCTGAGGGGAGACCTTATCACTTTCTACAACTACCTGTAGACAGGTGGGTGTTGGCATCTTCTCCCAAGCAAGAAGGGATAGAACAAGAGGGAACTGCCTCAAATAGTGCCAGGGGAGTGCTTAGATTAACTGCTAGGAACATTTCTTCACCAGAAAGTTGGGCAACCGGTTCCAATGCTTGAGAAGAGAGGTGAAGTCACCATCCCTGGAGTTATTTAAAAGCTGCATAGATTAAGTGCTTAGGGACATGGTTTAGCAGTGCTAGGTTAATGGTTGGGCTTGATGATCTTAAAGGTCTTTTCCAATGAAAGCAATTCTATGATTCTAATTAAAGTGCTTTTGTGTCGGGGTATATGGAGTAAAAGTAGAAATCACTGTATCGTGGTGACACTTGCAGGATACGTACTTAGCTTCAACTATTACTGCAGGTATTGGATACTCTTTTCTGTTCTTATTTTGTTAGTTTGAAGTGTGACCCCAACTGCTGCATCTGAAATCTGTCAATTTTTTCTCCTGCATCTCCGCCAGTAATAAAGAGCCAGCAGATCTGTGTGTAACCTCCAAGGTCACAGTCTTTTGCAATCTTCTTGGCTATCAACACATTTTCAATAGCCCAGGACAGAGAGGGAAAAGCCACTGTGCCTGCAGTGGCTAAAAAAATCGAGTGGCCAGGACTCATAGAATATAGGAAAAGATACAGACAAATTAAAACTGTTTGTCAAACCAACCAGTTACAGTAAATGCCCTAGATTTCCATCGTAAGAAGATTAAGTTGGTTATCGATGAGGAGGAATGACTAGCTGAAGAGGACACAAAGATCCCTAGAAGACAGAAGTTTTCTTTGATTCTCTCCATTGTTTCCTTAACTTTTCTCATTTCCAAACTCTGGGAGAAACCCCATGTTCACCTAATGCAGTGTCTTCCACATCACTTGCAACATCAAGTTTCCTTATCTTCCCTCATACTGCACTTTAATTTAGAAGGTATTCCTATGTGAAACCTGAATATTTTAATGTACATTATGTCTATATGGTCCAGAGACCATAGTCTCAAGACCAGATGCCAAAAAGTAACAACTTCTCCAATTCCATTTAGTCACCTTGCTTCTGAGGCAGGTCAACATCCTTTCCAACATGTTCATGAGCTTTTGAAAGATTTATGGGCTATTTCTGCACACAATATGAAGATGTCATTACTTAAATGGAATGTAGCCAATTTTCAATTGCACGTATGTTTGAGGTGAGGTTATTGTGCATTATTTAAATGAAACAATTCATTTAGGATTACAGAAATATCAAAACCCACACATTCTATCATACTATTCTGAGCCTTTCTGCTCTCCCCATCCTTCCTTGTCACAAGAAATATCAGACAGGCTTTACTGCTTTGCATTTCCACATCTGCTATTTGTGAACATTCAGTTCTTCATTTGAACATATTCTCTTAAGCTTCCCAGTAAATAATTTAGATTTCTAGAAGTAATTGAGCAGATTTATAATTATTGCAAATTACTTTTAGTTAAGAGAACTGAACTGTTAATTTAAACCCTGCCATACCAGTTGGCAAAACATACAGTAATAAATATTTATTTTCAAGCATTGTATGATTGAACTCAATAATCAAGTATCTAATGAAAATCAATTCATTCCATCCCTGCAAACAGGGAAATCCTCTTAAAAGATTAACTTGGAATATAGAACTATTAATGTATAAAAAGTGTTCTTCATGCCTAGGAAAACAAACACAAACAATACCACCAAATTACTAAGAAGGGTAGTCGTATCCTTCCAGAATACGCATTACAAAACAAAATTAAACAACTTAACACACGAAATGAAATATAACAAGTGATTAGTCTAAGCCCCCTGGGGTTTCTGGAATTAACCTGCCTCAAATTGCAACTCAAAACCCCACAAATGCACCCAGGAACCCTCTTAAAAGGTAAGGAAAGAGAAGACAGTTAAGTTTGTTCTTTCACCTTCTCTGTTTATTTTTTCCTTATGTCCATTTGACTTTCCTTTTTTCAAGTCAGCATCATTTTCCTCCCCAAGCTTTTAGTTTCTTCTTTGTTCTTCTATACTCTTCTTTGGTATGCTTTTTGAGTATTTAAAACCTGCTGCTTAGAAAAAATAATAGGCTTTCCTTAGATACAAGTTATTTCACTTGAGTTATGTATTATCTTCTGATTTCGAGTTATTATAGGCACTTTAGGCCTTTTGGAACAGGTGAGGTTTTCTCTGCCATGGTGGTTGTTCTTCACTCAGGTAATTTTTGATGAAGTTCAATTCTTTGTGTGTTATTTTTTTCAGGACCATTTTATCTGTGTGGTAATATAAGTAAGAGTAAAGGTATCTCAAACAAAGAACTCAAACATAATGAGTGTACATTCCACACATACTTTTCTTTTTCACCTCTTAGAATGTCACACCTTTCTTGGATGGGCTCTGTCTTGGCATCAAAGAAACATGAGGAAAGAAAACCACCCCCAAAATTTTCAGAAATTATGCATAAAACAAAATTTAGAGTTACTAAAATGAGAGCATACCATTTCCTCAAAGAAAAACATAATCAATGTTTTTGTCAGTATAAGGAATTATTTGAAGACCACTTAAATACAGAGAATACACTCAAATAGGCAAGACAGAAGAAATGACAATATCAAAGTACCTCACAAAAATGAGACTTCAACTGCTTACTAAAAGGCTTCAAAGCACTCAAATTACTTCAGTCTAAACAGAATCCTGTTAGCCCAGCTAGGAAACAGAGGCCAGGATCAAATGCCCACCAGATTCAGTGTCAGAAACCAGGCACTTACACAAAAAGTGCCAAACTTATAGCAGAATTACATCCCCAGAATCAGTGATTAATTTTTATCTTGCTGAGTATAGGTTTGTGTATTATCAACCACTAAGATTCACCTGCTTACAGGGCTTCAGTTCTAAACAGTGAAACTTTGCTTTCTATGTTAGGATGCCTGCGTTTCGTACAGACCCACTAACAAGTAGTGTCAACAGTTTACAAGACATACTAAAGCAGAGCAAATCAACTTTCTTGTATTGTTTTCAGAAATGTAACTCACTGAAAAGTCTTTCACAGAACAACATGAGATGCATTAGGAGGTTTGTTGATGATACATTTCACATCATTGCAAATTACTAAGTGCTGGCCATTGTTGGATTGCATAGCAGAACAGCACACTTTTATTCTGCTGCTCTGTAGGAAGCAGATCCTTCAATAGTTCATGAGACTGTAGCTTATGAGGCACAGTACATGGTTCCACATACACCTACACAGCAACTGGAGTGTGAACGAGTTAAAAGTATCATTGTAACCACTCTCACATTTACTTTGGCATAAGCAATATATGAATTACTTCAAATGATAAAGCTCTTGTTAAAGTGAAATTTGTAACAATTTGCTGCTTTTAAAAAAAAAAAATAAAGGACCTAGATAGTTACCAACATTCCCATAATATATGGGCTATACTAATAAATACATCAGCTCACTCACTGGGTCTGTGCATTTGTTAATTGTGAAAATTTTCACTGACACATTAAAAATGAAGTTTCACTTACACTATTCTACTTAGATTTATCATACTATTCTCTTCTGAAATTTCATTTCTACTGATGTTAAGTTCTGCAAAATATGTTCCCAGACAGAAATTCTGAGAATTTTTTTTTTTTGGCAAAAAAAATTCTGATAATACTGCAACTCCATAAATTCCATACTGCTGTGTAAAAAAAATAAAAAAATCCCACCACAAGTAAGAAAAAAAACCCTCAAAAAACCCCAAACCACCATAAACAAATCCCAAACAAATAACACCAAAACAAAACACAAAACCCACCACACTACAAGACCTGTATGTCCTGTCTTCAAAATGAACAAATAAAATATTTATTCTCTATGCAAACCTCTTACAGTATACCTTGGAGTTTCAGTCCAGAGTCAGAGTCCATTATATAATATATACTATGCTAGAATGCATGTTTTGTGTTTCAAAAACTGTATATGAAAATGGTCCTTATCTCAAAATATAATCCAGGTACAACAGGGGGGGTTTATTTTTAAGTATTAATCCCATTTTTCTACTCTGTTGCTGGTAGGAGAAAAAAAGATAGCAATAAAAATAAGAACCCTACTTTTAGCTGGCAGTAGACTAACTATGGTAAGAGAATACTGTCTTTTCACTATATTTGAATTCTTTTGGAGAGAGAAAATGATCAGTTCAAAGAAAGTGTTATTCACATACTTGTTCCAAATGGTGTTTACAAAACATATGAGGCTGAAATAACAAGGGGGGAAGGGAGTTTGACACAACACCACCACACAATGACATGACAGGGACAGGATGACAGAAAGCTTTCAAAGCTTGGATTTTGTTTTATTTTAATAATCTCTTTATGGTTTGCAAAAGTTGGAATGTAAGGGGAGGATCAGCAAGAAGGTTATTAATTGCTGGAAGAGAAATGTCATTTTCTGTCTTGAGGTATCTGGAGTTAGTATGTAGTACCAGAGATATTACATTTCATAAGTGTAAGATAAAAATACCTTTCAGATGTTAATACCATTGTTAGCTTAAAATTTATATTAATCTGGAGAGCCTGAAAAGCTATTGCATTGAATAACACTGCATAGAAAGAGATGATAATTATAATTGAATGTAAGGTCAAAGAAGGGTTTTAAGTACAACTTTAATGGATTGGAATAAACTTAGATGTTAAATAAAAATAAAAAGTACATTTTCTAGCACAAATTCAGCCAAAGTCCACACCTCCAAGAAATGTGAATTGTATTAATATTGTATTCTATGCCATTTAGTAATCTAAAAATTCTAAATACTGTAAGAATGTTTTTTATTATATGTTCTAATGAACAAGTGGAGTGGGAATAGGCATCCGTATGTTTCTGTATGGGATTTCAAAGGCAGAAGTGTGAGAAAATTAATTTTGCTCTGTTCTGTGGAATTACTCTTTATTTATGGAGTTGTAGCTGAGAACCAGTTTTATATTTGTGTTCATTTCTCACAGTACTACCTTCAGAAAATGCATTGTAACACTTAAGAATGAAAGTATAACATATAAAACGTGAGTGAAAAAAGTTTCCACTCTTCACTGTTCATAAACTGCCTACAGAATTATGTACCATTATTAAAATTAGAGTAATAAAGCTTTTTCTAAATCAGTGATCTACAACAACTTCTATAAGTTCAAGATCTAACATTAAATTTATAAATCTTTAAGATATAAAAGGACTAGCTTAAAAATATGTATTTTTAAAATGTTGATACAAAACACTATGAACTTCGCCTTGCCTGGTTTTTGTTGTTGTTCAGGGGTGTTTGGGTGTTGGCTTTTTGTGTCTTGGTGGGTTTTTTCCTCCTTTTATGCATTGTTTTTTTCAGGTTTATCTTCAGAGACTTCAGCGTTCAGAGCAACAGCAGCAAATGTAGAAGTAATATGAATCCTAGAAGAGAGTTTGACCAGAGTGGGAACAAGAGCAAGAGTAGGCAGATTGAGGTGAGTCACTAAGAGAAGGGTTAAATACATAGGAGAAAGGTTAGTTGGAAGACAAGAAGCTTGAGAATTACAGAAGGTAGTTTATAGAAGCAGGTCCAGATTTTCTGTTTTGTGTGGTAAATGACTGTGGGCATGGAAGAGGGGGAGGCGGGGGGAATGTGGATTTAGCAACAAGAGGTTTTCTTTCTCATGAAGGATGATCTAAGCAGGCTTTGTTTAACAGTTTTGTGTAGAAGCAGGGAATACTGTGTCCCATAGTAATTAAAATGAGTGGGAGGACTGAGCAGTGGGAACCCTGGCATCAAACCTCAGTCAGCAAGTGGCTGAAACTTGTGAAAAACAAAATAAGGTATAACATTCCTTAGGGAGAGTACACCAGAGAGGAAGAGGACATTATTAAGAGAGAAGCAGACCAAAGAGACTGCAGTTGGACTTCATGATCCTAACAGTCTTTTCCAACCAAAACTATTCCATGATTCTACAGAATTGGTGCATGAGTTCAACATCTTTATATTTTGTGACTAAGACTCAGAGTAACGTGCAATAATGCAAAAATCTTATGTCTGGAAAGAAAAAGTAAAAAAAAAAAATATATAACAGCTGCTCTTCTCTGTGCAAGAATCCAAGGGAACTAACTAGACACATAATCAAAGGTCAATTCTTGTAGGCCTATAGGGCAGGAAAATGAAAACAGAGAAAGAAGAGAATGTGAGTTTCATATTATTTCTGTAAAACCTAATGTTTTATATCCAGGCAAAATTAAATATTATCATGAAGAGAAACTAATCTCAAACAGTGAGATACAAGTGCAGCTACAGCTCATATGAAGAGAACATGCTAGTCTAGTTTCACAAGTCTTCTCCTACAATAAAAAAAGCCAAACTAAAAACCATGACTGAACAAAATGATTACACTCTGGCATCCTTGTCAGATCTTCACCAAAGATAAATCACCACTAAAAGAAAATATGATGAAAACAAAGATGACTAGTAGTATGGTAGCATTTAGACTGTGATTAATGCTGGTTCTCCTTCAAGCATCAGCTATAAAGAAAAATATTGAAACCTGAAGTATGTATGTTTGTATGACATAGGAAATAGAGCTTATATTTGATAAATATCAAGGGTCATCCAAAGCAGGGTTGAAAGGAGAAGAAAGCAACAAATGATGTATTTGGACTAAAATTTGAATCCAAGTAAGTCATCCAAAACTTTCAGATCTCTATCATCTTCACCTTGATCAATATTCTTTTACTGCATATATGTTATCACTTTGGACTGTGTGTTGGAAGCATTATGAAGCCTCTAATATCTCCATGTGTTGTTTTATGAAGTCAGGGTTATCCACACAATCTATTGTAGTTATATATACCAGAATGTAGATCTTAAAAATTTTTATTTTATAACACTGCTTACTTGCAACACATTTTTATAACAAACTTTGTGGGCGTGTTCAATCTGCATATTTCTTTACTGTAATGATTGTAACTAATTAAGATGTAGGGCACTATGAATCTTTAAATATTTTCAGGGTTGCATACCATCTCGTTCATTCTTCTTTGTGTAATCTCCACCTCTCCTTTTAATTCCTCCCCTACTCCCTCCCCCCTCTGCAATTGTGTACTTGTAAATGTTAAACACTTTATGTAGAGTATGTTGTACATAAATTTTTCTGGTTTGGGCAGGCATCCTATGTGTTTGAGACATAGCTACGAATTCTTACAAAACCCCCACCTTTCCAAATCCTCTAGAATTCTTTATTTCCAGAGACAAAGCATTAGTTTAACATTAGTTTATGTCTAAGCAAAAGCCATATTTAAAAATCCAACATTCCAATGATCAACTTTTCTAACAATCTGTGCAGAAAGAATTTCTATCAGATTTAATTTTATCTGAGATCAACAGAGAAGAGACTTGAGTTTTTAGCAGATGATTGTCTGTAACCATAGATTATGATGAGATAAATATATCCATCAATTATGGCAGCATGCAGCCATAAAGCACAAAAATTTCTATTTCTGACAAGTTAGGTACCGGCCTCCCCATGTGGCACTTAAGAAATTAATTTTAAAGTAGGAGAACAGACACAATAAATACATTTAATTCAGATTTTTATTTCATAAAATTGTACAGTGCTTCCTGGTGTATGATTTTAAGCATTTTTACAAATATTAACTTGTTTCGTAAAAAGACACAGCTCTTCTGGAAGTCCTACTATGGGGCAGGTGATAATGATATACCTTTTGTCACCCTTTTCCTTCTCCTCTTAAGCTCAAGCATGCTATAGCCCCAAGAGTAGCAAACCATTACAAGATGCTCCAGAAGAATAAAATTAAAGCCTATGTAGTCTAAAAGTGATAGGACAGCTGTGCCAAACAAAAGGCTCACTGCTGTAAAAAAACTGAATTCCACCGTTTCCTCTTTCTATTAAATTGTGCCCTCACAGTACTTCAGTTAACCCTACAACTTCCTTCAGTGAAGTAGGTTGGCTTAGAGTGACAGAAGGGTGCTCAGAACGAGACAAATAGTTCATGTTTTCTTCTTTACTGAATAGAACTGGCTGCTCAAGAGGTCAGACACTAAAGTCAACACAGGATAGAGTTTGAAACCCATATCTTAGAACATAGGTTGGAGTACTTCGACCGTCCCCCTTTGTGGCAACACCATTTGGCTCAGCCATCTCAAACATCTCTCAGGATTGAACCTGAAGGTTAGCTTTCTCCCTTTAGCCAGCTGACCTATTATCGTTACATTCCTGACACTCATCTTCTCAGGATTTCTGCCTTTCTGATAATAGGAACCTATTCTTTGGTTGCAATCATTAGATAAAAGCACCTATGCTCTAATACACATGGCTAACACTGGTAAGGGTTGTGCTGTGAACATGGTGGCAGCATGCTGGTAAAGGCTCCCCTATTGGCTGCCCAGTTTAACAGGCTTACAAGTGATTTTCATGAGGATGAGCACCTCCAATTACTACCCTTGGCAAAAGAAATCTAAAGTGACTGGCAAAGCAATAGTTACTGAAAAGCACTGCTGTATGCAGGCCTGCTCTTGTGTGACAAGGCAGAATCAAAATTACTATTAGCATTCTTAGACCATTCACAGTATTTCCTGGCAATAGCTATTGAAGTAAGAGCAGAAGAAGCTAAGTTGGTGAACATACCATTTCAGGGAAAAAAAATGTAGGACAAATTCCTCAACTCCTCGCGGCACCACAAAACTGTCTAGTTATCTTTTCCCATAGAGCTGTTTGCAAACTTTTTATAGACAACCTTTCTATAACAGAAAATAAGTTCAGTGCAATTCCTTCTTAGGAGAACATGGAAATGGTCTGATTAAAAGCTGCAAGATGTAAACTTTATAAAAACAGTGTTTCACAAACTGCCTTAGTTCATCTAATGCATAGGTGGGAGGGACGTGTATCTATTCTTCCAGTGGATGCCAGGTGAAATAAAGTTCACAAAAATTTCTCCATGTAAAAACAACTTTTTTGGTCTCTGCCTGGAATATATACACACAAAAGCACATCAGTTGAAAACAGGCCTCCAAGAGCACGGGTTTGGAATAAACTTGCATAGCATTGTTTAATTAGAATCTGCCCAGACATGTTTTCATTAATTTTAGTTCATATAATCAAGCAATAACCCAAGCTCATATTCCAACATCCTCCATCCTAAATTGGTTCTACTCGAATATTTGGGGAGTAAGGGGCAAGTTCAAGTGCAATAGTGATATCATATGCTTCCATCCCTCTTTTTCAGTGTATTAGCACCTGACTATAAGAGCAATGGAAACATTATTAATGATGTCATTACAAAACATTGCCTGAAATGACACTAGGTGGTTGAAGGAATTACTCGTCTGCTAAAACTAGGAGCAAACTCTGTTCACTGTAATATAACAGAAAAATAATGCGATTCATCTATATATATTTTTGATCAAAATATAATTCAGAGGTCAATAGGCTATGGATGGTTTACAGCTATGTTGATTTGAAGTTTATCAGAAACATTTTTGATGCAGTGAACATGATTTGTCTTCTGCCTGACTTTCCCTTCTGAAGCTCCCTTTGGTGGCAAACTAAACTTTACAACAACAGACTAAATAGTATCATTTTTGCTAGCACAGTGGGAGCAGCACTCTGGTGGACCTCTACTGCTGCTAAGATTTGCCATCACTGTTTTATAACTTAAAGTCTGTAACAATACATAAACATTAAGGATCACATATTTGTAGTCCCAACCTTGGCATCCTAGTCCTCAAAGGATATATTGTGGGTAACTGAAACTATGCCAGGTTCCCCCCTGGCTCCTGCACTTAACACACATCTGATTTTCTGTAAGAAAAAAGTAGCATCTAGTGTTGAAAAGAAAAAAAAAGTTCATATTTAACCTTTCATTTAAGACAATGCAATGCCTTCTGTCTTTATTCATATAAACCCCTTTAAAACAATGTATTTCAATTATCTTGCTAGGGGCTAACCCTGTGCCTACGAAATATCTCGTGGATGTCCATGAAACAGTACTCTTACCGAAGGAGTCTGTTAAATATGATTAGTCCCAAATCACCATGTGAAAAGTAGAATCTTCACTGAAGTCAGAAGACAGTTATCTTCTTCCCAGGTCTGACTCTAAAACTTTGTACTCAAAGAAAAAATAAACCCTGGAGGCATGGGAGTTAATCAGAAAGTAGTTTGCTCTCCAAATCACTTTGTGGTTCCATCACACTACTGGAGTGTTTCTGATTTCCCAGTTGCCTAGTTTTACTTTCAGTTTGCATGTTGGGAGTGCTGAGAGTTTTGGGGGGTTTGTTTCCACTCCACCCTAGTCAGAGACATGATCTTAAGTTCCTTCAGCAACTATGTGCTCATTTTAGCTCTCATACTGAAGATAATACCTGCTACATTTAGGCATTTATTGGATTCTTTTCTGATATTAAAACACATTACTTTCTATGTCCATGGAAAAAAAGCACCTGAGGCTTTAATACATATTTAGGTGCCTTTTTCTGTGCTGATCTGAGCACATTCCAAATGCTAACAACATCTATCACGTATGCACAATTTTGTTGCCAAGAGTTGTTAAGCTTGTGGTAAATTTAACTTACTCTAAATAAGACTATTTCCTTCCTGAACATGAGACATGGGGGCCTATTAGACTGTTTGTTATAGCAGTACATTTATTCTCCTGAAATGTTTGACCTAAATAACTAAGTTATTTTAAATCTTTATTATATGTGTGGCTCTCCTACTCTATTGTAACACAGACATTAATAGTTTTGGAGAACAAAGTCTCTGAACTACATTTGGCTTCTTTGTAATCTGCATCAGTAGTTGTGTATCTTTTTAAAATTACCCATCTCTGCACAATCCTTTTCTGTCTGCAACAGTCTCATTCTATGACTTCAGCTATTTTTTTTTTTACTGAACATAGCTAAAGACAGGAAAACAGAACATATCTTTCCAACCTCACTATTTGTTTTCCTGTGTTTTGCCTGAACTACTCTGTCACCCAAGGTTAGAAACTAAAGTTTGCTCAAAATACATTTCTACAAGTTCTTATCTTTCTCCCTCCTCAGAATCTATTCAAGTTCCCAACTTCCTTCTTTTTTCATTACTTTTTTTATTAGTTTCTCCTTGCATCATGTTCTACAACCCTTGCAACCCAGTAAGTAGATCAAACTCTTGTGAAATTAGTTATGTAAATGTAACAGTCAAGACAAATTTCAGAAAGGTTACCAGAAAAGAGAGACTTAATAGCTTTAGATACTGTCACTGAGAAGTTTAGGTTCCTCATTTTGGTCAGATTAGAAGGTTGAGGGTTCCAGATATCAGCTATAAAACCTGGAAATTTATCCCAAACACAAGCCTTGTGCTATCACCTCTAGACTATTGCTTGCTCAGCAGCCTTGTTTGTATCAGACCAGCTCTATGTGTCTATGAATTCCTTACCAATGAGGTGCAAATCAGAAATTCTTTGTCACACAACAGTTTTTGGATCATCTCCAAATCTGTTTCCTAGTACTTGCACCTCAAAGTACTTGGTTGACCCTACTCCAATTTTTACAACGCATCTAATCCATAAATTCTTTAGAAGCTTCTTGTAAGCCAAATTGAATAATCCTACAACTCATGTGTCCACTGTGAAAGTAAAATTTTTGGTACTAGAAGGGGAAAACATGCAAAACTAGTCTGTTAGACTTTGATCTCATCAAGGAGTGTTAAGACTAAACACTCCCAAATTTGAACTCTGTTTAAGGTGAATGTTGATGGGTGCCAAAATGGATGGAAAGGAAGAGGAAATAAATCTGTAAGCAAGTTCTGCTGACTTAGCAGTAGGGGTGTTTCTTTACTTCATCTGGGAGCAATAGCTGGAAGTTACAAGTCGAATTTATCCACCCTGTAATTGCTTAAGAGCAATGTCTTATGGAAAAACTAATTCCTAGAACAGTCTGGGGAAAAAATAAATTTAAATAAAAAGCAAGTTTTTCATTCATCCTGATTGAGGTCAAAGTCAGGTTTAAAACTGGTTTTCCTGTTCACTTTTCTTCTTAGTTTGCCATTTTATCATCCATGCCAGAGGTGAAGAAAGGATGCACTTATTTTTTCCAAAGCATTAGTTTTCCAGAGACAGAAAGAGAAACAATAGACCTTATTGGGAGGCATATTGGAATCAAGCAGTTGTATCCAGTAGAGCCAAGCACAGAAACAAACCCAGCCACCCCAAAAAACAGCTAGTACCACAGCCAGCCCTGCAGAAAAAGATCCTTATTATCAAACACTTTGGACATGGGATGCTTATAAACGGATAAAGGCCATACTGCTTGCAACGTGGATAATTGCGTATGCCACCTATTCAAGTTAAAATGGCTATAGGATCATATGACTTCAACTTTCTAAGAAAAATTGTCAATTAACTAACTGAATTCCTACTGAGCAGTCATATGTCTTAACTACTTTCATGATATAAAATGCCGTCAAAAACTCTCCTGAGCCCTCTATCATGGAAATATATCTTTTCCTTGGATGTCCTACTGACAAACATAAATCTCTGATCTTTGATAGTATGTTTTCACAAAAGCTAGTTTTCTTCTTCTATTTCTTACAGCAAAGAACAACAAGAGAAAATTGGGTCAGAATTTAAATGCATATATTTAATAATAGGTGCAGGTTTTCTTAAATACAAGAAAAACTCTGCAGGCGTAGACTTTTTAGGGTGTTTTCATCTGAATCATTTTGCAGGTACTTGAATGCAAATATGTGCATTAAAAATCCAATCCTAACATTAACACACATACTGAAAAAAGCCACAGATATTCCAGGAATGAGAACTGAGGAAAGCTGTTCCACAGTTTTTAAAGAGATCTTTATGAGTTCAGCTTTTACCATATCAAAGGTTACCCTAACAATGAACAAGAAAATCCAAATCCCACTGCCAGTGACCTAAGAATGACAAGACAGTAGCTGGGCGAAACCACTGTGAACTTCAGATTGTAACATCAAAGAACACAAGTAGCAGAAAGTATTCAGCAAGCCTTTTGACTTAAAACCTGTAGATGGGAGAAAAGGGAGAAATAAAACTTCATGGAGCAAATTCCAATCCCCACTGTCCTCTAAGAGCATCTTGGATTTTCCCATTGCAGTAGATAAACTTTTTGCAAACCCAAGTATTAAAATTGCCTTTCATGGCTTTTGTCATTCAAATCAGACAAACTCTTATTACCCTGAGTAGAACTAGATTTGACTTACTATATATGACCAGAATAATTTTACAAGGATCAAATCACAACCCTCACCTCCAACCTGGTGTACTTTAAATCCACAAGGAGCTGAAGCAGGTATTGACAGACTGACAGTGGCATATCCAGATGTTACATGGATTGCAGCAATTACAAAGACTTGCCATGAACTGATTTAGGATCAATTAATAGTTCAGATAGAGCATCAAGTTCAAAAAACTGTGTCGCTCCAAATATTTGAGAGACTAGCCTGTAGTGAATTCTTATCTCTATTTACACAGCTCTCAGTATCCAAACTATGATGTATCACTTAAGATGCATTTGACACTTTCAAGATCCATCTTTTTCCTGCATAACATAGCTTTTTTGACCTAAGGCAGAAGTATATGCTATTACAGTGTCAGTCACATGCTTGGGGGAAATAACCCTTCCAGATGGCCCTTCCACAGCACTGAGAAATGTTAGTCACCACCACCCACCATCCTAGATCAAAACAATTATCCTGGAAGAGGTGACATGGTCCTATGCTATAAAGTCACAACGAATGTGTTACAGGGGGGTTGGGGTTTTTTTATAGTAATACACTGGAGAAAATGATATGTATTACTCCTTGTTCAGCAGTGCAGGCTGTCATGCTGTCACTATAATCACATATATGTACTAGTACTGAGCAGAAAGTACTTTTTTATGGAGTTTATCAGTAGCTATAAAGATAAAAGGAAAAGCATAATATGCTCCTGACAAAGAGAAAGAAACTGTCAAAACTACTGATGGGCTAGTGAAGGGTCAACTTTCAAAGATACCTTATCTGTTCAGCATCTTAAAGAATCCCTTTTTTTAAAGCTTTTCCTAGTACTTTGCCCCTGTGTTCATTCGCTTTTCTTGATTTTCTTCTCTCAAACTAGAAATTTGGCAGATATCCTTGCAAATTAAGAAGGGAGCATATATTTTTCTTTCCCATTCAGGCTTTCTACTGGCTGTGAAGCAATAACCTTCAAAAGGTGACTGTCAACCAGATTATTGGCAAGCAACATCCTTGTAATTCCAAACAGCAAAGAATACAAGACAAGGGCAAGTACAACTCCTTTTGTTTTCCTCCCAATATAGCAATCTGCTTTTATTTTTATGCAATCACCATTATTTCCATTAGGGACATACTTTGAAAAGTTCTTCCCTATCAAAGATTAAAACTGACAAAGCAGGACTAAGAATCACTCCAGACTGTAATATTTGGAAAATACAAGCCCAACTCTGCCATTAGATGTTGATCACATTTTACAACACAAATGTTCCAATACTGTGATAATTTAGACAGATCCTTTGGATCGATATGAATAAAATAGCAGAATTTCCATATTTAACTTCTGCACAGGCACTTTCTGTAGTAGCCACCTTCATCATATTGAATTAATTGCAGACATTAGACACAAGTAGATAAAAATTGCTTTTAAAAGCCTGACACTTAGCTTTAGGAGCTTTAGGAAACCTGGTTTATGCAGCAGTCACTGGGTAACCCAAATAAAGTCTGTTTGGGCCATGTTATAAATTCTGTTTTTCAAAATGCAAATTAGCAGCCAATAAGCTTCACCAGAATACATGAATCCTTGACATTTAATTGTCTAAAACTATTCACATTAGTTAAGTACACAGTCTAGTTAAAGCAAAACAGCAATTAACCTTATTGCTATCCTGTTTATGAGAACACAAGCGGTGGAAAAAAGTCAACCTTAACAATTTTATTTGGTAGCACTACATTTAAGCCACAACTCAAGGTTGCTTTCCAGGTTGAAGCAATATCCTGCTTGCCCTCAAATTGGCTCAAGGAAAATGATGTTTGCGTTAGACTGTTTAAGCTGTTTGCTAGAACTATTTTTTATGAGCTTAATGAAGCACAAGGTTAAATTGCAACAATAGCTTGTATGGTAATGTGTGTAGCAAGTAATAATTTACAAATCAAATTTAGTCAAGAAAGTGACAGTTTTACATACATAACGGACAGCACCACACTTATATAGGGAAAGAGCAGCTCCCTTAAGTTGCTTTGCTTCTGCCAAGCCATGCTGCAGTCAGCCTTTGTAGTGCCAAAGTCAAGAAATCTAGTCACTTCTGCTTAAATAAGTATGTGACTTTCTGTGGTTGCTTTTTTAGTGAATGGTGAGAAGTACAGCCAAAGAGGTAACTGTGATTCTCCTAATTGTCTAGTCAAAGGATTAACAGCTAAAAAGACCAGGAAAAAAAAGGAAAACCTTTCCTAAGAAAACCAATGACACAAAGTACTGCTTGGGTTTTTTCCTTGGCTTGTTTCAGTTAAAGCTTCAAGTAAACTACACTTAAAAGTACAAAGCTAGTTGTGCAGGGACACCAAGGTAACTGATATTTGTTTTCTTCTTTATCCCTCTTCACTCTGAGCGGTGAAAGGTCTACTACGGAGGTCAAGTGTTGCTTAGAAGAACCTAACTACCTTCAAAACATTCTATGATAGGGAAATAAAAGTGC
The DNA here is from genome assembly GCF_964237585.1 of Gallinula chloropus. Lineage (NCBI taxonomy): Eukaryota > Metazoa > Chordata > Aves > Gruiformes > Rallidae > Gallinula > Gallinula chloropus. The sequence continues at coordinate 66,392,304 of NC_140088.1, read as the reverse complement.
TTTGCCAATGCATTAACACACTTAAGAAAATTTGATGTTTTCATTTGGATATAAGCTTTTAAGGGAACAAGTATTTTTACCATGATTATTTCTTAAAGGTGGAACTAATTAATCTTCAAGTAAAGCACACCTTGAACTTGTAAAAGATGATTCTCGCAGCCATGTTAATATTTTTCTACTTCATTCTTACTCTTTAAACCTGAACAAAGCCACCAGAATGCAGGTATTTCTACATTGACATCGTAGGACATCCCTGATAGGGAAAGTTGAGTAAGAGGAAGGCACATTTTTCTTCTTGCAAACCTTCAGAAGCTGTGGTGAAGTTCCCTGAACTATGATAAATACCACATCCCAGTCCCTTACAAGATAGCAAGGCAAGAAGAAAACCCTCAAAACATGGCTGTAAGAACCTTTTATTGGGTTACATTTTAAAAATACCCTTTGATGGTCTGCAGGTGAGGGTGTTGTTCCCTTTGACAAACAGAAGTGGCTTATGGAACTCAGATCCATGAGGTCTGATTTTACAGCTCCCCTCCCAGTCCCATGTTGCAATTTACTTCACTCATCCAGCCCATTTTCTGGCTGATCCTAAAATCTAGACAAAACTTGGGAAAGAAATGTGCAAAGATTAACATGGGATGGACAAGTTTTTAAGCAAAAACTATTCTTAGGCTTAAATATCAACCTGATTGATTAGTCTGTGCTGTATCAAAACACCTCACTAATGTACTGCAAACAAAGTACTGTTGCAGCAAGTTTTTTTCCCCCCATCAAGTCAAATTCTATAAATAGGAGAAGCTGCTTCAAAACCCCTTGTATTTCAATCAATAGTAACAGTACCCTACACAATGATACTTAGTCCTCTGCATACCACAATCAAGTGTTAAATTCTTAAATGTGCCATCACACTGAATATCCCTAGACTGCCCAGAACAGCAACCATCCTTCCTAAAAGTGCAGACACAGCACCCTGGAAGAGCAATGGCCACAGCCTTAAGACTATAGAATCCACTTGGATGGTACTAATTTATCAAAGAAATTACACTTTGTTAGAAGACAAATGCAGGACTCAAGAGCCCCAGGTATCTTCAGAACTTACATAAGTGATTGCCAGGTACTTGTTCTAAAGGATAATACCATTTTCTGGTATTAGTACCAAAAAGCAGAGCAATTACATAGCTAGACTAAATCCAGGCAGAGATGCAGCTGGCAGTCCTTCAATATGCATTTACAGAGCAGGGAAAGAGCCAATGTAAATGGCACCCTCAGGGCATGTCATCTAGGGACTGCTGAAGCCCTTTGTTTCTCTGATACATACAAAACTGCTTAGAGAGTCCCAGTCTGTCCCACACCATCCAATACCACTGATAATGGGGATGGTAACTCATAACATGTGACAAGTAGTGGTGATGATAAAGCAATTCTATGACAACAACTTTATGCCATGGGGTAATGTTTTGGAAAAGTCAAAAAATACTTTTACAGACATACACGCCACATCCCTCCTCCAGAAAACTAAACATTAATAGGTTGACTTGCAAATTGATTATATTGACTCCTCATCATCAAAATACAAGACGTATTAGAAAGATTTAGAGTTCAGGGTGGGGTTTGCGGGGTTTTTTTTGCATTTAAAAATCAGAGCTTGCTTTTCTAAGGGATCATGAACATAATTTTCTGGGTTTATTACATTTGTACAATTGTGTGCATTATTTTTTTAATCTGCATAGGAGAGAAACAAACAGCTTCTCTCCCCACCCTTCTCTTGGAGTGCCAGACAGTTTCAAGTATTACAGATCTTGAGCAAACATCAGTACCATTTACAGGGTGACAGATGGAAAATGTCATTATTTCTATAAATATTTAAAGTAGTTTAACCAATTCCTATGAATATTTTGCTGCTTTATATAAATACCTTAAGTAATTCACTTTCTCAGTTGGTTGTAATGACCACAGAAAATAAAATAAGGAATCAGCTTTCTGACATGCCTTCCAAACAGGAAGCAACGTTAGATCTTGTTCTCCTATGTGCTATATTTTAATTATACATATGTAAAGCACACACAGTGATATATTTACCACCAGAAGGTTTTACACCAGGAAGCTTATCATAGTTTCAATGATACAACATAAAGTGAGTTTAGTCTTTTATGGACACAAGTCTTAGCATCTGTGAAGTTACATTACATGTAGCAGTGGGGTTTGGGAAGTCTGCAATGATCTTTCATAATGTCTGGAGACAGAAGGCTAAAGGCTAAAGCCACCTGGATAAATTAAATACCCATATGGCAGGTCTGAATACTATGATGTGACCCAGTGGCCACGTGCCCATGCTGCTGTGGAACAAGCTGCAGCTATTTCCAAAAGCAGAATTTGAAGTGACCTGATAGCATAGTGCCAAGGTCAGAGCACACAATCCATCTGGCTGATGGCATATGTTCCCTATATTTTCCTGTAGGTTTACTACCTATTTATTCAGTAACACTTCTACAGCAATAGATTAAGCCACACTGAAATGACATTCATTTAAAGACACCCTTAAAGAAAGAAGAAAGGGTAATTTTTAAACTTAGGTTGATTTTGTGCCTAGTTCACAGTACAATCATCCAGTTTGTATGAAGGCAATTTCCTGAAAGGCCTAAAAGACCATGTCAATACATGATTGAAGTATAAGTAGATCATATGTTTGTCCTGAAGTAGTCTGCTCTAAAACTCTTCATTTTTGATATCTTGAGAAAGGAAGAACTTTCTTTCTTGGGGCAGTCTACCATTAAGGATTAGATAATTATGTCCCCATAAGAAGTTTAGCCTTACAGCAAACATCAAGGCAGTATGATTTGGTTCCCATTTGTTGCCATAATTTCATATCAATTTGAATGTTCTTCTGATACTTGATACAGAACACATGACACCTAAGATCTGAAAGACCCACAAAACTATTTTTGATCTGGGAAAGGATTTACAGTAGAATGGTTAGCTCAGCCCCACAGAGCATTTTACTTCTTACTGAAGTATTGAAGAACACCTGTTGAGTCTGCATGCAAGTTTCCAGACCTGTGTGAAGGATAGAGGAATTGAAGCCTAGAGACTTGCGAAATGCAAAACAGAGAGGGGATGTGCCAGTATGACACAAGAAGAGAGAAGATATCCATGGCAGAAAGGCAGATCTCATGCCTGTCAGGTACCTCTGTCCAAGGGCTTCACTGATTTTGTAGGCTAGCTGCAGTAGACAATCCAGCTGCAACCAGTCTGGCCTAGCAGGGTTACATCAGAAGCAGCAGAAGTGAGACAGATTACAAGGGTCCTCAACAGAGTATTTTCTAGGAAACATGCAATAGAAACTGTCCCTCCAAGGACTTTGCATGAGGAGTACAAACTACTTAAGTTCAGGATAACTGCAGAATGCACAGAAATAAAACACTGAAATATCAGACACAGTAACCACAGAGGGAGACATTTCTCTGATAAATACTGAGATATGTAACTCTTCCCCACACGAAAGACATTTACTGACTATAAGAACCTCTGCAAGCCCACACAGGAAAGCCATTCTGGTACAAGCCATTCAGAAGACACCAGATGCTGAGGTGGGTGGAAACAAATTCTTCAGATATATTTTCTTTGCTTTTCTATTTATCATTGGATTGTCTGAACCATGATGGCACCTAGCCTCTTCTATGGCACGCCTATTTTCACATAGACTATAACCTTAATATTTGAAACAGATTAATTAACAATCCAACAAAAATAAGTTAGCTGTTGCTAAGAGCAAACAGCAGCATGTTAGAGAGCTGGGGCCAAAGCAGACTGTTGTGTGCCATTGCTACCAGAGTCGCTTTGACAATCAAGCTTCCTTACAACTTTTACTATATGATCACACCTAAACAGGGGAATGCAGTTATTGGAGGAGCAACACATGTGCTGCATAGGTGCTTTTTTTTCCTCTCAGATATCCCTCTCCTGAAGCCACTAGCTTTCTAGCTACCTCTGACCCACACCCCATTGTGAGGGAAGGAATAAGCAGCTAGTGGTATTCAGTTGCTGGCTGGATTTAAGCCACGACAACTCCCCAAGCATTTCCAAAGGAAAAAACCCAACAGCTCAACAATTTGCTGGGTCTGGGATTTTTCTTTACTGAGTGTACACAAATGCCGATTGATATCAGCCTCAAATTTCCACATCATAATGGAATGAAAGTGTTAATTACATTTGAAACCATAGGGTAAGGAAATTAATTTCATTTATAAACTAATTTCTAACTCATTTATAATCAGTTTTGAAATATAATACTTGGTTGCTCAAAGCTGTCCACCATTAGATATAGAAGCTAGGCATGGTATACTAGGACATCTATCTGTCACTCTGGAGGAGGAGGAGCCTTGATTTTTAGTTTTTATCTTGCAAGCATCTGGAGTCGGAGCTGCTAGTATCAGTCAGGCACTTTGGGTCTCTGAAATGGCACTACACATCCACCTGAGCAACAGGCTCTCACTCAAACTGTTTTGCTTAAAGTTTATTTGCAATGTTCGGTGAGGCAGGAAAGGATTATTTCTACATACTCACCTTTGTTTTTTCTGCGGAAAAACCAAAATTAGAATGCCTATTAACACAGGCCTCAGTTTTTCATGTTCTGATATTGATATGGAAAATCCCTAATAGTGCCTTATTCCAAGAGCTCATTATTTGCAGGCCAGTGCCCGTCCCCAAAGGGTCCTTCCAGTGTGTTGGTTATGGTTTGAGAACAGCAGTGGGAACTTTTGAACAAAAGATACTTTGGTACTTCAGTCTACTGCCTCAAAATCCTTTACTGAAAAAAACCCCACAATTGTCAGAGCAGTTATGGAGAAAGGACTAAATACTATAAAAATCCCAAGCTGGCATTACTGTGATATTTGTAATTTTAAGTACACTGCCATTCCAAACTCCCCAATCTGACTTAAGTAAAAGAAATCACTAATATAGTCAGTCCTTTCTTCACTAGCTGTGCCCGTTCATTCCCATTCTCAAAATTCTTTTATTAAAGCACCTAGTGCTCACAAGCCCACAGACAAAAGCTGCTAACTGTAACAACTCCAAGCTTGACAGTAGTGCAGAAATTAGATTTCATTGTTAGAACTGAGGTTTGTTGGGTTTTTTTATTAAACACAGAATTTGTCTATGGCTTTATATTAAGGTTCATGTCATATAATATTACTGTGCATATGGCAAAACAACAAATTCACTGTTTCATCTTGGATTTCAAGCAAAGCCGGGTGTAACTATAAGTTTCTACCTGAGTTAGAGTGAAAAAAAAAAGAAAAGCAAGTTGACTTGTGAGGAATATGTAACCCTTTCTATATCAAACCTCAATGGATTAGCATGAACACCCAGAGGGGAATCCATTATATATTACAAGATTCACATATTAGAAATTAGAAGACTGCATTTCTGCTTGTGAGATCTTTGACATATGCTAAATCAGAAATAACTGAAAAAAGTCATACGAATTTCATAAACCAAAATAAATTCTGGTCTGAAATGAGACCTGGACGCTTCAAAGAGGCATTTTTCACAGGAATTATACATTTCATGGGTACTAATGTTTTGGTTTGAGCTTTAAGACCCTAAATTGTAGCCCATATATGACACACGTTAACTGTCTACATGTTTACTTTCACAAGACCACATACAAGAGTTCTGACACTCACAGGAAGTGAGGATACAGCAAGATCCAAAACTCTTAAAAGTACTCTAATTGTAGGAGAAAAGACTATACATATACCCCAGTTACTTACAGGGTTCTAGCTCACGCACGTGCATTTCCCCACAACTTTACAGCCTGGTGTGCCCTATTTTTGCTCACAGGATCCTAATGGAAAAGGCTGGCATGTCCACCAGCTGAAGATACATTAGATCTTTTTTCATTACCATAAATCCAGAGAATGCTTAAGGGAAACAAATCCAAACAAACACCACCCACCCCCTGCCAACCAAAAAGCAAACAAGGGGGGCAAAGGGTCAAAGAAACCTTGGTAAAAGTCAATCTGACAGTGTAATGCCATAGTGTGTACGGTCACCTTCTTCCACGGCACCCACAGTCTGTACAGCCCAAAACACATATTACTCTTCTTTGAAGGCAGGCAGAGATCTGCTTTTCCCAAGCAATTTGAACAAAACAGGTGTAAAGGCAGCACTGGTAAGCCTGGCTCCCCCTGGCATCTAATCAACAGCCCAGGAAGACTACCATAATGATTAACAGTTTTTAAAAGTTATTCATATTATTCCAAGGGAATTAGACCAAATAAGGCAGATGTTCAAAGTGGAGTGCAGGACAGGGAAAGACAGCTGGGGTTAAACAGAATAGTGAAGTCATTTGACAAAGCTGGCACTGAAATAATGCACCAAGGTCTTGAGGAAAAGTGAGTGTTATGAAACAGTTAAGAAATAGAGGTAGGCTATCAACAACTTAATGAAAATAAGCCTATACATAAGTATATATCATTCCTGGAAAGGATAAATACAAGGATTCTGTGAGCAGAGAGTTCAGCCTTAGAAGAAAGTGCCAAGAGTCACACAGTCACTGAGGCAGCATGGCCTCTTGAAAGCTACAAGGGGAAGTTCTTTTTGATGGTATAACCTAAGAGGGCTTTTCACCTTGTTTCAACCACATACTAGTCAGGAATTTTATTCTTGGAGTCTGCCTTTCATCTTAAGAACCTCATAGAGAGGTCAGAGCTACAAATGTCTCAGTGGAATTAATTCAGACGTGTAAAACCTTTACAAAAGGACCCCAGCTACATTACATGTTTCACAGTCCTTACCATTCTATCAGTTTTTCCCACCAGCCATGATTTTAAAGGCCTTTTGCACTGCCATCTCCCAGACCAAAAAATTGCATCACCACAGCAAGGCAATTCAGCATTATGGTTTGAGATTTCAGCTCTTAGTTCTACAGTTAGATAGCTCCCACTATATCTTATTTTTCCAATGACTTCATGCATCAAGCACACACGCAGTGTCTGTATTCACATGGCTGAACTAACACTACACCTTGTGGATGTACTTCTCAGCTTTATGTATTGGCATGTTACCATAGAAACTAATAAAGAAAAATACTTGCTCAGGTGCACCTTAGCAGATGCACCTCTAGTGAATGCTTCTTTAAGCCTTGGTGCAGCTAAGACACTGAGATGCTTAGCTCCTATTCTGATGGAGCAAAGTGGATGGCATAAGGAATACCACAGAGTTAGGTTTCACTGTTAGAACCAATACTTTTCTGTTTGCTCATACATTTTTAGTTTCTTTTCTTCCCTTTCCAAGATCTTATCTGCAGTCTTTTACTTCTCATCTAGTTTGGTCTGTGTAAAAAACATATTTAGAATCAAATGGCCCTGTGAGGAATTTTATCTTTACAGCAAGGAAGCAGAAAGGCTTCAAGAAGGCATAAGAACAGCAGGCCCATAAGAGTTCACCTACAAAATTTTAAACTAGATTTTCTATAGAGTAGAGTACAAATTGGGACATGTTTCATTCATAGCTCTTAAGAGAACAATAAATTCTGTCCTGAATCTACTGTAGACTGAAAGAATCAGGTACAAAACTGAAAGCAGCAACGCAAATGAAGGAACTCCCCCAGGATTAGATATGTAGCTATCAACAGAATTAGGAGCTCAAATTCAGAGTCTTAATTTGTAACCAGACTCCTCTAAGATACACTAAGTCGTAGAAGTTTCCTGTTAACTTTATAGGTCATTAATGAGGTTTCAGAATGAAAATCACTTTAATAAAAGGAGAAAGGTGACAGACAAGTAATGATAGGCCAGTATGAATAATGGGTCAGGAAACATAACGAGCTAATGGATTAAAAAAACCCAATCCAATCTTATTTAATGGGTGCAAGAATACCAGACTCTACAGCATAACCATCTCTCAGTAATAAAAATTCCACAGCACTGAAGTGTAGGACCATAATGACTTACCAAAACATTCTTTCAGCTGGTTTATTGTAGCATTCTTTTGAGAGTTGCAACATTTCAATCCCTTGCACAGCCAAACCCTGAATTTCCCTCTTTGAATCAAGCAATGAAACTAAGCTATTGTCATCTTAAAACCCAAGATATCATATCATTCAGAACACAATGTTCCCACACCTTTATATTACCTCCTACAAAACACATCTCCTCAAGGCTCTTCTGCCTTACTTGACCAAGACCAACAATAATACCAACTCACCTTTTCCACCCCCAACTTTTAAGGGCTGGTACTTATCTCCTGACCTCATAATTAAAACAAGTACCAGTAAAACTCAGTTCTTAAAAATTCTCTACATCTTAAGAGTGTTAGAATGCCTTACATTACAGACAGAAACTTGTAACAAAGTGTAAAAGAAAAAAAAATTGAAATGATTGAAGTAATTTAAAGCAGATGTAGCTCATGTTGTTAGCAGAAGTACACATTTGTGTTATGCAGGAATCAGATGTGTGCTGATTCCTTTAAAACAGCACTCTGCATGACATCTGTTTGCATGAAGCAGCTCTGCGTGTGGATGTAATTATGCCTACAAATAACGTAACTTCCACTAAGTCACTACATGCAGGATTCTTCTGAATGAAATTTAATTCTTAGATAAAGTATTACACATTTGTCATTAAAATAGGTGAACTCAAGGAACTATGCTGATTATTAGTGTTTTTCCATGGCTTGAAATTTCTTTAAGATCAATTTCTTTTAATTTTATATTAGTACCTTTTCCAATCTGAAACCACGAATTAGTACTTAACTAATTCTTTTATAGGTTGTTTTCTAAAGCAACAACTTTCATAATATTTTTAAGTTATTACAGCATATAACATTATAAGCAATAATACACACTAATACTGATAATACTAATAATAAATACATTAACAATGTGTAATAATAAGCACATTAATATAAATAATAATACACACTAATATTGAACTGTCTGCTCAATATTTTTTCGCTCTGAGTAACCAGTAACTTTTGAGAGATATTTATGTGATTTATGTGAAAAGGAATCATGACCTGTTGTTTCATAAAAGACAAGAACAATTTAAAGAGAATTAAGGAAACATATAACATGTAACTACGAAAAAATTCTCAAGCCCTTTACAGACTATCACCATATGAAGACTAATCTGCCCATTATTTTGAAAAAGCCCAAGTACTCTGTGTTACCTGTGCAAGAGAACTTCCTCTTACTTTCACTTGCATCTAATTTAACATTCCTTGAGCTTCATTGAGTAGAAGGTTGAGACTACAGTAATTTAAGTTCACAGAAAAATATCAGTTTTCTTTATAGGTATGGACTGGTGTAACACTGTTCATTCTTCTACTACTACTACTACTACTACTACTAACGCTGTATTTCAGTATTATTTTTCCTGGGATGAAAAATGACTTTGATAGTCAGGAAACACTGTAATAAGGAATTTGCAGAACATCAAGGAAAAATAGATTTTTTTTTTCCTGCAATGCACTAGCATTTTTGTTTATACTCTTCTGATTGTGAAAAGTTATGAGGAAGTGTTTGTACTTTACTATTAGCACAGCATCAAGTGCTTAAATAACCTATGAAAACATAATGTAAGTAAGATTGTGACAGATTGCTAATAGCATTAAGTACTAAAAGTATTTGTGTTTATTAAAGAGCAACGTGTATGTCACCAACAAAAGTATAAAGACAAGTCAAAGAAATGGAAGATATGAAAAAAAACAACAAAGGCTTATCATAGAATAACATAGGATTTTTATTAACCAATTCTCTTTTGGCAGTTAGGAAAGAAAACCTGTAAAAGCCCTTTATGTTCACTTCAAATATGGAAATATCTGAGCGTGCACCTCTACAGGAAGGTTTAAAATTAAAATTCCATAGAAATATTAAAAAATAATATTCCATCTTTTACATCAAATGTAAAAGTCAATAATTCCAACTAGAAATAGGAACAAACAAATGCCCATTAAATAATACCAACAGAATCCCATAGTACTGTTTTATGAACTGCCATAACTCTTCAAAGTAACCCAAAGAAATCATATCCCTGGTAATCTGATTAAAAAAACAACAGAATGCTGCTTGATATTCTTCAGAGACAACAGTGTTTGCATCCAAAGGCTATGTACTTTTTCAGTCAGTGCACAAAGATTGAATGTGAAACAATCATGTTCTTACTGCACAAATGGTACAAAACCTCAAAAGGATTGGAAAAAAGTATATAAATTAAAAAAATCAGAGGTCATGGGGTACTGTGATAATAAAATATAGGGGTTTGCCCTGAACATTGTTAAATATTAATTGATGTTTTCCTTTTAAATAAGAATTATTTATTGGCTGTGGAGGGTAAAAGCACTAAAATTATCAATGAACTTGTCCAATCAGAACTTAAATATATTTTACAGCTTTCTTTTCAGATCTTAACTGGAATTTAGGTACCTTGGGGCATATAACTTTATTACTGTAAATTCTGCTGCACGTTGATTTTCAAGTTGCCTTTTTAAGTGTGTTACCTCTTTGAAAAAAATATTCTAATTTCTTTCTTTTTATTACTTAAGTTACCATCTAAAATATCAAAGCGAAGTCCTGGCTTAGAGTTAATTTCTGTGAAAAAGTTTTCCATTGCCTCATGTAGAGCTGTACTGTTTCAATACTATTCAATAGTGTATCATTGTACTCTATCTTCAAGTGAATATTTCCGTCCTTTTGTCATCCTTGTTACTTTTTTAAAGCCTCTAATTAATCTGTACAATATTGCCAATTATGTTAAAAAAATGTTTTCAATATTATATAACAATTGGGCTTGCAATGTACTATTACTGAAATTAAATGGATGTTTAGCAACATATAATACTCAGAGATGGCCCTATTTTATTTGTTCCCAAATCAGTTTGAATTTCCCACGGGCCAAACTGCTTGTGGAAATTTTTGCATAAAAGTTTTCTCACAAGAATCATGGTGCTTCTTTGGAAAGTAAACCCAGACGCACGACCTTATTAACAAAATGTAGCTCTTGATGTAGGTTTTAGGTCATGGCTCTGTTCAGTATTTCCTTCCTGTTCAGAGTATGCCAATATGTAGCATAAGGTCTATACTGTTCTGTAAACCTAGTCCAGGCAGTTAGAAATGGCTAAAGTGCAAGGCTTTAGGGACACAGTCCTTTTTTTTTTTTTTTTCCTCTGCTTATGTTTATCCTTCAGATAAAGATAACACCCTGGTAATAAAAAGATGTAATTCACTCAGATGCTGTTTCATCAAAATATGGAAGTACCCTTATCTGTACTTTGTGGTGTTACATCATCATTTCATTTCTTATTATTCCAAGAGATCAATTTTTTAAATATTACTTTGGTGCATTTCACAGAAAATGGCTATGCACCACCACCTGAAACAGACAATTAAGCAATTTGACTGCTTATATTCTCCTTGCAATATTGATCATCCCTACATGCTATCTGTGGAGCATGCTCAAAAAAACTATGGGTTTTTTTTTATTTTTTTGGGGGGGGGTCCACTCTTAATCATTGGAAAGAAATACATTTTTTAAAAATTATGGATTTGGAAAACCAATCCTGCTGGTATAGCTGGACAAGGGACTTGAACAGGAAGGCTGTTTCATAACTTTTATATTTAGCTGGAAGTTTTGGAGAGTATTTATATGTAAATACAAGTAAAAATAGTTTTTATACATCATACCTTTCAAAAAATAAATATGAATGAAATTGATCATGTTAGAAAAGCTATTGTTCATTACTTTTCCAAAGTAGCAGAATTTGATTGTTTTACTTTGCTGGGATTGTTCATGCAGCTAAAGTTAAGCTGAGAATTCTGAACCCTGTTGAAATCAAGTTTAGGTAAGAAAAAGAGTACAAGCTAAGTTTTAGTTCATACTAAGCCCTCACATAAAGTGCATTGGCATAACAGAAAAATAAAAATACATTAGAAATCTATTACTACTGTTGATATCCCTATACATTTAAAAACTAACCTATCAGGGCTTTTTCAGTGTGATAAAATCAGGCTCAAACCAGGCAAAAGATTTGTTTAGGCAGGTGTTTAAGGAAGTTTGAGAGTCCTTTTGGGTAGATGTAAATGAGATATACCCACGACCCACCAACAGTTGGAGCCTCCAGTTAGGAAAGGAATTTTTTCTGTGAATGTACTACTTGCTGCTTTACAGCAGCACAATAGTTACAAGGAAAAACATTATGCATTCTAATGACCAGATATATAAAAAAAAAATCCAGTGGCCTTCTTAATGTAGAAATGACACTGTGGTGCAACCTGTCTACGCGGTGAGTACAGGTCCATCCCTAAAGGGACTGTTTCTGAAATCCAGAGAGACATGGTAAGGGTCACAATATAAAATATAAGAAGATACTATTTGGCACACTAAGAAAATCTCGGGTGGCATATTTTCTACTTTACAACCTCTATATGGAAAACTAACAGAGATAACACTTATCACATTAGATTCTCACAAATCTTTTGTAGTTTAGATCAATGAGAATAGGTTTCCCATGTGCAGGAATCATACAGAGAACTTAGGTAGGCTTATTGTCGCCCTGCTTTCATATAGTCAGGATTACTTCTCCAGAAATCCTGCAGTTCTCTGTTTTTCAAGAAGAGGGGATTGAGGGCAAAAAACCTCATAGCTATGCTAATTATTTCCTGGTAATGAAGGCTAAAAAATATTTCAAGTTCAAAAATATTTCACAACTGTACAAAATGCAAGTTACAGTTGTGGCTAGTTAGAATGAGAGATGTATAGGAAATTTATGCTGATAAAAGTTTTTTAGTTGAGTTTCCTTCAACTGAAAATACACTGCAAATCTCCAGCACCTCAGAGAAGACAGATATCCATTGTCTTTTATACTGTAAGGATTTAGTATCATGCACGTAACAGTGGGTTACGTGCTCACAACCTGAGCAGATCATCAGTGAAGAAGCAAGATCCAAACAGACTTGAGTTTATAGCTTAAAAACATCACATGGTATTTTTTTCTTTAAAAAAAAAAAACAGATATGTTCTGCAACTTCTGAAATTTCCAAATGATGTTAGAAGTGCCTTATGTAGGACATATTAAAGTTCATTAAAGGCAGTCATGGCTTGCATGATTCAAGTTCCTGAGGGATCTTAGCCAACTTCTTGCTGCCTGAAGAAAACTAAAATACATCCTGGAAATGATGCTGTGTCTTTCTCCAAGTTGGTCAAAGACCTCCACCATTACTTGCAATGTACTTTCTCACTCTACTGCCTACTTCATCTGGAACAAGCTTCAAACAGCAAATTCTTCCTCAGATAAAATACTCATCAGTAGCAATACTAGAAGAAAAGAGGACACAGGATGTGTTTCATTAATGCACTTGGATACAGAACTTGGGCTTTTGAACCACAACAAATGTCTATAAGACTCCCTTGGATTTTTTTTGGTCCAGATATTTAAGTTTTGTTAGAGTTACTGTTACTCTATTTGACTTCACTTACGACCTACACAGATGTACCAAGAGTTCTGAAGGATTTTTTGTTTTTTTGCTTTCAAATGAATGGGGGGAGGGAGGTGTACAGAGAAATATATTTGCTATACTTGCTGGTATTTGTGCTAGGTCAAATATTTTCTTGGTTTTTTTCTGTACACCAAGAATGATTTCCAAATTCAGAGACGTCCTATGCATAAACAGACTAGTTGGACTAAAGGCCACAATCCCATTCATCAGGTCACTTAACTCATTACAGTCTAATTGAAGCCAATGTCGTACCAACCAAACAGTTGGAGACATGGCACAACAGTTATGGCATATAAACTACAGTACTGTTCTGTAAATAGCCTATTTTCATTAGTCTGCACAGAATACTGTGTATTTAACAGTCCAAAGTGAATCAGCACAGACAGAAATCCCTACTTCCAAACTGGCTTTTAGGAATGGGAAAACTAGCAGTTTTTAGGCAGTGACTTCAAAGAGTTTGCAGGATAAACAGGACTATTGTAGGTAAGCTTTCATATGCTTATCCAAATCTCATGTCAACATCTAATTCTGGATAAAATTTCCAGAAAAAGGACACATAAGGGAAGCACTCCTAGCAGTTATGTGGATGCGTGGATTTTGGAATGCAAAGCAATAAAGTTAAACATAACAGCCTGGATTGGGGAAAAAAAAAAAGAAAAAAAAAGAAAAAAGGAACCTGTTCTGGCTGTTTCATTTTATGAATAGAGGGATGTCCTATTTTGAAAAGGTGGCAGAAATGTATTGTGCAGGATGCTTTCAGATGCTGCTAAATAGGCTAAATAGAGGAGAGGTTTGTACTAAGAATTCTCCCTCTGGTATGCACAAGCTCACAGCTTGAAATTCATTCAAGTGCATGAGGTATACCAAAAAACCTGCTCTGAAAGCCAGCTGTAAGAATAGTACTAGACAAACATTTTTCCATCCATCTTAATAGTTTATGACCAGATGTGGCCCTAACATGTTATATCTTATAAATACACCCTGTAGAAACACTCTAGTAAGGGAAGTAAGTCTAGAGATGATATACCATTTCAGGTGTGACTATTAAATTACTAAAAAATATTTAGGGCACAAATCTAGTGTTTCCTTTGCCAAGTGTTTGTTTCAAAAAATGGGACATAGCTTCAAATGGGAACAGTTTTTCTTTGGGGATTTCCTCCTCCTTAAAATGCCCTCTATTACAGCAAATGATATGGAAGTAACAAATAATTTTCAGTAGAAATTTTACTTATGCTTCGCTGAACAGAAATATATTTTTTTTAAAAAAGAGGAAAAAAAAATGTACATCCATGTCAAAAATAATAGACGCCTTTCCCCCCGGTGTCATGTCTTTGGATATGTACAGCCTCGGAGAAATGTATAAATCATTTTATACATGAAACTCTTAAAAAACTAGAAATTTTTAGTACAAAGGAATCAATTCACTGCAAGAATGTCCACATGCTTTGCTTTATGATTTACTATATACACAAGAGGATCGAACAAAAGACCTCTGTTTTACAGTTACTGCTGTACTGTACATTAACATGTGGCTAATACCCTCCTCTGGGTGAGATTTACACTTAGTATTACAAATAACATAACAATGCTGAAAATACTGATACAAAACAGCTTCAAGATGACATTTTAAAAATATCCTCACTTTAATTGAACTGTTTTCTCCAGGTTTTGAAGTTTCAGCTTTATAAAAGATTCTCCAAGAAAATAGTAGCATTTAAAATGTTCTATTGGAAATGTATAGATGGATTTTTTTCATAAAGTGTAATCCAAAAGTCCATTTTTCCAGGAAAAAACCAACTATAGATACAGCACTTGAGTTCAAATTGAAGAGGATTTGTTTGTTTGTTTGTTTTTAATGTAGTATAGTACATTTGTATCCTGGAAAAAAAAAAAAATCCTTGATTACAGTGTATGTTAATTTATTTACAAATCTGAAATACAATTGCATACAGCAACTCTTGAGATGAGCAAGATGGAAATGTGTTCTTAGTAAGAACCAACTGTCCTTCCAATCTACAATGAGTTTAAGTGATTGCTCAGATGAAACATGATTCTGAATAGTGAAATTCTGTTACTATTCTCTTTTTTTTTTTTTTTTGGTTGACTTTAAACTATGAGTTTCAGTGCAAGGACTGTGAGTCTTGAATACCCATAGTTAATTCAGTCAATCTGTGTTTGCAATTTTTGCACATGCTGTTTTGGCAGTAGCAACACACACATGAACAGGAAGATGTTTGGCAAATGTTTGTCTTGATTCTTATGTACCCAACTCTGGATACACAAAATTACCATTACAGAATATTTAGACAAAACCTGCTTTCTTCATCAGATAACATCATAAAATTTGCTCTGACCAAATTAAAATCCTCAATAAGCAGGATGCTGAAAGTTCAGACTGCTGAAATGGCTTTGCAGAATATCTGTAGAGCTCATAGTCTATTTTTTTCTTAATCCAATCCTTGTACTTAGCTGTGTATTAAGCACTTAAGCAGATATCTTTAGTTAAAAATTATATCATTAATTCATTTTATGTGCACTATGTGACTTACCTTTTAAAAATTACAGTATTTTTAGAGGTTACAGAAACTTCATTTTTCATTATATGCTACTTTAGTTGAGTCACAGTGGTTTGTTTCTTTGTGTGAGAATGTTGCACCCTTGCCTTTTTTCATTGATCACCAGCTAAAGGGAGAGGTGACTTGTCTCAGATCTCCCTCAATGATACTTAAACATGCCAAAACTTCTAGCTATATGTCCTATTATCATTCAAACAGATAATTCTTCATCAGAGAGGTTGTATACTAAGTGTCGTGTTTAGTATATGCCACATGATTGAGTAACTTGACTGAGATGCCTGTTTTCAAGCCCTCTGAAAGGGGAAAACAGGATCTTTTGTTACTGGTAAGTCTTCAAGTTCTACAGTGTGATCAGACGATTTCATATTTCGATGAGACCAGCACGCTGCATGTCAGGTAGAATTAGATTCATCTCACTTGTGTGTAGTATGTCAGGACCAGCAAACCCGCTGAGTTGGTATAAACCAGGTCTTTAAGTGCAGGTAATTCAGTCTACAGAAATTACAATTTACACAGGTAATTTTTGACTGGATAATAAGACAATTTCTATTACTTTAGGCTTTCACCCATTTTTGGTTTGGGAAATTAAATTAAATTATACAATGTATTACAGAACATAGAACATCACATTGTGTCATGAGTGACAGTGCCTGTAAAGCACAAACATCACCACAACTTCATGTGTTCTCATAGAACAAAAGCATTCAAAACAATGTAGTTAAATAAGGTGGTGAGAGGGAAGGGAAGGCTGAGGAACCAAGCTGACATTTCCAGTTTGGGACCCAATTACTGACTCAAATACCTGGTGAGCCTCTATGAACCTCACTGATAAAGGAAAATATGTCATCCCTCTACTTGTGGCATGAGGCATTTATGAAATACATACAGCAGGAAGCAGTAACACACCTCTACAAGTGAGCAAGTTTCATTGTTTAAAAAAAAAGTGTAAAAGAAGGTCCTCATAAATTTCTGGTTCCTTATTTCCCTAGTCTCTATGAAAGTGGGTTTACTAATTACTTATCTATTCATTCCTCACATCTACTTTAACAGTAACATTGTTAAACATACACAGTATTACTTAAGATCATCTTTGAGAACTTCAGAGGAAAAAATAATATATTTAGCCAATACTAGGCTAGCAATGCCAGCCAAATGGTCCCATTTATTACACCCATGATGACTTTTGCATGACAAATTAATCTATTACATCCTTTTGTCACAGTTCCACATGGGTAAGTATGGAACTTACAGACTGATTCATTTTTTTTAGTGTTATTTTTTTCAAGCAAAAGTAGCAGCAGATGAAAATTGAACACAGCTCTAGGTGAGTTTATGTTCCTCTTTGATCAACTCGCCTTCCATAGCAAGAAAATAAGCACCTTGTTACCCATCTTGTTGACCTAAAGTCTGTAGCTCTGCTGTGTGTAAATTGTGGTGGAGGAAAACATTTTTTCTGCTGTACATATGTAAAGAGATGGGTCCCCTTGGAGGCTGTCCAAGTCTTCCTGTGAAAGTGGTGTGCTGCCGAGGTACAGTAGTTTGGTCTTTCGGAGCTCCTGAGAACATTGGGTAGTTGTCTGCCTTGGATGCTGGCTTTGCTGTGTTTGGTGCTGTAGTGGCCAAACCATTCTGTGTGACCTCTGAAGTGAGAGTTTCATATGTGCCTCTAGTGTGCTTGATGACTTCCACGATCTCCTTCTCTTTCAGAAGGTTGCTCAGACACAAATTAGAGAGCTGACAGCTCTTGGTTTCATAGGCCATTGCTTGATTGCTCGATGAGTGTCTAAAAGGGTCCTCGGTGGGAATATGTGCTGACTTTCTGTCCCTTGTGCTGAGGTTTTGGCTCACCATTCTGTTTGGATATGTAGCCTGGGGAAACAAAACAAAACAAAACAAAAAAAGTATTAGATCATGTTAGGAAAATAGCAGAGTCTAGAAAACACCCCTCACATTACATGGGGCTGACAGATTAAAATGAAAGATGAATCTCAAATGCTGGTATAACTCCGCAGAACACTGCTAGCATAGAACAGAGGAATCATTCACTCATATTTAACAGAACTAATACTGAGTAGTACTTAATTTTAGGACTTTCTTTTTAAAAGTAGTTTAAATCAAAAGCAGAGGTTTTTTTCAGAATAAAATAAATGGATAGAAAAGTTCCATGAATTGTAAACAGAGTTTCAAAAGTGTTTCAGATAACAAAAAAACAAGAATTGTGATTGCATAGAATCACAGAATCACAGAATGACTAGGTTGGAAGAGACCTTTGAAGATCAAGTCCAAACATTCCCATCCTATGCTAAACCATATCCTAAGTACCTCATCAACCCTTGTTTTAAACACAACCAGGGAAGGTGACTCAACCAACACCCTGGGCAGCCTCTTCCAGGCCCTGACAACTCTTTCAGTAAAATTTTTTTTCTAATGTCCAATCTAAACCTGCCCTGGCATTCATGCCATTTCCCCTTGTTTTATGTCCTGTCACCTGGCTGAAGAGACCATCGCCCACCTCTCTACAACCTCCTTTCAGGTAGTTGTAGGTGGTGATAAGGTCTCCCCTCAGCCTCCTCTCCTCCAAGCTAAACAGCCCCAGCTCCCTCAGCCGTTCCTCATAAGATTTGCCCTCCAGCCCCTTCACCAGCCTGGTTGCCCTTCTCTGCACTTGCTTAAGGACCTCAATGTCCTTCTTATGGTGGGGAGCCCAGAACTGGACACAGTACTCAAGGTGTGGCCTCACCAATGCCGAGCACAGGGGCACAATTACCTCCCTAGACCTACTGGCCACACTGTTTTTGATACAAGCCAAGATGCCATTGGCCTTCTTGGCTGTCTGGGCACACTGCTGGCTCATATTCAGCCTGCAGTCAACCAACACCCCCAGGTCCTTCTTTGCCTGACAGATCTCCAGCCAGTCTCCCCCAAGCCTGTAGCGCTGCATGGGGTTGTTATGTCCCATGTGCAGCACTCTACACTTGGCCATGTTAAACTTCATCCCATTGGTCTCAGCCCATCAGTCCAGTCTGTTCAGATCCCTCTGAAGAGCCTCCCTACCCTCAGCCAGATCAACACTTCCTCCTAGTTTAGTGTCATCTGCAAACTTACTAAGGAAGCATTCAATCCCTTCATCGAGGTCATTGATAAAGATGTTGAATAAGACTGGACCCAGGACTGAGCCCTGGGGGACGCCACTCGTGACCGGCCTCCAGCTGGATTTTGCTCCATTCGCCACCACCCTTTGGGCCCGTCCATCCAGCCAGTTTTTAACCCAGCTGAGGATCCACCTGTCAAGGCCAGTTGCAGCCAGTTTCTCAGTCAGAATGCTGTGAGAAACCGTGTCAAAGGCTTTACTGAAATCCAGATAGACCACATCCACAGCCTTCCCCTTGTCCATTAAGCAGGTCACCTTGTCATAGAAGGTGATCAGGTTAGTTTGACAGGATCTAACTTTTGTAAACCCATGTTGACTAGGCCTGATCCACTGGCCATCACGCATGTTCTGCATGATAGCTCCCAAGATGACCCTCTCCATGATCTTCCCCGGGACTGAGGTCAGACTGACAGGCTTGTAGTTCCCTGGATCCTCCTTCCAGCTGTTCTTATATATGGGTGTCACATCTGCCAGCCTCCAGTCGTGTGGAACTTCCCCAGTCTGCCAAGATTTCTGATAGATGATGAAAAGGGGTTTGGCAAGCACATCTGCCAGCTCTCTCAGCACCGTCGGCTGGATCCCATCTGGCCCCATTGACTTGTTAGTATCTAACTGGCCAAGTAGGTTGCTAATCGTTTCCTCCTTAACCATGGGAATTTTGCTATTCCTCCCCTCACTGTCAGCCAGTTCCTGAGGATGAGTACTCAGGGAATACCCATCTTTGCTATTATAGACGGATGTAAAGAAGGAATTAAGGACCTCAGCCTTGTCCTTAGCCCTTGTCACTAATGTTCCCTCTGCATCCAATAAGGGCTGAAGATTCTCCTTGACCCTCCTCTTACTGTTAATGTCCCTATAGAAGGACTTTTTATTATCTTTTACAGAACTGGTCAGTCTGGGTTCCAGTTCAGCTTTAGCCCTTCTGATTTTCTCCCTACATGATCTCACTACATTCCTACAGTTGGCCCAAGACACCTGCCCCTTCTTCCAAAGCTCATATTTTCCCCTCTTCTCCCAAAGATCTTCCTGGATCTCCCTACTCAGCCAAGCTGGCTTCCTTCCTCGCTGACTCCTCTTCCGACAGACTGGGACAGCCTGTTCTTGTGCCACCAAGATTTTCTTCTTGAGCAGCAACCAACCCTCTTGGGCTCCTCTGCCCTCAAGGGCTGCCTCCCATGGAATCTTATTGAGCAGCTTCCTGAACAGACCAGTCAGCCCTATGGAAGTCTAAGGTGCTTGTTCTGGTGTCTCCCTTTCTTACTTCTCCCAGTACTAAGAATTCTATCAACTCACGATCAACTCATGTCCCAGGCGTCCTCCAACCTTCACATTCCCCACTAGGCCTTCTCTGTTTACAAACAACAAGTCCAGCAGGGCACCTTCCCTGGTGGGTTCATTCACCAGCTGGGTCACGAAGTTGTCTTCCAAACACTCCAGGAACCTGCTAGACTGCTTCCTCCCTGCTGTATTGTACTTCCAGGAGACATCTGGTAAATTGAAGTCCCCAATAAGGATGAGGGCTAGTGATTGTGAGACTTCTCCCAGTTGTTTAAAAAACAATTCATCAGCTTCCTCCTCCTGATCAGGTGGTCTATACTAGACTCCCATCACTATATCTCCCTGATTTTGTTTTTCTCTGATCTTTACCCAGAGATACTTAACCCTGTCATCACCATACTCCAGCTCCAGGCAGTCAAAACACTCTCTGACATACAGGAATACCCCACCTCCTCTCCTACCCAGCCTGTCATGCCTGTATAGTTTATAACCAGCAATTGCAGTACTCCAATCATGTGAATTATCCCACCACATTCCAGTGATGGCTATCACATCATAGTCTCCTTTAGTAACAAGGACTTCTAATTCCTCCTGTTTATTGCCCATGCTGTGTGCATTGGTGTAGATGCACTTCATCTGGTCTATTGATCTTGATATGCTCCTCAGGGAAGCCTTGCTTCCTAAGTGGCAGCTGATTAAGTTACCTAGCCCATTGGTAGTAGTTACATTTCTACTCTGAATTATCACACTATCCCCCGGATTAACTAGGGTGGCTGACTTGAGGTCATTGCCAGCATACCGTTCCTCAATAACTTGACAACCACAACCAGTTTTTTTTCTATCTAGCCTGGCCCTGTCCCCCTCCCCCTTCTTATCTAGTTTAAAGCTCTATTAATGAGCCCTGCTAGCTTCTTTGACAGTATCCTTCTGCCCCTTGGGGATAAATTCTTCTCATCCCTAGAAAGCAATGCTGATGAGTTCAACTCTTAATATTCTCAAACACTTAGAAAATTTAAAGAATACCTTTAGTGAATATTTTCATACCTCAGTTAAGCTCAGAACAAGATCAATTTTCACCGTCCCTTGAATCAAGGTGTTTTGTTATGTATTTACAGTAAAATACATGCTAAAATGCTCTGCCAGAGCAGAACAATAATTTTATTTTAGCTGCCTGGAAAAAATACAACGCAAAAGGGAACCCAGCATGTTAGCAACTGGTAACACTATGTGAGCATGCGTGCATTTGTATTTGTGTAAATAAAGAGAATATATCTGCCAGATCACTGCAGATTTCCAGTGTGTGCTTAGGTTATGCTTCACTTTGTCCTGCACAGAACAGCTGGCTGGGGAGGATATGATGGGGCTGTCGGATCTCCTTTCACACATTTAAATAATACATTCTCAGTGTATAAAAGAATACAGTGCTAGGGGTAAATGCTAATATAGTCAGAGCAGGATTCTACCTGTTCCACTACTGACTGTACTAGGTAGCTTCTAGAGGTGTTGCCCAGGAACTCGGATCACAGGGAGATGTGCTTTTGACTGAGGAATGGGCTAGCCAAGCTGTGAATGTTCAGAAGTTTGATTCCTAGGGGAACTTCAGTTTTAAGTCTACATGGCTTTGTAAGAAAGCTTCATCTCTTTATAAAACATTGTTGCAAAATATACGACACCAACTTGCCCAATAAGAATTGAGGATCTGAAAGTTGTGCGTGACTGAAAGCTGTATGTGAGGTTCAAAAGTTGATGATAAAACCTACTTAACTCTACTGTCCTTTGCCATCTAATACTGTGTGTACAAAAAAAAACCAACCCCCAAAAACTCTGTGTGTTTCATTAACTTCTCCAGGCATATATCCATATGATGTTTCAAGGAAGTCATAATTTACACTATAATTAGTCTACCTCTGATTTTTATTTGTTTTGTTAACTAGTCAGGTTATGGCATCTAGGCTGCAATTATATGAGGAAGGATTATAGTAAGAACATCTATTATAATTTATTTTAAAATTATACGTATACATGGGCATTTGCCCTTGTTTTTTCCCAGGCACTGGTCAAAGTACCCAGTTCTGAGGTTCTGAGGTTCATCTGCAACAAAAGTCCTTTTTTACCCCATATACATTTTCTGGAACTAGATCATCTTTAAGGTCAATTTCAAGGAAACTGTTCTGTGATTCTGTGACATAGCAGTAGCTTCTTGGAATTTACATTGCTGTATGGGCTCTGATGTTGCAGAAATATGCTGAGAAAATAAAAAATACAACAATACATTGCTAAAAATAGTTCAGGATGTTTCCATGATTCCATAGGAAACTTGTATATGCTGTTTCAGGACAATCTGCATCACTTTACATATATTTCTATTTTAAGCAACACAGAAGAATGATACAGTCAACATTCATGTCTTACGTCCTTTTTTTTAGCACAGGCAGGCTAATGGTTATGCTTCTACACAAATTCACACACAGGTTTGGATACAAGTATTGCAGTGCATTTTAGGCATCAAAGATGGTATTTTAAAAAAAATATTAGCACTGCCATTACATTTTTCTGGATTTACTCAGTGTTGATTGCACCCGGACTCATAAATAGGAATAGAACACTTCTGGAAAACATCACTTAAGTTGTCATGTCTACAGTACGTAGATATGGAGATAAAATTCAATTTAATTCCTCGGGAATCATTCTTGGGGAGATCTGTCTGTAAAAATGCCTGCATTTGTTTTAAGGGAACATTTCTGGAGTTACCATATTTCACACTATGACCTATGGCGACCTAAAGATCGATATCATTGATATGAGAGGATCTTCATGACGGAACATCTAGTCTGTTTTGTACTCTTGGTAAGCTTATCCCTATAATGTTCCTGACAGTATTTTTTTAACCAGCTGTTAAGGAACTTAATTGATATAATCGGTACAGCCTTCTCAGCTAACCTTTTCCCCTATGCTACTTTTACGAAAGAGCTTCCAAATATCTGAGCTGAATCTTTCTGGATGCAAGTCTATTCCTTATAGCTCTCTCTATCATGGAAATGAAGAAAGAACTGCTCTTTGCTCTTTGAATATCTGTTTATGTCTATGAAGAATTTTATCAAGCTACTGCTTCAACTTCTCTGCTCTAGAATAGAAAATATTTCATTGGTCTTTTCTCATAAGACTACTCTTCTAGACTCTGAGTCATTCACACTTGCCTTCTCTATATAGTCTCTACAGTATTTCCACATTTTTTCTTGAGGCATGTGGCCCAGGAGAACAGTACTTAAGGTAATCCTTCTACCAAGCAGAAGCATTATTAGTCCTATGAAAGACTTCTTCACTTGCTTCTTTTTAATTCATTCCAGTCTAAGGTTAGTAATCTTATTTTACAACAGCATGCAATTGTTCACTCATGTTCACCTGTTTGTCCATATTAGTTCCAAGTTTTTTTCTATAAAGTTATTACTAAGTTGTTCAGTAGATTATTATCACAAGGACCTAATTCCTCATTTGCCTCTGTTAAATTTCTTTTTTTTCCCCTCTGATCTTTTTATCTAATATACGAAGACAATTGTGAATATTTTTTCCTTCGCACCCAACTTCATGTAAACTGTAGATTTAATAAGAATATTCACTAGTCCATCATCCAGGTAGTAAATGAATAGTATCAGGCATGACAAAACCCTTCTGTTTTACCATTGGGCCACTGGTAAGTAATTTCAAGAACAGTTTTCCAATTTACTCCATTGTTGCTTCATTTATTCTGCACAGTGTGTTTATAAAACAGTATAAAAAAGGTTACTAAAAGCAAGAAATCTGACATCTACAGCTTTTCCTTCTAGCCAGAAAGCCTGTTACTGTGCTGTAGAATGAAATTAGATTGGTTTGGCAATTGCTTTGATTTGTAATCTATGTTGGCTTTTGTTCATTCTTGTTTTACTCAATGTGCTTATTAATAGTTTGTTTGACTATTTTCCACAGTATTTTTGTCTAAGAACTGAAGTTAAACTAATGGAAGACACTACAATATATTTAAGATGAATCATAACCTCGTGCCAAGACTGACAAAAATAGACACTGATACTGCACTCTGATCAGTCTACACTTGTTTTAATAAAAATGCTTCAGAGATTTTCATAGTGGAATACACTGCTCCATAAAAAGTCTAGGAATTAAGAATGGTTTCTCTTCTTAGAGCTGCTACTGAAGTGCCAGCAAATGTATATAATTTATCTGTTTAATCAGCAACGTCCCTTGTTTTTGTCTTCATTCAGTGAGATTACTCAGTTATAAGGAGCATGACATGAATAATCGGACTATAAGCATGTTGCTGCAGTTGTTTGTAGCCCTGGATAGAGAGGTCGCTTCCAGTGAGAAGCATGACCATTGCTGGGGGTCTTGGATGCAGGTTGGTTTATTAAGTTAAGAATGGCTTAGAAATTATTTTTGTCTCTTGAAATAGAATAAAAAACAAAGTTATGAAATGAGATATTCCATCAACATAGGTTTTAAAGTAAATATAGAAGAATCAACTGGTTTTGAAAATGCACAGTGCAAAAGCATGTTCAAAGAAAGGTATATTGCTGAAACTGGGGGCCAGTAAAAGGTATAAGGCATGACTAAATGATTTTTTTATATAGCTATTTTAACTTTATCTTGATTAAATGCTCGGTTTTGACTATGTGACACTGTAGTCTATCTTTCCTTGTCCTTATCAAGGACATCTCACATGAAATATTTCCATTTTAGAAAATACATACTAGGTTTGTAGGTCTCAAAAATACTTGGTTTTAGTGGTTGGACAATGGGGGAGACGTGTTTGTATGTATCAATAAATATTTTATAATATATTTGTGCCGGGGGAATGTCTTACTAGTTTTGTGAAGATGTAACATGCCGAAATTCCCCTCCTACTGAATAAGTAAATAAATACCAGGTGGTGTAAAATTAAGAGCTAATTTACTTAAATTTTAAAACATCAACAGAAATTTAACATATGCCATTAGTATTCTAAGAAATCAGTTTGACCCTATCTGCCTGACTAACAATGAAAGAAAGACTTATTCTATCAGATGCCTAGTTAGTCAGGGAATGAGAGAAATTTTAATAGAAACCTGGCCAAAAAAGCAATAGTGTTACTGTTATCTATGACAAATTACTGAAGAATAGTTTCTTATCAGGAAAGAAAGAACAGTGGTCAGACAGGAGTCAAAATCAAAAAGAAATTTTCTCCGACCCTCCTCAAAAGACATTATTCTTCAAAAAAATTATTGTCAATAAAAAGTCCAATGTTGCTTTGAATGTCATGTAAATTATTCTTTGCTATAATTAAAGCATTTTTATAAAAATCACAAAATACAGATTTGAAAAGAATTGTATGCTGTTGTTTATTTGCTAAATTCTGGTAGTTTAGCTTGAAATAATCTAGTCCAACAGAATTTTCTTGCTGGCCCATTTTACAGTTATTTAGACTCCTCATGATCTGGTCAGATTAAGAAAAAAAAAATCCGAGAATGAAATCAGAGAATCATAGAATGCTTTGGGTAAGAAGGGACCTCAAAGATCATCCGGTTCCAACACCCTTCACTAGATCAGGTCGCTCAAAGCCCCATCCAATCTGGCCTTAAACACTTCCAGGGATGGAGCTTCCACAACCTCTCTGGGCAACCTGTGCCAGCGCCTCACAACCCTCATAGTAAAGAATTTCTCCCTAATGTCTAACCTAAACCTGCCCTCTTTCAGCTTAAAGCCATTACCTCTTGTCCTATCACTACATTCCCTGGTGAACAGGCCCTATCCCACTTTCCTATTGCACCAACCCACATGCAGGGCCTTGCACTTGGCCTTGCTGAACTTCATGCAGTTTTCATGGGCCCATCTCTCCAGCCAGTCAAGGTCCCTCTGGATGGCATCCCTTCCCTCTAACGCTGTTCTCACCACACAGCTTGGTGTTGTCAGCAGATTGCTGAGAGTGTGCTCTATCCCACTGTCCATTCCACCAACAAAGACATTGAACAGTGCCAGTCCCAGAACTGACCCCTGAGGAATACCACTTGTTATGGATATTGAACTGTTGACCACAACTCTGTGAGTGCGACCATCCAGCCAGTTCCTTACACACCAAGTGGTCCATCTGTCAAATCCATGTCTCTGCAATTTATAGACAAGGATGTCCATGTCTTTGCAATTCAAAGACAAGAATGTTGTGCTGGACAGTGTTGAATGCCTTGTACAAGTCCAGGAAAGTAAAAATGACACATTCACCAACAACGAGAAAAACACGTTGGAAAAATGAGCGGTTTGGGGGGTTGAGGGGTTTTTTTAACCTATTTCTTCTTATCTTCGTGTAAATGCTTCACGGAGAATTTTCTGCGGCAAGCTTAGGTACTAACCACATTCCATCAGCGTTAGACGTGAGCGAGCAAAGCCACAATCCCAACACATCTGTTTGCCAATTTGAAGGCTGAGTCCTTGTCCAAAGCTGAGTGTGGCTACATGCCAGTCATGTTCCAGCCTAGCCTAGAGCAGCTGCAGGGCTGCTGTAAACTGCTGCTTGGCAGCGCTCCAAGGAGCTGGTCTGCCAGCTGGTGACTGCTGAAGCAAAAAATCCATTCATCTCTTTCTTTTTTATTTTTCGGTAGCTCAGCTAGAACCAACAACTTGTCTGCTCCAGAAATCCCCCAATGCCACCCTACAGTCTGCCTAACTGTGAACCCAGGAAATGGCCAACAATTGGGATGCAAATGTGGCTCTGAAATTTCTTTCAAAAGTAACCCATTTTAAATACATGCAGAGGGGAAAAGAACCCCAAACCTCCTTTGTTGTTTCAAATATATTTCAAAGTTTAAGGAAAACATCTGGATTTGAACTTCTTGATCATGTTAAACACAAAAAAGACAAATGTTTTCTTGCTTGAGTCCATTTAAAAAAAACAACCCAAAACTATTAAATATTATTTGCTTCAAAACTTTGATAGGTTTGTGTCACAATCACAGGTGTTTTAAAGTACATTAATATGAGAAAGAAAGGAGTATTTTAGGTTTGAATATTCCACACTAGTGCTAAATATGTTAAGACTTAACAAAACCCAGGAACATAATATTCTTAAAACATTTTTCCATACATTCTTTTAAGGCTTCTTGTTTGTGATTTTCATTCTGGCAACTTTTTCCTATATTAAAAGAAAAGACTCAAATCCCTCAATGACCCACTTTAAAGTAATGAAAACTAACTGCTTTTATAGAAAGCTCCAGAATGAGACATGTTATGAAAAAACCTCACTGCATCCGCTCATCAATTTCCATTTTCAAGCTCGATGAGTAAAGTATGACAAGAGTTAACAACAATACTGCTGCAGGACATTCAAAAAATGGATATTTTTGCTGACTGTTTTGTGATACAGTACTGATATAAAATGACAGAAAAAGACATAAATTACACAAACACTCAGAAAGGGTCCAGATTTTAAAGATGCCTGTGCCTAGAGGCATTTGGGAGTCTTAGATGCCTATAATGTAATTCTTCCATCTTAGATGTCTATAATGTAATTCTTCCAAGTAGAGCAACTTTCTTAAATACATCATTCTGACAGTAGGCATAGAGGATAAAACCAAACAAAATACTATCTCATCAGTGTAACCCAGCATATATTGACAAAGAGCCAACAATGGCATATTTGAAAAACAAGGTTTTGCCACCCCAAAGGATTTTTGCTTTCAGAGGTGTTAATGGAAATGCACTCTAAGCAGAGTAATTTTTCTGACAGAAACCTGAAGACTTTCTGGATTCCCTCAAGTTTTCTACTACTTAATTATTTTGTCTTTGCAGGTACATGAGGAATATAAAACTGCATCCTCCGATGTAACATTTACTGCATAGCCCAGTATAGCTCACTTGGCCCTTGTCAGGTCTCAGCTGGAATTCAGCACCTTCTGCAGTACTGCCTCTGTTTGCAGCCTAGTCCAGAACTCCTAAAATACAAAGCAACATAAAGAAGTCCAGGTACAAAACAAGGTGCTATAGCTCTGTATTTCTTTGAAGGGTAGAAAATATGAAGCCCTGCATTGTGCTTTTGAATTTATATCTCCTCAGATGCCTTTCATAGTTCTGACAGTTTATATAAGCGCAGATCTAATTTACCAAAACACGGGTTAACTCAGTACTTTGGTATGCCACATCTGTCACTATGTCAGCTCCTTAATTTCTACACCTCTTCACTTCTGTGCTCACTACTTTCCAGCCTAGAGATGATCCAATACAAAATGCAATTTAGCTGCAGCAGGTAATTGTTCTTCATTCAAGTCTCTTCAAAAACACTCACTCTTATTGATTTCAGTAGCACACGGACCATGAAAGTAGCTTTTACAACCCAGGTCTGCACCTACTGATAAACTGATGCTGCCTTCTGGCAACATGTGACACATGATAGAAATAAAGCTCAGTGTGTCAAAATAAGGCATGGAATGGTGTCAACAGGTTATGGGTAAGAACCAGCTGCTGATCAATTTGCAAGTTCTGCTGTCATCCATTACAAGATGAATGCAGTCAACAAAAATCAGAAACATTCCTCCTCCCGTTTTTTCAAACATCTTCACTTAGCGAAAGCAAAACTATCATCATGCCAAAATGCACACCTCTTCCTCATAATGCCTTTTTAACCAACAAATTGACTGAATACAAGTGAACTATAGCCCTAAATGGACTGATGTCCTAAGTGGATTTTATGGTAGTGGTGATACAGTGTGGTAAGTGACCCACAGAGGGCTCAAATCCTCTCAGCAGAGAATTGTCCTTGAAACAATTCATTTATATAAGCAATAATGCACAATTAAAAGCAACAAGGTGCAAAAGTTTGCAATCCTGCTTTATAAGGTAGGAAGAAAACAGTGAAGAATTTCCCATTAATCTCTAGTAACTTGCAGTAAATTGCTACTCTACATTCTCAATATTGCAATTCAATTGAAGATTTCTTTTTTCCCCCATTATTAAAGCTAAGAAATAAAATTGTATTTTATAGCTGTTTACCATGCCTTCCAAATGACACATCTGCAACTTTGGAACTGTTCACCAGTGTTATTCATATTCTTCCAAAACACTACAATTTTCATTTAGATGATACTGAACACACCTTGTTACACCCTATGGTTAAGAGGCTAAATAGCTACAAAAATACTAATAAAAATGAAAGATTACTAAATTGTGTGTGTCCTTCAATGATACAACTACAGAACAGCAACACTATGTGAGATAACAAATCTTATTTCAGTCCATATATAAGACTTCCCCAAGATCAGAAAGTTAATCCAGAAAAGGTAATTTTTACCAGATGGAATTTTCTTATTTTAGACCTGGGACAAAATAATAAGAAAGATGTAATGGACTTTAACCCTTACTCTGAAAAACTATTAAATCCCTCATTTTAGAAACATCTTGTATTTAGCAAAGATGTTCTCCCACCCTCCAGCAATTGTCATAACACCTCTATCCCTCTTGATGCCTTTGGCATCTTTTTTTATTGACCTTCTATGCCCC
The DNA here is from genome assembly GCF_964237585.1 of Gallinula chloropus. Classification (NCBI taxonomy): domain Eukaryota; kingdom Metazoa; phylum Chordata; class Aves; order Gruiformes; family Rallidae; genus Gallinula; species Gallinula chloropus. The sequence continues at coordinate 66,362,288 of NC_140088.1, read as the reverse complement.
CAGCTTCTTTGGGTAGTCACAGCTTTTGCAGTAAATAATGAGGAAAACATCTTCACTAAGCTCTTGTTATACACAGGCTCCAGCTTTGGTTACAGGCAGCAGATTCTACAATAAGGTGCCCAAGTCAGATTTGTTCATGGACTTTCTAGGCACCATTCAAGGGGACTGGGTAGGCCAGAACTTTGGGTCTCACCATCTCTGTACAACCCAAGAATTCTGGACCACTTGTTCCATGCTTTTAGCTACAGCCATTTAAAAAATCATCAGTGTCTACACTTAAAATCCTTCTTTGCATGACAGATGGAAAACAAACTGATAGAAAATGGAGAAATGGATGCATGGGAACACAAGGGTCACTTCAAAACACCACAGTTCATGCAGTGTGAGCAGTGAAATATGACACAAAGGTTCTGAGGAAACACTAAGGGAGTTTGCTCTGGAATTACAACCAGGAAAACTGCACAAGTGTTAATTAGCCCTTTTGGAAAAGTGTGCTACTCAGCTGACATTTATTGCCATGCTAATATAGGTGTTCTGTGTCTGTAAGCCAAACTAGTAATTTTGTACAGGATTTGTTGTGCTATGTAGACATAGTAAGTTGTTCAAAGATCTCCACCTCATACCTGATCTACTTTTTTGATGACCAGCTGCCTGAAAGCTGTGAAGTCCATTTGTAGCCTCAGGTCTGACATGTGGTCACCAAAACCTGTTTATTGGACCTGTAGATCATGTGAATTGAAACTGACTTGTAGGTGGCAATTACTTTTGACAACTAACTTCTGCTATAAACATGTTTAGTTTCTAATTATACATTTATTTATTTTCCTACTCTGTCACCTAACATGATGTCCTATAATACCGGAAAAACCATCTGTAAAATGAAATTTATATGACTATATATTCAGTCAGACAATGAAATTTATATGACTATATATTCAGTCAGACAAGATACCAGAATACAGTTGTCTTAGAAGTAGTAGTCTGAAAAAATACTTAAATATTCAATGTTTAATTATCTATACATTATATAGCTCAGTATTTGAGACATACTTTTAGGGAAAGAAGGAAAAAATATACTGTCCATAATAATTGCTTAAAGCTTCTAATTTAAAAAGTGAAGGTATACATTAGACATTATGCTTACGGATGTATTCCTGTTATGTTTAGGATGAGGATCTTAAATACAAGGCTTTTGCTTTACCAGCTGCACATGCAGGAACTCAGATCTCTACTGTGTCTCTATATTTTTATTATCTTACCTTCTTTGAAGAAAATAATCATACATACTTATCTTTAAGCTCAGGGCTTTCCTGACCCACTTTCAATTAGTGAATATCACAAATCAGATTTCAAATGAACTTGTGCTTACTGAAAAAGGCACTGTTTGCTCTTTCATAATGAAACCACACAGAACCCCAAATGATTTGTACTTAGCCAACACTCAGCTTTTTGTATTATATTCCTTAACAATAATAAGAAATCCTTCCATTAAACTGAATTTCATAAATTAGTATCCTTATTTTTGAAAGCAATGGGTTGAGCTTAAAAGAACAGCAGAGGGAAATTGCATACATTGGCAAATGATGTTCAACTACTGTCACGTTAATCAGTGGCACTATCCTCAGCTGCAAAGAAGTCAAAGGACTAACAAAAAGAGCAAATTTTATCCTGATGACAAGAAAAGAAATTCTAATTACCCTTTAATTGACTTGACTTTTTATTTTTACAGGATTACTGAGACCAAGGCATCCTTGAAAGGAGATAACAGAATTTTTAGGGTTTTATATATATATATATATATATATGAGGATACCTGTTTTATAAATTAAATATCATGGAGTAGATTCTCTTATTCCTAAAATAACTGTGCATAATTAAGCCTTTTGTGCGCTTAGATAAAATATTATAACATGTCTGTAATCAATCCCTAGGCCTAACTAGTCAGATTCAGTGTGTTCAAGAGAAGCATTACTATTCCAGAAAGACACTGATTCCCCACTATAGGATTCAGTAAGGAAAAAAAAAAAATTATGAACTTTGCACCACAGAACCACAATCAGTGAATCAGATTTCATTCATAACAGAAAAAGTTACATAAAATATTTACTTCAAAGATCTTACTATATATGATGCCTATAAATTCATGCTGAGTGTCTAGGTTTTTTTTTTAATAATTGACAGTCAAGATACAGGGAAAGAACGAATAGGATACCCTTGGCATAGAGAATAACTATTATTTTTCTCTCTTTCTTTTCTCTTATCTGCTAAACCAGTGACCCATGAATGTATTGGTTTTGTTGATATGGAACTGGTGCACATAAACTTTGTTCTCTGATCTCCATCTGTCATTATCAAATATATTTACAGTAAGAAATGCCAGGGAGATGAAGGGGACTAATAGCCAACAGGTATAAGTAGATGTAGACAAAGTGGGGGCATAAGAAGTCCATACAACTGATTCCCATGAAAGAGCTACTGCTTTAGCAAAACAGTTAGGTTTTGTGGTTGAATGATGTGATTTCCCTCATGTTCTAAAAAAATCCAGAAACCTATCACCTATCATTGCAAAATTGTGTATAGTTGCTGGCAATAAAAAATTTCCCTTACTGCATTATTTCAAGCAAACCATTTCAGAGAGGTAAGGTAGCCCATCAGATAACTACATAAAATAACCTCTTCCTGCTAATGCTGGTGGCTTACACAAAAGAAGAAAAATATTTCATAACATCTCTATTGTACCTCTATGAAGTACAGTAAGGATTTTGTAAGGATTTTGTAAGGGTTCATGCAGTTCAGCTCTCTTCAGAGTAGCATGGTGTTCATTACAAAATATACTACTTAGTGTTTGGAAAAGTCAGCTCTAAGAAGGTAAAACTAGTTCATATATTTCATCTATTTTTAAGGCTAGTAAAAAAAGTCATAATAATCTTGTCTGAACCTCTGTGCAATAGAAGCCATAGATTTCTCTTGGCAAAATCATGTAATCCAAAAAAGGAGGTAGAAAAAAAGTATAACTTAAAAGGCTTAAAGTAACAGAGAATATATCTTATTTCCTGCAATATATTTATCACAATACAACCCAGGTCCTTAAAGGAAATATTGCTCCTTCTGGCAACGAATGCTAAATTAGTATGTGAACAAAAGAAAATAAACAATATGTGCTGACAGAACTGCTCCTAAAATTCTCTGGGACATAAAGTGTCATCAAAGAGCAGAGGGGAACAGTATCTAAGAAACTGTACATGCATGACCATGAGAAGCCTACTACAGACTACGAAATGCTGAAGAACCCAACACTTCTCAAAAGCCTTGTAGTACCAAGATCATGTCACTCAGAAAAATAACCTTCATTTCCATCTTCCTTTCCTGGAAATATGCAAACAACTAATGCAGCTATTTCAAAATATTCACCATATGAACTCCTTATTTCCTTCAGCAAAGCTATTTAACACAAACTTAGCAAGGAAAAACAAACAAAAGAAAACAAAACCATAAATAAGCACCCACTCAAATTTATTATTTTGCCTTTCCTCCTAGGAGAATCAACAGCAAAAATTTAGGCAAAAATGCTGAAATACCTTTATTGTTTTCTGTTTCTCTATTCATTTGCCTAGCCTAAGGATGGTTAGCAATACAATATTTCACACCATAGCCCCAACTTTCTGCAATAATGCACATAGGGAGGCATTTACAAGCTGTTTGTTGCAGCGTACCTCTTCTCTGTAAATGTAAAAATTTACATTTTCTTTTCTTTACAGCCCATAATGTGGGTATCAAGTGAAAAAAGTAATAGAAAATCACAGACTCATAGAATGGTTTGGGTTCCAACCCCCCTGCCATGGGCAGAGACACCTTTCCTCTAGACCAGGATGCTCAAAGATGATTTGCTCACTTGGGTTTACAGGCTTTTCAGCTCTAAATTAATGTAGCATTGATGATTTACCAGTTGCTGCATAATAGCTGCTAAAATGGTTGAGAGTTTCAGGCTTCTTATGACATAAACATCAGCTCAACTCTTAACCTCTGCTGTTTGCCATCTTATGTCATTAAGCACCATTATAATGAGACTCTTAAATTCCGAAACATTTAAGCAAAATCATAGTCACACTGAACACACTAGCAAAACTTCCACTGGCTTTACTGTGCTGTCTTGAGCAGGAATGAATCTAAGCATACGCTTGAAGGCTGTTTACTACTGTATAAATCAGAGACCAGTGTGGTTTTGTCTTGTCTGAGCACCACATGCTGTTGTGACGGCGGTCATTTATCCCTCCCTCCTTCCAAACCAATGGTATAAGTTACTTTAAATAACTCCTAACTGAAGTAATTTGTTCAAGTGCACCCCTTTGCAAAAGAAGGCTTTTAATGCATCTTAAGGTAAAAAAAAAAAAAAGAAAAAGGAAAAAGATAAATATTTCTTCTAATTAGCCATTTTGAAAGATGAGTATCTGGTTAGAGTTGTATGGCAAAGAGACATTTAAGAAATACAAAGTGTTTTTTCAATACTGAGTCCAGTCTGCTTTATCATCTTCAGTAACGATCGGATGACAGGGCAGAATGCACCCGCAGCAAGTCTGCAGGTGACCACAAAACCGGGAGAAGTGGCTGGTACATCAGAGAAGTGAGCCAACAGGAACCTAACGAGTTCATTAAGGGGAAGTGCAAAGCCCTGCACCTGAAAAAAAACCCATGCCCTAGGACATACTGGGAAAGTAGCTTGACAGAAAAGGACCTGGGGGCCCTAGTAGACAAGTTGACCATGAGCAGCGATGTGCCCCTGCTGCAAAGAAGGTAAATGATATCCTCAGCTGCATTAAACAAAGTATTATCAGTAAGATGAACAAGGTGATACTTTCCCTTTGTTTAGCACTCTTCAGCAGTACCCAGTGACAGAACCAGAGGCAATGGGAACAAAATGAAACACAAGAGGTTCCCTCTGAACATCAGGAAACACTTTTTCACTGTGAGGGCAATTGAGCACTGGCACAGGCTGCCCAAGAAATTTTGGAGTTTCCATCCTTGAAAAAAAGCTGTCCAAAGCTATCTGGATGCATAGGTGGCTATGACTGAGTAGGGGGATTGGACAAGAAGACCTGCCAACCTCAACCACTCCATGATTCTGTGAACGTATTTTTCTAGTCTGAGGTTAGATTCAGAGCACAGGTGAGAAGTAGAAGGATTAACAGGATGGGGTTTAGGAAGTTACATATACATAAAGCCTGCAACTCACTTTCTACTTTCTCTATTTACATCGGTAGTCTGTTGATCCAGTGCATAGGTCCTAAATAAAAGCAGAAGAGCTTAAAACCAAATCTGGAAAGGAACACAACTTTTTTCCAGGAGGTGAGTCCTTTCACTGTCCTAACCAGTGGCTTGCAGCCACGGCACTCCAGCAACAATTAACTTCTCCTATAAATCCAAATCCTCATGAAGCATAACTCCTCTATTTTGTACCACTAGTAGTGTTTCAAATGTTGTGTTCTCCCTACAGCCAAAACGTTGCTGTTCTAAAATTGTGATATATCTATAAAAGATCCATTCAATGTAACCCACAGGAAAAAAAAATCTGCCTATTGGTAGAGAGGCCCTAAAACTTTAGCCAATGTAGCTAACAAGGCACCATCCTTAAAACTCATGAAAACCCTAGAAGCAGCATAACAAAACGGAGCACATAGACAACAAAGCTGTCGAAGGCAACACTCCCACTCACCGTACATTGAAACATAAGAGATGGGCAATTTGTGGAGGAGGACACACACACACAACCTGGGGATTGATAAAAGATAAGCTCACATTTGACTGACATCCATCAACACATAAAAATCTATAAAGCGCACACAAATATCCCAACAGCACATCCAAAGCAGTAAGCTGTGCAGTTTAGGCTTATAATGCATCTGAGGCGATCATTGTTTAGGAGAGAATATTTTACAAACTGGCCATCTCACCTTTGGATTGCTGCCCCCCCATTTTCAGAAACCTTGCAGGAAAAAGGAAATGCCATTATAATTCAGGACACGGCAGGTATACACTATGCTGCCTCCAGGCGTTGGGTGAGGGCATGCCATCTACCTTTGAGTCTCAAATGCAATCTCTGCCAGGGTTTGGAAGATGCTCAAACACTAGTCTGGCAATTCTTTGTTCTGGTCCCAAAGTAAAAGCCTTCCTCAACTGTAGAAACAGAGATTAAGCAGGGTATCCTGGAGTAAAATCAAGTCTATGATGCCGTTAATGCCTATACTGCTAGGTGTGCTTGAAAAGTACCCTTTTCTTGTTAGGAATATCAAGCAGAAAGTTTTAAAATCCCGATTCAAGAACATTTCCATATCAACCAGGACTAGAAATGATGAATCAAGTGTTTCTTGGGCACTGGAGCACAACTGAGCATATTCATCCTAACATATATCTAATTTACTGCTGCCTGGACAGTCCCAAGATTTTATTTCCCTACAACCGGATGAGCAATTGCATTCAGAGCCACTAGTAACCTCAGGAAGTCTGGCAAGCAGTAGGACACCCACCATCTGCTACCTGCCATGTGTAATAAGAGAAACCCCCTCAGAGCAGTCTCAATAGTTCACCTCCCCAGGACAAACAGGTTAACAGCTAACTTGTGGCTTTTCATGTAGGAATAATTGCACACTTCTCAGCAGATATCTCTCATGTGATGACATGCTGCCTGCATAGCAGTGGAGAAGGAAACCAAACACAGAAGCTCTACAGCCAAAACCTGATTGTCCCAAACCTGAAACACAGACTTTTTTTTTTTTCTTACCACAACCAGTTGGTTTTTAGTACACAGTATGGTGATACTTTGAGGAAATTCAGGCTCAAGCAGCATCTCTATTTCATCTTTCTCTTCTTCAACCTTCTCTTTTTCCACTTACTCATTTTCCTGGAGGTGCAGCTACTAGGAAGAAGAACTTACAGCAATTGCTGCTATGCCAAAAATCCATTTGTCAGTCACAGTGACAATATGTCAAATAACACTAACAGAAAATGTTGAATATGTCTGAGTGCCAGGTTGCACTGCAGAGAACGGCTTCTGCCCAGAGCTCCAAAGAATTTGAATGCTGGTGCCAGAAAAGGAGGAGATTATCAATGCAGGAGTCATCATACCTTTCCCACAATCTTGACCTGTGACGTCGTGCTCTGTGATTCCCTTTCCATGGCCCATCCTGCCTTCCAAAGTGGCAGGTGCTTAAAATCCTTTCATGAGATGCAGTGATAAATGAAGCAAATCATATTGCAAAAAAAAAAAAGCTCTGACTGACTGGTTTTGAATTGAAATGAGGATCTTAACTTTTCAGACTCCTTCTCTCTAAATGCAGAAAAGCATGTGTTAGAAAATAAATAGGAAGCGGCTGCTATATAGAACGAAAAGCACTCTTTTTAGCACCTGAAGATGAATGCTGAAAGTGTGTGTGAATGCCAATTTTATACGGGAACAAAAATACGTCACATGCCCATGCAAAAAGGAAACTGCTTTTAAGCAGTGAAAATGTATGTTCTCCTCTCTCTACAGAAATTATTTAATTGAAAAATAGTCTACATTTAACACCTTTCACTTCAAGATGGAGCAGCATTACTTTGAAATCGTAATAGTGGATTTAACAAAATTCATGCTAGAAGTTCCACACACATTGTTACTGGAATCTGTAACCAGAATGTCTCATTGTAAGTTCTCATTAATATTAAACCACATCCTCCTGAAAGCTCTCCTAAGGGCATCTAATATTTTCTTTTCTTTTTGTTTCTTTTGTATTTTTACCTTAAAACAATCCCTAAACTTTATTTTAATAGGATTTAAATATCACAATATCACCTTAAAATAAGATCAAGCAGGCTTGTATCTTTATATAAAGGAAAATAAACTTTATACCTACAGTACAAACTTCAAAACTTTTCTCCTTCTATGCTTAGCATATCTTTAAACAGAAAAAATATTATCGTTATTTAAGATTCTATATAATCAAATATTTCTACTTCCTTCCATGTAACTTTTAATATTAAATAATTTTCAAACAATGTTGCCTATAATAAATCCCACAAATGCATAGAAGGAAAGAACTCCCATAGACATCAAAAAGCAGAACGGTAAAGAAAAAAAAAACCCACAAATTCTTCACCCACAAGAAGTGTAATAGCAGGACAGGTCAGATTAAATCCATATGTATGTGCGCACACATTTGGGCCTCATCAAAATACAGATGTTCCAATACCAAACCTATCGACTGTGCATTTAATATTCCTGTAATGTTGCTAGAAATGTTGACATGATGCACAGATTGAATTCAACCATTTTTGATTTATTAGCCAGTGAAAAACAGTGAAAAGCACACTAAACGTAACTAGTCCACAGTGCCATAAACAATACCTATTATAATGTATTTCATTCTCTTGGGGGAAAAATATACGGTAATTTGCTAAGCTATTTTTTCTTCATTCTCAACATTTATAGCTATTACTAGCAGAAAGCAGCAACAGCTTGACTTTTTAGCATGCAAAATGCTAAATCAGAAAAAGATACATAAAAGAAAAATATGTGCTGCTCTCCATTTGTACTGTCTCAGCAAAGCCTTAAACTAGGTATTCTTAGTAAAGTTTGCTAATTTTAGGTGGTTTTCAGTTCTTACAAATTGCCAGGGGAAGACAAGGAAATGAGGTATAAAAATAAGATAATTTATAGGGGTGTGGCATTAAAAAAAACTAATGGCCCTATCTTGCCAATGTTTTGCATGTGAATTATAGCAAATGCACAGTATTCCAAAACTTGTTTTAGAAATGGCCTGTATTTAACAGCTGTGTCTCTATTCAGACTGTACAGCACTATGCTTAACTGCGGTTGTTATCGCTTTCTTCTCAAATGTTAGGAAACTGGATGTCTACACTGCAGGGAATCATCTCAAGATCATACGAAAAAGCCAGGTACAAATTCCAGAAAGCATTATTTAAACTTCTGCCCTGGGAGCTTGTGGTTCTCCACAGAGTATTTCCCTTAGGAACCACATTTTTGCAAACAATATAAAATAAAATGGCCATTGCTAGGGTAACTGGTACGAGACAAAACCGTGTGTGCACAAAACTTACCCTACTGTATTTTGTACCTTTATCATATATACTGGTTGGGTAAATGTTTCCTGCTGTGCTGGGGGGTGGCTTCACTCCCAGTCATCCCTGTCGCTTCTTCCCTTGTGCTGTGTCAGTGTTCAAATAGCTACATAGTGAATTAGAGAAGGAAACTGGTGTAGCTGAAAACTATGCCTTCCAAATTTCTCTATTTGGAAAGTTATTTTTCAGCCAGAAGAGTTCACTGATCAAGCTCATTCTGTGGCTGTAGAAATGGTTTTTTATTCACACAAGGAAAGCAGCCAGAACTATCAGCCAAAGAGGAAGAAGGAGACCAAAACATCATCTTTCTTTCCTTTCTTTCCTTTCTTTTCCTTCTTTTCCTTCCTTAGAGGGCAGCAATGTGGCAAGTGTAAGTGGGTTATGCACAAAAGGTTTCGTGGGGATCCACCTTCTCCTCTGCCTGAGCACTGCTGCCAGATGCACAGTACTTCTGTTTCTATTGCAATACGATGCTAGCAAATGCACTTGGCTCTAAAGGGAAGCAAGATTCCTGTAGACACAGGCGATTATAAAGCTCTGCTGGGAATGGATCCCACCAATATCCAGTGTCAGAGTTGTCCCTGTGCATAACTATAACCTTCATATTCCTAGGGCAACGCCACTGCCACTTCCACTCAGCCTGTCTGGCTGCTGGATTTTCCACCTTCATCTCTGAGACTTTTGTTCCTAGTTCTGGTTTGTCAAACTGTGGAAGTAGCAAGTACTGGCTAAGCTTTCATCTATATGTGACATCAGCAAGAGTTATCAACTTTGTAATTTTGAAAGGTCAACATCTAACTATTAATTGTGCTGTTAAAGAGCTTCTTATTTACCACTTCTCTATGGAAAAGCCACAAATATCCAGCTATCTTAGGTCCTGTTAGGCCATTAAAAGAAAGTCATCACCATAGTAAATTTTCTTGTCTTCAAGTAAATAATGACAAAACCGAATCAAAACCTAAAAATATATAAACAGACCTTCATTGTTCTTTCCAGCATGTAAATTGTTAATAAACATAATTCATTGGAATAAACACATTTCATGGAGTTTGCATGGTTTCTACACCTCAACACACTAACTGGTTAACTGACTTCTGCTCTGAGATCAGATTTGTTCAAAGACAGATATAGGACATTGCTCTCTAGGGTGATTTTTTTAAAAAAACATACCTGCAAAACTGCAATGTTCTTATTTTTCCAGGTTTTAAAAAGGAACATAAAGGTAAAATTTATTACTAAATTTGAGAGATGAAATGATTCAGTAAATGCTACTATGAAAACCTACTGGTCACAAGAGGATATAAAACATTCTTATCTGTATTGTGGAAGTGTCAGTTGCAGGGATGATAGCAGAAATAAAGGACTGGAGCATCTCATCTTTCAGAATTTCAGCTTTGCTAACTTTTTTCCAGTGGAATTTTCCCTCATTTTAACTTCACTGATATAACCACTACTGCCTGTTATACGATCACTTCACAAATATTAATGCAATTATTCTTATGTCAATCATGGGAAAAAAGGAAGAATTGCCACCTTACATGCATATAACAGAAATAGGATTGATGATTTCCTAATTTTACACAAGAACTTTTTGACCTCAGGATTGATTCAGGTTTTCTAGATTCCAGTCCCAAGGAACATGAGTCTCACTCCTTTGCTCCTTGTAAAAGACAGAGCCAATAAATGATTCATCATTTTTTATTACAAATAAATATAATGAAATTACTAATGCACTCTCATATGGCAACACCTGAATTCCATCTGTTCTGGTTTGGCAGACATTTGCTTATTTTTAAAATGTGATAGATCCTTTATCAGGATCATATCACCTTTAACTTTCTTCTCAGACACGCTATCCAATATAGGACAGATAAATCAGCATCACTTCTATGATCTGTTGCATATACTGAAAAACACTTCTCTAAAAATTTCACTACTTTCACTTAACTGCAATATTTCTACCTTGAAAGTGAAGTTGCTAGGTTTTCTGCTTAACCACAATGCACACAATCAGGTGATGTAATGACCCAGACAAAGTCTTTTTCATAATTAAACCTTTCTTTTCTTTACAGATTTCTAGGAGGAGATCTTTAATTTAGACAAATGATTGCAGATGGTGATATAAAGCTGTACAGAAGATGAATAGTAGCTGTGGCTTTCACGTGAAACACTATTTTATACAGAACCCTTGTAAGGTCTCCGAAACATTTTACCCTTGAAACCAGATCTTAAGAAGTATTTAGGTCTTTTGTCTACACTTGGGCTAGCTGCTTATAAAAAGTAGTTGCTAAATGGATCTGGTTCTGTAGTCGAGCATAAACCTGCATGATTCTTACTGAAGGGTTGACGCTTTAAGGAATATACTTAAAAGGCTTTTTAGGTTACTACCCCCTCCCCCTTTCTGATATCTTTTGAGTAATTGGAAACATGAGAGCTGCCAACGCCCAGAAGTATCAAGTGAGAATTTATCATCTCTGGATTTATATACAGCAGGTCAGCTAATTTAGAAGGAAGAAATTATTTCTTCAGTATTTATAGTAAAAAGTATATGTTAAGATTTAGAGGCAGATATTTTTATCAGAGTATCTTTTGAGTCACATCATTAAGTATAACATCAAGTTTTTGAGATTTTAAGCAAAGATGCAAAGTGGAAATCCTGTTCCCACAGTCTCTGCTATGATGGAAGCTCAGACACTGCAATGGACAAGTTGCCACAATACAGAAATCCTTTGTTACTCACTCCTATTTCAAGTCTCTGAACTCTGCACAAAAGGCAGCAGAAGATTCCTGGGGCTGTTAGAGTCACATGTTTAAGCTATGAGTTTTCCAATAACTTTGTTTAAGACCTAAATTAAAGGTTTCTGAAGTCAGTTTATACCTCTATCAGTGGTTTGGACAGATTTGTTACAAAAATCTTTAGTCTCACTTAAAATTTCTCATTGTCTTTGTCTCCCCCTTTCCTCCCCTTTTTCCCCCTCTCTTTATTTTAATGATTCATATAAATTCATAGCTACTTTTACTGTCTCCTCATTCATTCTGGATTGCTTTCTTGTCTGAAATGGGTAACTTGTGTCCTTTCTTCCCAGCATTCCTAACTATCACATATATCAACTTTAAAAAATACGCAGAAAGAATCTAACTTATCTTTCCAGGTGCAGTTATTTAAAATCTGTAAGCTGCTTCTTAGGCTCCAGTTCAGCCCTTAAATGATATGTCAGTAGTTCCTTACAAAGGAATTTACAAATTGACCCACTAACTTTAAAGAGCTCTGAATTAGGCCATTAGTAATTGGGATTTATTTCTGAATTTTTTAGTGTGTAGGGAGTTCCCAAGCACATTAGGTCCCTGCTGGAAAGAAAGCTTCTTAATACTATATTAATATAGCAGACATTTTAAAAGAGACGCTTATATTGCTACTCTGATCCTGCAGTGATATAACCCTTATAAGACTGAGTACTTACCTGGAAATAACCAAAATATCATTCCTCCTTTCACATTAAGCTCTAGCATTCTTGTCAAAATGTACCCTTACCATGTGGCAGGACAGCAGGCTGAATTTCAATGGAAATAATAGTCCTAGTAAAATTCATTAAATAAAAGTAGGGAAAAACCTCAAAAGATTTCTCTAATGATTGAGGTTTGAGCTTTGTTCAAGTTTTGCACTAATCCTTAACAATGTCTGGAGGAATTATGAAGGACCTTCTGCAATTTCAGTAAGTCTATGTGACTCAGTTGACTCTTCTTGAAAGGGATCATGCTATTTAGTCTTTTGAAAAGTCCCAATAAAATGTGATAATATAGTAACTGACTCTTTTGGAGACTAAGTCTCAGGGAGTCTTTAAGTAAAGAGGGGTTTTCATGTTACTATTTCCTGTTGTTGTTTTAATGATTCTTTTTTTTTCTTTGAAGAAGATAATTAATTAGTAACAGAAAGACGTTTTCATTTTCTTAAGTGTATTAATGAAGTTGCTTGTTCACATTCCACCTAATTCTGTCCTCAAAAAACTTAATTTGATTTCACAGGGCTTTGGGTCAGGAGCACAGTGGGTTGCTGTAATTCATTGGTCTTTCTTTGATCCTTCTCCTCCATTACCAACTGCAATGGATCAGGAAAAGATTGTGTATAATGTAGAGCACAATCATCTATTGTACTCTCAATATAAGTTCAAGACTTCAGTGAAAATTGTTGCAGATCTATATTACAATACAGAGGAGTCAGTTTGCATGTTATATATATATTTAATATATAATATATATATTTTAAAAGAAAAGTTTAGTAAAAAAAAAAAACTTTGCGATGCAATGTAGGGGGTTTGGTGTATCATTACATCTTTAAAATTAAACATCTCTAGATACTTCCAAACTTATAAATCTTGTTTGCACTACTGAGATAGGACTACCAACCCACCTCAGAGGTTCCATTTAAGCTAGAAAGAACTGCGTGTCACAGGGCTGCAACGATTCAACATCTGAATAATGACAACCCTACCCGCTGATACTCTGTCACCCACATTGCAGGGGATTGCTGTGGTTTATGACCAGCTTCCTGTAGTCAACATTCCCTTTTAGAGCCAAGAATCCAAATCCACACTTTTCCCTCTCAAAGATGTGAAATTCACTAGCATTAAAATTCACAACTGATTTAAAGCAAGAAATTTGGCTCTTTGAAACTGCACAGACACCAAAATGCCGGAAACAGTAACACATCAGAAAAAGGAAAGAGGTAAACTACCAACCTAACTGTCGCAGCAGTTCCAGAGCAAACCATACGACCATCTAAGTTATTTTTGAACCATATTAAAAATGTCATCAAACTATTTCATGAAATAATAATTTAGTTACTTTTATACTGTATATCACATTATAGATAACACTTTAAGCTTCATTTCTGAAACAGCTATAGATTATTTTCAGTCCATTTCTTTCTCAGCAAGTGTACAAAATTTCTCATTGTATCGATGAGACTACTGTACAGTAACATAATCAAGTACACAAAAAAAACAATGTGGATTTTAATGGCAGACTTTGTATAAAATTTTACTGTGTTTTAAACAGTAAAGCTGCAAACTTGCCATCTTGTGGGAGTCAAAATTAAACCTCAATCCAAACCTGTTCAAATCTCAAAGCTTTGTGCCAATATATCACTCCTAATATTCACTATGAAAAGCAAAATTCAAATTTCCAGTATAACATAGCAGTTCAAATTTGCCAGGGGAAAGATTGAAATGCAACCTCTGTATTTTCAAGGGAACACCAAGACAATTATAACTTACAGCAATTTATTTTGCTATTTTCTTATTTTTGTTCAGTCAAGCAGCGATGAGAAACATATTGTAATTCTTATGACTAATCAAAATATTCTGTAATGATCTCATTCAGAAAACCTTGCAAGAAGAAACAGAAATCACAGTTAGCTTATGCTGTGTAATAAAATGGTCAATTTAAGTAATGCACACTATTTTCCATTGTCAGTCTTATAACAATGCATTACTAACAAAACATTAGTAAAGATCACATTACATTACATTCTGCAATTTAATTAGGAAACACTCATCTTCGACTCAGCAATCCCCAGGTTTTATGCCTTTTACCAGCCAACAAATTTGATTTTTGCTAAGGTGGCTATACCACTGTGAAGGCCAAAGGGGCTTGTTACATCCCTGTCTCAAGGAATTTTTACCTACCTACACTATTTCGCGGAAGGAAGCAAAGGAGAACAATGGACCCTGTTTTGCATAATCTTTCTGTCTGTAGGTGTTTTACTAGTGGGGTTGGCTGCTGGGTGGCCTCTGTGAGGAAAAGCTGGGCCTACCCTAGGCCTGACACAGACCATCTACAACAGACCCACTACAGCCAAAATGCTGGCACCTCAGGGAAAGTATGTTTAAGAAATGGCAAGAAATACTGGGCAGAGGGAGGATGCGGGGAAAAAGAAACCAGGAAGAGAAAATTTATCAAGTATTACTAATTCAACAAAATGTTTTTTCCATCTCTATGTTCATAAAGCCATCAATGAATATGTTTTGCAAATCTTTGCTATTTACATGATGCAAAAAATATGCTAAAAGCTGATCTTCACTACGCGTGTTGATTACTTGCAATGAGTAATGAGATGGGGTTTTTTGGTGTGTTTATATATTCTATTTCTTTTACTTGAATACAGTAATAACTTTCAGAGAAGGAACTGACTTGTAGTACACTCAGAAATTAAAAGTCAGCAGACTATTAGCATGAAATAATTCCTTCAGATGTATTTTCAAGCTATATTTCACTGAAGTACATTACAGATTTATTACTCAAGCCACTCAGTGCAACTGAAGTGGATTTTCAGCACCCCAACAAACTATGTCTTTCATGTTTGACAGTATCATTTCTAACCTCAGTTTCCATGCTTTATCAGTGTGAATTAAAAAAAAAAAAAAAAAAAAAAAGTTTCTCATAAGCCTTCCATTCCTCACTTGGTGATTTTTTTCTGCACAGTTGTGGAAGAAGAATGTCTTGCAGCAATGTAAGTACTGTGCATGAGCCTTTGTTTTCCAGATTCATTGATGTAAAAATGTATTTTTTATTCTTTATCTGAAAAGCAGTTTCAGTGTTCAGTGGATATGAAAATGATTCATAATGGAGAGGAAAACTCTCTTGGGATATGAAGTGCTTCAGGGAAGAGATGTAATGTACATTAAAAAAGTAAATAAATTTCCTCTCACTCCCCTCTGATGTGAATTTTTGTAAATATCTACAACCTGTTCTGTCAATACTAATGTTCAGAACATGTATCAAGCATGTGACGGAAAAGAACGAGCCCAAGAAAATGCATTACAAAGTTTCTTTTTTAGCCTAGACCAAGGGAAAAATCAAGCAATGACTTTCTCATTAACAGAAAAATTAATTCTCATGTTTTGGTAGCTTCTCATTCCAATTAATGATTTTCTGATCCTCTACCAAAAATAATCTTGCTAACCAGACTACGGTTATATATTCTTTTAAATTCTATTTCAAAAACAAAGAAATAACAGGAGTGTCTCTGGCAATTATCTTTGCAGGTTCTAATATTCTCATGAACAGTCCCATCACCACACCTAATACATTTCCAATCACAACATCTAATCACATAATAGTAATGCAAAATGGATGGGAAATGGAAGCCCAAGCTAAAATGGATGTAAATACAGAACAGTTAATTAATGTTAGTTTGCCACATATAATTTAAATAGTTTTATATGTTTCTATAGGGCTTCATAATCACTTAAATAGCACATTCTCAAGACGCTTCATCGGATAACAACAGGACTAGACAGATTCTTAAGGCAATCTTTTGCTAAATTAATTCAGTATATAAGGACCATATGCTAATACAGATTACTTCTGATGTTATGAAGTTCTGATACACTAGGAGGTGATGTGGCATGACACTGAAAATCATATGAATATTAGGGCTTTCTCAAGCAGCTAATTCCATGGTTATTATGAAGAAAACATCTAAGAATGCACAAAGACTATAATATTATACATGTTTTATATGGATGTGTACATATGTACTATGCACTGAAAATCAGTAGATAACTAAATTTCTTTGTGGTTTTATTATGTCCTCTCTCCAGTTCTTCCTCAGACATCTTAGGGTCTTCTAATGGAAGGCACTAGAGAACATATAGTTGGTAAGGAGACATAACACTCCTTATTTGTTTATTGTGCATATGAGACCCACAACAGAATATATGTCCAAACATTGTGGGTCCATCACTTTGGTGTCCATCACATCTTGCACATATACATCAAGCTACTAAACTCCAGGAGTACAGAAGAACAATTTAAAGTTCCAGCAATACTAATTTTAGTAATTTCTGCATTATAAGAATTGAGCATAACAAATGCTCTACTTTATCCTTATAATACCATTAGCTGAAAGCAGGGATCATATTTTTTCATGGTATATGTCCACTATTTCAAATGGTCCTGTTCCTAGGAATTAAGTTATCCTTCCAAATGTTAATGAAGGCTACACCATAGAGCTACAAGTGGCAGTATAAGGATTCCAAAGGACATATGAATTGAGTGTGCTGAACTGTTGTCATAAGCAGACATTTTCTTTTTACATTGTTAATTTGTTGGCATCACCACAGCTGTTAGACTCTTTTATTAGAGCCAAACACACTGATAAAATTAATGCATTCTTTGTCTAGAGTCTTTCTGCATTTTAGTACAATTTTGAAATTTCTCATATTCCCTTTGTAAGACAGATGTTTCCCTTTGACGCAGCAGCAAACTAAAATGTGAACTTTCAGTCTGTTGGTTTAATGTACTGCAGATAACACGTTTTCATAGTTGTGCTGCTGATATGATGGGGTCTTTGAAATGTAT
This sequence comes from Gallinula chloropus, assembly GCF_964237585.1. Lineage (NCBI taxonomy): Eukaryota > Metazoa > Chordata > Aves > Gruiformes > Rallidae > Gallinula > Gallinula chloropus. The sequence continues at coordinate 66,344,816 of NC_140088.1, read as the reverse complement.
CTTTTATTCTAAGTAAATCATTCATCAGAAACGTTATTTTAAATCTCATACCTACAAATCTGTTTTATACTCCTCCTCACCCCTCCTTTTACTCTGATAATCATCTGAATGACAGTTATGTAAAGATTCATCTTTAGAATCCTGCTACCTATGCTCACATTTCTATATTCTTACTTTTGGACATTACCTTATTTAAAATCAGGAAAGGAAAAAAAAAAACCTTTTGACTATCACCTCATAAGACCACTGTGAATCTTCAAAATTGGATTTTGTTTTATATTGCTACACACGCTAGTGTGCACTGAGTAGATAATTAATCAGTGCATTAAAGGAAAAAAAATCAGTCCCAGAGAGTACACTTTAAGGGCCTACCTGTGCATTGCAGTATCTGATTTGCATGTGTCTCAGCAATACAGTTGTAGGGAAGGCGGGCAAATTAATAAAGGTAGACAGGTGACACTGATTTTGAAAACCTGACTTAACTTTGATGTCCAGTAAAGACATGTCACACACTTTTTTCCCCCCATGGTAGCTCTGATAGAAGCCAAGAGTATAAAACATTACACCAAAGAGCTACAGTTTATTTGGAAGGTAATGAAGGTTCCAATCTTTCAACCCTGACTAAAGCTGAACTTGCATTTCTTTCAGTGAGTCATAACAACAGAACTGGATCAGATAAAAGTAAAATTGCTTCTGATTCAAGAGGCAGAAAAAAGGTGCTCATTACAAGTTGCATATATGGGTTGTCAATACTGAAACACCTTCTAAAAACACAAGCAACTCTCTAGGTGATAAGGAGAGTTGTTTCCATAATTTATTTCCATAATATATTAGACAGTTCATAAAGATCTTTGTCATAAATTAAGAAAATCAAACTATGCAATTTTGTGTATTTAAATAAAAGGAGATAAATATAAGATTAAGGTAATAAAACAGTAACACGCAATGGTTTCTATAGGAAGACTTTGTCTATCTCCTGACTGTTTTAAAGATATACTTCTCTGAATTCTTTTGACTCTTTGAATATACAGCTTTGACAATAGCAATCTCCTTTACAGAAGTGAGACCCATCATTTTTGCTGAAAGACTTCTGCCTAGCAAAACTGAATTTTCACCTTCAAGGCCACTGTGAAATATTGCCATAGAGACCACCTATTTTTAGAAAGAACTATCAAACACGCATCTAGAGCTCCACACTTGTGTTTTCTTGATCTGCATAAAATGGGGAAAAACATTTTGGAAGCCAAAACTTATGTGTTGTTGTTACTGGACTTTGAGAGAAGAGCAAACAAACAAACAAAAAAAATTCAAAATTGGGAAGGGGGGAGAGGATAAATAGTGGGGAAGAGTAGATTGGAAGATGGTTGGTTGTTTCATTGGGTTTTAATTTTAGTGGCAAGCTTTTGTCTTCTCACCAGCTTGGAAAATATTACTTTTCCTCACATGCAGAATTCTGATGTCTGTAATTAAAGTTCGGGTCATTCAATTGCACAACTTGCAATCATTCCCTTGAAGGAGTGGTACACCAATACTACTCCTTGTACACTTGAATTGTAAGCCAGCATCATTTCTGCCATCATTTTCTGCTTTTGTTTACTTATTTATTTCTATTTTATCATGTAATTGCTTGACTATAGACTTTTTTCAGCTTTTCTGGCATCCATTTCACTGGAGCTTGGTGGAGAAAAAGCACGATAGGCTTAGCAAGTATTAATAAGCAAATCTGTAGTGCTTGCAACCCCTATCAATAATTAGAAACAGTTAGGCACTGCAACAAGCCCCTGTCTACATTGACCTGGTTGGGTTATCTCTCTGATTTGAGGATTTTCTGTAGCTGAAAAACCTCCTTTAAGCTGACTAGGTTGCTTTTGGAAGAAAATGGGTTTTCCACTGTCTATGCCATAAACATGTAACTTTGTATACTTCCCTGTCTCCCCTAACTGAAGAACACCAACAAAGCTGAGAATAAATGGTTCACATGATAGAAAGATGAGCGGAAAAATTCAGAAATTTCTTTTCACATTTTGTACACCTAATAGAACTATGACTTGTATTAGACACCAGCTATGCCCTATGATTGGTCTAAGACATTTTTAAAGATTCATGAAGTAATGAATCAAATCCATCTGTTCTATCGTAAATGTCTATTAAAGAAAAAGCCAAATGTTCCCCTTTCAAATTTTAGATTTTTATCACCCACATATGTGGCATATTAACATCTATTTCTTGCTGGAGATAAATACATAAAAAGATTGACTGTTTTAGGGGCCCATAACAGCACAAACATGATTTGCTACTAATGTGACTTACTGTTCATTGTCCAAAATAAATTCTAAATTATTATATTCAAACCTATCTTCACTTACTGTTATTTTTAACCACTCTCATATGAGTTGGATTTTATAGTTTGAGATCTTTGATAGACCAATAACATTTTTATTATATCTATCCTCTCACGTAAAAATCCTTTTTATGGTAATTTTGAACATCTTTACTGTCTCAATGAATGTTCTTAAAATCAATGAGACCATATACTCAGTACGTGTTATTTGTTATAAACAGAATATCAGGCTCCAGCTCCACATTGTCCTTGCTTCTCTACATATACTGTGTTCATCACAATCAGATTTTTAAGGTTTTTTGCTCCTCCCCTGTTCTCACAGATGCTTGTCCTTTTTGGACCCCAAGAGAAACTGTTTCAAAACCAGAAAGACTATAGTGCATGTTTATTAAAAAACCCAATGTCACTGGAACAAACAATTTGTAAATGGCTGGGTTAGAACCAGGAAGACAGATTTATTTTTTTTTCCAGATGCAAATTCATTTGCACCTATTTGTGAGCATTTCTCTTCCCCACATCCCCATAAGATTTGCTTTGGTGCCATACTAGGGACCTGTGTGTGCATGTCACACCTTGAACAGGCAGTGAATGTCACATCACATGCTGGTTCTGGTTGGCAGCACCCACACAGAGGGAACAAGTTTCCCAAAGATCTCATCTCCATGTTGCAAATAGTTCTTATGCACAAAATCAGCTGCAGTTACACCAGGGGGAAATACAGAACAAACACTGCCACACACACCTCACGACTCTGAGGTAAGACTCAGACACACAACACAAAACTGTCACTGCAGGATGAAATAGCTGGGAACATGAGGTTGCTCTGGGGTTAATTTGTACATGGTCTTGATTAAAAAACTCTTACAATTCTGCTTTTTACATAAAACAAGTGAAGATGGGGCACCTTGAACAGTTTTTCCACTGTTTCTCAGAATTTTCTCCATGAGTTTCTAATGCCGATCCATCCAATTCAATTGTCAAAGCATATCAGCTACAAAATTTCCTTAACAAAAAATTAAACAGCATGTAGCCTTTGTTCCACTATCTATTTCTAGAGAGGGGAAAAAAATATCTCATGTTCAATAATAAAGTCACAGGAGAGTTGGGAAGTAAGTTTTTTTCTTTTTCCTTTCTTTCTTTTCCTTTTGAAAAAATAATGATCACAGGCTTATGTCAGAAATTACCCTGGAAAATACAGAGAACATCAAAAGCTGTGGCAACAACATTTACAAAAAACAGAGCTGTAGAAGAGAAAATAGCATTGCATTACCACTATTTATATATAAAAATGCTCATTAATAAGAAACCATGAAATATGCTCTTTGGAAATACAGCTGATGACATTTGCATTACAGAATGTGCATTAACAGGAATTCATACTACAAAAAGAGAATGCAGTGACTAAACAGGCTGGCAAATTATTTTCAGTCCATGGATAAATCTGCCGATAGATAATTTTGGGTTGGTGAAAGACGACAGCATTGATCATACATCAAAATTCTTAAACTTTCCATCTGAAACACCACATTATCTTCACCACAAAAGAAAACTGAAAAACAGTACTCTTCAAATGCTGGTAGCTATAAGACACACTAATGTCAATCCTGTTTCTGCTCAATGCTGCTCTGACTCATAACCATGAGAAAAAGTTCCCATGGCAGAGAGCTGTGAAGCCTAGGACGCCAGTTGTGAATGCAGAGATAAAAAAACTAGCAAGGTTTTCTTCAGGGTGACAGAAAGGTACAAACTCATACTCCGCTGAAAGAGCTTCACAGGTGATAACACATCATATTCATTCATAACAACACAATGATAATGCTACAGATAAGAAAACTTGAAAGACAACTGTTTTCTATATAACACAAAGGTGCTTAACAAGAAATGTTTAGGAAATGTATGCACCAGATATAATAAGCTGTAAAGTCAATGTAACAGAGCAGAAAAATATTTTAAGCTCAGTGGATTTAGAAATACCATTTCATGTATTTTAGTGTGTGTTTCTTTAATACCCTAAATTCAGCTTCTAATGTTGTGACTGCCAATGGGTATACCTGTTTTCTAGTTGGAGAGATTATTAAAAGCATTTAAGAACACCCTCTCCAGTAACGGTATTTAGTGCAATGTAATGTTTATTTTGGGAGATTACATCTTGAGTTTATATGGGGCTAGTCTGAAGCATATGGGGCTGGGCCAGGCAGGATGAACACACTGCCAAATCTGTAACTCTTTATGTGGAAAATGAGACAAACCCAGCAGATTGGATTTTTGCCTACGGCAAATAATCATTTATCAGGAAGGAGTTTTGTAAAAAATGATCCTTCAATTTGCATTAGTGCACATGAATATGGAGTACTTCACGCTTTCCAATTGTACTGTGTTTAGCTCTAATGCTTGCACCAAAATGAACATTTTTTCTCTTTCAGTATAAGTTCCACCTGCATTTGTTGTTCTCTAATCAGAGACAGAAACAAATACGCTGCAAATCATGTCAATCCCAATGCATTAAGCATTAATAATAATAATATGAACTGAAACAGGAATGGTAAGACTCTGAGAAGTCACTTGATCTATGTGCTTAGGAAGGATCATTAGTGCTTAAATCATACTCAGTATTGCTAATCTTCTAAATGAAAACTTTTGGTATAGCTCCACACTCTTTGAGTGACTCCTTCCACACATTGGTAGGAATCTGCCCATGTTATTAATAAAATTTTGTTATTTACTGGGATCATTCAGTATTTTGGAACTATCATTTTGTACTGAAATCTTCTCTGGAATAAGTAGCCCACAGGTATTGGAAACATCTACATTCTGCAGCCATTGGAAGTAATGGGAGAGGAAGCCATTACCATCATTCTGCATCATAAGCACTTTTTCCCCAACACCTGAAGACATTTTGTTTAGGCATGTCACACAGGGACTATCCACTACACTCTATTAACAGAAAACACGCACAGCTCGTTTCTTTCATGATTGAGGGCAATTATGAAGGCACCAGAAAGCAAATTAGACAGCACGTGTAGGCCTCAGATATCAAATAGATGAAAGTAATTTAATGTTTATACATTTCAAAACTAAAAGCATTCAATTATTTGATGCTGCCTTCATGAGAAATCACTGGACTAGTGATGTTTATGATGAAATCTTTATTTTCAATTCCCAATCTATTTAAAAGCCTCACAAGAAATAATCTCATATACTTCCAGTGAATTCATGATGCTCCATCAAGCTTGCACAGAGGAGAATCTATCTGGTCCACAATTTTGTGGTAACATTGCCTATAGCTTGTAGACCAAAGCTCATGAAAATTTCTACTAAATCAAAAAAAATTTGTATGCCTTCACAAAGCATACTGCACTGGGATAGTGTCTGGCTTTTGACAATGTACAAAGTATAACAAAGGAGCTTACTTATGCACCCTACCTGTCACACGTGAGCGTCTTGAATCAAGGCCCTTCTTAGTAGCCAGTAACAAGCAGTGTTTATATGCCTATATACATCTTTATAGTTTGCAGAAAAAAAAATACACTCAATTTTGTCATGCATTAACCTATCTTAAGGCGATTGCCAGTCACCACCTGCTCACATCCTGGCACTCACATCCACAGAATTTCTTTTATATATTTTTATGGAAGAAAGAATTGTCCTCCAAGAAGTAATAAAGATAAGGATGTCCAAGGCAAATTCTGAAGAAAAAAAAAAAATCTATACAATAAGGTAGAAGTTGTCTCAATTTATTAATTAATCTTGTAATACAGAGCTTTAACATGAACCAGCTGGTGCACAGAGGTAGTTTTGTGCACTAAGGTATCATTTCAGGTACATGGGAAAAACTTGGGACAACATATGACCCCATAAAAATTCATACTCCCAGGAGAATGAGGTGAAAAAAACAATGAAATCAACAATTGTTTGACAATTGAAACATGATGCTCTAGAGATACACCTTTGTTTCATGTCTGTGGAAATTTCCCTTAAATTTCCACCCCACATTTGATGTCCAGCCATCTGAGAGCGCCCAGAGCTGCAACTAAATATGCGACTTGAAAAAAATCAAACAAGAAATATGATGATAAAATTGATTACTACTATCTATACAGAATACCATGATACACATGAATTAGTTTTGCTCACTGGCTCTATTATTCTAAATATTGCTGTAGTTCTCTTCATTTATATAACATGATTTTCCTTTTATTATCCTACCTAATACTGTCCATAAAGTCATCTGTCATTGAAATGGTGGTTTATACTGAATTATATAAATGATGGTTTTCTCTTTGGCCCTTTTTTTTTTGTTTGTTTTTTTTGTTTCTGTTCTGTGTGAGATGTGTGCTTCTAGAGAGTAATGTACGTGCACTTCTGCAATATGCAGGGAGGGAGACAATCTTGCTAGCAGCTGACAAAGACCCAGAGGACAAGATACATCATGCACACAGGCTCCATAGATGGGGATGTCACTTATGATATGATATATTTTATGAGATGAATACTGACAATGATATAGTCAAGCTGCTAAGGTTACCTCAGTTCTTCAAATGTGATAAAAAATTTTGTATTCCTACTGGCAAGATGGCTAACAATTGTCAGATAATTCCTTTTTTTTCCTTTTCATTCCAAAATCAACTGGCACTTTCTCCTTGGTGTTGTGAGTTCAGTTGTTTATTTGTTGTTGCTAAAAAAACCAAAAGAAAGATTGCCAACTGAAAAAAAAGGTTATATTCTGTTTGATATTAAGTACTGTAAATAGGGAATTATCCCAGTAGGGTGGTGTTGAAACAGCACATTTCAGATGCAACTATAAGAGCAAGCTGACAAACCGCAGGAGCTCTACATATGAAGAAACAAATACACTGAAAGAAATGTTATTTTTATATAAGTGTACGTGTATATATACACACAAGAGAAACCTTATTCACAGTAATTACCACAGATGTGGACACAATTATTTTATGAAGCTATAGCATTTGCTGAAAGAAATACTAGACTTCTTCCTGAGTATTCTTATAAAGAAATCACTTATTTAAAAATCCTAGGGTTTTTCCAGGCAGACCGCATATTAGTCCCTCACACTTACGTGCACAGTGAAGCGTCCCATGCTAAAAAACTTAGGTAAAAATACTATTTTTCTATAGGCATGCTGCGATTTTTGCACCCTCGTATGATCTGTCAAAGCAGACCCAGTTTCCATAAGAATGCTCAGCGGTGACTGTCTTCTGGCAACTGAGATCGGTGACCTCTGACTACCAAGCAGCTTCAGTGACACGCTGCCATGACTGGGGCTCTGTTTCACAGCAAACTCCAGCATGCTACTTCTAGGTGGTTTGATACTAAAGCTGTCTGCAGATGTAATATTTTTTTAACTTTCTTTGAAATGTCAGAAAGGTTTTTCACTTACACCTCTCTTGAAAGTGGATTACACATGTTTGGCCAACCACCTTGTAAAATAGTAGATTCACACGTTATAGAAATCAGAAAAAAACAACATGCAAGACAAGATAGTTGAATTTTGAGTTAATTTTCAGTAAGGTGTCATAAATGGGAAGACTCGATGTGATTTTCTATTTCCTGATGAGTTGAAATTAAAAACACTAGGGACATATTTATGAAGATAAAACATGAAGAAAGAAAGGAATTGTCCAAGTGAGTGGAAAGCAAGTGGGTGTTTTAGATTGGCATTTGTCTAGTGGATATATAATGCAGGAAAGTGCGTAAGTACTGCTAAGGCAGCAGTCACCGAGGGTAAGACAAGAACAACTCATGAAGAAACACTTGGGGACATCATAATGGACTTTACCTAGGAGGAGGTGAGCTCACATTGTCAATCATGGAAAAGTGAATGAACAGAAAACAGGAACAAAAAGCATGACAAGCCAGTAATCACAATGTCAAGATAAAGAGCTGTGCTTTTACTATCATAAATGTTCATTTGGGGGAAAAATTTCAAACCACACGCAATGCCTATCTAGAATCAAGTACCATGATGAATGCATTGGTGTAGAGAAGGTGTTCAGAGACTGTGTGATTTTAGATTAAAAATCTTTTGTATTGTAAGAAAAGGACTGCATCTGCATTGTATACCAAAAGCTGCAATTATACAGATAGCACAATTCAAACCATTAAAGTTAGATCTATTCATATAGAGTCTGGAATACAGAGTGTCTCTGTGAAGATCGATGTGACAGCAAGTTATCACCAGATATACTGCATGGAACATCAAATTGTACAGTACAGATACTGTGTTTTTCATATGGTGATAGCTGCACTTTGTTCTCAAAATATCCTATGAACTGTACACTGCTATTGCACAGTGCTGCTCAAAAATTCAGATAAGTTTTTTCTCGGACTGTCCTTTAAAAATGTGTAAATTCAGGGCAAACAAACAGATGCTCTGCCTCCTGTAAAGCTAATCTGCAGGATTACCAGATGTTGCTTATTTGGAAGAGACTCTGTGGTTCAGAGAAGACACAAGCAGGATGTTATGAAAATGAGTTATTAAGAAAATGGACCATAAAAATAATGAAATGAATACGGGGAAAAACGATCAAACAACCCAAAATGTATTTTAAGAGTGGTAATTCTATGCTTGCATTGCACCTGGAATTAGATATGAGGCTGGTTTAATAGATTTTTTTAGTGAAAATCCCATTTTAGGTTAAAGGTTTCATATTTAAATACTCAGCACAAAAACTGCACTCAAAAGTTCAACTCAAAGGATCTTTTGCTCTCCAAACAGTTTGTGAATTTAAGTGGCTTCAGCAGTTCAAAGGCAGTGTTTTGTTGCAAAGGGATAGCTGTTGGGGAATAGGTTTTCAGAACAAAAACAATGGACTGGAACAGAAGGCCTAATGCACTGCCTTGGGCAGCTTGACTAGCCATGAGATCCTGAGCAGTAATCACTTACTGCTTTGTAAGGACTGTTATTAGTACCCTGTTCAGGTTCTAGCCTCACTCATAACTAATAGAATGCAAATTTACCTGTTACTTTTTATGTGCAACTATAATTGTGCAAAACTACAACTCCCTTTACCTTGTTTAATTATATTAAAAGATTAAAGTTATATGCATTTTTCAATTCTGTGTAGCTTTATGCATGAGCAGAAATGTATCAGTCTATGAAATAAACAAATACTCGAACATCTACCTGAATAATTTTTTTGGGGAAAAGTGCCATGACAGAAAAAGCAAGGTTCTCCTCTCAATAGTGTTCTCATAGTTAGAAAACTGGTATCTTCCAACTGAATTAAGAGCTAAATCCATCCAATAAGCCTGGTTTTGCTCCAAAATAAAGGAGATAAAGAATTAGGAAAACAAGATCAGAACTGTAACATGAGTTTGGCAATTGGAAGTAAACGTCTAACTGGCAATTTATATTTAGTCTGTGATTGAGGAGGAATATGTTACTGGGGCATTAGAAACAGCCAAAAAGTGGCTTAGGGAAAAGTGAAGACTGTTCCCTAAAAAGATGGAAGCTTTTAGTGCAGAGGACAAATTTCCAGCAAATGCTTTTTCCTGTTTATTTGTCCAAATGTTTAGCAGTCAGCAGTCTTACTGCTGTTGTCTTACCTTCTTCATCTTTTTCTCCCATCTCTTTCCTCAGAAAAGTATCATCTTTTGAACTTAGAGATTCAAGTATGTTTAAAGATGCTCCAGATTTTTAGTACCTCTACACTAAGGAAAACTATGATTGCTTCTTATTTCTCAGATTTCTAAACTCAGTTCTCCTCTAATTCCTAAGAGGTATAAGAAATCTTAAATGTGAAGTCAAACCATTGACTCCCTATCATCATCGCTAATTACCTTCTCTATTAGAAGTTACTAAAAATAGAGCCTAGAGAGAAAAAGGAAAACACACATTTATGATTGCAAAACATGAGATCAGTGCTGCTTCGGAACATCATCTGGAAAATGTGAAGGGTGTACACTGTGCTAGGGATGTGTTGCTGGACAAGGACTACTGCAAACAGCTGAGGAAGCGAAAAAGAGCAGATGACTGAGTGGAGGTAAAGTAGGTGTGCTAGCATCTGCTAACCTCATAAACTCATAGTCCTCATCGTGCTAAAGCACAAACAGACTCTTCCTAAAGAAAATTACCATGACATAATAAACCATCTGGTTAATGGGAAGACCGAATGCAGACTTTTGCGGTTTAAAACAAAACCATTATAAGCAAAGAGAAAGAGCGGGCAAGTTGCTGGCAGCAAATCTAAATCTGCGCAAATAATCAATTTATTAAACACAATTTATAACTACAGAGAAAAAGGCAATTAATTCCACAGATTTTATGGAGATATCCATAAACATAACTGTAATGTTCATATTTACAATAATCTCAGGCATCTCCTAAAAAATGATCTTCTGAAAGGTAATGAATGCTGAAAACATAAAAAAGAGGGAGCTGTTTTCTTGTAAGAAATAAACAGTCCATTAAGTAATTAAATATAGACACTGATTTGACTGTGGGATTTTATAAACTATTCTGTGATCATCCACTTCTGGTACTAGAAGCTGCATTTCGGGAAGCAGAGAGGAAAACAGATCACTGACAACTTAAAGCCTAAATACCAACCACATAGAAGGATAATGTATTCATGATGATGGGCACAGGAAGACCAGGGTTTCACAGCGGGACTGGGAGCATGCACTCCACATACACATGTGAAGTACATAAAGATTTTGCAGTTCAAGCTACTGTTGCATTACATCTCTTTACAGGGATAAAGGGATTTGAAGAGCAGGATGGAGTTTAAGTTAAAAGCATGATATAACTTTAGTCCATGTTTCAGTATCTGAGATTTAACATCTGTAAGACATTCTGCCTGGGAGAATCCTTCTGAATCTATGATAAATACAATAAAACAAACCCCAGAACTCAGTGAAAAAAGAACCTTACTGCTTGGGCACCATCATCAGATAATACTGCACTGAAGTGCCACGTTATGGATGTTAAAAACAGGTGGATAGCAATACAGAATTCATTGTGAAAGACTGGATCTACTACACACACTACCAGTAATAATCCACTGCTTTGGCACAGAGGATTTACATGCACATCCTTGATATGATATGCACTATCTCTAAGGATAGAAAAGTCTCCTTTCTAGAAATTAACACAGGGATTTAAAGCATAGGTTAGGACATTAACTACTGCAATCTAGCTGAACTTCCTTGTCCAATTGTTAAATGAGCTTTTTCCATTTTTTGCTTTTTGAATAAAAAAAAAACAACTAAAAAAGATGTTTCTTTTCACTGGTATTTTTAAATAAAATATGAAGTGAAGCATTTTTAATTGCATGGGCACACAACGTTGGCTTCTTAGACCTTGATGTATTCATTGAATTTGTTTTAACATCATAAACTGAACATTTACTGAACAATTTTTTGTCAAATTCTACTTCTTAAAGGACTTTTATACTGAGTTGGCTCATTTGCTGAGAAAGTAACACACTTGTAGCATTTTCTGATCCTCCCTCCTCAAACTAAATCCTCACTTCTTATGAGTATTTTTATAATGACTTTTATAAAATCAGTTCATTGTTTCTGATCTGCTGTGCATTAGAGGTTACAGGTGCCATGTTTAATTTAATTCCTCTGAAAACATATTTATTAAACCAGCATTAGCTCTCTTCTGGTACATGATTAAAATTAAATATGTATGCAAATATTTCTGCTTAATTATTTATTGCTGCAAATATGTAAAAGCAGTCAAAATTGAGTGTTTGTAACCACCACATCTGTATCTCTAGATAGCTGAACTATTGAAATGGAATGAAATAGAAATTTATACAAAACTATTTTAATTATCAGTTTCTTATTTGTTTTTAATGGTTAACATGGGCCTCTTCAGGTGTTCTTTGGCAAAAAAACAATGAAGGCTTAATTTTTAATGGATGTGATGCAATTTAGGAATTTTTTGTTTTCATCTAGAAAAGCACTTTGCCTTAATTTGAAGCTTTTTAGCAACTGTCACTGACTTCAGTGAGACTACTTATATGCTTGAGATTACAGTGGTATTAAGACTTATTGAACTGGGAACTTATGATGGGGTTTTTTTGTCACAGAAAACTAAACCAAAATACATATTTTTCCTAAAACTCTATGAACTGGTTTTAAAATTTGGAACTCCTGTTATTGCTTCCAACTTATGGAGGGGGAAAAAAATAAATCAGAAAAAGATATAGAAAACCTACAGCTTGCCTAAGAGCTATCACTGTGCTGAACCACTCTTTTGCCATATGATAGCGTTCAGCTCTTCCTAAATTAAAGTTCTGTCAGCAACAGTTTATAAAGAAGGCAAAATCCTTTGATACCTCTGTATTACAAGAAAAGAAACCTGCAATTCCCTGTCCTTCATATTGATAATTCTTTAAGCTGTTTGTATAAATTGACATTTGACTGAATTCCACCTTCGATGTTAGCTGAAAAACAGGGCCATATCAAAAAGCACTAAAACTCTGTTAACATTTACTTGTATAATAAACTAATTACTTATCATGCTAGAGCAGTTCACCTATGGCTTTTCCCATTTCCTGCATATTTTTTGGTCTGCATGTAGATTATGTGGGAACGTTTTCCTGTCCTGTTCACAAGAGAAGGCTATACTGTAGCAAATTTCTGTATCTAACGATTGCAGTAGGTGTACTATTATTATGCCCTTAGCTCCCAAGCTTCCCTCTGGCATTTTTAAAGGCTGCTGTTGCTAGTCACCAAAATTCTCTTATGCATTAATGGAAAGGAACTATGAGAAGTCAAGGTAGATTTTTTTAATGCTGCAACAAAGTGAAAGCATGCTCAAAGGAAAACAGTGAAAGATGAGAATCCAGGCCCCATGAATAACCAAAAAAATTACGTCACACAGAAAGTAGAAGTCTGCAAAAACAATGGGGTCACTTGTTCAAAGAGCTGTTTTTAAGGGAGTTCAATTAAAAACTGATGGGCTTTGCTTTGAGAACAGCTTTGACTTGTTTCCACTTCTGTGGCGCAGCATTCATTTATGGTGTAACTTTTTAGAGCAGATTAGCTCCAAATGACATGGCAAAATCTATTAATCTAGTGCTCTTGCAGGGAGGCACAGAAGTTTCAAACCAAAGCTGCTCCCATGGTGATCTTGTTACCCTTTCAGAGTCTAAGAGCACTAGCTCAAGCAGACAGGTAAATTAAACTTCCTGCTTGAAACAGGTAGGTGAACTGAAAATTATTCTCTACAGTTGAAATGCGCAGGAATGCCTTACCTACTGTTTTGCTCAGTATTACCACTACCATCTTGTTGGACTACAGGTTGCAGACTTTTATGTTAAAAGAGCTCTTGCCAGTCTCCCTTGTTTCCTTGCTAAACACAACCCTCAACATTATTTAAAGAGTCACAAAATACAGTCAGAGCAATGAAAGAATTAATTTGTAGTGAATGATATTTGGGGAAAGGCAGAACACACATTTGCAGAGAAATAAAATTATTTAATCTATTAATTGTGACACAAATTTGAGTGCAATGGTTCTATTGATTTGGACCATTATGGCAAATAAAACTGCTTCCACAAAACACCAAAGAAACAGAAAACATATTACTTGTTACTGCACTGTAGTGTAACAGCTAAAGAGCAGCACGCTATAGAGCTTAGTGCATCTTATAGTCTCCTCCCTCATATATTAAAAAGTATATTTACCAGGGTTGCCCATGATTTCATGAAAATAGTTTCACTTTTCCCTATCATTTTGTAACAATGCAAGCAAAAAGGGGATAATTTTATTAGTTAATATATGGAAATATTTAAACTATAAACCTGTCATGATTCAAATATGTACATTCACTCCTTCCCATATTCTCCCATTTCCTCCACAATCCACAGCTTTTCTGAGCCTGTCAAATCATCCTTTTGTCCTCTAAAGTATTCTGAAACAATATCTTCAGCTGACAGTGACATTTAGTGATGTCAATAAAGCTGATAAACTCATTATCAGGTTGCTATCATTTTCTGTTCTCCTCCCCCACTTCTATAAAGCAGGAATAAAGGAAGTCTACTCCCTGTGTTGCATTAGGTAGTCCTTTTAGCCTTCCCTGTAATTTTAGTCTCAGTAAAACTGAGCTATCTGCAGACTGAAGAAAAATGATGGTACTGTTAACAGTGGTTTCTTGTCCATATTAAAAATACGCTCATCTCTACATTACATCAAGGAAAACATTGTGCTGCTAATATTGTATTTCACGAGCAAGAGCTTCAAGGCTGATTCTGTTGTTAATAATGTACATATCGGTTATATTGTTTGTCATTGGTTATATTGTTTGTCTCATTCTCTGAACACTGGAACTTCAGAACAGAACAGAAAATTTCTGTTGGAGAGGACCTACAACAATCCTTTAGTCCAACTGCCTGAACACTTCAAGGATGACCAAAAGTGAAAGCATGTCAAGGGCATTGTCCAAATGCCTCCAACACAGACAGGCTCGGGCCACTGACCACCTCTCAGGGAGGTTTCTTCCAGTATTTGACTGCTCTCAGTAAGAAATGCTTCCTAATGTCCAGTCTAAACGTGCCCTGGGCAAAACATTGAGCTATTCTAATGATGTGTCCTATCACTGGATACAAGAGAGAAGAGCTCAGCCCCTCCTCTACTTCCCCCTCCTTAGGAAGCTGTAGACAGCAATGAGGTTGCTCCTCACAAACCCGAAGTCCTTAACAGCCCCTCACAGGACTTTCTTTCCAGCCCTTTCACCAACTTTTTTTCCCTCCTCAGGATGCATTCAAGACCCTAAATATCCTTTCCTAATTGTGGGCCAGAGCTGCATCCAGCATTTAAGGTGAGGCCGTACCAATGCTGAATACAGCAGGATAAGTTGGCCACAGCACCAGTAATAAATCTTTCCCAAAGACTCTTTTGACAAATATCAGAAAACGAACATATTTTGTATTTCAAAACTTGGATCTGTGTGTCAGAATCTTGCCCCCCCCTCCCCCCCCCATCTTTAATGTCTATTTCTTCGCTTATACAAAATATAACATAAATACATCTTGGGGGTTTTTTTGTTTGTTTGTTGGGGGTTTTTTAACTTATACCTCACTTTGAGTCCCTTTTTATCCTTCCGTGCATATGAACATTTTGTCAGCAGTTTTTAGCATTCCACATTTCAAAACCACTATAGATAAAATTTTGCTGTTCCATGAGTTAATCAGACTACCTTTCTAATGACTGTGAAAATCCTCCATTAATTCTTGTAAACATAGTGTTTTCTATTTAATTTTTGTCCTCCAACCAAATGAAAAAAATAAAGAAAATAGACCCTGACTGAGTTGTCCTGTGTTTCCTTCCCTCTCTCTAATAGATTGAGAGATATAAATGACCACTGATGTGCAAAATAACATTTTCAGATGTGTAGCCAGGCATATTATTTTGTTTAAAAAGAAAAGAAAAAAAACCTATCTTGCAACTACTTTGCAAAAAGTGATTAAAATCAAAACAAATCTGTTCTAGTGGTATTTGCACCCTTTTTCATCAAATTCTATAGAGTATTCATTCACAGCAACAGACACTAGATTAACACTCAAAATTTATCTCTAGACAATTCAATTCATTTTAATAGCACTTCACTAAAATAAAAACTGACACAGCATACAAACTAAGAGGGTCTAAGAATTCAACTAAATTGTAATCCAATAACATTTTTTTGCCATAACTAATGGCCAGTGCTTCAAAAACACCCTCAAAGGGGCAGATCTATCATGCCTGTGTAGAGTCTGGTTAGAGAAGCTGAATATAGAAGAAAATCAGATTTCTCCATCCACCTGCCATTTGCTATGTGATCTTGCCAATTCACTGTTGTACAAAGTGCAAAGTGACAGAATATCCAGACTTTCTGCTACTGACATACCTGAAATTGAAGTGGGAATGGCTGGAGAGAAAAGGTAGATGCCTGTCTCCAATGGACCATATTGTACAGTTGGACTCAATGATCTCAAAAGTCTTTTCTGACCTAGTGATTCTGTACCGATCCCTATTCCAGTAGTCTGAGATATCTGAGTTTGTAGCTAAGGAAGTAAGCAAATTTCCACCTCAATCCGTTATTACTCAGTACCACTCATTTTGAAGTTCTTCCACTAACAGAAAAGGCTTTATGTTTGTAAAGTAACTGTTGAGTCATTAGGCTTCCATAGAGAAGGTGAGTACATTAATCTAAGCAACTAAAGAATAAAAAGAACAAAAATACCATGAATATCACAGAAAGATCAGTATAGCAAGGGACATGTACTGTTCATCTTTACTGATGAAAACTGCTTGACTGGCACTTTTCTCAAGCAAACAGCACCCTAGGGGAGTGGGTGCTTCAGAAAGCCTGCTCTAGGTTTTCTACACATAGGTAAAATTACACATCAGGAAAGACCAGCAACAAATATTAAAAACAAATGTTTTAATGAAGCAAAATATCTCCCAGACAGCAGTCTTGTATTTTATTTCCACATTGTAAATTTTATTCATATCTCAAAGCATGAGTGCTTGACAGAGCCACCACAAAGACCACAGCTGGTAAATATATTGCCAAAGAAGAAAATCTGCACATCCCCTTAGACAGAATCTCCTAGACATTCCTAATAAACTGTGCTGAAACCTCCTTGATGGGGAGTAGTTGGCAGGACAAAGAAATCTTGATGGGTGCAGAACAAAGAAACTGATAATGAACTGACTTTCCAGGAAAACAGCAGTCAGCAATAACTATTCTGGGAACCGATGTTCTACACCCACTCATGTATCTACACCAGAAGCTATAAAAAGTAACTTGCTACCTACTCAAAATGAGCTTCTTATCACAATATCTCCTGAACAACCTGGATCCTGGCTGGGGACACCTGTCTGACCCCAGACTCAGTGACACAGGTCAGTTTTGAAGTGAGATTTTTTGGTGTCCTTTTTTTTGTTGGGCATGTCTTTGTGAATGTCATAGTGCTAACGCCTCACCTAATATATCTACAGGTGCACACACTGGTAAAGTTTCATAAGTAGACGTGCTTCACAAAGCTGGAATTCTGCAATAACTTTGAATATATGTATGTTTACTTTACTCTTGTAATACATAGACATGCCTTCCTAGTGGTAATTTTGTAGTGACTTATATGCAGACCTCTGTGCCCTTGTGTACTGTAGGATCCTGAGACCCACCTCAGTCACAACCTTTACACACATGTGAGTCAGATAACCCTCACAGGTCACGTCTGTGACTACAGAGCTGAACTATCCACCAAAAATTTTGCATCTGTTTGTCTCTTGATACTGATGGACAGCATTTAAAATGTACAGTGGCTATCAGTGTCCTTTCCTGGAAATACCAACAACAGGTCTGGAGTAAGCATTTCACTTCCATGAGGGGATCTTCTGTTAACTACACAATCGATCCTTTAGCACACATTTTACTATCTCCTTGAAATTTTGCAGCATCATAGCCCTATAAAAAGTCCAGTTATGATAATTTGCTTCAAGATAGACTGTGAGAAACACTGAAGTTAAAAATGCACAAGTTGGTAAAGTAAAAAATTGTCCAAATATTATGAAAAAGAAAATTAGCTAAGTGAATGAATACATTTTCTAAAAAAGCAGAGTATCTAAACAGAGAGTCATTACTGGAAATCCTGAAAAAGTATTTGTGTGAAGATGATTGTAAAATATGCCACTCACTCTTTTATTGCTCAATATTAAACCAGGCATGGCATAATAATTACCATTACTGCTGACTGTTTGAACTGATGTTGACTGTATTTAAAATAATCCTGCCTCTGAAAATCTCTTCCCTCAGAAGTGATAATTAATGTTACTTCTGTGTAGTTACATATCCTATCAAATCTTTTCAATAGCATATTGCCTTTTCCCAACCAAGTCCTGTGGAACTTTGAAGGAGTACTTTGGCAATCACCAATGCAATGATGGCTCAGGTAAGCTCCCACTCTTGTATCCTTCCTTTTAAAATAGTCTTTATCCATATTACCTTTTAAGCCTGGAGCTCCCTGGTACATTTTGCACTTTCTTAGTGTTCTCCACTTTGAGGATTCCCTCAGAGCAACCGTATTCTAATGGACAACAACAAATCCATTACAGCTTCCCATTTCCCTCAGAAACCCAACATGCTGCTCTTTGCATGAATATGTTGTATGTGCTGGGAAGGCTCCTACCTGTCTGTCTAAACAACACTCCTTCACAAAGATTTCTGCTGCTAAGGTGTGCTGAGTGTTTTGGTAGTGTGTTTGATACTGCAATATCTCATCTATTAAACTCAGTCTGGGGTAAGGCTTTGCAGGACCAAGTCCGGGGGACTGCACGTTGGACTGCAGGTAATGACTGGCACATATTTTTTCTGTGTGTTCAATATCACCTTTTGATGAGTTTGATACAGGGCATGAACAGAATCCCTGATATGAAATTAGAGATAAGAGATCTTAGGTAACAGACAACTTCTATTCCCTGAACCACACTGAATGCTTCACCTCTTTTTGTAAAAAATGCAATTTTCTCTTTTAGGCTTGAAGCCATTATCTGGGTAGTTGAAAGACAGTAACTTGCCAGAAGATCTCTGATCATATTTATCATGTCAGCCTGCTTCAGCCAAGATACTAGCCTGCACTTTTCTCACCAGAACTTCCACAGGGAGATACGTTTCTTAATTTCAGATGGATTCAGGACAGTCATTCCATCATTTTTGTCTATGGTTAGTGGATTAGCTTCACTTAGCCTCCTACACACTTTTCCAATCTTACCAGCCAGAGCATGCCTTCTACATTTCAGGGATAAAAACCTGACACAAAAGCCCCAAATAATCACGGATTTAAGCCTACAGCAAACAGAAACACAGTGTTTCTAGTGCCAGCGAAAAGGAGGAAAAAACACCCCTTGAAAATGAAGACTTTTGCATTATTTTATGAAGGATAGAATGTAAATAAGAAAAGCCATGTTATCTGTCCCAGACTTCCTATTATTCAGTCAATCAGTTAGCTTAAAATTCAGGAGCTTTCTTTTCCCTCGGAAGTAATGTAACCACACGTCCCAGCACAGCTCATGCCAGCCCTGTGGGAGATGACCACAAAGTGAATCCATTTAATGCTGTCTGCTTTTTCCCAAACACTTAGGAAAAACATTATCTACTTGCCAATGGAGGCACAGTATATTGATCATTTCTTGGGAAAGTGGTTACGGGAATAATGATGGTTACTGTAAGTGACAACAGGTTTTTTGTTCTCTGGATAGGCAAGGGAAAATTTAGTTGGATACCCTGCCATAATCTTTTTTTTTAGATGCATTAGAAAATGTGGGAAATGGAAAAGCAGCCCTGGGAAAGAGACAGTTATGCTTGTTGGAGAGAAGTTGAAAAAGCAGGAAAGAGGGTCCTGTAGAGATGTAAATTTGTGCATCGTTTAGCAGGGAGGTGGCACGGTGTGTTTTGTCATGTTAAGAAAGGTGCAGAGGGAAAGAAGCCCATGGGACAACCTTTTGCATAGGAATGTTGTGGTTGTAGTATTCATAAAAAGTCCTGAAACCTGACTCCAGGCTGCGCATTCAGCCATCAAGAGTTCAGTTGTTACTAAAGTTGTCTTCGATCCACCACAATTGGATCCATCACAGTCGGAGTCCGTGCCTTTTAACATGCCACACACCACAAGAAAGGGCTTCATAAGTACAGAATCTACCTTTTATTTTTCCTCCAAAGCACATTCAGATATAGGAAGACTGTACCCCAAAATGTTCTGCAGAGATGAGTAAAGGTAGGTTGTGTGTGGAGAGAGGTAGAGAAGAAACAATTTCTGCAATGCTGATTATGAAAAAGAGGAATTTGCATCTTGTTCAAAGAACTCTCTAGGTTGACAAGAAAAGATCTCTATCAACTTTAACCAGAGCTTTTGGCTTCTAGAGCTGTGCCTAACAGAAGGAAAAAAGTTGCTGTGAGATTAGCAGTGACACAGAGTACAGAAAAGAAACTTCTACAACATGGAGAAATACCTGCATGGGTGGGAAAAACTACGCTTGCACCAACATCTCTCTGAGGGCACGGGCTTTCTTTTAGCTACATACAGTTATTTCTGGCATTGTTGCTGTGTGTATGCCAGTTGCAGTCAAGGTACTGCCATTTCTTTCAATGCTGCCATCATGCCAAACACTTTTAAAGTTAATGAAAATCATGCTGCTAAATAATGTACTTTCTATAATTACTTGCAACTATTAATAATAATTGCCTTTCTGCTGATTTCAAGATGTATATCTGACATGTTTTCAAAGGCAAACTTGAATTAAAATTTGACATAAAATACATGTATTATACAAAAGGGTTTTTTTATCAAAGAAAAAACTATTATGCTTTCAAAAGAAAAAGATTTTTCAACAAAACAGTCTTATTGGTCATAAGCAAACTTCATCCTTAAACTATGGACAAAATTGTTGAAGTTGTAGTCATGAAGAAACAAGTTTTTATCAATTACGCAGAATACTTTCTTTAAAATATATGTCTTCTTTAAATGAAAGAAACCCCAAACATATTCATTATTTGAAATCCAATATTGCCACATAGACAATTTGAAAGCAAAATTGTTGCTAAACAGGAATTAATGCTTGATTATCCTCATTCTATTTCTAAAGAAAAGACTTGCCAAAAAAAAAAGAAGTCTATTAAATACAACCTAAACAGTAAGTAGTCTCAAATGCAGAAAGCTAGTCTACTTTAATAATGCTGATCTGAAGTGTATAACAGCCATTCCGAAGTACCAGGTTTTCCTAAAAATGAACTTTGTTTCTGGGCTGCTTTCTCTAAATGAATAATTATAAAATGTTAATTAATGTGTTTTTCAAAAACAGACAGGAAAAAAAATCTAGTATTTTCTAACTTCTGATGCTTTACCAGATCTTGTCACTGTTAACAACTACAATCCTTAATAAGAGGTATCAGAATGTGATTCTTAACCATTTTTCGACCAGATGTTATCTGACACAAACACTTCTGTTTATTCCTTCCAGTACTGTTTGAAACATTCAGAAAATTATTCACTTTCTTAGTAAGGACTTCCTTAGGGTGTTATTTTAGCAAACCAGATGTGAGAGACAAACAAATGTTCAATTTTGCCTTCCAGCTGCAACTAAATTTCTACTGAGTCAGTTTTGTGTTACATAAATGAGGCAGGTAGGTATTAAATACAAAGAACAGCCCAGATGAACAATTTCCTTCTGTGGAAAGTTAGATTAATTGCAATTCAGCAAATTTATTATGCCTATAACAAAGGTAAGGCTATTTAAACTGACTGTGAAATACTGTATGTTGAACATAATTTCCTTCCTCCTTGCTTTAAAATTATATAAAATATACATGTCAGATTCATTTATTCTAAGTGATGACTCACTGAAACCTGATAATTCTTCTGACCTGTGGTTTAGGCAGTACTTTTCTTTACTCCCAGCAATCTCTCAAAAGCATGCTGTGTAATGGCCTATACACAATGACAGTTAATCTTAAATTTATGTCAAATTCCAATGTGTTTCACTTCCCTGGTATAAACTAAGCTGAAAACTTTATTTACATATGCATTGGAGTCCTTTCATTGTACAGTTGGAGAGTACAAGACAACACCCCCTTCTCAAGACACCGTAACACAAAACTGCTCTCCCCCAAAAGTTTTTCTCGTATGTGATTCACTAAAGCATAAGTGTTCTGGCTTTACCTATCTAGCTTAATATCATGTGAAGAAAAAGATGATATATTGAGATTGAGCAAATTAATTTTGTCTCAAATTAATCTATCCAATGTATAGAGTTAATGTTGCTCATGAAAAAACAGTAGCTGTGTATGTCAGTGCTGAGTTTATTTTAGGATGTTTCCTTCACTGATATGAAAAAAACTCTGAGAAAACTACATACCACTTACATAGTACTGAAGGAGACAGTAGGCAAACAATTAATTATAGGGCTAGATTTTCAAAAGTCAGGGAGTCATTTCAATAGAAAATGGAAAAAAAATTACAGAAACACTGAAATTGGTTTTCTTTTTCCTAAAACAAGCTTTTTTCTTTTTTTTTTTTTTTTTTGCGGGGTGGAGGTGAGGATGCTTTTTATTATAATGAACAAAAACTTAAGTATCATTTTGATAGAAATATTCCCTGGGGTTTTTTTCCTATCCACAAGATGAGGTATGTTTCACCAAGAAGGCTTGGATGGAAACCAGAGCCATTTTCAATTTTTCGTTAGGAATCAAACAAAAAAGACCTGTAATTGCTGAGCTTTATAAATCACAGCAACTATACTCAAGTATTGTACTTGAAAAAGTATAGAAATTGAAAAGTAGAGAAATTGCGACTTGAGAAGAGAGATGAAAAAAGAAGGAACTGAGGGTGACACTGCATCAAATACACACCAAACTTGAAACAATACAAATAGTTTTCAACACTAGAATAAAGCTCTGTGACTGCTTTTTAAAGGTGACATCTCTGATGCTCCTGTTGCCACCAAACTGCGTGCAGACCCCATTTAGCTGCTTTGTTAGTGCTAAACATACAGATCACCTTAAGCAATGACAGCAGGGCAATAAACACAGGCAAATGTGGTACAAGTCAAGCACTGAGTATCCTCAGTGGTTGTGGAGGAATAGACAGGACGTAGCACTTCTGTAAAAAAAATGCAACATGAAAAAACCCCAACATTTTGGTTCTTTAAACCTACAATCTGAGTTATACAAAAGAAAAAGGCTGTTCTAGAATCACAAGGAAACCTGTTTAGAGAGGTGTTCCCGTTCTGTTTGCACAGAAACATTATCTTTGGTTCACCATTCAACATTTGTGTAATACAGCCATGCTAACCAACAAGTCCACTCTGAGTATTGCCAAGCATGGATTCCTATCATCAGTGTTCCTCAAGAACCTCCTGGATCATGCATGACTAACTGTGTTGCCTTTCATAGAATCATAGAATTGTAGGGGTTGAAAGGGACCTCGAGAGATCATTGGGTCCAATCCCCCTACCAAAGCAGGCTCCCTAGGACCAGCAAACATCAGGGTTGTTGAATTCCCTAATAAGAACTAGGGCTTATGATCATGTGGCTACTTCCAGCTGTCTGTAGAAGGCCTCACTGACTTCTTCCTAATCATGTGGCCTGTAATAAATACCCACAAGTGTCATCTGTTAGCCTGCCCCTTAATTAAAACCCATAAACTCTTAACTCATCCTTCATCCACCCTTAGACAAAGCTTGATACATTCCAATTGCTCTTTCACATAAAGAGCAACTGCACAATCTTGCCTTGTTAGCCTGTCTTTCCTGATACATAGCCATCCATGATAGCATTCCAGTCATGTGAGCTGTCCCACCATGTCTCTGTAATTGCAGAGGTCATGGCCCTGTGACTGCACAAGAGATCTCTAGTTCTTCCTGTTTATTCCCCGTGCTGCACGCACTGGCATACAGGTATTTGAGAGAGGTAACTGAGCATGATGGTTTCCCTGGAGGGAGAACATATATTCCAGAAAATTGGGATATGGACATACGATACACAGCCAACAACAAAGCAAAGGAGTCAGATTTACAAAGGAAGACTTAGACATCCTTGAAAAAGAAACGGGAGAAGTGAGGACAGAAAAGAACTAATATGTATGGTGGCTGAATATGCTTCAGACAGCAAAGTTAGTTATAGGGATAGATTGTTGGCCTTATTCTTGGCAGAAAGAACAACTGGACTGTGAAATGATGGCATTAATAAAATAGCATTTTAATACATTGAAATGATAGCAATGTAAAATAGAGCTAATGGCATCTATTTGAAGTAATAGGATCAGGGGACACAACAGGCTAGACTATCTGGAATGTGACTAAATTCTATGTATACATCAAATTGCAAAGGAATAGAAAGAAAGTGACAGAGTAGGTGGGATTTAAGACAGAGAAGAATCTTGCCAATGCAAATTTGGTTATAAAAAGTTAAGTTAAGAGGAAGACATGCTGTTCAAGGCTGGGTACAGTTAAAACCATATAGAAGTAAACAGAATAAGGCAGAAAAGTAAGAATAAGTGAAAGGCAAGGAATTGAGAATGATTAACTGAACATACAAGATAGTATTGACACTGATTATAGGAGTTGAAAAGTAAATAATACATTGCTGCAATGCCACAGCTCTGTGACATTTGGCTGGAAAGGTAGATTGACAAAAGGATTGAGAAAAAGTCTTACTGGAACTTATAAATACCAGTGAAGGAGGCTGAGTGAAAGGCATACAAACAGAAATTAAATTAGGATCTCAGCATGGATGAGGAGGAATAAAAGCAGCCAGTGAAATAAAAATAGCACAGAAAATAAAGATGAATTGTAGGCAGGTCCTTAAAATACACAGGATACGAGCAGCTTGATAAAGAGACAGTGGGACCATTAAGGGACAAGAGTGACATCATGGTGACAGATGAAATCAAGTTGCTGAAAGGTTGCATGAAATCTCTGCCTACTTTTTAAACACCGAAAGCTGAAGGTGATCACTGAGAGAGATATCTTTTGATGGAGAAGTACTTTACTTACTATTATATTACCACAGGGTAAAAAAGCACTTGATAACAAGGCATGACTTTAGGCATGGAGTAAATATTTAATACTCCGGAATCAATTAAACAGTTCAGTGAGCTGATAACCAAGGCCTGAAAGATGCACTGAAACAATTAGAAGGGCACAGGCTCAGAAGTTAATGAGGGAAACAGGTAAAGCTTTGGCAGATGGTTTTGTCATTCACACAATGCTGAGTGAGTTATAGGAGATAGCCAACATGTGCAGATGTGCCCGTAGATAAGAAAAGAACCCAGCAAGATCAAGGTATGATTCTGTCTTCAGCTGCTAGAACACACTAGTAAGAGGAAAGGATTATATACGACGTGCAGCAAAGAAGGGTCAGGCAGCCCAGATCCATGAAAAGAGGATCATACCTGTCAGACACGCTTGAGTTACTCCAAGCACGTTATTGAACTGGAAGGCAAAAAGTTGAAGTAATGGATATGATTTGTCTGAAGTGAAAAATAGCCTCACAGTGTAACATGTCTACCGTGAGGTTTGATTGCTTGTATCAGAGTGCCACAGCAGAAAAGAAGTATTAAAATGAATTAAAGCCTACTTACAGACAAAAGAAAAGGAAGACAGAAGTATTAGAAAAGGAGGAAGCTAAAAGGTGAACCTACCCATGCCACAAAACTTAGTCTTGGGCTTGAGTTTTTATTTCTTACATGTATGAGCAACCTTGGAGATGACATCATTTCCAAGTACAATAGAACAAAGTATATCCTTTCAAGAAGCAGATGCAATATCTTCATCGGCTAGGCAGGGATGAGAAGTGAACTGAAAGTCTGATTGTCATAATATGTAGATGACAGGTCTCACAAGAAAGTGCTCAGTAAATTTAAAATCATAACTACTTTAAGAAAAGAGAAAGTGACATGTAAGAACAACAAAAGCTTTCTTCAAAAGAAAACATAGGCAGCACTGCAAATGAGGTCATCTTATTTCTGCCAATTATAAAAGAGCAACCCATCCAACACTGACATACTGATAATTTTTTCTAGCCCATGCAAGTGTTACAGAGAATTTGGTCCTTCCTATGTAACAGTTAACTGAAATGTTACGCTGAGTGTAGCTTGCTTTAACATTTCCAAGATACCCTTAGGTTACTTAGAACAAGTATCAGTAGTTACATAGCCAATACTTTCCTTAATCATAATTTGTGCTGATCCAACCCCAGTGATCCATATTACAATTACAAACATGGCAATTAAAGCTGTGTTAGAGATATGGACAGCCAAGGGCTTTTGAGACTCTCAAGTTCATTTTTTCATCTGGTCCATGAGTTTTAAATCTCACTGTAACTCAACTTCATTTCAATGATAGCAAAATTTTCAGTGCTTGGTAGAAAGGAGGATAAAAAGTAACAGAAGAAAAAAAAAAAAAAAACAAACCCAACAAACCCCAAGAGAAAAATGTCAGCTGCAGAAGGTTCCTGACTTCTGTTTTTCATCATTCAATTTTCTGTGAAGAGTTTAAGGAAAACCAACTAAACTATTTGCAACTAACTCTTGCTGATTACAGTAAGAAAATAAGATCAGTTTTCCAGAACAGGGTAAAGCCTCAAATATTGTAGTAAAAGAAGTGATGCTGCCCTGATAGTCAGGACACGCATAAGACCAGGTAAGCTACATCTTTTGTTTCTGTACTGTTGCATTGAATTTATCCAAAGCAGCTTTAAGAAGGGTGCACATCTCAGGCAAACTGGCAAATATGGTAGGCACAAGTTTTCTTCTCCATCCTTTTACAGTGGTTCTAATTTTTGTAATAGAGAAGCTAGTGGCAAGAAAATTAACTGCAGCTACACCTAAATAAAATGTTTTTAGGACAATATATTGATTACATTAAACTTTCATCAGAAATAAATAAAAATAAATCAGTTTCTTTTTCTGATAGTGTAACTTTTTTTCTGATTATGTAATTCTGATAATTTAAACCATAAAGATGTATTTTCTGATTGCCCTAAAAGATAATTACATGTAACACTGATGATTTTAGCATAATATGAACCTGAAAAAAGTAATAGAATATAAACATTTTTACTTTATGTCTAAAAATATTCAGAAGTTTTACTCTTTAGAAAATTTAATCTTTTTCTTCCAGTTTCAAATGAAAAATAACATTTTCTGCATTTGAAATTCCAGGCATATATAAAGCATCACTTCTTCCCAGAAAAGAATGAAATTGCTCGTATAAACAGATGTAAGGAAAAGCAAAAAGTATAAGAAACAGGAATAAGTTAAAAATAAATAAAAAGGGAGCACAGCAAGGTATCAGTGAGTTGTGTGTGAGTGAAACCAGGTATCAGTGAAAAAGAAATATAAGAGAAAAGGAGAAAAAAAAGACAGGGCAAGGTAAGTCAAGTGTGAGGAGACAGAAGTCACTTAAATAAAAAAAAAAAAAAAGCATATCCCTGGTAATGACCAAAAAAAAATCCTATCTTCACTCCTTAAAAATTGGAGGCCTAAATAATTTGTAAGAAACACTGTGCACATTTGGCTTTCACAATATAGAGGGAGAGTTACCACTTTTGTGCCTCTTTGTTAGTGTAAGTAAGAGAAGAATTTTAGAAGTCCTGAGCCATGGAATAAAACTACCTTACTTAAATCTTGTGGCAGAATTGAAAAAAGGCATAACCCTTTTACGAATAGAAAGTTGTATTGTATTTCTCTGGATTATCCCTCCACTTTCCTTGAAACCCTGTGTGTGAAGTTTGACATATTTTTGGTCTCACAACTCCAGTGAACACAAGCATGCTGATTTTAAATAGATAGATTGGTGAGAGTGGCCTAATTTGACATTTCCCTGCATATCCCCTGAGGCAAAACACACTGAAGAACTTGGATGCAATGCTCGCAAAGTGCCTATTTTCTGAAAAGGGAAATTAAATCTTAGTGGCACTTTTACACTAAGTAGATAATTTTGCAATGAGCTAGATTTCCATATAAACTCCATCCCTTTATAAGGTCAAAAGAAGTGACTCTCCTTTAAATAGCGAGTACTTCACACATTTTGAACAATGGGCATTCTACACCAACCACCAGAGATTGTTTAGTGTTTCTCCTGCTGTTATACATTGTTCCCTAAATCTTGCTTTCCAAAACCAGGTGACACTGGGAAAGGATATAACCCCCAAATTCCTGGGAATGCTTAAGACCACCAATTTAGCAAAATCTGATCTTATAGTAAGAAGGTCATTCGTATCTGTGAAAAGTGACTCAGTCTTGAATTGAACTATAAATCTGGGCCAATGATGCTCAGTAGCAAACCTCTCCCTGTGTGAATCCATGACACCAAATCAGCTAAGGTGCCTTTCACGTCATCGTGCTGGAAAACATTTCATGTTGAGAGCAACATGAAAGCTAAAATACTACTACTGAAAATACAGAGTATGACAAACAAATAAACTACACTCATGTTTTCTGCTTTACGTGATACAGTTATGATAAAATATACTAAGTTTTGTCTATTATTTCCTATTCAATTCTGAACATGCTACTTGAAGAATTTAATTTTTTTTAATAATATCATCAACTTGGGAGCAAGTAAAGCTACATTAATATCTAATATTCCTTCTAAGACAAAAACAGGTTGTGTCTATATTGTTCATCACTCCTCATCTTGGAGAGAAGTATCATTTTCCAGATTAGCACCCTGTTAGCACAAGGAAGGAGAAAGTATAATGTATCAAAGATTATAAAATATAATTAAAGCTTGCACAGAAGAAACATCATTAAAATTATGTCAGCCTGATGTAAAAAAAAAAAGGCCCATGAATTATAATGGGGCGGAGGGAAGAGAAGAAAGTGGCAAGTAACAAACTTATCTTTAGATGCTCTGATTAATTTCACACATAAAACTGTCAGTACACCATGGCACATATAAATTCCATAAATACAATTTGGATGACTTTGCAATGATGGCAGTCATGAATAATGTGAGCACTAAGTATCCTAAGAGCGCATATGAAGATTAAAGCCTAAGGTCACAAGTTATGATCTCAAAGCAAGTACTGAATGTGGCATTTGCATAAATGCTAGGATCAGTTTTAAGCCACTGGTGAGGAGGCTGAAATGGGTATGAAGAAGAAGTTACAGAAGAATCCCTGGAAATGATAAAAAACTATTTTCTCACAAAAGGAGTTTATGCAGACCATAGCATATGTAATATTACATTACAGTAGATATTATATTATATATAATCTATTCCTGTATGCAGCTGAAATCTTTATGCATTTGAACTTCCAGTACAGCATTAAAAAAACTGGAAGAAACGTACACAAGCATGTTATGTATGGATGAATGCACATAGCCAAGCTTCCTTTCTTCCAGGAAGGAAGAAACCTAATATAATGGAATAATTTATTTTGAATTTGATATGAAAAAAAATCAACACAGTTTTGCAAATAACAAATAACTGTGATAAGAAAAAGAAACACTGAGGTTCAAGAAAATGAGTTCTCAATGAATTCTCAAATGGGTTAAAATATTTCTGAGATGAAATGCTTCAAGTATTTCTTTTAAATGCTGTATCACAAAATCTGTCAAAACCTTGTCACCCTTCACTTTGATTTCACTTTTTCTACCTAGTTAAAGTTATGTTAGGAAGTCTTAACTTCTCCAGTTCTCCATTATAAATTCAAAACACATCAAGAATTTAACCATACACTCTTGTGAAGTGAGACATAAAGACCACAAAAAATTTTGAACACTGTATAAAGTTATTTGGGTTTTTTTTAATGGTAGCCTTATTTATCTGAGAAACTGCAGCCATGAAGGTCGCTATCAGAGACAATACTCATCCTTCAAGCTTGGAGAAAGGGAAAAAAGTGGTTTAAATTTAAACCCAAACAGAACAACCCTACATATATCACTTCAGGAGAAGATAACTTTCAGACACTTCTTTTGCTCAGCACCGAGTTTTGCTCTGAGAATAGCGGAGATATCAAATAGCCCTAGCTGGAGACAAAAGAGATTTGAATCTTTATATTAAAATGAACGAAAGTGAAGTCACATATCTGAGCAAGGGTTATAACCATAGGGCTACATAGTATTCTAAGATAAGACTCATCATTTTTTCCTGTTGGTATTTCTTCATTAAAAAAATTGAAAACGTGCTGAAATAGGGACTGAAATACAGACATTACTTTCCCAAGTGTTCGCAGCCATCTATATACCCTCTTTTTTCTTTGTCAATGACAAAACACCCCCTAAAACCAAACCCAAACTTGTTTAAAACAAAACACAGACAACAATTAACAAGTAAGCCTGAAAATAAGTCCCCTCATAGTACAGAATGACTCCCTAGCTAGATGGGAGACAGTAACTGTGATTTCAAACATTTCAATCAGGGAAAACATTCAATCCAAGTGCCCATTGCCTAGGCTACACATTACCTAAACTAAACAGGTGATGTCCTCTTGCTTTCTTGCATTATGACTGGCTTTAAACATTACCCCTACATTTCTGTTTCTTTATTTTTATTAATAAATAAATACATTTAAAAATCCTGAAATTAAAGAAGCTCCACAATTCTGTTTTAAATAAAATTAACACTGGGTTTGAATTATTTTTTTTAAACTAACTTCCTATTTCAAGAAAAAATTGGGAAAAATATTAGGTTTCCTTCTTTGGGATGAAAAAAGAGTACACTTCAGGCTACAAAGGCAACCGAAAAGGCAATGAAAGAATTTCTGGAGTAACTGCAAGGATGTGTTTTTACGGCATAAAAAGACTGTAGAGTTGTATAGGACAAAACAACAAGTAAACACACAAAACATATACAGAAATACAACATTTTAAATAAAATTTCAGATTAAGGAAAAGTTCAGTAAATTAACAATATTTAACACTTATTTTGTAAAGGAGTGATCAATTTAGTATTTCATGTTTTTATTCATACCCTAAAACACCAATCTCTTCCATGCAAACATTTATCTCAAATCAAAATGTTATTTATCAAACTTGTTTCTACAGACAGGTTAAACAGAACCCAAATTGTGTTACACAGTGGACTCTTCTATTCCAGATTTCCACCTTCCAAAACCTCAAAATGATTTTCAGAAAATCTGCTCTTTATTTATTTTTAATGAGGAATATGAAAGTGCTAACATGCTTCTTTAAAAGAGTTCAGTAACTTAGGGTTCTCCAGGGAGGGAATTAAAATTCTCTGCTCTGGAGTAATACTCAGGATAATATAATCACTGATAACACATTATAACACTCTAAATAATATAATCACTAGATAATAATCACTGCTAGAACTTAGTGCCACATAGTTTTATGCTGAGAAACACCTGTCCGCACAAGGCAACCTACACCACATCGATACCCTACACATCATAGTCTTGCCCAGGGAAACACAGGGCAGCATATCATGCCAGCACTGCGCACCTTCAGTCTTCTGCACACATCTGCTATCCAGTGCTAAGAATTGAGGAAGATGCAAATGTAGAAAAATACAACATAACACATTTTTAAATGCAGTGCATATTTAGTATTGCTCCATGTCACATTTCCTACTTCAGAATTTGTCTAAATTTAGGTAAACTCTGCATAAAATGCTTGAATCTGTCCGTATTGGAGTATCTTTATCACCTCTGACCTGAGATTACACTACATACAAAATCTTCAAATGCTAATGTAATGTAATGCAGCAAAATTATAAAAGTTAGGAGTGAATATTTCAATCCAGGTAATTAAGAAGCTATTTTAGCTCTTCAATTATGGATTGCATACAATCCACTGCAGTTTTTAATGTGCATTGTCTTTACAATTCAAGTTGTGTGTAACCAAGAGTGTTACATCAAGACAACCACTTCCATTCTGGTCACTATGCTACATTTTGAGTTTCTGTAATGGTACCACACACTCACTGACCTTCATATGGCCTCAGGAATGATGCTCATACAATAAATAGCTTGCCCAGAAAACACAACTTGTGATTGTTACATCAAAAGACAAGGCAGCCCAAACTTTTGCCCATTTTTTGCTCTACACCCAAGGTTCACATGGTGTGCCAGTGAGATTAACTGCAGAAACTAGGGCGAGACACACTACATAACCACTGGTAGAGAAGACCTGAGTTCATCTGGGACTACACCCTAAACATAGATAATTTTAAAGATTTGAATGAACAGCAGACACCATTTTTCCTTTCCCCGTCTCTTCCTTGAAATGCCTCTACACAATCTCCTTTCTTTATGATTTTTTCACTCTGTCAGTAGCTTGGCATCAAGACTTGTTTACATTAACAAAGATCAGAAATAAACAAAAGAAAAGGGATGAAGCTATATCTGAGGACAAGAGGTTTAACAGAGAGCTGCAGAGCAATTATAACTGGCATCTTTATTTTAAAAGGGCCCTCCCTGAGTCAGAAACCAGTCACAAGTAATGAAACATGAACACTAAAGTATCCTCAATTGCTGTTAACTATTAATTTACATTTTAACATTAAGTACAAAATATAGAGGTTTATGATTAAAAAAAAAGTAATCAAGAGCTTAATTCTGTCCTTTTTAGCAGGCCGTATGTGATGCACTTCAGTTTTCCCTGCAGGAGTAGCCCTTCATTGTGCACTTCTATAATGCTCTCATCACAGCAGTATCCATCCATATTTACATTCTGTTTCAGCAACACCTGCTCTCGTAGAGAAAATAAAAGTCATCCCTCTATTCTCTACAATGCTTCATAAAAGTCAGGTTTCAAGTACTTTAGTCAGGGACGGAAGAGAACTCTTACTACTCGAAGAGTTCTGCAAGAGCTAATAAAAGCTGGAAACAGCACAGCAAACAAAATCTGAAGTTCAATAACAGCATATCAGTGTAGGGATGCAACCACGTGAAGTTCTGTTGCTTCAACAGAAGGAAATTGCAATACTTCATTATCTGACAGCGCCTTTTTTTTTCAAAGCTCTTATGTGGTCTTCATGGCACTGAGATTTGAGTGGCTAACATATGCTGCACAATTGTGCCTGTCAAAGGATAAATTTTGGCTCAAGTATTAATGTATTTATTCTCATATTTAAAAAAAAAAAAAAGACAAAGAAATTGAGCTGGAGAAACGGCATCCTCTTCAGGAGCTGTGAACTGACAGTGAATGACTGTCTCAGCCCACATCTACAGGAACAGAAAGGCAGCTTTATCAAGCAGAAGAGTGAACTTCTCTAATGTGCACCTATATTTTGGACATTAGATTAGGGCTAACTTTGTAGCTAGACTTTCACTAAAAAAATGAGGATAACACTTGGTTGAAGTCTTTTTACCTGTCTCCAGGGTTAAAAGGCATCTTTATTAGATGCCTTTATTAGATGTTTAGGTAGAAAAATACATTCAAATAAATTCTTGTCAACACTTCCACTTTCCATTAGATGCAAACTGACTATTAAAAATTTAATTTGGCAAATTGGTGTTTGGCTTAATTTCTCTTTGCATTTTTCTACATTTTTTCAGCCATGCAGACAAACTTCCATTTGCCTGGCCTTGTTACTGCCTATGCTGGTGGCACAGTCATGCTCTTCTAATATCGTGAGCCCGACTCTCTTCACTAATGTTAACTGACCTAAAACAAAAATATGAAGAAGCACTAGCTTATTGTACCTATTTGCAACTCATTGGTAAGGCAAATCATATATTTCATATATTTCTTTCTTTAAGGACAAAGAGTAAAAACCAATGCCTACCTCAAATACTTGATTTACACCTATACAGTGTCAAGGAAACAGAAAGTGCTAAATGAAATAAAAGATGTTAGGATTAAGTTTAAATGAGTTTGTCACTTTTTCTGGTGGTTTTTTGGAAGACAACAAGAAGATCACCTAAGGGGCTGGTCAGACTGGGTTTCTGCTGGCTTGATTATCCAGCAGATGGAATGGCAAATGTGTGACATACGGAGAAAGCTATCTTATATGCCAGTTTGTTAAACAGATTGTCTTCATCATTTGACCACTTTTAGAAAGGCAATTGAAAACCACAGGCTTCTAGCTTCTCCATAATGAATGTTAAAAATGCAAATATGGAGTCATTTCTCACCCTTCAAAACAACTGTCACAAAAACACATACACACAGTTAAAAATTCTACACAAGCCAAGGTGAGCCAGTATCAGCAATGATCTCCATCCTGAAATCACTCCATGAGACCTTGTGAGAACTTAAAGCCAAGAACTGGTCCTTGGTTCTCATTTCATGAGTACTCAGTGGAAAAAGACTTTAAAAGGCTGTCAAAAACAACAAACGTGCCTTCAACTTAAAAAACGAAAAAAGGAAGAAGTGTTCTTGTGCAGACCAACAACTTTGTATTGGAAAATCAGGGAGATTTTGTATCATTTTGTTGCATTGTATGTGTTGATAATGTACTGGTGTACAACACCAACAGGTTCTGTGCATTAAATAGGTTGGACTACTATTAGCATTCTTACTGTTATTTAGAATATGGCTATATGTTATCATAAATATATATTCCTTTTTCATGTGTGCAGTTGGCATGGTAGGTGATAACTGCAAGTAACAAAGTGGTCAACTACTTTGATGCATTATGTCTCTATATACAGTGTTATTTTCAGTATATCTAAACAAGTTAGTCTTGCAATAAAATAATATTAGAAAATAGGATAAAGGAGCTTTGGAACTGTCCTCCAAACAACACAGCAGGGCAGGAAAAATGAATAGGTTTTAAGCTAGAACGTGAGAAACTTACAGGAAGGACAGTGAAAATCTGTACCATGCTTCTATTGTGTGTGTCACGTGTTTATTTCTGCAGATTCTGCAAAGGGGAACTTGTTGGCACTACAAACAAATATCTTTGAGGTATAGTTTACCTTCAGTTGCTACAACTGCTACAATTGAAAATAGGATGTAAAGCAAGGTAAACTGGTATGAATTAGTGGTACTAAAGTTTCTGAGGTACTTGATGTGTATTGGCTCTCACATTTGTCAAACTAATTGCTAGCTTTGGGGACACTAGGAGCTCATTTGCTCACACCAGGTCAGCAACATCAGGGGGCTTTGGTATGCTCCGTGGGTTATGTAAGGCAATTTTACTTAATGCAGGCAGATACCCCCAATATTATCGACATTCCTGTCCTCTCACCCAGGGGCACGGTTAAAGGTTCTGCTCTGAGTCTTTAACTACAGGTTTCAAGACTGCCAAAGACAGTTCCACCCATCTGACATGTGGAGTTGGAACTTTGTGGGTATCACCCGTGTTTTTCAGGGCACTGTGTTCAGTAACAGATATGCTCACTTTCTGTCCTGGGGGCCTATATAATGCAATTATGTTTGCACCATTGCTGAAATTAATTTTTACTTTTAAAAAAAAGTCATTTGAAAAAGAACTCCTTATCCTCATTAGCAAATTTAATCTTTAAAGCTTCCTCCTTCTCATTTTGCCAAGACCAGGGACCTGACAACATCAAGTCCTGCGAGAAGGACAAAATGCACAGCTGTGCTCAGAAAGGTACTTGGAAATATTAATGTATAAGAGATGCAACTTTGTTGTGAGCCTACAGCAATCTCTCTAATGCATATGTTGCTTAACATGTGAACAGTTGTAATACATTTTAAATCAAAAGAATAACACTTCCTTTCCCTCAGGGAATCTCAAAGGTTAGCATTGCTTCAAACACTTGCAAAGCAAGCTATGTACAGCTCACAGCCACTTGGTTCAGAGCTGAACATAATGCTGGCTTAAACGTCAGTTAGATGTATTTTAGTGAGAAATGTACCATTTCTTTCTAGCGTCATTAAGCCACAAATGCAAACAATTAGCAGAACTACAACTGCTAGTATCATGCTGCCTTACCATTTACATTAATACAGCCCAATGCCATGACACAGTTACAGCCTATGCCACTGGAAGGCTTTAATTAATTTCCACTTCTAATATAAAGTTGGGGTTTAATTTTTTTTTTATAATTTCAGTACCATTCCCACACTACTTTATTTTGTACCTGCTTTAACTGAGCCTTTGCTTTTAGGGAGAAAACCAAACCAAACCAAAACCAAACCCCTAAACAATTTAATTTGTCCCTTTAAAACTCAGGCTTTTACTTTATCAAGACATTTAAACACAGGTTATATTATTTATTGCTTTTAAAGATCCTTTCAGCTGTTTTCTGATACCTCACAATACTTTGATACAGGTAAATCTTACTATACCTTTAAAAAAGGGGGAGAAAGACAGCCTGAGTCTCTCAAGACACTGCCAATGGGGAAGAATGAATGAGAATAAAAGCTAATGAATATCTTGTAAACTTTGTTTTAAATGAAAACTTGCTTTTGATTATTTTTTTTTAATAAAAGTCTTTGCTTCCTTTGAGTTTTTCTTGGAAGACTGAAAATAGAAAGCTTCTGAAAACATTGTGCCTTTGGTTTTCAGATGAAATATTTCTCTTTTAATGAGGTAGCCAAATTGTCTGCTGTGTAATGAATCCGGAGATACTTTCTGTTCAACTATGTTTAGATTTGCAGTTCAATACTCCAGCTTCACATTCGCACGGCTTGAATTAGAGATGCTCCAGTAAAACGCAAATATCTTCTCTTTTGAAGACTGACTGGTGTTGTATTTTTTCACCTGTTTCCATGCATGGATAGAAACACTGTTTCAAAAGCAACCCATAAGCTTGAGAGCTCAGCAAACGTGACAGGTGATGGCATTTTTAAGCCCACTGAACCCAACAGGAGCCTGCCAGGCTTGATGCATATGTTATGGGAATCTCCTGTATGGTCTTGGAAATCACAGCATAGAAATTGAACCTATCTGAAATCAAAGGCAGGCAGACATCCTTCTCTTAATATAAAACAAAAAGAAAAATAACTATTGTGTGTTTAAGTTTGGATCCTAACAGCTCAATCTGAAGAACTATGGAAAAGTAGGCAATCAAATGCCGCTTCTCATACAGATTCCTTGGGGTAAACAGCTTTTTAATGCTTCTACGCTCTGTAAAATTGTTATAATCCTGTATCAGACTCAAATCAGAAATCCTTAGTGCAGTTATGGGCAGAGATTATTCCACAGGGTTATTTTCACTGAATTTATTAGGATTACTTTGAAGCAAGATATTATGCACCATAAATAAAGATAATCTAAAGTATTATATACTTCATGAGAATTACTCATTCAATTCTCTCTTAAGTAGTGTATCCTCATAAGCAGCAAGAACCAGTAGAGATTCCCAAGATTTGCATGAATAGTTTAAAAAAAAAGAGAAGACCAGAAGTAGAACTAACATACTAAATAAAGGGGAATTTTCAAAGTCACTTAGATGCCTCAAAGCCTGTTTTGTTGTTTCATTTCATGCCTTCATGTGCATTCTGTTGTCCATGAAATACAACACAAGTAGTTCTTCCAGGTCCTAAATTGATTCTGTAAACCCTTTCTAAAGGTGAGATTTTCAAAGCAGCTCAGCAGTCTCACTGAAATTAACACAAACTATACCAAACTTCCAAACTATACCAAACTTCCTTCAAAAATCCTGTCAGAGAACTGAAACAGTACGTGTCAGCTGATACAATTTATAAACCATAATTTTTTCAGTGACCCATTATAATGAATTCCCCTCAAGAGTGCAGCCACAGTGACGTTCACTGTCACTTGGAAAAACAGAAGTTGAGTCAATTGCTAATTGCAGCAAGAGACCAGGTTAATCATGGTGGGCAGGATACGTATCTATTTCCTCTAGTACACTAACTTTGTAGAGGTCCCAGCAGGGAATATTCAGTGCATATTCAGTATTCCAAATGCATGTAACTTTTCTAGAGGAAGCAAGGACAGACTATGTAACTTAGATGGCAGACAGTGAAATACATCAATATTTGCCTCTCAAGTAAGTGGACTTTAGTATCTCAGTTACTTTAACAGTATTACCTTTACTTTTAACTGTAAGTGAAATGTTGCCATCACAAGTGATGACTCCTGACAATTGATATATGTGCAAGTAAACATCTCTTCTTGCTTTGAGGTTGTTGACATGTGCTATGACAGAAGGATTTATGTTAAGATGCTACTAAAAATTCACCCTCTTTTCTAACTGATATTTTAATTGTCTCTTGCCTCTTTAAAGTGGTATTGTACATAATTTTGCAATCATTTAAATTAATTTGAGGAACTAAAAATTATAAAATTCGCTCAATCGACTCATGGACATACATCCCACCTCCACTCCAAACTATACACATAAGAAATAACAGAGCCACCTTTGTCTTAAAACATGGTTAGAATTCACAGTGATTTTAGTAGAAGATGATTTAGGTCAATGCTTAACAAATCTGAAAATGTGACCTCAATTATTCATCATCAGACTCAGTACAAATTACCAGTGAGGAAAAATAAATGCACTCTTTTTCTTTTCTTTTTTTTTTTTTTTTTTTTTTTGGTTAAATCCCATTGCACTTGCCAATGAATCTTCCTAATTAATAAGTATTCAAATATTCACCTCTCTCTATATTGCATCTTGTTTAAAGCTGTCCACAAAACCCTATGCAGACATTGCTAACCTTTAAAGGTTGCCCTTCAGTGCAGTTTAAATTACTCTTTCATTGTTAACCCAAGGTGCTAAATAGTGCAAGCACTTAAATCGCTTAGATTAAAATTGGCAACTATCAGAGGCCACAAAGTCTTTTCTGATTTTAGATGCCTAGGCTCTCTTACATGTATTGTTTATGAACAATTCAACAAATCACATTAATGTCTTTTCTTCATTAAACCTTCTGTTGTTGAAGTAGCTAATCACAGTAAACAGCAGGTCTGAAAGAGAGAGCTAAGAAAAGTACTTAGTAGTCCCATGCAATATATATCCAGTCTGGGAAGAAAAACCTCATTTCTGAAGTTAATGATAAAAAATGTCATGTTTCAAACTTAGTATCAACTACTGCAACACTGTTACTACATGGAATGCCAAGTCACCTCACAGCTTCATTCTACTCTAAACCCACTACAGCAGCAGGTCCACATAGTCTCACCTGTCTGAAAGTGTGTATTGGCAAACAAACTTGTGGCACTTCTGTGCCCATGGTGATACTTTCTTTTTGGCCCCATACCAATATTCCATGGGACTTTGTTGTAAAGGCATCGACTGACTCAGGAAAGCACCTCTTAATGCATCTGCAGAAAATTTACAAGTACTTATCTGAATTTTAACAACTTGGGACATTGTCTTTAAACTTGCACAGTTTACGCAGAAAAAGATATACAATGAATTTTAGGCTTATTCAATGACTTACTGTAACAAGTGAGCAGCTTGTGAGTGGGATGGGAGGGTACAAACCTGATAAATTAATGAGAAATCTCTTTCTCAGAGTACAGCAGCCAAATAGGACTTTGCCATTAGATCATTTATTTGTGCTTTGCTTTATATTAACAGCTCTGTTTAGAAGGAAAGATACGGAAAAGTATTTATTGGTGTGCAAACCCCAGTGGCAGGCACCTTGTTACAGACAGATGTTACAAGCAAATTGATACATGCAACAAGGATCAAATCTGTATAAGTGACTGGTGTGAAGTGCCTTCTCACCGTTTGATGAAAGATAAAAGGACTTCGTCCACCAAGATGTCCTGCATCCTGGAGTAGGAACTGGGAACCAAAATTTGAATTCTTTTACCGAGTCTAAACACAATCCATGTAATTAACTTTGACTGTATGAAGGCCACCAAAGGATATCAGGATACAGCTGCCTGTTCATGCCAGAGACTTCCCCTCCTGTAATTAAGATGATCAACAAATTCTGAAAAGCTATGGAAAAGGAATGAAATTAAAATAGTCTATACAGAAATGGTGTTTAAAAAAATAGTATTTACTGGCCCATAATGACTTCATACATCTGAGAAACTCTTCCAGATCCTTAAATTAACAAGAAAACAATACAATCAAGGTTCATTTGCATATGGAAAACAACTTCTTGCCTTAAACGGTGGTAATGCCACAAGTTTCCGGGTTAGTAGCAAAGAGGACACCTGTGTGTGCTCTCCTGAACAGAGACTGCAGTGTGCTTCCACTGATGTCATTAAACCAAAGGATCAATCACACAAAACCAGTAGTAACAGCCAGTGAAATAAACATTGCAAATTTCTTTTTATTACTATCTCAATTTACTTCCTTTTATTTCCTGTACCTCTGGAGGAATAAAGAATGACAGTAAATTAACTATTTATAGTTATAAAAATAGTGACTTCCATCTGCTATAACTTGGAACTGCTGTCCCAACAACCTGCATGCTTGATGAGATAGGAACAGCAGAATATAATTAGGTAACATGAGTGATGTATAAAGTCACTTTGTACTGAAATACTCTACACTAACATGCCAGCCTGACAGTATGTGCTAGGTATGCACGGATAATCAGAAGATGTAAAAAAATTTGGAACATTATCTGTAATATCTTTCCCACTTCAGAAAAGTCTGGAGGACTTCTACCTCAGTACTGCCAACCAGAAATGAGTACATTACTAAAACAAGTAGCAAGAAAGCTTTAATAACAGATAATATTTACACAATGATACTAAGTTGGGAAAAAAAACAACCAAAACAAAACAAAACACAAAATGAGAGTACAGCAGTTCCTATTTTTAGCTTAAAGTGTCTAAGCAAAAATTACAAGTTTTAAAAGTGCTTATGTGATACCTCGCAGTACCACGTACCTATTTTTTATGTAACCCTGATGTCAGATGAAGCTCTCACTGAAAATAAAAACCAGAAAACTGCACCATTCAATCATTTTCAGGAATATTAAATACACTTTAATCCTAAATGAACACATCTGAACTTTGTGAACTAATACACTACATAAATAAGCTTTGCACTTCATCTTACCCTGAGACTTTACATTTAGGAAAATCCTAAGAAACTGCATTTTTTGGGGCGTATCTGGAGAAGTTGCACTGCTTTAGAAAAGATTTTTTCCTTGCTACTTTTGTCAACAATACCTTTTTCATGTGGAAGAGGAGGATCAAAAACTTAAATTTAAATATAACTTCAGGATTAGCAACTAATTTAGAAACTGAGATCTTGTAGTAGTACTTTAGAAAAAGCCAGAATTTTTCACGGATCTGCAGATATTATGGACAGCTCATCTGTAGCCAGAGCTTTTGCTTATTTAGGAGAATCAAATCCCTTTGGTTTCACAGAGGGAAAAAAGTAGATTTTAAGTTATTCTTTAAGAATTTTTTTATTGTTTCTCTTCAGTCACTGTTAAAATGTATTTTTCACAAACAGCACTTTAGAAAGGGACATTTTCTTTTTCCTCTGAGCAACTCCAACTGTAAAACGTTTGTCTGACAAGTTGGTGACTGAGCACAAGAAGAAATTTCAGTTTAAATGTCAACAGATTTTCAGCTCCAGAAGAGTCCAAATGATTGCTCCACTGAAACAAAATTAACAGCAAGGAAGCTCACAGGAAATAAGTTTTTTAATAATCCCTTCCTGTAGAGGAGTACATTTCTTTTTATATTTAATCATTGCAGGCAATCACTCCTAATAAGCACCCATAATTAAGGCAAGGTTAAGTAGCATGATGATAAACACCATTTACACTGAGGACAACAAACCCTTCCATGTGTAACAGTTTCAAATGGTTGTAGTTAATCCCATCATCCACCTTTACACGTGAACAAAACCTGGGCTCATAACGGAATCTATATCCTTAAATCCCACTAACTCTGAAGGTACTCTGGTCCCCAAATGCTACTTGCATTCAAGGAGAAATCTCCACCTTCTGGTGGTGCAAGACTAGATCTGACTATCTTCACTACTTTGAGAAATGAACCATTTCTCATGTTATGCTTACTTAAAACAGCCACACTTTTCCACTGAGGACAACTCAGGCACCATTGTTTGCCCTGATGACCCTTCAAAACTTAATTAGTGGTTAGCAAACTAAGAGTATGTGAATTTAAAAGTTGCAAACTTACTTAAAGATAAATTTGTTGATATTTTATTTACAATTGAAAAGTTAGAGGCACATGTAGATGGTCTACCTGCCTGACTGCTTTACTGCAACTGCAGTAATTGGAAGTACACACAAGCAGACAAAGTAAGCTTCCTAAATGGTTCCATTGCTCACCATAATATACACTTTATTTGGGTACATACAGTGAGACGCTCATGACCTTTAAAAATAGCACCCAAAGTGCTCTGCAACTTCATTGTATTTTTGAACTTTCACTGACACATT
Source organism: Gallinula chloropus (assembly GCF_964237585.1). NCBI lineage: Eukaryota > Metazoa > Chordata > Aves > Gruiformes > Rallidae > Gallinula > Gallinula chloropus. The sequence continues at coordinate 66,302,780 of NC_140088.1, read as the reverse complement.
GGTGGACACAGTTGTAACAGAAGAGGACTCTTTTTAACAATCCATTCTAATTTTGGAGAGATGGGAAAGGTTTGCACAAATATTTTCTTTCTTTCAGTTATGCATTTTTGCTTGTATGTGCCTTAGGAAAGGCCAAGCATTAAATTGGCGCTGTAAAGGAAGTCAGAATTTATTGATATGGCTCTGCTCTGAGAGCTCAATAGGTGTGCAGCAAAGCAAGAAGGGTGAAGGGGCTGAATTATTCATCGAACCTTTAAGCATCAACAAATAATACTTAGAGTGAAGAATGCCTGTTCTGCAACAGTAGGTGTGAGGTGGGTGCATAAAAGAAACAGATGTTCCAAGCCCCATCTTGTAAGACCATCATGGGATCTTTATCTTATTAGTAATTGTGAGGGAAACAAACACTAGTAGGTCGTTTACAAGAGGTGCATAGCACAAATGAGGTTTTTATTGTATTTAACATAACACCTTGAACTCTGTACCTACTGTATCAGCTTAGAGGGAAAAGAAAAAATTATGAGAAATTGGTAAAAGAAAAAGCCTTTCTTATCAGTGCTGGAATAGAGCAGCTGTTACAAGCATAAACTTAGCATAAGAAATTAAAATATGTGAAATACATCTAACAAGCTGCATGTATAAAATATATACAATGGATATTATAACACAAGCAAGTTGCTACCTTCCAAGTTCCCGCTTCCATTCCTAATTCTACTTCTGTGACAATTTTACTAGACAAATCCTTTTGGTCAGAAATTATCTTTGAGCTAAAATTTAATGTTCTTATTTTTCAGCTAATTGTAAATCTTTTTTTCTTTTTCTGTATCATATCACACACTTAATGAGATCTATTTTAATGGTGAGAGCTACTCAGTTTATTGATAAATCTGAGCCATAATGTTAGTAAAGTCAATTGAGTACAAAACTCTCCAAGAGTCCAAATGGAAAACTGGTATTATACAAGATAAAATATTTTTTAGACTAAATTAACCTCTATCTAACAGCCTTTATATGCAACATATTTCTCATCTGCAACTAGCTTTCAGTGTCCATAGTTCCAGTACTTTGATCTGTTTTGATCTCACCTGCTGCAGGCCTGATCCTAACATTTTGTCACCAACCTATCGCTACATCTTCCGAAAGAACATTTGGGAAAATAAAAAAATGTAAGATGGTACGATCCCTCCTGTTTTCACTTTGTACCTCAGCAAATTCAAATCTTTCACTGCACCTTTTCATTTCCATTGTAGTTTGCTTCCATCATACAGACTTTCCAATTTTGCTTCCCACTTCTTATGTACAAGAGAAATTGTGGAAACCCAGCATCCTGCCTCTGACTGTGGGCAAGACCCTGCCTAGCACAGGGTAGAAACGCCCTGAGCAATTATACAGGCATAGTTCCCACACAGGCTCCAAAATTTTTTAAGAAACCATGTAGATTCCTACCTCAGCTTTTCTTTGAGATTCTTCAAGAACATCATATACTAATGATTTAGTAACTTCTCAAGGAGAACAAGAAAGCAAGGAATGGGAAATTTGTCCCCTACAGACCACAACACAGTGCCACAAAATTGCCTCCCCCAAGTACACAGGGACCAGGCCTGCTCACCATTTTCAAAACAGTTTGTAGCTCCAGCAAAGGCAGCAGGAACAGATGCGTGCCCCGGGCTCAGTGGCTGCAGCTCACTGTCTGAGCACAAAAAATGAGTGTTTGAAGGGGCACAGCACTCTATATCTGCATTTCTATCTACTGCTTCTGCTGTGCTGTAACGAATCCTTCCACAGATTGGAAGCATTGCCAGTCTCCGAAAACTGCCGCAGCCACAGCCAAAGGAATAACATTGAAATGTGACATCACAGTAAGATTATTGCATCACTGAAAATGGCTTTGGACAGAAGCACCTTCAACTCACATTCTGGCACAGACAGATCCAGATGGACTGAAATTCAAGGGCAATATTCACAGAGTGGCATTCCCCATATCTCATGTTGGAAAGACATTCAAGACACATTCCGCTTTCCATTTTCAAAAAAAGCTTCAGGAAAACCATTTCCAAAACCATCACCTGTATTTCAACATGTCATCACTTCTCTCATGTGACAACAATTTCCTTAGTGAGTTATTATCTGTAAATATTTGCTTACTCTTTTCCTATGCTAGGCCCACATACCATGAAAAGTGGAAGAGTTTATTGTTAGAAGCTCTCAATGAGGAAGAAACAAGGTTGCAAGGAATTCTCCTCTCATTTCCTAACAACTTATGTAGACATTTATATAAAAGAAATAATCTCTCTTGTTTTGAAGATTGTACAAAATAAATGCCGTTTCCAGAGAATTAAATAATTCAATTCTACTTCTACTTTTAATTAACTGCAGCAATTATATATTATTTTCCTGTACTACAAAGAATAAGAGCTATGTATGAAATGAAAGCCACGTAAAATAAAGCTTTTAATTTAATTCAGTATTATTCCTTTGGCACGAAGTTTTTGAACTCCTTGATAACATTATGAAAAAAAAAAGCTGCCTTTTGCAGAAGGATTCTGTAAATGCAAGTAATACATAAACACCTCACGCAAGAGCAGAGTCTCATTGTTGTAGGACTTGTGTAAGTCATGGCAAGGATCCATCTTTATCTGAATAACTTTTGGTTTGGTAGCCAAGATTATACAGAGGTACAAAATTTAAAGCAAAGTCATAAAGCAAATCAGGGGAAAAGTAGAAATGGACAGCTAATTCACCATTGTGTCTACTGAAATGCTCTGTCCTCCGTTTCCCAGCTCTCACTGATAAGCCCAGGATTTCTTTTAAATGGACTGTCTCTTCCAAGACTTTTTCCTGCTGCTCAAGAGCATGTTTCAGGACTGTACTGCCTTATGAAATTTTATTACAACTTCTAAGAAAACTGGAGCAGAAACTCCCAGGGACCCAATTCTGCTGTTGGAGAAAGGTGTGAATGACCTATGGTCTAGCCAGACGGCCACCACTTGGACCCTGCTATGCCCTAGGAACCCTTTCTGAATAAAGTGAGCTAGAACTAAACTGTAGGAAAAAATCATGTGTAATAACTTCAAGAAGAAGTATCATGCTTTCCCTCTTACTTTACTATAATACCTTTGCACTCTGTGTAACACTTAAAACATAGATCTGCTCTGCTAGGAAGAAGTAGATTCATAAACAATCTGTATTGGATTGCACTTTGAGCCAGTAGTTAGACCCACGAGGATAATGCAGCCTCATTATTCTTTGCTGTCTAGCACAGAGATTTTACAATTGCATCTACTCTTATCTCCAGATTGACATCCTGCTCAATATTTATTAACATCTGGGTAGTGAGTGCATGTTCCCCTTTTATCCCATGTCATTGTTATTTTATATTTCTCTACATGGAACTGGAAATCCATCTATCCAAATTGAAGCCAAACCTGTCTAAATCACTCCCAAGTTCACTGCTTTCTTTGGCAGTTCCAGCTCAACAGAGGATTTCATCGCATTTTAAGTTTTTTCTCTTAAGTCGTTAAACACAGTCAAAATCCTTCTTAATAGCTTCCCATCCGGAACAGAATCAGTTCACCTCCCTTGTATCAAACTGTGTCTGCTCCTGTACTTGCTGGCTGCTTATTCTGACATAACCTCCAGTCCTCTGCCACAGTTTCTAGCTCTGAATTTAGTTACTTAAGGCTGAATCCCAAACAATCAGATAACTTCTCCCACTATCAACCCACAGAGAAGAGAAATCTTGTAACATCTCTCCACAAAGATTACTGCATAAAATCCTCCAAAACTTAAGGGGAGGGGGAAAAAAACAGGAAAAGAAGAAAAATTACATGCAGCAAATCATTTACTGCCAGAGACATGTATCAAAGGGATCACTCTTTAAGCTCCAGATGGCAGGTCTCCTACAGGAAGCAGCTGGTCTTTTGGCAGCATATCCTCTAAAAGTGCCAATGGCTAAGTCCGTCTGTGGTAATTCAGGGCCACCACAGGAATTTTATGCTGAAATTATTTCAGCTGTACAAGCTAAGCCTTTGCTCTTCATTGGACCAGAGACAGTAGCCAGACCTACTGCTTTATCACGTACCACCCACTATGCCAGAGATGCTCTCTTCTCTGTGAGGGGGCACGTGGGTGTACCATGTGCTTTCAACTGTTTTTAACATAACCACAAAAGTTGGCAAACTTGATTTATTGGTTAGGCACAATTTCTTCAAGCAGTGACATATATTACATGTGTGTAAAATATCTAGCAAACCTATGGTACTAAGGCGTGTAAGAAAAAGAACAGAACTTGTATGTGTGGTGGGCAATGCCCCTAATTCCTTATTCAACGCTTTTATTCAGCTCTTATGCAGAATAATTCTTATATTTTAATTTAATACTACTTGATTTGTTTCCATTTCTAAAGTTAGTACCTTCCATTGCTAAAAACTAACAACAAACTGATTGTGTTTTCAAATTTCTCTTTTTTCTGATCAGCATCTCTGGTATATAGATTCATCTCATTTCTTCCTTTCCTTACTCTACCAGTCCTCTACAATCTCCTTGAGACAGGAGATAACTTTTAAAGCCAAAGAATGTATAGCTCCCCTCCCTTCTATATAAAACTACTGTCAACATTTTTAAGGTGCTGATCAGCAATTCCCCGTTAGAGTGTTTGTAAGATGACCACTTAACTTCTCCAAACTCAGAGGGTTCTCAGCAGACTTGTTCTGCCTTAGTGTGCAATACGGCCACCATTCATAGTGCTGATCTGCCAACACCAGCTGTATCAGTCAACAGAGAATGCAATGCCCACAACATTAGAACACATTCTACCTTATGTGAGTACAGTAATAGTTTAGGAAAAAGACAACAGCACACAATGTCAAGATTTCCAGTCAGACTGCAAAGCTTTGCTCGCTCCACACATCAGTGACACCAGATGCAGCCCTCTTAAACTCCACGGTGCACAGGTGCTCCCAGAAATGAGTAACAAAAGCAAACTTCCCTTTAGGGTTCTGAAAAATATTAGAGTTCTTTAACTTCTTCAGGTCATTTTTTGCTATTCATAAAACATTCTAGGACTTTGACATCAAAGTCCACTTTTGTTTTAGGTCTGTGTTAAGGGAGTATTATCCACAAGGCAGAATGCAATCCTTCTAAATAATATTCCAAGCTTCGTGTTATATTAACATTTAAAAGCTATCTGCAGCAAAGACAATTTGGTGTAAAAGTAACTCAACTAACTGTCTACCATTTTGGCAACATTTCAGTGTGTCTGTGAACAGAGTGGAATCAATTTACATAGAATATCAAGTAGAAAATGTGATCACCTCATTTAAAAAACTTAGAAAAGCTCAAAACTGCAATATTCCAAAGATCTAATTGAAAGATGAGAACAAGGAAAATAATTCTATAGAGATGTGTGAATGGAAAAAAACCCCCTGCAACAAACAAACAACAAACCACGTTAAATTAACTTTAGAATAACATGTTTGATAAAAGAAATCCACTTCATTTTCATGCTAAGAAATTAATCAAGCTGAAGACTTGGAGAGTTTCATTTATCAGTTAAACATTATTTCATTATACCAATAAACTTGCTGACAAAATGAACAAATGTGTGTTTATTAAACTACAAGAGAGCCAAGGTACTACAGTACAGTTGTCAGAATGTAAGATTCATAGATTAACATTCTCTTATTAAAAAGAAGAGCACTTATACTGAGTAATTGATCTTATTTTCTTAATAGAAGCTCTAAGAGAAGTTGTGGGGCTGTAGAGAGAGCACAAACGATAAAAATTTAATTACACTATGAATGACAGCCTTTTCAATTGGAGGCAATATTTACCTTTATTGATATCTCCAGCCAATAACATAGAATATCGTTGGCAGATGGTCGATGTCTTATAAATTATTCTAATCTACTATCTGGCAACACAGCAGATTTTTAATTCATAAAAAAAATATTCATGGGTAATACTGTTAATACTTACTGAACAAAGAATTTGTAATTTTATGAGGTACCAACGGTCTTACAAAATGGATAGGTCAATAAAGGAGAAGCAGGTGTTCAGAAACACAAGACACTCAAAATAATTGAAGTGAATAACGCAGCTGCATTTGGTAGACCACAGGACAACAGTAGCTCCTAAAATAGTCATTACAACTGCAGTGTGATAATGTAGAATATTTTTGCTCTTACATCTTTTAGATGGGTAGATATACCAAGTCATTCACAGATGCCATTTTTAATAGTTTGCCTTACTTATGTTATCAGTTAAGAAAGATAAAGAATGCACAAGCATGACATTCTTTAATTAAAGACAGGAGTGGCAGAAAGGCACTGGCACAGAAAAAGATTTTGCAAGCTCTCAGAAGTTGTTTGGAAAAGTTGTGATAGACCTGGTGTATTCAGCCAAACTCTGTGATGTTTTATAGGTTTATTTAAGTTGAAATTTATGAAATAAGGCTGAAGAAACACCACCTTGTGAACTAAAGCTGGAAAATGGTTCGTACCACTGTTTACTGCCCCATGCCTACTGCATCAAATTAAAACACTTCCAAAGTGACAGAGAGAGACATAAAGCTCTAAACGCTCCCTTGAAAATCTATTCATACAAATACTGTTATTTACTCTGGGAAGACTCAAAAACAGGATTGAAGCTTTCTGTGCTGAGTTCAGATCACATCCTTCCTATGTGAACAAATGATCCAAACAGAAATACTTATATAGAAAAAGTTTATCAAAGCAATAGCCATTTTTTCCCAAAATGCATGCAAAAATAACGATCCCTACTTTAAAAAGGTTGCAGATGCTGCGTGATGCTCCTTCTTAACAACTGGTTGCAGTTTTGTGTTTTGTTTTGTTTTTTTTTTTTAAATTAGGGTTGTGTGGAAATACAAACCTGAATATGAAAATCCACAAAGTTTGTGTGCAGGTTTTGCAAGATTTTGTCCATTCATTATATTGCTGATAATAGCCACACAGTCACACAGGGAGCTAGCTTTTTGTGAAGTATTTCAGTGGCTTGTCCTTGTTCCCAGCCAAGTGCCATACTGTAGTCTGTAAAACTACTGTGGAAAAAAAAACAGTGGTGGAGACTCCTCAGAACTTCTGACTAGGTCCAGTTTGAAAAAGAGTCTTATTTTTTTGAAATTAAAATTTCTGCTTTTCCAGGACTACTGTGCTTTCACGAAGACTGAAATGGTCAAAGGCATGGTAAATCAATCACAAAGGTAAAACCCAAGAAATGGCGACAAGATGCCACAACAATTTTCATAAATACTGACAGTTTTGCTATTCATAGTTTGGGATGACTGCGAAAGAGGTGCAGTGTTCTAAGTCTGCTTTCTACAGCCACTCCGAATTAACAGCTGCGGGACAGTTATTTTCTAAAAAATGCTTGTTATTGGGGAATAGCTGGATGAAAAGTGACCAAAAAAATGCATTAATTTTTTCAACCTTTGAAGTAATCACTTTTTTCTTGGTACAGTGTAAACCTAATTAATGCACTCTGGACAATTCATGCAGCTAATATTTTCAAAGCAGAGACTTTTCCCTCTTTTCTGGTTGATCAGATTTTGATAAAATAGTTGCAATCAAGCCTACACTTAGTAGATCTCAGATTACAAAACCATGGGTGTGGATATGCCCTTTTGGCATTTTTATTAAAAATATTGTTCAATAACAGTAGTAAAAATTCTGGAGGGATTACTTTAGGGTGAGAAAGTATTTTGCAAAATGTTACAAGCTCTAGGAAAACACACAAAAGAGAAAAACTACAGGTAGCCTCAAGTATGTCACACTTCTGTAACAAGTATTATACTTGTTGTGATATAAGTACACAACTGCTGCTGCTTACAGCAGCAACTCTCAAGTAAATACAAATTGTTCTGTGGTTGCTGTTTTCTTGTCACAATCCCTGAGTAAAGGGCTGAGGGGAGCCAGCAAAACTCAAAAAAAAAAAAGAGTTTAGTCATGACCATCTCAGGCATGAGAGATGAAGTGATTAGTATTAGCCTTACTGCGCTACAAAAGAAATTCTCAGTGAGAGGAAAAAGAAGTAAGATCCAGCATTAAATGTAAATCTCAAGGAACAAGGGAGCCTTAACAGAGTCTTAGTTCATTGCAGAGATACATCGTAGCATGACAATTTGATCCTTAATTTCAGGAACAAGCTACTAGTTTCCCCTAGTTTCATTCCACTGGTCCGGAGGGCTTTTCTACGAAGGTTGGAGATGAAACAGAAATAAAATAAAAATATAAAAAAAATCCTTCTGATTGTAAGTATAACCAAGGGACAACTCAATTTCAGAAAGCCTTGAAAGGCATTAAAATGTTATAATGAGATCCCGCCTCCCCCCCGCCCCCCCCCCCCCTTATACAACAGTGGATAATCCTCTGAATTACAAGTCTCTTTTTGCATATAGTCATAAATTACATTGTTAAAATATTGATATAGTCAGACCCAGTTAATTCAAGCTGGTTTTGCTTCTCATTAAGATTTAACAGAGGCTGAAGCATTTATGGTATAATGTTATGCAGACTTTGGGACACAGGGTATGCAGTAAGCACAAATTAGGTGGGAATACAGCAGCAACTGAATTGCATTGGAAATAACAGAATATCTGATGGGGAGAAAACCTTTTTCTCCTGGGCTAATGGTAAGGGGTGGAGACATGGCCAGGTAGCCTCCCCAGAGGGTTTACAAGTGAGTAAAGCTTCGGTGGCTCCTTCTCATCTGCCACTTTCTTTACCCAGTGGATGTGACCAGACCACCTCCCTGTATGTCATGCACACCTCATGGGGCAAATATGACCTCCTGGGCTGCCTATTTCAACTGCAGTCATGCATCACAGTTGCATCGCAGGGGGTTGAGCTCTACGTTGTCCAAATGGACAACATGGTAAATCTAAATGTACTTTTAAATCTATGGTGAAATAAAGGAGTAGTTCAAAGTAACTGCGTTTAAAACCACTTTACAAAGTCATCAGTTTGCACACTGGCCGTACCTGCACTGTAGCTTTAGATCAATATAAGATCTAACTTTATTTAATCCAGAAAAAACACCAGCATGCAGTAATTGGGCCACAATAACAAATGTGTTCCTGAGAAGTGTTTAAAAGGAGTGACTGTTTCCAGGCAATTGTAAGATGTCTGTACTATTGGAGACAGCAGACCAGCTAACAGCAGCAAAATGCCTTTTGAGTAAGAAGTTCAATGAGGGAAAATAAGCAAAAACTTCCAACAGCTCACGTATAGTCCCAAGATATTCAGCTTACACATTATGATGATGATGGCTGTTACTTACTATCAGAAAATTGCCTAAACTGAGACTAAGTGACAAGGTTCCCCAGAGAGGTTGTGGAGGCCTCCCTGGAGGTGTTTAAGGCTGGGTTATAGGGGTCTTTGGGCAACCTGGTCTAACGAGGATGTCCCTGCCCATAGAAGAGATCTTTGAGGCCTCTTCCAACCCAAAGCATTCTACGATTTATGCAAATACAAACTCAGGGAAAAAAAATTAAGTTTTTCTTTCTTATAGTATCCAAGTTCCCAATGCTGAATAAAGATGTTTACAGATAAATGCTCTGGTACAAAATATCTAGGTTCAAAAATCCAAACAATCACAGACACCTCCCCCCCCCCCCCCAACTTCTACAACATTTCATGTCTCAAAAAAATTAAAAATCTGTAAATATAAATCAAGTACTAAAAATAGTAAATAGGAGAACCTACTGGTCTACTTTGTGACCACTGATTATTATCCCAAATTAGTTGCAAAAACATGGGAATATCAAGAAGGGGAAGAGAAAACATTCTTGCCATGATTATAGTAAACCAAATATCAAATACCAGAAGGAAATGAGAAACACTATCTTTACCAACAGGCAAGTGGAAAATACAGAAATGTTTATTTGGAACTAGTCTAATGCATTTATTTAAAACCAAAATTAGGTAGAATAGCCTTTCTTAGTATTTCTGAGCTCTTGGAAAAGATGCCTCCTTCTGGGTTACAGAAACAGGAGTCAAATGTGCAGAAAGTCTTACACAATATGTTTTAAAATTAGATCACACCCAAGTTTGCCTGTTATGGACAGTTACAGATCTCTGGTAAAGAACATATATGTACACTGGAAGTTTCAGGGGACTGCTTAAGTGAAATGACACAGTTACAGGAAGACAGAGGCTTTTTCTTCCTTTCTGAAATGACAAAACCAGAATTTCTCTAATCTTGTATTTATCCTTCAACTATCCTTTTGCCATTTTACTGAGATGAATACATCCTCCCATAACATCAGACTACACCATCAGTCTGAGTAATAATTAAAGAGCACATAAATCATACCTTTTTTTACTCTGCATCAGAACCAGAGTTCTTAAAAATATAAAAATCAAGGAATATAACTCATATTGAGAATACTAAGACCAATTACATTTGAAGGAATTTCTGGGCCTTACGGCAGAATTAAAACTTAACTCTTTAATCTACCTCATAAACGGGGCTTAATAATATAACTCCATCATTTCTGAGTGTGGCAGCATTTCCCAGCTCTGCAGAGGTTAAGGGAACTAGACAGTGAAATTCTGAACCATAGCTGCACTGCTGCTATGGTTTAACTGTGATAAGGAAAATTTTATGGTGACTCAGGACTTCTCACTTGCACTTTTATTTCTGACAAACACTGAGTGTATAAATAGTAAATAAATCACAGATCTCCATTATTTATCATGCAGCAAGCTGGAACTTCCTTCTGTGACGTCAACAGAACAGTAACTGAAATATTCACAACTGTCCTAGTTTACAATATTCGCACAATAGTCTATAACTGCAACTGCAACTGCAACTGAGCCCTGCTGATCGCACATAAAAAGTGCAAATCTTGGCATGACAAATCCCAGTGGATGAGAAGAGAGGCACCATCAGAGGAAGGTTGTTCTCCATTAAGGCACAACAACTGCCCAGCTATTTTGCAAATCCTCTGACTTCACTGGGTTGTACAACAGTCATGGGGATAAGCTTGCTGCAAACCCTCCACCTGGTATTCTGGACAGCAGAATAAACCAGAGCAGTTTCACTACATTACAATTTGCATTCCTCTCAAAATGTAATTGGCAACATGTTTGGAAGCAGAGGTCTGGCCTCATCAAGAATGTGCAAACATATGCTAAGTAGTATGTATGCATGCATACAGTACAAGAATAGCTGTCTTATCCTTGATTAGAATACATTCCTTATTTGTAGCTAAAACTCCAGTTGCATGATGGCAAAAAGTCCAGTGGAGATTCTGAAGTAAATACAGGTCTGTACTTCAATAAAATAATCCCCCAAATTAGGGCATTACTCAGAACTAGGTCTTCTCATTGAATTAATGACTTGTATCACTTGCTTGATAAGAAGGTACAAGAGATGTTTAAACAAAATTAGGGTGCAGTATCAACTGTTTCGTACTTTTTTGTAAACCAAAATAACTAACAACCCTCCCCTTCACAAACATGTGCACATGCTGGAAGAATGCTGAACGGCCAAAGACTCTGATACTGAAATACAAAGTAAATATAGAAGCTCAAAGATAATATAAAAGCATCCCTTTGGGAAATTCTATATTAAGGCTACAAATGTGACCACAAGGAAAATAATGAAAGGTCTGGTAAATGGGTACACGATACATTAGAGAAATTAATGAGTAAAAATTATGCTGTCACAATAGATTGCACTGTCAAAATAGATTGGTATTACTTAGATGTAATTAAGTGAAAAACTGAGAGAACAAATTCTTCAGATTTATCGGACAGACTCATTAAGAAGTTGTGAATGGCATGCCAAATTAGATGACAAAAATGACATTAAAATACTGCAAATATAATATTTGTGGGTTTTGTGAAAAGAAGCTATCACTGGGTTAATATTCAGAACTGTATATTCCTTTTATGGCTCCTCTGTCTAGTGGTTCAGGCTGCTACTACCTGTTAGGTGGGATAAAAGGACTCCTCCTCCACATAGTACTACTACTGAAATGTCACTTATTCTGTCTCAGCCTTTTTTAGAAGCAGCTTATTCTTTACCTTGGTTATCCACATCTAACAAAATGTCTGGTATAAGCTTGGTGCTACCTGCAAGTCCCATTCTTATGCCTACCTGACAGATTTGCTGTAGCCCTGTGACTCTTCTTAACAGCCATGCCAACTCCCAGATCACTTAGTAATGTTAATTTAGTAAACACCTGATTTGTGTCCAAGAGCATATTTAGGTAGAATGCACAACACAGAAGAAAATGTAGTTTTAATGGCTTTATAAACCAGTAAAGGTCAGGACATGCCTGAACCCACATAAGGCTTCTCCATATAGAATTAACCTATCAAGATTATTTGTTGAACAGTGAGTTTATACTGGATTGACACTTTACCTGATATAACTAAGACATTTTCCTTCACTGGTCACTACTACCCCCAAACCACTAAACTTTTTTCTCTTCTAGAGGCAAGGAACTGCAAATGAATAATGATTCACCATTCAGTTCCCCCATAAAGGATTTAGTGGGATGAGACATGTAGAGGTACTAATAGACTGTGAAAGAAGTGTGGGCTATACTAATTGAGTAGTATCGATCCACTAGTGCCAGGGAGATTATCAAGGAAGTTTACTTGCCTAGCTGCAAAGTGTTCACAATATGGAAGACTTCAGATGAAGTAAATCAGGAACAAATTCAACCCTCCGAGTAACTCAACTGTTCATTTAGCAACCCTGTTGCAGTAATTCTTAACGCACACTGAATAGCCTGATTTATCTTCTGAGCTTCACAAATATTAGCTAATTAATCTTTTACTTTTGTAGTTTCACTCCACAGGACATCTTAATTTTTCTTTATAATTGAAGCTAAAGATTTTAACTGACACAGAACTATGCACTATTTCTAAGGAGAGAGTTTCATGACTTCATCCTACTAATTTGTAATATACCACAACTAAAAATTAAAAAAAAAAAAAAGATAGAGGAAATATGCATATTTATAGAAGGAACTACAATCACTTTTCTGATTGCTATTTAAAATAAAATGCATGTTGACAGTCATAACAGTAAGTAATCCTGTTTTACTGGAAGTTTAATGAGGGATTTGTGGTTGAAGTTGGTACTTCTGCATTGCACTCACTGAAGTGCTAAAATGTCAAGCACTGACTGATTGCTGTCTAATTACAGACCCATAAACAACTTTATATGGCTACAGAATTACTCCCCTAGGTCTTCACAGTGTTGCCATCAAGACTAATTTCAAGAGAGGTGCTTAACTCGTGCACTGTATTTGACATAGAATTTTCTTGTTGGAAATTCTGGCATCAGCACTGGTTAAAATCTGGATGAAGATTTCCCAGCTAGCTTTTGGAGCAAAAGCTTTATCTTTTGCCTCCTCAAACTTATTTTATTTCTAGTCCTTACTTGCTATTGAAGCTGAAAATTGCATCAAGAGACGTGGTGTGTTTTGTGAACATGCAAATGTTAGCTCAAGACAAGAAACAAATCATCAATTCACTGTTAAGTGTGTATGCACACTCAGTGTGTCACTCAAGCACTGAAAAAATAACATGTAGTGTATTATTTATAAACTTATTTATTCTTACAAGGGTGTGAAACCCTTCTGAGCTCTTTTGAAATCATATGCAACCTCTCCCTTTTACAATCAGGCAAATGGGCAAGGCAGTTTGAACTGTGTAAAATCACAACTCTTCATCACTAAGCTGATGTAAAAGAGGAAAGAAGTAAGTAGAATGAGCCAAGAGTGAGAGAAAAGCACGAGGAAATTGCTTTTTTATTGAGAAGAGAAAAAAGGATGTTGATTTCCAATGGCTTGGTTTTGGACCTATCTTAGGAAATCTTTGCCTACAGCTTTAGTTTATCTGATTCCCTCAAATACCTAAATGACAGCAGAGAGAAGCAGTTCATTTGGACCAGAATTAATAGAGAATTAGTGAGCCATGAAGCTCTGCAAATCTAAATTGCTCCCAAGAACACAGTAAGCAGATTTTAGTAATAAAATATTCTCTTCTTACTCACACATTAATAATATTGTAAGTTATTAATACAATTGGCAAGACTCTTACTAATACCGTATCACTGTTCTTAAATTGGAACACAAATTTAAGTGAAAAATGACATGTTGTAATGCATCTGTCTTTAAGGACATTTCTTCACCTGATTTACACTATATTGACCAAACCACTGTTTATTAACTCATCTGTTACTTATTTTTTAATGCCTTATTAAACAGCTCATCTCATTACCTAACTATACCACACACATTTTTAACACCACAGTGAGGTCAATTAAAGACTTAAAACAATAGAAGAGTAAGGTATGTTTCCCGCGGTGTATATTTTAAAAACCCATCTCAGGTTTGTTTGATTATTTTGTGGTTTGTGCAAATAAGCCATTAAGCTCCTATGGAAAATTTCACATTTCCTAACATGCTTTCAACTACTTTTTTCTAATCTGAACGTGTAAACCTGATTTGAAAAGAGTCTGATTTTAGTACCACTGCTGTGCATAATGCATTTCCTTCTTACTGAAAATTATTCTCTCGTTTTTCTAATAAATAGGTTATTGTATTTATTGCCTACTACATTTTTGCCTGTATCTTCATATACTTCGCTTCACATAAAAATAACATTTTCACTGCCCTTTTAAGAGCTCAGTACATTTCCTTAAGAACTTGGTTGACTGAACAGCTTAGAAAAAATGGTCAATATTTGAAACAATTAGCTATTCCCATTGCATTCTGTACTGCTGAATGTCCTGTAAATCTAAGTTTTCACTGTAAACTTGCACGGTTCAGTAAATCTTTAAAATCATACCATTATGTTTGCCTCTCATTTCTGTTCTCCCCAAAAGACTGTGTTACAACTCTGGTAAGAAAACACAACTGGTTATGACTACTAAGCCCTCTAAGACAGATTTGCGTGGAGTAGTAGCACTGGTGCCTGCAGTGCTGTCACAACACTCCTATTTTGGTCTTATTCAGTGTGTTTTAATCCTGGCAGCCTGGCTGAACCCTCATTTAGATCTCTATCACATATTTCTGTGGTCTTTCACACAATCTTATTCTAATCTTGTATATGCATATTAAAGGAATATTTTTTCCCCTCTGAAGATGGAAAATCACATTGGTTTTGTGACTGACAATGAAGCTGGTTAAACAAGTTTCCCATCTGTCTGCCCCCTGACTGCTCACTCCTTTTTTCACAAATGTCAAAATTTCTCACTACCTGAGTTACAATCTATGGCACAGCTGCTTTGCAAACTAAATGCCTGATTTGCTATTGATTAAAAAGAAACTTAAAGTTTATTTAAATATGAACCCATTCAATCTGCACACTTTCTGTGAAATAGAAGAGGTATGAAAAAAGATCCCATGAAGCATTGTACGGGCATGTTTGACAGCACGACAGCATTTCTGTTGCAGCAAAATTAAGAAGCTTCTCTCTACCATTTTCTACTGTGGCTAATGATAAATGCATAACTACCATTTATATCAACTTATATCTTCTTTTGAAAGGTTACATACAAATAACACCTCATATTTAAAATTTCCTCCTTGGTCAGACAATGAAGAGCAGTATTACTGTCAATGTGAAGATATTTAACTGAAGGCATTTTTAAACTAATTTGTAGAATTATTTAAATTCCATAGCTCACCTTTTCATAAGCCTAGGAATGTGCAATGATCCAAGGAGAGAAGAGAAGAACTGAGAGGGACAAGAGAGTAAAAACTTGAATAATAAGATGAGTGTCAAGATCTTGATTGTACCTAAAATCCTCTTTAAAAATATTTATGGACATGATTCAATGACAACTTTTATTGTGTTCATGATGCTTACTATCTCTTTACACCCTATTCTTATCTTAATATATAAATTATTACTAAAAGCCAGAAAGTCCCACAGAGCGGGAGACCTGGGGACTTGTCCATGCTTTAAGACCTCCCATGGTATAATGCACATGGATACATTCTCCTCCAGTGGAAAAAAAAATAGATCTCCATGGCTAATTAGCAGTATGCATAAATAACTTTTGTGGGAGAGAGACATTTTGGAACTAGTAATTGGCATGCTGTCTAGCTTTGATTTGCAGTTATATTGCTTGACAGACATACGTCTGGAAAGAAGAAAACATTCATTGCCTCAGTCTACTGTAGTATCTTCTTAAATAGCACAGTTGAGTAGAAATGGAAATAAAGTGATTATTCCAACTATAAAAGCCTCAAAGGACTACATTGAGCCATGAGAAATTTACCCTCATTTAATAAACTGCTTGAAATTAAAACTGTAAAGAAAGAGCAAGAGAGTCAAGGGCTATATGAAGCTGAGATGACCTATCTGCAGCAGCATGTACCAAGCAAAGAGGGACACGTTCTCTTCCCAGTCTGTCCTGACAAACACCAATTAAGGACTCTGACTAGACTAAAAACCAACAAGAATGACATTTAAATTGACTTTGAATATAATTTATCTATTGTTCAGATTTACTGAAACTTGCTGCCCTTTGCCTCTATCCTCTGGCATTTGTCCATTACAGTGGTATGCCAAAAGTGAATTGTTTTCATTACAATCTGAAACAAAAAGGAATGACTCTGAGTTACAAAAATTAATCTTTTTGAAAGATACTACTTGTTAATAGGGACCATCTCATCACCAGGATTCAATGTAGGCACGCAATTCTATTAAGCATTTATACTCCCAGTGCATTTCAAACACATTTTCAGAGAAACTTGAGTACTATTTTTTTATAAAATAAAATTTCAGATATATTTTATTTCCTGTTTTTCCACAAAATTAAAACTGTGTAGAATTTCAGCTATATACTGAGTAGAACATCAGATATCTCCTATAACTTAAGTATTTGTGTGTCTGGGGTTGTTTTAGAATCTAGTATGTTCTGCATAAATCCAAAGCAGCCTCCTAAGGAAATTCTCTGTCATATTTTTAATGATCAAGGTGGAAAAAATACTTTGAAATCTCATAATTTCATCACCAGATAAGATCTGTATACAACCAAAATGTGAACCAAGAAAAAGGCTTTATGAATGAAAACATACCGAGCAAAAAGTTCAGCAGCATAGGCTAGATACAAATAGCACCCCTTGCATAGCTTCATTTAGTACTGATTGTGTCTAAAACGTGCTAGCCTAGTCTATGCAATCATTTAAGGGATATAAAATTATCAGGATTGAAATTTTTATAACAGTAGTTAAACACAACTTTGCTTATTCTCGGCTCACTGCAAATTCGTGATCAATACAGTATAATAACAATTTTGTGTGAATTACCCATCTCTTCTACTACCAACATACAATGCAGAAAATAGGTGGAATTATTTTGTAGACATTATTAGCACTGTTGGAAGCAGTACTACAAGATGAGGCTTTGCCGTTTGTCTTCAGACCATTCCCAGAAACAAAATACAGACCTGTGTATTTCATTCAGATCCTGTTCTGCTCCTCATATATCTTCACTTTCCAAATGATTTTTGGTGCCTACAATTTACTGAACTTTGACCAAGAGACTAAAGGTTATGAGAAAAAAATATTAAATAATAATAAAAAAAAATCAAATGGCTGGAGTTGTATAGTCCTCATAAATCAAAAAAGAAGCCGCTTGATCTTCAGGAGTGATCTTGAGATTGCAAAAACACAGTAAAAGGGGAATATGTAAATACACAAACAGATTTAAATCTTCTTTCAAGTACATGACAGGTATACTGTGGGCTTTTGTGACCCAAAGACTTTTTATAATGTGGAATTGTCTCTTACTAATTTGAATCCAAGAGTGCTGCAGACTCACCACACCTACCAGTGGGATTAGACTCACAGATGGGCATCTATTTCTCCACCCATTGGATATATATCTCGTTATCTCAATGTTTCCAGTTCTTTCTTCTCTAGGAAGCTCAATGTTCAAAATAAATCAATTATTTTAAATGAATTCCATTTCACAAAAGCTCATCACATTATGCTTTTGCAAAATGTGATTCTACAGCAGGTACCACAACAAAGCTATTGCCCCACGTGATTACCATAACTGAACCATGATCCTTACCCATTGGCTTAATTAAAGCAATTAATAGCTAATTTTACATCCCACATCTTTTACCTTACTAGTAAGTAGGCAAAATCCATTATGGCAATGTAATTATACAGGTTGGAAAAGAACAAGGAAGCAATGATAAGTCATTTAGGTTTGACCTCACAATACTGTACCTTGCAGTTTACATGCTACAAAACTGCAGCTTGCAGCTATTTAAGACCACATTTTATTTATGGCAGTATACATCCTGAATACTTCTAATGTAAGCTTATGAATTAAGTAATTGTGAATGAAGTACTGAGGTAAAGTGCAGCAGTTCTAAATGTTATTACTCAACACACAAGAAAAATCTGTAAACACAAATCCAACTATTTCAGAGCATTGCTTTAAAAAGAGGTACTTGCCACTTTCATTTTTTGACTTCCTGATATTTATTATCAATTTACAGTCCAAAGTTCAGGGGACAGACAAAACAGCTCCTACTGTCCTAGCAAAAGAGGAACTTATACAGTAAGTTAATTATGTTCACACAGAAAAATAATTACACTATTCAACATTTGTTGAAGAGACTGGACATAATAATGGGAAAGCAGTGTGATGACTAAAGCTGCTAGTCACCATTTTTCATTATTTGTTTTTATTTTTCAGAAAAAAACCTATGCCTCTAGTTACATAGTAGTTTATTGTATCATAAGGACCATAAACTGTTCCAAAAAATATTAAATACAGAGGACCAACATTTCAAATCATCTATGAGGTATGTCACCATCAGAAGCAACTGGGTGATACTGGTTTTCACCAACTCCAGATTTGCTAACTTGCATTTAGAAAGAACTCTTGTTCTTTCTCATTTCTTGTAAGAAGAAAGCTTAGAAACACATCACTTGTATTTAACATGTCTATGTATAGCAACTGTGTATGAGCTTATGAAGTCATATTCATTAATGACTAATTTTTATTCCTGAAATCATGTTGTAAGAGATGGTTTTCCACTCTCACCAAGAAGAGTTTACTTGCAACAGCTCTTTAATGAAATTTTCTTTTGCTAAAATGCAAAAGTAATCAAGCTACAGGTCAATGATGTTCAGAAACATAATCAGAAAATCATAAACATTTGCATATAAAAGAGTATCTTCAGTATCTTGCTACTTTCTCAAAAAAAAATGTAAATCAACAAACAATCAGCTAGCCATATAGCAATCTGCACATATATCTGAAAGCCACGTATACAGTGATGAATGACAGCTTGGCTACACAAAACTAGAACAATAAAGAACAACAAAAATACCATTACAGAGGTGAACCTTACAGCTGAGAATCAAGTATTTAATACAAACCATTCACAATCACAATAAAAACTAACTGAACAAGGCAGCTCAAGGATTTTTCATAAATGAAATTTTGTAGCAAATGTTAATCCACTAAAAAGATTATGGAGTCCAGGCCATGATCTCTGAGCAATTAAAAGCCTGTAATAGTACTACTTTCTAGTCTGTAAGAAAAAGTACCTCTTCATTACAGAGTAATAGAGTAAATGTTAAAAAAAAATTAAATCCTGCTGAAATATTAGTTCATATCCAATGGGAAAAGAAGAGAAAATGAAAGCGGTTAATGGAAAAGAGATTTGTTATAAAAATGCACATCAATGAAAAGATTTGAAAACACACATACGTTTTTCAGAAACAAGTGACACCATACCTGACGATGTGGGGAACTGCCTTCACACAGTGGTAACGATTACACAGACTGTAATCAAGAACGCATTACATGACAGCGGATGGATGGATGGATGGATGGATGGATGGATGGATGGATGGATGGATGGATGGAAGGAAAAAGAAAGAAAGAAAAAAGAGAGAAGGAATGAGAATGGTATTAAAACATATTTAACAAAAATGAACAACTTGAAAACTTTGCTGATATAATGAAGAATTAAATGCCCTGACCAACTCACTTCTGAGACATCTTATCTTGACAGACCTCACCATGACATTTGATTACACTCCTCTTGTAACTGCAGTAAAGAAAGACTGATCTTCACTTCTGTGGAAGATCAGTCAATATTATCCTATTATTAGAGTATTACAGACTGGAAACAAATCCCACCGCTGTTCCCAGAGTTTAGCTGTTTTGGTTTTTTTTATGTTGTTGAGTATCCCAGCCTTACATCTCACACAGAGTGAGATGTTTAACAATTTTGCAATCACTGGAGGAAAATCTCAGCCAAATCAGCATGAAAAGAGCCATTTAAAATGTGTATTAAAATTCCAAAGGCTACCAAATACATATAAACCCCAATGTACATGAAGCAATATATTAATATATATATATATATATCAAAGCATCTCTACTAAAACCACCCCGACTATATCTTATGTTTTACAGCATCAGTCCCACTATTTTGTGAGGAAGAAACAAACAGAAAGGTAAGAGAAACACAGATACACCAAGCCCAGACTCTCTGGTTCAGTGTGATACCCAAGGTAAGCTAAACCAGAAGGCTGTGGTCTGATCTATCTGCTTTCAGAAAGACTACTCTAGGAGTTACTTGGCCTTATATGAATGTGGTTCCTTGTAATGTATTCCTGAACTGAAACACTGCTTAGGAGATGCCAGCTGGCCTTTTTTCTTGTTCTTCACTGATCTAGTTTAGGCTCCCTCCCCCTGTAAAGGCCATAGCACAATTGAAGGGCAAGGATCTGCGGCGGTCAGGGTGAATGGGTATGGGAGGCAGCAAAGGGAGGGGACCTCTTTAACCAATGTTTGCAACAAAGCAAAGGCGACACCAAGCAGTACAAAGACTATTCACAACCCCCATATTCAGCCTTTCAAGTGATACAGAGACAGAAAAATAAAATTGAGGAGAACCTTAGACTATGGCAAAACACAGATCTTAATCTGCCATTTATGTATAGTGGTTTAATTACCTGTGTTAGACTGAAATTGGATTTACAAATTTTATGATACCTCAGTCCACTTAAGGAGTAGACTCAATTGCCAAAACATAATCACTGCTGAAAGCCATCCATAGAAAGAGATATAAAGGAAATTACACTATAAGGAGCTAGTGTTGTTATTTATTATATCTTTTTCTTTCTTTATTTAAGAGCAAATAGCATGATTACTGACTGTGGGAGGAGGAAAGGGTTGCATATTTAACTGCAGTGATCTCTTATGCATTGACAGTGAACAATATGAAAGAAGCTGAGGGACTGCATTTCTGGATTCACAATTAGAAATATAGCTATAAGGACAGGGATTCTATTTCATTTTCATTTTCATTTAATTTAGAATACAGGTTCATGAGCAATTAAGGATGTTAATATTACTTGGTTTGCTGAATCTTCAGATCTTTTGAATATTCTCAAATCCTGGTCTTTTCAATTTCTTAGAGAGGAAAACACTACCCTAAATGTAATAAAAAATTGCTAACACATCTGCAAAAAATATCAGTTTGTAGAATTTGTACTCCCTGTATAGCATCTGTATGCATTTGTTAATATCATATATATATATTATTATTTATATGTACTATTTATATTTTATATATATTGCATTTTTGTGTATACAGAGATTACATTCGTTTTTCTGAACACTACCCAACAATGACAATTTGGGAAGATATGTAAAATTTAGGACATGGTTACTTTAAGCTGACAAGCAAAGGAATCAAATTAATTATAAAGAATGACACAATTCTATTTACTAATAACTGAGACTGTATGTACGTCACGCATTTTTAGGTTTTTTTAAAGGAAACTATAATTTATGTGCTATGTAGGTATTTGGTTCATATATTTTACTAGTGTAATTTGAAAAGCATAACAAATTAATAAAACGGAGAAACCAAATACAACTAAAGCAACCATGTAACGATGAAAAATAGCATCCATTTTTCCTGTTATTCAGCTGATTTATCTGAAAACTCATTAATACTATTTTCAAATTAATTTAAATTACTTTCTAAATCAGGAATAATTAGATTACTGACTGAAATCCCATGTTTCAAAGCAAAATTGCTTTATATTGTGTAGCCAACTGATGGTTCAAAGTGAAATGTTGGAATCACTGCAAGTTGGCTCTTTTATGCTACCATTCTCCTTAGTGCACCATCACAGCTTTCAATTATTCAGAGAATGAAGTCAAAACATAAAACACTAAAACTAAAACCTAGATTCATGCAAAAAGTTATAAAGTCAAATAGGAATCAAAGAACTGAAAACCATCTTAATAACAAATGAAGTTCAAGGCAGTAGTATGAAACAGTAGTTGAACCTCCTGATGCAGGCAGCAACGTTATCATGTTATCCTACCTCTTCCTAATAATTTAATTGAAATTGGGTAACTTGGCAGTAATTTCAAATAGATGTTCTGCTAAAATTCTGATGGTATGTCAGTAAAGCCAATGTTAACTGATAGAAGTTAAATGCCTTCTAACACTAACTGGATACCACTAATGAAGGAAAACCTAAACAAATGTTGTTTAACAATGTTGTTTATAATCAAAACTCTAAAACTTCTTTTCAAAAAGCTTGCTGAGGACTGATAACAAGGGTGATCCCATATCTTTAACAAAAGTGATCCTAAATGCAAACCAACATCAAAATCAAGGCAAATTCAGCTAAATGCTGGGGGCAAGTGGTCCCACTGAAACCACCTAAAGCTTAGTCACAGCTTGCTTTGCTGCATGCACAGTCAGCCTTCATCCTGGACTGACAATGTGACCACAGGCAAAACCACTGTCATTTAAATGGCAGGTCTCATTCCAAGGCTTTGGTTTCCACCTTGTGTGAAAACAGGTAAGGTACTTTCCTTACTCCATCAATAGACATATTAATTTTAATTAATCAATCTATTTATTTCCAGTCATTTTGCTGACTGGAAAAATCCTCCGAAGTTCCTCCTTTAATTTCCCTTTTCACATAGGAGTGCTTTGGACATCAGTGATTTGTGCACAAGATACCCTTTAGCTATACACGGTAATGTCGTCAGCAAGACACAACAGCCATCCACCTGTCCTGTAAAACAAGTGTTGGGTGCCAGGAACCTTTGACAAATGGCGAGAGAAGCATGCAAACATCGTCCTTTATACAGTGTTTCAGCCAGTATCCACATCTGGTATCTTCTACATGGCCCTGTTGGAAACCACAGTCTGTTGACATTGCCGTTTAGTGCAGTAACTATATCTGAAACTTAAAATTTGCTTAGCTGCTTTGCCAGGACAGTGATTAACATTATACTGGAGTTGTGCTGGGTAAAGAACAATCCTCCCTTCATTTCCTCTGGAAACCTCAAGGCTGCTACCTAAATTCATTGGTACATGGCTGAAGCTTTTCAAAAAGATGAATTAGTTTTACACAGACTTTCATAGGGATTCCATTTCATCAGAATTACACCCCCCACCCACTTAACACCAGTACACACTTTCCTATTGAAATATTGTATTGCTCCTCACAGTATAAAACCTAAACTTGACAGCAGCATAATTGCAAAATAGTATCCAGTGTTTCATTTTCCACCAACCCAGAGGATAAATATGTACAATCACATCTATCATTGGTTCATCCCAAACTGTTATGTTTATAATTTAAAAGAAACAAAAAAAGTTATACTGTCGAAACCAAGACTGATTGAAGAAGAAAGGGCTAAGAAAATTGTTACTAAGACTCCATATGGGGACTGGTACATGCCATCCTCCTTGCATTGCAAAGCATGCTGAGTACCGTTTATTTACAGAAGGCCAGGGTTCTTCCATGGCTAGACCCTCATCTGTGTTAAATACAGGAAATTCTTTAGAACCACTTCAAAATTTTCAGCAATAAAAGCCTGTGAAAATCTTGAAAGACACTGTTAGGTACTCTTGATTACCCTAAGACAGAGTAGCAGTAAGGAGTTGTTGTAAAATGCTAGAGTTTATAAGAGGCTTGTGGCTTACATTAAACTACTCAGGGGAGAAAGTAAAAGCTGCAGGAGATTAGGCCTCTACCAGCTTCCACACTGGTGTGGACCGACCACAGACCTCCTTATGAGAAACGTGAAATTTTTAATAGATTCCAAAAGCTTTTTGAAACCTCTATATTCCATCAGAGTTTGTTGACCATTATGAATTATGTGTAAAGGTATAAAAAGAAACAAACTCTGTGCCATAGAAAGTCAACCTCATGTAATGCAAACACATCTAAAAAGAATAGTGGTGGTGAGGACAACAGTACTGAAAAAATATCAAAACTACACAATAACTACTGTAGATATAGGAGACTCCTGCTTATCAACCTGAATGAACATGTGAACTTCAGAGAGTTGACTTCAGGTAAAGCAAGGGATGTTTGCCATCTCAATACACTCAACACCTTGAAAAATTGGTCCTTGAGGGATTTTCACTTGTTTGTTCTACAGAAAATTCCTAATTGGGAGTGAATGACTAATTTGGGGCACAAGGGATCCTAATGGGTGAATTTTGTACATTTAACTTGTACAACATGTCTAAACATTCAGCTTACAGCAATTATTTCATCAGCACTAGTACAAGATATTGGGCTTTTACTGTGCTAATGAGTTGAATGGATATAAATAAAAAGATATTGCTCAGAAATAAAATGTGTCTCATGTTACTCTCTGAGGATACCAATCATACATAAAAAAAAAAAATCTTACTTTGAACATTTCACTTAGTTTACATAATTCCTTCTGGAAAGCAATTCCCTTCCAAGATTTATTCATCCCTTGCTCTCACATAAAATCTTAGTTATGATTTTTAAGTTATGAAAATTTTTCAGGACTTTTTAATACTGTATTGGTCATCAATCTTGTGTTAATCATATGTAAAGGATGTTTATTGACCAGTTATAGCTATATGTTCTTTAACCATGAATAAAGAACGATAATGTCAGAATGAAAACCACAAGAGCCTTCGTGGCAAAACTGAAAAGATTTCTTTTTGCAAATATCTTCCAAAAGATCATACAAGAATATTGAAAATAATTATTCAACAACAACACAGAAGTGTCATGCATATATATTTTAAATTCCATAATTGTTATGACAATTCAATTTACATGTGTATGTCACACATCCTCCATGGAGTAGGTCAGAACATGACAATTAGTTAAATCTGTCAACCTGCATGGTTTTATGTACAGCAGCATGTCCTGTTATTAGCTCAGTTACTTTTCTGACCTTGAAGTCTGCAGTGGTTGTACAGTGATACACACACACTTAGATTTTATCTTTCAAGTCCGGGTTTGAGAAATGCAAGCTGGGCTTGCAAAGCATTGAAAAATAACCAGGGTTTCCTTACGAGAAAATAATCAAGGTCACTTATTGAATAATAAGTGGCACAGAATTGCAAAAATGCAGGTGCAAACCCTTTGAAAGGTATTCAAGTTTTTACTGCTAAATTTCTTACTGAAAATCATCCAAGACTTACTGCAATATGTGTACTGTGATTTGTACCATCTTGCTAATTCTTCTGTTCATCCTCATGGCTAAGTAGAAGAGTTTTCAACACAGAAGTCTGAGAAATTGGCAATGTCCAAGAGTTTGAACTAAATGTCATTTCCATCCTTGATGATGCTGTCAGTTTTATGAGCTGTGGCACGCACAGAAGATATTGCACACTTAGAGCATGCTCAGCAGTGTTATTTTAAAACCATGACAGATGTACAGCCCCAGCAGAATCTCACATTAAAGAAGCCACAGCAACCCCACCATACAGCTGATCCCTTTGTTCAAAGAGGCAGAGTATCACCCAGGAAAGCGAATTGTTCAAACCTATGCAGTTCCTCCACCTATTAAATTGCTGCTGAATTCCAGCTCACTTTCTACACTTCATTCTGCAAGTTGTATGATCTTCATGAGACTGGCACAATTATTGGAGATGCTTTTCATTTAGCAAGTGCTCATCTGTAACAACAGGAATGAAAGCATACAGAATAACACTTTTCATAAATGATCAGTCAATTGGCACATGACTAATTTGCTGAATAGACCTTTGAAGGGCACTGAAGTTCACCACCTTCAGAGCAACTTGCAAACCTACTTTCTCAAGCCCATTCATGATAAAGTCAACAGTAAAAAAAAACCCTCAAAAAAAGAGACTGTAACTGGGAATTCAACTGTATATTTTATATTTCCAATGAAAACTTGATGTAATCAATTGCCAAGGGTGATGAATGCATGAAAAATTAATTGCTAGCATTGAGAGAACATTATGGTAGGAACTTTAGTTAGTGTCTCTCCTATACTTTTTTTTTTTACTCATATGCCATCTTTAAAACAAGTTTTTCATATATCCAATTATATATCAAACAATGATCTCTCTGTCTCCTGGTGAGAAAAATGAAATTGTGCATCTATATCAAGCAAGAACTCATATGAGAAGCAATCTAACCTTCTGAAATGACAGGTCTGTCATGACAAAGTATTTATTTGATGAGAAGGAATAATTCTTTTCAAACATTTGTCTAGTTTTTCTAAACCAAGCAGACTTCCTTTCTTGAGTTGTCTTTTCTCTTGTAAAGAAAAATACCAACTATCTTTGTCATGTTAGGAAGCTGTATTTTTCCTTTTTCCCCATTGCTTCTTATTGTGGTCTAACCTCAACTGGCAACTAAGCACTACATAGCCCTCTGCTCAGCTCTTTTCCCACCAAGGGGGTGGAGAGGACAATGGAAAAAACCTCACAGACTGAAATAAAGACAGCCCAATGAGAATAATATTAGTACTACTAGTAGTAATAATAATAATTATAATAATAAATGATGTGCAAATGCAATTGCTCATTGCAAGGAAAATACTCCTGATGCCTAGACTGTTTCCTAACAGGGATCTTGGCTAGCTTCCCCAATCATATATGGAGCATGAGAGCTGTGCTCTCCCAGCTTCTTGTGCACCTGGCAGGGTGTGAGAAGCTGAAAAGCCCTTGACGTCATGTAAACACAACTACACAGCAACAACTAAAACCATCAGTGTGTTATCAACATTATTCTCATACTAAATCTAGAACACCGCACTACATCAGGCACTAAAAAGAAAATTAACTCTATCTCAGCTAAAACCAGGACACACAAATCTGATAGCCCCAGGGATGTCTGTCACAATATGGAACTCCACTTGTGAGAGCAAAAGGAGACAACAGGACTGGATAGGTAAAGTTGTTATAGGTAAAAAGATAATATGTATTTCTCTTCGTGTCCCTCTTTCATGAAAGGGGCACATATATTTCTTATTCACCTGAGAGACAACACAGCTATGAGCATTGCTGACATATCAAGAGTACAGTGTTTGAGGAGAAAATCCAAAGCACACCCCCATAGCTGTAATTTCTTTTCTTAGAAAGGGTATGGACTCCAGGGTATTAGGCTCAGTAGCCCACAGCCATAACACCAATAACCCTGGTGCAAAGCTGTTATTCTAAGAAGGTAGGAAATTAGACCAAGACTAATTTTGTTGAGAAAGTTGGTTTAGAGCTACTTTAGTGGGTAATACAGACAATCCTAAACACAAGTATCTGAAGAAGGAAACTTTCATCAGTACCAGAAGAACTGAATTTGCGTTATAGTTTCAGAGACAAAATAATCCTGCTATTGGACTTCATACCATTCCCACACCTAGAGTCTCACAGCCTAAGAGATCAGCTGCATTTCAAGACTTTTGTTCAGGTTTTCAATGGTCAATTTTAATGAAGTGAAACCACAACAGCTGCCAACAACTCCAAGTTTTACTTCATATTTGCCTAAAAAAAAAGGATAGAAAACTGAGATTTACTCAAAACCGGAGAGGGATTTAAAACACAGACCTCGAGGTCTATTAGGATGTTTTCAAACAACAAAAGATGGAGGGACAGGACTAGATTCAATTTTGACTCGTGTGCACAGAGATACAATAAGGTTAGAAAACTCATATGTTAACTTGCTTCCAATTTGAGAAGCCTTCAAACATTTTAAAAAGTTTTGTCTTTCAGCCAGAATTCCTTAAGTTATATCCAGAAAGCTTCAGTCAAAGTCCTGATACCATCTGCTATCACCTGAAATATAGCCAAGCTATACCATTGTGTAACTTCAGGTGAATACAGCCCATCTTGTTTGGGAATTGGATCATTAGCATGCCTTTCAACTCTGCTGAACCACCTTTCAGGCAAGCTTTGTGGGCTTCTGGGTTTCTTTGGGAATGATTTGTCCAGCTCTTCAGAAACTGCACAGGTTACTTGGATGCTCCCCTTCCTTCCACAGGAATGGCCAGATCTGCCATTTTATATTACCCTTCATCTGAGTAACAAACAGATTTAATGGACCTAAGAATATACTTTCTTGATTGTCTCTAAATCTGAACATGTATTTTACATGATGGAAGGTAAAAAGTCAAACTAAGTTTTATTCTAACTGAAACCACTTAGAGGTTCCAAAAGACAATAATAATCCACAGGCTCAGGATGTGAGTCAAGGTGTTAATACTACACTACTGACTTAAGAACTCCTAAGATTTATGGTTGATAATGAAAAATGTACAAAATCCCTCACTCCTACAAGGTGATGTCTCTAAATCTGAACAGAAGATGAACCATAGGTGGCATCCCAACCCCTGGGGAGAGATTTCAACTGCAGACCTGCTGCTCTGAGGGAGACCAACTCAAAAAGTCTCTGTCGCAGATCTCCATTTATACCCAATTCAAGTCTGACCTGTGGTCATATATGGTCATGTAGCCCTCCCACTGGCCAAAGATCTCAGTTTTGTTACCTGTCAACTGAAATGGCCACTGCTGTGTGGGCATCACACAAACTGTGTGTTTTCCCACAGGCTTTGTCAAGGTGGGTGCATCAGCCACAGATGGTGAAATAGCTGTACAATGGCCAGATGATGATGTCCATGCTCTCTGAAGAGGAGCTGGTTAAGTAGCAGCATTTACTGATTCAAGGAATTTCAACAGCATAAACCTATTCACATTTCAAAAAGAGAAAATATTTTCGAACTAAACTACAGGGCAAACAGAAAGAAGAAATTCACTTCACTCTAAAGACAGAATGGGAAATTTAAATCATAGGAAGGAACTGCAGAAGCAACTATTTTCAAAATTGTGGTGGTTTGGCCCTGGTTAGAGGCCAAATGCCTACCAAAGCTGCTCATTCACTCCCCTGAGAAAATATATATATATCAGGAGGCTTAGGATTCAAGATAAGGACAGAGAGATCACTTTCCAATTAGTGCAATGGGCAAAACAGACTCAACATAGAATAAAAGAAAGTGATTTATTACTACTACAGCTACACACCCAGTGAACCAGAGTTGGGTAATGAGAAGCGCAGCCCAGTCTTAAAGCACCTTCCCCCCATCCTTGCCTTCTTAGCAGACTTAAACTTCATGACGATTTTACTCCCTTCTTCCCCCCACAACATGGTGCGGGGAGGGGCAGGGAATGGGGAATGGGGGTTTTCAGTCCATTCCTCCCAACTTGTCTTCTGTCTTAGCTGGGGGGGCATTCCACACACACACTTCCCCTGCAGTGCTGTGGGGTCCCACCCATGTGAGACATTCCTTCACGAACTTCTGCAGCGTGAGTTCTCTCTATCGGGGAGTCATCTACTCCCCACGGGCCTCAGCATGGCACCCTTCCATGGGGTGCTGACCTTTGGGCCCAGACTCCGCCGGCCTGGTCCCCCACAGAGTCACAAGTCCCCCAGCAAACCTGCTCTGGCATGGGTCAATCTCTTCACAGGCTATAGATGTCTCTACTCCCTGTCCTTATCCATGGACTGTGAGAGGACACCATGGTCTTCTCCACAAGCTGCAGGGGAATCTTTCTTTCCAGCACCCAGAGTGCCTCATTCTTCAACCTCCCTCCTTCAGGACTGGTCTTGGTGTCCACACAGCTTGTTACATCTTCTCACTCCTTTCTCAGGTGGCAAAAATGTGTCTGCCTGCAGGTTTTTTTCTCCTATATGGGATTCACAGAGGCGCTGTGACCATCACTGATTGGCTCGGCCTTGGTCAGCAGCAACTTTGGCCTTGAATTGGCCAATGTTTACTTTCTGGGGCCTGCAGAGAGCTTCTAGCTGCTGCTTGCAGAAGCCATCTCAGCAGCACAGACAAAAATATTTTTTTCCCCAATACTATGTTACAACAACAGTTAAAGAATTAGTAAGTAGTGCAACCCTTGCTAATATTTTCTCTAACAAATACCCAGGGAATTCACCAACTTATGCTACCTCTTTAGCTTACAGGATGGTTTGAAAAGACTAATTTCCTAATGGTTTATCATCTGTAGCTACAGTAACTAACTTTCATTTAGATGCTGTTTTCATAAACAAGTAAGAGACTGACATGCCATGACAGCAGATTAAATTTCTGTATTATATGATACTAAAAATTATCTTCCTGAGCTATCAATCCAAGTATAATGGTATGTTTTAAAAACATGCACACTTAGACAATTCTCCTGATAACACTAGTACCCAAAATGTTTACACAGCTGTTTAGCAAAGATGGTCTTTCTGACAAGAATGGCTGGTTAGACACTTAAAAGCATTGAGAGACAATTTCTCAGTAACACAGCTATCCTTGAAAACTTATTGAGTCAAAAAATAGCTTAAATGTGTGTTTGAAAGTTCAGAAAGTTTTTACTTCAGCAAAAAGGGGTACTTGTTATTAGACTGTAATTCATTCTGTAAAATGTTTCGATCTGTCAAAAGATAAAAATCAAAAGATTTTATAAAAACAACCATTAAAATAATTATGATAATCTATTAAAAGTAAGACCTAATAGCAATATTTTTGACCTTTCAAACCACTTGTTTCCTCTTTTAGCTGTTTCTAGCTGGCTTCTGAGTTTGAGGGTTTTTGGGGGGTTGTTTGGTTTTGGGTTTTATTTTTTTTTGTTAAGTAAAAAGCAATATGCCTCTCAAGACCAAGTAGATTTTAAAAAATATCTCAGAAAATATTCTGATTGGATAATTCAAACCTTCATATTAGTAAATTTACTTCAGCAATGTAAAGAAAATGCTAAATTAAAAATCTAAAATATAATAAAAAGATATAGTCCACTTTATAGGTAAGACTAAGGTATCAATGTTGCTTTAAAGTTATAATTACAAAATATACATATAAATATTTATTGTTACAGACTTTAGAGTAGCTAGCTCCTAGTTATCATTGTTGATACCTGGTTCAGTCTGCAAACTTTGTAATGAGAATTTTAATCTAAATCCTTTGAGATAAACTAATAACTCCCACAGAAGTAAATCAGCTTTGAATCCATCAGACATTTTCAGTTTTTCAAAAGCTGTCAGAAACAGTAACAGATTTAAATCCATTTCTCCTCTTCTTCATTGGTCTCAAAACAGAAAAACACTTTTCCATCTATCTTAAGGGAAAACCAAATACCATCAAAAAGAAACATATCCATGCTTTTTTTTGGTGTTTGTTTGAGCTAATCATGAAATTCCTTTCAATAGGAACATCCCATCTTTCTGGAGTAGGGGGAGGAGGAAACAGGCCATGACTACTCAGTAAAGACACATGAATCAACAGAAATAGAAAAAACAAATTCATACACAGTCCCCCCAAAAAACAACAAAACCCACAAAACAGGTAAGTACTCCAGTAAATTTGACTATAAAAATAAGAAAAAGATGGACACAGAAGAACATCTTGGGCAGAAAAAAAGGGAAATTAACAGAGGCAGAACTAGATTGTGTCTGCCTAAGGATCCTAAAGGACCCAGGGATGAAATAGTTAAATTACTACTTGCATAATATAAACATAGCCTTGGCATCTAAGGACTGAAGAATGATAAATGTGATTTCAATGAAAAAAAAAAGTGACAGATCTGGGGACCCACAGATGTTGATGTCTGTACTAGGGAAATTATTATAAATAGCAAAAGTTCTAGAACTGGTGTACAAAAGAACAAACATTTTCTGCCTGAGAGGAGTTGGCTGGCTGCCTGGCAGTTCACCAATGGTACGGTGTTACTCAGGATGCAGAGGGCAAAGGCTGACTGTTAAGAATTGCAGGACATTACAAGGTTGAGTGGATGGGTGCAGAGTGGTCAGAGTGAGATCATCTCTGGATTATGATCTGTGGCTCTATGGAACATCAGTTCAATGCTCAAAAGCACTCAAAAAAGCAAGATACACAGGAAATTTTAAGAAATAGAAGTAATCCAAGGGGAACAAGGACCATCAAAATATTGAAAAGTTTCCTGTGAGAGGAACAACTGAATGAACAAGGACATTTCATCCTGAACACAAAATTATGACAGTACATCGAAAAATTTGCCAGGAATTAACTATTCACTGAGTCAAATGAACAAGTTAATGGAGATGGGTCTTCACACAGCACTTCCCAAATCACAAATATGCCCTACATAATCAGGTAGGCAGGAGACTGTGGAGACCTGATCTTGTAACTAGTTTAACCCAACTCAGTGATAACACAAGCCATATCAAGGCAAGCAGTGTGCCCAGGTGGCCAAGGTGGCCAACAGCATCCTGGCTTGTATCAGGAATAGTGTGGCCAGCAGGAATGTGGAAGCGATTGTTCCCCTGTACTCAGCACTGGTGAGGCTGCACCTTGAGTACTGTGTTACAGTTTAGGGATCCTCCTTACAAGAAGCACCTTAAGGTGCTAGAGCAGGTCCAGTGAAGGGCAACAAAGCTAGTAAAGGGTTTGGAGCATGTGTCTTATGAGGAGCAGCTGAAGGAACTGGGATTGTTTAGCCTGGAGAAGGAGTGGCTGTGAGGAGACCTTATTGCTCTCTATCTATATCTGAAAGGAGGTTATAGCAAGATGGGTGTTTGTCTCTTCTCCCAAGTAACTAGCAATAGAATGAGAGGAAATGATCTGAAGTTGCATTGAAGAAGGTTTACGTTGGATATGAGGAAAATTTCATTCACTGAGAGTGGCCAGGCATCGGAACAGATAGGTGGTAGTGTCACCATCTCTGGAGGTGTTGAAAAAAATGTGTAGACATGGCACTCCAGGACATGGTTTAGTTGAAATGGTGTTTTTGGACAAATGGTTTGACTTGATGATCTTAGTGGTCTTTTTCAACCATAAAGATTCTATTTCTATTTAAGTAGGTGAAAAATGTGACATGAAAGTTGTGCATTTGTAGATGATATGATGAAACCTCTGACTAAAGGGTTATTTTTCACAGCCCTTAGGTGCCTATATAAAGTGTGTGTACAGAAGCAAAGAAAAAAGAACAGAAAAAAAAAAAAGAAAGAAAGAAAAAAAGAAAGAAAGAAAACAGAAAGGTCCTAACTTCACAATACCAAGAAACAGTACAGAAACAATAAGACATCACAAATTCCCTCACTAAGATGTTCAAAATCCGATCAAATCTCAAGTACAGCTATGCTTATTGGTAGTAGACACAACGTTTATGTAACACAACCTGTAGCTGTTATTTAGGTCACGCTTCAGCTATTGGTAACATAAAAAGTCCCTTTGTGCTGTGAAGCATAGTGGCAACATGTTACTCATCCACCCTTGCTGTAGGCATTACTTTGCATCCTGCTTTTGAAAACCAACAGGACTGGTATGGAAACAATACTCCACTGAGGGTTACAACACAGTCAGAATCATACATGAATTGGAGCTGAAAATACCTGAGCTGTGAGAAAAGTACAAGGGAAGGCACAATCGTCAGGACTTACTTATCATTACTGGAGACAACACAAGGAAAGTTAATATTCATATGCTCTTATTTAGAAAAAATCACTGCAGAAAGCAGCCTAGAACTGGAGAAATGAGGTCCTCAGATCTCTTTTAACAATGAGGTCAAGTTGTATTTGGGGGGGGGGGTGGGGGTAAGCTTGCTGATAAATCAATCCACGATTAGAAATAACATCAGACTCTCACACCACTGTAAACAGGATTATTCATGTGACTGATTTTCTCTGTGTGTATTTTAGGCAGAAAATTGAAAGGTCTTTTATGTAGCCCTGTGAACTCTTCATTCAGTTCCATTCTTTGATATAATTAGGTTTTGTTGTTGGCTACATGTGTGAAAATGCTCAGCCTTTTTCCTATACACAAGTAAGCACACACCTACAAAAGACGTAGCTGCTTGTAGTGAGACTAGTTGCTCCTGTGAAAGACTTCAAGTTGCTTTTGTACTTAGAAAGGCTGGATTTTAATCAAGACAAAAAATGTAAAGAACTACTTTTCCTAAGGAAGAAAAAACAATAATTTCCCATTAAACAATTCATTCATAAAGTTGTAACTAATGAAGAAACATCTCCAGTTTCCAAGATAAAACTAATGAATCACTTTACTAGCCCCAGTATTCTAGTCTATTAATATTTAATTGTTTTGCCTGTCTAGGACTGAAAGAGAAACAGAATAGTTCTAAGTAGTAAGGATGTGCAGACACATCATTCCTAGTAAATAAAATTAAAGTAATAGAGGATAGATCTGTCAATTGGCTCATGTGTTAACCATATGGAATGCTGCCAATGCAAATAAGCAATGTTCAGTACAAAAAAAAATGAGTGAGACCATAAGTCTGATTTGAGACACCACACTACAGAGCTGTGCCACACACTTTAATCTCTGCTTTTCTGTTGGATGCTAACAACTCTGAAAGCAACATTGACCACCAAAATATTTCTGTGCTGGTCTTTTATGTCTTGTAAAATTGATGATAAAACATGATTCCTCTTTTTTCACTGGCCTCATAATTATAAATGTGGCAAAAAAAAAAAAGCAGCAGAACAGAGGATTACCCAAATAAAAGGATGGACAATCTACCTAAAGCCTCATTAACTTCTGTAGCCTGTTTTCAGTGCTCCATTGCTCTAACACATCTTTGCATTTTAGCATGAGGTCAAACAGCATAATGCAAAACAACAAATGTCTGAGTTAATGTGGTAGTGCATCCCAGTAAGGTCAGGTTTAAATGTACTTGGGGCATAGTTTTTCCCCAGAAAAGAACACTCTTTCCTAAATGTGTAGCAGACCAAAACCAGTAGTAACTCAAGTACACATCCATAAAGTCTCATTTTACTTTTTTTCAAATGCTGTGTTGTTTAGACTCTGTTTTAATAGAAACCACTAGGAAACACAGAAACAATTACTCCTAGAACTTGAAAAAAATATTTGGACAGAGCTATCATGAGTCAGTCAACAGCCTGGTGGATAAGCTTTCACATTCCAAGAAACAGAAAATTAGCATATAAAAAACATTGATGAGTAAAGGCATTGCTTCACTATACAATGACCTAACACAACTTCAGAAAAATCTTCTGCTCTGAAATTGTTATGCCTCATAATCCTGTAAAGGATCTGACAGGAATGAAAGAAGCAACCAGTTGGGATCATGGGGACTTAAGGAGTACTAGATCACTTGTGCAACTGATATATCAGTGACATAAAACCAGACTACAGCACATCAAGCTTCTGTGAATATCTTCACAGTCAGAAAAATCACCTGCCACGACAAGTGGTAGATAACCTTCTGGCATTTGTCTGAAAGCTGGCCTAATGGCTCTGCAGTGGCAGTTTCCATTTTAATCAATGAATAAAATCACAGAATGCTTTGGGTTGGAGAGAACCTCAAAGATCATCTAGTTCCAACCCCTCTGCTAGGTCTTAATTAGGTCTTCCTATGAGCATCAATGTTTTTATTTGTGTTTCTCTTTTCAACAAAGCTCAACAATATATACTGCCACCACTCCTATTTAAAATGCAGCTAAAATGAACTGTACAAACAAAATATTATTGCTGTAAAAGGAGCTTCTTATTAGCTGTAAAATGCTTACAGAAGCCAAACTCTTTTAGCAAAACAGAGGTGAACTGGAATGAAAACTAAAAGCTAACAATACTTGAGCTGTGTTTAAGTACATTTAAGTGTTAAGTCTCTAACCTTCTTTTTAAAGCATCTTCTATTGTTAGTAAAAACACGGATGGAAGGATTGAAACCTGAAATAATTGTCAGATTTTACACGTTGTATAAAAACAAGCCTCAAAAGGGTTTATCAATAATTATTTCTACCTGTTACAGCATTTCACTTGCATGATAGGCACTCACAACTGTAATTACTGATATTTTCCTATCCTCAGGTCTATTCAAAATACCAAACTGGAAGGAAGAAAGAATAAAGATGCCAGTTTCTACATTTAAGTGAACTATACAAGGTATAGGTTAGCTTTTTTTGCTGGTGCATAACGAAGCAGCCTTACAAGGATAATCTATGTGGGAATACCATGATTATGACTACATCCAGCTCCCTTTCTCTATCCCATGGTTACCTATCTTGTTTTTAAAAGTGAAAGGGAAAAATTAAGGCCTCTGTTGAACAGATATGCTTAGAAAACACACTCCATTTTGACTCTGAGATAATACAACTGTGCCAGACTTTTCAGCAGTGTGTTTGTTCAAATTGGTCTAATGTAGCTGTGTTCCTCCACTGCACCGTTTAAGACAGATATATACTCTCAAAACCCAGAAAACTGTAAGTATGAAAAATCAATGATAAGTTCAATTATCTGTAATTTATATTGCAAACATTTGCTGGCTACAGCCAGGACCTAACTGGTCACATCTACCTGTAAGAGAGGTACAGTGTGTTGGTAGTTAACGTGCACAGCTGCTTGTTCCCGAATGGTGCTACATCCCCACAAGCAGGGAACGAAAATGTTATCCTGGAATTTTGATATGCCAGGTTCAGATTAGATATTTTCAGATTTCTTTTTAGAAAGTCAACAAATATATGCATAAAAGCAAGAATAAAAAAAAAAAAAATTGAGTGATTAAACTACAGGGATCCACATAACAAAAGGTCATTAAATCCTTCACAGAAAGTAGTCAAGCCATGAAGGAACATGAGATATCTATGCTGAATGCTTTCACTGTCCTGACTTCTGTGTACCTATCTCCATAATCCTCTTTTAAGGCTATATAATTGAAAAGGTTAATATTGCAGGATTTTTTTTTTCCCCAGCCTCATATGGAAGGATTATGTGTATTTCAAGCTGCAAAACACATTACAGTAACTACTTCCATATAATCAGATAATTTTTATAGTAATTGCTTACCACAATTAATTAGTGTTTTCTAAATTTTTAAAGAAATTTATTATACCCATCCTGAAAACAACAGATTTTTTAACAGATCAAAGAAATGCTGTCACTGAAAATTATTGGTTTCCAAATATAATCATTACTTTAACACCTTACTTTTGCATTCATGATGAACCTATTATACTGTTTTGAAATCAAATCCTTACATAAAAAGTTCTCAAATTCCAGGCAAAAAGCCATGTTGTCAGTATTTCTACAAGGCTTCAGAGCACCTGTACATCAACCATCAGTCACAGCTGGACTCTGGAGTAGTTGCTAGATTTGGTATTGAAACTCCAGGCAAATGTGATTTTTGTATATGAAACTTGTCTGCATAGATTGTGCTACTGTTTCACAGCTTGGATATTCGGTTTGAAAAAGTGAAATATATTCTCTATATTAGAGAATATTCATATTTAGAATTTGACTGAAGTGTTGGTAGTGTTCATTTTTTTAATGGAAAGAAACCATCAGTACAATAAGGGAACATCGGAACCCATGCTCTTGTTTTAAACAAATTAATGGATTTATATAGGGTTGCTTCAACAGAAGGCATCAAGACCAAAATTGTGGACCTATTTCTAGGAACTAGTGAATCACAGAACAAATAACAGAAAGAAAAATCTCTCACTACATTGGTACAAGGAACAAACTTACTGTATTCAGAGGATTGTTTTTCTAGTCTTAAAAATACTAGGTGATTCCAGACATATTGCTCCATGTGTGGAGGGTGGAAGGGAAAGGAAGATCAAGTTCACGTGGTCAGTGCTTACTAAGGCTTTTGGTACACTTATTTTTTGATGACTGTGAAGTAGAAGAAACAGCAGTGTACCTCATCTCCCCCAAAGGAAGCAGTGAGGGCAGCAATGCCACCCTGAAAACCTTTTTGTGACAGTAAAGACACAAGCACAGGTTCCATCTCCGGGAGCACTGTGTGTTGTGAGGAGACACTAGCTCATGCAACTCTCCTGGCATCAGGTAGCAAGCCAGCTAAACTTTCCAGCCTATCCTGTCTTGATTGCCTCTCAGATCTGACTTCAGCAAAAGGGAAGTCGTGTTTCCTTGTGTTAGCTCTGAGAAACCTGGTTCTAGCTCTCCCCAGTTAATGTGAGCATTCAAGAGGCTTCTAATTATTAAAGGAATATTGAGGTATTATTCCTTTTTTTCATAAGGTACAATGATTAAAAGACAGATGAGATTTTTTTCATTTTATCTCATTGTTCATTGTAATACAGTACCTTATCTCCAAATTTTTTGTTTCATTTCGTAGTGAAGCATTTTTAATGCCTTAACACTACCACCACCTATAGTAAATTTGTTAAAATGTAATGAAAAGCTTCACCCAAAAAGCAACAACATTCTGAAAGTTAGAGGATACACAATTATCATCACTTTATAATTGTACATGGCTAAATTCTCATTCCTTTATTAGTCAGACACTGTCCTCCATGTACATGAAGGTAGCAGTTCCCAAGTAAAACAGCTCACCCCTGAGCTCTAACTATGCCATTTAGCCTGACATCATTCTTCTTTCATGCTCTTGGTATTCCACAGGCAATGTCTGGCACCGTGAGGTGCCTATTACCATTACTCAACACTTTAATATGAAAGTGAACAAGTTGATGAGCTGTATTATTTCTAGACATGGGAAACTGCTCAGATCTGACTCAGCCACTGGTTTCCACAGCACCTTCACTGCCCCAAGTGCAGTTCACTTTATTCACCAGATACAACCAAATCATAGCCTGTCTGGGAATAACTTTATCTTCAAATTCTAGTCTGTATAATAACAAATTTTCATAATGTGGTTAGGAAAACCACAGAACAAAATAAATATATTAGGTATGCTTCATATACACACTCTCTGTCTGCATGTGAAGCTGCATCTGACATCACAGCAGGAGGAAGGCACACAGTTATTTATTTATAGAGCTATGCTGTGGATGGACTAATTGGAATAATTCTAAGTGATAAGGAATATCCCAAACTCTGCAGGATTACAACTTGCTGGAGATGCTTAATCCTTCATAGGAATTGCTCTGAGAAAGGAGAGGAGTATAAATCCTATTACCACGATCAGTCTAGAACATAACATCCTTTACCAATTAAGAAGCACTTTGCTGCATTCACTGTCTGAGAAATCAGCCCTGTTAACAGCTAGTTCAAAATGGGAATAAAAGTATCAGTATTTAGCCACTGCCTTTTCAAACTAACATTTATTGGGGGTATAAAACATATTAAACTGCAGATGTCATTTATACTTTTGCTATCCTACACCATAGTTAAAAAACATAAAACTGTACGGCTTTATGCAAACAAATACACCATTAATTTTGAGCAGTTCTGGTCCTGAAAGTATTTCCTTCATCCACCTGAAGCACATCCATAGCGAAACAGGTAACTACCTGAATAACACACAGGAATGCATTGTAATACACAGTTATTGACTGTATGCTCACCTTGGATGCCACCTACTATCCTGCCCTAGCATCTATACCAAAAGTCTTTAAACCCAGTGCCAGAAGATGATCTGTCTTCAAAGAAGTCTTTCCAGACCCATGATTTCTATAGTTCAAGCAGTACCCTATCCTGACTAAGCTGTTGAATATGATACCACCTATGACACGGTACCTTGAGTCAAACAGAGAATAAATGCCACTCTCCATTTCCCTTGAAAAACTAATATTAAATAAAGGTGTAATTTTAATGCTGAGTTTGATATTTAAAAGGGCAAGCTCCCCAGAGATGTTGTCTTTCTGCTTTTCAGCATTAAATTCAATAGTGCCAGCAATCTCTACCGCTTTCCACAGATGAAGAACACAGCAGTTTATCAACTAAGTTCACTCCAGGATCAAATGATTGGCACTGACTTTGAAGCCTTTGAGCACTTAAATAATGCTATCTGAATATCCTCTAATGACTGTATTATACCAGAACCCACAATTTTCTTGTATTAAAGTTCATGTATCACATGTAATGACATTCCTCAGACACTAAGGTTTTCTAAACAGAGTTACTTCTTAGAAGGCAGAATTAAAAAAATAAGGTGCACTGCTTCAAATATCTTTCTTTTTCATTATATCCGACATTCTTTTTGTATTTATAGCTTTTACGAAAAAGACTGCAAACAAACAACTTCCTTTTAACTAAACAGATTATTCCAGGATCACCTCCTGAGAGACACTACCTCACTTGTGCATCCCTCAAAGTGAATGCTATGAGGTTTGGCTAGTTATTATAATTAAATGTAATTTGCAACATTACAGATTCAGCATGGTAGAATGGCCTAGACATTTTATAGCATGTCATAGGACTTGAACTCGTGCCTTGAAGGGTTTCTGGTTTAAACCACAATTAAATAAAATAAAAACCCCAAAGCAAATAGAAGACGAGATGAAGGGCCCAAGTAATACTGTGTTTGCATGGTCTATTATACATGAATAAAAGTGTACAAGCCAGAATAGATCCACACACAAGAAATAAAACCTGTGTCGACAAGTCCAAACAGAAGTGGAGCGTAAGTAATTACTCAAGCTTTTGATATGTGTTTGGTGTCTCAATTGCAGAATACAGCCCTCACACCAATGCCCATTTCCCTTGTTATAACAACCACAAAAGAGTTAAAAAGGTTACATTTATAGGTCAATGTATAGTTCTAAAATATGATGAAGGTTCAAATCCAATCCATCAGTTAGTGCAAAGGTGATACACTTGTGGTGTAATAAATTAATCCATTTTCTATATATTAACATTCTGCATTCTTTAATACTGTACAACTGTACAGATATGCTTGTCTTCAAATAACTCATAACAGGAAGGAAAACTTTAATGAGAATACAAAGTACTCTGGCTTTAAAGTTACTGCATTTTACCAAGAAAACTAAAAATACTGAGTCCTTTGGTGAACTATTTAAACCACAAATATTTATTCCACCAAAGGCTTAAGTCCATTTTACAAGATCTGTTTATATGTAATGCCTTATGTAAGATTTCATTTCTACATGATGTGGTATGACTACTGCTTAGACATAGACTGTATATGGGCTAAACTTTGTCTCAGACAGATTTGCACCACCAATGTGAAAGATGGTTTTTCATCATTTTTCCCTCCCTTTTCACCCTGTTAAAAGGACCTCAGGTTAATGTATGGTTAATGGCATCCAGTTCTACAAAATGATTTAAAAGGGAGTGGGAAACTACCAAAATTATTTCTCACATCAACAGAATTTCAAGAAAAATCATACAAACATAGTCTTGCTTTTTGGCCTGACTTAGGGCCGGGCACAACCTGTTAACATAGAATGACAGAATGGCTTGGGTTGGAAGGGATGTCAAAGCCCATTCAGTCCAAAGCCCCTGCCATGGGCAGGGCCACCCTCCACTAGCCCAAGTTGCCCAAAGCCCCGTCCAACCTGGCCTTGAACACTTCCAGGGAGGGTGCAGCCACAGCTTCTCTGGGTAACCTGTGCCAGTGCCTCACTGGCCTCATAGTGAAGAATTGTTTCCTAATGCCTAATCTAAATCTACCTTCTTTTGGGTTAAACCGGTTACCCCTTGTCCTATCACTGCAGTCCCTGATAAAAAGTCCCTCTCTATCTTTCCTGCACGCCCCTTTAGGTACTAGAATGCTGTTCTAAGGCCTCCCCAAAGCCTTCTGTTCTCCAGGCTGAACAAGCCCAACTCTCTCTGCCTGTCTTCATAGCAGATGTGCCTTCTGATAACCTTTGTAGCCTTCCTCTGGATTCACTTATAAATGTCAAGCATCTCAACATTACTCACACAGATGCAAACAATCAAGGAGAAAAAAAAAAAGAATGACCAAAAAATGTTAAGCCCCTAGTAAAGCAAAAATCAGTAATGCCAGCAGGCCAAATGCTAAAATCACTGATATCAGTGGACCAGCATGTCATTGCCCTGGTAAAGCAACAAATCCAAGTATCTATATTTCCTCAGTGAGAAAATTATAGCTTACGCTTCCATTCATTTAAACTTGCACTGAACTCACAAATTCAAAGCAAAATTAAAATCTCTGAGGCTACCCGAGGGGAAACAGATAAGGGGAATGTAAGCTAAGTCAGAAAAAAGCTGTTAATGTTTGCCTGAAGCACAAAGAAACATTTAATACTTTTGATGTTAGGATCTCAAGGTGAACCCAGAATGCAAAAATTTTTAGTGTGAATCACCCTGAAACCTTTGCAAAATGTCTGTTGGAAATAGGATTGCAACAAATCTGTCTGGTTTTACAGATTTGCATTCATACTACTGGTTTCAGCTGGGAACATAAAACTACGTGATTTATTTCCTGTTTTCCTTCAGAGGTCTGATCATACGCTGTTCTGTTTACCTCTGAAGACTTGCATTGCTTTCTGAGCGATAGCTGGTGATCAAGAAGGAAAAAAAGCCCATGTTAAATTGACATAATGCAATATTTGCCCAAGCTTGAGGAGGTCCCCTTTTTAAACTTGTCCCACAACCACCCTAAGTGGAAGACTGCACTGTTAAATTACAGGTACATCACCTGGCATGATGATAAACGAGGCTGCCACTATCTGCATGAAAAAATAGTTCTCAGGAGCTTTTCTTAAGAGAATAAGAGGTGATCCCAAAGCCTGTCTTTAAGGTATTGCAAGCATAATCTCTGTATGTAGCTTTAAGATTGACTGTATAAGCCATAGATAAACATCTTGAGCCACTTTAGCAGGACCCAAATTTACATAACTAGGTTGATGCAGTGAGGCAGTTTGCTGACTGCAGCATGGAGTTCAACAAGGAAACTTATTGGTTTGGGTTTGGTTTTTTTTAATATTTTTTGGTTTTGTAACCTCATCAACTGCTTCCATGGGGCAGAATATTTTTGACCTTGCAAGACAAGGCAGTTGTGGAGCCAGAAGCACAGCCATGGAGATCTGGACTGATGGGAATTAAAAGTGGTGGTTTGC
The DNA here is from genome assembly GCF_964237585.1 of Gallinula chloropus. Taxonomy (NCBI): domain Eukaryota; kingdom Metazoa; phylum Chordata; class Aves; order Gruiformes; family Rallidae; genus Gallinula; species Gallinula chloropus. Next base: position 66,259,726 of record NC_140088.1, on the reverse strand, counting down.
CTCTTATCTTCCCTTTCACCTTAACCAAAAGTGTATAGCTTAAACTACGTTCAGTTCAGATCAGGATGAAGAATAATGTAATGCTAAAAGAGCCTGGATCTGTTGCTTTGCCCAGAGTCCTGCAAGAAGGAGAACATGGAAACATAGTTTCACCTCTTGCTTAAGTCTTTGAAATGTAAAAAGGCAATTCATTTCTAGTAAAGGATAATAAGCTGGTCAAGACTTACTGGTTTGTTTTCAGCAACAAGTCATACTGCATTGGTACTGACTGCTCTTTCCTGATATAGCTCACTCTTCTGAAAGAATTACCATAAAAGCCATAGAAGTTCTCATGTCAATAGCAACAAAAGTAAACTGATATTAACTTCCTTCATGGCTTTTCTCATTGTTTTAATTAATCATGTATCTTCCCAATGCTTACTAAAATAATTTGGCCTGCCGACTAAAATCATTTAGTCTAAGAGAAAATACAAATTACAATGAGAACACAAACAGTTATTTCTTCCACAAAATGTATTTACACATCTACACTTTTTTTCAAACTGTAGCAACCAATGTTAAATTCTGTCAATCCAATTTTTTATTTTTATTTTCACTACCAATTCGAAATGGTTAGCACATAATATGTTATATCTTCAAATACATTAATGTCAAGTTTTACCATAAAGGGAGTAAAACCAGCAATTATGTGTCATTTTGAAAGCACTTGGTAAAGCTAGTAGGGTGATAGAGGGGAAGTAAATGGTCAAACTACCTTGAGAACATTTTGCATTCTGACTTTTCATCTTATGACATCATTGGTCCAGTTTTTTTTGCATTTTCTGTTCAGACTGAACTACTTGGGGAAAAAAAATCAGCTTCAACTAGGTTTTAATCTGTATTTTTTTTCATTATTTCTCTATTTCAAGTTAATATATTATCACAAAATAGATATTTTACTCCAAACAAAACTATTTGAGGGCTTGCATAAACATGTATTATGAATCAAAATGAAAAGGTTTGGTATGACATTAAGAAATAGTGTAAGCAAGAGTCAGCCATTTCAAGTTATTTTAACTGCTATTGTAATATTGCTTCCATATATTCAGAAAGCCTTATCAGAGTAAAATTCCTTGTTTCACTATGTTCTCAAAAGCAGCATACATATCCACGGACACTTAAGGAATAAGCCGTATGTTTCCGTTACTCAAAAATGAGGGCTACTGAAATACATGTTCTGATACAGCAGATCCCCGTTTTAGATACACAGAATGTGCCTGGAGATTTGACAGGGCTGCAGACAGGACAGGCCCTGACACAGCTCATGCAGGTGCTGTCCATGATAGAGATTTTTTTTTTTTAAAACATTTTTTCATCTTTGATACACAACCCTGATGCATTAACCTAGGAGCTAAGAAAAGACTGCAATCACATGATGGCATGGCAATAAGTTATGTTTAGATGCAATTATTAAGCATACTCTGGCTCAGGGATATCAAAGTAAACATATTTTCTTCCATAACCACTTTAAAATGGCTCCAGATAGTCAAATCATTGCCCTTTCAGAAAGGCTTGGTTGATCACCTAAAGTCTAGCCAGAAAAATAAGACAGTGAAAAAAAGGAAAGCAGTTCCTAAACTGAAATTATTTACTACTTCATCTCTAGATATCCAGAAAGAACCACTTAGTTTTAAATATGATTTGTTTAAAAAATTCCTAGTTTTACTTGAAGATGCTGTATCTTTCTCAAGCAAGATTATCTTGAATGGCTGAAATAGATGAGCTTAATTTCAGAATTAAGATAAATGCTACAAGGCAGTTTAATTTATTGTAAACAGTATCATAAGTGTAGGGTTTGGGGGAAGACAACATCTGGCATATATTGCTGTTAAGATACTACAAATGAAAGGAAGCTTGCAACTTCAAAGTTTTAGTAGGAAGTCAGTATTAGAAAGATGATCCCCACTTCTGAGAAAAGAACCTTATCTAAACTCAATAGTCATTCTGTTGGTAGCTTCCTACATCAGAACAATTCAATTATTTGCTCTCTAACAAGAACTGAGTTCAGCATGTTTGCCTAATTTGCAAAAAAAAAAAAAAAAAAAAAAAAAAGCCTAGGAGTATTTTATAATATGAGGTCTTTTTGCCCCATATATGTAATTAGAACAAACTACAAAGTTTATCTAAACCACCCATTTAAAAATATTGGTAAATCTGTATGATCATATGTAGATGGAATTATTTTTCCTCAGATTGGCTTTTTAATTTTTTTAATATCATATCTCTTCTTCACAAGTGTACACTCTGAAAGTATTGCTTATTTACTTGTTCATAACTGAGGTTGAGCTACCAACTAAAATCTGAGCCAATAACTTTATATTGATCTTGCGTATCGAGTCCCACACTTTCTCTTTTGAAGAAAACAGCTTTGTATACTAGTGTCACCAGCACACTTCATACAGAGCTTATCTCTCACTAGGAGACATCCGTGAAGCAGCAATGCAGGACCATGTTGTTCAGTAAAGTGCTATAAAATGCAGACACATAAAGTGTGACTATATGGCTACAGGATCCCATGGGAAGGGAAAAAAAAAGAAAAAAGAAAAGAAAAGAACACAAACACTTTTGCCTTTCTTGACATTTTGATCCAGATTCCAGAAAAGCCAAATGCCCATTTCACAACACACCTTGGCAAAATCTACATGCACTACAGATGAAAGGAAATCAGGTAAGTACAGTAAAGTCTCCCTGGGGCCATTGATTCTTCTACAGCAAGCGTTAATAAAACCAGAGTAGAGAAAACATGCTGTGCCTGGGGTGGGATTCCACATCATCAGTGAACATAAGGATTTATATAAATCATGTAATATTCGATTGATTTAATTTAGGACAAGGATAAGGCTTTTCATGTCACTGGGTCATGATTCTTTTTGGGCCTTGCCAAGGGGAAACTTGCAGATTTCCTCTGTAGCAAAAGATTTGGTCACTGAAACCTGGATGTGCCAGGAATGTTTTTGTACTATCTCTTGGCACTTCACATCAAATGAACGCAGGAAACAGTAACATTTTTCTCTTGCATCTGAAACTAGAACTAGACCTCATACCTGCTAAGAGCCACATTTGGATGGTGAGGGTCAGCATATGCAAATCCCTTAGTGAGATCAGAATGTTAATTACTACATGCTAAAATTATTTGCTTTCAGCTGCTTCAAATACATCATCCATCAAAGATAAATTACAGTATTTAAATTGCTTTCTGCCTGTTGTTTTTGAAAACACCCCACAAACCAGTCTTCAAATAATTAGTTACATAATAAGCGATATGAAGAATTACTTCATATTTGCCTTTCTTGATTTTCCAACTAATCCAGAAGCAGGGCAGCTGTTTAAACAGTATACTTGAAAAAGCACAACAATATAGCACCTCATCCTGTAATTATTTAATTAAGTATTTTTAGGGAATCTTTGTTCCATGACATTCTAAGTCTATTAGGAAATTGCATTATTAGCCTACTTCCTGCAGTGGATCCTTTTGTACTTTATAGCTCAATGTAAATGTGAACGGAGAATCTGCAGTGAGGCATCCTATGCTTACGGCAACGAAACATACATTTGGCTCACAGAAGTACTCAGGCTCAGTAGTTTTCCTTCTCAGATGAATTAATACTGCAGGGTATTTTTCACACTATTGTTTTATTCCATATGACTTATTGCAGAAACTGCATTTATTTTTAGTGCTGGAGTCAAAATGAACTGTAAAATATCCAGATGTGATCCTCATTTTAGTCTGTGGCTACGTTTGACAATTCCTTTAAAAATACTTCAGATACTTAGACTACCATAAACATAATGTTTAATATCGTAGTCAAAATATAATCAAAGAGATTGCGTTTGCATCCAAAGACAGATTACAGACTTAACAAAGATGAGTAGAGAAATAATCTCTTACATCTTGACACTTGTGCACATATTTGACCTAGACATCTAACTGAATTTGTTACACTTTGTTAAAGCATTCAGTGATAGAGCATCTCCATTACTCCTACAGATCATTTGGATGTGCAACTCACTGGTGAGTTTGACAGTTGAAGTGAGATCGTTCAAGTTTTTATAAGCAATTTATAAATTAATAAAAACTTTTCACCGCCACGGGAAGTCCTCCTAAATTCCTGATCCTCCTGCTCTGTGGTTAGTACTGAGGCAAGAAAACACAAAATCCATCATGGGAAGGAGACACCCCCACTCCTGCTCCAGGAGCAGACACATTCGGTCACACACTGGCAGAGTCTAGGTTTTTTCTACTCATACTCAAAGTTAAGCTCATACAACTGCCTGTATGGCTGAAAGGCACACTACTAAAATGAAAAACAAAAAACACATGACTGCTATTGCCAGTATCCAGTCATTACACCTGTATCACTAATTCATACCACACCATTTCAAATTAAAATCATCAACATTTTCCTACTGTCTCAGCACAGGCAATGAAAGAAAATAAAAACAAGAAAGAAGGTACCACTATTTTTTTTTTACACACTTCAATGTTGTTCTAAAACACAAACATACTGTTCCCAACATAGAATAGTAGCTGCTTTGTTTTAATTAGCTCATATTATTTTGCTAAAATAAGTGACTATGACATTTTTCTGTAAAGTCAAGAATGCTTCACAAAGATGAATACTTTGTGTACTTAACAATGGGAAAATATCAGAATGCTATTTCCACTGTAATCCAAAGAATAAATGACCAAAGACTTTTGTTAGGCACATTAGAGAAAACAGTTTAAATACAATATCGAACTCATTAACAACCACCATTGTTGAAAGACAAACTATAGGTGCTTATAGTTACGTAACAGAGGCCCAGCTTTACCATCATTTGTATACTACAATTAAATTTTATTCTTTGGAATTTCCCAGGCAAGGAATGTGAACAGGCCAATAGAAATCCTTAGCTCTGGTTTCTCCTAATGAACGCAGTATATACTCACACGACATTAGCCAAGAAAGGGTTGACATAGTTAATGAAAGCAAAGTAACAACTAGTCTGTAATTTTACTTACAGACATAAACTGGTAAGCAAGAATATTATTCAGTCTATGGACACCACCATATGTACTGTAGTTGAGGGCCACCAAACAGGAGATCTGATTCATGAAGCTGCCCAAAGCTTAAGATTTCATCACCTGCCAATTATTTTCCTTCAGGCTGGCCCTGGCTGTTAGCAGAAAAGCTACATGTTTGTCACAGAAAGTCTCCTTTACCATTTCTAATGAGGAATGAGTATTTATTATGTTGAGTATAATTCACTCATGTAGAAGTGAGAAGGCAAAGCTGATGCTAGCACATGGCTGAGATAGCCAAAATCCAAATGAATTCAAACTTGAAAAGCTTTCCTCAAGCCCCAGTAAGAAAAATCACAACACACTCAAGATCTCTGTCAACGTTTTATCTATAAAAGGAGTAGTTCACAGTGGAAATGCGGACACAAGCCGTAAGCTAGTGAGGCTTGCAAAACACACTCTAGTTACAAGTACTGACCAAGCTGATCCCCCAGTAGCATTGTTTCTCTTCTTAACCCTCACAGATTTTGATTTCTTCTTTGAAAAGACACTATGAATAAATAAAATATATTAGCAAGCCTTTTCACACCAGGAAGTATTTTTATGTTACAGGAGACACAACAGCCAGACAGAGGAGACTGCACTGAAAAAACAACCCTGAAACAGGCAGAAGCACATGGTGTGGCTGATAGACACAGGATTGTTCTGTACATAAACACACAACTAGTGCAAGCCAATCAAGCCTCAACGCTCTTGGAGGGAATACCAAAGACATGAATTCACACTTCTGGATTGCTTTTGTATCTAGCTGGTGACCCATGAGACTTTGGATTCCTGCCTATGCTTGTCTTCCAAACACTTCCGTTTGCATGGCTGATGGCATTTTCTTGTTTGGAGTCATGCCTCAGCTTAAGCGCCTAATCTTTTAATTTCAATGTCTAAACCTACACATAAAACCTAAAGCACAGAGGTAATGGTGATAATCTGACAACTATATCTGACAACTAAAATATTAAATGCTAGCACAAGGCCAAATTTACGCATATACTCACTATCATAACAAATAATGTTCTTTGTTAAGCCCTCTTAACAGTTTTTACCTGTAAAAACATGGAATACTGCCTCTTTCTGTTAGAGTAATAGAGGGAGACTCAACTACCTATGGAAGACAAGTTGTACAACTTTTCTACTTAATGGTTCTCCACTCCAAGTGTGGAGATATTCCCAGAGTTAAGTTGAGAGGGCTGGCAAGAGAATTTGATGGAGGGATGACAGCGCCAGAGGACTCCACAAGGAAAGAGAACAATACTTTCCACTACGGAATCACACTGGATTTCTTCAGCTGTCCTGTAGTATATATAAGTATTATATAAGTAATAAAATTCCAGTATATCTTTATTATACATGGTAGGGTTTATTTTTACTACATTAATTTTATTTCTATTTTCTTTGGAATTATGGTCTTTTAAAATCTCAAAGATTAGATGTGTAGGCAAATGTCAAAAAATGTCAATTATTTTTTAAATAAAATTCTGGAAGCAGCAAACTTCATATAATATGCTATTTTAACAACAAAAGTAAGGCAATTATTATCCTTTTGAAGAGAAGGGATGTAAAAAAATATTGTTGCTTTATAGAAAAGCTTAACGAGGTTTTGTAGCAAGTACTCTTTTTATTGTATTTTCTTAATAACAAATGCTTGAAATAGCTTCCAGAAAACATTCAGCAGATATTTATTTCCCAACAATAGATGACTCTAACAAAGCACATAAAAACCTCTTATTCCCTTCCTGTGTGTTTGAGCTTCAGCAATATGACCAGATGACAATAATGAATTGACTTTTCTATAAAACAGTAGATACTTTCCAGATATTAGAAATGAGTGGATGAAAAGGAGGGAAAGCATCTTAGCAAAATAACAGAAAGAGGAACAACCTTGAATAAATTGAGTTGATACATAAAGTATTATATACATTGCTACTTAAAACTGCGTGATACCAAATGTTCATTTTTAACACACCATACCGCATTATTTGTATTTATAGTTCCTATGGATGAACTTGATAAATACCCATGAATAATTCAAGCATTCACAATGTCTTGCTTCTTCACATTAAAAACAAGTAATTCTAAGTAGTGGTCTATGAAGCATACAAGATCCATGGATTTTAAAGAAAAATGACAAAATGAACAAGAAAGGGAAAGACACAGGCAACAAAAGAATGTATCATTTTCTAGCTTCTCTCCAGAAACCTGCAGACTGTGTTACGTCTGTGAGGGAGAGAACAGCAAAGGGTGCATTTGCAAGCACGCTTGTGTGGCAGACAAAATGGCGAATATTTTTATTCAAACTTCTCTTTTCAATCATTTGAAATAAAATGCCTATCAGTCTGCCCTTTTTCACTGCTGAAAAAATGCAGAAGTGATTGCAATAGTTGTGCATGCCTAATCTTAGAAGGGAAATCTGGGGGGGGAAAAACATCCTGCCTTCTGTACTATGAGTTGAATAAAAATTTTTTTAATCTATCTATCTAATGTATTTAAACAAATACAGAAAACTGTTAATGGTTTAATAGCTCTATCAGATGAGCAAAAAATGGCTTCCTTTACTATTAATCCTATATTCACCTGTAGTTATACCATAGCAAAACATGATCATGGTATCCATAGTCATATATGAAACACACAGCAATATGCCAATAAATGTAGTTTCATAGAATTTCTCCACTGTTTTTAACCTATTCTAATGGGAATAGCTGGAAAACTTTAATTTTATCTTGCTTTTTAAGCCATTCAGTAATTTAAATAACCATCTTCAGAAGTCCCAAATTTCATTAATCCCTTGAAGACAGAACTACTGACCAAAACAATGAATGCAATAGTTTTTAATTTAACCACATCTAAGAGAAAAGCCCTATCCATTACAATGATGAATCAAAAAACAAACACAGTCTCCATAATTGTAAATGCTGAACGTCATCTGAAGGTAACAAAAATACATGCATGCAGGCTGTAAATTCACAGCTTCAATTCCTCATATCATGAAACCTGCTTACATGACAGCACATACTCTAAGTCACAAAAAACATGGGTAAATATTTGCTCTAGTTTAAATTCTGTCTGTGACTGTTTTCCTTAAGTCTGTTCCAACATCCATGTACCTGAAGCCATGAAGCCTCTGAAACTCAAAGTCCTGATAGAGCCTTCTAGCTGCAGGTTTTACACTTGCTCAGTGGATAACATTCATTGTTCACATTTGCCCTAATGCATCTTTTCTCTACGACAGTTTTTCACTGGAAACTTCAACTGCTATACACTCTCCTACCCTACTACCCTTGTTAATGAGCCAAGGCATCAATTTTTTGCAAGTCATTTTTTTTTCCTTTACTTGACGCTTTCTGTATAAAAACATCTGCTAAGTACATAATCAACAAAATATTTATAACAATTCAACAACTAAGTGGCTAGTAGGAAAAGTTTTTCACAAGAGCATTTAACAATAGCAATGTCCATCTTCTGAGTCACTATTATTATAGCGCAGTAGATGGTCGCCTGGAGAAAGGAAAGGAGGGTTTTGTATGGAAGGGTCCAGGAGCACTGTCAATATTCCAGTGGTCAGAAGGGGAAGTATTCAGTGAGGGAGCTTACTCCACTGACAAAACAAACTAACATGCGTATACTGACAATGTGTTACAATTCCAAGATAAGTATTAAAAATATCACTCAGCTTTTAGATAATTCACTATTAGGAAAAAGAATTACTTTGACAGGTAATTTATTCAGAATAAATAAATCACTGGGTTTACTCTTGATGAAACTCTATCAGAGATTCAATTTCACTACTCAAAGTAGCGTTAGGTAAATAAGAGATACTTCAGTTTGATGCCTGAATGAAAAACATCAGATAAATCAGAGATATTTTGTTAGGCCTAAAATGAAATAATACTTCAATTATTTACCATGTTAACTCAATGTTTAGGTTAAAAATAACAATGTATCAACACTGTGAAAAGTCAATCTCATTGGAAAAAACTTGAAAACAATCACTAATTACTTGAAAAATGTGTTAGTAGCTCAAGTTTCTTAGATTAACTTCACATGAGTTTGCAAACAAAAAATAAACTGTAAAAAAGATTCAGCTTCAGAGGACTGCCTTTTTTCCCTTCTTTCCATTCCCACCAGTGCTCCCCAAATTACAGACTCAGAGAAGCCTTTTCTGGAAGGGGCCACTGGAGATCATCTTGCCTTACCCCCTGCTTGAGACTACCATCAACTCCAGGTGAGCACAGTCACACCTCTGCCTGGCCAGATCTTGAAAATCTTTTGGAGATTTTACAACCCAAGTGACCTCTTCCAGACCTGCACCACCATCCCTGACAAAAGTTCTTCCTAATGCTCATTTTGGACCTGTCAAGCTGTAATTTCTGTCCTGTGTCTGTTGCTGTATAGCCTGGCACTATCAAGAAGATTAACTCTCCACCTGATACCAAGTTGTCAAACTCTTAATGAACCATAGTTAAAAGCCACCTTTTTGTAGGCACAAGCCCTAGCATTAGAGATACAGAACTAACAAATCCCTGAGTGCATGATGAATTTCTGTAAAAAATGTAGAGCTCAGTCTTTAGGAAAATAGACATTCATAATTTCAATTATGGATATTTTTCTGAGACGTTAGAGCAAGAGAGGTGTTAGAGAGCCTCCTCCCTCTTGGGGTGACCACAGAAATTACTACTGGAAATTAAAAGAAGATGGAAGGAAAGACGGAAGGAAAAGGAAAAGGAAAGGAAATTGTATAAGACACAATCTGTTGGAGGCTGCCATTTCTACTCATTTTCAGAGGAAAAAAAGAGCTTAGCAAAACTCCAGAAAATGGAAGGGTTTGGTGTAGAAATTATTTTTAAACACTTCTAAATGAATGTTTTTCAGATGTTTTGAAATACTTGACAGAACTTCCAAACCCATACAATTACAGCTACTTGATGTAGTTCAAGAAGCCCAGACCAGAACACTTGATTTTTAAAACTGTCCAGTGCTTCAAAGTTGATTTAGCAAAAGCCTATCTAATTTCAATGGATTCCCTCAGTTTTCATCATTTAACTTTCAAAGGAAGTATAAAAGAATGTATCTCATTTTTACACACAATAATGGCAGTGAAAGCTGAAACAACAAACAGAAACAGCAATTCTTCAGCTCATGGCTTCTGTATGCTACTTTCCCTTGATTAAGGTGTAATCAGGTCCATGAATGCAAAGTGGGACATAAAAATCTGATTACATCTGAATTTGGTGAATCTCACCCTGATAGATGATTTACTTTAATGATGAAAGACTAAGTTTTTGAAGGCCTATTTTATTTAAACAATTAATTTTAATAAAAATAAGACCACAGTGGGTTTTTTCTGCTCTCATGGATAAGACAGCTAAGATAGCAAAAATGTATATTTTTTAATTTCTTCTTACATACTCAGGTGTAGTATGAAAATAAAAATTCAAATTCTTATGTACCACTGTACATGCCAGTCTAATAAATACTCCTCTCCCTCATCAAGAACAAACAGATGAAAATAAAAACACCTTTTTCTAAATTCCTCAGTGCTCCTAGGTACAGAAACACATCACTCAGTGTAATACCCCTTTTGGGGAGTTCCATACTAGCATAATCTAAATCTAATAAAAATTATTTTTTAAAAAATAAATCCTTCATTCTCTTCAATCATGGAATTAAGAAACAAAGACAAATAAAACCCACATGCTAAGCTATAACACTAAAACTTTTTATTTCTGTTCTATATCTAATCTCCATGTTTTTTTTGGAGTGGGTTCCAAATTTGTTTAAATGAATTTTCCAGTCCCCAATGTTTTAAAATAATCACTTTTTAAAAACTTTCACTGTGCTAATGTTTGTTTCCATAGAAACAGGACTGAAAGCAAGAGCTGCTGTTAAAAGAACCAGAATTCTCTCCCACAAATGAAAGACTTAAAAATAGTAATATGTTAATAAAACTATTGTCAGAATATATATTTTCTCATTTTGCAAAAACAGAGCATGATCTTACATCCACTGGAGTTAATAAGACTATAACCTGTGATTACAATAGAACAAGCCTAAATCACTAGGAATGTATTACCGAGTTAAAAAACCTGATGAAATGCCTATTCAGTTAAATGGATAATTTTCTAATGAATTTTTAAATTAAATTTAGCAGGTGATTGTCAGATGAGAACATTTTTAGGAATACTACAATGAAGAATTAGGAGATAAAAATGTAAAACAATAGCTACTATAGAGTAGTACTATTTACATAATTTATTTCTATTACTGTTGCTTAATTTTTTGTGAGTGAATTACTTCATTAAAATCTAATTGGAAGTCTTTTAGAGTTCATCAGATATGTTTCTAAATTCCAGCCAGACAGTAATTGAATCAATGGACATCACCCTAGCACAAACCTAGATTTCTATAGGATTAGGAACTTATTTATTTCACAGTAGTTAAAGAGTTTTGCATGTTTCCTCACAAGAGCAGTTCTAAGTGCACCTCTCTACATTCCCTGTTAAACATTTAAACACTCCCTGTAAGGAAAGTAGTAACTTAAGGAATCATAATTTACCTGTCCAAAAACCTTAAGTTCTGTCCAAATCTTGGGGAGTAAACCTAACCAAGGTTCCTGAACTTGCAAAAATCTTACCTGTGCTGAATCCCACTGAATTAAGTCATTGAGTTATTTGGATACAATGGTGCACAACCATAATTTTTCAGTCTGAAATGATAGACAATGACAACTTCTTTGCATCAGTCCCAACCACTTCACTCTCTGGATCAGCTTCTGTTATACTGCAGTAAGGCAGACACAGCCTTTGACAGCTCAGGTTTGCACAAAGCTTTGGTTCTTCCCATTTGCACAGCTTGGATAGGCCCAGTGAATCTGTGACAGCCACATCCAAGTATTGGCAGAATATTTGGCATCAAGTTTGGAAGGAATCATGGCAAAGAAAGCATCTGAACATCTTAAGATTTCAAGCATTCTTCTAGACTTTCCAACCTTGAGGAATGAAGCAAAACTATTGCTGCAACTGTCCTACACAAGTTATTACTGTGTACACATTTTTCTAAAGTTGACTAAAACTGCACATTCTGTGGCACACACACATAAAATATTTTCATCTTCTAAGGCTAGTTCTTTACATTTTCATTACCTAATTATTTACACTGCTATTCTCAGTGATCTGCCATCCTGCTGCACATGCCTGGTAAAACCCTTCACAGTCTCCTGAAGTCCCCAGCCTAGTTAGGTTGACTAATGTGAATAATGCTGTCATAAATTTTACTATGCAAATACTTTTGTCATTATTCTGAAAGACAAAATAGCTATTTGCATAATTTCAAGCTGAAACCCATCCAAAAATTGATACCAGTCGTATAATAGACTTTGAGAAGCATCGCTGAAATTGGTGAGCCTATGTGTGATTAAGACATTTAGCATTATTCTTAGTCAGATGTTCAGTCTGGAGAAGTTGTATCTGGCCTGTGGTTTGGGGGGTAGAGTTTTGTACCCTTCTGCGAAGGTAAAACTTCCTTATAAAGCTCAAAACACACCAATTTATTTTTCTGTGCTCACAGTTTTTATCATAAATAGAAGAGAATTCTGATAGATCAACCTTTGCAGAAAATACCATATTGGACTTTACAAAGGTGCAGGTATTTTTAATAAGCTTTTTTAGGTGTTATTTTAACCAAATTACTATTTACATTGCCTGAGTACATATATTTTGATCTCTACAAGGAGACGAATGCCAGTACTTTTTCCTGTTTTTATTAGTAGGTTAGCCTACTCTTCTCTAAATTTCTTTAAAATTCTGAAAGACAACATTTTAAAGCTTTTCATTTGCAACCTACACATTTACTATTACCACCTTAGGCTTTTCTCCATATTAGATAACTACTCTCATGAAAAAGGTTTCTTCCTCTGCAATGTACTGTGAGTCAAGAGAACAGTTAACTTTTCAGCATTTTAGCTACCTTCCTCTTTTTCTCCCTCTGGTTGGCCAAAGAATGCATTCACTCCTTTGAAATATCTTGACAGTGTGCAAGTGTTTCTTTAAGATTGCTTTTGCACTTGAATTATCTATGCTAGGAATCTAACTTGTGCAATTTCCATTTTACATATTTTTCTGCTGTGATTTATGACCTTACAAGTCACTATAGTTGAATTTAGAACTCTGAAGTATTTATGCTTGCCCCAAGTAATTAAACTTTGGTTATGAGAAACATTAAAGCGCCATTTATCAACAAACCAAGGATTTCACTTCCTTCAATTTTGATGTTAGGCTTGTTTGTTTTCAAGAGTGAATTCTTCATTGTATGAAGTTCCTTGCCTAAAGGTTGGTTTAACTGCATTAGATTTTGGCAATTTTCTTATCATTAGACAGTATGAAATTCTTTGGATATAATATGGCTGTTTCAAGTGTCTGATCCAATTTGTTCTGTCTGTAAAGTTGATTGTCAGGTAGCACATAACCGTATTGATTTTTGCCGAGATTCTACTGTGTTTCGGGAACATCTATTATAGCAAGGCTCCTTCTACGGTATTTCTTCTCATTGATTTCTTCTTCTAAGTAGTGCTAATCAAAACTAGTAAGCATTTTTCATTCCCCAAACCACATGTAAATTATAATGCGTTTTCTTAAAAAGCACTGCCCACTGTCACTTTCAATAGGCAATAACTTACAGTTTGAGAACACTTCAGGTTAAACAAGGAAAATGTTTAGAATAAAGTCCTGATAAAAAGTACCATAGATAGTAAAAAAGTTAAAATTTAGTTTTCTGGTGCAAGGCCCACTAGCTTACTTGGATAATTTAACAGATGATATAACCCTGACTCTAATATGTATTTTTGCAGGACAAATGTACAGTTTAAAGGAATACTTGCAATGAATATCTGTATTTTCAGAATTGTGGGGTTTACTCTTCTTCATGTAATATACAAATAAAGTATTCCAGCAGTTTAAATTGCACTAGATACCAGTTTCACTGGTCTCCTTACTTGATGTAATAGACAAGTGACAGGAAAAACATACAACAGCTCTTCTCTCCCTAGGGCAATTACACAGCAATTCTGCCCAAATATCTGAAGCTGCATTTTGGTTTGATACATTTTATCTAGTTGCAACTGTATTTTTTAAATTTATATTTTGCTTTTAGGTCAGTGGTACTAGAATGAACAAAGCTAGGTCATATAGCTATGATTATGGACTTCTGATGACACGTATATTCATTTTGGACTCCCCATTCAGTTTGTCATCTGTCTTTGCATCATATTTTGTTGCTAATGAACTCATATTTACAGTCAGTTTTGATTGTATATTCCTTTATTTCCACTTCTGTTAGTGTCTTCACTGTAAAATAGAAACAAAGTTACAACCTATTCCATTTCAAAAAGCAAATTTTTATCTTGTGGAAAGGAGTCTTGACTCACATATTGGGATTTATTAGTTATCCTTGTACTCAGTCTCTCATAGTTTATAGCCAGTCTTGACATGTCCCATCAGTAGAAGCTTGTTGTTTTAAAACATTATATAAACCACAACTTAGTCTCAACCACTCATTACTTTGCCACATGTCACCATCAGCTTCTATGGACCTGTGCTGCAAGACAAAATGTCATAACACAGCATTTGCACAGATGCCACTTAATGTCTATGACATCTTCCATGCCCAGAGATGCATGACTTCTGGGTGATTTGCAACATCACCACTGAGCCTATCCTGTTCATTCTGGAGACGAAGCAGACAGAAGTCCTCAGTAGTCTAAAACAGCTTGTGTGAACTCAGACCAAGTTAATCTTCTACTTCAGTAACATTACTCTGGGATCACTGGTGACATCAACTGGAAGAAAATATAGCCTGCCTTTCAGTGTCTATGTGATAGGACACAGCATTTGTCCAGTAGCATTACTGCTCTGGATTCCCCAGACATTTCCCAGTTTTGTACATGAACAATAATAACGGTCAATGCTTTGCAAGGACATGGAAAGTTACCACCAATGACTAGAAGATAAGCTTAGGAAGTTCAAGCTCTAATTTTAGCTTCCTATTAGAAGAACTTTGCCACAACATTTCATAGTCCCATATAATCTTTTTTCTGTGTAGACACAAAACCAGAAAACATTCACTGAAATAATTGTTGCCCCTTCCTCTCATGCCCCTCCCCTGATGTTATGGATTTCCTTGTATGTTTCTTTTTTTCTTTCTGCTTCACAGTTAAACCACTAACACTTTCTATGTGTGCAGTTTTAAACCTACTTCCCTCATCTGACTGTTTCAGTGATGTTATACTGTTATTTCATCAGCTAATCACAGAGATTACACCCCTTCTTCCAATCTATTCATCCACATATTTCATCCAGCTTTTACCCATTACTTCACCATCCTGCATCTTTGTTTAGGTACACAAATGTTACATTGTCTCTTTTCCAGAGAAAACAATTTTTTTTGCCCTTCCCACACCTTCCCTTATGTTCAAATCTCAGACACGTCACTACGTGACACTTTATTATTCAGCTCAGTGTTTGCACAAGGAAGGAAGCTGTCAACAGTGGTACGATGCACATTTCTGATTATTTACAGTTAAGTATGTTAAAGCATGTTACCATGTCAGTGTGCTACCAAAGCCTTCCTTGATGTTGTTAAATCATGCAGACCAATAGCAACAATAATTTAAATGAAAGCAACCCAGACAGCGAGTTGAATTGTCCTTTTAGCAGACTGCTAAGCATCATGCATACTGGATAATCATAATTTTGGCATTGTTTTTCTGAAGAATTCAATGAGAATATTAATTCTTTCCACCATACCTTAAATAACTGTAATAGTACCACAGCTATATTTAGAAAACAGTGTTTCATCTTGATATTTTTTCTCCCCTTAGATATACCCATTAGAATAGGAACATTTTTGATAGTTGCACAAAAGAAAGGACAGTCATATACGGATCATATTTTTTGTTACTTTTGCAAGACTCACACTCATAGACAAATGCTGTATGCTTTCCTATGAATACACAAGCGCAGCATTGGTGAATTTATGCAAGCAACATGTTTCAAGACTGCCAACAATGAAGCATCGTTCAAACTGCACTGTATTTTATGAATAAGCCTGTAATGCTATATTATGATGAATCTATTTGACATTCAGCGGTGTGATGCAGTGCATAGTAATTATAATAATGCAGTGCATGGCTGTAAGCTCCTTATATGCATATGGAAGACACCAATGTCTCTAGAATGGACATTTAACTCAAGGTAGGAGGAGAGAGACACAAATAGACTCAAGGAATGTAAGAAAGTCTTCATCTCAAAGTCTGATGGTGTTCTGAGAATCTATATTCAATATATACACACTCACACACGCACACTGTTAAAAGGAACAGAGAGATCACCTTGGATTAGAATGTAAACCTTTCTCTTCTTTAAAAAAATATAGCACATGATATTTCTGATTTCTTGGGTGGACAACAGGGGGAATTTAATTTTAATTTAAAAGAAATATAATCCATTGGAAATATTTAAGAAAATTTAAGAAAAAAATGAGATCTCTCTATAAAAAAATATCTCTCTATTAAAGTTCCCTTTCCTCCCCAACTCAAGGGATAGACTTTTCAAATTATTTATAAAGTATCTTTCAAGAAACACAACTGGTCTCAGTAATGTCTGCCTTAAACCATATTGTTTGATTTTCCATTTCTTAATTTTTTGAGAACCAGATTGTTTATTGTTTCCACAATGGAGAGATTAATTTGAAGAATAGGAAAGAGAGATTTATTAGTTTTAACAATGCTACCCTTTAATATGTTGAACACATGATCTGAGGATATTATTCTTATTCCCCTCCAGACTTTGAGTCATTATGGTATTTTCTTCCCTTCTTGCGACTATTGTGTACAGCGCAGCCCCAATTTATGATGTGTTGAGCAAAACACAACAAAGAAATAAAGAAGGGGTCAATAGAAGCTGTTAGCTACAAACACATTACAGGCAATATACAACACCAGCGGTTGAATATTGACCTCAGGGCATTAAGTCTATATTGGCATGCCATGCTACAGCACATGAACACATAGTCATCTTTACAACACAGAGCGGAATTTAAGAGACTCACATAACTGCCTGCGAGAAGGTACAGGAGCACTTCCAAATGCTGTGCCCTGTAAATAAAACACATTTTTTTTTTGGAGCAAAGGATGTCAGATTAACAGCAGCAGCAAATGAAAAAAATGACAAGACATGAAGAAAATGAAGGTAGTGAAATGAAATAGAGACTGTTTAGATAGAGGAGCTTGTTATTACTGAAGAACTGCAGTTCCTATTTTCAGATAAACATAAATTATAGTGGAGAACATTCTATGAATAATCCACCCATCAGCGGACACAATGAACCAAAAAGAGAGACAAAAGAGAGAGAGAGAAAGTAGACAGAAAAAAAGTATCAGCATAAGACAAGCACGCTCACACTTGTCAGAAATTAAATTTGATGGAAAGGACAATGTACAAGGTATATATTAAAATGTATTCCTTTACAAAAATAAGAAGGCTCAGTTACACCAATGTCTTAGCTGATACTGTCACTGTTTGAAGGTAAAGTACGTTTCAAACATGTAGGAAGGAGAGCAAACGCAGTACAGTTTGGTTCCTGCCACTTCCTCCTTATCTTCTCTCCAAAATTCTTTAACAAGTCCTCACTGGGTCAGCTTGATGACAGCTGATAGGAAGCAGCTTTATTAAATCCCCAATGAATATACGCAGTATGCTCTTTAAGCAGAGTGCTTCATCCTTTGTGTATTATGCCAGCAATTACCAGACATCTCTGAAATACCAACTGTGCTTGTAAAGAATATACGAATCAAATGTCAAGCAAGTCATACTGGTTGGGATCTGTAGGCAAGCCACTTCCAAATATGACCCCTCATCCCCACTCACATCATCAAAAAACCCTACCCAACCCCAGAAAAATAAACTAACAACAAAAAGAGATTAAGAGCATGACTAGCTAAAGAGAAATTCTGTGTATAAAATCTGAAGAGCTGTGTTAAATCAAACTCTGTTTATTCATTCTGAATCCAGATCATGAATCAAAGCTCTGCTTTGAGTTTGTGTACACAACTGAATCCTCCTTCTTAATGTAAAAGGGCACACAGATCATTTGGACTGCACAGTCAAGGATAACTAATTACAGTAATATTTAGATTGCATTTATTTCCTTAAAGAAAAAAAAAAAAGCAACCACCTGAAACTTGTGAGACTTGAGTGGATTTGGTTTCATTTGAAGTCATTTTGACCTCCACCATCTTTTTGAATTCAAGGCTGGGAAATTATTTACCAGGTGTTTAGATAGCAGCAAGGCATTTTTTCTTTTGAGATAATTTTCTCTCTCAAATCTTGTAAAATTCTATTTTCCTTTACCTAGGAAGAGTGAAGTGCGTATGTGCACCTAGAAAGCCCCACAGAGAAACCATCTTTACACCATTGCTCCCATACCACTTTATTTAAGGAAAACCAGAATAATTTGGACTATTCATCACTTTGGATGCTGTGGCTGTGTTGTTGAGACCAAAGCTTGATACATGGCAGTTTGGTAAAGTAGCTCTGCAGAAGCCCCAGTGTCATCACCCTAACTTCTTCCTGCAACTGTAGTAAGAGGTCGCAGCCAGCGTAAGAAGTAGCCATGGGGATAAGCTGGTCTTACTTTGTGTGTGGGCACCAAAAGAAACACCAGCTACCTCCTGTTTCCAGGGTTGTATATGCTGTCAGGAAAAGGCAGTAAACCTTCCTCTCTGCCAGCAAAACAGTGGAAGCAGGCAGCATGCTCAAAGCCCTTTCCTCCAGGGCAGGCAGAGTCCTGCAGGTACAGGATCCCCCAACCCCCAGGTATTTGTGCAGTTACATGTTCTATGATTCTATTCTATGATTCTACTTCAGCACCATTAAATTTCACCTTTATCTCCACCTAACTTCTCTCAGTAGCCAAAAGACAAGTTGGTTTGGGTACCAAATCTAATTGTAAGTTTAGCACTTTAACCCAGTTTTTCAGTGACTACTATGGCTCTACCAGTTCTTTTCAGCAACTTCTTCAGTCTTTTGGAAACAAAATAGTTATTTGAAATACTAGGAATACACACATTCATGTAAGACAAAGCTAAAAGTATTGAAGAATAAACACTGCACTGCACCAGGGCAGTACTACAGCCTCCCCATTCTGCCAAATACAAGCTATTCTGCTTTGCTTAAAGGCAGTTTTCTAGACAATCCGAGGTACACAGTGATAGATTATAGTAATATACTTCCTAAAAGTAAGTTTTTAGTTCATCATTTAAGAACATTGAAATTATTTGAGAAACCATGTGTAAAACCAAAAAGCACAAAGTAAATTGGTCTGACAATGGTTAGGTGAGGTTAGGTGACTCCTTGCTTATTTAGCCAAAAGTACTTTTTCCTCTGTTTTGAAAATGTAGCATCTACATCCCCACATGCACCTTCCCCGTCCCCCAACCAGACCCACCCCCCCGCCCCAAATCAAAAAGAAAACATTTAAACATTTAAATTTACACAAATCCATTAGCCAAAGAATTGGGAATTTAATTACTCATTGTTAGTTACTATTAATGCTACTGACACTAACTAAGTAATATGTTTCTAATGACAAAATGCTCCTTTGAAAAGCAAGATGCCAATGAATTTGACTGCATTACTTTCTCATGTTTCTGATTTCCGAAGTAAATGCCCTTCTGGTGGGGAGAAAGGATATATGCCTTTATCTTTTAACCAGGCCTTCCCTTCCTTTTTCCTCACTCGCCCTTCAGAAATAAATGCTATCCTTCAGTGTGCTCTGGCACAATGTTAAGGTACGCTTTTCAAAACAATATTTCAGACATTTTCTGTGGAAAATCCAGGCTCTGATGGAACTTTTAGAAGTTCCACATTTTTAACCACATACAGCTTTTTTTCTGTCCTCTCTGTGTGGTATAATATTTAATCCTAAAGGTGTCCAGGCTTACATGACAGCTTCAGTGGTAAATGCTGCATTATTTTCCAAGTGCCCCGTGATTTCTAGAACTATAGAGCCTTACACAAGGATAAGATAATGCTATTAATAATGTAGGGACACTGTAGTAACTACAAGGTGACTAGTAATCAAAGTTAACGATTCACAAAAGTTAGCAAGCTCATTTGAAGCTTCCAAGTGGCTAACCTTTCCGTATTATTATGCGGCATAATTTTAACTAAGAGATCAGTTACTGAATAGCATTACTCAAAATATTGCTCTTAGTATACTGCTAAGTTTGAATTGGAGTTACTGTTCCATGCATTAAGTTCACCACAAGACACTGGTGTATGTTAAGCATTTCCATACATTTCAAATATGTGTAACTCATTTTCATTTAAAATGTTTTAGAATTATTTTAGAGGGTGCATAATACATGCTAACAATGGCATTGTCTAAACCTTTATTATGTAAAGGGAGAAAACATGGTTGCAGATTCAAAATTCCAGGATAACTGCATCAA